>NC_134459.1:75361743-78221743 GCF_047948215.1 Lycorma delicatula | reverse complement strand
TTCATAACACGTACAATAGAGAAATATTTATACATATTTCCATTCATAATTTCATTTATATTCAACAACGTGATATGAAATATAATATACATAAAACATAGTATTAAAAGTGTTTAATTATGTACTGTAAAATGAATCAGTGAAACCAGAGTTAATAAAGCATTTTAACACTTCTTGGATTTTTGTCATTACTCCAAAAGGTTTTGGAGTCTCTTGAACTTATTCGATATTTTAAAAATCTTCAAAATCTCTTGCAGCGCTGTTTAATCGGTATTTATAATAACCGGTACCTTACTCATATAATTAAATGTATGTCTAGCGTGTTACGTATTTGGATGATCACGCAAAGGTGTCCTGTTCATTTGATTCCAGTAATATAATGATGATAGAGATAAAAATGTTCAACCTTTCTTACAAGAAGATAAGCGCTAATTCTGTCATTAGAATCACAATAGGAATAGAGTTAAAAATCACTTAGGAATATATGAAAAAGTATTTAAATTTGTTCTTAAATATTATTCTCAAAAATCCTTCTATTAATGATCATTCAATAATTATTTATAACATATATTTGTCAGGTAGACATTTTTTGTTCACAACGTTGTTAATCAGAGCGAAATTTTTATAACACATCACTTTAATGGGTAAAATTACAAGATAGAATAAATACATTCACCAATTACCCACCCGATAAAAAAAATACTTAGCAGATAAAATAAAATGGTTAAATGATTTTAAGAAAACATTTACATAATCATTTTTCTTTAGAAAAGAAAGAAGAAATAATTGTATAATGTTTTTCCATGAAATTGCGTTACATAATAACATTTTGAATTTAATATTTAAATGAAAGTTATTTAATATTTTTTAATCAACTAGCACAAAAATTGGCTTCCGGCGTCCTAATGAAAAACCTCTAAAGCTGCACGCAGTTTAGCTCTCTAAAAATATTCACCTTCAGGCTATAAAATATTAATCACGTTTAAAAATAAAATTTTACTTTTTTTGGTGACAGTAACGTGAAAAATCTATTCATAATGTAACAAAAACGGATTATTACAACTCACTGGTAAAGTTATTATAATGCTACTTTTTCTTTAATTTTATTATTTTTATTTTAACTGTTAGCTAAAGTTTCATTAAAATTTACTAGATCGCTTTTCTACGTGCTATTCATACAAAGCCAAAAGAAGCCATTGGTGAACCGATTGCAATGCTAATTTCTATTTGAGGTTGTCATTAAAAAATACTACTGTTTTTTAACATATAATATGTTAAAATATATGTAAATGTACGACTACGGTACATAATAGGAAAAATATTTACAACATGCATAAAAGCTTAAATTACAAATATTTATTAAGCTAAAATAACGTTTTATTTTTTATTATAAAACTAGGCTAAAGCATTATTCTTGGGAGCCTTAGACAAGCGAACATACAAAAATAAAAAAATATAGTACATCAAACAGAAAAAGAAAGAAAACTAAGTTAAGTCAATACGAATATGAGAATTCAAACGTCAGTAAAATAACCCAAGAGACCACACTATAGTCGATCGGTAAGAATAATAATCACCTGTGATCTCCTCTTTTTTTCTGTTTAGCGTTTGGAACCACCACCGTTCCTTTAGAGAATGAATGAGGATGATATGTATGAATGTAAATGAAGTGTAGTCTTGTACAATCTCAGATCGACCATTTCTGAGATGTGAGGTTAATTGAAATTCCAACCACCAAAGAACACCGGTATCCACGATCTAGTATTCAAATCTGTATGAAAGTAACTGCCTTTACTAGGATATGAACCTTAGAACTCTCGACTGATATATCAGGACCTATGATATCCTGCAATATCTGATTCAATCGACTCTGTTTTTCTATTGCTTTTTTCAAACAGCAATAGATGGAAAAATAACGTCTTCAAGCAGCAAAGTCCACTCTTATATAGAAGAAATGCTGCTTTATAGTCGAATTAAATCTTTCCTTAGTAAGCTTAAACGTGTGACTACGAGTCCAACCGTCAAAATTTCTTACAGTAGAATTGAAGTTGAATAGTGTTCGTTAAACATTTTTAAAGTTTTATAACTAAACGTCAACGTCGATATGCCAATGTGTTATGATCCAGGGTACGAAGGCGATCCTTTTATAGCATTTGTTGCAAAGTGGAAATAAGTTTAATTGCGCGCTTTTTGACCTTTCCCAAGCGGTCAATATCTCCCAAAAACACAGGATTCCAGACCGCAGCAGGAAATTAAAATTTGGGACGGACGAAACAACTGAAAAATTTACGAAATAAATTCTTCGTTATTGATTGAGAAGCCTTTGAGATCAGTTACAAAACACGATTAGCTTGGTTAATAAGTTGACAAATGGTATATGACCATTTAAAGACAGCAGCATTTAAAGTAATACCAAGATTTTTAGCCGGCTTCAGAGGCTGAAACATTTTCATACAAACAGTAATCATGGAGGACATTATTACGTTCCAGGTGTAAAATCAACCACATAAAGATATTCAATCGCAACATCCACTCATCTGATCATTTCGAAATATAATCCAGATAAAATTGAAGTTATTTTCAATTTCTATGCATCATTCTGATTAATAATAAATATTTTTAAAATCATTGTACTGATTTAGAACTGTAACACAAACTGTTTCACAAACCCGAAAATAAAAGAAAATTGAATACTGGATCTTGGATACCGGTTTTCTTTGGTGGTTGTCTTTCAATTAACCACACGTCTCAGGAATGGTCAGCCTGAGTTTTTCCAAAACTACACATTTACTAGTACAATCTCATTACACTGATAAGTTGCTAATAATTTAATTTTAATTGTTGATGCGACTATAAATAAAAATATTTTTAAAAAAACACAAAATTTGTCATTTGAAATACAAAAAAATAAAAACAAAATAATTTTTTTAAAAATGTCAGATTTCGATTTAATTTATGTAAATAACTATTACAACACATATTCATTAAAAAAATAGATGTATTTATTTGATGAGTCAGGACTTGGCTTTCTAAGTAAAAGGGTTCTTCGTACTTAACTCTATTCAGAATGATTACAATTTTTAACCCAGATATTCAATATTCAGCTAACCCAGATGTAACGGGGGTATCCATCATGACAGATACGATAACTTGACTTATTAATCACTTTAAATTAAAGTGATTGGGCGTGGTTCTACCCCTTTTTTGCAGTTATGTGTAGTTTTTTATCTTGCATCACTTTTAAATTATTATTTGCACAAAAAATACTAAAATAACTCGTCATGATGTAGCTAAACTTTTCCGGGGTTATACAGGAAAAAGTTTAACCCTTTACGAGTGATAAAGTAGGAAATCATTTTTAACCTTTATGACGTTTCTTATTTTCGTAGGCTATTATAAAGAAAACATATATTTTCTCATTTTTTCAGTTGAGTTATTAAAAATAAAAAACATAATATTGAATTCAAGCAGTGATATAAAGTGCTCGTCATAAACATATCTTATAACTCATTATTATATTTTTGGGTGATAAAAACTTGATTAAAAACATTCAAGTAAAAATTATACTGGGTAATTTGAACCAAAGTTACTTTATAAGAAATAAATTAAAATACTTATCTCTATCTATGTAATAAGGTAAAAACTATTCCTACAGTTATACGCTTAATTTGGAAGAAAAAATATAAATATAAAACAAAATGATAAATTCAAATCTTTAAACCATTTTAACCGTCTTACTTTTCCCGACTGTTTAGGATAAGATTAAACCATTTCAACATAAACCTAAATAAACGGTTAAACTAAATAGACATGTAAATCTCCTTGCTTTGAACCTGCTAAACAACGGTGATGACATTAAACAATTGAAATGGATTCATGCACTAAACTTTAGTGATGGTTGTTGAAAATACTCTATTATCATGTTTCTATTTCGGTACCTTTTTGTACATTGTGCATTTATCTGTTTCTGTTAGTTTTTTTTTCGAATTAACGCTAGTTGTACTATTGTTTTAATGCTGTAGTGTATGTCGAATTCTTTATTTTCATTTACCTGTATTCGCTCATTTTTTCAGCCTTTTCACAATGTCTGTGTTTAACTTTTCGATCATTCGCTTTTCTACCGATGCTCATAAATGCATGAGGAACTTCTATCTGATAACAAATATCGCGTGTGAATTGAATGTGTTGGATACATATGGTCCACAGATTGGAAAATTTATAGAGCCCAGTAATGAAAGTGCTTATGACATAATTTATGGATTTTAGTAGTTACTATAAGTATTTTATTAAAAAACAACATGGACGTTTACTGTTATTATAATCACTTACTGTTTGTTTTCGTGGGGGATCAACGTAGGGTGGTTCTACCTCTTGTGATATTTTAACATATTATTTACTTATGTTTTTTTTCAGTAGAAAAAAATTGTAAGTGTTTGTTCTATAGAAAAACAAACTTATCGACCTTTCAAAGAAAGGTATTGCGTAAATTTCGGTCACATGGTGGGAGTAGTGGGAAGGGGAAAATTATTTTTTTTTACGTTGTGTGTCATGAGGAGTACGTAAGTACCATTTACTAAGTTGGGGTTTCCTTATATATAGGTAGAATAAAACGTAATGAGCCTTTTGCACACGAGGTAATAGCGTCTGCTTCCAAAATCTCATGATTTAAACGCAGTAGGTCAGATCGTACGTCATTTAACAACTGGTAGTTGAAGCTAACAGATGTGCAAAAAGTGTTGAAATCTTATACTCAAACGTAATGCATTGCGTCATGAAGACGAATGAATTTTCAAAAAAACTGAGCTATTTTTACAAATTTTTTTGCGATGAAGGTGGAAATGCTGTGCAAGCCGTGAAGAAATTTATGCTGTTTGTGGGGAAGGTATGTTTAATAAAAATAAAAGATCGTTCAGTCGCTTTTGTTATAGAAATTTCATGTCAAACAAAGATGTCCTCGCAGTGGGCAACCAATCAGAGAAAAGGTCAATGAATTTCTGGTAAAAGTCGAAGAAGGCATTGTCAGACTATCATTTGTTTCGATCTCTGCAGAACTCGCTGAATAGTGTTAAGCTAGTTAAATAAAAGGGACCTGTGAAAACAACGTGCCACAATTTTTTGACCAGAAACCACAGAATTTCTAGAGCGACGGATTATGGTGTTGCTAGAAAAATGGCAGGTCATTGAAAGAAGCTGTGCGTAAATGTATAAGGTCTCATAATGCTGTTTTTCAATACAATAAATGTATTTTTAATTTTGGCCTTCAAAGGCTCAGTACTTTCTAGACTACCTATACATAAAGGCCTAAGTATAAAATTTTGTGGCTTAAAAATCTCTAAAACTACTAGATCAATTTTGTTGAAATTTATATATGTTGTGCAGTGCATCTGAAGTTTTCATGTGAAAGTTTGATGAGTTACGCTGAATTTAAGGTTGGTAAAATTAGAGTGGGGGCAAATTTGAAGCGTGGTGCGCTGTAATGCTGCAAGTTTGAACCCTGAAGTTACTTTTTATAAATTTAATAAGAATTTACCGATAGACAGTAGCACAACATCGATAAACAAAATGTTAAACGTAAATAATTGAATAAATCATTTTAACCATCGTATTTGTAAGAAAAAAAATAATTAAAAAAAAATTATTTCTTTACTTTAAATTACGGTTAAAATTTTACAGTTATTTATAATTTTGTTATAAAAAGAAGTTACATTTTATATTAAAAAAAAATATACTTCTTTCAGTTTTCTCAATTTTTTTTTGTAATTTTAGATTAGAATGTCTTGATATCTTTTCAAGACCGACAAAAAGTCTGTGTTCTTGCAAAATTCTGATGAAGAATCTTTTTTTTTAATAATCTTTTCGACATCACTATTTCCACATTATTATCATATAAAATCAAAACCTTGCATGAGTTAAATTTTCATTAAACTCCAATCTCTTGGATGTAAAGCAAGCAGCTTTTCTATATTTTCACACCAATCAATATACTCATGAGTTAATTAAGATTAATCCAAATAATCACATCAGATCTATATTAATAATTGTAATTATAAATACGTGATTGTACACGATTTATCTTGCAAGATGGGATCACAAGAGAGTGAGAAACTGAAAATGGTTATGGGGTAATAATTTTCTAATGTATCAATATTTACTGTGATATATTTTCAACCAGCTATAAGAGGAGAACATGTCAGCTAATACAGAACCAGTCTATTTTATTGACTAAAAGTTAATTATTTAACTCGATCAGTATATTATTTTACTTAAAATAGTAAAATGCTTTTTTAAAAGAGTTATTTTCTGTTATTTCTGTTTTAAGAAAACAACAAATTAAATAAGTATTTATTTGTTGCTATTTCTAGAGAATAATTTTAAAAGCGGTTGAAATGCAATTTAAAAAGTGTACTTATTATGTAAACGGATCTTTATCTTTACTCTCACTTCTTATTTATAAAAATATATACATAAACAAATACATTTTTATTTAAATAAAATTCAAAAGTATTATATAAATTATTTTTAAATAATATAGTTAGTAAAATTTTTTGGTGTCAAGGAATGCACTGCTATAAGAAAGAAAAATAATTGTAATACAAGATCTTTTATATTTAATTTACTTTTAAAGTGAAAATTAGAATTTTGCGAAATACACTTGATTTATCAAAACTCTTGTATAAACTAGCATCAAGCTTGTATAAACTAGCGCTCACGCAGTACTCACAAAAATAAGATTCGATAAATATAACCAAAATATTAATAGAGATGTAACTAATCAAGAGAAGGATTTATTAAAAAATATTTAAATTATTGAAATTTATATTTAAAATTATGCTTCATTAATTTTGCCTAAAGTACGTTAACAAATTCATACGATTCAAAAATTTTTAAATAATTTTTTTTATGTCATATACTATTTTTTTTTTTTTTTGTCTTCAGTCATTTGACTGGTTTGATGCAGCTCTCCAAGATTCCCTATCTAGTGCTAGTCGTTTCATTTCAGTATACCCTCTACTTCCTACATCCCCAACAATTTGTTTTACATACTCCAAACGTGGCCTGCCTACACAATTTTTCCCTTCTACCTGTCCTTCCAATATTAAAGCGACTATTCCAGGATGCCTTAGTATGTGGCCTATAAGTCTGTCTCTTCTTTTAACTATATTTTTCCAAATGCTTCTTTCTTCATCTATTTGCCGCAATACCTCTTCATTTGTCACTTTATCCACCCATCTGATTTTTAACATTCTCCTATAGCACCACATTTCAAAAGCTTCTAATCTTTTCTTCTCAGATACTCCGATTGTCCAAGTTTCACTTCCATATAAAGCGACACTCCAAACATACACTTTCAAAAATCTTTTCCTGACATTTAAATTAATTTTTGATGTAAACAAATTATATTTCTTACTGAAGGCTCGTTTAGCTTGTTTTATTCGGCATTTTATATCGCTCCTGCTTCGTCCATCTTTAGTAATTTTACTTCCCAAATAACAAAATTCTTCTACCTCCATAATCTTTTCTCCTCCTATTTTCACATTCAGCGGTCCATCTTTGTTATTTCTACTACATTTCATTACTTTTGTTTTGTTCTTGTTTATTTTCATGCAATAGTTCTTGCGTAGGACTTCATCTATGCCGTTCATTGTTTCTTCTAAATCCTTTTTACTCTCGGCTAGAATTACCATATCATCAGCAAATCGTAGCATCTTTATCTTTTCACCTTGTACTGTTACTCCGAATCTAAATTGTTCTTTAACATCATTAACTGCTAGTTCCATGTAAATATTAAAAAGTAACGGAGATAGGGAACATCCTTGTCGGACTCCCTTTCTTATTATGGCTTCTTTCTTATGTTCTTCAATTGTTGTAGTTGCTGTTTGGTTCCTGTACATGTTAGCAATTGTTCTTCTATCTCTGTATTTGAACCCTAATTTTTTTAAAATGCTGAACATTTTATTGCAGTCTACGTTATCGAAAGCCTTTTCTAGGTCTATAAACGCCAAGTATGTTGGTTTGTTTTTCTTTAATCTTCCTTCTACTATTAATCTGAGGCCTAAAATTGCTTCCCTTGTCCCTATACTTTTCCTGAAACCAAATTGGTCTTCCCCTAACACTTCTTCCACTCTCCTCTCAATTCTTCTGTATAAAATTCTAGTTAAGATTTTTGATGCATGACTAGTTAAACTAATTGTTCTGTATTCTTCACATTTATCTGCCCCTGCTTTCTTTGGTATCATAACTATAACACTTTTTTTGAAGTCTGTCGGAAATTCCCCTTTTTCATAAATATTACACACCAGTTTGTATAATCTATCAATCGCTTCCTCACCTGCACTGCGCAGTAATTCTACAGGTATTCCGTCTATTCCAGGAGCCTTTCTGCCATTTAAATCTTTTAATGCTCTCTTAAATTCAGATCTCAGTATTGTTTCTCCCATTTCATCCTCCTCAACTTCCTCTTCTTCCTCTATAACACCATTTTCTAATTCATTTCCTCCTATAACTCTTCAATATATTCCACCCATCATATACTATATCGTTTTCAAAGTACAATGTTGTAGATTACAAAGTTTAAATTCTTAAGTATTCTTAAATTTTGACAAGCATTTTTAATATTTCTCCTAAGTTTGTTTCGAGAGAAAACAATACTTTAAAAATATAACCAACTTTTTACAAGCGTGTAAAGCGTAAAACCATATTTATTTTAAAATAAAAAAATAATTATAAAGCGTGTAAAACCTGCAAAATAATTCGATTCATATTACAGTAACAACTTGTCTAAGTCATCACATATGAATGATTCTGAATTTACAATGATTCTCTTATTATTTAATCTTCAGATCGGTCATTCTGAATCTGATAATTTTCAGTTAGACTCGTCAATATTAGAAGTAGGCATGAACCCAATGGAAAACGAATCAAAAGTACGAGATGATGCTACCGCATCCGGGGTTGTAGCTGATGCGCCGGCACTGTCGAATAACCAAGGTTAGGGTGCTGATGTAAAGTGTAATACTGACCAAAGAATATTGAATGATCGGTTCATTAAACCAGGTCAGGAAATCAAAATCGCTCCATGGAATGTGCCTATCATGTCGCTAATGCTAAAAACAGCATATCTTATAAACATATGATTAAAAAATCTGATATGGAAAACACATGACTTCCTTGTACGCCTATTAAATTACATATCCACAATTTGTTTTTTTTTAATGAAAAGTACATAAAATTTTGTTTCAGTTATAACTTCCGATATTTTTTAATATATATATCTTTTTATTGAATTAAAACCATTTTTACAATCGGAGGTTTTTGTGTTGTTTAACCTCCGGGACCACCGTTAGATATTGCTTCAGAGAATGAGATGACTAATTTGTAGCGTGTCGGCCAAAAAGAAATCATTGAACGAGAATTAATACATTACAAAATATCCATCGCAGTGCTTTCAGAACTCAGACTTATGGGCTCTAGAACAAGGGGGTACGGGTCCCAGATAGTGATGAAGTGATCATATTATTCTATTTTGTTGGTGAAAAACACACCGAAGGCGTAGATTTTGCGCTTGATCAGTAAACGCTCAAGAGCATATTGGCCTTTCAACCCTTTTAGCTGTTTTAGCTAGCTGTTTTAACACTAGCTGGAACAACCTGTACACATATCATCTCTGTGTATGCGCCTACTGAATCAAGATGATGCCAAGGACGTCTTTTACACTCAACTTCAGGATAATATCGACACAATTCCTAAAATTTATCTAATCATTGTTGCTGGTAACGTAAAAGCTCATGTAGGAGCCGATAAAACTGGCTGGGAAACCACCCTCGGAAACTTTGGTCTCGGTCGATCAGCGTAAACTAGCAAAACTAGTTGATTACGAACAGTAACAAAAATTGAACCGGGAGGTCAAAAGGAAGCTGAAGGCCGAGCATGCAGTATATTAGAATGATACGGCCACCAAAATGGAAGAACCTGCACAAAAACATGAATACACAACACTTAGACACATAAGTGGAAAATTCAAGCTATTTAATGAGAATATTCGGAAAGCCGATGGAAACTTTGTTTGATTTACTAAGGTACGTCTACACACATGGAAATAGTTAGACTAAGACCTATACAGCCATGAGCCGCCGCCTGTCTCACTAGCAAACCCATCAAACTTGGAGCTGCTAGAAGACCAAGCCACTTTTTCTATACCAAGAGTTAATGAAGTGAAAACAGTGTTAAAACAACTCAAAAACAACAAAGTGCCTGGGACTGATGGAGTAACAGCTGAAGCGCTTAAGTAGGTGGCGATATCCTTGTCAATCGCATATAGTCACTACTACACCTAATACGGCGTATGGAGAAAATTGCTACAGCATGGAAACAAGCGATTGTTATACCGATACTAAAGAAGGGTGACAGTCACGAATGCAAAAACTACTGTAAGATAACCTTCCTATCGATTACTGGGAAAGTTATAAGAATTATCAAAACTCGACTACAGAAACATTGGGAGCAACTTTCTGGAGAAGAACAGGCTGGTTTTCGCCCTAGTAGTGGCTGCTGCGATCAGATTTTCATTCTCAGACAAATGTTGGAATAGCGAATACGCTGCAGGAAGCGAACAGTCATTGTATTCATAGATTTCAAGGCGGCATTTGACAGGGTCTATTGACTAGCACTACGGGCGGCATTCAAGTCTGAGCTCATGCTTGCCAAAACCACTGAACTACTCACAGAAACGTACAGTGGCTCTAGTAGCCGCATACACATCCGTAATGAACGGTCTGATGAATTTCCAATACAAATCGGTGTAAAGCAAGGCTGTGTCATCTCACCCTTTGCTATGCAATAACGTTAGTGATGCAATTATGAGGAAAGCCTGCAATGACCGGCGCGATATCCAATACGGCGAAAACGGCTATGCAACAGACCTAATGTTTGCTGATGATAGCGCTATATTTGCGGATGATGATACCGAGGCAACAGGCACAATGTATGACATTGCGAGTGCAGCACAGCCATACAGTCTCAAAATTAATGCTGAAAAAATCAAGGTTCTAACGACTGATGGCTCAACATCTGCTGTTTACTTGGCCGGAATAAAAATTGAGCAGGTTGACAATTTCTTGGGTCATTAATCTAAGAAGAGAAGATTTCATGATGATGAAGTCCACGGCAGGATTGGCCAGGCAACTGCTGCCTTCCAATCATTGAACTGGTGTCTATGGAGGAAACTAAATGTAACCTTGAAGACAAAGATCCGACTGTTCCGGGTACTCATATTACCAGTCTTGCTATATGGCTCAGAAACATAGGTACTACTGAAAGTAAACCTACGTACGGCGTACGGCGAATATAAGGTGATTTTCTGCGAAATCACGCAATCAGGCTTAGATGTAATGAACAACCTACAACTGAACTCGAGATACAAAAACGCAGGCTGCGGTAGCATAAACCACCGCAGCATACGTATAGCGAATGCATAAATACCGACGTCCATACCAACTCCTATGGAGACAATGACCTGCACAGTGGAAGATCCAACGAACTGCACCAAAGAAAATATGGATCAAACAGATTGAGCACAACCTTAAACACTATAAACTAAATTCGCAGCTACCGTCCGGAAACAATGGAAAAATATCGTACACAATGCTCGTTTTCCAGTGCCGCTGGAAACAACAAGGTACTGCCTCCGAGCTCATCTTCGCCCATACGTTCGTTAAGGGATCAAAGAAGAAGGAGAACAATATTAGAAGTAAAATAAGCCATATTAGATAAGCCGTAACGGTCGCAAGCGATCTGATTTGGATACCAGCACTTCTAAAAATTAACGGCCACGCTGAAAAATTATAATTATCCAATGCAGATTTACTACAACTTCTATGGAGTGAAATGATAAATGATAACGGCTCGTCACTATATTACTATTTAAAATCAGTATAATCGCATACCACAGTATAACCGCTGATTACTATCAGCAGAATCATCAAAATTAAAATAATGATCAAATGTTGTACGGCAACATCATTTTATTCCATCAGCAAAGATTTTAAATGACAAAAAATAAATCAATTATGTTAACAAAGTATCAGTGTAATACGAAATATTTTAAAATTTAAATTTTTCTGTAGTAAATCTGGACTAATTATGAATGATTTAGAAAACATATTTGCTTCTCTAAAATTATATACGTAAATAAATTAAATTCAAATTGATTTAATATAATATAAAACAAAAAAAGATAAATAAAAATGATTCCTTTAAGTTCAGGCGTCAAACCAAATAATACGCTTAAATTTCTTTTACTAACAGTTTGTCTTATTTGTGTTACAAATATTTGCTTTATAAATGTTCAGAAACCCGTTTTATGTACCCGAATTCAACATCCTTTGCACGCTAAAACACACACACATTCACATGTTTTTACATATAAGCAGCATATACAGAACGAGCAAAAGCAAACGAAAATATATTACTTTAGAAATATCCTGCATGTTCATATTACACGATGTAAACTTAGATTTGAATAAAAGTGCATTCTAAGTCAACAATAATATTATACACCTGAATTTTTATCTCATTTCATTTCCTTATATTTCTTGTTTCTTTTTTCGCAATTTTCATCATACGTGTTGTTATAAAAAAACAGTATAAATTATGATAACAGTATTGTTGTTTATTGACACATTTTAATGGTAAACATTAAAAAACAAATCGTCTGTAGAACTCAATTCAAATTATATAAACGTACAACTAGGTCAATAATACAAAAAAATGTTGCCTATTTTTCAAAATATTAGTGGTAAAGCTTTACCTAAAAATAATTTTTCATCATAATTCGGTTAAAATTATTATTTGTAGACCTAACAATAGGGATTCCATTTAATTTTGCTTGAGTATCTTAGGCTATCTGAGCCATAGGTCATCAAATGGTTATTCTGGATTGAATGCCATCTCTTTTGGTGGGTTTTTATGTCAATGTTGTGTTTTGTTAAGTTTTAGTGTTTAATTGTGTTGTTTATTGGTGGTTTATTGAAAATTATTATAATTTCTAATAGTTTTGTTAATTTAGAGCATGTTTGTTTACTGTAGTAACAGTCGCCATCTTGTTGCATTGTCATTGGTCGCTGTGTTTTCGCGCCGGCCTAATGCCTTGTCCTGATTGGCTTGTTTTATTGTTTACGTTAGCTCTGATTGGGCAACTGTTCATTAGTTGTAAAAAACTACCTTGTTATTTAGTTGGTTCGTTACCGTTTATAATTTCTTTTTAAAGTAATTAGTAGGTGTTATATCAGAAAAAGAGAAGCGGTGTAGGCCCAAATGGAGCAAATAGTCTATTCCTGTCGGTGAAGTATTAATTGCGGTGCTAGTTGATGATTCGTTCTCAGGAGAGGAGGAATCGAGCGGGCGGACTGGAGAGTCCGTTGTTTCGAATCGAGCGGTTGAACTTACTGGTGAATTTCGTAAGGTTCTTGGGATTCTAGGGAGTTTTACTCTACTTCTATGTAAATTTAATGAAAGGTATGATAAAAGGTATAAAATTTTTGGACAGTTCTAAAAGTGGAACATTCGGTAAACGAAAACTGGTATCCTCTGAGTTTAGTGATTTTAAATCCTTTTTCGTGGCTCTAATTGAGGGATACGAAGCCTTTGCTGCAAGACCTGCTGAAGTGAGACAGGTCATATGAAAGGAAAGAGGATCACTTCCTGTTGTTGTGCCTCAACATAAGCCTTATGCTTTCATTGATGCTGCTGAATATTCGATTCCCCGAAGTTCATGACGAGAGAGGATTGCCCCGTAGTGGAATAGAGAATTAACAAGTCAGAAAACCATTATTTTAAAATCAAAAAAAGAGAGGGTGAGAGAGAGAAGTAATTATTATCGTTGACGCAGTATTTTTAATGGAATTTTTGAATCTAAATGCTTTTCTGTATAGTACAAGGTTGCTAATTATTAATGATCCTTGGAAACGTAGAACGGAATTCATACAATCTAATTCATATAGCCTCTCACCAGACATAACGAAACTGATCAAAGTCTGTTTTTTTAAACCTTTTATTCAAGAAAAATAACATTATTTCTTGTATGAGTGCACAATATAGCAAATATTATTTGAGATGTGTTAGAAACCAAACAATTTACTTGAAATGTGTTCAAGGAAGTTAATCATTTTTGTTAAGGTCCAGATTTTATCTAAAACATCCAGGGTCCGGTACAAAATAAAAAATAGCTTTGAGTGTACATACTTCTTAAAATATTAAATCGTTTTATTCAAATAGTATTTAAAAATAATTCTTTTTTAACGCAGATTTTGGCGTTCCTCAAGACATTACATTAATTCCTTTATTATATAAAATCTTATTATATAAAATAACACCGACCTCCAAAAATACCTATCAATAATGACACAAAAATACAGGCAATACATATATCATCGACTGTAACATGTGAAATCCTACATATTCATTTTAAAGTTTAAAATTAATATTTTAACTTGTGGAAATTTGTGATCAGTGAAAATAAATTTGCATAGGTATAATTCTTTAATTTTAAGGAGAGAAAAATATCCAACTTTTATATAAACGACATAAGGGATTAGGTTAAATCATGTTTTAGTTTAGTTAGACCACTTAAACTCTTATAAAATCTGATGTTAGAGAATTTGAATTTCATCTCTATGGCTAAATGAACTCACTTTTAGAAGTTTCTCAGTTCAGTATATAGCATAATAACAATAATTCTTACAATGAAAAATTTAATCATAATAAATTAAAAATATGTTAATAACACAAAAAGATACTGAAAAAAAAAAAATTATTTTCTTTGATACATTGAAATAAGTAGTTACTACAAAACTTTAAGAATATTTTTATAAAATTATAGTATTTATATAATTTTATACAAAAAAAAAATGAATAAATAAAAAATAATAATAATAATAATATGAAGAGAATGGCAAAACTTTGCATTCAAATAAAAACGGGTTTGAGTTTGGAGAAAGTCAAAAAATTAACTACTAAATTTTTAAACTAGCGAAGTAATTTAAACATTAATTCATAAAATAGTTTTGTTACAGTATTCTTTTAGCTTCTGAACGATAATGACTAGTTTTTACGAATTACGAACCACACTAATCGTTGCTTTCTTCAAAAAACAAATAAAACAAATATTTACCATATTTCCTAAAAATCAATAAAAACTGGTTGCCAAAGGTTTCAACTACCTATTAAAAATAAAGATTATATTCAACTTTGATGAAGAGTAAAGTTTTTACGAGAGATTCCAAAATTCAAAGTTTGTAGCACTCGCTTATATAATTTCATTTAAATTTCTAATAGCCTACATTAATCTGTTATTTGATTAGTCTCTTACAAATGAAAAGTATCGATAATTTTATGTAAAAGACAAGTTTTAATCTTATTAGAAACAAAAATTCTGTAAATAGGCCCGATCTTACTTTGTAATTACAATCAATTTGATTAAATTTCACAGCGTCTATTTTACTTTATTTAAACATTGCTTTTAGATTTCTTAAAATAGCGTTATCTTAGTTAAAATTCAGGAGATATAAAATTTACAGTTAACTAAAAAATAAATAAAAAACACAAAAAACCAACAATTTAAACTATGATCGACAGTTAGAGGCCTTCATTTTAACGATATTAAAACTTAAAATTGTTGACTAACTGTAAAAAGTCACTGACTTTTGATCTCTTTTCATAAAGCGACGTCATAGGATTTAACAGCAGATGAAAGCCTATCATCTAACGTAGTAATAATCCAAGTACTTAATACGGTTTACTTACCAACTTTGCTAAACTATTTAAGTTAAATTTCAAAGCGATTAAATTTACATAGACTACAAGGACAGCTGAAGCTATTTTAAGCAACAGCAGATTTTAAACAAAGAGTTCTTTAAACCGGCAGAGAAGGCTTAATGTGATTTTTTTTCAACTATACATAGAAAGATAAGAAAAAAGAAATTGCTGCGCTTTTAATCCTTTTAACATCAGAACGTGAATATAGATATTTTTCTTTGCTAAAAATCCTAATCCATTTTCACTTCGTCTAATCCGCTTTGTTAAAAAAAAAAGGTATATTTATATATATATATATATATATATATATATATATATATATATATATATATATATATATATATAAATTATAAAGTATTTTATTAAAATTAGGAATTGATGTTTTTAACATCTTTCTGTATAAAATATTATTTAATTACATGCAAATTCTGATAATCTTGTCAGTTTCTAGCCATTCATATGTGAAATAATGATTTCGCTATATACGATACATTGGAAAAGATTCCGCGCAGTATGCTTTAGAATTATGTGGTACATTCGTTCTTTTGGCGTTAGGTTGGTCACTCTGTGTGTTTGTTGGGCATTGCTCAATTATAAACCAAGACGTCAGTTGTTGAATTGTGACTGAACTTTCTTCGTCTCTTTTCGTATTGTTTCGTTTATTTGAATCAATTTTTGGAAGAAACGTGGTGGTTTTTCGGTAGAGGAACTCACTTTTCTCGTTGAACACGCCCAATCTCACCTCCCCAAATTACTTTCTAGGAAGGGGGGCTGCTAAACATGCAGTGCATTGCAACAGATCAAACACGATTGAGAAACTAGAAACCACAATAACGGCATAAGTACGAGTCATTCCATTAGATTAGCTGGTTAAAATGTTTGAAAACAAATTGAAACGTGTGAAATGTTGTATTGCTGATGGAGGAGGTAATTATTAACACCTTCTATAAATTATTCCAGTTATCGTAATATCCGTTTCTATAAAATAATGAAATAAAAATAAAAAGTAGTAACTATGAATGTTTCGTCATTACACTTTCATAATTCCAGTGCACAGAAGCTTTTGAACGTACTGTATAATACACTAAGGAAACATGGTGCACCATTTATAAGACGCCATGAACACAAATCCCCCCCCCCCCATAAATATGGTATTGCTGGTTAAAGAATTACCTGCAGGATGTGTATCAAACAGATTTAAGTCGAAAAAGAAAGTGAAAAGGTGTTGAAAATTAAAAAAATTAGCTAAAATTCAAATTTGTTTTACTGGTCCATTAATGCGACCAATCGTAACCGATGCGCCACCACCGCCAGCCACGTGTATTATACGCTACGTATCATTGTACGTTGTGCTTATGTTACTTCAATCATTGTACAGCTGTGTTTTTCCTATTGTGGAATTTTTGTACTGATCCGTTTGTATTTATTTATTAAATTGATCCATAGCATTCAAATTAAGGTAAAATTATCTATACTTACACTTGGTCTAGAAACAGGATCCTACTTCAAGATCCAAAAAAAGAAATAAATATCTTATGACATCATAAAATATATATAAATTTCAGTAAGAAGATGAAATATAAAATCTCTCTAATCTAACTTGAAAAAATAAGCTCGATTTTGTTCTTGATATTTGTAACTATTCTTACTGAGAGATGTTTTTCAAGTTATTTTTTTAACGTATTAAATAATAATATGAATAATGAAATATGAATTTTTTATCTTAGTGAAATAAAAGTAATCAATGATGAAGATACGAAAATAATTTTACAGCTGGCTATAAAAAAATGTGTCGTGTGGACACATGCATGTTTTGTAGCTCATGTTTCTAATTTTATTGTTAGCAAGTTAAACCCTAAATACAGAGTGTCCCATATAAAACGCAACCCATCAATCACTCTACCATGAAATTTCAATGGTCAAGCTTACTTCCCTACTCGTTACTGAAATGTACTCGTCCAACATCTGAACATCGCGGCGACGCAGTAGAACACTACCGATAGTAACAACAATGCAATCATAACGATCAGTGTATTGCTAGAGACAAGATGGTGTTTTCGCTAGATGAACGTGTTTTCATTGTCGAGTCGTACTTCAGTACGAAATCAGTGGTTGCAGTGCAAGATTTGTTTCGCCATAAGTACCCAGATAAACCAGCTCCTAGCAAAACATCAGTATTAAGGTTAGTTGTAAAATTTAGAGAGACCGGTTCTGTTAATAACAAGGAACACAAAAGATCTGCGTCAGTGTTGAATACAGATACAGTCACTGAAATCAAAGACCGATTACTCGCCTCGCCAAATAAATCGATCAGACGTTTGTCTGCTGAAATTAATTTTTCTAAATCAACTGTTGATTGGGCAACCAAACAATTACGACCTTATCGCATTCAAACGGTTCATCAACTTCTTGAGCCCGACAAAGAAAAACGGCTACAATATTGTCAACTGTTCCGTCGATTTCTGTGTGAGGAAATTAATGTTATGGATTCGTTATTTTTCACAGATGAAGCACGGTTTCATTTGGATGGCTACGTAAACAGCCAAAACAGTAGAATTTGGAGTGCTGAAAATCCCCACGTTTATCACGAAAAACAATTACACCCCCAAAAGTTGGGCGTGTGGTGCGCGATATCACGGAAGAAAATAATCGGTCCTATTTTTTTCGAGTATACCATTAATGCAGAACACAAACAGGATATTTTATTTCAGTTCATTGCACTTTTGGAAGAGGAAGACACTGCTGGCTACAACATGACTGTGCGACATCGCACTACGCAGGTTCAACTTCTGATTTCGTTGAGGAATTCTTTGGTAATCGTGTTATCGGTCGAGGCTTGTGGCCACAAAGATCTCCAGATTTGACTGCGGCGGGTTTTTTTCTACGGGGTTACCTCAAAGAAAAAGCCTGCAGCAACAAACCACGAACAATTGAAAGACAATATTGAACAAGGTGTATTAAATATTCAGCCACAAACTTTGAAAAAAGTTGCAAGAAACGCTGTAAAAAGAATTGAAGCTTGTATTCAAGAAGATGGCAGCCACTTTCAACATTTACTCAAAATGTAAGGTAATGGATGGTAATAATAAAAATTACATTTACATTTACACATGCCTTTTTATTATTTCAATACCTACCAATATAAGGTTGGTATATTAGATTTTAATTGACAGAGGAGAGTGATGCTGCTAGTGAATTAACCGACACCCCTTTTTTCAGTTAGTAGCTTTTTCTGTTAGTAGTTTTTTCTGGTATTATTAATTAGCCTAATTACTGTAGTAGATGTTCAGGTAAAGCCGGGGTTTTCTAACCCCGGCTTAAAGTATATAACATAATCAATATCGGCTCGGAAAAACAACAAAAATTCTTTTATTTTAATTTGCCTTAAGGCAGGTATGAACTTTTCATATTTCATTTTGCATATCCTTAAATATCTACCTTCATAATTTTTTTATAATCTCTTTTAATAAGAGAAAAGGGAAAGGAGGTATCTTTTAATAAAGATAACTTCTTTGAAAACCGCAAGATGAAGTCAATTCCTCTGTATGGAAACAATTTTAATGCAAGCAATATTTTTCTCTTTTGGTAATCATCCACAATGAATAAGTTTTCGCTCTTCTTTAACAACGTCCCATTCCTCACATAATTGATTTTTTTGTATTTTTTTTTAATTAGTTTTAAACAAGTTAACTTTTTTACAAAATTTCTCTACGAAGTTACCCCAGGATTTTTAACAAATAATTAAGTATTAATCTTAATTAAGGGTTAATCTTAGGGGTAATTAGGGGTTAAGGGTTAACTACAGTGATACATTAAGGGTTAAGGTGATTATGAGTTGAGAAAATCGAAAATGATAACTGGATTTTTAAATATAAGGTTTTTTAATATAATCTAATTTCACCGATGTTGCTCCAAAACAAAGATATTTTATAACTTTGGAATTAGTTTGGAGAAATAGAGTATGATACGGGATTATCCTGTTGTAGGATTTTTTTATGGTTAAAAATTGTTTCTTTCGCCTTCTTATCGGGAGAACATTTTTTATAAACACAAGTTATAAAATATGGTTTTAACAAGCTATGCAGTAAAATGTTATTACATGTTTAAAGAAATGCTGTCAACCAATATAAGAACAAAATTTATTAAAAATGTAGTTTTTTTTTTTACTGATTACTAAGGTTAACTGAATCAATGTTTGCTAAGATCATCATATATATATATATATTTTAAATGATTTATTTAACCTTCAACGGTTTATCCCAACATATAGAATAAATCTCTTTTGGCTTCTTACAGTAAGATTTTATAATAAAATTTAGTAAAGTAAGATAATTCTAAATAAAACTCTCATCTAGGTAAATTTTTAAAAATAAATTAACATCGTAACGTACGTTGTTTCTCAACGGAAAAATAACTTTAACTTTAATTTTAATTAAAATTTAAATCGTATCGCAGACGATCAGTGATAATAAGATTTCTCTGTTTTACCTCGAGAAATCCAAAATCTGTCTTATATAGGAAAATTTGAAAACCTGGTGGGACTCGATTTAAATCAATTCCTGTAGTAATGAATTTTTTAAAGACATAACATTAAAAACCCCTTCAAATGTTACATTACTTGGAATCTATATTAACCACATCCAATTTGCAATATTAGTAAGTTTAAAAGTATGAATATTTTACTTTTGCATCTTTGTTTTGTTCTTAATAAAACCGTCCAATCTATAAGCAAGATACAATAACCGTATTTCTTATACTGCAAGTGATTATTTTTTAATATTTATTTAACACTGCTATCGTCTTTTTATTACAAATTGAAGACTATTAGGTACATGAAACTTATCCTAACGCATACCTCATAGGTTCGTAATAGGATTTTAGAAAAAGTAACTAAAAGAAAGAGAAACAGGATGTTATACATTTTGAATGTTCAGGTTCATAAATCATTATTACATTTATTTTTTTTCGTGAGAATAGGAATATGATAGATATAAAATATTTGTACCGTACGCACAACCTTGCACTTTTACATAACGAATATGTTATCACTTCACCACGGCAGAAATATTCTTAACGTTATATGAACCCACAGGGTTAGTCTAGCGGTGAACGCGTTTTCCCAAATTTCAGCTAATTTGGAAGTCGAATTTGGAAGTTCTTTGGTGGTTGGGTTTCAATTAACAGCACATTTCAGGAATGGTAAAATTGAGACTGTACAAGACTACACTCATGCATATCATCCTCTGAAGTATTATCTGAAAGGTAATTACCGAAGGCTAAACAGGAAAAAGAAAAAAAACGTTATATGATAACATTCACGATATTTTCATTTAAAATAAAATTTCAATCGAAATGTACTACACTAAAAATATCGTAAAAATGTATTCTTTAAAAAAATATGATTAAATAAACATGAAACAACCATTCACAACTCTTTACAAATATCACACTTTAATGACAATTACTTGAAATTATCCATACCGTTTAAAAATAAATAATGCAATTACTCATGATTGTATAAGACTTAAAAACAGAAGACAGATTAAATTGGTTAATAATGAAAAATGTTTTATAAAAAATAAACTTAATACACCAAGGGATCACCACCTAATGTTCTTCAAAGAAATGTTTCACATCAGTATTGCCATTTCTAACCAGTAAATTCAAAGTTATTGAAAATGTTTGTAGTTATTGAAAATATCCTTTCAATAAAGTACTAACGATTTTAAATCAATGAATGTTTTTTATCAATGCAACCGTAATGTAGTAAAATATATTAATAATGTAAAAATCAATATACCAAAAATATCAAAGCGTGGTATGCTTCAACAATAATTTCATCCATCAAACCTTCCTTAAAAAATTGTTTCCGTGGTCTCAAACTGTAAAAATATTTACGTCCATATTTTAATATTATATGAAGCTTATTTTAACGCTAGATTTTATTTTCTTTCAAATAATATTAGAAAATGTAAAAAGAGAAATTGAAATGCTTTCGAAGCAGGAAGGGAATACGTTAATAAAAAGCAAAGAATGATGCTTAGAATCGCGAAATATGAATTGCTGATCAATTTTAAATTCTCGAAAGACATACAAACTGAAGAAAGTACCTTTTATTTTATCAGTAACACATATAAAAAAAATAAAATTACAAATGAAAACATTGAAATATAGTTAAAAAAAAAATTATACCTAGATGTTCATATCTGTCGTTAAACAGTTATTCTTGGTAAAATTTGAAATAACTATAACTAATAAAGATAAAATATAAAAGGAAAACTTAATTAGTAAAATAAAATTAAAAAAAATTCATAAAAACAACTTAAACAAAAATACCAGAAGTCTAATTACACTAAATAAAAACAAAAGATAATTATTTTTATATTTATGATAAAGGAACAAGAGAAGTAGTAACTAGAAAAAAAATTCAAGTAATAATTACTGTTCAGCTGCGAACTGTATAGTCGAAAGCTGAAGGCTCGTAAACAATGCAGTCTATCTCAACTTTTATCAGTTGGTTGTTACTTTTTAAAATTTACAGTTTTCTCGGTTTTACATAAATATAGTTTTCTTTTTAATGTTCAAGTATAGATCTTTCTTTTTATTCTTTTGTTTTCGTTGAATAATACTTTTTTCTCTGTGTTATTTTTTAAAAATATTTATAAGTATTATAATACTTGCAAGATAATTGTTTAACAGTCAAAACGCAAATCTTTTTATAAATTTATTTTTTGTAAACAATTTATCTGGCTATCTGTCATAATTATATTTTGTAAATAATAGTTATGCAAAATGGAAACTTATTTAATTCAACTCTTATTTATTTTACAATTCTGACAATAGTAAAAAATAATTTAAAAATCATGACAAGATCAGCTGAGATGTAAATGATGTTTGTTGAGGGAAAAATTGTTCATGTAAACCTATAAATTAATATTTTGATGTACACTTCCAGTAATACACAAATATTTTTTAATATTGTATTTAAAAATACAAATAATATTAAATATTAAATTATACAACTGAAAATTCTTGTTGTTTTCTCGACACTCATGTTTAATATCATTCCATTTTTGAAATGATAAAAAATTATTTATCTTCAAAACCGTTAAAAGAATTTTAAATCTTTTACTCTTTTAACGTTCTACAAGAACGTATGATGGTTTTTTATACCCCCTGAATAATGTAAAATAAATAGAATTTTTTTTACTATTATTATATCAGTAAAATTTTGATGAAACTTCTATTATTTTATATTATTTTTTTTTACCTTACAGCATTAATGAACTTATTCATAGTTAACTTATTCGATTATATTTAACTGCGAGTGTTAATTTAATTTATCTATTAAAACTAATGTAGTAGGTACAATTAAAGTGAACTACTACTAATAGATTGCTATTTAAATTACATAATTTGATTTAATTGTAATTAAACGTGATTTACATTATGGAAAATCTAATTTGTACAAATGCTGTTTTTATATCTATGTATATTAAAATGCTTTAAATATGCAGTACAAAACTGATGTATTTGGGTCATAAAAACTCAATATTTTTTGTTACGGTACGTGATTCAAAAGTTTTTGTCACCTAAAAATAGAAATGAATACTGTAATAAATTACAATGAACATTATTTATTACGGGTGCTTTTATTTTATTAGAATTTTGTTTTATTTTTAGTAACAGATTAGTTTCCAAGAAAAATAATATAATTTAACCAAAGTTCGTGTAATATAACTAAAAGATTTCTGTCAAACAAATACCAAAAGTATCTTTTTTGCATTTATATTTGCAAAATAAACGTTACTTAAAAAGTAAAGAAAAACTGCAAGGGCACGAAATTAATAATACTTTTTGTACGAAACCTTTTTTGAATAACTAACTAGAGTTCCAACCTCAATCTGTTGAAGAATATTTTTGTGAATTCACTAGCTGAGAATACATTGTAGAATAAAAATGATTAAGAATGACTTCTTAAACTATTTTAATGGATTTTTTCTAACTTAAGATAAAAATTTAAAAAATTAAAAATAATAAATTTCTAAACCAAATTTGTATCTTGTTTTTAAATTTCGAAAAGATTTCCTTTCAAAACAGTTTTTCATTTGCTTCATTAACTTACCGAGAATGTACCTTCTAAGAAAACATATCAGGAGATTAAAGTTATAACAAATATCTTAAAAATATCTTCATCTATATATATTTGCTTTAATATCAATCAGCTGGTATTTTTTTGTAACCCTATTGAGAATAATTGCGTCTAAAAACACAAAACAAAAACGAGATACTTACTAATTCTTTTAAATACAACGTGTTATTATTCCCGAGTTTTTTTATTTCATCTTGATCGATTGTACCTTAGGCAGCAAACTAGGGCGCTTTCTCACTGTCTTTATTACTTTTTGGTCTCTTTGTTAGTAAGTCAATAAAATTCTTCCTGAATGGATAGGGCACCGAGGACAAATTGAATGGCAACCTATTTCAAGTAATTTGACGCATTACATTTTTTTTCATTCTTGGGACTCGATAAATATCTTCTTAAATGCAAACATAATTTTTTTCAAACTCAAGATATGTAAAACAGTATTACGCACTGTTAGAAATAAAGGGCAGAAGTCCATAATTTTAACACTTTCTCTGGTGAGTATTAAAAACATTATAATAAAGAATACTTTTTCAAATTTTTTAAAATTGTTTTTTATTAATAATTGGATAAATTAATTTTTAGCCCCCATCCCGGTATATATTCTTGGTTAAAAAAATTATAATTACACATAAAATTACTACAACGTAAAAAGGCTAAAATCAAGACTTATTAAGCCGTTCAAATTTACTCGTAATTACTGGATTAAATTTTTTTTCCACCCTAGTGGAATAGCTATGCAATCTTACTTAATTTTACGTTTCATAACATAAATCTCATCTGAAAAGCACAAAACCTTTTCTTGAATGCAACACTTTCTTTCAAATAAAAATTGTAAATACTTTAATATCTTTAGGAATAATAAATTTAACTATAAATAATAAAATAATATGTTTATATTTATTATCTAGTAAAGTGGTAATATGAACCTATTCAAGAATAAGTAGCCATTTATATTTCCCTTTAAAAACATTCAATTTAGACGTTTATATTGGAATGATTAATATACAATAAAGAGTTAAAAAACAAAATATTTTTTATTTAAAACCAATATATAACACTTAAGTGTTTGTTTCTTAAGATCTGTTTGTTTACCTAATAATTTTATGAGTTTCAGCTGTAAAATTTATTATTAATTTTTCACGTGACTATGGCTGTACGTATATAAAACTTTAAAACTTAGCAAACGATCAATTAAGGTTATATTTATTATATTTTGATTTTAGAAGTTAATAAATAACCGAAAGAAATTTTTTAACAACTTATATCAAATTTTTTTTTATTTTGTAATATGAACAAAATTAAAATAATAACGTTTCTTTATCTTTCTCATTATTAACGATTTTCAGTTATTAATGTTTATATTATATATAATACCGGTATGAAGTTAAACAAACATATTTACAATTTATAAGGTTAATCACATTATAATAAATAACATTTTCATAATACAATTGAATTTATATAAAATTAAAATTGACAAGTAATTATAAGAAGATAAGGCTAACATATATTAATACTGAAAGATCATTACAAAGTAGAGACACACAATAGAAACAAGTGATACCGTATTCGGTGAAATAGTAGCGCTTGTTATATGTGGGATGGTTGTCGGTACAATGAGATACAGAAAGAAGGGTGAAGAAACTGCAAAGGGGAGACAGAATGAATGAGTAGCAGTAAACGTGGAAGTGAGAGAAGTAAGGATGAAATAAGAAGGGAGTAAGAGTGTAAAAGAGTAAGTGAACTGAACTACTGGTACTCTTGGTAGGTCCTGACAGATAAAGTGGTCTACATAGTCTGTGCAATTATCAGATGAGAGCTTAAGCTCTAGCGTATTATTTCTGTCTTTCTTGCTTTTGTAACAAAAATCGTTCTATTATTCTCTAACAAGTATCATCTGCAGTTTTACAGTCTTCACCATACAAATAATAAATTAGAACTTACAATTATCAATGCTTCAAATAACAAATATTGAAAATTATCAGAAGAATTAAAAATAGAATATGTATGTTTTTTTTTACTTAATTATAACTTAAATCTTTAATCATTGTATCTTTTTTTTTGAAAATTGTACTTCATATTTACAGGTTGATTTCGCATACTAAAGTAGGACACCAATGTATTCAAATTAATTTTAAAAGTAATTTATTTTATAAGAATGGAATTTACTGTAATAATTTTATGACAAAACTTATGGTATAATATAACGTACGGTAAGTCTCGTATACTTAGGGTAGTCACTTCTTACACTTTTACATAAGGTGTTATTTTGAATACAGCATTAAATTTCAAAACTTAAAGTTTCTTCTTGTCTTTTCAACTATTACATCAATGAACATTTTATTATTTTATTTCTTTTAAATGAAAAAAAAAAAAAATTGTTCAAATTTCTATTTCCAGAGAAATTCTAAAACAATGAAATGAAAATAAACTTGACCGAAAAAATTTATAATAAAAGAAATATTTTACAACAACCTTAACTGTGAAAAAAAGTACAACGAAAACTTCAGAAGAAAAAGGCTTCTTCTAATTTCACCTATACGATAATTAACTTTCTTTCGAATATTTATGTAAAACATAATGTAATTAATACATCCATCGAAAGTTCGGACGCGCGCGTACGCACACAAAATTACTGAGAGAGAGAGAGAGAGAGAGAGAGAGAGAGAGAGAGAGAGAGAGAATCATTTATATATTGAATAAAAATACATGGGAGAAATAGGGGTACACAAAAAGAGTGTAAAAGAAGTAATAAAGTAAAAGTAAGTAAGTATCAATTCCAGTAAAAGAGTGTAAGAGCATCAATATTTTAAAAAAAAATATTAATTTGCAAACATCGATTAATTTTACTTCATTGAAAAAAAAAAATTCTTATACAACCATGAAATCCATTTATCTGTAGACTATGATCTCAAAAGAAAAATATGATTCCAGATATCAAAACGATTCACACAACTAAGAAAGAAAATTAAAAAAAAAAAATGTATTCATCAAATTCCTATGTCTTAACCAGCGGTTCACAAGATATGTGAATTCAATTATTATTTTATTAAGGCGAAAAACATAATCTTAAATCTTATTGGTTTGATGAATTTTAATCTTAGCCATTTTATATCTTAACCATTTTCCGTAAGACGTACTGAATATGTGACACTTAACCTGGTAACATCCTGAATATATCGTAAAATTAAATTATCGAAAAACTAAAACTACTAAATCAATTATCAACTAACTAAAACAAAATAGAAAACGTTTTCGTTTGCTGTATTTAAAAATTCATCGTAATAAAGTGAAGTTTTTTATGAAATATTATTTCTTCAATTATATTTAAGAGACGAAATAACGAATTCAGAAAACAAACACCGATATCACAACCGTCAATTAGTTATTCTACATGATATAGTATTACGGTATAAAGAGAGAAGATATAAACTAAAAATCATTAAAAAAAAAACAAACTAAAATCATATCGGAATTGAAATATTGTAATAATAGGCAAAGCATTATCTATAGGTATGCTAAATAAGTTTCACGAGTTTTCAATAAGTATGAGACATTGTGATCTATTACAGACGAAATCAAAAGTTCCACTTTTCAAAATCTTGAAAAAATTCTTTTAATTTGTCACGTGTATTATTAAAACAATAAAGAAAATATTTTTAGCTTAATAAAAGTTACTAAGTATATGTTACAACTTTGGGTAGTCCATTATGTGGAGCATTAGACTAAAAAAAATAATACAAATTCAGATAGCGTCTAAAACTGCAAATGGTTGGTACGCGTAAACTTACCACTATTTAAGATGAAAGATGTATTCTTAAATTCTTAAAGGTATGCGGAATTTCCACAAAGCTAATAATTTTTAGCAGATTTCCAAAGAATTTGTAGAAATCGCTACTCTTTTCTTTACATTTTGAAGTCTCTTGAACATGATTCTTCAATTTTTATATAGTACATACGTATTCATGTATAAAAATTTTTCATCCGCTCTACCGGACGCAAATCTTAACAGATTTCGACGAAACATGGTGGGATGATGTAGATCTATTGGGAATAGAGCCTTATTGATTTTCAAGTCAATCGGTTCTCAGAAATTGGAGTTAGAGACAATAAAATGGGATTTTGGTGCTTTTCAAGGTTTCATGCTATAATAACTTGGGATGACATGTTAGAAAGCCAAAATTACATTTTTCCTTGGAATACCAGGTGCGACCTGCTTTCCCATTGGTCCGAAATTAGTTTACAGCCCAAATAAGAATTTTTGCTTGAGAACCGAGCTAGTTTCACTTTAGTTCTTTAGTTTCGTAATAACCCAAAATCTGATTCGGTATGAAGGAAAGGTGTTGGTGTCCGTAAAATTAATTTTTAATTGTTTTGAGTCAATTTGAACCTTTTCTTTTATGTGAGCATGGCTCCAAAACTACACAAATTATGGGTAACAGTATCAAGCAGTAGTATAGAATGACACTGTTAAGCAGTTGAATATATTAATTGAATGTATATTCACAACTCAACAACTATGTGAGTAAGAGGAAGCAAAAAATATTATTAGACAAGTATAATGTATTTATTGGAGCATTACCCAGTAGTTTGCAGTATTATAAAAGAACATATGACATTAACATAATATGAATTACAAAATAAAACAACAGAAAACTAACTACAACACCGAAAGCAATATTATTTTTAAAAAATCACTACACCACTATCACTACCATGATAGAGTGAGTGTTTTTTCTGTCGTAATAGGAGGTTCGCTATGTAGAATATTTTTGAATATATTTTAATAATCATTTCAGATACTAAAACTATATAGAATATTTTCTTTTGTAACATGTATCTCATGTTTTACATAAAAATAGTTTTTGTTTTTATTTTTAGAACAATAATATAATGGCAAGGTCATAATTAATACCAGTCGGTCGTTCGTTGCACGCAATTTAATACTCTATCATGCTTATGAACCCCTAAAACCTTTAAAAACCGTTTTGTTAAATTTTATCATATTTTAATATTTTCTATAGCTTTTGTTTTAATAAATGTTACATGTTTGCAATAGATTTTAATGTGATCCACTCACGTATTCAGCAATCCTCCATGTTTTGAAACTTGGATTTACATTTTCTATTTGTTAATTAAAAATTACTGATACAATATAAGAAAAAAAAAAATGAATTGATTTAATTTTTTAATTTTCATAAATAAATAATTTTTTTATATATATTGCTGATTTCTATAGTTCTATCATTAATTTTTTTATTTTGCAGAAAGTTTTTTCTCTGATGGCTGACATTTCTTCAATATAACATTAATGAAAGGATTTTCAAACGAATTATTAATTCATAAATGAATGAATTTCAGTTATTCTGATTTATGTATCTTTTGCTAGTATTCTTATTAATAGAAACTTTTATTATTATTATTTTTATTATTATAATAATAATAACTGTTTTGTATAACTGTGCAACAGAACAGTTATACAAAACCTTTGTATGTTGCATAATATCACATAAAGTCACAAAAGAACAGCCACAAGTCAACAACCCACACATAAACCGAGCTACAATCCATCCTCCCGTGAACCTTTTTCTACAAACACTGCATCAGGCCTCAACGAATCATAAAATGGAGCCAACAGCGTACTAACAGGCCAGATCTCTGGACGAACTAAGCTGTCAAAATCTGAAACACAAACTTCAATTCGAAACGAGCTGTACGATTCATACCTAGTCTTCAGACGAATACACTGAAGATGTTGAAAGTTGTGTTCCCCAAGCAACTTGGTGATATCAACAACCCCGGTTGAAGAGTTAAACCTCGAAACAAAAAGAGCTTTAGTCTTGGACTTAACCAAATCGCAGCATACGTCGCCTTTCCCAAATACAACATTTCGAGACCTCACCCTTTTTTTAGGGCTAGACGGAGCAATGGAACCCTCAAGAAAAGACTTCACTTTGGGGCCTTTACGCTTCTCAGAGCCAACAACAGTCCAAACAGTTTTCTTAGCCACATTATGAGAGGCTGCAGTCAAAGTATCATTCACAGGGTTAGCGGATTTATTTACAGCGTCAATAATAGCGTCAACATATTTATCTACAGCATCAACTCTACTTGCAAAAATGCAAGTAAGCCCCTCAGCATTTTCGAAATCCACATGCGAAGCGTTTCCGGAGGACCTCACTGCATCCTGAATACACCCAGTATCAAAACACCGCACTCGTGTCATGTTGCCATTCCTCTTAGCCGCATTAACTACAGAAGTAGCACAGTGAGATGGCAAGGAGAGGTTAATATTATCGTCACCACAACGAGGTCTAACTGGATCAGGAATAAGGTTAGCAGGCAAAAGAGAAGAAGAACCAGAGGAAAGAATATCCTTGTGTAAATTTCCATCTTGAACAACCATGCCAGTCATGGTTGTAACTACACCTCTTATTTCGCTAATCGAAGACTTCAATTCAGAATTCTCATATCGAAGACGTTTAAGTTCAAACCTTATATCATTAAGTTCTGACTGGAGGGCACGAATTATTTCCAGAACTCCCTCGTCAACAGCAGACCGTAGAGATTGAAGGAAATCCTTATCAGCAACGATATCGCTCTGCTTATAACAGCTATCACAAACCACCTCGGGTGGATTCATTGAAAGACCCGTATCATTCAAAATACATTCAACACCCTTAACAGACAGCATATCTCTCCGTATAGAACCACTAACAGTACCATTATCAGATTCAACGTTGTGTTCTACAGAAGTGTTATCAGCGATAATGACATGCTTCTTTATGCAAGAACCAAATTTAAAATTCTTGCTCTGAGAATAGCATCTAACCTCCTCCGCCGAAAGTCCTAAACATTTTTGATGATACCGAATTTTGCACACCACACAACGAAAATACTTCTGTTTCCCAAAGAAGATCTCATCACATAGAGGACAACGATCCGCGCTGCCCGGCATCGTGAACAACGTATGAACCAGAAAATTAAAGAAAATCACTTAAAACTGGTAAAAGGCCCAAATTTTACACTTCCATACTTTTGCAAAATAATAAAGAGAAATAAAAAAATAAAAAAAAAATAAATAAAAGTTAACAAACAGATAAACAGTCTGTTGCACGAACAAAGCAAATAAAAATAAGAAAATAAGAAAAATTATTATTATTATTATTATTATTTTTATTATGTCCTTAACCTCTAAAAATCGCTAAAAATGACTACAGTATGGAGTGAACAGTATCCAAAATTCTTAAAATCGGTAATTTGAGGGAACTGGTTCGTTGAATGTAAGTATGATCGCTGCCACTTTACTCTTTTTATTTCACCATTGAATTTTTAGGGTGTTCCATGTTACCCCTGGTACATGCCAGATGTTGTAAAGTCATAACATTCAAAAGAGATGCAGTTTACCCTCCTGTCATGTACTCAAAAATGTTTTTATTTTCCATTTTATACTATTGGATCGTTTTAGCTTATTAATATAGTCTGATATAATTATGATATTGAAGTTATTTTTACAATTGTGTAAAACTTACAATAAACTTTATCCAACAAACATGGTTATGAAGAATATTGACTATTCTTGAATCATGTTTTGTTTACCAAATTTGTTTTAAAAAATAATTAATATTTTCTCTTTCTGGGAAGAAATTTCATGTTCATATTCATCATTATTACATTACGTACTCTATTTACGTCATTTTTTATAATTGTTTTTTTCAAAACGCAATTTTCTTGCAGATCGCTTTCTTTCATATAGATGCTTAGTAAAAGTATAGAAAATGTAAAGTTAAAAAAAAAATAAACATATCAATTTTAAAATTTATAATTTTAAAATCATTAGTGAAAATTAAAGCAATAAATATACTAGTATATATATTTATTTTTTTATTTTTTTTTTTGGCTAAACTTTTTCTTTAAAATTTACCAGTAGCAAACTTGTGGTAGAAGTTTGGTAGATGTTCTCTACCAACTTCAAATAAGAATTTATAAATTATTAAAAAATTATCTTTTACCTATTAGGAAAATTATTTTTTTTCTCTTAAGATAAATTTACAATCGGTTACACTATTACAGAAACCATAAGTACGAGTAAATATGATCACGCATGAAATCACATGTAGAGAGGCTTCCATTAAGCTCCAAAAAAATTATAACTTATATTCTTATACAAAACATTTAATTTAAGCCAACACATAAAGTAAGATCGGAGAACAGCAACATCGGTACCTCAACAGAAAAAAAAAAACAATCGTAAGGATTCATTAACAAGAGAAAGGATGAATCACATATAGAAACTAAATTAAAATAAAACTACAATAAAAAATGAAATAATAAAAACAAAAAAATTGAATGAAATAAAATAATGATATGATGGGGTAACATTTTCACCTGGATGGATGCAGTTCCACCAGGAAAGCACATAGTCAACACGCGGAATCGTTTTAACTTTGTAATCTTTTCACTACTGTTTAGAAAGTTCATAGCCAAATATTTCACGTGATTGTTTAACGCGGTTTATAATTTGTACCGAAGCGCTGTATTTCTTTTCTTACATATGGTAAAAAGCAGATATTCGTGAATTTCACTGTTTCTTACGAACAAAATTAGTGAGGAGTAGAAACTCCACACTAATTTGTTTTGGAAACGCTGCATAATCTCTGTAACTGCTGTTTGTTGCACCCCAGAGTTAGATCCCATAGGCCCAGATCGGATTCAGAGTTATCATGTACAACTTCTTGTTAGACAGTAAAAGCTGTGATTTCCTACTCAGCAACCAGTACATTTTCTTAAACTTAATATTCAGTTGTTTTCTCTTTTCCATTAAATGGACTTTCCTTGTCAGACCGCGATTAAGATAAAGAAAGACCAACGTACCGTACACTTTGAGCATGCAGTATGAAAATGCCTTTCAGGTGGACCCGTGGGCAGTCCCTCTCTTCATTGGGAATATCACATGACTCGATTTCGCTTAATTAACCCTAATCTTCCAACTAGATAGCCAACCGTTGATTTCTTCTAATTCAAATTGTAGTTTAGTTGAAACCAGAGTTGGTTCAACATCCACAGCCACGATAGTTGTACCATCAGTAAATGAAGGGACAGTGATACAGTCCAGTTAGAAGGTCTACTGTTATTTTTAAAATTACATTTATTTTTTTTAAGTTTATTTTTTATATATACACTTTTATGCGCAGGATCTGTTTAAAATATTAATGAAAATTAATTACGATCTTTCTTTTAGATGTTAAAAACGATCACTGTACATTAAATACAATTAAGTATTTAAAAGTTTTTAAGTGAAAAATAAAGTATAATCAATTATTTAAAAGAATACCCTTTCCTTAAAGCATCTCTGATACTGCAAAGAAAATGTTTGTTGTCAGTGTTACTCTGAAACCAGGAAATTATCATTACTAAATTTAGTTGGAGAGGTATCATCCCTGATTTCCATGTGACTTTCTGAATTAATTTTAGAGAAATAATGAAATTTTAAAATGCTACTATTATTAAAGATGTACGTAATATATATAAATAAATTAAAAAAAAAAATTCCAAACAATTTATTTACTTTATAGCTATCAAAAATCAAAATATTCTGGTTTTAAAAATATTCTTTTTCAAAGAGTGTTCAATTGCAGGAAGGAACTCAAATATGATAGCGGTCTAGGTCCTCTTCAACTAAAAGAAGTTATTTTAACAGAAAAAATTAATTAAAAAATTTAATAAAATATTAAAAAATTTGATCTCTCTGGAATTATAATTTATGACTTTATGTTTGAGAGGCATAAACTTCCATTAGGTTAATAAAATTTACTGCTGAGCACACTGCGTTATAAAAATATGAAAGCACAAAATTGAAAAATTCTATCAACTAAATTTAATTGATTACTTTATTTATTTCCTTTTAGATAACGATATTTCTATAAAATATAAAGTTTTTGTTTACCAATAAACTAAAAAAAAAGTGGTGCAAAACATCAAATTAATTAATACAAATAAAACCCTTTGTTATATTTGGATTAAATGTGTTTATGTTATACTTTTTCCAAGAATTTCTACAAAAAATTGAAAATAAGTTAATGAAATCAACTTTATAATTCGTAAATAAATATATTATAACAAGACCGGTATAACGGACCTGGGTAACGGATTCCTACCAATTAAGAAGAAGGTAGTAGAAAAATATAGTAATAGTAAGAATTAAGAAATGGGCTAAAAGAAACTCTTTTAATAAAGGTAACAGGTCCGTTTAATAATCGTCTTTTTTAATACTCCCCACTGACATACTAAACAGAAGTTCCGTGAGAAGAGTTACCGGACCCCGGTTAGGAATGTATGGGAACGAAAGGGTTCGGTCGATCGTTCTCACGCTCAACTGGAGTCTGGGGCGGCAGATAAAGAAGATAGGAGTATAAATACTGCTGGGAAGACCAGTTGAAATTTAGTTATGCGAAATGAGGGTAACCGACACATGATGTGAATCTACGATGTCAGTCTGAGAAATGTCAGTCAGCGAGGAAGTCAATGAAGAAGGAAATTTCTAGTGAAATAATTTTGGTGCGATTACGTTAAAGTTACAATTAATTACTGTACATGAAAACAAGAAATGGTTCGGTGAGTTCCTGTTAGTGAAAGAGATAATATACATTAAGTTGATTGATAAACTGTTAAGGTAGTTTTATTTGTGAACAGCTAAGGAATCTGTTGTGAAAGAACTTTATACTTGTCTTATCTATCATACTATTGGTGTTAATACATGACTAGTAGTTAAAAGTGTTAAGACACTTTTAATTAATGACTAGCGGTCATGCTAATGTGTTTTGCCAATGGGACTGAATTCTGCTTTTCATTATTTATCTACCTGTGAATAAATCCTGACGATTAATTTAAATTCTGTTTTGTATGTAATCACTGTTTATTATTGCCAATTTTATCATTATTATTGTTGTGGTTATGGTAATTATGATTATTTATTTGTCTATTATTGAGATTTATTATTATTATTAGTATTTTCCATTGTCATCATTATTATTACTCTGATTATTATTATGAGTTGTTTATTATTATCGCTTATTATTATTATTTTTATTATTATTACTACTACTACTACTGTCATTATTATTGTTTTATCTTGTTTTACTTATGTTTTTAAACCAGTAAACTGTAATTGCATAAACATTTTCAATTATCACTCTCTCAATATCCTGATCGAGCCGTCAACACGCGATAATATATAATAACTATAACTTAAGTGTAATCTTAACGTTTAGAGTAATCTAATATATATATTATTGTGAAAATATAAACAATAAGTAACAGTTTGATTTTTGGTGAATGACCGGTGTTATAACAGATGATCACTAGTGTGTTTACTGCTCGCTATTTCTGACTATTAATCCAATGAAAGCTATTCACCATTTGATTTCTGAAAAATAAAATTATACACATGCATACCGCATACATGAATAAAACAGAGTTCTCACTCACTTTTATCTGCTGATAAAAATCATATATTTCATACGGATTTCCTGTTTACAATATGCATGCTTATCTAACCCACACACTTATTTTTACATGGGATGTAAGATTACTAGAAAAAAACTGCATCATTCATCTGTGATTGGCTCAATCAAATAAGAAGAATTCTGCTACATTAAACTACATTAAAAAATAATATATTATACATTACACAAGTTTAAAAAGGCAAAGATAAAGAAGAAATAACGATAGTTTTTAAGTTAAAAAGTAAAAATTTTCATGAGTTGAATAAGAAAACTCAACGAACGGTATAGAAAACAAATTAAGTTAATAGAACAACATCGTTTAAGTAAATATTGTGACGATTAAACAAATTACTTGTCAGAAATTTGATATAATAAATATAAATTATTGGCGAACAAGTAGTAGAAAGCACAAAACCATTAAGGTGATTTTGGGTATCATAAATATAGAAAAAAGGGGGAAATAATGGAGTTTCAGTATGAGGCTAATGGGACTTTATAGTACCATTGGGTGAAGAGTAATGAATTTATACAGACGAAAAATTTCAAACTTTATTTTTCGTTTTTAATAATTAAATATCTAAACTCTGAACTCAACGATGGTTTTTTTTTTAATAACAATAATTTATACAAAATTATATGATAATAAATTTCACTAAAATTCTTAATTTTCTCACTTATTTAATAAAAATAACCTAAAAAAATTTGATTTTTTTTATATTAAAAAAAAACTTTTAATTAAAATTTATTTTTAATTAAATAGGACAAATAATAAAATTATTATAATTATACATGTTTACCTTTTCATTGAGTTAATCTTTATAATTTAACAACATTAAATACGCTTAGTTATCCTCAAAAAGTATATTTAAGAAGGTTTTTCATAATTTTGTTCAGAAATTTATAAGTTCTCTTCTAATACTGTTTGTTTCTGTATTGAAAAATAATTTTAACTTTATAATAATATACTTAATAATTAACTTTATAATTTTTTTTAGTTTGTTGAAAGTCGCATCAACGATAAGAGTCATTAGCGACTTCTCTCTGTTTCCTGTTTAGCCTCCGGTAACTACCGTTTAGATAATTCTTCAGAGGATGAATGAGGATGATATGTATGAGTGTAAATGAAATGTAGTCTTGTACATTCTCAGTAATTAGGCAATAAATACCAAACATTGGATAACAAATATCGAAACAGGAACGTAATCAATAGATCACTTTCAGTACGCATACTATACTCCTTACGGGATCACACATAAGCAAATCCGCTAAATTTAATTCTTCTTTCCACTAACGAAGAGAAACCGCAACACTCTTTTAATGGATTTCTTCCGGCTGAGCAAACGCTTCACATCTGAACCCATGTGTAACTAAAGAAAAGTAGTGCCGAACATTGGAAAGTCTAGGAGTACGTGGTTTACGAACCATTTGGTATTGCTTCCCTCACAGTTCCGCGAAGAAGAGCCAAATGATGAGTGTGAGTTAATTTTGTATGCCCAATCCTCAGCCGCGTTAAAATAACTTGGTCTCTTCTGTTGTTTGAAATAAAAGCTTCCTCGAAAAAATTCTCCTGGATGCGACGTAAAGCCGTGGGAGTATTCAGCAGCCAGAACGTATTCCATTGATTACGTTTTATTACACGGACTGCTTCGTGAAGCCGTTCTCACACGTCCAATTCCAAATGGAGGCTATTTTTAGCCTTTCTCTTGGCAGCCTCATGAGTTCCTTCGTTCCTGAATATGCGGCAATGGCATGGAACCAATACGAATACCATCATATTATTTCTCTTGAGAGATGTCATAGATTATTTAAATTATGGACTCAGATCTTGTTCAGTTCAAGCTCTCAAGTATACACTTAGAGTCAATTATTATCATGGAGTTGTCACTGTAGGCCTTATTTACTCTAAAGGCAGAATGAAATGGGTAGAGCCTGCAAAAGAACCCAAAGGAATAGGCAATAAGCTTAAATATTATCTCGTTATCAGGGAGTGTTGTTCCACAGCCACACCCGACGGCAGAGACAGAGGGATCTGTATACATTTGTGTATAACCGTTGTGTATAACTTCTTAGTTATCTCGCTAAATTAGTCCCTAGCAGCTCGGTAATATGGGTCCCGTTTGCATCTTCCAGGTGGTAAATGTTCAATCTTTAGAGGTGCGCACAGCCAAGGAGCGCTGCATCCCATTTCCTTTCTGAGAAGTCTCGGAACAGACAGGTCTAGTTCCTGGAGATAATCGAAGCATTCTGCAATTGAAATAGTGGAGTAAAGATTTAATTTATTTTTTCATTTCACCTATATTTCATTTCATATTACTTGAAAGAAAATTATTTAGCATAATTAATCTAAAAAGCTAATAAAGATATCACTAAAATATTCTAACATAGAAATGTCATTAAGCAGAAAACATAACCCTTCCGCCTGTGATGAAACTGAAAGTTATTACTACTATTACGTTCGTAATTTCTTCCTTATTTATTTATTGGTTGTTTTATAACTGAAAGAAAAATTAATTAAGTATTTATAATTAATATTATTATAAAAAAGCTTATTATTTTATTTTTTACTAAAATTGCATTATTTTTTTAAAACTTAGTATACACTATAATCAGTTTTAAAGTATCTTAAAAACAGCTGAAACAAATACTAACAAAAAGGATAAAATACAGCAGTTTTTTAACGTAGATTCAGTCATTTTTGATGACAGAGGCCTCATCTTTACAACTGAGCAATATAAAAAAATCCAAAAGTGAATAAATTTTTGGGCGAAAATTTTAATTTCATTACAACAGGACAAAAAATCTATAAAAAAGTTAGTCGAATCATTTTAATATTAAATTTAAATATATACTACTGAAAATCATTTTTATTCGAAAATAAAATAAAAAAGTCAAATCATAAAAAAAAATAAATCATTAAAAGTACTGAAAAACATCACTAAATTCTTAAATATAATAAAATAATTAATCTGTGATAAATAGGCGTACCTTATATGTAAATTAATATCACTTTCTCCTATCGCTTATAAAATGATCTTACCTGAAAAAAGAAATAAATCCAATTTATACAAAATATATATCTTCGTAGTTGTTTTATGAACCTTACAATAAAACATATTATATTTATATTCTACAAGAATAATTCAGGAAAAGGAATTATATTTTATTGAAAGGAGCAGATAAGTTACAAAACGAGGAAGTATAGGAAATTATACAACATAATGTAAACGATATATTTATTTATCAATTAAAAAATCCGCCAGTATATAACTTTGATACATCTAAAGGAACTGAAAAAACTATTATCAACTCTCTTGATAATTAGAATCAATGATGAGAAATATGAATCATCTTGTCGGTCTGGTATAAGCATTATATATATTGCTGCAGTTTATCAAGAAAAGTTACACGACTGATATAGTCTGCTTACGGATAAACAGAAGTGTGCTAACCTAGCATTTATATTGAAAATTTAATAATCTACATAACAACATCTTCCTAAAGATATCGAACAAGAAATTTTCCACCTTACTTGCGTGATATTAGTGTTTGTAAAAATACATATAATTTTTAAAGAGAAAGATTCACTTTTAAATCCCACTTAAATGTAAATTTTTTCTTGCGTGAGCACTGTACATTATTACAACTGTCCACTTATAGAAGGGAGGCAGGCAGTAAATGTAAATAAATTGTATCATTGATAGATATGAATGTGTGTTTACTTTTTTTCTCTCTATATTTCTATAATTTTAACAGAATATTGATAAGCTGTGGCAAAAAAACACCTAAAAAAATTCATACAACAGAATATGAAAATAAACTAAAAAAAAGTAGGAAACAGCAATGAATATAAGAAACAGCAAGAAAATTAATGTATATTTAAGGAAAGTAGGAAGAAATGAACAAATAAAGGTGTAAAGGCTTTACTTACCCAGTACTTTGGATAAATAAAAGATGCAAAAGTAAGAACGATATAAAAATTAGACTATCAATGATCAAAGAAGAATTTTGTAAAAGAAAAAACCAGTAAGGTAAAGTAAAACTTGAGGAAACATAGTGTAAATCGTTCCTTTTGCAGAATAATTTAAAGAAAAATAGACATAAAAAAAGGAAAAAGAAAATTGGGAGTCATTTTGAAATTTTGGCATTTAAAAGGTCGGGTGAACTTAAACACACAAGGTGAGAAATAAATAAGTAATGAGAAAATTAGACAAGAATGAAGCTTATTCAGAAATTTAGAAAATAAATACAAATTGCTAGACGTATCATGAGAGGAATGCAATTAAAACAGTTAAAGGACGGATGAGGAAAAGGTTCACAAAAATAGAGGGGAAATAAAGAGAAATAATAATAATATATTACCTAAAAGGAAATGAATGAAATAAAGAACTCAGAATATTTTCTGGAAATACGAGATTTAAGATGATATGAAGAAGGGGACCTCTCTCACATAAGTTAACATTATGAAATCCTACCCTACTAAACGGCATTTGTATGTGTGTCTGTGTGTGCGTCCCCCTTAGCACCGTAATGTACCGATCACTAGCGGAAAACACCGATTCGTTAGTACATGTCTAATGGTGGTAAGGTGAATGCTTGTTATATTATTATAACGATATATATATGCGAAATTTTTTTTATTTTGTCTTCAGTCATTTGACTGGTTTGATGCAGCTCTCCAAGATTCCCTATCCAATACTAGTCGTTTAATTTCGGTATACGCCCCACATCCTACATCCCTAACAATTTGTTTTATGTATTCCAAACATGGCCTGCCTACGCATTTTTTTCCTTCTAGCTGTCCCTCCAATATTAAAGCGACTATTCCAGGATGCCTTAATATGTGGCCTATAAGTCTGTCTCTTCTTTTAGCTATATTTTTCCAAATGCTTCTTTCTTCATCTATTTTCCGCAACACCTCTTCATTTGTCACTTTATCCACCCATCTGATTTTTAACATTCTCCTATAGTACCACATTTCAAAAGCTTCTAATCTTTTCTTCTCAGATACTCCGATCGTCCAACTTTCACTTCCATATAAAGCGACACTTTCAAAAATCTTTTCCTGACATTTAAATTAATTTTTGATGTAAACAAATTATATTTCTGACTGAAGACTCGTTTCGTCTGTGCTATTCGGCATTTTATATCGCTCCTGCTTCGTCCATCTTTAGTAATTCTACTTCCCAAATAACAAAATACCTACCTACCTCCATAATCTTTTCTCCTCCTATTTTCACATCCACTGGTCTATCTTTGTTGTTTCTACTACATTTTATTACTTTCGTTTTGTTCTTGTTTATTTTCATGCGGTAGTTCTTGCGTAGGACTTCATCAACGCCATTCATTGTTTCTTCTAAATCCTTTTTACTCTCGGCTAGAATTACTATATCATCAGCAAATCGTATCATCTTTATCTTTTCACCTTGTACTGTTACTCCGAATCTAAATTTTTCTTTAACATTATTAACTGCTAGTTCCATGTAAAGATTAAAAAGCAACGGGAATAGGAAACATGCTTGTTGGACTCCCTTTCTTATTACGGCTTTTTCCTTCTGTTCTTCAATTATTACTGTTGCTGTTTGGTTCCTGTAAATGTTACCAACTGTTCTATTTCTGTATTTGAAGCCTAATTTTTCTTTTAAATGTACCGATCACTAGCAGAAAATCCCCCCATTCGTTAGGACATGTCTAATGGTGGTAAGGTGAATGCTTGTTATATTATTATATCGATATATATCGTATATGCGAAATGTATATCAATATATATATATATATATCAAAGTTACCAGATCCAAATTTTCGGACTAAAATCGCAAATATCTCAAAAACGGACGGTCCTAGTGCTCTGAAAAATTTTTTCAACCTCCCACTATCATACACTATCCGCTCCCTCTGGTACCTGTTGGATGTGATAATATTTTCAATTGCCCCTGGAGCGCCGTTAGGAAATTGGGGAGGGGGTTCGATGAGGCGCCACCATAATATCTCGGCAACCGCTCGTTTCATTTTCACGATTCAAACAGCGTATATATATCAGGAGGTCAAGCGCTAAAGCATAGGGTACATTCTTGATCGACCGGTTTTTGGTTATCCGGAAATTAAATCGTTTAGCCCTATGTTTTGATTGCACTCACCACCGTAAAAAGTACCGATCCGTTCTTTCGCTACATACGCTCAAATCTGTGCGCTAGCGCAGCTGTAAAGTATAACTTTATGAAGACTAAAAGGTATAAAATAAGAAATATGTATACGGAATTTTTAAAACCCCACTCTTAAATTAAACGCACTGAAATGTAAAAATAATTTTAGGACGGTAACTCAGAATGGATATAAGAGCAAGATTTGATTGTGATATGTAAGATTATGTTAAAGTAATAGTTTCAAATTAAAAATTTGATGTTTTTGCCAGTTTTTTCTTACGCTTGATGAATGGCCTAAAGGGTGGAGTGCAAACTCGCATAAGAAAAAATTCATCGTTTTTTATCTTTTAGTACGTTAATTTAAGAGTGGTATTTTAAAATTTTTTTAATTTTTTATTTTTATTTATATGATTGTTTTTCTTCATAAAATAATGAACTATAACCAAAAAGTAGGCAACGGAATGTATCGATCATTAGCGGAAAATTACGATTCGTTAGTATCGATTTCTAATTTAACTTTCGTTATATCAATTTTCATCATTAAAAAAAAACAACATATTTTTACACAAGAGGTAATTAGTTTTGGACACTTAATAATCCCATTCCGAGACGCTACCCGCCCAGAGGACATAGCTGTGGAGGCATGCCATAGGCACGCTCTGCAGCTAGTAATGGCACTAAAGTAATTGCAGAACTACGAAAACATATTAGAAAATCTATCAATTGGATGCATCATTTCTGTATCTTCTATGTGCCCTATAACAATATAGAAACAATTATGTAAATATAGAAGAATCTCATAAAATCGTTTAGTAAGTGCAATGCAGACGGCAAATTTCATTGCCGTAAAATACTTATAAATTAAATAATTAAATAAAAACAAAACTTTACTGAAACAATCTGCTTTTTTTAAAAAGAATATTCAGAACATTACAAAAATACCTTATTTTATACAATGCATTCCACTTGATGAAAAAATAATATAATAACTAAAAGAGACAGAAAAATGGAAATTATATATAGTAATAACATAATAAACGTGAAAAAATAAAAGAAACTTTACAAAGCGCCAGGTCTTTTTGACAGTATAATCCGATTTCAAAAATCAATTAACGATCAAACAGATTAAAGAAAAGTTAAAAAAAAAAACAGAAAAGGTTTTTTTCTAAAAATAAATTAAACTCCGTTGAAACTGCTGCAAATCGTGACAAAAGAAATTAAAATTGTGAAAAAATGAAAAATATATAATCAATAAGCACTTAGCAGTTCTTTAATAACTCAAAGAACTGCTTAATAGGAAACGAAATGTATATTGAAACAGGGTAATAAAAACTATTACGTAAATTGTACATGCTAACAAAGAAACACTCAGAACAATAAATAAAAAAAGGGAAAAATCCAGAAAATATAAAATTAAATAACGTCTATATTTGATTAAAAGATATGCTATTACGTTTTTCTTCACACAATAAAAATCGGTTGAAAATTTAATTAATACCATGCAGTAAGGACCGTCTAAAATACTCAGATTGTTAAAACTATAACAATTCTTGTTTACCAAAACAATTTGTATGATAAAATTTAACAGCGGAAAAGAAAAAAAACACAAGAAAAGACTCGTACAATTATTATAATTAATTAACTAAAATTTTTTAGTTATGTTACAATTAAAATTATGGATAAGCCTAAAAAAATTCTGCTGAAGTGAAAACAGGTAATTTAAAAAAAATCTTAAGAAAAGAAATGCAGACAAATAACGCATTGAAATCGTTTCCAGTAGTGATTTATGATTTTTGAAATCTTTAGGGATCTCTAATTAAAGTATTTAAATAACTTTATAAGAAAATAATTTTCATATGAGAAATATATCAGGCTACTTGTCATGGTCATTAAGGTGTAACTATCTTTCTTTTTATTTTAAATACCCCAAGGCAACCGGTCCTCGCCGTTAAGCAGAACACAGTCACCTCGGAGTGTCGTAGCAGCAGTGTCTGCCACTCTAGCTAGTCCCCTTCTGGGGCTTTCCCATCAGGGTCTTCTCACCTTCATCGAGACACCGACTCCCTCATCCGGGTAGCCGATATACCCCTCCGCTGAGAAGTTACCCTTCACATCCGTACTCTACCAGCTCCAGATGTGCATTTCACACATCCTTCGCGTCGCAACCCATTCATACCTTGAGGGTTCTCTATGCCATCATCGGGGAGACCCGACTCCCCTCCACCATTCATGAAATTGGACAAGCCAAAACACCCTAGGTATAAAGAATGCCTCCCTGGACCTAAACGTCGCCACGTTTCGTCCCTCGCTATAATTATCTAATATTAATAACAAAAATTCTTGTAAATTTCTGCGAAACAAATTTAAAATTCTGATGTGGACGCCACATGACTTCCTTGTACCCCTATTAAATTACATATACACATTTTTTCACATTTTTTATTAATAATTATAAATAAATCAATACATTTAAGTTAAAAAAAAATTTTAAAAAAGAAAAGGAAATGAAGTCGGATTAAAACCGACGTGCCTTCCCCTTGTAAGATCCAGATATTTCATTAATTAAAGTTTTATTTGGCTATAACTATGGAACCAATTAAAATCAGTACCACTTATTATATATTGTTAAAAATCGTATTACTGCAGTTAAAATAAATTCCAAATCCATTTTTTTTTTTTGGATTTTGCGCCTTTTTGAACACTTTTGGTCCAGTCGATTGCAATCAAATAGAGAGGTGCACAACAAGTTGTTACAGCAGTTCTAAGTCCAAAATTTCAACATTCTACGGCTAATCTTTTTGAGTTATTCGCGATACATACGTACGTACAGACGTTACGCCGAAACTAGTCAAAATGAATTCAGGGATGGTCAAAATGGATATTTTCGTTGAAAGTTGAAAACCAAAATTTTTCGCGATCACAATACTTCCTTTTCTTTGTACAAGGAAGTAAAAACAAAATTAAATGAGAAAACTATCTGAAGTGGTATAATTATTTTTCATTTAATATCAAAATATATTTTCTGTTTATAAGAAAATTAAATTATTTAATTTGATGAAACAATTAAAATAACTAGTAAACCGTATAAACAAGCATCAATTATAAACTCACTCACCACTGACACACTGCAAAAGTGCGTATGAAATGTATACCAATACAAAGTCATTAAAACCTTAATGACAGACAACATAACCATGTTGTCAGTTTTTTTATCATAAATTGGGCGCAACTGAAGAATGACAGAACTAATTTTCATCAAACTTCACATGCAAACTTCAGATGTACTGTTATAGCATATTTCAATTTCAATGAAATTGATATAGTAGATCAAATTTTTAAGCCACAAAATTTTATACTTGAATGGTTTTATTGTAATTCTTATACGTCAAATCGTATAGAAAATTCATTTTCATGCTTACTCCCACCGTGCGACCGAAAGTAATACCGTAGTTTTTTTCTTCTAAAAGAATAGAAGAAAAATATCTTCAAATCATCCATGAGACATTGTAATTTTTGTAAAAAAAAAAGGAAATAACTCTAGTAAAAGAACTTGTAATGACTACCAGAAAAATCTTTAAAAAATTAAAAAAAAACTTTATTAAGATCATTTCGAACAAATTTTGGCTGAGAAACATAAACAAATATCCGGAAGAGAAATTGATAACTTTTTTCTGAGATCAGCAACCTTAAAAATAAAATAACATTTTTTTGGTTTTTTTATTAACTTCAACAAAGAAATGAAGTATGCTACTTTTATCTCAGGTAGTATATACTCGTATATGTTGGCAAATTTATTAAAAACTACAAGGAATTTCCGCAAATTTTCGAAAAGTAATTTTTTCTGTTTAGTTCGGTTTCTGATATTATAAATTTTAAGGGAGGGATACGAGATTATTAAATTTTATTTTGGTATAGAAAATCAAAATTTTTAGTTATCTACATAGCACTAAATAACTAAAAATTTACTATATAATTTACTATTTTTAAAACAATTCAGATGGATACATTACGTAAATCACGTCAGTAATACCCATTTTAAAATAAAAATGAAGCTGCAACAACTTTTTTGACGGGTAGGTGAAGCAAAACCGTGGAAAAATTTGTTTACAGAAATGTTACAAAATCAACAATAATAAAAACAAAAATAGAACTAGTTCACATGAGTAACTGAAAACAATATAATTTAATAATACTATGTATGAGTAATAAAAAACAAATAAATGAAGTCAGGAAAAAATTAAGTAAAATAACTATTATAAATTGATGTTTTTAATGAAGATTATTGGACTAAATATAATTTAATTGGGGTTGGCGCAGAAGCGTAGTGTTTTTTTAATAATCAGCAAAATTGGTTTTGTAAAAGAAAATAATTTTATTCTAAATAAATTGAATAGAAAACATTTTAAATGGATTGTTAATTTCCTAAAAATAGTAACATACTTATAAGACCTTTTTGTTTGTCAAAGAATTGGGCTAAGTTTTACGAAAAGTATTGATATTAAAGATTTGTATGTGTACATATTTCCTTCGAATATGAATGCATTCATTTGCTAAAATTTTTAATTTATTTAAACAATGGTCTGTATAAGTAACCAAACAACGATCTGACAGCCCGTAATTGTGCTTTGAGTATTTGTTTTGACTCTTTGAAGAACCCAAAAGAGGAGATATATGTCAATTGGGAATATTTATAGGCGTAATAAATAATTAATAATTAAGAAGTTTAGTGTTTTGTTATGCTTCAAAGAGCTATTTATATTTGCATAACAAATTCTGCTAAAAAATAAAAGTAAATATATCTTCAAATCCCTAGTTATTAACAATTTGTTAATATTCTTCTTCTTCTTCTTTAGTGGAACTGTCTATTGACAGTTATCAAGTAACAGCAATTTCCAAGATAGTCTGTCACAAGCTCTTCTTTTAAATTACAGCATCCTTGTCTTCTTTTCAAATCGTCCAACATTCCTATCCTGCTTCACCATTTTCCTCTCACACCTTCGATCTTTTCTTCAATTATTACTTTTTGAATGCAGTCATGTCTTAGTATATGACATAGCCGATTAGCTATTCTCCTTTGTATTGTCTTAATTATACCCCTGCTTTCATTTATATTTGTCAAGACCTGGTCATTAGTTTCTCTCGCAAGTTGATACCTAGCATTTTCCTCCATAGACACATTTAAAACTTTTTAGATAACAAGTCTCTCTCTTCTTTATTGTCAAAGTTTATGCGCCATACAATACCATACACCAACTAAAATAATTTGCAAATTTCTTTCTCAGATCAGTAGGTATAATATTTTTTTTTGCAAGCAGATTTGTAACCTTGATGGACGCCATTTTACCATTTCCAATTGCGTTTCTATTTCCTTTAGCGCAATCTTCCATCAAACTTTATTATCCTGCGAAGGTATTTAAAATACCAAACTGTTCTAATTGTTTTACCTCAGTAGTAATCTTTGTTGCACCGTATTTCCTCGATATTCTCATTACTTTGGATTTATCGGCGTTTATTCTCATATTGTATTTTTCTTCTTCCTTGTTTCTTCTACCTTTATTCTTCTACTATCCATCACTTGTAGCTTCTCTTCAGCTGTAGTCATTACTACTTAATACCAAATAAATAGAATAAAATAATCCAAAACCTAAGCATATCCACTAAATAAAGGATTTCCTAATTTATTTTTATACTACATGAGCAGTTATTTAAATAAACTAATTTAATTTAATTAAATTTAAAGTTTATTTTGTTGGATTTTAATTATTTGATGTAGCCATATATACTCATAATATTATTAATAATATGTTTTTTGTGAAGATTAAAACCTCTAGAATTGAACATAGAAAATTGTTCACGTATTTAATCAACAATGTCAATCAATTACACCGTCTATAGGTAATGAACTGTAACAGAATTCTCTAATTTTACTTGAATATATTCTGAAAATATTCTAGAATATTTATTTTTATTCCGTAATATATTTCTGTATTTGTGTGTGTGTGTGTAACCTTGCCAAATTTAGATTTATAGTTTAAAAAATTAAAATTATCTCTTATTTATTTCGTTTTGATATTTAATAATTGAAGGTTTAACTTCTAAAAATTTCTTTCTAATATTTCTCTACGCATAAAATAAAGGAACGAAACAGGCGTTTTGATTCCATCTTATCTGATTTGAAATATTACATTTTTTTTAATGTTACAAATAGATTTAGATCTTTATGATGAAGCAATCTTGCGTAAAAGAGTACCTACTGTACATTAACGAAATTAACAACAAATTATTATATTCATAACGAATTATTACACAGATATCATATGATCATTCCCATTACATTTTTTTTTCAAAGTGACTTACGGTTATCAACAAATATTTCACTAAAACTGATCGAAAATCTGATCAAATATTCGTTAACTAATAGGTAAATGCTTGATATTTTACTCAACCACTCGACAATTCATAAATATCAACCAACCATTGTCCGAACGAATATTCGGTGAAATAATCAATTCCCTTTGATGTTGCTCTTATTAATCAACGGCATACCAATGTAATGCAATATAGATATAATTCAAAAGTGCTTAGATAGTTTAAGTAACAAAAAAATGTGAATAAATAATTTTATAAAAACGTTTTATTCAATGAATAATATGGAAACGTCAGATTCAAGACAGAAGAAAGGAATCTAGATGAAATGTTTTTCAATATCGAAAGAGTTATTTTTTACCGGTATTAACTTTCATTATTATAGCACTTCACGTATAAATCCAACCTCTCAAAAAACATTAACTGGTATTTGGGTTTCCTGTGGGATAGCTAACTCAATGCGTACCACCAAAATAACTAAATGTGTGATTGAAAATAGCTTAGTCCACCGCTATTTTTATTTGTTTAACAAAGCCGTTCTAAAGTTTTGTAACAAATCAAAATATTCCTTTTATTTTTTAAATTAAGAAAACTACGCATATTTAATATTTATTTTTTTAATATATAATTATTAAAAGGTTATTAATAATTATTTATTTTTTAATATTTTAAAAAGAAAGGAACAATATACTGATCATCCGATTTGAATAAATTATGTTAAAATAATCCTACATTTGTAACATTTGTGTGAGATATTATCTAAAGTTATGTTTAATTAAAATTTATTATCGTAAGAAATTAAGGAAAATTAAATATAACGTATTAGTTATCATTGAAAGGGGAAAGAATCTTAAATACTCGTATCCAATTAGGGAATATAAACAGACCTGCATTATTATTCTTCATTCATGCCAACCCACACGGAGATTATAAATTTAATTTTCTCTACTTTACAATAAAACATTTTGATTTCGATAATAGAGTCTAAAAAAGTTTAATGTAAAATATTGTAGTTATAATTTTAACGGTAAAAGTAATAAATAATTTTGTTTATTATAATACTATCTTTTATTATTTTATCATTATAATTGTTTGTATTGTACTCAGATTTCTGTTTACTTAAAATAATTTAATATATACATTATTCACACATACGTGTGAATAATACGTTAGAAAGATGTTGTAACAGATTAAACAAAACTGTATAGTTTCGTTTAGAATATCTTTCTTCGAAGTACCATTAAAAAAAAATAAATTAAGAATACAACTATAAGGGATATCACCTTATTAAGAAAATATATTAAGTAACATTCAAAATATTGAAATTAATTAATAATTACCTACCGAAATTACAAGCATATACAATTAATGTTATTGAAAAGTTTCAAAGCTATTTACATTAATATAACCTGATTACAAGTTATTATTAACAAAGTTTGTTAACCGTTTATCTTAAAAGTTATTGTGCTACACTGTTATATGCTTTTATTGCTTATTCAGTAATTTAGTAAGGTTTAAATTATGATAAATATCTGAAAGAATAATATAAATTAATAACTATTTCATTTTATAAACAGAAATAACCCTAATTACTGTAAGTACAGGGGAAAACAATGAAAACATTAGTAGAGTAAAATTTATTCTGTTTAGTACTGGTATATAACTTTTAAAAATTATAGTACTACCATAAAATAAAATAATAAAATTTAGTGACGTAAATTGTTTATACCATTCTATGTCATCTTGAATCATCTCTTTATCTATCAGCAATAGTTAGAAAAACTATTTTACAATTTGTCGATTTACGTTAATACTGCTGTACGAGTTAGAAATGAGAAAAGAACAACTTTTTTTTTTAAAAGTAAGAAACAGACATGTTAACTCAAGTGTAGCGTACATTAAAAGACCATAGTTACTAGATATATCAAGAAAATCATTTAGGATGGAATGAGTAGCGTAACGATGTCAAACAAAACTGTAATTTAGAACAGAATGGGCAGTTTCTAGATACGTCAGAAAGTCATAGAGTAAACGATGTTAGAAATCAGCTTTAGAGATAGAAAGTGGAAGGAGTAGTATTAGAATCGATGACACGTTACTACAAAAAGGCTGAGAGAAGAGTACTACTGACAAACTTGGGATACTGTGTTGGGAAGACCGAAGGTCATACACATTCAACTATACTTGTACTTTTTATCCCAGATATATACATATAATTTTTTTTTAATATGGTTTTAAAACCATCTAACTTAAAATTCGGATGCAAAGAAATATGGACAGTAAATTAACGATTTAAAAGTATAAAATACAGATCCAATAAAAAAACACGTTAAATCATTACATAAACGTTTAATGTTATTCAATAAATTCATTTTTTACCATAAAATAAACGTAAAATAATAAGGCAAAATTTTTACTCCAACAGACTTGTTCCATTAATAGAGTTCATGTAGAGATTCATCATTTCCAATGGGTAAATAAAATCCTAAGAAATAAGTGGCAGAACAATAGTTAAAAATACAGTGTAAAACTCTTTGCTTTGGATAAAAATGAATTAAGTAGAATATGAGAGAAATTTTGGCTTAATTTTAATTTGTAACAAAAAAAAAATAATAATATGAAGATTTTATGAACAAATTATAGAGCAATAGATATTATAAAGAAAAACAAATTAACAAAATGTTTTTGAATTTAATCGGGAGTAAGTTTCATACTACCTGAATTTTGTAATTTTTTCTCGTGATAAATTTGAAAATTAATTATATTTTGGTATTGTTAATTATTTCAATAAAAAGGTTATAATAATGTTTACATTTTATTTATTGTACAAATAAAACATTATAAAAAAAAGTTAGCACATCATGTATTAAAGCCATTAGATGTTATCAACTAAATTGATTACTTGAACAAAATTTGCCTTTATTTATATTAAAAAATTGCACTAAATCTTTAAATAAAAGTTAAAAATAGTTTTTATCCTCTCATTTAAAATAAACAAAACATTAAAAGAAAACTTACCATAAAAAATATTATAAGTTGAAAAAATTATTCATTAGACTTAGTAATTTTATCAGAAGAAAATTATAATTATTTTTATTAACTTTTGAGTTAGTTTTGAGAAAAATTCTAAAGAAAATTCAACAAAAGTCAAGAAAAAATCAAAAACTCTATACATGAATTATTCAGAATTAATGGAAAAAAAAATTACAAATAGGTAATCATTTTCTGTTGCTCAATGATTTATAGACATTTATAAAGAAATGTAGTTAATTACACGCTTCAATGAACCCACCGGGTTGGTCTAGAAGTGAACGCGTCTTCCTAATTTAGCTGATTTCGAAGTCGACAGTTCCAGTGTTCTAGTCCTAGTAAATTCAGTTATTTTTACACGGATTTGAATACTTAAATCGTGGATACGGTGTTCTGGTTGGGTTTCAATTAACCACACATCTCAGGAATGGCCGAACTGAGACTGTGCAAGACTACACTAAATTTACACTCATACGTATCATCCTCTGAAGAATTATCTGAACGGTAATTATCGGAGGCAACACAGGAAAAATAAAGAAGGCCTCAATGAACTAATAACATGAAGATTTAGTAAAGATATTAACTTTTACTTATTATTTTTTTTTAATATTCACAATTATTAATCCAATTTTTTTTTGTACTGTTTTATTTACAATCAGTTTCCCAAACAATGAAACTATAAGTAGATCGTCTGCACTTGTGCAGATAGGCGATGGTGATGAAGCACGGGGGACTCTGGACCCCTGGACTCTAAAGGCACCTCCTGGACCCGCGCAATGCTTAAACTGCAGGACCGACCCCGGAGGAGGAGAAAAGGTGAGATATGAGTTTTAGTCGGTAGGGTGCGGGTACACATAGGCTCTTAATAACATCTAGCCGAACCCGTGCGAGTCCGACACTGCCCCATTTATGGGGGTTGCGTAAATGGCATTTTTCAGACTCATCTATAACAAAAACAACAAAAAATACAGTCTTAAAAACCAATTCACGACTTTACAGTTGTCTCACATCCTAGTAAAACAAATTATAAAATTAAATACACATTTTTGTTTTATTCTACATATGTTTCACTACCTCAAAGTAAACCGCCAGCAATTACTTCAATTGAAACCAAGGTGTAAAACAGAAACGCTATTTTTACTAAAACTAGATTTTAAATGAAAATGAAGACTCTTTTATGAAGTAAAAAAGATTTGTGTAACTTTAAAGGTTTTTTGTGATGATTATATAACCCGTATTTATAAATAATTCTAAACATTAAGTGAGCAAACAAAGTAAAAAATTAGAAAATCCTATGAACGGATGAGAAAAGAAAGAAATTTCATTTTTACCAACATAAGAAGGAAAAAAGTACTGGTTTGGCATGTACTAAAGAAGGAATGTTTTTGTTGGGTGGAGGTACATTCAGCAGCAGCAGTGGAAAGAGAGATGAAAAGAGAAGAGGATTCTAGTTTGAGGACGATGTAAAGGGAAAATATATATATGACAACATAAAATGTAGGTACATTTTCTCCAGAATATACCATGAATTTTGATGAAAGAAAATAAAATCATTATGAAATCAATTGGTATTGTTAATGAATTGCAATGTAATCATAAAAAATTATCGATTTTAATCATTAATACATTCTATTCGTTTGGAATATTATGACAAAAAATGTTCGTAAATTTTTTCTACTGAGCTTCAATTTTTGGTTAGATAAAGTTACATTTTTCCATAATACAACAGCTCGTGTGGATTAAAGTTTAAGTGAAAGAAAACATACGAGAAAAGGGAAACGTACCTGTTTGAACACACACACACTTTTGTTTACTTACAGCTCTCACTTGAATTTATTTAATCTCACTTCTGTCCTGGTATTATTTATATTTCATTACGAGGACATTCGAAGTATGCTTCGTTTATTTAACGTATTTATTTCATTTCTTTCCTTATGTTCACCTTCCACCTTATTAAACATTACCTACAAAAATAACAGCGGCTTAAAATAAATACCTTCAAAAAAAAACGCAACTCATATATACTTACAAAAAAAAAACAAAGTACTCTGAACGTAGAATATAAATGATGTCATGTAGAAGAAAGAAACCAAAATAATATGCTCACTTATTATTTTTTAATGAATACTTCAAAAATATAATCCCGTTAATTATTTCAAGATAAGTACGTATATTTTTTTAGATGAGAAAAGTTTGTATTATCTGCTATTAAATTTGCACTCCATCTTCTTAATTTGTTAGGCGATCACAAATATAGTATCCGTTATGAAAGAGGAATTCGATCAAATATATTTACGGATCTCTTGATTCGTAAATATATTTTTATCATTTTTCTTTTATAATAAAAGAAAATTGAATGAGATAAAAAAATAATAAATAAGTGTAATAAAAATGAAGAATTATAATTTTTAAATATATTTATTTTTAATTCCTTTCTTTCGCTTAAAAAATGTTTTCTGGTGGTCGATATAAAAATGATAACTTCATTTTAAGGAATATTATTTCAGGTTTTCAGTAAAATAGGAAATTTCCATCTGGACTGAATCATGAGTTTTAACTACACTAATACAGCGTGAATGTAATTTCAATTAGCGAGAGCTAAATACCAAACATGTACGGTAACCTGTACTGTTTTATACGCTTACGTGAAACAAATTTACGCTCTTCTAATTGTAGATTACCATTTACATTATTTTTAACATAAATTCTTATATTTTCACAAATATTTTTTCAATACAATTGAAAAAAAATATGCTGACTAGTTATTAATTACTGCAAAAATATTTTGAAAATACCGAAAATCTTCTTTTTTTTTTTTTTTTTTTTTAACTGAATTTTTACGGGCATCGACTGCTAAGGTCATTAGCCCTCGTCACATTCTTTAAAAGAAATTATTATCTCCATCAGGATCGTCATATGTAAGGGTGTAAAGGGCCCTTACATTTTATTTAAAAACACAAACTTTACAATAAACATTAAAACATGAAAGACAAGGACAATCACAAACACTTACGGGGTGTAAAGGGCCCCAATATTGTCATGAAAAACAGGCAAAAATTAGTACTTCTTAAGCTTAATTTTCAGTAACTCCCAAAGATTTTCTTCATACAAATTGAAACTCACTAGAATAACAGAAATAAACAAGATTAATATACTATATTTTAAAATCTTTTAACCATTCGGTGGGTTGTAATACGTATGTATTATAAACGTAAATGTTCGTTTCTTCAAAATCCTAAATCTCAGAAAGTTCTTTACCGATTACTTTAAAATTTTGTCACAACGTTGCGTTCGATACGCGCGTATCGAATACCTAAGATGTCACACCTGTGACCGGTAAAAACACGACTTTTTTTAAAAAAAAAGGGCTCTCTGTTAGATGTAAAAGAAAAACACGTTAAAATAAATATTTTAAGATTTCATTTCAATGTTTCCGATATGTGTGTCCGATATAAACAAAAAACTAATGGACCGATATTTGCGCGGGGGGGGAAAAAGGGAAAAATCTAAGAAGATAAAAGGGAAGAAGATAAAAAGGGACGAAGGGAAAAAGAAAAATAGGAGAAAACTGGGGAAAGGAAAAACGGGAAAGGGGAAACGAAGAAAAATTGGAAAGGAGAAAATAGGAAGGGATAGATAAATAAGGAAAAAGAAATTGAGAAGGAAAGGGAAAGTGGTAGGGAAGGGGGAAATTGTGGAAGAACCGTGGAAATGGGGAAGGAAAGGGGGAAATGGAAGGGGAAGAGGGGACATTAGGGAAAGAGTGTATGGTAAAAATGAAAATTGGACAAGTCGAATGGGGGAAGGGAAAGGAAAAAGAGCAAGGGAAAGAGAGAAAGGGTAAAAGGGAAAGATTAAATTTTGTGAAGTTCCGTAATGTCATTTTGTTAATGTTTTATCAAACTTTCAATTCTGTTCATTTAATCTATATTTATACATAAATGCAATAGCGAACCATTTCCGGGTCTGTTAGTATAAAACAATTAAATTTCTTCTTTCTTTTCCGAGTGAGAACTTAGAGAGAAGAAGAATTATTAAATCAACGTCTGAAAAGTAAAATGTAAAATTCTCACCACTAAAGGCTGAAATGTTTCTTTTAACTTCACTTCATATAAAATAAGGGATTTTTGAAAACTTTGATAAGCATTAGATAAAAGTGGTGCTGAGTTTTGTTACTTGAAGGTTAAATTTCTTAGTCTTAGTATTTCTAAAATTTTGTTAGACCCCAAATAAGAACTTTCATTATAGATGGAATAATTGAAGATACATTAAACTAGCTGAAAAACTGTCATCAATTAACATTTTTTTTAGGAAATCATGAAGTCGTGAACGACTATGTAATTTTTGAATGAACTGCCATCTTTTTCTACTGTCTTTCTTTTTCCTGTTTAGCCTCCGGTAACTACCGTTTAGATAATTCCTCAGAGGATGAATGAGGATGATATGTATGAGTGTAAATGAAGTGTAGTCTTGTACATTCTCAGTTCGACCGTACCTGAGATGTGTGGTTAATTGAAACCCAACCACCAAAGAACACCGGTATCCACGATCTAGTATTCAAATCCAGAATGAACTGCCATCTGGATTTCTTATCAGACAGTCTTGGTGCCGCCGTTAACAATCATCATAATATCTTTGTAACATTTCAAATATATTACAGCCGTGAAAAAAGAGATCGCAGAGATATTAAAGTGGAAGAATGCTTGTTGATTATTGTCTGACGCTAAAGAGGCATATTTCATATCCCAAACACAAAAGGAATTCAACAACAGTCAGGTAAAATGAGTATGTGATATATTTGTGTTATTACAAAAAATGTTTCATATTTAACCAATATTTCACCCAAACGGAGGGTGATAGAGATAAACGAATACGTTTCAGAAATCTGCGTAATAACTTCTCTTAGAATCATATACTCGTATTTCCCTGTTGTCAAAAAAAAATCTTTAACATTGTTCCCCATGTAAATAGAAATTTAATACAGTTGTTGGATTAACAAATAAAAATAATTCTACCTACTCATAAAATTAACTATTCAAACATTTGCAAGATTATATATATTTTATGGAACCTTAGGGCAATAAAGGAAAAATAATTGCTCTTTGGAATTCTATTACACGCAAGATAAGATATGTTATTTGAATTCAAGAAAAAATCAGAAATATTATGTCCTTTTACTAAATTATTTTCACAGTATTGTTTCCGTTAATGAAAAATTTAATTAAAATTGTTATTATTATACATAAAAAATAAACGAGTGTAAATTTAAAGAAAATCTAAAAATAAATGTTCTCATTGAAAAAATAATATAACAAATGAATTAGGTCTGTAGCAGACACTAAACTATAGTGCCAGTTTAAAAGTTCAAAAACATTTACCGAAATATAATTCAAAAATGATAATATTATAAGTATCAAAATGAAGGAGATATAAGACATTCATTATACATTCGTATATTCCAGCCAACTGGAAAATAACAGAAAGAATAAACTACAAATCATGGATATCATAGAGGAAAAGTTGAAGGGACTAGCGATAGTCTGGTAAATATTAAGAACAGAAACCGATGAACGAGGAAAGACTTAAGTACAGCATAGTGCGCGCGCATTAAGACTGATTCCCTTTCCACTTTTATAATGAATGTGGGAATAATATTTATTATAGCCGATAATCCAGCTGTAACGATCGCTCTTGCACCATTTGTTATCCATCGTAATGGGTTGGCTCGATTCAGTTATACGGAAATCTCAGACTGAAATCCCCCCTTCTGAACCCTTTCCTTCTTTCCTCTTCACCGGCCTATTCATATGCACATTGATATCAAAATATAATTCATCCAATGTATCGCAAAATATGAGAAAATTTCAGTCTTCTCAAATCCATTACGTGAAATGATAAACGGTATCATTTTGCGTGTTTTATTATAGGATAAATTATAAATTAATAATGAAATAAAACGTCTAAAGAAATTCAAAAAAATTACTAATTTAATATATTCAAAATTAATAGATTTTCTTAATTTACAGGTTTTAGAAAAGAATTTTCATAAATGTTATTTATTTATTTATTTATTTTTTTTTGAGGGCGAAAAACGCTTGTGCGTTATCATCGCCTGGATCCTTTTTTTTATATAGAAAAATAAATGTTTTAATACTATTCTGAAAGATGATTAAAACTTACAACTAATATCAACGGTAAAAACTAATATAAGATCAAAGTAAATAGAATTTTACAAAGTCCAAGATGGGTGTAAAGAGCCCATTCTTGGATAACAAAAGATTAAAAAAAAAAAAACCATAAAATATCTAATATAAAACTTAAAACTAAAATAACAAAATTAAATAAAACTTAGAACTAACACAAATTATATAATTAAAACTAGGTTAAAAATAAAAATTAAAATGTTGAAATAAAACTTAAAACTAATATTACTAAAATCTTACAAATAATATCACAGTCAGTCTTTAAAATATTAAAAAAATAACTTATAAAATTTAACAAATTCCGATAAGGAGTGTAAAAGGCTCCTAATCGGATATAAAAATAAAAACCTCAGAGAAAAAAAACTTATTTAAAAACTAAAAGCATTAAAAAATATTAGCAACAATATTAAATTTTTTGTATTAACCCTATACTACGCAAAAACAGAAACAATAGGTTTAAAACCTCTTTATCATTACCTAAGATACCACGGATTCATAAATGTTATGCTACCTTTTAAAATCTTTAACCAAATTTTTAATTTTTAATTGATTATGTTAAGTTTAAAAATGTAATAATGAAATGCCCTAGATTATCCAATATTATCGCTACTATTATACGCAATTTCCAAATTAAAAAAAAAAATCTGTCGGCTGAACACTAAACTACCTAATCCAACCGTTTATAATCCAGGTCGTTTATAACCGGGCCAGTTACTAAACCTCCAAGTACGTCTATTATCATCTATCAAACTCATTCTGTAGAAGGAATTTCTCTACAAAGTTGGAAAACTGAGAAAGTCTTCTATAATGATGATATTCACTATGAGTCTTGTAACTGACCTACAAATCAAGAAAATATTCTAGTCTCCCGAGTTACCTAACAACTTTGATGAAAAGATATTTTCGATGTTATTATCATGATACAATTATGCAAAATTAAAGAGGAAATTTGATTCAATTATGCACACGTAAAGGAAAAAGAGAAAACTCGAGAATCTAGCCCCCTTCTATTTATAAACTCATCGTAGCATCTTCGTTTTAATTCAATGCTCAGATCCAAGCTTAGATTCGGGATGTAATGCTGCAACCTTCCCAGGATTGAAAAATTCAGAATGAACTATATTTTAGATCATCACTTTTACTGTAGTTAAGATATTTTTCACGGATGTACATACAGTTACTACGTATCACGTTAAAGTTCAATTATCTAAATACTTTCATAAAAAATTCGTAAAAGGGTAAATCTTCTGCTGCCTTAAACACCATCTAAACAATTTTCAAGCCAAAAGTTTTATGAAAAAATTGCACTATTATAGATACTATTTTATATTTCAATAGTTCTAAGAATTTATTTATTTCTCTTAAGCAGACGCGTATTGGCATCCAGAATGAATAAGAGATTTTTTAGCCTGTGAAAAATGTCAAAATTTACCAGGATTCTAACTTAGAAATTTCGATCAAGCCGAGCACACTGTAGTCATCATAATTCTGATAATAATAGAAATAAATATATGTAACATTTTTCGATATAATAAAAGTCAATTCAAAGATATTATTGTATTAATATTCATGCAAAAACATTAATATAAATATTTTAAATTAACTTAAGTAATAATATTACTAAAAATTTACATCAGAAGCATTGTTTTGTAAACTTCAATCATTAAACGTGAATTCTATGTTTAAAGAAGATTAATTTAGGAAATTTATTACAAAATTGAAAAAAAAAATACAGCACTAATTAAAAGATAATAATTAATATTATTCAGAAAAACGCAATAAGTATTACAATGATAAAGGCATAGAATGGCGAAGCTTTCCCTTACCAAGGTTGAGCTGTTCTTAGAGGCTCTTGATTATTTATTAGGAAATTAGTTTATTTAATCAATACAACATAGTTGATTAGTAAACTGCTGATCCTTTTATGAACAAAGATACTGCGAACTCCGAAGACTAGGCGGGATGCCTGTTATCTTAATAGAAATTCCAATACTAAAGTAGAACTTTCCTAATATAATAGAAATGGCTACTTTTTCAGTGAAAAGAGATCTTTGGTTTTTTTTTAGCATTACTCCGAATGGTAGATCATTCCTTCTCAATTTCTACTACTTCCACTTGCCCTTAATTTTTTACATAACAAAATTTCCAAAAATGTAAATTTTAATAATTTTATTTTATTTAAATTTATTTTACATTTTATTAATTTAGTTTTAAGCATGATAAAAGTATTTTAAATATGATAGGATACTTAAAATGACTGAATCCATGTTACATTTGTTAATTCTTGGATGGAGAAGACTCCTACCTCTGTTCATACTCTTGCTCGAGCGATATTAATTTTTGTAATTTGTTCATTTTTTCCCCTTTCTTCTGAACCGAATGTGACAATATTTTATTTTTTTTAGTCTACTGATATTGGAACGAAAATGTCAATTGGCTACTCAAAACCAAATATGCCGATCTCTGAGGCAGAATGATAGCGTCCTTGCCTTTTATCCGAGGATTCCTGGTTCGACTACCGAACAGGCATGATATTTTTCATACGCTACAAAATTCATTCTCCCATATATATATATATATATATAAGTTACTCTGTAAGATTCTGTGGTGAATTAACATTAACCAACCAAAAATAAAAAATCTGATGTGGACATGACTTCCTTGTATGCCTATTAAATTACATTTACACATTTTTTTAAAATGAAAAGTACATAAAATTACCTTATTGTTATTGTTGAATTATTATTTATTGTAAAACTTTTTTTACAATCAGAGGTTAATAATTATTAATAAATCACTATATTTAAATTTAAAAAAAGGATTTGAACCGATGTGCCTTCCCCTTGTAAGTACCAAATATTTCACTAACTAAAGTTTTATTGGCTATAACACTGGAACCAATGAAAATAAGTACCAGTTATGATATATCACTGAAAAGCGCTCAATGAGAGCTTATTACTGCAGGTAAGAAAAAGTCCAAAATCGATTTTTTGGGGATTTTGGGCTTTTTTGTACACATTTGGTGAAGTCAATTGCAATCAAAAAAGAAGGTGAACAACTAGATGTTACAGTAGTTTTAAATCTAAAATTTCGACATCCTACGGCTAATGGATTTTTGAGTTATTCGAGATACATACGCACGTACGTACAGACATCACGCCAAAACTAGTCAAAATGGATTCAGGGATAGTAAAAAAATGGATATTTCATTTGAAATCTGAGAAGCGAAATTTTTCGCAATCTCCTTTACTTCGAACAAGGAAGTAAAAAGAACAAAAAATATTGTGTTGCACGATTCATAATCATTTTGAAACAAGGTTGAAAGCATGGTGAACTGCAAATAACAGGGCAATTTCTATGTTATTGTAAATAAGCCAATTCTATCAGCTTTCCTATTGAAATATATCTTAAAACCGTGTAACTGATTTTCCTCAGCTCTTTTTCTACAATTTAGAACACAGGAACAATTCATAAAAAAAAATTATAAATTAATAAAACCCTTATTATAAAATAAATTTAAAAAAACACGTAAAAATATGCCACGGCAGAAACCTGTTCCTAAATAATAAACCATCATATTTCTGCTATTCCCTTAAACCTACATATAAAAAAAATTATCGGTTTAACGTACGGATTGCTCTTTAACAATGATTAAAATGTTTTTTTCATGATTGCCAAGAACTTGGGAACAGAAAACCAAATTTTTCATCCTACTGCAATCAAAACGTAATCACAAAGGAATCTGTCCCAGCATAGAGGTATTAACATCTTCAGTAATGTGAAGTTAGATTTTCAATAATAAATAATACGTTTGTTTATTGGCATAAGAAAAAAATAAAATAAAAAGTTATATAGTTTAACACTGATCCAAAATATGGCCTACATGTGTTTCGGAAAAAGAAATTACTTTTCTTGTTAATAAACTACCATAAATATTACAAAATTTCAATTACAAAATAAATCTAAAACAATAAATGTTTGTTTAAATTTACTAGAATTATGTAAAATTACATTTAGAAAGAACAGGACTAAAAGGGAAGGCAAACTGACATGTAAATGGCTCCGCCCTAAATTTTATTATATTTGATAACTTAAGATAATAATGATTTGTTTACAGACACCTAATATTTGATTTATGGAAGCCTTAAAAAATAAATCATTTAATAATAGTTTTGAAACATTAGTTTTTAATTGCTTGAAGATAAACGTGTATTTTGTAATTCCGACAAAGGGAAAAAATATTCAAGGTTCCTTTATATCTATATATAGAAAGATATATTGAAGACAGGGAAAACTAAATTGGAACGTAGCCCTAAGGTACGTACATGGGAGGAGCAAAGGTAACGCTCTTACTGAAGCGCGTTATACTGTATCACCGTCAGCACCACTAGTACAAGTAAGTTGTGGTTAGATGTTGCAGCTCGTCCTTTGATCGGTAGTAACGAGCGCTATTTACTCCACTCCTACTTAACACATTTACAGGCCGCTCTTCAACGCCTTGGGTTTTCATATTCAATGGTTTCATAGTTGATATCAAGTAACTGTCAGTTAATAAGTGAGTAAATTACTTCAACAGGTTTAGACATATTTCGTATTGATGATAATTCAATTGGTAAGGATAGATTTAACGGAATATATCTACGTAGTTACTATTCTCTAGGTGAACGCCTTGATATTATTATTACATTACTTTTTGATGTCATAATTTATATGTAGTAATCATTAATTAAATGGCATGGTTAAATTAATCTAACCGTTTAACCATTATCGTGTAAATTAATTTGTAAAATAAAAACCAGCTGAAAATATATGAAATAAAATTTATGGTTTTTAAAAATTGATAACTAAACCAAACTGGCTCTATTTAGTAAACTATTTGGTTTCTCTTACTAAGTAACTATGAATAAGAAATGAAAAAAACAATCACCTTTTAAATGAAATATCAACTTTAATTATTATTAATATTATTGTTTTATTATTATTATTATTATTATTAATATACCATTTGAAAAAATTAGCAGTGTTTTCAGCGGATGAAAGTATATTTATTACAATTTACTCTCTTTTCCCGTATTGTACTCTTGGGATAAACAGAAAAAAACGATCGTTGCAAGGGATCCACAATAAAAGAATATCAGAAAAACAATGAACAATAATAAATATAAAAGAAATAAGGAAAATGGGACGATCGGATACCGAACAATTAAAGTAAGAGTTAACATATAGGCTATTCTGTACCAGGATAAATGGTGAAATGCACTTAGGCTTAAATTTTAAATCTGTGATATGAATAGCTAAGGATACCGTCGCATGTTCGTGGTTCGATATTGAGAGACTAATAAATAATAATGTTTACATGAATACAATTTATTACACTAAATACATAGGAAATAAATTATAATAATGACAATAATATTTTTATTTATTTTCTTTTTCTGTGGAGGGAGATGGAAATGTATTTACGCTCGGAGTGTCTGACTCCCACAGGGTGTCTTATCTAACCGCCATCAGTAGACACTACCGACTAAAACCACTCCCCTTTCTACCAGGATTCGACCCGAAATCATTTAACACATTACTTCAGGCCGAGTCTTTCTACCTTGGCCTAAGAAGACCGCTACTTAATTTTCACGACTATCCAGGTCATCATTCTTGGTCCTAAGAATTCTTCCGACAAATCGAACCACACTCTCCCAGATGTTCAGGTTACGGAGCATCATCGTAACCACGTTTTGGGGGCTCAGTGCTCCGAGATCCAGCTCTAGTATCCCTCGATCTGCCATCTACCAAGCACATTTGAATAAGGTGTGTTCGGCAACGCCCCGTACACCGGGGCAACAGAGGCAGTCAGGGGACGGCGCTTTCCCTATAGCATGGAGATAAGCGCGGAAGAATTCGTGACCCGTTAAATAATAATAACAATAATAGTGGGTAAATTACATACAAAATAGTGTTTAGAATACGAATTAGATTTGTTTTAATGATTCATAGCATCAAAAATCATAAAAACCAGAATACAGTCCTATTGACTAAGACATTATAATGACCGCTAATATTAAAACCTAATATTACATTAACAAGATAAGGTTAGACTAGTCTAAAGTTCATTCAATTTCATTCTCTGCATATATCTTTGCTGTTTACAATAAAGCTACTTTACATTTTATGAAACAATTATATAATGTCACTTTCACTATTGTCTACCAATAACTTACCCAACAACTTCTTGCATTCACATACTGTTCACACTGAAATACTAATGACGTACACTTCACTCGTTACTGATAACACCGTCGGATAATCGCAGCACTCGCTTATTCACTTAATTTTGACTCGCTAGTTCTGGAATATCTGTATGCTTTTGACATGCAGAACCACAACTCTACTGAAGTGTCAGAATTCTCAAAGTCCGCACCCTTACATTTCCCCATGAATTCTTATCCCGGACCGGTAACCCTTATCGTCGAACAACAGCTGTTTGAGATATGTCATTGACAGTATTACAAATAACAGATTGTTGAACATACCTGGTAGCCTAAGAAAAGGATCCCTTTTAGTTCCCTACTTGATTGCTTTCATTATTATATTCTGATACTTTCTTCTTAACTGGAAGGAATCCGTTACCCAGGTCCGTTATACTAACCCACCGGGTTGGTCTAGTGGTGAACGCGTCTTACCAAATCAGCTGATTTGGAAGCCGAGAGTTCCACCGTTCAAGTCCTAGTAAAGCCAGTTATGTTTACACGGTTGAATACTAGATCATGGATACCGGTGTTCTTTAGTGTTTGGGTTTCAATTAACAACACATCTCAGGAATAGTTGAACTGAGAATGTACAAGACACTTCATTTACACTCATACATTTCATCCTCTGAAGTATTATCTAAACGATAGTTACTGGAGGTTAAACAGGAAAAAGAAAGGTCGGTTATAATGGTCTTTGTTACAATACCTTATACATGAAGTAAATTCTACAATGAATTTATATTTTTCCGCTATGAATAGCGTATTGAGAAAAATAATTTATTTAGTATGAAGTATAACAATATGAGTTTGTTATAAACAATAACAAAATTGGAAGAGTTTTGGATGTTATCATAGAGAAAAAGTTCTGGTCATTAATATAATAATTTTATTTAGTGTAAAGGTTTAAATTAAAAGTGACTTTTGAATAAATGTTTAATAAGGTTTTTAATTATAATTAAACGTTTTACTGATTACATTTAATTTTGGTTAGCAGCTAGTTGTTTTAATTACAGAAACAGACTTTTTCCAAGGTCTAAAGACAAAAGGAGTAAATTAAAACTCATTACAATAGTTTATAATATTAACAGCAATAACAATTTTTAATAAAATTAAGTAAACATTTTTATTTAATACTTTACTAACGCCCCTTTACACTTGGTAAGGTTTAATATCTTCTATTTATTGTAAATATTTTAGGTTACTTACAAAAAAAAAAAAAAAGTAAGAGTATAAAATAAATTTTCTAAAAAGATTTTTATATATTTATTCAAATGAATAATAATTTAAAAGATTTTGGAGAATATATTTCAAATTTCACACTCTTCAAGTTTCATAACCTCACCTCTAAAATAATTTAAAAAAAAAACACAATTAAAAATGACAATAAAACATTGATTCTAAGCAAATAAACTCTCGTGGTAAATTTAAACTTTTTGATTTGTTAATAAATTAAAAAGTAAACTTCTGAACTTAACTAATAAACACAGAAGCACAGTGTTTTATATTTAATAGTAAAATATATACTATTGTTACCCAAACAAACTTAGTCACACATGGTGTATTTATTTAAGGTTGTTAACCAATTTATATAGTTCGAAAATTAGATCGTGTTCAGAGTATATGCGGAAATATAAAGTAGGTTATGTATATCTACAGTAAACATATATATATATATACATACACAAAGTGTATTACGAAGTTCTCCCAAGACATTCATAACCTATTCTACTCGTAAAAATAATGCAGAAAGTTCATATAAACATCTGTCCTAAAATGCTTCCCAGATGGAATATTTCAGTGGAATAGTTCCATCCTCCTAGGTGGAAGGAGGTTGTACTGAAAGTTTTAGGACGTTAATTAAGAGACAGAATTATTGTTTTGAAAAATCATGGTTTTGATCTGAGAAATCGAATAAAAAAGGTACCAGAACCGTATATGCAGTAGCATTTGAGATATCTAGGATGAAATCCAGTAAATTAGGGTAAAAAACGCTGGTTTTTTTATGTTTGACGTACAATAACTTTGTTAAATGGGTAATAAACATGCAAAACTTTTAAACAGGAATTGTAACAATTTAATTTTAAATAAAACGGTTTAAAACAAGTTGCACAAAACAAAAAAATGTTGAAAAATTCTAATTTTATTTAGAAACCGTACACTAGAACAAAGTCCGTTATACATAACAGTTTCCAATAATATTCAAAAATGAGTCTGTCATTTTCAACACATTTCGTGACACGATACTATACTGCTTTTGTTGCTCTTTTAGTTCTTCAGGTCTTTCCTTAAGTTGTTCAGCCGCATCCATAATGCGGACAATTAATTCTTCACGAGGAATAGTTTTGTTTTTTGTACACAAATTTTTTATCCATCCCCAAACGCAAATATCTAAAGGTCAGGCGTTCCTAGTGGCCAGGAATGTAAACCTCTACGACCAATCCATTTTTCAGTGTAATGAAGATTTAAGTGAGAGGAAACGGCACAAAAGAAGTGGGGTGGTGCGCAATCGTGCTGGAAGTAAAATTTGCGTCTCAGAAATAGAGGAATATCTTCAAGCTAGCCTCCTAAATGCATTTAAGAGGCTAGGTAATATGAGCGGTCCGTACAGCTGATTGTGACGAAGGTCGCAACATACATTGACGCTAAACCGGTGTTGAAAATTGCCTTCCAGTGTTTCATGAGGATTTACTTCAGCCCATGTATGCTCATTAAGTATATTGTTGACGGCATTTTGGGTAAAATTTGCTTCGTAGGTAAATAAAACATACTTGTAGAGTTGTCGATTTGTATTCCACCAGTCACAGAACTAAAGTGAAGCGGACTGTCTCTTGGGTGTAGATCAACTAGCTGTTTATGATAAGGATAAAACTTGTTTAATTTAAGTGGCCTCCAAACCATCGAATGCGAAACGCCGATCCGCTTAAAAAGAAGTCGCGTACTGACGTGTAGACTGCGCTGAACTGCATAGATAACAATTTCATCAATAACAGCGTTGTGTTGGACGGATCGTTTGTAGGTTTTACGAATACCAGATAGTAAACCTGTTTCCCAAAGACTGCGAAAAGTCACGCTAATTGTTTTGGAATCTGGAATCTTGCGGTTCGGAAAACGTGTTTCATCACCTAATGCAGCAGCTGTAGCATTACCATTGCACACATCTAAAATAAATGTACTGTTTCTAAATAAAATTCTAATTTTTCTGACTTTTCTTTGTTTAATTCAACTTATCTTACATCATTCTCTTCATAATTAAATTCTCTAAAATTCTCTTTAAAAAATTTATGTGTTCATTACCTATTTAGCAAAATTATTGTACATCAAACATAATAATATCAGGGTTTTTCCCCCAATTTACTGGTTTTTACTCCAGATTTCTCAAGAATTACTGCAGATACGGTTCTGGAACCTATTTTATTCGATTATGCAGGTCAAACCCCTTAGGAAATCTGTAATTCTGTTCCTTAGTTAACATCCTAAAAATTACAGTACAACCTCATTTCATCGGGATGGCTGAAATCCGAGCGAAACTTTCACTAGTCGTAAATCACAAAGGAAGCATTTTAGGACATATTTATATGAACTTATTTCATTATTTACCCGTGAGAGCTTCGTGATATACTCTGTATGAGTGCATCTGTATATATATATATATATATATATAAACCAAAAAAATAGATGTAACTTCGGAAAAAACTGGTTTAAAACGTGTGTTGATTAATAAAATTTTGAAAGAATGGGTTATGGATTTGAAGCCATAACCCATTCTTCATCCATGACTGATGCCAATCAAAGCCATTGTTATTCTCCATCCATGAATGATTCTGAATAGTGACAGAAAAACTAGACTAAACACTTTTATAATGCATTCTACAAAGCCTGCAAATTAAAAGACAGATCAAATCCTGTCTTAACTGATAAAAATTATTATATAAATGTTGTGTTTATTACACACCTAATCCAATAGATAAGATAGCAATTTTTTTCATTTTATCATATATATAGTGAACAAATTATCATTTGCTAATATTCATTCATGGAATTGCGATGTTGAACGAAATGAAATTTCGCTCGTGGAAATTCCACTATGGATGTTTGAACAGTTGGGTAGCAGAACTAAAGCAATCTCCTATGGAATGATTTCTTTATAACTATCACTATTTAGTCGCTATTTTTTCAATTATTTTACATTTCCATAGGTCTCGCTAAAACACGATTACAGAAGTCAGTTACGAGTATTGATGGTTTTCTTTGTAACATTTTAACTGTATTTAACTGACTCTAACTATACTCTTATCTGAAGAGAGATATTTATAATTTTCCACAATGGTAAGAAACGGTTTTCATAGTAATAAAATTTATTGATGTATTGACAATAAAGTATTTTTATCACTGATTTAGAGGTAAATTGAATACTAAAACAATGTGTGTCAATATTGTTTATATATCAGGAACGGTTTTATATATCAGGAATCAAAAAATCTGGAATGGTACTCTAAAGAAGGAGAATTAATGCTATTAAATCTTTAATTCAATTAAAAATTGGAAAAATAGAAGTCTCCGAAAAAACAGTAAAAAAATGAAGTAAAAGAGCGGAAGAGTAATATAAAAAATTCAGAAAACCTTCCCTCACAATATATCACTGTCTCATTAAACAAACAAACTACCCTCTTCTCCACCTAAAGAACAAAAAAAAGTTTAAAATTTTTCGGTATTTTAAACTATAAATGTAATCAATAGTAGCGCGAAAGGTGAAGGAATACCTCTCTTGGAGCAGGTTGAAGAAGTGGAAGATACAGTAACTATCTATTTGTTTAGAAAAACCTTCTGGGTTTGTTTTTTAATCTGTATACAAGTGCCAAAAAAAAAAATCATCAAAGTCCTTGTAACATTTTGATAATTTAATAGGATTTAAGTTGTGAACGTTTAAAAAGTAGTATATGAATATAATTTTTAGATTGGAATTACATTTCTGTTACCAGTTCTAAAATATATATAAATCGTATATACCAACAAATTCACTGTGTTAATTAAATTCATTTTTTTGAACTTAAAATTGCACAATTAGTTAATAACAGGTAACAAAATTAAAAGAAACAGATGTCCAATAAGATAAAAAATGTGAATGAGTGTGTAAATGTGTGTGTGTGGGTTTAAGTGTATGTATACACTCGCGCACACTGACCTTAACAGTTTGGAAGAAGATTGTTGAATATGAATTAAAATGAAAAACGTAAAATCGATTGCAATGAACATATAAATTGAGCTCACACGTTCACGTTTGGTTAAACACTTATGATTAAAACGTGATATGTAATAGAATACTAACCAAACGTTAAAAATGTAATAACTATTTCCCTCCTAGTAGCCGATTCATGTAAGAAAAATGATTTTTCTACCGCTAGCTTTATTTTTAAATTCGTAACCTATGTTAAATAGGCTTATTGAAGAGAATTTTATAATGAAGTATATTAATAAATTAAGTAATATTCAATAATAGAAAAATATAATCAAAATTATAAAAGTTAGGTGAAGCACAGGTATGTATCTAAATGGTAAATTGGCTCTTGCTTAACTTTTGTATGTTGTATAAACTTTACAGTGGAACGGGTAGTTTACATGTATCCTCCACGGACAACTGTTTACTGTTCAGTGTTTACAGTTTAACCTAATTGTTTACAGTTAGGGTGGAGGGTGTACTGTAACCCTCTTTACAACACACGATTCTAATACATTCAGCGACGTAGTGTATCACTTAACTCATAAGTACTCATATATCATTCAATCCATTAATACAACACCATCAGTCTAAGCGAATTTGTGATGAATACAGGGAATATTTTGCTACAGTTTACATAATCTATATTGTTTTTTTGTTTAAATTAATAATTATAATTCCATCCTACTCTTTGTTAACGTTTTTATGTTATATTATATCTTCAATACAATATATACATCTAATGACCTCTTCATAAGATAAACAGTTTAATTAATGACATTTTCTTAGAAGTTTTTCATATGTTTAAATTTAATTCTTTTTAAGCAAAAACGAGTTAAATTAATAATTAACGTTTACTCAGGAATAACTCCATGTTTAATTGGTTTTTATTACAGTTATAAAAATTATAAATAAAAATTTTAACAATACGTTCATACATACATATCAAAATGGCACGTCAATAAAGCGGGAACATTTAAAAGCTTGGTTATTCATTTGATGTTTGGGTGAGGGCGCTGAACTTGATGATATATTGTCAGTCATTTAGTTAACATTGAACAGTGATCAGATTGACATCGTTTTTTCTATATGAAAATCGTTTTATAAAAATGGTGAATCCGCGACAATTGTTCGAAGGTTATTCGAAATGGGTTAAATATTCTAAATTATGGCCGAGTACATCTGTTAATTTAATTAACTTACAAGTTAAAAGGTTTGAGAAAATTAGACCCACAATAAATTTAAAACATAAAAGAGCATTAAAAAAAGCTTGTGCGATTGACCATGAATTAGAATTGTATATTAATAAACCGTCGATCCATTGAATCTTACACATGGACTTAAACTTCTACCCCAATAAAATTCAAATTATTCAGGAATTAAAAGATGCTGATTTGGTAGCTCACATAAATTTTTGTCAAGAAATTCTGAATTTCAGCGTTTGACTGTTGATGTAAACTTATTTCACTATATTTTTATATCACACGAAGCTCATTTTCATCAGATAAATAATCAGAATATCAAGAATGGAGTTCTGAAAACCGATTACATTTACATGAGAAACTATTGCATAATCTGAAGATAAAGTTTTGAGTTCACTTTCATCATTTGGTATTATTGGACCGGTTTTTTTAAAGACGATCGAGAAAAAACTTTTACAACTACTGTAAAACGTTACACAAAAATGGTCACAATATATTTGAGAGAAGAATTAATTCGATTTTCATTAATTATGTGCTTCCAGCAAGAAGGTGCTACAAATCATACTGCTCGGGTGTCTATTACTGCTTTAAGAAAACTTTATTCGTAATATATCATATTCAAAAATGGGGTCATTGTTTGGGCGGCTAGATCTAATTTTTCCGTATGTAAATTTTTTCTTTGCGGTTTGCTGACAAGATGCATTATTTCAAAGGACCGCAAGTGATAGCGGAATTAAAATTAATAATTCATGAAAAAGTTTCACGCATTACACCGGCCATGCTACGGCGAGTAATGGAAAATTTTCGGTTAAGATTACAAGAGTGCGTAAATCGTAATGGTTCCCATCTGTCAACCATTACTTAAAAAAAAAATCGACAACAGAAGGTTATTTTCCTGGCATAATTATTTATTTTTACATGGAAACGATACATGAATATAGATAAAAAAAAAGATTTTTTTAAAATACAAATAATCGTCTTTTTTAATATATATATATATTTTTGTTCGCTCCCAGATTTCCCAATACTGCTCCAAAAGTATTTTTTTGGAGTCACTTGCAGTACTATTATGCCTAAGAAAACGTAAAAAATCGTTAAAAGACTATTCAATAAAAAAAAATAGTTTTACTAAGATTTTTGGGGAAGGAGGAAATTCAAGGCAAATTTTTTCTAAAGTGGTAAGAAAGCAATGGTAAAATGATATATGCACGCATATAATGAGCTTAATATAAAGTATGTGTTAGCAAATTTCGAGAAACTTGACCCCAAAATACTACCATATCTCCTGGAGATTTGACCCCATACTTTTACCAATTGTCTCATATACACTAATCTCTGTACAAAATTTCATCAAAATCGGTTAATTCAAACAAAATTTTTTTAAGCTTCAAACACCTAACATGCTTTCTTACGTACTAACATAACCCCTCGTTTCTTTTTTTTTGGGGGTGGTTTCTGGGTCATGAAACATCGAAAAATGCAAAAGAACAGCTTACCCTATTTTTTGACTGATTAACATACACTTTTGTTCTTGCTGCATAGCTTTAGAGTAATGATGACAGAAAAATAATAAAATGGCATATCTTATTTAACAGAAAACTGCAAAATATTCATGCTAAAATAAAGTTATTTAAATTCAGCAGTTTTAAATATTTTCGCTATATTGACGTACTCTGTACATAATATAATTTTTATTGCTAAAAAACAAACAAAATTCTATAGGTAACACGATTGAAAGATAAAACAAAATAAATTTTTGAAAATATTTCATGTTAGTAATATTAAATAAGGTAAAGATAAATAGAGCTCTTACAGCAATATGTCGTGCAAACGTTTTCCATTAAAACTCACAACTAATAACAATAATTAAGAGCATAATAGGGAAATATAAATGAGTAGAAGAAACTGGTGAAAAACAATGGTCGAATTGTATGAAGATAGTGGGAAAAGAAGAGGAACAATTGCGTCCTAGAAATAAAAGGCAAGATTAACTGTAGTTACTTCTTTACACCTTGCATTATAAAATTGTGGCAAAAATTATAAAAAGTAATACAGATTTAACCTAGAAAATTCCAGAAATAAAAGAGAGAAATAGGGGGAGTGAGAGTGAGACGGTCGTGAGCGCATTTAGTAGACCAAAAGCAAAAGAATGAATTAACAAGTGAAGACTGGACGAAAGGTCTTATTGAGGTTATTTAAAATAATTCTGTGGAATTATGAAGATTATATCTAGAAAAATCCGTGGAATAAAGCCAAGTAGTCAAGGTAGTCAGCCAGTTGCACATTGAATGAATTAACTTGGGAATCAGATTATCCGTTAGTTAACCAATTCGTTCATTATTTCAAAGCAAGGAAACCTGCCTTGAATTTTATATTGTAAAGGTGTAATAAAATGGTAACACTGGAATGTGACAAAAAGCTATTAATATGTAAAAAGTAATAAAAATGTAATTTTTTAATTTTAAAACTATTGCCTCCTAGTGAGTGTAAGGTCTATAAGTTTTGAATTATAATTTTAAATTATTAAAATAAAGGTTAAATTGTTAATTATATTAATATTTTGTAGTCTTATATTAAATAAAATTTTAATATAGTCAGACATGGCACTTTTCTTACGCTTCAAAATTCCATTTCCACATTCCCACGTACAAGCTTCAAAGCTGTGGTAAATTAATTCAAGAAAAAAAGTAATTTACAAAAATTTTTCAAAATTTAAAAATATTGCTTTATACTTTTTAGTCATGATTTAATCAAATTATTGTATCATGTATTGCATGAGTTTAATTATTAAGTTAATCTGGCTTTAAAAAGATAACATCATATATTGAAATTTGTAAGATTTATAAAATATCAAACAAATTTTCAATCAAACATTTACTATACAGAGTATCGAAATAGTGACATTTTTGCATAGCTGGGTCTCAACATACTGTCCGCCAAAAACCATCTGTATATATATATATATATATATATATATATGAGTGATGAAATGTCAAATTTGAAACCACAAAAACTGTCATACTACTTTTTGTCATTTTTTTTATGTCAAATAACTGTCGGATTTGTCATCCGCGACCCCAAAAACCCCGCATAGCTGTTTTGCAGATTTTGCAATATTTTACACCCTCACCCTTAACTTACCCATCGAAACAGATGAAAACGCAATATTCCACCATTACCTTTGCAAACAACCCCCTGTACGGGGATAAATTAAAGGTAAAATTCGGGTGCGGGTAAAAAATTGAAAAATCGAAAAACGCCTATGCAGGGTTTTTGGGATCGCAGATGACAAATCCGATAGCCGTTTGAAAAAAAAAATGACAAAAACTTGGTACGCCAGTTTTGACAATATTTCATCATCCCTCAAGGCAGAAGGTTGAAACGTAATATCACTTATATATATATATATATGTATATATATATATATATATATACAAATGATTTATGGCGAGCATATTGAGACACAGTTCCTTAATTAATAACTTAAGCAAATGAAATAAAACTTCACTATTTCGTTACTTTATATAGTAAATGATTGGATTGGATTTGGTTTTACGAATCCAACTTCCTCTAATCTCTATTTACATGTAAAAAAATCACCTAAATGTTACAGAAACATTTAATTTCATTGAATAAGGTTCATCAAAATATTTTTTTTATGATAAAACCAAAAATTGCTGAGATTTTTCATTTTTGTCAGATGGGGACTTACAAAATGTGTAATTTTTTTTTAAAATGAAATATCCTTCACCTACGAGATTTTTCATGATTATGTAAATATATTTCTAAAATGTTATTACTAAATTATAACCAAAATACAAACTGTAAACAGGTAATTTAAAAAGTTATAAGACGTTTTAAAAAATTTACAACAAAATAAATTACAAATATTTTGGTTGCTTGGCAACAAATAAAATTCGGTTATACACAGCCTATTATTTTTTATTAAAAAAATGTAATTATTTTTTTCTCTTAGAAACAGTAGGTTGATGTACAATATAACAGTATCATAATAATAAAAGAGTTTTGTAGCATATGAAAAATACCAAAACTGAATTTTCCGATAAATTTTACTAATAATATTTTTCTTTCAAAATTTAGTCGTTATTCATATTTATTTAATTTTTAAACAAGACGATTGAAAAAAACATTAAAAGAGAGAAAGTAAAGATATAAATCCTTCCTGTTCCTATGAACAAAAAAAAGAAACCACTATCGAGAATTAAAATAAAATCTTTTTTTTTTAGAAATAACACACTTTTAAAAATTTATATGTTTTTAAAAATATATTACGTATAATCGGATGAGGAATAAGACACTTTTAGTGCTTTGATCCCGTTTTTGTGTGAATTCTCTTAGATAACTGATTATAAATCAAAACCATTAAGTTAGAAGCTTAATATCTTTCTATTTTCAAAAGTAAACAATTACTCCCTGAAGTCTTGTTCAAAATTTTTGTATGTTAATTTCGACAAACATTTATTATACGACAAACATTTATTATACGACAAACATTTTTTACAGTATAATAAAAACAATTATGACTGCAGACAAATAAATTAAAAAATTGTGCTAATGCAACTTATATTAAAATTGTTATTTATGAAATTGTTATGTATAAAATTATAAGCTAATATAAAATAAGTAAAAATAAAAAGAATAACATTTCTTCTTTTTTAAAAACAATACTGTGAAATTTTTATGAAAATGGAATAAAAATTCCTTAAAATAAATTCTGTAAATGAAACTTACGAGGCTAGTAATTGGGCTGGGAAATAATGTTCTAATATTTAGTTTCTAATTTTAATACGAAACACCAAAGACATTCTTTCAGAACAGTCAAATATCCATTTAATTAATTTTTTGTCTGTATTAGTCTAAATTAAAATTTTATGATTTAATAAAATTATTAAAATACTTAATGAATTCTAAAAATAAACTATTTATTAATTTAATAAGAAAAAATAATACATTTTTATCGTTCCCGCTTTACCTGCAATAATTATATTTCCCTAGTAAGAGATGAACGGCTAGACAGCAAGAGTAAAATAAATGAAAAACTTCAAAATAGTATGAGATCAAATACACAGGAGAAAATAACATAATTGGAAATTTAATACAAAATTTTAAAGAGGTTACCTTATATTAATTCGTACGAGAGAAACAACAAAACATAACGCAGCCCTGAGGTTACTAAAAAGTAAACTACTACACAGTTTCATACTATTATATATGACACATACATCGAGAAAATACGAAATTTGACTAAAGTTTCAGTATATTACATTATATCTTTCTAATTAGTTTCATAACAATTAATATATATATATATATATATATATATCAGTATGAAATTTACTTTATATGTTAGATAAAATTTGCATTTATTTTGCAACTGAAGTGTACTAACTGACGTAAACACAATTGAGATGAATAATTTTAAATTGTAAGCTGTATTGCTTAAAATGATATGTCCATTTCCAAGAATACTTTATGGAGGATTTAAAAAGTAACGAAGCCAATAAAAGAAATATCTAGTACTGCATTCCATAACGAGGTAAACTAAAATCTTGTCGTAGAAAACGCTACTTAAAAGTTGTAAACTTGTTACACTTTTATATTTTTAAGCAGAAAAAAAGAAAAGAAAATATATATATATAAATACGTTTAAGGTGGTAGTCTATCTAAAAAATTTTAAAATGAAACTTTTACAACTCGTTATACAAAAAGATTTATAATTAAATATTTGACTTTAACATATAAAAAGATATCGAATTAATTAAAATAATCGATATGTACACGTAATTTTTTATTTGTAAAACACCTCAATTAGGCCTGCCGTATAAAGGGTAACAGAAAGAAAATTATTGTTAACTCAGAAATTTGTTAATTCATAATCTCAACCTGATAGTGAAATTAGCATTGGTAAACAACAATTACTAGTACATCATATTCCACGTAAGAATTTTTCGTCTTCCCGTACTTTATCATCAGATTGCCTATAAAATATAAGAGTGAAGTTCAGCCTATCAAAAAGAAAAAAACCCGTATGAATTGGTTAGTTCTAATAAGTACCGGAAGAGAAAAAAAGGGAAAGAAGGAATCAAATACTAGATAATTGAATTAAGAAACTGGAGAAAATAATTGCAATAAGTATCGTTCTTACTCCATATTATAAAATATTTTGATATTTAATCACTTAAACTCTCCAATTCATATTTAGAGAAGGGCCATAAGCCACTTAATCAATCAAAATTAATTAAACAAATAAATAAATCAACCTAAAAAATATTAAGTAGGAAAATTAAATTACAAAAAAAAAAAATAATAATAAAAATTCAACTAGGAATAAGACGACGATTACATTTAAAATTTTAATTAAGCGAATTTTTTAAACAAATTTTTTCATATCTCAAAAAACCATAAACAGTTTTTTAAATAACATTTATTTATAATCTTAGTTGTATTTAAATTTTCTGATTAACATTTTTTTAAAGCATTATTCACATTTAAATTTGATTTAGATCTTCAGTAATCGATATCTTAAATATCAATATTATCGATATTTACATCATCGATATTGTAAACATCATGTTCAAAATTGAAATAAGTCTTTGTCATAATTGCGATTGCTATATTGGATATTAAAAATTTACTTTATCAATAAATATATCACCCTACTAAATAGACAAGAATTCCTCTTACACACATCTCGTATAGCATTTTCGTGATCTATGGTGACCAACTGACATGCTATTGTTCTACACTAAAACCATTTATCATTTCAAATGTCTTTGATAGTCGAATTAACAAGCCGTAAATGAGAAAATCTCCTTTGGCTTTATCATTTTCATAAGTTATGTCATCGAGTAATTCATCTAACCAGTATATATCTTAGTAATACATCATAGCAAGATGTACTGAAAAGTAAGCGTTCCCTTTTCCTTCGATTAAATAGGCTACGAGTAGACTTCCTTTAACATATGCTTAAGTTATATAGAAATCGAACTTAGATGGACATTCAAAACCAAACAAAGTATGAAGTCATGTTTCAAATGAAATGGATTTTAATTAAAATACTTTTACAGTTTATTATTTTTTCCTATTAACCTAATATTTTGTTCTAAAATCATGTAGCAATAATAATAATTTTCATCTAAATTGTTACTGACCAATTATAATACCGAAGTAACCACTTTTCACTTCTTTTAATTCAAAATATATTAAAATATAAAATATATTTATTCAGTAATTAAAATATAAACTACATTAATTTCATGGAAAAAAACTGATAATACCCAAAATAGAATGTTTTGTGCTAATGTGCAGTCTTTGTATTTTATTTTGAGTTACATAATTATTATAGAAAGAACTAATGAATCATTTAATATGAATAGTAAAAATTCAAATTAGAATTGGAGTGTATAAGAAACCTCGATCCCGCATTCTCTCTTTTTTTATCTCGTTTACTTTCTAGCTTTAATCATAGCTCATTTAATAGCTGAAAAAGAGATAAAATAGAAAAATTTATAATTTATAGAAAACTAACTGAAGAATAAAGAATCTGACCACGAGACCGATGCAGTTAATAAATACTCATCAAAGATTGAATTTCTGAATACATTGCAATTTTAATTGAAAATAAAATATGTAAATAGAAATACTGAATATACTAGATTCTTTCCTTGGGAAGAAATTCTACTTAAAAATAAATAAAAAATAACGAAACATTAAATATGAAAACGAAATGCAACAAAAAGAGGAAATGGTAGTTAAATTAACGTAGAAAAACATATTATAAATTAAATAAAATAACTTTCTTGTTTAATATTAGTTTTTACTTTATGTAAGTCAAGGTACAAAGAACATGTTATGATGAGGTAAAAGACAGCTATTGTAAAGAATATTATTTAAAATTTTTCGATATTGTTTTAGAAATTGAAATAAATTTTTAAGGCTCTTGAAAGAAATACATAGACAATAAGAAAACCACAAGGCAAAGAAACGTATTATAGAAAGTATAAATTTATTTTTTCTCTTGTTTGAATTATAGGTAGAGTTTGGCCAATTCATAATATGTATACAACTTTGAATAGTTCAATAGTTAAGTATAGTTGGATAACTTAAAAACTTACTTAAGATTACTTATTTAAGTATAGTATGATAGATTTCATTTTCACCTTCGAGTTGAATGGGTTGTTTTCATATCGGTACAGATAGTATTGATAACTTTACGTGCATACAACGACAGTAGAACATTGAAGAATGTTGTTGTTATGAACATTGAAGAATATATATTGTTTATTGTACGGAAAAATTAGTGAAGTTAGATTAAAACTTCTTACTTACTTACTTTACTTACTTACTTTATACTTTACTTTACTTACTTTACTTTACTTACTTACTTTTTGCCACAATTATCTAAAATTTATTTAATGGCATATTTTTCACTCCTCTTTATACAGGCTATGCAACAGGCTATAGAAAGTGGCGGAAGGGCAGTTTCGAGACTGGTTATGCAGTTTTGACACTGGTTATTTCGACATGGTTTGGCATTACTCAAAGTGTGTGTGTGTGCGCGCGCGCGCCCATTAAAAGGCAGGATACTGACATTGTGTAAGCAATTCTATACACCAGAACTTTCCAGGCTTTTCTCACTTGCGTATCCGTATCCAACAGATTTATTTGAAAAAATATACATCTCATATTACCAAAAAGTATAAGTATATCGTTTTAAGTATTAAGTATATCGTTGATGACAATTCAAAATCATAATTTACAGTGGAAGTATTTGGATCGATAACGTTGCCGAGTAAATAAATTAATAAAAGAAAGATTGAACATTTTTTACACTTAAAACTCAAGAGATATAATAAGAATAATTCTTCTAATTTATTAATATTTCAGTGAATCTTCTAAAATTTTCATGCGTTTGCCTATAAATGTAATTTTATTATATAATTTCCTTTTTCAGGCAGTATGCATATTTAATTCGAGTATTTCGTAATTATAATCATACGTCTCTTAAGTAATTTTCTTTTGTATATTATATATATGTGTGTGTGTGTTCCTCTCTTTCTCTCTCTCTCTCTCTGTGTGCGTGTGTGTGTGTTAATAATCTGTTAATACTACACTAATACTATTTACACTACATGTATTACTTATTAATACTATACCTAAACTGTAATTATGTTAATAAGGTTTTATATAAGAAACATTATTAGTGAGTTCTAATTTTAATAATATTAGCTATTAAACAATTAAATAATACCAATCAATCATTCCTGGATAGATGGCTCTTTTTTATACAAAGTACTAGTCAAATTAGGCAATGATTAGGGATGTACCTAATGAACATAGATGCATACAATAGGCATATTCCTAAATAACATGAATTGAAGCATTAGGCAATGAATTCAGATTTTTTTTAAATAAAATTTATGACAATTTATCCCAATATTATCATTGGTTAATACTAAATAATCACCGTAGTTTTCCTGATACCAGCCGAAGGAAACCTTTTATAATATAATTGTAATAACGTCGTAGAATAACTTTTAAAAATTGTTAAGGAATTTCTACATTAACTAACAAATGAGGTCTTTATTCATCACTTCAGATAAATTGTAAAGAAGGTTGAAACGTGAAAATTTTAAATACAAGTATTGTTAAAAAAATAACCAGGAAACATACTTAAATCATTTACATAATCGTGTGAACAAATAAAATCTTAACCTATAAAAACAATTTTTTTACTTTAAACCTTAAATTAAATGAATTTTTATTTAATCACAGAAAAAAATAAATAAAACTGAACTTTTGAGAGATTTTTTAAACTAAAACACTCAAATTGGCGTGACAGATGGCGGAATTAAGACAAAGGAAGGTGGACCTATGGGCTCATAAGCGATTTCAGGTATTGGGTGGAGCGAAAGCATGATAATGCATGCTACGAATTCATCCAGTTCCTGTTTGGACATGGATATTTTCGGGACTATCGGTACAGGATGGGCAGATTCAATACAAGTCGGTGTCATGTTTACGGAGAGCTGGATACAGCAGAGCATGTGGTGTTTTTTTTCCCTAGATGGCGCAACTTAAGAGTAGTGCTCGAGGATCAGGGTGTGGAGGGACCCAAAATATAATCGAGATGATGCTCAGCAATAGCGACAAATGGGAATGAGATACATTACTACGATTACAACAATGGTAGGAGAGAAGGCCAATGAGGAGAGGTGACAACAGGCTGAGAAGATGCGGATCGGTAGATACATGAAATTCGATGACAAGTGATCAAATGGGACCAGATTCTGATGGTGGGCGTTGGAGGCTCCTCAGAATCGTCACTTGTCGACCGCCCCCTGGGGACGCCTTCCGGTCATCTACATTTGGATAGAGTCTCTGTGTGATCATGCAGGGACCGTGTACCACATGGTTTAGATCCGGCTCCTGCATGATAAAACGTGGAGGTTTTTTAGCGGATAATAGCCCCGCACTGCCGTCAATGCGGACTTGACGACGGCGTCTGGCAGAGCTTTTTCTTCCCCCTACGGAAAAAAAAATTTTGTAATGATAAAGATATTTTCGTATTAGATTTCTTACTAATCAGAAATTTACTACAAGTTTTATTTCCCAGATATTTAAGTTATATACACATTAACTTAAACACTTATACACATTTCAACTTAGACAATTTTATTAAAAATCATTAATTATGGTCATAAAAATAAAGCTTTTAGGATAGTTATATAGTCAAAATATAAAAACAAACCGCTAAATAGTCGTTTATATACGCTAAAATATGATGTAAAAAGGGAGAAAAATTATATTAATAAATCAAAAACAAAGTTAAAGATAAGAAAAATAACTTACTGCGAATTAACGTGAAATTACATTCATCTTAGAGATCATACCTGAAATAAAAGAATAAGTAGATTAGTAAAGAACATGTAACATATCGGTGTAATTCAGTCATAGTTCTACAATATACTACAATCATAACTCTTCCTCTGTGAACGTTTGTGAACGTCAACTATAGTTGAAATTTAGTTACCTATAGCTGTTAACAAACATCCTACAAAGTAAAAGCAGAATTTTAAAGAAAAAAAAATATATCTTTAAGATTTTAAATTGTTTGTGTGAGTGTGTATCATATTATCAGAGGCTTTATTTTATAAGGTACCATCATATAGAAGAAGTATGTCCTTTAATAATTCATAGGCAAACCAACATCCAGTAAACCACACAAACATCAAAGACATATTCAAACCGGACCCCAAAATCATAGCACGGATCAAGTGAGCGTCAAACCAAAATTCACCAAATACAAACAGGGAGAAAAGATTACTGACTAAAGCGAAAAGTGGGTAGTCAGAAGAGCTGATCTATCCAAAAAAAATAAGAAAACAACCTACATTCAATGAAGTGTTTTCAGGGTCACCCTCCAAGAAGGAAACCTCAATCTTACTTTTTTTGGAGAAGGTTATCTTTAACCGAGATGGGAACGAAAGATTTCTTATTCAACACATTTTACGTCAACCATATGCTATATCAAATTACTTTTCTTTCAAATACTGAAATTTCCAACTGAGAAAAACTGCCAACGTACTATATATGCCTAGGAGACTCTATTATATCTTTAAATCTGACTGTACCCACGTCAACCCTCAACAACAAATATTATATGGTGGGAAGAATGCTTTATATTTTAATACTATTTATTTTTTTTATGACAATTTCAACTGCTAATAAAATAAAATAAATATATTACCCATATTTTAATTTTTACAAAAATTAAAACAAATTTATTCCAATAAATTAAAAGGAATTTTTTATCGTAATTCTCATTAATATGAACTAATTAATTTTATCTTAATAAATTTCAAATTATTAACATCCGTTGTAAATTTTCTACAACTAATTTTTATTAAATTAACATGAAATTAATACCAAAAAATGCTTATTCGCACGTGCTTGGGTAGGATTCCTTTACGAATTATATTAAATTATCCACAATCGTTCGAGAAATATATAACACTACAAATTCTTTAATGAAAACCTCTTACAAGGTAATGTGGCAGCTATAAATTCGTTTTACAAAACCTTTATAACAGAGAAAAATACGTAAAGTATTGAGGAATAAAATAAAAATTGCACTATTTACGCATTTGTGTCAATAATTACTCATAAAAGAAAATTATTCTTTAGCTTTCCTTCAGTATCTGTTACAAATCTAAATGAAATAGAAAAGTTTAATAGAAAAACGTTATCTGGTGATAAAACAGCCTATCCAAGATTTTTTACCATTATACTAAAGCGTATAGTTAAATGTATATTATTTACTTAGTAATATACAACTAAAAGACAAAATAAATTAAATAAAAAACAAACAAAAATTTTAAAATTCAGTTGCATATGAACTTGTGAAGCATTGCATTAGTTTCAAAATGCAATATCATATAAATTTTAATTAAACAGCAAATATATTAATAAACATTCGGAAACGTAAATAAATTTTCAACAATTTTCTTAAAAAACGCTGTGTATTTGTGTATGTGAACGCGCGTGTGTATTTTTAATAATATACATATATATATTGCTTATATTGCTATGCACAAGAAGTATAGCTTAAATTCACTGTGCATACATATATCGTATATCTGTCTGATATAATGCATAAAAATATTGCGGAATAATAAATAAATCCACCAATTTGCGCTGTTTTCCAGTAAGTGTGCAACATAGTAGAAAAACTTATTGCAATACGAAACGCTATCACAATGATGTTAAAATAACTGTCGACTAACATAGTGTAATATTTACAACAGCAATATATAACAACAAAATACGCTACATATTCATTTTAAAACGAAGATCATGAAAAAAATATTGTTAATATTGTACTGACACAAATAAATAATAAAGTAGAGTATTTAATTAAAATTTCTGGTGAAATTGTGTAAAATTATTACAGTAACACTTTAAGCTATATTTTAATGATGCTTGTGTATTTTAATGAAAACTAAACACATTTAATAATTACAACCATATTTAATTATTTACAAATAACTGATACGAAATTTATTAAAACAGCAAAACCTTCTAGATATCTTTGGCTAAAATAAAAATTATCGAGATGAATTGTAAAAAATATACAATTTTAAATTTAAACTTTTTCATATCTCGAATTTACAATTGTTTTAGAATCATATTAACTTTAATTACGAATACCTAAAAAAAAAAACAACATCAATTATTATTGATATAATCTTACTGATATGAAAGATACATTAGAACTGAAATTAGAAATATAAAATAATATTAGAACTGGTAGATATAAAAATGAATTCACATCAGTGGTAACAATCCGAATAAATTTAATTTATTATTACTGGTTATTCGCAAAAAGTTATAGAAAAACTACATCAAACAAAATCTATTAAATATATACTACATTTAACCAAGCGACAGGACAAAATAAATTAATAATTAAGCTTGTCGGATATGTAACATGCTTTTCTCAAGACGATCTGTGTCACAGCTAGTTTTTACTATTATTTTATTTTTATTGGACCAACCTGATTTCGATATAAACCAACTTCAAAATTATAACCGTATTCGTTCTTAAAGTTTCAATCCTAGTGAAATCAATGAAAAAGTTAACAAAATTACATTAGAGGGAAAGAAAATTTAGCCTATTCATACTGAGAGATTGTTTTAATTTAGATATTAAATTCACATCACAAATTATAACAGATACAAAAAATAAATAAATAAAATGTTGTCTTTCCTTCTAAAAGTAGTTTATAAAATAAATTTGAACTAGAAATAGATTAAAATAAATTTAGAAATTTATTTCTTTATTAGCTTAAATCACAGAATAGGTTCAATAGAATTTATATAAATAAGAACTAAAAAAAAAATATTAAACAGGAAAAGATCAATTTCGTTGTAGTATTTGTCTTGTTTAATCTCTTCTTCTGAATTATGATGTTTAATGCACCAACTCTGGACAAAATAAAAGGTACAATATCCACCGGGTTGATCTAATGGTAAGCTAGTCGTAAATCAGCTGATTTCGAAGTCGAAGTTCTCAGGTTCAAATCTTAATAATGTAGTTGCTTTTATTCGGATTTGAATACTACATCATGAATACCGATGTTCTTCGGTGGTTGGGTTTCAATTAACCACACGTCTCAGGAATGGTCGGCCAGACTTTGTTTCACATTTACCGGTACAGTTAATTTACACTATAAGTCGCTAATGACTTTAATTGCTGATGCGACTATAAAAAAGTGCAAAAAAAAAGAAAAAGGTACAATAATTTTTTTGCTTGAACTATCCGTGCGAATCTTTTTTCTAACAGCTGCAAGAATATGTACGATGCAACTGAGATACAAAAACAATCTATTAGAATTTCTTTTTATTAGAGGGTAATGGTATTTGTTATATTAAATATTTGCCGATTTGTCTTAATAATAACTCACAATAATGTTAAAAAAATTAAGAGTGTAAAATCGAGAATCAAATTTCCCATTTTTAAAAAGGTTAAACAGCTTATAGTTGCTTTTGAATACTTTTAAATAATTCTTTTTTTTAAAAATAATTATCCTAATTTAAAAAAGATATTTCTTGAAAAAGCTAGTTAAACTCAAATAAACTGTAAAAATACATTACTTATAAAAAAAAAAAAAAAAAAAAAAAAAAAATAGTTATTAGGCAGGTAAATATTATATATTTTTAGATTTTTTTCTGGTTTTACACGGAAATCAAATCGAATTAAGCTTAGAAAATAGTACCTCTTTTTGGTTTACTTACAACATTTTTAAGATATATATTAATAAAAAAAAAAATAAATAAACAAATAAAAACAGGAAATAAATTTACTCCTTAAAATATAGCACGGTTTAAAGGTATTATGAGCCAAATTATTGTGCTTGAAACTCATCGAAAAATATTAAAAGAAATTATTATGATTCCTCACCTTCTAGCAAGCATTGAATGAAAATTTGTTATTTTTGAAAATATCCATGCCATTTTTGTGATTTTAGATGTAACTACCAAATTATAGCGTTTAAAAAACAGTAACATGTATCTTAGTATAGGCATAAAGATAAAATTTACACTGATCAGTAGTTGCTTATCTTTGTTTTAAATTAAATTTAATAATTTTAACATATAATAAAACAAATTTTACTTTAAAATTATATTACTATTTTTTTCTGAAGATGTAGAAATATTGTACATTTTATCAATATTTTAAAATAACATAGCTGTAAATCCAAATAGACACTAAAATTTATTTTCAAAACTTAGTAACTTACCAAGTAGATTTAATATGGAAACGTTGTGATTATTAATGTGCTTCTTTAATAACTTTGCATGTATGAAGAAGCATCCAGATAAAAGAACACCTGGATATGTATTATATCCGAAAATGCCATAAAAAAAGGTAAAAACCGTTTGTGTATAATGCTGGAATATGAACGTTATTTCATAAAAATATCATTATCATAATTTTATAACGTCCACAAAGTACTTCATGTTTATTTTTACACCTTTTGTAATTTCAAACCCTACATGAGTAGTGGATTTAAAACAAACAACCAATATATTTATATAATTATAAACAATACCGTAGCATTGTAATTCTCTACTTAATTGTACAAATTCATCAGTGATTTTATAATAATGGTTCTAATTAATTCTATCTAAAACATAATAATGAAAACAAAAGTTTTCATCAAATTCAAAAGGAAATACCGCATTAAATATAGTCTATCCTTATACGTTCAAAATATAATGGAAACGAAAATACCCATTTTCCAATGAGCTTAAGAAAGAGCAGCCTTAGAAAAAGAGTAGAAAATCACGAGTTGCTTTACTTCATTAATTCTCTTTCACTGCAAGTAATTTATTTTGTTGATAAATTCCATTAAGAAAATATCAAACGGAGATAGTACTAAAAACATCCGCTTTTTGAAAAACCTTTCTGCATACCTTACTTATTTCTTTGTTTACTTAAAACAATAATTATAATGGAAAAACTAAAAAATTTTCTTTCATTATTAATTACACTTCATAAAATATTATCAACAATTTACAAAATTTAAATAAAATACAACATACTTATTATCAAAGTACATATTTTTTTTTTTTTTTTTAATGAACTTACTTTTTGTTATATCTATCTGCAAGAACGCTAAAGAATTCTGATTAAATTAAATTAAATGCCAAAGTCATTTTTTTGTTTCTAATTAATTTTAGAAATAAGATTCTTCCATCAGTAGTAAGTTATTTGAATTAAGAAACATAAATAAGAAAAACTTAAATTGTTATTAATATTCTATTTTTGAATTTGAACTAGAAATTCTTCTGAATTAAAATCATGAATCCCACATTAAAAGCAACTATATTTTTAGCGATAACCTGAAATATTTAGTATAAATATTCCGTGTTTTATAATAATAGTAGCCTTTATTTGCAATAAAATGTTGTTATAAAAATAAATTTTCTTACTAAAAAAACAAAACTAAGACTAACTGTTAAATTCAAATAACTATCACAGGAATAGCATGCATAACGTTGCTTTAGAATATACGTAGAAGTTTAATGATGTTTAGAGTAACTAATTAAACAAAAACTTCTATTTTTATTATAATAATAAAACTAATTTCAATATTCCTTTTCATAATTCCTAATAAGTTTAGCTTTGATCTTTTTATTTACACTGGTAAATTAATAAATCTAATTTAATATCACCATCCACTAGCTAAAATATTAAACCCTGTAATAAAATTTCCCCTCTAAAATTAAGTAGATCTTACAGATTTAATTAACAAAGATTAATGTTTCTTATTTTATAATTTCCAATGCAGAAACATCTTTCTTAAAAAAAAAAAAAAATGCATTCTAAATTAATATAAAATACACAACCTGTAAATTTTGCAAGTTCTCAACATCACTGCGAGAGTACACAAATAACTGTGGTACTCATACCGTTGTTGTAAAGAAGTTATTTAAAAATTTAAGTTTAATTTTAATCAGTTACTTCTCAACCTCCCCTATCAGTTCTAAATCAGTTTATTAGCTGCCTCACATTATTAATAAACACACTAGCATTCAAATAAATATATTATTCTAATTAAACACTTTTATCCATCAACAGCAGTGATAGCAATAACTACCTATTTTAAAAAAAATAATTTATTTATAAAATTTACAATTCCTTATTTATTTATTTGTAACTAGCAGACCCGGCAATGCTTCACTATTACTAGATTTTATTATATGTATATATGCATACATAGATTAAATGAATACAATTAAAAGTTTGATAAAACATAACAAAATGAACATTACGGAAAAAATTAAGCCTTTACTTTTCCTCCCTTTTCCCTTTCCCCCTTCTCTTTTCATGTTTTCCTTTCCTCTATTTTCCTTTTTACCTTTTTCGATTTTACTAAATTCCTTTCCTCTTTCCCCATTTCTCCCTTTTTATTTATCCCTTGTTTCCCTTTCCCACCACTCCCTTTTCCTTTTTCTCCTTTCCCCTTTCCATTTCTTTTTCCCGTTTTCCCTTTTTTCTTTTATCCATTTTCCGCTTCTATCCGTTTTACTGTCTTCTCTTTTACCGTTTTTGACTTTTCCCTTTCTCCCTTTTTCCCGCATTTAAATCGGTCCAGTAGTTTTTATTCAAAGCGGACACATATATCGGAAACATTGAAATTGAATCGTAAAATATTTAGTATAGCGTGTGTTGCTTTTACGTCCAACAGATAGTGCTGTTTTTCATAAAAAGCATGTTTTTACCTGTCACAGGTGTGACATCTTAGGTATATAAATAGTAGGTATATAAAAAAACGTGCGTATTCGAATGCAACGTTGTGTCAAAATTTTAAAGCAATCGGTGTAGAACTTTCAGAGATTTAAGATTTTGAACAAACCAACATTTACATTTTTATTTATATAGCTATTAAAAAAACAATTAATATTATGATTTGACCGTGTTCGAACTTCTAACTCGCTGCCTAAAATATTAATATCATTAAATCACCGTAAGTTTTTGTGTATTAAAAACATTCCATCATTTAGTGAGAAGACAATTTGGCAATTTAATAATTTTAGAAATCTAATACTTGTAGTAGTTTTACTGTATCTAGGTAAAGGGAAAATATTTTAGTTTCTAACTAAATAAATAAAATTAAGACGTAAGCTGGCAATCTCCCACACAAATGTGTCCAGCCTAACACATACTAGCCCTATTTACAATATTGAAAACCTGGAATTTGGATTTTTATCAAAATTTAATGCCAGTCCAAAATAATATTCATGATAGCTGTTTTGATACACAGTTGTCATGACTTACAGAATTTAACCAAACTTCTAGGTATTGAGTATCAAAACAAATGCATTTTTGAAATAAACTTGTGAAAAAAAAAAAAAAAACATGGTTTTCATTTTCCAATTTTGGACATCATCCATCGATTATTTAACAATATTCGTAGAAAATATTATAATTTTCCACAAAAATATACTGGACAGAATTCAGAAATTACCATGTTTTATTAACTTTACCAACCAAATAAAAGATAATTTGAGATGTGAATGAAACCTAAATATGTTTAATTTTAATTTCTTTGTTTTTAAAATATCATGTTTTTGTTCTTTTAGAATCTTTATATAAAAAATACAATTTCTGTTTTCAAATAAATTTATCAACATCAAAAACTGTTGTAGATAAGGAGAAATAATTGTTTTTTTTTTTTTTTATAATTTTTTGCATGTAAATTAAAAAGAGAAGCTTATTTATTTTCAATCTTATCTAGAAAGATCTAGATTAAAATACAGATAAAAATCGATAACCACTTAAGTTTGATAAACGTTCAGATACTACGTAGGTTGATCATGATAAAAGAATTGATATAAAGAAAAAAAAAATAGTAACAAGTAAAAAAGGTTATGTTAATTTGTTAAGATATAAGTCTCTATAATTCATAAAACATTCAGGTAGCATGAAATATTGTTCAACAACTATTAGTTCACACGCGTACCTAAAATCTACAACCGTCTAAAAAAATTGAAAAGTAAATTGATTAAAAATTAAAAATAGGGATGGGTCTGTTGGAATAAGGTGATACAGAAGAACATTTTGTGGTTTAATTATCCAATTACGCCGGAATGGAATAGGGAAAAGTTAATAACGTAGGTGTTTGAGCAGCTAGAAAAAAAGGAGGGAGCAACAAAAGGAAAAAGAATGAAAGATATAGAATGAACCGAACGGAACCCTCTATCGTATAGCATACAACCTGAGACTGGCCGTTGCTAGCTCGAGCTTGATTACACATCCAATCGTCCGCTGCTGAGCTGACACAGTTCACGCAAGAAGAGAATTAAGATTTTATAATGCTGATAAAAAAAAACTTCCGACTCGTTTCACCCTGGCTTACCCTGCCATCAACTTCTTATACATATTACAGTATACGGAATGAAAGAACCGCAGTAGTTATGACACCCCTGCAATAACGAATTCATTAAATCCAATTCATTTCACTTTTAATAAACCGGCGTTATAAAAAAAAATTGTATAGCCTTCCATATCAAAATAAAAATTTTGATGCCGCTCGATTCTAGTTATTGTAAGCTCATTTCATAAGTACATAACGTAAAAAGGATCATTTTTACAATAACATTTCAAAATGTATGTTTTATGGTCTCTTAAACTTTTTTTTTTGAATAGAATATTCAATAGATTTAAACCTTTTATAACTGTTGGTAAGCTGAACTCTCATTATTTATATATATATTTTTTTGATAATAAATACATTATTTACAGACGGTAAATCAACAAATCTTAAATTTGTTTGTTCTCTATTTCTCATGTAAAACCAGAGAACTGAATCAGGCAGTTCAGAGATCAATAATTTAATCTACTTATAATAAATATATTTGAATAAATGAAATATTATAAAAATAATTTACGAAATATACGCAATATATTCCACTTATATTGAAATTTAATTAAATTATTTATCATTAATTAATTGTTGTTTAACTTCCTAGTTAAAAGAAAAGTTGATAGTTTTTCTTAACTAATAAACTTCTTCCTAATTCAGCATTGGTAAAATAACTTTCATTGTTACAAACATTTTAGTTCGACTAGGTAAAGTATTAATTTTTAATTAGATAAGTCATAAAATAAACAAACATATATACTCAATTTGATAACGTTGATACAGACACCTATACGCTACAAATTTAGATAGGTTTGTTTTTGAAAAATCTAAAAAAAATATTTACAAAATACTCTGTCACAGCATATGCGTGTAAGTGGCGTATTTACGGTTTAAGTTAAACTTGAAAAAAAACCGCTGGATTGGGGTAGTGGTGAACTCGTCATCACATCAGCTGATTTCAAAGTCGAGAGTTTTAAGGTTCAAATCCAGTAAGCCTATTAAGGCTTTTATTTGGATTTGAATACTAAATCGTGGCAACCGATGTTTTTTGGTGGTTGGGTTACAATTAACCACACATTTCAGGAATGTTCGACCTCAAACTGTAAAAGACTTCATTTACATTTATTCATCCTCTGAAGTAATAACTTACGGTGGTTTCGTAGGCTAAAGGGGGGAAAAAAAAGAAGAAAAAGTTGTTACTTTGAACATGTACCCAAAAATCCCGTTTTTTGGCTCTAATCCCCGTTTCTGTAAAAACTCAACAGGGCTCTATTCCTAATAGATTTACATCATCCCACCAACTTTCGTCAAAATCGGTTAAGATTTTCGTCCGGTACAGCGAACGAAAAAATGTTATATATATGTACATGCATAAAATATCTTTGTATATAAACACAACCGGGCACAGTAGCGATTTCCAATTTCATTGAAAATCCATTAAAAAGTAATTAAATATACGTTTAATTGTAAATTACGTACCTTACCGACTTTTTTTACGTAAAGTCTAATTAAAGTATTTAATAATTTATGACTTTAGTATTACTCATAAATCAACTAATTTTTATTGTATTTTTTTTTTTAAATCAAATAATTTAATAAAAAATTCTAGTTCATGATTCTATAATTACAAAATTATTTAAAGGACACAAAAATTCATCTATTTTCCAATAGAAAAATTAAGGATTTAATCGAAAAAATCCTTAATTTTAAACAACATTTTAATTTTCGTATTAGAATTAAAAAAATATAATCATAAGTACTAAAATTATTTTAATAACAACCGGATTATTTTATCTAAGGATAGGATAACCTGTGTGAATTAGCTACAGAATGACTAAATCGATTTTAATTTAAGTAACATAATTGTTTCCAAATTTAAAATCCGAAATATTTTGAAATCCAGTATGTGTTATCAAATAAAAATACTGAAGAATAAAACACTTTATATATTATATGTAACATGCTTTATACTTACTACACTCGTATATGCATATCAAAGTTATCTTTTAAGTGTAATTTTGTAAAAGGAATAATTATTCCTTTATTCGTATATGCTGATATAATCATAATAAAATAATTTTTTGATAGAATGTATTTGAAGTCCATTAATTAAAACAAGAAACTTAATAAGAAGTGATAAATTTACGCTGGACTTTTTAGAGTGAGATTTGTAAATTTGCACTAGAAAAGATAAGAATTAAAAAATTCCCTTTCGGCACGCCGGAAGGGGAAGGTAGATTTCGTCAGTAGGGAAATAAAAAAGATTTCCATCTTAAACTTAAGAAAAACTTCAAATTTACTCAAAACAACAATAGTTTCATGTGAAATAAGTTTCACTTGTTTAGTATACGACAAGCCTCATCTTCTTATAATTCCAGCATTATATTGGTCATTCCTTGGCGTAATGGGTGGTCACATAAAAAATTGTTACAGGCAAAAGTTTAAGGTGATGTTTAGAGGACTAACGACCACTTTAAACCGATTCTATACTGTGCCTGTTAAGGGAAGTATGATTCTTTTTTGTCTTCGAAACCCCATTTTTTCTACCATCGGGCCAATGGTTGGTGATATAAAAAAACTTTACGGAGATAAGTTTTAAGCCCTTATCCAGAGAGTAGTGGGAACTTTAAACGAATTCGATATTTTACTTAATAAGAAAGTTATAGCGAGATTTTTTTTTTTTTTTTTTGAAAAGTCCTCCCACTTTCACTCCCATAATCCGAATTTGGCCGTTAACGAATATTCGACTGAGATTTGGGAACGAGTTATTTTTAAGAAACAATTTGAAAGTGATTAGTGCAAAAACTACGGGAGTTATCGTTTCCACAGGAAAATTAAATATAAATATAAATGAACCTATAAACGTTTGACATGACGGTGGTTTTGGAATCTGGGGGATCTGAAACGCGAAGATATATCGAAATTTTCCGGAAGTCGAATCATGGTACCCATTACAATAGGTAGCTGCTTTCTTATGAAATCTACCTAAAAGGAATTCTTATTTAATTAATAAATACGATTTGATTGTTTATCGTACATCATTAATAAACATGTTTGAATTTCAGGAAACAGTATAAAATTCTTCGTCTTTATCTAAGAGGGACGTTGATTGGATGCCAATTTGAAATAAAAGTATAAACAAACTTTTATGTTATTGATGTTAACCGATTTTCCTGCTAAAAAATTCTTTCATCAGAACTTATTTAGATTTCTTTTTATTCTCCGTGTAAAAAAAAAAAAATTGTCTTTATTTTCATAGATGTCTGATGTAACTAAATAATAACAACAATTTTTATTTTCAATATTTCCTGTTTAAAAAATACATTATTTACAAAAAATAATTCCCAACATATAATAAGCACACATTCCACAACTTAATTTAAAAATTGTCAGCTAGAAAGTTGGAATATTAAGATATGATAATACTATCTGAAACAAGAACACAAGTTAGTAATCTTAGTAGAATAATGAACAGAGGTAAAGTATTGGTAAATACAAAATTAATCCCATTATTATTAGTAATATTATAATGTTACTATTATCTTCGTAGGAAAAAAGAATTTTTTTTAATAAAAAAATAAAATTTATCTTAAAAAACTCTATATCTTTTTAAATACAAAACAAACAAATATAGAATAGATTTCAAAAAGTGTTTTTTAAAGGAAAATTTTCTTAAAATTATTCGTATTTAACATTTCATTAATGAAACTGAGTACATAAAAAATTAAGATTACATTTACTTTTAATTTAAATTTATAATTTATAAATTAAATTTACTTGTTAATCATTCAACGATCATACGTTTAATAAATACAAATTTATCTACCTTAATTTAAACCAATCCGAAATTCAGGCAAAAAATAATTTGAAACATTGAAATCGATATTCAGACCAAAATAAAATCTATTGTAATAATTTTTCATAGTTTATTAATTTACAGCATCTTAATAATTATATTTCAATTTTATCATACTTTTTATTGTAAGAGGTACCCTTAATATGTAAGATATTTTTTAAACCAGACTATAATTATTTTCATAATAATAAATAAAATAATAATAAAAGCGATTTAAAATTTAGTATTTGTTTAGTGGTTTTTATAATTATAATTGATGATACATAAAACATGTCACGAAAAAAACGTTTTAAATTTAAACATTTTTCGGTAATTTGTAATTATTTAAAGGTTATATATTTTTATTGTATATCCAAAGGTTAAAAATATGTAATTTAATTTTTTTTCGAAATTATGATTTTCTACCACCTAAATTATGAATTTCAATAAAATATAAAAAAAAGGATAATTAAGAAACAATAGATAAAAGAAATAAGGGTAAATTTAATGCTTTCACCGAAAATAATATTAGACAGTCTTTTTAAAGACACTTCGTTGTCTCATAAACCCCTCCTGAGAGATATACAGATACATTTACATTGAGATATACTCACACGAATGCACATTGTGTTAACCCGCATACACCTTTGAAATTCCCATCAAGTCTACACTCACTAACTAGGTGGTCGTAAAAAAAAAATTATAAAACAAAACCTGCAATAATCTCGTCAACCTTCTTTATTTTATCTCATTAAAACAGTCTCATATTTAATTCTACTTAACACATACATTAGAGTAAGTCATCTGTAAAATATTAAGTAGATCTTAATCATGTCATTAAAAATTATTTCACAGGTTTATTATTTTGCTTCTGCATTGTCAGTTTACACTAAAACATTTCATTTATACCGAAAAAAATTCACGTAATATTCGAGAATATTAAAAAGTACAAAATTTTAGACTTTTCATAGAAATTGTAAATACATAATCTCTAAAATATGAATGTTCTTAATTTAAATAAAAGAATTTAATAATCAAAAAACTATACAGAAAATATGTATAGGATTAATAAAAAATAAAAACTTAATGGTATACATTTTTTTATTTTTTCATTTACTGTACATGAAAGTGATTACCAATTCATCTGCGGTTTAAAATAATTAAATGAGCAAAACAATCAGTAAGTAAAAAATATATGTGTTACAATAAAAAATATTAAATTTAATGTTTGAATACATGAATGTCTTTAGGTTATTTTAATTTATGTTATATAATTTATAAAAATTTCGAACTTTAGGACTTTCTAAAAAAATCTTTATTTACATTTTAAGAGCTGCATCGCTGATTCAATTAAAACCGATATGCTTATTTTGGAGGCTAAAAAAATTCATTTCAGTGATAAGTGTTTGAAATTTTTAAATTTTATTTTAAGTTTAACATAATCCTCACTGGATATTTTCCATGGATAAATACAATCTCTTTGAATAAACTCATAGAATTAATACAGAAAGTATAATATTATTCGTATTTTTCTTTAGTTAAATTTCAACAAGAAATTTCAACAAACAGATTTTACTTTCCCGTGTAGCGCTATAGCTTTAGAATGAAAAATAACCGGTCCAATTTAGCATATACGTTTTTCACTTGACGTTTTGACACGTAAGGAACCCAAAAAACCCCGGATGGAAATTTTCTGGTGTGGGTGTGTGTGTTTGGTCTTGCACTCCTTATATCTATAGAACTACTTGACCGATTTTGACTAAACTTGGTCAGATTACTTCTATATATGGGGCATTGATGCCATTAAATTTTCAGCTTAAAAGGTCATGGTGATGAGGCTTTACCGCAAGGTCATTCAGTATGTCGAGATTTCGGCTAATTAAGGTTTTATTTTTTTAGGCACATTTGTTAATTAAAAAATAATATTTGTAATAAATCTTTTTGCAAAATCGCACCCCCATCCCAAAAAATTATCTAAATAAACTAGCGGCTAACGTGGTATACTGCCTCAATAATATCCCCTCTTCCCACACGGAGTGCTAGTGTAGCACTAACGTACAGCTGCTGTAGTCGTTATATATGTTGCGACGTCACAGGTCAATCGTAGAATAAAATAAATGAATAATATTAAGAGTCGCCGCTAGTGCCGCCATACCCACACAAATCAAATGAAATACGGTATGCGCGCGCGCTTTAGTTTTTTTCTTTTTTTAACCTCCGGAACCAACGTTAAGTATTGCTTTAGAAGATGAAATGAATGACAAGTAGCATATGAAAATGCCATGCCTGACCGGGATTCGAACCTGGGACCCCCCGGATGAAAGGCCGAGACGATATCACTCGCGCCACGGAGGCCGATGCATGCGCTTTATTAGAATCATTGAACTAATTAACAAATAAAATATTATATTTAAATAAACAGATAAACATTTTAAGTTATGTTGTGTGTGCAAGCTATGCATCTGAAAAAAGCCGCGTGACAGAAAATTCCTACGACTGTGCTGTCAGCTGTTTTTAGTTAAAATAATGTAAGTATTAAAATAAATATTTGAAGTATCATAATGTAAAATATCTATTTCAACCCCTTATTTACCTACTTTCCGGTCTCCGTTTACTCGAAAAATCTCTCTCCCTCTCTCTCACTTTGGGGAAATCATTTTTTTCAACTGCTAACCTTTTTTAAAATTTTTTCCTCGACTAAATAAATGAAAAGACATCTTGTAATACATATCATTCCTGCTTAGCTGTTAAAAAAAAATTGTGGTTAGAAAAGTTCTTTGATAATTTTCAAATGATTTACCATTAACCTCAGCTCTATTTTCATTTCTTTTTGCTTGTTATACTGCAGTTCTTAATTTATATAAGAACCCTTATATTAGTGATAAAAATCAGTCAGGAAGGCTGAAGTGAAGTAATTTAAATGTTCTTCGCGAAAGACCCCCAACAGGAATGAAAAGTGTATTAAAATCCTGTTCAGTAAAATATGGTTTAATGGTAGAGATCGGATCGTTTACTTAGAGAACAATAAGAAAACACCCTATATATGCTTAATGTGGAAAGATTGGAACCCTATAATCAAGATCACTCAACTGTAATAATGTAAGAGGATTAGGATAAACATTTACGTGTATATATATATATATAGACCTTTAGAAACGAAAAGTACCGCGAAGCAAACAAAACTATGTGGACACTAAAATAAAAAAAGAATTCATCGAGTTAAAAATGTCTACGATAAAAAGAATTATACGTATGTTGTTATGACATTTAAAAATAATAGTAACTATATATATATACCTTTAATACAATAAAATGCGTAATCATTAGAAATTTATCAAAACTGTTACAACTAATAACTAAACAGTCGGGTGTCAAAAAACAGGTTAAAATTCAAATAAACCTACTGAATTACTATAAGGTTTTTATGTTAATATCATTCCTTTAACGTACATAAAATACTAAGTAATTTACATAATTTTTTTTATAATAAGTATCTATATATGATATTCACAATGACAACAGTTAACACGAAATACATTCGAAATAGACCTGTTCTTGTTAGAAATTCAAAATGGAGAATGAAATTATGTTTCTCGTAAATACTTAACACCAATTATTAATAAATTACATTGAACACTTTAATATTCTAACATGTATTATTTTAGTTAAAAGGTGCCGCTTGTTAAAAATATGTTTATAATTTTGTAAAAAATCTTTATATTACTGTAATCATAACATTCAGATCTTAAAATTACTTAATTTAAACTCTAAATTTAAGAAGGTGTTAAAAATTGTGGGTAATAACAATATAATATTTACCGATGACGTTTTTATAATAACTATAATCTTAAATTAAGAAAATTTTAAATTAAACCATAAAATTTAAATATTTTAATTTTATTTAAACTGATAATACGTTTAGATTTTTTTTTTACTTTTTAATAGAATGAGTATTTTTCGATTAAAATTAGTCATATAAAATATAAACGGTTTTTATTTTTCACAAAATTCTTTATTAATAAAATGTGAAATATAATTTAACGAGTTTTTTATTAAGTCAAAAACAGAAATTCTTTACCTCGAAAACTACTATAATTTATTTTTTCTAAATAAAAAGTCAATTTTGTGATATATTGTTACTGAACGAATATACAGAGTGTCCCATATAAAACGCAACCCAACATTATATTGGTAGGTATTGAAAAAATAAAAAGGCATGTGTAAATGTAAATGTAATTTTTATTATTACCATTCATTACCTTACATTTAGAGTAAATGTTGGAAGTGGCCGCCATCTTCTTGAATACAAGCTTCAATTCGTTTTACAGCGTTTCTTGCAACTTTTTTCAAAGTTTGTGACTGGATATTTAATACAGCTTGTTCAATATTGACTTCCAATTGTTCAAGTGTTCGTGGTTTGTTGCTGTAGGCTTTTTCTTTGAGGTAACCCCATAGAAAAAAATCCGCCGCAATCAAATCTGGAGATCTTGGTGGCCACAAGCCTCAACCGATAACACGATTACCAAAGAATTCCTCAACGAAATCAGAAGTTGAACCTGAACCTGTTGTAGCCAGCAGTGTCTTCCTCTTCCATGAGTGCAATGAACTGAAATAAAATATCCTGTTTGCGTTCTGCATTAATGGTATACTCGAAAAAAATAGGAACGATTATTTTCTTCCGCGATATCGCGCACCACACGCCCAACTTTTGCGGGTGTAATTGTTTTTCGTGATAAACGTGGGAATTTTCAGCACTCCAAATTCTACTGTTTTGGCTGTTTACGTAGCCATCCAAATGAAACCGTGCTTCATCTGTGAAAAATAACGAATCCATAACATTAATTTCCTCACGCAGAAATCGACGGAACAGTTGACAATATTGTAGCCGTTTTTCTTTGTCGGGCTCAAGAAGTTGATGAACCGTTTGAATGCGATAAGGTCGTAATTGTTTGGTTCCCCGATCAACAGTTGATTTAGAAAAATTAATTTCAGCAGACAAACGTCTGATCGATTTATTTGGCGAGGCGAGTAATCGGTCTTTGATTTCAGTGACTGTATCTGTATTCAACACTGACGCAGATCTTTTGTGTTCCTTGTTATTAACAGAACCGGTCTCTCTAAATTTTACAACTAACCTTAATACTGATGGTTTGCTAGGAGCTGGTTTATCTGGGTACTTATGGCGAAACAAATCTTGCACTGCAACCACTGATTTCGTACTGAAGTACGACTCGACAATGAAAACACGTTCATCTAGCGAAAACACCATCTTGTTTCTAGCAATACACTGAACGTTATGATTGCATTGTTGTTACTGTCGGTAGTGTTCTACTGCGTCGCCGCGATGTTCAGATGTTGGACGAGTCCATTTCAGTAACGAGTAGGGGAGTAAGCTTGACTTTCGAAATTTCATGGATGAGTGATTGATGGATTGCGTTTTATATGGGACACTCTGTATTTATATTTTCTTAGGTACCGGTTTCCACGGTGAGAGTGGTATCGTCTCGGACTTTCATTCGGAGGTACCGGGTTCGAATCCCAATAAGGCATGGTATTTTTATACGCTATAAAATTGCCATTTCATCTCATCTTCTCTGAAGCAATAACTAACGGTGGTCCCGGAAACTAAAAAAAAAGTATCGACAGCCTAGAATAAGTAGAATAAAAAAAATAAATTAGTAGAAATATGTGATGTATGAGTATATATTTGAATACAAAATAAGCTATTTGAAACAACATTTAACATTTTCAAAAGATTTTTTCTTAAAAAATTATATAGGTCATTGTAAAATAAATAAAAATTTTAAAAAGTTCAAAATAACTTTTAGTCAAATATTGGTGCTTACCCGATGAAAAATAACCTTCTTTTACAAAATTGTTTTTTTTTTTTTTTGCGAATTGAGAAGAACTAAAGAAATCAGAATATTACTAAAAAAAAAAAAAAAAAAAAATACTGTTTGAGCGGTAAATTTTTTATTCACAGTAAACAATGGCCAACAACGTCATTGGATGTACAAATATTCAGAAGAAACATTCTATAAAAGAAGCTGAAAAATTTGGCATAACTCGGACAAGTTAAAAAAATAAAATCATTTTTTTAAAGGTTATAAACCAAAATTACACGGCGGTAAATAATGTCAAACTGGTAACTCAAGTACTTATATGACCGATTTAATTAAACATTATAATCTTCACGTTGGTTAATAACGGACCATAAATAATTTAATGGGTTTCAAAATTTAAAGTTATTAGAACTCGTTTTAAGCTATAGTACCTCTTGGTCAATGAATTTCATAAATTAACAATTTTCATATGATACTACTACTACTAATATTCATCAGGGAGAATCTAGTGAATACTTATTTACATGTAGTTCAATTTTTATTTTTACAATTCGAATTTTAAACTATCAGATTGGAAAAGAGTTCTTTACCAGAGAAATAAGCTGATTTTATTGGGTAATTAAAATAAAAGCAAAAATTTAACAATAATGTAAGTAATCCCGGAAAAATTTTGGTACTTTCGTATTAACGCCACCGCAGCTACACCTTTATTTAAAATTGAGTCTTAATATTTATTTTATTGAGTCTCTTTATTAATTTTAAGAAATGTTATTTATATTTGTTTATTTTATAAATATAATTTAACCAAACTTAACCTACGCTCGCTAACCTTGACTAATTAACACCGTAATTTTTTGAGTATTTATTAATAAATTCAGTAATTATTGCAATTATTTATTATTTAAATAACAATAATTACTGAATTATTAATAGATACCAAAAAAAATTACGGTGTTTATTACTCAAGGTTAGCGAGCGAAGGTTAAGTTTGGTTAAATTATATTTCTAAAATAAATAGATTGTTTTGAATCTATGTTAAACTCTATATCGGCCCATTTTCCACCGAAATCCGATTGACTACGTTGATATTAAATAAAGCTGTGGCTGCGGTGGCGTTAATGCGTCAGTACCAAAATTTTACTTAAATTGAAAGAATTTGAAAAAAGTTAACCGATTTTTAAAACAAATACTGAAATTTAATTTTAAAAATTAAAACAAAAATCATTTTATTCACGAGTGGAAAAGGAATCAATATATTACAAAAAATAAAAAGGAGGCAAACAGGAACGACGTAATTGTTTTCCGTTGGATTCCAATCTATATTAAACCTGTCAACGCTTATTCTTAATTACTGTTATTAAACTTATACTCAAAGACTCAATTTAATTTTCATGTGTTGAAAGAAAGTGGTAAAAAAAGGACCGCATCAAAATTGGATGAATATTTTTTTTATGAAAAGGAATTAAGGTAAGTAAAACCTTTATAGAAATAACCTAAAAAAAAACATAACGTTAATCAAATTACAAATTTATTCATTAAAAAATGTCAATTTATTAATTTATTGAACGTGAATAATTACTAATTAAAATTAAAAGTGAAAATATTTTTACTACGCGTAATTAAATTGTTAACTATTGTTAGTTTTAACTGTTAATTTATAAATAAGTAAAAATAAATTAAATAAACCCAGATCATTAGTCTGCTAATATTTCACATATATTTATTCTCAATTAAAAAAAAATATATATATTATTCAATCATCTACAAAATTAAGTTAAAAAAATAAAATAAAAAAGATTGTAATGAATAGTTTGTTTAAAAATATTAATAGAGGTGTACATGTTTTGAATATTCATTAGCTGATCTTTAAATTGTTAAATGGATTAATTTTTAGGTACACAAAGTTAGTGCAGTTATCATACATAACGATCAGGAAACGATATTAAACTACACCGCTAAAGTGAATTAAAGGTTTTCTTATCACGTTTCATCGTGTTGAAAATAATATCTTATTGTATCTTAAATAAAAAGCGCTTCTAATATAAATAAATCTTTTTCATTAGACATGGAGATAGATACATATACATGTACAGGTCTGTTACCTTTATTTTGCCGCAGTATTTAATTTACAATTGGTTCCAATTAACCGAAATCAAAAGTAAATTTGATTGAAAATAAAAATTATATGGAAAGATGAATTTCCATTGAAATCCTTGAAAGAACTATGCATGTATGCATACACATCTTAAACAGTATATATAAATATATAATACACGTAAATATGTAAATACAAAAATGAGTCCAAAAAGCACTGATAAAGTTCAGAAAAAAGTAAAGAAAACACCAAAAAATAACCTTATAAATCACACAAAGAAACAGTGAAACAAACGTAAATAGCAAAACGAGATGAAGAGTTTTAACGATGTACAATATCCTGAGGTAGCTGATTCACATCAAATCTTAGAGAACTTACAGATCTAATGTATGCAGTCGTTTTAGGTCCCTGACGTCCTCGCTATTATCCAGGAGGTTACCGAGAGCCATTCCACATTTTTGTTGAGCCTAATTTTGTATCTTGTACCGAATCGCCAAATCTCCTCTCGAATAGCAATCCCAGAAAATCATGTATTTCAGTGTTTTTCGCAAACCAAGGCGCTTCTGTTATTTTTCTCAACAGTTTTTCTGGAATCACTGTACGATTTTGGAGTTACTCTCGCTTGTTATACCCAACAATTAAATTCCGTAGGTCAAAATCGGTTTTGAGAATCGCTGAGAATAGCAATTACTTGTTAGATAATGACAGTTGTGACTCCCCTACCTAGAAACCAGTACATCTCCCTGAACTTAATGTTAAGCTGTGTCCTTTTCTCCATGACATGATCCCTCCTTCTAATATATAAGAACACGTTTTTTACTATCAATATTACAAAAAATTGTTAATATCTTTTTAGTGATATATATAAATTTTTCAAAAAAAATAAATAAAAGAGTAAATAAATAAACCTAATTGTCATACTTTAAAAATTTCGTACATACATGATAGATAAATATAATATACACAATATATAAAGAGAACAAGAAAAATTGTGGATTATACAATAAATCATTGGTTCATTTTATTTAAAGATTTTTAACAAAATGCGTCAACAAATTGAATTATAAAAATTTATTTATTATAATAATTTTACGAGGGTTATTTTTTTTTCAAGGTCCGATCGGTCACGTATTTTAAACCAGTGAAAATAAAAAAATGTTTATTTGTAGTAAGTATTTACATAGTTACGCTATCTCTCTATATAGTCGCCACTCCGATTTAGACATTTGTCGTATCGTGGTACCAACTTTCCTATACCCTCGTCATAGAACGGAGCCGGCAGTGTTTTCAGTCATGTTTCTACGCTGGTCTGCAGCTCGATGTCTGTGCCAAAATGTCCTCCTAGCCAGCGTTTCATGTGAGCAAAAAGGTGAGAATCGAATGGAGCCTATTCCGGCCTGTATGGTGGGTGAATAAGAATAAGCGGAGAGGAATGTTGTCATCAGGCATTGTCTTTCTTTGACAATCGTCGGCCGCACACTGCAGCTGTAACAAAGAAGCTCCCTCCTGCAGCGTTTTCGTTGGGAAGTGTTTGATCACCCACCATACAGCCCGGACTTGGCTCCATCCAATTTTCACCTCTTTGATTACATGAAACGCTGGGTAGGAGGACAACATTTTGGCACAGACATCGAGTTGCTGACCAGCGTAGAAACATGGCTGAAAACACAGGCTCCGTTCTATGACTAAGGTATTTGAAAGTTGGTACCACGCTACGAAAAATGTCTAAATCGGAGTGGCGACTATGTAGAGAAATAGCGTAACTATGTAAGTACTTGGTACAAATAAAAAACTTTTTTATTTTCACTGTGGTTTTAATTTCGTGACCGATCGGAACTTGAAAAAAAAATAACCTTCGTATTTCACGTATGATGCTACGATTCTTAAACCTGAACCAACCACTAATAACTAGCATAAATAATATTAACCATTCTCAGAATCAGCAGGAACGCTATGCCGAAGTTATAAGTAATACTCAACATATAATGACTTTTATTCTCTTGAAGTAATGATATTTATTGTACAAGAATCCCAGTGGTCAAATGAACGGAAGGTGTCACTTGAAGAGCTGAATATAATATTATTTATGTGACATCTCATTCTAGTATATTCAAGTAAAAAATAGTACATTACAATAACAATACAATAGGTAACGAGAAATTTCTTCGTTCCTTCTTTTCATTGGTAATCCTCCCATTAGTAGCTTATTGCGCTTGAAAATATATAAGGGATTTCTGTGAATTTAATTATAATTTTTCGTCGGTCACATACAACCGTTGCCGTATAATTAAATAGTAAGTTTTACTATTAGTAAACGTTTTAGTAATTAAAATAGTAAGTATTTTTAATTCAATTTGCAGAAAATCACTTATATTAACTACATACACAAAAGAAAACTATTTTTACTTACAAAATCAGACCGATAAAGTCTTGACTACGTAATCTCCTATAGCGAACTAAAAACGAGTCTACCTGAATCATTCTATCTGATATTGCGTAAATACTATAACGGTCGCTTTTAATAGATTAAATATAACAATGTGTTATTTGATTTATTTGGCATTACCCCGGGCATCAGTGTTGGGGCCTATCCTCTACACAATCTTAACTGTAGACATTCCTATTACAAATGATATCACCGTGCATCGTTTGCCGATGACACAGCAATCATGGGCGTCAATGATGATCCAACTCAAGCCACAGTTAGGTAGTAGCCGGGTAAGACTTTGTAGCCGAATGGTTGAGAAAATAGAATACAGATGAATCAAGAGAAGTCAAGTCATATGACTTCCTCGATGAGAGGGAATGACTGCCTAGGAGTCCATTTAGATCGAGATAAGATCGCGCGAGCTGAGAATCTACGTATTTAGGTATTCACGTAAATCATAGTCTAACATGGAAAGCTCATATTTAAAGAAAAAAAAAACAGGTGAATATCAAATTTAAGGTGTACTGGTTAATAGGTAGGAAATTGGGATTGTCCGTATCTAACAAAGTATTCATAAAACCGACAAGTAATCATAAAACTGATTTGGACATAAGGAATTAAATATTTAGGGTGCAGCATACCAGCAAAACAAAGACTATTCAAGCTCTTCCAGAATAAATTTGCATAACGAGATGCGTAACGCAGGCGCAATGGTTCGATCGTAACGCTAATATCCATGTTTTTTTTAGGGTTACCTTATGGGCAAGAAGAAGTCAATCAATTGTAAACCAAGTACAAAATAAAACTTAATGACAACGTAAACCATGTAGCTGTTAACCTTTCGTTTAATGGTGAATCTTTAAAGCGCCTAAATGAATTAGACCTAGGAACCTAGTAGTTAAAATTAGGAAGAATTTTCTATTCTTGAGTTGTGTATCAACTCAGTATAATTGTTAGTGTTTACGACTGTTTATATTTCTGGTGTTGATCTTATTTTAATTTTTTGTTTCACCCTGTGGGTTTATTCGTATTACTAGATTTTTTTATGGATTCTAGTATCTAGTTGCGTTGCGTTGCGTTGCGTTGCGTATTTTTATTTTTATTAGCTTTTATTTTTTATTTAGTAATATTTTCCAATAAGTGTATTGGAAAATATTACTTTAAACTTTAGTGAAAAAGTTTTGAGGGTATAAAATTTTTTCAAAACTGATAAAATAACAGAGGGATTCGTTAAAAGTGAATAAATCGTATAAATTATCTGTAAAAATAGTTAAATAAATATCAAGGACACCTACCTAAAGGATAGCTTTAATTAGAACTTGAAGTTTTCAGATTTGTTCCTAATTCATGAGCGATCAGTAAACGTAAAATTTGTATTATACCCAAGGTTTATCAGGCAAGAACTTCTATGAATTAGACCTCAACACAAAATATACTGTCAGTAGTAGAAAACAAAGAATGGATAAATTTTAAGATATAACTGGTACAGTTTATCTATCAATTCGTCAAACAGAAAAACCAGAGCTTTATCTACGTGCTACTTTTTATATATAGAAAAACTTATAATTATTCACACTGTAAACTTTTATAAGGTATTTAAATTATCTACATTGAATTACACACTGACGAATAAACTAAAACCAGATGTACAAATTTACAAATCTTAAGATTGCGTAAAACTTTTCCAGAATTTAGTTATTGACGATATTAATAGCTACAGGTAAATTTAATATGAATACATACAGAAAACAAATGTTAGTGTGAATACATTGTGAAAAAAACGCACGTAATAAAGTTATGCAGAATAAGTGCAAAATACTAGAAAATTGAAAATAAATAACCAAATTAAATATTCCAGTTTTTATTTTCCTGGAAAATATATTTCTTTTGTGAATTTTTTATTTTAAATTGCATATGATGCAAGCGGAAATTGAGAAATAATATTTTTCGTAGGAAAAACAAAATTCCGATATGAAATATTTAAATTTTACAAAAACAAAGATTTCTTTTATATCCTACGAGACTAAATTAAATAACATTACACTTTATTTATATTATTAGAAAATTTATATATATTAATTATTAAGTAACTATGAAACCAAAATCAGAACCTGTGCAATATATAGTTGTTTTTTAATATTATTCTTATTATTATTTTTAATATACAAATACGGACAATTGTTTTTTTATACAATTTTTATCAAAAAAACTATATTTTGTTAAAATCAAACTATATAAAAATTTGCTAAAATACTTTACAATTTTTGTGTGTTACAAATTAATCATTAAAATATTCAAATTACCAATTAATAAATTAATCTTTTAAACATTATATAAGTATGTTATTGCAATTTTGATCATGAATTTAAATCTAATTGTAATTGTTTTATTGTACTTTAAAAAAATACAATTACAACACCTTATTTCAAACTATTATAGTTTTCTTTTGATTATTTAATTTGTTGTTTTTTTATTTTTGTTTTTTTTTTAAGTGCTTATTTGACTGGATCATTTTAGTCAATTTTCCGGTTGTTTTTTTGAATTTTATTTTTATTATAGTTATGAACTACTTCTTTTTTAAAAACAAATATTTAATTTTATTTTACAGACAAAAATCTGTCCTTTATTCAACATTTAAAACTAATTTTTATATATTCTTTATTTATTTTCTGTCACATGAAATCATCTAAGTAATACATAAAAGTCTTACTGATCTTTTATCAGTTCAACAATTAAAGTTGTTAATAATTTTACAGGAAAAGGTTTTATTATAACTTTTTCTTATCTAAAAAAATTATTCTTAATTTATATATAAATAAAGGAAATTCAACCTTACCAACAATTCGTCCGTGTTGTCATTTCTAGCAATTTCGGTCACTCGACCATCCTCAGGAAAAGTTATTCTTCAATTTGAGATCATTAAAATTAAATTATGTAGAATGTAAATTTATAAAATGTTAAAATCACAACTGGTCATCATAGTATAAAGTTAGTCATGTCTGTTATTTAAGGTCGCAGTTGTTATCAACAATTTTAAAAACTATCGTCCTTATCATAAGTTGTTATTTTACTAGTACTTTATCTTAGAAATTGTATACTTTAATAATGGAATAAAGAAAGTAGTAGAACCAAAACTTTTAATAAGAAACTTCATGAAAAACGTATATTTATATGTGTGTGTGTGTGTGTGTGTGTGTTGTTTGTTTCAATAATATACTTGCTTCATGCATGAACGTCGTATATTATTATTTATAACATTTTTCGCATAATATTCATCCAGTAAAGCACAATAAAATCTGAAAAACTCCAGGATTTATTGTCACAAACTTATTTTGTAACAATAAATAAGTTATATAGTTATAATAATAGTTTTATATATGCAGCTGTTTTACAACCTAGAAATCACTAATTAAGATGAACAAAATAAGTACACTAAATTATAACAAAATTCAATAAAAACTCATTATAAATTTCGTAATTATTATATTTCATAAGAACTCATTTACAAGTTCTATCTTTACAGTAGTAGCAATAAAAACCAAATTAGAGCGCGTTCTTTTTTGTAAAAGATAGGTACACAAATAAAAAGCTTTCACACCATTCAAATTCACACGCAAATAAATATTAACAATCTGTTACTTTTAAAAAAGTATAATTGATAAACAAAATGAAATCTATTTACTAAACATATAAATGTCTTTTAATTAATTCCACAGTAATGAAATAAATAGAATTAAAACAAAATCATGAATTTAATTCACACTAATTATCCAAACTTTGATTATTCGATACATACCTGATTTATCCAGTGTTGTTCAAAAACAAATTGGATGTCTAATTTGTAAAGAAGGCAAAATGAAAAGCTTGATATTAACATCCACTTTTATTAAATTTTGCAAAACCATCAATAAATTTTAGAATGAATAAAAATATTTATTGCAAAAGAAGAAAAAGAAAACACTTACATAATTGTATTATATTTTTTTTCCAATTTCAAAATAACTACGTCCATGATTTCTTTTAAATCAGTATACAAAAATAACTTTTGTCTTACTTTTTATTCAATTAGCGCGTAAGTTATAGAACTAAGAAGAATATTTCTTAAAGATAAAAACATATCTAAGAAAAATCTTCGTAAAGGTGTTATGCGCTAAGAAATTTAAGGGTATAAAATGAATATAAATACAAGCTAATCTACAAATTCCCTACTTCCAGAATCGAATAAAACAGATTATGTATTTTGTTAGACTCAACCGCTTTGCTTCTTTAATTCTAAACCACTTTGCAAGCATCCATACTAAAGCTTATGCGTGGTTATCAGTATTAAAGTTAATTTTATTTATTAGTATTATTTTCAGTGCTAAGCAAAGGACAAGTTAGGATAAGAAAAGTATTCTTGTATACAAATTACGTGATAGTGGCTATTTTCATCTCTTCTCTTCGTAATAAAAATTATGTAATAAATAAATAATGAATAATAATCTAATTTATACACAGAGAAATAAAACAAATATTGATTCTTCTTTTAATTATTTATTTTAATTTAAATTACCAATTCTCAAGCATCATCAACTAATGATATTCGTTTATTTTTTATTTTTTTTATAAATGGTTGTGATGTTTTATATTTATTGAGTTGTTTAAAAAATCAAATTTCATAATTTTAGTAATTTTGCCAATTACATTAAATGTATGTAATTTTTTAAAATCGGTACGCATTTCCATTTTATATACATTATGAGGTAAGTTTTAAAAATTTCAAATTTATAAGATTTCATTAAAAAATTTTACATTTTCATGCACAAGGAAATATGGGCGTACCGTGGAATAATTTTTCATTTTTTTTAAACAAATATTTGCTCTTTTCATGAATTAATTTGAACATTAAACGAAAAAGTTTTTACAGAAATAAAGTTTATTTTATTGTCCTTCACAACCTAGTTAATCAAAAATTTATTGAATCAAAATGTCTTACTCTTTTTCGTAAATGACAAAGTTTTTATTGTACGATTTCAATATTAATGTAAGGTATTTTTTTTTTTTTTTTTTTTTACTTCAAATCCGAATAATAGAAATAATGGTATCATTTATTTACTGTTTTATAAAACTGCATGCCATTATAAAATTTGCCTGACAAGAAACATAACCCATTCCTGAAAATTACGTAATTAGTTTCAAGAACAACAAGCTGTATATGCTCAAATTTATTCCCTTCTTCTCTTAGCCGAATACACTGTTACTCATTACATATCAGTTTGAAGTTCAAAAAATATTCAGTTCCACAAGTGATACCATCAGTCTATTCGTAAAAGGGAATATGTGTATAATGTACATCTCTACTTTCAAATAAAGCTGCAATAACTGGTGCCTCCTCTATCTCTTCAGGTTCTTTAATCACATCATACTTATAAAAATATTTAAAAAAATAATTAATAATAAATAAGAAAATTATTTGCTGATTTCCGTAGTGGAGTGGTAGCGTCTAGGCCTTTCATCCGGAGGTTCCGGATTTGAATCCCAGTCAAGTACTGCATTTTGCATACGCTAAAAATGTCTATTTCATATTCTCATTCACAAACTTCGACCTTATATAATGAATCAACTTATAAAAAAATAAAATAGCTGATACCTTAAAGAAATTATTGATTATAAAATAAAAACTTCGAAATACGTGGCTGAAACTTAATAAATTTTCACGTAAAAAGTGCGAGTAAAAGTTTTTTCAAGTCAAAACTTTCCGTATATAATGGTAGAGAAAATAAATTTTATTGAAAAGACTTTAGTGATCTCTCTGTACTATTAAAATAAAAGCTAATTCATAAAGTAAACTTTTTTAAAAAGATCCATTAAAAGTATACATTTGTATTAATTATACCGTTTTGTTTTCTTAAAAGAACTCCTAATGTAAAAATTATGTAGATATTTAATAATGCGGCGTTATTTCTGAAAAAGGTTTTATCTAATTTGATGGGTTACTTTGTTTAAAAAAAAAATTATGCAATAATATTCTTGTACTTGGGGGAATCTATATATTTTACTAAATTCTCCCTACAATTAAAAAAAAATAAAATGATAAAACGTAATAAATAAAATGTATAAGTATTTTTTTTTAAATGGAAAAAAATTAACTTGGACGTTATAACAGTTTAAAATGTATAATTAAAAATATGAGAGGTCATGTTACTCTTGCTTTGTAGTATACAATTCATAACTCAACCGTAATCGTGGATGTAGAACAGGTTAAAGAATCGGTGTACCGAGTAGATAAAATAAAGCGGCTAACTCAGTGGGCAGCCATAAAATGTAGATTATTTTTTTTAATTATCTCCTTTCAACACGAAACTGAAATTGAATTAATAAATTTTATAATTTTCTGAATAGGAATATTATTTGTAATTTAAAAATAATAGAATGATTCTTCAGAGATTATTGACGTTTTTTATCCTAATTACTTTTTGTTTAATAACGAGAAACTAAAAGATTGTTTACAACTCATTAAAAACAGAAAATCTTAGTAAACTGTATTAAATTCTTATACCACAACAAACATGAACTTACACCACTCTTTGAATAATATAATGAAGTATTATAAAAAACGAAATGAAATATTAAAAAAAAAGCCTTGAAAAAATTAAGACTTCTTATTTATTCAAACTTCAGTTCAAATTACTGAAGTTTAAATTGTTATACATTTGTGAAATCTAGAATCAGGGAATAATAAATTATTAAACTATACAAATAAGCTGGTAAAAAAAAAAAAAATAAATAATAATTATTTGCTACTTCGTTTAAAAAGCTTACTTAAATGTTAACTCAAATAACACATTCTAAAATGAAATTTATTTATAAATATTAAATTTGTAATCTTCATACAAATAATTAATATGTAATTTAATAAGTTATATATTATTTATAAATAATAATATAATTTTGTGAAACTGTTTCATGAAGATATTCTCACAGTTTTTCAGTATTCATTCAGATAATACTGGCATAGTTCCTTTTTTTTATTCACGGTGTAACATATATGCCCATTCCTGATGTGATTTATGTAATTTATTACTTAGTATCGATCAGAATAAATTTTTATTTATTTATATTATTTAACAAACATAACCTTCTAACACACACGTACCGTTCAGTATCATTCTCATCCTCAGCACACTAGGCCGCGGGGCGTAGTTAGATGAGTATAATATATAATATAGTATAGTATAGTATATTTCACTAGTTGAACAGATTGAAACGTACGCATTACGAAAACAAAAATTATTACCTTAAGGAGTAAATATCTTCCTTGCTAACTACATATATAAATATAACTATATATATATATATATATGACTCACTGTTTTACGAAAAAGAGATAACAATACATTTTCTTGTTGTTTTACACAATTTATTTTTGTTTATCTTATGACTGACATGAATTAGGTAAAAGTGTTAACTATAAGCTGCTTTCCCTGACAGTAGGCTGATCGCAATACCGTCCATCAATTTTCTGTAAGGTTGAATATCATTTTTAAAATTATATATTCATCTTAAAAAATGAATCATCTTTAAAATGAATTCTTTAAAAATGAATTCATCTTTAAAATGATATATAATATGATCTTTAAAATGCATTAGCATATTGATATAAAAAATATTTTCGGTTTCTGAAAAAGGCGACTAGAAACCACAATACGTTTTTGTTTTTTCCAGAAAGATTTGTTTTATTAAAAAACATACGCTATTTTTGGAAATAGCTCCAGTTATGAAGTAAACAATCTCTGAGGTTAGTATTAAAAAATACAGCTTTACATACATTATATTCAAACAGCTGTAATTAGATATTCATAAAGATGAAAGAAAACTGATTCGGATTAAGTTAATGATAAGTCCATGTTCAATAAAAATATTTTAGATTTTATGTAAATATGTAGTTAAACGGAGAACCGGTGAAATTTTAAAAATGTATCAATACTATTAAAACTAAATAATATTAAAAAAAGGTAATTCCATTCATTTCAATTATTAATAAAAGTGGGTAGTGAATATGAAAGAAAAAAGTATTATTTTTATCGAAAGATTATTATTTTAGATACAGCAGAAATAAGAAATGTATAAAAACCTCAATGCTTAAAGAACTTCCAGCCGGAAGTTCTGAAACTGAGCCGTGTAAACATTATTTACTTTCAAAACCTACTCAAATAAGAAACCTTGGACTTAGTATTTACAATCGATATATGTTGAGTGTACTCGTTAAAAGCTTGAATAAACAAGAAGATGAAATATAAACAACTCAAGCAGATTAAGTGATGGGCAACAGATTCAGGCTTGATACTTCAGAACCCTCAGATGAAAATAGACGATTTTAATTATATGAAAATACTACTAGATACAATATAATAATTAATCGTACTTACCTTAACCTAACGAATATATTCTTTTGATAATTTTATAAAAAACTTGGTATGAATGTATTTCAGAAAAAATGTATAAATATTAACGGGCCCAGTGTAACACGTTTATCCCAGAAAGAAGAAAGAGAAAGAAAATAAACAAAGATGAATGAATCTAGAAGAAACCAAAAGGAATTCTTTATCTATAATAACTGGTCTTTCTTACAATTTGTTTTTTTTTTTTTAATACAGACAATGGCATCTCCAAAAGCTCCTCTTCCACCAGAAGGATTACTGGATCAAAAAAATAATTTATAGAAAAACGTTAAGGTGAGGAGAATGGAAATTATTATGCTTGAACAATCAGAAGGACGGGTTGGGTTCTGAACCAACCAGGAAGTATAAATACTACCAGGGATTAGCGGACAGAGTCAGTAGTTGTGAAGTTGATTCCACCAAGTTTTTTGAAGCGTGTGATAAAAGCGATAACAGTGCTTGATAACAACGACTGAAGAGTGCGTCAGGAGTTATAATTTGAATAGTGGTTGAAAACAATAAGCTGTTTGGCGAGTTATTTGTAAACAGGTGTGAAAGTGGAATGTATTTTACTCATTCATAAAGCTTAGGGTAGTTTTGTAAACAGTAAAATTAATAACGCAGAAAGTGAATTGTATTAAATAGTTTTTTCTATTTTAACTTATTGTTAATTTAATATAAGTTTCTATTATTGATTATAATTTTTTTAGTAAATCGGACTGTATTTTGATATTTAATTTAATTGTCATTAAATCAATTTTTTTTATTTGGATGAATATTTTGAATGTTTTATAAACATATATATTTATTATTATTTAATTTATATATTTTTACAGAAATTTTTACTTGTTATTTCCTTGTCGAACGGCGGACATCCTCAATATAATTACCGCATCATAAATCGTATAGTAATGTTATTTAATTGAGTAGAATTTAATGTATATAAAGTATATAAAGAAACTTTGGTTCCTCATTGGCTGCCAGATACTCGTAATAGTTAAATAAGAAATAATACGGAAAAGAAAAGACTGGAATCAATGTAAAACTAACAACTGGATTTAAAGAAAGTAAAGTCAAATTTTTTAATGTAATACGTGATTGTAAGACACCGCTATTGATCAAAGTAGTTATGTATTGTGGTGGGTCAAATTTATTAATTCATGTGGGTAAGAAGCTATGATATTCTGATAGGTTGGAAGTCCATGTAATCTGATTTTACTTACCTGAAATCATAACTTTAAATAAATGCTCCAAGAAGGAAAGCATGGCAATCAGTAAAAAATTACGGTATGAGTTTTATTTGAGGCTTAGTACCTTATGACTTGATTAAGCGATTTTGATGTAATTTTATCAGCAACGATCGTGTGTTTTTTTCTTGGTGAGAGGAGGAATTCCATTTACGGATAGTGTTGGACTCGCTAACAGGTTCCGCAAGATCTAGTTAATGTGCGTATGTATATCTGCGCCCTACCAACTAAACCTCCACCTCACCAACTCCCCTCCCGGAGCCAGACCCGCAATTAAGCACAACACAGCTCCGGGAGGTGCCTTCAAGTATGATAGCTACTGCATGACGGCATGGCTCACCAATTGGATCTTACTTTTGTGCCCTGCCTCTAGAGTGGGGTCGCCAGGCTCACCTACGCTGTCCCTAGACTCCTATCCCAGAAGTCGGGACTCGGTCTTAACTTCCCGCCTCTAATCAGGCCCACCGAGAGAGACCCAATCAGGTCTCGGTCTTAACAGCACAGCAAGAGGTTGACTTTCACGGAAACGTTTCACCAACATCCTCTCAAAGAGTTTATAAAGGTTGTTGACGAGGCATATTGGTCTTTACGCAGAAGGAATGTCCTCTATTCCTAGCTTCCTGACCAGAACGAGTCGAAACCTCTTCCACAGCATGGTGTTCGTAACTCCTAAGACTTCAGCTGGGACGATTTAAACAAGTATTCGGACCACCTCTACCTGGACGCCGTCCGGACTCGGACTCTTGTGTAGAATCATCTTCTTCCCTGCCACAATGAGGTCGCACATCCGAAATAGGGTCAGTTCCTCACCAACCTTGTCCCTCCGGGTCCTTTCATGCACCAGGAACGACCTTCTCATACATTCCCTCACCTTGTCTTCAGAGAGAATTGGTAATTTACGGTCAAGTCTCCCAAGGACCAAGTGATAGCCCCTGTCCCAGGGATATCTGTCGATGTCTTTACAGAGATCCTTTTAGGCCTTGCTTTTCGCCCGCTAGATGTCGCTAGCGTATGCTACCCATACCACCAAGTCCCGTTGCCAAGCCTGCATTCTGTCGTCAACATCGCCCTCTGGGTTCGTCTGCCAAGTCATTTCACAAAGTGATCTCAGGTCTTCGTTTCACTAAAAAGCAGTTCGACGCACAGGCATGGGATCCATCACCCCAAAGCGATTACATTCATCAATCAGTATGTCAACTACTTCTTCCGGATCCGTGACACGCCAATCGCTCTCGAAAACCAAGCGCATCCTCCTTTCGATGATACATACCTCACTGTGGCCGAAAAACCGGTTGTGTTTCCGTTTCAGACAATACAAAATATGATCAGACAGGCTATCCTCTCCTACGAGTTTCCAATTCCCGCATCGGTGCACATGTTTGGTTGATAAAAAGCCAAATCAATGGCCGACTCAACTCCATTGCGACTAAAGGTAGCTCGTTCTCATTTAGACAAATCAGTACCAACGCATTAACACGGTCCCTAAGGTGCTGTCCTATGATGCTGTGCACAGTTTCAGCAAATTCCGGTGATTTGGCATTGAAATCCCCCCGCCAATAGTATGTTATTTACCCTGTGTATAGTTATCGCCGTGGGCAAGCCGTCAAGAAGGATGTAAAACTATCATTCCCAGCATTGGATGAGGGGTAACACGAGAATATTACCATGTAATGTCGTGTTGAAGCAATTAGTTGGTACAATCTTGAGGTTGATATCTCCAAGGGGTGGGGTAGTTGGTTTTTATAGGTCAATTTTTTTCAAAGATTTTGCTAAGGTAATCCCTCTTTTTTTAGGCTCAGTTTATGCATATATGCTTATCTTACTATTAAAAAAAATTACTCCCAAATTCTCCTCATTCCCAAAAGATCGAAAAAAGGTATTTTATATTATTTTTTCATAATTTTTAACCACCGAATTTTTTTTTCTTCCTGGGCATAGTAGTAGTGGTGTAAGTGATTCCAAAAAATCATACATTGGGGGCAGTAATTGGTGGTAGGAAAGCTAATTAAAGATTGAAAATATGTTTTTTTTAAATATTTTAAAACTCTATTTGGTTTTTTTTTGTCAGTTTTTTCTAAACGAATCAGTTGTAAGTTACTTGGAGGAATTGCGTTTTGGGGGGAGGTGGATAAAATTAAGTGGAATTTCTCATAAGCTAGGATCAATATGAATTGCCATTTGCTAGATCATCAATCATACCCAAAAAGAATAACTAAGTATTCATAAGAAATTAATAGAATGTAAAAAACGTATCCATAATATTGAGTTTAATAAACTCGGTTAGTTAGTTTTTGAGCAAAGTACGAGTACAATTATGAAAAAAAAAATTGAAATATTTCTTAGATGTAGCACATCCAAAAATTAAATTCAGTCTATAACAAATTAATCCGATCGTTCTCTATAAAAATGTATTTATCTTTAATTCAATAAAAAAACGTTAGCGTAAAATTATAAAAATTTAAAAAAATCAATTAAAATGTTAAATTTAACAAGTAATTTCATTGTTCATTGTCAAGTAAATGGAATCAATAATTCATTACAGCATGTTCATAGTTAATTGAATCGAATAAAACGGCATTTAAACATATATATATATATATATTGATAATTGAAATAAAAATGAAGTGCCATACTTGCGGTTATATAAGAGTGAATTTCTTTTCCTTAAATCCTTTTAAGAAAAGAATCTTTAGAAAAAATTCCCGTCTATATGTTAGTACGCAAAATACTGACGTGTTTCCTGCTCCGATAAAGGTACAAAGATATATTTTTTTTAATCCATTAGAGCTATGTAAGAAATGAATTATTATAGATTATCTTAGCATAAAATTAGATTAAAGTAAATCAAAAAAATATTCTAATCTAGCAGGTAAATATTTCAATTAAAATAAAATACATATTAAAATGCATATTGTACTTTTTTTTTTAAATTCTGAAAGGTAAATTCTGATAATTTATAAGACTAAAAAATATAACTGATAAATATTTGTGATTAATTTTTTCAGATGAATTTAATTAAAGATGGATTTTTTTCTACAAATGCAGCATGAAAGATATTTTGGTTTTTTTAACCAAAAATTGAACTACAATTTATTAAAACAATTCGTTATATTAATGCAGTATAAAAAAGTACAAAAACCTTTATTGAAAAAAAAAACTTCATTTGATTTAAAATACAGTCTTAACAAAATTACATAATTTTCCCCCAGGATTAATAAATGAAATTTAGAGTAATGCGATGTGACTTTTACAAGTAAAGCATTGGCAATTAAGTCATTCTTCTAACCTTCAAATAAGTTTAAACATTTATTTCCTTAAATTACCTTACAATAATATAATTAACATCTCTGTTCTACTATCTTCTCTGTCGATAATGTAATTTGTGCAAATTTTAGTTACTCTTTTTTCAAAAAAGTATTTATTTTCTAAAAAGCTGTAAAAAGTATTTTTATAGCTTTTTGATTAAAAAAACCAAGTTATCATCTACATAACCTTCTCTGTTTATATTTCTTTATTTTTATTCTTGGATGCCTTTAAGCAAACGTTTTTTCATTTACCCCATTTTTTTCTGTTGTTGCTATAAAAAATACTGAACAATTTTTTTAGCTGTGTAGTTAACAGCTAGAAAAAAGATCAGCAAATTTTAAAACACTCTAATAAAGTTCCGACAGAAATTTATTTCATCATCCTATCCCAAGCATTTTTTGAGATAAGTGTAACTAAGTATTAACAAATAAGAATGTCTGGAAAACGCAAATTAAAATTTACTTATTCTAAAAAATAAGCCAGGCTATATGGGATCATCGGGGTCATCTTCCTCGTCTTCTCACTTTCTTTTAACTGTTATACATTTTTTATTTAAACAAATTCAGGTTGTGTACAGAATCTTTTAAATAACTATAAAATTTTCCCGGTAAAGAATTATACTAAAGATAAGTAGAAAGAATAACCTACTTGTATTTCACAGTAATTAAGAAATACCATTTACATTCAAATGTTTCAACAACTGAGAAACTTTTAGTTTTATCTAAGTAACTTATATTAATTTATTATTAAATCACATGTTTTAAACTCTACCGGTACAATTAACATAGCATTAATAATAGTTTAATTCAGTTGTGATTAATGTTCTATTTGTTGATCATATAACTGATTTTTTAAATTGATTAATACACAAAATTTAATTTGTCTGTAAGCAAACTATATATGTTCGTAATACCGTACGTTTATAGTATATCTAGTGGTAATATGGTATGCAATTATGGTATACTATATACAACTTTATAACGTACTAAAGTGTATATTACAAATGAAAAGGTCATAATACATGAGTCATGTCTGTCATTAAAACAGCCCTTGTTTAAATAATTCAGTTTTATTCAGAATAAGGTTTTTATTTTCCGCGTTGTTTTGATAATTTAAAATTTATTCAAAGAAAACTAGAAGTAAATATAGAAAAATTATTTACCTTAGCCTGATTTTTTCAGTAGTATAACTAAAATATTCCATAATTTTGTTACGATATTATATAAAATATTAGTGTTAAACATAAGGGTAAAGTTTAGTACAAACTCCTGTACTTCTCGACATGTTAGTACAAAGCGAGTGTATTTATTATTGATCAATACTCTTCTAGTTTTATGAATATATAAAAAAAAATCTGATGTAGACACTACATGACTTCCTTGCACGCCTATTAAATTACATATACACATTTTTTTAAATGAATAATACATAGTATTTTATTTTATTAATAACTTCTAATATTTTGTCATATATATATATATATATATATATTTTTTTGATGTTAATAATTATTAATAATCAATATATTTATATTAAAAAAAAAGTTAAAAAAAAGGAGATGAAGTCTAATACGAACCGATGTGCATTCCTCTTGTAAGATCCAAATATTTTATTAAATAAAATTTTATTTGGCCATAACTCTGGAACCAATGAAAATAAGTACCACTTATGATATATCGTTGAAAACCTGTCAATAAGGGCTTATTACTAGTTAAGAAAAAGTGCAAAATACAGATGTTTTTGGATTTTGGGTTTTTTGGACATTGTTAGTTCAGTCGATTACAATCAATAGGGGAGGTGCAGAACTAGTTGTTACAACAGTCCTAAATCCAAAATTTCAACATCCTACGGCTAATCGTTTTTGTGGTATGCGAGATACATACGTACATATATATGTACGTACAGACGTCACGCCGAAACTAGTCAAAATGGATTTAGGGATAGTCAAAATGGATATTTCCGTTGAAATCTGAAAACCAAAGTTTTTTGCGATCATAATACTTCCTTTAGTTCGTACAAGGAAGTAAAATTTTTTTCTGGCTCTACATAGTTACGAAATTTTTTTCTGCATTGAACATTTTGTTATTAATGTCACATCGATGGTTTTTTAACAACTATTAACAAAGAAATGAAAAACTCCTATAAATTATAAATGAAATTTCATTAAAATCTTTTTAGAATTTTGACTACCAGTCACAAATTAGCAGCCTCTTTGCAGTAATATACAACAAAAAAAAAACATATAGATAATAAAGGGGTCTGCTCTGTTCTTTTCTCTTAATTTAAAAATCCATTTTTTTTAATGTAATTTTTATTGAATATACGGAAGGATGAAGGTAAACTATCGAAAATTATTTCAAATTTTAAGATTTCAATTCTTTTGTGTAAAAAGAGGAGACAACTGAATGCTAAACTTGCACAAATATACTGGCTTCTTCGTAGACGATATATTTTTCCTTGACGAATAAATTGTTGCCGAATAAGGTTTCCTTAATGACGGATAAGGTTTCCTAAAACCACATGGAGAGAAGATGCAGAAGTGTAGGTGACTACTTTTAATGTAGTTGAAATCATCCAACGGTTTCAAAACTTGATGCTCAGGATGGTATCAGGAGCTTCGTGGTTCGCTAGGAACGATGAGATGCACACGTATCTTAGGGTGCCACGTGTCCGTAAGGAGATACGAAGGACCACTAGGGACTACTTATAAAAGGTTGGACAAGCATGTGAATCATCTGTCGCTGAATCTCTTTACAAATGGTGAGGAAATAAGACAATTGAGGAGGATGTATGTACTAGAACTCGCTGATATTTGAAGGAATAGATGATCATTGAAGTGCCCATGAGGTGACACAATGGTTATTGTGTTAAAAACAGTTTAAACTTTAAGAATTTATTCTGGAATTTATCATATTTTGAAGCTAGTAATTAACTCTTGAATAGGCGGTCTTATTTTCTGCTGAGATTCGGTGTCTGTAATGTTCTATAACTTATTATTATTTATCTAAAACTATTTATCTTATTATTATTTATTTTCTATACTTATTATTTGTTATCTTTGTTTTTGTTACTGCTTCATTTTGATTTTGTTAATTGCTTCGTTTGTGTTATGAGAGGTGAGACATATTATTAATATTGTGTTTCCAGGTGGGCTGTTTATCTCTGGATGATCTCCTGACAAGTTACTCTTAGCCAGAAATTTTACTTATCGCCGCAATCCTTTTGGTGACCGATTGTAAAGATGAATTTTCCAAATTTTTTTCCTCACATAAATCATACTCTCATAACTTAAGAAAAGGACAAGGTTTATACGTAATTTTCTACCTGGTGGCTCATAAGCATAAACATCAGTAAAACGTTTTCTTTTTAAAGCACATTGTAAAATTCTAAAAAAAAAAAACTACTAAATTTCTTTACAAAAAAAATTCAATCATTTCTTTATAACTGTAACTGTTCTTAAGAATTTATGATAAAAATAATTTTAATAATTAACTGATTAAGAGCAAGATTATAAAAGACAAGGTTATACATTAATCTTGAATTTATATACTTCTATTAAATTTTATGACTAAAAGAGTAAAAATTCTTAGAATGAGACCAGCATACAGTCTACACATTAATGTTGCGTTTAGTGTATACATAGTAATAAGAAATTAACATCAACGTTAGACAAATTTGAGGTAAAAGATTAATACTAGTTGTTAGAATTCATTCTTCTATCTATACAATTACTGATGGTATAGTATTACGAAAATTCGTTTGCTTTTGATGAAATATTTTTACTTTTTATTCAACCATTTTGCAAACAGTTTGATTAGGAGTCCTACAATCATATTTCAGGTTGGTTAGTTTTCCCGCCAACACAGATCCAAATACCCAAAACAGATCCAAACATATGCCCTTACTGTAACTCTATTCAAACATCACACTTTTCAAAGAATTTCCAATTAATGACGTTTTAGGATGTAAATTACTGGGTAAGAAATGTTCAGTTCACTTGTAGTATCGACCAAGTGATATGTCTAAAGGTGAGATTATAGTTATGGAGCAAGCTGTGACGGTGATTTTTAGAAGGAATTCGATTCTTTATCGTATAATGGATGATATCACTGAAGAGAAGCAGAATTATTCATAATTTTAATGTGCGTTCTCTCATTAAGGCTTTATTTGCACAGTACAGATGAAGAGTTTTGTGATTATTTATTAAAAGTCAATGTAAAATGTTAGTTTGTGTGCATACAATGATGGTTCTTATTGCTATACGCAGTTCACGATGTACTACTGTCTCTATATTAGGAATATTCAGCTAAAACATCATAGTACTCTGTTGAAAGGTAGAGAAAAACAATACTAGAGATATATTTTAATTAGTGCTACAGAATTCTTTAATACTTTTACAAGTTCCGTATAAATTCCTTTTTAAAACCATAGGGTTCTAATTAATTTATTTCTATTTATGTACCTCAATTTAGAACCGATGCAAAAATGTTGCCTTCCGTAATTTGCTTTATCCAAAATCGATTCATCTTCAAAATATTTCGTTTAACAATTTTTTTTTATGTTTCTGTATTCTATCATTAAAAATTAATCATGATTTTTAATTAGTTATACATAGAGCCTTGCACTGGCAGCTTGTAAAATTATTTATGACAGCTTGATTATGGGTAGTTCTATAATCTTTTATAAATCGTATCAATGTTGATGAAATTAAATAAGACAACACGTTTTTATCTTACTATTAGCCATTAACAGTTTTTAAAACACAACTTCAGTAAACTTTTTCAGTAAAATTTTTTCAACTTTTTCAAAAAGAAAAAGTTATTTAGTTAAAGGTTATTTAGGATTATCTTTACACGATTCCCGATACAGGTGCAATTATATGGAATGAAATTAATTCTGATCGTTTAAAGTGGTTTTGTGAACCTGTGGATTGATGACTTGTCAATCACAAAAGTGGACTGATGTGGAAACCGAATATCAAACAAACCATTCGTACGCCCATGTCATCAATAATACTGAACGTATGTAGTAAACACTGACAGCCTTAATCAATCAATAAGAATTAACCACCACTAATAATGACTAATAATTGTAAAACAAGCGCAATAATAGTTATCCACCGCAGAATAATTATAAACTGGTTGATTTACTAAATGTGTGAGGTCTATAGAGTTGCGTAAACTTTCGTAATCTTTATTTGTTTTCTTCGTAGTAGAATTTCTTTAAAAGTTAATTTGTTACAGCATAAATAAAAATTAATCGGCATCGTTAGTTTATTATAGCATCTTCATCCATCTTCAAAATTTCTTGAATAGATTACATTGTAATTATGTCGACCTGCAAGGTAGAGGGATATCAACTCAGCTTATCATCCGGATGGTACCGATTTCAAATTCTAGTTGGACATGGCATTTTTCAAGCGTTACAAGTTCATTGTATACTGCTACAATATTGTAGTTTATGTAGTGAATTGTTAGACAAGCAAAATGAATAATTAATCATCAACAAAGAAGAACTTGATGCATACAAAAACAATACAACATTCATTTGATTACGGTACAGTGGCTTTATTTCCTTATATCAAAAATATTATCCCTATAAGATAAAAAAAAAAATAAATCACATAATGGTACTAAGAGTATTACTCAGGTAAAAAACTTGGCTAATAATTGTACCATAATAAAGAATGAAATTACATATCGTGTCAAATGTAGGCAAATTAATGTTGCTCATAATAAAAAACGTTATTGCTATTAACTACTTTAACTTAAAATTATGTGTGTGGTTTTTTGTTTACAAGTTGTTTTACTCTATTAGGGAGTACTGTGCTACATGCAGAAAAAAACATTTAAAATTTGGCATAAGAGTTGGTTTTGCCGTAAATAGAAATGGAAGAAAAAAGGCCAACTGTCGAAGTTGTAATACTTATACACTTGGGGGATAAACTCTTGGAGTTTTGTAAAAAGGATTTTAGAACTGATATGCTTGGTAACTCATTCAGCAACGTATTTTTAGAACTAAATAAAAACTCCAATGTTCCAACATATAGTTTCAGTTATGTTTATAACAATTTTTGTATTTAAGTATTAATTTGAAAAAAGGAAAGTTAAGTTTGGGAAATTGATTTATACATCTTAAAATTTATTTGCCTGCCACAATAACGAGTAATTAATAATTACACAAAATTTGAATAATAACCGAAATTTTTTTTTTTTTTATCGTAGATAAAATTACAATACTTGTCTCAATCCGGTTAATATATGTTTAATTCAGATTTGTTTTTTTTTAAATAACACTGAAATTTTCACTTTAAAATATAATTGGAAAATGAAATATATTTACATTATTGGTTATAAATATAATCTAACAAAACTTTACCTACGCTCGCTAACCTTGACTAGTGAACATAGGTTAAGTTTAGTTAGATTATATTTATAATTTCTCTGCACACAAAGTTTTAAACAAAGCTTGCAGAGAAAAAGTCAATTGGGAACAAAATGATGTAAGATAAGTTGAACAAAACAAAGAAATTTATAAAAATTCAAATTTTATTTAGAAACAGTAGACTAGATCAATGTGCATTATACGTACCAGTTTTAAAATAAATTTTCAAAAATGAACTCACCATTTTCAACACATTTCTTGGCATACTTCTGTACTGCCTTTGCTGCTCTTTTTAATTATACAGGGCTGTCCTAAGTTACTCAGACGCACCCATAATGCGGATAATTATTTCCTCACAAGAATTATTTCTGTTTTGCATACAATATTTTTCATCAATCCTCAACGCAATAATGAGTTAGATCAGGCGATCTTGGTAGCCAGGAATGTGGATTTCCACGATCGATTCATTTCTCAGAGAAATGGTGATTTAAGTGAGTGGAAACGGCACAAGAGAAGTAGAGAGGCCCGCCATCGGGCTGGAGGTACACTTTGGTCTCGGTACTAGAGGAATATCTCACATCAAGAAGCTGCGGCAATTCTTCTTGAAGAAAGTACAACAAGATCCAGGTATTACAAATGGTCCAAATAACTAATTGTTAAGAAGGCCCACCATATATTGAAGCTAAATCGGTGATAAAAATTGCCTTCTACCGTTTCATGAGGATTTACTTATGTATGTTCATTGCGTAAGTTGTTGATGCCATCTCGGGTAAAATTTGCATGGTAGGTAAACAAAACATACTTGTAGAGTTGCCGATTTTTATTCCACCAGTAGAACTACAAGCGTAACGAACCTTCTCCTGCTTGTATATTTTGAGCTGGCTGTTTATGAGAAAGATAAAACTTGCTTTGTGTAAGTGTGCTCCAATCCATCTAATGCGAAACTCCAATCCGCTTATGAAGTCATCGTGTACTGACTCCTGGTCTATGCTGAATTGCATTGATAATTATTTAATCAATAACAGCGTCGTGTTGGACAGATATTTCGTAGCTAGTACGAATAACAAGTAGTGAACCCGTTTCCCGATGTTGTGAAAAGTCGCGCTAATTGTTTTGGAATCTGGAATCCTGCAATTCGAAAAACATATTTCATATTCTGCTGCAGTAGCAAGGTATGTGCATTATCATTACACACAACCAAAATGAATTTCGTATCGACGTATTCCTCTGTTGTAAATAAGTATTTTACTTCAATGGCAAACCGATCACGTTCAAACTAAAATTCACAGTTCACAATATACTTAATTTACCTTACAGAATGATTTATACACTAATACAGTATTCCCATTGTTGATCAGCTGTAGTTATTTTATTGCCAACTTTGAAATATTTTTTTTAAAAGAATTGTTAAAGAATTATTATTTATTTATTCTTATTTTATAATTGTCGTGTAATTTCCAGTATTTTTTTTAATTTTTATTTTAACGGCAATTTTTAAGAGTAAATTGTGTTTTACAAATTCTTCACATCACCAAAAAAGATTCTGAATTTTTTTTTAATTAAAAAACTAACGATACTTTTTTTGCAAAATGTAGTATTGTACTGTAACTAAATAAAATTCAGATTTTTCTAACATTTCTTTGCTTCATTCAATTTACCTTACACCATTTTGTTGAGAAATAAATTCTCTACAAGTTTTGTTTAAAAATTTTATGTTATTTCAAAAAAATTATTTTACGTCAAACATAAACGACAGGGTTTTTTACCCAAGTTTATTGGTTTTCATCACAGATTTGTCATAAACTACTGCATTTACGTCTCTGAGATGTATTATATTAAATTTTTCAGATCATAAGAAATCATTAATTCTATTCCTTAATTAACGTCCTAAAAATCTCAGTACGACCCCATTTCACCAGGGTAGCTGAAATCCGAGCGAAATATTCCAGTAGCCGTAACTCGCAAACGAATTATTTTAGGGCATAAGTTTATATGAATTTTCATTATTTCACGGATAGTTATGAAAGTCCCAGGAGAATTTCGTGATACACTCTGTATAAATATATATATATATATATATATATATATATATATATACATATAAATTTGCAAAACATACCAGGTTAATTAATTCAATAATAGCTGCTCCAAACCAACGAACTGTATAAACAATAGATGTTCAACAGAGATTCGTGCACATATCAATATGCATATCTCAAAGAGTCGGAGTGAAAGAGAACGAGTGGGTGACAGAAGGGAGAGAAACCCTATATATATATAATTAAACGGACCGAATACAGCCGTAAATGAAAGGTAAATCATGCAACGGCAGTAGAGAGCACGCCATGAACAAGTATTACATATCAGAGGGTCGGTGAGTTAAAACAATTTTTTTCTTTTAAGAATATAAATCGGTGTAAATTATTTTTCTTGGTAGGAGGTCTACTACATATTTATCATCATTATTATCATTAATGTGTTACTTAATAATAAAATGAAAAGTTGTAGTTCACATATAAGTTAGAAAACTGTAGTACATGCTTCTTTTAAAACTATAATTTCTATCATTATTATTATTATTATTACCATTACATCTAAAATTAAGTTTATTATCCAACTTACGTTACAAGACATAGGGTAGCGTAGCGTGTCATTATATTTTGCAATACTAATACAATAACATTGAACAACTACGCAACAACAGAAGCATGAGTTTTTCACGATCTATTGTACAAAGCAAAAACAACAAATTAAGTATAATTTTTTAAGTTGAAAACAGAAATTATACAATACATTATCAGAGGTTTTATCAAAAAATCTTTAGTTAAACAAATTAGTGTATTTTTATATTAATAAATTTAATTAAAGTGATAAAATCAAGATTCATATTATTGGTGTAATTTTATTTATTTATTTTTTTATTTTTAAAAAAAATAATATTTTAACATTAATTAGTCGTAAGATCACAGGCGTGTCCACAGTGGGTGCTGTGGATGCCCACAGCACCCACTGTGGACACCCACACGTGTTCCCAGAGATGCACCGAAATTAAGTACTGGGTACTGTTCTACTATTAAAAAATATTTAAAATATTTGAAAAAATTGGCAAGTTAAAATCTTTTTTTTTCTTTAATATTTATGGCAATGATGAATATGGACGTTGCAATTTCTTAGAAAAACAAGCAAAGCATGCACAAGACTTTATATATTAAAATCGATTTAATAATTTGTTAGATACGACTTAATGAACATTGAACATAGCTGTTTTGATATGTATAAAATACCAGAAATAGAAAAAAAAAGTAGTATATTATAGTCATTATAAAGTTGAACACGGGAGTAAAAGTAACCCAAGGTGCATTTCAGGTGTATTTTTATGTACTGGCTGTATTGGTTTTGATGATTTATTTTATATGATGTTTATATTGTTGTACTTGATGTTTTCTTGAGTTTATCTTCTCTTGTATTTGTATATGTTGTATATGTTATATCTAGTGTATTCTATGTATTTCTGAAGTATTCTGTTTGCTGTGTTTTGGATCCTGCATTATGTTTGATGTGACATTTTTCTTTTCATTTAGTTTCATAATCTGTTTTCTGTATCTTGATGTGTGGTGATGTATCATGTTTGCTGTTGACTGCTGTGACTGATGTATTTCTGTTGATATTCCTATTGTGATGCGATTGCCTATGACGTATGAATCTGTGAGTGGGTGTAACACCCCCTCTTCCAGAAGGAATGCTTCATTAGCGGTACCACGAAGGGTGGTAGCCAGAGGTGGTGGTTTAGTCGGTAGTGCGCAGGTTTACATTCGCATATTAATAATATTTTGCGGCATCTGTTAGGGAGTCTAACACTGCTTAGGCATCCGTAATTGGAATTCCCCACCTCTTGCACTGATATGCAAAAATTGCATATCAGTATATGCAATTTTTTGTAATTCCCATCAGGCATACAGATAAAGTGGCATTTCAGTTTCGCGCAACGGTACTAAAAATCTACTTTATGCCGGGATGTAACAAAAAAGATTTTTAAGCGCTCTAGTGCACAGTTCCTCCATTGGGCAGTAGATGAACTACATGGAGTTATTTATTGGACACTTTTCTACGCGGGAGTAAACCTTTAACTGAGTAATTTTTTCTTACTGCATATAAGTTTTATGTCATAGAAGAAGAAAGTTAGTTGTGTCACCTACTTTTTAGCTGAATTAACAAATACATATTATAAATTATAACACATTTTTTCATATAAGTGTTGCGCATTTATGTAACCTATTAAATTAACGTGAATATGTAGATAAAACCATCGGAGTCTGAATATAGAAAGAAAAGATAAAGAGTTCTTCCATGTTTTCTGCACGGTTGAAAATTAAACGAAATGTAGAAGCACAAGATAACTGTAAAAAATTTTTTTTATGGCAGTACAATAAAATAATTGTTTGAAAATCATCATCAAGATTTACAGGCTAAATTTTTTTTTAAATTCGTATTTACCTATGTATAATTTACCAAGTTGTTTTATACGTTATTTATGTGAAAGCACATAAAATCTGGAAAATCTCTGTACATCGACCATCCACACAAAACCTAAAAATCTTACGTTCGAGATAAAACATTCAAGGTTACCATTATTACAGGAACCATCATAACAGCGCGATGCTTTATAATGTACACTGTCACTGTCGCTATATGATTGTATGTCGATATGGAAGATATTGATAAAGTAACGGTCATATTGAAAATTCATATCTTTTATGCGATTGTGTGTAATACTATTTAAATATTTGAATCAAAGCATTTTAGAAAAAAATACTACATTAATAATTATGAAATAAAAGAAATATTTATCAGCCTATCGCGAAAAAGCTTCCGATATAATATATTAAACCTTTTGATACATTTGAAGTGAGTTGTATTAGGGCACCCTTATATTACACTGCTTAGCTGCAGTACATTATAAATCAAAATAAAATAGTGAGCAGCTTCCACGGCTCATATTTTATTAATAATCACTGTACTGCACATATTTTTTCAGTTGAGAAAAGCTACGATAAAGTAAAAGAGCTGAAAGCAGATACCACTCTATTAATGCTGTTGCGACAACTTATAAAGTCATTATTGAGGAAGCCATCGATGAGATAGCTAGTCTGCGACTTATTTTTGCTGATAATTCTGCTTCATTTCCCGAAGTCGACTTTCAGAAAACATTGATGAGGTAGCTTGAAATCAGCATCTCTTTTTACTGATGATAATGCATCAATATCCGAAGAGGTACAGGAAACTGTCAATGAGGACAATGAATTCATCAGTCAGCGTCCTCTTGGTGGGTGCTAGTGCTAAATTCGATTTGATGAACTATTTTTTAAAGTTGATTTTAGTTACTTCAAAAAATTGATACTTGCTTAATTGAAATTTATGAATTTTTCGATTTTTGTACCATTTCTATGGTACTCAGATAAATAATAAATGAAAAATGCTTTAAAAAGGACTTTTTAACATTCAAATATCTGCAAAATTTTTGCGATGAGATGAGTTTCGATTAAAACTAATTGAAAAATTGGGATAAGCGATAAATCCTCAGGGTACTTAAAAAAAGTATTAACTTCACCTACATTTGGGTGATTGACAAAAAAGTGACTCTTTGAGCCTAAAAATATGCCAAAATGTGTTATTTGAAAACGAAATTTTGAAGACTATTATTGTTTGCACTTAACTGAAAAAGGTGACGGATTGAGGAGAACTCGTAGGTTGCTTTGTCAGACCCAGTTACCCTGACACCCGCCAACTCCATTTAAAACTTTCCGCGCTGTTAGTTTTCTAAAGTAAGTAAAAATAAAATTCAGAAAATGTAATTAATGTTGTAATGCATAGGTGGTGGTCCTTAAGGAATAATGAATATTTTCAAATGTTTATGTAAATGGTATAGTAAAACATGGAATTACGTAAAAAATGAACTCAATAATTCTATGGGTATAATGAGGGCATTTTTGAAGATTATTTTACAACACATGCATAAAAATTATATTTGTATATCACCACTGTTTCAATTCATGCATTTATATTTTTAAATATTACAGAGTAGCTTTGTCAATCAACTAAAAAAAAAAAAAACTTTAAATCGCGTTACTCACATTTTAGGTATTAACGTGCGTAAGAAAATTATAAATTTATTTCTGTATATTATATACAACAACCGTTGAATTTACATTATATTTGAAGATTTATATTATATTTGTAAAGCTCTTTTTCGAAACCACCCACGTGTATGATACAGTGTATGATACGTGTAAAATAAAATACTCAACTAACTACGGGATCACTTTACGATCTGTTCGAGCTATTTACAACCTAAATTCGGTTCGGAAAATCTTAGATCGATGTTAAAAAAATCTTTTGCTAAGTAATTTATCATGATTCTATGTTTCTCTTATTGATAAATTCATGTTCACTTTTATGTTATCTGCAAACCCGTTGTTGTTGCAGAGGAGGATGTTACAACTCACTTGCAGAGGAACAATAATGCCGAAGTTGATGACCCTTACTTCAAATTACCAATACAGCGATTGCAAAAGTCTATGAGAATTCTTCGAGGTCCTTATCAGCCTCGTCTTGAACAGTATCCTGTAAAAATCGTGGGCAAGGGGACCAATGCCAGAAATAAGTCTTTTACCTTTGGTATGATAGTTAGTTGGCTGGAGTATAATCCAATCAAAAACGTTGTTTACTGTTTCGCTTGCCGATGTTATGGAATGAACACTTACAGGTATACTGGTGGAGTGAAGGAGACTGCTTTCATTTCCTCAGGATTTTCGTCTTGGAACAAACCTATTGAAAGGTTCAAAGTACACCAAAACATCAAATGTCACCTTTCAAGTTTGGACAGCTGGGAAAGTTTTAAAACAAGTAAAGCAGACGACGTTCAGCTTGATGAGTAAGAAGAAGCTGAATTAAAAATTAGAGAAAAGCAACGTTAAAAAAATGTTATTTACATCAAGAAACTTATCGATATTGTTCGTTATTTATCCGAAGGAGGAAAACCACTTCGTCGGCATGATGAGAGAGAAGATAGCAATGAATAAGCGATTTTTCTTGAGATTGTGCAGCTATTAAGAAAATATGACGCGGAATTTAATACATATTTAGAAAATGCGCCAAAAAGCTGCACTTATATTACAAAAATATGAGATTACATTTTTTTGTAATCTCATACAAAATGACATTTTACAGGCCTTAAGAAATATAATTTTACAAAAAATCCAGAATGAAATTAAAGGTCAGTCCATCAGTCCATTTCTATTATTTCCGTCGACACTTCGGACGTAGGTCATCACGAGCAAATTCCAATTGTGCTTCGGTACATATCAAGAAATTCAGTACAGCTAATTGAGTGGTTTATCTCCTTGGAACGTTTGTAGCTCACTACTGAAACGATTTTCAAAACTTTAAACAGTACTTTGGAAGAAATGGGTATTTCATGTTAGGACGTTGAAGTTGTGTGCTTCAATGGATCTTCAAACGTCAGGTTTTTTTATTGTAGTGCAGTGAAGGTGTAAAGAGATGAAAAACTCTTATCTTAAATGTTCACTGCTATGGTCATTGCCTTAATCTCTCTCTTGTAAGTGCTTGCACAAACCAAAAAAGCATTCCCGTAATTTTTTACTTTACAGTTTCATCGAAGGCAGTCCCAAAAGAATTGCTGTATTTGAGGAAATCAGGAAATTAACGTACAGCAAATTGAAGACCCTCAAATCATTGTCTGAGACACGTTGGGCTTGTCGTTCAGAAGCAGTCTCCAATGTGCATGAGCAGCTTGATTCTATTATAAAATCTACTGAGAAATCGGTTGAAGATGCTACAAGAGGTAATGAAAAAGGAATTTTTCATCAAATTAAGTCTTTTGGTTTTATTATAGCTTTACGAATTATGGATCCCATTCTTCAGCTCGTCATAAAAGTGAGCAAAACTCTTCAATCACAGGATGTAGATTTACGTCAAGCTCTAGACTCAACTCTTAAAGAAGTTGAAAGTTTGGCTCTTGCTTTAGAAGAGTTGAGAAAAGAAGAAACTGTATTTTATAATATTTATTCCAGAGTAAATATACATGTGATCTTCTTAACAATGATATTACTGTATCAAAAAAGCGTAATGTTTCCAGTAAAATAGATGGTAATCCCAACATGGCATTTGTGGTTAAGGAAAAAAAAGAAGAAGTTATGCTATTTGTATTTAATGCTGTTCTAGACAAGATGATTGAGTCGTTAAACGATAGATTTAGCCAAGAGACGAAACAGTTTTTGCTTCAGACAAACTGATGACATTGGGATTAGCTGATTACGAACTGAATCAAAATGATTTTTAATGTCTTTCACGCTAATTTCATCTCTTTCAACTTTTCAGAACTGGAGGCGGAAATAAGACTTTCGAAAACAAATAAATAATAAACGTTTTCGCCCTTCCAAGACTCAGGAATGGTTAGATTGGTTATCCAAGCTTGTCAGAAAGACAAATTTCCTAATGTTAAACAATAAATGAATAAATTTATCACGATTCCAACTTCTTAAGCTTAGCATCGTAAAAACAAAACTTCGCTCAACAATGGGACAAGACCGTTTAGAAAATTTTATGGTGCCATTCATAGAACAAGATCTTTCTGCAAATGTAGATCTCGATATGATCATCAATCAATTTAAAAAATGTGATCTCGTTCATCCGTAGAATGACGTATTATTTGTATGCTCTACAAATAAGGCATTGTTCATGCCTTTATTTACAATTCATGAATGCTTTAAATATTTTTTTATTTTTTATTATATTTTGAAAAAGTTATATTAATAAAAGTTTAAATATATTTATAAATAAATAATTTATTTAAAATTTTATTTTATATCTCTTTGAGCTTGCTTCATCGTCAGATGCATCAAAGACCAAATTTATGTTGGTCGGGGACGTACGCAGGCGGCCTCGGTACCCACTCCAAAAAATCCTGGACACGTCTATGCGTAAGACTTAGATTGGCGGGGAATCTTAATACGCCTTTTTGTAATAATAATTAAAAGATAAATACGTTTAATATTTAAACGTCGCTTTAGTAAATATTATAATTGTTACACTGATGTTTTTGGAACTGCCAGAATATTAAATGATTTTAGCAGACAATATAAAAGCACTATTGCCAATTTTCTTTTTAGTTTAATTTATAGGTATTTATTGGCATAGACAGTTAGTAATTGGCTAGTGGATGTAGTATTATAATAGTTTTCCACCCCGAAAGGAATATGTTCTAATTTATTATATTTTAAAAATATTTACAAATATTACTATTATTTACATTACAGACTAAAAATTATATCAAGTGGCTGTTAAAAGAATTTATAGATAAGTAAACGTTGCTTGATTACAGTCAATCCAAAGTGACAATTTGTTAAAATTTATTAATATAGTGATCAATTGATATTATATATGTATATAAAAGAAGAATTTTTGTGAATCCGTTTGTCTTTCAATCAGATTTACATTTTTATTCCAATCGTGATGAAATTTTGCACCCTAAAATTTCGAAACAAAAAAAAATTGTTATTTGCATTTCTTTTTGAAAAAGATTTTTCAATGCATTTTGAAAAATGAGGATGGTTTTATTTCCATTTTATCCAAACAAAATAAATTTTAGTACGGTCTATATATTGTATTTAATATCGTAAGATAAGATTATATTAAATTGAGGAATTAATTTAATTATAAATAGTATTGAACAAGTGTAATAGACAACTGAAATATCTTTATGGAATAAATAGTTTCCATATACAATACTCTAGACAACTGAAATGAAATAGTTAACTTTAAAATTGTTATTATGTTCAACCGTTTACATAAGTTTAAGATTACATAAATCTAATGTCAAAAATTAAATTATATTACTAAAGATAATTAATTCATTCGCCTCATTTATAAAATCCAAGATAAATTTCATTTCGTTAATTTTTTTTAATAAAGTTAATCTCCTTTTTGAAGGATGAGATATTATGATTTAGTTAGAAAAATGAATAGGTAATTTAAAATGAACAACCTATGAATTATTCCTTATTAACCAGCAATCAGATTTATTTTATTAACGTGTTTTTTTACACATTTATAATCACTTAAAGCAAGCAATATCTATATTAAAACGTATGATAAATAATTATTTATAAAAATATTAGAATTTGTAAATCAGTTTTAAAATGGAAAATTAAATAAAATCTTTCCTTCAGTCCCTTTGTCTTTGTATTATGCTCGACAAAACGGCAGAATGATATCGACAGTAAAACAAAACTGGGACAATGGTATACCAAGAATAGTATACCATTTATTTTATAAAAAAAAAAGTTTACAATTGTAATTATGCTTACTTACGGACTTTAATGAATACATGTTATCGATAACACCGACCCAAATTAGTTGGAAAATAAGAAAATTTTACGATATTCATGAAAGTTAAATTTTAAGGAAAAAGTTTTTTTTTAAATCGATGAAAAGATTTAAAGTTTTATTTAATTTAAGAAAATATTACTTATCATTGTGCCAAAACAAAGGATTAGAAAAAAAATCCTTAATTTATTTTTCATATTGGTAAATTAAGAGTAAATTATATTATTATTGCCGCATTATAGCTATGTTGTCTTATTCTTAAGATATAAAAAAAACACGTATTTTCTGGTCAACAAAATTTTTATTTATTTTTTACTGTTCTAATATTATAAAAACTAACTTAATGCATAATAACATTTTACATATATTTTACGATTTTTTCTCGCTTTAACACCATTAAAACAAATCATTACTTATAATAAATTCTAAAACAAAACTATGTTATTTAATGTACCGTAAAATAGGTAATACTAGATAATGTGTTAGAATCGGTTTGCTGATAAAAAAACCTTAACATGGATTACACTGAAATAAATACAAATAAACAAAATTAACTTACATTTAGGGTAAACGGTTACCTCAATTGCATTAAAAGCAACATATACAATGCTATTTGTCTTTTTTTAACATAAATACAACGTAATATCACACAAATCTGATAAAGTAATTTTATGACTAATATAAACAACTTTAATTCGATCATTAATAATCTAATACGGTAAACCCTGAAAATAATTCCTTTATTATCTCTGAATTTTGAGCCCAATGACCTAATTCCGGTATCTAAGGTAATAATTTAAAAAAATAACAGAATGACTTGTAGATATTTTCAATATCAGTTGTTAAAAGATTAAAAGATAAAATGTAATATACTTGATATTTTATCTGAACAATTCAAAATGTAATCTATATTAAAATTACTGGCAACATTCATTCATCAATTATAAACATATATTCTTTCAATAAATCTGCTATAACTAACACCACTTTTCGAATAAGGTATTTTTTTGTTTTTAAAATAAATTATATTAATACTGCATTTGAAATGATAAGCACTGAAATTTATTGCACTAAAGGTTTTGAAATCTCAATCGTAAAATACATATGCTCTTAACATTATGGAAAGATTAGTGTAAATATATATATGTATATATATAAACTAAATAAGTTAGAAAATTATCCAAATTAATAGAAAACTTTCTAATGCAATTCATTAGGCCAACAAGCAAAAAAAATAACAAAAACAAAAGCAGAAAACCTCGACGTTTTGTCCAAAATGCGGGACTTTATCCAGACAAACCACAAAATCATTTTTTTTTTGCGTGTTTTTATGGGCATCGACTGCTAGGGTCACATTCCCTCGTCACATTCTTTAAAAGAAATTAGTATCACCATCAGGATCGTCATATGTAAGGGAGTAAAGGGCCCTTACATTTTATTTAAAAGAATAAACTTCACAAAATACATTAAGACAAAAACAACAAGGACAAACACAACACTTACGGGGTGTAAAGAGCCCCGATATTAAAAATTGAGACAAAATTCTCAATGAACATGAAACAATTATATGTATACAATACCATTTCCTTCTTCTACATGTCTCGTTTATTAGTTTGTTTAAGCACCCGCGGGGCGACCAGAACCGCCGTTGAGCAGTATCTCAGTCGCACCAGGGTGCCGTGGCAGTTGACTCCTCATTAAAAGGCTATAGGCATCCATTGTCTTACCCATAGCCTCGCACCCTCAGTCCACCCTTGAGGGTCTCCCATACCATCATCGGACACACCCCGACTCACTGTTCTTGAATGCAGACGAGCCAGGGTGGCCTAGGAAAGAGGGCTACCTCCCGTCACTACACGTGACACGCTTCGAGACTCCCGCGTATAAAAGAAAATACCTCTTAGAGATTCTTTAACACAGCTTTAAAATTTTTCACTTTTACAGACTTCTAAGAAGTCCACTGGCGTGTAAAAATGCAACTATCTTTTCTTCATTTCCATTATCCAGATCAGCTGTAATGTCAATTCTTAGACGGAACCTCTTTCTGAGGTCCTCATATATGGTACACTCTTCTATTAGATGCTTGATTGTCAGTGTTCTATTACAAACACCGCACATTGGTCTCTCTTTGCCGGTTAACAAATATGAATTTGTTAATCGCGTGTGACCGATTCTAAGTCTGGTCACAACTAGTTGTTCACGGCGAGTCAACTTAATGTCGCTTTTTCATTTATATGGAGAAGTTTTCACCGAGTTTAATTTTGTATTTAAACTCCTCCAATCAGTATTCTATTTGTTTCTTACTATGTTAGTAAGACGGTTTTTAACATCTGCCACTCTTACAGGAAATGCATCCAAATTATCGCAGACTGTTGCCTTTCTGGCAGCTTCGTCTGTACTTTCATTACCTGTAATACCAGTATGCCCTGGAGTCCATATAAATAAGCATCGGTGTCCTCGCTGGTTTAGAACGTACAAAATGGACAGGATGTTTGCACTTAGGACACGCTTAACGTTTTTGTTCTCTATTGCAACAAGTGCACTTAAAGAGTCGGAACATATTAGCACTCTCTCTTCGCAATAGTATTCTGTGTAGCGAAGGGCTTGCTGTATGGCAGTAAGTTCTGCCGTAGACACTGGCCATGTCTGGCAGTTTCCAAAAGTGGGCTTCTCCATTTACATATATGGAGCATCCATCACCATGTTCGGTTTAAGAACCGTCAGTATAAATCATTTTGTTTGGTTGTATTGTTTGTTTGGTTATTGACCTAATACAGTAAATTGCATTAGAAAGTTTTTTATTAATTTGGATAATTTTCTAACTTATTTAGTTTTTTATATTTGTCTAACCAAAGAATAAAGTTTAGCTATTATTTTATAAATATATATATATACAGAGTCCAGCAGAAATAATTACCCGATTTTCCACCGCTGCTGGTGGAGCGGTAATAGTACAAGGCATGATGTCGGCACGCCATTTTATCGTATGTCTTGCCATTTAAGGTACAACCATGACGTGGGTGGTGAGCATCGCGCTTTCATTATTGAAATTTATTTAAAAAATGGTGATTCTGTTATCAACACGCAGTGATAATTTTGTTCACACTTTCAGCTGGTCGACATGCCGCGGCATCTGATAAGAAGACAATTGGGTGTCCAATTCTAGAGCTATCGGTTTAGTTTTGAAGAAAAAATCACTTGATAGCCCACGAAACGTTCAAACTCTCGAAAATATTGAAGCAGTGAGATAAGCAATTTTTTCACATCACAAAATTTTCACATCGCTCAGCTCTTAAATACGCTGCTGCATTACAGGTTTCTGATCGGACTGTAACAAGAATTTTACACACCGACTTACAGTTACAAAATGGCGGACGTGCAGCAGCTAAATGACCGAGACTGGATAAGCCGTATTGCTTCTTGCCAGGCTATTCTGGAAAATGATCTAGTGAACTCGATTGTGCTGACAAGTGACGAAGCCCATTTTCAATTATCGAGCTCTGTTAACAAACAAAATTTTCGAAACTGGGCAGAAAATAATCCCCAATTTATGAACTGTTCTCTGCACTCTGAGCGAGTTACAGTTTGGTGCGCGTTTGTTGAACTTGGAATAATAGGACCATACTTTTTTTGAGGAAGAAAAGCGATCAATTACAATAACTTCGGAACATTATGTAAAAATGTTACGCGACTTCTTGCTACCAAGACTTAATGAACTCGGAAATCAAACCCAATAAATGTATTGTTTCAGCAAGATGTGGCCACTGCTCACACAATGAATCAATGAATTTTCTCAGAGAAATACTTCCCGGAAGTCTTATTTCACAACGAGGAGACATATCATAGCTTGCACGGTCACCCGATCTTGCAGCATGTGATTTTTTCTCTGGAAGCATCTAAAGGCTAAAATATTTAAACGGAAGCCAAGAAACCTCGATCATTTAAAAGCTGCTAAATATCAACAAATCACTATTGGAAATGACAAGAAAAGTAGTGCGGAATTTAATTTCAGGGATACGTTAAAGACTAGTATAGATAGTGAAGGTCGGCATATGAACGACATAATTTTTAAAAATGAATAAAAGGTATATGAAAATAAATGGCAAACAATGTTCTTTCAGAATACATTTATTATTTTTTTTTTATTATTCTGTTGTAATGTCTATTTTATTTACATTTCAAATCGAGAAGTTATTTTAGCAGGACTGTTTATTCAACCAGTAAATTATACCTACATTTAAAAGAAAATTCAACGTGGTCGAATTAACAACCAAATAAACTTATGCTACAATGACTCAAAACCGCTAGGAATTCTAATAATTTTTACTACTCTGATCTGTAAAGATAATGGTAACCTAGTATTCTTATAGTACCATCTCGTAAACAATTAATTATTAAATTAATTTACTTTTTGTATGACAATTCTTTTATTTACAATCGGTTTCAAGAAGCAACCGTAAGTAAATAAAATTAGAATAAGCTATTATGGGTTTCTAATAAATCCCCTCAATAAAACATACACATATAAAACAATAGTTGATATGTATAAATGCACTTTTACAAATTCACTACATATAAAGTACAAAAGTACGTAAAACTCTAACAAAAAACTAAGAGATCAAATAACATTACAGTAACATAATTAGCTTATGAAAGGAAATTAGGCACTTTATCAAGGCATACAGAAAAGTTGTTCATCACTTAACGGATTTGAAGTTTATTGATCTTCTATAAATTTACGATATAAATATAAAAATATTGTAAAATATGGAGTATTCTGAGGAACAATAAAATTTAAAGCAATACAACATAATCAAACGGGAAATAAACACATAAACTAAAAAAAAAAATTGCTACATAAAATTTAGTATTATTATTCTCGGATTATAAAATATGAAAAACAAGTAATTTTTATCTAACGCAAAAAAACATTTCTGAGGAACAATAAAATTTAAAGCAATATAACATAATCAAACGGGAAATAAACACATAAATTTAAAAAAAAAATTAGTACATAAAATTTAGTATTATTATTCTCGCATTATAAAATACGAAAAACAAGTAATTTATCTAACGAAAAAAAAAATTGCAGTCGTTTTCTGAAAAATATATGTATAAAATTATTATGTACAACATACTTCAATAACACATAAATTTTATATTTCAATAATATACATTTTCGTTTCTGTTGGATCAAAAAATATGTATTATAAATTGCTAACAAATATTAGATCAAACCAGTAAATATTAAAATAAAGCTGTTTGCCTCTCATCCGCTATAAATGATATAAAATACTTTTGTTTTTAAATAGCAGAAAATTTAGATTAAACATGGTTTGTATACTAACAATATTTACGCTAAAATGAAATTAAAACAAGGTAAAAAGCAATAGAAAAGCAAGCAACTGAGATATAATTTTTCAGTGTATGGGTAAAATCCACAAATTTTGAAGCCATATTTTTAAATTAAGAAACAAAACTCTGTTATCAATATTTAGAACAGCCTTATTCAATTCAATAAAATCCTTCCCGCAGATTAAACATCACAGCTGAAGAAACTAACGGCTAGATACAAATCTATGACGTAGCAATTAGTAATCAGTCAGACTGACCCAGAGGTCACACAGATATCTACATTCGTTATAATAAGCGTAAAATATCTATACTAAAATTATAATAAAATCTAAAAAGATTATGATGATATAAAATTTTTTTTAGAATATAAAATAAAATAAATATATCATTTCAATGAAACCGTATAATTCTTTTTATTGGAAATAAAATTTAACGAGTTGTATTCATATGTGCGTACGCCCATTAGTACACGTACATAAAATCGTAAATAAAAATAGGAGGGAGTTTGTCTCAATCTACAAGATACGTTCAAGTTACAAGGGAATTTAAATACTTTTATTTTTACTTTCAATAATAAAATTTGGTTATTTCATAAAATAAACTATCTTACTTTTATGCATTTTTATCAACTTACTTGTAAATGTAGATTTTTTCGTGTATGTAGATATTTTTACGTAAATACGAAGACATTTTTACACTATTTTAATTAATTACGTACTTTGAAGTAAAAACATTATGTACTCCCACCTCCCAATAAGCGAAAACGATAAAAATTATTTTAAGCTAAAGAGGGTGGTAGAGCTGGTGAAAAGAAATCCTGAAATGTTTTATTGAGTGAATGAGTTTTAGGGTTCTTTTTGAAACAAAATTATCATTTCAAAGGTTATTATATTTCTTGGACTAAATTTTCAGTTAGAACTCTACAGCAGATCATAATAGTTATCATTTATCACCGTTTTCACTTTTGCGTTTGAAATTAATCAAAAGTTGAGCTTCTGTATTCAAAAATACCCGCATAAAATTTTCCTTAAAAACAGTTTTTAAAATTTGTCACCGTTTTCACTTTTGCGTTTGGAATTAATCAAAAGTTGAGCTTCTGTATTCAAAAATACCCGCATCAAATTTTCCTTAAAAACAGTTTTTAAAATTTGTTGTTAAAAATGAAATGATGTTTAAACATTTAACTCTATATACGCTTCGATTCAGAATATTGATCTAAAGCCTTTTCAAATAATCGGGTCAGAAATGAATATCCTTCATTTCATGGATTCATAAATTGGAATTTTATTTAATATTCCAAACAAACAAAGAAATATCCATCTAACAAAAATTATTTGATTATACTGACGCTGGACTTTGAATTGTTAAAACTAAATATAAATTTTCATTGCAGAAAGAAATTTAGCAATTTTTAAATTATAAACCAATTCCGAGTGAAATAATTATCGCTATATACCAACCCAGGTAATACCTTCGTAAATTTCATTTTATCTGTGTATAAAAAACGTATCAAATCTTTAATTTTTTCCTTAATTCACACAGATAATGGAGGACTCATAAATTAATTTATCACACGTATGCAAAGATAATTGATCCATGAAAAATTATTTCATCATGCAGAAATTCGAGGAGCTTGTAGGTAAAACAAACTTTCTCCAAAATTTCTTAAAACGTAGTAAAAAAATAATAAAAGGAAAATGAGTATTCCTTTTTTATTTTTTATTTACCTCTGCATATATGACGGATATATATAAGGACTAAACTGGTATAAATTACAGATTACCCTGTTTATATTAAAAGACTGATAAAAATGTATGGACAGTAAAAGGACCTCTTTTCTTTAATTGCAAATGCTGACTATACATTTGCTTAATTAATTACAACAAAACAAAACCAATCATTTATTAAAAATCAAAGAATTTAAAAGAAAAAAAATAAGATTATTTTACTTTCGCATGGTCTACATTTCATGCTTAATGTTTTTTTAATTTTTTAAAAGAATGATCATTTATTGTGTTTATTTTACAGGTTTCCTAAAAAAAAAATCCAGTTTTCAAAGGTTAAAAACGCCCAATGGACGCACAACTTCGAATTTCACTTCTATTGGAAGGTACCAAGTTATATTACTTTATTCCCTAAGGATATCTATTGTTATAAAAAAGTAAAAGGAAGGATTTCTTATTTCTACGAGTAGTAAGAAAGAGAGACTCCATCTAAATTTAGTTCCAGTTTAAGTTTCCACATTTCAAGTTCTCAAGTATATAAAATAGGGATTATATATTTGTACTCTACTTCCATGTTTTTGAAAGGTAACAAAAATACAATTTCATAAATTTACACGGTATATAAATGTACACAACACTGAAAAATATAGGAATGGTTGGTTTATAATCAACACGTATAATACTTTCATTATTTTTAAGCACAATAAATAAATTAAAATTAAATATTTTAATGAAATCTGGCGCTCAATCCACGTTGCATAAATGACACAATACTATTAATATCTAAAACCCCCAAAAAATCGTATTTGGTAAACATTAACTCTTACTGGAATTACTTGAGCAGATTTATCTCAAATTTAATTAAGATTTAATATAATTTTTTTTATATTTATCTTATTATTTGTTATAAAAATTCAACAATAAAAGGTTAATGATATTTTTATAAATAATCTATACCTAATATTCTAACTGGACTGTAACAATTATATTTTATTACTGAAATAACTGATAATGAAATAATTATTCCCCAACTGCATAGAAACACTGTGTATAAATACAGCTTCTTAAAAAATAATCATAAATTTATTTATTGCTTTATAGTATATATCCCTGCCTTTCTTATGACTGTAAAGCATGAAGAATTTTTGAAGTACAACAGGTATAAATAAGAATTCCTTCCTCTGGTAATCACTACACACGCTGATGTGAACAAAGTTATCATTTGTAGAATTGAATACGTCCAACGTTTCGGTGGGTTTAGAATACCGATATACTAACAGTTTGTGCTTAGTGAAAAAAAGCAGGAGGGAAGCAATTAAGGTCTTCTTTCCAAGCCGATTTCTTATTTTAGCCTGGCATGAGATACTTATTAAGTCGTGGATGGTTTTATATATATTTCAGGAGTAACTTATATATCATATAAAATCGCCTACATTCTTTTAGGTTTAGCAATTAAAGTATGTAAAGAGATAGCTAGCCAAATACTGTACGGTGCTGTACGTAGTTACCTCTCTCGTACGTCAAGCCAGACAGTAATTAACAAAGACCTTATTAGAATCTCATAATTTTGGTCACTTTCTGAACTATCCGCAGTCTGTTCCATTTATGCAATGTAATTTTGCCTAGTTTATATTTTAAAAATGAAGTAAACTTTAACTTTTTTTTAACATAACTTTATAATTGAATGAGATATTTGTCTCTATAAATAAGTACTTAAACAATGTATTATGAAATTCCTACTATGGTCTGGGTATGTAAATAACTTCAGAAATCTTTCAACACAGTTTTATTGAATACAAATGAAAACGAGCAAAAGCTCAACACGAGCAAGGCGGAGGCAGATTTCACTGGTGCTAAGTAAGAAATAAAAAAGATTTCCACCTTAAAGTTAAGAAAAAATTCACTCAATACGACAATGATTGCATGTGAAAAAAGGTTTCACATGTTTAGCATACAAGCCCCATCTTCTTATAATTCCAGGAATATTTTGGTCATCCCTTGCCGTAAGGATTGGTCATATCAAAAATTGTTTCAAACAAAAGGTTTAGGTAATGTTTAGAGGACCACTTTAAACCGATTCGATAAGATGTCTATTAAGGGAGGTATGGTTTGTTTGACTTCTGAACCCCATTTTTTCCAATCCCTGGACCAATGGTTGGTGATATCAAAAAACTTTACTGAAATAGGTTTCAGGGCCTTATCCAAGGAATAGTAGGAACTTTAAACAAATTCGACATTTTACTTAATAAGAATGTTATAGTGATATTTTTTTTTCGTAAAAGCCCTCCAATTCCATTCCCATGGTCAGATTTTTCCCATTAACAAACTCGACGGCGATTTTGGGTCGTTATATTTTATGTATCAATTTGAAAGTGATTGGCGCAAAATTACGGCAGTTATCACAAGAAAGTGTCCACAAGAAAGTTAAATATATATATATATATGTAAACTTTTGAACTGACGGTGGTTCTGGGGATCCAGGGGATGTGAAACGCGAAGATATGTCGAAATTTTCCGGAAGTCAAATCATGGTACCCATTACAATAGCTAGCTTTCTTATGATATTTACCTAATAATGCAGATGACTAATTGAATACAAATGTAGCTTTCAATACATGTTTATTAAACAGATATGAGCATTTATTCTTTAATATCCTTAATATCAATTCATATTATTGTACAAACATTTTTTTTTTTAAATTTCATATTAATAACGTTGAATAAAATACATTTTGGAAGTATTCGGCGTAAAACGTGTTTTACAAAGCAGAGGTAATAAATATTTACTTTATATTTCTGTACCTAAGTGATTACATACATTTATAGATTAAAAAACAATTAAAGTCGTCAAATGCTAATCCCAACTTGTTCCTTAAAATTTAAATAATATTAAATTACTTAAAAATCCTAGAATTTTTTCAGGAATTTTCTGAAGCGGTGAAAAAATTTGTATACCATCGATTTTAATCTTTTTTAATTGAAGAGAAGTAAATTTCACTATATAGTGGAATTTCTTCATTCTCTAATTTTCTTACTTGTTTTATTGAACTTAAAAACCCTTTCCCAAAAGGGCTTCTACAATTTAAATAAACATTTACTTTTGCAATTTGATAATCATTTACCACCCTGATGAATTATACTATAACACTACACCTAGCAAAGTGGAGATATTATTAGAACTCAAAAATTTCAATTCAGTGCTAGTAAAATGAAGCTGTAAAATACATATTTTTCGGATAACATATTAATTTTGGTTCTTGTTTATTTTGAAATTTATTAAACATTTTTAAATATTTAAAAATCAACAATGTCGTTTTTGGATTCAATCATCTTCATATTTGTCCCAACACAACGACTTAATTTTAACATCCGAAAAGGATCCAAAATAACAAACAAATTTTGGTTTAATCCAATGATTCAATGATGAAATTACGTTTTGTTAGGAAATGCAATTCTTAATTTTTCAAAGTACATATATGAAATAACTCCATCGAAAGTCACTTTCTTAACTTTGATTGCCATTTCATACAATTTGGAAATCATTATTCTGATTAGCGTGATAAAATAAGTACTGGTATTGATTTGAAAAGAAATAACCTACAACATATCTTGAATTTCCCTTCATTGGCTCAATCTAGAAAACGATTGTATTAACATTATTACTTAAAGTTATATTTTGTAATAAGAAAACCTGGAAAATAGTTAAAACGCAAAATCCACTTAAGCAGAAGTAGGATTTGAAAAGTAAATATTTTGACTTTTTAAATATCTGTATTACTTTGGAGTGTAAAATTAGGGTGAGTGGATATGTCGAGAAAAAAGTAAATTTCTCACTTCCATACAAACAGGCACAGGCAAAAAATTTTATTTTTTTAAAATAACAAACTGAGTTATTCATTTTTTAATTAATTCAGGAACAAATATTTTTCTTACAAATATTTTTTTTCTTTATTAACCGGGTATATACTACGTAAATAATAGCTAACTTTATAATATTGTATATATAACATACATAACCAAATTAAAATTGTATTTTTTGATTAACTTCGATTTTTAGTAATAAACTATTTATTATGAGATCACCACTTTCAGCTATTTTAGCTAACATTTTCCCGAATGAATGAGAAATCAATAATCTATACCGTATATTTAAAAAAATATATAAAATTTTGATGTATAAAAGATATAGAGATGAAATATTAATCATATATCATAAACAATTAAAGATGAAGAAGGTAAAATAATGGAAGACATGAACTCCCTAAATAATAACATTAAATTTACCTTAAGTCGATAAAACAACAATGACATAAATCTTTTGAATATAAAAATTATAATAATAATACTCGAAATCCACATATAAAGGAAACCCATTAAACAGGACACCATATTCATTATAATTCGTTTCAGTGGAATCAAAAGATGTTAACGTTTAATTCATTAATATGAAATAAATAGATATGAAATAAATAAAAACCTAACAATATAAGATTAAACCATGAATTAAATAATATCATATACATAGCTATAACTAATGGATACAATGAAAACCTAATAAATAGATTATGCATTGAAAAAAATATATATATAAAAGATAATATAAAACTAACAAATAATAACGGATACGAATTTGCTAAAACTGAATACAATATAAATTACAAAAAATTCGATAAAATATTTAAATCTTTTGAATTAAAAATTGTATACATAACGAATTATAAAATAATTAATTATATAAATAACAGAGATCCTACTAGAATATTAAAACAAAACAATAAATTTAATTTATATAAACGGAGAGTATATAGTTTAAAATGCGCAAATTGCGATCTGGAATATATCGGGATGACTAATCAATCTTTTTCGATTAGAATTAATGAACACATTAATTGTATAAATAATAAAAAAAATAAAAAATAAAGAACGATCCAATTTTGCTAGACATATCCTAGAACATAATCATAATTATAATCCAGATAATTTTATTAATATTCTTGAATATTCTAATAACCTTCATAAAATAAATATTTTAGAAAAATACTACATATACTTAAATAATAAAACATTGATAAATGAAAAAACGAATTTTTAAAATGATATATTACTCAAACAAATATTAAACCATAATTTTGATTCTTAGATTGGTAATAATGCTGCCATACCAATAAACATAACAATTGAGACCTTCATACTGACTTTACGGATAAGGTTGACTTTATTTTACCTTTTTGGCGATTAATTGTTGCTTTTATTTTAATTAATTATATGTGAAGTAAATAATTATAATGTATAATACATCATTGTTCCTGAGGATGGAGTAATAATCTCCGAAAGTGCTCGAATATTAGTATTAATGATTGTTAGTAAATGAAAATCATAATTATATAAATAATTTAATAAACTATTCGTTTAGAATTAATCATGAATTCTGAGAAATCTATAATAAAGATATCAAATTTCAATGATCTCTTTTCCATTTATTTTAACTGTATTTTTACTTCCTTGTACGAAGTAAAGTAAGTATTGTGATTGCAAAAAATATCGGTTTTCAGATTTCAACGCAAATATACATTTTGATGATCCCTGAATCCATTTTGACTACTTCGGCGTGAAGTCTGTAGGTGCATACCTATGTATCTCTCATAACTCAAAAACGATTAGCCGTAGGATTTTGAAATTTTTTATTTAATACTGTTGTAACATCTAGTGCAAGGGTAGTTGTGCAACTACCCTTTAGATTGCAAACGACTGACCAAAAGTGTCCAAAAAACCAAAATCCAAAAAGAATTGGATTTTGGACTTTTTCTTAACTGCAGTAATAAGCCCTCATTGAGAGCTTTTCAACAATTTATCATAAGTGGTAGTTATTTTCATTGGTTCCAGAGTTATAACCAAATAAAATTTTATTTAATGAAATATTTGGATCTTACAAGGGGAAGACACATCGGTTCGAATGAGACTTCATCTCCCTTTTTTTTAACATTTTTCTTTAAATGTAAATATATTTATTTATTAATAATTACTAACCTGTGATTGTAAAACAAGTTTTTCAATAAATAATAATTCAATAATAGCAATTAAAAAATATTTATATATGAAAAATATCAGAATTTATTAATGAAATAACATTTTATGTACTTTTCATTTAAAAAAAAAAAAAAAAATGTTTGTATGTAATTTAATAGGTGTACAGATATGTCACGTGGTGTTCACATCAATATGCAACACAATCATAAAATAACTATAAATATTTTATATACTTAAAAATGAATTGTTAGTCAATTCTTCTGTCTTTTACCACAGGCAAGAACCATAACAAGAGCTTACAGGTGAATTTTGTTTAAATCAACATGGATAAATTTCAACGGTAAAGTCCAATCATTCATCGGTAAAAGTGATGTTTGAACAATCTTTAGCTATATGAATTGTACAGAATGCGCCGTACGGCTGAGTTATTGTAAAGGAATGGGAGAACGCTGACGGACTGAGAACAACCCACTTCAACATTACAGCGCAAAATCAATTTATATACACAGATGGGTATAGCTACGACATAACCAATTTTTAAATTATTTCTTTTCTATTAATTACTTTTTATTTCAATTTTTCTTTTTACTTTGGTTTTTTCTTTGTTTGGTTAGAAAAAAAAACATTATGTAATTTGTGTATTTTATACTACCTAAAACTACCTACTCTTATTTTATTCCAATTCAATAACTTCCAACCTGGACTTTTAAATCTTTTCCCAAAAGGATTTCTACAAGTTACTTTTTCAATCTGATAATCATTTACCACCCTGATGAATATACTATAACACTACACCTAGCAAAGTGGAAATATACTCGTATTTAGAACTCAAAAATTTTAATTCAGTGCTACTAAAATGAAGCTGAGCAGCTTCATTTTACGATTTATATAAAATACATATTTTTCGGATAACATACTAATTCTGGTTTACTCCACTAATTTGAAAGTACGTTTTGTTAAGAAATATAATCCTAAATATTTCGAAGTACATATCTGAAATAGCTTCATCGAAACAATTTTCAAATTGACATTTCATGATAAAATAAGCACTGTTGTTTTACTAGTAAAGAAATAACCTACGACATATTTCTTCTTATTAGCAAACTAAAAATTAATTAGTTTACAAGTAATCTGTTCATTATTTTTCCAATACATTCATTTTTATTAAATACAATTATTACTCTATTTTTACCTATTTGAAATAAATTTTGTTTTTTATTTGTATGTTGTAAATTGTAAAGTTTATATAAACTATTATTAAAAAATAATCTTACATTCACTTAGGATTTATAGTAAACAGAGACGTACACGCATAAGAAAATCCGTGAAACATACTTAAACGAAGAACTTTATTAGGTAAGTCAGTTGCATTTAATAGCGTATGTTAGGTACCTTAATTTCCGCTTTTTAGCGTTCTATTCCGTAAGAGTAGATAATAAAATTACAGAAATTAACGGAACAATACATTTTTTAATCTTCTTCAGTCATTTTAATCTAATTCCAGTTTAAACTAAAATGTGAATGGGAATATATTTTTTAGAATGTACAAAAGAACAAAGACGTCATATTCCATTTCTGTGCTTTCTATAATCAAATAGGTTTGTTTAAATTTAAAAATCCAATAACGTGCGTCAGACTTATTTTTATGGTAAATACGAGTGTTATAAAAGAGTGGAAGAAATTTATCAGAATATTTACCGTCAAGTATTTAAGGGAGAGTTTAATTTTTTTTTTACACATACTGTCAGTCAACATTATATTTAAACTTTATATTATAACTCAAGATTATATTAAAACTTTCAAATAAATATATTATAATTTTTAACACAAGAACTAGAACAAATGTAAATAGGTTTTCGAAAGATTTTTAAAACAAATATAAAATAACCAAACTGCCGATACAGTAGTAACAGACCTATGAATCTGTTTCCAGCATTTCTCCACTGAAAAGAGCTCCGACGGTATAATGCTTATTGCTCATGCGAATATTTTTACCCTTTCAGTAATGAAATATGTTTTTCTGAATTACTGCTATTTTTTATAAGTGTGTTTGTAGATATGTGTGTGCGGGGGTTACGCTTTCATTTGCCTTGCACTAACAGAATATATGAGATGGCTTTATAAGAGAGGCAAAATTAAAAAAATATATATATTTTTTTTTAATTATTTTAAAAAAATATATATTTTTTCGTATTAATTTAAACGAAAATTAATTTTGGAATATAATAATCAAATTGCAAATCATATTTTAATATATAATATAACAAACAAATCCACTAGTTGTCCTAAATAAAAAATAAAAAGTTGTAATTAAATATTCTACATTTACTTTAAATAAAAACTGTTTTTTTCTATTTCTAGTAAGATCTTTTTTATTTTTAAATCAATGTAGAAATTAGAGGAGTTTTTGTAAAGAGATAGATTTTGTTCTTAGTTGTAGTAAAAGCAAAGCGAATTGTACAATATGAAGAGTAAACATTATTTGTCATATGTTTTACTACATTCAATAATAATTTTAGTAAATATTAATCATCTTGTAACACTTATTTGATTGAGTTAAGAGCAATTAGCCTTTTATCCCTTTTCAACTGCCAAATGGTAATTTGATTTTTCTTATACAACCATCTTTGTGGTCAGACAAATTTATCTTATGATAATAACTTATAATGGTGCAAAGGAACTACAAGACAGGTTAAATTTTTTTCATTATTATAAATAAATCAAATAATAAAAAAAAAACAAAAAAACACTGTAACTGTATTACTTATAACGGTGCTACATTAATATTTTTTCACCAAAGTTTTAAAATCAGATGTTAAACTTTCTTCCACTTCGATTTTTCTGATAATCCAAAAAAACAAACACTTTGATATTCAGATAACTTTTTTCTTATTAAATCCGTATTAGATAATTATACTGAAGTCATAACGAACTCGCTTTTACATATATTCTTTCTATTTGGTTCCATTGTTTTTGGTTCTAAATATTTCCATTTATCTTTAATTTCACCCTCTTGTCTTCGTCCAGGCTGTATTTCCTTTAAATTCTTTAGTTTACCCTTTTCTGCTTGCTAGTCAAGTTAACTTTATTCTTATTTCCATACGAACCTTCTATTCAAACTACAGTTATTCAACATATCATTGCAAGTTTTCATATCTTGTTTTTTCAAGAACTGAAAAAATTTCTCTATATCTAAATCTCCAACAACCTAGAAATTAAATTCACGCTCATTCACATTGCTATAATTTATTTTCGTTCCACGCTACACGATATCTTCGTGTTAAAAATTGTATTTATTAACAATATCCTGTTACTGGACTCCTAAATAACATAAATAAAGATAATATTTGTAAGTAAAATTATCGATTTAATATGCGAAATATTTTTTTTTCCAATCTAGTAATTTCAAGCTTACTCCCAATTATGTTAGCTATCCGCTCTTATTTTTATAATAAATACATTTTTTATTGCATGAAAAATTTCAAGTCTGTCGGGATTCGAATAAAAAAAATCTGATGGAGAAACAGATACGATACTTATCCACCCACGAGGTCACTATTTATGCGTTCATAAAGGATTATCGTTTAATTATATAACACAATAACACATCTAAAATTCTAAAATAAAACATTAATCCATAATTATCATCCAAATAAATTAACTAAATTATCATCGTTCTGTAATTGAAAAATGAAGAATAATTAATTAGTTATAATGATAGCAATAATAACGTAGTTATATTAAAAATAGCAATTATTTCAAATGTATTTAATGTTAACTAATTTTGTAAACGTAAATAAAATCCTATTGATTTTAATTAAAGCTAAAAAAAGAACAATTGAATTGCCAATAAAAACCTGTTATAGAATTAAAATACCTATATAATAATGATAATTAAATCTGTTAAATCATTATTCTGAGCATTTACATAAATAATTTGCTCACCTATAGTAATAAGAGGAAAGCTATTAAAGTAAAATATATCATTTTCCAAATCTATTAACGGAAATCAGGGTTTGATACGGAATATTTGTTGTTAAATGATCCATCAGATTTTATGTTTCCGCACTGAAACACGCGTTATCAAAACATCACAATTTATTACATTAATTTGTTATGATAACTTGAGTATGGACACATATACGCTTACCAGTACCTAATCCGTAAAATACTGTATATAGCTTACATGTAGACAAATCATTACCATTTTCCATTGCATAACCACATTTCCGAGATAACTTATAGTCTACACGAATTAAAGGCTAATTTTTCCCCATTATGAAAATTTTCAAATTATTTTGAATTATCAGTAGTAACAGATTTATGAAACAAAATTATTTTTTAATACAATGTTTTAATATATTGATTAGTAATAAAATGGTTTACACATTAACTATTAAATTATTGAATAATCACTGATAAGATGTTTCTATGCATTATCAACATTTAAATTGAAATTTAAATTAATAATTTCTTCCAGATAAAGTTGAAAAACCTTAGTATATAAGACTTTATTTAGTTCCATATTTAATTGTCAAAAACAATGCAAAACGTTTTCTTGAACGTTTTCTTTTTTGAACGTTAAATAGATACAAAATTTCTCACAGATTCATTCATGTAATAAAAGTTTTTTTTCTTTTTAAATGTATTAAAAAAAAATTTAAAACACTTTCAAACACTTTGGACTAAATAAATAGGATATATATATATTTGTAACTTGTGGTAAATGTAGGAAGCTCCACTTAACTGGACATGAATTTATTACAAAAATAAAATAATAATAATATAAAAATTGTGAAACAGTACACGGTAATATCTGTAATATTAATTATATAAAAAAAAATCTATGAATCATGAAACCTTGCCATTGATGAGGGGGCTTGAGTGCTCAGTGATGCAGAGTAGCTGGACCGAAGGTGCAACCATATCGGACAGGTATCTGTTGAGAGCCAGACTAAGGAATGATTCCTGAAAGAGGGCAGCAGCTCTTTCGTAGTTGTTAAGGGCGTAAGTCAGGACGACTTAAACGGTCATATCAACATCACTCAGTCCTCTGAGTACTGCGCAGCTGAAAGCAATGGAAAACTATAGCTGCTTTTTTTCCAAGAAAATGTGCCTCTGCATTTTCATATAACAATGATGGAGGCGCCTTCCTTGGTAAAATATTCCGGAGTTAAACTAGTCTCTCGTTCGGATCTCCGGGTGGGAACTACTAAGGAAGGGGTCACCAGAAAATTAAAAAATAACATTCTACGAGTCGGAGCGTGGAAAGTTAGAAGTTTAAAAATGGTTAGTAAGTTAAAAAAAAATTTAAAGAGGGAAATGGATACGATAAATGTAGATGTAGTAGGAATTAGTGAGGTTCGGTGGGAAGAGGAAAACGACTTTTGGTCAGGTGATTTTAGAATAATTAACTCAGCTTCAATTAATGGACAGGCAGGAGTAGGTTTCGTCATGAACAAGAAGATAGGGAAGAGAGTAGAGTATTTCAAAATGCATAGCGATAGAATCATTGTAATAAGGATAAAATCAAAACCTAAACCGACAACGATTGTTAACGTCTATATACCTACAAGCGCCCATGATGATGATGAGGTAGAGTGTGTATACGAAGAAATTGATGAAGCAATTAAACACGTAAAAGAAGATGAAAATTAAATAATAGTTGGAGATTGGAATGCAAGCATTGGAAAAGGCAAGGAAGGAAATATAGTGGGTGAATACGGGCTGGGCAAAAGGAATGAAAGAGGGGACCGACTTATAGAGTTTTGCACTAAGTATAATTTAGTAATTGCCAACACCTTGGGGGCTACTTTTTATAATACACTAGTAACCCCGTCGCGGCTTTAACCTCGCTATATGGGTATTTGGTTTGTCGCCGCGGTCAGGAATGTTAAGCCGATAAGGGCTCGCTTCCCTTATACTTCCCGTCTAGTCAGGACACCCACTGTGTCAAAATGGGATGGTCAAAGTGGGAGAATCCTACTATATCAAAATGTTACCAAATCTTATAAATATTAATTGAATAGCGGTAGCATAAAACAGAAAAAATGTAAAAAATAACTTACGATTTTGTATCCGTTAAAATATTAAAATTCAAAAACCCGAAAATTTGTTTTAGACATTTATCTGAAGAATATTTGCAAATGTAAATCGAATGAATATCTCGTTTAGCTCAATTGGAAATGAGAAAAATTTGGAATCATTGTTTGAATTTTTTTACCTTTCTTCACCACTTTCAAGGAAGAATTTCAAAAAAATATGGAAATTGATTTTTAGATATTTACATGACGATTACACCATTAATAATCAAGTTGATGCCTTCATTAGTTATAAATTATAAAATAGTAAAGTTTAATGTTACCTCATTGTAACCTGTTAAACTCAGAATTTCAAAAAATTTAGAAAAGTCTTTAATTATTCGCATGAAGATTACAAACACCAAAAATTAAGTTGGTATCTTCTCATATGTTACCATTAAAAAAAAAAATAGTAAAATTTGATGTTATCCCATTTTAACCTTTGAAACTCAGAATTTCAAAAAATCCGTTCTTAGTTTTTAATTTTTTCATCAATTTATCTTTAGTAGTTTTTGCTGGGCATTATGAATCACTTACGATATATTGTTATATAAATATATTAAAAATTTCATTTCATGAATCCTTATTCTAAACTCATTTTGATTTTTCCAGTGTTTTCAAAACTTTAAAGTAAAATCAGTTCGTAGATTTCTTTGTACCACACCAAAATTTAAAATTACAGATTTCATCATCATCCCTCCGATATAAAGCAAAAATATACGCCATCATATATATGTGTACACGCATACGTCTGTGTGTAATTTTATAATTAAGACTATACTGATATTAATCTCTGTAACCAAAAATCTTTAGGAATTAAATTTAAAAAATCGTTATCTTGTTTTAACAATAAAAAATACTAAACGTAAAATAGAGAGAAATCGGAAAAAATTAATCATTTTCTACTGAAATTATTTGATAATTATTAAAATAGTTATTTTTGACATTTTTAACGATTATACCTTATTTTTATTAGACTGAAGTTGGTCTTTTGTTGTGACGACTTTAGTAGAATTCTTACGTCTCTTTTTTTTTCTTTTTCCAATTAAAATATTTCGAAAACGCTTTATCAAATCTAACATCATTTGTATAAAATGCTAACTTTGTTATTGTAAATAAGAAAAAAACATTTAAAGAATTTTTAAAGAAGAAATATTTAATGTATCTTATTGTAGTAATTTTAATTTTTTATTTTTAAAAAGAAATTTTCAATAAGATTCTTGGAAAGAATTTCTAAGTTATCTGAATAGAAAAAATTAATTAAAACTAAAATAATAATTTAAAAAAAAAAAAAGTAAAAAATGTAGTTTAGTAGGAAATAAGAAATAAAATAAAATAAAGTTGATAGATGAGTGGAATATATTGAAGAGTTGTAAGGAGGAAATGAATTAGAAAATGGTGTTATAGAGGAAGAAGAGGAAGTTGAGGAGAATGAAATGGGAGAAACAATACTGAGATCTGAATTTAAGAGAGCATTAAAAGATTTAAATGGCAGAAAGGCTTCTGGAATAGACGGAATACCTGTAGAATTACTGCGCAGTGCAGGGGAGGAGGCGATTGATAGATTATACAAACTGGTGTGTAATATTTATGAAAAAGGGGATTTCCGTCAGACTTCAAAAAAAGTGTTATAGTAATGATACCAAAGAAATCAGGGGCAGATAAATGTGAAGAATACAGAACAATTAGTTTAACTAGTCATGCATCAAAAATTTTAACTAGAATTCTATACAGAAGAATTGAGAGGAGAGTGGAGGAAGTGTTAGGAGAAGACCAATTTGGTTTCAGGAAAAGTATAGGGACAAGGGAAGCAATTTTAGGCCTCAGATTAATAGTAGAAGGAAGATTAAAGAAAAACAAACCAACGTACGTGGCGTTTATAGACCTAGAAAAGGCATTCGATAACGTAGACTGGAATAAAATGTTCAGCATTTTAAAAAAATTAGGGTTCAAATACAGAGATAAAAGAACAATTGCTAACATGTACAGGAACCAAACAGCAACAGTAACAATTGACGAACATAAGAAAGAAGCCGTAATAAGAAAGGGAGTCCGACAAGGATGTTCCCTAAGTCTCCGTTACTTTTTAATCTTTACATGGAACTAGCAATTAATGATGTTAAAGAACAATTTAGATTCGGAGTAACAGTACAAGGTGAAAAGATAAAGATGATACGATTTGCTGATGATATAGTAATTCTAGCCGAGAGTAAAAAGGATTTAGAAGAAACAATGAACGGCATAGATGAAGTCCTACGCAAGAACTATCGCATGAATATAAACAAGAACAAAACAAAAGTAATGAAATGTAGTAGAAATAACAAAGATGGACCACTGAATGTGAAAATAGGAGGAGAAAAGATTATGGAGGTAGAAGAATTTTGTTATTTGGGAACTAGAATTACTAAAGATGGACGAAGCAGGAGCGATATAAAATGCCGAATAGCACAAGCTAAACGAGCCTTCAGTAAGAAATATAATTTGTTTACATCAAAAATTAATTTAAATGTCAGGGAAAGGTTTTTGAAAGTGTATGTGTGGAGTGTCGCTTTAAATGGAAGTGAAACTTGGACAATCGGAGTATCTGAGAAGAAAAGATTAGAAACTTTTGAAATGTGGTGCTATAGGAGAATGTTAAAAATCAGATGGGTGGTTAAAGTGACAAATGAAGAGGTATTGCGGCAAATAGATGAAGAAAGAAGCATTTGGAAAAATATTGTTAAAGGAAGAGACAGACTTATAGGCCACATACTAAGGCATCTTGGAATAGTCGCTTTAATATTGGAAGGACAGGTAGAAGGGAAACATTGTGTAGGCAGGCCACATTTGGAATATGTAAAACAAATTGTTAGGGATGTAGGATGTAGAGGGTATACTGAAATGAAACGACTAACACTAGATAGGGAATCTTGGAGAGCTGCATCAAACCAGTCAAATGACTGAAGACAAAAAAAAAGTAGAAAATAGCGAAAATAATTTCTGCAAAGAAAAAGTATTGAGATATATTTTTTAAATCCTGAAAAATAACAAAATGAGCAATATATTAAATCTTAATAAAGATATTAAATATATAAAATCTTAATTTAAAAATAAATATAGTTTTCCTTATTAAATTTATAAGTACAGTTTGTATCATATAAACATTAATATTAAAGTTATACATATTCAAATTTGAATTAGTGAGATCACGAAATGTTTCACTGAAGTAGAAAAATCATAATCTGAAATAAATGTTCACGTAGGTGAAATAATATTTTTACATTGGAAAATAAAAGAGAGTTTGCAATATCGCTCGGCCGCTTAATGTATTGGAAAATTTCAGTTGAAAAACAAAAACCCTGAAGGCATTTCAGAATTTAAAAACGAAATGAAGAAATAAATATATTCGGACATTCCCATTTTGTATGGATGTAGATTATATAAAATATAAATAAATGGAAAGTACATCCGCATCTAAGCACACACACACACACACACACATATATATATATATATATATATATATATATATATATATGTATGTATGTATGTGTGTGGGAGGTTCATCATCCTTCTCATTTTTACATGTAAAATATTCGGTTTTAAATGATTAATTCATTAAAATAAACTTTATTAAAATAAAAACTGTATATATTTTTGTAAAATCATTTTTAAATAAAAATATATCTCATAGATGTAAGTTTTTCTCTAATTTCAAATTTATACAGAAAATGTAATTTGTGTACTGTCAGGTAAAATCACTCGAAAATATTCATATTTTGCAGATAAAAAAAAAGATACATAAAAAGATTGAAATAATAACAAACACTGAATATTAATAATGATAATAAGAAATGAATAAGTTAGAACTAAATACGTAAGATATCAAAAAATTAAAGAACAGAAGAAGAATATTGATGAGGTCGTAAGAGTAAATTTTACTACGTTACTTCAATTTTTATGAAATTCACTTTACGTGCTTTACATCAGGAAAGGGTTAAACATTACTACTACAGAGCAGTTCAGTATAAAGATCAATTTTATACGACTTAGTCCTTTATTATTTATATAATGAAAATTATAAGTAAAACAATTTTATACAATTTTACAGTGTTATTTTTAATTTAATAAAATCTTTTTTCGTTTAAATTGACAATTCATGAAAAATTCAGTAACAAAAGAAAACAGTATAAATTTTAATAAAAACAGAATTCTTTTAACCCACCGGATTAGTCTAGTGATAAAATCGTCGTCGTAAATCAGCTGATTCCGAAGTTGAAGTTCTCAGGTTCAAATCTTAATGAAATAGGTGCTTTTATTGGGATTTAAATAATAGATCGTAGATACCGGTGTTCATTGGTGGTTGGGATTCAATTAACCACACTTCTTAGGAATGGTTGGCCTGAGTTTGTTCAAAACCACACATTTATCAGTACAGTTACATTACGCTGGTAGGTCGCTAATAACTGTTGATGTGACTATAAATAAAAACATTAAAATAACAATTCTCTTTAATCCTATTTTTAAAAATACGATTCTCTTGCCACTTCGTGAAATATATTAAAATAATTTTTGAAAAATATTATTTATATTTGCAAAGTAATTAATAATTATTTATTTACTTTGCAAATAAATAATAAAAAGGAAAGATTACAATAAATTATACAAAAAAAAACAATAATAATTTTATACAATTTTCATTTATTGTAGGTCATACTGGTGCAAATCTAAAACTCATTCAAAATTATAAAAGAGCAAAAAGACTATTGACATATTCATATAAAGATAGGTTACAAAACGGTTTGTAAGCGAGTTTCGGCCCACAAAATATTTAGCCCTGCTTTCTGCTCCCTCTGTAAAATTAAACCGTAATAACATTCTTGTAGTAAAATCAAGGGGTAAGTAGAACACATAGCAATAACAAAAAAAATAAATAAAAAATAAATTTAATAAAATAAAAATTACATACTTTTGGGTTTTTTTTCCATAAAAATGATTAAATATGAAAATAGTCAATTGATAAAAGTGCAAACATTCCTTCAAAGTAGTTGCTCGATATGGCCACCATTCTGTTCAATGCATAAGTTCAGCTCGGCGAATCCATGTTAGCTGGACATGTCTAATAGCATCATTACTATTCTTAATAGTACTTCCAGCTTCTGTTATACGATATTCCAATTCTTCTTGTGTGCCAATACGAGCGGAATAGGCCATCCTACTCGAAAGGAAAAAGTCCGCTGGCGTGAGACTGGGAGATCGAAGTGGCAATTTTACTGGTCCGTTTCGAACAATCAATTGATTTGTAAAAGTGTTATTTAAACTGATTCATCAAATCATGACAACAGTTAGAAGATGTGCCATCATTGAAAAATCACATCTGCATTCTATCTGGAAGTGGAATTTCTTCAAAGATTTCCATCAGACTTGTCTGCAAAAAATGCACATACTGCTTTCCATTGAACCTTGGCGGTAAGAAAAGAGGGCCTATGAGATTACCAATAAGAAGACGACACCACACATTAAACTAAGAAGTCTGTTGAGACTTACTTGTAGCAGTCTCATAGGGATTCACTCTGCTGAAGTCTGGGTCTTTCAATAATTCTCAATGCCATTTCTTGTAAAATAGCATTCATCAGTAATTCGAATATTATTTATGAAATCGGAATGATGATCACATTTTCTAATTAACCATCGACAAACTTTCATCAGTTTTGTCAGAATCAAGTGGTAATAACTTTTGTTTAAGTGTTGTATGGAATGAGTATAATTGTTGTCCCCGTAACGTCCACCACACACTTGATTGAAAAACATGAAAGTGATGTGTCCTTCTTGTGCTTGAGGTAGGAGACAATTGTACCGCATTCAATGTTGCTGCTTAGCGTTGGAATTTCTCAGAAAACGTTTACGATTAGCATCGAATTGTTGTAGATTAAGCATATCTGTTTCTCGAACTCGTCTCTCCAAAGCCTCAAACGTTTTACCATCTGCTACTCAATAATCTGGATAATTTTCCTGATATTCTGGCAGAGCAGCCAATCCATTTTTATTTACTTTATCATAAAATTAATAATATGTCCATCAACTCTCGAAATGAAAGCAAATCTGTGGTATCACCCATTTTGAATGGCTGATCGAACAATAACTTCACAAACATCAATTAAATGAATATTCAAATGCTAGACACTAAACTTGATTAATTCCAGTTGTTACTGCCAACCTATGAAAACGTAAATTTTTATATGTTTTAGAAGTATAACTTTCAAATGTATTTTTATAATTTTTAGCATTTGTATGTAAATTGTTCTGCTTACAATTAATCACTTTTCCGATCCAGTTTAAGTGTTTTGTTTTTTACTAAAGTTGAACCTCTCAAATTTGTTTTTAATTTTTATAGACGTTATTTTCATTACTTTTCTCAAAATTAAATTATTCTCTACAAATTTAACTAGAAATTTTTATCTGTTTATTGGTAAATTAACAAAAGTATTTTACTCCATACCTAAAAAAAGGAAAAATTCCGACAAAACATTTTCGAGTTATATATGGTTTTTCTTAAATCCTAAAACAGAAAGAGATCTAGGACCACTTTTATACAAATTCTTGGATCAAAAGTCGTAGTGAAGCTCCAAAATTTTTCCTTGGTTTTTAGCCTAAGAATTTTAGTAGGGTCTCATTTTACAAAGGGAGAAGAAAACAGGTCATTTTTGCGAGCCAAAATCGCTAACGAACCGTTTTCTGACCTGTGTTTATATGAACTTTTTTCTTATTTTTGGCTACAGAATCATCTCCGGAGAGACTCCCTTGACATTTGCAATCATTCTGTATATATGTATCTCCAAAAGATATTACTTTTAATAAAATTCATTACTTTTGTTGTAGGCAAATGAAACTGTAGGAATCAGCTTATCTTTGTTAATTATTAGTAATAACTTATTATGATTAGAAAAAATAATCTCAGGACCAGTTTTTTTACTCTTAACATATATATGGATGTTGAAGATTAAAGTAAAGGATTTTACTTCAGAAGGAGAGAAAACGAAATTAAATTGTTTTTAAAAGTTTTGTTTTGTAAAAGAATTTTTACACTTAACTGAACCCTAGCCTTACAATAATTACAATTTTCTAAAGATTACGGAGAAAGAGATATAATGACTGGCGACTACTAGGGTAAAAAATAGAGTAACGTTCTAGACATCGATTTTTCGAGTAAATAGAGAATACGGCAAAGAAGAAGATGAAGAAGAGGTTGTGGCCAATAGCTAAGAGAATCCATTAGTCAACGTCACACAGTAACGTAACAACGCAACCGTGGAATTCTGGCTACTTCTCTATTCTTTTGCACTACATTTCATCCACTTTTCAATTCATTTGTTGATCCGACCGGCATTACACAACACTTAATAAATGTAGCATTATATCTTCAAATAAGAGGATTAACGTATTAAAAAATAATGATATTTGGCAAAGATAAGGTCACTGTACATTTTCAGATCACATTCAAAAAATTGAATTTCACTACTTGCTTGATTTTTAAGTTTTTCCACAAAAATAGCAGCCGTTTGTCAACAAAACACTTATATTCAGATAGAAACTAATGAAAATTAAATTCCTGTACGACTACAGAAATAATACTGTAAAGAGAAGCTAAAGTTAGTTTCAAATACTTTTTACAATTAATATTTCAATAAAACAGTACTTTTAATTGTAAAAATATTTCAGGTATTTATAACTTACATTTTTAAATGAAATATTTCAGTTAATTTTCCAATTGTTTCTCAAAAAAAGTGTTCCAGATATTCCCTTAATTATACGTCGTATATTAAAATTACTTTTGATTATTGTTAACTAAATATTTTTCATATTTTTAACTTAGAAATAATATTATATTTCTTTTAAATTTTTGCGTTACAACGAACGAAAATCTTTAGATAAAACATTAATGTTTAAATTATAAGTGATATTTAACAACTGGAACAGTGATAAGAGTAATGGCATAACGGTGAAATAGTAAGTAAATGTCCTATAATATATAATTAATCAATTCATTTTTTCTTTTTTTTAAACTTCCGGAACCACCGTTAGGTATTGCTTCAGAGGATGAGATGAGTGATATGTAGCGTGTGAAAATGCCATGTTTGACCGGGATTCGAACCCGGTCGGGATGAAATGGCGAGACGCTACCACTCGCACCACGGTATGTAATCAGAAATCAATTACTTGTTGGATACATTTGTTGTTATACATGATAACATGAAAAATCTTAAAATTTTAAGTGATATATTTCGCGTTGTATAGTTTGATACAATTAGGAAAGTATTGTGATTACTTTAACAAAGAATTCCCCTGCTTTTATTATAATATCATTCAATGTCAATAAATAGTTTAGCAAGAAGCATTCTAGGATTATTTTTATTTCAATAACCAAGATTACTATACAATCTTCTTCTAAAGTTTTAGTTATGTTTTGAAACATTTTTTTTATAAAAAAAATCAGTTCTGACGAAAAAGATGTCTCTGAAGGAAAAAAAACAATTAATGAAAATAATACTGATAAATAGCAATTAAACTATTTCAGACTTTATAAAAATCCAAAAATGTGACTAAATTATAAAAGGTAGAATAGCAGTAACTGTGGTAAAGTACACAGACCTTGGCGAGAAAAATTTCACAATTTATTTCTGTTGCCATGGTGACAAAAATTAATTTAATTTTTAATTATTAATTTTTTTCTCCTTTAATGGATATCTTTGACTGAAAGCTTTACCTCCAACGGACTAAGGCTTCAATCTATGGCTTAAAAATTCCCCAGGAATAACAAGAATGTATCAAGAAAATTTGAAAGAGATTTTCGCGTGATGCAAGAAAAAACGGACAAGTTTTCGGCTTTGTATGTAAGATATATATATATATTTGGTGGTGGTGTATAAAAAATTACAAATCTAATAATGTAAAAGTGACAAATTTAAAAATTTAATCCGTATTCAACATCAGAGACGTTAATCAGTGTTATCAACCAGTAGCAGTTAAATTAACTTAATCACGGACTAGTCATTTCGGTATGCACTCATTCATGTATTGTCAACTCTGCCGTTTTACAAGTACGATCATGCATTTACTGACCAGCTTTATTTTGCTATTATTATTAAAAATTGTTAAAAATAATTTTTACACACCTGACAATTCAAAAATTATCATTAAAAGTAGTAATTTAAACATTAGTGATTGAAAATTCCTACTGATTTAGATGTATAATCCCGCGTTGGAATCCTTACATTACCCGGATTATCACTGGCTATATGTATATATATATATATATATATATATATATATAAAGGTGATTCAAAAGGAAAGGAAAATAATCTGAAAACTGATTTTAGAGTTTGAAATAAGGAAAAAAGTTTATACAAACCTCGAATATTCGGACAAATGTCCCAAAAGGTTTTGTTATTGAGTTACGGCTGAAAAAAGTTTCGCACAGATTTCAGTTCCCTCGGTGAAATTTTAGTATATAAGGGGTAACCTTAATGGTTTCTTATGTATTTTGATCAGAAAACTCGAATAAAAAAGGTCCCGGAATTGTATTTCCCGTAGTTTTTATGATATCGAATGTAAAAAGAAACTTTGGTGACGAAAAATATTTTTTTAGGTTTGAAGTACAATAACTTTATTTAATGACTAATAAATGAGTAAACTTTATGAAAACGTGTAAAAAAAATTATTCTAAGAAAATAGATTTAATAAAGTTTATAAAAAAACAAAAAATTACAATTTTTATTAATAAAGAATTAATAAAAAAAATTTATGAATATGTAAAAATTAAAAACAGCTGTTTTCAGTATTATAAATTATACACCGTTGAAATATTAAAATATTTTTAATTTACATTTAAAAAATATGCACTGCTGTTTATACTCTAATAATTTATTACACGACTGCCCAAAAAGGACTGTAACGGGACGCAAAAGTGGCAGGAGTATCACAATTCTCCCTTCGAATCGCAGAGCCTGAGCCTGGGCAGTGTCCCTTGCTGCTGTATGATTCTGTAATCAGGTGTGTTTCAGGGGTTTATTTTTTTTAGTGTCGGTTATAAGTTTTAATTTTTCAGTTATTTATGGACGGATTTGTGATTAGCGTAAGGACTGTAACATATTTAGGGTCTATGTACGTATATGTATTTGTTCCACCGTAGCAGCTCAATGACTGAACCGATTTGATGTAAAATCCTTAAGTTATCGGGTGTGACATAGGCTATATAAATATATATATATATATATATATATTTATAAATAAAAAATATACTATGTACAAAATTTTTCACCCGGTACCGTCTTTAATTATTCTATATTAAAGAGCAATGTTTTTCTTGGCAGTCGTGTTTATTGATTTTTAATATTTATTTCTTGTTAAACTTTTCAGCTGATATTTTTAAGCTTAATTGTAGAGTATTGACTCCCCCTATCAATATTGTCTCCAAAACTATTATTTTGAGAACTTGCATTACAACTATGCCTAGAAAGACATAAAAAAGTTTGGTTAAAAAATATGCAATAAATAAAACCATACATAGATTTTATTTTGTAGAAGGGGGAATTTTGGGGAAAATTCTTTTTTTAGAATTGGTAAAATATTCATGCACGCATGTACGGAACTTAAAATAAAATGGGCTTTGAAAAATTTAGAGAAAATTGACCCAAAAAACTATTCCTCCCCCTCACCCGTTAGAGATATTGACCCCAAAATTTTACCACCAAATTGCCTAATATACGTGACACTCTGTACAGGAATTTATAAAAAATTGATTTATCCAGTCGAAAGTTAAGTTTCAAACACAGCAACACGCGTACATACTTAGGTACATACGAACTTCCCACTATTTTGAGCCTCATAGCATCTAGAGCTATGATACCAAGAAAGTAAAAATATAAAAAAAGAGCTCCGATTAATGGAAAAGTGGTAACTCAAGAGAAAATCAAAAGATGGTTACAGTTAAAATTTAATTACCACTAAAGTAAAATTAATTAGACATTTTTATTAAATTCTATCACCTCTTAGTGAGGAAAATCGGGGAAACCGAGAGAGATATTATAAAGGCTAATCCATTATTACTCTCATTAGTTTCTTATACATAGTGATAAGGTAATTAAAATAAGAAGGCACATATAGCAAACTTTAAATATGCTTAAAAGAAGAATGAATATATCATGAAAAATTAATGTTCATTCATTAAATAAAAAAAAAATTACGAAATAAAAATATAACTATATTTAAGCAGCAATGTTCGTGTAAAATAAATTTTCAGACATGTATTAAGAAGATATATTATTTCAAACATATTGATTCTTCATTTTTCATCGTTTAAATGAATTTATCAACCAACAAGTTATTTTTAATCTCACATATCACAGTTTGCAATAACATTAATAAATTTTAGAACTAATTTTAATGTAATGGAATCCATATAAATTTTTTTATTTATCTGTTTTATTAATCCAATAATTATTTTTTAAACAAAAAAAAAAAATATGATACAAATTTTAAAATTATAATTCATTTAATAACAGCTATCAAATTGATATTAATACCATAATAATTTCTCTCAAGTCACCCGTCCCGAAATCAATAATTTCTCCAAAACTATTATAATTATCGATAAATTTTACGCCAATAACAGCGGAAAATGAACTGTTAATATAGTTAACATCAATAACAATGGCATTATAATTGGAAGTGTTGACATAAAATGTAATCATTACACGTTATTTATAACCTACCAAACAGATATAACATGTTCAGTACATGTTTGTTAATACAAGGCGGATATATAATAACATTCGCTTGCTATGCGATAAAGTCGGTCGAAATAGCTTATCCAATTCTAATTAGTCACCCTCCAGTTAACATCTGCAATTTATTACTTCGTGCTTGATTCTACCTCTCGTACTCTTACCTTCCTCGGAGTTGTTGCTCTCTCTCACTCTCTATTTAAATATATAGCGTATATTTCCTTTGTTTTTGGAAAGTTTCATTTTATTCTACGTCTCCGGATACGCGTAAAAACACAAATAAAAAAATAGCGATGAGGTCGTCATTTAATAGTTGAGTTCTTTATATAGAAAATTGTTTAAAACAAAATTAATAAAATTATAAATTAGGATAATAAAGTTTATAAAACGTTATTAAAGGAAATCATAGTAATTCCTATTCATTTATCATTATATTATAATTTTATTATAACAGAAGTAAGGGAAATATTTTTTTTAGACAATAAAATTATAAGTGATGCTAATAACAGTACAATTTTTTAATTTATTTTAGGAGATATTAAAAGATTTTGTTTTTCCTCAAAGAATACTTAAGTAGGTTGATTGTGTAACCGTCGAAAGATTTATAGGGATCATCCTGTATAGGATTACACAAAAAATATATCGGCCCTACTGGTATCCATATTATTCGCATGAAATTAGCGAGGTTTATCTAACATTTAAAGAATCCAAACTGGGAAAACAAACAATTAAAAAGGATAACGAAATGTTCGTAGAATGAAAAAAATAATAATCCATCAATGAAAGAACTGCTACACGTCTGAAATCACATTGTACAAAGAATGGAGTCAAGAACTCTCAGACATAAACGTCCATACCATTTCCAATTCCTCCATGAATCGTGAAATTTTATCTAAGACTTGAGTGACACTATACAAATCAAAGTTTTTGCATTTATCAACATATATATCTACAAACAAAAACAACTACACTCAAAAAAATTTCGACTGTAATTAAGAAACAGATTGCTTTTCTACAAAAATATTAAAGAACTACCTAAAATAAGAAACATACCAAAAATGATAATTTCAATAGTTTTAAAACATACACATATATACACAGTTATAGTCTGTATTAATAAAAAAATGACTGGCACTTTAAAACTTTAAGTTACTGGTGAATGTAAACTCTTGTAGGTCATTCATTACTTTAGATACAATTTCTTCTACCCCCCTGACCAGCATAGGATAAGACACCCGCCATGTGACGATCCACACCACCCCCTCCGTTCCTAGCCCTGATTGGCTAGGAACGTCGTCGTTGATGGGCGAGGTCGTTTTGTAGACTCTCTAAACCTGATAACACATTACAGTCATCAGTTTCGTTTCTGTCGGGATGCCATGCCATCAACACAAATGACTCAGGAGACATTTCCATCAGTGTATTTCACAACGTATTATCGCCTTCATACCTCTTCTTCCACCAGCAATATTCTGTTAATCCTGAACATAAGATTGGTTTAATAAAAGTTGATAGCCAAACGAACAAGCTATGACAGCATATCAATCGCTGATCCTTTGCAATTCTTCCACACCACCTGGTAGTACCATCCAGCTGATATGACTATAGGTTTTTGCTGTTATATTTGTATAGAGAATTGACTTGTTCAACATAGTCAGAGATAATTTTATATTAAAGAAAAAAATATTATAAATTAAAGAGAAAAAAAAACTAATAAGATAAAGTTCTTCTTAAATTTGATCTGGCCCTCAAAGATAAATTCAGGTAAAAGTTTCAACAGAATAATCTTGTCAAAAAGTAATTCAATGAATCATTACTTAAGATAACCATGATAACCAAATTTTGCTTTTAGAAGGAGATGGGAGAGATCTAAGAATTTAAGATGTAGCAATTACTCAACATTAAAACTACTATATAACAGAAAGAAACGTAAAAGCGAATTAATCTAATTATAACTGCGGCGTAAGGAATTAGAAACAAACTGCATTGTTAAATAGCTTTAATTAGATGTAATGAGAAAGCAATTTCAAAAAAAAAATATATAGTGATGTCCTGTATTGAACAGTTGGAACAGTTTATTTTTATTTATTTTTTCAAAATAGTAAGAATAATAGATTAAAATAAATTTTGCAATAAACAAAATAAAGTTAAAAATGTATAATTTAATTATACGATATATCTCTTTTTCAAACATTTAAAAACAATTTCAGAAAAAAGAGTTACTAAGCGCTGTAAATAACGAGTGAACAAAAAAAAAAAAAACGACCTCAAAATAATATATTTTACTTTTGGGATGTGGTATGTGAATAGCTTGCTAATTCAGCAAATGCTGCAGTATTTCAGTACGAGACATTTAACGGAATAAAGATACTATCTGCAGTGTCGTCTAGAAACTGAAACACCACATAAGACCTTTTCACTGAGGCAAATGTACAGCTATATGTAATAGTCTATTATAGATTTGTAATAAACTAAACAATAAAGCTGGTAATAAAGAAAATGCAAATATGTATTATTACGGAACTGTTACATAATTTAATTAAAAATATTTTGCGGTAAAGGTTTGTAATATTATAAGTATTACGGTATTCGAATTACAGTAGGGTATTTTGAATAAGAAGTAAATTAACTTTAATAATGATATAAATCAACGATTATAACTTTTATCCTTCTTAGAAGTTAGTCATTAATGAATTACGATCAATGACTTGCAATCTGAGGGTAATAGGTTCTAAAAACTTTAGAAAATAGCAGGGAATTAACTAACTTATATAATAAGCATGTCGTTTTATTAAACGAATATACTTACTTTTCAATTAATTTTTTTTGCTGAATTCCTTTACTTCCTTAACAATCAGCTTCTACAATGAAGCTATAAGTCGTTTGACTGACCATCACGTGAAAGAGGAATACCCAATGATAATTCTCAAGTAATACAAAAACAATAGCATAACAAAACAAACAATACTATAACATTAATATAGCATTTCATAGTGCCTTTAAATCTCTATTCGAATGTCCAGTTAACATAACATTAACATAATAAATAACAACTTCAGAACAGTTAACGAAACAGTAACTTTGAAAAACAGCCGATAAATAGTAAACGTGAGCACCAAGCCTCGAAACCGGATCATCATAACGGGCCATAAACAAGATCAAGCACGCGGAGCCTTTTTAGTCTCCTAACATCCTGGCTGTTGTTTAGCAGATTCAAAGCGAGATGATTAATATGCTTATCCAACCCAAACACATACCTTGAAACTAGACGTCCAACTTCCACTCGAACTTATGGAATGCCTATGTAATCGCGGATCTCAGCATTCCTCCCGAACCACGGCGCGTGGGTTATGTTCCGTAGAATATTGTTCTGAAACCGTTGAATGACCTTCACGTCGCTGTTACTGGCCGTTTCCTAGAGTTCAATCCCGTACGAACAAATCGGTTTCAGGAAAGCATTGTAGAGCAGAACCTTGTTAGATAAAGAAAATTGTGATCTCTAACCCAACACCTAGTACATATTCTTAAGCTTAATTTCAAACAACTCTTTCTTCTTCCTAGTATGATCCCTCCACCTCAAACGGCGATCAACATAAAAACCCAGGTACCGTACCGTAATGGCTTGAGGTATGACACCGTTTGACCGAATCACAGGGCGATCTTCCCTCCTCATTTTGAACGTCACGTGGCTGGACTTCGTCAGATTAACCTTTATCCTCCATGTATGGTATCCATTACAGACTGCAGTTTTTCCAAGGCAGTAGCCGGGCTATCGTCAACCGCCAAGATCGCCGAATCATCCGTGTACGACGCAACTGTGACATCGGCTGGCGTAGGCAGTTCAGAAGTGTAGATCAGGAACTGAACTGGCCCCAGAACTGAGCCCTGCAGAACCCCCAGTTGTTATCGAAAAAGATAACATCTCTTGGTTGTAATTAACGCGTGAGAAGCGACCATCTAGATAGATGTATAGAATTAAAAAGTAAGGTTGTGGTAGGCACGGTTTCAATTTGAAAGTAAGACCTGGTATCCAGATTTTGCCAAATGCCTGCTCTATGTCAAAATCTAATTTGATTAATATTTATTTTAATTTAATTTTAATATAAAATTAAATACAAATTTTTAAAAAAATCAACGAAACTATATATTAATAAAATTATCAATTTAATTTACGATAATAGGCTACTGAAAAAATATGAAATATACCAAAGAGATTTGTTATTAATTTCATTTCAAAATAAGTACATATACTAGTACATAATTTTTAAATTTATAATAAAATCATTTAAAACACGATGTCTATTTTTTAATTTATAAATTATATTTTTAATCTGTTATACCTAATTAAAAACTTTTGTTGTTTAAGTATAAATTAGAAACTTAACTTGTATGAAAATTATCTAGTACATAAATTTAAAATAAATAACTTACAGTAAATCCACCTGAAATGGTTTCAACTTTTAATGGTACTCACCTAAAAAAGAAAAAAAAAACACAATTAAGTTACAAATATTTTTAGAATATACTAATTTTTTTGTTTAAAATAATACTCTGTGCTTAGTTATAGGTTTACTATTGCAAAGCTATTGGATTTAAGTTTCAAACAAAAAGAAAATAAATAAGAATGGTAGCGAAGGAATAAAGGCATTCAGGGGTCTACTACACCAAAGATTATATTTTTAATTCTTGGTCTGGGTATGAAAATTTAAAACTAGTCCATAATAACCTTAATCATCTTAAAAATTATAACAGCTGATTTTCGATTCTGAGATTCGCATCCTACTAAAAGTTAGTTGCTTTTATACGGATTTGAATATTAGACAGTTGATATCGCTGTACTTTGGTAGTTGGGGTTCAATTTAAACATATATCTCAGGAATGGTCGGTCTGAGTCCATAAAAGACTATATCTCATTTACACGAAATACAAATCATCCTTATCTTATTGGGCTATGGTGGGGAATTGCTTATTGTTAACCAGTGAAACGTACAATATAGAAAAAATTAGTTAACATATTTAGCTATATTTTTTTTATTTTTTATTCTTAAGCATTATTTAATAATAGATCAATAAATTTTTCGTTCAACATTAAATAAATTTGCCGTATGGTTTTCTTTATTGAAAAAATACCATTGCTATGGTATTTATCTGTAAAGAAATTGTTGCTGATTAATCTTTAAAATAAGTACAAAGAGTATAGTTTTTATTTTTGTCTTCCTATGATTTATTTCTAGTGCTATTATTAACTATCGAACTGTATTTGGACCACCTATAGAAGTTTATTTCTCTATATATAAGGTGTTGAGCCTTTGTGTGCTTTAATGATGAGTTTCATCGAGGATCTCTCTTCATATGATTATCATTACTCAACTTTACTTCTGTTCCCCTAAAAGGTACCGATTGTAAATGTTAACAGATATACAAAAAAAAAATGGTTCACAGTTATCAAAAATTTGTTAATTTATATAATCCTTGTTTTCAATTGTAGTTTTTTTGCATTATGATGAAATTTTGCATTATGAGATTTAAATTAATATTATATTTTCCCGACCTATTTTCATAATTATATTTAACAAGCTGAAGTAATCACTACTCTTTAGATCGAAAATATCTGGATTGGAATTCCAGTGCAATACTCTGGAATCGTAATTTCACTTAGTACGTACAAGAATAACGAATTTACCATCATTACGTAAAAAAATAAGAAAATAACATTTACGAATAGTAGATTTGATTTATTTTTTAAGTATTTGTAAATAATATTTTAGAGATGAAATTTTTACTTTGGAATTGCAAAATTATGAAATAAGGTAAGTTATGAAAATTTATTTACACTGGTACAATATAATAGGTAATACTGTCAACCAGCCTCATTATAACTAATTTAATATGAAATTTAAATAAACATCATATAATGTAACTTGCATAAACGTCACTTATTCAAATTGTTTTAATAAATTTTACATATTTATTCTGTATTATAACTTTGATAGTCGAATTTTTTTAACGAGATGGCTGGCTTATTTTAATTAGTGACCTTTAAAAAAACCCGTTCTGACGGTTATTCAGAAAAAAAAACGCTTATAAGCTCTACGCATGTAAAAGTTTATTATAAAAATATAAATATAGTTTATTTATCAAACAAATACAAATAAAATCAATATCGTAGCCACAGAAAGTTGTTTTAATTTAATTGCTTCCCTTAAGTTCGATTTTTAGTTTGTTACTTTACAAATGTAGATTCTCAGTTACACATATTTATTTACTTATACTTTCAAGTAAATAATGAGTAATTTAACAAACATTATTTGTGTAAACGTTGATGAAAATAATAATTACATATTATGAAAATAAAGTTTAAATTTCAACCTTCTCAAAGTAAATAAATAAGTAAAACAAATATACAATCAAATATTAAAATGTATACATAATCAAACCATTTTTTTTTTAACATTTTGACACTTAAATTTATTGTATAATTGATATAAGTATTCCTATTCATCATAATTTCATTACATACAAAATATTTGCATACAATATATTGAAAAAAATATTTTCTGTTGTTTTTAATCAGTTTCAAAGTTTAGTAATGTGTTGATATAAAAATTTCGTAAAAGTAAAAAAATGCAATATAAAATTCGTTTTAGCATTAAAAGACGACGTGCATGAGTAATTGAATAATTAAGCCCTAGGTAAGGATTTCTTTCTTTTATAATTTTTTTAATTTTTTTATGAGTTTGGATGTATTCTAAATATATATGTTAGTATTATAAAAATCATCTACATGGAAAATAGAATCATGTTTATTTCTTTTCAAGCAATCATAAATAATATATTTTTTATAAATGAATTGGAAATGAGTTGAAAATTCTCTGAATTTGCAAAGAGGTTAAAATTTAATTCAATTACTACTGAAAAAGATTTGAAAAATTTGTTAAACTTTTACAGTTTTATATCTTAATTATTTATTTATTATTTCAACAGAAACAAAAATAATAAAAAAAATTCTACGAAAAAATATTAAATGAATAAGACGTTACTCAAGTTATTTATGCTTTTGTTCAAATTAACTTAACTAAGATATAACTTTCCTACAGCTTTATGAAATATAAACAATAATATCTTAAATGAAAACTATTTCTGGCTGCTGGAATCAGATATTTACCTAAATTTTTTTCTTTTATAAATTTACCACCTTCTTTAAAAAAATTAAGAAAATTATTTATTTATTTGAAATTAAAAAATTAAGAAATTTAATTAATTATTTGAATTAACAAATTAAAAAAGAGATCGATTTGTTAAAAATAAGAAAATCGTAATAATTTTGGTTTTCCCAATTTTTTAGTTTCTTCAGCAATATTTTCCCCCATCATTTGACATTAAAGAATGATTACAAAAAAGTCAATGTCCCTAATACACAAAATGCTAAAATATTTGATGATTTAACAAATATTTACAGTGATAAGGCATTTAAATTTCCACATTTGGGAGCGCGTGCGCGTGTGTATATCATTTACCAACTGATGCGGAATTACGTGAAAGTTAACTATTGGAATTTTATTAAATATATATAATTTATCATATGCGCGCACGTTTGTATATGTGTGTACACATACACCTTTATGTACACAAAACTTTATTTAAGATAAAGATAGTAGTGATTTACAAACCTGAATACATTTAAAAAAGAAAAACGTAAAATATCCGTGGAGTAAATTTTTACCGCTGAGGACACTAACCATAAAAGATTTTCTTTAACTCCAGGGAAAAGTAACAAAAAAAAAAATCAAGGGATCTATTTATTTCAAATGAAACATTTTAAATACTGTAATATCTACAAGGAAATAATAAAATTAGGATAGGCTTTAATTGATTTGCATAATCTTAAAATAAGAACACTTTATATGCTAAAAAACATAGTACAGCTTTTTCACAGTACTTAAAAAGTTCAGTAGATGATACTTAATTTTTTTTAGCGACTTTTGAAAGAATAGTAAAGTATTATTTCGTTTGCAATGTGGAAGTGGGGATTGAAAATGAATCTTCTTTACGTTTTGAGGTATGAGGAGTACAAAAATACCATTCATTTAAATTGGTGTTTCCTTATATATATACGAGTATATTTAGTTATTTATAAGCCTAAGTACAAATTTTTTTGGCTTAAAGATTTCCAAATGTACTGCATCAATTTCATTGAAATTTTGATATGCTATAATAGTGTATCTGACGTTATGTATGCGAAAATTTGATGAAGATTGGATGAGTCGTTCTTCAATTATGCTCAATTTAAAGTCGACCTCAATTTGAGGTTATGTTCACTGCATGTATTTTACATACATACATGTGTCACTAGGGTCTATTGGTAAATCGAACGTATTTAATGCGTTGAACTCTGAAAATCAATGCGTTTCTGACAAAGAAATAGTGAAGGAGTCGGAAACGAAAGTCGGTCTTCTTACGCAGAACTGCGCAAGTTTTTTTTTATTTTTTTAGTTTTTTTGTATTTACATTTGCTTAAAACCCTGCATATACTGATAATTCTTGAAAAAAAAATTAATTTACCTGATTTTACGAGTGTTTTCTTTTCTTAAATTTTATTTCAATAGTCGTTTAAAAACATGGTTCATTCTTTGCTAAATTTTTTATGTTTCAAATAAAAGATAATTGAAATTCACATTTATTTTAAAAAAACCAAAAAAAAACGTGTTTTTTATATTCTAATATCTGCTTGATTTTATTTCACCATAACGTTTCTTTTCGTTAATAAAAATATTTAATGAATGCATTAATTTATAAAATTAGCTTACGCAAATAATTAAATTAATATTTAGGTTTAATATATTATTAATTATCTTTAATTTTTTAGTTCTTTTTTATTATAATCTAGTAAAGTGTTTCAGTTTGCGGATTTAATTTGTGTAGAGAATATTTTTTTTTAAATTCTGTACAGTAAACTAATTAAAAACAGCCAGTACAATAAACTAATTAAAGAAGTTTATAATTAATAAAAGGATACAGTTTTAAGCTAGAACTGTAGTAACAATTAGTGACTGAAGAAAAACAATTCAGATAAAAGACTATATAATTAGATAAAATTTAGATGTTAAACAAACGAACCTAATTTGTTTGTGCAGAATGTAAATTCCAGTGGGTATTCAAAAAATAACAAATTAAGAAAAAAAATTGTGGTTACATTGTCAGTTAATAATGTATCCAAATAAACAGAATTTCAATAAATACAAACTAACTTTATTATAAAAAACAAATTACAAACTACATCCGATCATTTGAAGATCAAAATTATTCGATGAATAATAAAACAAAAGAATCATTCTGTAATTTTTTAAACCGTGGTTTTTTTAAAATAAAAATACGAACTCTTGTACACTTATTTGTATATGCAAAAAAAACGGAAGAAAAGAATTACAAATATAAAAAAGATAAATTTTTTATTTTAATTTGAAATTTAAAGCAAATTAATTAATCTTTCTGATTTAAATTTGTCTTGTCGTGCACCCAATTATATCTAAACAAATTTTCCCGAAATTTACAAATTATGAGGAAATCAGTTTATAAAAAATTGTTTAAACTCTAAAGTTCTACGTTTTATTTAGAATATTTATAGTAGTTCGCACTCTTTTAACTATTAATTTAACTTAATATTTTATCACGATGCAGGAAAATATATTTTGAATGAGTTCTATAAATTTAGAGGAAATTCATTTTCAAAATTAGTAATTATAACAATCTATTAAACCTATTAAATCAACTAAATCTCTTAAAACAGAGTTTATAGTAAATAGATTGAAAACCAATCATAACACAAGAATCTTGTTGATTTATGATAAAACCCTATGAATTTTGTGTACAACATTAACACCCACTAAGATTTAGGTACTAAACGTTTTCCATTATCAACCAAATTATATGTTTTCTTGGTTAATATCATGTTCATATTTTTATTTATATTTTACCAAGAGTTTTTTCTTTTTGAATAATTTGTTTATTAATGTAGCAAGGTATGACCAATATAATAAAAATGTTTTAATCTAAAATCTTTCCAAAACTTCAGTTTGTCAAATTTTTAACATACCGTATAAGTATCATAAAATACGATAATTTAACAGCGTGTTTTTATCAAAATATAGGTATAAATTAGTAAGCTAACACCCTTTTTAAAAAAGCGTTTTTTTTTTATTAATTGCAGTTAGGAGTTCTGCATTATTTAATTTATAATAAATAATTAAACATTTTGCAATACACCACATCATAAATTACAAAAATTTTACCGAATTGAATTATTTATTAGAACTGATTTTTTTATATTATTGAAACAAAAATCTGTTCCAGCTTATTGTAAATTATAACATAATTACAATAAGAAGGTGATAAAAAATCTGTGAAATACATAGATATGTGTGTGTGTGTGTGTGTGTGTGTACTTTTGAACTGATAGTGGTTTTGTAGTGTGGAGGATGTGAAACGCGAAGATATGTCGAAATTTTCCTGAAGTCGAATCATGATACCCATTACAATATGTAGCTTTCTTATGAAATCGACCTATAAATTAGCTTGTTTAATCATAGGCCTATCTTTAATTCCTTAAAAACGTATACATCTACTTTATACTTCGTTTAGTTTAGTTAAGTTCTTTTTATAAGTATGATTTAGTTATAGTTACATAAACTTTATAAAATAATTAATAGCAAATAAATAAACTAAATTAATTCAAAAATTTATTGGAAAATGATATTTATTTTAAAGAATTATGGCTTTTTAAAATAGCTAAAAATACTTAACAGACCATACAAGCGAACGCTCGCGCGAATGTGAAGAATATATGTAAATATATGCATATCTGCGTACAAATTGGATGAATATAATCAATCTGAAAGTGTATAGAACTGCTTTGTAGAGGGCAGAACAGATTACGAGTTAACTGTTTGCAGTTCAGAGTTATCGCTGACTGACAACTAACCACAGGATGGAATGATACAACGGCATTTCCATCATCAATAACTAGAGAGTAACCGACAACGTGACACTGAACAACAATGAACGGAGTAAAGCTATGAAAATTTCCATTTAAACAATTTCAACACGAATTACGTGATATTAATTGAACAAAGCAGGCCTATTAAGTTTTATAATGTTACATTACTGCAATTAATTCAATTAAAAATCAAGAATTAAAAGAAAAAATAGTTAATAAATTAATTATATATTAATTTTACTAGTTAAAAACGGATCAATATTACAGCTTCCCTGTAAAACGTGATCTGAATGTAACAAACGTTTTATTCGCTAAAAACATTAAATGTACTGTACATGTCAGAAGCTAATATTGGAAAGAATCGTTAAAACTAAAGTAAGTTTGTACTATTAAAATGTACATGTAACAAAAGAACGATCTTAATTTACTTTTAATGTTTTTAATGTGTGCTACTACTAGAACGAACTTAGATCATATTATTTGTTGTAATTTCTTTTGCTAAGTAACAGTTGAACCTGAATAATATTTTTATATTTTCTGAAAAATATTCACAGAAAAACTTTTATGTTTAAAACTCTCTTGTTGAAATCTATATTTTTTTTTAAATTTTATCAGTAACTTAGGTGATTTTATTTAATTGTCCATTCTAGTAATTTAAGTTCAGTATTAGTCATCGAAGTTTAGTAATTACACAAATTTTAGCCTAGTTGTCTTAAGTAGTATAACTCTCTCTCTTTTTCCTGTTTAGCCTCCGGTAACTACCGTTCAGATAATACTTCAGTGGATGATATGTATGAGGGTATATGAAGTGTAGTCTTGTACATTCTCAGTTCGAGCATTCCTGAGATGTGTGGTTAATTGAAACCCAACCACCAAAGAACACCGGTATCCACGATCTAGTATTCAAATCCATGTAAAAATCAATTCCATGGCTTTACTAGGACTTGAACGCTGGAACTCTCGACTTTCCAAATCAGCTGATTTGGGAAGACGCGTTCACCACTAGACCAACCCGGTGGGATACTGTTAAGTAGTATCACTGTTATCCTTGTAGTATACAGAGGACAATAATGAATCGCAAGATAATTTCGTAGGTAGCAAAAACCGTGTCATCATAGTGACATTTGTAAACTTTGGCAGAAAACACAATTTTTATATCATTTACCACATAGGAAATTATTTTCTAAAAAGAAAATGCCATAAAATAAAAAAAAATCTGATTTGGACACCACGTGAATTCCTTGTACGATTATTATTACATTTTAAATCATTTAATAAGCACATTTGTTTAAAATGAAAAGCACATAAAATTTTAATTCATTAAGAGTTTATGGTACTTTTTTCTTTTTTTTGTTATTATTGTATTATTTTTTTATTTATAGTAAATTTTTTTTGCAACCAGAGGCTAATAATTATTAAAATATCAATATATTTAAATTAAAAAAAAAGTTAAAAAACAGGAGATGAAGTCTGACTCAAACTGATGTGCCTTCCCTTTGTAAGATCCAAATATTTCATTATTTAAAATTTCATTTGGCTATAACTCTGGAAACAACGAAAATATATACCACTTACGATGATATATCGTTGAAAAGCTCTCAATGAGGGCTTATTACTTCGGTTAAGAAAACTCCAAAATCCAATTTTTTTTTATTTTTGGCTTTTTTGGACAGTTTTCTTACAGTCAATTGCAATCAAAAGAGGAGGTGCACAACTAGATGTTACAATAGTCATAAATCCACAATTACAACACCCTACGGCTAATCGTTTTTGAGTTATTCGAGATACATACGTATGTACGTACAGACGTCACGCCGGAACTAGTCAAATTGGATTCAGGGATGGTCAAAATGAATATTTCCGTTGAAATTTAAAAACCGAAATTTTTCGCAATCACAATACTTCCTTTACTTCATACAAGAACGCAAAAGTATTAGAAGAAATCTTCTTTAAAGTTTCAAGGTTTATTTACAATCTGTTACACTGACCTTGAGTAAATTGGATCATACTCACAATCACATTATCAGGAATTCCCAGGAAACTTCTCAATAATTACACACTAGTATTACAAAGAACTTGTGTAGCAAGCAGCACATACAAAGTAATCTTTAAAATTTAACGACTGGCAGTAGAACAAAAGAATGAAAAATAAAACAAGTTATAAATAGAAAGAAAAACGATGAAACAGTGAAAAGAAAAAGAAAAAAATATGAAAGGAAATCTGAAAATAAAAATCGAAGAGATAATGAATGCATAGAATTCATAATTAAAGTTACACTTAAAATACTATAAAGTCACTAAAGTTCAGAATGTATAGTCGTTTTAATCTTCTAACGTCATCCCCGTTGTCTATAAGGTTTAAAGTTAAGACGTGGATCGTAATTTGAACTGTTGTATTTCCTCTCGGACCTAAATATTCGTAAAACTAAATATTCGTATATTTCACTGTTTTTTTTCAAACCAAGGTGCCTTTGGTCCACGAGTCCTTAAAAATTTCACTTTAATTTATTTTCCTGATGAATTAATTCACCAAGGTAGTACGTGGGAAAATGAAAATGGAAATTTGTAGCGTATGAAAAATAGCATACCTGCCCGATATTCAAACCCGAGACCCCCGGTTGAGATATCGAGATTCTACCACTCCGTTACGGAGATCTGTCGATCTCCGTAACGATTTTATTTTATCTTTTGAAAAAACTACGGATTATATGAAATTTTATCACTAAATTTTAACTTAAATGAGTCAACTTGGTAATCCTATTTATCAAGGTTGGAGCCAAGAGATAAATATAAAAATATTCTTCAGTATAGACTAGTGCATAATTAAAGTCAATTTAAACTTAAAATTAATGTAATGTAAGGGTAAATTTTATTTAAATTCCGATAAGATCTGCTTTTAGATACGGTCACCTTAATCATTTTAAATTAATAATGAATGACTTGCTTTAAAATTTTCTGAATTTATTATTGTGTAATAAGTATTATAATAAAAACATTTGATACTGAATAACAAGTTAATAAAGTGAAAAAAGAAAAAGAAAAACAGTGCTATGCAGCTAATAGTATTTAATCTTTCGTGCGCGCGCGCGCCTAACTTTTTAATTATTCACGTCTGCGTATTTGAGATCATATAGTGGATGTAATTTCCAGCACAGTTAAATTTCCTTTAGAATACATGTTCTTTCATAATTTTTTAATCTGAAAAGATAAGTTTCAGTCTTTTAATACAAAGCAATTAGTAATCTGAAAAGTTTTAAAAGAAATCTTTAATCTGTTCCCCAAACACATAACAAAAAATTTCAAATTATATCATCTTTTTCAACTATTTACTATTTACTAACACCCAATTTAAAAATCATAATAGAAGAATATACACTTGGAAAAAGCCAGGCGATACTGCAAGGTATCAGATAGATTATATCATGGTTAAGCAAAGATTTAGAAATCAACTCGTGGACTGCAAAACTTACCCTGGAGCAGACATTGATAGCGACCATAATTTGGTGATAATGAAATGTAGATTGGGGTTTAAAAACCTGAAGAAAAGGTGTCAGATGAATCGGTGGAATTTAGAGAAGCTTGAGGAAGAGGAGGTAAAGAAGATTTTTGAGGAGGACATCGCTAGAGGTCTGAGTAAAAAAGATAAGATAGAAAATGTAGAAGAAGAATGGGAGAATGTTAAAAAGGAAATTCTTAAATCAGCAGAAGCGAACTTAGGAGGAATAAAGAGAACTGGTAGAAAACCTTGGGTTTCAGACGATATATTGCAGCTGATGGATGAACGTAGAAAATATAAGAATGCTAGTGATGAAGAAAGTAAAAGGAACTATCGGCAATTAAGAAATGCTATAAACAGGAAGTGCAAACTGGCGAAAGAAGAGTGGATTAAAGAAAAGTGTTCAGAAGTGGAAAGAGAAATGAACATTGGTAAAATAGACGGAGCATACAGGAAAGTTAAGGAAAATTTTGGGGTACATAAATTAAAATCTAATAATGTGTTAAACAAAGATGGTACACCTATATATAATACGAAAGGTAAAGTCGATAGATGGGTGGAATATATTGAAGAATTATACGGAGGAAATGAATTAGAAAATGGTTTTATAGAGGAAGAAGAGGAAGTTGAGGAGGATGAAATGGGAGAAACAATACTGAGATCTGAATTTAAGAGAGCATTAAAAGATTTAAATGGCAGAAAGGCTCCTGGAATAGACGGAATACCTGTAGAATTACTGCGCAGTGCAGGGGAGGAGGCGATTGATAGATTATACAAACTGCTGTGTAATATTTATGAAAAAGGGGAATTTCCGTCAGACTTCAAAAAAAGTGTTATAGTAATGATACCAAAGAAATCAGGGGCAGATAAATGTGAAGAATACAGAACCATTAGTTTAACTAGTCATGCATCAAAAATCTTAACTAGAATTCTATACAGAAGAATTGAGAGGAGAGTGGAGGAAGTGTTAGGAGAAGACCAATTTGGTTTCAGGAAAAGTATAGGGACAAGGGAAGCAATTTTAGGCCTCAGATTAATAGTAGAAGGAAGATTAAAGAAAAACAAACCAACATACTTGGCGTTTATAGACCTAGAAAAGGCATTCGATAACGTAGACTGGAATAAAATGTTCAGCATTTTAAAAAAATTAGGGTTCAAATACAGAGATAGAAGAACAATTGCTAACATGTACAGGAACCAAACAGCAACAGTAGCAATTGAAGAACATAAGAAAGAAGCCATAATAAGAAAGGGAGTCCGACAAGGATGTTCTCTATCTCCGTTACTTTTTAATCTTTACATGGAACTAGCAGTTAATGATGTTAAAGAACAATTTAGATTCGGAGTAACAGTACAAGGTGAAAAGATAAAGATGCTACGATTTGCTGATGATATAGTAATTCTAGCCGAGAATAAAAAGGATTTAGAAGAAACAATGAACGGCATAGATGAAGTCCTACGCAAGAACTATCGCATGAAAATAAACAAGAACAAAACAAAAGTAATGAAATGTAGTAGAAATAACAAAGATGGACCACTGAATGTGAAAATAGGAGGAGAAAAGATTATGGAGGTAGAAGAATTTTGTTATTTGGGAAGTAGAATTACTAAAGATGGACGAAGCAGGAGCGATATAAAATGCCGAATAGCACAAGCTAAACGAGCCTTCAGTAAGAAATATAAGTTGTTTACATCAAAAATTAATTTAAATCTCAGGAAAAGATTTTTGAAAGTGTATGTTTGGAGTGTCGCTTTATATGGAAGTGAAACTTGGACAATCGGAGTGTCTGAGAAGAAAAGATTAGAAGCTTTTGAAATGTGGTGCTATAGGAGAATGTTAAAAATCAGATGGGTGGATAAAGTGACAAATGAAGAGGTATTGCGGCAAATAGATGAAGAAAGAAGCATTTGGAAGAATATAGTTAAAAGAAGAGACAGACTTATAGGCCACATACTAAGGCATCCTGGAATAGTCGCTTTAATATTGGAAGGACAGGTGGAAGGGAAAAATTGTGTAGGCAGGCCACGTTTGGAGTATGTAAAACAAATTGTTGGGGATGTAGGATGTAGAGGGTATACTGAAATGAAACGACTAGCACTAGATAGGGAATCTTGGAGAGCTGCATCAAACCAGTCAAATGACTGAAGACAAAAAAAAAAAAATTCAACTATTATCAACAGCTTGATTAGTTTATCGCAGAGACCATACCTACTTTTTTCTAATGATAATCATTTTCCTCTTTCCCCTCTCATTGCCACAAACAAATTCATATCAGTTTTACTATTTTTTGTAAGTTACATAAAATATCTATAAACCATAATTTGAACTTAATTATTCAGTAACGAAATGGATTTCTACTAAGTTTTTTTTTGTAAGTTTTTAACATAAGTGAAATTCAATTTTGATCAAACAGAAACTAGTTCTTGTCATATTGATAATTTATTACTTGATTTTAATAATTTATCTTTTGAAAATTAACATGAACATAATTGCATAATTATCCGGTTTATAAATTTGTGGAGGAGCCTTTACTGCAACTAAAATATTGAAAAATAGCATGAGTTACTCTTGCTGATAATTATTAAAAAAAAAAGAAAAAAAAATGCTTTTCACCTGAACAATGTGTTTTGCAATTCCAGTACAAGAAATATTAAATAATTATCAATTCAGTTTCCAAAGTGAGTTTGGAAACTCAACATGAGTTTGGCAAAGTTTGGAATAATTATTTACTTACTTTTTAACATAAGTGAATATGAATTTTTATGAACATAAGTGAAATTAAAAAACTCCTTAATTGCAAAATATATAGTGATATACTTTGCAATTAAGGAGTTTAATAAGGAAGAGAGTAATGAAGGGGATTAAAATTATCAGATAGACAAAAAATTCATGCATTCAAGAATGCGATAAAAATTTCCAAAAATATTAATTTCAACAAACAATACCTTGGAAAATTATGAATTAAAATTGTCGTTGCTTTTTTGTTATAAAGTTCCTGGTAAACAGGATGTATAGAAAAATCAAAAATCAAAAACTTCTAATTGAGAAAAGTCATAAATAGAGAAAAGATCTATATCAAATTATTTGTAATGAAAGAATTAACTAAAAGATGAATTTGAAAATTTTAATAACTAGATTTATGATACCATCAGTACAATACGTTAGGAGAAAGTTTGCCCCTCCCCAACTGTATGTCTAGTGTACTAGTCATTGAAATAGCCTGTTGTGTTTGTACTCTATATAGATATATGTCATGTTAATAGTAATCGGATGATGTCATCTGGTTTGATAGTACAACAAACCGCACTTGCTCGTCACCCATAAGCCAGCTGACAGTTCGATTGACAAAGACAGGGGCAAACATTCAGCTCACTTAATGTACGGATTAAAGTTATATTGCAAACGATCGAGGTTAGTTAATATTGTTTTGAATATTTATTAATTTGTTAACATTTTTATGAATAATCTTTCTTCAGTTTACGTAAAAAATTACAAAAGCGTTTTCCATTACAAAGGATATAGGGCTAACATAAAAGAAAGATATTCAGGGATTCGCTTTATTGTGTCATAATACTGAATCCTAGATACTAAATAATGTTTAAGTCAAAAACTCTCACCAGTTTTACGGAAATTACTGGGTTTCTTCCAAGATGAATTTATCTAAATACATCGTAAAAGAATAAATATTAAAAATATTATTTTGTTTGCTAAGTAAATGGAGGATTCAACAGAGATGATGAAATATAGCCTAGCTTTTATCTTACAATAAGATATATGCGACTGCCAATAACGGGCCAAGTTTCAATAAAAATACATCTGGGAAATGTATAGAACAAATTTAACATACAATCAAGAATAAAAAGCTAAAAAAAAAACATCAGATTTTTATTCTGAAAAATGCCTATTGCAGAAAGAAAATCATTAAATTACGTTTTATTATTCTATTATATAATCTTTGAATTATAGATGTTACAGAAAATTTGATTAATCTGGTGATTAAGCATAATTACCGGTTAATATGTATAATCGCCCCCAGTGTTGGAGAATAACACATATAATTTGTATATTTAACGTCAATTAGATGAGGTTAGCAAGTGAAGCGAGCAAGTTATGTTCGGGTTGGTTATGTTGATGTACCCACCGGGTTGGTCTAGTGGTGAACGCGTCTTTGCAAATCTGCTGATTTCGAAGTCGAAAGTTTTAAAGTTCAACTCCTAGTAAAGGCAGTTACTTTTATACAGATTTGAATACTAGATTGTGGATACCGGTGTTCTTTGGTGGTTGGGTTTCAATCAACCACACATCTCAGAAATGGTCGACTTGCGACTGTACAAGACTACACTTCATTTATACTCATACTCATCGTCCTTCATTCTCTTAATTAATCCACACAGTGGTTCCGGAGGCTAAACAGAAAAAGAAAAAAAGGTAATGTTGATATAGATACGACTCATCAGTACATCATCTAACAAAACATAAACTACGCAAGCTTCGCTCGCTAACCTCGATTAACTAACAGTAATATTTTGATTATTTAAATAATAAATTGCTTATAATCGAGTTATTTTAATATGTAAAATATGTTAATATGGAGAATATGTAATATGACTGGTAATTGCTATACATTTATTAAATTCTCCAACATTGGAGGCGAATAAACATATTAACCGGTTATTATGCATATTTATTGGATTAATCAAATTTACCGTAACATAGAATCAAAGGAAATTATTAATTTAATCTTTGAAGGTCAAGCTTTATATTAATATATTTAACCGTTATTTTTTGATCGTTCATTACTTTTTATAACTATTAATCAAAAAATTTGGAAAAAAAATTTAAATAAAGTTATTATCCAAATCATAATTGATATAATCAATATACGAAAAACACCTCATTTACAACAGGATATAACAAATTTAACTTGAAAAGACATATTATCTACTTCCATTTGAGTGGAAAGTAAAATAAACACATACCACATAAAAGATAAGTACTGAAACATTTGAACATAATACATCATTGAATATTTAAGAAAAAACTAGGAAACAATCCCTTCAACTCTTCCTTAAAGCGTTGAAAAAAAGTTTCAAATTCAGCCAAATGTATTAGGAGGTAGGCGATACCCTAATTTACTTCTAAAATAAATCTTTTTTTCCCTTGTTACGAAATCTATATGAAGTACTATTTCAGGATAGAAATAATGAAATTGATAGAATTCTATAGATTTCATGATTTTATTATATTTCTTTAAACAGAACTTCATAAAGTTCTTGCAGCGAAAGTAGTTAGTTTAATTGACCGATTAATAAAGTAGATTATTAATTATAATAATTCCTTCTACTTCGAAGATTCTTAATTATTTTTAAATCTGGCTGTTTATTATATGATTTTTGGGAAAGAAAAGTACAGTAACAAACAAAATAATAAAAATTTTTGTAACAATACTTCATATTAAATAAAATAACAATAAATTAAAAATATTATAATTTTTTTTATTATTATGATTGTTATATTTATTTCCATTCCTACAAAACTGAAAGTAAAAAATAAATATTTTATCTGTTAAGTGGCAAAACCAAAAAGTTGTGTAGAACCGGCTATGAAAATTTAATTACTGTTAAATATAGTATAGCTAGCCTCAAAAATAAAAGCATTTCAAGCTTAAAAAAATAAAAAAAAAAATAATAGGAGTTACTCCATTTCCGATTGTCTTATTAATCGAGCGGAATAATACTCATCAGAACATCAAAAAAGCACATCAAAATTCATATTATATTTAAACATATAAGCGATTCCCTCGTTCTCTTCACGTAAACAGTTGTTCGTTACAATAAATCAATGATTACGAAGAAATCAAACTTTGAATTGTATATCATGCATGTGATATGCTTTACATGCAAAATAATCAAAAGAAAAACTGGGGAAATTATCATAAAGCAATTATCTGATTTAAAACTAAGTTTTTAACGAATTGTTTATTAAAAGAATAACTATAATTAAGGAAAATACAATGGGTAACACATAAATACAATTCTACTCAACTAAAGATGTAAGAACGCGTAATACAAATTAATAAACTATTTGAATAGGAAGAAGATTAAGACTAGTTATCTGACAGATCTGACAGAAAGAATACCTAAATTAGAGGTACTAATATATCAAAATTTACAAAAAAATTATGTTTTGAGTCCTAATTGAAAAATACTACAATTTTCCCTGTTTGTATCACTCCTTTCAACAGAATAATTTTGTAAAATATCAATTTTTTATCACAACAGAAAGTAATTTGGTTTCCAGACGAATGTAGCTGGAATAGCTATATTAAAGGGGAAAGGATGGGGATCATGTCAAAAATGGAGTACCTGAAGTTTTGCAAATATTTACGTTTTAGGGTCCAACTAGTTATCTAAACCAAAAAAGTATGTATGTCGCATTACTTTGGACTTATATATCAGGACTGAACAAACCGATTTTCTTCAAATTTGGTTTAAATATAAATATATATATTGGTTGATATATAAATATATTGGTTCTATATATGGGTCATTGATCATATTAATATTTTTTTAATTGTGCAGATGCCAATAATCTACTGTGTGTGGCACTCGCTCTTGTGTATTTGCCTGGTGAATATTGCGCCTCTGTGTAAAAACAGCGCCCACACAACAAAGATTGATGTGTAGCCATGAGGAATCCATGAGGATTATCACTAGTTCTGTTAGATCTACTCCGATTCAGTGGTTGCCTGTCCTGGCTAATATTGCTCCGCAAGATCTGAAGAAGAAAGCAGCTAAGGTAGATTTTTTCAAGAGGATCACCTCTCATAATATCTCTTCCTTGTACGACGCCCTAGAAGATCTACCAAAAAAAAACTCGGCTGAGGTCACGCAAACCGTCCTGGGCTGAACTAGAAAGTTTCAATTCTGTTGACGTGGCCTCTAAGTGACGACAACGCTAGAATGAACGCCCACCCAATTATAGTCACCTGGTTCAAGATCCAACAAAGTAGGTTGGGGGATTCCAACTACCGCGCCAAACCTAATCGTGGCTGAACCGCATTAGAACGGGTCAAGGAAGGTGTGGTTACACCTTTAAGAGGTGGGGTTTCCGCCTATCTGCTGACTGCGACTGTGGAGCCGAAGAGCAGACAATAGAACATACTGTTACGAAGTGCCTTCTTTAAGAGTTTGACGTTGATCTGGGGAACTCTACATCATGTGACTCCGGGTGCTCTTGACTGGTTGTCAAATTTGGACATTTCCATCTGACTGTGGATACTCAGTATACTTGTAAAACCACACGATGTATATAAGTAAATATATGTATTGATCGTATTAATATATTTTTTTTTAATTCGTTAAGGGGATATTGCAAAAAATAATTTCGATTTTCTTCAGAGACCTTTTATAAAAATCTTATTAAAGCAAATTTCTTACAATGCAAATAATTATTTTTATTAAATCAACCACCACCTCTTAATATTGAAATTTAAAATTTTCTGTTCTTTTGATTTGTGTTGTAAATATTTTTCAAACAATTTTTTGATGGTTTTTATATCATATGTATTACCGATCAAGAACTATCATATAGACCTATCAAGAAATGTCTACAGTTGTTTGGAAATCTTTTTCTCTTATTTTAGGCCTTATTGAAGGAAGTGTTAGATTTGGAGAAAAATTTACATAAGAAAATTTGTTAAGCCTACATATATTTTTCTAGGGAAAAAAAAAATTTTTTAATTTTTTTAAATTTATTTTCCAGCTATAAAAATATATATTTCGGTTTTTGTTTTTTCGTTCTAACTTTTTTATTATTATTAGAAAAACCGTTTTGTATTTTTCTTCATCACTTAAATGATTCTTAAAATTCAAGTAGCTTTAGTAGTTATATTATATTCCTGATTTTAAATGAAAAGCAATTCTTTTTCATTGGTTTCATAAAAACTGTACTATATTTTTTCAATATTTTAAATCAATTTTCTTTTGCATTGACAATGTTGTGCAATGTATTGTATAACTTAACCTACGTAGCCGGGTATGTCAAGCAATAATTGACAAGCTTTTCTGCATATAGATTTAGGACTATCCAGTACAATAAATATCACAGGCAGACGTAAAAATAAATAATAGAGGTATTTTTAATTATTAATTTTTGTTATACTTTAGGAAAAACCCAATTTCTGAGATAATTTTTATATGATTTCAGTTGTATAGATGAACAATCACACGAATTTTTATGATATTACAATTAATTTTAAATCACATTATACATTGTATAATATTAAAACCTTCTTGTCATTTTAAGCGGAAATTCATTTTTCTGTTCCATTGTTATATTGTCTAGAAGCCATCATCATTTTAATTAAATTTCATTGACCGTTGTTTTTAAAGATGAAATATTATATAACTCCTGATAGTAGTATATTCTAACCAGACATATGATATTAAATATTTTATCATTTATTGATTTATTCGTTGACAGCTTAAATTCCGTATGTTTATTTATGATTTTAGAATTTAAATAAATATTAAGCTGAATAACTAAATGCGATTATGAGGTAACAATTAAATACAATAATACTTAGGTTTCACACAAAATGTGTTATTCAAATTTAACTGTTGTCTGAATTCTGAATTAGACTACACTAAATTTGCTTAATTCCTGTACACATTAGTCGTTGCTCTAGTAACATTAACACCAATAATAGCATATTGTTCTTCAATGAATGATTCACTGAGCACGCACCTCTAATTTATTCAATTCACTATTGCTATCTCTGCTGTTTCAATTTTAGTAGTTGTATAATCTTACAGTACTCTTCCAAATGTATAACAGTTGGTTGTTTCAACACTATAAATTGCCTTACTGTAGTAAAATCATCCCATTTATAGAACATCTAATTATTTTTAAGAATGATTTATGATTTCACATTTATATTCTATCTCTGTCTTATAACCGAATTAAGCCTTATATTACTTTGTGAAAATGGTGAATTTATACGAACAAAGTACATAAATAATTATTCAGTCGATAGGTGATATGTTTTGTGTAACTGCCAAATATGACCGCAAAAATACTAAGGGCTTGTTCCAAAACAACGTAACAGATTTTTACAACGAGTTGGATATTTGCCCGCTTTTTGATACTTCATTCATCCTCTACAAAAAACTATTACTCCAAAACACACCATAAAATAAAATACTTTAGAAATTTTAATACTTATAAAAATATAGTAAAAATAAGTACAAATCGGCCCGTTAGTAAATCGATAAAATAAAATCTCTAATGTTTGGAACTGATGAAAATAAAATACTATAATCGGTTAGTATGCCCTTGATCCCTCACTTGAAATGTTTACCGCCGCACCGCCTTATGTATTAAAATAATATGAACATTTTTTATAATCTAAAGATAACATATAATAATAAATTATTTATAAGATGGTAATATTTATGGTTTTTATTGCTTCTGATGACTGGAGTATCAAGAGAACGATTAACGTTCAATAGTTTGTTGCCCGTATGGTAAAAAAGATTTAATAACCCAACCTTACACTATAAATTTGTTTACATTTGCTAAAAAGATAAATGAAATGAATTATAAGTTTTTCAAAGATACATCATTGCAACTTAAAATAGTAAAGAACCATGGAATAGGTTATACGTTCTTCAACTATAAATTATTTGGAATTAAAATTAATTATTATTCTTTTTTAGTGAAAACACATTTTTCAAAATAAGTAAGTGTTGGTATCTATTAATCAGCTATGGTTCTTTAGATATCTAAAGAATTTATATTACAAATAAAATTATTCTGTTACAATTCTATATGCATTCAATCAAATATTCCAAGTTGTAGTGAATTCTGTTTTGTAATTGGAAGGGATAAATGAAGATTTTCTACAAAAGTAGATCGTAGAAGCTTTTATATTAACAAGGAGAAGGTGCTTTAATTCTTCAGACACCAGCAATTCAAGGGAAAGGATAAATGGTTTTGAAATCACTGCAACAGAGAGTACGAAAGAATGTATTTTTTCGATCAAAAAATTTAAGGATATTTCCTTATTCATAAATTATATAGTTTCCATTGATTATCTCTCTCTCATTCTCTCTCTCTCTCTCTCTCTCTTTCAGTTTTGCTACTCTATTTAATGCATATAATATGAAAAAACTTAAAAAGTATTGGGAATCTAATTCGAAATGTTCAACATATGAATACATATATTTCATTATATAAAAATATTATTTTTGTCTTTTATTCAGTACATTTTTTCATTAATACCACTAAAATCTAACTCGGTTATAAATTTAGTATTTTTTTATTTATAAATTTTTAGTTAAAATATTTTTAATTTAAATAATGTTTAATTGAAAATATTTCTTTTTTGTTTGGTTCATTTTTAATTTCTCTATAAAATTTTACTTTTCTTAAAAAAATATATAAATTTTAATGATAATTTTAGGCTGATAAAAAACTTGGGTATACATAATATAATAAAATAACTGATCTGTTGAATATTATAGAACTGACAATCCCATCACCTGTGTTATATTTCGTAATAAATGACGAAACTCCTGCTTCCGAGTCTATCATGTTATTTGTGAACGACCCCTGATATTTAGATAATAGTAACCACAATGTAATGAAATGAATATATTATGACTCAGCTTGTAGTTTATTAGTAATTCATCCATAAAAAAAAAAAAATATATATATATAGGTAAATATTATAGTATATAAAAGTAATATTGCTAATCATTGTACGGATAAAGAAAAAATATGAAAGGAATAAATAAATATTTAAAGATAAAAGATTTTATAACAATTACAATTCAATTAATCTAAATTATAATTATAATCCCAGGATAAAAAACATTTCCAGTTTTGTATGTTTTGAATAAAAAATGTCTTCAGATTATCTATTGTAGGTCAAAGAACAAATATAATATGAGAAGGAAACCATAAATTATTCAATGACAACATTTTATGATTTGTAATAATAGTAACATACATACTTATTAATGCAGTTTTTTATACTATTAAAAAAATGTTGATTCAGCAACTTACAAACACACTATTTCAATAATCACGTTTTCTATTCCAAGAGCTGGTACAATGTAAAGAAAGTACAACGTACGTGTACATATTACCTTCTGTATAATGTGCAATGTACATATTGAAATGTCAGTTAACAATAAAACGTGCATGGATTTCCCTCACAATTCCCGCTGGATAATACTGATCAATAAAAAAAATACAGAAAAACAGTTTCCTTTATTTTATTCCATATATAATTTACAACCGAAAAAGGAAAATGAATTAATTATTCTAAATTACCTACACCACCTTACATTTATGACACAGGTACAGAGTTTGAAACTCAAGAAAGACCTGTTAAATATTACTTTTACAGAGAATTATCGTGTTTATTTTACAGTTGCATTCTACGATTAATACAGCTAAAATGATAACTTCTAGAAACAAATTTAAGCTGTATTTCAATGAGTTCATACCAATTTGTATTTGCATAAAATAGCAACGGGAAAAAGGAACCTCTTAATTCGTCATTCTTTTTAAGCATAACAACCATAAAGTTATTATTATGGAAAGCGGTTAAGATTAACTTACAAAAACTATTTTAAACTTTTAAAACTTAAAATTTTGTTTAATTAAGTCATTTTCCTTTGAGTAAAGATAATTAAATATCAAGCTTAGATAGTTGGACTGAAGAAGAAGGTGAGCATTATTAAATAACAAATTGTTGTTGAACAAGGCGTTTTTAAAGTCAATGTGGGCCTACGGGATACAACTTTGGGTTACGGTAAATAATAGTAATATCGACATCATCCAAAGATTGCAGAAAAAAATACTGAGGAACATTTCGGAGGTGCCATGGTTTGCGAAGAACAAAGAGATCCACGATTATCTAGGGATGCTATCTATTAGTGAAGAAATCCACCGGCTAAGTTCAAAGTATGTAACCCACCGGGTTGGTCTAGTGGTTAACGCGTCTTCCCAAATCAGCTGATTTGGAAATCGAGAGTTACAGCGTTCAAGTCCTAGTAAAGCCAGTTATTTTTACACGGATTTGAATACTAGATCGTGGATACCGGTGTTCTTTGGTGGTTGGGTTTCAATTAACCACACATCTCAGGAATGGTCGAACTGAGAATGTACAAGCTACACTTCATTTATACTCATACATATCATCCTCTGAAGAATTATCTAAACGGTAGTTACCGGAGGCTAAACAGGAAAAAGAATGGAAAGTTCAAAGTATGTACTTAAGCTTAACGCGCACGAATACCATCTGATTGTTAGTCATTTGGATTACACTAAGGATGTGAGAAGACTAAAGACGCCTGCATGTACTGGATCTAGAGGCTATTGTGTGTTGAATATCATGATATATTTTTCTTAAATTTTTATGATATTATGTAGAATTATTTTAATCTAGCAACATGTTTTCTTTTCTTCTGTTGTTTATGTATTACTTAAATTTCGAGGTTTTGACTTCGTTTCTTATATTTCTTTTTAACCATTTAATTTTACTGTTGTTCTTTGAGTGAAGCAGATAACATGAAATCACTGGTCTTCTACATTCCCCTAGAAAACCTGGCAGTAAATTACTAAACCATTTTTGGTAATGACTTACTGCTCATCCCTGCACACCCTCAACCGTTAAGTTAGTGTTATTCATTACATTATTTTTTTAAAAAACAGAGCAGTTAAGTACATATTTATACTTAACCGTAATTAGTGATAATATTTTTTGACTGTGGGGAAAAAATGTTTCTTTATAAAATAAATAAAAAATTATATTCGTAACGGATGATGTAATTACTACTGTTCCTTGTATTTCAGGAATAATAAGTTTTATTAACTGTTCATTATTATTAGTAAGGTTATTTTTTATGCTTTACTTGATTTGCAAATTACTTTATATGAAAACTAAATACAGGCATATAAAAGATAACAAATGAATACGTAAAACTGAAGAAATAAGCCTGCAAATTTAATGGGGCAGAAGAATTAATGTGAAATAAAATCATAATGCCAAAAAGAAAATCGATGGTTTAAAACGTGTTTTAGCTAAAAAAAAACCGCCATAAATCTATTGAAATATAAAGATCTACTAAGAAAATTTATTTTTGTAGGTTTAGTTGAATTATTAAATGCATAGGTTAAATAACGTAAGAATTAATTAAATAGTTTTTTTTTAAATTAAATAACAATAACATGATTTTCTGATTGTTGTATTCTATGTAAAGTAACAAAGGGTACTATAGCCAGAATTCAGAGTTGTTTTTCTGTTAAATGATGTATTATCATACAACTAGCCAATGAAGAGAACAGATTGATGATGTCTCATAAAGGCTAAACGTCTCCTACATTTTGATGGACTTACAAAGTTAATGTACAACATTATACTGGATTCGTAAAGAATGCAAAAAATGTTTCTTTGTATACTTTTCTAGCGTTTTATTTTTCATGCAAATTGCTAAGGCGTTTCTAAGAACGGTTAATAGACATCAATAAGTTAAAAGAGTAAAAAGTGAGAAAAATCCATAAAATACAATTTTTGAGAGGTAAATATAATAAATTTTCTCAATGGTATTATTATTTTCCACTGAATTACTAAATACTATTCTTTTCAGATAATTTGAAAATAGAAGCGCGAATGCTATTTAAAAATAATTCCAACCCACGTGAAGATATAACACCCACTTCATAGCGCCACCATTCTCATCCACTTTCCTTAAACATTTGATACGATCAATATTGCTACCACAACCTTCATGACTGTAGTTAAACAGTTTTGAAGATAAAAAACTAAATAGAAGACAAATATACAAATCTACTCGTAAAATAATTTACCAATCAAGATATTATTGTTGCAATTCCTACTTTTTGACAAACAGTTTTTCAGTTCTAAAACGCAAATACAGGAAGTAAACTTTTAATAAAATAATTTCAAAAATGTTTTGGCATATTATGAGTTTATTAATTATTAATTTAAACTACAACTTTATATTAATCTTAAATATTATGTAATAAAAGAAAAAAACGGTCATGCTCACTAAAAAAATTTGAAAACGAAACTTAATGGATTACATTTACCTAAAGAAATTAACATTTTGTGTGAATGAAAGCAACTTATTCTTTCTAATTCTATTTTAAGAGCGGAAAACTCATCTTTCCGATCGATTTTTTTCTAATTGTTTAATCCTGTATTAGAGCAATCGTGATGAAGTTTAAAAACAATGAATCATCATTTTCTTCCTTTTATCCAATCACTGGGTTAAGCGCTTGGTCGTAGAGTGCATTTCCCTTTATCCTTAGATTCAAAGAAAAAGTAGAATTCCTTTACCCATCCTTTTTATAATTAAATATGTTCATAAAAAAACAAAGAAGAATTATTACATAATGTTTTAAAATTATACTTCGTATTCAATAAAATACATTTAAGAAACTTATTAGATATTTATAACTAAACAACTCTAATACATCGGAGAAAGAGAAAAAATCTATTCCTTCTAACAACTCAACAAGAAAAAAAATTTATAATGGTGTGCGAGCTTTTAAGTTGCTCTAAGAGTACTACAAAAGAAGTTAGTTCTGCACCAACTACTACAAAACTAAACTACAATGACAGGCGATCGATATCTAAAAGGGTACGAACAAATTAGTTTAAATAGAAGTGCTCCATTTATTATTCAGTTCACATCTACGTTATAATTTTGTGTAGGCTGACACCAAAGAAAGAATAAAATAATAGGTCTAATAAATAAATGAAATATATGAATGAATGTAAACACGGATATATATATCATCATAAACCATCCGGTTTAGAAATCGTAGCGAGTTCCTTAGTTATAAAGTACTGTACTGTAAAAACTTAATTTGTTAATTATTTTTAATTACTTTACTACATAACTCCCCGCTCCCACTGTTTCCATTGAAAACTCAATATTTTTCTACGAATTGCTTGATAATCCCAAACTTTTAATCTTCCATCAGTATTCTTCATTTCCTTTTTCATTTTCATGAACTTATTACTCAATAATTTTTACATACTAAAAATTTCCTTCTTCCAGTGAGCTGCTCTCGAATCGCTTCATCAATGATGATCTTCCAGCTACATACTTCAGCGGCTGAATGCCTTGGGGGCCCTCTCGAGCATGAGGGTGGTCGCTTTGGTGCGGTGAAGCCGTGGACAACTCGCTCCCGGTGCCTGAGGGTGTTGCTCACGTTTTTAGTGATTATGGCTGACGGTCGTGTGGGTAAGTAATAAGTTGGTAAGTAGTTGAGTTGTGTGTGTGTGCTAGATAGTGAGTGGGTGTGTATACACTGGGTGAGATTTTGAAAATTTAATTACAGATGAGTGTGCTTTGGTGGATAAGTTAGGTCTTGTGGCCATGTCTTCATGATGGTTGTGCACTTGTCTTGTGTTAGCTTGATTGTATGAATGTAGAAATGTGTGTGGTATGTCTTGCTACCTGTTTTTCCTCCTTTAGGTATTTGTGGTGTGCAATGTGTGCGTGTAGTAGTCTGGTATGAATGATATTTGCTTGTGGAGATTGAATGGGTGTGGGCGCTTACCCCCCTCCTGAAGTAATGCTTAATTAATGGTTTTCCAGCAGGTAGGGTCGCCAGGGGTGGAGGTTTAGTCGGTAGTGCGCAGGAATAAAAACGCATTTTCTGTAACAGCTGCGGGGAACAATCTACCGACTCCGACACTGCTTCTGCGCCCGTAAATGGGGTTTCTCCACCTCAAAAAAAAGCTACATCCTTCAACAATCCTCAGAAATCATATTTTTGAAATATTTATTTTGTAGAAATATGCGCACATTCTTTTATGCCGTTATTACATTTAGGAGAACAAATTTTAATTTAAAATTTAACTCATTTTGTTTTATTTTAAATACTCCAAAGAAAAAAATGATAATAGGTGAAGAATTTTTTTTATTATATTTCTAAGATTACATAGATTAAAATATGTTTTTGTATAATTATTAAATTCATTTATTTACAATTATCACTTTCTTTTAATTATTATTTTTTATAAACAAAAATTAACATTATTTTACGATATTTCACAATTCTTAAAATAATACAATGTTTTTTTATTTAATTATAAAGTTACTGTAAAATATCTTATAAGAGAAATACTTGTATCCTGCAAATAGCAATCTCTTAATTGAAATACCATCAATCAATCAATCACATATAATTGCATGTTTTAATCGATTATAACATTCTGTTATGACATCATAAAACACTTCTACAAAGAGTTGGTAATAATTGATATTCTTATTTGTTTCTATCCCCCATGTATTTTTTTCTCCTTTCCACTTTATATCTGTAATTTCATGAATACCTCAACGTATTTTAAGATATGAAAAATTACAGTAAATAAGTGTCGTAAGTATTCTTTATTTTTACAGTAGCGGAAAATTTAATGTGCAAAGAAATGTACATTTGATTTTATTTTCTTACTGTTGGTAACAATAATTTAACACATGAATGACGTAAGCGTTAGATTTTACGGTTTGAGATTGTTTATCGACTTTTCCCTAACAGTTTTTGTTTTCCATTTTGAAACAATGTTTTATGTGAATGTTCTTATGTTATGCGGTTATTGGTAATTCAAAAAGTTCTTTAGTGTTTTACTTTTGATTTTTCGTTTTATTGAGAATTATTGCAGCACGAAGGAAACTATGAACTATTACGCGCTGTGTCTTTACCTCAGCACGTAATTGACTGATCTCAAAACAAACATCAGAGGAAAAAGAGGTTAAATTATCTAGACTTAATAAAAATTTTTTTAATTTTTGAAAGGCAGGATAATTTTTTTTAGGAAGTCGAATTTTAAAGCTCACCTACTGAAGTTGTTTATTGCACAGATCAAGTAAAGTAGTGAATACAAGACTGTCAATTATAGACCTGAAGTGTGCCTTATCCACAACTTTCATTATTCAACAATATCTATTTCATTAAGTTTGACTGAAATGTGGTAGCTAGCCAAAAAGTAATTAAAAAAACTGCTAATCAACGAAAAGTGCACTCAAAAATGAGGAAACGAACTAATTGAAAAATAAATGAGTATTATAATTGTATTTCATAATGTTTAATTGTGATAAATAATAAAATATGATAAAAAGCTCTTTTTTCGGGTCAATGTTTTCCTCTATTGTATAGACACAACCAAAATCGAAAGAAAAATCAATTAGGTAAATAATATCTTCCTGAATTTAAACGTTTTTATTTTCTAATTATAGGATAGTAAGTGCACCAACTCAAAGTGCTACCATCAAAGGAAAATATTAAAACACTGAAGTAAGACAGTGACTCATATTTACATAGTAAACGTATATGTAAATTAATTATCGTTCTAAAGAAATGAGAATTTGCAACTGTCTAATTCACGGTTGCAGAGCAAACTAATTAGAACAGTGCTTTTGTTTTTCCATTTGCTCAATTGTTTTCTTTATTTTCACTGTTTTTATTAGTTTTCTATTCTTTATCTCTGGAAAAGAATTTCTAGAAATAACATTTTTTTATTGTATCGCATTTGAGCATATTAATACATAATCAAGGAATATTTTTTCTCCAAAAATATTTTAATTATATTCTTGAAATCATATTTTGTAATTCATGATTCAAAAAATTATTAAAAAAATAAGAAACTGAATTAAATAAAGTCACAGAAATCTTTTCAAAATGGAAATAAAAAATTTTAATTTTATTATTTACCCTTAATATTTCAAACTTACTCTCTTTCTTTTTCCCGTTTAGCCTCCGGAAATTACCGTTCAGGTATTACTTCAGAGGATGTATGAGGATGACATGTATGAGTGTAAATGAAGTGTAGTCTTTTACAGCTTCAGTTTGACCATTCCTGAATTTAGTTAATTGAAACCCAACCACCAAAGAACACAGGCATCTATGATCTAAAACAATCAGATCCATATAAAAGTAACTGCTTTTACTAGGACTTGAACGCTGGAACTCTCGACATCCAAATCAGCTAATTGGGAGGACGCGTTCACCACTAGACCAACCCGATGGGTTTAATATTTCAAACTGTACAAACTATTCGTTCAAATCTAAATTTTTATAATTATTTTTCAATTATAGTAAAAGAAAAATGTAATTTAAATTACTTCCTTATCTCTGTGGCGGAGTGACGTTTTGGTGTTTCATCCAGGGATGTTCCGAGTGTGAATCTCGGTGAGGCATGGCATTTTTTATACGTAAAAAATTCCATTTCCATATTCCCACCATTCTGTGGTAAATTAATTCTTAAAAAAAGAACGTGTAAAAATTTGAATAAGATCAAATAATTAATTTTTTAACTTAAAAGATATTACGAACTGAAATAATAGTAAAATTAATATTAACCTTTTATTGGGATAAGGAAATTTATCGGAAAAAATGTTATCAAAGTTTAATAAATATTGAATCGATGAATTAAATGGTTTTAATTTTGAATGGTAAAATTGAACAGTTATTCACATGACTGATGAATTACATACAACTAAATACTAAATACAACTATAATATTTTAAAGGAAATATAATTAAAAAATATCTAAATCTTAATAATAAATAAAAAAATTAAAACATTCATGATTGAATAAGTGAAAACAAACATAATCAAGATAGTAAAATATATAAAAATGATTTGTTTGATTTATACGAAACGCAGAATTATCAACACTGAAATATAATGGAGAAAAAATAGAAAGAAAAAGGAAAGGAACAGATTTAGAATGGAAAGTGGTAAAAAGTAAAAAGAAAGATCCTAAAGACTAAAAAAAATTTAAATGATTGTCAACATGTTACCTGTCACAAAGTAAATTTTAAAAAGAATAAGTTAAATTTTGATGGTAAAATGTAATAATGTTTTGTATTGTAATGTACTGTACAAAATAAAATATAATAATATCATAAATTATAGTTTAATGTAGTATAAAAAATAAAGTAATTGAAATAAATTTTTACTTTTTAATTTTACTGATTTATTAATGAAAAAATTAAATGAAACTTTTAAAACTTACGCTTAAAAAAATAATGGTTTATTAAAAAAAAAAAAAAAACGGAAAAAATTTACTACTAACACCCATTACTTTTATATACTACCAGTCTATATATATACACATACATAAGTTTATACGAATAACTATTAAAAAAAAAGAAAAAGAAAAATGCGAGATGTTAAGCTGTGCTGATAAAATAAAAGCTCTTCAGAAGACACCTCTAAACTTTATAATTTAGTGCGCTTAAAAAGTTTTTCAGATTTAGTATAGCAGTATGGTTACTCAGTGTCAGATTTCTACTACCCACCTACCTGACTTTTACTGTAAGTATTAGCAAAAGAAATAGCAGAAGAATATTTTGGTAAAGGCTTAGAATTATTTTCAAAATTTCAACCACAGATTATTACTTAATAAATTAAATATTATTTTATTTTACAGTAAACAGTATTTTATTAAAAATCCGTTTTAACCTTTTACATTATATATTTTCATCTTTTAAAAGTCATTCCTTAATAGTTTTTATGATGAAAATTTCATTATTTAAATATCAATCTGTAAAGCCCAATGTACACAGAAGTACATGTCAATTAAACTTGAAAAAAGCTTACATTACTATTAATGCTATATGATACATGTTGTGAAATTCATTCTTTACAAAATTCTAAAGAATTGCGTTCATATTTATTTTTTCATTTTCTTGTTTTTGTTTAATTTACTCATAATAAGAAATATGTTACTGTGTATTCTTGTATTTTAATAAAAATAAAAACTAACTTGAAATTAAAATTACATTATAAAATAATTTTACACCGTATTTCATTAAATTAATTCGTTTATAAATAAATATTTTAACCTACTTTATTATTTTCAAGAAAAATAAACTATCAAAAGAAAAAAACAAAAAAAGACAAAAACGATTAACATATAACAAAACAGGATTTATGAATAACAATATATTGTTTATAGAGAAACAAACAATCAGAGTTCAGAAAGAAATCATTAGAAATATTTTTATAACATTTATAGCAGTAAAACATGTTCAATAAGAAAACCGGAAAGTTAAAAAAAAATCTTTAACCTCACTAAAACAATTTAGTGATTACAATTAATTTAAGAATTTTTATTGGGAAAACAAACCATTTGACACTTTTGTATCTCGAAAAACAAACTGTTGATATCTTATGGAACACAATATTAACTAAGTTAATAAAAATACAGTTGAATTATACAGAAATAAGTAGCGAGTTGTTTTAAAAATGTTCATAATTCAGTTTAAAAGTTATGACTATAAAGAAAAAAATAAGACAAAATTTTTATCTATTTAAAATAATTTTTAATTTGTACAAAAAGCAGGCCATCCGTTAGTGAAGAGAAGGTTAAGGTTGTGCAGCAAGTATTGCTACTTAACCCTTCCAGATATACCCGTCGTGCATCTCGTGAACTAGGGAATCCCCGGTCAACAGTGTACAAAATTTTACACAAGAAACTAAGGTTGCAAGCGTATAAAGTTCAGATATTTCAACATCTACAGCCAGATGACGGTCCTCGTCGTGTCATTTCGAGCGAGATTTTGCAACGAATTGAAAACGGCAATGAGTACCTGCAGCGTATATGTTTTTCAGATGAGGCTACTTTCCACACCTCAGGGAAAGTAAACAGGCAAAATATGAAAATACGGGTCTCAGTAAATCTATACTTTACCAGGAAAAAAAATAGAGATTCCCCTAAAGTAAATATGTGGTGCGGTTTGATGCAAAACAGAATTGGTCCCTTTTTTTCACTGAGCAATCAATAACAGCTACCATTTACCTGGGTGTCCTTCAACACTTTAGTATACCTCAAATAAATGACTTGTAACCTAGGGTGGTTTTCCTACAGAATGGCGCACCACCACACTGGGATTACCAGTTTGAAATTTTCTGGATGAATCATTTCATGTCAGATGGATTATTTGGCAAGATGGATCGTGGTAGCCAGAGCGCGACGGTCCCATTCCCTGACCACAACGATCACCAGACAACTCCCTTAGACTTTTCCCTTGAGGTTATGTTAATAACAGAGTCTATGCAACACCCGTACCTAATCTGGACACATTAAGACAGAGAATAACTGAAGCTGTTGCTAATGTTACGGAAGAAATGTTTAAGAACACATGGCGTCAAATTGATTATCGGTTGGAGCTACAAAAGACGCAAATGTTGAAGTGTATTGCCATGATACAAAAACGTGATAATTTTTTCTTTCTTTTGCCACAAACCGCACAGATGTAACTGTAATATCTTTTTTGTAGTCATGGAATGATTTTATGGACACTACTTAAGTACAAGCCTGAAAAACTTCATGCATAAATAATATCTGCATATATCAAACATTCTCGAAGGAATTAAAATAAATATTTTTTTTTATGTTTGGATGAAATGTTACACTAAATATTATCGTTAAAAAAAGTGAACACCTGTAAAATTAAAACCAGAATGGTAGCGACTATAGATTTTTGAAATATAAGATTTGAACAATTAGATGGAATGAAAAGCTTCAAACATTTAATAAGTGGTATATTGAAATAGACAAGTTAAAATTTCTGTAATAAGTTTGCCACAAAATGAATAAGATTGGCGAGCCAAATATCAAGCTTTTTAATTTTCGTTATTCAGATTTTAAAAGTACACAAAGAAGATAAAATCTCTACTGTGCATGAAGCATAACAAATAAAGTACATAATGATGGTACTAGGGATATACATATAAAAAGGATTCATAAAAATGATAAAATTTACAGAACGTGAGCTGAAAGTTTGCCCCTCAACAACTGCTGTGTCTAGTGTACTAGTCATACAAAAAAAACATGTCACCTACTCATATTCATTTCTTTTTATTTCCAATGTTTTATACATTATTATATTCCATACAAATTTATTAACTCAACATATTAGTTTATATGTGTTTTATTTTTTCCTTGTTTTACAGTCTGCTAATTGCATAAAAATATTTATTCTGACTTAACGTAATGGAGAGAATGTTGCTCTAAAAGTGGTTGTTAAATCTTTGTCGCCGAAATTGTCTTCGTTTGTAAATCAATAATCACTGTTTTCATTACTACTTTCTCGTAAATTGATAACAAATTCTCTTTCAATATCATCAACTAAATGTTCTTTCTCCATATATTCATCTTCTAGTTTTTTCACATTCCTACAAATCGCTGATCAGTCTTTCTGTTATATTAGAAATTATTTCTTTCACAATTTTTAATCGTGAAATTTAACTTGAACATAACGTTCCTTTGGACCAAATGTCCTTTTACGTTTTCTCATACCATTTCGATTGGGTATAGATTCGGGTGGTATGGTGGCAAGCGATTGGTTGCGTGACCATGCGCTTCCAGAATACACACGTCTTATGCTTTGGTTTGTACAACCTAACTAGTTTGTAAAGTTTCGGTTTACGCAATTTAGAATGAAACGGTATTTGCTTCTCCTGTAACCAAGAAACCATTTCCGAATTCTTAGATTTTGGTAAGTGCCTTATGGTATTGATTATTATGGTACCCAACATTATACAGCACTACAACCGATCGCGGAGACTGATTTGAACAGAATTTGTTTTCCAAACATTTCATGAAATTTTCAGAGTTCATATTGCTGTGGTAATACCCACTTGACGTGCTACTTTTCTATATAGCAGAGCGTTGTTTATAATTCCCATCTCGCCGCAACCGAACACGATTATCGCTCTCGGTATCCTTTTGATGTAGGGTGATGTATACCCTGATCAGAATTGTTCGATTTGATCACGCTTTATTTGACGTATGGGAAGATATATTGCATAATGTACGTTTCATTAAATGTACGTTTCATCTACATAAATAATCGGACGTTTTTCTTCTCTGTAACTTTAATAAATCTTAAATAACGTATTCTTTTTTATCGTATCTCATCATCATTTTAATGAGAAAATTTATATTTTTTTTCTCCATCGAAATCCTAAAGATTTAAAAAATTTTCCAAATTGTTCATTTTTTTTCTTTTTCTTGCAAATAGAAATCGTAAACAAAATATTTATCAAAACCGTCTAAATTAGTAATTTTGTTATCCCTTTTATATTTTTGGAGGGTTTTGAAACGAGCATTTACCCTCCGACATCGCATTCTCTTTTTCTAATAATTTTTTTTAGTTCGTTTTTATTCTAATAGTCGTGTTCCAAATCCCACATGAAGTAGCAGTTCTTTCTATACACCTTTTCACAAAAATAATAAATTATCATTCCTGTGTCGGTTTGGAACTGACTGTTATTGGAAGTGCTTGGTCTCTCTTTACTTTCATTTTGGTTACCTGGACGTGAGCTGAAACTGATTAATGTCCCATCCAATCTCCCAAGCTTGACTATGGACAATTTTCCCTCTTTTAAGTTTTGACCCTCCATAATTGTTCGGAGAAACTAAAATTATCCTAGAAAATAAATATTAAAAAAAACTACAAAAATATAATACGCAAGATAATGCACTCAACATCTGAAAAAATAAATAAGAGGGATGTAAACGAATTAAATTTACGCGCGAGGCATTACTTCACAGATAAACTGTAAAAAAAGATTCTTAATGTGTCTGCACTTTGTGTATAAATGTTTCACTTTTTTTAGTAATCAGATGACATTATCTGGTTAGATAGCGCAACAAACCCCTCTCACCGTTGCGTCTAACCCAGCCACTACGATTCGACCAATGCACAATTATTTTTGAATACTATTTACGATTTAAATCATTAAAAGCGTATTGAATGAATCTATATAAATTCCAAAAAATAAATACAAGTAGAACAGGTATAAGAATAACAAAAATAGAGTGTTCGTTTGTTTTGGGAGTTTACTATGAATTTGAATTATGAACGAAAATTCATAACATTTTGGATGTTGTTCATTTCATCCCTATTGCTATTAAAAAAATCCCTTTCAGCACACCGGAAGGTGGAGGTAGATTTCACCCGTGCTAAGTATGGGATAAAAAAGATTTCCACCTTACAGTTAAGAAAAACTTCAAATTTACTCAATACGACAATAGTTGCAGGTGAAAAATGTTTCACATGTTTAACATACGACAATCCCCATGGTCTTACAATTTCAGTATCATTTTGGTCATCCTTGCCGTAAGAGTTGGTCATATCAAAAATTGTTTCAGACAAAAGTTTTAGGTAATGTTTAGACCGCTTTACACCGATTCGATACTTGCCTATTAAGGGAGGTATGATTTTTTTGTCTTCAAAACCCCATTATTTTCCATCCCCTGGGCCAATGGTTGGTGATATCAAAAAAATTTCCTTAGGAAATTTTAGGCCTTTATCTAAAGAAACTTTAAACGAATTCGATATTTTCCTTAATAAGAAAGTTATAGCGATATTTGTTAGACCCCCTTCCCACAATGCCACCCAATCGTCCGATTTTGTCCGTTAAGAGCTCGACCGAGATTTTGGGACGAGTTATTTTTAAGGAACAATTTGAAAGTTATTCGCGAAAAATTAGGGCAGCTATCGTGTCCCCAAGTAAGTGAAGTATATACATAAATGTATATACAAACTGACGGTGGTTTTGGGGTCTGGGGGATGTGAGACGCCAAGATATGTAGAAATTTTCCTGAAGTCGAATCATGTTGCAATAAGTAGCTTTCTTATGATATCTACTTAAAACAGTACACTTTATTAATAATTCACGGAGGAAATTGGGTAGTTAATACAAACCTCTGAAAGAAAAATTTCGGTTTAATTTAAATGTGAATTAATTACTATCTTCATATAGATAATTTCTTGGATGGATGAACAATTATAGATGTATTACATAATATTTTTGAAATACAGAATGATTAAATTTGATCTTGTACAATACCAGAAACAAGGTTGATAATACCAGAAAAGACTGATAATTTTTTTTTTTGTTTGTACTTTAAAATTCAATCAGATTTAAATAAATAAAAGTAATCCCGATTTAAATAGTAGATTAATTTTGTAACATAAAATAAATTCATAACGTAGAATTTGCTTTATAAGGCTGAAATAAAAGAAGAAAAAATATCATGCTTTGTTAATTTACTCGGAAATATTGCTCTTCCCTGTAAACTTCGTAAAACAAATACTGTAATAACGCCTTCAAGCAACAACCAGTCAGAAAAACATTAAAAACAAACTTCTTTATATTTCTTTGTAAACACAATTAACATAATGTTTATTAGTTTATAAAATAGTAACAATTTCTTTATATTGATTTTAATTAACAATTAATGGAAATAAGAATATTTCTTAAAAGCAATAATATTAAAAATTACTTCTTCGAACTAAAAAAAAATTAACTTTTTATAAAAACTTTTGTATTTTAAACATACAAATAGAATATAAAATAATTGATATAAACGAAATAAGATGGTGGAAAAATTAAACTTTTATAAATATAAAATATATAATATTGTATTTTTTTATATATATATTTTATTTTATACAGGTACACAAATAAAATATCAGTTAAAATTATTAGTAGTTAACCAATTACCAATTGAATTATTCGTTTTTTTTAAATATATGAATCTGAAACTGACAAATATTAATATATTTAAATAATGAACCTGTCAAGTTTATTATCAACTAAATAGTCTCAAACAGATTTAAACTTTTGTTACAAATAAATCAGTTACAAACATATAATATCGATTACGTAGAATATATATAATTAAAAACTTGTTGTTAATGAAAAATTTAGAAAGGCTTTACCGAATGAACATTCTTATTATTATTACTATTCTCTCAATTATTATTAATACATTTCTAACAAAGTTATTATTATATCTAATTTCTACTTACGCTACGTTAATATAATTTATTTATCTCGTGTTTTGGCGATTTTATAGCATTTTTTCCTCAATTATTCAAAAAAATATTCGTGAGGTTTCTTCCGATGAAGTCCTTGACTAATAAATTTTTCCCAGAGGAAAAAACTGTTACTGTATAACGTTTTCCTCAAACCAATATGGAGGAAGTACAGTGCACTAGTATGGCGAACTACTTGTAACAGTAACGTTAAAATCATCCAACTATTTTAAAACAAAGTGTATCTTGGAATGCCACGATATGGTGAGGGATACTGACGATCAGTAGGAACTATATATATATATATATCTTTCTTTTTTTCTGTTTAGCCTCGGGTACCATTGTAAGGATTACCTCAGAGGATAAGTGTAGATGATGTGTATAGTCTTAGGTCAACCATTTCTGAGATGTGCGGTTAATTGAAACCGAACAATCAAAGAACACCAGTATCCATGTATTGAGATCAACTAAGATATATGTCTAAACTGGAAAATCATGTTAACATGTGGACCTGATTCTACTTGACAAAGGTGAAGAGGCTACATGTAGTGGTCCTCGCTGATATTTGAGGACATGAATGATCACATGACCCGTGGGATAATACAGTAGTCATTATGTCAAAGTTTAAACATTTAGAATCTATACTGCAATTTGACGTATGTTGAAGTTGTTGATTGACTCTGAATCGGCAGTGTAATTCTGTGTTGAAAATCCGATGTCTTTATTGTTTTCTGACTATTGTTTTTATCTGTCTTTATTTGACTTAATTTTTTGTGACTTAACCATACATGACTTTAATCTTTTGTCACTATTATTTATTTAATTTTATTATTTGTTATCTGTTATCTTTGTTTGTTTAGCTTCGTTTCTTTCACATTATTAATATTTATTTGAGATGGGCTCTCTTTGAATGGTCTCCTGACACGTTACTTTTAACCAAATCTTTTACTCATGGTCGCAATCCTTTTGGCGACCAATTGTAAAAATAAATTTCTCAAAAAAAAGTTACTAAAAAGGTAATTTGTCAGCCATTTTGAGATCTTACTGTTCTTTAAAAAATTAATATTTATATATTTTATGCATTTTAGAAACCCTACATTATTGTGTTTGAACCAACTTGATAGCTTACACAGTAATTGCATAACGATTATTACAAAATTTTAATTTTAGCTCTATTTTAAAATGAACGGACGCCTGATCACGGTCGTTGGTGATCAGCCGTTTTTTTTAATCTGCTAACAATGATTAATCCGAATCCGAGATAAAAAGTGTACACAGACATATACACATACATATTGAATTCAATAACCAAACTGTTCGTTCATTGAAAATTATATTTCTGCTATACAGATTTCATCGTTCTAATTTTAATTTTTTTTTTTTAATTTATTCAGCTACTGTACAGTAACATTGATAAAATTATTTATAAAAGCGGAAATTCCACAGATTTATTTTATTATGAAGTAATATATAGGAAAGAACACATAAAGAGTAATTTATGATTCCAGATTTTATCTTTTTTAATTTTTTATTGGTATAGTTTAAGAAGAGGTTTTCCCAATCATCTTTCATTTTTATCACATCGACATGGATTCAATATCACGTGTGATAATGGATGGAAAAATAATTTTAGCTGTTTTAGGATTATAAAGTATCAAACATTAATACCAAAAAATAAAAACAAGTGTCAATCCTTCAAAATCTGTTAATTTATTTAAACATTTCCAAAATCATAACAGTTATAAGATATTTCCGAATGTGACATAGCAATTTTCATGAATAACACGACCTTCTACCATGCTTAGCCTACTATGATAATGAGGAATTAAGTAGTTTCCGATAGCTTCTTAAGCACCTCAAATAACTGTTAAACATCAATATATTAATCAACAGAAAAGTAGCTAATATTCAGTCCACGGGATAAATTTACAGTTCCGTTCAGAGGTTGTTCGTATTGAGGACATGCTTAGACTCAAAAAAATAAGTCAGACTCCTTGTTTTTCTATCTCATATACTTTACATGCATAACAGTAATAAAAAAAATTAGGATGGATTTATGTAAAGCAATAAATAACTAATCTGTGCATTGCTGTTTTGAAAAATAGCATTGTACACAACACCTAACTCAGTAGGAGAAAAAAATAAATGCATGTCCTGAGCAAGGAAACAAAGTTTGTTCAATAAAAAAGTTTCATTATTTTTTTATAATACATTGTAAATTACGGCAAACAGATACGAGTACTAAATAAATTATTTAAAAAATGTATAAATGATTAATCGATAAAATGATTTTTAAATGTCTAATTAAAAGGGGCGTGATTACTGTAAAATAACGCTGACAACACAGTTGAAGGTCTTTCTCGTCACGCGGCTAAAGCCACGTTCGGGGAAAGTCCTACAGCTGTAGGTTGTTTCTGATGCATGGCTTACACACCCATATACCCACAACTTAATTAAAAATATTTTTATTTTTGTTTAAATATAATATTTTTTCGCTTATTTAATTCAATGATTCTAAGTAAAGCGCGGCGCTTACTGTATTTAATTCGCGCGGGTGTGGCGGTACTACCGGCGACGGTCGGCACTAATTAAACTAATCTAATTTCACAACTTATATAGAACAAATTTCGCTTGTACGGTCGGCAGACTGAGGTAGTCCCGGGACTTAACGTGCGAGGAACTGAGTCAACCGGACGATCGAGTTCGAGACCCAACCAGACCGAGTTACTTTTTACACCACATTATTCATTTATTTAATTCTATCGCTCACCTGTGACGTCACAACATAGCAGACTGCTACAGCAGCATTTTTGGGCTGGGGATGGAATTTGCAAAACTTTTTTTTGCAAATATTTTTATTTTTTAATGGTTAACAAATGTGCCTAGGAAAAATATGACCTTAGGCGAAATCTCGAGATACTGACGGTGACCTTGCTGTACAACCTTACCCCCTTGACATTCGAAAATTTATTAGCATCAATGCCCCATATAGAAGTAATCTGATCAATTTTAATCAAAATTGGTCAAGTAATTCTGGAGATATTAGGTGATTTAGAAGCCCACACCGAACACACACACGTATATACGAATGTTAACATCCGTTTTTTTTGGGTTAGTATCTACACAGGAAAGTAAAACCACAATTATAAACTAACTTGTAGCAGTTCTTTATTTAATAGATTATATCAGTACATCAGTTGTAAACGTAAATAAAACAAGAAATTCTTTACAAAAGAAGAAAAATAAGAAATCTATATAATTTCTGATAGTGTAGATTTTTAATGTGTAAATTTCTTTAGTGGATTTAGGTAAATTAAAATAAATATATTTATTCGATTCAGAGTTAAATTATCGGCAAGAAACTACGTTCTCTCAGTGAAAAACAACTAAGTATATTTTGAAGTTTTCATTTTAATAACACCCATTCGTTTACAATTAAAAAAATATTAAAATAAAATTTTAAAACTTTTTCTTAAAATACTGATAAATATTCTAACTCAGAGATTATAAAAATTCATTACGTTACTCATGAAAGTACATAATTTCAGGAATTTTTTTTTTTAATCGAATGCAATCCATATTTAATAATTGAATTTAAATATCTATTTTTAACAACATTTCGATGTAAAATACAGTATTACTTTCGGTCAGTTGGTGTGAGTGGAGGATTTTTGAGGTATCTTTTTGTTTTGTGATACGAGAAGTACGAAAATACTTCTCAATTTAATTTGATTTCCCTTTTACGAATATATATATATATATATATTATTTTTTTGACTCAAAAATCTACAAAACTACTACATTAATTCCAATAAAATTTATATATGCTACAGTATTGTATCTGAGTTGTGCATGTGAAAATTTGATGAAGATTGGTTGAGTCGTTCTTGAGTTACGCTCAATTTAAAGTCGAACAATTTGAGCGGAGCAAATAAGAAGCGTAGTTCGTTATGATGCTGCAAGTTGGAAACGTTGACTTTCTTTATCTGCGGTACCTCTCGTTAACAATACTACATCAATTTAAATTAATGAAAAGTTAGTCTTGCGTAGAAGAATGGAAGAGGTTTTTTTTAACAAATATGATTAATTAAAATGTAAATAATTAGTTACACATATATAAAAAAAAACTAATAACCATCTATCTCCTCCCGGCATAATTATGTAAAAAAGTGTTCCTAACTTTAGAAAAGAAGATTTACTAGAAAATTGTTTTATAGTCTTTCACAAATAAATGAAACGTTTTAATAAAATTTATTTAATCACGTCTTTATATTCTGGATAAATATAGATAACATATTACTTTTATAATACAAAACAGAATTAGAAATATAAAGAAAAGTGCAACGGTGAAATTGGGAAAAGAAGCTTGTAATGACATTAGTGTAGATTTTATATATATATATATATATATATATATATATATAGAATTTCAATTGAAACTGGAAAGATCAGGCGGTTATGAAACCAAATATACGGTGAAAAAGATCAGAATGAAGTTGAATCGATGAAATATAGGGGATAGGATAATATTATAAAGAGGGACTAGGAAATGGATGGAAATAAGAGACGAGATATATTATAAGATATATATATATATTGAGAATTCTGTGAAACATTCTAATCTTGTTATGTAACTCGGGGAGTTGGGAGTTGGTTGACCACGTTTATGATTACCATTTCAATAGAAACTTGTATTATTGATACCACAGACTTCATACATACACAGTGTAATACACAAATACACAAACATATACAGAGCAAGCAAGCAATATTAGCTATGTAAATGATGCGAAATGTAGTCTATATCTTATAATAATAATAACAATAAAAATTATTACTAGTAGAAAGAAACTACAAACTATAAAATGAAATTATTTTATATTAAAATTTTATAATACTAATAATAATAATAAAATACCATAAAAATGAAAATAAAATAAAATATATCAAAGTAAGGTAAGAATCCAAGAAATTTTTTTTTAATTTTACAGAAGATTAGCCTTAATTTTTTTTCCAAAACAGTATCAGTAATGATATCATGGTAATTAATATCAACATATCTCACAACAACCAATTTTAATCAGTGCGATGTATAATATACGCTTCATAAGTACAAATCACTGAAAGAGAAATAGTTCAACCGGTTTTTATTAAATAAACTACATTTACTATTAAACGATTCAGAGAGCGAATTAAATGCAAAAGGAAATCAGTAATTAAACAATATTGCACATATGCAACAATGAATACAGACAATTGGATTTTCTTCAACTAAAATATTAATAATAAATTAGAATAAAAAAATAATAATCTCCACATTACGATAAGTAAAAAAACGATAGATTTAAGGTAATGAGATTTCGTGAATTAAATAAGAACTAAGAAATCTTATTCTGCTGCTACTCAAACCCGATCGAGGGATCATGATTTGAAATATATACTGTCTCAGGTTCTCTCGGACGACGAGTTAATTGGGGCAGTAAGCAGAAACTGGCCAAGCAGTGTGGCACAAGAAAATCACATCACGAAAGGCTTAGCTGTGGAGGCATATGTGTGCTGATTCGTTGATCTGGCTTCAGTTAAGTCCGGTGGGGATCAGGATATATATTCCAGAGTCGCTGCTGGAGAAGTCATGGAAGATTGTTCCAGGTTTCTCGGGCGAGATATTACTAAACCGCCCTTAGGGCGCTTCACTGTTTTCTTTGACTTAGAGGCCAGGAAAGTTATCATCTCTAAGGATGATAATTAGAGCCACTCTCCACCTCCACCGGTTGAGAGTGGAGCGGTAGTTGTGCGAGTCGTACACCAAATTAATAAAAAGTTAACCAATCAGTGACGGGCCAAGAAAATGGAGACATCCTGTCCGTAAGACAAAGCAATTGGCGGAGAGTTGTGCATTAGAGTGAGGGGTGTAGAGAAGGCTGCCATCTAGAAGACGGTCATTCGAAGTAATGTATCTGATTTGAAAGTAAACCTAAAATTAAAGGACAACAGGCGTACGGTACATGACATTGAGAGCGATGTAACTGAGGAAAACAACAGTGAGGTAGGTGATCGGGGCGGATGTAGACTTCCGGATATCATCTCTCCATCCAGCGTTCGGAAAACATAGAAGGTGACAGTCATTACGTCATACGATGCAGCCAAACAACTGATAGCACAATGAATGAAGATCGGGTGGGTACACTGTAGAGCCCGGGTACATGACCAGGAAGAGAGGTGCTTTAATTGCTAGCGGCTATGATATATGCCTTCCGCCTGCAAAGAACAACACCGTACCAAGCTGTGTTTCAATTGCGACCAAGAAAGATATCAACAGGCGTAATGTACCTGCCCACGAAAAAGGGCGATTTGTGTCAGAGGGCAACAAGATGACAACTGTACAGCCCAAAACTGAGATTCTTGCAAATGAACACGGGCAGGAGTAGACGCTTGCTCGATGTTTGTTGGAAGGTGGGCCTCCAACGGTTCACTGAAGTTGTTCTTCTCTCCGAACCGGCAGCCTCGGTCACTGACGGCTCTGTATAGCTGTTGGACACCTATCAACTGCAGCGATTGGTTTGTTATGACTGGGGTGCCGTTAGGGGCCACTCCTCAGGAAGAGATTTTATGTGGGCGACCATCGTGCGTTCTAACAGTTTTTTCCTGTTACTGCTCCCTAAATACTGGTATTGAAGAATTTCTGTCTTTTCTGGATGGTTTATTCGTAGTTTCACCGCCATCGAGCCGAAACTCTGGTAGTTGCCGGAGATTTTAATGCGAAAGCAACTGATTTTGCTGGGTCCGTCATTGACCTCAGGGGCCAACAACTCAGAGAGGGGATGGCGGCTGTGGAGCTGATATGCCTAAACGAGCAACCTCCTCCGTTGATGTGATGGTCTTCATTTTTGGCCCCGGGAGGGGGTGCTGGTGAGGTGGTTAGGTTTTATCGGTAGAACGCAGTAATGCATACGCTCCTTAAAAACAACTAGCGGAACCTGTTACGAGTCCGTCACTTTGTCCGTAACTGGGATTCCCCCACCTCATCAAAAAAAAAATTAAAAAATCTTACTCAAATAATTATGTAAATTTTCAAACAATTCAAGCAAAAAAAAAAGGTGTAGTAAATCAATATTTATTTGTTATTCATAAAATTTTTCCCTAAATAAAATTAAAGATGTATATTAAATATTAATTAATAAAATAGAAATTTAGAAAAACTAACCAGAACAAATTGCAGTATGACTAAATTTTTTTAAATATAGCTTCCGTACAGCTTGGAATCGGTATTTCAGACTCGAGAGAGCGACTATTGCAACAACAGAGTGGAGCGAAACATACACGTGCGATTTATTGAAGATGAACCGCTTAACAATTTATTTCCCCCCCCCATCCTACATGCCAACCCGTTCAACAACACCAAAAAAATACCCAGAGACTAGTTAAATTAACTACTGCTCATTAACCATCTAAACTTACAAACTTTGACTTAGTATACTACGCTAAAACTGATATTGTCGTTAAATTTAAAAAAAATCAATTATTTCCATTTTCTTAATTTTCACTATGGTGTCGTGGTTTATATTTTTTGTACGAGTACAGAAATTTCCTTAAATACTTGTAAAATTTAATAAAATTAGAATTTATTTATAATTCATAATTCTTTCTAGAAATTTAATGATTAATTTTATTAAAAACTTATGTTTATATAAATGGCACTTTTTAACAAATGAAAAATAAAAACTTTCCAATTTTGTTAAATCTTTTAAAATTTTCACGTTAGTTTACTAATTAAATTCGTGGTGTAATCTATCACGTTTTGAATAAATAAAGAATTTGTGTGTAAAAGATGCAGGAAAGCCATTCAACTCTGTTGAATGAGTTGTATTCCATACAACCAATGTAGTTTTGGAATAAATAATACTTTATACATTTTTTTGTATTTTATTAATATTTTACTGCAATTTAACTTAAAAATGTGATTGAATTTTTTTTTTTGCTCTATCAATACACTGTATTTCATCTAATGCATTGATCTTTACGAGTAGTATCGATAAAATTTTCGTAGGCCTCCAAATGAAACAATTATAGTATAAATTCTTTTAAACTAATAATAGAATTTTAATTAATGTTTAACAGATTTTAAATCATGAAATCGAGCTAAATAAATTTATAAGTGAGCTCGCTTTTACGTCCTGCCATTATTGATAGAGAGATAGGTTACTAATATAACTACCATTATCACGCCGGGTGTGTGGTCACCGACACACCCGGTAGCGCAGTCGTCGTTCCGCCGACAGTTTATATTCAGTTTTAATAACCACATATTCTATCTGACCGTGGCTCGATGCCAATACGCCTATCTCCGGCCAATCAACTGTCCAGGCGGATTTTATGGGGACACCAAAAAGAAAGAGTGTTTGTGAATAAACTGCAGATAAATATCACAACTACAGAAAAATATACGGGCAGAAATTAGGAAAATACAGCCACAGAGATTCACATTTGTTATCGATCGTGCTGTAGATGAGCTCGTCTGTGTTAAGTCGAAAACAGAAGACATTTAAAACTTTTAATCTTCCTTCCATAGTGTTAAGTAACTCCATGATGTATTTTTTATAATAATCATAAACATATAAAGAAATATTAGCAAAAAATTAAACTGTTTCAACCCCGTCATGACTTATGAACCACCCAAGTATTTAATACATTGGCTACTCCTCAAATGATCCAGTTCAGATCGTTATGAAAGCTTCATCATTAAAAAAGGTTTTGTCTGTTTCGCTCAACCGCATTTTAAAATAAAACTAAATGTTACAATGTATAATAGCATACAAGCAAATAATGATTTTTAACAATATATTAAATTGTACGTATTTTGTAACGGATAATGCCTTATAAAAACAGACCGATTGATTTTATCGAAGGAAATAGATTTCAAAAAAATTTGTTATAAATTATAATATAGTACTTCAGGTTAAGATAGAAATCCACTTTAACAATAAAAAAAATAATTCTTCTATCTTGCTCTTACCATCGATAATAAGTGGATCATTAATAATTGACAGAAAGTTTAGTGCAGAGAAAAAAAATAGAATTAAAATTCACTAGCAGCAGATTGTAATCATCAAAACTACAGACACATTGAATTCTGAATACAAAAGTTATGAGAATCCATTTTTCAAGTAAGTGAAAAAAACGGAACCAACTGAAAAGATTTAATATGCACAGTGATGAGCTTTTGTGATATTAGATTATTAATTTGTGAAAGATCAGGAAATCCAACTATATTTTAATTTTATTTCACAAAAAGTGTGATTATTTCAATTTTTGGTTTGTTACATTTTAATATATTGAATGTATTGCGTTATTTAAAGTCTTTGAAAGTAACACAAACAGATAATGAAGGATAACGAATAATTTATATCATAAATTAGTTATTTTTACACTAACAATAACTTTTAAATTGCAATTTTCTGTCTGTTGATTTTTTAAATTATTTAACCATTAGGGAACTTTGCCTGTAGACAGTATATTGAATCTTAATAAATAATTATAACATTTGAAAATTTATTTAGAATTGCAAATGAAATTATGAAATTTAGAATTGAAATAATATTAACGATCAAATATAGAAGTACTCTTCTATTTGATGTAATCAATCTGGTTTTTTTCTGTTACGAGAACAGCGTCTCTCACAAGTGTAAGCTCTCAATGACCATGTATAATTTATTAGAGTGAACGTTTAAACCTTGTTTACTATCTACCGAATGAAACAGATCATTTATCCATTAACCAACAAGGATAGTCAGCATTACTATTAAAAATAAATAATTCTCATTTGGAAATTAAAAAAATCTAATTACAATTTTAATACATTCCTTTTCAAATTGAAACAAAATTTTATTTACACAAAATCTATTAAAATTAAAATAAATCTTTTAAATTATTTATAAAATTAATTTTTTCCACGTAGTATTTTGTTTTTCTTTCAACTTTAATATTTTCTACAGATATTTACAAAATTTAAGCCTGAAGTGTCTGTAATTTTAAAGTTTAATATCCCGGATAGGTATGTTTATAAGTTACTGAAAATAAAAATTAACCATTTTATATCAGAATGAATTATTTTGATATAAATGATAATTAATAAATGAGTTTTCTTCATAATTTTAATATTTTAATTTAATTTCACAACAAAACGTTCTGAGGAAAATAAACTATTTACAGAATTATTAAACATGAAAGAAAAATGAAAGCCGTAAAAGTTAATTTTGTAAATAATTTTATTCTTCTATTAGGATGTGATTTTTACTTAATAGACTAAAATTAAAAGTAGAATTTATAAAAATTAAATATCAATATATTTTATGTATTTACATTGAAATAAAAAAAATGTAATAATCTGGAGAAGAAAAATTAATTTACTCTAAAACGCATATCGGTTACTGAACAATCTTTATAAAGAATTTGAATCGGTTATAAAGAATCTTAACAAAATTAAAAATCCTTACAAAGAAAAACAAAACCAAAAAATTTAATTGTATTTCTAAAATACACTTAAATTAAAAAGAAAAAACACCCTCATTGTCCAAGTGGAAAATTATAGAGTAAGGTAGCTTTTGAGGTAATGTTGTGAAATCGAGATATGATTTTAGAAATAGATGTTACATATCTTATTCTGTATAATAGACAACCAGTATATTTACAATTATGTGTAGATTCATATTTACTTTTAAAGTAGATTCATGTGAGTGTTTTAAAGATAACGCATAATTAAAAATGATATTGATTAAAGGATCCGGAGAATAGGATTTCTTTTTAATAATTACAATACTATTAGTTATTTAAAAAAATTATAAAACTGTTTGAGGAAGAGTTGTACAATCGTAAAAATTGGTAATTTACGATAATTTTTTCAAAAAATATACTCCTGCTGGGAAAAGAACTGTGCAATAATTTACAAACTTTAATTTTCATATTAATATTAGCCATTGAACGTAATTACTTATAGGTAAAACGGTTCAGTAATACCAAACGAAGAATTTAAAGGTGTTTTTTGTCTAAGTACACGTGGGGGATTATAAACACCATGAATCAAATTAAAAAGGTTTCATATTATTACTTATATTTTATCTTAAAAAATTTTCTTCATCGATAAAAAGTTAAAATAAAATTATAAAAAAAAAAAAATTGTTGATAAGGTACGAATAAGTACATAGGTTAATAACAAATTTCGAAAAACACATATTTTATATAAAACGGAACAAATAAATATTACGTGCTTCTTAACTGGATAATTACAGTTACAATGACCATTGTTCTAATAATAGTAGGAAGATAAAAGATCATAGTATACTAGTGTCATTTATTAACGGTTAGTGATGACGGCGATGCTGGTAGAAACTAAAACTGAAGCTGCACCCGCCCGCATTATGATAAAATTTGACCAGGGGGATTCAATGTTATCCATCAGACAACTAAACGTCCTCCCCTCATTATGGTATTCCAATCTCTTTTAAATATCAATATTACTACCTTGACACGAAATACGCCCACTGTTGATGTTATACGCATCGGTAGGTAAACGTAATTGTGATACTTGAAATGGACTCTAAATTTATATTTTAACGTAAGAAATAAAATAAAAGTATTCTACCCTTATTTCGATTGAAATCTGCTAAATTTCTGTATGATTATTATTATTATTCTTATTATCAAGGGATAAGTGGGGATATCGGGAAAGAGGAGATTCTGGGTTTGAATCACATGCTAAAAAACTTCATTATCATTCATCAGAATAATTGTTATTGAGTGTCAGTCTGTTGCTGCTAAATAAATAAATATATTATAATTAATTTTGTGTTAACTGTATCACTGCAGTAATTGTATGCGTGAGCGCCATATATATATATATATATATATATATATATATATATATATATATATTTATCATCATCAATATTTCAGCTATTGTCAATCCACTGCAGGATGAAGCATGTTTCCAGCTAATATGGTTTTGTTCGATCTTCTACCAATTCGGTCCATTGTACTTAATAATACTATTTAACCAACTAGCTTGGTTTTTTGTGGACTTAACATCCAGTGGAGTCCATCGAAGTGCTAATTTTGCTCATCTCCCATCAGTTTTTCTTGCTACATGAGCTGCCCATCGGCCAATTTAATTCTTTAACTTTCGTAATGTTATTGTGTACTTTCGCCTGTTCTCTGATCCATTTACAGGTCTTTCTATCGCGTGTAATAATTCCAAGCAAACAATGTTCCATATTTCTTTATGCTACCTGTAACTTGGTTAATGTCCAAAGTTTTTCTTAGCTTTCCGTAGATATGGACTGGCAAAATACATTGATTGAAAACTTCCTGTTTAAGGAAAAACAGGAGTTTTTTCTTGAAAACGATTTTAAGTTTCCCGAATATCTGCCACCCAAGCTTAACTCGTTGTTCAACTTCTTTAATTGCATCATCTTCAGTTGATATCCGTGAGCCAAGATATATGTAATGATCTACCTATTTGAGTTCTCGAGAGAGACAAAAATCTTTTTTTCCTTCCAAATTTTTGAACATGACCTGGCTCTTTTTAAGATTCCACCTGCAATTCCTGTACGTGTCTTTGTAGTTCTGATTCTTGTGAGAAAAGATCTATATCATCGACAAATCTCAGGTGCTTTAGACAACAACTATTTATTCGTATGCCCCCCTTCTGCTCACCCCACTTTCTAAATATCTGAAAACCTTTTAAACAACTGAGAAAAGGTTTATTGGGCAATTATTCTTCAGGTGTTCTTAAGTTTCTTTCCGGTGTAAAAAAATCAGTAGTTTCCATGCATTCAGAATCTTTTGGTCTTTGAGGCACCTTGAGTACAGTTTTGCATGTGCTGTTTGTAACGTTTTGCCACCAGTTTAACATTTCAGCAGTAGTATTTTCTGTTCCTGAATTTGTTCTATTTTTGATTCATTATATAGCCTGGGTTACTTCTTCTATTAAAACGATTGGCGCTTCTCCCTCTACAGGGGACTGACTGTGGCCCTTATATAAATTATAATAAAATGTTTCATTTATTTCTAATATTTCCTGACGTGTTCTGTATATGGAACCATCTACTCGTTTTAAGCCAAAAACTTAATTTCTTTTATTCGTAAATTTACGTTTAAAAATATATGAGTATATATTGTAAAAATACATATTATTTATAAATAATGTATAGAATATATTAAAAAAGTATATATATATATATATATATAATATTTTTCACCTTTTTTTGTAAAGAATTCAGGTTACACCAAAATCATTGATTGATAAACATATTATTTTATCCGTTATATATTTCTCTCACAAAGTTTCCTGCGATCGTCTGCACTTACAGACAACAAGATCGATTAAATAAATCTTTTCTCACCCCACAAACTCTCACTTACACACTCTCTCTCTCACGCGCACGCGCATGCGCGCACACACAAATTATATATATTTCATATATAATATATTAATTATATATATATATGTATGAAATCAGATAAGTCCCTTATATTCTTTTGTATGTTATGTTGATGACAGATAACAAGTAAAATATGTGCAGTATCTATATTTCTCTCGATAACTACGATATAAATACTATTACGTATCAAAAGAAAAATAACAATTTTTGCTTCCTTCATAATTCTTTATTATTTTCCCGTAGAGGTCGTTTCAGATCCAATGTACTCTATGTGATGCATATTCCAAAATAATGTCTGTATATATAAAATATCGTTTTAAATAGATTGCAATTCACTTTAAGATAAAAGTTATAAAATATGTACTTAAGTCTGAGTATACTTTTGCTCTAAATTTCTTTCATATCCTGCCTCTGGATCTTGCCTCTTTGGAAAAAAGATGTTGTTGGGTTTAGGTTTTGAAGGATCTTTGTTGTTTATGATAAGTTCAGTAAGAATATATTCAATCAGAACAAGATTATGAATAAGTACTCGTTGAACACATCAGGAACCTTCAAAATGTAATCCAAACACTAACGTTTCAACTGAATGAAACGTAAAGTTTTTATAAATTTTACCTTAAAATAAAGTAATCCATTTTAAAAATGTTGTTCGTTAACTCAGTAGGTCATATTTATAATATTCAAAGGACCAAAGATGAATTAATAAAAACAAATTTTGTTTTTCAAAGAGGTTGCTTAAATTTTTTATTAGAAAGTATGATACAATCTGAAGTTCAAAAATTAAAATAGCAATCAATATAATTGATCTCATCGTTCCTTCATAAATTCTAGACTTACGAGAATACTATCAGCGATAGAAACAAATCGATTATATAACTTATTCTTCTTTCAATCTAACCTCTGAGGATCACAATTACATCCCTCAAACTACTTCTTTTTAAAAACTCTTCATCCTTTTAATCACCTTTTTTTTTATATCATCACTCCATTTTGGATTTTGATTTTTCTTCAGTTCTTCTAGAAAATCAGAATCATTTATCCTTTTTCTGAAAATTTGTCGGTTTAAAATTCTGATATTTCATATTGCGAACCAAATTCCTTTATGCTGTTTTCCTTTTTTCAAAAAAAAATTTAATTCCTTTAGTTAATCTGTTCTACTCAGGTGTCGGTAAAATATTAATCTTCTTTTCTTCATTTGATGTTATATTTTTTCAAACTCTTTGTAAGTTTCTTCTCTTTTATTTCCTTAAACGATCTACAAGGAAGTAAATTAAAAATTACAAAGATTACAATTCCTTATACTTCCTTGTACTGTAAGAAGTACAAGGAAGTATTGTAATCGCAAAAAATTTAGGTTTTCAGATTTCAACGGACATATACATTTTGACCATCCCTGATCCATTTTGACTAGTTTTGGCGTGAAATTTGTACGTACATACGTACGAATGTGTCTAGCATAACTCAAAAACGATTGGCCGAAGGATGTTGAAATTTGGATTTACGACTGTTGTAACATCTAGTTGTGCACCTCTCCTTTTGATTGCAATCAACTGAACCAAAAGTGTCAAAAAAAGCCCATAATCCAAAAAGATTTGGATTTTGGTCTTTTTCTTAACTGTAGTAAAAAGCCCTCATTAAGAGCTTTTCGACGGTATATCATACATAGTACTTATTTTCATTGGTTCCAGAGTTATAGCCACATAAAATTTAATTAATAAAATATTTTGATCTTACAAAGACAAGGCACATCGATTCGAATCAAGCTTCATCTCCTTTTTTATAACTTTTTTTTAAATTTAAATTATACTGATTTATTAATAATTATTAACCTCTGATTGTAAAAAAAAAAAATTACCATGAATAATAATTCAATAACAAAAAAAATAAAAATAAGAAAAAATATCAGACGTTATTAATGAAATAAAATTTTATGTACTTTCCATTTAAAAAAAAATGTGTATATGTAATTTAATAGGCGTACAAGGAAATCATGTGGTGTCCACATCAGAATTTTTTTATTAATTATTTATAAATATTGTTTTCATATTTTAGAACATTTTTTTTTCTTATTATATCGAAAAACTTTTTTTCTTTTTCTGAAAATTTTTGTAAACTCTGTTCCACATATAACCCTTCTGGAAGTATTACAATCTTACAACGTCTTAGTTTTTTTTTTAACTTTCTAGCAGGGTTTTTGTGTTTTATATATATATATATATATATATATATATATATATATGTCGTTTGTGTTAAATATTATGCTATTTGTATTTTCTGTATTTTAGTTTTCACGATTGTTTTTTTTTCTAAGACTTTGATAAAATACGTGTCTTACTATAATATATATAAATATATATAATATATATATATATATATATACGGAACAATGACCATTCCAATCACTAATAAGATAAGGTCTGTGAAATATTTTATTAAAGTGAAATTAAACAATTAATTTTGACAGGAAGAATTAAATGCTATTAAAATATTTAATAAAATAATGGTAATTAAAACTCTTAATATACAACATTAGTAGTTAATATGTAGTGATTAATTAAAAATTCCAATCTTCTGATTCGATATCACTGAATGAAAAACAATAGGGTTTATAAAAAATAATATAAAGAATAATAATAAAAAATGATCATTAAAAAAGAATTTGCCTAATAAATTTTCTGAAGATATACTGGTATATATGATTGACGTAAGACTATCAAAGCGGATCTTCTATATAAACCTAAGAAAACAGAATTCCGGAATAAAACAGAAAAGTTACAATGAATCTAGAATAAAAGTCTTTTTTTTATTTTCATCGATTAGTAACAGGTGATTACGATTTAATCGCCTATAAATAATGATGATCGTTATTACAAAAAATAAAAACTTAAAGAAAGACTGCAACGATGAAGCTATTAGAATATTATATTAAATACTACATACTGTAATTCAATTAAATGGTAGTAATAGTTTTAATTTAATAAATGTCTTCTATATCAATAAATTCGTAACAGGATTATTTCCTTTCATTTTCAAAGTAGTATAAAGGTCTGTAGAAGCGTATCAATCTATCGTTTTTAATATAATTTTCTGTAATTTAGATCAACATACCTATTTCCCTTTTACAAACTACTAGTACGTAAATACGGGGAAATATATCGATTATATTTTTCAGTGCTACTTAATAAATTTTGATGAAACTCTCTTCTCACTCTCAAAATCATTCTTTAAAAAATACTAGATTTAAAGGTGATGCATTTAATTCATCAATTTTAAAAATCACTTTGTCCTTTATTTTATTTTTATTTTTTTGTGTAGATTTTAGATCTATGAACTCTACACCATTAAGTTTAAAACGTGAAGATAATTGATACAGCGGATATGAGTCGACTGTTAAGCAAATCGTGAAATTGCGCAGTAATTAGAAATACTGGAAAGTATTAATCCCATAAAAATTCAGTACATGTGCGGATGTATACAAGTGATAAAAACAGAGACAGAGAATATAAGAGAGGATCAAATGTTATTAGCTTATATTTTACTGAATATCAACTAACTTGCCTGTTTCAAATATCTGTTTGTGTATCTAATCCGTGATACCTGGAATAAAGCTAAAAGCTAGTCTTCCCATTTATCATGTTAATTCCAATCCTATCCCTTGATATTCCATAATTAATAAAAACAGAACTGGTCGACGCTTATGGACCAGTATGATGCATAGATCAGTATAAAAATAAAGATTAAAGTAAATAAAATAATAGTCAAAATTTTTCAAATACTTTACGCATGGTTTTACGTAGTATTTATATAAAAATGGTTGTAAAAAATCGTTCATCATTTAAATTTAAAATCATCATTTAAAATCATTTAAATTTAATAAACTTTAATAAATATTTAAATAAATTTATAATTATTTTACACGGGCAGTAAACGATTTACTGTCCGTATGCGTTCGAGATAAATTGAGAGGCTGCCCTTTCGGTAGTAATTTTAAAACATTATAAAATACTAGAACACAAATGCTGTTGTAAATATAGAAAGAAACAATTTAATATATACGTTAGGTATTATGAAAAAATTTACATAAATAACACAAAACAACTTCGTTTATTTAATCATGAATTAAATAAACGAAATAATTATAGATCAAATTACAAAAACTGAGATTTCGTACAAAAAAAAACTGAGAATATACATTTACAAAAACAAATTAATAAAAATATGATAATAAATTAATTAATACATGATAATTCATTAATTAAAAATGATTAATAAAAACAAAAACTATGTAACCAGGAAAACCAAAAAGAAAACATTCGAATAAGTTTTAACATCTGCTAAAATAAAGGGTCCACCGGTAGATCGAATAAAACCTTGATCAAAAACCTAAGAAAACAAAATTTCCGAATAAAACAGAAAAGTAATAATGATTCTAAAATAAAATTTTATTTTTTTATTTTTTTTTTTAACTGAATTTTTACGGGCATCGACTGCTAAGGTCATTAGCCCTCGTCACATTCTTTAAAAGAAATTATTATCTCCATCAGGATCGTCATATGTAAGGGTGTAAAGGGCCCTTAACATTTTATTTAAAAACACAAACTTCACAATAAACATTAAGACATAAAAGACAAGGACAATCACAAACACTTATGGGGTGTAAAGGGCCCCAATATTAAAATTTGAGATAGGTTCTCAAAAGACCATAAAATTAAAATTTCAGCTTATCAATACCATATCTTTCTTTCTTTCTTCTACGAGTCTCATTTATAGTTTGTTTAAGCACCCTCGGGGCGACCAGAACCGCCGTTGAGCAGTACATCAGTCGCGCCAGGGTGCCGTGGCAGTTGAATCCTTCTTATAAACAGGCTATAGGCATGCACGGCGTACACCCATAGCCTCGCGCCCTCAATCCACCCTTGAGGGTCCCCCATGCCATCATCGGACACACCCCGACTCACTGCTCTTGAATGCAGGTGAGCCAAAATGGCCTACGCAAGAGGCTACCTGCCGTCACTATACGCGCCACGCTTCGAGACTCCCTTATATGTATATATAAAACTACCGCTTAGAGATTCTTTTGTCACAGCTTTAAACATTCATTTTATAGACTTTTAAGAAGTCCACTAGCGTGTAAAAATGCAACTATATTTTCTTCATTTCCATTATCCAGATCAGCTCTAATATTATTTGTAAGACGGACTCTCTTTCTGAGGTCCTCATATATGGTACACTCTTCTGTTAGATGCTTGATTGTCAGTGTTTTATTACAAACACCGCACATTGGTCTCACTTCGCCGGTTAACATATATAAATTTGTTAATCGCGTGTGACCGATTCTAAGTCTGGTGACGGCTACTTGTTCACGGCGAGTCAACTTAAAGTCGCTTTTCCATTTATAAGGAGAAGTTTTTATTGAGTTTAATTTTGTATTTAAACTCCTCCATTCAGCGTTCCACTTATTTCTTACTATGTTTGTTAGACGGTTTTTAACATCTGCCACTCTTACAGGAAATGCATCTAAATCATCGCAGACTGTTGCCTTTCTGGCAGCTTCGTCTGCGATTTCATTACCTGTAATACCAGCATGCCCCGGAGTCCATACAAATACGCATCGCTGTCCTCGTTGTTTTAGAACGTATAAAATGGACAGGATGTTTGCAATTAGGACATCCTTAATGTTCTTGTTCCGAATTGCGACAAGTGCACTTAATGAATCGGAACATATTAGCACTCTCTCTTCGCAATAGTGTTCAGTGTAGCGAAGAACTTGCTGAATTGCAGTGAGTTCTGCCGTGTAGACACTGGCCACATCTGGCAGTTTCCAAAAGTGGGCTTCTTCATTTACATATATCGAGCATCCAACACCATGTTCGGTTTTAGAACCGTCAGTATAAATTCTAATATGTTCTTCGTAACTACTGACGGTTGCCAAAAATTCCTGTTGGATAATCACAGCTGGTTTCTTTTTTATTTCTCTTTGAGAGAGATCCAAATTTGTATTTACTGCTGGCAAGAGCCATGGCGGTATTTCTCTAGTAGAAATTGCCAATGTATCTGGAATGGCAATTTCATATTTACTTCTTAATTCGTGGTACCTAATTCCGGCTGGTCTGGAATAGGTAGCACGACGTTCGTATAATGCAGCCATAGGATGGTTGTTAAAAAGTTTATTATTTATATGGGCAGGATAAGCCCATATATTTGCTGCATATCTTAACAAGAGGATCTCTCTTCTATAATGTAGTGGCATTATTCCGGCTTCAGACATCAGACTAACCGCCGGACTTGTGCGGCAAGCGGCTGTTGCCTACCTTATTCCGCTATTATGAACTACGTCTAACTTTTTTAAATGCGACTTTCTAGCGGATGAATATACGATACATCCGTAGTCTAGTTTAGACTGAACCAATGCTTTATACAATCTCAATAATGTCTCTTTGTCTGAGCCCCAATTTAAGTTCGATAAACATTTTATAATGTTTAGGGCATTATAAAAAGCATTTTATAATGTTTTTTTTTTATTATTATCACCGATTAGAAACAGGTTATTACTATTTAATCACCTATAAATAATGATGATCGTTATTATAAAAAATAAAAACCTAAAAAAAAACAACGTTAACATTAATAACATTATTTTTATTTTTATTGTTAATAAATTTATTTAGTCACCTTTACAGTATGCTATGATAAATAAATAAAAAAATATTTAAAAAAGTTGTGCTATATTGTTTTTTTCGCATATTTACTTGTAAAAATTAATTTTATAAACGGTTTGTATGTAATTATAGTGTAACGAAACTTTCACGAAACTTAACTACAAGTTCTAATTTTAATAAAAAAAAAGTTGTAATACGTATTTTCCTGGCAGTAGTTATTTACTCTTATATAGTGTAAAGTATTCTTACATGAAAAAGGTTACCTAAGATTTCTTTTTTTTTGGGGGGGCGGATAATCTATGGTGAAGTTCAACTGTAAAATTATAATTTTATGTTTAAACAAACCGAAAAGTTTTAAAAAATCGATTTTTTTAAAATTATTGCTTTTATTATTTTTTGCTCCCCGCCTTCAAAATCATCTTCCAAAAAAATGTTTTGATTTTTCTACATTTACTGTGTTAAATAGAAAAAAATTAAAAATTCCACTGAAAAATGTACAACCAATAAAAAGTTACGTAAGATTCTTTGTTGAGGGTGGAGGTGAATTATGATGAAATTTTATTTCAATATTATTATTAGAAGTATAATATTTTAATTTTTAATATTATTAAAAGTTCAAAAACCAAAGTAAAATATTAAAAATTCAAAAAAAATCGATATTTTTCAGATTTTGATCGGACACCCACAATACTACTAGCCAAGTATGTGTTTTTGTTACTTGCATTATTACTACGCCTAGGAAGAAATAAAAAAAAAATTGTTAGAAAACAAGCAAAAAAGATACCTTTTTTGAATTTTGAGGAATAAGAAATTTTGGGGTAAATTTTCTTTTTTAAATGGCATGATAAGCTGAACGCGTGTACTGAGCTTAATAAAAAGATGTTTGCAACAGTTTAAAAAACTATTACCCAAAAATCCGGTGATACTGACCCCCAAAACCCAAAAAATGTAATTTCTCCATACGCCAAAAATAAATTACAATTTATTCCATTCAAGTTCTGTAAAAAATTTCATCAAAATTGGTTTATCCAATCAAACGTTATTAAGCTTCAAACACGCTAACATCACCTCCCTCTCCACTTTTGATTTTTTGGGGTCCCAGAGTCATGAAACGTTGAAAAATGCAAAAAAGACCCATACACCTTTTTTTTTTACAGATTACCATATACTTCCTTCTTGCTGTGCAGTTCTAGAGTTATGATGCCATGGAAGTAATTAAAATACTGATTTAAATTATATTAATAATATAATTTCATCATCGGTCTTCTACTGGATATTTCCCCGCTATGGGATTTTAGTTAACGATCGGACTTATAAAATTGCAAAGCCGTGGTAATCGTGTGCCCGTTCAACTTCTCACTCACTTCCTGATCAGATGCAGGTGTGTAGTTGACAGCGTATTCTGATCGACTTGGATAGAAAGATGGAGAACACAGGCCGACATCTAAATGAAATTCAACGAGAACCTACTGATCTGGTTTTATACCAGAATGTGCCGAGTGCGACTGAAACATTTGCGGTAGAGCTCGCATCAACCACATCGTTACCTAGGCCGGCGAGGGCTGTGGCGAGGATGAATCGCTAGAGCACATTCTGCTCAGCTCTTCTACAGCTAAAATACACGAGTAGCTCTCAGAGATCATAGTACAGGAGAAAGGACTTTTAAAACCAATTCTGAAAAATAAAATAATATTGGAATTCGCTGCTGCGGGATACTATGGACAATTGAACCATTTGCGTTATTTGACGCTCGATACTCGATCAAAGAAGTATGGAATAAATTAATTATTCCTAAATAAATCTTCTAACTGATACAATTTTTTAATAAAGAAATGATTGAATGCTAAATTTTTTTATTATATGTGTTTGAAAAGTGAATTAAGAATCATGTAAAAATTCATAAAAAGTTGACTTATCGTAAAATTTCAACACGTAATATTCCAAATAATTTATGGGCGGGAAATAATTTAAAAATAAAATAAATTTTAATTTTAATATTTCTCTTTTTAATATTTTATATTGGTATAAATTCTTGTAATATACATATAAACATTGTTTTTTCCTTTCAGTTGTTTATAACTTTTTTATTTTTATTTTTTAATGAATCTATTTCAACCTTTATTTTGTTTTGTATTTCAACAACAAAAATAAAACGTATCAAATTAAAAATGTCATAAAAATATGTTCATTTTTTATAATACAAAATATTAAAATTTAGATCGGAGATTTACCACACAGTTTGATACTTCTTTCTTTACTGTTTAGCCTCCGGAACCACGTAAGGTATTACTTCAGAGGATGATATATTAGAGTATAAATGAACTGTAGTTTTGTACAATCATCAGCTTGACTATTCCTGAAATTTGTATCTAGGATCTAGTATTCAAATCCGTATAAAAGCCTTTACTAGGATTTGAATGTTAGAACTCTCGACTTCGAAATCAGCTGATTTACGAAGACGCGTTCACCACTACACCAAGCCGGTGGGTTTGATATTTGTATATACTAAAACCTAACAAACATGACGTAGTACATACAAATTTTATGACACTAATGAATACAATGCATTTCACTTTTCCAAAAAAACATTTTTTTTATTTATAGATCTTTTAAAAAAAAAATGTTATTGTATTTGTTCATTCCATCAGAGACATCTTGTTAAAGATGTCAACCATTTCTTCGGTTAGATTGTTTGCCTGATCAGTATAATAATTTAAACATTTTCTGGTAACTTACCTACATACAGTTGTAAAAGTAAAAACATAATAATTAGAACAGCCTATGTACAGGAGTAGAACTTTATGGAACACTCAAAAAAATAAACTTTTTTTTAAGTTTTATCACTAGTTGGTAAATAGGAAGTTGCTATAATGAAAATAGAAATCTTCGTTATAATTTCTCCTTTGTTAGTAGTCAAACTGTTTATTCATTACAGAAAGAAATAGAAACTTAATGTAATATTCTAATTAATTTTTACCGATTTTCAAGTATAAATAAATAAAATGATATTTTAAGAAATATTTTACTCGAGGGGTAATATTAATAATAGCATTAAATCAATATAGTTCAATTCTGGTTTCTTTCAAATGATCTGTCACAGACGTTTTCATTCGTAAACCATTTTATTTGAAGGTCCAGTTGAGAGAAATATCTTATTTGAAGATTTACGTTAATTTAATCCTCATAACCATACCACTCTACAGAACGTAAAGTGTTTGGCCATGCACTTATATCTAAATATAGAATTTGAAGTAAATAATGCTTTAATCTAACTTCCTTTCATTTATATAATAATTTACTTTCGTATAGGATGAAACTAATATAAAAATGATCACAAGCATTAATAAATAAAATATTTCTATTTGAATTTAAAAAATTTACATTTAATTTACTGATCTATTTTTTTATTTTAAAATTTAATAAAAATGAAATTAATTTTTTTTTTAATCTCTAGAGAAATTTTCATAACTAATAATCTAAAAATGACTAAACTACAATAACAAATTAGAAAATTTAATATTTGCTTTTTTAATAACTGCAGGATATATACCAGTGTTATCATTTTAAAAGATTGTAATTTAGTGGCTAAAAATGTTAAACCAGACCGATTTTTGAAAAAATATATTTTAAATATTTCATTCGACACTGTTACATTACCTTTTATAAAAAAAATATTATTTTTTATATATAAAGATAACAGTTTATTTAATACTAGAATATTACAAAAACAAAATTTATATTTTATCAAAATTAAATATAACGATGTAAGCAATTAGTCTCTAATTTAATGAGGACGATAACAAAATATTTGATAACGAACTTCTTATATATAACAAACGATAAACAATACCTCTTCCCGCATTAAACATGTATTATATAATAAATACAAAAACTTATAATTTACACCAGAAAAACGTGTGCTATAAGTATCCAACTGTCAGTAGTTGTATATTTTAATATAATTTTAACAATCTATAAAGCGTAAAGAAAAAGAGATGAACGGTATTATAATACTACACTTGATTTGAGGAAGTGCATGTCTACGTATTAAAATAAAGATTCAAGCAGGTGTAAAGAACACTTCGAACAAAAATATAAAGCACATCTATGTACTTACAAATTTTATAACAAGCAAAAAACATACATTCTCAAGTCCTTAAATACTGGTTTATATATATATATATATATATATATATATATATAAAAAAATTAAAATGAAATTTACTATGTTTTGAATTTCTTGGTAACAAATGAAATTATTGACTTGATGTTTGGTGTGCGTAATTTCTATAAGAACATCTAAAAATCATTTTCTAGATTTTTTAAAATTCGACCTTGAAAGCGTTGAAGAAAGTTAAAAAATTTCAAACGTTTGCAAATTTTCCCCAACATTTTTAATATACTAAACGAGATGTTTAGTAGAATTAGGGTTGCAAATACTCTTCAGATAAATATCTATCATTTTCGGTATTTACACCACGGCGGCTCAATCACAGCTACCGTTACTGTTACTCTGTTACTGTATGTACGACGCGAATAGCTGGACCTACTAAATAGCTGGTTACTTGACTAAAAAATCTGATGTGGACACTACATGACTTCCTTGTAAGCCTATTAAATTACATATATTTTTTGTTACATTTTTATTTCATATTTTTTTTGTTATTATTGAATTTTTATTTATTGAAAACATTTTTTTACAATCAGAGGTTAATAATTATAAATAATCAATATATTTAAGTTAAAAAAAGGAAGTGAAGTTGAATTCGAACCGCTGTGCCTTCACCTGTATGATCCAAATATTTCATTAATTAATATTTTATTTCGCCATAACTCTGGAACCAATGAAAATAAGCACCATTTATATAGTTGAAATCTCTCAATGAATGCTTATTACTGCAGTTAATAAAAAGTCCAAAATCGAGTTTTTTTGATTTTGGGGTTTTTTGGACATTTTTGGGCCAGTTGATTGCAATAAAAAGGGAATGTGCACAATTAGATGTTACAACAGTCCTAAATCCAAAATTTCAACATCCTACGGCTAACCGTTTTTGAGTTACGCGAGATAAATGCATACGTACAGACGTCACGCCGAAACTAGTCAAAATGGATTCAGGGATGGTCAAAATGGATATTTCCGTTGAAATCCGATAACCGAAATTTTTCGCGGTCAGTATACTTCCTTTACGTCTTACAAGGAAGTAAAATTATTAAACTACGGACAGATCTTATTGTTACTCGTAAAATTAAGTAATGATTTAAAGTGAAAGATCTGACTAATAAGTCTAATTTTTTAAATAATAATTTTCTATTGTGTTAAATTTTAAGTATCTACAACTAAATCTATTTAAATAATACATAAATATCTAAACGGTAGTAGTTAACACACTAATGAAAATTAAACAAAGTATATCACTCGAAACAAGTAAACAATTTTATTGTCTTTATCTGACCTCATATAAGTTATTTCAAAATGAATCCAGAACAAAAAATCTTAAACACATTTACAGTAAAAAAATAGGTAGAACACTGAAAAATATGTAATAAAAAATGGCCAAGTTCACTACTTGAACAAAGAAGATCAACTTATGTTACATTATTACTTCCTTTAACAATAACTTAAACAAATTTTTCTGTACTTATAAAGTGTCACTTTTTAGTCATATAGCAAGTAATAATTTCAAAACTCATTTACATAATCCCATGTTTTTTGTAGCGGATCGAATATTAATTCGTAATGCAAACACCTTATTGTCAGTCTAAAGCTCTATATCTTATCTTTACTTTCTGTAGTTCACCCTCGGACATGCTTACAAATAGAATAATAGGAACGATAAAAATTGATAAATTAATTATACGCCTATATGAAAATACACCAGAAACTTACCACGAATAGAATACTAGACGAATTGATATAGAAGTGATCATCGTAATCTTACAATCTATAAATCACGAGAAAGGATTTTTTCCATTTTTCTTAAGAATTATGTCAGGAAAAAAAAAACGGTGGATGTTTAATTAAAAAACAATTTATATATATACTTTTTTCCTAATGTGTACGTTGCAATCTGTTCAACTAGTGAACAATAAATAACTTCCCACGGCCCAATGAGATGAGGATGGTATGTATATATGTATGACATGTAAATGAGGGGTATTCTTGTACACACTAAGGCTGACCGTTACCCAGACGTGGTTAATCAAACCTAAATCACCAAAGTACACCGGTATCCACGGTCTAGTATTCAAATCTGTACAAATGTAACTAACGATTACTCTGATTTGAACCTCAGAACCTTTTGACTTCGTAAATCAGCTGTAAAAACAACCGATTTGCGATGACGAGTTAACCTCTAGACCAGGGGCATGATGGCCAAGTTAAGATGTAGAAAATAGTTTATAAACGCTAATATAGGTAATAAATTTTATATAAATTATACAACTTATATAAATTAGTTAATATACCAACTTAGTTATTAGTTATTATATCATTTTTTTTAAATTATAAGATTTGGTGAGCAGTAAAATATGGGTCGTGTGTATGAGTAGTGTAATATTCTCGTAGTCTTACACAAAACTTGAAAAGTTTCTGAACAATGCATTTTTAAATCTCCTTCCATTAATATTTTTGTTTTTTTTAATATTATTTCTATTTTAGATTTAAATCAATAGAAATAATTAATTAAAGATATTTGTTTCGTGGAAGCTGCAATTTACCATCCAGAAATTTTCTCATCTATGTGTTCAAAACCGGATGTGTAACTGTTATTAATATTGAAGTGAGCACGGTTTTCATTGTGCACAACTTTCTTATAATATGTACATGAAAATTGTATTGCTTGAAAACTTGTATAACTGAACATACATATGAGACAATTTTGTTTTGTGATACAATATTGTAAATGATTGATGATTTTTGTTAACTTTGAGCATCACTATAATGGTACCAATAACAAAACTTTTCTTTTATAGAAGGAAACGATTACATATAAACTAATTCAATAAAATAATAATTTCCTTCAATCTCAAAGTAATATGAAAAATATAAATTTTTCGAGGTGGATATTATATGACAAAAAAAAAAATACTGAAGTAGACAAACAATAGGAAATTAAATAATAAAAAAACATTAAATGGCTTAAAAAATCCAACATTTCAATAACCTAAAGAAAGTTTAAGTAATGGTAAACTTACATAAAATATTTTATATTTTTTATTTTTTTAGAAATAAATAATTTAATAAAAAATAACTATAATAAGTTATGTTATTTCCTCCAGCGTAAAATAAAATACAGATAAAAGTAAATGGAAGTAAAGATGGTTAAAACTACGAGTAGATATAGAGGTTACGAGTTACGAAGGAGTGTAAGAAGAGCAAACAAACCGCTGGGTATGTCCCTAGCACCGCTAATCCATTACTGGGGGCAGGGTGAATGCTTTGTACAGGATCTAATATCCTGGTCCAGGATGGATGCGACCGGATATCCACAACCCCACTTCATCACTCCCCGTCAAGTCAACCAGAGCCGAAGGCATTTTCCTTTATTCTTATATATTAACTTCTTTTTCAAGTTATATGAATGTTACTAAAATTATTCTTTAATACGAAACAATGGAACCCGAAATTTGACTTTAAATTAAGAGAAAACTTCCTTGTTTCCCTTCTTTATCGAAATATATTAATCGATATATTTAATTTAAACACGGTTTTATTTTACAATATTCTGATATTATTTATTCGTTTCATATTAGAAAAAAAAATTGGGTCACCGCAGTTAAAAGACTTCTTTCGTTGTGTTTGGTAGTACAATGTTTGTAACATACAATGATTATACAATTTCTCTTCCAAGTCATTAAAATAATGTTATTTTTGATAAAATATTCTAAAGACATTAAAATAATAAAACAACCAATTATTAAAATATTTAAATGATGGTAATAGAAAAAAGTTATTACCTCACTATATAGGTTCTGTGTTGGTAAAACTAGGAAAAACTTCTAAAATGTCTAAACTCTAATTTAAACATCCATTTTACTTAATAATTTTTTTGTTTTGTTTTATAGTTAATTTTTAAAAAGTTTTAATATGTAAACTAAATTTACTTTTTCTCTTTTGAGTAAATATACGAGAATGCTCAATTACAGATACATTATTTCTCTTTTTTAGAATGTGAAAAAATGCCTAGCTTGATCAGGGTTCAAACCGAGAATCTACCGTATAAAAAACAGAAACGTTACGCCACAGTGGAGGTCATTTACCAGTCAGTACCAAAATTATAAAGCTAATAAATGTAATGTTATATTTATTGATTTATTATATTTTTTGTTTTTAAAAAGCAATAAAATAAAATTTAACGAAGAAGAAATGGGTAATTTATATAGAAAGATATAGAAAGAAAATAACAATATTTCTTTTTACCAACTTTTCTAAGAAAAGAACAGTATTATTACTTTCGGGAATTTGGGAGTGATGAAAATGAATCTTCTTTACGTTTGAGGTATGACTTTTACAAAAACACAATTTACTTAAAATTGCGTTTCCTATACGTATTATGCTTATGCGTAAAGTCTTGTGGCTCGAAAATCTTTAAAACTACCAGATCGATTTCATTAAAATTTAGATATACTGTAGTAATGTATATGAAGTTGTACATTTGAAAATTTTATAAAGATTGGTTGAGTTGTTCATGAGTTACGATTAATCTATGTTTGAAAAAAAAAGAGGTTATGTTGACTGTGTAGTCGTGTATTTTTCACACACGATTATGAAGCAAGTCACAGTCGTGAGTGAGTTGAAACTTAGTGTTTATCGTAATGCTTTAATGAAGTGAAACTATTTTTCAGGACTGAAGGCTTCTTTTTGTAAAATTTTAGATTAGAATAAGTTAATGCTTTCTCAAAAGAAAACAAAATAAAGTAAGGAAAATCCAGACTTCTTGCGCAAAACTATGCAAGAATTTTTTTTTTTATGTTAAGGCAGTAAAACAAAACAGAAAATAGTAGTTATCAGGACATAATTATTAGCAGGTATGGAATACAAAGGAGAGCTGTTATGTAAAAAATTAATTTTACAGTTTCAAGAAAAGATTTTTAAAAATTAATAAAATTCTTTTTCACTTTGTGCATGTAGCGTAACGATTTATGTAACCAAAATAATAACAATAATATCTAACTAAACAAACAATAGAGTACATTGAAATATGGTATTTATAAAAATGCTAAAAAGGTCATGATGGCTCAGTAGAAAAGCTTGTTAGATTAATCCTAGTAACGGAAATCTTATAGTAGATTTTGTAAAAAAAACCTACATCTTTATAACTCTGTAACAGTTTGTAATAAAATTATGACTGTAGGATAAAAAGGAAATTAAAAGTGCATTAAACTAGTCTAAATAGAAAATATAAATTCACAAATGACTGTAAGTGTTATTTTGCTTTAGAGAAAATTGCAATTCGGTTTTTTTTTAAATGTTTTTAATTAGAATGTAAAAGCAATATAAAACAATAATATAGAAGAAGTTGTAATCGGAAATAAAGATTATTAATACAAGCATAGATAGATTTTAAATAACTCAAAATATACTCAACAATATACTGATTAATTAATATTACTAAAAAATCAGAAGGAAAATACCGACCTAACTAATGGTTATTTAATTCCAGAATATCACGAATTCTAGTAAGAATGCACAAAAACAGGCTCTTTAGCTCTCTCTTTATATATATTTACATATGAAACAAATTTAAAAAAAAACAGTTAAAGGATTAAAACAGTTAAAGGAGTTAAAAGTCATAATGTAAAGGATTACAATACTACATTTATCAGAGATATTTCAAAAGAAGTGAAAGCACTTACTGATAATGTTGGAAGTCAATTTTTCACTATGAGTGTTAAAATATAAATTTATATTGTTTTTGTCTTTTTTTTATCAGAATTTCGATCAATGCAGTATTTAATGATGTAAAAATTTATTAAGCTTACATTTTTATTTATCGGTACACCGACGCCGTATAAATCACAAGACAATGATTAACAAAAAACTGGGCTGTAAATAAAAACAAGTAATTTTATTCTACGCAGTCATATCCATGTATCACTCTGCGTATGGTTATAATTTTGATTATACAATTGGCCCATTGGTATAGCGAAGCAGTTTCTATTTTTTTCCGATTGTGTACTGCTTGACAGAACATTTCCATAATTAGTACTCTTCATATTAGCAAAACAGGTTCTTTTATGCAGTTTAATGTTATTTAAAATTTTTTCATTGGCGTTGGAAATAAATGGGCTAATTATTTAATATGAAAAACATACTACTGATGAATCAGGTAAACAAAATGGGGAATAATATTAATAAAACTGTGTTAGGCTTGTCTACTAATATTACTTTACTTTGTATGTACTTTTATCTACAATTTAATAAAGATTTTTTTATTACTTAAGGTTAATAAATTTATTTCAAACCGAGAATGAACGTCTAGAAATTCACACATCTCAGGATTGAAACCATTAATTCAATAGTATAGATCTGTGTAAATTTATCACAGCCATTGGGTGAGATTTAAAAAAAAAAAGAAAAGGCATTTAGTCTACAGAAAAAATAAAAAATTTCATTAACGAACAAAAAAAATTGTTAAAAAAATTCATAACTTCCATTTTATGTTAATTTGAGTCAACATAAGCATATTTTATATCAATTTTCATTAACAGATAATGTTCTTTCACAGTTGATTTGAATATCAGTTGTTTACCTCGCTTAGAAAAAGTAGCAGAGTTTCAAGCTAAATGTTATTAAATGTTCCAAAGAAAAAACTAATAAAAATAATTAATTCTAAAAGTAGAACATTACAATCGGTGCAGAACATTTTGAGTTTTAGAAGCGTACACAAACGAACTTAACATTTTTATATATAAAGATAAAGGCAAAGAATATACGACGAATATATACTAACCAAATTTTAAGAGTGTAAAATATGTATAAGTTTAAAAAAAATAATAAAAATCTATAAATTTTAAAAATGACATGATACAATAAGTAAGATTTGATTTACCTTGTAATAAATCCCTATTTTTTTAATATAATAATAAATCATTTTGATAGTTGTAAAAACAAATTGTACGAACTTTATAACGTAACAGAAGATACAATATGTTACACCAAAAAAATCAAACATCTGTATGCCTTCTGTTCAATAAAAAAATAAAATTACTTTTAAAAAAGACTAAGATATAAGCAGAAAAAATGATTAAAAAAAAGCAGCGATATAAGTGGAACAGTGATTTTACTATCTGTGATAAAATATAACTAGCATAAATATTTTATAATATTTTAAATAAATAAAAAAATATATATATAGCAACGCTACTAAATACACATCTTATCGTTTTAGAAATAAGCTAACAAAGAAATAATTTTTTTTTCGACATCTACAAACAGTGATCAAATATTTTATAAATATAACATTATTTTATAAAATTATAATAACTTATACACTTACAATAATTTATAACAAAATCAAAAAAACTACTACCTAGAAAAATTTTATGGTACTGTATAATGAGTAGAAAATTAATTATAAGTAAATATGATTAAACAATAATTCTTTTATAAATTATATTTTCTTAGAACTATTATGAAAAAAATAAACATTAAAGGGTATCATTAAAATACAATTAATCTATTGCTGCTATATAAAACTAGTCTTTGTTTTATAATAATGCAAACAATTAATTTAATAAATGAATAAATAATGGCTGCAATTATTTAATACTAAAAAATTAATTAGTATTTCATAACTTCATAAACAATATAAAAGCTAACTTATCAGAACGTTAAAAAATGGATATAATTACCGTATATTTCCGCAGATAAGACGAGATATAAATTTTAGAGTTATATAGTTTTAGCAAATAACTGTCCTATAAGACAACCCCCAAACTATCAATAGCCTCTGAATTTAGTTTAGATGGACGATCGTCTCTGTATAATGATACTTTATACGGAATTATGTCCTATTTGCACTGATTCGGGCATTCCGGTAATGACCTTGACTATTAAAAAAAGCGTCGCATGGACTTTCTATTTTTTGGACATACCTACAATGTACGAGTAAATAATTATGAATTATCCGTTTTTTCCTCAGTAGCTCAATAAACATAACTTTTAATATTTATTTTGTTTTAGAATTGTTTTACTATTACAAAGTAATGTATTATCAAACAAATACAATATAACTTGTATAGCGTATTTAAAAAATATGATACATTTTTTGATAAGTTGTAATAATTTTCAAGATCAGTCGAAGTCGGTTGTTGCACGCATAAAGGAAAAGCCTCCTTCAGCATTGTTTCGTTGTAGGTTGTGTATGTGTGCGTTCAAACAATTTGTACTATAGGTGAAATCAGCGTAAAATTTATAAAGTGTAGGCCTACTCATGGAACCAACGAAAAGAAGAAAATATGAAACAAGCTTCAAGTTAAAAGTCTTAAAAAAGGCTAAAGAATCAAACAACTGTGCTGTAGCGAGAGCTTTCTACATAACAGAGAAGATGGTAAGAGATTGGAGAAAGAATGAAGATGCTATTAAAAAAATGCCAATGAAAAACTGGTCTATCAAAAGAGGAAGAGCTTGCTGGCCAGATTTAGAAAATAACATTGCAGAATGGATACAAGAACAGTGGCCGAATTGTTAAGTTGTTACAAGAAATATGATTAGGGCTTATGCATTGAAGCAGGCACAGACCAATCCAGAAGAAAGCAAAGAATTTAAAGCAATAGTTGATTGGTGCAATCGTTTCATGAACAAAAAATCTGGTAATACAATAGAAAATAAAAATTGCGCAGAAATTACCACAAGATCTTTTCCATCAAGTCACGAGTTTGTTATTGGTATGAGACAGAAATACAACTTTCCAATATCTACTGTTAGAAATACGGATGAAACACCGATTAACTTTGCCGTGTTAAACAGTACAACTATAGAAAAAAAAAAGGCGTAAAAACTGATAAAGTGAAAAGTACAGGCTATGCAAAGACCAGAATTACAATAGTATTAACATACACGGTAGATGGAGCAAAGTTAAAACCCATGGTCATTTTCAAGAGGAAAACTATTCCTAAAATAAAATTCCCGCAAGGCATTTTCGTACATTTTCATGAAAAGGGGTGGATGGACGATAATGATGTAAAATTGTAGAAGTGGCAGAAGCGACCAGTTGCTCTACAAAATCAACACAGTTTCTTGGTGTGAGATATGTTTTGCAGTCACGTAACTGAGAAAACCAAAAAATCGCTTAGCACGGAATAATACTAAGATTGCTGTTATACCGGATGGTTTATCTTCAATGCTACAACCTTTAGACGTCTCTATAAATAAATCATTCAAAGATCACATGCGTGAACAGTGGAATAACTGAATTATGATTAGTGGGAAAAAGTTCACGAAAGGTGAAGCTATGCGGGTTGCGTCACTTGATGTGCTGTGTAATTTCGTGATCAAATCATGAGAAAAGGTGAAAATGGAAACAGTGATCAAATCGTTCAAAAAGTGTAGAATTTCTAATGCTATGCATAGAACTGAGGATGATTTGTTATGGGATACTAATGACTAAGCGGAAATCTACTCAGCTACAGAATGGAACCGAAGCTTCTCAATAACGAAAGTCTACTTGAGAAGCTATTTGCCTTAGATGATGAATATGAGGATTTTAAATACATTGGTGAGTGATTTGTTTTATTTTATAAATGGTTTAAATTTATATAAATTTCAATCTAATTTTTTTTGTATCAGTCCTAAAAGACGACCCAAGATTTTGGAGGCCTTTTTTTATAACTCAACTATCGTCTTATCTGCGGAAATATACGTTAAATAAAAATTAGTCAATTAGCTTATAGTAAACTCACCGGGTTGGTCTAGTGGTGAACGTGTCTAAGCAAATCAGCTGATTTCGAAATCGAGTGTTCCAACGTTCAAATCCTAGTAAAGGCAGTAACTTTTATACGGATTTGAATACTAGATCGAGGACACCGGAGGTTGGGTTTCAATTAACCACACATCTCAGAAATGGTTGAACTGATACTGTAAAAAACTATACTTCACTTACACTCATACATATCATACTCAATCATCCTCTGAAAAAATACCTGACGGTGTTAACAAGAGAAAAAAAAATAGTTTATATTAATAAAATGAAAAATTACGAAATTTTTGTCATTTATTTCCCCCTACTTGTGTTCTAAAATATTCGATGAATTATTTTTGGGATGGTTCCTGATTTCGAAAAAAACCACCTATCAGCATTTGAAAAATAAATTACAAACTAATAATTCTTGTAGAAATATGTTTCCAGTATGTAAGGTTTTCTTCCGTACCTAAAATTTATTATTTATTGGTATCTTTTATATATTTAATTAAACCATACAACATACGTTATGTGGTTATGTGGATGTAAAAACTACACATTCATATGTATAATTAGTTTATGTAAAATTAGTTTTAATAATAAAGTCTAAATTTATACAAGGATCATGAACAGAAGAAAAAATAATAATAATGTTGGCAGTGGGTGGTAATAAACAGAAATAAAAATACACTGCACGCATTTTAAATAATTACAAACTTTAAATATAATTTGTATATATATATATATACAATTATATATATATTTGTATATATATATATTTAAAATATTTGCCGAAACTATAATGCAGTAGGGTTTTTTTTTAAATAAGATTTAAATCATTCACGAGAATGATGCTTATATTTTCAAGGCAGACATTTCACGCCAAGGTTACAGTGTAAAATGAATCGGTTACCCCGTTGCCTGTTTAATTCAGCAAAAAAAATTACTGCATATCAGGTTTCCAAGCCGACTAAAATTCAGATGATATTCAACATTATAAGTGACCCATCTTTTCGCTATTTACCACGGATATTATTTATATAATTGAACTTCATTATTTTATTAGCGTTAAAACTCACTCACTTTTTCTTCTTGTTGAAAAAAAAAAATCTTTCTTGTTTTACTTATTAATTTATAAAAGCAAATAAATTTGTTTATATACAGCTGGCCTATTTTATCAGCTGATATTTTATATTAGTAATTCATTATTATTATTAATGCATTATTATATATAATTTTAAAAAACAGTTTACCAAATTCCAATTTAATTTCCTCTAGCGCTTTCGGCTATTCTACCATTTTCAAGAGGAATATAATTACGATTAAAATTATAAAACTATCATAATTAGATTATATATATAACAATTGATCGTCATTTTCTTATTCGTCAAAAGTTAAAGTTTAAGTCTAAGTGAACGATCGTATTATAATTGTTTCTCAACTGGTAGATAACAATTAAGAAACTATTACAATACGGAAGTAGTCAGTCAGATTTAAACTTTACCTTTTGACGAATAATAAAATGATGATCAACTGTTTTATATATACATAATTCAATTATGGTAGTTTTACAATTTTAATCATAATTATATTCCTGTTGAAGTAGGCAGTATAGCAGAAAGCGGTCGAGAAATTAAACTGGAATTTGGTAAGCTGTTTTTTTAAATTAAATATAATAGTTATTATATCAAACGGTGCCGGGTTCGAAAAACTATATTAATGCATTGTTCAGTCTAAATTTAGATCTTATTCTGTCATGTACACTTTCATCAACAATGTAATCTTCATTTAATATAACTCAAACTAAAACGGTAAACATAATATGATCATTATAACTTATTAAATTTAATATTTAATCATCAACTGGACAATGTCTTTTATTTATTACAAAATATGAACCAGCCAAGTTTATATATAGAGTAATTACACCTAACTAAAGTATTACAACGAAACGGTTAATTATTCCAACAATTAAATAAAAATACTTTGAAATCAAAGATACAGGAGAAAAAACGCCACATGTAGCTCACTGTACTTTTTGTACATCGTGTGCTTTACTTCTGTCTCAGTCACATGAAAGACTTTCACAAACAGAATAACAAATTAATATATCCCTTTTTGTCAGACAAAAAGGGTTATTCACTGCTTCAGAAAGAAACACGGCTATAGATACATACACACACACACACACACACACACACACACACACACACACACACACACATATATATATATAAACAGAAGGTGTCCCACGAAGAAACGGAGAAACTTTCTGGGACCGAAATGAAGGGGTAAAGTTGGTGGTTTCTTATGTAATTAAAGCTGGGAAATAGTGTAAAACAGGTCCTAGAACTTTAACTTCAATAGTTTTTAAGATATCCGACGTAAAACACAAAATTCGGTGTATAAAAAAAAAGTTTTTTTCAAGGTTTGCAGTATAATAGCTTGTTAAATGAGTAATAAATGCGTAAAAATTAGTAATAAAATTGCAGAGAATTTATTTAATTTTGAGAAAATTAATATAAATACAGCCCAAAATAAGTAAAGAAAGCTTTTAAAAAATGGTTTTCTATTGAAGCAAAGAGACGAAAAATAGATTGAAAATCGTATTATTTTTTCTGTACCTAATAAACATTATTTTTAATACAGCAAAACAAAAAATAAAATACATGAAATGATAACGTAACAAAATAACAAATCTCAATTACAGTAACTGTTCAAAATTCCCTCCTTCACAATGTACAGAGCACTCTGCTCAACTTAAATATTTCCGGTGGCGGAGAATCGTTTCGTATAAATTCAATATCATTTCGTAATTAAATGAGTAACTCTTCTTTAGTATTAATTTTTTAATTAAAAAGTATACCATTGTAAACTATATTTTTATATGGCCCCAAATAAAGTAATATGCTGAACATTAAGTCAGGTGATCGTGGTGGCCAGTTAATTGGTCCACCACGTCCAATCGAGATTCAGAAATTAGCATTCACGTAATTTCTAGCTACTAAAGAAAACTGTGGAGTTGCACACTCGTGCTGGAAAATCATTTGAAATCTAATTTGTAAAGGTACACCCTCCTGTTTTTTCTTATTTCCCAGCTCCAAATTACATAAGAAACCACCAACTTTCACCAACTTACTCCTTAATCTGGGTCCAGAAACTTTACAGTAGTGCTTCTTTTTATTAGAAGAGCTGAAATCTGGGCGAAATGTTTCGCTAACCGTAATTCGAAAATAAAGCCTTTTCAGACCTATGTTTATATAACTTTTTTTCATTATTTTCACTAGTAGAAGATGTCCTGAAATTTTCTCCGTTTCTTCGTGGGACACTCTGTATATAAATTATTAATAAGAAAGTTAGATTTCCTTTATATGATTTAATTAATATAAAATTCTGCTGTCAGATGGATCTTTTTATATTTAAATTTTTACATGACTATTATGAAGCTTGTAGTAAGGAAAATCGAGAAGAAAATTCTGTAGAATATAAAAAAATTACAACTGACCGAGATTTAAATACAGAACTATCTGAATAAATGGCTGAAATACTATCACTTTGCCATGGAGGTAATTAATTATGTTTTTGAATAGCTAATATTCTTCTATAATTTTTTTGCGAAATCAAAAATACTTTCAGCTGTGATTAAAACAATAAAATATGTCTGGAAATAAAAGTCAAACTTCTTAAATATTTATTCTTTTTAAGTTGACTTTACTTACACCAATTGTCGTAGGATTATGTTCTGTACAAACAACGTAAGAAAATTTTATTTGTTTATTGGGAAGGTAAAACAAGTAAATTTATGTCAAGGCTAAAAAACGTTTATAATTGGGCTCCAATTTTTTATACTTTTCAACAATTTTTTCAGAGACTAGTGTAGACCGTTGCTGTACATGTCACATTCTTGGTTCATTTCAGCAATTTTTTCTTTTCTTAAACTTTCATGTCAGAAAACAGTAAATTATGTATTTTTCGCATAATTTCTGTCCAAATATCATTTAGTATATCCTCATTTTACCGCCAGAACAAAAATCAAGGAGCAATTTTTTTTATTCCTATCTCAAAAAAGCTTTCAACATACATGTATGAAAGATTTTTTATCAAAATTATAACTCAAGAAATATGCTAGTAATGTTTAACATTAGAATTCCCATATATATACATTAAATCGAAACAAAACATAAATTCTTCTAATTGGCTGATAATTTCTTCAGTGATATTTAATTATCAAGTAACAAATGTGTTACACACATTTGTCACACACAAATGTGACACCACATGGTTGTCCACGGTGGACGATCAGAGTTTTCTGTCTCTTCCGTTTATTGCCCATCACGTCATGCTGTGCAAGCCGATCAGTTTACGGCATTCTTTAGATCTTTGGGTCCAAGATTCATCTGTGGTAGAGATTGGAATTCTAAGCACCTACAACAGGGGTCGCGACTGACATCACCAAAAGGCGGGCAACTTTTCCGGTCACGGCTGATATAATTTGTAGTGTTTGTCTATCTAACCTATTGGCCTACGGAGCTAAATAAAATTCTCGATCTCCTGGATTTTTTTCGTTTTCAAGCGTATTTCTAGGAACTATTTACATGTTTACCAGATTTTGACTTGTCAGATCATACACCGTTTGTAATTACAATGTCTATTACCGTTGCGCTAACTGCTAGATCTCCCACTTTGTTTAATAAGTTTACCAACAAACAACGTTTTCAAGACGTTTTCGAGGAAAATATACGATTGGACGTACTTGTAAAGTCACCGGTCAATGTGGAGAATACAGTACATGGATTGAACACTTTGATTCAATCAGCGTCGTGGGCCTCCACGCCCAATTTAAATTTTGCTCCCCCAGCTCAAAATACGTATCCAGTATTCATGAGAGAAGATAGAAGAACGTCGGAGACGAGTATGGCAGAGACCTCGTACCCTGCTGATAAAGAAACATTTAACAGGGTTTCTCAAGAACCAAAAAGGTTAATTCAGCATTTAAAGACACTTCGTTTCAATCCTACATTGAGAATATTTCTGATGGGCCAGCTGCTGAGTACACTTTAGTTTCTTTCGTAACATTGACGGAATGTAGGCGAGAAGTTTTCAGAAGAAGGCGACCTTATTTGCACAACACTTTTCTGAGGTATTCCAGCCCAATTATGCGAGACAAATCCGGAGGAGATCAGAGAAATCTCCAATTATTTAGCTTCTCCTTTTCAACTGTCCTTGTCGATTACGCGCTTTACAGTACACGAGATCTCTTCACTCATTAAAAATGAAATACATCCAGCGAAGACGCTGGGGTATTATTTGATTGTCGGTCGGGTTCTGCAGGCACTATCTCGGCATGCGACACGTTTGGTTACTGTAATTTTCAATGCTATTATCCTAATTGGTCATTTTCCTGGTCCGTGGAAAATTTTACAGTTAATTGTGATACTAAAACCGGGTCTTTACCCGGTTTTGGTAAATGTAACATCTTATAGGATTATCAGCCTGTTTTCTGTGCTCTCTCAGGCGTTTGAAAAGCTCTTTATGAAGACTGAAGCAGTTCGTGGACGATCCTATCCGGCACACAAATTTTGGTTTATGTAGCACCATGCTGCTGTGGAGAAAGCAAACAGGATTGTTTACGTTATAAACCATGCTCTAGACGAGAACAGTACTGTTCAGCGGTTTTCATCGATGTTAGTCAGGCTTTTGACAAGGTTTGACAAGTAGGGTGCTCTATAAATTGAAAAAGGTTTTACCGCATGTTTTCTATGTGATACTAAAATCTTACCTAGAATACTAGTGTTTTCAAGTTATATATGGAGAGGTTTTGACGGATTTTTCCTTATACAATCAGGTGTACCTCAAGGATGCATTCTCGGACCCACCTTGTATGTTCTGTTTACGGCTGACTTGCCAGTTACGGCAGATACCACAACTTCAACGTTTGCTGACGCTACTGCAATTCTTGCTGTTCACGAAAATCCGACTACTGCATCACGTTTTATTCAAGATTATATCACTCTTCTCGAATCAAGGCTTAATGTTGGAAAATAAAAAGAAACGAAAGAAAAGCAAAGCACATCACGTTCACCGTAAGGAACACTGTTTCTATCTTCAATGTTCCGATTCCGAGATCTCAGGACTGTAAATATTTGGCTTAAAAATTTGGGTAAGCGGAAATAGTTGGTTCTCAAATTTAAATACATGTACTGGCTGATAGGACATAGGGATCTCGGCTTTCAGTAGAAAGTAATCTATTGATTTAAAAAATCCATTTTGAAGCCTGTTTGAACTTACGGGCTTGAATTGTGGGGACAGCGTGTACCTCCAGTATTGACATACTTGAACGTTACCAGACAAAAACACTGCAGAGAATGCTCAACATACCCTAGTACATCAGTAGTAGCCTCATGTATAATGATCTTAATTAAATTGCGAACGTTTCGGCAGGATATCTCTCTGGTCAGCTTACAATATCAAAATCTTTGGATCGGCACCCGAACTTTTTGGCGGTCAATTTATTAGATAATACGTTCCGTGATTTTCAAGATTAGTGACGAACAATATTCTTGGTTTGCCTTATCGTTTTAATTAGGTTATTTTATGGCCTGACCGTACGGAGTGTTCTTCTATTTCATTATTAAGTCACAAGTCGCTGGGTCTGTGGCCACTTATAGATAAGTAAATAGGTCTTATTTATTTATTGTTCAATTATCTTGCTAAACAGATTGTAAAGTTGCTGTGTCGTTAAAATAAAAAAAGTATATTTAAAATTTAAATGTTGATAGCATTTATATTCCCACAAGAACTGCAGTGAAAATCAATAAGTTAGAATGTCAAACTTCATACATGTTACATTAACATTGACTTCAAGGAAAAGAAAGTTTGTTCTGTTACTTTTAAACATTAAATCAAGACTGGACAAAGTTCGGCATGACGGCAATAACAATTATTTTCTGTTTGCTTTTTTTACGTTCATATTTCATTTCGTAATGTAGTAATTTCGTTCATCTCCATTCGTAAATGTTTATATTTTCATTGCTTTTCATGCCACTTCATCTGCTACGTATGGTTATCTGCTCTAAGGCAGGACTCTTGAACTATCTCCAGATCTTTTTAGCACTATTTTCCCTTTAGAACTTCTGTAATCGTTATTTTTTTTACGCTTTTTCTTCACCTTATACTGTTCGTTTTAGCATACAATCCTAAAACGAACATGGAATTTACCAGTCAGTTAGCTTTCTTATCCTGAACTGTTTTGTCTAATTTTTGTTCTTATTAACTCTCTTTATTACATAATTCTTCATTTTGTTTGTCCATTTAATTTTCTATAATCTCCTCTTTGTTTACATTCCAAACTATTTCAGACTTTCTTTTACTTATTCTTCATGTTTCAGATTCAAAGTACACTCACTCCAAATGTACTTGGAGAAGTACAAGATACTTCTCCAACTCCGTCATATATCATGAGTAAAATATTTTTTGTTGTGAGAAATATATTTTACGCAAATATTCTTTATTAAATAAAATAACATTTATAAATGTAAAACTTTTTGTATAAAGTAAATTAGTTCCGGAGACTAAACAGAAAAAGGATTATAACTCTGAAGCAAAAGGTTACATATATATATTTTTGTTGTTTATATTCTAACGTTGACATATTACAGAATAGAATTATAAATGAGTGTTCCGGTCTAAAGTAATAAAAAATATTGTTACATTTGCTATTTAAAAATTAAATTATCTATATAAAAATTAAAGAGGTAATAGATTTCATTTAATAGAACGTAACAATATTACGTTATACGTTAAATACCTATCTTATAAAAGAAAAATTTATTAAAAAAAAATAGGAATAATACATGAGTAAAAACAAAAATAATATGAAAAACAAGTTTAAATTTAATATTATATTATTTTATAATACAATACAAATAGGATGGGGAAGCTTACACTTTAATGTAAACGCATCCCTTTACATTTAAATGACTTGAAAATAATGACGTGGTATTTAATAATTAAAGGTCCGATGTTTACTCTAATATAAACGAAGTCGTGATTTTAAATGGACTTTCATTCAAAATCAGTAAAATATATATTTTTCACACCGAATAAATTATCCAATTTTAAGGGGTTGCAAATAGGTACAAACCCAAATTACAAAATAGTTTATTTCATGTTTTTTGAAAATCATTATATTTTTTAATTATATTTTTGGGAATTATATTTTTGAATGTTTTAAGTAGATTTCATATGAAAGCTACCTATTGTAATGGTTACAAATATTCGACTTCCGAAAAATTTCGACATATGTTCGCGTTTCACAACCCAAGATCCCAAAACCACTGCCAGCTTTCAAAATTTTATATATACATTTTTATACACACACACACACACATATATATATATATACATATACATATATATATATATATACATATATTTCACTTTCTTGTGGACACGATAATTGCCGTAATTTTCCGTTTATCACTTTCAAATTGATATATAAAATATAACGACGCAAAATCTCGGTCGAGTTTGTTAATAGGCAAAATCGGACCATGCAGGAGGAAATTGTTATTTTTTTCGAAAAAACAAAATATCGCTATAACTAGGTAAAATATCGAATTCGTTTAAAGTACCTACTATTCTTTGGCTAAGGGCCTAAAACATATTTAAGTAAAGTTTTTTGATATCACCAACCATTGGCCCAGGGAGTAGAAAAAATTGGGTTTTGAAAACAAAAAAACATCTTACCTCCCTTAATAGGCACAGTATCGAATCGGTTTAAAGTGGTCGTTAGTCCTAAACATTACCTACAACTTTTGTCTGAAACAATTTTGGATATGACCAACCCTTACTGCAAGCGATGAACAAACGTTTGCTGGAATTGTAAGAAAATGAGCTTATCGTATGCTAAACATGAGAAACTTTTTACACAAGCAACCATTGTTGTATTGAGTAAATTTGAAGCTTTTCTTAATTTTAAGGTGGAAATCTTTTTTATCCCGTACTTAGCAACGATGAAATCTACTTCCGCCTTCCGGCGTGACGGAAGGAATATTTTTAATATGTTACGAGAATAATAAAATATATATTTTATCACAACTCATTGAAAATACAAATCTATATAGATCTGTAATACTCATTGAAGTATTTTTAAATACAACCAAGTATTTTTATCTATCTAGATAAAAAAGTTTAAAAAAATTCAATTTATAATATGTTTCACCAAAACGAAGTACATAATTTATTCGTAATTACATTTAATAATTAAGCAATATTTGAATTAATTAGTTATAGTAACTGAATGACTAATATTATACATGAAATTCTATTATTGAAGAAATGAATACTACTAGAAATTCTCATCGCTAATTGTCGACGTGATTGGCTGATTGCCCGGCCGTATTGGCGGTGGAAGTTGAATAAGAAATAAGACTACATAGAAAAAAATTAAATGAATTTAAAATTATTTCATTACGGCCTCCAGATGCAGTTAGTTATTTAAATATTTATTAAATTTAAGATTTAAAGGATTTTACATCAAAAATTTAATGTTATTATATTTACATCATTTACAGGATAAAATAAAAAGATTTCAAAAACATATTGAAAAATTCATATAAAAAATATTATTAGTTTTATAACATTATTTTATTTTCATATAGATAACTATGGTTGGAGTATGCAAATAAAATTTGGTAACTTCAGGAAAAAAAAAGAAAAAGAATTTAAATAATGTAATTATTATTACTTTTATTAACAAAGAAATATACACTAACATTTTTGGCACATTTATAATTAAAAAAAAAAAGAAGAATATTGAGTGAAAGAGAATAAAGCCTTTTATTATTTAATTTTCTAAACATTTAGTTTTAATTTACAACTGCTCAACGCAGAAATAAGCGGAAGCGTTCAGTAAAATTTATTAAAAAATAACTTGGGGCTATTTAAAAGGGCTTTGATGTTAAATTTGTTAAAATATGAACCCAAAGTTCGGTCTGGAAATGAAAATTATTTAAATATTCATAATAACACTTTTTTTAAAGAAAACAAATACTCCATTATCCCAAACCGTCTCTGTATTTTTGTCCTGGTATCAAGCATAAAAAATAAAACCGATTTTAATGAAACTTATCGGTAAACTTCATTAATAACATTGTGTTTGCATTTGAACATTTTATATGAAGAATCACCTACCGAAAACCAAAATACTGTATTTTTGCATTTAGTCTAGGGTATATGCAAGTTGTTCTATAAACACATTACAAGTGTAGATGACATAATATAATCCCGCAAACATTCTAATGCAATACAAATTAATCTCAACTACCCAGCATCCCATGACAGGTTTAGTAAAATAAGTGTAGAATGAAGTGATTTTCCATTTTCTTCTTTGCCGAACGGAATATACTATTTCATGACAGTACGCGAACATTTCCAATCTGACTAAAATAATCGGTATGCCTCAAACTTACAAGTGAAATCTTCTCTCTATGAGTGACTGTAAAATTAACATAATTATCGTAAAAGGAAGCAACTTTGACTGGTGTGCTTTATATTTTAGGTGATTTACGTGCGTCAACGCTATAATAAAAAAATGTGACAAATTATGTAAAATAACAAATTAACATAGCTTTTTCCTTGCATAACAATGTGTAGTACATATTGCTTAAGCCTAGTTCAGGAATCACTTTTAGAGAATAAAATTTATGAGAATTTTTTTTTTTTATTAATTTAATAGGTGGATTTCGTTGTCTTTTTATGGATACATTTTTTCCCCAAATTAATTGTTGGCAGTATTTTAAGTAAAAGATTTACAAGGAAAAGAATTTCAGTCATATCTAAAATTGAATATATCTTAAAATTTGAATCAATTTCTGTAGAAAATTATTTTTTAATTTTGATCTCGATGTCCCTTCTGGGTAATGGATTAATTTACAATGGGTAATGGAGTAATGGGCAATGGGTAATGGGTAATGGAGTAATTTGCAATGAATTAAATATGAATAAAAAAGAGAAAATTGAAAAGTTAAAACAATTCTAAACGAAAAATGTAAACATCATTAAAATTTTAATTTATTATAAATAAAAAAAGAATATACGTTTATAAATATTAATAGTTCAAATAATAAAAAAGAGATTTATCCCCAAGTAAAGGCATCCAAGGTACAGATACTTAAATACGTTCATAAATATATATATATAAATGATTGTGGTGAAGAAGTATTAAGAGTGCATTTAGCAGTAGAAGATTGGGCTTAAAAAAAAATTATTCGTCCATTGTCTTCCGTTTACAATAAATAATAAACAAACAAATGTCACTGGTAAAACACAATTGAAAAAACCCATTTAAAAAATTAATTAAAAAAACCGACTCCATTTCTTAAAAATTTGATTAAAAAACATTAACATTTGCAGCATATTGATTTACTATTTTTTTTTTTTTCATATATATATATAAATGGTCTTTATAAGGAAGAGAACAGCTACAAATTTCCTTACAAATTAATGAATTACAACTTCTATGAATAAGTTATAAATTATATTTTTTTTATTTACTGTTCCTATCAACGTATTGATTTTTAAAACTTTTATTGTTTAATTCTCGAATATTTTAAAGTGCAAATATTTTTTAACCTTTATGGCTGAGGTAATTCGTAAATTGTCCAATATATAAAATTAATTTTTTGTTTGCACAGCCGAAAGTATTGTAATTTGAACTTATTTCAACTATGTTTTATGATTGCAGTCCATATAAAAGGAGAATAATAGCAAAAGACTATACTTGTATCTATGCACAAATACAAGATAACGGTAACTATTAAAACATTAACAAACAATTCTAGACTAATATTTTATATTTCTTTTGGTAGGAAAGTAAGATTTTATTTTTTTTAATTTTCAACTGTAATAAAAATCAAAAAAGTTCAATAATATCATCATCAGATTTAAAGAAAATAATTAACTTCAGTTTTTATTTGTCTTTATTGCTAAATAAATAAGTATTACAATAAAAATAAGTATTCGTTTGTTAGGCGTCTACTTCTGCGTCAACGAAACTATAAAAAATTGTTTTAAGTGAAAACATTTGACGATCCTTAATTTCAACAGTTGAAAATATTGATGAAAGATTCACAAAAAAAAAAATATATATATATATATTTATATGATATTTATACTTTTATTAGGTATATAAAACATTTTATATAAATATTTGTTTGTGTTAGTAAATAACTTATTAAATCGGCCCCTAATTTTAACAATACTGAATCTGTTTGTATATTTTTTCTTTAATTCAATAAAAGCAGCAAAGGTAATAGGTGCGCTTTAAATATTTTTTCATATAAATAGGAAAGTTATAGAATATATAATAATATACACTAGCAAAAAGAGTTTTCCATGTATTGTCGTTTCCCGTATGATTTCATTGTGTTAACAATCTAAAAAGAGGTAGCCAGTTGAGTGAATCGTCAATTTAACCATTGAAAACCAGAATCGTTATTCTGCGAATAATATGAGTCGACTCTAACCAAGCATAATTTTCCCATCAATGATGATGATAGTCAGCAAGCAGAATGCCACCGAATAAGAGATTCAGATGGTGTATTGCGAAGTTGAAGATGAGTCAAAGAAAGAATCAACCGGCAGAGGAGCACGGTTATCTCATCAAAACCAACGTCTCCGTTTAGTTTCCCGACTCCGAGGGGCATATAGTTAATCAAATTTTTTATTTTTATTTCTTTCCCAGGGAATAATCTAGAATAGTTACATTAATACACTAATAGTTCATCTAGACTAAAAGTGTATTTTTTGTATGTGCATACGTCCGTACGTTTGTTTGTGACACTGCTTTTGGCCTTACATCTCAGGATTGACTAAACTGATTTTCTTCAAATATGGTTCAAATATTTATTCATATGGAGCATTGATCATATTCTTTTATTTCCAAACTTCATTAAGGACAGTATTGCGAAAAAAAAACAATTATAATTTTCTTCACAGGCATTTTAGAGATTAAAGCATACATAAATAATCCATTTTTTTTTTCAGAAAATCAATTCCCACCGGTTATAATTGAAATATATGATTTTTTTTTTTGCTCTATTCCCGTAGGTTTACATTTTTTTCAAAAAAATGTTTTTAAAAGTTTATGCTTCATATGTAGAGCTATCAAGAAATGTCAGCTTTTTATAATTATAAAACCCAAACTTAAAATGCAGAAACGTTTTTTTGAAAATTTTCATTTCCTTATTTTATCGTTTACTGAAGGGGGTGTTGAATTTAATGAAAACTCTATTAAACAATTTTGTCAAGGTACGGGTATATAAGAACAGTTAAAAAAAAAAGTTCTTAAGATTTATTTCCCACCTCTAAATAATACATATTCTGTTGTTTGATGTTGGATTCACTTCTTTTAATTTTTACTATTAATAGCCAGAAAAATCATGTAACACTTGGCCAGCTATTTTTTTACTTCCTTGTACGAAGTAAAGAAGTATTGTGATCGTGAAAATTTACCGTTTTCAGATTAAAACGGAATTATTCATTTTGATCATCTATGAATTCATTTTGACTAGTTTCGGCGATAGGTCTGTACGTACGTATGTATCTCGCATAACTCAAAAACAATTAGCCGTAGAATGTTGAAATTTTTGATTTAGGGCTGTTGAAACATGAAGTTGTGCACCTCCCCTTTTGATTGCAATCTACTGAATCAAAAGTGTCCAACAAAGTCCAAAATTTCGAAAAATTTGGGGACTTTTTCTTAACAGCAATAATAAGCCCTCATTCAGAGCTTTTCAACGATATATCATAAGTGGCACTTATTTTCATTGGTTGTAGAGTAATAGCGAAATAAAATTTTAATTAATGAAATATTTGCATCTTACAAGGGGAAGACACATCGGTTTGAATCCGACTTCATTTCCTTTTTTTAATTTTTTTTTTTAGATTTAAATACGAGTATATTGATTTATTAATAAATTATTAACCTACATAGGAGTTCACTAAACGGAATATTCAATTATTATTAATGGTTATTTATAAGACACAACAGAAGTCTGAAACATTTGTTTATCAGCAACTCGCGAAGATACGAATAATACTGATGTAGTAATACGCGTAATACAGGACTTTTACTCTATCCTAATATTTCATTAAGTGTTTCCAATAATTTCTCTCTTAGTATTACTTATTTCAAGTATCTATAAAGCCTACTAACACGGGTGCCGGATAAACTAAATAATTATGACTAAAAGATACAAAAACAAATAATTCAATGAAATGACAAACGGAGCAATTCGGCTATACAGCCAATGATATGAGGAACCACGGATGTAATAGTTTATGAAAACGTAAATCAATCAAAAGAAATTGATGTTAGATCAATTTACTACAACGTATTATGAAAACCGCCATGGTTCAACATAAAGACTGTACATAAGGAAAGAAAACGTCGTAATTGGGGCAGCGAACGCAACTCAATAGGTAAGAGTTAAAAAGAATACTACATATTCTAATGTGCGATACAAACGAGAAAAGTATTTCTAGAAAAGTAAATAGATTAATATATAAATAATGAATTAATGTATATTTTTTTAATGCCAGTTTTAATTTTAGAAAAAAAGAGCCAAGAGTAAACATTTTTGGTTTGGGACACTTCACTATTTCTTTCTCTTTTTCATTAATCAGCAAATATTCTGTTTACTATCAATATATTATACGAACAAATAAACATATTTTTTGTAAATAGCAATTTTCTTCTTCTTCTTTAACAATTTTATACAAGAGCTAATCAAAAATTATCTACAGTTTAGCCATAACACACCTTCAAGGTTGTGGTACTGCCTTCTGCGAATGTGTGATTAGATATAGTACCCCTGCAGTGACGTATGCGAAATTAGATCCCAATCGCGTCATTTGCCTCACGGCTATTTCAGTGTAAACATGTCTGCTCCGCTAGTAGTTTGCACAAAGGAGGAACAACAAGCAATGATTTCTCTGGTCGAAGGGTGTTACTGGGGCTCAAATTCATCTAGATTTGTATCATAATACGATAATAGTGCTTTATTACGTAAACTTTTTTTTTGTCAGGGCGAGAAGTTTAAAAGTAACCGGATGAGGCACGAAGAGGGAAGGGACGCCCGTCAACCTACCACGGACGACAAGATTTAGCAGGCAAGAGACATGGTTCTCGCGAATAGACGAGTTACCATCGATGAGGTAGCGTCTTTCGATCATTCACCGTCGACACCTGAAGAGAACATGTTCATGTTCAGGGAGTCATAGTCTCCGGAATATAGGCACTCCGAAGTTATAGCCCTCCTCCACCCGAAAAGATATGACTTGGTGTTCCCGTGCCCCGTTAAGAACTGGGTTAGCCAGAAAATGAGTTGGCCAAATTTGTGGTCAATCCATGGTGCAACCTGTTTTATTAAGCAGTGGGTCCAACGCCCCGTTGATGAGAGATTCCACTTCCCCTGCCACTCGCGTATCATGCCTTCCCGAGAAGTTACTTTGTTTCCTTCCTTAATGATGTCAACCGCATCACCACCAACACGAGCTAACTCTTGCTCCTTCCGATCTTCATTTGTTTGGGCCCCTCAAGAAAGCTTTGCATTGCAAGGTCGTCGATTTTTCACACACTCAGACTTGAAGGAAGCTTGCAAAACTGACTCCCTTCCCCATAGAGAGGTGACATGTAGAAAAATGATGTACAAGTTGAATCCCTACCTTTGTATAAATAATTTATTTTCGTATTTTGTATCGACATGTTTAATCCCTATCTCCGTCTAAATAAATTGCAAAACGAAAAGTATAAATAATTTTTGACTCGTCCACGTATGTTGTTCATTTCCTTTTGTATAGTTTTTTTTAACCCTTGGCACATTAAGGTATTATTCCTTAACTTAATTAATTTTTCCACTAAAATTAAATAAGTCTCTATTTATCATTATTCTTTTATTTATTTTTCAACTTTTTAGGATATACCGAAATAGATTAATTTTCAATTTTAATACTGTATTTTATTTTGAGGCTCTCAAATTTTTGGTTTTGTAATTTTTCTGCCGGCACGTCGAAAATTTAATCAAACTTTTTGCCTATATCACAATTAAGAAGCAGCAGCAGCGCAAAAAATATATTTACATGAAAAAAAATAATAAAAGTTTTAAAACACAAAACTTTAACTTGTACTTTTTAAAGTTTATACGTTATTTACAGTATCAGACAATTCGAATAGCATTAAAACTATAACTATATGCATTAGTTAATTATTCTTCTTTAGAAGAAGACTAACTTCCTTACTAACTAATCTATAAACTGACCTAAGTATATCATATACTCTATGAGTAATGTGAGAGGTAACGAGTGCAGTAATTGTTATAATGACTTACCTATAGTAATATAAATGATTAACATGGGGTTATGCGCAATATCAATATTTGAAATAATTACTAAAGTTTCTCAAATGTACAAGTAGTTCAACATATTATTGTTACTTCTCAACTCTTAATTAGCATAAATAGAAAAGCACTTGTATATTATCCATCATCTCTGACATACAAAAACAAGATGGTTGTCGAGAACTCTACACTCGGTTTCTGGTTTTCCTCTTTAAGTCATTTATATTAGCATCGTAATACTTTTAAAATCTTACAACTAATCATTAGGGAGAAAGAACATGAACAAGACAGTAAGTAATTTAAAAACAACCACTTTTTGATAAAAATTGAATGATATATACATAGGTTTTTCAGGAATAATGAAATTAAAAATAATTACCATCTTGATAATTTATATAATTGTCATTTTATTCACGTTGAAATTTTGTGAAATATGAGTGAATAAAAAAAAAAAGAAGTGATTGACAGTAGAGTACAAAAATGTAAAATTAAAAAAAGAATTATTTACTAAAAATATAAATAACCCTCAAATAATATACTTTTTTCCTTATTTTTTTATGAAAGAGCAGGAGCATCAACAACTATGGTCATTAGCCCGATGGAAATTGGTATCATATGAAAAGATTCATCGTCTATCGGGGACTCGAACACGGAACCTCTGTACGAAATGCTGAGCCTCTTCCTACTCAACCACGGAGATCAGCTGTTAACATTTAATCTAAACTTTATCAACATTTAGAGGAGACCGGGAATATTTACCATTAATGAAATAAAATTACAACAAAAAGGAATCATTCTTCATAAAAGAAGTAAAAAATAAATGTTATTACTCAATATTTCTGTATGTTTTATTGTTTTTAGTGCTGCTAAACTAAAACCAAACAATTAACAACCTTTAATTTAGGACCGGATTCCAAACGTTGAGATTTAAATAAAAATTTATTTATTTTTAATTTCATATGTTAAGACAGTTTTATTATTATTATTGTCATTATTATTATTAATATTGTTATTGTTATAATTATATCTATATATATATATATATAATTTTTTTATGTAATGAATTTTTTTAAATTTAATTTGTGTAGTTTTCAAAATTATTATGCCCGCATAAAAAAATTGTTTGCAAGAAATGCTAAACATGAAAAACCAGCGTCTTGGTAAAAATAAGAATAATCGGTGCGCTAGCTGAAGTTGTCTGAAATGAGAGAATAAGTATTTTTGTTGACATAAAATTTTCCAAAAATATCCTTTAAGTTTTTGATAAAATCAGTTTTATTAATACAAGAGTCAAATACGTTAAAATCAGAAGAAAAAAAAATTATTTGCATTGCAGTATTATTAATAAACTTTTATTAAAACGTAAACATAACAGTAATAATTTTTAACTTATCTTTTAATATCGTTTGACAATAATTGGTACTCTTTTGACAATATGTCTTTCTAATTATGGAGAGGAGATTTGTACCCAATTATTTGGTCTAACAATATACAATCATAATTTGCTTTCTTTTTCTTTAAAAAATACACAATAATTAGAATGAAGTCAGGCAACATAGAGCAACGTGATATAATATTCTAAAAAGAATCTTGTCGGTTGCAACACGAGAACCATTGGATAGATTTTAATGCGTTTTTCAACATGTTATACAGAATTTCCAAAGGAACGTTGATATTTGTGAAAATGGAGAAAAACTGAAAAAGCTTGAGTAAAAATAAGAAAAACTGTTAACCATTTGAGATATCAAACTGGAACCTCTTTTCTCATATTTCCCAACTCGGCAAATTAGAAACAAAATGTATCAACATGTAAATTCCGTAAACAGTTTCAAACAATAAAACAAAAAAAATCTCTTTTCGTTTCCGATGTCCCCGCTATTTCGCAGCCAGAAACGCACTGCTTTTCACAGTACAACGTACTGAAAACGTTCGACTAACCAGTTGATCCTACAAACAAGCACTAAGTTTTAACTCACTCAAAAATGCAGTTCGTTCCATAAGCGCGTGTGAAAAATATACCACTACAAAGCCAATATAATCTCAAATTTTGTCGATCTTAAATTGAGCGTAATTAAAGAATGATTCAAACCAATATTTTTAAGATTTTCACACGAATTTCACACAGCATATCTAAATTTCAATGAAAATGAGATAATAGTTTTGGAGATTTTCGAGGTACAATATAATATACTTTTTTTTTTTTTTTGTCTTCAGTCACTTGACTGGTTTGATGCAGCTCTCCAAGATTCCCTATCTAGTGCTAGTCGTTTCATTTCAGTATACCCTCTACATCCTACATCCCTAACAATTTGTTTTACATATTCCAAACGTGGCCTGCCTACACAATTTTTCCCTTCTACCTGTCCTTCCAAAATTAAAGCGACTATTCCAGGAAGCCAAATAGATGAAGAAAGAACCATCATCTATTTGCCGCAATACCTCCTCATTTGTCACTTTATCCACCCATCTGATTTTTAACATTCTCCTATAGCACCACATTTCAAAAGCTTCTAACTTTTTCTTCTCAGATACTCCGATTGTCCAAGTTTCACTTCCATATAAAGCGACACTCCAAACATACACTTTCAAAAATCTTTTCCTGACATTTAAATTCATTTTTGATGTAAACAGCTTATATTTCTTACTGAAGGCTCGTTTAGCTTGTGCTATTCGGCATTTTATATCGCTCCTGCTTCGTCCATCTTTAGTAATTCTACTTCCCAAATAACAAAATTCTTCTACCTCCATAATCTTTTCTCCTCCTTTTTTCACATTCAGTGGTCCATCTTTGTTATTTCTACTACATTTCATTACTTTTGTTTTGTTCTTGTTTATTTTCATGCAATAGTTCTTGCGTAGGACTTCATCTATGCCGTTCATTGTTTCTTCTAAATCCTTTTTATTCTCGGCTAGAATTACTATATCATCAGCAAATCGTAGCATCTTTATCTTTTCACCTTGTACTGTTACTCCGAATCTAAATTGTTCTTTAACATCATTAACTGCTAGTTCCATGTAAAGATTAAAAAGTAACGGAGATAGAGAACATCCTTGTCGGACTCCCTTTCTTATTATGGCTTCTTTCTTATGTTCTTCAATTGCTACTGTTGCTATTTGGTTCCTGTACATGTTAGCAATTGTTCTTCTATCTCTGTATTTGAACCCTAATTTTTTTAAAATGCTGAACATTTTATTCCAGTCTACGTTATCGAATGCCTTTTCTAGGTCTATAAACGCCAAGTATGTTGGTTTGTTTTTCTTTAATCTTCCTTCTACTATTAATCTGAGGCCTAAAATTGCTTCCCGTGTCCCTATACTTTTCCTGAAACCAAATTGGTCTTCTCCTAACACTTCCTCCACTCTCCTCTCAATTCTTCTGTATAGAATTCTAGTTAAGATTTTTGATGCATGACTAGTTAAACTAATTGTTCTGTATTCTTCACATTTATCTGCCCCTGATTTCTTTGGTATCATTACTATAACACTTTTTTTGAAGTCTGACGGAAATTCCCCTTTTTCATAAATATTACACACCAGTTTGTATAATCTATCAATCGCCTCCTCCCCTGCACTGCGCAGTAATTCTACAGGTATTCCGTCTATTCCAGGAGCCTTTCTGCCATTTAAATCTTTTAATGCTCTCTTAAATTCAGATCTCAGTATTGTTTCTCCCATTTCATCCTCCTCAACTTCCTCTTCTTCCTCTATAAAACCATTTTCTAATTCATTTCCTCCGTATAACTCTTCAATATATTCCACCCATCTATCGACTTTACCTTTCGTATTATATATAGGTGTACCATCTTTGTTTAACACATTATTAGATTTTAATTTATGTACCCCAAAATTTTCCTTAACTTTCCTGTATGCTCCGTCTATTTTACCAATGTTCATTTCTCTTTCCACTTCTGAACACTTTTCTTTAATCCACTCTTCTTTCGCCAGTTTGCACTTCCTGTTTATAGCATTTCTTAATTGCCGATAGTTCCTTTTACTTTCTTCATCACTAGCATTCTTATATTTTCTACGTTCATCCATCAGCTGCAATATATCGTCTGAAACCCAAGGTTTTCTACCGGTTCTCTTTATTCCGCCTAAGTTCGCTTCTGCTGATTTAAGAATTTCCTTTTTAACATTCTCCCATTCTTCTTCTACATTTTCTATCTTATCTTTTTTACTCAGACCTCTAGCGATGTCCTCCTCAAAAATCTTCTTTACCTCCTCTTCCGCAAGCTTCTCTAAATTCCACCGATTCATCTGACACCTTTTCTTCAGGTTTTTAAGCCCCAATCTACATTTCATTATCACCAAATTATGGTCGCTATCAATGTCTGCTCCAGGGTAAGTTTTGCAGTCAACGAGTTGATTTCTAAATCTTTGCTTAACCATGATATAATCTATCTGATACCTTCCAGTATCGCCTGGCTTTTTCCAAGTGTATATTCTTCTATTATGATTTTTAAATTGGGTGTTGGCAATTACTAAATTATACTTCGTGCAAAACTCTATAAGTCGGTCCCCTCTTTCATTCCTTTTGCCCAGCCCGTATTCACCCACTATATTTCCTTCCTTGCCTTTTCCAATGCTTGCATTCCAATCTCCAACTATTATTAAATTTTCATCTCCTTTTACGTGTTTAATTGCTTCATCAATCTCTTCGTATACACATTCTACCTCATCATCATCATGGGCGCTTGTAGGCATATAGACGTTAACAATCGTTGTCGGTTTAGGTTTTGAATTTATCCTTATTACAATGACTCTATCGCTATGCGTCTTGAAATACTCCACTCTCCTCCCTATTTTCTTGTTCATCACGAAACCTACTCCTGCCTGCCCATTATTTGACGCTGAGTTAATTACTCTAAAGTCACCCGACCAAAAGTCGCCTTCCTCTTCCCACCGAACCTCACTAATTCCTACTATATCCACGTTTACCCTATCCATTTCCCTTTTTAAATTCTCTAGCCTACCAACCTTTTTTAAGCTTCTAACATTCCACGCTCCGACTCGTAGAATGTTATTTTTTAATTTTCTGGTGACCCCTTCCTTAGTAGTCCCCACCCGGAGATCCGAACGGGGGACTATTTTACCTCCGGAATATTTTACCAAGGAAGGCGCCTCCATTATTGTATATGTGAAAATGCAGAGCCACATTTTCTTGGAAAAAAAGCAGCTGTAGTTTTCCATTGCTTTCAGCTGCGCAGTACTCAGAGGACTGAGTGATGTTGATACGGCCGTTTAAGTCGTCCTGACTCACGCCCCTAACAACTACTGAAAGAGCTGCTGCCCTCTTTCAGGAATCATTCCTTAGTCTGGCTCTCAACAGATACCTCTCCGATATGGTTGCACCTTCGGTCCAGCTACTCTGTATCCCTGAGCACTCAAGCCCCCTCACCAACGGCAAGGTCTCATGATTCATAGAGAAGGTGATTCATAATATACTTATAGTGTATATATATATAATATACACTAGCGTACCCGGCAGACGTTGACCTGACGTAGCATTATTGTTCTGTAATAAATTATTCTGTAACTATAATTACTATAAATAACTCATATTTTAACTTTATAAATGTTATAATTTATTTTACAAAATTACATTTTTATTTTCAAAGAACCGTTCAATACATCATAAGTTGCATAGAATCAAATGAGAACTGACAATTTAAATTTGTAGGTTAAGTTGATTGTTATTGAATTCACGTGTATATATATCATTAAAATTCATGAAAAATCATGTAAAATACTCACTTCAATACTGCACCTTACAAATTTGCACATTGTATATCTATTAATTACACTTTAAAACGTTATTTCAAAAAATAATAATATAATATTCTCAATAAGCACGCATTCTATCAGACTCGGCAATGCTTCGTTATCGTTAGATTTGAGTATACATACAGATTAAATAAACATAATTGAAAGTTTGTTTAAACATTAAAAAACTGAACATTAGGAACTTCACAAAATTTAACCTTTCACTTTATAAACGTCAGAATGTAAATAAATCCAATTGGCAAATCAACAGCACTACCTATCGGATTTAATTCACACCACTCTCTAATCACTGTATTCAGTGGATAATAACTTTTTAACAAAAAGAGATATGGCTGAAAAATCATCACAATTAATACTGAACATTTAGAAACTTACAAAACATTACGGAACTTCATAAAATTTAACCTTTCACTTCATAAAAGTCAAAATGTAAATAAATCCAATTGTCAGAACAGCACTACCTACCGGATTTAATTCAAACTACTCTCTAAACATAGCAGTCCGTTAAAAATACGAATTTTACTTTAATAGCAATACTATGCTACGACGCAAATAACTGATATGCGAAAAAGCAAGAAAATAAAAAACGTTCCTATAATCCGATCGCAGCACCAACTACCAGGTCTGACTGACATGCCAAAAATTAAAAACAAATTTCTAAAACGCGATCGCAGCGCTGCCTACTGGATCCAATTGTGAAACTTAACCAACCCAAGATCAACAGCAACACATAAATAAATAAATTAATTTAAAAAATATTTCCTATCGGTTCAAATTGTGAATCTAGATCATTCTCGAATCCCCTTGAACACACACAAAAAATTTCATCAAAATCGGTCCTGCCGTTTAGGAGGAGTTCAGTGACATACACACGCACACAAGAAATATATATATATATATATAAAGATATATGAAACCAAAATTTAAGTGAATGGTATTTTCATAGTCCACATACTTCGAAACGAAAAGAAAATCCATTTCCACCCTCACACTCAACATGCGACCGAATGTAATACCGTACTTTTCTTTGAAAAGTCTTATTCTATGAATGAAATACAAACCGGGTGCATCTTTAGTAGCAAAGATTACAGGAAAAAAGTATCGCATTATTATTTATTATAACAAATAATTAATCCGATCGGAAACGAAAAAACGAATAAAATATTAAAAATAAAATAAATATACATCTACAGAAGGAAAAATTGTGGATGTATTTTAATGTGAAAAAGAGATGAAAATCGTAAAGAGATAAAACGATTTAGACAACAAACGGAATTACGCTTAGGAGAGAATTATGTAATAAATAATCATTTCAAACAAACAAACAAACACAAACGCACGCACGCAAACACACACACACACACACACACCTCTGATTATTCATATAAAATAAATAAACCATTACAGTAAAGTAGAATGATTATGATTTCAAATTGAGAAAGAAAAAAAAAACGGAAAAGAGATTAAAATATTAATGAAACAGTTCGTTTTCTAAAAAAATAAAAAAAGTATATATATATATATATATATATATATATATTAAATGAAAATATTTTTTCCTCATCCACAAAATTAGAATTATTATAACATCCAATTTAGATCCAAGTGAACTTTTAATTAAAAGAAATTTTAAATTATATACAAACAAAGGAAGTAGCTTAAAGGTATGTATTTTTTCCATGATTAATTTATTTATTTAACTTATCTGAAAAAAATAAATATAGACGAAAAAATATTTATTCAGTAATTTCATAAAATTGAATAGAGGTAATTAACACTTTTATTAACTGTAAATTAAAAAATTTCCAAATATTTAAAAAAACTTTCGCCCAGCTTTTCTTTATTTATTCATTATACAAGAATGAGAATATTTGAATCATTTCTCTAAGTGACTCGGGAAGGTAAATTTAAAAAAATTTAATCATTTGATTTCCTTGCTCAGTTTCGCTGAAATTTTACTAACTTTATACTAAATATACAAGAAATCTATTCCGAAAGAAAATACTCTCAGTTTTTACACGTTCTACATCATTTTAGATTAGACTTAGTGAAAAATTTACTAGAAATCAGATATCTATTTTCTTTAGTTGGAAAGTTATCCGATAGTTTATTACCGACATTATATTTATTTATTTATTATATAAGAAAAAAATAAACATTAAATGAGCCATCCGATTCGTTTGTCTTCTCATCGAGGAGATATCTCCACTCAAAAACACAAAATCATATTTTATTTTACACACTAAAGAAGTTATTAAACTTACTACATTCATTACAATATTACAACACTTTCTTGCAAACTTGTTTACTGTAACATGTTATATGTAGGGGAAAATTATGATAACGTTCCGTTACGGAAATCGTTTCATACTTATTATATAAGTAGAAAAGCCTGGAACGCCTCAAGTTAAATCCAGTAAATATATACCACAATATTAAGCTAATGTAAGAGCCTTAATTACTCGCATATAATATATTAAGCTACCTATAAGTATCAAAACTTTAAATACTAAAAGTTATAAATATAAGCTTTCAGTAAGGATCACTGCACACGTTTTTTTTTTGGCTTGATACATTTTAACATTTTAAAACTTATTAATTATTAAACTTAATCTGTGTGTTTTTTTTTTTACTCTTTACCAATAATTATTGTAATATAGATCTATCTATGCTGTTAAATAGTAGTTTTTTTATTATCATCTAAATTTTATTTTGTGCTATGATTTTTTTAAAAATCCTCAATTTACTGAAATAATTAATTTTGAAAAAAGTTATAATGTGACCCTCACATTGATCCATATTGATATAATGTGATCCTAAGTTAAAATGCTTACTTTCTTATTTGATTAATACTTATAACGTTTTTATGAAATCAAACATTAAATCAGTAAAATTTGAAAAAAAATTAATATCTCTAAAATGTATGCTACTAAAACGTATTCTGCTATTTAAAATTTAAATAATATTATTATATATATATTTGGGATTTTATATGTCCATATATATATATATATATACATACATATTTATATACTGTTTTAGTTAATACACAAAGAACAGTTAAGAGCAGTTAGTTAATGTATAATGTACAAAGAGAAAATTAATCCTTGTCTGAATATTACAGAATAGATTTAATATCGTAATAGTTTCTTGACTGGAAAACGTACAGGTAAAGAGCTGAAAATGATAATTCCAACGAATAAAGCAACGTATATGATATTATCGCAGCATAACCTTCGTTTTTAATAATATTATTTAAGTTCAAGAAGTCAGATTCAAAGTTAATTTATGCGTACTTCAAAAATGTCTCTGTTAGCGCACACGGTCAAAACATTCCTCCACTATTTTACACAATAATATTAAATTTCCAGAACGTTTTTAATGGTTTTATCAATAATATTTTTAGACGTTTCATTTTTTTCCGGATACCCGTTAAGAGAGATACATCGGCATTAATATTTCCCTACCATTCTCCCTTCACTCTCTTAAAATTAGACTGAGTACACAGTAAATATTATCTATAACAAATAGTTAAACAATTTTTTTAAAATCATCTATGAATTGTATTTCACTTAATCCGAACTTGTTATCAGGTTCAACCAGAAAAGTTAAATGCCATAATTATAACTACATGATATAAAAAAAATCGCAAAAAAAAGTAGTTTTATGTTTTTTTTATTTTTTTAATAAATTTTGTTTTGTTGTCACGCAGTTAATTCTTAGATGATCAATTTATAAGATGAAGGTATAAATCAAGCATCAATAATTTTTATTAGCGTAAAAATTCGGCTTACTTTTATTAACTGTTTCATTATATATTTTTAGAATTTAAATTTAAATAAAGATATGTTGCTTTTAATGAAAATTATTATGTTAAAAATGAATTTAAATATAATCCCATAAGTAATTCTTTAAAAGAATTAAATACAAAGATAATATATGTTGTATTTATACTCCCACATACAAGATATATCACTTATTTTAGAATACAGGTGTTATCAAGACTTATCAATAATTCTACCACGAATGCGTTAATGCATTATTCAATATTACACAGTTTATTAATTCCAGCAGACATTTCAATTAAAGCCATTTCTGTTAAACTAATTGAAGATGAATTAACAGCAATACCTCGTGGTACTACGTAAGATCTATTATTCTCTTGTTTCTAGCAAAATTTTAACATATAGGAAATAATATTTTTTTATAAATTTTAAAGATATAATTAATAATAAATTCCGATTTTTTTATTTCATTTTAATTAATCTCATAAATAGAAATTATTAACAAATTAGTGTCGGATTTTTTTTCTTATAATTTATTTATTAAACCCCCGGATTGGTCTAATTTTAAAACTCGATATCGTACGTCAGCTGATTTCGTAGTCCATAGGTTCAAATCCTAGTAAAGGCAAGTGTTTTTATTTGGATTTAAATATTATATCGTGGATACAGGTGTTATTTGGTGGTTGGGGCTCAATTAACCACACGTCTCAAGAATGGTCGGCAAGAATCTGTTCAAGATTACACGTTTACAGTTACTGTTACTGTTACACTCCAGCCGCATCTTTCATACGACCATAAATAAAAAGGAGTAAAAAAATTCGGAAATAAAATTTATTTATTATTTTTAATAAATTAATGAGACTTTAATTACATAACAGAAACTCGTTAAGAGCAAGGCTTTCGTTAAACTGCAAATACTCTGAACGTCTTTACGAAAAATTCTAAAGGAATTAATGTTTGTTATTAGCCAGGATAATAATAAGGACAAACATTTATGGGAAAAATCGTCTAATTCAGAAGCTAAACACTACCACTACAAGTACAACACTATGAACTCTTAACTGTGTTATATATTAAACAAGTAATAACAAATTTAAATTACTTACTTTTAAATTATATGCATAATTTTACTAACACCGAACGGCTTTATAATATATTAACGGCTTAATAATATAATATTTACACTCATACATATCATCCTCATTCATCCTCTGAAGAATTATCTAAACGGTAGTTACCGGAGGCTAAACAGGAAAAAGAAAGAAAGAATATATTAATGAAGAAGATATAAAATATTATGCCTATTTATCAATCTAAATAAAATAAGCAAAACATTTTTATTTTTTTTTTTTTATTTTTTTTTTTGAGGTTTTTAGGAGCATCGACTACTTTAGGAAATTAGCCCCGTCACACTTCAAAAAAAAAAATTAAAAAAAGGTTCAATTATTCACATTCTTATGAATCAAAAATGTTCAAAAATTTCCATTCTTCTAACTTCGAATCCAGAAAATTACTTTCTATGCTATCCTTTCTTGCGTTTCTCCATTCTTCTGACGGCCTCAACCTCTGATGACAGCGTATCTGAGGCCTCAGACATGGCATCGTCTTCCTCTATTTCTGCGGCTGACGTCAGTTGATGAAGGTTTCGTCGGCGCTGTTAGCATCTTTGCTAGGGAATCTAAACTAATAAGCGATGATGTCTCCGCGGCGGATGAGCCGGACTCTATCTCTACTGCAGTACTGGGTCCAGCTGAAATAGATGCTCTTACCGAAGCTGATCTTTGCGCTTTTGGAGGCTCTATTGGTACAGGTTTTATATTCTTTACGTCTGGTGGTTTCTCAATAATAACTTGTACCTCCATTTCCGTAGATTCAGATTTTCTTGTCACAATTTCTTTAAGCTTGTGATTAGACGACGGAGTGATCCGTTTCTCTTTGCTAGATAAGTCAAGATTTTTTATTCTTACTTCAGTTGGTGGCTTAGTAATCGCAGGTTTAGCTGGTGATTTAAACTGTCCTGGTGCGTCTCTCATGTCAACGGCGTCAGACGGAGAGTGAGCCTTCTCATGTTTAGTTTGTTCCATCCGATGAGTCGACTCAATCTTTGAATCAATGATTCTTTCAACCATCGTCGCAAGACTTGGAGCCATCGTGTTAAGCAACTGCTCCACGTTAATTTTAGATGTGGAAGGGGCAGCCGCTGCTTCTGCGTAAGAAGTCGATGGTCATGGTGTACGCTGATCAACAATTTTCTTCGCTTCAGGATAACTGACCTTCTGAAGCGTTTTAACTTCCTGAATCGCTGTTTCTAATTTATTTGTAGATGCCCTTTACAGTTAACGCAGGTTGGAGGGTCTTTACATGGGTCACCCTCATGTGTTTTTTCTCCACATATACATATTTCCTGCGCTTCACATCTAACTGCTGTGTGTCCGAATCGTTGACACTTAAAACATCTCATCGGCTGCGGAATAAATGCTCGTACATCAAGCCTATGGATGCCAGCTTGTACCTTTTCAGGAAGATTCGGCCTATTAAATGTTAAAACATGCGAGGCCGAAGGAACAACTTCACCATTTCTTCGCATGGTTAGTCTGCGACACTGAGTCACTCCCTGACTCGACATTTCTTGTACAATTTCTTCTGTACAATTAAGAAGATCGCGACAAACAACAACTCCTCTGGATGAGTTCAGTGTGCTATGCTGTTGAACAGAAACCACAAATTCACCGATCTTCTTCAACGCCTGGACTTTCTGGCTTTGCACGTCGTTGATAGTTTCGACGTGCAATCCATTAAAAGTCTTTCGGATTTCTTTAACGAGACCACCAGCACAATTTGTAATTTCTCTTGCGATTAGGAATGGACTAACTTTTTGGAAGTTTCCACTCTCCTTTGTAATAATTAAAACTTTTGGCTAAGGTACACTATAGCCAAATAAGCTTTTACGTAAATCTTAGAGGTCCGATCCGGTACTCCGGTGGAACCGGCATATGTCCTGGCAGAGAGCGGATGCGCAGTCTCTGTACTGACTCCAGGCTCCTACTCACCGAAGCTTTCAGAGCTCCCATGCACCGACATACATGGGCACCATTGCTACATGCTTGCCATCGCAGGGGGCATGTGGACAACGGAAGGGTCTCCGTTACACCTGTAATAAAATTGACCCTGGCCGCCACATCACCAGGTCTAAGAGTGGTATGACTCCATTTCCAAATCGTTTATTATTCCATTTCCTGCAGGTAGCCGAAAAATCCAGTCCGTTTAGTGACCTGAAGTTGGAAACAGGTCAAACTTAAAAAAGCATAACCGAGGAATTTACTCGGAACCCCGTTAGCCATCTATATTTAATGTAAGAAGTACAGCTGTTGCCGCCCTGGACGTGGGACATAGATGTTGTGTTCCGGACGTGGGGATTATCTACCTCAGGGCACATTTTTATTAAATTTGTTAGAAGAGAGTTTTTAAGGCTACCGCCAACTTATAGCTAAATGAGTATCTAATACAATCATTTAGAATTTAAGTCATACATATAATATTTTATAAGTATTACATGTTAATATAAACTAAAAACGTCGTTTTAAAGTTAAAAAAAAAAAAAAATGTAATATATATCTATATTATTGTATAAAGAGGAAAAGGGGTTTCCTTTGTTCGAGGTAAACAAAAAACTATACAATCAATCGCAATAAAATTTCTACCCATGTTTCTTGGCATAACCAAGAATGTTTTTAAATGTATTTATCTCGAAAAATTTCGAAAAAATAATAAAGATAATGTAGTAGAACCGACTTGCCGGTTGAAGCAGAAACTGTCATGAATTGTAAACTGTGAGTGTCCATCACTGTGTGAGATGGATTTTAATTGAATAATTATGAATATCTATAAAAAAATTTTTAATTTTTTTTTTAAATTCCGAGTTTCAAAAGTTGAAACTGATTTTTGAATATTTTTTTAAACAAGGTTTTTTTTCAATTTCTCGGACACAAATGAAGAAATCAACCTGATTTCAGGTGAGTGTAATCTTTATATCATATATTAAAAGACATATATTAAAAGAATAGACGGGAATTCTTTTATATAATGATTATATAAACGTCTTTTATATAATGATTATTTTTAAAAAATCGCAAATATTAATTTAAATCTCACTATTCTATTTAAAAAGTCCAGATATGAAAATTTTCATGTACTAATATGTATTTATAAAACGTACGTTTTAAAATGTCCCGATAACAAAACATTGGAGGTGCTTTAAAAGTTATTTTTTAGTTATTCTGAAAAATACAGTTTCACATGATTTTTTCGTAATCTCAATTTTAAATAAAATTGATTACTTTTAAATAAAAATGCACAGAACCGGTACCATTTCCAATCAGTAATGAGGCCATAATAAATAACTAAAAAATGTAAAATTGGTATTAGTTCCTGATAATTATGAATTTTATATCTATAATGTAAACATTAAAATTATAACTGAAAATACTAATAAATTGCCTCAACCAACTTAATTATTTACATTATTGTATAATATTCATGCTTAATTAATTTTTAAGTAGTTACATACGATTAAATTAAAATTTACTATGAATACTGCCGAGGAAAATTTTGTTTACGCATAGAATTTTAATGCTGATACATTTTATAACATAAATAAATATTAAAAATTTATCTCTCTGTATATATACACATATATTTATAAACGGTTCGGCAAACAATATCATTTAAAACATAACGACCATACGTGGCCACTGCATCTATACGGGGTCTAAAACGAATAAGAAGTAATAAATAGTATAAGCATGTTAGATAGCAACACCAACAAATGGACAAATTAAACCGATCGGGATACGTATTTCCGACCTCTTTCCCGATGGATGCAACAGATGGCTTCGTCGCATCGAATATGCCTACACATCTGGCTCGCTGTAGATCAATAAATAGACACACTAACACATACGATAGGTACACACACGAGTATTAAATAAAAGATCATTCGTTTATTTTTATAATTTTAACTCATAAGGGGAAAGCTCTATCAAATTAATATATATATAATAATATATACGTACAATAATTGCCGATCCGATCTCCGTGGCAGAGTGGAAGTACCTCGGCCTTTCATCCGGATGTTCCGGTTCAAATCCAGGTCAGCATGACGTTTTTCATAAGCTACGAAATTCCAAATTCCACGCATAAGCTTCAATCTTATGTGGGGACATCGTTAAGGAAAAATGGAAGAAATTTCAGCCACAAGAACTTTAATTTTAACTTTTTTTTAAGTGTTTTTTATTTTTTTTTAAATTAACAATTTTTCCTGAAATTCTGATATAACATAATTAAATACAACAAGCATATTTCTCATAATTTTTTTTTTTAATTATTTGACTGGTTTAATGTTATATTTCTTTCTTTTTATTATATATATTTCTTTTTTAAATTTCTTTATTTCTTTCTGATCTGTATCAATAGTTTAAACTTACTTAACTATATGTTTTATAATTTCCAATTTTTGCCCTTTAGTTTTTACCTTCTACACATATCTCTAACCCTATAATAACTACGCATGGACATCTTATAATATATAATTTTTGAAGACGTTATTGGATTTTCTTACATCCCTTATCAACTTGTTTGCAAACCTCTTTATTTTGTAATTTATCAATCTACCTAATTACATACATTACTCCGTAACATCACGTTACAGAATATTACAAATTTTTACTTCCTTGTAAGAAGTAAAGGATATATTGAAATCGCAAAAAATTTCGGTTTTCAGATTTCAACAGAAATATCCATTTTGACCATCCCTGAATCCATTTTGACGGAGTTACGTCTGTACATACGTTTGGATAACTCGCATAACTCAAAAACGATTAGCCGTAGAATGTTGAAATTTTGGATTCTGTAACATGTAGTTGTGCACCTCTCCTTTTGATTGCAATTAACCCTTGTCCAAAAAAAGCCCAAAATCAAAAAAAATTTGAATTTTTGACTTTTTCTTAACTGCAATAATAAGCCCTCATTGAGAGCTTTTCAACGATATATAGTAAGTAGTACTTATTTTCAGGCGGTTCCAGAGTTTTAGCCAAATAATGAAATATTTTGATCTTACAAGGGGAAGGTTCGACTTCATTTCCTTCTTTTTTTTAAGTTAGATATATTATTGTATTAATAATTAGTAAAATAAATAATTGTAAAAAGGTTTTACAAAAATAATTATTTAACAATTAAAAAAAAAATATATATATATATATATGAAAGTTATTAGTGAAACAAGATTTTATATACTTTTAGAAATATGTATATGAATTTAATAGGCATATAAGAAATTATTTTTTTTAAATATACTGTAAATAAGCTAAAATATCCTAAAAAAAAGACGAAAGTTTATAAACAACGTATAAAATTATATAAACAACGTAAGGATAGAAAAATACCCAAAATATTTTTTTCATTTTTATTAAAAAGAAGATCCTTTAGCAAAAAAAAAAGAAAAACCAGGTCAGAATTGACCTGATAATTTACATTAAAATTTTGAATTCTATAGATTTTACTAATTTTTGTGAAACATACGTCATTAAACTCATGTAATAATTTTTATTTTTATAAATCAAAGAAATTTCTAACAAGTATAATTGATGTTAAGTATAATTCTAACAAGTATAATTCATTGTTAATGTCAGTGAATGACTGATTATCCGATATTCATAAAAAAATAAATAAATAAAATTTTATTTTATTTTTCAATGAAGTATTACGATGGTAATGTTATAAATATTTGAATATATTTGTTTAGGGTAAATTATTTTATATCTGCTAGTACTTATATAAATAATTTTTTGCTTAAAATTTGATTGAAAATAACGTAAAATGACTTCATTTTAAAATGGAATATAAAAATATATTTTTGCCTGCTAAACTCCTTTACAATATGGATGTATTTGATGTGCAGTAAAATATATATAGATGATTGTTTGTAAATACTTTATCTTGCTTAGAAAATTAAAAATAAAATGAAGATAAAGAAATTTTTATTTACCATCTGCAGCTTAATTATTACTGTCGTAGAAACTGAAAAAGTCAGTTATTCTTTCAATTAAAATATTAATAAGACAAAATCTTAGAAATAAAAATTTCAAAGTATTCTTGATTGTAAAAGAGCCTATTTTATTACGTAACGCGAATTTAAAATAGAGCACTTTCAGTTATATAGTATAAATTTTATTTTGTCATGATATAGTATGGAAATGGTAGTAACAATTTTAGTCAGAACTTATTATAGATTATCAGAATCATCTGAATTTATTTACGGTATATAAAAATAAATAAAAATTAGAAAGGTGTGGTATAACTATGAAGAAATGAAAAATATGTTTAACCTTTGTTCGTTACTTTTTCAGCAAACCTTACCTGTAAAAGTAGAGTTCCTCTGTACTTCTTTTGATTATTGTATGACCTATATCAACGTATTCCTTTGATTTCGTCGACGTTTTTATTCAACTTTTAGGATACTCGTCTGTTCTGACTCTGGTAATGGTACGATAAAGTTCATCAAAGTTTTAGAGGCCTACCCACGTTTCTTCGATCTGCAGAATTATAATTCATGGCCACCGACGAAAATATAAATTTGAAATTCTGACCAGGTGTTGTCTACATTGTTTTTTTGGTGTGCTGTACTACCGTAATTCTTAATCTGTATCTAATACAGTCCTCATTTCAGAACCTGTCCTTTCTTGAGTTAATATAATTTTTTTTCTCGAAATTAAAATTTTAAATTAGACAGTTTTCTCTTATGAAATAAATTATTATTTACATTTTTAATACATTTTCTTTATCGATTAACTGTAATCTACTTCCCAACTATCAGTTTTTCACTGAAAAAATTAATATTTATAAAGTATACTGTTCAGAAATTTATTTTTGAAAAAAAATCGAAATTAAGGAAATATAAATATACGGTTTTAATTGAGTTATAGAGCAAGTTATGGAAGAGTTTAATTTAGATAGTAATGAAAGATAACCTGTGACTTCTGTTTTGATAACTGTTTCATAAGACAGTTGCAAATCAGTTTTTAAGAAAAATTTTCGAAAATTGTGAACTATTTATTGAAATTCAAAAAAACAAAAATTGTAGAATATATAAAAATAACAATTACACAAAACATTTTCAATCATTATTCAAATTTAAAAGGAGTCATGAAATACAGTGAGTACGCGTTAGAACTTTAGAAAAAAAAATTAAAAAACTATATTTAATTAACCGTATGTTACTAAACTAAATGCAGATTGATATAAAGGGAAAATTAAATTTAAAAAAATAAATTAGTCATTATTTTCTAGATGTTTAATGTTGATACTGTTAAACATAAATGGCAATATCTGTAATTTTTATACTTGCTGTGCTAGTGCTAATTAAAACTGATATCGACAAAAAATTATAACTCTCGGTTTAATTAGGAAAAATTGCAATTGTTTTAATTTTTATCAAGAATTTTCATTTTTGAGTTAAATATTACAGTTCAAAATCAACTCTTTCAGTGGGGTGGATATTATTTATAAAATTAATGAAAGAGCTGATGATATAATTGAAGCGTAATAACAAACGGAAACAATTAATTATGAATAATAATTAAATTAAAAACAATAACTGGAAAAACAGGAATCGTGTTTAAAAATATTTATATTACTACTTGGATTTCATGCTCTAAAAGGCTAATGATATCTTTTCTAATACAAAAAAAAAATTAAACCGGTTTTTTGTAACTGTTCAATACATTTTTATACGATAAAAGTGCTGCTGTGATTTTAATATTCCAGAAATAAAATAAACAAAAAGAATTTTAATTTGTCATGTGAATTTAATAATGTCAATCTGTATATGTTTTTTTATTTTTTCTATTTACAAACGAATATTTTTTTAGAAATTCATAAAAAAAGTTTTATTAAAAGAATTTAAATATTTGAGCGCTAGTTTCTTTTCTTTTTTGCCATAATTGGTCAAACCAGTTAATAACCCATGACCTCACCCCAAATTTGCTAGCATTTACTTTTCATAGTTAACTGAAATATCAGATAAGAACATCTACAGCTCCTCCTCCATTACGTTGTCATTTTCTAATGGATAATATATACAGATATACCTGTAAATATATGTGTATATATATATATATATATACATATACATTATTTTTCCATAAATATTTAATCTACGGTATGTATCGACCAAAGTAACAATGAAGGAACACATGTCGCAAATGAAACTTGAGGAAACAATAAACACTTTCTTCACTCAAGCAACCAAAACTTGGCAACATTTCAGTCACGATATTTTTTCCTCAAAAATTTAGCAACTTGATGCAACTATTGTATCAAACGAAGCAAGCAACTTTTAAGAACATTAAATCATGGTTTTAGTTGTTCAAATAGTTAATTTCAAATAACTGTTTTCAGACATCACCGAACCAGTATCTTTTATTCAAGATATGGAACAACGACGATAATGCAATAGTAGCAGCAGCAGCTTACATTATTTTGAGTAAAAAAGAAACGACTAAGTTTTCAATTTACAAATAAGTGTAGCGAGTGGGTTATAAGCTTTGAACTCCTTGAAGAAAAACGACTAATAACTATAAAGGCGCCTTAACTAATACACATTTTTAAATTTTATTTTGATATCTAGTTCCAATCGAGAATATTTGTTGTGTCATATTTGGCCAAGAATCGATGAGTCACTGAGTAAACAGCACCAATATTAGCAACAGAATTTTCAATTGTCTCATTTAGATTTTTGACTATAAAAGATTCACACATCATCGCTTGTTATATATGATTAGAATGAAATTTGTTGTCAGTAGAATTCCACAGAAATCCAATATTTTTATTGGTTTCGATTTAATGAACTGACAAATCGTTAATCCATTTGAACGGCACGTTTTCAAGTGGATATATTTAACAATCACGGTAACAAAAAATTCCAATGTTTTCCCTTATTCTATTTTATCTTTTGGCGTTTTCCGCTTCAAATGGAAACAGGCAACAAGCAAAAACGCTTCGGTTTTATTCCTGTCACAATGTACAATTTACAGAAATATTTCGGAAATATCGAACAGCAACAATATTCGGCCCTTTGGTTTACACATACCTTATCAATCTATCATTTAGGAACCATTTTAACAAATAAACAAACGATAAGGCAAATCCCACAACAAATAATTCAAGGACATTATGTGTCCAAGCGCATAATAATTCCTATGAAATTAACCAATGTTTTAACCATAAGAAGTAAACTTGTAAATGTTCTTTTAAAATACCAACTGAAATAAATAATATGAAAATTACGTTTAAAAAACCACAAAAGTGTAACGGCTTATTTAAGAAAATCAATACAAAGATTATGTTGAGTAAAACATGAATTGGGGTGAATGCCACCCTAACTCATCTTTCAAAATAACAGAAAAAATAAATGTGAAAAAAATTTGACATAGTAAATAAGTAAAAAAATTAAATTAAAAAAATTCCATTATGAATTCCTTATTTCCATCTTCTTAAAATTTTGACATCTACAAGTCGACAAGAAATTATAACTAAATACCAGCAAATTACTACTTATTACTAATTACCAGTTACCTATTAATTATCTAATACTAATCAATTCACTTATTTAAATTTTTATTGCTGCTCAAATGTGTTCCAAAAAAACTTAATTGCGGAATCAGGTTAATGCCAACTTATTTCATAAGTTGGCAAAATAATTTCTAATTACCTTTCAAAGATGTCTTATAAATTGTTTTATTGATAGGTTATTTGACGTTTATTTTTCTAAAATAATTCCTTTGTTTTGTAATACTGAAAATTTTGTTTAGTTCAATATCTAGTTAAAATCTGCCACATTTTGATATGAATTTTGATATTTATTACCCACTAACAACGCACTATTTTATATTTGGCGTAAAAGTTTTACGCAAAACGCTAAAATAGTGTGTTTTCGACCGCAGTCTTTTTCAAATTGCCCCCTTAACTGAGATCCCAAGCATTATAGTTTGCCTTAATTGTACTGAAATCAGGGCGAAATCTTTCTCCAGCCTATACTTGATAACGAAGCTTTTCTGAGCCTAGTTTATATGAATTTATCTGCTTTATTTTCACCAGTAGAACTTGTCCTGAACCTTTGCTACGTTCTTCGTTAATCACGCTGTACAAAAGTTATAAAATTTTATATAGGTAATACCTATATATAATAATAATAATAATATAGGTTATAATTTTATATAGATACTACCATTTGCATAACAAATAATTTGATTACAACAAAAAATTTACAATGAATATGTAATATGAATTGCCCATAAATATTCATAAATCAAGGAATTTTTATAACGTTTAATTTTTTTTAAATTAATATATTTTTATTATAATGAATAGTCGGCATGAGTTTTTTCAAGACTATACATTTTCCGGTACAGTTACATTACACTGATAAGTCGCTAATGACTTTAATTGTTGATGCGAGTATAAATAAAAATAATAATAATAAGATTTCAGTCGGTCAGATAACAATAAAATAAGTATTAGCTATTTGTTTATTAAAACAAAAAATAGCAAAAGAATTTATTTGCTTTATTCTAAAATACTTTAGATTAACTGTATTTTGTACGCATTACATAAATTGTAAATGCATGCTTGTAATGAAAACTTCGTTTTTTAATTCCTTGTACGAAATGAAGGAACTACTGTGATCGTGAAAAAGATCGGTTTTCAGATTTCAACTTAAATATCCATTTTGATCAACCCTGAATCAATTTTGACTAGTTTCGGCGTGACGTCTGTACATACAGACGTCATATGTATGTATGTATGTATCGTACGTATGTATCTCGCATAACTCAAAACGATTAGCAGTAGAATGTTAAAATTTTGGATTGAGAACTCTTGTAACAACTAGTTGTGCACCTTCCCTTTTGATTGTAATCGTCTCGACCAAATCTGTTAAATTAAAATCCAAAAAATCTGGATTTTTTACTTTTTCTTAACTACAGTAATAAATAAGCCCTCAATGAGAGCTATTCAACGATATATCATAAGTAGTACTTATTTTCATTGCTTCTAGAGTTATAGCCAAATAAAATCGTAATTAATGAAATATTTATATCTTATAAAGGGAAGACACATCGGTTCGAATCCGACTTCATCTACTTTTTTTTAACTTTTTTTTTTAATTTAAATATATTGATTTATTAGTAATAATTAACCTCTGATTGTAAAAAAATATTACAATAATTAATAATTCAATAATAAGAATAAAAAAAAGAAAAAATATTAGAAGTTATTAATGAAATAATAAAATTTTATGTAGTTTTTCATTTAAAAAAAAATTTGTATATGTAATTTAATAGACGTACAAGGAAGTCATGTGGTGTCCACATCAGATTTTTGTGTAATGTCATCGGCTTTATTTATTTTTATTTTTTTGAAATTATTATTGTTATATATATTTTTAAATGTTTATTTAAAATACAGAGTATACCATAAAAAAACATTACTTAAGTGAAAGGTAAACGTATAAGTAAACAATGTATAAGTAAAAAACTTAGGTCTTGATAAATTTAAAATAAGGAATTATAGAACCATCAAGTGACCGAAATCAATTGAAGAAGAAGAGTCGGAAATTTATATTTTTTTTTTAGTTTTTTGTAAATTTTTCAAAATTTACAAAAAACTAAAAAACTTTTTTTTAACTTTTTTTTTTAATTTAAATATATTGATTTATTAGTAATAATTAACCTCTGATTGTAAAAAAATATTACAATAATTAATAATTCAATAATAAGAATAAAAAAAAGAAAAAATATTAGAAGTTATTAATGAAATAATAAAATTTTATGTAGTTTTTCATTTAAAAAAAAATTTGTATATGTAATTTAATAGACGTACAAGGAAGTCATGTGGTGTCCACATCAGATTTTTGTGTAATGTCATCGGCTTTATTTATTTTTATTTTTTTGAAATTATTATTGTTATATATATTTTTAAATGTTTATTTAAAATACAGAGTATACCATAAAAAAACATTACTTAAGTGAAAGGTAAACGTATAAGTAAACAATGTATAAGTAAAAAACTTAGGTCTTGATAAATTTAAAATAAGGAATTATAGAACCATCAAGTGACCGAAATCAATTGAAGAAGAAGAGTCGGAAATTTATATTTTTTTTTTAGTTTTTTGTAAATTTTTCAAACATTTTTCTTGAGGTTAAGCGCAAATACTTTTAACGTAATAACATTAGACTGGAGAAGTATATGAATGATAAGTCTTATGAATGATTTTTATGGCAAAAAATCATTTTGCCATAAAAATTCTGTACAAAGGAATGAAAATATCAAAAAAATGAACAATATCTTCAAGTCATCGACGTTAACAGTATAACTTTCCATAAAAAAACTTTTACATTAATGATCTCTGAAAACAAATTTAACATGAAAGAGGTGTTTTGATTAAAAAAAAATATTAAAAGAACCATTGAAATCAATGTAATTAGAGAAGAAAAGGCTTGAGCATAACAATAATGTCTAATAACAATATTAGACATAAGAGTAGAACGAATAACGTCACTTTTTTTATCTTTTTTTAAGTCAGTTAAAAGTGGGGATTATACATTCAAGAATTCAATAGATGTAAAACAAAAAAAAAATGTAAATTAAAACAGGGTTTATGAACTTAATATTTATTAAAAACCACATATAGCTGTGAAATGCCTGAATAAAGATTTTCATACTATACTTTAATTAACACTTTTTATATTTAATGTAGAGGTTATTCTAATCTCTTTAATGCAAAATTTCAGTATTTTATAATTAAACGAACCATAAAACATTTTTTTCTTAAATAACATTTTTCCTTTTAGTTTTATTAATTAACACAAATTTTAAATAAAAAATTAATACGTACAAAAACCAACAACAAATAACCATAATTTAATTACACTACTTTTTATTTAAATTAAATCTGCCCTTACACGTAAATTAGCACACGCTAACTGCACATTAAAGAAAATGTAAAAAAAACTCGGAGCCCTCAGTTAATTACTTGGAAGGTTTCAACTAAGTAGGATTTTCCTAAAGGTTTTTTTGTTTGTTTGAAATATTTTAATTACCTTATTTAAGGGAAATTCTCAGTTATGTTAAAAGAAATATAAAACAAACCAAGGCCTTTAAAAAAATTAAATTAGTAGAAAATAATTTACACGTTTCAATTCTGTATAAAACATTTTGTAACAATTTAATTATTTCTTTTAAAAAAATCGGTTAATAAAATATACTGTTGTCAATTAAAGGATCCTGTTACACCTGAATTAAATTATACAAAATACACCTCTAGTAAATGGATATTAATATTGCCAATTCTTCAAACACACAGAGGATATACTTTCAGAACGTTGGGCAGCGTTTTTTTATCTTTTTTTTATAGAACTATTTTTCACATTTTATATTCTCATTGAAATTTTTGTAATTTACATCGAAAGAAATTAATAAATTAAAAATTATATGTTTATAAAATAAAAAAATAAACAAAAATTCTAATCAGGTTTACTCTAATAACTGACTGTAGCATCATTTAACAATTTCCATACAAGGTATTTTCTGACCCTTCTCTAATTGCTCAACAATTATCTCATACACCTCACGTTTAAAAACTGTTCTAAATGAAGAATAAATCTCTAAAAATAACGGGGAAAGTAATTTACTAGAAATCTACGAAATCGGGTTTATACAAATATAAAAATATATAATATATATATCGGGTATATTAAAAAGTAAAATTAATTTTTATTCCCTAATATTCATGTTAGAATAATTTTTATTGCAGAAGCCGGGTTACAGTTGCAGTAGATAAATACGTAGGATACTGATAGATAGTAAATAGATACTGTAACGGGGCGTTACACCGTTACAATTATTACTGTCGACATTTCTTAAATCAAAGAATACAAGTAAAAGGTACGTAGCATAAACAATATAATATTAAAAAAGTATATATACATATTTAAAAAATATATATATATTTATGACAATTACAGATGTTGATATGAAAAATTCAATCGGTTTTCGTTAAAATAATCGGGCTGGTCATTAAGTATAATTGAATTCAGATCAATTATAATTGATTAAATGATATATGGTAATTATTGATATTATTGCTCAAATAGAAATTTAATTTACCAACTGATCCTTTTACATTTTCGTTTACATCTGTGCTAAAAGGACTATTTTCTTGTTTTATATTTTCTATATGGTAATTTTTATGATGAAGTAGAAAATTATTCAATACATTAAGAAAATATTTTACTTATAAATAATACTATAATATATTTTATGAGGTTACCCTAGAAAAAATGAAACAAAAAAGTAACTACTTCAAATAGTTCAGCCAAAAAAGCTATTTTAAGAAATACAAATTATGATAAACCTTTTTAATTTTTTGTTCGATGTATTTATTATAAATAAAAAAAAACCTTTTTCATCATTAATATTTTTGAAACCGAAAATAAAAATATAAATGAAACGAAAAACTTAATTAAATTGTAAAAAAAATCTCTTCAGAAATACTAGAATTATTTTATAAATAATTCACAGAAAAAATACAATTTTAAAAGCAAAATAAAAATTGTATATTTAATTTGTTTTTTAATTATTTATTTCTTCATCAGAAATGATACAACAATACCAAGTTTTTTTGTTTTGTTTTTTGTTTCTCAGCCAGTATATTTACAAGCGGCTTATTAAACTGAATTATAAGTAAATCATTCGATAATAAGCAAATGATAGGGGTTCTTAAGGAACTCCCATAAAATCAATTCATACTAATAGTTATCACTAAGCAATAATCTTAAAGTTCATTAGAAAAAATAATTCTGCTAACACTTCATAGTCCATAAAAACAAAATATGAACAAATAAAGTAATAAATAGTCATTAAAAAAAAACAATCTAGCGATAGCTAGTCCAACACAGTAAAACAACTTTAGATATATACATAAAAATAAAAATAATATCACTAGATTTGGCAATAGTAACTGCAAACTGTCTTCACTAGCTCTTAAGTCAAGCACATGGAGACGTTTCAACCTTCGGACGTCTCTGCTGTTATCAAGCAGATTGATCGCTAAGTATTTGACGCGATTTTCTAGTCGTTGTTGGTATTTAACACTGTGCTGTGTCATAAGTTCACGAACCCTCGGAAGCTCCAGATATTCATGAATTTCATCATTCCGTGTGTACCATGGTGCCTCTGCAATTGTTCTCGTTACCTTATTTTGGAAGCATTGTATGATATCTACGTTAATATTACTTGCTGTTCGCCATAAGTCCAGACTGGTCGTAGAATAAGTTTGTAAATCAGAACTTTATTGGACAACGTGAAATGTAAGATTCTCCGTAACAGCCAATGCAGTTTCCTATACTTCGCGTTCAGTTGTTTTCTTTTCATCCTCACGTGACACTTCCTGGTGACACTTCCTGGTGAAGTCTTAGGTACCGCACAGTTTCTGTTTGTGGGATCAAGACGCTATCCACGTACACACTGGAACATTCACCCTTTCTCATAGGGAATGTAACATACTTTTATTTATCCTGATTAACGTTAATCTTCCATTTTTTCTGGCAAACTCTGGCAAAATGTATTGCCATTTGCAGCTTCCGAGAGGCTAGTTCAGGGTCTTCGTTAACGACAAAGATAGTAGTGCCAACGGAAAATGTGGCGATGATGCAACTTTGCAGGGTTGGAAGGTCCGCAGTGAATATTGGATAAAGCAGGACCTAGTACAGAACTCTGAGGGATACCCGACCTAATATCAAAGAAGTTCAATAACTCATCATTATATCTTACCTCAGAAAACATCCCTTAAGATAATTCCGTAAGACAAAGTAGTAAGGTTGAGGAAGTTTTAATTTTAATTTGTAGAGCAAGCCAGGCAACCATACCTTATCAAAGATAATAAGCAAATGATAAAGGGTTCTTAAGGAACTCTGGGTATCTAATATTTTGTTTTTATGGATTATGAAGTGTTAGCAGAATTATTTGCTTATTATCGCCTGTTTTGTATCTAAGAATGTCGCTGAGCAGAATTTTCTTTCCTTTAGACATCCACTGATGACCGTAACGACTCTATGGGTTTGTTCTATAGTGGAGAAGCCGTACGATATTTAAATAATTTTTTTTTAAAAAGTCATTACTATAAATGTGTTGCCTTCAGTCAAAAAACAGATTGATAAATAAACGGTAACAGATAAATAAACGGTAACAGATACATAAAAATTCATATTCGTTCTCTTTAACTCTTATATTAAACGTAAAATATTTACACAACACACAAAATTGGTATGCCTTTGGCAATGGTGTGTTGATATATATATTGAAATAATTTATTTACTCCAAATATTAATAGTTACGTTCGAAATTTTCGCTTCAATTCTCATATTTTCATTAACTTTGCATATCGGTACTGTTCACAGATTGTATTTTAATAAATAAATGAAAATTACCATGCTATTACGTAATTATTTAATAAGCTAATATTTATTTTTTTTTTTTTTATGGGTAACTACAAAATACTCTTATAGACTTTTATTGATAATGTGTGAAATTGTGGTTGGATAGTATTAATAATAACGCTTAAACTGCATAAGAGGTTGAGAAAACAAATTAACATAAAAAATAAGAGTAAATCTTTTTGTTAAGTTATACTTATTTATTTATTTAAGTTGATGAATGATCAAGTGAAGAATAATACAAAGGTATCTAAAAACAATTCACAGAGATAGAATAAATTTTAATTACAAGAATGTTAGGGTCTTATTTTGAATGCGGACACATTTCCTGAACTACTATAATAATAGTAAAAATCACTCATACATTTATATTCGCTGTTGTGGAGACCAAAACGAGGCGATATCCTGAAAAATTTGGTCAAACAGAACCTTGTCGATGTTAAGATAGCGCCGTATGAATTTGCATAAATGGGAGTCTAGCGTGGATCTTCATGTACCACACTCCTTGGATTCCGTCTTTTCACTGCTGCCCATAAACTCTCCAATGTATTTGCATGCGTCCGGTAACTGAATCTCAAAAGTTAACAGAGTGATTAACAGTTTGATTTGTAAAATTGTAACACTGTAGATTAGGTAACTCCGTTAACAATCAGAACTTACGTTCGTCACAGATCTAATATCCTCTTTTATAACACTTAGTAACTTGTCTTTCGCTCGATCGGAGACCAGATAAACTAATCATTCACTAATTTATCTACAAATTCCCACAAATACCCACTCCTGAAGGTAAACTATCCTACATTATATTTTCGTCTTGAAAAAATAGATTCGTCTATTTCTACCTTAACACTATTCCCGCCTATTACTGAGATACGGAGTAACATGTTCGTACACACTTCCTTTACAAAATTTTTCCATTCAGTTAAGAGGCACTACCCGTACTAAATTCTTTGTTAAAAACTTAAAACTGGTATATTCTTTACTCCTTGAGTACGGAATTCTTATATAAAATGCCTTTAGATTGTAAAAAAAAATCAAGGTGTTGTTCATCTGGCTCCTAATAGATTAAGTCAATCAAACTCATGCCGGATGAAAATAACGAATAATGATAACCATAGTAAACAAACACAATACACGATTAAAATAATTGACTACAAAGACATAATAAGATAACACAGGTTAAAATGCAATTACTACGAGAGATTCTCAGATGAACAATCATAATTTAATATTGTATATTATTACTTGATACATAAATAATTCAGAAATGAAATTTAAGAAATATGTCCGCTTCCGAATTAAGACCCTAATTTACAACAAAAAAAATATTTAAATCGTTATTCTAGTACAAATTGAATGTTCCAGCTTTACCTGTTTTTAAAAACCACATACCTCTAAACGAACAGGCGGAATACTTTATCATCTATGGAACTTACACAAAATAAAAAACAACAATGATACTAATTCAATAACTATGTTTAACCTGTCAAATTAGTTAATAAAGAAGAAAAGTCATCAAGCAACAATAACATACATTACTCAAGAAGAATGGATATTTTAAAATGAGAACAATTTAAATAGAATGGTTCAGCTAAGAAAAATATTGGATACTAGTGACAAAATGTATTTTGATATCGGTAGGTAAACCCTACATTACATATTTTAAACACTAAATATACTATATTATGAAAAGTGTTTACTTACATATCTTCATTCTAGTGAATGAAGGTATGGAAACTCAAAAATGGACTTTACAAATACTAAATGTTAGTTAGTAAATACAAATATTGGGTTATTTATCTTATTGGAATTAGAGGATGAAAAAATAATTAGCTCACGTAACGTGAGCACATTACTCATTTTCCATTAACTACCGATGAAAAAGGTTAATAATAATTATTTATTACAACTTTTTAATATGTAATATAACTCCAGTCTCAGGAGATAAATTACAAACGTAATTTTAAAAGTAACTCAATCTTAATTTTGGTCAAATGCAAACTCGAATAAAAGTTTTCTATACATTTAATGATCAATCGATAATACTAAAATGTGCGCGAAAGGTGTTAAATATTTTGTTTCATTTTTTATACCGCTGCTCGTTTGGGCGAGGCAAAAAGATTCGATATCATTTGGTTGATCCTCAAGTTTCTCTAACCTCAAAGAACATCTCTTCTCTTTAAATCATTTCATGTCGGCCGACCAAATTTATTGACTTAAGTAAAATTATATTTTATATTTGGGAGAAGGGAGCGGGATATTATTTTAAAAAGTTTAATAATAATAGGAAATGAAAGCTATTATCGTTTTTCTGGAAATTCAATACTACCATAACCTTTATGGTAATAATAACGGATTAGTAATATTATAGATTTTGTGGTTATTCTTTCTTTCAAATGACAAAATACAAATATTATAGTTTGGTTCGGCATTTTGTATAATTTACTCTCAGTGTACCAATGTTAAATTCTATGCTTTATTAGGTACGTTTTAGTTAATAACTAAAAAACAAGAACGTCCAACCTGATATTGAGGTTGAATTGGTGTATCATCATTAAGCTGTCTTTTGTTAAGTAAGTTGCGATTAAAAGTTCTATCTTATAAAGGGTCAGATAAATTAAAAAGTAAACAAACGTTAGACGTACATTTAATTGAATGTTAACTAATATCAAAAACACCATGAAAGACTTATTTTTTTATAGACAAAAAGGAACTATTAATTAAAATCTAACGTAACACTGTTAACACTTCAAGCAAATAAAAAAAAAAAAAATTAAATTATGCAAGACAAGAAAATATAGTAACCTAACGCCTTTTATTTAATTTATTGATACTACTGAATGTTGGCTGTACTTCTACGTATAAAATACATTTTACGAGTGAGTGATTGGTGAACGAAGAAACAAGACGGTGAAGAGAGAAGTGCGGGAGAGGTAAATTTCACTGTTTCCCACAATAAGGGAGGAAAGAGTGGAAAACTCGGTTTAGGCTATAGGAACGTGGTTCAGTAGAAGTATAGCTACAATTTGCAATCTGTTTTCGAGATAATGGTGTGTCGCCGAGGTCCCATACGTTACAGCTCCTGCCAACCTCCGTCTGTGCTGGCTGCTTCTATCCCTTGTCCGTTTATTTCTAAATGGAAACGAAACCACGTAGTGAGTGAACCTGTGCTAGTAATAGACATTCATTTTCGCTTTCCATTTCAGATGTTTCCAGTTCTTCTTTTGTTATGTACATCCAGTTTTCAATACTAATTATAAAAAAAAAGAAAAAGTAGAATCGAAATGAAATTAAAATATAATTTTAAAATCAGTGTTGTATAGAATTTTATTTGGTAAATAATAAGATACTCATATAATTTCCCTGAAGCTTTAACGAATACGAGGAAAGCAATTAATAAGACAAAAAAAAAAAGAAAAGGAACAAATAAATAAAACAGAATGAACTAATAACATTCCTTTTCGCGTTCACGAAAAAAGACGATGATGAGTTGCACGGAGATTCCTTGTTTACCGTTTAAAAGGTCCCGGTGCTTCTTTGTGAGGCAGTTCAGCACTGGATTTAGAAGATCTAAACACCTTAACGTTTGTACCTGTTTGCAAAAATAGCCCCAAGTTGTAAACCGATCCAAGAGTTTTGATAAGGAGAACGACTACAAACAAGAAATTCTTCGCTTCCCAATGAAATGCGCCTACAACATGCCTTCTAACTACTACAGTTTTATTAGGAAAAATCAAAATCGAGATCATTATACATAAGTGGTTGAAATTAAAATTACATAAATTATTTTTTTCAAAATACTTAATTATCTTTTTCTGACAGCTTCAATCAATCCTTTTTTTTGTAACAATTCAACAATTTTTTTTTTGTAAATCTATAAAAATCTTCAGTTTACCCCTACGTTATCAAAAACTCAATTACAAATAACACAAACTTGAAATCAAATTCATACTGACCTCATTCAATGTTAATTTCTTCACCTCGTAAAACAAATTAAATAAATAAAGATTATAAGTCTTAAATTCAAGTTACGATAAATTCTATTAAAGATTACACCAAGATTTGAAATTTAATTTCAATCGTATGAAACCATTAAAATAAGATTAAAACATTCCACCAACATTCCTTCTAATATTTAATTATTGCATTGTTACTGAAAACACGCGCGCGCACGCACACACACATACACGTTATATTATATAATTTTTTCGTAGGGTATAAAACTAAATCTACACAACAGCAGCTGAAGTATAGTATAGTCAATAACTATGTCCGTCGGACAAGCAGATCGAATGTTAAGGTAACACTACTCATAATTATTTATGAATATTAACATACCGGGAGTGCGAGAAAGAACTCCGTAGTTTTAAATTAAATTTGCTTTATTGCATTTAGAATTAAAAATGTATACGTTTTATTGCAGGAAAATATAAAGTCTAGAGATTTTTATCTCAATTAATTTAATTCAATATGAGTATTTATAGGCTTGCAGACGTCAAACCAATAGTCGAACCTCATTCCACGCTCTGACAAGAATGTCCGTAAGAATCGCTTTCATATTTAGTGTGGCACATGTGGTCAAGTGACTGAACCTTTTCTTTGTATACGAGTCTTTTACGCAGCTCCATAAGCAATAAGTCATTGGTGTCAAATCGAGACATCGCAAGGCTAAGCGATGAGAGTTTTTCTGTCTATTCAGACTGGGAATCTGTCGTTGAGGACAGTCTGCACAATTTTTGTTTGATGTGAAGGGGCTCCATCCTGTTGAAAAATTAGGATTTCCATATTTTAAATCTGCGGAAACAAAGTTCTCTGACATGTCCAAGTACATTATTTCGGTAACGAACTGCTTATGAAAAAAATTGACTTTAGAATTCGATTATACATAATGCCACACCAGACATTCACTTTCGGACACTAATAGATAAAATCCGCCGATTAGAGTGGATTTTCTGAGTTCCATACTCGACAGCTATGGCGATTTACAAATCCATGAACATGGAATGTTGCTTAATCATAAAATAAAATGCACTACAAGTAGGTTTCTGCCGCAGAAATGAAGTCTAACATAGTTGTTACAAATCGAATTATACGTATTTTTAGGTTTAATTTTATGAAGTGGCTGCAGTTTATAAGCACAAGGTTTTAATTTCTTGAAAACATCTTGGATAGTGCATGTTTAGTTGATTGACAGTTAATCTGATCGTTTTGGAATTCGCTGGAAAGGTAGACGATTTGTTCTGCATTCGGTACTTATTTTAGTCCTATCAGGTTAGTACCCTTTTAATACGCTTTCGGTTTCAAAAAACTGTACTTATGTATGCTTTTGTCAATTATAAAATTAATTCCTTTGTACGACAGTCACTGATTTTGTTTCTATGAACCAATAAAGCTTTTTCTTGCGGTGACGTAATGCTCCGTCTCATAATAGCTTGGCCTGTTCGTCAGTCTAACGCAGGTGCTAACTGACTGAGAATGTGTATGTTAAAACGTCATTGTCGCTTCAAGATTACGCATAAAACATATTCAGTGCTACAAGATAATAACTATTCGTTCTTGAAATCTCGGACTTTTTTTTCGGACATCCGGTATTTCCATAACTACACTCACTGAACACTGAAATACTCCGCACTAAACACCCCTAATTAGGCCTTTAAATTAGTTCTACGACTTCAAAGATACTTCGATTTGTAAAATAGCTGTATGAACTAAATTAATTTATATCACTTTACCGCTTTTGTGGATGGGTCGTCCAACTTTCTTGTTGAAAGTTAAAAATACTTTGGTAGCCTATTCTACAACACTCGATCAATGTGTTAAATCTAACCTACTCTGTATTAAAGAAATAAGCTAATAGATTCTCAGTACCTTTAAATCTACCTAGATAGATTCATTTCTCTAGTAGATCAATTAAATAATTCCCAATAAAATTCAGCAAAAATTTCGAATTGTTATCAGTTATTATAAAAATATCCTACATTCTGATGCATGAAGAATTAATGGTGAAACCATCACCTTACAAAATATTATTGTTATCTCTTTTCCAACGTTTTTCTTCAGAAATCTACTTATTATACCTAAAATCCTTTTAATTCTGCATAATTGTTGATCTATTGTAGAAATCTGAAAGCAGACGGCCAAGAGAATTAAATTTCTTGTTTTAGGATATGATTATAAATGACTACTAAAATTGTTGAGATAGTTATGTACGGTTATAAACCGTGCAGGGCATGTTCCGTGTAAATAAGATAAGTATCTCTTGAAAGAAATAATTTCGTAATATATGAGGGTGTTACATTACGAAATTTGAATCCATTTGCGAATGTCTATGTCTATGTATGAAAATAAATCTTGTTACAGCGTATATTTAAGCTTTTCAAACGTAAATCATTCATTAAAAATATTTAATTCCAATTACAAGAAACAATTCAAAGTATATTGAATAATTTTGGTTCCTGCAGCTATGTTATAGCATAACGTAAGCTTAATGGATGGTATTTTTCTACGGTAAACCCGGGCTTTTTTAATCCTCCTAAAATACAAGAATAAAGATGCACAGGTTATCTAGCAACCCTATTCGATATCTGACTATATAAAGCGAATAAGGAACCGTATTATAATGTTACAGTATTTAAGTAACATTTAAAATTATACAAATAACAGTAGACTTAAGCGTCGTAGTAATGTAATTCAAACTGATATTCTAAAGAAAGAAACAATAATAACACGAATTTACTACAATTCTGCGTATTACGTGAATTAGAATCTTATTATCCAAGTAGATAACTACTTGATATTCTTATAACAAAGTTTAAAAAATCCGGAGAGTTCTGTAGGATAACTGGTAGTTTATAAGAACAAAGAAATAATTATAATAATTAAGTTTATTCGTTGAGGAAAATAAATAATACATAAATGGGGTTTATATCAAATAAATATAATGAACTGTGGAGTATAGGATAATTAAAATAATTATTTTAAATAAATATATAAAAATCATCGCTCACTGTTTACAGTACTATCATATAAATCCACTTAATCTAGATACATAAAAATTTAATTTCTTGATTCTTTTAGCTGCAGATGCTCCATAAGAATTGGTCTACTAAAATTCATCTGACAGGTATTAAATAACAAATTTACAAAAATAATAATTTTTTTAACTTGAAAAGAATATTGGTAATGGAGTTTTATTTTCTATTCTAATTCGATCATAAAATTTATTTTTACTTTACTGACATCATACCTCTAGAGCAGTGATCTCCAAACCTTTTTTGATGCGAACCCCAAAGACGAAAATAATTATAAGTTGTACCCCACATAATATATATGTATGTGTGTGTGTGTGTATGTGTGTGCGCGCGCGCGAACGCGCCTGCAGTCAAAAAAAATAAATTTTTATACTACTTCTTTGGCGCGCTCCCAAGTATTACTTTGCTTACTCCCCTGGAGTACGTACACCCCATTTTAGAGACCAGTGCTGTAGAGCTATACTACCAGTAGGAACGTATAGTAACCAGTCAAAAAATGGGTATGGATTTGTTTGTATTTCTTGAGGTTATATGACTCAGGGACCCTCCCTACAAAAGAAGAGTACGGATAATGTACGTACGTCCGTTTTTACGAACATTGTTGAACTAAAAAATGTACTTCGAGGGTAATATTTGGGGCAGAGGAACCATTAAAATTTTTAAAAGTAAAGATTTTTTTTAATTTTTTAAATTTGTTTTGGTTTATTTAAAATTATGCATTTTTTAAAAGTTTAAATGAAAAAAATTTAATAATAATAAAATAAAATTTCATCATAATTCATCCCCCCCCAACACTAAAAAATGACTTAAGTAATTTTTTCTTGGTTGTAGATTTTTTATGAATTTTTTTTTGTTTCTTTCATATAGTAAACACAAAAAATCAAATTTCTTGAAAGGAGGCTCTGGATAGGGGAGGAGAAAAATAAAAAACTTCTGATTTTTTTAATCAAATCGGTTTTTAATTTAATGATTATTATACATTAGATCTTCATTATAAATTACCCTCATCCCGAAAAAGAAATATTAAATAATATTTTTTATCGATAATTATTTTTCAACTACCTAAGAATAAATAAACAATGCCAGGAAAGTATTACAATTTTGTCACCAGCTTTTGCATTATAAACATTAAAGACGAGTCTTACTCAGAAACGAGTAAAAGAATGCACAACTATTTTGTATTCAAATACAATTTTTCGTATAATTAACCCTATATTTAGGTGAATTTAAGTTTTTTAAAAGCTGAATGTTCACCGTAAAAACTAAATAGTGATTATTACTACTCTCAGAGAAAGTAAACAAAAATAATTTTAAAAATAAAATTAATCGTTTCTATTATCAAAAAAAATCATTGGTAATGCTAACTACATAATAAATTAAATTTATTTAAATTAAATTAATTTATTTTTTATAAATTTATTAAATTTATTTAATTCCTTTAGAAGGTTATTTAAATTGGACAAGGTCTGGTCCAAAATTTGAATAGTAATATAAAGATAAATTATTCAAGTAATAATCAATGGCTATGGATATATTTTTGTTTATGAATAATAATGTTGTATATTCTGAACTCTTTTATTTTTAACTTAAGTTTTATGGTTAACATTTTAGATGTAGATGTTAATACAATATTAATTAAAAAATATTTTTTTTCCAAACAGGTTCGCTGTTGCAAAACGTATATACTGTCTGTTGTTTGTTGCCAGGTTTCCTGATTTCTTTTCTCTTGATTGTTACATGAGTTAACAAATAACAAAAAATAAAACTACTGTACCTTATTTACTGATATTCAGAGAATATTTTAAACACAATTGAATTACAGGCAACATTTATTGATTAAAAAATCTATCTTAAAATTACGATATTTTACATCAATGAAGATTTTTCATTAAAATAGCAAGAACGAAAAAAAAATAAATTACAAAATTCGGAGAAAAGGATTATCAATGAAGAATTCGACGAACTTTTGTAAAAACATTCAACTAATTTTTAATTGTTTGTATGTCAAAAAAGATATCGAAAGTTATGCTGAAAATTTATATATTTTTTTAATATAATTTGTATTTTTTAATACAGTTTTATAAGGATTTTTTAAAGATATTATAACTACGCATTAAAAAGGAAACTGTAATGGAGATAATATAATTTGAAACATTCAATTTGATTGAGTAGAACATTAAATTTTAAACAAAATCCTTATAAATTTATTTTGGTTTTGTAAGAAAAAACTTCTTCATCTCATTTTTTTCATATTACTAGTGAAGTAGTTCCATATATTTATAAAAGCATCTTACCTCTTGAGCTCAAGTTGAGCTGAAGTTAAATCATAATAAAGAAGTTTTATAGAAAATAAGCTTCAAAAGAGGGATCAGAAACAAAAAATCTAAAAAGAGAAAATAAGTAGAAATAACTGTAAAAAACGTACATTTCTTGAATTAAAAAACATACATCTACATCAACAGACATATTATCTATTCATATTTACTAAGACATATTTACTAAGGTAAAATTAGTTCATATTTAAAAAAATAATAATTAGGAATATCACTAGCAATTATAATTTTAATGTAATTCATTAAAATTATCCACTTAAAAAATGATCTTAATTATCGAAAATGAAATTAGAGAATAATACGATAGAAACATAAAATATTCATTTTTTTTTTTTTTTAAACGAGAATAAAAATTAGGAAGTCTATTTTTTACAATGAAACATATTTTATTACGAGAAATTTTTAATGTTAGTTTGATCGATGAAATTGAAGCGATTCAACTTTTATTTTTTTATAAAGAACTATGAATCGATTTATTCAAAGTATGAAATTACATCATATTCGAGAGCTTTCAGTATTAAATTAATAAGTTGTAAGTATTAAATTAATAAGTATTAAGGAGGTAAATAACAAATAAGGAAGAATAAGGAAAGAAAAAATGACGAATATTGCTAGCAAACGTTTAAAAATAGAATAATTTTTGCTTCATGTGAATGTTTATCAGTGTGCATGCACACACACACACGCGAGCACACGCACACAAACATATCCATATATATATATATATGTATGACGAATATATATAAATATTTTAATAGTTTTTCAATAAGTGACAAATACATTATTACATTTTTATTTTATTTCGTCTTTAATCCTGTTAAACCTCTTTATAATTTAAATACTAATTTTTTAATCTTCATAACTTCCTAAATGCAAGGTAATTAAGATATACAATTTCTTTTCTGATATAAATATTGCGAATTTGGTAATATAACATCAACAAATAATTCTAACTCCAACCACCGCAGACTAAGAAATTTCTATTTTAACAAAATGATTATAAGGCTTGTCCAGAATGTCTAAAGGGTACATCATGAAGATAATTTTATGTTAGCTACGTAAATATTTGTTAAATTCTAATAAAAGCAACGAATCTCAACGATTACTATACGAAATTGACTTTACAATACCTAATGATTTATTAATCGTGCTATTTTCAACCTAAAATTAAACATGTTCTCAATTTCACATGAAATCCGACTGACAACTTCAGCATTAGAGACCTACAACAGTATCATCAAACGATGAAGTTAAAGTACTTTTAAACTACTTTGTTAGTGGATGTCTATATTGTCTAAGTGGATGGTCTATATTACAAATTATCTTTAATTTCTTTTCTATAGTAGATTGTTTGTAAGGAGAATATTTATTACATTTAATATTAATATTTTTCCTAACTATAAAAATATAGGATTTTTCCGATATGAAATAGTCATAGTGTTCTAAAATTAACTTTTTCGTGAGAATATCAGGATAAGCTGACTCATTTAAACTACTGATGTAAAGTTTTCAACATGAACTGTTCAAAAGAATAAAAAATAATTTTTTAAGTTATTCTTTTGGCGCGTTAGGAGAAACTGATCAGAGTGTATTTTCATCAAGTTACGGAAGTTTCGCGCGCCGATACAAGACGCCATGAAGATTTACGCAGGCCCAAGTGGATCAGTTTGCATGCACATGTGTGTAGTCTCTAATTCAGACAGTCGTTCAATGTAATTAAGTAATTAGCACGTATTGCACACAACATATGTTGAGCCGTAATAAATATTGATTATAAGTATATATAACGTATTTATATATACGGATTTCTGAAGACGGGTTTTTAAACTGTGCATATTTTTTTTCCTATTCATAAAAATTTGTATCGTAGCGTATATATATTTTTTTTTGTCAAAATTGTGTACCAAGATTTTAGGTTATATTTAAATCAGTATTATTTTTTATGAGTAAAATTATATTTTTTAATGACTGAAATAGCACACATCAGATAAATTCTTGATTTTGCATAAATAATTTTAAATTTACCAGAAACAATTTTTTTGAAAAAAAAAACACTTATAAAATGAAACTATTGAATCACATTTTTCATATCATAAACCGCTGATAACCCTCGTGCCTATTCAATTGTCATCAGAATAATTAATGAAACTAAACTAATCGAAATATATTCGATGAACTTTGTTTTATATGACAACGAAAACTGCAATAATTTTTAAACTAACTATTTGCGAAATAATTTATAAAAAAATTATTTAAAAAAATATTTTTATAAAATAAAAATATTATTAATTTTATAAAATAAATATTATTTAATTTAATTTAAAAGTTATTTATTCAGTTTTTTTTCGTAGTATTTAATTTTATATACGATCTTTTGACTCAGTTTAAATTTGTTTGAATGCGTAAAAAATTTTATTTTTTTATTTACGCCAAAGAAGTACAACTCTTTACGTGAGTATATAAGTACACACGAGCTTTTTTTTCTTTGACTGGCTTTGGAGACTTCGGATGGTAGCACCGTATTCGGTGCTACCATCCAAAGTCTCTTCTGTAGCAGAAGAGAAATAGTTGACTGGTGAATGGGCAAAGTCATAAGAAACAGGCTAACTACAATCAGATTGGAGCATGTTAGTCAATAAAAAACTTCCTTGAGTTATTAATGTTTTTTTTTTTTTAATACTTAAAGAAAATTTCAAAATATCACATTGTTATTTTCGGATAATTACACAAACCGGTCAAATTTTAATACAAAAAGTTCGTCGTTTATTAGTTACAATGGGAGTATAAAAGAAAATTTATTTCTGTGTTCTCTCTATTCCCTTTAAGCTTGCCTTCGTTTAACAAAACTAATAATTTTTTATCTTTAACAAAAATTAGTTAAACAATTACAAGTAAAGATTTTATTGAAATTAAATTTCATGATGATTTTTGTGACATTTTATTTACAAGTCGTACTAAGTTACAAATGGTAGCATAATTTTAACATTGTTTTAAAGAAACAAGGGAAATAGAATGGAACTTGACCGCTATTTGTTAAAACTAAAAATAAGTTTTTATATGGACATAATGTAATATTCATTAATTTTTTCCCGTCCTTTAAAAGAATATAGAAATTTCAGTAATTTATGGAAACCTGGAAAAATTTCAATCTTTCGTAACACGCTGAAGCTAAAAAACTGAAATCTACATATATTTAGACTAGATAATTATAATTCCAGTATAATACGTATATGAACATTATTATATTACACTGCTTGCTTCGGTAAATAAACCTTATAAATAATTTACATGGTCGTACTTTGAATTTATATTGTATTACGTATTTTTTATAGATTCAGGGTAGTCGACAACTTTGAATTACTTTAAAATTTTACATCAGCAGCAACAGCCTATTACGATCAACGCAAAAATAATAACTAAACGCGACGTATAATGAAGGAAGTAAAAACCACATCTGAACTAACCAAAAAATTTATACGCCATATTAATACGTAACGGTAAAACATGAAAAATATTTAGTATTAATCATAATAGCAAATCTGTTGTAATCAATATTACGACAAAAGAGCAAAAAAAAAAGAAAAATTAGTCCGTATTCTGGCAGCTCATACGTATTACAATAGCCTTCTTTTCTAACAGCAGTCTCCTTTTGAATAAATTGACTTAATAAGAAAAAAAACATCGGGATATAAATACTAACGATCTATACTATTAAATAATACGTTTACCATCCGTAATAGAAAAATGAAAATTTGCAAAAAGGGAATAGAAAAGTATGAATCATAACAAAATAATATGTATTCAAAAAGCATAACGATTCTGTAAAGTAATTTGACTGTTTCAGCTATAGAAGCAGCCAGTAGCAATAACAGCTAGACGCCTAGCAACGACTGGTTTAATGTATGTACTGTGAATTTGATACGATGTCTATTTTCTGAACAATACTACGAGAATTTTGTTTACGTATGGACAGCACGAGCGAATGAAATGTAGCAAGGCTTTGCTACATTTCTTTTTCTGTTTAGCCTCCAGAACCACCGCAAGGTATTACTGCAGAGGATGATATATTTGAATGTAAATGAGGTGTAGTCTTGTACAGTTTCAGGTCGACCAATCCTGAGATATGTGGTTAATTGAAACCCAACCACCAAAAGAACACCGGTATCCACGATCTAATATTTAAATCCGTATAATAGACACTGCCTTTACTAGGATTTAAACCTAACAATTCTGGACTTCGAAATCAGCTGATTTACGATGAGTTCACCACTAGACCAACCCGATGGGTACGAGGAAAAGGTTAATATAGTGAAAGCTCATGTGCGTTCTACATCGTTTCAAGAAACCTATAAAAAATTTCCAAATGTCAATATTCCAACAGAAAGTAGCGTACACTATTTGTTCAAAGAATTATACATAAAATGGGATTTCAAGCGCAAAAAAAAATAACCAACCTTCCGTTAGAACTCAAGAATGCACAGTCGATATTGAAAGAAGAATTTCTGTCGGTAATCCAAAAAAAATTTACACTAAGTTATCAACCAAAGTGCTGTAAAGTACACATCATGACGTAGGATTGTTCATTATTCAATCCTGAAACCGTATGGTGAAACAACTGTACACCAACATAAGAAAACTGACAAACCAAAACGTCCTAATTATTGAAACCGACTTCTCAAAACATTGTTGATGGACAGGTAGATCCAGTACTGCATTTTAAGTTAGGTGAGGCTTCTTTTTTTTTTTTATTTGGACATGGTAATGACGGCTGAAAATTCTCATTGGGTGTTTGAGCATCCACTACTAAATGAAGCAAAAATCGGTGTATGGTGTGTTATTTCTGGTAATCGTATGGGGTTATTTTCTTACTGGATTTACAATACAGAAGTGTACGGTAAAATTTTAAAAGAATTCTACTATCAGTCAACAGATCATGAAAAAGAGTACGGCTTTTCCCAACAAAACTAAACCATACATTAAATGAAGGACGAATGAAGCACATGTTTATATGGCTTTTACAGATTAAGGAACTGGCAGCAGGCCTTCGTGTTCTCAAGATTTCTCTAGTTGTGTTGTTTCCTTTGGAACTATTTGAAGAATAGAGTTTATGAATCAGATTCCCATACTATTAACTGAAGCTGTCAATACGATTACACGCGAACAAAAGCACATTACTGGGCAAGGCACTTTTGGCATTGTTAACACAGAATTTTCCGGCTTCCGTGGAGCGAGTGGTAGCGTCTCGGTCTTTCATCCGGGATTCGAATCCTGGTCAGGAATGACATTTTCACACGATAAAAAATTTGTCATTTATCTCATCCTCTGAAGCAATACCTAACAGTGGTCCCGGAGATAAAAAAAAAAACAAAAACAAAAAAAAAACAATTTAATTCAATATACATTTTTACTTTTTAAGTTACTCACCTGCTATCCGGTGTACACGTACATATTATAAAAATGATTATAAAAAAAATATTTAAAAAAGTATAAAGGAAAAATTTATGCATAAAAAAAAATTATATATATTTTTTTTTTTCTGAATTTTTATGGGCATCGACTGCTAAGGTCATTAGCCCTCGTCATAATCTTTAAAAGAAACTACTATCACCATCTGGATCGTCATATGTAAGGGTGTAAAGGGCCCTTACATTTTATTTAAAAGCACAAAACTACACAAAACATTTAAGACATAAAGACAAGGACAATCACAAACACTTACGGGGTGTAAAGGGCCCCAATATTAAAATTTGAGATAGGTTCCCAAAAGACCATTAAATTAAAACTTATCCTACCATATCTTTCTTTCTTTCTTCTACGAGTCTCATTTATAGTTTGTTTAAGCACCCTCGGGGCGACCAGAACCGCCGTTGAGCAGTATATCAGTCGCGCCAGGGTGCCGTGGCAGTTGAATCCTTCTTATAGACAGGCTATAGGCATGCACAGCGTACACCCACAGCCTCGCGCCCTCAATCCACCCTTGAGGGTCCCCCATGCCATCATCGGACACACCCCGACTCACTGCTCTTGAATGCAGGTGAGCCAAAATGGCCTAGGCAAGAGGGCTACCTCCCGTCACTATACGTGCCACGTTTCAAGACTCCCTTATGTATTAAATATGCATACGTTTAAAATTAAAATTAAACTTATCAATAGCATTTTTTCTTTATATATATATAAACTACCGCTTAGAGTTTCTCACAGCTTAAACTTTCATTTTTATAGACTTTTAAGAAGTCCACTGGCGTCTAAAAATGCAACTATATTTTCTTCATTTCCATTATCCAGATCAGCAGTAATATTATTTCTAAAACGGAACCTCTTTCTGAGGTCCTCATATATGGTACACTCTTCTATAAGATGCTTGATTGTCAGTGTTTTATTACAAACACCGCACATTGGTCTCACTTCGCCGGTTAACAAATATAAATTTGTTAATCGCGTTTGACCGATTCTAAGTCTGGTCACCGCTACTTGTTCACGGCGAGTCAACTTATAGTCGCTTTCCCATTTATAAGGTGAAGATTTTACTGTGTTTAATTTTGTATTTAATCTCCTCCATTCAGCATTCCACTTGTTTTTTACTATGTTTGTTAGACGGTTTTTAACATCTGCCACTCTTACAGGAAATGCATCCAAATCATCGCAGACTGTTGCTTTTCTGGCAGCTTCGTCTGCGATTTCATTACCTGTAATACCAGCATGCCCCGGAGTCCATACAAATACGCATCGCTGTCCTCGTTGTTTTAAAAAAATTATATTAGTAATGTTTTAAAAATTATATTAGTCTTTCAAATAAAAAAACATTTTTTGTATGAAAGACTAATTTCAGAAAAAAATCAATAAAAGATTTTTATTTTTTGTCTAGTAGTTATCAATTTAAAATAATTGGTTAAGTTGAACGGTAAGAAAATGTTTGCTCTAACTTAAATCGGCATGCATTTTTAAAGATGCAGATATGTTAACGAAAAATATATGGATAAACTACCTCATTTCAGCCGGGAATCATACCCGGCACCAGCTGATAATATATGTGAATTTACTACCATATTCTGAGATACAGTGAATCAGGGGGTAAATGGACCAAATTATATGAATTTCAATTTTTAAATGTATTAAAGCAGATAGATATGAATAATGTAACTTAGAATTATCCTATAATTTCTGTAATTTAAAAAAGTCATTAAATACGTGCACCTGTGAAATTTTATTTTTATCAATAAGAGTGAGTATATAAGCTATAATTATAGGTTACGTTTTTCTATCGTGGTATTATACTCATTCTAAAGATAATTTTCATTACTTCAAACTATTTTTGAAGTTTAATATATATATCTACAATATGAGGTATATTTGTTAATTTTATGGTTTTGAAATACTCCAGTCCGTTCAATTAACATCCAGTGACATTCTTATCTCCGATTCATAGCTGTAGACGACTTTTCTTTCACCTTACATAGAAGTACTAATTTTTTAGCATTTGCATTACAGGACTGTGTTATTCGATAGCCGCTACGTAAATACTAGGTGGGGTATCTATCTCTCAAAGGTTTAGCCTCCTCTTCTTTAAAATGTTATTTCTTTATTCGTATTCAGACAAAAAAATAAATACGAGTTATAACGTCTAAAGCACATCAAGTTTCTCGTGGTTAATATACTACTTAACTATCAAAAGAAAAAAAACCCTAAAAATATTATTTATTAATGTAATAGTAAAACTATAATCGAAGAAAGGTGTTTTCTCATTTAAAAAAGAAGCTTTTTTAATTTTCAACTAATTAAATTTGTATCATATGAATTTGGTTCTCAGTAATGGTTTGAAATTTTCAATCTGTCTTTTCAATAATTGTAACTTATAATTCATGTTATTAATTAAATTAGGTTATGTGATTAATATTAAGTCAAAAAATATGAAAGAAAATGACTTTTGAAATATATCGTTCCGAGTTTCAGTAATTAATATCCTGAGGGAAATATATTTTTCAAGTAACTCAAATAAATAAAAACCGATCTAGGGTGTATGTGCGAGTAATAGCGCGCACGCGGTCGCTGAAAAATATTTCTAATTAAATATTCGACTCAAGTGAGAAGAAAATAAAATGTGGTTAAATTTACAGTGATTGGCACAAAACAATCAAATTAATCTAATTTGATTTCTGTACGTATGAATTACGTATTTTACATATTAGGTAGATTAAAACTCAGCCATCGAGAAGTATCGTACAAAACATGTAAATCCACTGTTTTAACCGAAAATCGTTTCTTTCTAAAAACAATAAAGCTTTAATCACCTTTTTATTTTTTTTTAACCGTTATTCAAAGAAAAAACTATTCTTTTAAATTCAAGTGAGATTAAATGAATATGATATAATAACCAGCCGATAAGAGAAATTGAGAATGGACAAAATTGTTAAAAATAGAATGTCTAGATGCTAATGAATCTTTGTTGTAAGTTTAATGAATCTTTGGGCAAACTAAAATAAAAAACATATATATAAATGAAAGTACCCTAAAATAAATCCTGTTTATGCAATTACAAAATATTTGAATAAATAAAACTTTTTTTTTATAAAAAGTTACACAACTTTGTAAACTTTATTATTATATCCACGGTAGCCAAGAGTTATTTGCCGGAAATTTAAAATAAACTTTAATAATGAATCAAAAATACTTGTACAAACAATATTCATTATATATATCAGAAAAAATTTAATTAATGAAATTTGTATTCTACATTAACTATATGATAAAAATAATAATTATAGAAAATATTACTAAATGCCAGAGGCAAGAAAACTTTTTTAAATGGTAATAAAAATATTAAGAATGATTTTTGCGAAGAAAAACCATTTTCAAGATTAACTTAATTCTTTATATAATTAATTAAAGGGAGAAATATTTTAAAGAAAACTTTACTTTTAAATCCAACAACTATATTAGCCACTAATAATTCATATCGTAATAACTTTCATATATACGTGAATCTGCATTAAAACAAAAGCTATATTTAAATTTTTTTTTTTTAATATTACAATAATAATTCCTGCATCATAGAAGTCCATTATCCACGCGAGTTGCTGCTTTTTTCCCAACAAAATAATTTGAATCATTGATGAAATGAAATAATTTATAAAACGTAGGAATACGTACAACGCTACCTGCTACTTATCACATGCTTCATTGATCTTTACGTCATTTTCAGATAAATAATTGATCCTAGAACGTCAACTGCTCTTTCTGCTATAAGTTATGTGTAGTAGTATTTCGACATTTAACTAGAGAATTACGTGGTATTACTTTATATTTTATTTAAATATATACCTTTAATTATGACTTTGTTCCCATTAGTATCTAGTACGAATTTTTACCGGTTACCTGTCAAAGAAACGTAGTTAACATACTGAAAACTACATCAATTTTTTTTTACTTTTCTTTTTTCATTCGGAAGGTTTTCGTTTTGCATCTTGACCATACTTGACATTTTTCAAACCGTCAATATTAATTTCTTATAAAAAAAAAATGGAACTAGGAATCTGTAATTCGACGTAGGCCTACAATTACTAAGAGAGAAAATAAATAAATAATTTGTTTACAGAGCAAACCTCCTTGAGCAAAAATAAAGTAATAAAAAACAAAAATTTATTGATATCCTTTACTTTTCTAAAAATTATTAATATTTACGAAAATTATTTTAATAAAATTTAATTCAAATTTTAATAATTATTTCATAAGACATATTTATAATTTTTTTTTCTGGCATCATAGCTCTAGAACATTCATCCTCAAAGTGGGCGATACCTTCCCCTTGTGAGCGCTAGAGCCTTCAGGGGGAGCCAGTAGAAGGCCGACAGAAAACTAGGAAGTTCAGGCGATCCTGAAAGTCGATGGCTGATTAAAAAAAAAAGGAAAAATTTATATATTTCTGATACTTCAAACTAAAATAAAATACCTACAACAGTAATAAGAAAAATTAAAGGGACACCAATATTTTACGTTTAAAAATAATTATATTCAAATTACTTTGACTTTACAACCAAGAGGCTTACAGAGACGAATTTAAAAAAATGAAAGCTGGAATTCTCCATTTTTGACAGTATAATTAAGATTTAAAAAATCATCAAATTAAGTAAAAAACAAAAAAAACAGTGAAAAATTGCTTTTATTTATAATGTAAGTTTCAACTCAGAAATAGGATATGCCACGTTTATAAACAATAACTGCAATTGCTGTTTTTAAGAGCGCATCTTAAAAACAGTAACTGTAATTATTGTTTTTAATAGGGGATAAGTTTAAAAATTTTAGGGGCACTAGATGATTTTTGATTCTCATTATGGGCGGTGGACGAAAAGGTTTGAGAATCAATGCTCTAGAGGTATGCTGCAAGAAGAAAAGTATAATTATCAGTAAACAAAATGGGGTATGGGTTTATTTTGCATTTCTCGACGTTTCATGACCCGGGAATTCCAAAAAATAAAAAAAGCTTAATAACTTTTGTCCGAATGAACTGATTTTGATGAAATTTGGCACAGAGCCTAGTAAATATTGAGTAATATGTTGATAAAATTTTCGGGTCAATATCTCCAGGGGTGGGGTAGACAGTTTTTTTGGGTCAATTTTCTCAAACTTTTGCAAACATAACCCTACATTATATTACGTTCAGTACATAAGAACACTTATCTTACCATTTAAAAATAAAATTACCCTCTAATTCTCCCCTTCCCAGAAAATCTAAAAAAACACTATGTTTAATTTATTGTATATTTTTATACATCTTCCTAAGAACATTAGGAGCAAAAGTGGCCCAAAAAAAATACTTTGGCCTAAGGTAGCCGATCAAATTTTAAAAAAACATCAATTTTTGGAATTTTATTTTTCATGCATTATTTTGACGTTATATAAGAGAAAATAACCCACGTCAAGAAAGTACAACAACTTTGCTGTCAGCTGTTTTATTATCATTGGTACTATCTTTGTAACATATTTATTAGTAGTTAGTTTGATGATATGTTTGACTATGATAAACCTATCCGCGTGAAATTCCCCCCAAATTTATGAAAAAAGGTTTTCTGTTACGACATAAATTACGATCTTGAAAAGAATAATTTGTTAAAGATAGACAGTTTCAAGAAACTTACAACACATAAAACGAGCTAAAAATTCACTAATTTCGTTAGATTAATAATTATCTTATTTATAAATGTTAATAATACTGTTCTAATTCCACACTCTGATGAATTCTACTTATTGAAAAACATGAGATAGTTTTGATTGTTACTATCGTGACAACTGACTATTTTTAAAATAATTTTATGCATAAATCTAAAGGAACAATTTCCTTATCATGACATAATATTATTCAGTAAGTATTCGAACTATAATAACAAAATTGTAATATTAAATAAAACAGTATAAATAAATATAATAAATACAAGCACAGGTTTTATTTTTATTATACCTAACCATTCCGTCTTGAAAATGTTACGAAGTTTTTAAGAAACTATAAAAATGTATGTTCTAATTCAATAATATTTTCTTAAAGAAAAGATATCAAAACATATACTACTTTATAAAACTTTTTTAAAATATAAAAAAATTAGGATAAGCAGTAGTTCTAAAACATTATTCCTCTTGTATAATAAAAGGGAATAGAAAATAAAATGCAGTAAATACGTAAGTAAATAGATTTACAAAGAGAGAGGAAGAATTTACTATTTAGGAAATATCTTAACCTTTTATCGTTTATTTGCAATGGGAGAATAGAAATATAAAATAAAATTAGGTAAAGAAATGGTTTTGGATGTGGAAATAACACAGATCGAGTAGTGTTGAAGTGTAAAATAGAGGATGTGGTAGTAAAAATCTGTGAATTTTGTGAACTTAGGGCTATAAACGAAGAGAATTATATATAATACGGGGGGAGAAATAGAAAAAGGGTGAACGGATAAAGGAACGAAAAGAATGTTATAAAAGGAAATAGATAAAGACGACAGGAGAGATGCAAAACAATATTCTTGCCGTGTCAGCAAAAACATCTTTGCCAACAATGACTAGCCGTTTCTGTTCTTTCAATCGACGAGGAGTTTTCTATTCATTCACCGCAGCCAACTCGAATCGTAATGGCAACGACTTTAAGTATTCAATCCGACGAACGGCATTCAAAATCTTTCTATCCCCTTTTTTACTTTACTTTCATTGTAATTTTCTTTACCACTTACTTATAATATCTTTTCAAAATGCATGAATCCCATTATGATAATTCAAAGATAAATAAAACTGATACGAATAAAAAAACTGGATGAACGAATTTTAAAGTCCAACTGCATTATCATACTTAACTTCTACGTACTTAAAGTTATTAAGGCAAATTTTTATAATTCGACTTTCTATTAGATTAAATTTTCTTATCGTCAATTTTATACATATTCCTGCTTGGCTAATTAAGACATTATTTATGCTGATATTTGTATATCAGCATAAATTTATAGAATTATGAGAACACAGAAAATGACCTGTGAATGTATAATTTGTGTGAACGATAATTTAAACCAAATTTTTCATCGTTAACCTATTTGGTTAATAACAGATAATAAAAATACAATAATATATTGACTGTTGCATAGATATTATCTTTTCGTTCTGAATATTCCTAGTAATGCAGGTATAATAAAAAAGACTAATTCTTGAAGATGGATCACATCTTCACTCTTTACACATTATATATATACATAACACCGTGTAATAACAGTTCTGAGGCGGTTCAAACCCAATTATATATCAAATTACAGATTTCAATATGGATTCTTGCTTGTACAGTAGCTAAACTACCGAATAATGTTCTTAGAACAGCTACTAGATATTTCTAATATGTCACTACACAACAAATATAATCTGTATATTAAAAATTAATCTTTCATTGACAATTATCTGGCTACTTTTAGTTGTTTACTCAGAAATTGTAAAAAGAAATAGAAAAAAGCCTAGTAATGCAAACATTTTATTGAATGATATAAAAAGTTATAATTTTCAGAAAGAGTGTCTACACAGTTCTGCTAGAATAAGAAATGAAATTTATTATAAATTAAAAGGTAAATATAATAAAACAAATATAATTATAAAACAAATTTTACTAATTTTAATCTCTTTTAACTGGCAATTGTTTAATTTATAATATAATAAAATTATTATAAATAACGACATAGTACACAATGACAAATTATATATTATATTTTCAAGAACAATAATAATTTCTCCTGATGCAAGCTTGATGGAAGCTTGCATCACAACCATAACAAAAGGCTGAGACAGATAGCGTAAAGGAACAAATTTTTTTTATCCTTTCTGTCGATAAACCACGCAATATACAAATTACCTCAACTTAGTGGTGAATACTGTGAAATAATTTTTGAAAGCTACTCGTTAAAAATAAATAGAAACACTTCATGAATTTGTATAAAGAATTGTAGAAAAGTAGATTAGAAGGAATTATTAGAAAAACTATCTGAAATGTACATATATGAAGACCTATAATGCATCTTATTAATCCAACAAAAAAATAAATAAATAAAAATAAATTATAGAAAAAAAGAGCTTGGATTTAAAAGGATTATTTGTTAGTCTTAAATGTTGAAGAAAATTTTTACAGGTCCTGATGACAGGTGTAAAAGAGCAAGTCAGTGAAGTCCACTAAGAATATAAATCACTTCAGGAATAAAACAAAAGTCAATAAAACTATTTAGGCTAATGTAAATGGGTTTATTATCGACCTTTTAAATAAAGAAAATAAGTAAACTAGTCATTCTTTTGTATTTTTTTTTTTTTTTAATTTTATATAACAAATGTCTGATGGTCTTTATTTCGGTTGGACTAAAAATCAATATTCATTAAGCTAATTGTTAAAAGTAATATTGTTAAAAAATTACAACCAGTTATGGAACTGTAATTTGACTACAATAAAAACTACACAACCAGTCTTTAAATAATGACTTCAGTTATGTATTATTAGTTACAAATTACACTCAAAGTTAAATTGTATTACTATGAGAGTTAGTAATTTACGAAATAATTTCAAACTGTTTGGTTCTGCCTAGCATGATATATCGATTTTAATCATAGTTAGCAATATTAGATTTTTCTCTTTTATATGTATAGTTATTTACCAATTAAAATTCCAACCTGTGAAGTTTTAATTTTGTAAAAGGAATCAGTAAGAATTATTAGAGGATTAATGCAGTACTTATGGTAATATATCGCTGTTGTTTATTGTACAACATTGTAACAAAATACAGTCATATTACTGTCAATTCATAAACGAAATATTTTCCTTTAAATTCATATCCATATTTTATAGCAATGGCATTAACATTATAACAATGGCGCTTAAGATTAGCGCTTGTCTTTAATATAAATTACATTACATCAATTAACTTCATCTCTGTTTGATGAAAGTAGAAAATAAATTTTTAAAAAACAAATGTAATATTGAGATCATTTTAAAAATGATTTTCATATGGAATTTTTCTCACATAAAGAGTAAATATAACAGACGTTTTTACATCATCGATTGCTTGAATAATGTTCGTTTTGGCTTAAATCAAGCTTATGAACATAATGGAACTGGTGGACGATAATATTCGCTAAGTCCATCAGCTTGTCTGAATTAATCTACCACAGTGTAAGAAGGAAAAAAAAAACAAAGATAAATATACTCGACATTTTTTTAAGAGGCCGTAAAGGGCTACATAACTTCCGGCTTTGCCCTTGACAGAACCTTTACTTCAAATACACCACTGGGTTTTTAAATATTAATAATATTTAAAAATAATTATTACTTAAAATTTTTTTCTTATTATTTTTGCTATTAAAATAATATATTTAATTATAAAATATTATTTTTGCTTGAAATAACGTTTTTCCGGAGCTGTCCGAGCTGGCTGCTGTTCGGGTTCTCGGTTTAGTTTTTGGCAGCAAGGACGGGAGACGTGTGCGTCAGCTGTTTTGCCGACGCTGAGAGCGCTCATCTCTCTTCTTGGTTGCGGAGCCAAGTTGAGGGTGGGCTGCTGAGCGCTTGCTCTGCCGAAGTCTTGCGCCGCCCAGTTTGAGTCAGTCACTTCGGATTTGGCAGGGGTTGTCCCATAGATAAGGGTGTCGGAGCCCTTACTGCTACGTACGAGCCCTAGGATGTCGGTGTCGTGGGTCAGGCAGTACCCGACTCCCCGCCCCGGATGAAATCAATGGGAGGCGTCTGACTGGGAACCCAGTCAGGTGAGTTGATCTTCGAAAGAGACCTTACATAATATCCTCGTGTACGTCAATTAGCGGCGAAATGCAAACGATAATTAAACATATTCATACGTATGTTGAATATCAATTGGGGATCGAATCAGGAAGTCCTTCTACGTCTCTACATATCCGTGATACGATCACGGATCGACTATGGCTACGTTGTTTATTCATCGGCTCGAAAGAGCTGTCTAAAAGCCTTAAACGTCGTATAAAACGCCGGAATACGATATACGACTGGAAAATTTTTCATCCGTCCCATCGGTAGCCTTACATATGCATGAAGATTGTCTCCACTCTGTTTTTGGAAAGACGTCCTGTTATTGCGCTAAGCGATAACTGTCCATTATGGCGGCATCCTGTAAACCTCTCCAAGCAGCTCACAACCGGCATCAGACCTATATCAGTCAAGCCGGAATCAGAATTCGAGAATTGATAGGTATGGTGTCGTAATTCCCAGAGTTGTTGAATCAACGATATGTGAATCACCACCGTGGCTACTTCCGTCGACCCTCTGTATATTGGATTTAGCACCTTTTAAGCAATGTAATTCTCGGGAGTCAATTCATCGTTTTCGAGAGATTGTGACCGAACGTGACCAGGAACTGGTTTTATACACGGATGGCTGTAAGACAGGGGACGGGGTTGGTAGTGCCTTCTATCGTGTAGACGTTAGTCATTCGTAGTCCTTGTCAGCTATTGCGTCTGTTTATACTGCGGAGTTGTATGCCATCTGGCAAGCTCTGAGGTATTGTAAGCACTATCGTGTAACATCCTCTTTGATCTGAAGCGACTCTATCAGTGGTCTTTAGGCACTGCAGAATTGTTCTCGATGGACCCCTGGGTGCAAGTGATACTTGCACTTCTCCAAGTACTAAACAGGAAAGGGCAACGATACACACTGGTGTGGATACCGGGACATTCCGGAATTGCTGGAAACGAGGCAGCTGAAGCGGCTGCTGACGCGCCTGAACCCGAGGATATTCAAGTTAGACCTGGCGATGTTATGCGTCATATGTCTGCTTGTATCAGACGATAATGGCACTGGGTTTGGAGAGAGTTAACAACGAAATTCAATGTAGCGAAGGACTCTCCTCGCAAGTGGACGAGGCCCTCTACGATCACGCGGAGAGAACAAGTTGTTGTAACAAGGCTACGAATAGGATATCATCTAGCTAATGCCTAACATGTAGCTATATGTTAACTGGCGACAATCAACCGATTTGTGAGGAGTGTCAGCAACCGCGGACGGTCAAACACTTACTGGAAGATTGCGTCGTGTATGGAGATCTGCGTCGTCAATTAAAATATAGAGGGGAATAAAGAAGGTTGCGAAACGATGAATACATTGTCAGAGCCCTGCTGTCTTTTCTTTCTGCAGCGGGTCTCTTCTACAGTACTTGAATTTAATTTTGGACAGCATTCCCTCCGGATATTTCTATGCCCTGATGAAAAATTTATTTAGTTATTTATTTATTGTATTCTGTATATTTTGTGCTGACTAGGAGAATTTACATGTCACCAGTGTATTATCTATTGTTAGTAGATTTATTTTAGGACCTGACAACGGCTAATGACCTTAGTAATCGATGCTCGATAAATACAAACAAAATAAATAAATAAAAAATAATAATATTTTTAATAATAAAAATAGTATTTTTACTTACATCGATAAAATAAATTAGAAAAAACAGACAGAAAACGATTTTAGATAAAAGAATTTAAAAAAAAAAACACTTTAGAAATCACATTACATTATGTTCCTACAGGTTCTGGTAATATTTCACTAACTGAATGTAGCAGTTACCTCATCTAAAAATTAATAACCCGTTATCTATTTCCTTTGTAAGGTAACAATTCAATAAATCTCACGTATAAATATAAAATCTGTTTAATGTTATTAGAAGAAAACTAATAAATGTGAAATCTGTTACAACCTTACCAGCTTGTCTATAGAAGTGCAGCCTACAAATTATGTTGTCTATTTTATGCATATTTCACGAATAATTTTTACGTTCGACTTTAACAATTTCATTCATATCATAGCTGTTTACCAATCGATTTAAATTAATAAGGTATTGTTTAGTTCACAATAAAATAACTAACCCAAAAACGTTATTCGATAAAACTGATATTTACGGAGCTAATAGTGGTTAAAAATGTTTTCGAAATTTTGGAATTTACGATTATATAATTTTGAAACTTATTAATTTTATAAAAGATGTACAAAATAATATATATATTAAAATATCTCCATACGTTGTTATGGTATACATTTTTATTGTAAACAAATTGGCGAACAGAGAGAAAATAAAGTGAAATAAGGCATTTATCTACATGAAGTTTTTTTTATTTATTTTGATGCCCTGAATCAGTCCCTTAAATTAGATTGACACCTAACAGGACTCTGGTATAGCTATTGTCAAGGAGGAAAATGGTGGATAGAGAGAAAATCAAACGAGGTAAAGTATTTGTTCACATGAAACCTTTTTTTTTCTTTCATGTCTTGAATTAGTCCCTTAAGTTTGGCCATTACCTTCCGGGACATTCTGTCAGTGAGAAAAAAAAATACATAGCTACGGTATGCCCCTTTATTTTTTGAAATTAAAAATGCCAAAAGCTGGGATATATATATATATATATAGAAAAATATTTGCGCCCAATTATAACTACTTTAGGAAAGAGATTTATGACATACGAGATGAAAACTATCTATAAATAATGTTGAATATTCTTCTACCGTCAATTCTGATTAAAGTAAAAATTCTGAAATCAAATAAAAAAAAATATATTTTGAAAATTACCTCATCCCATTTTTAATAATTTTTTCACAATTTAATGCCACCAATGTCCTACATAAATATTTTTTTTAGACGTTTTCAAAGGATCTATGTTTAGCCTATTTCAGGATATTAGTCAAAATGTAGGCCAACGCCCTTAAAGTACTTAAATATATGCATACATACATACATACCCATATCTTCCGGAAATTTTTAACTTTTTTTTAATATTTTTTTGGATTCAGGAGGTCGTGAAACGTCGACAATTGCAAAAAAACGCCATGAAATTTAGGATTGATCTATATACTTTCGCGTTACAGATGTAGCTTCTTTATGGTAATATATAATTATAGAAAAGAAAGGAAAGTGATCATGTTAGAAAGGAAAATACCACGTATTAGGTTTTTATTTTACTGATACTTATAGTGCTTTATGACAGGTTTAAGTAAAAATTAAGGTTTGGCAGTTAATATTTCCATTCTTAATCCAGTAGTATGTACCGAAATATTAGCGTTAAATGAAAATTAAAGAATTTAACTTTTTACGAATGAGTTTATTTTGTAGTTTTTAATAGTAAACCAAAAAACAGTGCCTAAATTTTAAAACATATTTGTAGAAAATAAAATTTAATTTAGGAAGATGATTTTTACTATATAATCACAACTTATTATATACGCCACATCAATATATCTGCCTGACTATACTGATTTATCCAAGGTCAAATGGAGGAAAACGTTATAACACAGGTAGAATAGTATAATATAAGCCTACAACAGAATAATGAAAACGAATTCGCATACTGAATTTCTCAAAATGATTTCGTAAAAGTTTACAATAGCAACCTTTTAGGTTGTTAGGCAAAAAAAATCACAGAATAAGAAATCGGATAAATCCAATACGTAAAGCTTTCAAAACAAAAAAATAATATCATAAAGGGATATTCAGTTATGCTGACTTTTATCTACGCCAAGATATCTTTCCAGAATCATAGAAATTACAAATTTGGTAAATATTTTATACCCCTGACTCATGAGTATTAGAATAAAATATATATTGGAAACATAATGATTATTTTCATATATGTAAACTCTTACTTATTTTGTGTTCGAAAAAATTTAAATATTACCAAATAAAATATAAAATAAATATTTCAATTAACATTTACCGATTAAAATGAAATGCATAGCCATATTTGATAAACAATGTACGAAGAAATGAAAAATAAGGAAATTTTTAAAACAAATAGTAATTAATATTATTTTTAAAAAATCCCTTTCGGCACGCCGGAAGGCGAAATAAATTTCACCGATGCTAAGTAGGAAATAAAAAAGATTTCCATCTTAAAGTTAAGAAAAACTTCAAATTTACTCAGTTCGACAATGGTTGTATGTAAAAGAATTTTCATGTATTTAGCATAAGACAAGCTCCATCTTCTTACAATTCCAGCAACACTTTGATCATTGCTTGCCGTAAGGGTTGGTCATATAAAAAATTGTTTGAGACAAAAGTTTTAGGTAATGTGTCGAAGATTAACGATCACTTTAAACCAATTCTATACTGTTCCTATTAAGGGAGATATGATTTGTTTGCCTTCAAAACCCCATTTTTCTACCCCCTGGGCCAATGGTTGGTTATATCAAAAAACTTTACTTTAACAAGTTTTAGGCCCTTAACCAAAGAATTTAAAAGAATTCGCTATTTTAATTAGTAAGAAAGTTATAGCGATATTTTGTTTTTTCGATAAAGCCCCCACTTCCATCCCTATGGTTCGATTTTAGACGTTAACGAACTCGACCCAGATTCTGGGTAGAGTTATTTTTTAGGAAAAATTTGAAAGTGATTGGCGCAAAATTACGGCAGTTATCGTGAATACAAGAAAGTGAAAAAAAAAATATATATATATATATACGTATAAACTTTTGAGCTGGTGATGTTTTTGGGGTCTGGGGGATGTGAAACACGAAGATATGTTGAAATTTTTCAGAAGGCGAATCTTAGTATCCATTGCAATAACTAGCTTTCTTATGTAATCTACCTAAAACTCCCTTACATCTTATCCGTTTAATAGAAAAGATAATTTAACCATACATTTAAATCACGTTTATTATTTATTATAACGAAACTAACATTACTTTATTTTAAATACTCGTAATAATTTCCTAACACCAGGAATGTAGATTTGAAATTTCAATCCTTTTTATGGTTAATTATAATAAATCGAAAAATTTGATTTTTTTAATAAATTTTGAATATACTATAAAATTGAAAACGTATCATAAATTTATCATCTAGTATATATTAACTTTTAATTGTAAGATTTGATTTAAACCTTACAAAAAATACAATAATACCAATAGTATGATAATATGATCGGAGTAATAATGTTTGGTAATTATTAAGTGGATTTAAGATGATATAAAAATTGAAAAATGCTTAGCAACAAAATGGAAAGAAGGAAATCTTTTTCCGTCCTTATAAATACCATCAAGAAACTTGTATAATTATTTTTTCCTAAGAAATTTTGTAAACAATTGTATTTGGTCTTTCCAATCCCTTTTTTATTATTTTGAATTATTGTAAATTAAATCTGAAAATATATCACTAAAAATTAATCTTTTATTCTTATATAACGTGTTTCACTTTAAGAATATGTTTTTTAAAAACAAGAATCTAGTTTTAATAATCCGATCCGAGATGGAGTGGTGGTAGAAGCGTCTCGGCCTATCATCCCCCAGTTCTGGATTCAAATTCCTATCAGGCAAGACATTTTTCATATGCCACAAAATTCAATTTCCGTATTCCCATGTACAAAAGCTTCTGAGGTGAATTAATTAATTAAACAGAACAAACAAATTAAAACAAAGTCATTTCTTATTTAAACATTAATACAGAATAATTTTTTTTAAACGAATTATAGGCCGAATAATTAAGGTTAAACAAGGGATGATATAATATGCAAAGATTATACTCGTACTCTATAATTTAACATGACTTTTACAAAGCTTTTTAGATTTCATTCTGAAACACTAGCTACCAAATTACGTCATAAATTATTTAAACGGTTTACTATCATAAACAGCCAACCTGCATTACTTCACTATAATATATGTTAAAATTTAAAAGGATTCTCTAAGTTATTTTAAGAACATAATGTTTTTTACAATTTTTTGCCGCTCTTACTTTTTTCTTTTTTTATGGCTATTGACCTGTTTATTTTTAACAGTAAAAAAATTAATAATCCAAATAAGTAATACAGTTTAATATAGTTTATATTTACATCAAATAGAAGCAAAATTGAAAAAAAGTAAAACCAATAAATTGTTGCAACAAACCAATTAATCAAAAAACGCCAATCAATAAAATATCTATCTATGTTACTATTTACAGTTTATTTGTAAAATAAGTTTCATTTATATAAATATTATACTAAAAACGGTACTTTTATGGAATACCGGCGCCACTACTTGTTCCCTTCAAAACGGTGGCTTTTTCAATCGAATTTCTTTATTCATGGTGGGCTACTGCATCATTTCAGCTTAAAAATCATGGAACATTTACTTACAGATTGCTATATAGCGACTTCTGACGGTCAGGTGTTCCTTATTGTATCACGTATTTGGAAGTGGTTCTCGTCCCCTATCGTACAATACCACATGAATTGGAGGAAGTAGTATTCAGCTTGGCAATTATCATTTACTTTTTATTCCGCTATTTCAGTGTTACCATAAGTGTTTAATGGTTTAAATATGAGCACCACTCTGAGGATTGACAAAATGGTACCGATGATTCGCAGTATAATGACGGAACCCTTTCATTTCCAGTCCATAGGTTTGGTACGCATGACAGAAATCTGAATACAATATACTCCCATCATTAAAGTTGTCTCCGATACCTTTCAGCAGGATTTAAATCGATCTATCTGCAACCTTCGCAATGAAAGAATCGTCGTTTTCACGAAAAATGTCGGAAAATTCATTAATGTGAACAGACGCAGCCAGCATGATTTTTGTTCCGTATTGGGTTAATCATTAACGTATTTCTTCATTTTCATACAATCCACGTAATCTAGTGCATACAAATTTTATGTCTTAAACTTTATAGCTGCAGACTCCCCAAAAGAATTGGTGCGTTAAATTTCATCTTTGAGGTAATAATAAATTTATAAAATTAATTTATAAAAATAATAATTTTATAAATTAAAAAAAAAAATATTAGTAATGGAGATTTATTTTCTATTCTAATTCGACCATCAAATCTATTTTTAATTTCCTGGCATCATAGCTCTAGAGCTACGCTACAAGAAGGAAAGTATGATAATCAGTCAAAAAATTGGGTATGGATTTTTCGTTGAAGTTTCATGATCCGGGGACCACAAAAACAATGTGGAGAGTAATATTCTTAGGTATGTAAATATGAACAAAAAGATGAACAAAGAAAGTTCTATTGCGCGTGGGAGAGCCGAACAAATTTTTTAAAATATAACTTTTTTGAAATTTTTTAATTAATTTTTTGGTTTATTTAAAATTATGATATTATTTATTAATTAAATTATTTATCATTATTTATTATTTTAATAATAGTATTACAGAAAAATTTCATCATAATTCATCCCACTTCCCAAAAAAGAAATCTAAATAAATTTTTTATTGGCTGCACATTTTTTAGTGGAATTTTTTTTTACTTTCTTCCATTTAACATAGTAAACATACAAAAATGAAAAAAAATCATGGAAGGTAATTTTGGAGGTAAGGGGAAAAATACCGATTTTTTTTTTTTTTTTAATTTTTAAAACATTTTTTGGTTTATTGAAAACAATATAACTTCATCATAAATTATCCCCACCCTGGAAACAGATAAATCATAGGTAAATTTTTAAAGTATAATCATCTAATTTTCCAATTTATAAGAATAGATAAACAATACTAGATAAAAATATTTCAGCTTTGTAGTTTTGTTTTGTCATTTCAATAAAAATTATTCGATGATTTTTTTTTCATTTTCTAAGCATCTGTATTTACAAGAATGTGTGTGTAAAGATTTATTTTTCTTATTAACATTTATATATATAACAATGTATAATAATATCACTTGAGCTTTATTCAAATAAGTATAATTGAGTAATTGAAAAAGAAAATCATTCTCTGAGAACGAGAACAACTGAATACAAATTAATCGTTAATTTTTACCACTGGTACAGGCAGAATGCCCATTTATAAAAGTATTTCGATTTTGGGTAGGTTTGTTTAAATAAAAGTTAAATGCAAATATTCCAAAATAATCTAATACGTATGTAATTCGGTCGTTTCGCATACAGTCCCGTTTCGCAATATAATTCATCTCATACCTCTTATTTTCCTCTTTGATCAAGAATCAAGAAAGCGTACATTCACCTAATATAAATGTAAATTCCATACATTTTAATACATAAGGTGAAAAAGCTTCCCAGTATTTCTATGTCTATTTACGAAGCAAAAGCGACAAATACGTGCCTTTCATTTAGTTATGTTATTACACGCTGCAAAATGTAATTATTAACCAAATTATTAGGCTTCGGTGTATTCTATAATACTAAAGCCTAATTCAACGTATTTTCAAAGAAACTCAATAATTTTCTCTGATGAAGTAAATTTTTGATATGGTAATCATTAATTATTTAATAAACAAAACAAATGAAGGAAAATTTCATTCTAATGAAAATACTAATTTAATTTATTTTGTTTAAATATTTTAGAATAATACCCTCAAGTTACTATTAAATTTCCGGCGAATACAGCTATAATAAAATACTACCTATAGCAAGTATAGGCTAAAATAAAAAGGAAACTTTTGGGGAAAGTATGGTCAAAAATAGGGTATCGGTTTTTTTGCAATCTTTACATTTTATGTAAAGATTTACGTGAAATGAAAAGGTGAATGATGAATTGATGAAGAAAGAAGCATTTGGAAAAATATAGCTAAAAGAAGAGACAGACTTATAGGCCATATCTTAAGGCATCCTGGAATAGTCGCTTTGATATTGGAGAGACAGGCAGATAGGAAACATTGTGCAGGGAAGACACGTTTAGAATAATGTGATGTTTGTTTTGTTTGCAATGTAAAACAAATTATTAGGGATGTAGGATGTAAAAATTATACCGAAATGAAACGACTGGCTCTAGATAGGGAATCTTGGAGAGCTGCATCTAACTAGTCAAATGACTGAAGACAAAAAATAAAAACATTATATGTCCAACTAATTCATCTAGATCAAAAATATACGTATTTTTTATGCGCATAAGTATGTGAATTGCACTGCCATTGGTCTTATATCTAAGAATAGACAGAACAGATTTTCTTCAAATTTGGTTAAAATATTTCTATATATGGGTAATTGAACATATACATTTTTTTCAAAATTTGTTCAGTTATTCCTAGGCTGGATGACAGTGAGGAAGTGAGACGACTGAAAAGGTTGCATGTATTGGATCTTAGACTATTGTACAGTATTCTTTTCTCTGTTTTACCGACAGTTGTATCGACCATTTATCATTTTTTCTTCTGTTCATTACTTAATGATTTATGTGTACTTCGTTACGGATTTTGTTTGAATTGTTAGTTGTTTTATTCGTTGTAATTTTAAATATATCATGATTTGTTCAGACGTTTAGTGTGCTGTCTATGAAGGTATCACTGGATACTTTTGTTTCCCGGCATTATTGTTTTATATGATTTACTTACAGTTTATTTGAGAAACTGATTGTTAATAAAACAGCATAACAAAAATAAAAAATTCGTTAAGGAGATTGTGTAACTGATCTATAAATAGTACAAAATAATGAAGTTTTTTTCAAAAATTAACCCCACCTTTTAAAAATCGAAATATGTATTTCTTGTTCTATCTCCGTTCAGTTTAATTATTTTTCAAAACGTTTTTTATATTTCTTACATAGAGCTAACAAGAAATATCTACATTTTTTTTTAAATTAAAGAAGCTGGACCTAAACTGCAGAAAAGTGTTTTTAGAATATTTTATTTTTTTAATTTTAGCGTTTACTGAAAGTGGGTTAGATTTAAAGAAAACTTTATTTATGCTAATTTCTTAAGTTTAACCTGTATTTCAATATTTTTAGAATGATTTTACAACTTACAAAATAGAAAGATACAAAATGAAAAATGCGTGCAAGATATTGTATGACTTGATTAGTGTAGACGGGGAAGTTTTTTTTAATAAAGATAGTAAAATAATGATATGAATACCATGTTTTCTTAACGTTTACTGAACAAGAAAATCATGCATACACGTATATAGCAACAAGAATTCCTGATGATAGGAAATATCAAATATAAGATTATATCTCTAGATTTTTCACGTAAACGTAGAAACATTTTCTGTCACAACTGGCCGTATAACCCCCCAAAAAATAACGTATAAAAATTCTAACTGATTTCCTGATGAAATAATTTACCATAGAAACTTACAAAGAAGGTAGTACTTAGGAATATGATGATGGAAATTTATAGCGTATGAAAAATGCCATGCCATGGTTTTCGAACCTGAGACCTCCGGATGAAAGGCAGAGAAGCCAGTCTCGGCCATGGAGATCGGCAAACTTGTATCATATTATATTACATCATATTAAAGGATGAATTACATACTAACTCGATCTTCACAGACAATACGTGATTAAAAATAAACATACTTGCTTCAGAACTTTCAAACTAAATTGTCATGTCAATCAGCACGTTTCTGTATGTATATAAATATATATACATGTATTTTTTTTTTAACCTGTACTATTATAGATGATGTAACATGAAAAAAGCTCATTATTGAAAATGATGTAACTATTCAAACCCAAGATAAGTATCCCATGCCAGACTTACAAACGAAAATGCGGAATAAACAGTTGCCTCTCAACATAGATAAATATTGTCTTGGACATAGGTAAGCTAAGCCCAAAATTGTAGATAATATTCAGAGTGTATCACGAAGTTCTCCCGAGACATCATAACCTATTCTACTCGTGAAAATAATGGAAAACCTTCATATAAATTAATATTCTAAAGCGCTTCGGTTTCGAGTTAACGGCTAGTGAAAGATTTCGCTCGGATTTCAGATTTCAGCTACCCCGGTGAAAATGAAGTTGTACTGAAAGTTCTAGAACGCTAATTAAGGGGCATAATTAGAGATTTCAGCCCTGAAAAATTAAAAAGAGCGACAAAAGCCGTACAGAAGTGCGCCAGGAAATTCTTGAAAATGGCGGGGTCATTTTTGAACAGTTATTAAACTAGTATGTTTAATCCACTTTGGTCTGGTACACTGTTTCTAAATAAAATTCGAATTTTTTTTAACTTTTCTTTGTTTTATACAACTTATCATACACCATTTTGTTCAAAATTAAATTTTCAACTAGTTTTACGCATTTATTACAATTTAAAAAAGTTGTACATAAAACATATAAAACAGGGGTTTTTACCCCAACTTATAGATTTTCACTCCAGATTTTTCAAAAACTACTACAGATACGGTTCTTGAATCTATTTTTTTCAATTTTTCAGGTCAAACACCGTTAGAAATCACTAATTCTGTTTCTTAATTAACTTCCTAAAAATTTCAGTACCACCTCATTTAACCGGGGTAACTAAAATCCGAGCAAAAACTTTCCACTAATTGTAAATCACAATTGAAGCATTTTAGAATATATGTTTATGTGAGTTTTTTCCATTATTTTCACGAGTAGAATAAATTATAAAAGTTCCGGAAGAACTTCTTGTTACATTCTTTGTATGTTGTCAGTAAAATATATTTTTACGTTTTAATGAGTTTTTCAAAAAAACGCAAAACGTTTTGCTTTTTAATACGGTTATCAAAAAATATTTATATATTTAGAAGTATAACGAAGTATATAATTAATTATTGTTTTAAAAAAAATCAGATTTAAAAAATGTTTTAATTTGTAAGCAGACGGAAATGTAATTACAGAAGATACTTTAAAAGTACATTTGCACGTGTTTCAATATCTTCTTTTTCACTTCCTTGTACGAAGTAAAGGAAGGATTGTGATCGCGAAAAATTTCGGTTTTCAGATTTCAAAGTAAATTTTCATTCTGACCACTCCTGAATCCATTTTGACTAGTTACGACGTGATGTCTATACGTACGTATGTATCGCGAGTAACTCAAAAACGATTAGCCATAAGATGTTGAAATTTTGGATTCAGGACTATTGTAAGATCTAGTTGTGCAAGTTCCATTTTGATTGCAATCGACTGAATCAAAAGTGTTCAAAAGAGTCCAAAATCCCCCAAAATTTGGATTTTGGACTTTTTCATAACTGCAGTAATAAGTCCTAATTGAGATCTTTTCAACGATAAGTGTATTTATTTTCATTGGTTCCAGAATTGTAGCCAAATGAAATTTTAATTAATGAAATATTTGTATCTTATAAAGGAAAGGCACATCGGTTCAAATCCGATTTCATCTTCTTTTTTTAACTTTTTTTTCAATTTAAATATATTGATTTATTAATTATTAACCTCTGATTGTAAAAAAAGTTCTACCATAAATAATAATTCAATAATAACAATAAAAAAAAATTACGAGAAAGTATAAGAAGTTATTAATGAAATAAAATTTCATGTACTTTTCATCTAAATAAATGGGTATATGTAATTTAATAAGTATATAAGGAAGTCATGTAGTGTCCACATCAGATTTTTTTAATTTTTGTGGAAGAAGCGTTGTCAATCTATGAAAAGTAGCCGTTTTTAAAAAATTAATTCATTATTTAGTTGCCCAGAATTTTTTTTTTTAATTGTAATTTCAATTATAATTTTGTTTTCAATCTGTGTAACGGATTTTTCAAACAAAAAGTCGTAAATGTTTGATTTTATTTTTTTAAAAAAAGGTTTAATGTATTAATTTAAAAATATACAGTTAGTATTTATTAAAGACAAAGAAATTATTACTCCCTTTTAAAAACAGGTAATTACAGATCTTACAGTAATTGGCGAAATATGAATGAAGGCTTATAAATAGCACATTTGGAAGAATTGTGATCAATCTAAAAAGTATTTCACAAAATTAGTAGAGGATACAGTTGAAGCAGTTAGTGAGTTTATTTTGGGAATTGAATACAGATATAATCTCTGCATTGTAAAGAGGGTGTTTATTCTCCGGCCAGAACTACAATGATGATTCCCCTTTTAAGTGGTTACCACAATAGGATGAAGAAGTAGTGAATAACAAATACGGATAAGTAGATAAAGAATGGAAATCTAAGAAAATAAAAATATAAAAGCGAAGATGAAAGTACGAGATATGAAGTTGGCGAGCATTTATAAGTTAACTAAGGAAATTACTACTTCCAAATGATTAGTTAAAAGTACATCATAAATTAAATCTTTAAAAATCTTCTTGTATTATAATGCAGATGTTTTAAGTCCTACTTGATAAAAGCATACACATTTTTTGGTTGTAATGAAGAGGTCAAATTTATTATACTTTTTTAAATCTTTTGGAAATTTTTAAATATTATCTGAATTTGACATTCTCTTCCAAAAATATAATTAAAATTTTTGTAATTATCAAATAGTATAGAAAGCTTAAGTGTCTATACAACATAAAACACAAATTTTATCATACACTGAAAAAAAAACAAATTTATAACATTTAAATTGGCAAAGTATATCCGTTCCAAAAAAGGTCTAAATTTTTAATTTAACTTAATCTTAAAGATTTGCAATGAAAAATTAGAAGGAAGGTACTTTTCAAACATAATTTTAACTTAATTTATATATAAAAAAATATAAATGTATCTTTTCAAAAAAACTTAAAAAACTGGCAAGGTAATGCATTTGACTTTCCCGGCTGTTAATAATAAAAATTAAAAGAGTTTTGGGAGCCAAAAACCAAAAAAAAAGAAAGAAAATATATATTTTAGAGGTGGGGAATAAATTTTACTATAAATATTAATGAGTAGGTTAAGCTTATTAAATTTTCTTAAGCAAATTCTATAAATCTAACAACTACTTTAATAAAAGCTAAAATGAAAAACCTTTCTGCATTCTAGCTCCTAGTTTATACATAAAAGAAGTGTTAATAAAAATGTTTTAGACATTTCATGATAGTTCTATGCAGGAAGTATAAACATTCAACAATTTTTTTAAAAATATTTCAACCGGATGGAGATATAGCAAAAAAAGAAACAAAAAACATATATTTTAATTTTAAGAGGTGGGGGTTGATTTTTTGAAAAATAAATCATTGGATTATTTATATATGAAATGTAAATAACAAATTAGCCAAAGTAAAGTTTTCTCTAAAGTGCCTCTGAAGAAAATTGAAAATGATTATTTTGCGATATCCCCCATTCCCTTAACGAATTTAGAAAAAAATGGGTATGGTCAATGCTCCATACAAAGAAATTTTCAGCAAAATTTGAAGAAAATCGATTCGATCAATCCTAAAATACAAAGCCAAAAGCAGTACGATAGACATATGTGATATCCAAACATGTGTTTTTTTTTTTGTCTATACAGTGATTCCCCGAACAAGCCGCGGCTCTTCGCAGGGCACAGCGAAATATTGTAAAAGCTTCATAATTAATTTAACCAAGACATTTATAATTATTAATTTAATGTTAATAAAATAAAAAAATAATGAAGATACACGATTTTTATTTATTTCTATCTCTTACTTACGAGTAGTCATTCTTTTACTTAGGATAGGGAGCCATACCCACCGGGTTGGTCTAGTGGTTAACGCGTCTTCCCAAATCAGCTGATTTGGAAGTCGAGAGTTACAGCGTTCAAGTCCTAGTAAAGCCAGTTATTTTTACACGGATTTGAATACTAGATCGTGGATACCGGTGTTCTTTGGTGGTTGGGTTTCAATTAACCACACATCTCAGGAATGGTCGAACTGAGAATGTACAAGACTACACTTCATTTACACTCATACATATCATCCTCATTCATCCTCTGAAGAATTATCTAAACGGTAGTTACCGGAGTCTAAACAGGAAAAAGAAACAAAAGATACGGAGTCATGGAAAAATTTTAATTGTAAAAGGACGCCGCGACTCGGAAAAGTTTGGAAACCACTGGTCTAGATGAACTAACTGAAATCTAAAACGTAAAAATTTGAAAATTTTAGATACCCTATTTCTCATATTATCACCACCATACCGGGCAGCTAAACTGCTTTAAAAAAATTAAATTAATATATATATATGTTATTATTTCATATATAATAATGTATGTAAAGAAATAAATACGTACGAGTAAATATATTGTAATATTATGTCGTTATTAATAAAATAATAATCACACTAAAAATTTAATTAAATTTTTTTTACACATACGCATGCAATTTAAAATGTTTAAATAACTTTTTCATAAGTTAGGTAATAATCAATTAAAAACTTTTTACTTGTTTATCTTGTTTTAATAAACTATTTATTATTTTTATTATGTGTGTTATTAAATTTTAAACATTATTAATATTAGTAATTGGATTACTTTTATTCACGTTCTACAAACATTTTTGACAAATATAATAAAGTTTAGTAATATTATTTTGATAACAATTACAACTTGTTATACAATTAATTTATCAAAGTCATAAAAGTGATTATATATAAGACTATTTAATGTGGGACACAAAATGGGAAATTCTTTCGAAATTATAATTATTTTTTTAAAAATCGAGCTTACGTTTTGTTTCATAAAATTATACTTAAAAAGTGTTTTGTAAAAAAACTGGTTGAATCTAAGAAGTGGAAATTTTTTAAAACAAAAATTTAGAAACGAAAAATATAAATAAGGATTTGTGATGAACAAAACGAAATATTCTTTTATTATAAACTTAACTGTTATTCATCTAGTTTTGTTAATTTAAAGCCTTATTTTACTTTCGTTTTTTTGATATTTTTTTAATTAAATATGATTTTTAAAGATCACTAAATAATTTCTATTCTTATTTTGATTGAATTGATTTCAAAAGACTATTAAGAACTTACACATTTAAAAAAAAAAAATTATTTATAAAATACAAGAATAATTTAATCCTTAAATAGGCATATTAAGGTATTTAATGCCTTAATAATTTAAGGCATATTCATAAATTAATTTATATATATATATATATATATATATATATATATACTCTCATATACTAGTCTAGCCTGAACTCCCGGAGGCATGGCGAGAACACCGGAGCTGACCTAGAAGCTTCCCGGGGACACGGTGCCTTCCCAATGGTCGAAGTTCCCGTTTTGCTCGCCGTCCCCGTCTAACCAGAGAACTCCGTCCCCTGATCCCCGTTACCCTCAAGGTTGTGAGAATAACACTGTCAAACTATTCAATTAACAATTAAACTATTCAAACTAGTTAACAATTAAACTATTCAGACTGTATAGAAACCTGAAAAAGAAATTAAATTACAAAAGACAGACCAGTAGTAACTATTTTAACTGAAGTACACATCTATGACGATGAAAACTTCATAACTTATTTCTGGTGTTATGGTGACAGATATATAATAATGAAATAAAAGGATTAATTTTTTTTTCTTTAATGAATATTTTAAATCACAACTTCACTCCCAAGGGGGCTAGAGCCATGGTGGCCCTCGGATAACACGACTATATCCTTCAAATTTGAAAGCAATTACTCGGTTGGTTATCGCGTGATGCCAGAACAACAGACAGGCAGACAAACGTACAAAAAAAATTCAGCTTTTTATATAAGATATAAAATAAAAAGAAACTCTTTTCCAAGTACTTTTTTACTTTCTCATTCTTATTTAATTAATCTTTCTTTGTAAGTTAGTGACAAAAATTTATTCTTCATTTATATTTTTGCATTTTCCCATGTTGAAATTTTAAAAAGAAAAATTAGAACAGTAATATTTTCATATTATACTTATTAATTTTATAGGTAAATATAACTATTTTTTTTTATTTATAAATTCATAGCAATTAGTTTATAAGCAAATTTTGTGTAATTTCAAACTATTTAAAGGATTAGCTTGGATAATTTTTATTAAACGGTAAAATAAGCTTCTGTCAAATGCAATACCTAGATGAATGATTTATTATGTTTCTATTTTTGTTATCGCCTTGAAATCTTAATTAATTTTTTTAAAGTATTATTTAATTGTTTACAGAACAATTTTACGAATACTATCTAAAATATCGCTTCTTATAATTATAGATATCCTTGATTTATTTTTAATAACCAAATAAAATCTTCAACAAGTAACCGGAAAAGTATATTAATTATGCTAGTACACAAATCAGATTATTCAAGAATACTTTGTACAAATAATGTACAAGATTAAGCTTTGGTATTAATTCACTCAATAGATTTCACGTCATACATTAAAAATAGTTACGGAAATAGTATAGCATGAAACTAAAAATTAACTTGTCTAACCTAGTATTGATTGTGGATTTTTGTTTTTATAGGTCCACTTTATTTGTTTATTTATTAAATTTAACTTATTTATTTTATTCATTATTCAAGTAGTTTCATGCATTCCACCTTTTTAATCTGTGCTTAAATTTTATTTATTTTATTATTTTATATTTTCTACACTCTGTCTTTATTAAATTTATTTCATGTACGTACGCGTATTCTACTATTTATCTCTCCTAATAAATATTTTTTACACTTCTTTCATTACTAAATTAACTAAAACCAGATACCTTAATATTAATATATTAGCTAGAAGCTTAGCTATTTTACTTGGTCGAAATTTATACTAGAATAATTTTTTCCTAACAGTCAGCTATTCAAATTTATTACTTAAACTTTCCTTTACATTTTTAATATAAAACTTATTTATTCATGTTATAAGTGTATTTCATAGTTTTATTTAAAATTTTCGTAACTTTATGTGTTGTTATGTTTCACATCCTACACTACAGGAATTTTTTGAGAAAAGAAATGTTGCCATGATAAAAACAATATATTTTAACACCCTGTGCAACTGCAGTAGATAAACGGTAACCATTTTTATCATCATGTAGTTTTTTACTGTCTTCCATAAGTAGATTTTTCCTTGTCTTTCACAAGGTAGTAATTCTTATACTTCTTATATAATATTATATTATCTATCTATAGTTTAAAACATTAAACATTCTTTCAATCAGATATCAACGTTCCCATCTCCTAGATCCTACTCCTATTTATCTTTTAATTGTATTTGCAGATAATACATCATACCTATTATCTTCTTCATATATAACAATTTATCTACTTTCTCTTTTTAAAATTTTTAAGGTGATTCTTTTTTAAAAACTCGTCAAACTACTCCGAAGTACTGATTTGGCGTCTATTAAAAAACTTAATTATTTTGTAATTTTAATTTTTTTTTAATAATCGTCTCTGTTAATTTTTAAGTTTTTATTTTAAACGTTACAGTTTAATTTATATTTAAAATAAGAAGACTTAGAAAAAAGTCATCTGTATGAAAACAGCAGTTCGCAAAAAATTAAAAATCTAGTTTTCTAGATTTTTCATTTTTTCATGATTTTCTGTTTTTTTCTTAAAATAAAAAATAAAAACAAAGGAACGAAGACAATGTCAATGGAATGTGAAGATACGAAATTAACATAAATAATAACTTAATGTCGTTATCTACAGCTGACAGAAATGGAAGTAGTGTGAATACCTTTTTCTCAGGTTTTACAAATAACTATATTGATGTTTCATTTGAAAATATCATATCAGAATGGCGTTGGTTTATACCATATTATAATACTATAGTACTGCATATTAAACAATTATGACCGAAAACAAATGACAAATATCTTCAAATCGATTATATAGATCATATAATTTTTTGTAAAAAAAATTTTAATATCTTTTGTTGAAAAATATGTAAGAATATAACTCGTATTCCTATTTAAGTGGGTTAAAAAACTGGTTTATTAGTTTTATCAGCAAATACCAACGAATATTAAGTATAATTAAGCGATTAATATTTATAATACAATGAAATGGTTAATTTATCTTCCAAAAATAACCATGTATTTAATTAATAAACATGGTATTTGACTGAGAATGAGGTTAACAGAGGCAGATGTTACGTACATATGACCACAAAATGTGGTCGGAATTTCAATTATTTCAACCATTAAATCGAAAATTCATGTTCAATATTGAATTGTTGGAAATTGTATGGGATATAATCTTGTTTAAGAATTTTACTGAAAATAAGGTAAGCAAGAAAGCATTTTTTCTTAAATTTTCACTAGAGGGTTGTAGCCAGCTCAAACTTATAAGTAATATAAAAAGGTGTTTAACTTTAATTTTAATTCCTATCGAATCTGATTTGAGAGTAAATGAGAAAGTGAAAATAAATCAACATTTAAGTTACAAACGACTGGCTTGCATTTCTAGAAGAGTTATTGTAATAAAAATTGATATTTATATACAGGCTTTAACTTTACCTCTTCTCAACAAGTTATGAGAATGATAAATAAATGAAAAAATGGCGGAAAACAGGTTTTTATTAAAACAAGATGTTGCCAAAGGCATATTTAATAATATAGTTTAACATTTAATTCTTTCTTATAATTAAACTTTCCTATTATTACGGCTTCATTCAAAACAGGTCACGGATTCTTAATTAATAAAATATCAAATTAAAAAGATGAGTGAAACTCATCTTAATCTAAACAATATGAAGTCAATTTTATAATTGATTATGATATTAATTTTAAATATAAATAATAATACACTGTATAAGAAATAAAGTTATAAGTAAACTATTAAAACAACAGGTAAGTTTACAAAACCATGACTTCAATACGATAAAAGAACGTAATCTCCCTAAGTTGCAACATTAAGTCATAATAACTTGCGAACACTTCTTGTAACAGTGTGTGTTGCTAATTATTTCATTAAGTTTTTAATACATCAACCTTAATCAGGTCTTATTGCAATAAGCTTTATTTTATTGAATAGATTCAGATATAATATATAAAATATTATTTAAAAACTTAATTTGAAGAAGAATTATAATCAATAAGGTAGACGCTACTACAAAACATTGTTAAAAAAAAAAACATTTATTTTTTTAACTGAATTTTTTATTCAACACTTCAAATTTAAACCAAAAATTATCAGAGTGCGAAAAAAAAAGATATAAAATACAGAATTTAATAAAAGTATGTTCCTGGCTAATACAGAAAAATTGTTATATAAATAAAATATTGTTGTTTAGAAAAATGGCCATTTCCCCATTTTTTTTTCTTTAATAATTAAAATGGGGGGAGACATAAGTAAGTTTCTTGACAAAAGCACGTGATATGAAGATCCTTAAGGAACCCCCAAAATAAATAATACACAATAAACAGTTGCAACCAAACTTAAAGTCAAATATGAAATTTCAAGCTGTCATAAATCAAAAAACCATTAATTTTAGCAACATATAGTTCACAAAATAAACATTAATAACAAATAAAAAAGAAATCGAATTAACATGAAATTAGATACGACACCACTAAACTTGACGGTGTTAGATTCCAAACTGTTACGCATACACTAAGTCGAGTACATGGGCTCGTTTCAACCGTCGGACGTCTCTGCTGTTATCAAGTAGACTAATTGCAAAGTGGTTTACATGATTCTCAATTCACCATTTTATGTGATTAAAAAAATCTTACGTAGATACCACATTTTCCTTGTACGCCTATTACATTACATAAATACATTTTTTTTTAAATGAAAAGTACATAAAAGTTTATTTCATTAATAACTTCTGATATTTTTTTTTATTTATTGTTGTTACTGAATAATTATTGACAGTAATTTTTTTTTACAATCGGAGGTTAATAATTATTAATAAATCAGTATATTCAAATTTAAAAAAAAAATTAAAAAACAAAGAGATGAAATCGGAATTGAACCGATGTGCCTTCCTCTTGTAAGATCTAAATATTTCAAAAATTAAAATTTTATTTGCCTATAACTCTGGAACCAATGAAAATAAGTACCACTTATGATTTATCGTTGAAAATCTCTCAATGAGGGATTATTGTTGCATTTTAAAAAATATGCAAAATCAAACTTTTTTGGACACTTTTGATCCAATTGATTGCAATCAAAAGAACAGATGCACAACTAGATGTTACAATAGTCCTAAATCCAAAATTTCAACATTCTACGGCTAATCGTTTTTGAGTTATGCAAGATACATATGTAAGAACGTACAGACGTCACGCCGAAACTAGTCAAAATGGATTCAAGGATGGTCAAAATGGATATTTCCGTTGAAATCTGAAATTTTTTGCGATCACTATACTTCCTTTACTTAGTACAAGGAAGTAAAAAGATTACGGTGAAAACATTTTCCCAAAAATGGTGGCCATATCAATTTCTATATTTCTTATTCTTATATCTCTGTAATCGTAATTTCATCAACTAAAATGTAAAGCCTTCATTTAAAAAAAAAGGATTATTTCTGAATATAATTTCTGAATATCGGTGGTTGAACATCAAAGTTACTGCAGAATGTTAAGTATTATCCGGATTTCATCTCTACCGTTACTAAAATATAAAACAAAAAAATCTGAAAACTATCATAGTAAAAAAAGCAGAATGTTTTTTGTAATTTACGACAGAAACAATTCAAATAGTAGTCATAATTTTGCCTTTTCTGGATCATTCGAAAAGAGAAAAATTATTATATGCCTAATTTTAAAATAATAATCTAAAAGTGATGGTGTGGTGTATTAGGTCCCCTTTACAAGGGATTAACGAATTTAGAAATTCAAAAATAAAATTTAAGTAAAAATAAACTTTTATCTAGAGTATGGCTATATTTATATATTTATTTACTTTTTTTTTTTTAATTTGAAAGTGGTTTAATAAAAATTATTGCAACCTGGTGCTATTTGAAAAACTGCCGGTACATTTTTCTTAATAATTAAATTATTCTTGAAAACAAGTATTTATACTTTTTAATAACCTATGTATTATTTTCAATTAATTTTTTTTTTTATAAAAGAAACAGAAATTGACGTAATGAAGAAATTAAGGCTTTAATATTTTTATATAAGAAAAATAAAAAACAAAAAATAATGTATTTATAATCGTATATCAATAACGAAATGTATGATTTCAAAATTTGAAAACTTAATTTTCATTAAATTTATCTGCGGAAATCATTTTTTGTTTCATTTTATTTTATTGCTACAACATAAAATATTATATAATTTTTATTACATTTAAATACTGTTAAATGAAGCATTGTAAAAAGAACCCGGTAGGTTGACTACTAAGCCAGTGGCTCAATTACCGGCAAGAGGGAAGACGTTTTCATTAATCTATTTTTTCATTTTAAAATTTCCAAGTATATGATTATTGGGGGTCGTAATAACTAGAAAAAACGTAACCTATTATGAAGTTAATATGAATATGTCATCCCGGTAAAGGGAGATTCTGCATCAAAAATATTATTTAATACGCATTTTTAGTTCTTGAGAATTAATGTGCGCATAAACGAATAATGCTACTAAAAATCATGTATAAATAAAATTTTATTGTAATGAACTATTATTTTTACATAATAAATACTGTTGACCTAGCAAAATTATTACAACAAAACAACGTCAAAGAATATTAAAAATAATTTAAAACCCCCATTGAAATGTTTCGCTGTCAAATATATTATCCACGCTGAATTGGTAAATAAGATAAAGAAATAATGTTAAAAATAAAAAAGGTGAGAAATCTGAGCTACATTTAAAAAGCTGAATTTGTTTGACATAAATAAGAACCTTTTTCTTTATATAACGCTTCAATCACTGGCAGTACGCCAAAAGAAAATTACCCCCTTAGGCTGTTTTTAGCGAGCCATCTTATTACATAATTATTTTCTTTCCAAACTTTTTGTTTTGTACATAACTCGTTCACCAAATTATACATACTAATGAGATGTTTCTTGTCGGTTCTAAAAAAAAAGAATTGAATATATATTTTTTTTAAATTTAGTGCTTATTAATTTATACTCGAATTATACAGTACGATAAATACGTATATACGTAACATGTTAGATAGCGGGATATTAATTTTGAGTATTATCAAAAGAAATCTGTAAAATTTAATTTAATATGACTTAAACCTCTTCCTTTATATACCGATCTCAAAAACCGGATAATAACTGCTTATATCTGTCTATATCTCACATCTAACTCCCGAATAGATAATTTACCAAACGTAATTCTTATATAATTATTTCTACACAAGAAAAAACGTTAATGATAGCTAATTAAATATAGAAAAGGGACTAGTAACATAAAATAATACGAATGATCAATAGTATAGGAATTATAAAAAGTAGATATTTCTTAACTATTAATCAAGAAAAAAGTATATTCGGCTGATAGGGAACTTTCCTTGATATGTTATGAAAGTCTTTCTGTTAGGGTAAATATAACACTTTTTAAACCTTTTCTAAACCTTTACGGGTGATTACCCGTAAAGGTTTAGAAAGCGACAACAGTTAAGTGCACAATAGTTCTAAGTGAGGGTGTGAAACAGAATCGACAATGCTAATAGTACTACAGGAAAGTGGTTGTCGACGAGATGTTCAGAGCTTGGTAATACAGGTGGAATACGGCGGTGACGGGACGGTGGACTCACCGGTTCATCAATGACGTCAGTAGCTGGGTGGAGCCGAAGCACAGTGATACCAATTACGAGCTCATCCAGTTTCTATCAGGGCACGGATGCTTTCAAGATTATTTGTATCGTATGAGTAGGAATACCACAAGATACTGCTATGATTGTCGGGAACAAGGTACGGTGGAATACGTAGTGTTTTTTGCACGAGGTGGAGAAACTTGAGGATTGCCATGATGGGCCACGGGGCAGTATATGTAAATAATGGCATAAGTTTGATGTAGGGTGACAGAAGTGTTTGAACGAGAGTAACGACTACGATGTCAGCCATAATTAGAAACAAGGCAGCATTGAAGAGGGGTAGGCGGGTTGGTAATTTGCAGTTGACCTGAGACGGAGCGAATGATGCCGGATGTCTGTGGGCGGCCAGCCTTAGGGGTGGGCGGCGGGAGCTCCTCGGAGTCGTCCTTCGCCGATGATCACCTGGGGACGTCGCTCTGGTTATTCTAATTCGGTGACCCGGCCCGGGTGATTGCGCTGGGGCTGTGTACATACCATGTGGATTAGGTCTGGCTCCTTCGTGACTAAAGGGGGAGGTTTTTTAGCGGGTGGGAGTCCCGCGTTTGCCGTCAAAGCGGGTCTGGCAGCGGCTGGCAGAGCCTTTTCCTCCCACTACGAAAAGAGAAAAAAACGCTAAGAGTACACTTCCCTTCCACTGGGAAAGATGGTACACCGCAACAGGACATCCTAGGTTGCAAGAAGACAGGGTTGATCCATCAATCCGTCCCCACCTCGCGCGACAACTGACCTCGTAGTATTCCTATTGATCAATTTCAGTAATTTATTTCTTTATTTTTAAAAATTATGTAAATTGATAAATATATATATATATATATATATATATATATACATACTCGTACATAAACCCTTTATATATATATATATATGATTTAAATATATTTGTATGTCAGTGAACAATACGTACAACTGCTCCTGAAGATTTCCACTCACTTTACGTTCAGAACAATAGCAATTACTCACCTTTATTTTATCATTGAATTACTGTGTATTATTTATGTTTGACGAAAATCTAAACAATACCGAACAATATTTTCATCAGGAGACGTATTAAAATTAATGTGTATATGAAATATGATTATATTAAGACCTCTTACATTGTAGCGACTCAACTGAATAGTATTAGACCAGGTATAATAGAAAAGAAAAAGTGATATTCATTCATTATCTATCTTACATGTGTTTACTCGTTTAAACGTGTTTATATTACATGTTTAAATAACGTTCTCTTTAAGAGCAGTGGCATTGCGAATAATAATGTTTGGCTTAACGAAAAATAAGAATGACAAGAAAACATCATAAAATATTTTCTAATCATAAATTTACTTTTACGGCATCATAGATTATGCTACAAGAAGGAAAGTATAGTAATCAAACAAAAGTAAAAAGTGGTTGGTAAAAGGTAAAAGTGGTTTTGTTTTTTTTGCATTTTTCGACGTTTCATGACCAAGGGAATCCAAAAAACAAAAAAGTTGGGATTAATGTTCGTACATACTTAATAGGTACAGGTGTTACTGTGTTTGAAGTTTTATTACTTTTGTTTGAATAAACCGATTTTGATGAAATTTGGTATAGACCAGTGTATACGAACAATTTATTGGTAAAACTTTGGGGTTAATAACTCCAGGAAGTGGTGTAGGTAAGTAGTTTCTATTAGGTCAATTTTCTCAACATTTTGCAAACATAACGTCCACTTTATATTAAATTCAGTACATGCTTACATTCTTATCTTACAATTTAAAAAAAAAAAATTATCTCCAAATTCCCCTTTCCCAAAAATAAAAAATAAAAAAAATTTTTTTTTACAAGGAATTTTTTTAATGTTAAAAAGATATAATTTTTTTTGTTGTAATTTTTAATAAAATGTTTAATTTGTTCAATAAATAATTTTCTGAATGAAGAAACAAAACATTGTAAACATTCCATTTATTCAATTAAAAATCGTCATTTTATATTTCGATTAATATTATCTTGGTGATAAAAAGACGCAAATTCAAAAAGATTATGAATAAATTTAGAGAAAATATGTCAAAATTCGATAAAATAATATCATGTCGGATGGCGCTACCATTGTTCCAGAAATGAATTACTATTACAAATTTAGATCATCTACGGCCTGAAAAACTTCACGTAAACTTTTAAATAAGTTTGTAAACTTTTTAATAAGCAACTTTTCATTTTTTGTGAATAGAGCTGTTTTATTTCCTCCCACGCTAAGTTGTTGATTTGTTTTGTTACTTCTTGAATCCTTTGAAATTGTCTCGAAATGTGTTCCGATCTTGTATTTCATCATCGGTGATGTTTATTCGTTGCATATCATTACGGATCACAATCGATTGTTCTTTGCTAACGATAATCTATTGTTCTTTGAGTTTTGATATACGTGAGGATACGTTTTGTGTCTTGTATCATCTATGCGAGAAATGTGGCCATAGAATTAGATCTTGCATTTTCAGATTATATCGATGAATATTTCACAGTGTGTGTTTCTCAGTTTCTCATTGGTTTGTTAGTTTGTAGTTATCTTAGGTTTTCCTTGGGCCCAGAATTTTCCTAAGGATCTTTCTTTTTTTGCGTTCAACTATTTAGGTGTTCCGTTTTGTTAATCGTCCCAGGCATTCCACTGCATACAAGCGTTCATTTATTTTAGAAATGGATTTTTCATTGTAGATGTTTCGGATGCCTTGAATGCCAGTTAGTTAGCGTGTTCGTTCGCTCATCGTCTCTTTTGCAAAGATGTTGGACTGAGATGGTTTTCCATCACAGCCCAGGTATTTGAATCTCAGTCCAGGTTGAGGTATTTGAATTTTCTGACAAGGTATTTGCTCAATGTTGATTCGAATACGTTTGGAAGAATCTTTAATTGTATGTATTATATATTTTTTTTCATCTGTACATAAATTTAGATATTTATAGCCACCTATAAATCGTTTTGTTTCAAGGTATAATAACTGAAATATGTCAATCACCTTCCAAAACTGTTATATTTTCCATTTTTTTTTTTTTTTTTTACATTTTAATTACAATAATGTTCTTCAAGATTTTTTTTTTTAACTAATACATACTATAAAGTAATTCTAGAAGCTATTTTTCTGTAACTGGGTAGGCCAAATACTCTCTACACATTCAAACTACACACACAGTATATGACAGAATTAAACTGATTTAACTCGAGAAATGTTATTTTCCTGCCAGATATATATTTATATAAAAATTTTCTTCGAAAATAAGCATGTAAGAATAAGTTAATCTTTAAAAATGTACAGAGATGTAATCTTTAGATATTTTGCATGTAACTAGGTGTTTTGGATTAATTATTTTATGCATCATCTAAACAGATATAATTCTGATATTGTAACAACATTTAAAGATAATTTTATTTTATAATAATCATTTGAAATTAATTAAAAATATAACCTACGTTATCCGATGCATGTAGACAGAGATAAGCATAATTAAATAAATATAAATTAATACTTTGAAATTAAATTAAAAATATTTTATTAAATTATTTTGGTATTTTTCTCAATTAAATAAATTTTATTTATTTTATCATTTTTTGATTGGGAAAAATACTAAAAAAATATAAAATATTAAAAAAAAAATCTTTATAAAAAACAGGATTAATTTATTCATGATGTTTAAAAAGCATAATGATACCGTAAAGTTATAAATATATATATATTATTTATTACATATATATTTTATTACGTATTTCTTTCATTATGACCTCTACACGTATACATACAAGTTGTCACTCATCTGATCTAACTTTAAGATAAATATAATTAATTTTAATCCGCATAATATAACGATAAGAATTAATGATTTATTAGATTAAATATATATATATATATATATATATATATATATATATATATAGTATACGTTAATTACTATAATTTTTAATTTATTACACATATCATAAAAATCAATTTCTCAAAATTAATTAATTATTGCGGAAAATAAATGAAATTAAATAACGTGTCTCTTTTTCTCTTGTGTAACTCTTTTATCTAATTCTCTTTTTGTGACTTTTTCATTAGTAGTGATGAATTTATACGCTTTAGGTGATCTGAAGGTGTATGGGATTAGTTTAATAACCTTTTGTTTCGTTGCGTGTTGTTTTCCTATTGATGAAATTTATACTGAAATTATTATTTTCGGACTCTCTTTTAATACAAAAAATGTTTTGTTTTTTTTAATTATGAATGAATATTAGAAAAAAAAATTCAGATTACTTTTAATAAGTTAACCAAATTTAAAAATAATTTACCTGAAATTTTCAACATTTGATAACTAATATGTTTGTTATTTTGTAATAACAAAACTAATAATGTAGTTTTGTTAATAACAAAACTACATTATTTCACGAAAGATTATACCAAATTAAACAGCTAACAATCCTACACTAATTTGTAAAATAGCATAACTTAATTAAAACCGCGATTAGATTAGCTTTAAAAGACAACAGTCATTACGTATATTCAACCACTGAGCACATCTCAGTTCGTTCTCTTTGATACGGTAAACAAAGCACGCTTCCAAAAATAACCAAAATAAGGATATACATATATATTTATAAATATATATACGCGCGCGCGCGCACACACAAATATATATATTTGTGTATTACTTAAATATTCAATCTTACATATATGCTTTCTTTTCATATACATACGGTATAAGCAGATACCTGTTACCTGCTTACACTGACATACATGGTATCTACATTTTTCTAAATTAAAAATATTGATATGATTTGGTAATACAAAAAATTCAATATGTACCTGATAAAATATTATACTGACACGAAAAAGTATTATTTTTTTGCGATAATACTTTTGTTGTGAATACATTTTCTGTGTTAAATACGGCAAATGGTTTTTAGAAAAAAATTTAAATTATAAAAAACTGATAACTTACATAAATAGGAGATTTTAAACTATTTGAATGTGTTCAATAAATTATTTTATATCTTAGATTAATATATAAATAAATTATTATTTAAGTATATATAATGGATTATTATTAAATTTTAATATAGTAGAATATGTACACGGTGTGTTGAAAATCAGTTTTCCCAGAATTCAGATTCAAAATTTTCAACAGTTGAGGAAATTTGTTTTCGGCGTTCGTAATTATCAATTGTTATAATTGTTATTCAATTCTTGTTCACTTCATTTTAGGATCTGTATTGAGAATCATGGGAATTAAGTATACAATACAGGAACGCGTATTTATACTTCCGATTTGATAAAAAATATAAGAATACTGCTGACGTCCATGGAATTAATTGAATGAATCTGTCAATAAAAATGAAATTAATTTAAATTTATTAATTAATTAATTAAACTTACAAATTAATTATTTATTTTATATTGCTGATGTATTGTATTAAGTCCATGCAAGAATTCAAAATTTTCCACTGTTCACCGACAAAATTTACGTTACATGATAAAAAAAAAAAAAAATCTGTTTTGAATTGTACTTTAAAAAACATATAACTTGTGAAGGAAGTAAAGGGTCCAAAAACAGCAACACGATGGGGAATAGTTCGGTTGTAAATACCCAGAACAACTTTATGAACGATATAAGGAAACGCAATTTAATTGTTTTCGGCCAAGATTACTTCATATACTTTATAAAGATGATTTTGAAAAAAGGGTGGAATTTTATGAGTAAATTCCTCATAAAATAATAAGTTATTTCTTGTGAAGCATACTTATCATCATTTATTTTGCTTATTGATGCGTAATGCAAATCATCGCTTAATTATGATGGGGGAAACTAATGTTGTTCTTGATCTCTACGTATGGTGTAAAATAACAAAAAAATAATTAATCTTTTGCATACCATATTTCTTTAACGGAACGGTAACTGAGGATTTATAAATTCAGTTGTTACGAGATTTTGTTATTCCTGAACTATAAAATAACTCTTTTCGACTTTGGGAATCCCTGCTTTAGAGAGCAAGTTTGGGCATCTCTTATATTTTTTTTAAATTTGAAAGGATCCCGATCAAACTTTTTGAATGAGTACGACATCCAGGTAAATTTAAATGGCAGTTCAGTTGATTATACACCCTGCGATTATTAGTTGTATATATAATTATTATAAGAGCATAATAATAAGAATTATAATAAGATAATAATAATAATTCATATTATACTTCTACTGAATACTTCTTGCGAAGATATGTATTAAACATGTAATAATAGAATTTTTTTTAACTGAATCTGATTTTATTAGTAATTAAGGAATGAATTTTGGCCTACTCGGTATTAATGATACAATAAGTAACCTATTATATAAGTGATTACAATAAGTATAGCTTGATATTTGTTCCATTCATAAATTCTATAAAAGAATTATATAAATATATGTAATTATGTCCATAAATAAAAGTACTACATTTATTTGTGGTTCAAATTTGAAAAACATAAATAAACGAGCGTTCATAATTCAATAGCTTTTGCTTCCAACTTTTGAAAATCACCCGAGTACACAATTTTTTTTATATACAATAAAGAAAAATATACTGTTTTTTTTTTAATTTTCGTAAGTTTACGTTTTAATAAAAAAATAACGTTTCGAAACAAAGAAATCTGTTCAAAAATTTAATTTTTTAGTTTTCTATCGTTTAACCCACTTATGGTAGATAAAATATATCCTTTTTGTTAAACACTTAGTAATTTAAATGTAAGTAAATAGCAAAGTTTTAAAGCACTAAATATATTTTTATTTTAACTGATGAGTTAATTTAGAATAGAAGCTTACACAGAATATTACGTGGGGATATGAGAAAATGGAAATTTGTAGCGTATGAAAAATACCATGCCTGACCGTGATTGGAACCTTGACATCCAGATGAAAGGGTGTGATGCTACCATTCCTCCACAAAGCTCAACTTTACTAAAAATTTGCATTTTAATACTAATTATTTATATATAAAACAGAATTACAGAAATCAGAAAAGACTAAATTAAAATAGATGCAATTTATCGCAATAATTGTTTCCATCTTTACCAGCTTGTTAATAAACTACGATAGGTCACCATATGTACAATGTATGTGTTTAACTTAAAATAAACTCAGAACACAGATTAGAATTAATCGAAATTACAAAATTCTACTTTGTTTCCTATCCACAATTAATATGTTAGTGAAATACTTTCTGAGAGACAAGTAAGAATTGAGACAACAGAACTTAGATTACAAATATATGATAACATTATGTATTAACATCTACTAAATTAGGCTAAAGAATATTTTACTTTAAATGACACTGTACGATACAATCGATGATAATATTATCTTAATTCAATTTAATTTTAATTGCACTAATTCGAAATTAGGATAATTTAAATTTTTGGGATGATCTAAATGCTAACCTATTATGCGTATTACAGATTAACCAAATCTCCAGAAAGCTGATTAAATATACATTTATGGAAATCACCATGTTGAGAACGGTGGAAATAAAAGAAAACTATCCAAAGCAATTAAAATAATTAAATCATAAAACGACTTTAAATTTTTCAATAAAAATTGTTTTTAAGAATACCTAGCTGATGATTAAATATTTTTAAAAAAAACAGTCAAAAATTTTAGTTCAATATTAATTTTTTTATTAAAATAATTTCTTTATGTTTTACCTGAGTCGTTCTAAAACATTGTTTCACACTTTAGAATAAATAAATCATCTCATTCAATATGAAGAACACATCTTAATTTAATTTCATAAGAAGTTGACCACAGTACCCTAAGTTAACATATGATGGTATAATGGAACTATAGACCACCCGTATAGAATCACAGGAAATGAACGCATAGTTTTCTAAACCCACAGAATATTAAAACACTGAATGTAGTATTCAGTATGAAAATGTTAATATTACTTAATATTTTATGTAAGAGGTATTGTCAAGGATCTCATAAAAATAAGTAATATAAACTTTTTCCACAAAAATTACATACCATACAGCAAAAGATATTCGTCTAGCATAATTATGTGTAGCCTACCAATTACTTTTAATGATATGAAAAAATAATATTAATTAAATTCAACTTTAAATAAAAGCACATTCAGAACTAGGAAAATAAGTATCAGAAAGAGAAGTATAACATTTTATTTGGCCACTTTATTGAAAGAACGCATTTTATCTAAAAAATAATTAATCTAAAAAATAACCTATCTTATATAATTAGTTGTTTGATAATTTATTAGGTTTACACAAAAAAATTAAGTTTGAAATTAATTTAAGATTAAGTTTTGACGCAGGAAAAATAACGTACGTTATGCAGTAAGATTCAAAAATCTAACGAGCAATCAATTTTTATAAGGGCAAGCAAATTTATTAATAAATTTTTATTTTTATAAATTTTTTCTCGGTAATATCGAAAAAAACTGGTGATCATTCTGACCAAACTAAATAGAATTATAAAATAGATTTTGAAAAAATGAAAGAAGGAATATTAACTGGATGAATTCAAGAGATGAAAGAACTTCCACCGTCCAGGACAATAATTACAACTTTTCACCATCCCTATCGCATTTATAACGGTAGTCGTTTTTCATTATGGAAAAAATTTGTGACAATTAGCCATGTATATTATTGTGTTATGTCCACAAACAAACTATAACCTCATATAGGCGCATTATTCCTAAAAATGTCATACGCAGAATGATTGTCATTATCGCTTATTATGAAGAGTAAGGAAGGGAGGCATTTTTCTTTTCTTTTCAATTTAACCAAATATACCGCGGCATTTCTGATAGCGAAGTCCTCTGAAGAGCAAATATAGTATTCTTCAGTGTCAAATGACACCTTTACTGTCATTTAAAATTGAAATAGTTAATATTCGAGTAAACAACTCTGATTCTAAATCCGTTTGTATTTCACGTGTGCACACTCAAACAAAAGAATATGAGATTTAATTGAACAAAAAAAAATTAGTACTCCTTTGGTGAAAATTGTGGTTCACACTTCTCTGTAAAAAAGTATGCACACGTACTTATTTTCACTCTGGAAGCGATATCCAACAGGAAATCATAAGGATTAGATACATGTAAACCATCTAAGAAATAAATGAAATTACCCAGAGCTTTTTTCTCTGTGAGTAATGATTTTTATCATACAGTGATAATGGAAATTATCCTTATGATGAACAGAAACGTCCCTTGCAGAATGAATTTCACCTAATACGTTATAGTGGACTTACCATGCTCCCTGGATTTTCTCTTTTGGTGAGACCGGATCTCCTCATCCGTTGAGGAGATGTACCAGCTTGGACAGTAAGGCGGATGTGAAAGTATCGCTTGACCGCAGTGGCTAGGGAGTTGGAATCAGTCGACACAGGTCAGTATGACCTACGTCATACCGGTGTACTTTGGTGGCTGGGTTTCAATTAATCACACATCTCAGGAATGGTCGACTGTACAAGACTATACTTAATTTACACTCATACATATCTTCCTCATTCATCCTCTGATGAAGTAATACCTGAATGGTAATTACTGGAAACTATACAAGAAAAAGAAAGAAAAGTACCCACCGGGTTGATCTAGTGGTGAACGCGTCTACACAAATCAGCTGATTTGGAAGTCGAGAGTTCCAACGTTCAAGTCCTAGAAAAGGCAGTTACTAAAACTGTTACAGTTACAGTTACCGAATTTTAGATCGTGGATACCGGTGTTCTTTAGTGAATTAACTACACATCTCAGGAATGGTCGAAATGAGACTGTACAAGACTAAAACATTCATTTACACTCATACATATCATCCTCTGAAGTAATACCTGAACGGAAATTCCCGGAGGTTAAACAGGAAAAGACAAAAAGGTCAGTATGCCTGCAGAATGATCCCCGATCTCCAGAGATAGCTGGAGAGCAAACACGGAAAACTTGGGTACGAATTGACCACACTTCTTAGCAGTCACGGTTGTTTTAAAGCATACCTGTGCGTGCGAACGTTGAGACTGTGGAATGTGACTTTAGCGGGAAGGAAGATAAAGTTAAAACACTTATATTTACGTAGGTTAGGTTCCTGCAGCACAAGGAGACATGTTAGAGGGAATTCGACGTGGTTTTCTCATAAAACATCATAGTAGTTTTGTTACAGAGTGAACGGGTGTGGATCGCAGTATCCATGATGTTGGTCAATATCATTCGCACAAAAATGGCAAAGGAAGTGCAGAGGTGCATAATTCTCTCTTTCCCTTGGAGTTGTGTTTATATTAAAGCAGGTCCGACTGTAAGGAGTAATCGAAAAGAAGATGAAAAAAGACTTATCATGCTGAAATACAACAATGTATTAGCTCAGTGAAGAAATTAATGAGAAACTACTTCATTTTTCATTGTTATTAATAGGCTTAGCGTTAGGAACTTGTTACTTTTTTGAATGACGATGTCAATTACCTCAAGCAAAATTGTTGCAGCATCTAATATACAACATAAATATATAAACTTTTTCCTTAAAAACGTATGGTGTTGTAATAATGCTTGCTTAAAAGTATCCACGTGATTATTTGCGAGATCGATACTCATTTTTACGTATAGTTCAGAAATACTTTTTTCGGGTACGAGTCCTATAACACCCCGCAAGTAGAATTCTTTATCAGCAATTTTTTGTTTCCCTTATGCATCCTCCCCGGTGATTTTCAGGTAGTTTTTCTTACACCCTTGGATTAGTATTAAGAAATTAGAGCAACTTATGTTTTCTTTGGTTTAATAGAACCGGTTTGCCTATAGATCTAACCAGAGGAATACTTCTACTTGTTAGGTGTATGAAAACACAATCACGGTTCGTAAGTGCTTATCAAACGAAGATTTCCATCTAGATTCTTCCCAATATAGTACAACTCAAATCAAATTTTAACAGCTTTTAACAATTCTATATTTTTTCCAAACATCCATAAATAAAAAAAGAGTATAAATAAGGAGTAGACTAATACTGCCAACTTACTGAGTTGAGAAGCTATTTTTTATACATATATATATATAGCATTGAACTATGTACACAGACACGCGAGCGCGGACACACACACACACACACACACACACACACACACACACACACACACACACACACATATATATATATATATATATATATATATATTTATAGCTATAAAATACAAATGTACAGTAAGTAGGTGAAATTTTCTAATCGCTTCCATACAACATTGCTTATAGACAATATTTGAATTGATTACTTATGGTAAAAATACTGTTATTTGTAATTGCATCCGTTTTTAAGAAACGACAATGAAAGGGACAGAACACAAAAGTCAAGTAAAATAATAAAACCAAGGGTACGAAGCTAGAGAATGTTTTTCCTCAAGATAGAGTTTACATATCAAACTACAAAAATGAATAATTTTTTAAGCGTAATTAATTACAAAATTACTATAAAACATTGGTTTGATCTCTTAAAAATTTTTATGTCTGTGTATTATCAACTATTAATTTTTTTTTTTAAGATTCCTTTTATTGTAAAATAATATATTAAAATCGGTATACAACACAATTATTGAGCTAAGTAAAATGTTTAATTATGGTTCAAGATGACGAGTATAGAGATATCAAATTAATCAGAAACTTATAATTTAATAGTTAATGACAACTGCGTCTTAGTTATGTAATATTAGATTTGCATTCCATATTTAAATTAACCTTTCACGTTCTAATATAGATTTAAAGTGTATGAAGGAATCTCAATTAGATTTTACAACAGTGATTTTGTTTTTCATTCACAAATCGATATTTTAAATAGAATGTATGCAGGTTTTCCCTTGCAAATTACTTTATTAATTCACAAATAGCAAAGGAGACAATAAAGGAATCATATCACGTACAAATGAAAGCGGACAGACTAGTTCATTAACTTTATTTTATATATTTGATTCAACAACTCGTAACTTTTTGAATGGAATCTTTTTTCTCACTAATAATATTCCCAGTCATCTGTTTGACAAGCGAAATACGAATTCACATTCCACTGCTGTGATACAATTTCATGATAGGTCTATAATAATAAAAACAGAATTCCCATACATCAGGTAGGCTATATTACAATATAAAAAGGCAGGTAGACTGTCGTCCTTTTAGTTTTTTATTTTTTATTTTATTTAGATATTTCGGAATTCCTTTCCCGTTAAAAGTAAAAACATCTGCTAAAAACTTAATTTCAATAAAAAGTATAAATCACAATCATCTCGGTATTTCTGTTTATCTCATCTCCCTTACTCAGCCCTCGAAATTTTGCGAAAAATAAAATTAAAACAGGTCAGAAATGCTAAAAGAAAAGAAAACTATAAAATACAATAATATTTATTATTTTTTATATATTGTAATAATTAATTACAATATATTAGTTATTATTAATAAATTTGTTTTAATATTCAGATTTTAATCTATTAGGATCTTAAGAAAGGTCAACAAATTATAACCGGAAAACTCCAACGTTGACTTGTACTTAAGAAATATACTCAATACAACAAAAATTGTGTAATTTATTAAAATAGAAGTAGTATACTTTATTATAACCAAAAAAACTGATGTGAACCCCACTTGACTTCCGTATATACTTATTAAATTACATAAACACATTTTTTTTTTAAATGAAAAGTACATAAAATTTTATTTAAATAATAACTTCTGGTATTTTTTCATATTATTATTTTTTTTTTTATATTGTTATTACTGAATTATCGGAATAACTTTTTTTATAATCAGAGGTTAATTGATTAATATCAATTTATGAAAGGTAGTAGAAATAACGAAGATGAACCATTGAATGTAAAAATAGGAAGAGAAAAGATTATGGAGGTAGAAGAATTTTGTTATTTGGGAAGTAGAATTAGTAAAGATGGTCGAAGCAGGAGCGATATAAAATACCGAATAGTACAGGCGAAACGAGACTTCAGTCAGAAATATAATTTGTTTACATCAAAAATTAATTTAAACGTCAGGAAAAGATTTTTGAAAGCATATGTTTGGAGCGTAGCTTTATATGGAAATGAAACTTGGACGATCGGAGTACCTGAGAAGAAAAGATTAGAAGCTTTTCAAATGTGGTGCTATAGGAGAATGTTAAAAATCAGATGGGTGGATAAAGTGACAAATGAAGAGGTGTTGCGGCAAATAAATGATGACAGAAGTATTTGGAAAAATACAGTTAAAAGAAGAGAGACTTATAGGCCACATATTAAGGCATCCTGAAATAGTCGCTTTAATATTGGAGATACAGGTAGAAGGAAAAAATTGTGCAGGCAGGCAACATTTGGAGTATGTAAAACAAACTGTTAAAGATGTAGATGTAGATGTAGATCTAGTGCTAGTCGTTTCATCTCGGTATACCAGATGAAACGACTAGCACTAGATAGGGAATCTTGGAGAGCTGCATCAACCCAGTCAAATGACTGAAGACAAAAAAAATCAATATATTCAAATTAAAAAAATATAAAAATAGATGTCTAAAAATAGTCTGATTCGATCCGATGTCCCTTGAAAGATCCAAATATTTTCATTAAATAGATTTTCATTTGGCTATAACTCTGGAACCAATGAAAATAAGTATCACTTACCATATATCGTTAAAAACTCTCAAAGACGGCTTATTACTGAAGTTAAAAAAAGTCCAAAATCCAACTTTTTTTTGGATTATGGGCATTTTTGGACACTTTTGGTACAATCAATTGCAATGAAAAGAGGAGATGCACAACTAGATGTTACAACAGTCCTAAATCCAAAATTTCAACATCGTACGACTAATTGTTTTTGAATTATGCGAGATAGATACGTACATACGTACGTACAGACGTCACGCAGAAACTAGTCAAAATGGATTCAGGGATGGTCAAAATGGATATTTCTGTTGTAATCTGAAAACCAAAATATTTCGCTATCACAATACTTCCTTTATTTCATACTAGAAAGTAAAATTAAATAATACGAAGCACTACAGAACGAGTGTTTCTAGAATAAAATTAAAAATAAATATAAAACAACTGTTATAATTTTGAACAATCGAAAGCGTCAAATTTTCTTAACAGAATTTAAACTACTGAAACCTCACTAGTAGAACATCTTAATATATGATAATAATGACTTATATATACGAATAGAAATGTCTATTAGTCATATTAATATAAAAGTAGATTAATGGTGAAAAAAATTTTATATTTTTTAACCTTGAAAAAACATATTTAGGTAATAATGATAGATTTTATCCGAATCCTTGGAGTTTATCAATAATAATTTATAAGCTGCCAAACTAATTCTTTGCAAGATCAACCATCGAAATTTTATTTCAGCTAATACCCTGTTGAATTGTACAACTTATTATCAAACTACCTTAAAAGATGTATAAAAGTAAGTTAATATATATATATTATATAAAACAGAAATCTATTATAAAAACAGAAATCAAGATTGTTATTTCATTTTAGCTTATGATAAAAACCCGAACAAAGTGAATACTAACTTCAGACTCAAAGATAATTAAACCATTTCCTTAAAAAAAAAAAAAAAAAAAAAAAAAAAATATTTTTAATGTCAATCATAATACAATTATTAACGGATTATTTTCTATGCACGTTGACATATTAATGAACTACATCCGTTAAGACTACAGAAAACCTCGAAATATAATTACGTTTATAACAACTGCAAAAATAAAATAAAAGCGACATTTAGAGAAACGGTAAAGTACGTAACTTTTTTATTTTTTTTTTGTTACACCCTTGTTGGATTCGTTTTTTATGTTTTTCTTTCTCTTACACCAGTAAAAAAAACCGCAGAAATTCTTTTCACAAACATACACATACACATACACACACACACACACAAAATCTCTCATACTCTCTCTACCCCTCTAATTCTGTTTCTCTATTTTTTTCTGCCTCCCTTTTCAATGCACTTAACACATTATAGTTTTTTTTTTTTTTTTTTTTTGTAAAGATTCTTATAATTCTGTGTATTTCTTCCTATTTTAACGGAGTGTATTTGACAACTCACATAACGACCTTATTTAGGCGTTTCTAGTTTTTATATTTCTCAAGGACCACTTTTTAAAAAGAAATAAAAGACAATAGAATTCCTCACACTTAATTGTCAAAAATGTTTCAACCGGATTTTAGAATGGAAAAATTGCTTCTCTTAAAATCAACGTAACTGAAACACTTCAGACAACAAAAACAAACAAAGTAGAATACCAGTTAAAAATAGAATGAAAATAATAGTACAAAATAAAATAAAAATTGTTTCAACAAAACAAAGACCTTTCATAAAAAGTCAATCATAACTCAAAAATATGTTGTTAGAATTCATTAAATGAAACTAGTAATAAATGTTTGTAATAATTATTCAACTGAAAATATTCAGCATAAATATAATAAGAACTAAGCATACTAGGCTCCTACCGATGTACTTGCAACAACTGGTTCCGGTATTCACGGCAACAGACTTGCATCGGTAACGTGGCTGGTGAAATGTATCAATCAATCCCATCCAAAAGAAAGCTCAAGATTCAACGAACAGGTGCCCATCTCACCCACACTCCCTCGATGGATCGGGACATTTTTATCTATATAGAAGTAAACCCTTACTGATCAACGAATTTGGGTTGATCAGATTAAATAAATGGTACAAAAAAAACTGCATTTGCTAATAAAATTAAAAAAGCCTCCTAAGAAAATTTAGAGAGTTGCTAAAGAAAAAGCTCATTCCTCCCTATCTGGTTATGGGTGGCAACAAAAATTATCCATTCAAATTGTATCGATACTCATACCCTTCTCCTTCTGTAACCATACTCCTCTTACTATACTTCTTTACCCATACTCCTTCTGAAAGGGTTTCCTATAAAGTTACGCGTGAGTTATTTGAAAAGATTTTCCAATCTTTATAATGCAGGGAGAGTTTGAAGTTCTGGGAGTAATCGTGATGATTTAAATTTTTGCCGACCTGACGTTCCGATATTAAACACTATATAAAGGTTAGTAAAGACGGTAATATGAAACAATTTTATTTATTTATTTTTCAAGTAAGGCTAGTAAGGGTTCATAACTGAAAATATCAACACGATTTTCAGCAATGATTTGTATCTCATGTCAAGTCGTCTAAACCATTTTTTGTGGTCCCTAACACATAGACAAGTTTATTTACATAAAAAGATAAACCGTAGAACTTTTATTAGAAAAAAAATATTCCTTTTAAAGAATTAAAAAATAATAAATTCCTTAGGAGGTTAAACGACACTTTTTGGAAAAAAACCTCTTTTCAGAGTCTTTTCAAAGAAAACATCAGAAAAAAGTAATGATATGTTAAGAAAACACCTTAAGTTAATATTGTCCTATTCCACGGCTAGATCAAGATATTGAGAGATGAAAAATTTTAAATGTTTATATAATTACAATTTATTAGTTAAATAACATAAGTAAAACAAGACAAATCAATTATAATGATAATAGTAATAATAATAGTAAACGATAATAATAAAACAAATAATAAAAATAGTAATCACAACCACAAAAATAATCAGAATAATAATGTTGACAACAGCAAACAATAATAATAAATATCAATATTAATAATAATAAACAGTGATTACATACAAAACAGAATTTAAAATAATCGTCAGGATTTATTCACAGCTAGATAAAGAATGTAAAGCAGAACTCAGTCCCATTGATAAAATATATTAGCATGACCGCTAGTCTTAACACTTTTAACTACTAGTCTTGCATTAACAATAGTACAATAGATAACACAAGTATACAGTTCATTCTCTGCAAATACCTTTGCTGTTCACAAATAAAAATACCCTAACAGTTTTTGAATGTAATTTAGTACATTATCCCTTCCGTTTATAGTCTAACAGTAACTCACCGAACCATTCTTGTTTTCGTGTACCGGAATTACTTGCGACGTCACCTCAATCGCGTCGAACTAACAAACTAGAAATTCGCTCCTTCACTGACCTCGCAGAATATTCTTACTGACTGACTTCCGCAGAACTCCACTCGCAGACTCGCATCATAACATCTCGCTTGGTCTGACTTCAACTGGTCTTCCTTGGATATACTCCTATCTTCTTTTACTTGCCGGATCAGACCACAGTTGAACGTGACAACGATCTACCGAGCCTTTTCGTTCCCATGCATTCCTAACCTGTGTCCGGAAACTCTTCTCACGGAAGAACATCTGTTTAGATGTATCAGTGGGCAGTATTACATAAGATGATTGTTAAAAGGTCCTGTTACCTTTACTAAAAGGATTCCTTTTAGCCCCTTTCTGGATTCTTCCAATTATTATATTTTCTACTACTTTCTTCATAATTGGTAGGAATCCGTTACGCAGGTTCACAATCCCGTTCTTGTTACAATATAAAGCATTTAAATTTTTCCATGACATTGGAGAAGTTTCCAGAGAACAGCTTTGTTAACATTCTATAAAAATAGAACAAGTGGACCTTTTCCGAGCATACATCTGTGAATAAACCAGGAGGAAGGAAAGAAATTTACAACCCGATAAAACGAAAACAATTTTTTTTTTTCGAAAGTATTTTATTTACAATCAGGTTTAGCACAAACTATAAAATTAAAATGAGGAAAGATATTAATCTGAAAAACCTCCTAAAATAGATAGTTATTTAACACGTTTTGGACATTAAAAGATCGAATGAATTTAATAAAACCAATTATAATAAATAAGAAGAATAAACGGTAGTAATAATAAAAGATGACAAAATGATATTATTAAACAAAATAATGGCGTGTGGAAAATAAATAAAAAAATAATTTTAATAAATATGAATTATTAATTGAATTTAAATTGAAAGGTCACCAAACTCGATTTTTTTAAAAATATGTATTAATCTTATTAGAATGCTAAAAGCTTAAGATGGTTTTGTAGTTTGGTCAGGCATTTCATGCTGAAAAGTAAATTTATTTATTTTATGATTTTTAAACGTTCTATTTGATAAGTCTAAAATATTTGAATTAATTACTCAGCGATTTCAAGATCTGCAGCCCATAAACTCGTGTATTTCTTAGTATGGCCTGTTACACCAGTAATCTATTCTCCAACTAAAAATACAAATCCTCCTACACATAAAAATTAAAAATATAATCAGCAATCAAATATAACACATTTCGTACTGCGGTTCTTTCTTATAAATTATTTTAATATAAATAAACGTCCCTGTGCATATGTACATATGCACAGGGACATGTGCATATGTGTGTTCCTTACATATTTCCTCCTAAACGACATGACTGCTTTCAACCAAGATTAGAAAAATTATTACTTTATAATTGAGCAGAAATATTGTGGGTGTTAGACATCCCTAGCACAATTGCTGCAAGAGGTGTGAGGGGAGACTTGCATAGTTGGAAATCTGTGTTTTTTGAAAGTACATTCTACATGGTACGTATCTGTGTAACTGCGTAACTTATACCCTCTCTACAAACAACTTAGAAACTTTCTTGATGCTCGCAGCAGAATTGCTTAAATTAAATTTTAAAAAGTTAAACGAACTTAAAAATCAAATTAAATTCTACATATTTGTATAGAGGCAGAAGATATTGGTGTATAGCATTTGTATAGCTGATAAACTATTGTACTGTATATTGTTTGAAAGTTTAATATCTATTTTCATTTTTCATACTCTTTGCGTTTTCATTCAAACCCTACAATTGTAGGGTAAAATGAAAGCTAAATTTGAAAGTTTAAATTCAACTTGAAGGAATGCAAAAGAAATTTATGTTTTTGTGGAAAGTTAGTAATAGTTTTTGTAAAAAAGAAATGGATGAGCTTTCGAAGAAATTATGACCCCGAGCAGACACCAGGTATATAAAATGTAAATTATACATTTTTTTTTTGTTTCAAAGTACAATTAACAACCTGTTAAAATATTACAGAAACCATAAGTAAATATGATCACATACAATCACATTTAGAGAGGCTAAAATCGAAGCTCCTCAAAAATTACATATTAATATTCCTACAGAGAACATTTAATGTAAGTATACATATAAAGTTAATCGGAGAACAGTGCTATCGGGAGTTCGACACAAAACAGAAACAGTAATAAAAATACATAAACGAGAGAAAAATTGAAAATATGATTATAATTAACATTGAAAGAATTATAATTAAAGTTGAATGAAGTGAAGTACAGCTAACACTAAGTTGGCAGTTGATGCAGTTCCATTTCAAATCACACAAAGTCACCAAAGTCGAACACATGGAGTCGTTTTAGCCTTCTAACGTCTTGACTATTGTGTAGAAAGTTAATAGTTAAATGGTTCACGTGGTTATTTATCCACAATTTATATTTTGTAGCGAATTGCTGAATTTCTTCTCGAACATACGGTAAATCCAAATATTTGTGGATTTCACTGTTTTTTACGAACCAAGGCGCCCCTGTGATTATCCTCAGTACCGCTGTACAATTTCGACAATGTTGCTGGTTGCTGTACCCAAAAGCTGGATCCATAGGTCCAAATCGGTTTCAGGATCGTCGTGTGTAAAATAATTACTTGTTGGATATTGAAAGCTGTGACCTCTTGCTCAGCAACCAGTATATTTCCTTAAATTTATGCTTTATTTCAAAGCCATCCTATACATAACACATCTCTTTAATGACATTCTTCGCACTACAAAACAGAGTGGAAAGTTTCACAAATGATTATGGTCCCGAAACAGGTAAACCAGTATCAGGTATCTTCGTACAGGCCAATAAGTCTGTTTCTCATTTCATCTAAAATATTTTGGAAACATTTTCTTCAGAGGCTGCGGCCTGTTCTTGAAGGTAGTCATGTTATACCTGATCTTCAATTCGGCTTCCGAAGTGGTCCAGTCTACTATTGAACAAGCGTATAGACTGGTTGAGGTTATCAGGAAGAGACTTGAGGAGAAGAAATACGCTTCCTTCGGCAAGATCTGGCCTATTATAAAACTTTAAAAAGAATCTACCTCATACTTATACTTATACATATATGGTTCTGCGTAGTTACCTAAACGGACGTTTTTACAGGTGAGATATAATAAGTTGTTTGTGTTCTTTGACACTAAGTCGGGAATTCCTCGAAGACTCTGTCTTCACAGCGGACCTTCCGACTACAGCCAATATCACCGCTGCTTCATTTGCAGATGACACGGCTATCCTGGCTGTCGATGTTGACCCAGCTATAGTTTCAAATAAACTACAATCTGAATTGGACCAAATCAACGAATGACCGTCAAGATGGAAGATTAGGGTTAATTATAAACTGTGGCACAATTACCTCTTACGTAAATATTCATTTAACGTCATTATAAATTTATTTCAGTTAAAAATTTAAACCGCCCGAAATTCTTTAGTGAAATCAGACTTAAAAATATGTATCTGATTTTAACCACATTAGCAAAAAACACACAAAAACACATTCATTCAACCGAATATATATTTAAACATACAAAGTTAAACGGAATTTTTCTTTATTTTTAAGTCACGAATCATATTAATTTTTGGACTATGAGAAAATACTTAAATATAAAATACATTTCCATAAAAAATAGATTTATTATAAATGACCTTTTACCTGCTGGGTTTGTTTTATAAGCAAAGAATGTTAAAATATTATGTAAAAATAATAACACGTTAGAGTAAATCGGAATTAGAATTTTGTCGATTCCTTTACTGAAATTAAAATATATAAAAACGTAATCACGAAACTCTAAATTAAAAGTAATGTATACGTTAAGTAAATAACAAACTTAGTTTAATTAAATGTTTTGTAATTACAACATACACCACATAGATGCATATATATTTTTGTGAGTGTAGCCATACTACTAATTATAAATGTATCATCATTTAAAACGAAAAAAAACATTAAAACTAATGAAAGCTAAATGTTTTTTTTTTTGACATATGTACAGGAAATAAGTACTTTAAAATTAAAAAAGTAATAAAAATAATAACAATATATAAATAAACCGTGGTAATTCATTGCCGGATGATATCAATTAAATATGTGTTATCCAACAACGCACGGTACATATAATGTTACACGAAACGTTCATTTTTTTTTAACTCAATTTAATATATATAAAAGGGGAAAAGGGGACGTTTAACGAATTCTAATAATAATAATAAAAACACAATTTAAAATTAATTACTTTTATAAATAGTAGGGTTAACTTTAATTTTATAAATAATACAACGCAAATTTTATATTATCGGAAAATAATCTATTTTATTTTTTTTATATCGAGTAAGGCTACTGAATGTAGACAAACTAGATCACACAGTCAATCAAATTGTACATACATATTTTTTTTGCATCAGTGAACATTGAAAATTAATTTGAAACCTATCCCTTAATATATAAATAAACATTTATATAGGATACTGTTTAAAATGCCTAAAGTAGGAATTAAAATTCCTTCAAATAGGAAGCCATATTAAGTAAATAATTCACCTTTTTCCCTAACAATTTAATCAACAGAAAGTACTAATTCTGGTAATTTTTTTTTTATATCTAACTGTATATTATCTATTTTTAAGGTTTTTTTAGATAATCATTGTTCTAGGGTAAATTGTACTCACAAAATCCTTTCTTTATTCTAATTTCTTCTGTAATTTAATTTCAGATATATGAGTAATTGTAAAGATTTTGTATAAACTTAATTAATGTTTTGGATAGTGCATTTTTACTACAATTGATTACATTGTAATTCTATTTAATGACCTCTAATTCAAGTTACAAAATGAATTTTGTATTCCCGTTTGTTTTCTCTTGATACAATCAGGTAAATTTTTAGGGAGTTCCTTAAAAAAATCCAAAAAAAATTGGATTTTGGAATTTTTATTAACTGCAGTCATAAGCCCACATTGAAAACTTTTCAACAGTATCATAAGTGGTACTTATGTTCAGTGGTTCGAGAGTTATAGCCAAATAAAATTTTAATTAATGAAATATTTCGATTTTACAAGGGCACATCGGTTTGAATCAGACTTTATCTCCTTTTTTTAACTAGTTTTTTAATTTAAATACAATGATTTATTAATAATCATTAACGCTCTGATTGTAAAAAAATTTCAGGATAAATAATATTTTAATAATAACAATAAAAATAAAATCAATGAAAAAATTAACAACGAAAAAAATTTTATGTACTTTTTATTTTTTTTAAATATGTATACGTAATTTAATAGGCGTATAAAGAAGTCATATGGTGTCCACTAGATTTTTTATCCGTGGTATGCATATATACCAACAGCTGTTACGTTATATGCACTGGCAGATTAAAAATATACCTTACAAAATTTTATTTACTACGTTTTGCTTTACAAGCATTACCCTGAATAATAGATTAAAATTTATTTAATTCATTTTTGTTATTTCACAATTCGAGATAATTCGAATTACTTGAAGAGAAAATAAGTTTTAACGAAAACGGGTCACTAAATGAAATAAATGAATAAAATTGCTAAAAAAAATATATAAATAAAAACTGGCGTAACGAACTGAAATTAATGTAGCTTATAGAGCACCTGTGTCCATATGCAGGTTCTCATACCTTTCGTCCGTAAGCAGCTACCGAATGTACTTCAAAAAAAAAATTGAATTTAAAAAAATATAATTTAATTCTAATATAAGTGAATAAATAAGAAAAACAAATGAATTTAATAAATATGTGAACCTTTTTAATTCCTATTTAAATTAAATTCAATCGAAAATTTTATTCAATAATAAACTAAATATATTACAAGTACTCAGCTGTGCTTAAAGTTTTTATTTTTATTATTTGTAATGATCAGCGAAGAGCCAGTTCCTCATTTCTTTACAGTGTTATCTCTTCTGTACTATAAACAGATAATAGTTGATATTTTTAAAACAATGCCTCCTGTTTCTTTTTTTTTTTTTAATTTAAGAAAGTGTATATATGTATATATTGGAGAAATATTCCTCCAAGACTGAATTTTTCTTGTATTATTACTCGTAAACTAAGCAATTTCGTTACACACAACAATAAAATTTAGAAAGCCAGTTGTACAGTTTAAAACATATTTAAATCTTATTTTTACTTTTTAAAAACCTTATTTAAAAAATTAAGGCTGAGTAATTTCAGTTCACATTACGATCAAATTTATAAAGCTAATTGTAGAATTTAACTTTATATAAACCTAGATTTTTACGTTTTAAAAAACACTATTTTTTAATTCATTTTAATGTTCTTTCATTCTCTTATTTATAATCACATCAATAATAAAGTCATTAGCGACTTAGAGTATCAGAAAGTTGTTCACAACTAGCTAATATTTAAAACTTACAATTAAACATATGTTGAAACACATATACATATATTACAATTAAACATTAAACAAACGATTGAACATTAGAAGATCACCGCTTTTTAAGCAATATTTTACATTAACCGTTACGCATATTTTTTTAATTTTATTATTTTTTTTATTTCCTCCTCCGGGTTGCATCAACGTGAAGCATAAACACAGCCCCTGGGGAGTGTCAATTACTTGAAAAAATAACGCATATCATATTTTTTTAAATTAATCTATTTTCATATAAAAAAAAGTCATATCGTCTCGATGTCACCCTCTCCACTAAGCATCATCTTCATATTTTGACCTAACTTCAAGTGGTAACAACACTTGTTATTACACGTCTGACAATAAAATAAGGAAAGGCAAGCAGATAGGCGGGTTAGTGTGATCAATTTTCAGTCGTGTCAGGATATCTTGGCTTCGACTATTGCGAGAGACGAATGGTTCTTCAAAAACTCTACCTAATTTCACGTAGGCCCGTGGGCGAAATTGGCAACCAAAATTTGTTCCATTGAGTATTTAGTTTATCGCGGGATTCCCTTACGAAATTATTCTGATCTACCAAATCCGCTCGGAGTTCATTTAAAGAGACTCTCTTACCCTCTTCATCTTCCTTTTTATTTCCGTGAATCCTGAAATAAGTGACAATCCAAAAAAATACCACTTTCTTGTTTATATTTGAAAGAATCCCATAAATTTTCTCAATGATTGGCTGTAAATTTCTGCAATTCAAACTTTGGAGCACAGTTTTAGATATTATGTTAATAGATTGTTGTATTTTGTACAACTACACAATTGTTAAATTTAGAAATTTGTTTTATTGTGGGTCCGAATAATATTAAAGCAGAATAAATCGCGTAATTTCCTCCCCATAAAAAAAAGAAAAAATGGAGTGGTAGGAACTGAGTTCATACAGCAGTTCGTAATCAGGAAATATAATGCAGCAGTCACGCCCTACAGGAGAAACAGAACCGTGTTTTTAATCTTTGTACATCTGAGTTATATTGTTGAATTGGAACCTGATCGCATTTTTAATTAGACTTTGTTTACAGGTGGTATCCGACGAATAATCATTCTTCGGAAACGTACGTAACTATGATGCAATACATTCCTTCTGTTTGGGGAAACCTCGGAACAGATAATTCAATTCTAGTGGTAAACTCGTCGTTGCAAATCAGTTAACTTCAAAGTCTAGAGTTCTAAGGTCAAATTATAATAAAGATCGTTGCTTTTATACGGATTTACATAATAGATCGTGGATACCGGTGTTGTTTGGTGGTTGGGTTTCAATTAATCACACGTTTTAGGAATGGTCATCCTGAGTTTCTTCAAGACTACATATTTACCGGTACATTAACACAGATCTTGATAAGTTGCTAACAACTTTAATTGTTGATGCGTCTTAAAAAAAAGAAAAAAAAAATTAATTCTAGTCTTTGACTAAAAGATTGGGGCAAGGATTTCTTGTTATCAGACATGAACATGAACGTGAAAATTTCTAGTTATCTGAATGTACGCAGTTCTAGCCGCTTGTCTTGAATACTTAGGAATACATGATCTTCTGACTGCAGAATTAAGAATCTGGTATTTTCAGATTATGACAGTGGGAGTTCAAGGTATTCCGTCAGTATGCTGGGTTGTTGCAAATGCTCCTATGGATAGTAGAATGCAGTTTAATGAAATTTTAATCCTTTTTTTTGTTTTTGTAAAATCGTTCAATATTATCTATAATCTGACTTCGACAGTATTATGATTGAGCGTAACGCATCTCCTCTTACTCCAGTCATTACTTTCGTTTTGTTCTTGTTCATTTTCGTGCGGTGGTTCTTGCGTAGGACTTCATCCATGCCGTTAATTGTTTCTTCTAAATCTATTTTACTCTCATCAGCAATAAATTTACTTATGGTTACTAATCTACGAAACTTTTTGTAAATATAATATGAGATATAAAAAGAATTAATTTGAGATTAAATAAAATAAAGTAATATTAATTTTAATTTTATAACCTTATTGATACAATTTCCATACATAATGAATTAATATTTTCAATAAATCGTTTCCATATTTTATAAAGATGTAGTTAACGTATAAAATGTAGGTAGGTAATCTTAAGTTTTACACCTTATATTTTCGCTAATATTTACCTTCTATTTCTAATAATTCATAAATTCGGAATACTAACCAAGCAATAATTTTAACAAATCTTAAAGAAAACTCGCACTACAAAATATTTAATAACACATTTTAATAGAACCGTTTTTTCACAAAAGGTGAGTTAATTAACATAAGCCATGCGCAGTTTTTAAGAAATTTAAAAATCTAGCTAAAATCTCCTCTTCAAAAAACATAAAAAATATTCAATTAAAATTAAAATGAAAAAAATTTTAACATTAGTGATAGTAATTTCCATTTTCTTTTTTTCTTAAAGATAGAAATTAACGTTTGTCCTAACTAATATAGACTTCGATTTAATCTGAACGTCTGTAATTAAAAAGGACGCGACTTTGGAATGAGGGTTGCATGGATACATTTAAAAATATTTGCATAAAAATTATGTACTAAAATTTTAAATGTATGAAAGATTCTACTGTATAGTACGAGTATATTACATTATCATAAACCTTTACTAAATCATGAATTTTGAGCTTAATAAGGGAGTTCAGCTTAACCATAGGGAGTCTTCAACAACCATTTAAATTAAAAGGGTATGGCTTGGATACATTCTAGTAATTTGTTTTCAGTTATATGTTACACATAATAATCTTTGTTAGCAACAAGCTTAACCTGAATATTTAAATAAAAAGAAAAATTATCTTAATTATAGTAAACAAAACGTTTTTCATACCTTATTTAATAAGGGCTGAGAATATTTATTAAAAATTAGTCATTTACAACCTAGTGCAGGTTTAACATAATTATTTATTGTTATCTATTGAATAATATAATACAATATATACGTGCATTATTAGTAAGAAAAATATGATTTCATTTAGTATATAATTATTCAATCGTAATATTCAGTCGTAATAAAAATATTTAATCAGTTAAATAAATGATGAATTGGTCTCTTGTCTCTACTGGTCCAATCGCTATATACAACTGTTAAGCAAACGGATAAAAATAGACAATAGGGACAACCCGATTAGAAGAGTCTAACAAAGAAGTAACGATTGGAGGAATAAGTGCTGATAATGAAAAACTGGTGGTTGAGGAATGAGTAGATTTAAATATAGAAATTTATACTTCATACTTAACTTTCCCGGCTACAGGCATATAGGCAATACGTAGTAGCCATAGAAGGGATATAAAATATAACAGTCCAAAATTTCGTTGACGGGTTTCTTTTTGAGAATGTCTCGCGTAAATCATCTCACTCATCTTTTGAGTAATACTTCACGATCTCCTGAATCCAAAAAAAAAAAAAAAATAGCCAGCCAATTTCGATGGCTTCCCATAGAAATTTCCAGACGATAATAGCAGAAGAAAACCGCTTAAAAATTTATGGTATGGATATGATGGCATTAAACTTTGAACATAAATAAAAATGGAGATGAGTTATTTTCACCATTTTCAATTTTATACTTTTTGTATAGTGGTTGTAGAAAATTAATTTTAATTTAAATGAAAGTATTAAACTTATTAACTTAAAGTATTAACTTGTTTAAATTTCTAAAGTTTCAATCAGATTTAGTGGTAGGGGATATTCAAAATTATTTTTAAATAGTTTTGACCCATATCTAGAAAATCCATTGAAAAAAAAGTTAAAATTTGGCATATATCAGTTATATGTATCCAAGCTTTGGCTCTTATTTTTAACGTCATTGGAAAAAAAGGCCCTTATCGTATCCACATTTTTTTTTTATCCCTCCGGCAATCCCTATACAGTATATCCACGGAGGTGTTTGTCAAACTTAAAGGATTGATTCAGGAAATCAAAATAAAAAAAAAGTTTTACGTTGAGAACTCCTACTATCCACCATTTTGTATTTTTTAATACAAATTTATATGTTAAGAACGAATTGAAATATTTTAATGAAATTTGTTATATATATCGTACAAGATAAATGAATTTGAAAAATGTTACATTTGAAAATTAAAAAATGGTGGTCATTAAAATTATTTAATCATCAACTCTTCAGTAGGTGTTATTAGTTTTATTGAATTATGTTTTTAGATAAAATGTTAAACCTTTTATTGTGAATAATATGGCAATTCATTTCTAAGTATAACGTGTATTTGAAACAAAAATCTGTCAATAAAACTACTGGGAAAGCTATGGCAGGTTTATTATACATTAGACAATTTTTTTTAGTTTCAATATTCGTTTCTGATATATATCAATTTTTTTTTTTTTTATTTACCTCTTTTTAAAGTTAAATGTGTCGAGTAAGCTAGTCACTTACACTGTATTCAAGTTACATTGCAGAAAATATTGCCTGAGAAATCAACTGGTAGAAGACCAGTCAGAAAATCAAGACTAAAATTGGTAGATAATATTTTAAGGGATGTAACGTCATTAATTTTAACATCATTAATTCAATCGTTAATTTTAGAGAAGCAGTGATGAAAAAAAATAATGATTTGAGGAGTTCAACAAGCGATTCGGTAAATAGTATCATCGAAGAATTCAGAAGTTAAATGTATATTACATATTTTAATAATATTATTGTTAATTAATATCAATGAAATTACTTTAAAAATAGGATGCCATGAAGTAGGTTATTTTGGTTGGAAAACCCATTATATTTATTGCAGTAAATACATAAATGTCTCGAACAGTTAGTGTCATTTTCATTATTCAAGCTCCACTCTTCCGTTCAAATAACGAAAGTAGCCAAAGCAATGTTTGTTGCACTAGTTCCAGAAGATCATAGAATTTAAATAAGGAAATAAATACATTTTAATTGCATTTTTTTGATATTTATTTGTAGCTAATGAACAAAACAGTTCACTTAAAAGAATAGTTTATTTATATTTATCAATAGATATAATAAAGTTCATTTATACAATACAGTATTTAAATTTAGTATTCGAATTAATTTTAACAATTTAATATAGGTTTTCTCCGACAAAAAAAATTACAAAGGATATCAATCCATCATTTAATTTAATTAAAACTGCATAGTATAATTACAATTATTAAATAAAATAAAAATAAATACTGTGAGTTTTATAAGCTTGATTTAAAAAAAAAACTGTAAAGTTGATAAGTGAATAATTTTGAATTGAAAATAAAATCCAAAAAGTGTTTTATTTCTCATGCAAAATAGATATGAAATATTGACGTTTACTGACAAGTAAAAAATCCGTTTACACGAGCAATTCGTTATCAGTGGTATAATGTGTACATACCCACCATACCCACTAAACGTATCGCATGTAACATACCCTATCCTATAAATATATATACACCACACATACACACACACACACACACACACACACACACATATATATATATATATATATATATATATATATATATATGAAGCTAACAGTGGCAAGATCAAGTTTTAAATAAAACATTTTTAACGTTGACTGACATTTATTATAGTAATTAATCATGCATCACTGTTAGTACTGAGAGTGAACGCCAGAACGTGAGAGAATGAGATGGCATGACAACGGGAGACTAAAGAGAGTGTGATACTGAAAATAGAAAGAGATAGCATGTATCAGAGTGAGCGAGAGGATGAATGATTTACAGAAAAAGTTGCTACTAAATGCGGCGTTTACGTCAGATTATTCTACTCATATATCTACGCTTTATGGATAATATTTTAAATAAAATATATTTCTCTTAATTATCAAAGCACAGAGGCTGAATTTATGTATGTAATTATAAAATAATGTAATTTGGAAATTACAACAATTTTCTTTTAAATAGCTACAGGAAGAAATCACTTTCTAAAACAGAATTATAATATGGATAGCTGTTAAAATAAAAATTTAGGAAAATTTAAAAAATTATTTTTAAATATTTAAAAAACGGTAGTACTATAAAATCACATGAAATTAGAAACAAATATTTACTTTAAAATTATCCCAACCTTTTAAGAAATATGTAGAAGCTCAGCAAATAATAAGTATAATCAAAATTCCCCCTATCTTTCCTAAAAGACAACCGTCATCGTAGCAGTAAATGGCAATGATAAAGGTTTTTTTTTATTAATTTGCTTGCCGGTCAGGGCCCGCTTTGCTCGCCCGACCGTCTAGACAAGAGGCTCTACCCCCTGGAACCTCTACGCGTTTGTATCCTCATATTTGTGAGAATATTAAGTATTTACAGAAGTATTTTAAGAAAAAAATATTTGTGTAGAGAATATTTTTCTGAACATTTTGGTGTTTTTATATTTAAAATAGGCTTAAGGAATGAGTACATATAGAAATAAATAGTTTTTAATAGAAATATAATGTGTAACGCTAGCCATATTGGTAACAGGGAGTTAGCTTGGGAACGCCGTCTTCGTTTACTGTTGTGTACATTCGTGTGAGATTGTTTAGTTGCCAGTCCAGCTGTTGCTATTGGCGCAGAGCGAACCGCGTGAAGCGCCGACCGGATGCTCGCCCGCTAAATAAAGAATCCTTTCTTTACTGCTAAATTTTAACTAATTATTCCTTTCTTTTGCTGATAAAATTACTGAATTATAATAAGTAAATTATTATTATCGTTTAGCAGTTTTTTTGAAGTCGTTATGGCCGTTTCTCGCATCCTACTCTCCAAGCTTTCCTATCTTGGGTCGCTTCGTCCAACAAACCACGCTCCTCCATACTCCTCACCTCATCATGATCGCACATCATCTGTGGACTACCTTTCCTTCTTCTATTTGATAGCTGCCATTCCAAACATGATGAGGCAATCTGTCTGGATCCATCCTGCGCATATGACCATACCATAGTAGCCGTCTAACTGTTACATTCTCTATCAATGATGATGTGACCTTTCCTTTATAATTTCTCTTACTCTCTATCATTTCTGACTCTATCCGTCAGTGTATTTTGCCAACATCTTCTCCAGTATATCATCTCTCCAGCCGTCAGTCTCTGTTTCATCTTTTCATGTAGATTTCTATAGTCCAGATCCATACGCTACAGCGCTTTTAACAATTAATTTTTAATTAATTGTTTTTAATTTAATTTTTTTTTAAATATTATCTTTATTTTACACTGAGATAAAGTTATTCCACGAAACCGAATGCAACATTCTCATAATTCTCTTTTCCTTTATAATCTTATTCATAGTATCTCTAGTAAATAATAAGTAAATGAAAATGCAAATATCCAAAGTATTAAATTAAATTAAGTAACAACGGACTGCTTCTAGCGGAAGAGAGTCGGTGAGTGTCGCCGTGCGCAGACGCACGGCACACCACCATTGGTCCGCTCTGTATCCACAAGGGAATGTAAAAGATTCTCCTGACTGAAAAACCATTACAAAAATCAATAATCTAAATATATACTTAAATTCAGAAGAAAATCTAAAAGAAAGGAAACAATCATAATATTTCTAATTTAAATCAATTTTTCACACAAAAAATCAAATTTTCATTAAATTTTCTTTCACTGCTATAAATAACATATTACAAGAACAATAAGACATTTAATAGTCTGAAAATTAAATTTTTCAAAGAAATTTCATGGTTTTGGATACCTGAATCATAGTTTGGCATGAACTTTATACACAGAAGTGGATCTAACAATATATGCGATTCAAAAGTAGTAAATGACTAAACTCATCAATATTTATATCCTTGAATAACTTGTGAACAAGTGAAACGTACTTGTGACGCATTCAATTAGGAATTGTATATTGTAAAAGGAGGTTTTCAAAGTTAAAACATATCATAAATACAACATCAATCGACTAAAGCTTTGAATAAAACTAGTGAAGTACTCATTTTATTAGATTTAAGAGCAGTTGAAGTTTTAATTAATACACTAAGGGGTAAGCGAATGGATTTTAACAACTCAAAAATACGAGTATGTGCAAGCTCATAGTAATGAATGTAGACCATATTACTAATATCATTTTAGTAATTTGGACAACAAGCTTAGAGCTTTCAGATATTGAAGTCTTCATATACCATCGAGTCTAATAAATTATTTTAAAAGATAAGTAACTTAAAATCAGTTTGGTTTACAAACAATTGCACACACACACAACATAAAACATCGTCAGTTAAGATATTATATTAGTCATGCTACCAGTGTATTTTTTTAAAATCGAACATGTGAAACATTTGACCAATATAAGACATCTGTCTTTGGTCAGATTATCACAAGAAGTTGATAGACGAAAGAAAATTTAAAAAAAAAGATATATATACATATTATTATTATTATTATTATTATTATTATGCTTTTACGGCCAACATGGGACCACTTAAGTCAATTTTAGTTGGATCTTTTCTGAGAAAAGCGTGTTATTTTACTCTTCCGAGCTGCCCAGTATTTCTTCATCCGTTCAGATCTTGCTTTCTTTTCTTCATCCGTAAACACCCTCTTCGTTGTATTTTGTCGTTTGTCTGTCTTTTGTTTAAATCTAATGCTTTTATCTTTTAGCTTTGTAATTTTTCCAGTTTTATTCTGTAGGTCAGTCAGGGAAATTCCCAATTCTTTCATATCTTCTCTAATTATATATATATATATATATATATATATATAAATTTTTATAAATTTATCTACCATATTATGTTACCGTATATAAAGTCATAAATGATTTCTAGTATCCTTCTTCTAACATAAAATTGAAATAACGACTCAAAAATAATAGTGTAGCATAAAATATATCACTGATGATGTCATAACACAACCGGTATTTTTATATCACGTCGTTTAAGTACATCCAAGTTTTACCTTCCAACATTATCTTATAATAAATTGGGATAAAAATACCCCATTAACCTGTTTTATAAATCCCATTCATCCCATATGTCTCTCCACAATTTTTTTATTTACAATCGTTTTCGAGTAAGGACCCGAAGTAAACAGTATACAAAAACCACATGATGAGGAGTTCCAACGAATACCCTCAATAAAACGTACATATACCTAAATTACATACATATATAAAGTTTATATATATATATAAAACCACACTCGCACTAAGACAACATTAGCACAACAGTTCACAAAGATCAAATGAAAAACAGGCAAAAAAATTATAACATTATTAAACAACAGACAAAGATAAACAAACAGTAATATAATTAAGGTCATGAAGATAAATGGAAAGAGGCTAGGATTCTTATCAATGAATAGAAAGATGCTCATCAACCATGTAATACCGACTCAATTTAAGAGCCACTCAGATTCCCCCAAATTCAGCAGACGTAGGCGTTTCAGTCACCGGATATCCTCGTTTTCTAAGAAATTAACTGCTTGAAAATTCACATGATTATCTAACCGCTGTCTATATTTTAAACCGAACTGTTTGACCTCTTCGCGAACATTAAAATAATACTAGTTAGTCGGGATTTTTTCAGTTCCTTACGAACCATGGTGCCTCTGAAATGAATCCCGCCAATTTATTCTGGACACGTTGTTCTGCAACCGTCAAATAAATTTCTTCACATTTACTAGAAGTTTAATTTATATTTATTACATTTTTTCATTTTATATCTTATTTAACTGTACAGTATTCCTTCGCCTTTGATTGAAATTATATAACTATAGAAAACATTTTTTTTATATTAAAAAAAAAAAAAAAAACAATTTCTATGAATTTATATAATTAGCCGTCAAATTCATTAGAAATATAAAATAAAGTAATATTTTGCAAACTAACTATAATGTGTGAAAATCAGATAAAAAGTATTGTAAAATTCTGGGTAGGAACTGTTCTGAAATTTCTTCACGAAAATTAGAGGTTTCACTTTAAAACACTTTATAATAAAATTTATCTTAAGAGTTTTATTTCTAAGACAATATGTAGCAGTCATGGGGTAAAGACAGCGGATATACGGTAAAAGATATGCCTACTTTTTTCTTTTTCGCACATACGGAGCACCGCTATTAGAATTTACGAGTGAGATAATTTATTTAATAAAATAATAGAAAACTTGTATAAAACTGCAATTTTTTTTCTCTTACAGAAGATTTATAAAATATCAGCCAACATTTCGATAGCGTGTTCCTCAAAACAATCCAATCAAAAATGTCAGGTAGCTGCAAAAGTCCAGGTTCTATGCTTCAAATCCTAGTGAAGGCAGTTACTTTTATTCAGATTTGAATATTAGATCGTAGGTACCGATATTCTTTAGTGGTTTTTTTTCTCTCTACTCCCCTGGGCCGGTCCAAATGTTTGGTATTACAGTTGGACCGGCCCAGGGGAGTAGAGAAAAAAAACACCAAAGAACATCGGTACCTACCATCTAGTATTCAAATCTGAATAACTTTTTTTTTTCTCTTTGGTGGTTTGGTTTTAATTAACCACACATCTCAGGAACGATCGATCTGAGACTGTACTGTATCTTATGGTGGTTCCGGAAGCTAAACTAAAAGAGAGAGAGAGAGAGGTAGCTCCAAAAATACTTAGTTTTAAATAAACCAATGTATTTCTACATGTATATATGAAAAAGATATACTAATAAAATTTTATACACATGTTCACACATAAATTTTTCCATTCTGTACAAAATAAATTTTTCTAATAAACTTTATGTTCCTAAATTTCGAACGGATTAATTATAAATGTATTAATAATAGCCTAATGGACTATTATTTCCATATATTATGATTTTATAAGCAGTTTTATTGTAATATTATTAAAAAATCATATTAAATTATGATTTTGTCTTAAGAATTTTACAGTGAAAATTTGTGTTTCAAAAAATGGAACCAAATTTCTCAAATACATCAAAACAACTTCCTTATAGAGAAAGCAGTTAGATGATTAAATTTTCCGTGAAAATTTAATACTAACGAAAGCGGTAACTAGACAAAAGTGGTTTTATATTGATACCAAATTGTCAAAACGGATGAAAATTTCAGTCTGAAGAACAATTTTTTCCAACCATTTCGTTACTTCCATCATAAATTTATAAAACAGCCGATTGAAATATTGTGATTATTATTATACTATACAGTACTTAGATCTATAAAATAAATAAATATTATTAAAAAAATTATAAAAAGTTTTATTAAAAAAAAAAAAAAACTGAAGTTAACAATAAAGTTAAAGTAGTATCTATAATTTTTGTTACCACACAAAACTGAAAAAAAAACGTAATAAAATAACATTCTAGAACGACTATTTTATATAGACTCCGTAAGTATCGATAGTTGTCGATATGTTACAGTTTCGATTCAAATAAACAGATGTCACCCTGTTACATCAGTTTGGTTATAAGCATATATATCTTTTTACAAATACACTGAGTATCCACGACCCAAGGTACGAATGCTCTAACCAACTAACTTTAAATTAACTTCTCTAAATTCAGTGACACTCATTCGTTCCATTTTAAATTAAGCACAACGACACAGATATAAGGCTAATTTATTTTTCCCCAACATTTAACACGAGATAAAAAATATGGTAGATCTGCTGAATGAGATATTTTACAAAGTAAAAACAAAAAAATAATAATAATAACTTACGTGAAACTTTATTCAAAAAATGAAACTGAAACTCTCACCTGAAACAAAAAGATAAAAGTCATAAGTTATCTCGAAATCCGTTTAATTAGAACTTTTTAAAAATTACAGAATGAAAAACAAATGTTACAAAAAAAGTTTATTCAGTGAAATAATGATAATAATAAAAGAATGTTTCTCAGTTAATAATTCCTTTTTTTATTAACACTTTATATCACTAAAAATGTTTATATAAATCTCTAATATATAAAAATGAAAAACTCGTACGTTGATTTAAATTTAAAAACCATTGAGTCTCTCTAAAACTGAATAACCTTTCAACCGGATTTTTTCTATCGGATTTAATAACGATACAGTCATTACTTACTTCGCTTTTTACTAATATATTTTTTTAACAATTTCTCTCATCGATTCGGTTTCTTTCTTTGATTTTTTTAACCCTTTTATCGTAACTAACAAGCTTATAAAATTAAAATATAATCGTGAAATTATTTAATAATACGAGTAAATTAAGTGTTTTTTAATTTTAAAATTTTTGGAATATTAAAAAAAAGTAAAATCTCCTAAACCGGTCGCAAATTATCCGCACATAATTCAAACATTTTAATTTCAATTAAACTAATGTAATTTTTTTTGTTTAAAGTTTTTTTTTTTTTTACATTTTGAATACATTCCTTACCTTTTTCTTTATAATCATCTTAGGTTTACTTTCGCTACAACTACAGAAAAACCAACGTAACCGATTAAAAAAAAAAAATCATGAGAAATAATAATAAATTATTAAAAGAAATAATTTCTTGTTAAATTAAGAAAAAGTAAAATAAAATAAAATATATAATTGATGTTTAAAATAACATTTAAAGAAAATAGTACAGTTAAAAATTTATTACATCATGGACGACTCAAATTTTAATTGATTATATTTACTCCTAGAAAAAAGTTAATTAAATTTGATAATTGCTCTGTTTCAATGAAATAATTATAGCAAAATAGACTACCTACGCTATAATTACCAATTAAATGAAATATTTACAAGTATCAAAGAAATATATAAAGAAGGAATATTAGCAATTATGACAAAATATTATTTTCAAAAGTAATGTAGGTTACAAATTACAGGACGGTCTCCTATGAGGCTTTGTGTGTGCTCGCTGGAGTCCCACCGATTGATTTATTGGCACTTTTAATAGTTGAAAGAGACCAGGGAGTTGGAATTCACGAATCAAAGCAGCGGCTATTGGCAAAGTGGCAGGACAGGTGGAATGAGAACGGCCCTGGAGGTAGAATTACGATATTAAAAGCTGGATATATAGGAAGCATGGGGAAGTGAATTTTCACCTGTCACAATACTTTACAGGGCATGGCAACTTTAATTTTTACTTGCACAGAATCGGTAGAAGAGCATCGACGGAATGTATGTATTGCGATCGCGAAGACGATGTTGAGCACACATTTACTGACTGCCATAAATGGAGAGAAGAATAAGTAAACATCGATCTATCATCTGATGGTAACGGCAGATTAATTAATCACATGTTGCAGAGTGAAGATGCCTGGAAGAGGGTTGATTCAGCTATTAAGAAAATATTAACGCAGAAAAATGAGGACGAGAGGAGATTGGAGTTCTGATCTTAGTATAGGGAAGGGCGGATAGCCCCAGTGGTGAGGACTGGCATGCTGAGGTGTGCCAGTTTCGATGAGCCACTGGGGACTCCAAGGGTTTTCTTGATAGGAAAGATCAAAGAAAAGACCCAATCGTCACGTCAAGACAATCATGGTATGGCGTGGCGATATATATAGATGGGCATATCAATAGACTCAAAAGAACTGACCGGTGGGCCGACCTGCCATGCCGGACATACAGCCGGTAGGTGGGAAGGCCCATTTGAGTACTACAGGCAATCCCCGGGGTGGCGCAATACCAACCAGTCGGACCGGCCCAGGGGAGGAGAAACAAAAAAAAAAAAAAGTTACAAATTACAAATGTAGTAGCGATATTGTGTGTTCAATTGTTCATCTTTATAAAAGAAAATTAAGTTAAGATTTACCTACTCAGAAACATAGTATATATTTATAATATATCACCCAAAAACAAAACCGTTAAAGAATCCATACTTATGTCTATAGCAGTAATATAACTGTTTTACTATAAACTTATTTTAATTACTAATTACTATAAACAAAAACGATCTCAATTGTCGTGCATATAACAGCAAAACTCTTCTTATGTAATGTACTGAAAATGAAAGATTTACTTGTATTTTTCTTATTAGTTCGAAGAAGAAATTGGAGTTTTTTTTTTATTATCGCAGTTTAAATAATAATTTACAGCTGAAACAAAAATTATATAAATTTTAAAAGTAAGAACTAATAGATTAAGATCCAAAATAAATTTTATTACGTAGTAAATTTAATTTAAATTTAATTTAACTTAATTTTAGGGGTTTGAAGACCTGAATAAAAGAAATTGTTAACGTTGGACATGACAGATAACGAATCGGCTGAGGACCGTGAATAAAAATCCAAACATAATTTACAGAAATGAGAGCTGTTATTTGGAACATGCAGTACATGTACTTGTAAAGTAGAGCAACATATTAAGCATTTAGACTGTGCTGTAATACTAAACTGTAGTAAAGTAAGGCAGGCAATCTTGCTATTAACAAACGTTAAAGCAATTCATGTTAATAAATTCAGGAGTCGTATGATGAGATGTGATTTCATTAGTTAATGGTCTTTTTGACGTAAATAAGAATGAATATTCTTACATGTTTGACAATTTCATGTAATTCAGGTTTATAATTTTATAAAATGTTTTCAATAGTAATTTTGAAAAACTTGAGGAAAAACACCTAGAGGAAGATGCACAATAATTAGAACTAGAAAAAATCACATATCCACGCACTATATATATATATATATATATATATATATATATATATATTGAAATAAAGATAGTAAATTACAACAAATTAAAAATGTTGTATTAATTACGTACCTTTTTTTCGACTATAATATTTTTAAAAAAATGTATACAGCAATCCTTTGGATAACAGCTCTTAAATAAGTCGTATTCCAAAAAGTAAAACTTCAATCAAGATTCCACACAACAATTCCAGCTACGTTATCAACCAACCAACAGTTCATTACTGAATTCAATATGTATGTATGTATGTGAAGACATTTTGTCTCAGATTTTTTATTTTGATTTCGTATTCGGATTAAGAATCTTTAGAGGATTACAATAAAACATAATTGGCATCGAATGACCATCGGGTGCACCTCAAAACGGCCCCCAAAATTAAAGTTCTGTAATAATTATTACGCAATAACGGTCTAAGCTATCAACCTAGGTCAAACGCACTAATGTAAGGCTTACTAAAACGCATAAAATATATAAATATCAATTTTAAAATCAAAAGTAAGACCCCCCAAAATGGCAAAAAACTAACGTTTTAATAATTGAAAAAAAATGACATAAAAACTATTAAACACGAGATAAATTACATTAAATTAGAGTACGCAGCGTAAGTAGAAGTAACAGATTATAACTTTGTTAAAAATTAATTAATAATTGAGTACAGTAATAAGAGAAGTAATAATAAGAATATTCGTTCGGAAAAGTCTTCCTAGAGTTTTCATTGATAACTTGATTTAATATTTATTTAGTTAAGTCTTTCTCACCCAATATTTGACCAAAATTCATTAGTAGTAATTAAACCAGAAAAAAAACTCTGTTTTAGTGAGCGGAAATATCTACTTTTGATTCAAATTCAAAAAATATTTATTTTTTATATAATGTATTCACTTCCTTTTTTTATTGCTAAAAATCAGTATTAATGTTTTAATATACATTAAATTATGTTTTTACTGGTAGAAATATACTAAAATTAACCTCAGTATATAAACACCACAAAAATAAAATTAAAAAAACATTATCGTAAGTGCGTATGACCCTTATTTAATATTTATACACTTAACACTGACTCAAGCTTAAGATAAATTTATCGGCAAGTTAATTTTCAATCGATTTCATAATTTCTGGGTACACAGACCAAAAACGAAACATAAAATTCATGGTATTAAGCTGGATTGTTTAACTTTTTATGAAATACATAGAATCTATGTTAAGAAAGAACATAAGAAAAATGTGCAATGAAAATATCAATAATCTATATAGATATCAAAATGGGATGAAATATAAATGATACTTAATAATACACCTGTTTTTTTTGTTTATTTATAAAATTTCACAAATTAAGATAGCATTTAACATATAATTGATAAAACTACCTTTTTGTTGTTTGTTTGTGTGTATATATATATATATATATATATATATATATATATATATATATATATATATATATATATATATATATATATATGTGTGTGTGTGTGTGTGTGTGTGTGTGTGTGTGTGTGTGTGTGTGTGTGTGTGTGTGTGTGTGTGTGTATGTGGGTACACGTGTGAGTAAATACTCCATTAAGAATAATTTGAAACTAAAATACGTACTTATGAAACAATAATAATAGAACAGTAAATCATGTTATGTTTTAAAAAGAAAAAGTAGCAGGTAAACGTTACCAACATTCATTTGGTTTAAACTATAATATATCCTGAGGGAAAAATGTTACATGCATAGACCAACCTATATATTCACATATAAACGACCGTGGATCCACCGTTTATTTATAACGATCTTCAACGTAACCGCGTATAAACACAAACACACACACACAATTCATGAATTTAACCCTAAAGCATGAATATTTCTAACGACAGCCTTAAGTTAACAACACCGACGAAGATATAAAGAAATAAAAATGTATTATTAGTAAAGGTAACTAGCTATTAATTGGAAATAAAACAAGATAGTATCCTTAAATACGAAGATGTATACACACAAAAAAAGAAACGCTACTATAACCATTTTGTATACGCTTGTCATCATTATCTTAAATATAAATCGTTAAATATTAATTATTACTTATTGTAAACCAATTGATTTGATTCTCATTAATTCTGATCACTTTTCAAGGTGTGAGATCAAATGAAAATATTTTAATATATTAGACATAATTATAGAGTAGGATAATTCTTCAATTTTTATATGTATATATATATATTTATTTTTTTATTAGACTGCTATTAAGGCCGCATTATATCACAAGAATTTTATTGTATTTTAAATAAATGACCCTTTTAGTTACCTAAGTTCATGTAAAAAATAATATTACAAAAAATTAAAATTAATCTGATCCAATAATTTTAATTACATACAAAATGCTTCTCAGTTACTACTATTATATAATTAATCAAAATCTGTAAAAAGATATTAATCAATTTATAATAACTATCTTATTGCGATTGGAAATTCGATAAAATAAAAGAAGTCACACACTACGAGCTGTCGTAAAAATGTAACCTGGAGAAAATTGTTCATCGAAACGTTCTGCAAAACCTAAAGAAGTAAAATACTTCACGTAAGCCCGTATGAGTACTTCAAATTAAGTTAACAACTTACTTGAAAGATAGATCTAAAAATTTCTAATATTTTCATTTAAAGTGCTCAACATTCTATATTTAAGGATATAAAATATATATATATAATTTTGTTTTTTTTTAGACAACTAGCATCCCCGTCATGGCTTCGCCTCCACTATATGGTTACTTGCATTTCTTGTAGCGGTAATTTTTTTTTTATTTCATGATTTTACTTTCTTGTACGAAGTAAAGGAACTATTGTAATCGCGAAAAATTTCGGTTTTCAGATTTAAACGACCACCCTTAATCCATTTTGACTCGCACAACTCAAAAACGATTAGCCGTAGGATGTTGAAATTTTGGATTTGAGACTGTTGTACGATCTAGGTGTGCACCTGCCCTTTTGATTGCAATCAACTGAACCAAAAGTGTCCTAAAAAAGGTCAAAATCCCCTAAAAAATGGATTTTTTACTTTTTCTTAGCTGCAGTAATAAGCTTTCATTGAGAGTTATTCAACGAGATATGGTACTACTTATTTTCATTGGTTCCGAAGTTATAGCCAAATAAAATTTTAATTAATGAAATATTTTAATTATACACGGGAACGACGAATCGGTTCGAATCCAACTTCATATACATATATTCTTTTAACTTTTTTTTTAATTTAAATATATTGATTATTAATAATTACTAACCTCCGATTGAAAAAAAATATGAAAAAACCAGATGTTAGTAGTGAAATAAAATTTTATGTACTTTTCATTTCAACTGAAAAATTTTTACAGAGGTTAATAATTATTAATAAATCAATATATTTAAATTAAATGAAAAAGGTTTTAAATAATATATGTGTATGAAGTCGGATTCGAACCGATATGTGCATGATTACGGATCTAACTCGTTCTCACTTACACCACATAACTACTTGAGCGACGTGAAACAAAATTAATATATAAAATAATATAAAATGCTAATACGGACACCACAAAAAAGTGATGCAATGTTGTGTCTACTGCAATGAAATTATGTAACTATCCACTTTATTAAGGAATTGGAGGATATCACTTTCAAATGAAATAAGTATAAATTAAGTACAGCAAAAAAATGTGTATTTGTAATTTAATAGGCGTACAAAAACGTCATGTGGTGTCCAATCAGATTTTTTAGTCAAGTAACCGGAGGTAGTTGTAGCTACTCGCGTCGCATATCCAGTTACAAGGGCTGTGTTGGTTGAGCCGCCGCGGTGTAAACCGTTGCATCCTCAAAAAATCAAAAATTCCCGAAAATGGTTTTCAGACATTTATCTGAAGAGTATTCGCAAGCCCAAATCTAGTAAATATCTCGTGTAATGTAGTCAGAAATGGGGAAAATTTGCAATCATCTCTTTCAAAGACAAAATTAAAAATGTAATGTTTTTAGACACACACACACACACACACACACACACACACACACACACACACACACACACACGCACACACACACACACACACACACACACACACACACACACACACACCAAAAATCAGGTTGATTTCTTCATTTGTTACCGAGAAACTCAAAATATAGTAAATTTCATTGTTACTCAATTTTAAGCCTTTAAACTACGAATTTCAAAAACTTCTTTCTTAGGGAGTACTTACACCGCAAGAAGAACATGTACACAAATTTTCATCAATTTTCCTTTAGTGTAGTTTTTGCTTGGCGTCAATTATGAATCACTCACATGTTTTTATACATATAGATAATAAGGAAACAAACTAGGAGTTTAAAACACAATCCTTAACTTAACTGATTTTCTAGTATAAATTAATGACCGTTTGCACCACATGCTATAACCAATGCAGCATTTATAGCGTAATATAACTTTTAAATGGGTTTAATCGCTAAATCGTTTAAAAGGTCGTATTTTAACTTTACATGCTAAATTCAAATTTCAAATACTCATCGTCCTTTAACGCTTTATATTATGTAACTAACTAACTAAATATAAATATATATATATATATATATTCTTTCATTATTTATTTATGAAGCTGCACTTAGCTGTAAGCTGACAGATTAAAAAAAAATTACAGTTATAAATTATGAAAATAGTATAATAAAAAATAAACAGGTTTGTGAGGATCGAGAAAATAACATTATTTAAATATAATTTATCATATATAAAGGGCCAAATTCATAAAGAAATTACCATGAACACCTAAAAATATTAAAAAAATTACGAAAATATTTAATTTAAAAAAAAAATAAATAAATTTTTACTCTATTTATGTGTAACTTTTGCGTTAGAATATGCCAAAAAGTAAGAATTATGGTGTAAGTTATGTTAAGCTGATAAATGTGCATTGATCAAGGAGAAAGAAAAAATGCCTTTAGGCAACAACGAGGCCATCATAACTTATTTGTTACAACTACAGAACATCAAAACATAAAAATAGGCAACCGGTTCGAATGATCATTAAAATACTCTAGACTGCAATCGAAATATTGCGGCATCGTCTATTACCAAAAAACTCTCAAAAAATTCATGTAAAACATTTTATGGTACATCCATATTTTTTTCAGAATCGATAAAATATATGTTTTTTAATACTGTTCCTAAATTATTTAGAATATAAAATATAATTATTTATGAATATTTAACGCATAAGAAAAGAATTTACTTGAAAAATAAAAGCAAAATTAATAGAATAACAACTGTTAAAAATATTTAAGACTATAATTTGAATAAATTTTAACAAAATCAAAAAAAGAATGAAATAAAGTAAATGAGAACAAAGAGATTAAAAAAAGGGTGATAAAAACACTTTTCAAGCATTTAAATTTGTATATCCATTTATCCATTATTAATTCTCTAATCACAAATATTGAAGTTTCTTTCAGCCAAAAAATGTTTCTCTATATATATGTTATATATATATATATATATATATATATATATATATATATATACACTATAAATTCACTTACCTTTCATAATGATTATTTTATTTATTTTTTTACGATTAGTTGAACGTTCAACAGCAATCGCTCATCCACGGGAAGTAAAAATATCAACTTGGTTGAGCACAGTGCAGTATAAAAAATATTATCGTATTTATAAATAAAAAAAAGCTATGGAATTTTTTCATCTGAAGATTGAGTTTGAAGGTGATTTCTTTTTTTACATATAAATCTATTGTCAGTTCGTCTTTACAATTTTTTCTATAAAAAAATTTACAAGTACAAATTTAATCGTATTGTGAAAGGTAAAAGAGTAAATTGTATCCCTGGGAAAGCGAACGACATAATACGAGTATTATCACTTTTCTCTTATTTTGTAGCTTCTTTTATGTAGTAATGTAGCATACTAAACTTAAATCTTCTTTATAAAAATAGAGACGATTTTTACTTCGTTTGACTATTGGTGGTAAAAATTTAAAAAATCTTTTTTTTTGTAATTATTTAAAATTTAATTAATGCAGTTATTAAGTACTGATTTGCATGGCATTTCTCCTGTCACGACCCCATTCAATCGTCCTAAAGCATAAGACCGAATATCTGTGACATAAACGACTATTGGGCCTCTCATCAGTTTAGCGACCAGTATTCTAACTAGCTCCTAGAGCTAGTGAGCGAACTAAACATGGTGCCACACATCACTTACTTCGTGTCTCGCTGCTCTCTTGTCACATATTCTAAATGTAGGCGCACCCCGTCAAATACTGCAATATATATCACATTCAATAAAATAAATTTATCTCGTCAAGACAGCAATTCGCTGCCACTCCTAGATCGCTGAATGCCAGCAAGTACCTGTCCACCAATGTTAAAGTGCTTAACCCACAGGGTTGGTCTAGTGGTGAACGCGTCTTCCCAAATCAGCTGATTTGGAAGTCTAGAGTTCCAGCGTTCAAGTCCTAGTAAAGCCAGTTATTTTTACACAGATTTGAATACTAGATCGTGGATACCGGAGTTCTTTGGTGGTTGGGTTTCAATTAACCACACATCTCAGGAATGGTCGAATTGAGACTGTACAAGACTACACATCATTTACACCCATTCATCCTCTGAAGTATTATCTGAACGGTAATTACCGGAGGCTAAACAGGAAAAAGAAAGGAAATATTAAAGGGCTTGAAACTTTAATTGGCTGATGGTCAGCTATAACACTCGGGTAGCTTCTACTGAAGAGAGGTAGGTCTTTCCCTTAAATAAACTACTGATGCTGGTTGAACAAAGCAACAGGGCATCAAGGAACACCCAAACGGTCCGACAATGCGGCTCACGCTACATTGACTCGCCCCTTATAAGTGGCCAATTTTCTCCTTGACCTCTAAATTCCAGGATGTCCTGAGTTCTGGTCCTCTTAAGAGATGGGCAGTTGAACATCATATGCTCGTTCGTCGACTGGACCTCCCCGTAGACGCACAGCTCTTCAGCTGTCGGGTGGAACCGAAACAAATATTGGTTCAAGTTCGCATGGTTGGAAAGTACCTGAGCAACCGTTGCTCTTAAAAACGAAGTAAAGGCATACCAACCGTCCACGTCGTGGATAAATCTATACAAGGACCTTCCCTTAGTCGTTGTGTGCCATTCTTGCTGCCATGCAACCATCGCAAGATTGTAAAACCTCCTCCGCAGGCGAAAGTGTTATTATGTAAGTATCGAAGAATCTATATGCATTTAAACTTTCAAGCATTTGAGTTTTTTTTTTATTACATCAGATCAGCTAATAGAAATAGACGCATCAGGTTACAAAGAGCCAGCCATCTCATTCATCTATACTGTTAAATGAGTTTATGTGTGTATGTGATCTTAAACTTAATAGTATCCGAAATAATCGAGAGGGTTTGAGGGGAATATCAGAGCATCAAACGAGAAGCAACCTATCAATTGTTTTTTAATTTTCAGGATAAATTCGTGTTATCCTAGGGAAGGTTTAAAGCCATAGATCGAGGCCTTGGAGGATGTAATGGAAATACAATACATCTACGTCAAGATACGAGGGAAATGTTGGAGAAACGCAGCTTCTTAGGCTTTAATTGTTATTTTTCAGTAATATTCTCACAACCATGATGTTAACGAACACTGCGGGGTCCAGAGATCCAGAACAGACAGGAAATAAGGAAATTTTGCTCGTCCTGACCGGCTAGTAATTATTAAACATGTAGATAAATGAAAATATCGATCCAAAAATCAAACAATTTAATTTATAATTCTGATCAATTTAATAATAATGATTTCTGGGTCGTTTATGAATATAATATTTTTTAAGTTTATATTCTTTGACATGTGAAAAAGTGAAATAGTTTTCTGAAATTTTTCCACCGCTTGGATTACATTTCAGAATAAATTAATTAAATTTAATTAGATGTATAGTTATCTCGATGAAAGTACATCATTAACGTATACATAATTAATACATATCTTGTTCATGTACAACATTAATTTGTATTCAGTTACATTACAAATAGAGAGAATCAATGAAATGTGCTATTTCAGTGTTTGAAATAATGTGTAATAATGTAGCTTACCACATTTATAATTAAAATTAACTACTGAATTTATACTTGTGTATAAAGCATTATCAATATTAAACATAAAATCATACATTTTTTGCTGATTTTGCGCCTGACATCTCATTTTCCTACAACTAACCCAAATTTTAGATTCCCCCTACATACAATATTTATTAATTTTTTTTTTTATACAGGCTGTTGATAAATTTAGTTTTCAAGAATTTTGGTAATTAATATACGAGCATCAGTTGAATCTCAAATGCGTTAAACAATTATAACGGTTACATGTTTTTTTTTTTCATTTTAGTAAACAAACCCAAGCGAATTAATTTCAAAGGTATGACAAAACATTTTTTTTTTTTTGTCTTCAGTCATTTGACTGGTTTGATGCAGCTCTCCAAGATTCCCTATCTAGTGCTAGTCGTTTCATTTCAGTATACCCTCTACATCCTACATCCCTAACAATTTGTTTTACATATTCCAAACGTGGCCTGCCTACACAATTTTTCCCTTCTACCTGTCCTTCCAATATTAAAGCGACTATTCCAGGATGCCTTAGTATGTGGCCTATAAGTCTGTCTCTTCTTTTAACTATATTTTTCCAAATGCTTCTTTCTTCATCTATTTGCCGCAATACCTCCTCATTTGTCACTTTATCCACCCATCTGATTTTTAACATTCTCCTATAGCACCACATTTCAAAAGCTTCTAACCTTTTCTTCTCAGATACTCCGATTGTCCAAGTTTCACTTCCATATAAAGCGACACTCCAAACATACACTTTCAAAAATCTTTTCCTGACATTTAAATTAATTTTTGATGTAAACAACTTATATTTCTTACTGAAGGCTCGTTTAGCTTGTGCTATTCGGCATTTTATATCGCTCCTGCTTCGTCCATCTTTAGTAATTCTACTTCCCAAGTAACAAAATTCTTCTACCTCCATAATCTTTTCTCCTCCTATTTTCACATTCAGTGGTCCATCTTTGTTATTTCTACTACATTTCATTACTTTTGTTTTGTTCTTGTTTATTTTCATGCGATAGTTCTTGCGTAGGACTTCATCTATGCCGTTCATTGTTTCTTCTAAATCCTTTTTATTCTCGGCTAGAATTACTATATCATCAGCAAATCGTAGCATCTTTATCTTTTCACCTTGTACTGTTACTCCGAATCTAAATTGTTCTTTAACATCATTAACTGCTAGTTCCATGTAAAGATTAAAAAGTAACGGAGATAGAGAACATCCTTGTCGGACTCCCTTTCTTATTATGGCTTCTTTCTTATGTTCTTCAATTGCTACTGTTGCTGTTTGGTTCCTGTACATGTTAGCAATTGTTCTTCTATCTCTGTATTTGAACCCTAATTTTTTTTAAATGCTGAACATTTTATTCCAGTCTACGTTATCGAATGCCTTTTCTAGGTCTATAAACGCCAAGTATGTCGGTTTGTTTTTCTTTAATCTTCCTTCTACTATTAATCTGAGGCCTAAAATTGCTTCCCTTGTCCCTCTATACTTTTCCTGAAACCAAATTGGTCTTCTCCTAACACTTCCTCCACTCTCCTCTCAATTCTTCTGTATAGAATTCTAGTTAAGATTTTTGATGCATGACTAGTTAAACTAATTGTTCTGTATTCTTCACACTTATCTGCCCCTGATTTCTTTGGTATCATTACTATAACACTTTTTTTGAAGTCTGACGGAAATTCCCCTTTTTCATAAATATTACACACCAGTTTGTATAATCTATCAATCGCCTCCTCCCCTGCACTACGCAGTAATTCTACAGGTATTCCGTCTATTCCAGGAGCCTTTCTGCCATTTAAATCTTTTAATGCTCTCTTAAATTCAGATCTCAGTATTGTTTCTCCCATTTCATCCTCCTCAACTTCCTCTTCTTCCTCTATAAAACCATTTTCTAATTCATTTCCTCCGTATAACTCTTCAATATATTCCACCCATCTATCGACTTTACCTTTCGTATTATATATAGGTGTACCATCTTTGTTTAACACATTATTAGATTTTAATTTATGTACCCCAAAATTTTCCTTAACTTTCCTGTATGCTCCGTCTATTTTACCAATGTTCATTTCTCTTTCCACTTCTGAACACTTTTCTTTAATCCACTCTTCTTTCGCCAGTTTGCACTTCCTGTTTATAGCATTTCTTAATATCCGATAGTTCCTTTTACTTTCTTCATCACTAGCATTCTTATATTTTCTACGTTCATCCATCAGCTGCAATATATCGTCTGAAACCCAAGGTTTTCTACCAGTTCTCTTTATTCCGCCTAAGTTCGCTTCTGCTGATTTAAGAATTTCCTTTTTAACATTCTCCCATTCTTCTTCTACATTTTCTATCTTATCTTTTTTACTCAGACCTCTAGCGATGTCCTCCTCAAAAATCTTCTTTACCTCCTCTTCCTCAAGCCTCTCTAAATTCCACCGATTCATCTGACACCTTTTCTTCAGGTTTTTAAACCCCAATCTACATTTCATTATCACCAAATTATGGTCGCTATCAATGTCTGCTCCAGGGTAAGTTTTGCAGTCCACGAGTTGATTTCTAAATCTTTGCTTAACCATGATATAATCTATCTGATACCTTGCAGTATCGCCTGGCTTTTTCCAAGTGTATATTCTTCTATTATGATTTTTAAATTGGGTGTTGGCAATTACTAAATTATACTTCGTGCAAAACTCTATAAGTCGGTCCCCTCTTTCATTCCTTTTGCCCAGCCCGTATTCACCCACTATATTTCCTTCCTTGCCTTTTCCAATGCTTGCATTCCAATCTCCAACTATTATTAAATTTTCATCTCCTTTTACGTGTTTAATTGCTTCATCAATCTCTTCGTATACACACTCTACCTCATCATCATCATGGGCGCTTGTAGGCATATAGACGTTAACAATTGTTGTCGGTTTAGGTTTTGAATTTATCCTTATTACAATGACTCTATCGCTATGCGTCTTGAAATACTCCACTCTCCTCCCTATTTTCTTGTTCATCACGAAACCTACTCCTGCCTGCCCATTATTTGACGCTGAGTTAATTACTCTAAAGTCACCCGACCAAAAGTCGCCTTCCTCTTCCCACCGAACCTCACTAATTCCTACTATATCCACGTTTACCCTATCCATTTCCCTTTTTAAATTCTCTAGCCTACCAACCTTTTTTAAGCTTCTAACATTCCACGCTCCGACTCGTAGAATGTTATTTTTTACTTTTCTGGTGACCCCTTCCTTAGTAGTCCCCACCCGGAGATCCGAACGGGGGACTATTTTACCTCCGGAATATTTTACCAAGGAAGGCGCTTCCATTATTGCTTTTGAAAATGCAGAGCCACATTTTCTTGGAAAAAAAAAAACAGCTGTAGTTTTCCATTGCTTTCAGCTGCGCAGTACTCAGAGGACTGAGTGATGTTGATACGGCCGTTTAAGTCGTCCTGACTCACGCCCCTAACAACTACTGAAAGAGCTGCTGCCCTCTTTCAGGAATCATTCCTTAGTCTGGCTCTCAACAGATACCTCTCCGATATGGTTGCACCTTCGGTCCAGCTACTCTGTATCCCTGAGCACTCAAGCCCCCTCACCAACGGCAAGGTCTCATGATCCATAGAGGAGACAAAACATACTTTGTGTATTATAATAAATGTTGACTACCTTAAAATTAAATTAGATAAAACTATATATGTATATGGAAATTTAAAATAGAATCATAAATTAACAGATTATTTTTAGTCACAGTTCAATATGTAATATATACTTGTTTTGTATATACAGCCTATACAAATATGAGATCAAATAAAAATTAATAAATAAATGAATAATGATAATTGAAAGAAATAGAATGCCACATTGATGTTTATAATCAACATAACATAGCTGATAACGATCAATGAATAGATCTGTTCGACGTTTAATTATTATACGAAATAGCTGTGGTTTTAAACAACGTAGCTGCATCATGAGAAACCACTATTGAAATAAATTTTAATTATATATATATTATACACCAACACAAACATTTTTTATGTATACAACCAGCTTATTCTAGAAATGTTGTCTGCTTGTGAGCATGTGTGTATATGTGTATTTATTAACCTGTAACGACAAGATTTATTAGCTAATATTTAATAAGTGAGTTTAAGTTTATTCGTTCCAATAAAATAAATCAACCAATTTTAACTGAAATAAAAATGCAACGAACCAAGGAGGGGTGGAGAATCTTAAAAGCTTAACTAACTGTCAATATATAAATATATATATATATATATATATATATGAGTTATTTTATAAACACATACACGTACGAAAAACGCGTGCACATTTATTTAATACATATAAATATATAAGAAACTCAAAATACCTTGAATTTATAATCTAATATTTAGGTAAATCACTGTAATAGTTTCGTCTAAAATAATATAAAACTATGTGAAATAAGGTAATAGTAGTTTATTTTTAAGTTGAAGAAACTTCTAAATTCTCTTAATAAAAATATTGAATAAATAAAAATAATTTTTAGTTTTATTTAGAAACAAAAATTTATCCAGGAAAAATAATTCTTCATAGTTTAAAAAATGTAATGAACTCATCCAATTAATGTAAAACTAATCGAAAGAAATTCATTTTAAATACATTTCTTTATCTATAAATATTAAATATCGAAATAAAAGTTTTCAATAAAATATGGGATTTAAAATTTTAGTGACATTTGTAAAACATTTGTTTTAATTTTAATTTTGTATGAAGCTGATATTTGAATTCAAACCTCCATCTCAAAACTGAGATTACTAAACTTTTAGTATAAGTATTTTTATTGTATAAAACTTAATACGCAATTTGCAACTATATTTACTGGAAATTTTTCTAAGGTGAAATTTATTGATTATTCACTGAATTATTTACTTTTAATTTTAAACATTCTTAGATTCAAAGATTTTCATAAATAATAAAATTAAAATAGTTAATTAAAATTCTTAATTTAAATTCATTATGTTATTTCAATATTTGTATCTAAAGACATGTTTCAAGAAGTAATTACTTCTTGATGATGGGTAATTACCCATCATCAGGTGTATTATAATTTTATTTTAAAATGTGTTGAAGATATTAAAATATAAACCAACACATAGTCGTATATTTTTACACAAACCGTATTATGTCTCCTTCAATATATGCAAACATCAGGTATTAAAATTTATTTTGTGTAGATTACTATTATATTTCCGCTACCAGACCACAAAATAATCAATAAAATTGCACTTTATGATGGAAATTTATTTCCAAAATATTTATATAGACACAAATTTAAATAATTTCATTTATTGAGTCGCTTTATTACACTACTACTATTGCTAAACCGAACCCACGCGGGATACACGAATTTACTGCAAAAAGGAAATCATGAAATTTATTTTAAATTATAATTTTAAACTGTAAAAACATTTCTTTGTAAAATAATTCTGAATAATAATTTCAAAGTAATACTTACACACAAGAAATATTTCTTTATTTTAACCTCCGGGGGCCACCGTTAAAAACTGCTTCAGTGGATGAGATGAATGACAATTTTTGTTAGCATGTGAAGATGCCATGACCGACAGGGATTCAAACCCAGGAACTTCAGATAAAAGGTGGAGACGCTACCACTCGCGTTACGGAGGCCGGCTATAAATATAGGATCTATATAATCTTTTCTTGTAGGAAATATAAAAGGTTAAACGGAATTTTCTATCCTTAATACGTTTTCGTATTACATACAGTATATATAACATTAGATATACATGAATATTTAAAGCCACAATTCAAGTAGAATAAAAAACCTTAATAATTAAAAGAGGAATATGACCTTTACGTAAGTAGTGAATGTATGACGTAACAGAAGAGGAAAGGCAAGTAAAAAAAAAGAGCTTATAAAATATATCAAAAATCCATGCAGTAAATATCGGAAAAGACTGACAAAGTTATCGAAATGGATTACTTCTTTAACGTAACAAAATTATCATTTCATTTACCATTAACCAGGAAGTGACAACATTTCAAAAATATTATTAAACGATTCGTACATCTTGTACAGTTTTAATTACATCTGGTAGAACAATGTATAATACAAAAATCAAACAGATTTTTAATGTAAGTAGTAATATATTATTCCTGTATTGCAAATTAAAACTGCATTAAAAATTATTTCATATTGCAAGATATCCTTCCTCTTTTGAATCCTTTTAAACCTAGATTAAAGTAGATCATATAAAATTATATTTTATGCAATGGGGGAAAATATATATACGATTTTTATCTTTCGGTCAGAGATATATGGTCTCTATTTAAAGGGTTCTTAAAGCATTCTAGGTGAGGTAACTTGTTTCATCTCTCAGTACCTGCATTATTTGATCATTCCTTTCTCACTAATCATTCATTCCGTTAAAAATGATATCTTCCTATCCGGTAGTGTTTTCTATGTGCTCTGTCTTAAGTGTTCACTGGCTTCATGACAAAACGGTAAATCGGATAGAAGACGGATAAAAGATGGATTGAGTACGGGAATGGGATAGGTGAATTAGATAGGTAACGTATCCTTGGAATTTGTGTTGTTCGTACTGCCGGTTCTGTCTGTAGAATTACCCGATGCCTGCAGAAAGGACTCAATAAGCGGCTGAGGTACTGATAAAGTCATTCTTTCTTGCTATAACTCATACTTCTCTGTATGTATGAGGTGTAATAAAAAAGTCACATCCTCAATTAAATCACTGTGTGTATTACTCCTAATCTGATGACTTCTGTGACGTACTGGTAGCTTCATCACAGAAGCCACAAAGGTCTTTCTCTCTCATACTCTCTTTTTTTATTTATTTTTCTCTTTCACTCGGAAGGACTTGGATTCGAATCTTAGCCAGGCTTGATATTTTTACACGATAAAATATTCATCTTTCATCAACGGCTGAGTTAATATAGATAAAAAATAAATATATATATATAATAAATGAAGCATATAATTTTTTTCATACTTACACATTAACCGTGAATAATAATTGATCTTTTTGAATTTATAGAGCAATTTAAAAATTATCTAGACGTAAATTCAAAATAAGGCCGATAGACACAGGCATGCACGGATGTATAAGCATGACAGGAATACAAAAAATACTAATTGTTATTACTGACTTCTTTTTAATTGATCTATAAATTTACTGAAGCGGACTTGACTTCTGATTGAAAATAAGTAGATAGTTTAATTATATCAAATTAGTAATGCAAGTGATGGAATTAATAAGAATAGTAGTAAAATTAAAAAAAGTATAAATCTCAAAATTATTGATATAGAAACAGAAGTGCTGATAAAATATGAAAAATTAGTTCCCAGATTACAAAGAACTAAATAAGTAAAAAAAAAAAAAAAAACAGAAAATTTCATCTCTCAGTAATAAATAATTATTACTAATGTAGACTTATATTACAAATACAAAGCGAATTCAGTTAAAAGAAAATAAATAAAAAATTGAATAGCATTCTTATACCAATTTACGAAAAAGAAAAGAAGAATTATTAAATTGTAAAATATATTACCATGCAAAGTTTGATTTAATAAATCAAACGTTAAACGTATGAAAATGAAGTCGATGAAACTAAGCGGAACATAAAAATATGAATTTCAAAAAACTGAAATACTTCATTCAATCTGCTGTAACAAAAAAACGAATTTCTTTTATACGACTTAAAAATTAAGCCGATCAATTACAGAAATAAATCTAAAAAAATTAGTATTTCTTTATAATTAATTAAATTAATATAAAACTTTCACGAAGTAATTTTACAAAGAGGACTTTATAAATCGTACAGAACATAAAGGAAATGGCTTCAATAGGAAGTACTTCCTTTTAGGTCGTTTAAGGAAAACGCTGATATCCCCAAATAAGTTATATCGCAAGCTTTATATTACCACACAAAACCAAATTACACCGTTTTTTCTTTTTACGGATTAAAGGGAAAACAAACTTAAAAAATATTATGGGTTTTTTCTTTATTTTTAAAGAAGAGAATAAACAAAATTGTCGGATTTTTTATAAATAATAATTATAACAGACCAATTATATTATTTATTTAGTTTGTATTTTTTAACTCTTAATTATATTTTTAATACAAGTTTACTGATCTTTATTGCTTACATGATGTATAAAGCTAAAACTACAGAATTATGTTCAAATGATTTTTTATACTAATCCAATTTTGTATTTCATTTGTGTAAAAAAAACACAAGAGTCTAGAACAAGTCGAATTTTGCACGGCAGTCAACAATTATAAAAACTGAATAGGTTAATACTCTGTATAAACGTTTCATGGTAAAGTGATCAAATATGTTAATAATTATATAAAAATTCTCATTTGATTGCCATAAATCTCATTTGGTTGTCATGTGGTAGCCAGTATAGGAGGACCTGTTTAATATCATACGTAGAAGCTTATGTATTTACTGTTTAGTTGCGCACGAGATAAAAGGAAACGTTATCGTTTTTTTGTCTTCAAAATATCACAGTTACAATATAGGGTGATGGGAATATTGATTGTGATCAACTAAGACCATCCATAATAACTCAGTATAACACATTATCTAATACAAAAACATTTTATTTTATCTATATGTCAAATCTAATACATAATAAATTAAATAAAATATTCCAACAATATGAAAGGCATTTGGTTAAGATTTAAAAACAATATATTTCTTTTCACTCATTGGTAACACAGATTAAAAAAAAATATTCCTTGCCGTGCAAGGATTTCCCTCCATATAATCTTCTCAACTCATTCTTTCCTTCCATGTTCTAAATACAATTTAATGTTATGATTCTTCCTACATCTTCTCTTCTATTAAAAAAATAACCCGTTCCTGCGTCGCTTTTTCTCACTAGTGGTTTTTTTTTCTTAACCTTCGGGACCACCGTTAGGTAGAGGATGAGATGAATGATTTGTAGCGTGTGTGAAAATGCCACGTCTGACCGAGATTCGAACCCGGGACCTCCGGATGAAAGGCTGAGGCGCTACCACTTGCGCCACGAAGGCCGGCACTAGATGGTATATTAATATATGAATTCCTCCTGATGTTTTTTTTGAGGTTACATCTCTTTAGGTTTAATAAATAATAAAGCACAAAAGCACAATAGATCTATGAATGAACAGAATAATTATCAGCAGTAATATTCTTGTCTTATCAAATTGTCACACAATATTCACCAAAGATAAAAAAAAACCATATATTATTGAACATTTAACGTCAGAAAACGGACAAATTAGATTAACTAAATTAAATCTACTATGAAAAAATAGAAAAAAAACTTTTTTTTTACAGTATTGTATATATATTGAAACCATAATTAATTATATTAGTATTTTCCAGTAAATTTTACAGTTAAATTATAAGGAAATTTCTCAATGAAACTGATACTTCTTGAAAGATCATTGATAAGTGAAAAATGATGGTCCATAAACGTTCAAATTAGGCCATGTGAATGAAAATTGATTATTTATTATGCAATAAATAGGAAATATTTTTTACAATCCATTAGTTAATAAAATAAGTTCGGTGAACAGTAATCAAAAATGGTACTTTTTATAAAGTTTTTGTTTAGTTTTTGAAAAGTTTTAATGATGATAGAAAATTGCGTCAATAAAAAAAAAACACACAATAAATCTGCTCTCAATATTTTATCGTGATTACGAAGTGAGTTTTTTATTTTCATTTTCATTTACAAAAGTACAACTGAATAATAAAATTTACACTCAATAATTATATAATTGTTAAGTAAATCAAGAGGACTTTGAGTAAATTGAATTGTAGGACAAAATTATCGTTATTGCAATGAACACTTGTTTTCTTGGTAAGAGGATAGTATGTTTGGTGTTTAAAGATACAATCAAATAATGATCCGAATTAGTCTAATTGAAGTTAGATACAAGAAGAGTTTTTGTGTGAAACCTTCAGTGTCAGGGGAAGGCGCGGAGATAACGCTTCCGCGAATCGGTTAATTTGATAGCTGAGGGTTGTAAGTTATGGTAGGTGGTCGCGGTTGAAAGAGGCCATACGAAGGCGATAGTAGGTTGTGTAAATACACCGATGAAAATGACTGCCGAGGATTTTGAATCGGAGCAACATTAAAGAGGCCAAACTGATGACTGTGATGTGTTATCAGGTTTAGAGGGTCTAAACGACGACCTCCGGTGAAGCCCATCAGGGCTAGAACGGGGTAGGTGGTGTGGCAACGGGGATCGTCCCAAGGCAGGTGTCTTCCCCTACGGGAGTCAGCAAACTATAATTATATATTGTACTGTATGAAAATTGTACTACGTAATAGTAAAATTTAGTATTAAAATTAATATTTAAAAAAATATTAATATTTTTAATATTAAAAATTAATATTAATTATAAAAAATTAATTAAAATTTTAACTAATATAGTTACTATAAGAGGAAAATTATTTTATGTATGATTTAGAATTTTTAAAATTTTCAGAATGGGGTTAATTAAAAAATTTTAATTCTAATTATAGTCAACTACAACTATTAGTATGCGTTTACTGAATTTATCTTGCTTTTAGTTGTTTAATATTGATATAAAACGTTAAATAAAGAAATATACTGTATTATTCTTTACCTTTGAAACAAAAAAGTAATCAGTCACCGTTAAAAAAATTTAGTCAAAATAAAATATAAGGTTGTTAAATTTCAAACAGAATCATCTTTAAAAAACCAAGTTGTGTTACCTTATGAAAATATAAAATAACAACTTCTTATTCCTCCAAGGCATATTTTTTTGTATTTAATATATACATATATTTCTTTAGTTTTAAAAAATACATAAAACAAATTTTAATTCAAACTTTATTTTTTTTAAAAGTCGCCTTCTTGTGATCGTAAACGACAAAAATGACGTGTCCGTAAAAGAGAAAGACTCTTCCTTTAGTCATAGCTCTAAATAGATTAAAAAAAAAAATACAGATGGGTTTGTGAAGTGTGTCTTTTGCAAATCCTTACTTTATTCGCATTTCTGCCAAGCAAAAGAAAAAAACTGTTAGTTAAAAAGATACGTCCAGTAATTTCCATTTTTTAAACCAGGTAATATTTTTTTTTTACAAAATTCTATTGCTACAGATCGTATTAATATTGAAGAAAGTAATATCTATCAACGCTCTTAAAATCATTTCATTTCTATTCTCATTTTATATAACGTATATTACATTATGATTACAAAATCACTCGTTTTTTTAAAATTATTTTTATTAAATTGTAATTCAATTGTTACTTACAATTTTATGAATAAAATTGAAACTTTCATTATATTAGTCCAACTAAATTACAATTAGAGTAAAAAAAAATTGTTACCTGGACTTTTATGAGTGGAAATGATAAAGGGGCTTATAATAAACTAAAAAAATAAATGCGTGAGCGGAAGTGGTTGAAGGGTGATTTGGATGGTTTTAAAAAAATTTCCAATAAAAAAGTTGTATATCATGCAAAAATCTACAACTTTTGTAGTTCACTTTTTAACATAACCTCAAAATTACCGATAAAAAGGCGATAATTTATTGTTTTCGTTTTTTATTTTTCATTTCCGTAAAAACAACTTAATTCTGACGAAACTTGGTGAAAGTATATCTTTCAGTGTCTTAAATAACTAAAAATGTTTTTGATGTCAACGTTCAGCGGAAATTGCAATAATACCATTTTTCACCCCTTTTCAAACTCCAAAATTAACCCTGAAACACCCCTGCTCACGCAATTATTTTTTTTAAGTTTAGTATAAGCCCCTTTACCATTCCCACTTACAAAAGTCCAGGTTATAATTTTATAACTCTAAATGAGTTATTTTGATAGGTCTATATACATATATATATATAGACCAAGGTTGGAATTTCATGGGAATGTGTAAGGGCAAACGAACATTCTCACACTTCGAGTTTAGTCCGGTCTGGCAGGTGAAGAAAGTAGGAGTATAAATACACCGGGGAAGACCAGTTGAAGTCAGTACCGCAAAATCAGTCTTCGCGAAGTGTTATGATGTCAGTCTCCGAGGTGAGTCTGCAAGATGGGATTTCTGGGAAATCAGTTTAAACGAGACGTTATGATGTGAGTCTGTGAAATTTGAGTTCTCCGAGATGTCAGTGACCGAGAATATTCTGCGAGAAGATCAGTGAAAAAGCGAGTTTCTAGATTGAATTTAATTCAACCCACCGGGTTGGTCTAGTGGTGAACGCGTATTCCCAAATCAGCTGATTTGGAAGTCGAGAGTTCCAGCATTCAAGCCCTAGTAAAGCCAGCTATTTTTACACGGACTTGAATACTAGATCGTGGATACCGGTGTTCTTTGGTGGTTGGGTTTTAATTAACCACACATCTCAGGTATGATCGAACTGAGAATGTACAAGACTACACTTCATTCACACTCATACATATCATCCTCATTCATCCTCTGAAGTATTATCTAAACGGTAGTTACCGGAGGCTAAACAGGAAAAAGAAAAAGAAAGATTGAATTTAATTCGACGCTATTAAAGAGACGTCACGAGTAATTCCAGTAAACGAAAACAACAAATGATTCAGTGAGTTAATGTATAACTACACGTGAAAGAGATAATGTACTAAATTTCTTTCTAAACTGTTAGGGTAGTTTTATTTGTGAATAGCAAAGGAATTTGCAGTAAAAGAACTTTATATTTGTCTTATCTATTGTACTATTGTTGTTAATACAAGACTGGTGGTTAAAAGCGTTAAGACTAGCGGTCATGATAATGTCTTTTGTCAGTGGGACGAAATGCTGGTTCTCATTATTTATCTACATGTGAATAATCCTGACGGTTACTTTAAATTCAGTTTTGTATGTCATCATTATGAGTTATTTTGTTATTGCCCCTTATTATTATCATTAATATTCTCATTATTATTATTATTATTATTATTGATTTGTCTTGTTTTACTTACATTCTTTAAATAATAAATTGTAATTAAATAAACATTTCTTGTCAATCTCTCAATATCCTGATCGAGCCGCGAACACGCGCTAGTACATTCCCAATGTTTCAAGATCCTCTGGATTCAGAATTATTATAATTCTAATTGTACTGAGTGAATTATTAGGTAGATTTATATGGAATTACATTTAAAGAAACGGTATAATTTAAAAATCATGAATTTTATTGCAGAAATTTGTATATTAAAAACGTTTTTTTTTTGTTTTTTCTTTTATGAAATTTTTTGATAAAGTTAACTCAATAATGATAAGGTTTTACAGAATATCTCTCTTTCGATTGATCTTCATCAAAATATTGTTTATCCTTTTTTATTGTATAACACTAAAACGTCCTATGTAATAAAATGAATAAAAATTGTTCGTAAAACCATCCATTTCTATAAGTTTGGTTTTTATAAATCTTTAATTATTTAGCTTAATTTTTTTGATATTCAAATTCCCATTGAATTTAGAATAACTAGTCATGTTTTTAATTATGTTGATTAATTTTTATCCGTTTTGTTATTGATGGTAAAATTTTATCTAAATATGTGAATATTGATAAAATTGATGGATGATATGATTATAATTGACGGTAAGAATATTGTTTAGTTATTGACGGTTTAATAATTATTCATTAAATTAAAAGTCCTGTTATTGAAGATATACAATTTATTGATAAAGCTGATATTAAAAATTATATTTTACTAACATTTATTCTTGGATTTATTTAATTAAGAGAATAATTAATTAATCTAATTTTAAAGTAAAATAATTTCATTTAAAAAAATATTAATTAAAAAATAAATAATAATAAAAATAACGTTTTATTATTAATCTTTTCTTTGGCCTTTTTTTTTTTTTAAAGATGATTCATTACAAAAGCTTAGAAATAATCTTGTATGAGGGAATTTGAAAAAAAAAATCTGTAGCAAAATAAATTCCCTGCTATGCGAACCCAGGACCTTCGGATGAGTAGCTAAAACTACCACTCCACCACGGAGTTTGGGAATGTGGATTAATTTATTTTATTTCAGTTTAACTATTCCGGTCTAAAGTGATTTGATTTTTAAAATAATTTTTATATATTAATCAGCTGCTATAATCTGCTGCTATATTCTTAACCGTTTTGAGAGGTTTAGAAATAATATATCCATCTAAAAAAGTAAGAGACGTCGAAATTATTTTTTTAAATTATTTCAATCTTATTTGACATTTTTTTAAATAAATTATTGTTAAAATAATATACTCAAAATAAACTACATGTAAAGTAGTAATATTTCGGTTAACTTTTTCTTAAAATTAAAATTTTTAATTAAAAAATCCAAAACGTAATAAATTATAGATATTTTTAAACTATATATCCTTGAATGATTATACCTTGGGATAAATGAGTAAATTTTAATCAATGCTAATTTTTATAACGTTTTCATGACTAAATAAATAATAGTACCAGAATATTCTCATTATGTTGTTTATTTTACCCACAAATAATAAATATATTTGGCCTTAATAGTATATGAAACAAAAAAAAAAAAAACAATGAAGATTTAAGTTTATTATACTTCTCATGATTTTATACAAATTCAGCAATTTGAAATAAGAATTAAAAATGATATAATTTAAAAAAATAAATTAAAATACAACATTTTTTATTAAAATAACATATTTTGTAAATAAGTTATAAACTAATCTTATATGTTTATGGTAAAACTTTATTACTATTAAAATAAAATTTAATTAATAACAAATGTTATTCCTTAAAATTATATCTAAACTGTTCATTAATTCAAATTAAAAGGAACAACGATTAGTAAACTTATTTTTTTAGAAATAGATGTATATATATTTTTTTGTATAATAATTTTTTTCTAAACAAAATGGAAGTATGTGAAAATAGAATTTTATACTTTATATTATTTTAGTAGATTTCTAAATGTAATTTCTTTATTCAAATTGCATCAAAATGTTGAAAATCCTGCATAAAAATTTGCATACTTAAAAATGTGAGAGTATTCGAGCAAAATTTACTCGTGCTCCTGAAACTGGATTTTCTTTAATATCTTTGTTAAACAAAGTTAACACTAAAATTATGTTAATTTTTAACAATTTTGTACGTTTCATTATCTTTGTGGTTTGCATATTTTGTTTGCTACATTCTTAAACTCCTTTTGAATAATTTAAATTGGTTACAATTTTTTTTTATTTAATTTTTTTTACTATTATTAAATGTTAATAATTCAAATTAAAATTATTATCATGCTTTATTAAAAAAAAAAGTTATGCATATATTTATTTGGCAATATAAGTATTTTGGGGATTTTTTTTTCTTTTTTTATTCATTTCTTCACAAAGTGTAATTTTATTTCCGTACAACCTAAGTTAAATATGTGACAAGAATCGGTATTTTTTTAACTTTTTATACAATCGGCATCAAAAAAATGCTCGGCTATCATTATTCAAAACTGCGAATAACTAATAAACATTTAACAGATCTCATCATATTTGGCTTAATATAATGCACAACATATATTAAATCTGAATTTTTAAGAAGTAACATAGGTTATTATAAATGTTTTAGTCTATTACAGAAATAATAAGACATTACAGTTTATCCTCAGTTTAAGCAAAAAATTACTGTGTAATAAGTTTTATAATAAAATATATATATACAATAATTATCATTGTTTTCCTCTCGATTCAGCCACTGTGACGCTACGATAAATCTGAGGGTTCGCTTTTTCATTTACCTCTTACAAGGTTTTTCCTTTTCTTTCAGCCCAGTATTTCATCATCTTTTGAGATAACTGTTGCTTGCGTTCTTCATTCCATTTGAGGTTTTATTACCACTTTTTTCTTTTTCTGGAAAACCTTCATACGCTCTAACCATATCTTTGAATTTGTTCCTATAGTCAAAAATTGTGTTTGTGATTTTAATTCTTTAAGATCCTGTCTGAATTCTTTAAATCAGTTGGAACTCGCTTTTAGATTAGACATTTTATCAAAGATCTGTCTTCTAACCTATCTTTGCCAATTCTAAAAATATATAAATTATTATATGTTGAATTTTATTATTTTATTGTTTTACGGATGCGTAGGGGGTTAAAAAGTTCGCTTTACTGGGTTGAAAGTCAAATAATCATATAAAGGCCAAGTAATAAATAAAAAAAAAAACAAAAAACAATAACTATTAAGTAAAAGAAAACACTACAATTATATGACAAGCAAAAAAAAGAATAATAAAAACATATATAGATTTAATCTTCATCATAATAAAGGAAGTGTAGGGTTCTGTCCAGCCCGACCTAAAATTCAGTTAGCGAACAAAGTTCGCACCTACCTGCAGGATAAACAACTGAAGACTGAATAAAGCTGTATTTTCTAGGTGCTTCCAAATTATCTATAACGCTCTCTTAAATCTTTTGCGTTATTTAATTGTAATCTACATTTATCTATTATTTTAAAAGCCTACTAATCTATCTTTACCAAACTATCATAATGCACTTTCATAACTTTAACCTTCAATAGGTCATTGTAATAAGCTAATGACTTTTTTCAATCTAGGGAAATTAATCTCCCTCGCCGACGATAACTAAATATTCAGGAACACTAATGACTAAGGCCGATGTTGAAATACTATGAGTGTTAAGTTATATGTTTGTTTATTCATTGGTTAATTCACCCGCCCCTGGAAAAATTAACCTTAATTTCATAAATATATTGGTATGAAGTACAGCTGTTTATTTTTCAGCTAAAGAGATTAGTAGTTTCTGTGTTATTAAAGTTTTATTAGGTAATTTTTTACTCAGTCATTAAATAAGACACATAGTGCGGTGTTGCTGCTGCTCTTCGTTAGTCTAATAACTATCGGGATTAGGTGTTTAAATAGTAATTACATTATTACTTTTCTTCTCTAAATCTTGTTAACAATTAACGATTCTCCTTTATATTTGACAGCTAATATCAATAAGGATACAAATAAATTTTCATTTAACAAATATTTTGGTAAAGCAGTTGAAGAAATAAAGAAATTACAAATTATAAACTTCAAGCAATAATTATTCAAAAATATTTAATAACAATATTAACAGATTTAATACAGTTATTTTTTTGGGGATTTTTAATCATGTTTATTTTATTTTTAAATTTATCATTAAATATTAATTGCTTATAAAAGACATTTCTGTAAAGTAAAATTGATGAAGCAAATTATATATACCACATTGAATTTCACGATTTCATCTTTGACAGGAAATGTTTAATGATATAACTTTACGAAAATTTAAGTATAGTTCTAAATTTCAGAACAGAAATCAATAGGATGGTCGGTCATGACCGTTACCTATTCCCGCCACAAATCTATGCCACACGTAAAGCTAAACATATATCAGACAAATAAAACGTCATTATGTCGTATCTCATTCATTTGTTATATTTTAATAGATCGTTAACTAAAGTTTTCAGTATAAAATTTGTACAGCTATGCAAAAGTAAGTTTTCTAAAATTACGCAGTTAAATTTTAGAACTGCAAAAGAATAAACGTATAAATCGATGAATATAAAGAAAGATAAAACCATATTGATATAAAGTAGAGTAGATTTGTTATAAAGATGAATGATTTTTTATTCTGGAGGCGTTCACGAACTTGTTACCACACATGCATGAATACACATAAAATAAAATACTGTTTTGTATTCATAATGGTGATTGCTGGTTGGTTGAAAAAATCTTGTGTTGAAGTAGCTATTTGTATCGTGAAGAAGCGTCGAATAAAATACATGATCTAAATCTCTGCTATTCATAAAATAATATTTTATGATGAAAACGTCTTCAATGAAGGAAAAGTAAAAGAAAAGTAAATAAAGCGTTGAGAATTTAAAAAATACGTTTTAATTCGCTAGAAGGGAACATAAAATACAAATAGCACACGAATTAAAAACTGGGTAGATATAGTTGATTCCTTATTATTTTGTAAAAATGAATTCAATGAGCAATAAAATGATGCAAATTCAAAAATTTAAACGTATAAATCATTTTCAGAATAATTTTAATGTATCGTTTCTTTTTACTAATAAATTTAGTTAAAATAATTTTTAAAATAGAACTATTTTACAAAGAAATAGAGAAAAAGTTAATAATATTTGTAATACTTTTAAATAAATTGACCTTAAAAATAGTTATAGTTAAAATTAGGTCAGATGAATAAATTAATATTACGCTAAAAACATCACACTACTTGAGACGTGATTGTCATAATAAAGTAATATGTTTGACCTCCTACATAGACTAATACTTTAGATCAGTGACTTGGGATTTTCGAATAAATTTCTTGATTTACTATACATTTGTAAAACGTCATACCTACTCATAGTTAAATCAACTGTACAAACAATACTGTCCATATAAATTATTGCCATTTCACCCTGGTACACAAAATTTTATAATGTTTCTGATTTAAAATCGTTATATTAACTGAGAAATCCTTTATTTTAATTAAACGAGATAATTATTTTTATATCTCCAAATAATCTTGAAGGTTTTGCGTGGGACATGAAAACGGAATTTTGTAGCGTACAAAATATTCCATGGCTGATCGGATTCGAACCCGGGACCTCCGAATGTAAGGTCTAGACACTGCCACTCCGTGGCGGAGTAATAACGTGTATAAATTTACGTTTGTATTATCAATTGTATGCTTATTATCAATAATTTTCTGAGTTATAAATTCCCCCACTCACTTTAAGTACTTGCATCGGTTTCAAAAAGAAAAGATAATGTAATGTTTGAAAGGAGAAACATCCAGAGAACAATTAGTTTGACCAAACCCAAGGTAGTAAATTTCCACGACCATTAAGATATCCAATAAAGATTGCAAAAATTGTCGTTAGCCAATACAAATCCATTTACGATTCAATATTACATATATAGGTAAAACCCACTTTATATATTCTATGATTCTAAATTAATATGTGAAACAATATACTCCTGAAGATCTAGAACTTTTTGACTGGTACATCCAATATATTTTTCGTGAACGATAAATTAAGGTATTAGAAGTTTTATTAGGAGTATAATTATTATGTACTTTTAAAACGAAAAGCTATATGTTTAGCAATTGAGGAAAAGGAATTTTTTTTCTACAAAATTGGAATTTAATTTACAAATTTTTAGTTCATCATATATTGGTTTAACGAATCGATAAAACCAAACGGCATAAAGTGGATTTTAATTTTTACTGTTCTCGAAAAGTGAAATTGGTCGATACACGAGGTCATATAACAAAAAAAGTAAATGTGGCAGATTTTACACAATGATTGATGGATAGTTACCAAACAATCATTAAAAGTACGAAATGGACCATGGAAATTTTGCATTTAGACCGCAAACACAGAAAAACTGAGTGATCACTAGTTTCGATACGTTTGTAAAACAAGACTAACTGGAATAAGAGGATTCGTCGGTAACAATTTTAATCTAATAAAGAAACTGATTATTTTATTAGAAAATTATATTTGTAAAATTGTTAAGTAGTACAGCACTTTCGTTTTCTTAGAATATGAATTTTTTAAAATACGAATTTGACTAGAAATATCTGTGTCAATCGGTACTAAAATATTATTTTACGTTTTTCAGTCATTACTAGAAAATAATAATGTATTTTTGGTAAGAAAATTATCAACATTTTAGTTAATAAACATTTTAAAATCTAATTCTTTATTTTGCTATTTCTACTTTTTTTAATCAGTGAAAATCATGTAATATAACATTCATTATTCTCTGTTTATATTATACTGCATCCTAACTAGACAGGATATTTGAATAATTTAACCACTTATCCCATCACAAAGGTTTACTTCTGATTATTTTGAAATAAATAGTTACTTCGATGAGGGGTTAAGAAACTTTCTGTATGCACTTAAAGACAAGTATACAAAATTTTGTTTTATTTATACATTATTACAATCTAATATTGTTTATTAATTAATACATATGGACATGTTTTTTCGTTTTCTTTACTCCAAGTCTACCGCTAGGTACTGCTTCAGAGGATGAGATGAATGATTTGTAGCGTGTGTGAAAATGCCATGCCTGACTGGGATTCGAACCCGGGACCTGCGGATAGAAGGCCGAGTAGCTACTACTAGCGCCAATCAGAATACCGTATTTCCTAACTAATCATAAGGACGAATACGATTGACCACTCAAGAAGTTACCACGCCACACCAACCACCATCGTCAAAGAAACTTACCAATTATTAGGCAGTAAATACATAAATTATAATCCCTGTTTTTTAACCAATCATAAGGTGTTAATAAAATTTACCAATTGAAATAACACAATGTTGAATGATAATATACGTACCATCCTCTGACTTCTGTTAAAAATACACCATACATAATCACGAAACTTTACATTTCATCAGACACAAAGACTGAGAAACATCTGGACAGCAATAAATAAAAAGATGTCTGCCAATTAGGCACAAAAGTAACTTCCGTTAGGTAAGACATGTAAAATATAGGAAAAATTCCGTAGAATTAAATTAACTACTTTTCCACTCTCATTTTTCCGCATCATTTTCAAAATAGCGTCCAAAGTTGGCGAAAAACAGGTTTTTTTTTTGCTTTAAAGAAAAACCAGACGTTTTACAAAAACATGTTATAAATAAAAGTTTTAGAACGTTTTGAACGTTAGCGATGTTTTTGCAATAATTAATTTATTTTTTTATCAACTGACATCGGGCAGGGCTAAAATTTTTGTTTCAAAATATTCTACAACTTTTATTTAGAATTTTTTTTTAAACGTCTACTTTTTCTTTAAAACAAAAAAAAAACCGTTATTCGCCAACTTTTGACGCCATTTTGAAAATGATGCGGAAAAATAGGAGGATGAAAAAATAGTTCATTCGATGCTACGGAATGTTTCCTATTTTTACATTTCTTACCTAACGGAAGTTAATTTTGAAAAAACCCGAAGTGTTTTCGACAATTTGATTGGCCTATAGGACCAAGTTGGTACTGTATGGAGAGCCAGATAGTACTTCCCAGTATATTTTTTTGATTTTTCGAGTTACCTGAGCGATGTGAAGTCAGGCATGTGCTTCTACTCCAAGGTCTATCTTTTTGATTCCGGTTCAAAATCGTGAATCCATATCACATCACAGGTTAAAATACTGTTCAAAAAGTATCAACATCAAGCTGATAAAGTTGTTTTAGCTCTGGGCACCTGCGAAGTATCCTATAGTGATCTGTCAACTCGATTTGAACCCATCTTGTCCTTATTTTTCGATATTTGAGCTTGCGGGTAATAGTGTTATTAACGGTAGGAACACTTGAAATTTTTCAGTTAAAATCTTAACTCTAATTCAACGGTCTTCTTGGATGGGAATTTCTATTCGAGTTGGCGCTGTAGTTGAAACTTCAATTGGACGTCCACTACGGTGCTCGTCAGTGACTGTAGATCAACAATCTTTAAATTTTTCTACACATTTATAAACGTTTTTGAAATTCATACACCTTTGTCCGTTTTGTTTTATCATAAAAGAGATTAAATGTTAATCGGTTTAAATAATTAGCAAACTTCAAGAAAACTCACCATTATAAAGTGAGATTTTGATATAATAAACAAAACAATTTTATTCAAACATCTGACAAAAATTCATTAAAGGGTTACCAACTTATTTTTCTGAAAATATCATAATCTTTTTACCAACTGTTTTGCCTCCACAGCTATTTATATCTAATCATTAAATGGACTCTAGTAACTTAATGCTTGGAAAAACTCAGATCCAATAACATACTTTTCATACGACAGCCTAAATACGTGATTTTATTAAACTAAAAAAACGTCAATAGAAATAATGTCAGGGGGAATCAAAAGTCTACAAGCTTAGTGTTAATGATAACAATTAAAAAATTAAATTAAAATATTTCTATGTAAGCTAAAAAGTTCGTTATATGAATATTTGGTACGGGCTGTATCATTAAAAAAACTAACAATATTTAATTATTTATTTTATATTAATTTGGTTTGAAATAATAGAGCTATTAAAAAACATAATTAATGCTACCCATTCCTAATTAATTTCTCTAATTCTAACTTAAAAATTAACTAGTATCTTTAGATTAAATACCTAAATGTTAAATTTGACAGTTAATTAGCGTTCAGCATATTTATACATAATTAACTGGAAACACAAATTCAAAATATTTTATTTAAAAAACCGATCATTTGACAAAATTATATTAGTGTTATAATCACTTAAACAGAATTTCTATACTAAAATAGGCGGTTTAAAAGTAGACCTAATACAGCAGTTCATTTCATCAGCATTCAAGAGCATTAATTTATGCATTCAGGACCTTAACTTTTAAGTATTTTTTTACGATTTAAAAAGGATAAAAACAATTTAAAAAAAAAAACAATGAGTACATTTTTTGAAACGTTAAACAATATCATTACGCCAGAAATCAATATTGTACAAATTCATTTTTTAATCCTCTATTGTTTACACATAACTTGATAAGTAGAAACTCCAAACTTGGTGTAAAGCAAAACACACGCACGTGCTCCCACCCACACACACACACACACACACACACACACACACACACAGCCCCGAATGCGCGCGCATATACAGAGAGAGTGAGAAAGAGTGTGTGAGTCCGTAACTTATCCATAACTTCAAGTCGTTTGCAGTTATGGATAAAACAAATCAATTTTATTTTCTATTAATTTAATTTCATTTAGTATGCATTGTATACCACCGGGTTGGTCTAGTGGTTAATCTCGTCATCGCAAATCAGCTGATTTCGAATTCAAGAGTTCTAAGGTTCAAATCCTAGTCAAAGCAGTTACTTTTATACGGATTTGAATACTAGATTGTGGATAACGGTGTTCTTTGGTGGTTGTGGTTCAATTAACCACACATCTCAGGAATGGTCAACTTGAGACTTTTCAAGGCTACTCTTCATTTAAATTCATATAAATCTATCCTATTTCATCCTCTGAAGTAATACCTTACGATGGTTTGACAAGCTAAACAGAAAAAGAATGAAGTATAAACGTATATTGTGAAACTATACACTCGTATACTCGTATTATATTACAATTATTTATAATTATGTAACTAGCACTTCGCTGGAAAAAAAACTAGGAAAATCACGACAGTTAACTAAAATAATTTAAATTCAATAGGATTTCCTACACAAGATGGAGAAAATGTAATATAACCCTCGTTGCAACAAATAAAATTTCCATACGCATATGATATTTAAATATATTTATAATTTAATCTCATCGTCTACCATCAAAGAAAAAAAATATATATATATATATCAAATATTATATTTTTCCGGCCTCCGTGGCGCGAGTTGTAGCGTCTCAGCCATCAATCCGGAGGTCCCAGGTTCGAATCCCGGTCAGGCGTGGCATTTTCACACACGCTACAAATCATTCATCTCATCCTCTAAAGCAATACCTAACGGTGGTTAGACAAAAAATTATATTTTCGCACCACTGCTCCAAAGAAAAGAAAAAACACAAGACAAAAGTAAATTTATATAAATCATAGACGAAGCATACTAAATATAGAAATTCAATACTATGAAAATATTATGCTGTTTCTAAATTTAACAAAAATTTTATATTTGTAATACATGTCATAATTACACACAATTATAAGCTAAATATAACTTTTCCTATTAAAGTTAAAATGCAAAAGCGGTTTTCTTCTTTTAATTAATTTTTAATTAAAACATCTACTTTCATTCTATCATTAAAATATTTTAAGAAAATATTGAGGGAAAAATATAAAATATTATTTCTTGACTGAACTTCAGCACAACTTCACTTAAAACCGTGATAAAATAAAAATAAAAGAAGGTTTTGCAACACTCTAAAATAAGTATATTTCATACCATATTCATGAAATTACTGAATAAAATGGTTTTCCTTTCGAAAATATTTGTTATCTCTAAGCCGTATAGACACCTCTCAGAAAATTTCCCAAAAAAATAATTTCAAGTTTATTAAAATATTTATCTTTGTTTATATTATTTTACGTTATCTAAACTTTTTTTTAAAACATCAGAGAATAAAAAAATACACATAGTGTTTTTTTGTTTCTAGAAAGGGTCAGAGAACTCTATTTGAAATTTCACAAAATGTTTTATATTTGATGAAAGCCTGTCTACATTATTTTCACCATTACGGCCAGCTGCCGTTCTGTGAAGAGACTCAGGCTTTACGCCGACAGTCCCAGATGCACCACGTTCCACCGTAAAGAAATTTTTATCATCAAACGTGAGGCCGGTCACCCGACGGCAAGCGGATTCGACTCTCGGAGCAAGTTGTGAGTTCCGATTCGCCTCTTGCCTTCGTTTCCTAATATTTCTTGGTACACTCTGCAGTCTCGATAGTTTGCCGGATGGTTGGACTGACATAAATCACAGGTTGTAGGAGTGCTCTTGTCCTTCCTGGAACAATCAGCTGTTCGGCGGTTTTCCTCACAATTTACACACTGGAAGGGGCAATTGATTATGGTGAGCCCGTACTGTTGGCACTTCATGCACTGCACGAGGCCTGTTAGTTTCCGCGGTGCATCGAACGACAGGCTGCAATTCGCAATGCATTTTAGTTTAAATATAGTTTTATTTCTCTCCTGCGGCTCAAGATTCACGAAATAAAAGTCGATGTGGGCTCTTCAGTTACTCCATGACGTGCATTTATTGTCCTTCACCCGATGCCTGCGGCCTTCGATTTCTTCCTTGATCATCTCCAGTGGAATCGAGTGAAGTAGATTCCTAATCACGACACGAAACGCTAGTTGATCCTTTTTAGTGAAAGTATGACCTATTTAACCATGTTCTCGAATTATATTTATGATTTTCTTGTTCGCTTTAACGTTTCTAGAAATTATTCTAAGTTATTTATCTCCTACTAGTCGAATGTTGTAATACCCCTTATACAAAGCCGTTTCTAACAGTTCGTATAACCTTAGCACGTCATTTTTTCCGTAAAGTAGAATAGGTGGAGGCTTGACGGGTTCCGTTTGGTTCGTAATATCCGTATCCTCTTATGAAAGGCCACTAAATACGAGGGTAAGTCAATTATTGCCCGCAATTTAGTTATATTTTTATTTCCACTGGTAGTATTTTCGTGTTGCGTAGATGACGCATGCGTGGTTTAATTGTTGTTATGTCTGTGCAGGTTTGATGCTGCTACGTTAGTTCCATTATCGCTGCCCTGCCGTTAACCATGGCTGCTCCGCTTTCTCTTTGCACTAAAGAAGAACAAGGTTCTGTGATCTGTTTATTGTGGTCGGAAGGTGTATCAGGGCGAATTCATCGAAGACTTTCGGTACAGTACGGGAACAGTGTGTTGCCGCAACGGAGTGTCTAAGAATGGATTGAAAAATTCAAAAATGGTCACACAATTGTTACGCACAACGTTTACCGCCACAAATGAGGAAAACATTGAGCGTGCATGTGACATGGTTTTTTTTAGACAGACGAATACCTATTGATGAAGTGGCACATCGTCTGCAAATTAGTCACGGTTCTGCTTACGAAATCATCCACAGCAGTCTTGGATTTCATAAAGTCTGTGCAAGATGGATCCCAAAACAACTCTCACCGTCGCATAAACAAACGCTTTTGGACATCTGGCAAAACATGTGGATCGCTATGGTAACGAACAGGACATCTTTTTAGACAGAATTGTCACTGGTGACGAAATGGATCCATCATTACGAGCCGGAGAGTAAACGGCAGAGTATGGAATGGAAACATCCAAATTCGCCCTGCAAAAAAAAAGTTTAAGACCCATTCATCGGCAGGAAAACTGATGCTTACGGTTTTTAGGGACTCACAAGACCCAGCACTGGAACATTATGAGGATAGCGGCACGACAATAAACAGTGCGCTTTACAGTGAGATGCTTACTGCCAAGCTGAAGCCTGCAATTCAAAGCAAACGCCGAGGACTGCTGTCGAAAGGTGTTGTGCTGTTGCACGACAATGCTCGTTAAAATACTGGTGCCCACAGTGCTGAACGCTCCATAAACTAAACTTTGTAGTACTGGCTCATCGTCCTTATAGTCCTGATGTTACCACTTGTTTGGTCCACTCTAAGAGGCATTAAGGGGCCGACAATTTACCTCGGACGAAACACTTGGACTTACCCTCGCATATTTGATATGGGTAATCCACCATTGCTAGGATTGTGAATTGCAGTTTGTTTTCTCGGCATAGGTATTGTTCTCCACTGACCAGACGTAGGTTGGAATTACATAATTACACTGTGGTTATCGCTTGAATTTCAAAGTCATCTTTAATTATTTTTCTGTGAGCTACCCTCCTCGGATCTCTATTCGACGACATTAATGGACCGACCACGTTTTCTTGATGTAATTTGATAACCTCCACAATCAGATGCCCCTTTGTCGATCATATCAGATGGAGGTAAATGATCCATGTTGCATTCATCCATGGCCTAGGTTAGTCCAACTAAAATGATAAAAAGATAGATATACGTCATTTTACGTATATATAAGCATACCTTAAAAAAAAAGTTTTTGTTTTTTCTGCTAAATATGCAGCGAGGTCCACAATAATCTCGCACAAATATCTATTTCATATAACAACACTTAATAAACACAGCAAAACCAAGTATAAATGTAATTGTTTTATAATAAAATTTTCATGTTACACTGTTGTAAATGAAGTAAATAACTATAATCCATTTCACTTATGATTTGAACTTATACAAATAAACCGTTAAAACATAAAATTGATTGAGAAAACCGATGCTATATTGCCAGATCTTCTTTACGTATCATTTCTTTTCTAATTAAAATTCGGTACAAGAAACAAAAATTAAATTACTAGTTTGGTAATTAAAATACTAAATTACTATTAATATATAAAACTTTTAATTAATTTATCTAAATTAATATTAAATTTTACTTTAATGTTTTATAAAATGTTAATATTCTATGTAAATTTAATAAGATATGCTACGCTAAACACGTTCAGTAAAGCCAAAAACAGAGTAGTAGGTTTGTTTACATCAGTTTCAAGTAGGTCTTGTCAATAGAATCGGTAGTGCTATTAGTAACTAATTAAACTATGCCATCGCAAACGAGAAATTTATTTATTACCACACTTCATTACAGAGATCAAAAGAATAGAAAAGAATAATTGAGATTCAATTTGGTTACATTGTACTCTAAATATTTAACATGTTAGCTCTTACACTCTGTGCTTGTTTCGGCATTTTTTCACACGGCTGAGAACCTCTCTATAACATAGTACTGGCTGAGAACCTCTCTATAACATAGTATTATGTGAAAATAAAAAAAATAATAATAAGTAAATAGGGAAAGTATTTACTTATGTCCTTATTTTAATTTTATGTTGAATTAAACAATATTAAAGAAAAATAGAAAAATATTTTAAACAATAAAACTTTATTTACAATTTAATATTTTAATAGTTGTTTTCAAATATGTGTTTAAATATCTTAATAATCATACTTGTTTACGTATGTTGCGTACACTGAAAAACTAATTAGGTATTTAGTGTTATTTATTTTCCTGTTCAAGAATAAATAAATTATCTTATGATGATTACATAGATTTATAATAGCATAACAATAAATGAATCATACAACCATAAAAAAGAGAGAGAAATAAAATAAATAAATAAAAATGTGAAGATAAGAATAATGTTAGAAAAGGAGATAATTTTATATAAAGATAATGAATAACATTACTCTTGGAATTATATTTTTTTGTAATTATTCGTTAACAATATAAATTATTAATCCCCCTTCTAAATAAAGAGCAATAAATAATATGTTAGTGCATAATAACTGAACTCAAATTAGAAGTTATCAATTAATAATTAAACATGAAATAATAACTAATAAAAGTAAATATTAATTAAAAAAAAAAAATTAAATAACAGCACCCTCTATACATTTAACAATAATAAGCACAGACATATTTGATTTATCAATAAAATATTTATAGCATTCTACATTAAAAATTTTCAACACTTACGTGTCGACAGCCTTAAGGGCCGCTTTATATCATACTTCTATGTATTATATATATATGTATTTGTGTGTGTATGTGTGTATGTGTGTGTGTGTGTGTGTGTGTGTGTGTGTGTGCGTGTGTGTGTGTGTGTGTGTGTGTGTGTGTGTGTGTGTGTGTGTGTGTGTGTGTGTGTGTGTGTGTGTGTGTGAGTATATTTAGTAACACTTCTTAATGGAACGGGATAATTGAATCTTAATTTGAGGCTGTTCAGAACAGGAGAACCCTTTAGGGTCTCTTTTAACCGTTCTCATATAATAGCACCAGAACTTTTACTCTTATTGTTACCATTATAATAAACCCTTTCCTTTCATAATCTGTGATTACTACGTCTATGATTATCATTACTACTGTAAAATAAGAGCTAGTAAGTTTTTATGCGTAACAAGTCTTACCATTCACCACATTTAATAATAAAGTAGACCTACACTAAATCATAATAACACTTCCATCTCAAAAAAAAAAAAAGATGAACCTTATAATTTAAATGTCTATCCTTTGAATTTTACTGTTAGTGTCGTTTTAATTATATACAAATTTTTCTCTAGAAATATTTATATTCTTGCATTAAACATAAACAAAGAAATTATTTAAAAAAAGAATAATAAGAATATTTTACGCTTATTTTATTGTAATATAAAAAAAATACGGATCACAGGTTTATTATTAAATACAACCTGTTAGTTAAATTTGTAACAGCAGGAAATATAGGTAGTAAAAACCGTAACGAAAGTAAAATAGAGCTTTAAAATATAAATGAGATTGAGTCATATGATATTGAATGAAAGAAGTGCTATACATATCACCAGCTATTAATTGTTAAATATTTTCTAAGAAATAAGGATGTAGTATCGTTTTGTTTCACGAACAGTGAAATCTATACTGACTGAAACTACTCGTAATAGACTTGTAGAATAACTCAACCATTTTATCCACTTAGAAAGAGTAATTTTATTCACTTGCAGGTGAATTTTTATTATAAAACCTGTGCTTTAAAATAAGAAACATCATAAAATTGTTTATTTTTTCTACAATAAGTTTCTATATATAAGGATATATAATATAATGTTAAATTTACGAAAGTTTTTTCAGAAGTTATACAACTGTCCTGGAAAATTTTAGTATAAAAATCATAGAAATTAAAAATAGAAAAGAAGAAACCCTCAGGAACAAGTATCGACTATCACATAGAGTATTATATTTCAAATTTCTTTATTAAATAAAAAAAAAAAAAGATTTATAATTGGACAAATATGTTAATATTAACTTAAAACTCTTCTGTATTACAATTACTACGTACAGAATTTATTCAAAAAGATTGATTTGTCCATTTTTTTCATACTGAGCCTTTTCATATGTAAATGAATTTATTAATTTTTATTCATAATTTTACTTTAAATAAAATAAAATTTAAAAGCAATATAAAACAGTTACTTTTATTAAAAAAAGCCTAATTTATGCCACTTCTTGCCTACGCGGCAGAAACCTGGTCAGCTGGCAGAAATATGGAGGGTCGAGAACAGGCAGCAGAAATTAGATTCAAGAGAACCATGCTAGGGAAGACAAAAAGGGCTAGGGTAAGGACCAGTATTGATTGTTAGGTTAACTCTCAGAAAATGACCCAAAGAATGCTCAAGGTGTACGGAGCTCGTGAAGGGCTACTAATGGATAGTGAAGTTAGTAGTGCTGAGATTTTGGTCGATAAAGCGGTGAATCCTGAGCTAGGGCATCAGCAAAAGATAATGGCTAGAGTGCCTGGATCGGGAACCTAATGTAGGAGGACAAGTTAAAACCAGGACAGGTTCTGGTTGAAAACCTGAATGCAGGGGTCCTAGCAGGCAAATGTATGCTTCTCGCACTCTATTCCAAGAAGAATACAATTGAGTGCGAGAAGAATACACTCTATATTTTTGTATAAATCCAAGCGAAGGTGATGTTATTAAAAAATTCACTGAAACAAAGAATGACTAAAAGGTGTGGTTAAGTGAGACTTCAGACAAAATCGGGCAGAATCTAAAAGGAATGAAATTCATGGTATTGTAGTATGAAAAGTTTAGAATGTTTAATTTTTTTATCTTTATTAATCAGAAATAATTCGGGAAAACTAAATATTTAAAAAAGAGAAAATTCGTGATTTAATGTAATTTTCTGGAAATGTATTATATGATGGTGTGACTAACAGAAAAATAGAAGAAGAAAAATTGTGTTGCAAGTGTATTTTAGGGGGGAAAATTTGTGGGAAAAGATCGCTTTGGCGTTATCATCGCCCGGAATAAAATTTTATAGGTGAAAAAAAATAGGTAAAAGAGTAGAACTACCTTAAAAACTAAAAAAAAATAAACAAAACTTACAACTAATAGCACAGCTAAAATCTCTTTAAAAAACCTATTAAAACTAATATCACAATCGTGAAACTAAAATTTAGTTAATCAGTTAAAATTTGCATTATAACAAAAAAATTTTGTCACAAAATGAAAATTAAAATGAATGAAATTAAAATTATATCAACCTTTTTTCCCCTTATAATGTAATAAATTGAAAAAAAATTGCAAAAATATCCCACATGTAAAGCTATATTAATAATTAGCGAAGAAGTTTTTGAATAACATAATGATAAGTTTTTGAATGATAAAAAATTCTTTTAGAAATAAAAAAAACCCTTTCGGCACGCTGGAAGGCAAAGGCAGATTTAACCGGTGGTAAGATGGGGGGAAAAAAAAGATTTCCACATTAAAGTTAAGAAAAACTTACTCAATACGACAACGGTTGCATGTAAAAAAGTTTCACATGTTTAGCATACGACAAGTTCCATTTTCTTACAATTCCAGCTATATTTTTGTCATCCCTTGCCGTAAGGGTAAGTTATATTAAAAATTGTTTCAGATAAAGGTTTTAAGTAATGTTTAGAGGACTAACAACCACTTTAAACTGATTCAATACTGGGAGGTATGATTTTTTTTTTGTATTCAAAACACCATTTTTTCCTCCTCCTGAACCAATGGGTAGTAATATAAAAAACATTACTTACAACAGTTATAGTGCCTTATGAGAAGAATAGTAGGAACATTAAACGAATTCGATATTTTACTCAATAAGAAAGTTGTAGCGATATTTTGTTTTTTTCGAAAAAGCCCTCCATTTCCACCTCCATGGTCCAATTTTGGTTGTTAACAAACTCGACCAAGATTTTGGGTCGAGTTATTTTAAAGGAACAATTCTAAAGTGATAGGCGCAAAGATATGGAAGTTATCGTTGGACGATCATAACATAAATGTCCAAGCGGACTGTATAGGTGTGAAATTAATCACTGGACGCGTGAATCAACTAATATTTAATTTACAAACAATAACAATACACTATTAATATAAAAACATACTACAAAGACAACACAAAACTAATTATAGGTATGCATTACAACTTTGATATGACCCGTTAAAGGGAAAGGCGACGTCCATCAGATGCATACACTCCGACCACCTCTTGCCAAGTGTTTAACTCGCCAGCCGCTCGCAATAGAGCGCGTTGAACATCAACCAATCGTGTCCACAAGAAACTGAAATATATGTAATCTGAAATATATATATGTTTGAGCTAACGATGGTTTTGGGGTTGGGGAGTAAAGTAAAGTAAGTTGAAATTTTCCGGAAGTCGAATCATGGTACCCATTACAATAGGTAGCTTTCTAATGAAATCTACAAAATGAGAAAGATGGAAGGATATTTTTAATAATTACATATTTTTACAGAATAATTGAAAATAATTATTCTACAGAATTTGTAAACTATTTCTCTGGTGTCTATAGTCTGAGGTATCAACGATACCGAAACAAGGTTACGAAATTGCCGTTTTAAGCTAAATTGAACTTAACGGCGTAAGCCTACCCACAAACAGGGTAAGTAACATTAACTATTCCTTTGAAGTCATACCTAACTTGACATTAATACGATTGTTCCAACGGAATACACTACCTTTATCATAAATTGAATTTAGGTGTAGACACATGTAATCTATTTTTTTATATGAAATAATACAATCTTTTGTTCCATTTTTTTTTTTTTTTTTTTTGAAAATATGATGTAGATTAAAATTATTCATCATTTCGTAAACGTATATAGTAAACTTGTAATAATGTTACCGTAAAATTTTTCTTCTTACACTTTTCAGTTAAGTCACGCCGTAACATAATAAATTCCAGAAAATTATATTAAGTATCCAATTTTTTTTCTTTTTACAAGATTTCGTTTTCCCGAATTATTTCTGCTTTATAAAGAAAAATAAAATTATTCCTTTTAAACTTTTCTTACTATAAAACCATGAATTTCATAAATATATAAAAGTGTTGCAAAAAATTTATTTAGAAAATATTCCCTACAATACACCCTAAATTCCATTAAATTCCATTAAAAAAAAACTGATATGGACAGCACATGACTTTTTTGTACGCCTATTGCATATACTCATTATTAAATGTATATAAATTTTATTTCACTAATAACTTCTGATCTTTTTATTGTCATTATTAAATTATTATTTATAGTAAAAGTTATTTTACAATCACAGGTTAATAATTATTAATAAATTAATATATCTAAATTAAAGAGAAAAAAGTTGAAAAAAAGGAAATAAAGCCGAATTCGAACCGATGAGCCTTAATCCTTGTAAGAAGTATTTCTTTAATTAAAATTTCATTTGGCTATAACTCTGGAATCAACGAAAATAAGTATCACTTACGGCATATCTTTGAAAGTCTCTCAATGAGGGCTTATTACTGCAGTTAAGAAAAATTCCAAAATCCAAACGTTTTGGATTGGCTAATAATTTTTCAGTTACGCAAGATACGTACGTAAAGACGTCGCGCCGAAACTAGTCAAAATGGATATTTCCGATTAAATCTGAAAACCGAAATTTTTTGCGATCGCAATACTTCCTTTACTTCGTACAAGGAAGTAAAAATTATTAACATTTTTATTAAGTTAAATCTGAAATATCGAAATATTATTCAATAGTTTGGTGATATCAACGCGCGCGCAAAATACTCTCCACTGTTAATATATGATTATCAAAGATCACCATATATTATAATGTAACCAAAACCAAACAATAATAGATGATAAATACTCCCAAGTAATTCAACACAGAAAAGAAACCTTTTCGTTTTTAAAATGCCACAGTAAAGAAATAATCTAAAAATAAAAAATTACATGATCACTACCATCAAAATATTAAAAAAATTCTGGGATGAAATCATGACAAACAAAAATATAACTTAAATTAAATTTACTTAACTTTAAATTAAAGTTAACTTCTATGCAAGCCTTGCTATTCTCAAAAGTTGTAAAAAGATACATTCTAATAATTTTCTAGGATGCAGAATCATTTAAATTTTGTCTTAAGTTTTGAAGGCTCGTGAATACAAAGAAAACCCAATGAAAAAAAGATGAAGCTATAAAAAGTTAATCCAGATATAGAAAACGTTCAAAATTAGTGAAATAAAATTTATCTCATCTTTTGTAATCAACTTCATATAACTGATTTACCAAATAGTCAGTCACCTTTTTATCATTTCTTATGACTACATTATAATATCAATGGAATCTCTCAAAAACAGTGCATGGTTTCTGAGAGAGCTGCCGATTCGATCAGATCGTTACTTTTCGGGTTGTTATGAAAAAGGTAGGACTGTATTAAGGAAAAATTGGTATGATTAAAAAATTAACCTCTATTCTGGATTTCTGTGATTCCCAACGTTAGAATCGAGTCCCAAAATAAAATTCTGAAACCGTAGTTATAAATTTTATATGACTGGATTGATGTATTGGCACCTAGTTGTCATTTCACTGAGAAGATTGAACTTAAAATTAATGGTAGAATTACGAGTATCAGAGGATATTTTATAATAAATTAAATAGAAAAAACCACTGAGTATATAACAGAAGGTTATATAATAGAGAGAGAAATGCATCATAAGCGTTTACTTGTACTTTTTTATTTCCTTGTACGAAGTATTGTTATCGCAAAAAATTTCGGTTTTCAGATGTAAACGGAAATATCCATTTTGACCATCCCTGAATCCAGTTTAACTAGTTTCAGCGTGACGTCTGTATGTACGAATGTATCTCGTAAAACTCAAAAATTAGCCGTAGGATGTTGAAATTTTGGATTTAGGACTGTTGTAACATCTAGTTGTGCACCTCCCTTTAGACTGCAATCGACTGGACCAAAAGTGCCCAGTAAAGCCTAAAATCCAATTCTTTTGTATTTTGGACTTTTTCTTAACTGCAGTAATAAACCCTCATTGAGAGATTTTCAACGATTTATCATAAAATTTATCATAACTTATTTTCATTCGTTCCAGAGTTATTGCGAAATAAAATTTTAATAAATGAAATATTTAAATCTTACAAGGCGAAGCACATCGGTTCGAATTCGACTTCATTTCCTTTTAATTAACTTTTATTTTAGATTTAAATATATTGATCTATTAGTAATTATTAACCTTTGACTGTAAAAAAAAAATTACAATAAATAATAATTCAGTACAAAAAAAAATTCTTTATTAAAGATTTGGAGGATGATATCTTAGTTTCAAATGAAATAATTTTAAATGAAGTGCAGAAAATGTGTATATGTATTAATACGCGTACAAGAAAGGCATGTGGTATCCACATAATCAGATTATTTTTTTACACCTTATCAAAAGAGAATTTCATGAGAAATATTGCTGCAAATTCTCGTATTACTATTGAAGATTCATTATATGAGTAAAATCACCCCCGAAATGTAAAGTTTAATTTTCATATTTTTTTAAATTGTAATTTTTCCAGGAAAAATTAATTATTTTTAAATCATATGTTAAAAAATTGCAGTATTTTTTAATGCTTAACAGAAATTAGTGGGGGGGAAGGGTAATGAACCTACACCTTAAAAATTACAAATTTTGCAGATGTTGAACTGCGTACTGCTTTATGATGTAATCTATACACTTAATGTTTCGGTAAATGTAGAATAATTTCCGTAAAAAGAATTTTTAAATTCTCATCACTGAGCTAAGTGACAAAAAATCCTTTGCCCCCCCCGCAATAGTAATCCAGACCTATTATTAATTTCTTCTAAATTTTTTATCGTTTTAATTTACAAAAATCACAAGGAAAAATGTTTTCTAAATGATGGACTATCATATTTAATTTCTTTAAAAATTAAATTTCTGTTACCCCTTTTTTTGAGCCTCTAAGACAATCGTTTTCAGAGGATGATGTAAAATGACAATTTTGAATTCTGGTCAGACTTGACATTTTCATACGCTAAAAAATTGAGAGTATGAAAATGTCAAGTCTGACTAGAATTCAAACGTGCTGAAACCTCGGGATTAAAGGCTGAGACGCTACACCCCTTGCGCCACGGAGACCGGCAGATTTAATTTCAAAAGAAAAATAACAGTTATTATTATTAATAATAATAATAATAATAATAATACGATTACTAATATTAATACGAAACGATCGAAAAAAGATTTCTTATTCTTACTTTAATATTAAGTTAGTACAGCACATAGATGAACGATATTGAATCGACCCACACATATAAACTCAACAAAATTTTGTAGCTTTGTAAAAGCATTGATTACTGTTATGCATCGTGCTTTTATTACACGTTACATCAGTTGAATAAAGAGACTTTGATTAATTATTATACAGTTTAATTGAATTGGTTTAATTTGAACTGAAAATCAAATCATATTGTTACATCACTGATCATATTGAGATAAAAAAAGTAAAATAAAATTTTCTACTGTTATTTGCCATTACTACTTACAGATATGACTGATATTCTTTTTGTAGAGTTTCGATATTTATTTATTTCAATTGTTGCTTTTTCTGTTTTCTTATTCACCAATGAAATTTTTTATTATTTTTATTTACATTCTAATTCTTGCTAATACTTTTAACGGTGATTTTGAAGCATTATAATTTCATTTCATAATTAAAGTAGTAATAACGTTTTGTTTTTTTTTTTGTTTTGGATGATTAATTCACGATATAAGACTCAAAACTTCTACATAAGAATATGAAATGAAAATATTGTAGTGGAAGAATAATGCCATGTCTGACCGGATTCAAACCCGGAACCTCGGAGTTAATTATATCATTTTAAGTTCATTTTATCATTAAATTTCTTTTATAAAAGCTTAAGTAAAACAAAATAAAATACCATTTTTTTATCGAGTTTGCAAGTCTACTAAAATGAAAAACTTAAAAAAATATGTGTGTGTGTATCTCTGTGTGTGTGTGTGTGTGTGAGAGAGAGAGAGAGCATTCACGAGTGTAAACTACTGTTTACTAATAATATTTTTTCTTTGTTTTCACTCAATTAGGACATATTTTGACCGAGGATTTTCAGTTATTGATCATTTTATAATTTTTAATTCAATTAAAAAAATTTAAAATAGTCTTACTTTCTTCTGATAATTGTAATTATAAAATGTGTTTGGTAATTTTAAATAACCATTACTAAGACGAGAACGTAGAGGTAAAATTATTGTTCATCGGTGTTAGTGGTGCTAAATAAATTTCATTCACACATCAATTCAACTTCATGATAAAAAATTTAATTTAACAGCTTTTTAATTAGAAATAAATGTTTTCCCTCTTGGTAAGTTGAAGCGGTGTACGTAACACAGTTTCTTGAAGAAAAGAGTACATTAATCTTTGTTTTACCCTACCTGTCCCAGGTTTTTCTTACGGCTCTGATGAATGTGCAGTAAAGCAAAGTGAAGGTAACCAACCCTCTCTGAAACTGATATTCAATGTTCATTCAGTTCATTTAGTGACTTCAGATTAAAAGTATTTTTTGTATGGTCAATAATAAATAGCATGTCGGTGAGCTTGGCTTGCTAATTAGGATGAGTCAATAGAGAGATTTTAACATCGAAAAATTTACTACGGCAAATAAATTATTGGAATGGATTCGGAAAAATATACAGAATAAAAGTTGCCCTAGTGGACATGAGGGGTTAACTATTTAATTTAACAAATTAAGGAAATACTTTTACGGAAATAGTGACTTTATTTCTGATCGCTTGAAAAAATATTAGGCATTAATAGATAGCTGAGAAAATTTCTCATAAAAAACCTCTCGAATACCTTTTTCTACGAGCAAAACTAAGGGCGCTACCAAATTTTTCAATAAGCCCCAGAATCGCGCTATGATAGAGTAGCTTGGAAACTGGATACTTATAATATTAAAAGTTAGTCAAAAATAGGGGTTCACATCTCTTTTAGTAAGCTCTTTTTTTTGTCGCAGTATTTAATTGGTTCCAATTTATTGGAACCATAGGTAAATTTGAATAAATAAAAAAATTCACGCAGAGAGGGGTTTCCATTGAAATCCAACAAAAAATGCTAGTATATGTATGCGTAAGTAAACATACCGTATACATACAGTATACATAAATAAGTGTATGAATAGATATGAGTACAAAGAACATTGATAAAGTTCAAAACGTAAAAAGTTAAGTAAACACCAAAAAAAAAACAAAAAAAAAAACAAAGAAAAGTGAAATAAATCAAAGAATCAACAAAATTAATTGGGGAAACTAAATACGGAAATCTGACGATGCACAACAACCTGGGGTAACTGATTCACTTCAAATCTCGTAGAACTTACAGATCTAATACTTGCAATCGCTTTAGGTGGTTAACGTCCTCACTGTTATCGAGGCGGTTAACCGTGAGCCAGTTTACAAGTTTGATGAATCTCATTTTCCATCTAGCGCTGAATCGCCGTATTTCCTGTCGAAACGTTGGAAATCGCAGATAATCGTGTATTTCAATGTTTTTCACAAACCACAGCGCTTCGGTTATATTTCTTTTAAGTAATGGTTTTAATATTAAGTAAGATTTTGTTAAGTAAAAATAGTTTAATGAAATTACACTAAATACGTTGAGAGAAAATAAATAGGGACATAAAATATATCCAGTCTTGAATTTTTACTTGAACTTAACGAAGTAAAGGAAGTATTGTGATCGCGAAAAATTTCGGTTTTCAGATCTCAACGAAAATATCCATTTTGATTGACCATCCCTAAATCCATTTTGACTAGTTTCTGCGTGACGTCTGTACGAACGTATATATCTCGCATAACTCAAAAACGATTAGCAGAGGATGTTGAAAATTTGGATTTAGGACTGTTGTAGCATCTAATTGTGCACCTCCCCTTTTGATTGCAATCGAGTGAACCAAAAAAAGCCCAAAATTCAACACAATTTGGATTTTGGACTTTTTCTTAACTGCAGTAATAAGCCTTCATTGAGAGCTTTTCAACGATATATCATAAATGCTACTTCATTGCAATGGTTCCAGAGTTACAGCCAAATAAATATTTAACTAATGAAATGTTTGGATCTTACAAGAAGAAGCAACATGATTCAAATCAGACTTCATATAATTTTTTTTTAACTTTTTTTTTTTAATTTAAATAAATTGATTTATTAATAATTATTAACCTCCGATTGTAAAAAAAAAATACGTTAAATAATAATTCAATAATAACTAAAAAAAAAAAATAAATATGAAAAAATATCAGAAGTTATTAATGAAATAAAATTTTATGTAGTTTTCATTTAAAAAAAAAATGTGTGTATGTAATTTAATAGGCGTACAAGGAAGTCATGTGGTGTCCACATAAGATTTTTATGGTATAGAGAAGTCTAACTTTATTTAGAATGATAAAAAAAAAACCTTTTAACGAGATTATTAGAGAACTCCGTTATTTGGCTTCATTTAATTGCTATAAAAAAACTATACACACTATATATTACAGTATTTTTCTTTACAGAATATTTATTTGAATAATGTTATCAAGAAAATCTTATCATTCAACATGGAGATAAATTTAATTACCAGCTATATTTAATAACCGTAAGCAATATTCATCTGTTATTTTTATATTTTTAATATATACACTATATGAAACTAAACAGTGAACAACTAGGAACTTTATTATAATAAAATAATTTAAAGTTAAGTTTAAGTAATATTGCTAAAGTTGATATAGAAATAAAATTAAACTTATTATGTATTTTATAAATGTTAAAACTAATATCTACAGGACATTATGCCTTAACTGTAGTAGAACCATTATACCCAATAATGGCTTTAGTGAAGATAGAGCTTATTTTATATATATAGAAAGAGAGCTAAAATGTTCATGTAATGTTATATCGATTATATAATAAAGATACAAATATAATAATAACTATAATAACAAAATATCATAATGAATGTTGTCTTTCTTTAAAATTAGATATGGATAGTAAATTAATAATAATAATGATAAATAAGAAAATATTATCAATTTACATAAATCATTTGGGTTGTTAAATTCTAATTTTGATATTCTGATAATATATATCATTATAATTTTTTTACTCTTAAAAATTACTTCCTTATTTTAAAAACATTCTTCTGCATTAGTAAAGAAAAAAAACCAGTTAACACAAAACTGAATTAAGACTGCATTCATATTCTAAAAAAATCACCAATCAGTTCTTAAAAGTTTACAGCGTAAAGAAATATTTTTTTTTTTGTCGTAAAAGTCAATAACCGTAGAATGATATCTTTAAATTTTGTGTTTATAATTTAAACAAAACAAGATTTTATACCAACAAGAGAGCTTTCAAACTGTTTTACCAGGTAATTAATCGTAGTTAAATTTGTATAAAAGTAACCAGTAACAAAATATACTGCATAATAATATAATAAAAAACACGTTAAAACACCGTTTACGTGAAATAGTAATCGAAAAATAGATAAATAAAAAATTACCAGAAAATGACAACCAGAAGCAATGCAAGAATGTTTTTTTTTAGTTTTTACATAGAATAAATCAATACTATTGTTTTTATTAAGGACTTGTTCAAGACATAATTAAGTTAACCAGTTTCATAATTAAATTTCAGTTTTAATTTTCTGGCATCATAGCTTTAGACTTATGCTACAAGAAGAAAAGTATTACATAAACAAAAAATAGTGGAGATATTGAGCGTGTTTGATGCTTACTAACTTTTCATGAATAAACCGATTTTGATTAACTTTGGCGCAGAGACTCGTATATAAATTTTGGGTTAATATTTTCAGGAGTTGGGATAGGTAGTTTTCTTGTATCAATTTTTCAAATTTTTCAAACATAACCTTTTCTTTTTCCAGTTTAGCCTCTGGTAATTACCTTTCAGATAATACTTCAGAGGATGAATGAGAATATGTATGAGTGTAAATGAAGTGTAGTCTTGTACACTCTCAGTTCGACCATTCCTGAGATGTGTGGTTAATTGAAACTCAACCACCAAAGAACACCGGTACCCACCATCTAATATTAAAATCCGTGTAAAAATAACTGACTTTACTAGCTTCAAACATAACCTAAATTTATATACGTTCAATACATGCGTTCATGCTTACCTTACCATTTAAATAAAAAGTTTTTCCCTCAAATTCTCCCTCTTTCTCAAAACTGAAAAATTATTTATTTATTTCATATTTTTTTAACCAATTTTTATAATGTCTTCATAGGCACTAAAATAGTGCAAGTAACCAAAAAAATAAAAAATAAAATATTTTGGAGACGGTGCTGGAGGTGGGGGTGCCGATCAAAATTTTATGATATAGATTTTTTGAATTTTTTAAAACGTTTGTTAATTTATTTTTTCACTATATAAGAATAAGTAACCAATGGCAGGAAAGCATTACGACTTTGTTCTCACCTTTTTTACCTTTCAACATATTTACTTTATCTTAAAATGTTATTATGTGTTATATTTCAATTTTCGTCTTTATATATAGTTTTTGCCTTCTACGCACCCCGTTGTTAATTTTATAAATCCTAAGTTGCAAAGTTCATCTACAAAATTCTGTCAAAAATATCTTATTCTTTTAATCCATCTTAAGCTATTTTCAATTCAAATATTTTCAACCAAACTTATTTTAATATTCTCCAGTAAGGTCGTATTTCAAAGGTTTCTATTACTTTCCCATCAATTCTTCGTAATATCATTACCGAAAAGTGCTACATTGTGCAAAAATATATTCAAGGATTGCTTCCTAACTTTTACTTCAATTTTTTGATTCTTCTGGACTTTTTTTATGAATGAAAGTACTTCACCTTGTATTAGTCTACAGTCTACATTACTTTTTGTAATCGACATAAGAATACATAACAAAATTCTCCCACATGTGATACGTTATTTCCTCGTCTCTATCTAAAAACCGAATTCATAATTATAATTTTTTTTTAAATGTTATAAATATATAATTCTTAATTTCTAGGCTTGCCTAAATATTCATGTAAAAAATAAAAAACGAAATGCGATTTTGAAAGCATAATTATGTTTTAAGAAATGCATGGTCTTTAATCGAATACATTGATAAAATCAACCAGTTTCAAATTTTGTTTGAAAACTGAACTACCAACTAGTCACTGGTTTGTTGAAGAAAAAAACGGTAATAATTCTTCCTTAACTTCTTTTATTGATAAATTTTGTTTACTTGTTTCCTAACAATTTAGTTGCTTTTAATAAGTTTAGTGAGATTCTTCGTGTTCAAAATTAAATTAGATTTATATAAATATTTAATCATTAAAATATTGTTTGAATGAAGAATACAATTTATTGGCTTTTGTCTGATTTATCATTTTATTTGTATTTGTTGTTGTTACTTTCCTATGTTTATTCTTTATTGTTCCTGTTTCGTCATTGTTTATTTTTGTTATTTATGAACATGTAGTGTTACTTAAGTCGCCAATGACTAATTGTTGATGCGACTGTAAATAAAAGCATTAAAAAAATGTTTATTTATTTAAATTAATAAAAAATACCTACATTTTAAAATTATTAATAACTAACAAAATTTTAACAGCTGAACACTTCTTTTTCTTTTATTGGCCAAAAATGTCTGTTGATAATCGTAGCTACTGTGTAAATGGTGTGTATTTTAATGTGTGGCAGTTATATATTTGCATTTGGACTCATCAATTACATATGCTTATATTCTTTGTAAGAATATTAGGGGAAAAAAGTTGATCGTAGAAACAAGCTGCCTAACATTTTCTGGGTACAAAATTTAGTTAACATCAAAATGCTTGATGTATTTTTACGAAGCTAAACTAATAAACATTAATAACCTCCTTAACATATCGCAATCAGATAAGGTAACTGGTACTACCATATAAATTTACTGCTGCGTAGCTGTCTGGTAACGAGAAAACAAAGCTTGATAATTCTCTACATCAGTCTTACACCAAAATTATTTATTTTACTTTTACATTTTATCATATGGTATTACAACTAAAGATCATGAATATTTCTTTATTTATCTATTTTTATATTTACGTTTCAATAAACTAATTGTAAACTTGCGAATATAAAGGGTATTTTCCGTTATGCACCCTGCATTCTTTTTTTATATATATTTTTTTTTTTCAACTTACTTGCTAAGTTTGGAACCTAAGACCATCCGAACACAAGACTAGCACTTTTACACTTGGTCACTGCGAGTTTACAACAAAGCAGTGCAACTTTTATCTCGTATAGTCGTGTCATCCATAATAACGTTTTTCAGAAAGTCTTACTGTACTGTTACACAATTAACAAAATATCACCTTAACTTGACAAATATACAATAGTAGAATATCAACAAAATTCAAATTTTTTCACTTGCCATTTTGTAATTAGATCGTCCAAAAGCAGATATGCCGTTCGGAGAAAATTAGCCGATAAAGTACTTTTAAAAACTATCCTAAACACATAACATTTAATGTATTCTACACATTTAAATAACTAAAACCGAACAAAACAGTACTTCGAATTACGGAATATAACTATGCAGTCACATAAACGTTTCTGCACATAACATCATGATATTAATATTGCATGCATAATTTATCTACGACTTAATTCAATCATTCAATATTACGGCTTAAACCAGGCATATTACATCATAATTTTATATAAATCCGCGAGAAACAACAAAAATCAGTATGCGGGGCCCATAACAGAAAAGACTAAAATAGAAATTTAATTTACATTAATATTTAAATCTAATTAAATTGACCATGTGTTTAGTTTTGCATAAAAAGATGTTTTAGTACAATATTATATCAAAAACAAAACCCATCTGTTATCTGTTAACTTATTTTTAAACATTAGTAATAGTAGTAAACGTTTCCGTTATGTTTTACACTTCATTGTCAGTTAAATAAAATGACACAAAACACACACCGAAATATATAAATTACTTAATATAGAGCTACAAAACAGAGCTTGACAAATTGAAACAATTAATTAATTAAATTATTACACAATAAATACAATTATTATTGATTAAAACCCTAAAACAGGAGAATGAAATAGAAAAAATATCATCCCCTTTAAAAACATACAGTTGTTCATTTCAATTTAGGTAGGTTTTTTATGCCCTCACAAAATGCCATTTGTCAATTTAATATTAATTTAAATCTATTTTATACCAATTACCATTCTAAAAACTAATTAAATACTTACAGCATTAAAAATTACATTTTAACTGATTAATATTGTCGTACTAAAAGATTAGTTAAGTTTTTGATAAATAACAAATATTAAATAAAATTATAATTGTAGGACAATCCCGTCACGCGGCTTTTTTTATGCACGGCTTACACAAACGCGTGCGCATGCGCGCGTACACACACAGAAACACACACAACTTAATTTATAATATTATTTAAATATAATATTTGTTGTATTGACAGCTGTCCGTCAATACTACACTAGCACTCATTGTGGTAACACGGGGTACTACTGACGCAATATAACCACTTGGCCACTAGTTTAGAGCATATTTTGGGTGGGGATGCAATTTTTAATAATTTTTTTTAAATATTATTTTTTACTGTTAAAAAATGCGACTAAGAAAAATAAGACCTTAATTAGACGAAATTTTGAGATACTGAGGGTGACCTTTCTCTACCGCCTCACCCACTTGACCTTTTAAGATGAAAATTTAATAACATCAATTTCCCATATACAGACGTAATCTTATCAAATTTGGTCAAAATCGGTGCAGTAATTATGGAGATATAAGGCGTGAAACAACAACCACACACACGTACATACGATCATCCGGAAAAATTCCATCCGGTTTTTTTGGATTCATTAAGTGTCAAAACGTCAAGATCCGGTGAAAACACAAATGCCCAAATTGGACCGATTACAATAATTTCCGATCTACAGCTAAAGTTCTGATATAGCGCTAGACGGGAAAGTAAAACTTATCTATTTAAAAAGAAAATTATCTCTTCTTTGATTGCCAAATCGATTTTAATTAATCTTTAAGCAGAGTCAATTAGAATGAAAAATATTTTTTACAAGAAGAAAAAATATTATTTTTCTTCAGGATGATGATTTAGGGTAGGAATTTTATTTTAAAGGTAAAGAGTTGAAAAAAAAATTAAAATATTTTTTTAGACAAACATGTCATCACAATGAAATACAGATAAAAACAATCACATATTTTTTTTACTTCAATATTTAATATTTTTAAAGCTTTTAAATTTAAATATCATACTATATTGCACAGTATCAAGCAACTTAGTAAACAAGTAAAATGTTCTACGATTACAAAAAAATAAAAAGAAATAATACTATCTACGACATCGTGCAAACATTTTCACTGTTAATAAAAAATAAAAATAAAAACATAAAACCAGTCAGCTGTATCACATGGTACCTCATAAAAAGATTACAAATTTGGTAATTTATTGATATATTGAAAGTATAGTAACAAAGAAAATCTTAATTATAACTATCTCTGGACAAGAACAAAAAAAAAATCAAAGTGTTTTAAACTAAATTTAAAGAACTAATTTAAAACTATTTTAAAATAAACTAAATTATAAACGAACAAAATCCTCATCTATGTACTGAACTTAAGACTAGATCGTGGATACCGGTGTTCTTTGATGGTTGGGTTTCAATTAACCACACATTTTAGGAACGGTCGATCTGAGACTGTACAAGACTACAATTCATTTACATTCATACATTCATCCTTATTCATTCCTTATCAATTCATTCCTTATTCATCCTCTGAAGTAATAACTTACGGTGGTTCCAGAGGCAAACAGAAAAAATAAAGTACTGAACTTCAATGATAATTCCATTAAAATTAAATAGGGGAACAGTACTAAGATTGTAATATCTAAATTAAAAAATGGCCGATGATGTTGCACGATTTTCCCAGCTTTTATCTGTTTCTATTCTTTGCAGTTAGATTACGCAAAGAAAGAAGTACCAGTCACACAATCATAATATGATGTACAATCTTAATATATTGACATCAAGATCATGTCACATAAAAACAAGCGTACGTTTAAAGTTAAAAAATATTGGATTACTAAGCTTAATATAAAAATATTTTACGTGTAGAAAATTTAACCCAGTCCGACGATTTATCTTTTTGAAATAAATTTCTAAGATTAACGCCAAAATTTCTTTTATATTTTAATATGCGTGTGTGCGTGCATGCGCGCCCCGCCAAATTTGAACGAATAACATCAAATCAGAAGGAAGTTGAAAATTCTAATATATCAATTTCAATGTCAGTAATTGTAAATAAAGTAATAATGGTATTACGCTATTTTCTAAATTTGAATATCACTTTGGGAAAAGTTTTATATTACAAAGTCTTTTTAAAACAGCTCATAACTTGCTAGAGAGAAATTTTCATTAGACAGCCTCATCCGAGATATAAATCTCTCTGATAACCCGCAATTTCTCTCCACTTTAATACTCTAACGTAAAATAATAATACCATCAATTTTCTATATTTAGAGGTCACGGTGCCAAATTTTAAGATTTTTTTTCTCCAGTTAATCCCAGAATATTAATCCAAAAATATGCCCGCAGATATATATTACATTCGTGTATAAATAATTTAACGTTGGTTTGTATTTGTTAAAATCTTGCGAACCAAAAAAAAACATCGTGATTTTTGGATCAAATACATATATATATAATATAATTTGATATAATTATAATAATTATATATATAATTACTATATATATAATTTGAACATTAGAATTGTTATAATATATTCATTATACATGCTATAATGTATAATGTATGCCAATGTTATAATAATACCAAGAAAGTATTATACCTACCAAGAAAGCCCAAAAAATAAATTATACATTATTAGAATGTATTAGAAAAAATTATAATGCACGTTAATTCATTATAAATTATTATAAAACTAGTAAAATATGGATGTTTAATTGTTTATGTCTCAGTATTTTATTAAACATTCTTTAAGAGAGAAAACTTTTTAATGTAAAATTTACATACAATTTTAGTATGGAAAATAAATTTTGAAACCCAGAGAGATGATTTTGAAACTTATTAAAGGAGATGTTGAATACGACAGGTTGAATTAGTATTTTTTTACACAGTAATCGTAAAAATTCAGCGACAGTCTTTTTTACTTCTCAAATAATTAAATATTATTACTGAAAATTTTCGTTAAAAGAATAAAAGGAAAGTTATTCGATGTTGTGCACTCACCTACGTGGTGGATTTAAAACTATGAATCTTTGTTATGATGTTTTTGTTTCAGGGATAGTAGGAGTATGAAGAGAGTAACTAAATAGGAATTGTGCGGTCTATCATTGTTGAAACACCTCGAATTCACATCATGCAACATGAAAATTCAATCACGTATTCCCCTTAATCTCGTATTATTACTTTCTTCTTAACGAACTACTTTATTATTCTTTTTAGTTTTCATCCGCATTTTTAACCTGTTCGTCTAATGGTGCGACAATAAAGTAATGAGACTGATTTTTCTTTGCAAGATGTGGCAACCCTGCAGCTTGCGTAGGCACACCAACTTTGGCCTTGGTCTATAAGCTACTTCTAATCCAAGCGGCACGTTGATGCAACTGCTCAGTTGTGAGTTGTGCTGTAATAAGTGAACACGTGTTTGTGTCTCTCGTCACAGAAATGAAACCGCAAAATATTGCGCGACGGTATGCCATTTCATTTTGCGTTAAATTGGGTGAAAACGCGACGACAACTTATGGTAAGCTTCAGAAGGCTTTTGGAGAGGAGGTTATGTCAAGATTTCGTCAAGATATTCGGTGGAATAAAATTATTAGTGAAGGCAGAACGAATGTTGAAGATGAAGACCGCAGTGGACGACCATCAACCTCACGGACAGATGTCAACTTGACCAGGGTGCGTGAAATCGTACGATCTGATCGAAGATTATCCGTGAAAATGATTGCAGAAGAACTCAACATCAATCGAGAAACGGTTCGTCTAATATTAACTGAAGATCTTGGAATGAGAAAGATTTGTGCAAAAATGTTCCCCAAATATTTCACACAACAACAGCGAGAAACACGGGAAAATGTGGCAGCCGATTTGTTAGAGCAAACGGAAATCAATCCAGACTTGTTGAGCCGTGTTATCACTGGTGATGAAGGTTGGTTTTTTCAATACAATCCAGAGACAAAACGCCAAAGTTCGCAATGGTGCTCAAACGGATCACCCAGACCAAAAAAAGCTCGCTTGTCAAAGTCAAAAGTGAAACGCATGCTTGTGTGCTTCTTCGATTCCAAGGGAATTGTTTATAAAAAGCGGGTGCCTCCTGGACAAACAGTTAACCAATATTTCTACAAAGAAATTTTAGAAAAACTTCGTAAACGAGTTCTTCGTATCCGTGCCAACATTGCTGATAATTGGATTCTGCATCACGATAATGCGCCATCCCATACTGCTCTGTCAGTACAGCAATTTTTAACCTCAAAACAAATTTCAGTACTACCACAGCCACCTTATTCACCAGATATCGCTCCGTGCGACTTTTTTATATTTCCAAGAGTCAAAATGGCGGTCAAGGGACACCATTTTCAAACAACACAAGATGTCCAAAAAGCTGTGACAGGGTCTTGGAGGATATTACAGAAGATGAGTTCCAGAAATGTTACAATCAATGGCAGAAGCGCTGGAATAAGTGTGTGCAATCAGAGGGGAACTACTTTGAAGGAGACAACACTAAACATGACTAAAACGGTAAGCAACATTTTTTTTCACATCAGTCTCATTACTTTATTGTCGCACCTCGTATATATATTCCTAACAATTATATGAAGAACTGCAGTTATACAACAAGCTTTTCTCTTCGAATCACAAAAGTTGTAAGTTTCGTTCAGGTCGAAGAAAAAAATGGCTGCAGAAGAGATAACAGATATTAACGGCTGGAGGAATGTGGTAGAGGAAGTCAGGGTTCTTCAAGAACTGTAGCGCTTGAATAAGTTGAAGTAAAGGAAAATTAAACAATTCTTTTCTGTTTAATGGAAGACTTGTCTTTTAATATAAGCTTATATATTTTGCAATCGGATAAATTTGTTATTACTTCTTCGAACAATCATTCATAAATCCAAAGGAAATCTTAGCTGATTTACTGTAAACGAAAATGTAATTCATCCTAATAATGACGAAGTAAAAACAGTTATTGACTTCATTTTATACACCTGCGTAACAAAAGAAACAAAATATTGATCCTACGTCTAATAGATGAAACTATTTTTACACCATGCTATAAAAATCGCTGCGATTCATTTTTAAAACAAATGAAATACTTTCTTTAACATACTCGAACATTTTTCAGTTTGTAATTAAAAGCGTTGAAAATTATACACTGCGATTCCTATGTATGAAAATGTGGTGAAAAGAATGTCGACAACGAGAAAAGCTGTATACAATCAAGCTTTTATGAGAGGGAAAATTAAAACTGAAATAAAAACTATTGAAATATCTACCTCGATTTGTTTTTATAAAACTGTTTATTAAAAAAATATACCATTGGAATCAATTTAAAATTTAAAAACATAGTAAATTTAAAATTGTTAATTATTTTTACCACGAATATGTACTCATATTTATAAATATTAAGTACTAAACTCAAATATTTATACAGTTTAATTTCTGTAGTTGATGAATTTCATTGGCCATATCACTCAAGTTTTATGATTGATTTATATCATTGATTTTTCTTTTTTTTTAACTAAAAAGTTGTGGTATATAACTGTGATGTAACCATAGGGAACAGAAATTTTTTTAAACTTTAGCTAATTTTATTGGATGACGGTGTATTATATTAGTCATTTTTATATAAGTAATAAATGAAGGTACAAAGATTGAATTATAAATGTTTTACACAAAATTAATATAATGAATGGGTATTACTAGGAGTAACATGTAAATTATCATTATTAAAAGTTCTAAACTGGTAATATTTAAATACCTTATTAGTTTTAAAGCTTTTATTTTATATTTGATTACAGCTGTTCCTAAGTAGAACAGATTAGTCTCGTAACAAACATATCGGAAAAACAGAGAGAAAAGTTTAAATTGTAATAAAAAACAAAATTTAATTTTTATGTTATAACAAGAGCATTCTTATCGTAATACTATTATTGAATAAATTATTTTTGTATTAAATAGAAAATGAAACATGAACAAACTGTAAAATGTCATTATTTTAATATTTAAATTATGTTTTTTAATCATATTTATTATTATAATTATCTTTTTAAATTATAAGGAAAATTAATGCAATTAATGCCTAAAAAATATAAAGCGTATAAAATTTTATAAACTCCTAATTGGCCACAATGTCACATTTTGTTCAGCTAACTCAAACCTGCCAATTAATTCTAACTGGAATAAAGCCACTGGGAAACACTAACACTTCCTAAGCCAAATTAACGATGCTTTCCTTGGGACTTGTTAACAGTCACTGCCATACAGCGGCTACGTATAGAATAGACATGCCCTACTTGTACATTCGCGCCTGATTATCACATAAAATTTGTCAATTTTCTTAAATAAAAAAGAGGAAATTAATAGAATGATTTTATAAATTCTCATAATTTCTTTTTAACGTACAATTTATTTATGAATTATTCGTAAACTAGGTAACACTTTAAGGTTTTACTAGCTAATATAAAATAATAAAAAATAGAAACCTCTCCGAATAAACTGTTTCATAACATACTCTCCACTCGATAATAACAAAACATATCATAAAAGATTTTTAACCAACATTTTGAAGTAAAGTACAGTATTACTTTCAATCACACGGTGGGTGAAAATGACTTTTCTTTACGTTTTGAGGCATGAAGAGTAAGGAAATACCATCACTTAAATTTTGGTTTCTTTATGTATAATATTTACAATTTAGATATGCTGTACTAGTGTATCTGAAGTGGTGCAAAGAAAATTTGATGAAGGTTGGTTGAATCGTTCTTGAGTTACACTCAATTTAAGGCTCAAAATTTTGGCTCAAAAATCTCTAAAACTACTCAGTCAATTTCACTGGAATTTAGATATGATGTAAAACTGTCCCTATGTTGTTCGTGTGAATATTTGATGAGTCGGCCTTTGATGAGTAATGTGAAGACTGGATGAGTTACACACAATTTAATGTCGAAAAAATTTGAGTGGGGAAAGTTAAAGCGTGGTTCGTTATGATGCTGCAAGTTACAACGTTGATGTTTCTTTATCTGCGATGTTTATCGCTAACAAAATTAAACCAAATTAAAAAAAAAGAAATATTAAAATATTCATACCAAATTAAATTAACGAAAAGTCTGTCTTCTTTCACAGAACAGGGCAATTTTTTTTTACTCGAGGAAAAAGAAAAACATATTACTTAAAGTAACAAGAATTTCTACACTGTAAGTGGTTACAGTAAATCGTGAACACTTTATTTTTTTGGAATATTTCGTACACTAAAACATTTTCTTTTCATATTCCCTCGCACAAACTTCAAACTTACATAGTGAATTTATTTAAAAAAAAATTATATCCTTTATTTCTTCAAACAATTTGTTTATCATATATGTTCAAATTTTTTCACTCTTTTTTCAATTATGCTGAAAATATTCTCATACTGTCTATTCTATGTTTTATCCGGATTACGCGGATGAAATATTTTACGAATATGAAAGAGAAATTATATGATCACGTAGATGATTTATTTCAGTAGCCGTGTTTGCCAGCATCATTGCTTTGTCCAATAATTTATAGTGCAATTTTATTCTATTATTCTAGGGAATTTCACACGAAACAAAATTTAAATATTCAAATAAAAAAAAATTTATATTATTACATTCAAAGTATCCTTACTCTAAAAAGTGATTACTTAACACCCTTTCTCAACTTTTCTTTCTTATTTTTATAATAAAGCAACTCTCTAGCGCTTTCATTACTTTCTTTTTTTTTATAAATTTTTTTTATTAACCTCCAAATATTTTAAGTAACAAATAATAATAACTTTGCTTTTTAATAAATATTATTAATTTTTACTTTCCCGGCGAATGCATCTAGAATACCTATATTAAAGAGGAAAGTATGGTGATTATGTCAAAAATTGGATCATATATCAAACAAACCGATGGCCTTATATCTCAGGATTGACATAATCGATTTTCTTGAAATTTAGCTCAAATATTTCTTTATAAGGAGGAATGATCTTTAATATTTTTTTTTTCAAAATTCGTTAAGAGGGTGGGGGTATATTGCGGAAAAATCAATTTCTATTTTCTTCAAAGGCACTTTAGAAAGAACTTTGCTTTGGGAAATTTGTTACCTACATCATATATACATAATCCAGTAGTTTAAACAAAATTCAACACCCACTTTTTAAAACTGAATAAAAAGTTTTCTTGTTTTATCTCCCATTGGTTTAAATATTTTTCAAACATTTTTTTGAAAGTTTATAGTATATATACATATATATATATATATAGAACTACCAAGATATTACTATATTTTTTTTTAAATATTCACTCCGGACCTAACTGACAGAATGTTTTTCAAAAGGTTCTTATTTTAACCTTTATTGAAGGGTTGTTAGGATTACAGAAAACTTAAGCTAATTAGTTAATTTCAACCAATAATGAATATTTTTAGAAAAATATTTCTTAAAATCTGTTCCCCACTTTTAATAAATATGTATTCCGCTTTATTTTTGTTTTTTGGCTCTAACTCTTTTAATTTTTATTATTAATAGCCAGGAAAGTCATGGGAAAATTTTTCAACGTTTTTTAAAATAAATATTTTCTAAAAGTCTCATTTACTTTTAAATATTTATATTTATTCATTAACAACTGAGGATTTTTTTAAATTTATGCTAACCTCTATGGCATGTTTTCGTATTCCAAGAACGGGAGAGTAGAACTACCGGTACTACTCTACCGGAGAATGTTCTTATTAGCAGATTGGCGTCAAGAAAAGATTAGTGTCTAAAGTCAAGTCCTATCAATCTAAATTTAAAAGAAAAACTGGAAAAAATTACTTTATAGAAAAAAATAAATTATTTTTTTTGAGTCGAATTAATTGTATTAATATTTTTCAGTGGATTAATTTAATTCAGTTTAAATAAGTTTTTTATATTTTTGTTCATAAATTTATTTCTAACAGTAATTTATTTATATTATTGATTTTATTATATTGTAAAAATTGTTTACATTCTGTTCTTGAATTTTTGGTGTATAAAAGTAGTGTTTCGATGATGATTTTTAGTATTTACTTTAATTCAACACGGTAATTAAACTTTATTCATTTATTTAACTTTGTTTTTCCATTTATATCACTGTATTAACCACATTTTTGGTTAATCTATAACATAGAAATGAGGTTCATAATGGAAGAGCTTCCAACTGTTCCAATTGATCAGGCGACAACTAGTGGTCATTGTCAAATGTTTAGAAAGCGTGGACCTTGAAACTTCCCTTGAAAAGGAAAAAGAGTAATCCCGCTGCAAACTTATTACAGACAATTTTTTGCTTGTTGTGTGTGATGTCTCCTACAGCGACAATGATGCTTTTACCACAGATTCGCAGATAGCTTCTGTACCGTGGTAGTCGGTGCCAGTTTTTCGTTCCACTAAGCTTCCACATTCTCCCGTTGCTCCCACCGATTTCCCATTATCAAATCGTTTTCAGGACCTTCATATGGAAGGCGGTAACATCGATATTTCTAAAAAGAATGTGGTTTTCAATCCTCCGGCGATAATCCTATACGGCATCACCGATGTTACCCGGCTTTATGAATTCATTGAAACGGTTTTTAAAACAGTGACTACAGCTTCTTACAGTTACGTGTTATCGCGAAAGATCTGGACTTCTAGAAGCGGATTAGTGACTTGGCACGTGAGCACAATCTGATCGGTCATACATTTACTAGTTACGAGGAAAGAGCCTTCCGGGCTGTACTAAGGAACTTAAATTATTCTGTTCCGATCAACCTTATTAAAGGAGACTTTAAGAAACACTCAGTCCAAAGTATAACTAATATAAGCATCGGATCTTAAAGAAACCCTTGTCGACGTATTTTGTCATTCTTGAGCCAAAGTATAACAGCAAAAATTATTTTAATCTGAAATACATCGCCAACTGTGGAGTAATCTTCGCAACGCCGAGATCATCTGGTTTAGTCCAATGTATGCGTTGTAAGTAGTACGGTCATACGGAAAACAACTGCACGCGGCCTTACAGATGCGTTAAATGCGCTGAGAGCCATAGGGTTTCAGATTGTCTTAAAAGTAGAAACACTCCGGCCATTTATGCACTCTGCCAATCAGACCATTCTACTAACTATAGGAGATGTGCAGAGTATGTAAGGAAATCATGGATAGAAAACAGAGGTAAAGGTTATCACCGGCTAAAATAAGACTGCCTGTCCAATCCTAATTCAGAACAGATGGTTTCCTTTGGTTAGGATAATAATAATTTCACATCATTGGGTAAAAGAACGTTTAGCAATCAGAATGCTTGTTCCACTGCTCGTCCAAGGTTTCATGCTGTGGCTGTTGAGAATGGTGCCGATAGTATTGCTGAGACAAATTAGAAAAACTGACTTCCAACATTGGGTTTCTGGGCTTCTTACTAAGGTTATCACCAAAATCAGTAAATGCCTAATCTCTGAAGCTGGCAATCTGGAAAATCGATGGCCTCGATGGTCACAGACAGGGACTGAAGGCTTTAATACTTGCCAAATCGTTGTACATTGTCTTTTCTTCAGAGACGTACTTCATATAACGTATTTTCTTTCGACTTCGAGGGTTTTTGATCTACAATACCAATCACCCTGATGACAGAGCGCTTGCAGGTGTTGCAGTGCTAATTAGAGATATGATTAAGCATCATGAACGGAGTTCAAAGCAGATCACATTCAAGCCATATCAGTTGAAGTTCAGGACTGGCTTGGACTGCTAAGATTATCTGCAATCTACTGTCCTCGTCACATGATTACGATTAACTCTTTTTCTGAGTTTTTCGCTATACTAGGTTCAGGATTTGTAACAACTAGACGCAAGTATTTAAAAGGATGCATTATTAACATGCACCTGAATGTAATTTCGGGATTGCAACCGATTTACTTGCCGTCCGATCCAATTAAGATGCCGGACTTATTGGACTTTGATATCACTTAGTGTGTTCGGTCGTAGTATATCAGGGTCGAAAATATCTACGACTAGGCGTCTGGTTACTCAGCTGTTCTGCTTGGTCAATACGATAATGATAAACAGAAAGACATCACCTATTCTCAACAACAATAAGACTGACTGGGAATCATATCGCATCTGGATTGAAGAAAAGCTGATAGTGCCTGTTCCACTGAAATATTCCGGTGACATCAATGACTCGACACGAATCTTGACTTCAGTCCTACAAGAAGCTGCCTGGCGCTTGACATCCGCGAGGAGAAGGATGTAAGTAGAAGGATGATGAGGGATGCCCAAAACAGACGAAGAAATCTCATTGTCGATTCCTTTTTATCAATTTCTGTATAAAATTTACTTAAGCTCCAAAAAAATTTAACCGATTGTAAATAAAAATTAAATGATTTTTTTTTCTTCCGAAAAACTATAGTATTGTTGAGACTGACGAAATTGTAATTGTTACCGTAAATAAATATGTGAGTTTGTGGTTTAAAAATTAAGTAATTAATCTATGTTCATCAGTTTTATTTATTTCTGTTAACTATTATAATTTCTTCGATTAAATGTTTTTTTTTTTTATTAATCTTACAGTTCTGAATGAATATCTTTATTTTTAAACATACATAAATAAAACTGCTATTGAATCCTCATTTCAAACTCACTGATGTCAAAAAATAAATAAGTTTAAAAGCATATTACATTACAATATAAATCATTGTAACACTGTAAGAAAATACAAAAAACACATAACATGAAAATAAATTGTATCATGTAAAGTAAAATAAGATGAGAAGACAAGTTTCGTAACTTTCTACGAATGAAGATTACTGCTTTAAAGGTATAAATAACGATCAGTGAATGAAAAAGGAAAAGAAAAGAATTTAAGATATTTCGAAAATAGAGTAGACAGAAATAAAGAAATTAGATGAGCGATTATCAAACACAATAATACGATTAACATGAAAAAATAGGTATAAATAAATAATTTATTAATAGATGTTTAATGAATAATAAACGGGTAGAACAATTAATTGAGTTAAATGAAAAGCAAACATTTAGAAAAGTAACATAACTGTTAAAGATTATGAAAAAATGAAAGAAATATATAAATATAAAAAAATACACAAGAAAGATGAATATTTATGAAATTACATTTCACTTTTTCTAATTTTGGAACAGCTACTACGATGTTATGAAAATAAACAGTATTAAAACATCGCCACCAACTGATTTATTATTATTGTTATTATTATTATTATTTTTATCTTTAACAAACACTTATGAGATGCAGGGTAAACGTTTTTTATTGTTTAACTTCATCTCTATTTGCTGATACGTGAATGGTGGTTGATTAAGAAAAATAAAATTTCTGAAGCCAGTGAAACAAAATAATTCTAAACAACGAGGTTATAATTCCAAAAATGTTCAATTATCTTTATTTTTTTAGTCTAAAATAATAGATAAGCAGTGTTTAGCTCATTAAATGAAATAACTGAAAAACTCTTTTTTAGAACATCTCTGAATATTTCTAGTAATTTTTTACTACGCTTTCTAGTAAACCTGTATTACTATAGAGCAGTTGACCAGAAAAGTTCAGGGAACAGATGAGGAAATTAATCATTTACGGAAAATTGTTTTACGTTAACGTTTTATCATTTAATAGGGGGAATTATTATAGAATTTTTTTTTTTTGTATTTTCATAAGAATATTTTTTGTTTAATTCAAACAAGGTAAAATTTGTAAACATACATTAAAATTTGTATTTATTGATAAAAACGATAAACTTATTTAAAGGACTGTATTCAAGAATTTTCAATTCATTAAATTTTTAAGGATAAGCGTAGGAATATTTGTTAAAAGCTTTTATAGATTGCTGATTATAGGTTTACCTAAATAAGAACTAAAAATGAAATGATGGATGATAAATACACCATAGAATAACATATTTGGTGTTGAAACGAATAGTATCCTATTATTTGTTTTCAGTCCAGAACAAGATTATTTCTCTTGCGATACAAAAACATTAATTTATAGTAGACATGAATATTTTATCTAGAATCCACAAAAATCATTGTTTTCTGTATGCGTTTGTTTGTTTGATTGTGTGTGTGCGCGCACGCGCGTGGTTGCATAAAAAATACAATCTTTCATTTTCACAGTCTTCAAACTATATGAGGTATAGAGGTATACACGATTAGGCCTAAAAAACCAACGTACTCACTCTCATACGCATTTGTATTACGTTCAGATATAGAATTTGCATATTTGTGTGTGTGTGTGTGTGTGTGTGTGTGTGTGTGTGTGTGTGTGTGTGTGTGTAATACATGCCATACAGTCGTGTACACAACTATTTGTGCGTGAATCTGGTAAGTTTATCTAAAGGATAGGAATCAGTCATTCAGTGCTCGAGCAAATGGTAATACGGGTAGTTACCACTGTGTATACTTGTTTGTTGATCCGTTACTAGCCCGCAGGATTTCCCCTTTTGTTCCTTTTTTTCTGTTCCATCAGTCTGGATCCGAACAGTAGAACAAAAAATGCCATACTGGCTGTAATAATAAAACAAAAAATGCGCCTTAAATTAACAGATGTGTTAAAAGAAAGAGCGACCAGAGCTCTATATAATTAATAGAGTTATAAAGAAATATTTTTATATTATTTAACAAACGTCGGTCGTCATACTCGTAACCAGAATAATACAATAAATAATTAAAAATTAATTCATACTGAACGTTTTTAAATATACTTAGTTGCCGGTAAATTTCAGAATTCTACTAATATTTAAAAAAAGTTAATAAAACTTTTTCATTGGAAAAATACATACCTATATGGAAAATATGTCGTAACTGATCCATAATTAACGCCCTTCAAAACCTACTGAAGATAAATTGATGAAGATTTATATATGCATTCTTACGCACTTACTGTAAGTGCACATTAGGAAATGATATTTGGAAATTCCAAGTTTAAGGGTTAAAATGAAGAAAATGAAATTTACTATTTTTTTTTTTTTTTTTTTTACCTAAAAACCAATTTCCAGCTTATTCGAAATTCGACTTTGAAAGTGGTAAAGAAAAGATTTTGAGCAATGATTGCAAATTTTCTCCAATTATACTAAAATTTTTCCGATTTATTTATTTTTTCCGATTATACTAAAGGAAATATTCAGTAAATGTGGGCTTGCAAATACTCCTTATATAAATATTTAAACACCATTTTTGGGTTTTCTTCAATTTCAATTTTTTTAACGTTGTGACGATGTACAGTGCGACGGCTCAACAAACAGCCACATCACTGTTACCGTATTTGAGACACGACTGGCTGCACCTGCCTTCGTTTACTTGAATATAAAATGTTGCTTAAAAACATAAAATAAAAAAACTTGACCATGACGTGAAACGCAAGTAACCATATAGCTCGGGGGCGAAGACGCGACGCAGAAGCTAGTATTATATAAAAGAAAATATTTAAAATAATATATATATTAAATATATAGTAATTGAGAATTTCATGTTAAAAAAACAAAAAAAAACATTTATGTTTGGTAAGTCAAAGGAACATAAGATGAAGAGAAAATGAGAATGCTGGTAAGAGGTAAAGGGAGGGAAAAATATATTTCTATTGTTGAATACTTACTATGCTTAGAAAATAACACATATCCAAAAAGTAAAAAGAATTTCAAAGGATGTGAAATAGTTCAAGTTACATTTTAGATAAGAAAAAAAAACTAAATTCTTTTAGGAGTATTATAATATTATAAAGCAACGTAGATAGGTAGGTAACGTAAAAGAAAAAGAGTATGTGCTAATGTACAGTTGTATGATAATCATACGTAAGCTCAGGTTTACAACAGAAGGGAATAAAATGTAGAGAAGCGGATTTTCTTCTCTTTTTTTTTTTTGATAAGCGCATTGAGAATATTATTTGTGCCTTGGCAACGCAGACAATTGTCAAGATGCATATTAGTGAGATAATATGTACTTGGCTTTATATACGATGACATCTATTCTAGCTATTCCCTTCCACAGCTTTAGTTCTATAGTGGAGCTTATAATAATACCCACACGAACACACCAAATTAATGGAAAGGAAATTGTTATATATATATCTGGTTTATGAAATAAAATGGAAGCTGTGAAACAATCGGAATATTTAAAAACTGTTTTGTTGGCGAGTAGAATATTTATTTAGTTTTCAGCCTCGCCATGGTATATTATGGAATCATAATTAATATTTCCATAACAAATATGCGTGGGTGCATATTTGTTTATAAAATTAACAAAAAAACGACTTATTTTTTGTTAAATTATAAACAAATTTGCAATTCTACATTAATTTAATATAATTACTTTCTTCATTTTATTCACTTTAACTTGCTAATTTATTTAACTTTGTAATACAATTTGATTTACACAGTGATATTAAAGTATAGAAATGATTCACATTTCAAAATTGAGAGATACTAGGAGGTACAAACAAGTTCCGATCAACCAAAAACAACTACTTAATAGTGTGTTTGAAATTTTTGTCCGCTATATTGAATCAAACTTTTTTTTTTAAATAGGAAGTTGTGATAAATTATTTTAATATACAATTTCACCAGAGAAAAAGCGATATGGAAAACCGTTTCTCGATAATGCCTTCGCTCTCAAGTTATAAGTAATCAAAATCGCAAAAATGGAAAAGTCACGTTGGTAATAAAACTAGGTAAACGCCTTTTTGACTTTTTAATTTCTTATTAACTTCAGAATTATATCCATTAACAAACTACTAACAGTTAATTTTGGAATTAACGGCTGAAATATTAATAATAACAGACTTTACACTAATAATAATAATACACAATAACTAATCATTTGGAAGGGCTACAACAAATTAAACGGCTAGTCAACTGAAATTATTTACTAATTAATTTAGTTAAATGTTTTTAGTCTGTGTCAATAAATTTTGAAAAATATATTAACGGTTTATAAATGTCAAAAATTTAAAGTATTATTAACTGTTATATTATAACATTGCAATTTGTATTACTTTACAACAATGCAATTTGTTAACGATTCATTTTGGCGTCTTACTTCCCAACACACAAATACGGGTTTGATTGTCTTCAAATTAATTACACATTGGAGAATTAAGTTGTAGTGGTTCTACCACTCCGTCATCCTGCGAGTATGACACTGAAAATGAATTTTTGTGTTTGAATTACAGTACATTCTCAGAATAAAAGTATGATTTAAAAACAAAAATTCTGGGAATTGAATATTATTTTGAATTAAATGCATTTTTCCTGTCATCAATTATTTGACTGGTTTGATGATATTTTCTATTCCTATCTGATCTTTATTAATGTTTTATCCTCATTATATTTACTGCATCCTATTTCTTCAAATATTTATTGCATATATTCCAATTTGTTTGTTTTTCTGTACAGTTTTATTTTCTAAAATCCCACCTTAAACCAATATAATTAAACCTAGATTCTTAATACAAAACCCATTAATCTAGTTTCATGATTCTATCAAGAGTTTACCAAGATTCTACCAAACGTTTCTCTTCATTCCAATTTGTATTAATATCTCACTTTATTATAATATTGTCAACCCACTTTACTTTCGACATCCTTCTAAAATCAAATTGGTTTTTCTATCTTTCCTATTTTCCACATTATCTACATTCCACTTAAATATATTAAAAAATTACTTTCCAATTTTTGGATCGATAGTAGGTTTTCTATGCATAGAGCTCTAATTACTCTGGATAACCTGTTTTTTTTTATGTCTGCATATCCTCAACCATCTCTTGTGATTATAATAAATTCCATCTTTGTAATAATAAAATTCTCCCATTTTTTATTATACTATTGTGGTTATCTTTTCTTAACATCTAATTTTTCATTATCTCATCCTTTCACACTTCGTTATCTTTGTTTTATTTTTATTTTATTATTTTTTTTTAGAAAATTCTCTCCGAGCAATAAAATCATGCCATTCAGTATTTCTTCTAACCTATGTTTGGCTCCTAGCAAAATAATAGTATCAACAACGGGTCCCAACATGTTTTCTCCCTGAATAATTAACCAAGTATAGAATGTTCCTTTAACTCTTAGATTCCCTATTCTGTACAATAGTTGAAAATCCTTTCAGGAAGGCAAGTTGGAAAAAAAAATTATTTTTTGCTGTTTTTCACCCGTATCAAATAACATTTAACATCAGTTATTTTTACTAGAAATTTGTTCATAAATCTGTTTTTTTTTTCTTGAATAAAATGTATATTATATTTTAGATAACATTTTTGCAAACAACATTACGTATAAATGTAAAATATGGCTGTTAGTGCCTTTGGCATTTTAATTAGAGTATATAAAGAACACTTTTTGGTAATTTTATACTGTAAATTTTCCACTGTATAATAATATATTCCACAATCATAGACTATTATGTATATTGTTAGAGAGAAGTAAAAATATTTTCTGACGGTACAACTTATTTTACCCGCCTCAATCAACTCAGAGAGTTTAGCTATAGGCATTAGATCCTTCCCTTCATTTTAACTCATTCTTTCTCTCTCTTCCTCTCAGTATTCTTTTAACATCAACGGCAGTAAAACCGCTCATAATGAAATCAACTTTAAATAATACTATGTAATGCAATAATTATTTACGTGTAATGTCGCAAATGTAATTATAGGGGTGATTTTCTACCATAATTCATTAATATAAAACAAGTTTCTAAGATAAATTAAATTTTACTAGTATTTGACTTTACTAACTTGGCGTCTACAATTCATCAATATGTACATCATCACTATAATTTTGAATAAATCACGATTCGTTAGTACAGCTGCAATATTAGAACTTATTTCGATCTGTTGTCAAATAATATCCGTTTATACATATTACAATAAATAAATCACAATACCTTGAATGTTATAAAAAAAAAATCAAATAATTTTTTATTTACTTAGATCTCCTAAAACGTTTTTATTTGTCATTATTTCTCCAAATAAGCTCAAAGCTCACAAAGCTTATTTGGGAATATGAAAAGAAATTTTTGTTACGTAAGAAAAATGCTATGCATGACGGGGATTCAAACCCGGGATTAGAACACTAATTAGATCTGTAAAAAAACTAAGAAATTATTACATTTTAGCAGTTAAAAAGATCTATTTATCGTCATAATTAAGATGTATTTATACGCGGGTGATTGGAAATTTACTATGTTTAATTGTTTTTTTTAAATTATTAATTGCATTAATTATTAACTTTGGAGTGAGTAACTGGTTTTAATGAAATCAGGATTGGTACTTGAACATCGTAAGGATAAAAGTTTTTCACTGATGAAGGAAATTGCCCAGAAGTTGAGCAGTTGTAAAAAAAAATAGCCCTTTAAACTTTTCACCGATCTTTACTTCAATAAATGTCTGCCATCCTTCCAATAATTTAAAAAAAAATAGATTATATAAAAATACAAGTAAAAAAAAGTCCTTCATATACATTTTTTTTATTAAAACCAAAATTAATAAAAATAACAACTTTACCAATTGATAACAACTAAAATAATTTTTATGTAAGTTTAATTAGTTATTGTTTTTTTATCAAAATATTTTAACAATTAGACGAGTTTTACATACATCAATTTTTATCATAATTGTCTAAAATAAAGTTTACAATAGCAGTGAGCTGATCAATGCTGATTTTATGTAGAACCATAAATTACTGTGCCACTGTGCATTAAACCAAAAATTCAGTATAATATCCATATATAAAGGTTCTAATTAAATTTCATAATACGATACCGATTTAAAAGGCTTGGACAAATATTTTATTATTAAATATTTCTGATATTAACAAAAAAGTAAAAATTTAGTAAACAGGATCATAAGAATCTTTTTATCATGGGTTTGAATAACGACCTTATATTTTTCGTACGTTAAAAAATGTATATAGTGTGTTCTCATAGTCTATAGTGTGTGCTTTTTGGTAATTTTATACTGTAAATTTTCCACTGTATAATAATATATTCCACAATCATAGACTATTATGTATATTGTTAGAGAGAAGTAAAAATATTTTCTGACGGTACAACTTACTTTACCCGCCTCAATCAACTCAGAGAGTTTACAGCTATAGGCATTACATCCTTTCCTTCATTTTAACTCATTATTTCTCTCTCTTCCTCCTAGTATTCTTTTAACACCAACGGCAGTAAAACCTCTCATAATGAAATCAACTTTATAGTGTGTCTATAGTGTGCATAGAGTCATACGTCTATAGTATCTGCTTTCGAGATTGTAAGGTGATTTTTAAAAAAAATAAAGTCTTATAAAAAAATATAATATAGGTTATGTTATTAAGTAAAAAATTATAAATAATAAGGATGTCCTATATAATACGCCAATATTGCAAAGAAATAATTACTGGGCTAGTGGCTACAAAAGAAGAAGGAACGGAGATTACATTAAACATTTTCAAAATAAGACAGGGAAATAAACCAACCAAAAGTATTTTTATTTTATCTCGTCAAAAATTATATTGAAATTAAATTTGATAAATAATACTCGTACATAAATATACTAAAGCAAAACTACTACTGTATAAATAATCTATACCGGCTGTTCAAAAAATGTATACACACTTTAAAATAGAATATCTACTATATTATTGTGACTATTATAACAATACAAAGGGAAAAGTTACCACAACACAACGTTGCTTCGTGCTATTTTGATAAGTGTTTAAACTGCAAACCACTGCCTGCTAACACTTTTGAACACGATTCTGTACATTCCTGATGACAACTTCCACAATAGCCACAGGGATTGCTTCACAAGCCATTTCAATTTAATGGTGTAATGTCTACGATATCATCCTATCCAACGTACCGATATAGTGTTATCAGGTAGGTGCGCATATCTGAATTAACGTGCGGCGAGGCACACTTGTTGAATTAAAAATGGATGATCGCCACCAAACAAAGTCCTAACGGATGGTAAAATTAATGTGTCCACCAAATTAATGTTATATTCAAGTAACCCTGACCAGTAACCGTACCTTGAAAAAAGAACGGTCCAATTACTCGCTTTGATGATAGCCCATTCCAGCCATTGAGTCCTGGAGAATTGACTTATCGTGCAGGCGAGTCGGTGGTTCAGTTCCATATTACTGTCTCCATTATGGTTACACCTCACAGACATTATCGTATTTCTAATACCACTTCAAAATTTCCTTTCGCTCCTCAAATGAGAGCCACGCTGCACATTCTCAACTGATTGTATCGCATCGCATCGTTTAACATAACGCCAACTGATCCAGTTGCTGGCCGATAGTACTACACGTTGAACCCGTAGCCTAACACGAATTGAAGCATACTGATGCATTACACGCTTTTAAAGTGTGTATATATCCTATACAAATGCTTTTAAATTATGTATATATCATATACGAATTGAAAAATCAGGCTTATTTTAATGCGCCCGGCTAATTGGAAAATTATAAATATAATCTAATCAAACTTAACTTACGCTTGCTTCGCTCACTAGTCAAGATTAACCAGCGAAACAAGTGTAGATTAAGTTTGGTTAGATTATATTTATAATTATAAGAAATAATGCAAATTTATTATATTTAATTTTCCAATTAGCCGGGGGCATTGGAATAAGCCTGATTTTTCGATTCGCCTGCGGCATATACATTATTTTGATATGCATATATATTATTACGGTTACAATAAATATGTTAACATTTTAAGGTCACTGTTAAAATAACTTTCTTTATTTACAAACAAAAGATTAATTAAATTAATCATTAAAGATTGATTAGATTAAATTAATAAATATTATTTAATTACCCATCGGAGAAAGCATATATTTATAATTTATTTTTTTAGATTTTCGTTTAGTTAGTTTATTTTATATTACTTAGCTAAGTAAATAAAATCAAACATTTAACAACTGTATTTTTGAAATGCATAATAAACAACCAAAAAGTTATCACAACCAATCAAAAAAGTCTTACTTTTTTTTACCTATAAAAGTAAAAAGCAGAATTAATCTACAAAAAAATAATAAAATTTTGGACTGTATAAAAAAGTACCCATGAAGTCAGTAAATGATTGAAATTTTGTTAAAAAGACAGAAGAAAAAACATAAAAAAACGAGTTGTTTAGGAATTCAACAGAAATTAAGAATAATCCAATTCGACTGTTTTAATAATGTTTAACAGTTACATCGACTGCTCTAATGTCATTTAATTTGGTTGGATAAATGCTTAATAATATCGCTAATCAGCATTAAAGTAATGTTGCAGAATCCTGATTAAAATTCGATAAAAAGTAGTGCTCACAAGCATGAGAATTTTAATCTAAGATTAACAAGCTAATCTTAATAAAAAATTAGGCTGAAAACCTACTTCCAGTCCGTCCGGGCGTTCTACTGGACGAATCGGGCTAATATTTTTTATTCTGTTCGAAATGACCAACACATATGTCACCAAGACGCATCGGACCCAACCTTTAGTCTCCTCTGAGAAATCCTCATAATTTCCTTACACGAGGAAATGTCTGAGGTTATAACTTAAAGGAATATCACTTTGAAGGTGCATCGATGCTTGATGACATATCTGCGAGCCATTCTGAAAAGAATAAAAAACAATTAGCCCGATCCATCCAGTAGAATTTCTGCAGAAGTGGAAATAGATTTTGAGTACGCATTTTAGCTGTGATAGGCAGGAAAGAGAAAAACAAGAGAGTGAGGGTTAAAATGTGTTGCAAATAGAATAAGTTTTTAACCAGCTTTTTAAAATATAAAAGATTCATTTGCAATAATAACGCTGTGGAGCTGCAAGGAGTCAGTAGTATATTTTAAAAGCTTCAAGTATACAGGAAAACTGTTACAGGATGACAGCTTTTAATAATCAATATATATATTGCTAGTTTGCTTGTTTCAAACAAACAGATAGTGTTTTATAGGTTAGTTCAAATTATATAATATTTAAAACGAAAAAAACAAGAATTAATTAATAAATATTAAAATAAATCAATAAATAAAAAATAATTATTTAAACAATAAATTATTTAATAACATATTTAAGTAAAAAATTCTATTAATTTTGTATTAAGTTTTGAGTTTCAAATAAAATTCACTTTTACAAGTTCTTTTTTTAAAAACAATGAAAGTTTTTGCAATTCAAAGAAAAGTTCAACATTTTATCTTTATAATAACATAATTTCATCTTTTTATGAAACACAACAAATGCAGAATACCTTTCTGTTATTAAGATATGGGATCTATCATTTTTTAAAACTGTAGACATTTCTTGATAGTTATACATTTGAACTACAAACTTTCAAAAAGTTTTAGAAAAATATTTCAATCGAAGAAAGATAGAACAAAAAAAGGAAAAAACATATATTTCAACTTTTAGAGGTTGGGGTTGATTTTTGAAAAAAAACTTTTCTAGATTATTTATATATACATTGTAGGTAACATGCTTTAATAAAGTTTTATCTAAAATGTCTCTTGAAGAAAATCGACATTGGTTTTTTCTCAAAGCTCCCACATTGTTTTGAAAAAAGGATATGTAATCATCTAAATCAATGACGATGTGTAGAAATATCTGATCTAAATCTGAAGAAAATCGGAAAATTCAATCCTGAAATATAAGGCCAAAAACAGTGTGGCGCACATATGAACATAAATAAGTATATATATATATATATTTTTTTTTTTTTGTCTAGATGAACTACTTGGAACCTGAAAAGTAAAGATTTGCAAAATAGCCGATATCCAATTTCTGACATGAATACCAACCATACTTTCTACTTTAATATAGCTATTCTAGCTATATTTGCTGAGAAAGTAATTGTTTTGTTTGTATTACATATCAAAAGTTGAAACTTGTTAGGTGTAGTTAGTATAATAGCCACATAATTTAAATTAAATTTTCGGTTGATTATTATCTGGTTAAATTCTCAGAAAAAAGATGTAAAACACACAATTTTGTATTTATAATAATATTTATCATAATACAATGTATTTATTAATAAATAAATTTCAATCGTTTAATTTTACTCGTTATTATATTATTATATACATATTTCTTTTCTTAATAAGTAAATTGATTTTCTTAAAATGTTTTAATGTGGAACATAAATATCATAGGTTATTCGTTTATTCATATCACTATAAATTTATTTTATGATATATTTCATATAAGATATAACGTTTCACTGTATCCCTCGTTACACTTAAGAGAACCCAATTTGCATATGAGAAGACCAATTCATGCACTTTGTGATCACATAGGCCATACACTAACAAAAAGCGTCCGACTATATTTAATCACGTCTCTTACAAAGACCGAATAATTTGACTGAACTAACGAATGAATAAGCAGCTAAACACTCAAAAATCTGTAAGTGACGAAGTCTATGTGCACAAACGTATACGGTTCATTTAAACAATTTCTTCTGTAATAATATATTTAATGTTGATAATAATGCTTTACATTAAATATATTCCACCTATCCTTACGAAAAAATACATTAAAAAATAATAAAAGAATAAAAGAAGAGAAAAAAATTCTACGACGTTATTGTTTTAAGTTAGAAAACAATGGATCTACTCCGATGTTTTAATATTTTATATATCTTTTAAATGGAGTTTTTCTCTAATGCCGCTCTAACTCGCTTAAAATTATTTTATACCTTGTTGAAGTCTTGTGACCTCTGATATTTTTTTCAAAAATCCTTCTGTTGTTTGCTTCTAGAATTTGAAAACAAGATAATTAGTTATTTATAATATAAAAACTATTTTGTATAGAAATATGTCGGATAAAGCTTAACTATTTAATTTTCATAATCATAGTAAATATATCTTACGCTACAAATACCAAATTTAAATCTAAAATAATCAGTTATTATGCAAATATTTGGCAATGTTTATTTTGAAACAATGTAACATTTACAAGTAGAATTATGTATCATAGATGCACCTATAAAATTTGATTAAAATGAGGCCCATTTAAGAATATTTTTTATGAAAATGAATGTATGTGAATTAAAACAATAGGAAAAATTACGGATTTCGAATCCGGGTTATAGACTAACCCACCAATCAGTTTATCTTCTGTGTTTTTTTATTTTTAATTAGTAATTTTTTTTTTAACTGGGTTTTTGGTATGGGTATTCATTTAATCTTATTCTGGTAATTATTAATTAGAAAAAGCGAATATTTTTAACTTATTAATTTTTAAACTTGAACCAAATAAAAAGGACTTTGCAAACTTTATCAAAAATAGGTTGCAAATAAAAATTATTCGTGTAAATCAGTATTGTCCAGATAGTTTTCACCTCATTTTGTTATTAAATAGATGATTAAATCTCTTTATGGCAGAACTGAACGATAGCATGAATCCTGGTAAAATTTTCGACACTGCTGGGTTATAATATATACGATACTACTGTCTTTTCCCCCTTCTCCTTTCAAATTACTTTTGGATAATATATATATAAGTTACCTTGATAAAAAAAATAAATAATTTTTCTATCACGAATGTTTTCACAAAGTTCAAAAGTAGTTATTATAATACATTAATATATTTAAGGTAAATAATTAAAGAAAACGATGGATCTACTACGATGTTTTAATATTTTATATATTAAAACATCGTAGTAATAATCTTTAGAAATTGAAAGATCTTTAAACAAGGAAAGGTTATTCCACACTCTTTCTCAACAATACTGGGCATTTGATACAGAAATTTAGGTACGAATGAACTCCTGTAACAGCGTAATTAGAAGTTAAGTTTTCAATATCTGGATAACTTACTATACAAATTCTGTAACTGGATGAGCTATATTGTTTATGCATGTTTGTATTCGTTGACAAAAGGTTAATTAAGTTAGGAATACTTTTTATTTTATATTAATTTAATGGAAGACGACCCAATCTTTTGGTTGACGTTGCAATTTTTCTCATTCGATAATTATTTGTAAGCGGCAAAAGCGTGTTCTTATCCGCTGGTATAAAGAACAGTAACTGATTGGAAGGAGACTGTAGTTATTTTGAATTGCAATTTTAAGAAATATAAACAAATAAGATGTTTTATAAAAATTTTCTTGTATTTTCTTATTCTTCAACTTTATTTTTTTTTTTTTAGTTACAAATTTTATTTACAATCAGTTACATCGAAGAGAATCGTTGAGTAAAACTGATCATACACAAACTATAAGAAGTTTCCCTCGAAACTTCACAATAATTCAAACTAAAATCAAAACTTGTGAGGTGAGTTCAAATCTCCATTCTCCTAACTTGAATACAAAAATTTCAGTATGCGTACAGTTTTGCCGATAGACTTTATTAATAAAAAGCATTAATATCGGATCAATAAAATAAGTATTTCGTGCGTATCATGCGAATAAAATTGAAAGTTTGTACGATATACTTAAGTTTTGCTCCGTTAATTAGCTAAGCCCTCTTTATTCTTATTGTAAAGTTTGTATTAAAATATTATAAACAGTTTTAAAATAAATTTATTTTTAACTGTAACAAATAGAATTAATTATTAATTTTATCAATTCCTAAACAACCGAAAGAAAAAGACGAGAAAAGTAATTAACAAACAAAATTATCCGCTTCCAATATTTTAGCTGATGTAATCATAAAAAATTGTTTTTTAATAATACATTATTATTAGCAACAATCTATGATAATATGCTAAATATATAAGTCAGAAAATTTATATTATACATTTCATAAAACGTATGAAAATATATATTTTAATTTTAATTTTAATGAATAAAGTTAAAAAAAAACCTTTCGGTAACATTGGGCTAAAAATTTGGTGGGAAGAAAGATTTTGTAAAAAAAAAAAGCAATATAAAATACGCAGTAGGCATACTTTTCAATAAATTATCAGAGTTATTACTGAATTAAAAATACACATCCTGATTAAAATACCGTTGTTACATAGAGCCTGGAGTCAATTATTGCAGGCAATATTCTGACCAGGTTATTCAAGCAGAATGAAAAGCAATTAAATTTCTAGTCGTTTTGTACTTCCGGCTGTCATCTCCCGTTGGGATCTAATGGGCTTGTATGCACAGTACTACACACAATAACGACTTTGTTAAAATTTCATATAGAGATAAACACAATAAAGCATGTTGAAACACAAACGTTCTACCGGTACAGAGTAAATAATATTCTGCCTCTGGGAAAACAGTTTCTTAAAATATTCTACAGCGGCACTGATATAACAACCAAACCCCTTATAAACAGGAAATGAAGATACTGTACCGCCTTCGGAGAATTCTTGATTTCATATTTACACACCAAAGTATTAGGAACATTATTTTATATCATAGACCTATATATCTATCTACATACGGGGTGACATCTGTATGTCACATTGTAAACTACTTAAATTTTTTTTGTATTCATACATATGTAAATCTTTTTATATATCTATTATATCAAAAGATTTTATAAATTTTTATTTTTAATAAATAATGTTATAAAATGCATCTCGATATGCAATATCAAAAGATTTAAGTTATGATTAAAAAAAACCTAAGCTGAGTTTATTTAAGATTTTCAAACCTTGAATAAATAAACTTAGTTTATTAAATTAACCCAACTTACTTTTTTTAAATTAATTTAAATATTTCGAAATGACATATCGTGATGTATTTTATTACGTTATTATTAAAAATAAACTTGTGTTTATTTTCAATAAATAATTAATTAGTAATTAGCACACTCCTGCAATTTAACGTAAAAAACACAGGTTAATTTTTAATATATAACGTAATAAAATGTATCTTTAAAGATACATTTTAAAAATTCTATCTTTAGAGATTTACATACATAAAACTACAAAACTTTAAGTGGTTTACAATCGTGATATAAAGATGTCAGCCCATTTATAGATCGATAAATAGGGTAATCTATAATAATACTAAAGTTAACTAAGTCAAAATAAACTAAAGTTTATTTATTCAGGGTTAAAATTAGTAATAAAATAGAAAGATAAAGAATATTAACAAGATTCATTATTAATAACAAACTAGGTGGTAAACATGTTCGTTAATATCTATTTTAAATGCATTATAATCAGATTAATACATTGATCAAGAGCTACCTACATAAGCTATGCTCATACATATATAAATTAACTACGTTTTTCGTAACGCTTTTTAAATAAAGCCAATAAAATTTACAAAGCCAGAAATGTTTAATTAATATTTATTTTAAGATATTTTTCTAAAACATTATTTTTATTTTTTAATGTATTACCTGCAAACATATGTTACAAAATTTTTGCATGTATTATTATTTACGTTTGTATTAACATAATAAGCTGATAATTCAAAATGTATGTTACATTTTGGACGTTTATTATTATAAATTAAATTAAACTAATATTGTGTACCTACTTCGCAAAAAAAAACTTTGTCGTTAGAAGGGCAGATTACCGGAATTAGTTAAGAAAGAAAAGATGTTGCGCTGCTGTAATGGTTTTTGAAAATAATATTGCTTTCGGTGTTCTAGCTAGCTTCGGTATGTTTTATTTCTTTTTTTGTATTTCATGTTATATTAGTATTATGGGCCTTTTATAATTCTGCGAGGTACTGTGTATTGTTCTACTATAAATCCATTATAACTATATTTTAAGCGTTTTCTTCGTTTTTTTTTTTACATGGTTATTGAGTTGTGACTGTATCAATTGCTTAACACTGACACTTGCCAACAACCCACTTTGATACTATCATCCATAATTTGTGCGGTTTTGGAGTCATGTTCCAGAAAAAAAAAGGTTCAAATTGACCAAAACTTACTAAAATTTCAGAACTGATTTTTTGATCACCCAAGATTTTTTCCTGATTTTTTCCTTCACTCAAGATCACATTTAAGATTATTGTAAAACTGAAGTACTATAGTAAAACTAACTCACACCTGAGGGTGCTCGCAGAAATCTGATTTTAGCTTCAAACTTGATATTCTGAATTTGAATCAATCAGAAACCAGTTAGAACCTTACGATGATCGCAAAAATCTTATTTGAGTTACAATTTTGATGATTAGGGACCCTTGGCTTACCCTGGTGGTAAAAATTTAATTTTTTTCTTTTTAACATGTCACCCTTTAAATTATATGGAAGCCTTGAAAACGTACCCAATAACCAAATTTCCTTCTTAACTCCATTTTATGTTAACCGATTTGCTTGAAAATCAATAAGGTTTTGTGTCTACTAGGTTTACACCATCCTACAAAGTTTCATTTAAATCGGTAAAAATTGCCCCCGGTAGAACGACAAAACCTGAAAATGTACCTAAAAACCCCGGGTTTTCGCTCTAATACTAGTTCTTGTGAATCAATTAGATTGAAAATCAATAAGGCTCTATTCGCAATAGATCACTCCAATAAGTTTAATCAAAATCGGTTATATTTGCATCCGGCAAAGCAAATAAAACATTCGTACATGTGTATATAAATATTGCAGAATCATGTTCAGGAGATTCTAAAACGTAAAGAAAGGTTGGTCTTCCTCACCCCAATACCTCCTTAGAAAATCTGACCAAGCGCAGTAGAGATTTCTACGAACGTTTTGGAAATCTGCAAAAAACCGGGAGGAAAATTAGGAAAAGAGAGAAAAAATGAAGGGAAATAATGATGACCGAAGCCAGGAAAGAAGAAAGAAGAAAAATGAAGGAGGAAGGTAAAAGAAAGAAAGAAAAATGAAAAGAAGAAGAGATAAAAGAAAATGGAATTGGAGGGAGATGAGCTGGAGTAAAGGATTTAAAACTGAGAACAAATTTAACTGGTAAGAAGGATAGGAAAAAGTGGGAAGGGGAAAACAAAGAACAGAGGAAGACAGTAAGAACATGTCAGAGAAAAGAAAAAAGAAAGAACATAACATCAATTTAAAAATGAAAGGATAACAGAAAGAACAATGAAGAAGAATAATTCTAGAAGAAAGGAGAGAAAAAATGAAAGAGAGGAAGATAATAAAGAAGAAAAATAATTGAGATTATTGTCCTAAATGCAAGGTAAGATAATACTTACAGAAGACAAATTATAATGGAATAAAGAAAATTAGGCAATATGTAAGTAAAGGTGCATAAAGTAAAAAAATAATAAATAAATTTAATTCCACCAACAGAAGAATACAAGGTTATAAATGTTAGCAAAACATTTTTTTCTGATCAAAGAATACATATATTAAACGTGAAAAAATCTTCTATATTTTTACTATTATTATAAAAATAAAAATGTAACCCTCATTTCTTCTTTGAAAAAAAACATGATTTTATGAATGATACCAAGCTACAAGAAAATCATTAGTGAAAATACAAAATTGGATTTAATACTCCAATCTTGGAACGAGTTTGAAAAGAAAACTTATTATAATAAAATAAAGTTAAAAAATTACGCAATAAAAATGACAAATAAAATCTGATACTTATTGAAGTAGACAAACTAAAAGTTCATTAACTGATGTTAAAAAATAAACTAGGATGAAAGGATTTTTTTTTTATGCTAAGAAATGTCATTCTGTTACTAGTAAGAGAACGGTAGTTGTAAAATTTATTTAAATTATAGAAGGAATAAATTTAACTTAGTCACTTAATCAACTCTTCTGCTACACACACACGCGCGCGCGCGCGCACACACACACACACATATACAATTCTCTCGCTCATATTCTCTCACTACATATACATAATAATAGTAAAATAATAACGAACAAATATATAAATAATAAAACATGAAACACTCGTACTCGTACATGAAATACTGTACTCGTACAGTATTCATATCATATTTCTTGAATCAAGTAATTTATATTTATTTTTTCCGAACTTCAAACTGACGCTTGTTAACATTTATCAGCTTCCTCAGATTTTTGTCGAGTGAAAAACTCGAAAAAATTGTTGGGATTCAACCCATAATTTCCCGAATGAAAGGCAATTTTACCACTAGTATGATATATATAAACATTTATTACACACACACACACACACACACACACACACACACACACACACACACACACACACACACACACACACACACACACAAATATATATATTATCATCCTTTATAATGGCACAGTATACCGTATTAATAATTAAAAAAGGAAAATTACTAATTAAAAGGAAAATTAATAATTATGAGGGAAAATTACATTTTTCTCATGCAATGTTTGTCTTTATTTCGCTAGTGCTTTTATAATTTAATTCACAAATTCTTGTTAAGTTTTCTTATTTAAATAGAACAGTAATTCGCTAAGAAAAGATTCGTGGTTAAAAGAAGGGAGAAAAAAAGTGTAAATATACTCTATTTAATATAAGAATTCTACTTAATAAAATATTCACAAGTTATAAATAGACTATTTTAATTTATTAATACAATATAGGATTTCGTAGCAATAATTATGTAAAAAGATTTTCTTCCTGCCTTTAATTCAAAACTCTATATAAATAAACCGACAATTTATTTACAAGAAGTGATCACTTACAAATGCTAAACGATTTGTTCGGATAACTTACTGAAATCGGAATCTAACTGAAAAAGAAAAACTTTTACTTAAAAATAAAACATACGAGTATTAAATAAACATAAGTTCTATGAGTAGAGAGAATGAATAGTATAAGAAACTTCTGAATTTTACACGAAGTTAGAAAAAGAGAATATAAAAGATACAATGAAAGTTTAAGTTCCCCTTTAAGTTTTTCTATTTTATGTATCGATAGGTATATGATATTTATATGAGCCCCTTTCCTTAATTTTTCCTATAGTTTTTTTATACAGGTATTTTTTTCATCAACTTATTTATTAATAAATTTGTTTAAACAAAATAGTGACTCTAAAAGTGTCTGTTCTTCGACGATTTTTTATCCGCTTACAATCTGTTAGATCTATTTTTCTTTCATTGTACAAAGTAAAGGAAGTATTGTAATCGCGAAAAGTTCAATTTTTCAGATTTTAACGGAAATATCCATTTTGACCATCCTTGAATCCATTTTGACTAGTTTCGGCGTGACGTCTGTACGTACGTATATATGTAAGTAAGTACGTACGTATGTACCTCGCACAACTCAAAAACGATTAGCCGTAGGATGTTGAAATTTCGGATTTAGGACTGTTGTAACATCGAGTTGTGCACCTCCCTTTTTGACTGCATTCGACTGAATCAAAAGTGTCCAAAAAAATTCCCAAAATCCCCCCCCAAAAAAATGGATTTTGGACTTTTTCTTAACTGCAGTAACAGTCCCTCATCAAGAGCTTTTCAACGATATCATAAGTGGTATTTATTTTCATTGGTTCCAGAGTTAGAGCCATAATAAATTTTAATTAATGAAATATTTAGATTTATAAGGGGAAAGCACATCTGTTCGAATCAGACTTCACCTCCTTTTTCTTTTTTTAATTTAAATATTTTGATTTATTAATAATTATTAAACTCTTGATTGTAAAAAAATATTTACGATAAATAATAATTCAATAACAAAAAAAAAAAAAATATCAGAAGTTTTTAATGAAATAACATTTATGTCATTTTCATTTTAAAAAAAAAAAGTGTAAATGTAATTTAATAGACATACAAGGAAGTCACGTCTTATCCAGATCAAATTTTTAATTTTAATGATTGGGAGTATGCAGTTTATAAAATTTTGGATTTAGAAATGGATTTCTATTTTTGGACAATAATTACTTTGCTAATTGGGGTTTTTTTTTGTTAGAAAATCATTTCTAAAAGTATCATGTGTATATATAATTTAATAGGCGTAAAAGGAAGTCATATGGTGCCCACATCAGATTTTTTTTTATCTGTTTTAGAACATATTTTTCATTTAGTTCACTATTTATAAATATGCTTAAATATCATGGAATTTCTTTAGGAATTAAAATTATTACGCCTCTCTTGTCAAAATTAGAAGAGATGATATCTGTATTCTGTAATGACCAGAAGTTCTTAAGGAAGGTTTTCACCTTTCTATAAAAACGAAGACGTTTGCTGGAAATCAAATCAAATCTAGTGGATATAGCTTAACGATTATAATTTTCTTTATAATAAGTGACTTAGCTAAAATCAATTCTTAATTATAATCATAATTTAGCTTGAAATTAAAATTAAAAACAAGTTGTAACAAAACTATTTATAGTCTACAGTTTTTTACAACTCTATCTTGATGATAAATCTTGTTTAAATTAAATAGAATCTATTAAATTTTATCTAAATCTTTTCTATATTTTTTATCTACTACATAAAATACAGCATTTTTAATAAATACTTTTTTAACATTTATCGTCCTACACAACATAATATTATAATCGTTTAATTGAAATTATCTGTATAAATTATTAAACATTCTGCTTAATACATCATTCTATCTTCACTCAATAAATCTGTTTTATCAGTGTAATATCTAAGGAACAATATTTAAAGTAAAATAAATAATTTTCCAATAAAAAAATATAATAAAATTTACTGTTTCATTTTATTACCAATGTCATAAATAATACATAACACGATATTAATAAATTTTACAATGATTCCACATCAACTAAAATAGTAAAAGAAATTAAAACAAATTTAATTTTGTTTTACCGATAAAAATTTGTATCAAAATAAATGTACGTTGAAATCATAAAAACAACAGAATTTGTAAAAATCCACGTATTAAAAATTTGCCGAAAAAAATGTATTTTGTACAAATTTAAAAATAAACAGCATTTATTTTTATTAACTCTTTATGATCATATAGCAATCACAACAATACTTTTACTTCTCATGTAACCAGAAACAAACTCTTTTTTAAACATTAAATCTTTTCTTAAGACGATTTTTGTTTTTTTTTAAACAATGAGAAGAATATTAATTATAATATGGAGGTTTGTTCTAGTAATCAATAGATAAATATCCTACGTATGTAATTTATAATAATAAAAGAGATATTTTTCAAATAATTCTTCATTATAAAACTAAAATATAAATTCAAATTAATATTATTTAAAATAAACTAAATGTACAACTAACAGGCATGGAAACTATAAAGCATAGAAAAATCTCCAGGGATTACGTAAAGTGTTAGATAATTAAAAAAAAAAAATTGGCTCTTAAGCAGTGCTGCTGCAATGGGACATTGATCATGTAAATGTGTAGGAAACAGCCGTTAATTATGTTAAAGACTTTTTTAATATAATTAAAAACCACGTGTAATTTATAGCTTAATTAAGGCAGTTAGAAAAAGAAAACCGAAATGTTTTGCCGTTATATGTGAAAATTTTTCAAAAATTTGAGATGAGATGATTTTTTGTAAGTAGCAGATTTTTACTGTGACTTCTAAGAAATTATAAATGAATTTTGATTAACCTTTATATTTACCCGAACGCCCAAAAAGCAGTTTAATTTATTTACGGTGTATGTATGTATGTTTGTTTATTCCACCGCAGCAGCTCAACGGCTCATCCGATTTCAATATATGAACCACGCTGGAATCCTTACGTTACCGGGACAGTCATATAATACAATCAATCAATCAATAAATACACATTCATATAAATACGAATTAAAACAAATACTAGGCTATTTATAAGTATTATATGAGTGTGTATTAATATGATAATAAATTAAAAAAAAAAAATTATACTTTATACAAAACTGTCACCCGCGCGATCTTTCATTATCAAGAGTTACATAAAGAGCAACGTTTGAAACTCAAGGGCAAGTTATTGCAAATGATGAGGATTATGAGAATGAATTTGGCGATTTACTTGATAATATGTATGATAGTGAAATCATTATCAATAATGTAATACCAATTGATATCGATATCAATTCATATCAAATATGAACTCTATTTTACCTGATCTTACCGACGATCGTCCGATACATATTTATCAGTTGAAGCGTAAAACAGCTCCTCTCATCAACGTTATGAGAGAATAAAGACAGAGGAATTGGCATGGGTCAAACTATTTCCAGACAGTAGGGATGGGTACAGAGAGTACCGGTCAGTGTTCACATAACTCCACTCGACTACTTCCATTCACGGGTAATGAGTAATGAAAGGAGATTACAAACCAACGAGTATGTGTTTTACGCCCACTCAACAGCAGAGTTACATAAAGCTCTGAAAAATATTTCTGTTTGTGGTCGCTTACGCCAAAATGGAGTTGAGTCTAATAATACTGTTCAAAACGTTCACCTTCTGATGCATAATATTCGAGGGACTCGAGGTCACGTTAGTAATGTCATCACGGATCTAATAGCAATGGTCCGAAATTTAGGGGCTCTGAACTTCTACATTACCCTGTTGTGTAATGAACTGCAATGGCCGAATATTCTACCTTTTTTTTTGGCAGTCGTGCTTTTTAAATTTAACTTTAAGAAAAGAAGCAAACGATTTAAAAACACCATAAAACCTTAATTTAGCATGGTGTGAAGTGATTACTTCAGTCATTTTTTGTCTTCAGTCATTTTACCAGTTTGATGCAGCTCTCCAAGATTCCCTATCTAGTGCTAGTCGTTTCATTTCGGTATATCCCCTACATCTTACATCCCTAACAATTTGTTTTGTGCATTTAACAAATATTTCAAAACAGCAGTATTTAAAGTTATTTATAAGGGAATGATTTGCAATAAAAATTACATTTTTTTTTATATATTGTTTCTGAAATTATTCCTAAAATAGTCTTAAAACCATTTATAAAGGAAAACATACATTCAATAAATAAACGTTTTCAAAACTTCTGTTAACAACAGAGAAGCTTAATTGAAGAACAAAAAAAAAATTCGTAAATTATATGCAGTTGTACGAATTTATTGTTGCGTATTTTTCCCGTTGTTCTAATCAATAAACACCTTGGTTTAATACCTCCGTTAGGTGTACTAATTTTATATTCTAATTTCGCTAATTCATAATTCAATTAAATATCCTTGTCAGCCATGATAAATATAATTTAATACAATATTTAAATTTCACGAAATAAAGTATTACATTGTTGTATATGCTATGAATTGATGATGATATATATATGAAGATAGTATCAATTGTAGATAAAGACTGAAAAACACAATAAATTATTTAATTGTTACTATTAAATATAAGCTGTTAACATAGGCCAACTGAATATAAACAAATTTACTCTTACAAATGAATAAGAAGATAGATTTTATCTATTTATTTACTTTTACAAATGAATAAAATGAAAAAGACATGAGTCTTAACAGCCGTACATTAAACAATGTTACCAACAAAGATAAGAACAACTGGTGAAAAGAAGAAAAAATTAAAGACAGATAGATTTAAAGTAGTTGATTAATCTATAGTAGATTTCATTAATGAAAATGATTCCATTAATTGGATCCCAGTATTACTAACCTTTATCTATAACGTAAAGATGAACTGTTTAACATAAATTAAAACACTGGAATAGTAGTTGTAAATCAACTATCCACAAATAAACATGAATTTATTTTCAGATTTATACTCAATCCAGTCATCTTGTGAGGGGATTAAGACCTTGGTTTTTTTTATACAAACATAATTCCGATGTAAATTAAAATACAAAAAAGGAAGAAGAAAGAACCAATGATAAAACAACAAATAAAAAAAAAACAGGATGTTTTCACTCTTATTTTGATACATCAGCAGTATATATTTACGATTGGGGTTTTATACGTTAGAATTCAGTATGCGAATCACTCATTTAAAAAAAAAAATAAATAAAATAAAAACATTTTATGCAGCGAGTACTACAGTAGGCTATAGGCCTAACTTCTAACAACTGGCGTATTTCCAATTTACCCATACAAAAACATAAATTTTATTTTACTGTTTTAATTTAATAAAATAAAACAAAACATGAAATTTAAAAGTAATAATATTTTTGTTTCTATTACTTACTTATGGTAGTAAATAAGCATTTATTTATATAAACGCATGTATGCTTTTATATTCTTGTTTTACAAATAACTATTATTATTTGTAAAATTATACGATTTTAGAAAACTTCATATAAAAACAAAGCAGTATTTTATTTATAACTATCTTCCGCACAAACGCAACTATAAAACTGTTTCATAGTTTTCGGCTGAAATGAATTCAATGACATATAAAAATGTTTGCATGAACATGTACATTTAAACACATGTACATGTGTCAGTGAAAATAAATTATAAATTAAATCTCTATAAACCGTAAATAATCTCGTATATTTTTACTCTAAACGTGATTTCGATGAATAAATTATATCTTCTAATGGAGATTAAAATTTTAGTGACAGATTTACATTAAACATGCACATATTAAATTTAATAAACTTAGAAATAAATAAGTAAATCAAGTTTTCTAGAAGTTATATACAAATATTTACCGTCGGATAGTGTAGCCAGAATCCGATGCGTTCGTTATCCTCGTGGTTGTGATAATTTAAAGATATTCATTAAAGAAAAAAAATTGTCATTTAACCTCATCAGCCTATCTTGCTGGTCTAGTGGTAAATTCGTCATCGTACATCACTTAACAGGTTATTTTCTAAGTTAAGGTCGAATTCTAATACAGAGTCGAAGGTTCAAATTCTAGTAAAAGTTACTTTTACACGGACAAGTTACTTTTACACGGACAAGTTACTTTTACACGGACTTAAATAGTAAACGTGGATACCGGTAAATTTTGGTGGTTGAGGTTCAATTAACCGCAAGTCTCAGGAATGGTCGACCTGAGTCTCTACTAGACTACACATCATTTACATGTCATAATATCTGCTTTATCTCGTTGGTCCATGGAGAGGAGGGTTGCTTATTTTTCACCAGTTGAGCAGATTGCAATTAGGAATAATAATAATGTTACTTCATTATATTTATGTTGGCTGTTGTCAAGGACACATATAAAAATAAAGTGAAAGAATTTTTTTCTTTAATATCTTAACCCCTAAGAGCGATAGGGCCTCAATCTGTGGCTTAAGGCCTTCTCTGGTATAACAAGAAATGTATTCTGAAAATTTGAAAACAATCGATCGGTTGGTTCTCGCATTATACTTTAGCAAGCAAACAGACAAACTTTCGCATTTATATATAAAATTTCTGTAGGTTACAACATTTTAATTCTACAAATGTATTTATACCTATGTTTTATAATGGATTAAGATTTTTTTTATATGCCTAAATACGAGTATATATTGCAAAATAATGTTTTTCTTGAGGAAATTTAAAAGATGGTATATGACAACAGGCTTCCTAAAGGAACACTATCTTCAGTGCTTTAGCACTACCAAATAGGCAAATTTTCACCATTTTGACATATAGTTGTTATTTGAAATTTTTAACTAATAATCGTACAAATACTTATTTATTTTCCAGAATTTTGTTTTATAAAAAAGTTAATAAAATGTTTTATATTTTGACTGATTAATTAACACCACAGAAGCTTACAAAAAAAGTTGTGCGTAATAATATGAAACAGAAATATTTTACAGTATGAAAATATGACACAAATTTTTTTGATGAAAATATTTCAAATTTTTCATTCCCCGCTTAACCGGAATTTTATTTTCTGGAGTAAAAATAATATCTTGAAAACGAAAATCAAAACATTACACCAATTTGGAATAATTAAAGTTTAATACTTAATAAAAGATCTAAACATAATTACAATGAGTGATAAAAAGATTATATATTATCGGTATTACAATTTTCTAAAGAAAAACAAAAAGAAAAAACTAAAAAATCCGAATTTAACGAAATTTTACATGCACGTTAAAAAATATAACACTAGTTACAACTAGAACTTGAAAACTAAACCTTTTTAGTTTTAAAACTTTATTCATTTTTTTAAGAAAAAGAAAGGAACCAACCTTGTTTGGTAAAGATAAAGCGCATCCAGGAAAACATTTATTATGAAACGTGTCTTCTATTCGATAAATTTTGCACCAATCGTTGTTCTAAATATTATTATTGATTTTATTTTATTTTTTTATTTATTATTTTTTTTTTTTTGGTATTGCATATAATAAATTCTATAAAAAAAAAAATAATTTTAATTGAAGTACTCAAAAATAGTTGTATTATATTGCAGATTGTTAAGATTTGTAACTAAAAAACGTTTTATTATTTACTTTAATTCCGAACAGCAAGACAACCAGTCAAAGCTACCCGAACTTTTTTTTATGAGACAAAAAAAAACATTTTACAGTATTAAAAAATTGCCACACCTCTTCAGGCTTTGAACCGACAACAATCTGTATAAGATTCAGAAACTCAATTTAGCAATTATTAATAACATAACATAATTAACTGATTATTTAACTCTAATACTAATATGAGAAGCTAAAATGTAGTTAATAAATCTCACCGAAAAGGGATAGCCACAACAAAACAATGACATGTTGTATAATCTTCATCTGACAAAAGAGACCGTAATATAAAGATCTAATAATAAAGATAAATCATAACGTAATAACAATACATAAAATATGCGATAAATAATATATTATAAAAAACTATGAACTAATACCGCATATGTAAACATTATACATTTTTTGCACGAACTATTTTCACTAGCAGTTTGTAATATTTGCAAGCTCGTTGAAAAAACTAGAGAAAATATTCGTTGGTATGATGTTCTGAGAAGTTTTATTTTATATTATATTTAGTTTTAAGTTTCATCTAACAAAACTATCAGCTATTTTATCGGTACGATAAATGTAAGATTCTTCTTGCTTTCTATTTTTTACTTATTTTACTTTTCTATTAACTTTCAAGTTGCTCCAAAAAATTATCTGTTTTAACCCGTTTAAAGACAACTTTGTTATTGTATATATAATACGTACAATAATGCTCATTTATGTAAAATGACTTACGAAGAATGTAACAAAAATTCAGTACAAGTTCTCCTGGTGAAAATAAAGAAGAAAGTAAACATAGGTTTGAAAACCGTTCGTTAGCGATTGTAGGATGGGGAAAGATTTCGCCTGGATTTTTGCGCTTTCAGTAAATTTAAGCCAAACTGTTACTTATTAGTAACCAAATTAAGGGATAAATTTTGTTTTATAGGAAATCTGACCTAAAAAATGGAAAAGAAACCGACCTCGGAGCTGTATTTTTAGTCGTTTTTGACAAGTCTGCGATAAACTACAAAGACATGAGATCAAAAACACTTACATGTTTGGGGTAAAATAACTTTCTCAAATATGTAATAAAAACTTAAAATGTTTTATACAGTACTTTCAAAGAATTTCATCCTGAGAAAAATGGTACAATTTATGTACACAGAAGACGTAATATTTTCGTAAGAACAAAGGTAAGAATTTTGAAGTTTATCAAAAACAAAACATATTAAAATGTGGCTGATTTTAAGTAGAAATTAAACGAAAAAAATGTTCAAAAAAAACCTACGTTTATTCATCTTACCACCAACTTTCATTAGTACATCAAATTTATTTTCCTGTTTTCACTGGAAAGAACCTTTGATATCCTTTTTAATATTTAACTGTTAATGAGTTATGATTGTATGATTGTTAAAAATAAGACCGTAACTACAATTGTCTAAACGAATCAATTATTCAAAACACAAAAAAGGATTAAAGAAAACAAAAAAATAATAAATTTTAACATAAGGTCAATCTATCTAAATAATAAGTCCCCTCGATATTTCATTTTTTGTCAAGGAGACTTACAGGTTTAGGAATTTTGTCGTTTTTAATACCTTTATATCGCGCTAAACTGTTTAATTTATTCACGATCTGTAGAATTATTTATATTCCGATATATTGCAGTACTGGTATCTGTAGCAGTGTGAGTATACGGATCAATCGAAATTCATGATAATAAACAACGAACAAATTCCACAGTCTGACAAAGCTAAATATCTTTCTCTACACTTAACTTAGATCTACGGCTTGCCTGAAATAACAATTTATGAACCAAATGGATGCAGTTAAACTACAGGTATCAAAACATTTATTGGATATTTAAGAAAAAATCAAAACCGCTTTAGAATAACAAATTAGTATTACACAAAACATTTTTAAACCCGTCTGGACATACATCATACTATTGTAGGGTAAATTTAAAGCCATAGTAATATTGAGATACTAGAGATTTCTGGTCAAAATTCCTCTAATTTTCTGATAATTAAATTTTGTAAATAACAATTAATCTTTAATAATGTCAGTAAAAGAAAAAAACACTTTGTATTGATAAGGACTGAAAAAATTGTATAAGTAATAACAGTCGTTTACATTAAAAAAAATAATTTGTAGAAGTCATAAATTAAAAAATTAACACTAACTACGTATTTTTAACTAATAAAAATTTCAATAAAATATACATTTTATGACAAATCTTACATCATTATTAGGCCTATCCGGATATAAAACTGATAAGAAATGTAGTAAACAAAGTGAAATCTAAAATTATCTTTCCAATTAATTAGTTGTTATTAATACAAAAATTATGTAAGAAAATTAAAAATGCTACAAATAATTCTACTTCAATCATAACACTAAATACAGTAATAATTATGTTTGAAGCAATTTAAACGCAAATATTTTTGTTACTTTTCAGTTCTACTCCAAAATGTTAAACTTTACATACTGTAATTAAAATAAAAGACATTAAGTATTATATAATTTATTGTGGATAATAAAATTTTTACTTCCTTGTACGAAGTAAAGGAAGTATTGTAATCGCGAAAAATTTAGGTTTTCAGATTTTAACACAAATATCCATTTTGACCATCTCTGAATTCATTTTGACTAGTTCGGCGTGATGTCTGTACGTACTCAAAAACGATTAGCCGTAGAATGTTGAAATTGTGAATTTAGAACTGCTGTACATCTAATTGTTGCACTTCCCCTTTTTATTGAAATCAACTGAATCAAAAGTGTCCAAAAAGCGCAAAATCCAAAAAAATGTGGATTTTGAATTTTTTGTTAATTGCACAAATAAGCCCATTGAGAACTTTTCAACGATATATAATAAGTGCTAATTATTTTAATTGGTTCCAGAGTTACAGCCAAATAAAATTTAAATTAATGAATATATGAATCTTACAAGAGGATGGCACATACATTCGAATCTGACTTCTTCTCCTTTTCTATTAACTACTTTTTATTTATTGAATATAAAGATTTACGAGGGTTATTTTTTTTCAAGGTCCGATCTGTCGCGAAATAAAAACCCGCGCAAAAATCGGCAATGCAGCTGAAATTCATCGACAAGTAAGTAATGTGTATGGTGAAACTTCAATGACTGACAGCAAAGTGCAACAATGGTGCAGGAACTTTAAAGCAGGACGTACAGATGTTCATGATGCAGGCAGTCAGGGAAGGAAGCGAGTGTCAACCGATGATCTCGTTGAGCGAGGTGATGAGGCAATTTGAGAAAAACGTCGGTTCACAATTTCTGTATTGAGTGATTCGTTTCCTGAAATTTCAAGGTCAGCTTGTGAGTGAGAGACTTCAGTACCGCAAACTGTGTGCGAGATGGGTTCCCAAGATGCTGTCCGACCATCACAAAACAATGAAAATGGACGCCTTCCTAACGTTTCTCCAGGGCTACCACAATGAAAGAGAAGATTTTTTGAACAAAATTGTCACAGGGGACGAGACATGGGTCCATTTCGAAAATGAAGAAATAAAAGAACAATCTAAACAGTGGATGCATTCTCATTCTCCCAGTAAACCAAAGAGGTTCAACAAGCCAATCTTCTCCAACAGAAATTGTATAGCTACTGTGTTCTGGGAGCGGAATTGAGTTCTCTTGGTGAAATTCATGGAACGTGGCACGACCATCACTACAGCCTCATACTGCGTGACTCTTCAATGTCTACGAAGGGCAATTAAGAATAAGCGGAGAGGAATGTTGTCATCAGGCATTGTCTTTCTCCATGACAATGTTCGGCCGCACACTGCAGCTGTAACAAAGAAGCTCCTGCAGCGTTTTCGTTGGGAAGTGTTTGATCACCCACCATATAGCCCGGATTTGGCTCCATCCGATTTTCACCTTTTTGCTTACATAAAAACGCTGGCTAGGAGGTCAACATTTTGCCACAGACATCGAGCTGCAGACCCTCATAGAAACATGGCTGAAAACAAAGGCGGCTCCGTTCTATGACAAGGGTATTGGAAAGTTGGTACCACGCTACAACAAATTTCTAAATCGGAGTGGCGACTATGTAGTGAAATAGCGTAACTATGTAAGTACTTGTTACAAATAATTTTTTTTTTATTTTCACTGTGGTTTTAATTTCGTGACCGATCGGACCTTGAAAAAAAAATAATCCTCGTATAAATAATTAAGGATTGATTGTAAAAAAAATAATACGATATATAATAATTCAATAATAATAAAAATAAGTTATTAATAAAATAAAATTTTATGTACTTTTCATTTTACAAAAATGTGTTTATATAATTTAATACGCGTACAAGGAAGTCATGTGCTATCCATATCAAAAATATTTTTTTATATATAAATGATTTTATATCCCCTAAAGAAGTTACAATATTGGTTTTAGTAATTTCATTAATATTGACAGACTGTTTCAATTACACGTAGAAGTATTAAAATATATTTTTAAATAAAAATATAAATGGAGTTCATGATATATTTGAATAAAAATATAAAAATTCTGTATTAATAAAATACTAATAGAATATATGCATTTTTTTTGTTTACATACCTACATTTACCTTGAATGAATCATCACTGAAATTTTTTTAGAAATTATTTTGTAGCCAAAAAAAAACACAATTAGCAAAGTAATTATTGTAAAAAAATAGAAATTCATTTCTAAATCCAAAATTTTATAAATTACATTATTCCTAATCATTAAAATTAAAAATCGGAGGTGGGTAACACATGACTTCCTTGTACGCCTATTAAGTTACATTTACAATTTTTTTTTTTTTATAAATGTAAAGTACATAAAATTTTATTTCACTAAAAACTTCTGATATTTTTTCATACCTTTTTTGTTATTATTGAATTATTAGTCATTGTAAAGATGTTTTAAATTGACAAGTTAATTTATTAATAAATCAATTTATCTGGTTAGAAAATAAGAGAAGGAAATGATGTCTGATGTGCCTTTGACTAAGATCTAAATATTTCATTAATTAAAGTTTTATTTGGCTATAACTCTGGATCCAATGAAACTAAGTACCACTTATATGATATATATATATCGTTGAAAATCTCTCAATGAGAGCATATTAGTGCAGTTAAGCAAAACTCCAAAATCCAAATTTGTTTGGATTTTGTGCTTTTTTGGACACTTCTGGTTCAGTTGATTGCAATCTAAAGGGGAGGTGCACAACTAGATGTTACAACAGAAATCCAAAATTTCAAAATCTTACGGCTAATAGTTTTTGACTTATTCGAGTGACTTAGTCATGCTAAAACTAATGAATATGGATTCAGGGATGGTCAGAATGGATATTTCCGTTTAAATCTGGAAACTGAAATTTTCCGCGATCACAATACTCCCTTTATTTCGTATAAGGATGTAAAAAGTTTACACTTTATTATAAAAATTTAACAAATATAAGTAATTAAATTAAATAAACCATATTTAATCATACTAAATATTATATAGATCTTTTTTTGAGTTAACGGGCATTGACTTTTTGGTCCTTTTGCCCTGTGAGAATGGAAATTGTAGCGTATGAAAAATGCCATGGGTGACCAGGATTCAAACCCAGGACCTCCGGATGAAAGGCAGAGACACTACCACTTCGCCATGGAGATCGGCGGTGTGGTATTATACTGATTTTATTTGTTTTTATAAAAAAAAAGTGTAAAAATCCTCCACAGATCTGAATACAAAAATGAATATGCAGGACCACTTATTATTTTTAATGTATACTGTAATATGATCTTTAAATAATGTTTTTTAAGCTAATTGGAAGACCGTAAAAAAGATTTTCATATATTTCAATTTATACAAAAAAAAAAAATACTTATCACATAAAGTTCTCCTAGATTTATACATTTTTTCTTGGAAATGAAATCACATTAAAATGTTAAATTATTCGGCAGCTAAAATTTACAATATTAAAAACTAGAAATAAACACAACAAAATTTAATCAGAAAAAAAATAGTTATTAGTTCTGAATCTATTTTGCTGGCACAGTAATTCCTTTTCTTTGGCTGTAAAAAGAGAAAACAATACTTGATAGCTTGAGATATTGAATAACAAAGTACTAAACTGCAAACAAGAAAGCGTACAAATAACCGGTTTTTTTTTCATTTAAAAATAAAGGAATTTTCCCAACTACCAAGTAAGTTGGAGTAATTTATCAATAACGACAGAAACTTCATTGTTCAATGACAGTAGGGGACCAATATCTAATAGCATTGTAGAATTAAAAATTTATTCAAAATCACTTTGTGAAAGTTTCCCTATCATAAGAACATTAAACCGTTACCCTGTTCATTAAATTTATTTCAATGAAGGGGATTGTTTTGATTGATTTAAGTTTACCGTTATTTATATTTTTTATCTTATCCAATCCTATAAAAATAACTTGTTTAAAGTTGTGGTGGGTATTTGAGTGTGAAGTTTTCTTTAGAAAATTTTTAAATCAAGTACTCTTTCGAAATTTACTGCCTAAAATTATACTTCTTTTTATTTTATCGGTCAGCAGCGGTTATTTTACATATATAAATATATATATGTGTGTACTCTTCTAAATGAGTATGGTTACAAATACACAAACGTTTAGTTGTTACTTTTTAGTTGTTCTATAATTTTCTGAAATATTAATATAAATATTTTTAGGTAGATAAGAAACCTACCTATTATAATGGGTACCATGATTAGACTTCGGGAAAATTTCGACATATATTCACTTTTCACATCCCCCAGACCCCAAATCCATCGTCAGTTAAAAAGTTTATATATAAATATATATATATTTCACTTTCTTGTGGATAGGTAAGTTTCCGTAATTTTCCGTCAATTACTTTCAAACTTGTACATAAAATATAATTAACTAAATTCTCGGTCGAGTTCATTAATCGGTGAAATCGGACCATTGGAGTGGAAGTGGTAGGGCTTTTACAAAAAAAAAAAAAAAATATCGCTATAACGTTCCTCTTAAGTAAAATATCGAATTCGTTTAAAGATCCTACTATTTTTTGAATAAGGGCCTAAAACTTATCTAAGTAAAGTTTTTTTTATATCACCAACCATTGACCCATAGAGTGGCAAAAATGGGGTTACGAAGACAAAATAAATCATACCTCCCTTAATAGGCATACTATCGAATCGGTTTAAAGTGAACGATAGTCCTCTAAACATTACCTAAAACTTTTGTCTGAAACAATTTGGCTTGTCGTATGCGAAACATGTAAAACTTTTTTTGACATAATCATTGTCGTATTGAGTAAATTTGAAGTTTTTCTTAACTTTAAGGTGGAAATCTTTTTTATCCCCTACTTAGCACCGGTGAAATCTACCTCCGCCTTCTGGCGTGACGAAAAGGATTTTTTTTTTAAATCTAGTGGATATCACAAAAAATATTATCAACTTGTTAATATTGTAAGCAACTGTTTCTAAGAAAAGGGTTTTTTTCAGTACGATTCTTTAAAAATCAATGTAACTCAACCAATTTATTAAACTGCCTTTCAGTAATATATTGACATGAACTATATTGCTCCTGTAGAAGGAATTCATTTTATTTCATTTTTCCTTTATCGTATACCTAATATAAAGACAATTTTCGTTTTTAATAACTACACGTAATTTAAAACTGCTACTTTTTCTTTCTAAAATATAAATATATTTAATACAGAATATAACCGCCGAGTGGTGGAGTGGTAGTGTCTCGGCCTTTCCACCACAGGTCCCAAATTTCAATCCCGATCAAGTATGGCATTTTTTCATACGCTACAAATTTCCATTTTCATATTCGCACGGATAAGCTTCTTTGTAAACTTCTATGGTGAATTAATACATTAGTCAACAATAGATAAATATTAAAAATTTAAAAACACGACTGCCAAGAAAAACGTTGCTTGTTTTGTTGTTTATTATAGGAAGAGCGTACGGGTGAAAATTTTGGATATAGTAAAACCATGTTTTTAAATTTATTTATACACACACACACATATTTATACAGCTTATGATACTCAATGTAACGTAAGGATATGCATCTAAATCGGTTCAGCCGTTGAGCTGATTCGAACATAAATACATACACTTCTTTTTGGGCAGTAATGTAATAAATTGTTTGAGTACGAACCTCAGTGAGTATTTATTAAAATTAAATCAAAAATGTTTTAATTTTTCAAAAATCTAAATTTACTGTACAAAAAAACAGCGGTTTTTAATTTTTATAAATTCATAAGTTAAGTGTGTTATTAATAAAAGTTGATTGTTTTTTGTTTTTCATAAACTTTATTACATCAATTTTCTCAGAATGAATTTTTCTACACGTTTTAATATTAAAAGTTACACATTTATTAGTCATTTAACAAAGTTATTTTACTTGAAACCTAAAAAAATGATTTTCGTCACCGAATTTTTCTGTTTTACGTTAGATATCTTAAAAACTGCGAAAAATACAGTAATGGTATCTGTTTTATCTGATTTTTCAGGACTAAAGATAAAAAAAAGATAAAATTTACCCCTAATATACTGAAATTTCGCAGGGGGAACTGAAATCCGCGCAAAATCTTTCACTAGCTGTAACTCAATAAGAAAGCGTTTTGGGATATGTTTGTAAGAACGTTTTTCCTTATTTTAAGTCTATAATCAGTTTCCAAATTATTTTCCTTTCCTTTTGAATCACCTGAATATGTATGTATGTATGTATATTTATATAAATTGGTACAAACGTTGAGCTGCTACGGTGGAACAAACATACACACATATACTCTAAAATCATTATACTTCTTTTCGAGCAGTCATGTAAATAAAGAATATTTATATAAATACATCTTTACAAAATATAATATTTCCTGGTTTCTTCCACTGAATAGTTATTTTGAGATTATTTTTTTTCTTTTTATACTATTTGACGCACTCTTTCTTAGAAGTGTGACTTTGTAAAGTAAACTGAAATACAAGAAAAAGAATGGCAGAATCGCTTTTCTAAAGTGGTATTCACAACATAGTTGGTTTTTATGATGACCTCAATAAGATGTTGGTGGCTGAATATCGTCTATATTTTGGGGGTTCACCATATTCAGTCAAAATAGTATTCTCAACTCTAACTGGAAACCCTTTAACTGGAATCTACAACCTAACAATCTACTGTTCTATTTAAATTGAATTTTTTCTCTCTTTTTTAATAATGTTATTTTTTTTCTTAGTAAGTCATTATCTATTTACAGTGATACAATGAATTTTTTTCGGTATATACGATATTACGTAGCCCTAGACATGTTTACTTACACAAAACCATAACAAGTTTATCTTCTGCAAAATCAATTACTATAAAAACAAATAATACGACACATTGTACACTTTAAATAAATAATAACTGATTATATAACTTTAATTAATAATTGCCAAAAATTTAAAATTATTTGTACTCCTTAAAATATTTTATAAATAATTTAACATTTAAATATATTTTACAGTTATTTACTTTATTTTTAAACTACCCCGTACATTATATTGTAGGTTTTTGTAAATAGAATTTCTACAAACTAATTTTATAAATCACAATACAATAATGGGAAAAATATATACATATTTATTTTCTACTTAACAATAAAGAGATTTTGTTAAAACGGTAAGTAGTAATTGTTTTTCAAGAAATGAATAATGACTTAGAAAAGAAATGAACTGAAGTCTAAAGAACATTAATTTCTGCGCTTTCATCATCAGTTAAGAAGTTAATAAGAAAATGAAACTAATTAAAAAATAATAATAACAATAAAACTAATAAAATAATTTTTATAAAAGATTACTGAAGTAGTAATTATTATATTAAGTGTTTTTAAAAACATTTTCAAATCTCCGTAATTTTGTTTTAAAATTAAAGCTACTTTATGACTAATTAAGTAGCTTTTCTTTCCTATTGTTATTATTTTTATCTTTTTATATCTTTTCAATTTTCGTTATATAATACTGTTATAAAAAACAATGTAAAAAATAAAAGTTCTGTTAAGAAAAATAATATGGATCATAGTATTTTTACCTTTTCAAAATTAAATAATTGGATTTATAATGAAGGCAATTAAGACTAATTATATAAGTATCACTGTTAAATTAAATTTAAGCATCATTATTTTGTCTGAAATATAATTATGTATTAAATGATAGAAAAATTGAAATCCTAAAAAATGATTTATTCTTTTAGAGATCTTGGTATAAATACAAAAAAAATTATTAGTCTAAGAAGTAAGAGCAATTATTCCGCAATTATTAAGTTAAATTGAGATAACTTTCATATATAAAAAAATTAATGTATAAATATTTTTGTATATAGAGTGATTCACAAAGAAAGTAACAAAATTTTATGACATGTTGCACTGGTGAAAATAAGCAAAGTTCATGTAAACATAGATTCGGAAACGCTTCTTAGAGAGTGCCAGCTAGAGACAGAATTCACCCTGATTTTTACGCCTTCGGTAAAATTAAGCCAGACTGTAATTCTTGAGACTCAAATTAAAAGGTAGATTTAACGAAATGAAATCTGATCTAAAAAAAAAACTGTAAAAAGAACAGATCTCAGAAGTGTACTTTTAATAGTTTGTGAGAAACATTTTGTATAAAAAAAAAAAAACAAACAAGAGATTGGACTCGAAAAACACATTATTTATGTTTGGGATAAAATAACATTGTTAAGTGGGTAAAAAAAACAAACGTTTTAATTAAAAGTTGTAGAAAATTTTATTTTGAGTAAAATAGTATCAATAAAGTCCACAGAAACTAAACACAAACGTAAGCATATCGAAGTCTAATAAAAACAAAATATAAAACGGGTTTTGCAATGGAAATGCACAGCGTGATTATCATCAAAGATTTCCTCCAGGCCACAGAATCTTTGCTTCAGAATTTCAGTGCTTACGTACTACTGGATCTTCTTCTTCTTCATATACTGCTTAACGGCAAGAACTACATCCTAACGGAGAAAAAAAAACATAATTCAATGCATTAAACGAAAGCCGCCATAATCACTGTTCGTCGGATAGAAAGCAATATCTACCATGGCGGAGGACATTCTCAGCAGTTTATTTACTTTTGTTTGCGTTTGTATTTGTTATTTTTCTAAAAAATTTTTTTTGTTTCGTTTAATATCTAGTTATAATCGGCCAGATTTTGATATATTTTGTTTTTAATAAACTTCGAAAATCATACGTTTTTTTTAAGTTTCTGTGGACTTTGTTTATACCATTTTATTCAGAATGAATTTCTCTACTACTTTCCATTAAAAATTTTATGTGCGTTTTATTCATTCATAGTCAATTTACGTCAAACACGTAATAGTGTATTTTTAAATACCACTCTTTTTATTTTACACTATATTTCAGAAAAACTTGTACAGTTGTGGGAGCAACTTTTTTTTTAGTTTTCTGGTCAGATTTCATATAAAACCACTGAATTTACCGGTTAATTTTGGTCCTAAAATTTACAGTCTGGATTAATTTCACCGAAATCAAAGGGTATTCTTTCGACACTCGTTAACGAAGCGTTTCGGAACCTGTTTATATGAACATTCTTACTTATTTTCATCAATGAACATTTCTTGAAAATTTCTTACATTCTTCGTGAATCACTTTGTGTATGTGTATGTGTATGTATATATACATATATAATCGACTGGATAAGATAAGAAAAAATTTAGGGCCCGTTTATTAGAAGCTACAAGCACAAAGCTCATATTATTTTAATTATGAATCATTCACAAAAGCAGCATGTCATACTAAAGGAAAACACGTCCACAACCAAACTTACTAAAAACTGAAGAATAGGGAAATGAACTTGGGTTAACACATATACATAGCTCAGGCTTATTCAAAAAGTTTTATTTCCCTTTTTTGCCTAATTTGATTCTTTACGCCATTTACTTAAACGCAAGTTAAATTATAACTATGTTAACTTGCAAATATATGTATATTATATTTAAATACGTTTTATGTTTAAAATTATATAATAGTTTAGAGAATATAAATTTTTGATACTTTTAAACTTGTTTTTTCAACGGTTAATAAGGAAAGACAAATTTATCATTTATTTTATTTGATGTAAAAATACGATGTTAATCAAATACTATACGCAAAATAAACTTTTATTTTTTTCATTGTTCATATTATTTTTGCTGTGGTTAGAGGAACTAAATTAAGTTTAATTATGCGGAATTTTTGCTTTTTACATTTTCATTACTATGAAGAAATTATTCAATTCACTTAAATTACTTTTAAATTTCAAAATTGCTATTATTACTTTCCCGTGTAGCGCTATAGCAAAGTTACAGCTTTAAAAGACTTAATCGGTCTAATTTCGGCATATGCAGTTACACCGGATCTTTACGTTATGAAACTTAAGGAACCCAAAATACCAGATGAAAATTTTTCAAAGTCCGTATGTATGTTCGGTATCAGCCTCTAAATCAACTTATATCTCCAGAATTACTAGACCGATTTTGATCAAACTTGGTCAGATTACTTTTGTATATGGGAGTTAATGTCATTATATGTTCAACTTAAAAGTCAAGTTGGTGGTGAAGCTATTCAGTAAGGTCATTCTTAGTATCTCGAGATATCACCTAATTAAGGTCTTATTTTTTAGGCACATTTGTTAATAATTAAAATATGATAATATTTGCAAATTTTTTTTGCAAAATGGTACCCCCACCTAAAAAATTATCTAAATAAGCAAGCGGCTGAGTGCCATCTCATCACAAGCAATGTTGCTGTAGAGCTGCTATAGTTGCCTGTTATATTGTGACATCACAGGTGAGCGGTAGAATTAAATGAATGAAATTAAATTAAATAAATTAAATACAATTATTATATACATCTTATCGCTACTTTTCCACATAATTACTGCCCAAATTAATGCAATTGTTATACTGTAAACAAGTTTTTAAAACCCCTCGTCATAAAACTCTGCCACCTGTGAATAAAGTTAGATAGTAAAACCGTTTCTCAATTTCTCGCAGTATCGGAGACCGGAAGTTATCTCCGAATAGCCCTAAACTGAAATAACCCTGAAAAATTCTGCATGACGTTGAATAAATTGAGAAGGACCATAGAAAAGAAACGATGCAACATGATGAAGTTTTTCTACATGACATACTGCAGTAAGCATTCAACATCAAATCGACAGTTTCAAATAGGAGTTGTTTAACCATCCTTCATACAGCCCTGATTTGGCCCCCAATGACTATCACTTTTTCCCGAAAATAAAGAAATTGTTAGCGATGCAGCATTTTGAAAATGACGAAAAGTTGAAAAACGGTGTTACTGACTTAATTCACAGGTGGCAGAGTTTTATGATGAGGTTATTTAAAAACGTATTTACAGATAAGATAAGTGCCTTAATTTAGACGGCAATTATGTAAAAAAGTAGCTATAAGATGTATGTAATAAATTCTTTATTTTATTAATTGGTGTTTTTTTAATAACAAATCGGATGTTACTTTCCGAATAGCCATTGTATATGTGATTGAGCAATGTACCAAATTAGACTGAATACAATAATCTTTTTTTATTTTACTGTACTATCTTAGGTTGTTTGACTTTAAACTAAAATAAATTACAAATGTTATTAAGCTTATTTTATTTAGTAAGGACCGTCATGTAGTAAGATTTAATAAAAAAACAACAGTATGTATACGTAAAACGTAGACCAATTTATCAATATTAATGAGAAAACAGATTGAAGCCTGTTAAAAGTACGTTTAATAAATAGCTTGTAATATGATTTCGTTAACATAAAAAATAATAAAACATAATTTGTAACAAAGTTACAATTATGACAAGGCGTAATGAAAATCTCCGTAAATTTTAAATATTTTAATAAAAGAATACCGTCGCCATAACTTATTAAAAAATAAACAAGTTAAAAATTAATTCAACTATATATAGCAAAGGGTAATAGTATATTATATAAAAAAGCATAATAAATTATATCAGTTGATAAAACCTCAAGAAAACAATTTTTATAAATTAATATTAATAAGTAATATGATTTATAGCTGCTTGAAGGTTTTAAATCTTAAAATAAAAAATAATCTTTTGCAGACATTTCAACTAATATTATATGTAATTTAATATTATAAAGTTATGCCTTTTTAATTTTTTAAATAAAAATATTATCGACATCGTTACTATATTTTGTAATTAGGTAATTTTATTTTATTGGATGTAATTACTTTTAATTTACTGGATAAATGAAATATATTGTTTTCTTGGCCTAATGTTTTAATGCAGATTTGCCTTGATGACACTGGAAAATAAATCAATTAGTAAAAAAAAAAAAAGCTTTAATCTACAAAGTAAAACTATAAAATAATGAAGCCACCCCGTAGTAATATTAGATAAGATATAAAGTAAATAAATAACGAGTTTCGCTAAATAATGTAAAATAAAAAAAAAATAACTTTATCAACGAATACGGATTCTGGTTTCGTTTCATCTGAAAATTAAATTATCAAAGAAAAATTTATTTATAGGACTCCTTTGAATGAAATATTAAATTCATTTTTTTTTCAAAAAGATACAAGTCAAACAGAAATAAACCACGATGATTCATTCACTGCCTGAATTGACATACGTGGGCTAAAGGCAACTGAATAATGCTTTAACTGTTAATGCCTTAACTTAATTTCGAGAATCCAGATAAACTAAAAAAAAAATCAAAATAAATAAATTTTATAAAATAACCCTTTCCTTTGCTTTGCTCTAACTTTAAAAAAAAATTACCTATCGCCTATTTTAATCGCATAAAATTTATATTACGTTCATCAAAAGAAGTAAATTTAAAAATAAAATTTTATACTGGACAATAAAAGACATAATAATTGTATTTTAAAACATGTTTAAATAAGCCTTCCATATATAAATAAAGGAAGATTTATCGTTAAGAAAAAAACAATTTATTTAACAGTGAATAAAAAGACTTCAGGTATCTAAATTTTCATTACGTTCCGTAGATTATTATAATTTTTATTAACGCAAATTACTTAACATTGAAATATTTGTGGAAGGTAAGGTTGGTAAAATAGAATCTTATGTTCAAGTGTAAGTTCGAGAGAGCTTATAATTCTAAGAAAGAGCTTAAGGGAGAAAAAAATGAAACTTTTATTAATTAAACTATAAATACTCCAAAGAAAAAAATACATTTAAGATAAAGTTATTAACAAAAAGCAATTACAAAATAAATTGTGGCGTTTAGTCTACAGACCTACATTTTAATACATAATAATATTATACTAAAGGGTATTTTTTGTCAAGGTACACTTTATTTGATGATTATATTACAGTAATATTTTATGTAATTTTGATGAATTTAACAGCCTGCAAAATATATTATTTCAAGGTTTCATTCCTATTTTCCATTAAAAAAAACATATGGTGATTTATTCATATCTTGACAAATCAAATAACGTTAGTTCTTTGCTTATTTTATTACAAGGTCATTTTTCTTTGGAATAAGTAAAGGGCATATTTCATGGATTTATCACCTCATCCTGTCTGTTGAATGTTGTAAATTTTGTTTAGTAATATTTAAAAAAGAAATAATGGATCATGTGATCCATTTTTGAGTTTGTAAAAATCAGAGAAGTAATACAATCACTTCTCAATTACCTACGAGCGGTTTAATCGTGATGCCTATCGGAAAAAAGTAATGTTTTAAAAACTTATAAGGCAGCTAAAAAATAGAAGTTTTTTCATGGTTCTGTGATAGGTTTTATTCCTTTATTCATTTGCTACTTGAATGTGCAGTTTTCAATATGCTAAAAGTGCACTGTAGCTCATTTTGGATATGAGAGGACGATAGTCCATTATGCTATGATATTAAGCTACGCAAACTACGAAGTACAATTTAAAAAAGTCTTTTCACTCACTAAACAATAATCAATCGCGTCTTATTTTAGAAAAAAGTATCTGAAAGCGTAAAATGCACAATTTATTATTATTATTATTCTTTTTTATTGTCTATGCATGTATTTTTTTCGTTACCTAATAATTGTTTGTTAATGCATTAAATAGTACATGCGATACTGAATGTACAATTTTTTTACGTACAGTATAAGTGATAGTGAAAATCGGTTTTATGTTATAACGTATGTACTTTGAATAAACTTCTGGATATTAATTTTACTAGGTAGGTAATAGTGTAGTGTAGAGTAATATATTTTATTTTACTATTTACCGTTATAACTTATTACAATAATGCATGTAAATACTGTACTGCAGTAGAGTATTAAGCTATTTTAACACATATTACATTATGAAATATTATTTTTGGATGAGCTGTTATTTTTCTGCGATTTTGGATCATCCGTGATCCTCTTCTCGGTTATTATCGCGGATAATCGGAAGTTGGCTACATTAAGATATAAAAAAGGATTAATGTGATAAAACATCTGTGCTGGCTTAATTCTGCAACACTCATACTCAAATTATGAACAATTTTGTTTAGTACTATATTCTCATCTTAATTAAATAAAAAATTCTAAAACCGTTACATAAATCACTCAAATTTAACCCTGTGTAATGTTGTTTAGCCACTATAAAGTAAAAACATCTGAAATTGTGATATATATTGAAAAAAAATTAGTTTTTAAATAAAAAGTATTATTTTTTACGAGAAATAAAAACGTATTTCTCACCACTCTTTAAAAACTACTGATTCCCTGAGAACATGTCATTTAGAAAAAAATATATTTGATTGGTTAAGCAGTTACTGACAATTTTTACATCACAAAAAAATTGTAAGTTTCTATATTGGCCTATTTTTATAAAATAGACCATAACGTTTCACAATAAGTTTAAACAAAATTCTAATTAATTAATAGTAAGATATCTTTATGTTAAAACTTGATATTAAATATTAATTATTTCTATGAAGTAACCGTAAAGTTACAGATGACGTATTACCTAAGTCTAAGCCTGATAATGGAAGCGGGCCTCTGGATGAAAAGCGTCTAGTGCTTTCATCCGGAGATCCTGGGTTCGAATCCCGATCAGGTATGGCATTTTCACAAGCTACATTTGTCATTCATCTCATCCTCTGAAGCAATACATAACGGTGGTCCCGGAGGTTAAAAAAAAGAAAGGCCTGATAATGGTACAATTATTCTCAACAATAATAAAAACCCTATTTCAAACTCAATAAGAAAATTAAAAATTGGAGTGATTTCTCGTTTGTTAATATTTAGTCAAATATAATTTTGAACATCATCACGCGAAACCCAGTAAATAGTAATGACATTCAACATTATAAGTGAATCCTTTAACTTATTCCCTCAAACGACTGGATAAGACAGTATCATTACTCTCATACAAATCACCTTTGAACTGTGTAATTAGCATCTCAGAAACTTCATATACCTTGCACTTAAAAAGAAAAACTTGGATAAACAGTATAAGGAATAAATTAATATACTTTTCTGTTTTAAAAACAATTTACATATTATAAGCGATGTTTCGCTAAGTAGCAAAAATCAAATACCTCTGCATATTCAATCAATATATTACAGGATATGAATATAACTACCATCGTCCTTTATGTAAATTGGAACAAGCAAATTATTAGTTGGCTTACTTGTAAAATTAATAAGAAAGGTAAAAAAATTGTTTAATTTTTATATAATAAATATTATTTTCCAAATTTCAAAGATATTACATCAATAAAATTATTGTAGATATTCCAAATATTATAAATAATAATAAATAATAATTTTATATAAATAAGTTAAAGTCAATATAACGTTTCTACGTCAAGGGGAAAGATAATTTATGGATGAAGTTAGTTACATCGAAAAGCAATCTGTTTCAGTAATGCGATTGCATCCGTACGATTTTTTTTAATGAAAATAAAAGCAAAGGAAATTATAGATGTAGTATTCTAATGGTTAAATCAACCATAAAAAAGATACAAAAATAGGTTATAGTTTTCGTAATAAAAAAAACAAAAAAGTGTTACCTACTTATTATAATAAGTCAGACAAGATTTAGCTGCTAAATGGGATTATCTTGAGGCGATGTGCGAGTTAAATTGCAGTGGTTAGACCCAGTAAGTTTTTTTTTTAATTCCTATAACAGCAAAATCGTCTTTGTATATTTATAACATGTATGCATAGCAATTTAACCGGTTTTATAAAAGGAAGAAAAAATATCAGTGTAGATGTAACAGCAATGCAAGTAATAAATTTCAATGTCATTCAGTATTTTCTAAATTTAATTTATAGTTTACTACTGTATAATAATGGATAAGATATATAGAACTATTACAGAGAATGATGAAAGTTTATAAAGTAGATGAAAAAACCTAGTATAGTTATTTTAAAATAGTATTAAAAATAGCTTCGCTAATTGAAGTACGAGTGCATCTCTCAAAAGTTTCATATATTATTTTTCTAAACTTTTCCTTAATACATTTGTATTCACTTCAAATCAGATTATACTTCAGTAATTTAAGATGACAATAAAAAAAATCAACTTGAAACTTCTAATAAAAACAATATTTCTCCTACATTTACAAAACTTTATATATAAAAAAAACTATTTGATACAGATAACGACAAAATTAAACTAGTTTGTGATATCATTCTGTTAGATAAATTCAACCTGTTGCACTTTTGTTTGCTACAATATTTGAAAAGATCATCTCACATTTAACAAATCGAAACTATATAAAAATGATTAGTGTTCTTCAAACAAACAACCATAAAACTAGTTCTATAATAGGGTTAGATATAAAAATATTTACTGCAGATTTTTAATTGAATTGAATATACAACTAACATTTAGTATAGATTAAACAACTTCTCTTTTATTCACCAATATTATTATTATTGTGTTGTAAAAGATTGATATGATATAAAATTATAATACACTACTGGTGATTTTTGGAAATATGATTTACAATCTATTTTCGTTTTGATTTTGCTATTTTAGCACCACCCAACCTCCTTCACTACTTTCATCTTTGCTAATTTCTCTCTTTCTATAATAACTTTATTCTCACAACATGTTCTCTGCGTTTTTCCGCTCATTTCATTTTCGGATTTTCTTTCCTGTTCTTCGTCATCGAAACCTTTTAACATTGTAATTTTTGTTGTTAAGGGTGTCTATTTTTAATAATTTTTTCTGTTATAATTTTAAATTGTAAGACGTTAACTTCTTTAACCCAGTTTACAGCTGTTTTAGGTAGATTTCATAAGAAAGCTTCTTATTTTAATGGGTACCATATTCGACTTCCGGAAAATTTTAACATATCTTTGGGTTTCACATCCCCCAAACCCCAAAACTACCGTCAGTTCAAAAGTGTGTATATACCGTCAGTTCAAAAGTATATATATATTTATATATATATAAATATATATATATTTCAATTCCTTTTGGACACGATAAATTCCGTAATTTTCCGCTAATCACTTTCAAATTGATACATAAAATAAAACGACCCTAAATCTCGGTCGAGTTCGTTAATGGGCAAAATCGGATCATGAGGTGGAAATAGGAGGGCTTTTTCGAAAAACCAAACTATCGCTATAACTTTCCTATTAAGTAAAATATCGAATTCGTTTAAAGTTCCTTCAATTTTTTGGTTAAGGGCATAAAACCTATGTAAGTAAAGTATTTTGTTATCACCAACCACTGGCCGAGGGGGTTGAAAAAATGGGGTTTCGAAGACAAAAACAATCAAACCTCCCTTAATAAGCATAGTATCGAATCGGTTTAAAGTGATCTTTAATCCTTTAAACATTACCTGTAACCTTGGTCTGAAACAATTTTTGATATGAACAACCCTTACGGCAAGGAATGATCAAAATTATGTTGAAATTGTTATGAGTGGCGGGGGGGGCTTGTTGAATGCTAAACACACGATTTTCAGATGCCAACATTGTCGTATTGAGTAAATTGAAGTTTTTCATAACTTTAAAGTGGAAATCTTTTTTATCCCTTACTTAGCATCGGCAAAATGTACCTCCCCCTTCCAGCGTGAAGAAAGGGATTTTTTCTATTACAGAAGAAATCAAAGATTTTTTTCAGTTAATCTGTTTTTACTCATTTTGACAATGTGACAAAACACCAGTCTTCATGTTTTCATTGTGTCCGTTATCTTTTTATATTTTGATACATTACAATGTTTGTTTCTAAATTTAAATGTATTTTTATCCTCTAAGGAATTTTAATGTTTTTCTAATTATTCTTCTTTCTCTTTTTTCTGTACTTTCTATATTCGTATTCTTTCACGTTTTAACACTTTCAGGTTTTATTTTATTTTTAAACTAGTTATATAAACTGTCTTCTTTTTATTTTAAAGATATTATATTTTTACCAAGTTGCAATAGTTTTTTTTTTTTTTAATATTAATTTATTTTTTATGGTTTTTACACTTCTACATTCCTTTCTATTCTATAACAATCTCATAGCTTTTATACACCTCATTTATTCTAAATTCTCAACTTTCTGTTTCATTTATGAAAAGAAATTCTTTGAATTCAGTCTTTCTTTTTAATCTTTATTTTCCTTTCACTATAAAACGGCTGAAACATAATTCACGTTGAAACGTATCGGGAGAACAAATGTCGCACAAATTCGCTGTAATCTTCTAATTTCATTCCCCTTCTAGTAAAATTCCAAAACTCGTTCACCCACACCCTTGTATTTCTGTCAGTGACCATTTTTTAGAGTCGAGTAGACCTACTACACAATTTTTGAGTTTCTAGCAGAAAAAGGTGTATGTTAGTGACACTCATCATTTAATATTCGTATATGGTGATGAAACTTCATCGAATTACTGTGAATACGTGAGCAATAAAATTTAGTTCACTAGAGACTAATAAAATGAATATTGAGGATGTACCTAAGATTGATCAACCAATTTCTGAGATTAATGAGAACCAAGAAAAGAAAGTAAATGAATCGATCCAAAATTATCGTCGCATCACACAATAATGCACCTCCACCCAGATAGGCTTTAAAAAGAAAGAGTAGGACACATTATTGCAACACTTAGCTGCCTTAAAATCTGTTCACGGTAAGTGCCACTGTGGCTATGAAGGGATATGAATCCATCAAATTTTGTGATGGAAGACGCAAATTTGGGGTGCATTATTATGATCCAGTACAAACGCCAGATCATAAAATACCGGCTCTATGATTTGCTAAAATCAGAAAAAATCAAAACGCAACCCTCTACAAAAAAAACAAACATTCTTTTCACAGTGTTCTGGGATGCCAAACACGTATACAAGACTGACTTCCTGGAAGCTGGGTTGACTGTAAATTCCATGAGATACATAGATACATTAAAAACGATCTCTTTGACGAAGTTTTAGTGACTCGGGCTTTCATCCGGGGATCTCAGGTTCAAATCCCTGTCAGGCATGGAATTTTTCATACGCTACAAAATTCCATTTCCTTATTCTCATATATAAGCTTTTCTGTTTCTCTGAAAGGTTCTGTGGTGAATTAATTCATCCAGAAAAGGAAACACATTAGGAAACGTGCATGACGTGTTCAACAATCGACGTAGCCAATAATTATTCTGCAACATGATAGTGCTCTGTCATACACATCTCGTGATGTTGAAATTTGAACCTATTTCACGACCTTCATACTCACCAGATTTGAGGCTCTGTGATTTGCACGCCTTTCGACAATGAGAGAGGAATATTAAGGGTGAAATATCCCTTAATATATATTTCAGTTCGGATTATGAACTGAAGGATGCAGAGAGATCTTGGATCAAGGACAGACCACCAGCATTCTTCACTGACTGGATGAGAAAACTGATTCACCCTTGAGAGAAATATGTAGCTACAAATTGGTAACATGGAAACATAATTGAATTTTTTGTAGAAAATAAAATTTAATTTTCTGCCATGATTGTTTCATTTGACAATTTCTTTTCATTTGCGAGTTTTGTGAAAACCGTATTTTCGTTATTTTTATTTGATTTTAATATATTTTTTTTAAATTTGTTTTTATATTGTTAACAATAGACATCGCAGATAAAGAAATGTCAACGTTCCAACTTGCAGGATCATAACAAACCACGCTTCTAACTTGCCACGTTCAAATTTTTTCGACTTTAAATTGAGGATAACTCAGGAACGACTCGACCAATTTTTATTAAAATTTCATATGCACAACTTCAGATACACTAATTCAACATACCAAAATTTCAATAAATTTGATCAAACAATGGTGATTTTTGAGCCACAGAATTTGATACATAGGAAAATATAAATATATATATAAACTAAAAGTATATATATGTATCCCAATTTACGTTAGTGGTATTTCGTACTCATACGTCAAAACGTAAAGAAAACTCATATTTACCCTCCTTAACTGCTGCTATGCGCATGAAAGTAATACAGTACTTTTCTTCAAAAAGTTGGTAAAAAAATATTTCTTCATAAGTTTGTGTTTGTAATTATTCCTTAACTCCTAGAATTTGAACCTTTTTTACTCACCACAACATCAAAAGTCGCCGTAAACAAACCAAAATTCTGAACAAACGCATTTTACTATATTTTCCTTTTATTCAATTTTTTTAATTTATCTTTTTTCAGCATAATTTTCCAATAATTTTACCTCTACCCTTATTTTTTTCCGTAATTAAAGAATTATTATGCGAATTAAATTTACTAAAGTTTATAAAATGGTCATTTAAACTATCATTAAAAAATAAAAAATAAATTGATTCATGTTGTAGTTAAACGAAATGTCGAAATGATGCTCTGTATAACACTTTTTCCTTTGATACTTATAAATTACAATTCAGTAAATTACAATTCAGTAAATTCATTTAAAATCACTTACATCACTATTTAGATTCAGTACGCCTAAAATATATATTGTTACGAAATAAGAATATATATAAATAACATTTTGAAAAAGATGTAAAAATTACTATAAATAAAATATAGAAAAAAGAAACAAATAGAAGGCTGAAAATATTCTGGGAAGGGGTGATTCATTAAGGGATTCAATGGAAGAAATACCTGAAGTGATGTAGAGGGAAGGAGAAAGCGTGAGAGAATTGAGATCGAAGGAATACGATAAGGAAGGAAAACGAAAAACGGCTTAAAGTAGGGCAACCGTTTGAACTTCTCTTAACACTTACCACAAATCAATTATCAATAATTAGAGACAGGGAATTGTAATTAAACTAAGTTTAAATAAAAAATTATCCAAAAACACGGTTTAAAATTAATATCTGTAATTTATACAACATAAAAAACTATCGAAATATCGAATAAAATCTTTTTTGATGAACTGATAGGAATGCAAACTTCAATATATAAATGGGTCTGTAAACGAAAGGTAATCTGTTTCTATAATTGATGGCAAAATTTATAAATACTAGTTATACAAATTTTATAACTTATTTTTATATTTTATTGTGTGTATATATTAAACAAAATAATAAAACAAAGAATAATTTAATAAATAGAATAATTAGTTATATTATATATTAGTTATACGTAGTTAGAATAATTTTTAAATTATAACAATTTTACATCTAAAAATGTATATTGAACTGCCAAACAAATATATTTGCTTGCGGTTATATTAGGATATAAATACTAGAAACTGAAAATATATCTATCATATGTAATACTTTAATGTTGAACAGTAACATTAAATAGACAGCTGCAAACAATTTTGCACTACTGATGTTAAAATATTCAATTTATGTATAAATTATATTATTTATACCGGTACTTAATGATATATCAACAATTTTGTAAAACACAGACATGTTTGATAACTGAAATTATATTTATTTATACAAAATATATGTATATAATTCATACCACTAGAAGTAAGGGATGTATTTGATATTTAATAATTTTGAAGTAAATGGATGATATGATTCAGCACGGACAAACAGCAATAAAATAATTTTATCACTTAACAGATCCAACTAGAAAACAAAATACATTTACTTATTACAACTAAATCATTGTACGTAAATAATTATTCGAATGGAAAATATATTTAAAGAACTCTAAGCTGCTTAAATAAATATATAAAATTTGTAACACCGCAATTAAAAATCCGTTTTGCAAACAATTTTCTTTGTATTTAAATATATGTTTTCAGAAAATGTTTTATTTTTTTTTAAAACAGCTGTTAATTTATTATATTATACTGTGTTGATGAATATAAAAAAGCTAATGTGGGCACCACATTACTTCCTTTTACTCCTATTAAATTACTACATACACACATTTTTTGCTGCACTTCATTTAAACTTATTTCATTTGAAAGTAAGATACGTTCCTCCAGTTCTTTAATAAAGTAGGCAATTACACTATTGCTGAAATACTAGTTTTTATTAACATCAAATTTTTTTTTCTGTCTTCAGTCATTTGACAGGTTTGATGCAGCTCTCCTAGATTCCCTATCTAGTGCTAGTCGTTTCATTTCAGTATACCCTCTACATCCTACATCCCTAACAATTTGTTTTACATATTCCAAACGTGGCCTGCCTACACAATTTTTCCCTTCTACCTGTCCTTCCAATATTAAAGCGACTATTCCAGGATGCCTTAGTATGTGGCCTATAAGTCTGTCTCTTCTTTTAATTATATTTTTCCAAATGCTTCTTTCTTCATCTATTTGCCGCAATACCTCTTCATTTGTCACTTTATCCACCCATCTGATTTTTAACATTCTCCTATAGCACCACATTTCAAAAGCTTCTAATCTTTTCTTCTCCGATACTCCGATTGTCCAAGTTTCACTTCCATTTAAAGCGACACTCCAAACATACACTTTCAAAAATATTTTCCTGACATTTAAATTAATTTTTGATGTAAACAAATTATATTTCTTACTGAAGGCTCGTTTAGCTTGTGCTATTCGGCATTTTATATCGCTCCTGCTTCGTCCATCTTTAGTAATTCTACTCCCAAATAACAAAATTCTCTTACCTCCATAATCTTTTCTCCTCCTATTTTCACATTCAGTGGTCCATCTTTGTTATTTCTACTACATTTCATTACTTTTGTTTTGTTCTTGTTTATTTTCATGCGATAGTTCTTGCGTAGGACTTCATCTATGCCGTTCATTGTTTCTTCTGAATCCTTTTTACTCTCGGCTAGAATTACCATATCATCAGCAAATCGTAGCATCTTTAACTTTTCACCTTGTACTGTTACTCCGAATCTAAATTGTTCTTTAACATCATTAACTGCTAGTTCCATGTAAAGATTAAAAAGTAACGGAGATAGGGAACATCCTTGTCGGACTCCCTTTCTTATACGGCTTCTTTCTTATGTTCTTCAATTGTTACTGTTGCTGTTTGGTTCCTGTACATTTATACATTAATAATTGTATAAATTAATATTTATACAATTAATAATGCAACAATCTTACATGAAATATTAGGACAGAGTAACAGTCCCTTTAACATTAAGAGAATATGATAAATATAACTAGAAAGAAAATCTTAAAACCAAAAAAAAAAGAATAAAAAGATTACGTGAAGACGATAAATCGTTAAGACCAAGGAAAAATAAAAAGATTGAAGATGATGAATATAAAAGAAAGAAAATTTGAAAACTAGAGATCGTGTACACAAGTTAAGATCAGAAGAATTATATCAATCCAAAGAGCGATTAAATGATTGGCAACAAAAAACAAATTATCGGAATGATGATCAATTCCGACTAAGGGAAAATATCAGAAGAGTAATGAACTAAAAGATGAGAATTCTTTGTAATTTATTAAAGGTCGGGAATGTATGCCTCAGTGAATATATTGTTCTTGTGAGGGTCTATTTTTCAGTTCAGTTTTTCAGTCTGTACTTAACTTTAATGTAGATAAAGTTAAACAGAAATTCAAGAATAATTAAATAAAATTAAACAGAAATTAAACTAGAAAATCCAAAAGTAATACGATTCTAAATTATAATTATCAGTTAATATTAAATAATCAGATGTTTCACCAAATTTATTACATTTACACATAGGTATTAATGCCTATTAAATTACATACACACATTTTTATAAGCGCATAAAATTCTATTTCACTAATAACGTTAATTTTGTTTTCATATTTTTTAATTTTTATTATTGAATTAATTATATAAGTAATTATTATATATATTTTTTTTTACAATCACGGGTTAACAAGTATTAATAAATCAATATTTTTAAATTAAAAAAAAAGTTAAAAATAAATTAAGTGTGATTCGAACCTATGTGCATTCCCTTTCTAAGATCCAAATATTTCATTTATTAAAAATTTAATTTGGCTATAACCGTGGAACTAATGAAAATAAGTTATGACACATCGTTGAAATATTCTCAGTAAATGCTTATTTTTGCGAGTTAAGAAAAAGTCCAAAATCCAAATTGTTTTGGATTTTGGGCTTTTTCGGACACTTTTGGTTTAGTCGATTGCAATAAAAAAGGGAGGTGCACATCTAGATGTTACAACAGTCCTAAATCCAAAATTTCAACATCCTACGGCTAATCGATTACAGACATCACACCAAAAATAGTCAAAATGGATATTGCCTTTAAAATCTGAAAACGGAAATTTTTCGCGATCACAATACTTCTATACTTCGTACAAGGAATTAAAAACAACACTATTATTAAATGTATAATAATGGTCTAAAATTTTATCATTGTATTCTTATATACTGATAAGGCAAATTTACGTTTATTTTTTTTACTTTTATGAGCAATTTATTTTTACAATCAGTTGCAAAAAAGGATTGCGACCATAAGTAAAACTGTGTAACGTGTCAACAGACATCCAAAGATAGCCCACCTCAAATTCAATATGAATAGTATACATCGCCTCTCGTGACACACGAAACAATTAGTTAATAAAAACAAAGATTACAGACAACAAATAATAAAATCAGATAAAGAAGATAATAATAATAAAGTCACAAAACATTAAAGTTTTCCAAGTAAAGTAATGGTTATTACAATTTTAAAAAGATTATATTTAATAAAACGAAAGTTTAATGGTGTAATTCGAAATTATACGGTTAAAATTGTTCAGATTAACTTGAATTTAAGGGTTATAAATTTTATGAATAAAACTATCATTTTTTTTTTAAATTTAACTCAAAATGTAAGTATTTTAAACGAAAATGTCTTCATATGCATACCATATTTAGCAAGGTACTTAAATACACTCATTGTATTTAGAAAAATCAAGAATATCAAAATATTTTTAAAAAAATATTTACTTTAAATATAATATTTCCGATTTATAATTCCAATCAATATGTTTATAGCTTGGATTTAGTTTAAAAAATTGAACGCAATTGCATAAATCAGTCCAGTGACCTCAGACTATTAGCTTTACTACGTATTTTCTGGTATGGACGTTCCGACACGTCCTTCGTTTATGTGAATGTCGTTTGACGTTCCCGAACGTCTTGTCATCACTGTGAAAGATATTTATTCACAGAAAGGCCGTTCCAGTACGACTCGGTTTTAGCTGTTTATCATGTATTAAAAATAATTTTATATTTTTTTTAGAAAATCAATTTTTTTTTACGTTTATATTCGTGTCTGCCAAAAGACAAAGTATTAATTTTTATTCATTATAATCTGATATTTAAAAGATTAATATATTAATTTTATTTATTAATATATGTTTGCAGATTGAGAATAACAACTAGGTAATTAACCGGTTTATTTCGTAAATGAAACGGAAAATTCAAAAGTGTTATTTTTAAATATAAATGTCAAACAATCTACGTTGAAAAAGTTTTAAATGAAAATTTTAAATAGAGAAAATTTTCTACGTATTACAAATTAGTATTTTTATCGATGCTTCAACATCCTAATGGAAATAAAAATTGATTCATTTGTGTCTGAAAAATAGTGGTAACAATTTGTGAGATTTTTTTGTAAATTTTTGTTTTAAGCAAAACCGTATAAACCTATAATCAAAATTTATGTTCGTCGCAATTTGAATAGTACAAAAACTTTTCATGTAAATTTCTTAATACGCCTAACAATTTGCAACGCCATGTCATAATTTTTTTAAAAGAATATTGTTTAGATTAATAAAAGATGGAAGTTTTATTTCATATCAATCGTTAGAAATAGGTCAGGTAATGTATTTCCATACTACTATTTGTTTATACTATATATAAAAAGTTATTTTAAACTGGAAAAACAGATTTTTTTCAAATCAAGGCTAAGGAGTCAGTAGTGGTCTGCTAGACAATTTTAAAAGTTACTTTTCCTTGTAACATAAATATTTAATTTTTTACTTTAGAGATAATACAAGCTTTTTAATATATAATAAGTCCTCTAAAACAGTTAACATGAAAAAGATTGTAAAAAACAAAAGAATATTCAACCAGATTTTTTCTTTCTTTATGAATTATTTCACCGTAGAAGCTTACAGGGAATTTTATACGTGAGATAACGGAAATAGAATTTTGTAGCGTATGAAAAATGCTGTGCCTTACCGGGATTCCCGGATGAAAAGCCGAGACGCTACCACTCCGCCGCAGAGGGAAGCAGAGTAGTACATTTTCATGATAATATTCTATATTATTTATATTTAAAATTGGTTTTGTTCATTTAGTATTTTTTATTTTTGATAGTAAGTCTTATTTTATATTGAATTTTAGAATATTTTGTTTTTTTCTTCTTCATTTGACTGGTTTGATGCACTTTCCATTTACTTTGTTTTCGGTGCCAATATCATATTTCTGGCTCACTATCCTAAATTACCACATTTCCAATTTTAGTTCTGTACATTCTTCTGGAAAACAAGTAATTAACTTTGTTATTAACAAAGTTAGTAAATTCTTTTAATAAGGCTCGCTAAGCTTTTCCAATTTTTAAAGGATTGAAGGATGAAAACCACTTTATTTTCTACATTATCCTATATGATTAATCTATTTAACCTTCTAATTTTTTATTAATTTCTAAGAGAGAGTGTTATGTTAAAAATCTCTATAGTTAATTTTTCTGTTTTCGTACTGCTCCCCTGCATTTAGTATAAAATAAATTCGGAATACTCTAAGATTTCACACTGTTTTTGGCTAATAGAATTGTAAAACGACCAAAGTATGAACAATTTTCAGTTTTGTTAAATCAATTTTTATCTGAATGAAACGTTGAATAAAAAACTGGCTACGTGTTTGGGAAACAGTATTAGATGTATTTAATCCCAACTTGGCTTAAAAGGGATTAATTCCACGGTTTATCCGATTTTCATAAAAAGTATAATAGCATCAATTCTCCGTATACATGAGTCACCATACCAAAACTTAATAATAATTATACGTTCACCTTTTCCCAAGATATTAAGCAAAACACATACTCACACGACCATGCATGCAAATTTGCGCATTTGTATTTTTTCACTATTGGACTAAGAAAACCCAAAATTTCAGGAAACAGAAACACTAGCGATTTTTTTTCTTAAATACCTTCATCCATTACAATAATTTCTCTAATATGATTCAGTACTTAATAGCCGAGAAAATAAAATATTTATAAGATGTAAGTAATTAATTTAAAAATAAAAGGAGATAGCATCTGAAACAGTTTTTCCTTAAGGAATATTCGATAAAGCTATGGAGATAAATTATCTTATAAAGAAAATAAACAGGTAGTTCTTGATTGATTAGAATATGAACAAAACGAAACTTATTTTAAGTGTTTTTTTACTTTGTGAACGTTTAGTTGTAAGTATCGAGTTTCAAACTAAGAGCATGTCAAATTCATATCATCGTTTAGACAATGAAACATTAACAAATTATCTAAGTAACTATTCCATCTAGAAGGTTGAATATCCTTGCTGTAAATTAAACAAAAATATTTTACCTTCAATTTACATAGTATTATTTTACCAGAAATAGTTTTTGTATTATAAGGAGGTTAATATCAAGAAGTTAAAAAAAATTATCACGGTTTCAAATTACATCACAAAATGTTATTCTAATCTTTTATTTTTTTATAGAGTTAAATGGATTCAATTTAATTTAAGAGACGGTGTGATACGAGTGTGTAATAAATAGATGTACCTAGCACGTCCATCGCTAAGCAGATGAAGTTCAAAATTAAAAATTTCTTATTGAAACATTATTCTCTTTTTTATCCATAATTTTACAACAGTATTATTTTGTTTTTAACCGTAATTAATTTTTATTAAAAAAACTCTCATTTACTTGCTGAACATGGAAGTTAGCAGATGGTACTCTAAAATCTTAAGTAATTAAGTTTTTACATAAATTGTAACTATCCAGAAATTTCCCGGGGCTAACGATATTATTACAGCAGAAAAAAATTAATAATTATTTGAAAAAAATATTTTAAAAACTCAGACACATAGCTGACATAAAAGAAAAGAAAAAATCTTTAAATAAGTGTCTACCGAAACATGAAACCGACAAATATATATATATATATAAAGAAATCTAGTTTAGTACGGTAATCATAATGGGAATATTTCCTGGCAAATAACACCTTATTCAATTATTACTTATCACATCATTAGTTTATCAGGTAATAAAAAACCCATCGAATACCAGAACACGGTCATAACATTACTTTTTATAGCCCATTCTGGAATAAATGCTATTTAATGGTGTTACAGAATCCAGATTTAAATTCAGTTAATTGGAAACTACTTTTAATTTTATCAGAACATCCGGGTTAATGATATAAAAGGGTTCCGGTAACGGATAAAATCAATGGCAAAATCAAAAATGTTCAATTATTCAACTTTAAAAACCGCTTATAGAGCATTACGAGGAAATAGTACTTCGAAAAAAATTATTATTCATACACCCAAATTAATTCGTTGGAAAGGTTTTATAGGAAGATTAAGATGTTTTTATTTTCTATTGAAAGGAGAGAATTTAACGTCCATAACGCATTTTTACATTGAGAGACTGGTTAATTAATTAATATTATGCATTCCATAGTTCCGCTTATAGTTACAGTTTGATCATAAAATGCTTCTTGAAATACAAGTGCTTTTATCAGCTTTGCTTCAATATGTAAAATCGTATTCGGAATACTAAAGAATGGCTAATGGAAATTATTTGATTGTCCATCATTATTTTAGCATGAGGTACTATTCATTAGAATAAATCTGGCTTTTAAATAATCACTTTTTTATCATTATAGGTCGTCCAGCTACTTTATAGCATCCAACATATACGATACCACATAAAGAATTTCAGCTTAGACTTTTTGTGGGATAAAAGATTAAGTTGAAAGTCTTTTAGCGAAAAGATATTTAAAAGTATATTAGAAAATATTAAAAATAAAAGTAGTTGATGATCTCCGTGGCGCAAGTGGTAGCGTCTCGGCCTTTCATCCAGAGGTCCCGGGTTCGAATCCCGGTCAGACCTGGCATTTTCACACGCTATAAAACATTCATCTCATCCTCTGAAGCAATATCTATCTCTGATCCCGGAGGTTAAAAAAAAAAAAAAAAATTTAGTAGATGATATTCTGATTATTATTAATAGAGACCGGATTATATGCAACATAAAAAGCTTTTGAAATATGCATGCAAATATTGCATGAAAAATACTCAAAATACGCATGAAAAGTGTCAAAATATGCAACTTTAAATAATAAAAAAATATTAATTTTTAGTTTTTTTACTTCAAAATCAGCATACAATTAGTAAGCAATTGAATACCATATCGATATATTCGATAATTAATAATTATTTAACATTTTGTTACTTTTGTAAACGTAAACAATCAGGTACTTTTCCGCGGCTTCTAACTGCTCTGTATGTGCCGTGCAGCTAATAGGTTTGGCCGGCTACAACGTAAGATTTCATTTATTAACAAGGTACTCTACCGAAAAATATTGTAATAATAGCAAAAATATGCATCACTAGATTTTACGGTAAATATGCAATAACCTGTGAAAATGAGATTAATATGGAAATACATATAGTCCGGTCTCTACAAAAGGGGATTAATTACTACAAAAGGGGATTTTATCTTACCTTGATGAAACTATTGTGTTGTACTTTTTATTATTAGATGCATTAAAAAAAAATTTACCGAAAAAAGAGATAATATAATAAAATTTAATGAGTTAAAATTTCTTAAATTTACGAATGGGGGTTCTACCCTCTTTGCCACTTAAGAAAATATTTTTATGAATTACAAATCGAGGTTGTAATACTGTGAAAATAAATATAAAAGGTTCTTAAGAAGTAATTTTAGACCTTTAAACTGATAGAAATAATTTCAGGTTATATTAATTTGTGGGTATACATTAAAAAAGTTTAAAAAAAGACAATCAGCCTGAACGAAATAATATTTATAAAGAATATAATATATATTTAATATAAAATAAAAATATTTATAAAAAGTAATATTTAGATTTGAAAAAAAAATTAATTTGGAAACATTGTTCGGAATTATAACTAGTAGTTTCCTATTGGGTAATGAATAAGAACTGGTTCAGGAAGGAATGCAAAGTAATTCAGCTGGTTATTTTTAATTGAAATAAATGACGCAGTTCAAAATGAGAGATATAACTCCTCCAAGATTAATGTAAAATGGAAAAATCTAAACTTCTAAAAGCACTAAAAATTGATTTAGACACCGAAGAAATAATAAATTAATAACTAATTTAATTAATAAACTACAAGTATTTTTAAATAATCTACTAATGGAGAATAGTATTACAAATTGTATTATAAATATTGTACTGAAAGATATATATCATTTAAAAATAACCGTATATATATATATATATATATATATATATATATATATATATATATATATATATATATATATATATATAAAATATATATTACTTTTACTACTATGAAGGCCAATTTCCAAATCTATAACTACCTTTATTATTTATTGTTATGTTAGAAATTGACTGAACTGTAAAACAACGTTTCTATTTAACAAAAAAAAAAAATAGATCATGTTTTATACAACAATCATCCATTCCTTTTACGTTTTATAAGGATTATTTTCTTAAGTAGAACAATAATTTATAAATTATATTGCAGTGATGTCACAAATTTTTGTAATAACATTCTTAACATTATGATAAATGTTCATTTTTAAATTAAAAGTATTATCCCGTCTGAAATGTTTATTGCACACGTGCGCGCACAAACACACACACACACAATTATGTCCAGAAAGTATTTTCTCAGGAAAATACGATAAAGAACCACTTTAAAAACAAACTTTAACCACATTAAATAAAATTAAAGAATAAACAAACAATATATTATACAACCATGATTTATTTGGTTAAGGAAACTGCTTCAGAAAGATTCTCAAAAGAGTAATATTTATAAAATCTACATTTACAGAAATTTTGAGTTCATTTTTTTCCCTTAAAAATATGGTTCCTAAGTTTTTCAATTTTACTGATAAAGTGAAATGCTTGCAATTGCAAATCATTCTTAAAAAAACGTTTTGACAGACTTTATTACAGTTAGCCTAGCCTTCATGATTCATTTTTTATATCCATTTTGATAAATTCGTACTGAAAAAAAAATGATTAAGTGAAAATATATTAAAAAAAAATTATTTCAAAGAGTGGAATTTGAAGAATCGTAAAATATTAATTTTTTACTTATTAGCAGGAATTTTTTGAATTGACTTTTATAATTTTTATTTATTTTTTTAATATTTTATAAATAATAAAAAAAAAAATTCCTATAGCAAACTATAATAGATAAGTTCGTTTTTATTATTTTTACAGTTAATTTTTAGAGTAGTTTACTGAATTTTTTTAGTTTTATTGAAAATATAATCAGGCTTATTGCAGAATATTTAAAGGTTTATGGTTATGGCATGAAAAGCTACTTGAGATATAAGTGCATTCATCAAAGTTGCTCTCTCATAGAGTAATGATCCTCACAATCGTCCACAACTGTCCAGTCGATCCCTTTGGTGGAAAATTAAAGCGCCATCTGGCGCGTGAATTAAAGCTCTCTGTTTAAGTTATGAAGTCATCATTATTTTCAGTCATTTAAACAATTAAATTCAATTTATTTTTTAAATGAGTTTTTCAGAAATGGTAGTTACAAAGCGGTATAGATATTTACAAAAAAAAAAAAAAAAAATACAATCTGGTTTCAAAGTAAATTAATTCTTCGTATAAAATGGTGTTCAACTGTTCAACTATAAGCAAAAAGATGTTACCCATTTGAATAAACGTGAGAGACTAAATGGTTAAAGAAGCTTGCTCGTTTCGATAAAAAATGAAAGTAATGCAAAGAAATAAAATATATTTTATTTTAATACATTTTAAATTATAACCAAACACTAGACAATAATGGATAAAAACAAAAAATATTTTACAAATTTTCCAGGCAGTTAGAATGAATTTTAATACAAATAATATATTGTTTTCTGTTATATTATTTATTATTCATTTCTACTTAATCTTTACTACAAAAAACTAATTCATAATCTTATTCTAGATAATTTTTTTCCATTAAGATATCTTCAAAAAATACTTCTTTACAAGACATTCGAAATCTATCTTTTTGATAAAAAAATATCATTTGAAAAGAAATATTTTCGGTTTGAATAAAGAATCTCGTCGTTTAACCATTTTAAATCAAAGTAGTTTTTCAAAAAGGTTTTTCGAAATAATAGTTACAAATCAGTAATAATATTACCCCTCAAAAAAAATATGCGATAAAAATGGTATGTTTTCAAAATTATTTAACTATAAAGAATAAAAAATTGGAAAAAGAATACTTATAAAAAAATGAAGGAACAGACAGTAAACAATAAAAAATTTCCAAGAGAAGAAAATTTTCCAATCATGTTAAAAATTGAAAATTTTTTTCTAATTTTTGATTAAAATCGATCACTCGATTCCTTAGTAATATATATATATATACACACAACTGATATACCAAACAAACCCACTTAGAATGAAATGGTGAGAATAAATAATTTAAATACAATACAATACAATATTTATGTATTTAAATATTGTATTTTCAACTTATATATGAATTGTTACTTATAACTCTTTATAGATATTGTTAACTATTGTATATATTTTCATGTAATACTGTGCAACATATGAAGGCTTTGTAAAGCTGTTCTGTTGCACAAAAAACAAAATAAATAAATAAATAAATAAATATTATATAAATTTAACGAAAGAAAACACATGTATTTTACGAAGTAAAATTTTGTAGTTACGCGTTGAATACTGAAGACTAATTATGGTACTGATGTAAGATTATTATGGAAAAACTGTTTTTAAGTAAATGTTTTATATGGTTCGTATTAACATCAGTAATACAAATGTACAAAAGAGAGTGATAGATTACTGATGTAATTTTAAGATTAAATTAGGTAATATAATTATTTTTATATGGCTTTAAATTCTTCGGTTCGGTTATAAAACTGAAAATTCATAATTTACCACTTTTCACTATTTTAAAATTATTATTATTATAATAATTTTGATATAGAACTGAAAAAAAATTATTGATTTAATAAATCAACCAATCGCGTTTCAATTTTTTTTAACTTTGTTTTTTGATACGTTACTTTATACATATGTAATCTAATTACAACTGTTAGAACAGCCAAATAGTTGACAATTTATACATTACTTAATCTAAAAATATAATAGTACGTGATAGATGACCTATCAAAGAAAGATGATATCGCATCATTATTAAATTGATATCATTAATTCGAGATATATCTTTAACACAAAAAAATTATAATAATTTTTTTAAAAGCGTTATTAAATTATTTTTTTTTATTTCCCTTCTGGAATAAGTACAGGCATTTTCAAAACTTCATCACATGTCAGAATCATTAAGGCATGATGGAAATAATAAATATATAGTTTATTAAATGTAAAGAAAAATAAAAAATCGTAAAATACATCTAAATTATCATACATACCTTATTGAATTTTTTTTAAAACAATTTGTTTTTTTTTCTAGAATACGATTGGTTGATGGAAAAACAATCTTTCTCTTCAATACATTGAAATCAATAAAAAATAACCCGTACCCATTTAATACCCGTTTACATAGCTTATTGAATTTTTTTAAAACAATTTGTTTTTTTTTCTAGAATACGATTGGTTGATAGAAAAACAATCTTTCTCTTCAATACATTGAAATCAATAAAAAATAACCCGTACCCAGAAAATCTATTTTCTTAAAAAAAAAATATAAAGGTAATGAATATTGTACGTTTAATTAGTTTTTGAAATAGTTCGACAGTTACGGTTTGAATTAACATTCATGTATCTTACAATGAAATTCGTGTATTTGTAAAAACAAAAACCAAAATAAACAACTTTTACGTTAGTACTGGATGACTATTGTGATATTATTGAATATAATTTAACAAATTAAGAATTTATTACGTAATAAAGTAATGTATTTACAATGTAATCTAAATTATACAGTAATTACTTTATAGCAACTGTTACAAATTGTAAGAAAATATCAGCTTGTATTCTTATATTGCAAAATTTCGTAGATAAAATATCCTAATCATCATTAACAATTTTTCGTAAGAAATAAATAGTATTACGAATTACAGAAAGAAGAGTAAGTTGAGATAATGAGTATATTTAACAATGATGATAGCAACATAAATATTCATTAAAACTTTTATTCCCATTTTAGTAAATCTGTGTAACCCAAAAAAAAAAATTATTAATTTCTTTTTATACAATACTTGTAGCACAATAAAAAAATAAGTTTTATTATTTTGGAGCTATTTTACACTTTTATTAATAGAAATTCCGGGCTATGATAACGCTTAGGCGTTTTTCGCCTCCAAAAAAAAAAAAACAATAAAAAAATAAATAAAAATATAATTTAAGTTCATTAAGAGAATTAACTAAGATTTTAAAATCTATAAACGAGTATACTTTTTAAAACGAATAAAATATTAATTTATTTCCTACAAATTATAGTATATACAAATTAGATCTAAAAAACATTTTTTAATATAAAACAATGTTAAAGTGATACACACCTGTTTCTTCGGCTGTTATTTGAGCTAATTCCACAGTTGAGTATAGAAACACATTTAAAATCGTAAAAACAATAATTATCTTTCCTGCAGTCATTTTTAACACAAGGCATGTATATATACAACAGTAACGATACGTTTAGTTATACATATATTTTTAATTTTATTATCACTTCAAAAAATTAAAAACAACTACATTAAAAACACTGTAAAATTATGACATGCACTAACATTCTTGTTCTATTGAAAGTACGAAAAATGAAAAACTTAACGAACAATATAGATAAAACCTCGAACGTTTTATATTACACGAGATAGATTAAACCCACAACGCTACCGATCACGAACGGACACACTCGTAACGGGTGCATAGAGTTGACTGGTTCAGACGCGCGCCAGGCGTGTGCTGTAGTGCGACGGAAAAATCCGAAGATAACCGAACGGGAGACGGCTCACCTCACACTTTATCATGCAGTACGTAAACTCAGTCTATGTGACCCCCTGCTGACCGATGTAGTACATAATCAAGCTAGAACTACGACTTGAAGAGTGTCATCAGTCTTTTCCCAGTACGTTAAGTGTTCAAGGGTGAAATATATGTAAACTACTTTGTTCTTCTGCTAGTTAGCGTTATTAGAGGCCGACATATAAAGGAAAACATATATAAGCAGTCACATATAAACAAGATCATAATTTATATAACCGACTAATCTCCTCGCTCCAGCGTCTTCAACAACCAGATAATGTTTCTCTCCACTGAGAGCCTTAAATATGAGTTACAATAATTGTTAGTCAAACCAAATCATCGTCTCTCTCACTCTCTTTCGTTCTCTCTCTCTCCAGTTTAGGTATTTGTTTTAATTTCATTATCCCCACACGGCTTAGCTACATAGCAACTATATTGTTTAAATCGCATATTTCTTTATAATAATACTTACCCATTAGGCAGTTGAATGCGGGTTCTCTTCAAATAATTTAATTATGTGGAATAATTTCTGGAACTGACGTAACTTGAGAACAAGATCCTTAAAACTTCTAATTTTGTAAATTTTGATCTAGTATATCAGATTCCTAACTTAATTAATTACTATTCAAACAATATTATTTTAGTTAAAGAATAATTAAACTCTGCAGCGTTAAATAATTCATTATTATTATTATTATTATTATTATTATTATTATTATTATTATTATTATTACTATATAAAATACTCATAACATTTATTTTTAACTTATAAAATTCAAATATTTTTGTTTTATTAATAATATAAGTAATTATTTTTTATTATATAAATTTGTAAATTATTTATTATTAATCTTTTTTAATCTATTTAAATACTTTTATTTATAGTCACATCAACGATTAAAGTCATTAGCGACTTATTAGTGAAATGAAACTGTATCGGTAAATGTGTAGTCTAGAACAAACTCAGGCAGACCATTCCTGAGACGTGTAGCTAATTGAAACCCAAACCAAAGTTGTTCAAAGTACACCGTTATCCACGATCTGTAGTATTCAAATCCGTATAAAAACAATTATCTTGATAAGGATTTGAACCTGAGAACTCTAGATTTCGAAATCAGCTGATTTACAATTACGAGTTTATAATGACCAACTCGGTGGCTTATTAAATCTTCTTTTTTTAATTTTATTTAGTCTGTTTTATAAATATTAATTTTTTTATGCAAGTCTTATATTTGTATTTAATGATAGATTAAAAAAACGTAACTTTACTTGATAGGTATTTTGGACTTCAATATTGATTGTTCAGACCCTAGACAGGTTCTTTCCTTCCGGCCCGGTATCGTACTCCGTAATTCTTAGTTTGCTCATAATAAATTTAGATCAACATTTTAAAGGACGGAAAATTGGGAAGAGGATATCTAGGATAAAGAAAAGAAAGAAGTGTTTAGAAAGAACGATCACCCTTGGTGAAAACCAAAGTAATAAAATACTGATCAAAATTTTACATTAGTAAGTCTGTCTGCAATCCCTCGAGAAATTGAATTCTTTGATCGGTAATTTGCTACTTCCCAGATGGAAGTAGCAAATTACCGATCAAAGAATTTGCATTGACAAGTTTAAATAGATATTGTCATCTAAATAACTTTTCCTAAACAAATTAAAAAGTCATTCAGATCAGGTACAGGATTTCTGAAAGATCAATCGCTCGCTCAACAAAATTACACGGCACTTGGAATTACCCAATTGAAATAATAAGCATACCTTATCTTCAATGGAGATAAGTATTAATTTACGCAACATAAATTGTAACGAAGGACTAAATAATTAAGTGGCAATTTAAATCTTGTTTTTCCTTTCCCTTACTATTTTTGTTAATTTTATTCCGGTACTAGGTAATCTAAAGAAAATGTATATTTTATAAGATACCTATCTTCTTTATGTAATTTTTTATAGGTTATGTTAAAATTAATTAACAGTTATTTATATTTTATTTGATAAGGAATCTATATCGCTTTGCTAATAAAATGTATTAGCATAGTTTTAATCTTTTGTCAGTACATTTTAAATATTGATTGGAAGTCATTTTTGAAAAATTCTAATGCGGTTTTAAAAAATATTCTTAGATATTTTAGTCGGGTAGCTTTAGATGCCATACTTAATAGGTCTGTTGAACAATTATGTCAGATTTTATTATAAGAGTAGGATTATGTTTAAAATATATAGTTATTTAAATATCAAATAAATAAATAAGTAAGGTATTTATATGAAACGTTTTTACGCTTTCAGAATGATTAGAATTATTGATTTGATTTTATATCAGGTTAAAAATTCGTATAATAAAAGAAATTGTTTTTATTTTTGCTAAAAACAGGAAATTCTTCTTCTTCGATCTGACCTCTAACAATCACTTTATGTAGCCCAGACTTCTTTCTTTTAAAAAAAAAATGCTTTATCTTTTTATTCATCCTTCGTTTTATTTCATCATTCCATTTACGATTTGGTTTTTTCTTTTGCTTTTCTTGAAATTCAGATTCATCTACCTTATTTTTGAAAGTTTGTCTCTTCAGAATTCAGCTTTTAGATATATTTGAGTATAATCGTTTTCTGCTTCTCTATACTAGCTTGTTATATTTATATTTTTAAAAAAAGATGTTTAATTGCTCTGCATAACATTTTAATCATCTTTTCCTCCTCTTTGTATGTTCTATTTTTTTTAAATCCTTTGTTTTTCTTGAATTATAAATATATATATTTTTATATTTTTGACCGTGTATTTTTTAAATAGTTTTTTGCTATTTGCTTTGATCTTTTTCGAAAATTTTTTTAAACTCACCCCCTGAGCTTCTGGAACTGTTATTGTATTTAATACCTCTGTTTTCTATCGTCGGAAAGGGATTTCTTGTTATACGAGTATATAACCTTTATTAAATGATGCGCTAATACTATTTTCTATACTCAAGCTTTCATCCTTTTTTTTTCTCTGAGATATCTGGTGTTATAATATCCTCCAGATATTTAAATATAAATATTTAGGAAAATATTTATTAAAGAAAAAAAAACGATTGAAGATATAATTGTAGACCTATTTTATTTGATATTTCGATTGTTTGAGTTTTATTTATGCTAATGAACTATTTTGTTTTTTTGTAAGAAACTTGAAGTCCGATTTTATTTGCGCATTCACCTAATTTTTGGATTTTGACTTTCGCTTCATCTGTATCTTTAGCTACGATAACTAAATTTTCTGCAGAGGCTAATAAGTTAACATTCAGGAATTAAAATTTTTTTCCCATATATTTTCATCAATCCATAAATATTCAACTTATTTATAACACTTTCCGATAGCCTTTTCTGGAGTAGAGTTAAAAAGTATCGGTAATAGGTAATAGGTGTCGGTAATTTTAGGTTACCTTTTCTATCTTTGTGATATCCTTGTCTTACAAATTATTTTAATTTGAAAGATTTAGGTACCCTAAAAAATTTAACATTTGTAACTGTTTCTATAATGATTCTTTAATATATTATTTTTTATTATCAATTTTAAATTCTTCTAATTTTTGGATAGGGATTTCTGTATATTCAATCATACCCTCTTATTTAAATCTATTAAAGTTGATATAAATTCCGGATTTTTGATATTTTAAACTGACATTTTTGTTGAATTTTTTTGAAGCACCTTATACCTTGTCGAAATCTTCCTACCTTGATATTCACCTAGTTCTTTTTCAGTTATAAGTTGAATTCTGTTTTATATTGCTTAGATATTATTTTATATGAGATCGATAAAAATGATATACTCTGTAGTTATTCAAATCAGTTTTATCTCCTTTTTATGGAGTAGATAATTTATTGCATTTTTCCAACTTTTAGGGATTTTTTTTTCATTTTCCTATATTTAAAAAAAATATTATTTCTAATTTGTCAACAGCTGTTAAAATAGGAGATGGATGTACTTAGTGAATGGTTGTGAAACTTAGCTTTTGTGCAATAATTTGTGATGTTATTATAAATCGGGAATTATTTGCAGAACTTTTTTTTTGTGTATTATTATTTTTATATTTTTAACTTATTGTCTTCTATTTATCTGTGGTTCCCTTCATTTAACTATTGTGTTTATTTCTCTTATCTTTCTTATTTAACATGACTAATCGGCCTTATCGATTTTTGCATTCTTTGAGGAATAGGAAAAGATGTTGCCTGTGAGGCAACTATTTGAGGTGATTTATAGATTCTAATAGAAAGGAATACATGTGTCCCAAATTGAATGTAGTTAATAAGTTTTACAGTTTATTGTTATTATTCCTTATTTGTGTTCATTAACTGGACACTTTTTAAAAATGAATTATGTTACTTCAAGTCAATTTGTCATCATTTACTTATGTATTATCTATTGTCATATTTATTTGTTGTTTAATCTTGAGTAATATCTTTGGATGATCCTCTTTCATGCCACACTGCGTCATATGATTTACTAATGGTTTCGAATCGGAAACCAATTGTAAATAAAGTGTTAAACAAAAAAAAAAAAAAAAAAAAAACATTATCACTTATTCTTCTACTGCATAATTCAGCATTTACGTTAAAATAAATAAATTCGTCACTGATTTATTGGCTTTTTAGATTTTTAATAATTTCTTTTAATTTTTTACATTTTGGTCTACTGAATTTTGTGTTTAGGATTTTTTTGTTAAATTTAAATATTTCTTTTGGATCTGGATAATTTAATACTTTATCAAAATACGTTATTACCTAGGGCTACTATGATATCTTGTAAGTTCACCTTTCTCATTTTTGAAGTTAGCGCATACCAGTTGAAAACCGTTTAATTTGGGTTAAAAGTTAGATAGAAGTTTCTAGTTAATATTTAACAAAGTTTCCTTAAATTAGTTTATGTTGCTGTTTTTCATACTGTCTTTATTTCTTATAATTTTAGATAATACTTTTACTCTTTTTGTTTCTATCCATTCTTTATTTATTTATTTGCTTCAGTTGGATTGTGAAGAATATAATTCATATTCTTCACAAATTTTTTCTGTTTTGTAATGTATCTTCGCAATTATTATTCCGCCATATATGTTTAACTTTTATCATTTTAACTTTGGAGAAAGTTTCTTCTCCTGATTTTATGATTTCTTCTTTAATTTACCAAATTTAATTTTTATATTTATTAATTAAAATCAGAATAAATTTTATTAAAAACATGATTAAAGAAAATTAAAATTAAAAAAAAATAAGTATATAAGTATAATAAGTATAAGTATAAATAATATATATATATATATATATATATATATATATATATATATACTTAAAAGCAAAATAATATATTAAGATTTTAATATTTTAATGTATATTCTACTTCTGTGAAATAATTCAATTTCCGATATACATACTTCTTCTTTGTAAAATATACTTAGTTGTTTTACAAAGCCATTTTTAATTATGTTCCTATTCTTGGTTAAAAGATTAAAATCGGCGAAGAAACTTTAATCTAATTGAGAAGTAAATTCTTGTTAACATTTATATTTGCAGCAGACACATGAGAAAATACCATTGTGAGAAAAGAAGTATAAAAGCGTTAGAGAAAGCTTTCTTGCATGTTTAATTATACAGTACTACTTGGTTATATAATACGCTTAAGTATGTTATTGAATCCATGTGTAGAGATACACAAATTGAAAACTGTTTAAATGGACACAACAAATAAAAACCTTTTTTACCTCACCGTCATAAAAAAAAAACAAAAACACATTTACAAAATGCATAGAACCCTATTCATTGAAGACATTCTTCCCGACACCTTTTTTCCTGTTTAGCCTCCGGGAATCGCCTTCAGGTATTACTTCAGAGGATGAATTGTATGACTGTAAGTGAGATGCAGTCTTGTACAGTTTCAGGTCGACCATTTCTGAGATGTGTGGTTAATTGAAACCCAATCACCAAAGAACGCCGGTATCGGCGTTCTAGTATTCAAATCCGGCGTTCTAGTATTAAAAGTAAATGCCTCTATTACGATTTGAACGTTGGAACGCTTGATTTTGAAAACAGCTGATTTGCGAAGACGCGTTCACCCCTAGATCAACCCGGTGAGTCATTCCCTATAACTGAAATAACCTACCGTCACATAAACCATCTGTTTTTATTAGTTAGACATATTTGAAGCCAGGCGTTCAATTGACACGCCTCAGTACTATAAAATATTTAGCAAAAACAATTGATAAAAACACAAAGGTATCACTAATACACTTACACGAAATAAATACGTAAACCAAGATAAATATAAAATCTAAACAACCAATCGGATTGGTCTAGTAGTAAACTCGTCGTAGTAAATCAGCTGACTTTGAACTCGAAGTTCTCAGGTTCAAATCCTAATAAAGATAATTATTTTAATTCGGAATTGATTACTAGATTGTTGATATCGCTCTTCTTTTTTGGTTGAGTTTCAATTACCCGCAGGTCTCATGAGGATTCGACCTGAATTTAGACTAAAAGTTGACCGGTGCAGTTACATTAAGTCGCTAATGACTTTAATTGTTGATACGACTATAAATTTTTAGTAGCATACTTTTATTTAATAAAATCATTAGAAATAAAACTAAACATTACGTTAAATTACATTAAAAAAAAAGATTTAGAAATAAAAGAAAGTTCCCAAATTAAAAAAAAAAAAAAATGGGCAATGTAGCGTTTAGAACAATAAACAAAGCAATACAAATCGTTAGACAAAGAACATAAATACAATAACCATGAGTATATTAATTGAACTATTTCGAACGCAGAATAATCTAAACAACTTAAACGGGATGCAACTTCAAAAAAGACATAAGGTACACTTGAAAATCATTCATAGGAACATAATACCTATTTCATAGACACAAATAAAAAATCCACCAGCATTGAAAAAAAATCTTCATTCTTAACAAAACATAACAAAAGACTACCATCCTACATAAGTCAACATGGTGAAAAATATAAATACATAATGAAATACAACAACGATATAAAAAATGAACAGAAACCAATCAAATCAAATAAAATTTCCTACTATATATTTATACTTCTCTGAGTAATAAAAAAAGTCAGAATTATATCAGCTGACATCAGGGTGAGAGTAGTCACAACTCACCAATGATAATCACAGAAACGTTTTAAAATTAAGCGAATTGTAATATAACATTTGATTCGATTTACAGGTTCAATTTCTTTTTTCTTTTTTTTATTATCATCCACTGTCATGGTCAAGTAGCAAACTTGTAAACAATAAATAGAAATAGTCTCATAATTTCATAATTTAATCTCGTAATTTGTTTGGTAAGATACTATATATATGTTACAATAATGTTGAAAAAAGAATAGAATTTAAAATATTTTTAAATAAATGAATAGCTGCAAATATGATAATAAAATACTAGTGGTACGATATAGAGATAAAGAAACAACAGTAACGAAAACAATGGATTATTAGTGTCAATTGTTGAAGAAATAACTGACAACTTCAACTTACCAACAATTCTACTGGTATTTATCTATTCCGAGTGAACAAAAAAATAAATTCAAACTAATTTCATAATTATTTTTCGTAAAAATATTAATCTATATTTAAAAATATTACGCAGTTTGGTATTTTACGAACTAGGAAATAATGGCAGGTTTGAAAAATTATTTGTCAATTCCAAAAACATACAAATTTACATTTGAGTGTAGCATTTGCGCACGTATCCTACTAACAACCTGTAGCATCTTGTGACTTAGTTCAATCTTATCCAAGGTTTTAGACAAAAAAATTATTATTTTTCAAACACTTCTAACGGAAAATTCCGTTAAATGTGAGATTTTTAGCGTTGTTTGTTTGTTTTTTAATAAGAAAAAATTTGGCTTATAAAAATTTATAGACAAATAAGACAATGGAAAATTATGCATATGTTCAATGAAGAAAACTGAATATTTTTAAAGACAAATGATTAAAAAATCATGGATTACAAAAGGTATTTGTTGTTTCAAACTCAAATTTTTTTGACACGAAGTTTTTGGTTAACATGTTAGATAAAAAAAAATATTGTGTCAGTTATGTTTCTCGGGTATTTTGAAGAAATTAAGAAAAACTAATGGGGACGATGTTGGTATTACTAAAATGACATACGCAAGACAATAGTGAATTAGGTAGATTTCATAAGAAAGCTGCCTATCGTAATTGGTACCATGATTCGACTTCTGAAAATTTCGACATACCTTTGCGTTTCACATACTTCAGACCCCAAAACCACTGTCAGTTCAAACGTTATACATTTATATATATATATATATAATTGCATTTCTTGTGGACAAGATAACTGCCGTAATTGTCCGCCCATCACTCTCAAATTGATACATAAAATATAACAATCCAAAATCTCGGTTGAGTTCGTTAATGAGCGAAATCAGACCATGGGTATGAAAATGGGGGGACTTTTTCGATAAGAAAAAAAATATCACTATAAAAATCACTTTAATCGAATATCAAAAATATCACTTTAATCGAATTACTTCGTTTAAAGTTCCTACTATTTTTTGAATAAGGGCCTAAAACTTATCTAAGTAAAGTTTTTTTTATATCACCAACCATTGGCCCGGAAGGTGGAAAAAAATGGGGTCTCCAAGACAAAAAAATCATACCTTCCTTAATAGGCACAGTATCGAATCGGTTTAAAGTGGTCGTTAGTTCTCTAAACATTACCTAAAACGTTTGTCTAAAACAATTTTTGATATGACCAATCCTTGACGGCAAGGGATTACCAAAACCTTGCTAGAGTTTACAAAGATGGCGTTTATCGTTTGCTAAACATGTGAAACTTTTTTCCCATCCAACTATTATCTTATTAAAAAATTTGAAGTTTTTCTTAACATTAAGGTAGAAATATTTTTTATCTCCTAATTATGACCGGTGAAATCTACCTCTGCCTTTGGACGTGCCGAAAGGGATTAATAATCAAAAGGAAAAGGGATAATACTGTTGAAAGTAACAACCAATCACTCTTATGTATTACTTAATAATACCTGCAAAACCAATGAAATTTAAGCAAATTCTCTTGCATATGTAGTGATTGCAATAATATTTTATAACTTCACTTGTGTATTTTTATGCCATGTGGACAAAAATAAACTTACAGTACATAATTTTTGTGATACACTTATCTGCCTTTTCCTCTAATTAAAAAAATTACCACCTACTTTTAAGCAGAAATATATTTCTTTCAGTACGACGCTAATCCGTGATAACATTTCTGAAGATCTGCTTCGGATATTAAAGGAGGAAATATTTCACTACTCACTAAATGGTACTATTGTTTAAATTTAATAGGTAATTTTATAAAGAAAAAATATACGAAATTTTATTGTAATTACTAAATAAATATTTGATAACCATTACGTTTTTATTACCCTGAACAGATGTTGATAAATAATATTCCAAGTTAAGTAGACAATTTTGATCCAAGAAAACTGTCCAGTAGACATTAACATCTAATTCTCACAGTCCAGAGACTGTGAGAGTAAGATGTGGGTTAGGTGAGGTGCACAGCCACTCCCAGAACCCCTTTGATTACCTGAAAAAAAATTTAATACTCCGAATATTTAAAAAAAAAACCCCTTCAAGAACAAATGAAAATGTTTTGGTCATCTTTTACCCAGCACTTACCTCCAGTTACGAGCACTGAAAAATTCTATTCAATCTTATCTAAAACTTGTTATGCATCTGGAAGCTAATAAAAAATATTAATGGTATTAAAAAGGATTATGCCCTTCCAACTAACAAAAATTTTTTTTTTTGAATGTTAAGTATTTTCCTTTTTTTTTTAACCTCCGAGTCCACAGTTAAGCATTACTTCAGAGGATGAGATGAATGATTTGTAGCGTGTGTGAAAATGCCATGCCTGAGGTATTCTGCTTGCAGTTGGAAAAGCCAACTTTCAGATATATTTACTTCTAATTACCCTTCTTTTTCAGAACCTCCTCAAATTTATATACTTATAATTTAACCCAATTAAAAATGGAATCATTTTTATTTAAAAATAAATCTCCAATTCTGTAGAAACATTGTAGAAGTTTGTTTACGTATTGATTGAAATATACCTTTTCATAACTACCCGTTTCAAATAAAATTGAATCAAATATTGTATTATTATGTGATTTAAAATAACCGAATTTTCTTCTTTTAAATCACATAATCAGCAATATTATTATTTTTTTTTTAATTTTTGCGCGAAAATAAATTCTAATTTTGAATAAAAGATTCACTATTGTGAGTCATATTCAATGTTACGTTAATATTTAACCGCTTTGTTAAATATTATCGAAAGGGAATTTTAGAACATTTAGTTTTTAAAACTAATTGAATATTACAACCGGTAAAAAAAAACATGATGAGGTAAACCAATATCAATGAAACCCTATACATCCACTCTAGGAATGGGTAACATTGTTTTACTTAAAAACTTTTAGATTTTATTGTCGAAGTATGAAATTCCTAAATTATAAATGAAAACAAAGCTGTTCGTTTCCTATCAACTGATTATTATTTTATTCAGGGAACGTTTCATTGATCCCAGAAGATTTAATGTGAAACTATCGAAATCCAGTTCAATTTTTCAACCAGTAACTGCTTAGAGAAATTATTAATAAATTATTTAACTCTTACTAGAATCAATCTATAAAAATATTTATTTATATATTAAATAAATAAATTAGCAGAAAATTAGAATAGAAATTTGGTTGTCAGTTATTAATATTATCATTACGGTTGAGAAAAACAAATACAATTATTAATGATACGTATGAGTATTCTATACTATTTTCCATGCTTTATTGATTAAGCTTCTTGGACAAAATCGCTTAAGCATCTCTTTTTACTGCTAGTAAAAAGATATGACTAAAAAGTTAAATTTCAGTATTCACATTTCAATGTTATAGCTATAATTTAACACGAATTCGAATGAAAAAATTTTTCCCGGTTTTTATTTTAAAATAGGATATAAACATTTACGATCTAAAATGAAATGTTGCTATCTTCATATGACATCCACTGGGATACAACATAGAAATATTGTACTATTATAATAACAGTTATGGTATAAGATGAAATAAAGTTTTTAAATATCTTTAATACGTCTGGTAAAACTTTATATGAACTCGTATACACTAAAAGAAAAAACAGTTAGACAAAAAGAAATATGATGAATAGTACTTCTCCTGAGAAAAGATAAATCACTGGTGTAAAGTAAATAATAAGGTTTTATTTTTCGCTACTCACTAAGATAGTTTTGAGTGGAATAAACTTACGGTAGATGTTTTATCTTTTCATAAAACCCATAAATGTTAGATTAGTTTACCTGTTCAGGTGAATATTATTTTTTTATTTCATTTCTATTATTTTTCATCTTTCAACTAAATTTCTCTGAGTTCCTAACTAAGTTCCTCAATATTATATTCCAGAAAATTTACATATTCTTGTTCATTATTAAATAACAGATTTATATAATCTGTTTTTTTATAGAAATAAATAAAAACCTAACACATATATACAAAAATTCACTGGTATCCTATTTAAAATATTTAGTCTTGTGACGACACCCTTGGTTAATATACGCATCGGAATAGAAATTTTATAAAAATTTACGATTAAACATAGTACTGAAGACAATAATTTTTGAACAACAGCTGGTGAACATCAACAAAGCTATGGAAAATGGTTATTTTAATGTTTTAAAACATTAATTACAAAAAAATAAACTAAAAAAATGCCACGATTTTTGTTTATAACGATGGAAAATCTGGTACGGCTAAAAAAGAGATGAAAAAAACTTGAATTTATGTTTCAAGCATTTTGTTATACTATTTAATATTCTTTCCAAACCAGATCAGTTCTAACTTCAAAAAAACAAACATTGAATATATAGACGGGTGGAACACGTGCGTTATAAAAAATCTGAGAAAATAAATGTTTAATACAAGTACATCATTTAAGCGTAATTTATTATCGGTTAACTTGAACGTTAACTATATGTGAGTCGAATAATTAAATTATTAATTGTAATAGATTTGGCAATGGAAAAGAATTGCCTGATTGAAAGGCGGTGACTTATTTATCTCACTATTTCTAGCACGTTTTCTTATTTGCTCTCTTGTCAAAGCAACAATGAAGAATTATAAAAAATATTAAGCTTAATTCAGAAAAAAAGTTTATGAGTACAATAATTTTATGAAAAAATCGCACGTTTTGTTATTTTTTGTAAATGTTCAGGAATCAAAAACGATGTTTTTATTTAAAAAAAAAAAAAAATACAGTGGTAAGAGCTGGTTCCTATATTAGCCACATTATATATATATATATCTATATATATAAAATTGTTGTTCGTTTGTGTACGGCTTCAAAAACTCAAAATGTTCTGCACCGATTGAGCTCAAATTTTAGCACGATATATAACCCGCATCGCAGATTGTTTTCATCTATTTTTAATAAATCTATCATCTATCTATTTTTAATTTGGAAATGTAAACAAAGGAAAACCAATCAGATCAATGCAAGATGGCCGCTGTCAAACACAACGACCAAATTTCTTTGATTATAATTAACAGCTAAAACATCTGTATTTTATTAAAAAAAAAAACACGATAAAAAAATTTTAGCACGATATATAACCCGCATCGCAGATTGTTTTCATCTATTTTTAATAAATCTATCTATTTTTAATTTGTACAGTTTTTTAATAAATAAGAAGCTAATAAATCAGATGGAAATGTAAACAAAGGAAAACCAATCAGATCAATGCAAGATGGCCGCTGTCAAACACAACGACCAATCACAAAGAGCCCGTATGGCCGTTGCCAATGTAAACTAAATCACAACTGATTAAGTAACAAATATCTTTGTTAGGTTAAATATTCACTTTTGTCTGAATTAAATATTCACTTTAATCGAGGTATTTTTGTGTGATCGTATCGTTATTGAGCTGCGCCTTTGCAAATAAAGTTCTTAGTCAATCGGGAATGCCAGCACCCACCAGAGCTGCGATTGCTTCATTTGATGTGGATTTACGCCGTGAACAGAGTTACAACATTGGTGATCTTCAGTCATATGTCCAATCAAAGATTCCAAAATTAACGTGCGAACAGAAAGGCATTTATGATCGCATAATGCAAATGATAAATGACGGAGTTGGAGGGACCTTCTTCTTGGATGCGCCAGGAGGAACTGGGAAAACATTCCTCATTACATTGATTATAGCAACGGTTCGAGCAAAAAATTACATAGCCTTAGCTCTTGCTTCGTCTGGAGTAGCTGCAACATTGTTACCAGGTGGAAGGACTGCGCATTCAGCTCTGAAGTTGCCATTAAACATGCAAATCATCGAGATTCCCATGTGCAATATTTCCAAAGAATCCGGTATGGGAAAAGTATTACAAAAATGTAAACTCATTGTTTGGGATGAATGCTCGATGGCACATAGAAAATCGCTTGAAGCTCTTGATCGATCGTTACGAGATTTGAGTGGAAACGTTCAACCATTCGGGAATGCTTTGATATTGCTCGCAGGAGATTTTAGGCAAACATTGCCTGTAATTTCTCGATCGACACCAGCAGACGAAATAAATGCTTGCCTGAATTATTCAACACTGTGGCGACATGTACGTACATTGCAGTTGATTACCAATATGCGTCTCCAGTTGCAGAATGATCCATCAGCTGAGGTATTCTCACGACAGTTACTGGACATTGGAAACGGACAGCTGCCAGTCGATGAGACGTCTAGACGAATATCATTTCCCGATAATTTTTGTAATTTAGTAACATCGAAAGAAGAGCTGATCGAAAAAGTATTTCCTGATATTCAAATTAATCATAGAAATCACGATTGGCTCAGTGAACGAGCTACCCTTGCCGCAAAGAATAACGATGTCTATCAACTTAATAATGTTATTCAATCCGGCATTCAAAGTGAGGAAATTACATATAAGTCGATAGTCACCGTTGTGGAAGCAGATGAAGTAGTTAATTATCCAACGGAATTTTTAAACCCACTTGATCTGCCAGGGATGCCACCACACATATTAAATTTGAAAATAGGTTTGCCAATTATCCTGTTGCGGAATATTAATCAGCCAAAACACTGCTACGGCATGCGACTTGCAGTTAAGAAATTGATGAATAACGTAGTGGAAGCAACGATTTTAACGGGGCCTTTCAAAGGTGAAGATGTCCTCATTCAATGATACCGACCGATACACCATTTCAATTTAAAAGATTGCAATTCCCAATTCGATTGGCATTTGCAATCACAATCAATAAAGCTCAAGGTCAATTTTTAGAATTGTGCGGTTTATATTTAAATGCGGATTGTTTCTCACATGGACAACTGTATGTTGCGTGTTCCCGAGTCGGCAAACCAGATAGCCTTTATATCTATGCAGACAGTGAAAAAACCAAAAATATTGTATATCCACAAGTATTGCAAAATTAAACTTCTATGAAACGTATGTTTTGTTTTGTTTCTCATTTCTCATCTATGTAACCACAATGTGCCACAGCGAAACGTGGCGGGTACAGCTAGTATATACATACATACGTATATGTAAAGGTTATTATATTTTTCTGGCATTGGTAAAATAAAGTCTTACAATTTAGTAATGTAGTATCAATAGATTTTTCATATGAATGATACGAAAGAACTATTTAAATGATTTATTAAATGTTTTACAAAATTTTATTGTTTTAGTAAACGTTATTGAAACAATAAAACTATATTAACGAATTTGCTCATTAAAAATAATAGACCAACTAAAGATATACTGATAAAAAAATTGTTAATTAGATTAAATGTTTTAAAACTACATTTCCATTTTCTAATTTGTTTGAAATGTAAATGAATAATGTAACGTTTTGTTGGTTATTGTTGTAACTACAATAACAGAATTTTTGCATTTTTATTAAAGACTATTTCCTTCGCACTTTAATTATTTATTCACCTCATAAGCTCAACTCTTGCAGATGGGAATAAGGTTTCCAATATTTGTTGGAATAGAAAAATTCCAACCCTTACCGGGATTTGAATCCAGTGGCAACAGAATAAAATTCAAAAATTAGCATTTCACTATGGAGATAGAAGTGGAGGATTAGTTTTCATTACATGAAAATTTGATAAAAAAAAAGTTAATTTTTACTAACGCATGTCCTTTTATAGAGATATAATATTTGGCGCTTTCGATTACTAACATACCCCTGAGCATTTCTACTCAAAATTAAAAAATTATAGCTAAATTTTTTCATATATTTTTAACATATTCTCTTATCTTTTGGATGAAACAAATAACAACTGGTGAACAAAAATTTATTAAATTAATTTAATTTTTTTTTTTTAATGAATTATTATAAAAATAATTTTTAAATAATCACTGATTCTTTATTTTATACTCTTTACAAGTTTAACTAGGACTCAATTACCTTAACATAGAAAGAAAAAATAACATAAAAATCTAACTACTTCAAAATAGTCTAAAATAAATATTAATCAAAAAAAAAAAAAAACTTCACAAAATAACATGCTCTAATTAATGACTGAGAAAAAACCACTACAAAAAAATAATGAAGCTCTTTTTCGTGCATCATGGGAAAAAATTCTTTGCTCCATTTATTATTTCATGAAGAAAGTCAAAAGTTCTATGGAATTCCGGAAGAATATGTTTAAAAAAATGGAAAAAAATTAAAAAAACATTCCAGTGCATTCATTACTTCATAATTTTTATTATGTTATTTTCTTACTTATTAGCCAGCGCTCATTCTTGGCTGTTGAGCCATTTGTGATGCGTTGACCAGTATAGACAGACTTCCGTGTGAACGGGGCCTTCATCATTCCTCTGCGAGTGGTCCAGAGCTCTGCAAGTCTCCAGGTGATCTGCATTCATAGTTTCACAGAGTTGCCATGCAGGAGAATTCCAATGCAGGTGCGAGGAGATAGTCATGTCCGGTTTTTAATCTAAATGAAGTATCGCTGACCGCTCGAGGGAGGCTGTAGCTTATAGGGCCATGTTTGAAAAGGCTCTCCCACTTCTTGCCTGCCGCTGATTTTTTGTGGTTTTCGCCAATCCATTTACTGACTGCACACTTTATTTACGCTTTGGCTGAGTCAAGAGAAGGAGTGCTGTATGGCCGAGGCAGAGAGGTTCCCAGCTTTGCCAATTTGTCAGCAATTTCATTATCATATATGTTAACATGGCTGGGAACCCATTGGAATTTCAACTGCCAGCCTTGACATCCCGGTTTATTTAAGGTCTTCCTGCATTCCAAAGTTCATATGCATCAGTTATATTGTTACATTACAAGTTCCGAATAGCTGCAAATCGACAAAAAAAACTACCTTCCGTGTAGAAAGGATTTCAAGTTGGGAGCGGCTTTTTAATCGCTCCGGCAATCTCTCCCTCATATTTTTCTTACCTAATGGTATATTGGTCGAATAATATTATGATAAATGGTATGATAATTTTGTAGCATAAAAATACTGTCAAATCTGATCGTGTTGAAACCAGGTTTTTAAAAAAGAGATGCTATCACGGATATCGGCGTTTCTTTACTAAAAAAAATTTCCATTTTTTATAAACATCTAATCTTTTCATTTACCTTTCTCTATTCAAATATTATTTGATATTTTTATTTTAATCTGATTGGTACGTCATTTTTTAATGATTCTTGTTTTTCTTTTGCTGCGTCGTGTGAGGAAATTATTGTGTTCAGTAGAGTTTTCATAATGTCATCATAAATCTTGATTTTGACTTCCTTGTAAAAATTAAAGAAAGTATTGGGATCGCGAAAAATTTCGATTTTCAGATTTCAACAGAAATATCCATTTTGACCATCCCTGAATCCATTTTGACTAATTTCGGCATGACGTCTGTGCGTAGGTATATATCTCGCACAACTCTAAAACGATTGGCTATAGGATGTTGAAATTATGGATTTAGGACTTTTGTAAAATCTAGTTGTGCACCTCCCCTTTTGATTGCAATCGACTGGACCTAGAGATCTATAGTGTCCAAAAAGTCCAAAATCCCCCCAAAAAAATTGGATTTTGGACTTTTTCTTAACTGCAGTAATAAGCTATCATTGAGAGCTTTTTAACAATTTATCATAAGTGGTATTTATTTTCATTGGCTCCAGAGTTATAACCAAATAAAATTTTAATTAATGAAATATTGGGATCTTACAAGGGGAAGGTACATCGGTTCAAATCCGGATTTATTTTTTTAACTTTTATTTTTTAATTTAAATATATTGATTTATTAATAATTATTAACCTCTGTAAAAAAAATTACAATAAATAATAATTCAATAATAACAATTAAAAAAAATATATGAAACAATATCAGAAGTTATTAATGAAATAAAATTTTATGTACTTTTCATTTAAAAAAAATGTGTATATGTAATTTAAAAGGCGAACAAGGAAGTCATGTGGTGTCTACATCAGACTTTTAATCCTTACAGAACTCTAGAATGTTGTACGGTAAATTTTATGATTTTAGTTTGATGAATTTGGTTTAAATGTGTTTAGAAAAATAATAAGCTCTTATGCATACAATAAACGAAAGACTCTAAGTATTATTCCCAGTTTATCAGAAAAAAAATCTATTAACATAAAAAAAAATTATAAATGAACCATTTTTTTACATTCATGAAACTTTATTTCAAAAGCTTTTCAAAGCTAATTATCGGTACCTTTACCAGAGGATTTTTCAATTGCAGTCCAGAGTTTCTGGTATTACTGGAATATTCAGTACGAATATTCAGTAAGAATAATGGAATATTCACGAAATGCATATAGAAATGCACATAGATAGCTCCGAAAGACCTATGAAACTATTCTCATTGATTCAAAAGTTAGTCGCTGTTGGTTATTACATTATTTAGTAATACTGTTCTATGATGAAAAAAAAAACAATATCCTTAATTGATGGAATATTTAAAAGAAAATATCTTTCAAAATCAATGAGTCGAAAATATTTAGTTTAACAGATATAAAAAACGTCTAATCCAAAGTAAGATTCAGTCCTTATTGTCAATAGAAAAAAAGCTAAGACAAAACATCCCTAAAAAATTAAATAAATTCTTGAATTGAATTTCACATGAAAATTTTGTAATTATATATATATATATATATATATATATATATATATATATATATATATATATATATTTTCACAAATTGTTATTATCTGGCCTGTTATACTAAAGGATAAACAATTCAAAATTAAGTTGTTCATTCTACGGACAAAACCAGAAAATAAAATCAAATGCTTTTTAAGTTATTTTGTGCTTTTTTATGCTTATACAAACGTTAAAATCATTGTTTTACTCAAATTTTCATTTATACATTAACCAGTATGTAAGTACCATAAAATATTATCCTTTTTTGTTATTTACGGTAAATTAGGGTGAATTACAGGATATATAATTGTTTTAAATTACATAATAATATCAGAAAATATTCATATAATAATAGCAAGAAATAATTTTTCACTGCTCTAGTAAAAATAGACAGTAAAGAAGAATTCAAAAGATGCATTTTTTTGAAAATTTGTAACATTATTCATGAACAACTACTGTAATAGTAATTGGAGCAAGAATAGTCGTGTACAAAAAAGAGTAGAATTGACGGATGGTGGAACATCATAATCTTAATACAGGTTTAATATCGTATCTCTTTAGACAAATACTAAATTGTAAATATATAATTAAAAATAATAGATTAAACACTATTGAAAAATTCAATATTAATATTCTATTAACCGTTGTAATATTGTCATAAAATAAAATAAATTTCAATGTTATCCTCCATTTAAAGATATAATTTCAATGAAATATTAATTTTGTTATTTTCGTTAAATTACTGTTATTAACATAAAGTGGTAATATTGTTTCCAGTAAAAGACTGAGTTAGACTGCATTCAGTTATGATACAAAATTACAAAATAACAAAAAGCTGTACAATTGAGTTAACAATGATTATATGGGTTAATTAATGTTTGTTAATAAAATGAAAAGCAAAAAAAGTCGTTAACAAAAATCATATTAAAATATATCTGATTATTAATAAATTCTCATTGTATTCTAAATTTTTTAGGTAGCCTAACGGACTTATCTACTAGTTGTTACCTCGTCGTCGTAAATCAGTTGTTTAACATCTGATATTCGAAGCCGAAGGTTTTGAGGTTCAAATCCTAGTAAATATTGATTTTATACGGATTTGAATACTAGACAGTGGATATTGGTGTACTTTGGTATGTGGGGTTCAATTAACAACACTTCTCAAGGATCTGAATCTCTACAAGACTATATCACATTTATTTACGTGTTATACTTATCATCCTCATTTCATTGGGCTGTAGTAGTTGCTTATAGTTTTAAACTTGAATAAATTGCAACGTATATATTACGAAAGAAGAAATTTTTAAGTAATTATCTTAAAATCAAATTATTTAAACATTCATCCCTAAGTTTATACAAATATAGATTTTTTATTTATGTTTAAACAGAAATGTTTATGTAGAAATATAACACAAATTTTATTCCTTGAGAGTAAAAATAGAAATAATAATCATTACATATTTTGTTCCTTTATTTATTTATTAAAAAAACATAAATAATATTATGTACTATTAGAAGATAATTGCTAATTTGGCCTTAGCTAATTCGTTGAACGTTTATAAATATTTTATGTTAACAATAAAAAACGTTGTTACACAAATTTGTATTAAAGAATATATTCTAAAGAAGTAAATATATAAGGATTTATATATCAATTTATTTAAATTCCTCAAACATGACAAAAATATAAAAAAATTAAATATTAGTTCAAATTTATTTGATTATTATAAAACAATAAATTTATTTAAATTAGCAAAATCGGGGCTTTGAAAAGACGCCACTAGTTAAATCAATACTCTCTGTGTTTAGCCTCCGGAACCACCGTAAGGTATTACGTCAGAGGATGAATGAGGATGATATGTATAAACGAAAATGAAGTATAGTATTGTACAGCCTCAGGTCGACCATTCCTGAGAAATGTTAATTGAAATCCAACCACCAAAGAACACCGGTATCCACGATCTTGTATTCAAATCCGTATAAAAATAACTCTGCCTTTACTATGATTTAAACGTTGGAACTCTCGACTTTATTACCTTTATTAAGATCTGAACCTTACAACCCGACTTCAAAATCAGCTAATTTACGATGACAAGTTCACCACTAGACCAACTCAGTGAGTTAGTTAAATCAATGGTAGTAAAAGATAAGTTAACGTAATAAAACAATAACTTATTGAATTTTAAATTAATGATAATACTAATATTACACAATGGTTAAAATAAAAATTAATAAACGAGTCATTTTATGATTTATAAAAAACTAAATCCTTTTTACGATAAACAACTTGGTTTAAGAGCGGAGATCCAGGGTCGAATCCCGGTCAGGCATGGTATCTTTTCATACGCTACCATTTCTACCGGGCTAATAACCAAAGCTGTGTTTCCCGCTCTTTCATAAAAAAATCTGCTTTAAATGAAAATTATAAAGCCAGAATTATGAAAAAAGTAGTTACAAAATGTCCTTTAAAAAACTGTATTAGAACTAGATTTTAATTTTTTTTAGCGTAGGAGAATCAACATGAAAATTTTAATTTAGCACTTATTCTAAATTTACAACAGTTGTATGATTCATGAATGTATAGTTGGCAATACACTATTTATTTTTCTAAAGATACCACATATTTATTTTTTTATTTATTTATTTATAATGTGATTATATTTCTACGTATAGTTCTAATTATGTATTCAAAATTTAACCCATAAAGGTTGCAAATTTTCCAAGTAAACTGCACAGAATGAAGAAAATGTAGGATTCTATTAAGACGAGCACAGAAAATATTAAGAATGTTTAAATAATAAATATAGCTTCAATTTAAATAACTTCTTTTACGAAAAAAAAAATCTTAAGCATTAAAAAACATACAATATTATGCAATTAAAGAATCAACTTTCAGAAGATGACAAATGTAGGGGTTGATGGAAAATTATTGCTTAAATATTATATTAATTTGAATATTAATAAAAAGTTTATTGGGAACAATACTTCGTCAGCTACTTAAGTCGGAACTAAACTTACCAAAAGAGATTCTACAAACAAGCGCTAAAAGTCAAGGAAAATTACTTACTTAATAATGTTAAATAATTTAAATGACCTTCAATTTAAAACTACATTAAGAAAGAGTAAAAAGGAATAAAGGAGGTAAAATTATATAGAAAAAAAGAGCTTCAAATCAATAAATTAGATTCAAAATCGTGTTTCCTTATATATATAATATAGGCCTATGTATGAAATTTTGTGGCTTGAAAATCTTCAACGATACAAGATATGTTGTATTTCATTGAAACTTAGATATGTTGTAATAGTCTATCTAACGTTGTGCATATGAAAATTGGATGAAGTCGTTCTTAAGTTGCAATCAATTTAATATCGAAAGAATTTAAGTGGCAAAGGTAGAAGCGTGGTTCGTTATAATACTAAAAGTTGGAATCAACGTTTCTTTATCTACCGTATCAATTGTTAACAATATTAAACCAAATTAAAAAGAGTGAAACTTTGACTTCAATTTACACTTGCAAATTTAGATTAAATCGTAAAACAAAATAAAATTTTCAAGTTTAAAATTTAAATGTATATAGTTTTATAAACAAAAAAAAAATATATATATAAATAAATACGAAAATATGTACCCGGTTAATTATTTAATGAACTGAATCTTAAGATTTGTAATGCTGTTTCATTTTATTAAGTCTAATTAAGTCCTGAATTTCGTCTTGTAACACTTTTACTTATACCGTAGCAAACTCGACTAAGTTTCTCTCATGATCAAAGTTCCTCATTAAACAAAGTCTTCCGAAGTAAATGAGTGAAAGAGACAGAAAAAGAAAATGTAAGAGAGAAGTGCAGCGTAAGACAAAGAGAGTGTTAGAAAGGGTGAAGAAGAAAGAGACAGAGCTGTAAAATTTCTTGGAGCAGTAAACTAGCGACAAATACAACTTTAAATGAATCCTTTAATCGCTAGACATCCGGTGCTTTACTGTTCCAACTTAAAGAATACATTTGTTAATCTCACTTCATTTCCTTAAAATTTCCAAATAAATATAATCCACAGACTAACAATGTTAGAATGAAATATTTAACTTTTGTAGGTCCACAATGCAAATAAATTACTTTTCATATATTTGAATTACGTACAATAAATGATCTTTATTATATAAAATAAAATAAATTATAAACTGAAAATATTTATATAAAAAATTATAATTTATATTTTCTCTTTCTTTTTTATTAAAATTTAAATTTTTTATACGTAAAGATATTTTACATTATTATTAGAAAAAATTATCAAGTTATAATTATCATCAGAGCTGAGTTGTTTGTATGAATGCGTTATTTTACAATCAGGCTTAATACTTACCATCAAGGGTTACGACAACTGTAAACTTTTTACCTTAAAAACCAATTATACATTTAATTATAGAGTAATTTTACTCATATGACAGCTTCCGTAATTAAACTCTTTTTTTAAAATGTTATAAACACTATTTTCTAAAAATTGGGTGCAAAAACATTAATTTAACTTAATGAAAAAGTTTTTAACTAACAATACACGAAAAATGTATTTTTTTGTATAATTTTTATTTTATTTTAATAAATGCTAGGAAATTTTGGTTAGAAAGTCCAAGTACTTGCATTCACTAAACAACAAACAATAAGAAATATTGTTAAGAAAAGCATTACAGATTTGTATTAATAGAGTGAATAAATTGTTATTTATTTGTATAAAAAAGATCCACCAAACTCAGAAGAGGTAGAACATGCAATCAGAAAACTAAGAAAAATGAATCGTGTAGTGAGGATTCAATAATCACTGAATTTGGAAAAATCCCTGGAAAAAGACAGAAAACCTTACGAAAAAATTCATTTTAAGGAAATTTGGGAAAAATAAAAATCTCTGCCGAATGGAAAACAGCATCTACCCCCTACATCAGAAAGGAAACAAAACTGATCCAAGCAACTATAGAGAAATATCCTTCCTAAATGTTACCTATAAAATCTTATCCACAATTTTCTTGGGAGATATATATCGTTACATAGACAATTTGGTAAATACTATGGAGGTTTTAGAAGGTCAGAATCGTAAGAAACAACAAATTTTTAGTCTCAAGAACATAGTTGCTTATCAATAACTGCGAAATATTTTTTATTAATTTTTTTTATGATTGTGACATCAAATAGAAACTGGAAGCTTATGCGTGGAAATGTGAAAGAAAATTTTTGCGTATGAATTATGCCAAGCCTGAACGGGATTCAAACCCGGGACCATCGGATGTCCGAGCGTTACACTCTACCCACGGAGATAGTGATTATTTTTGTTGACTTCAGTAAGGCCTGCGATTCAATAGGTAGGAAGACTTTAATAAACATACTCGAAGAATTTGGTGTAGAAAATAAAGTTAGAAACACTATTTCACTTACCGCTACTAAATCTTAAGTAAAGTTCATAGGAGAAATCTCTGAACCTTTTGAGTTAAAAACTGGTGTGAGATAGGGAGATTGTATATCGCCGTTATTATTTAATTGTGCGTTAGATGAAGTGATAAGAGAGTGGAGAAAAGAGGTAACGACCTAAGGGATTAAACTTGGAATCAAGAACAAAAATTTTACTGTAGATTGTTTGGAACGCAGATGATACCTCACTACTTGGACAAACTACTGCAGAAGACAGAACAACTAGAAAAATTACAAACTCAGACTATTAAAATTGGATTGCAGATCTCCTATCAGAAATCAAATTGAATGACGAACATTAAAAATGCACCTAAATAAATTAAAATTAGTAAAGAAAAAGTCTCTTATTTATTTAAGAAAGAAACATTTCAAATACCTTGGAGAATGGGTTATTGAAAATCTCAACGAAGAAAAGATCATTAAAACTAGAATAGAAAAAACAAATATGGTACACCACCTAACTAAAGATACTTATAATAAATATTTATCCTGGAAAGATAAACTCCAGCATTACTAACTGTAATTCTTTTTGAACCGGTCTACGCAGCAGAAACTCTCAATTACAAGACAAAAGGTTCAAATGACAGACTTGAAATATTAAACGGACAAATTGTAAGAAGAATACTATACCAAAAAAATTGCAATAAGGCCGATTTCAAAATAAAATCCAAGGAAGATATCTGTAGCAAGATAGAGAAGTGTAATTCGGATGTCATTCAAATGTAACATTTACGATCATTCAAACATAAAGAGGGCTATTTTATGAACATCCCAAAGATTGATTAAAAAAACTAATATTTGATAAACTGGATAATCTAAAAGCGAGTTCTAGCTGGTTCAAAGAACTCAGATAGTATCTTAAAGAATTAAAAATTATAGAATTTTTATCTTTAGAAACAAATTTCATTAAATTCATACGCTTTAACATCTTTATATGGATAAAGCGTATAAAGGTTTTCCAGAGAATGAAAAAAGTGGTATTGAAAAACTCAAATGGAGCGAGGAACCCAAGCAACAATTCTCTGAAAAGATATAGAAGTATTGAGTTGAAAGAAAAGGAAAAAATCTAAGAGGAAAGTGAAAAGTGAACTTTCAAATGTTGATTTATCATAGCCTCCTAGTGGCTAAACTCAGAGAAAAAAATCAGAACGCACTTAAAGAAACAACGTCAAAAATGTATTTTTAATGAATTAAATATTAATACTATAGATTTCTTCAATTTTAAACTCATTTAAGCATGGACAAATTAAAACGTACGTTAGCTATGATAGAATTAAGAATAATACATAATTTTTCTTGACTATATTATATATTCATCAAACATATTAAAATATATTTTTCCAAAAATTAATGTAAGCATCAACTTTCTAAATATAGCTTTATATATTTTAGAAATTTTAACTAACAAACTAATTTTTATTACTTTTTTTATTTTAATGTTTAAATATTCCGTAACATATGTTTTATAATTTAGATGAATTAACACTTTGTAATAAATTTTGCAGCTTTTACTAAGTTATTGTGATTCAATTTAACCTGCCAGTAAACAAAATAATTCATGATGAACTGAAAAGTTTATAAAAAGATAACTAGAATTAAGAATTTAGAAAACTATCAGATTATTTATTAAGAATTCAGTTCAAGAGTCACCAAGTCACAAACAATCAAAAATGAACAAATAAGAAATTAAAACCATGGTAATTTGTTCTTCGATACTAATGTCATTGTCCATAAGGAGTTTTTGTCTACAAGAAAGACGGTAAATCGATATTTTTACTGAGAAATTCTTGAAAGACTGCGGAAAAGAGTTGCCCGCGTGAGACCAGCCATCAAAGACAACTGGATGCTGCATCATGACAATGCACCTTGTCACACTGCACTCTCAGTTAATGAGTTTTTGGCAAAGAAAAACATTCCTGTAGTTCCTCAACCACCTTATTCACACTTGAGTCCCTGCGACGTTTTTCTGTACTCGACTTTAAAAACACACCTCAAAGAACACTGTTTTGGAACCATAAAAAAAATGTAACCGACCATGTGAAGGATATTCCGGTTCCTGAGTTCCATCACTGCTATGAAGAGTGAGAAAACCGTTTGACACTTTGCGTAGATTCTCAAGGGAACTATTTCGAAGGTGATAGAGTCCACGTATAATTGGATTGTAAATAAAAGGTTTTTCTGAACCAGTCTTATTACTTAATTTACAGACCTCGTATGTTTAAAATCAAAAAGTCAATTTCCAGATAAAAATAATATTAGAAGAGTAAACAAGATAAACGTAATATAAATAAAAATGGTAATAAACACAGTACATACGTTTACAGGCAAATCGTAATGTTTATGTGTTCCGTTGGCAATAAACATTTTCTAACACTCTTGTCTTTGCTTCCTGTGAATTTTTAAATTCACAAATAAAGTTATTTTACAAATAAAGTTTTTGTAAAAGTAAATATTTGTTGAACTTATAAGTTACGATAAGGTTTTACAAAAAAAAAAAAATGAATTAAAAATTACACTTGAAGATATAAGTCGAAAAAATATTCTATTTTAGCAAAATAATTAGCTCATAATCTTTTCTATTAAATATTTATATACAATCAATGAGTTTTTAGTTTTGTTTATACTTTTGAACTGACGGTGGTTTTGGAGTCTGGGGGATGTGAAACGCGAAGATATGTCAGAATTTTCCGGAAGTCGAATCATGATACTCATTACAATAGATAGCTTTCTTATGAAGTCCAAGAGTACAATAACACCAAAGTCCAGGAGTTTCATCAATCCATTTTTTGGAACTACAATGGTTACATATATTAATAATGTTATCTATTTTAATATCTTTAAAATCAGATAGTCAATTTCTGGGTGATATTCGAAAGCTGATTTACGATTAAACATATTTCTCGAAGGTTGAACTCGATTTTGATCCAAGTGTATACGTTGGTCTGCAAGTTTTTGAGAACTTTCTGTTACAGATTCAACGACGTCTACGATTATAAATTATAGAAGCCCTTTAATTTCTTCTTCCTATCTGTGAGCTCATCGACCTAAGAGTTATGAAGATATTAATACCAGATTAAAAGTTTAATCAATGTCAAATATATGTATGGCTTACCGTGATGGAATCTCTTGGTTTAGTATATAAAAATCTACAGAATGCTTCTTTACTCGCGTGAGGATGAATTCTCGCGTGTAGCCGCTTGATGAAACAACGAAATTAACTAAATTGTGTGAAGAAGTCGATATTGACAAAGACAATGATGATAGACATTTTTTAGAAAATTACAATCTATATTGACAATGACAATAAATTTTGTAAAGGAATAAACAGATTATGTATTTATACGGCTTCTTTTATTTATTATTTAGAAGAAGTGAGATTAGTGAGATTTGAAGGTGGTAAACATTACGGGGATCATAAGAAAGCTATAGTTAAAATTTCGTAATGATTAGTTCTTTAGATTTCGCAATTATCGAAAACAAATTAAAAAGAATTGTCTCGCTATATAGTAGCGAGAAATATATTTTACAAATCCTGACAAACGTAAAAAAAAAACATTTTTAAGCCATTCATAAGTTAATCAGAATTTTTAAAATTCTTTAATTATAATACATTGTTTGGTCATTTTATGAATAATTACCCTTAAAACAAACAACTGCGGAAATAGTTACATGAATTTCATATTTTTTTAACGATCTAATTTTTTTTTTGTTGGCATAATAAAATATCTACACTCTGTTCTTCCTGAAGAATCAAAAGATGTGTCGATGACTGACGGAAAGTCCAACAGAAATTAACTCCACCTATTATTTTTTGGTCAGGCTGGCACCCTGTAACAGCTGGCGATGGATGATAATGAAATGAGTTTGTTATAGTGTGAAAAAATGCAATGCTTTACCAGGCTCGAACCCAGAACCTGTGGATGAAAATCAGAGTCGCTAATATTCGTTATAACATTCCAAAAATGTTGCAAATATTGTACCATGTTTTACGAAAATCGTTAGTCCACCTAATTTAAAAATTAATAGTATTTATTAATTATTAAGTTTGATTACTTAAAATAATTATTATTAAGTAATAAACTTATTATTAAGTTATTAAACTTAAGTTTAAATAAAATTATTATTAGACTAATAACTGAGTCGAACTAAAAAGATATTCAAAGGAAAATGATTAAACAGAATTTTTTGGACGTATACAACATTTTTTTAAATTACAGTTTTACAGACCACCTGGTTAAGGAAAAACAGTTAAATTATGAAAAAATTAAACAAATTAACCTAGAAATAAAATTTAATAAGTGAATATGACATTAAATTGGAAAAAATGTAATTCACTAGATAAACAGACAATAATTAAAGAACAATAAACATGATATTTTTTTTTTAGTCACTCCTGTTTTTTTTTTTTTAACTTTAATGAAATAAAATTTTATGTACTTTTCATTTTAAGAAAATGTGTATATATAATTTAATACGTGAATAAGTAAGTCATGTGGTGTCCACAACAGATTTGGTTAAACTTCTGATTATTCGTTTTTGTTTTCATTTTGTTGATGATTACATCATAACAATTAAACAAAAAATTATTAGACAGATATAAGACACATTTATTTAAAGAGTAATGGAAGGAATTTTATTCTATCGTAATATTTGAGGTAAGATTGTTGAATTAAAAATTGTATAAATATTTGAGGTTAATAAAACCTAATATTTTAGTAATTGTGTAACTGTCTACTTTATTAAATAATTGGAGTATCGTATCTCACTTTTAAACAAAATAAATTTAAATGAAAAAAAATGTGCAAAAAATGCAAAAAAAATGTGTATATGTAAAAATAGGCTTAACAAGGAAATCATGAGGTGTCCACATCAGAAATTTTTTCAATCCCATTTTAAAAACTTCTGTTTTATAACTATACTGTTTATAATTATAATATTTTATAACTGTTAAAACTTCTGTTTATAGCTATCAATTATATTTCTGTTAACTTGATTTGACATATCTCTTTCGTTTTATCAAATTATATGATTTTATAATATGCAACATTTTTATTAATTAATACGTAAATGATATGCTAAAACGTTATCATTTGTTTCCATGTAATGTTAATGACTTTTGGTTCAATGGTTTTATTTATTTTAATTACGTTTCATTAATTATTTGGACAAATGAAATATTTTTTATATTATTATATTAAAATTTCAAAATTTTAATTATTACGTATGAGTGAAATATTCGTAAGTTTGACGCATTACTTTTGAGTGTATATATTCGTATTCAGATTCTTATTTACATATATTCGTGTTTCTATTTGTATACGTATGTATCAGCGATAACCCAAAATACAGTGGCTTTTCAAAGGTTTATTTTAAATATAATTCTGTAAATGTAGTTATAACTTTAAAAAAAATTTGCTAGAGTAACTTTCCGTTCACTTTGGCCATGTTGTTAAATCCAGTTTAAAAAAAATGCTAAACAAACTAAAGCAATAAAGAAGATATTTAATATTGTAGTTTAGCATCACAATTTCGAAAAATACAAATGTTTTTGCCTTTTTGAAAACATGGGGCTCATGAATCAGATGGATTTTTTTTTAATGATTAAAATATTCACTAAAATTGATTTTAAATAAATTAAACTCGAAGTTAAAAAAAAAAATTCGATTTCTTTTTTTCCTTCCTTGTACGGAAGTTGTGTAATCGCGAAAAATTTTTGTTTTCAGATTTCAACGGAAATATCCATTTTGACCATCCCTGAATCCATTTTCACTAGTTTCGGCGTGACGTCTGTACGTGCGTATGTTCTTGCATAACGCAAAAACAATTAGGCGTAGAATGATGAAATTTTGGATTTAGGACTGTTGTAACATCTAGTTAACACTTCCCATTTTGATTGCATCGACTAGACCGAAAGTGTCCAAAAAAGCTCAAAATAAAAAAAAAATTGAATTTTGGATTTTTTGTTAACTGCAGAAATAAGCCCTCTTTGAGCGCTTTTCCACGATATATCATATGTGGTACTTATTTTCATTGGTTTCAGAGGTATAGCCAAATAAAATTTTAATTAATAACATACTTTGATCTTACAAGGCACATCGGTTCGAATTCGACCTCATTTCTTTTTTTTAACTTTTTTTAATTTACATTTATTGATTTATTAATAATAATTAGCCTAAGATTGTAAAAAAATATTTAGAGTAAATTCAATAATAACGACAAAAAAAAGAAGAAAAAATCAGAAGTAGTTAGTGAAATAATATTTTATGTACTTTTAAAAATATGTATATATAATTTAACAGGCGTTCAAGGAAGTCATGTGGTTTTCACATCACATGTTTTATTTATGTGATTGCATTTTTTCATAAAATAATGTACTATAACCAAACTGTACGCACCGGAATGTACCGAACTCTAGCGGAAAATCCCGATTCGTTAGGATCAATTTATAGTGTTAAATTTTCTAATTTAAGTTTCATTTTATCAAATCTTATCATTCAAAAAAATACTTTTACACAAGAGGTAATCAGTTCTGGACATCATTAATCCATTCCGAGTCTCCGCCCGCCAGGGCAACTCGCCCGGAGAATGTTCCTTCGGCACACCTCTGCAGCTAGTATTTAGTAATAAAATTAACATATATATATATATATATATATATATATATATATATATATATATATATATTAAAAATAACTGATCACGTTTTAGATAATCTTAGTTGAAATACAAACCAATTCTAAAAGACGTACAACCATTTTCATGAATTTCAAGCATTCCGTCAGACTGATTACAGAAGGAGAGAAAAGGTAGGGTTTCCACTTTGTTTTTGGTATTTACAGAAAAGATATGCTGCATCTCACGGGTAAGCGAAGCTCACTCATTAATTTGATCTTTATTCTGTTCAAGATAAATTTTGTGTAATTAAATAATTATTACTATCTGAATGAAGAATTATAAATAATTCGTCAGATAACTCAAGTAGTTTAATTTAAGCGGATTTACCTAATGAGCTTACCTCAATGAGGATTTACCTAATGAGATACTGCAAAAAGCAACAAGCCTAGTCAGTTATTGTCATAAAAATATAATGTATTATTTCTGAACAATAGAAGAAACATAATTAATGAAATTTTCATAACAATGAAAATTAATATAAGTTTGTTAACGCAAAAATGATAAGTAAATTACAGTACTTGTTTCATTTTACCAAAAACTAAACTTTATCTAGGTTAGGTTGTGTCTCCTAAGTTAACATAACGCCTTGAAAGAATACAATCAAATTTAACTACTATATTCTTACGAGGAAAAGTTAAATGTAAGCAAAGTTAAGTACTGAATAATCTGCCTCTCTCTGACAAACTACACTACTTCTTAAATCATTGACTTCTGTCACTCACGCAAGCTGTTGAAAATCTAGTCAAAGCTTTCATGTAAATTTTGTTACGCTAATTAGCAAAGTTTTTGATGCATGCATATACGTCGGTACATACTATCTTCTGTTCTCATCAATGTTTCTAATATTTCTGAGGCAATCACGGTTTTAGCGTAAAATAAGTTAAATTACACAGCTTAAGTTAAATAGAAAAATTAACAGATAAACCACAGCCGTTAACAAGTAAAATATTTTTCAAACATTTTGTATATAATCCTTAATGTAGTATACAATGTATAGAAAGGTGATGTAATTTAATTACAAATTATACTGTCTGATTTTTTTTTATTTGGAAGATAGGTTTTTTACTTACCAATCGCATCGCATTTGGATTTTCATATTTCTTTAAAAATTTTCCAAAAAATTATTTAGATTCAGTTTCAAATAAATCTTAGCTAATAAAATAACTTAAACGTAAACTTCCAAAACATTTTAACTGAAACGTCAGACTTAATCTGTATCTAAACGCAATTCAGAAACCTATAGCTATTACACCAACTCAAAAATATAACAATGCGGTACTTTTGTTCAAAAACTCTGTAAAAAGAAATTCTATTCAAATTCGATCCATCTAGGCTATATTTTTATGATCGAGATCTTACAATAACTGTATCTACACTTAAAAAATCAAAAGAATTACATTTTATTAAGAATTTTTACAAAGTGGAAAAAATATATGTTATAAATAACATTTTAAAGAAGATAAATTTTAGTATAAAGAAAAAACAAAAGTATACGTTTGTAACTACTTTGTTTTTATAACTGATTGATAATTAGACTAATTGGCATGATTTAAAATACTTATTATCGTAATTCATTTTTAATAACAATAATTGATTTCATTTTGCAGGAATAAGGTTTAATATATATATATATAAAATAAGTTGTTTAATTTTGATTCTTTTAAAGTCATCTACAGAATTAGCGTTGGTGAGGATTACAAACTTTAATAAAAACTCTTCAACTGAAAAATTGCTCAAGGCAAGAAAGACTGATCTCGCTTCTACTTCTCGCTCTAAGAAACCCCAAGTAATCAATATCTCACCCTGGTTAAATTAAAATAATAATTTTAAATATTTCTTGCCAGCAATATTAAATTTGTTATTTACCTTAACAATTGTGATCTGTTAAGGAATACGACACAAGATTGTTTTTAATTGTAGATTTTTAAACATAAAATCTATAATATTAAAACAATCGAGTGTGTATGTGCATGTTTTTGTGTGCTTAACGCTAATTCAAAATCGAGCAAAACAAATGTTATATTCTAATTGAAGACCAAGCATGATGTGATGACACAAACTGGCACTATGCATCAAACTTGATATTTTCGAAATAATCGAGGAGGTATGAGAGGGATATTACAGCATCGCGCGAGAACCAACCAACAGATTGCATTAAAATTTTCTGAATACATTTGTGTTATCCCAGGGAATACTTTAAGCCATAGATAGAGACACTAGCCTCTTTGGGGAGATATGAGGAGTTATCAGAGCTTCTATGTCAAAAACGAGAGAAATGTTGGAGGAAAAAGAGCTTTTCAGGGTTTAATTACTATTCTCACAACGAAGAAGTTAACGGACAAAGGCGCGGGTTCAAGCAGGCTAGAAGGTCGAGCGAAGCGAGCACTGTCCGTCTCTTATACTTGTTATATTCTAAAAGGTGGCCTAATCTGTAATAGAAAATCATTTTAATTCTTCCCTATGTTTAAATCGTTTTACATTTCTTTATGAATCAATAATCATAATGGCCGTGATAAATTTCGAGTTATGTAATGAAATTCATTCGTATATACTTACTATCATCCCAAACTAAGAAGTAGGTTTCTAATATTTACTGTTCGATGTTCAATTCTTTTCGACACATCTTCAAAGTGTTGAGCACTGAAAAACAATTCAAATATACAGAATAAAAAATTTGCAAATAAACATAAGTTATATAGATATTACATTAGATTTCTACATCAGAAACTGTTAGAGATAACAAAAAATTTGTTATCTCTACTAATAAGAGATAACAGAAACTAGCAAAAAGAATTTTGTTGGAGCATGGATTTAAGAACCAATACAAAATGAAAATAGTTTAAGGAAAGTTGTGGTATTGTAGTAGTATCTTTTAAAAATAATTATAAAGGATCATTTTTATAAGGACAAGTGGTATATGGAGGTGGTTTAGCATTGAGGAGGACAAAAAAGAAAAACAATTTTTTTGGGTAGTAATTAGGAGAAGCCAAAAATTAGATTATATACATTAATTTAATTAGGACGTAATAAACATTTTGAGATTAATCTTAGTTAAATCTCAATTTTAATATTCCCACGTATAAGCTTCATCGTAAGCTTTTATGGTGAATTAAGTCATCAGGAAAAATAAATAAAAGATAAAAATAAATAAACCATTATAATAGAACGTAAGAAAGGACTGGAGAATAACACTAAACCAAACGAAATACGGAAGAACCTCTCTTAACATGAAAATAGAGTAACGGAAAGCTGAGACAATTTTGAAATAAGTAAAATATTAGAATATAAGACAAATACGAAAAAAGACAGAAAACGTTCTGAATAAGCTGACAAAGACCAACGTTAAATAGGTTTTTTAATATAAAATACCATCAGTCAATATCAGTGATAACTTGCTGTCATAGATCACCAATGTTAAATAATATCTCAGGCAGTAGAGTGTCCTTTTTATTTAAAAAAATAAAAATTAAAAAAAAAGAAGTGGAGTTTGTTTTTTTTCTTGGGTGCACAACGAGTTGTTATCAGCACCCGGACTTAAATATTACTATAATAAACAATTCAAGTTTTTTCCTGGACTTTTAGCGAAGTGACGTATAGAAACAGATGCTAAAGTTTATGTGGAATTTAATGTAACATAGGATTTTATTTTGGTACAGAATTTATTGCAGAGACTGATTGTTAACGCGTAAACCAAACTTTTACCGTTAAAAATTCTCAAGATTATTAAAGTAACATTCAAGAATAACTTTTAGTATTCCAGTGAGATAGTCAAAGAGATTAAACCGGAAGTAATCCAAAGAAAATTTTGTATGGAGCACATTATTTATAGCGTGAAATATTGATGATTTAAAAGATAAAAAAACCGGAACATTTGAGATGACTTATTAAAAAAGGAAATTAAAAAAAATATGTATTAAATTTACTAGAGTGAAATATAATAATTATGAAATATTCACAGGAAAAGAATATTTATTTAAAAATATATTAAAAGGAAGTATAGGAAAGCAATTTCAAAATACTCAGTTCTTTTACGAACAAATAATCTCCGCAAAGTATCAGAATGACACAACAAATATTAGGTAAAAACGAACAATATAAGCATCAATCATTTGTTTGTAGTTATCTTTAACAAAAGGTTATTTGAATGTCAATGGCACGTATATGGGGTATGTAAAGATAAAACATTCAGGCATAAAGTAGTTTTCAAACGTCAGCGTTGTCAGTACATTTCTGATTAAAAAAAGTGATTGATTAAAAACTGTCTGAAGGTCGCTGCAATCATTATAAAGGTGCTTATTTATAGACCGTAATGATATAAACGGATATGAGAAGGACAAAAGAGTTTTAAAAAATAAACAAGATTATCATTAACATTTATAATGCAAGATGGTCGATTTTATTCATTTTGCCAGGATAAACCCTCTTTAATGAACGTTCAAGCGTTTTCAATCGATTCAAAACTAAACAGATTACAACTAAATTTTCTAATTCTATTATAAAACAACTTAATCACTCATATAAACTGAAAGAGTGGTTTAAAATCAATTTAAATCTTATATAGACTACTAACGGTAATTATTTCTACAACATGCAAAGGAAAATAGGATATAAATGAAAGTTCATTTATATTATTGCTAAATAAATATTCATAATTATAACTTGAAAAGATTTGTGGTGATATAGATTGTAAAAAAAATACCAGACCAGTTTTATCGATTGCATAAATTTTAAACCAGTTTAAAGCTTATAACAACATGGTGGGAAAATATAAATATATAAAATTTCATTATGAGACTTATTTTTTATTTTTTAATAATGTTTTCCTTATTCTTCTAAATAAGGTTAAAACAATAAATAAATGAATTTTAAATAAGTTATTGCTGCTATCATTGCTGAACTGACAATCCAGTGAAATAATAAGAACGGTATACGCTGTTTGAATTCAATGAAAGTGATTATTTATCAAAATTATTTTAATAAAATTGTAACTGACGTCTCGTTTGTTGTTTCACACCAATCAGTTGATCACTGACAAATATAATTTACGCCCAATTATTTATCGCCAGCTATTTGCGATAAAGTATTCAATATTTAATTTAGTTAAATTGAAATGTTACTTATTAATTTTAATAAATCGGTAAATTATAGGATAAGTTATAATACACTAAGATAAACCAAAGAATAACATCAATATTGATAAAAAAAAAGTCTCTAAAAAACCTGAAATATAAGATGATAAAATTCTTCGAAAAGCTACATGTCTCCTCCTCGTGTTAAAAAAAATACTCATAGTTCATCAGTGTTAAAAAATGTTATTTTTTACTGTTATACACTAAAGATGATTACATTGGAACCGAAATAGCTATATAGTGTTTTCGTTTTTTTGTGTTTGTCTTCCTGCTCCCCCACCTGGGCCGGCTCAACAAAGTATTACTCAGCCCAGGGGAGTGTCCTTGCGACTCCAATGAGCCTCACCGCCTACCGGCATGGTAGGTCAGCTTACCGATTCCGGATCTTTCCCTTATTTTTATCTTGCCTCTGTTACTAACCTGTAAGACCAGGAACACCAGGCCCTGCAGCAGCCGGGTCCGTTGTTTTTTTTTTGTTTTTTTTATTTTTTTACAGGAACTCCTCTTACATCTCGGAATCCACTTTCTTTCCTCGTAAAATCTCAGCCACGAATCTCTCTATCAGCCATTCCTCTTTACCTCTCAGCATATACTTTGCTATAGTTTCCGGGGTAATCTCTTGTACGTAATATCATCCTTTTAGATCCTCCCAACGTGCACACTCAAAAAAGGTGTGGCAGGGAGTGTCTTCTTGGTCCCAGTACACACGATTTGGAAGCTCCCTTCTTCTAAACTTGTCGAAGTGTACACCAAATCCTCCTTGATTAGAGAGGAATCGTAACAGGTAGTACCCCACGTCACCGTGTTTACTCCCAAACCACGGTACTATTTCAGGAATAAGCTTCTTTTTCCACGCCTCAGTTGTAGCGGCGTTCCATTTCTCATGCCATTCTTGTAACAAGAGATTAGTGGAATCTTCCAGTCTATGGCCTCACAGATCCGTTTCATTTGGGTAGCTCGTATCCAGTTGAATAGGCGGTACCCCGGCCAGGACTCCCGCGGCATCCGTCGATACCGTTCGGTACGCCGCCACGATTCTTAAATTTATTCGTGTCTACAGCAATGTCATCATCTTCACATTCCTCTTGCTGTTTAGTGCCGAAAACCAGGCAGGCACTGCATACAATACAACAGAAGTCGCTGCTACCATCGGTAGCTTTCTTTTAGCTGCTCTGGGTACCCACTTGGCGCCCATCATCTCGATTCCCCCCTCGAGGGGAGAAGATCCCACCTCGTAGCGTGTCCGGTCGCTACACCACCCCCTCTGTTCCTAGCCAGTAGCGGCTTTAACGGAGGATATCTTCTCGCCCTCAAACTGATTGCGCACCACAGCTTTCAGCCCAGGCCCCGCAGAGATGCCACCGATGCAGATGCCCCGAGGGACATCTGCATCGGTAAAGTTCACCGCGAGATAGTTTTACGTGTTTATGCCTTCAGAAGGAAGACAACGGACACCTGCAGCTACCACGTCGCCCTCAGGAACTAAGCTAGAAGCTTAACCGCGGAATGAAGACCCCGCGCCTAGTCCTAACTATTAAAGAGCCAATTACTGAATGTCTCAGATCCGTACTAACAGCCTCAATAACAAACTTTCCCACTAAAGTTTCACACAGCGAAATTTAGACCTAGTTCCCTTAAGAACCCCGCTTATTACTCAAAATGAGTTTCTATCTGATTCCGCTCCAGTCCGCCCCTGGAGAGGAAGAATAAACGCCTACACCCGCACAGCGCTATCACGGAGTCCCGCGTGACATTCACCATCTTTCGCAAACCGCCGTCAAGACTCCCCTGCATACCACCAAAGCCTCACCCAGAGACACCCAGAGACGCCCTGCCGACAGTGTCGTTATCTCATAAATGCCCTCGTCGGAGCGCGATCGCACCCCCCGGGCAAGGATAACCATGCCCGTTGGCTCGGCCGCAACTCCGCCGACAGCGTAATTCAATACAAGACACCAAATACATCTAACCGAGGAACGCTGCCTTAAGCGCCTACCTTCGGCCAGTCAACTGCCCAAGCGGTCCCTAGCCACCTAGGTTCCTATCACCTACTAAATCCCTTCGACAGCCCTGCTCAGGGATGAAGTAAAGGAAGCCAGCAACTATTCTCCACTCTCTACGAGTCCTCCAGTTGACTCGTAGATCCAAAACAGAGTTTACTCTCTCGAGTTCCCTAGTAACTTTGGTACGTTCAGCTTCGTACCGGGGACATATGTGAAGGACATGGTCCACGGTGTCATCGACCCTACAGTCCGGACAGAAGCCGGAATCAACCAACCTAAACCTAGTCAATTTATCCCTAAAGGCACCATGTCCAGAGAGGAACTGTGTAGTGTGCCGATTGGGGGATACCCAGCTAACCGCTCGCAACTCTCTAACAATGGGAAATATACCATGCGAATAACGACCTGTCAAAGAAGTATTCCACCTATCTTGCTAAGAGTCGAAACCTTGGTCATCGATCTCACGCATAAGCCCAGAAGTAAGAAGGCCTCCCTTCTTTGCAACATACCGCTGGCTACGTTCCGTAGCCGAAATATCAACAGATGCCCGCGATCACAGTTACTGCCTCTCGCGAGACAGTCCTGTAACCACCGACAACCGCTAACAAAAGAAGACGCTGGGCTCGTAAAAGAATGTCCCTATAGCATTGGTACCGCAAACGATGAGCCCAGACGGGCGCAGCGTACAACATAATGACCTCGCAAACACCTTTGTAAAGAATCCGCATGGTACGGAAATTCAACCCCCAATCGGGATGGACCACTCTATGGACGCCGAAGAAAGCATTAACTGCCTTCTTCGCCACATACTGCAGGTGCTCCTTGAAGAGAAGCCTCTCATCAAGAATAACACCCAGATATTTTTGAAGGGTGACATACCTAATTGAACGATCGTCCATCACAACCCGCGGATGGCGAGTTGCACCTAGACGGCCCTTCAAAAACATCATAGTGGTTTTCTCCGCACTGAAAACCATCTTATGCTGAAGACTTCACAACCGCAAAACCCTACATGCCTGTGCCGCTCTGAGCTCAATCTCAGCACGCGAGCCACCCTCAACCAGCAGCAGGCCATCGTCGGCATAAGCCACAACGTGACAGCCACCGGCAAACGTAGCCGCATGAGAGAATCAAACCCGATAGTCCAGACGAGTGGACCTAATACACTGCCCTGCGGACATCCTTTTGACAGGGTCTTTTCTACTTGCGAACTGCCGTCACGAAGGACAACAGTTCTTTCGCTGAAATAACTCGAGAGAGTCCTAATTTCATCCTGCGTGCAACCACGCTTCTGCAATTGAAATAAGGCAGAGGGCCACCACAAGTTATTAAATGCCCCGGATATGTCCAAAAAGACACCGAGTACATATTTGCACTCACTGCCAGATCCAGGACCCTAAGAATCGCATCCTCTGTACTCTTACCGGGTCTAAAGCCTTACTGGTCGTCCATCAGCATGTGATTCGAAGTCAGCCTCCGCATTAATGCAGAGGTAAAGTACCTTTTCGAAAATTTTTTCAACAACTGGTAAGAGCGTCAGAGGACGGTAAGAAGAACTAACGGTGGGGTCCTTGTCGCCACCTTTGAATAACAACTTTAAAATTCCACGCTTTCAGCAAGCCGGGAAATACCCGGCAAATAAACACCTATTGAACACCCTTGTCAACGGGCCAAGAATTACAGGCAGGGTGCGAACAAGGAGCTCCACTGTAATACCATCATATCCGGGGGCTTTGTTCCTAACTAGGCTACAGATTACTTGGCGGACTTCCGCCTCAGCAATCTCCGAAGACACAGAGTCTGTAGTGAAATCCACAACCGCACTCGAACTCTTCGGTGATACTAAGTCTCACCAACCTCGGTATCATCGGGGAGCAGATCGTCCATCAGAAGAGATAGAACACGATCTTTCTCAACTACAACGCCGTCTTGGGTCGAGAGAGCCGACAGAAGACTGTTCTTTTTCCGCTTGTGACCAAGTACACGATAAACAACAACCCAAGGGTCCTTATTCCCCTGCTCTTGAACAAAAGAGCGCCAGGAATCTCGCTTAGAAGTCCTAATTCTATGAAAATACTCGGTCTTTTTCTGACGATACTCCGCAAACAAGGCCTCGCGCCGGTCAGGAGAGCACGCTGTGCGGCTCTCCTGATTTGGCCCACGGCCTGCTTTATCGCAGTCAAGTCCCGAGACCACCAACCAGCTACTCTCTCTCGACCCGTACTCCGAGGGATTGAGAGTTCTGCGGCTTCAACCACCACAGAAGAGAAATTCTCTGCCAGGTTATCTAGAGGGACCTCGTCCAGGGTACGAGTGAACACCCGCATCCTGCCCGCAAGAATATTAGAGAACTTGGGCCAATCCGCCCTCCTGTGCATGAAGCGCCCCTGCTGAACAGCGGCGTCCGCCCTAAAGACATCGCGCAACCCACCTATCCAATCAAAAACTATGTGCCGATGGTCGCTTTCGCAATCATCGACTACAGACCAGTTCAGAATCCTACCAGGAATATCCTTGCCTATGGTAACATCAATGTTGGCACCAAGGAAGGTCCTCCGCAATCCCATCGCGCCGGCGAAGGTAGCCAACTCGCCGGCGATATTGAACACCTCAAAATGGTGATGCGCGATGAAGCTTTCTAGCAGTTCACCATCTGTGATCCCACTGTGCCAAAGAAGCGATTTGGCGTTCACATCACTCATATAAGAGTAGGACGACCCGCTATCAGCCTGATAATTCTATCCCATCTTTCCAAATGTAAATCAGTGGGATCTCTGTACTGAAAGTACGAACTAACCACAACTAGGTCGAAACCATCCACAGCAAGCTTAACAATGAAATGATGCGTGTCAGAAGCTTCCCGTACAAAGACACTATGTATAGACTTCCTGCACAGAACGGCGGATTTACTTTCACCAACATGGAACTTATTCCAGCCTGAAAAACCTGGCAGGTCACCCTTGACAACGTACGGAACGCAGAAGTAAAACATCGAGGACTTGGCGCCCATCAGTCTGATACGTGCGTACGCCGACCATTTGGTGATGGTCGTTGATGGCTCCACAGAACATGAAGTGGAGAAAAAAAGGCGAATAGAGCCGTATGATAGATAAGCATTTGGTTGGCGACAAGGGCGCTTGGCTACGAGTCGCTCCACAAAAACGCAACTCGTAGTCGTGGCAGGCCGACGTAAGATTAGAAGAATTCGAATTACGGTCGACGAAGTTAGACTAGAAACAATGCCCTTTGTGAAATATCTCGGAGTATAGTTCGATCAAAATGGGCTATACAATCGACACCTCAATGAAATGTGCAATAAAACGGAGCGGATCGTCAACACTCTGAGCTATACAGTGTTTAAAATGAAGTGTCAATATTTAAAATTTATATAAGTGTTTTTATTTGTTGTAATAATTGGCAAATTAAACTCAAGAAGTTTAAAAAACTTAAAATTATTATGAAGATAGTTCGTTAATTACTGTTACCAATTACCAATTGTTTTTCTGTCAAAAATGAATTAAAATACGGGTTTTTCATTCATTTGTTTTTAGGGGGAGATAAAGATTAATAAATAAGATAACTAGTGTTTCAAAAAGGACACAAGAGTTGTTTGACGACGTGAACTTATTACAAAAATATTAATGTTAATAAAATTCTCATACAATAATATTCAAGGTACCTTTAACAACTTCACAATAAGTTGTTCAAATGATTTGCTGTGATCCTGATGTAGGATCGTACATTTTTCATAACATTTGTAGCCACTTTTGCTCAGTAATGTTTGGAATTTCACTCTCAATGTTAGTCTTCACTTCGTCAAGTGTATGAGGAGTGATTTTAAAACTAAACTTTTTAAATACCCCCAAATGAAAAGGTGTCCTGGTGTAAGATCTGGGAATAATGGAAGCCACAACCCGTTTGATATCAAACGATGGCCAAAAAATTCCCTTAACATGCCCAGCGTTTCTTTAGCAACATAATACGTTCCGTTATCCTGCTGGAACCAACATTCTCGTTCGTGTAAATCTAACGTGGCAATAAATTGTTCGATTAAGTTGTGGTAAACCACACCCTCTACAGATTTGTCAAAAGTAAAGGCTCTTTTACACGATCCCGGGAGATCACACTAAACACCAATTTCAGGTGCGTGTAATGATCTTTCATGAAACGCGTAAGGATTTTCAGCGTTCCATATTCGGCAATTTTGGCTGTTAATTTAACCATGCAAGCAAAACCATGTCCCCTTGCTGAAATAAAAACGATCCAAAATTTCGATACCGATGTCATCAACAAAAGAAGGAATTGTCATCAACAAAAGAACGAAACCCATGACAATACTGTAAACATTTTCCGTGGTCTACTTTTTTCGGTTTTTGAACAATACCGATGCAATAAGCATGCAATTGTAATTTTTACGTAGCCCTAAAAATTGTAGATAGTGAAAGCTTAGCCTGTGAAGATTAACTTGTCGGGTGGTTTTCTGGGTGAACGAGTCAAACGTTCTTTCATATCCTTCAGAACTTCTGAACTTCTACTGTTATCAGTGATGGTTGACCTTTGCTTTAACGATCGTGTACATTCCCGGTCTCACGAAATTTATTAATCAAACACGATATTTTCGACTTATTAGGAACTGTAGAATTGGGAAAATTCGGAAAGTTCGTAAGATTTATATGCGCCTCAATAATAAACACAGGTTCATTCATGGAAAACGACATAGTTAACACAATTGAGCTGAATTTATACTGGCATAGCACTAGTGCAAAAGAAGGACATTTCAACTGTTACAACTTGCTAATCTTGAGTACAGTTTTGCCAACTGACATGTAGGGAGAAATAAAATTTACCTATGCGTGACTTCTGCATTCTTAATCTTAGGGTTGCGTCCTTTTTTGAAACACCCATACCGATACTAAAAATAATGAAAAATTTGACTTAAACGTATATTTTTACTCGAAAAGTAGCTGTGAGAGTTACGCAATACAATTGCATGATTTCCTAATTTAATTAATTTTTTACGATAATTGCAAGATAGAAGAATCATTTAAAATAAAAATCTTCTATTTTTGTTTTAAAAATTTTAAAAACTAAATGTTAGTTTAGAGTTCAACGTAAAAAGCAATCTAAAATGTGTAAAAAAATATATAAGTGGCTCTGATTAAAATTTATAATAATAAAAAGAACTATTAATTAAAAATTAATTATGTAGTTGTTTTTCGATATTTAAGCAGCTCTCATTTGGAATTCAGTATTTTACCACTTGGAGCGCTCATGTCACGTACTTCTAAACTTTGCTGTTCTTCTAATCTTTTATTACCACTGAAATTGGAAATTTCTTTGAAAAATAGATTGAAGTATATTTTATTTGGAAATTTTTTTAGCATCAATTCATAATATATATATATATATATATATTTTTTTTTGTTTTATTTATTGATACAACAAAAATATTTCTTTTCTTATGAATACATTAAAACGATTTAAATTTTCATTCTTATTTTGCGATGAAAAGTGGAATATTAATTTACTATATTTTTGATTATCCATTAAAAAAGAAGCCTATTAAGTGATATGCTTTAATGAAACAATTATAATTCTGATGTTTTAAGCGCCAAATTTTCCTTGTAGAAAGCTAAGAAATAAAGGTTTTCTAAAATGGTTTCATCATAGTCTTTTTAATTTTTTTTAGTACTTTTGTACCATAATTTATCTACAATTTCTGTAATTCTTCCGATTTCTCTTTCCTCCTCCACATGATAACACAATAATTAACAGATATTTGGGATGATATTTAATAATAATAGTATTTTAAAGCTTCTTTCTAATTTTTTTCATTGCATAATTTTAGAATCTTGATTTATACAAAAGAATATTAAAAGTACATATGATTAAAATCAGTGTTTGATAAGAAAACTTGTTTTTGGTCGTTCGTCAATCTTGGGATAATTTCTGAACCTACGTTTCCTCGGTAACATAGAAAAAAATTAAAAGTTTATGTATTCAATATTTTTCCCCGAATTAAATTTGATAACAACACTTATCAATTTTTCAGTAAAAATTTGGGTATGGTTAAGGGTTGATACTAAGTATTTTTTCATATACATCCAGTACTGCCTATCTTAAAAAATTCTAACTATAAAGAAATAACATATAGAAGTAAAAAGTACCTAAAAAATGTTTATTATAAAACTGCATTCAAGAAAATTACAGAAAAAATATTAAAAAAGATAGATTCTCCATATACGAGTAGATTTAGTTAAAATTAATCTATCGTATGCTTAATTATAAGAAAACATAGTTGGATTAAAGAAATTAAACTTGTGTAATTATGAATCAAATGGGTGTTGTATTCAATAGAAATCATAAAGTAAGATTTCGATAAATTTTTTTTATAGCTTTCATAGATAAATTGTTTACAAAATGATCATTAAGATCATTTTGAAAAAAAGAGTTACGTTTTTTTTAATCATTAAGATTAAAAAAAGTAACTCTTTTACTAAAGTAATTTTCTTTAAATTCCTGTTATTTTTGTTGAAAACAAAACGATAATTTGGTTCGTCGCAAACGGCAAGATGAGCGATATCCCTCTTAATGTAACTCTGGTAAATCACTAGATAATTATATTGTATTAAATGCCAGCGTAATTACACCGAAATATGACAGTTCAACTTCTGCGGTGGTATATATAAGTTATTAAGGTAACTTCCTTAGTCTAACAGCTAAAACTTTATACTTAAGCCTAAAAACCTTTGTCAGTAAAGGAACTTTACACGATGAGTTTTTCTTTTTCAAACAATTCTGAAGCCTTCCATTTAGGATGTCTCATGGGATTTTACATTATACATACAAGCTCTTATGTTATGTGATGATGAATAAAACTCCCACAACTGTTTTATTGTACATATGTATTTACTTCAATGTAAAGAGTAAAATTGTAATTTATGAAAACTTTAGATAATGCATACGAACATAAATATATATATAGATTCTTACATATTATATAATACACCTTTTTTTGTAAGTCTTACAAGTAAGTTATTAAAAATTTATATAAACTTCTGCAACAAAATAATTCTACATTGTAGTGAATCGTTAATAATTATTTCAACACGTTTAACCAAATTATAAATAATTACTTATCATACAATAAAACAACATTGTGAAACCTTATTTCTAATGTTAGGATTCTCCGACAAAAAAGGATAAGTACTTTAAGGCAGAGCTAGAAAATTTGAAAGACTACGTAAATAATAAAAAAAATACTTGTAAAAATTTATTTTTAATTAAGTTAAATAAATTTTTAAAGTTTTAGGCTGATAAAAAAAATATAACATGTGGGATCTTTCTTTTTTTTATGTAGATTTCATAACAAAGCTACGTACTGCAATGGGTACCATAATACGAATTCCATAAAATTTCGACATATCTTCGCGTTTCACATCCTTCAGACCCCGAAACCACCGTCAGTGGTTTTGGGGTCTGGAGTTTGTATAAAATTTTATACAAACACGTTTATATATATATATATATATATATATATATATATATGTTTGTATAAAATTTATATATATATATCTTTCTTGTGGACATTATAACTGCCGTAATTTGGAGCCAATCACTTTCAAATTGATACATAAAATATAACGACCCAAAAACTCGGTCGAGTTCGTTAATGGGAAAGTTCGGATCATAGGGGTGGAAATGGGGGGGGGGGCTTTTTCAAAAACCTTTGAGATCACCAACCATTGGTCCAGGGTGTCGAATAAATAGGGTTTCGAAAACAAAAATTATTTGAGAAATATTATTGAATGCTTTAAAGTGATCGTTATTTTTGAGAAAAATTACCTAAAAATTTTGTCTGAAACAATTTCTGATATGAGCAACTCTTACGGCAAGGGATTTCCAAACCAAGAAAAAACAGAAAAAACAAAATATCGATATAACTTTCTTATTTAGTAAAATATCGAATTCATTTAAAGTTCATACTATTCTTTGGATAAGAGTCTAAAACTTACATAAGTAAATTTTTTTGATATCACCATCCATTGGCCCAGTGGAAGGAAAAATGGGATTTCGAAGACAAAATAAAACCACCATACTTCTCTTAATAGGCATATTATCAAATCGGTTTAAAGTGGTCGTAAATCCTGTAAACATTATCTAAAACCTTTTTCTCAAACACTTTTTAATATGATCAACCTTTACGGAAAGGGATCACCAAAATGTTGCTGGAATTGTACGAAAATGGGGCTTGTCGTATGCTAAATATATGAACTTTCTTTCACAAGAACCATTGTGGTACTGAGTAAATTTGAAGTTTTTCTTAATTTTAAGGTGGAAATCTTTTTTATCCCATACTTGGCACCGTTGAAATCTACCTCCGCCTTCCGGCGTGCCGAAAGGGAATTTTTATTTCCAAAGCCAAGTTATAGCATATTTTTCTAGAATTTCTAGTGAATAATTTACATTATCATGTTATTAATATCTTCATATACGCGTTTAATGTTAACAAATGAAGTAACTTTTACTAAATTCGTGAAGTACATGTTTTTGTTTATATTTTTTATTTAAGATTACCTGTATCTATTCTTTATTTTTCACTAATTGGATCGATTTTGGTAATTCGTTTTTAATTCTGGAAGTTTCCTGTGATTGTCTCATAATAAGGATATCAAAATAATTTTATTGAATAACATTTTAAAAGAAAATTTTCACTCTCCTCATTTGAAAATATATTTCTTATTTTTTTATTTTATGTCATCTTTGCTCATATAGGAGTTTTCTATACAAATAATGTACATATGTAAATAGGAAAAGTCCGCACTCATTCATTCATCACCACTATTATTCCAACTTCCTGAACATCTAGAAATCTGAAATTTGTACAATTATTTTTGACAACCTTTGCAGATAAATACTTAATCTCTAAATAAATACTTAGGAGTTAATCTCTAAACAACAACATTAATTTTTTTGTTACTTTACAACACTTTTGACATTAAAGTTTTTCGCCATTATTCCAGAATACATAATAAATCGTTACTCTGAATAATGAATTCCAAAAAAAAAAACCGAAAAGAGATTAAACCTGAGTTAAGGCGTAATTCGTTCGCTGTCTGATTGAGTTTGTATGTCAGACAATGCATGGTTATTTTTAAGAGGGGCTACCAATAATACAAATTTTGGAAAACATACTTCATTAGCTTCAAACGGATTTGAAGTCCAAACAAATTATGGATGTAAAGTTTTATCGTAAAAAGAAGAATCTGCCGAAATTTTGCGTTACTTCTGGACAAATACTTACTAAAACACAAACAAACACTACGTAAACGTCATATCAACATACAATAACCTTGAGGTTAACATGGGGTTAATTGTTCAAAAAATTACTTCTTTTACTTGAAACATATTTCCGATGGTAAAAAATTCGCTACCGTAAAAGTTTTACATTGATGGATGATAATTTAATATTTACGTTCAGTAGATTAAACCACAATAGTAAACATATATATTTTTTTAAAAAACTTTCTCGAGTTTAGAAAATGTTTTGGTTTTCCTTTTCGAAAACAAAAAGGTAACATCGTACGCAATTATTGGTTTTTAAAACTTGTCAAGTATGACTCGGGCTCTAGCTGAATCTTGTGCTACTTAATTTTGTAGTACTGTTCTGGAGTTAGTGACACAAATAAATTACCAAAAATATAGAACCTAAACAAACGTTTCCTAACCTAATCAAATAAACGCATGTACTCCGGAAAGGGAAATGAAATATTGCACATATTATAAAATAACAGGATATAAATTGATTTAAGAACCCTTCCTAAAGTCTATAAAAATTTTGGAAAAATTCTACGATTTATAGAAATTTTCTTCTTAAGTAGTTTGTCAAAACAGTGGTGACATGTTTTGGGCCCATATATATATATATTTTATTTTATAAAAGATTTCTAGTAAAGAATTAATCATGAATAAACTAGTTCTAAATCGGAAAAATGAATGAGGTAGATATTTAAGCTGTATACCTTTGTTTCCTAAAAGGTTCTTAAAGTTTGGTCAACAAGGGTCAGTGTTCCCCCAACGTGACCGAGAATGTTGTAAACCCACCTTATAAAAATACAGTTACATGATTTACTCACTTTTATGTTCGTTTAAAATTTAAAATGACCTACATTTAACATCATTACTGCAAAATATTTATAAATAAACTAAATAAGCAATTAAATTTTCTTGAAAATTTACTGCAAATAAAACTCAATATTATATTAATAAATTGATTATTAAAGTTGAGTAATTTTAAAAAGAAACCAGATTAATAAAATATAATTACTATGATTAATTATTGAATTAATATTAATCAAAAAATAAATAATCCAATAAAATGTCAGTATTTTCGGCCGTAAAAATGCTAAATAAAATGTAAGGACTTCAATAGTGACATCAGTATTAAATGTTCTGAAACACAAACTGGGACCACAGCTTGGTTTTCAGTACATTTAATACAGTACATTTCAATACATTTAAACATACGGTGAAAGAGCGTACTAATCAATTACACTGTATTATTTGGTCGGGAAGTCCAATTACACTTTAATAAATCCAGCATAACTGGGCTCTACTGCAGTCAATTTTCCCCGCTGATATCGCTCACTGCTGCTGGAAAAGGTGGGAACAATAACCCATGGTGGGGATCGTCCGGTGTGTTCAATCATGGTGGGATGACCTTAGTCGTAGCCAAGTGTGGAACGATAGTTTATATGAGTGCGTTCACTGTCGACGGGTGTTTCTTAGCCTGTGTGTGGGTACAAAAACGTCCATACACTAGTAAAAACATTGGAAAACATTATGAGTTACTTCTTTATGCGTTTAGGGAAATCGTCACTATCACGACAAACGTTACTATCATGAGAGAAGAAGGCTTTTGCAAAGGGAACTGTTCTTGAAGCGCCACGCAGTGGGAGACTGAGGACTCGACCTAAGGCAAGTGCTGCTGTGGAGGTATCGATTCAACGATCACAGAAGAGATCAACGCGCAACGTTCTGCAGAGTATGGCATTCCAAGATCGACAATGCGAGACCATATACGTTTTCGTCCAGCCACAGTTAATGAGTTGAGTGACAATGACCTTGATGGACGTGTTTATGCATGTCACTTACTGTTTGAATGGTTTCCGAGAGCACACGATAAAAAGAACGCTAAGTTCTCAGACAAGTGTGCAATTTATCAAAGCTCTCGTAATCGAAATGTTTTTTCTGTGCAAAAGATAATCCTCATTTTTTTGTGGAAATCGAACACAATCCGCCTCTGTTGTGAACTGGACTGGGATGACAGCGAAACATGTCCTTGGTCATTATTTTTTTCAATGGCGCAGTTAATCGACACAGTTATCTGAGAATGATCGACGAGTGGTTAGTTCTAGAATTAACCGCAAAAGGGATTGCTGACATTACGTTTCAGCAATACGGTGCTCCACAGCTCATTTTGTTTTTAATGTCCGCAGATGCCTCAATGAAATGTTTTACGAATTGCTGGATCGGACATAGGTCGGAAGAATTACCGGCTTTATTGCCTTGACCAGCAAGAAGCCCTGACCTCATCGCTTCTGAAAATTCACTCTGGCGTTTTGTAAAAGAAGAGATCCGAAAACGCAGATATGTCGACAACGAGCAGCTCCAAGACGTTATTCGGTCAGCATTTGAAATGATTATTCCTGAGTGCTGTTGCGGATGAACAACCGGACATGGAGGCGCATACAGCTGTGCATTGAACGTGGTGCAATCATGTGACTGAACTTGGTGCTTTGAATGATTTAACAACTGGCACAGATTGATTTCATTTCAGGAATTCATTCTTTCCTTATCTGTAATGTAAAAAAGATTTTTCTATAAATTAATTAATAATTATTAATTTCTGTTTTACAACAATGGGTGGCGTGGTGATCCAAACTGCCACATGGAGAGTGTCTTCCCCTACGTTTCAGGATTTCTGTTTTACAACAATATTTTAAGCTAACTATTTTTTATTGTTACATGAACTTCACTGAAGGGGCTGGGCTGGTAATTATCTAAAAGTAGATAAAAGTCTATTGGAAAACAAGTCCCATTAATTTTATTTTCCATATGTGTGCATTGCAATCTGTTCAACTAGTGAACAATAATCATCCCCTCTCACAGAGGCTTAATGAAATTTGGAAGAAATTTAAAAATAAGTTTTAATTATTTTCTATATCTTAATATTTTCTAATTTTGTCTTACGTTATACCTTTCTAAACCGTATATTCTAGTGTTATATCAAATTGGAATTTTAAATTAGGGACTTTCTACTTTCAAATAGGGAAAAGACTTTCTTTTCTTTCTAAACAATCCTATTAGAAAATATTATGTTCCTGAATTCGTTGATAATTTTTGTACGTAGAAATGTAGAATTCAATAAATCGACATAACTATTAGCATGTATATATATTATGAAAGGACCAGTATAACGAATTTCTTTCAGTTAAGAAGAACAAGAGAGAAAATATTAATGAAAAATGAGAATACAAAAGGAACTAAAAGAGATTTTTTCTTACAGGACTCAGAGTAACAGGTCCGTTTAACAATCTGTTATTTGTAACACAGCCAGTGGAACCTCCTAAAGCTGTCGTTCGACAAAAAGGGTTACTGAACCGGAATAAGAATCTATAGCAAAACGTAAGAGCGCAAACGATGAAAATTATTACGCTTCAACAACGAAAGGGATAAGGCGGGTACTGGTTCTGCAGGCCAGGGGATATAAATACGGCCAGGGACAAGCGGCTAGAGTCAGTAGTTCTGCGAGGCCGTGTTCAGTGTAGTCGTGATAAGAAGCAATAATAGAGTCTCGCAAACTCGAATTCGACGCGGATACAGTGACGGCGTAGTAACAACGAGTGATGAGTACGTAACGAGTATTCCAGCATTGACAGTGGATGAATGCAGGAAGTTGTTCGGTGGTAAACAGCAGTGAAAGTGACAGTATTCTACTCATTTCTAAAGTTTAGCGGAGTTCTAAAACAGTAAAAGTAATAAAAATAATTTGTAGACAGCGAATTGTATGAACTTTAGACTGATCTAATGTTATCATGTTGTAAATGCATTATTAATCTCTATCAGTCATATTAACGTATAATAAATTGGACTGTATTCTTGTTTTTATAATTTAACTGTGATTAATATCTTGTCTTTTTATTTGAATTACTATTTTGTATGTTTTATATATATATATATATATATATATAAGTATTGTCATTATTATTAATTTTGTTTTTATGTTTTTAGAGTAATAAATTGTGTTTATAAGAAATTCTTAGTTTGTCAGTCTTAATATCCTGGTTGAACCGTGATCACGCGACAATGTTGTTTTTTATTTGATATTTCAACTCTTAACTCACTGTTTTATTTTCATATTCTAATTTTATGGCCATAAACTCATAACGTCTAAAAAGGAAAAAAAAATGTCGTAATGTTTATAGTTTTAATTTTTTTACTGTGTTAAATAATGCATTGAAAGTAAAATAGATTCTTTATTGAAAAGATCGTCCTCTTTCATTATAATCTTCGGTTATACTCGTAACTGAATTTACATTATTGTGAATAATTTAAGTCACAAACATCGTTTTAAATTTTAATAGTTTGTAATATTACGTTTCATAGTTTCAATTAAATGAAAAATCAAAAACATTTAAAATAATAAAAATTGATTTTAACTAGTAAATTCATTAATCATTCGTTAACACTTTATTCCATTATTAAATTTTATATAAAGTAAAAAAATTAATATATAATTAAATCAAAGAATTATATATAATATAAAAATATACCTTAACGGAAACGTTAGTTCAACGTTTAACCCTTTCTAATTAAGATATAAGCACTTTTAAAATGAATAATCATTCCAAAATTAATAGGAAAACCGCTTAATTACTAAGAAATTTCAATTTTATTGCAGATTGCTTTTTCAGAAGGTCCTACAATCTTAACCTAATAAACAGTTTAGAATTTTTACGGAGTCTGCTATGTGAACTTATAGAAACATATCTATCTACATGTTTTATCAGTGTATCAATACTAATTTACCTCTTTCTACAGATCGTGGTTTATACAGCGAATAGATATTGAAAGACAATTAATTTTTTTTTAGATGGCCTCCACTTCTTCCCTTACAGTCATCCCAATCTCCTTGAAGAAACCCTAACTAACAGGAAAGCTGAGTAACCTACTCTAATGTGAAGAAAGTGCATAGAACAGTAAATAAAACTTTAGTGTATGCACTAGCCCTTTCAGACAACCTTTGCAGAGTACGTCTAACCTTGAGCGACTGCACCTTCATCCTTGTAGTTTGCAAAGGAAGAAATATTATAACGAAGACGCAGCATATAGAATAGTGGTTTCTGTACTGCTTCTATACTACTACAAGTATAGTTCTTATGACAATTCCAAATGACAGCACAATATTTAAGAATAGATCTAACCATAATCTTATATAGGTACAAGATGGTATTTGCATACTACAAATGTCAACCAACCAAAACAAGCAAACCAATATTCCTTCTGGATTTTGAGATAATCCTACTTACATGCTCACTGAAAATTAACTTAGAAACAAAGTTAACCCCAAGAACAGAAACACCTTCAACAAGTTGTATAGAGTGTTGACCAATTCTGTGATTACATTTCGTCACAAGGGTTTTCCTAGAATAGGTTACAAGAACTGTTTTGCTAAAATTAAGCATCCTTCTGTTATAAACTGTCATTTTTTAATTATATCATCAGATTGCAACACCTCATGATCAGAGTAGCTGTTATACCTAGCCATAATTTTAAAGTCATCAGTATATATCAATGCCTTAGAAGAAATATTCAGTCAAATATAGGTAGTAACAATATAAAGAATATTAATATGTAATAAAGGGCCAAGATTCAATTTCAGTAGCATTAAATATTAGCATGTCACTAAGGTTAGTCGTAGTGAATTAATCTTCACGAAACTATGCTGATACTTTTATTTTACTTTTTCCCATCGGGATATATGAAATCGGAATATGATAACATATTCCGATGGGAAAAAGTTAAATGTAAAATCGCGAAAAATTTTGTTTTTCAGCATTTCAACGGAAATATCCATCTTGACCATCTGTGAATCCATTTTGACTAGTTTCGGCATGACGTCTGTACGTAAAATCCAAAAATCTCGATTTTTTTACTTTTTCTTAACTGCATTAATAAGCCCTAATTGAGAGCTTTTTCAATGATATATCATCATAAATAGTACTGATTTTCATTGGTTCCAGAGTTATAGCCCAACAAAATTTTAATTAAAATATTTGGTTATTACAAGGGGAAGGCACATCGGCGAGAATCCAATTTCATTTCCTTTTTTTTAACTTCTTTTTAATTTAAATATATTTATTTATTAATAATTATTAATCTCTGATTCTAAAAGAAAATTTACAAAAAAAATAATAATTCAATGATAAAAAATAAAGAAAAAAATGTGTAATAAAAAATATATATTATTTAATAGGCATACAAGGAAGTCATGTGGTGTCGACATTGGCTTTTTAAAACAGTGATATGGAAGGTTTGTGAATATCAGTATATGATAATAAATTAAAGACAAATGATTATAGTAGTTTGAATAATTTTATTGCATTTATATTTTGAGTTTGAATGGAATGTACAGGACAATGAATATCGTAGCAGAGCAAGTCTATTTATACACATACATTTTAGTAATTTTATTAATGAAAACGAAGTCAATTGATTGCGGAAATTATCATTTAAAATGTTGACATTAGTAATTAAACATGTTTTTAAAAGTATAGCTGTTGAACAGGATGTAGGTTAATTTTTTATTTAGCAAATAAATGAAAAAAATAATCCTTTATTCACAAACAGGATGTAGAATATAGAACATACAAGGATATAGAATAATATATGAAAAAATTAAAATTATGTATATTTTTGTTCCATGATGTGTTTGCGTTTCAAAAATAATGATAATTATATTATCTGATTTATATATATTTTCCGTTTTGTCCAACATTATGTAAAAACGTAGTTTAATACATTTTTACTAAACCTTCTTGATAACATTCGTAAAACTGAACTGAAGTATTTTATACGCCATATTGTATAATAACAAGATCTACTGATCTCAACTTTTATTTATATGAACTCACTCAGGGTGAACATAAAATTTTAAATAGCTTAGAAAAAATACTTTATTTGTGAGTAAGGTTTGGAGTTCATTGTTTTTGACGGGAATTTTTATTTTGTTGTCAAGGATTTGTTCAAGGAAGCAAAAAAGATAAGTTATAGAAAACAATATTTTAAAAAGAAAAAATTATGTAAACAATAAAAAACAGATTGAAAGAAGAACGGGAGCAGTACCTCTCTTAGCGTAATTATATTTTGTTATTCACTCAGAATGACTTTTAGATAAACTTTTAATAATGAAGTAACATATTAAAATAATATTTTTTAAATTACTTATAATTGAAATTTAGGATTACGAACAGGTCCTGCAACTTCTTTTTTTTACAAATAACATATTGAAAAAAATTCTTAAACTTAATTTTTGAATTTCAAATGGGAAATTCATTTCTACGATAATATTTTTGTAAGTTAAAACAGTAGAACATAATTTTATATTTAAATCTAATAATCCAAGTAGAAAATTGGAAAAAATTCTTAACGGTAACACAAATGAATTATACTTCTGTTTTCTTTTGTCATGAATCATTTTATTAACTTCAGACTGTTTTTTATTCTTTTCATTTACCTGCTGATAAATCAATTACAAAGTATTTTTTTATAACCTACAAACTTAATTATTTTGTTTATTTTTTGTCCTCCCTTATAGTTTTCACTTCTAATTTCCTTCTGCAACTAAAGTACTAGCAACTACACTAGCAATTGTAGTACTAGCCCACTAGCAACTATATTACTATAAGTACCAGCAACTATACAGTTGCTTTAAGATATTACATACTAACCTAGTTTTTTGCCGTAAGAAAAACGTACGGCAAAAAATTTGAGTTCGGCATACAAGTTTATCGTAACCTGAATGATACGAAATAACAATACGTGCTATTTCCCGATTTTTACTGTTCAGCCGTTGTACAGAACCTCATCAAAATGTCAAAATAAATCTGGAGTTTGCCTTCAGAATGGATCTATAAACTGCAGGGTGTGATTTAGGTAATGTGAAAACCCAAATAATAATAATAATATATCACATTATTATTGTGGTATTTCCAAAAGTATGTCACCAAGGTTATGATTTATGGAAGCTCAATTTTCATTCTGTATGAACCATGGCGCCTCTGCAATTATTTTCCTTATCTTGTTTTGGAAGCGTATGATATTTACGTTACTATTACTTTTTTTTATTTCTTCTTTTTTACCAAGTCCCTAAGAGCCGAACCCGCAATTAAGCATAAATACAGCTCCGGGTTGTTATCACCTCAAACTAGCTTGGCAGAACTCAAGGTACCGCCCAGGTAGCCGGGACCCGGTCTTTCGATTAGTCGCACATGCCACAAATGAGGGACTCCGAAAGGATCCCCCACCGGGTCACCAGTCTTTACGCCTCGCCTCTATTGAGGAACCCCCACAGGGATCCCCCACGAGGACTACGGTCTTATTTACCCCCTCCCGCCACCGTCGCTCTGCCTGGACTCACCGTCCACTCACTGTTGATGAGACGCCGGAGCGTCCCACTCCTCCTGGATGAGGCTATCCCGCGCCGAAGCTACCACAATTCTATGCTCCACAGCGAATACACCTCACTTCCGGTGTACAACCTCGGCCCCCCAAAGCGTGGCGAGAGGTTTTGTAGGAAGTGTAGCGGGCTTCTTTCTGGCAATTCATCTTGACATGGCCAACCTTCCCGCAGTTAAGACATTGGCCGGTCCTGTCAGGACCACTATACAGTTTCAACTGGTGCCCCGCATCTCAATAACGGAAGCACCGCTCTTTCAGCTAACTGCGCATTATCCTGCAGACCACTCACCCAATCTGCACCCGGCCGTCGTGTAGCAATCTATCTGCCAGGATGTGTGGCAAAGCTAGCGTCACCACCTGAGTGGCCCCGTAGGAAGGTTTCAGCGAAAGCACATCAATCGTAACAGAGTCACCAGTAACACGACGAAGATCTCTCATGAACTCTTCTTCTTTGGTTAAGGCATCCACATCCTTAAAAAGGAAATAGATCCGCCTAACTCACCTACCTCCCACCACAATCGTAACACCATCAATCTATTTTCTCTGCAATCTTCCTGTGGAGTCGCTCAGCATCGTTCCCCTCGGCCCGCACTCAAAGGAGAAGGTCTATTACGTTACTATTACTTGCTATCTCCATAATTCCACGCCATAAGTCTAGATTGGTCGTATGATAACTTTGCAAAACAGAACTTTATTGAACAACGTGAAGTGTGGCTTTCTCAGTAGCAGGCAATGCAGTTCCCTATACTTCGCGTTCAGTTGCTTCTTTTCATCATTACGTAGCACTTCCAGTTTAAACGCCGATCTAAGTGAAGCCCTACGTAAGCAAACTCTCTCTTTGTGTGATCAAGACACCATAGATGTTAAATTTTACTACAAATTAATCTTAAATCTTCACATTTATTTCAGATTATGATTCTAAAACTTCCCGTTATAATCTAGGAACATGTTTCTTTTCTTTTGATTCAGTATTTAAAAAATCTTTATGAAAAGCTTATGTATAATTCAGAGTTAATATTATTTTTTTTATCTAATACATTTTTTTTTCATTTGATAAAAAACCTATTTTTGTTATTTTATATAGGTGTTATATGAAAACCGTTGAAAAGGAGAAATTTGCAATGTACTGCGTATAATATATAAATGCATTATTTACAGGTTATTATGGTACTTTACGTCAAAATAACGAAAGCACGCAAAAATAAAGACAATCAGTCAAAAATGGTGTATGTTTTTTCTTCATTTCCCGACGTTTCATGGCCCAGAGCCCTTAAAAAAAAAAAAAGAATGGGAAGTAATATTTGTACATACGTACGATGTGTTAGCGTGTTTGAAGCTTAATAAATTTTGATTGGATCATTCGATTTTGATGAAATTTTACACAAATACTTGTGTATACAAGGTAACCTTTTGGTAAAAGTTTGGAGTCAATATCTCCAAGGGGTAGGAAAAATAATTCTTTGGGATTAATTTTCTCAAAATTTTGCAAACATAATCTAACTTTACATAAAGCTCAGTATATGCATGTCTTACCATTTTATTTTTTATTTTGGTCCCTCAAATTCTTCTCTTTCACAAAAAACGAAAAAAGCTATCTTGTTTTTATTGCATATTTTTAAACGATTATTTTGTCATACTAAGCATAGTAGTAGTGGAAACGGCCCAAAAAATACTTTGGGGGCAATACTGGAGGTTGGGCAACCGATAAAAGGTTATGAATATATATTTTTTTCTTGTTATATTATTTTTCCACTATTTTCTACAACGATAAATAAGACATAAAAAATTCAAAAACACGACTGTCAAAAAATACATTATACATTACAGACAAACATTGCTTTTTAAAATAGGAAAATAACTAATATAGGATAATTAAAGAGCGTGCGGTTGACAATTTAGTATATAGTATAATTTTTTTTTCAAATTTATTTAAAGATGTACAGCCTATGACAATACGACAACGCGGAGTCTTTGTTTTTCGTAGACTTTGCTAAATAAATTTTCTCAGAATAAAATTTTCTACATTTTGATAATAAAATTTACGTATTTATTAGTCATTTAATAAATTTATTGTACTTCAAACCTAGAAAAATATTTTTCTTCACCGAATTTTTATGTTTTAAGTTGGATATATGAAAACTACCGCAAAATACAATTTTGCGATTTGTTTCATCTCATTTTTCGGGTCAAAAACATAAGAAAACATCAAGTCTACCACTAATATGGTGAAATTTCACCGGAGGAACTGAAATCTGCGCAAAAATTTTCGCTAGCCGTAACTAGATAACAAAGAGTTCTGGAAAAATATTTGTACGAACTTTTTCCCTTATTTCAAGCTCTAGAATCAGTTTCAAGATTATTTCCCTTTTCCTTTTATATATATGATAATCCCGGTAATGTAAGGATTCCAACGCTTTCATCTAAATCGGTTCAGCCGTTAAGCTACTACGGTAGAAAATACATACTCTAAATAAATTTAAATTAAAGTGTGATGTATTATAATAAAAAATACAGTGTAATCTATTTAGGAGGTCATGTTAATGCCAGGAAAGTATTACAGTTTTCTAAAACAAAGCTGTCAGCTTTTATTACTATTACAAAAAAATAATTGTCTTTATTTTTTCTTTATCTGTATATAAGTATACATATAAACTGTATATATGTTGTATACTCTATAAACTGTATACGACAAGTAAAACACGTTATTATTTCACAACTATCACCCGTAAACATTTTCTTGAACTATTAAAAAACTTTTAGAACTGAATTAACACAAAACTTTATTGGCCATATAATTCCGTACGAATCAATCCATACTCACTTTTTAAATTAAATTTCAATGATATATCGTTTATATATTTTGATAATACGCTTACGTATACTAACTGACAATTTAAACTGAGAACAAAAATAAAAACAAGAGTGAAATAAGAAAAATACGGAGTGGTCCGAAAGTTCGTAAACCATCAGACGTTGTTATATTAAGTTATTTGAACGTAAACCGCAAATACAGAGAGAAATAATTATTGCGGTATTAAGATCGGACGCTGTCAACCCAGAACGTAATACGTGACCGTAGTGTTCAAGGAAGTAAATGCGAAATGGGCATTGCAGGGGAAATGAAGGGTGACTGCCTAAGTTAAACAATGAGAGGAAAGGGTCTAACCAAAACAAGGACGACGCCCTTAATCAATTACAATGATTAAATCGCTATCATATTCATGTAATATATATATATACACGAACATAAAATAACTGTTAATAATTATCGTTAGTTCCATTATAGTCATATTTACATTTATTTATGCCATTATTATAAATATGGCATAAATAATGGTTGAAATAAGGTTACGGAGATAAAAGAATTAAAGGAAAATAAATGGATAACATTTGCAAATGAATGGTTAATCTAATAAATGGTTAGATTAGTGTCATTGGTTAGTATATCGTGCATGATGAGTAATCATGCAAGAGGTTTAAAAGGGAAAACTATAATAGTTTTAACAAAGAGAGCCTACTTCATAAGTAATTATTCTAATAAGTTTTCAGAGGGTTAGCATATATATGTATGTGTGTGTGTGTGTGTGTATGTTGTATATTGTTATTAGTGATAATAAATTATTATTTTTCATTTTTATTAATTTTTTTGTTATTTTTACTTTAAAATATACGAGTATGTTTTCTACCTTGATTACGTAGTCGTTTTTATCCACATATTCCTTTACATGTATAATCTTGTTTCTAAGGAACACGTAGATTTGTTGTTTCATAATAGCTGTCTTATAAAGTATCTTAAAGGAATACTCACTCATTATGTACAACTCTGAATGTTGTATTAATTTTATTTCTTATAATTTGAAGTTGAACTAATATACTGTTCCCTTTAAGACAGATTAATGGGATGTCGGTTTTTTGGTCTATTTGCTTCTCATAATGTTGTTAACTAAGAGGTTTGTGCTTCGTAAGTAGAATGATTTTACTGATTTTAACTGATAAATTTATGCAATACTATTAAGTTTCTTTTTATAATTTCTATATTTAATTCTCAATATATACATTAGAAATATTTCATTGTAATTTTTTTTATTATGAAAAACAGTTGATATAAACGACATTAAAATTTCGATGTTTTAATTTTTGTATTATTTCTTAAAATTCAAACAAAATGTTATTTTAATTTTTATTATTTTGTTTTGAAAATGAAGGTACAATATTTTCCTTAAAACTCAACAGAGTTTTTGTAATTTACGACTTAGACGGATCCGGCTTTTTTATAAATGAATTTTCTAAATCGGCAAGATGTATTCTGAAATATTTTTCTGTGTCTTAATAGGGAAATAAATATTAACAAAAAAAAAAAAATTACGCTGGTTAACATGTTTAAAAAACATAAAGGTAAAAATTAACGTTTATATTTTCGTTGCCTTTATTCTACATAATTTACAGTTTATTTTTTTTAGATATATCGATAAGCTATTATGAATTTTGAGACCTAATCCTCATAAAAGATCGGAAATTTCTGAAGTGCTACAATACAAATTATTTAATTCGGAAAGATAAAATAGGATAGATGAAGATTTTGGAATATTGGCAACGGTATTAACGTATATTTCAGTATACCTTACAACTTAGACATGGTAGTTGTTCAGACGTAACTCTGTAACATTCATACAGCTCCTGACGATTCACTCGGTTTCTGACGATTAACTCGGCGCCTGATGATTCACACAGCTCCTGACGGTTTCCTCGACTCCATCTACATTATATAAGCCGGCTCCGCTCTAGATTCTGGCTGTCTCTGACCATCGGTCGAACTCAGTTGCGCGTGTTACTATTCTAATATTGTTTAGTCAAAATTTACACTTCATACAGTTAACATGTAAATTACATATATTCTTCAACAATGTGACAGACAAATTAAATTAGATCTGAAATATGGTAATTCATAATGACCATTATTATAACTTACCAAAATATATTCTTTAAACATAACTGAACAATGTATTTTATTTACCACGAAATTCAAATCAGCAAGTTTAATACACAGAATAATTACACCTAACCAAGGTATGGCACCAAGACGGTTTTTATTCGACAGTAGTAGTAAGATTTTGCTGGATAACATAAAATAATTGGTAAAAAAGAATAAACCTATTAAAAAGCATTTATATACATATATATATATATTTATTTATTTATTTAAGTGTGGCAGCGCGCGTGCGCGCGCATTTGTTACTCAATTTCTTCTTCTTCTTTTTCTTCTTGAATTGGCCACCTTAGGATCTCAATAAATATCTTAACCATTTTTTCTTATATCTTCCTTTATTCCCATTTTTTCTCCATGTTTTCGCTTTCTCTCTTCACTCCATCTGAAGTCATACTTTTTTCTGTTCTTCCTAGAAATCCTTGTATTCTAAAATAACATTTCTAAATTTATTTCTATTTAAGAATATTTCTTCCTTGATGTTTAGTTTTCGAATATGCTTTAAAACTTCATTAAATCCGGTGATCTAATTTTTTTGATTTTAGACAAATTTTTTGCTGAATTTATTTATTTACTTACAATCAGCTTCTACATCAAAGCTATAACTAAGTCGTGTGACTTATCATCACTTGAAAGAGAACCACTCAATGATAATCCTTAAGTAATACAAAATCAATAATATAAACAAACAAACAATAATGTTAATATAAATAATATAACATTTGATAGTGCCTTTGGATGTCCAATCAACATACCGTTAAAACAAAAAAATAAATAACAACTTTAAACAGAACAGTAAACGAAACAGTAACTTTCAAACAGCCAAGAAACAATAAACGTGAACACCTAGCTGCCAAACTGGATCATCATATCGGGGAATCAAAAAGGCACATGGAGCTGTTTTAGCCTCCTAACGTCCTTGTTGTTGCCTAGCAAAGCGAGATGATTAATATGTTTATCCAACCTCGACACATACCACAAAACTAGACGTCCAACTTTCTCTCGAACATATGGAATGCCTTGGTGATCACGGATCTCAGCATTCCTCGCAAATCACGGCCCGTGGTTTATGTTCCGTAGAAGATTGTTCTGAAACCGTTGAATAACCTCCACGTTGCTGTTACTGGCCATTCCCCAGAGTTCAATCCCGTACGTCCATTTCAAAAAAGCCTTGTACAGCAGAACTTTGCTGGACAAAGAAAGTTGTGATCTCTTACCCAACACCCATCTTCTTAAGCTTAATGTCAAGCAACTTCCTCTTCTCCCTAACATGATCCTTCCAGGTCAAATGACGATCAAGGTAAAACCCCGCCGAACCGTACTGACTTTGGGCATCCTGACACCGTTTAACCGACCCACAGGGCAATCTTCCCTTCTAATTAGACAAAATTAAAAATATTTTTAGACAGTTTTTTCTTCCATTTTAAAAAGATATCCAAAAACATCAGTCTTCTTTTCCATATAACATCTGTAAATATGTCATTAAATTTATAAATCCCTTAATTTTTTCTAATCCTCAACTTTTTCTCTTCAATTTTAACTGGCCTTACATTATTTCTTAACTAAATTTTTTTCAGTTAATTAAATAAAATTAATTGTTAATGTACATTTCATTTATTATTCTAAGTGATGAAATAACAAGTATTTTATTTCTGTAATAATGTTATTTCACTTGTTTCCTGATGATAAAAGGAGGAAATTAATGTTAAAATTTATTCATAGATTTGTGTAGTGTTTCCGTGTATATTGGTTTTGGCTTTTTTTAGGCAAAATTATTATAGTTTTAAATACGTGTTTATTAAATTCAGTTCATTCTTTAATTAAATTTTTTTAATTAAAAAACCAGTATATATATACTTTTCCAATTATTTAACTAGTTATATAGTAGTTTTAAACGAGATATTACTTTTAAAAGAACAAAAATAAATGTACATTTAACGTAAATCGAGAATTAAAGATCTAATAATATATATTAACAAGACTCAGGAACCTGGTATAAAATACCCAGTTGTATTATAAAGATACTTATAGGAAATTAGATCTTTCAATTAGTTTAAAAAAATTCTTCTCACGTATTAATATGATTGTAAATTAGTATTTAGATAAGAAACCTGTCAATTAAAGGAAATGAAATCGAATCTTTACTACGAATTTTTAATTAAAAATGTAACGAAATTAAGCTAACCGTTTGTTAACTGGTTATATTTATCGACAATTGTAATCTGTGGTATAATCACTTTATTCTGTATTAATGAAACTGAAATATCAACTGCAGTTACAAAATAAAGGTATAATTTCATTTATCTTTAGTTAGTCATTTTCATAGAATTATATATTTTAATAGAAAGACTATATTCTACATTATATTAAAGAAAATTATAGTTCAAGTGTAAAATACATTTACAGTCTGAGTTGGTAAAAGGTAAAATCTCATTTATATTACTCAACTCTTAAAAATAAAACAGAAGTTTATGAACAGTATAAAATTAACTTAGATTTAAACATTTACAAACGAAAAAGAAATAAAACATTATTATACCTTGCTAGTTTGGTATTAAAGATGAAAGAGAGATAATATGAGTTTATAAAATCATAAACAGATTTCCGGATAGGATTAAATAAAAAACTGGTTTTCTACAAACAATTCTGTTGTAGGCTAACCATTTATTATTGTTGACATCTGTTTTTTTTAATATTTTATTTACAATTATACTGATAAAAAATAAATAGAAAAACAGTATAAAAAATTCGTTCCAAAATAAGTAAAAAAGGAATATTTATAAATACAAACTTTTAAAATAACATATTAATTTATTTATTTTTTATAGTGGAAAAAATCTAAAATTTTATATGTCCAGTCGGTTACCATATTATTTGGCTATTTACAACAATATTTCCAAAACAGTTCTGCAAAATATTCACTCATGATTATTTTATTAAATTTTAAAATGAAGAGGGTTTGGCAGAAGTTTATTAGTTTTTTTTTAAACTTATGCTGCATTTCTTTAGAACTATTTAAAATTATTGATCTATGAGAAATTTTTAATAACGAGTAGCCTGTCACAGCTCGCTTTGCTCTCCCTTCCTGTCAATTTTTGATAAGTATTCATTATCCTTAGAGAAATATTGAAAGTACTATTGATAAATAACAATTAAAACCTGCCCAGTTTATAAGAACTATCAGTGTATTGTAATTTCTTCAAAGCGATAGTTCGGTCATATAAGACTCGAAATTTCTGAAATATGCACAGGTTTCAGAGTAGTCAGCCTCCCATTTAAAAAAAATAGTAGTTGTAGCTGGTTATCCGTCCTTCGTACGGGTAAGAAACTGTTTTGCACGGTTCTTAGGGTTACATGACAAATACCTCCAGGAGGAGACCGTACTTTGTTTCTCATTTTTATTTTTTATTTATAATTAATTATTTTTGTGGAACAGTTTGTGAACATAATCTAAAGAATGGTCTTGTTTACAATATTTACAGTTTTTTTTTTTGGAGTGTATATATGCAGATTGTTGTTATAGGAAACTCTGGATCAAGACACACATATATTTCCCCATGCGAGAATAATTGACTCTTCAAATGGAGATCAACCACTTGAAGCATCTGCCCTTATAGCAGATCACTTAGTGTCATTAAAAAGACAACTTTAAGTGGAAACTGGTGGCGCTTGAAAGTCACTGGAGGCAAGTCGAAAGAAATTTACTCTGTACACCGCCATTTAAATTTACTTTTCTCAATAACAGAATGAAATATCGGAAAAGACAAAGAGCTCTTTTTTGTAGGAAATTAAAAACATTATACTGAACGTGGGTTTTGAATTCTATTTGACCACAGTAAAATTGAATACCGGCAAGGAACATAATCCGGTTGTTACCACAAACCATTAAAACGGGCTACCGTCTTTAAATGGTAAAATATTTCGTAACAATAGCCCTTATTCTTTCCAAGTATAAAACCTATGTTCAGGAGAAATTTCAGCTCATTCGTATGAGTAGTTTTTGCGTGAAAGAGTAACAGACTCACAGACACTACTAGATAATTTATACATATATATATATATATATATATATATATATATATATACTCGTATGTCAGATAAACACATTTTCTGTTACTCCTTTGAGAAATAATTATTTCTTTTTTTTCTAAATTATAATTATAAAAAACGAATAATCGATTAAGTGATATCTCAATGATAATTCATCCAGTTAATAAAAATTATTAATTTTAATTTATAATTTTATTTTTATATATTAATTCATATCTCACTGTTTATTTTATCTTTCATTAAATATTGTACAATTTTTATTTTTATTACAATACACTATTAAAGATAAAGAGTATTAAACAAATCTGCCAATTCAATTATAAATTAAAATACATACTGCTAAAACTAATTTACTTTTATCTTTTTGGATTTATCTAAATTTGCGCTCTAATATACATACAGGTTAATTTTAAAGGATATGAAAACGGAAATCTACAACTTGTTACTTCCTTGTAAGAAATAAATGAAGTATTGTGATCGCGAAAAATTTTGGTTTTCAGATTTCAACGGAAATATCCATTTTGACCATCCCTGAATCCATTTTAACTAGTTTCGGCATGACTTCTGTACGTATGTATCTCACATAACTCAAAAACGATTAGCCGTAGGATTTTGAAATTTTGGATTTATGACTGTTGTAACATCTACTTGTACACCTCTCCTTTTGATTGCAATCGACTGAATCAAAGGTATCCAAAAAAGCCCAAAATCAAAAAAAATATTGGATTTTTTACTTTTTCTTCACTGTAGTAATAAGCTCTAATTGAGAGCTTTTCAACAATGATCATAAATGGTATATATTTTCATTGGTTCCATAGTTATAGCCAAATGAAGGTTTAATTAATGAAATAATTTGTCTCTTACAAGGGGAAGGAACATCGGTTTGAATCAGACTTCATCTCTTTTTTTTTAACTCTTTACTTTTTAATTTAAATAAATATATTAATAAATCAATATTATTAATAATTTATTTGTCCACATACCCTTTTGATTGCAATCGACTGAATCAAAAGGGTCCAAGAAAAGCCCAAAATCCAAAAAAGTGTGGATTTTGGACTTTTTCATAACTGCAATAATAAGTCCTCATTGAGAAATTTTCAACGATATATCATAAGTGATACTTATTTTCATTGGTTCCAGGGTTATAGCCAAATGAAATTTTAATTAATGAAATATTTGGAAGTTATAAGGGGAAGGCACATCGGTTCGAATCAGTCTTCATCTACTTTTTTTAAACTATTTTTTTAATTTAAAAAATATTGATTTATTAATAATTATTAACCTCCGATTGTAAAAAAAAAAATACGTTAAATAAGAATTCAATAATAACTAAAAAAAAAAAAAAATATGAAAAAATATCAGAAGTTATTATTGAAATAAAATTTTATGTAATTTTCATTTAAAAAAAAAAATGTATGTATGTAATTTAATAGGGGTGCAAAGTAGTCATGTAGTGTACACGTCAGATTTTTAATTAAAATAAGTGAATATAATTTAATTTTATATTTTTAGAATTAGCAGAAATACGTAAACTTATGTATGATTTAAAGCTTTAATGTATATCTTTATTAAAATAATAGTAAAAACACTTCAGTAAGAATAGTAATAATGTTATTTAACACCCGGTCTTTGCATGAAAATCATTTAAATAAACCACTCTTGATGCTAAATAATGTAAGATTTAACAAATATTCTAAATGTAAAATACTAAAATTAAAAGGGCACCATAGAAATAATATGACATGAAAAATACACCGTAGTAGTAGTAGTAGTAGTAGTGTCAAATATACCATTACTATAGCTGAATTTTAGCTTTTAGTTTTCAAATACTATGTTACTAAGTTTAAATCATTCACAGCTCAAATTTGTAAACTGACAGTCGGTTCAGACTTATCATGTCATCGTTACTAATCTCTTTTGAGATGAAGATAAAGCGGTTCAGTAGTAGTTTCAGTCTTCTAATCCCTTTGTGCATTATGGACTAAGAAGTAAGGAACTTTAATATCTTCATCTATCTACATATCTAATCTCTGGATAGTACAGGTTTTAATTAATCTATTTCAAATATTTTTTATTCGTAGTAAAATTATCAAGATAACTGCTGATTTTCTTTTCATCGGTTCAGGTTTGAAATTTGTTAAGTTATTCGAGTGAGTTTTTATAAGGTAAGATCGAGTTTTCAAACCTAAAAAAAATATCACACGAAACAAACGTTATAAACATAAATTCTTTGAGGTGTATCATTTTTTAAGAAATTGTAAAGACTTGAAAATAACTTGAGTTAAATATTTTTTAACTCAAGCATAATTCAGACGAATTTATTTAAAGTATAAAGCTGTGAAATGCTTAGAGATTTGATAAATTTTCTAAAAGAGAAAACTTAATTATTTAATTTTAAAAGAAAATAGAAAGATTATGTGAAAAAGAATGTCAGAATTTTAACGTAAAGTTGAGTCGTGTATTTTTTTAAATTATATTTAGTGGTTTGCTTCACCAAAACAATAATAGTTGTTTTACATGCATTTATATATATATATATATGATATTATTATAAAACATTATATAATTTTTTTTGTAGATTTTCTAATTATTTTTAACTATTTTATTAGGACAATAATTTTGTGTTGTTAAATAAATTAATTTACCGTTATATATTAGAAATAGTAAACTAATATAAATTTTATTTCTATTAAAAATATATTTTTACTGTTTCATTTATTTATTAAATAGTTTTTGTAATCTTTTTCCAATTAGTCCAGTTGGAAATAATGTACAACACTTATTATAGAGAAAAAGGATTAGTCTTCAGATGTTTAAATTTTTAAAATATATATATTTTTTATATATGGCATTATTTTCATTGAGAGATGTTTTAATTATTTTTTATGATACGTAATGTAGAATACATTAGCACAGAATTAAGTTTGTGGTTGTTTCTTTCACGTACAACAAATTTAATTAGCATCTAAAACTTTTTTTAAATTTTCATTTGTTAAAAAATTTTGTAAAATAAAATAATAAAACAATGTCGAGAAGAAAATTTCTGCTTTATTGCTTTATAGAAACGTGCACTTTAAGCTCAATATGAAAAGCCGGAAAAGTTCAGCAAAACTGATGCCAATTAATATTTCCTGAATTTCAGCAAAGGAACGTGGCGATTCGAAAATAAAATTAACTTGTATTTGTAAAGTCCTTTTAACTCAATGAAAGCAATTATAAGGTTTCCTTTACCCCAGTTATTTCATAATTAATATTTCATTTTCAATGTAGCCGGACATAATTTACAAAATACAATATTTAAAATATCTAATGCAACAAAAGGTTTATTTGTAGTTATTTCTTCTTTTTTTTTTTTAAATTATTTGTTTGTTCTATATTTAATGGACTTTACTGCAAGTTTTCGCATTATCTACAACAATTAACTATCATTATTTCATGTTTTTGGAACTTTAAAAAACCTGACAATTATAATTATTTAATTGACATGAATATTTTATTACGAGTACATTTTTTCTCTTTTATAGCTTCATTTTTTTACATCTAGATGATGTATCGCTTAAAATATGAGGGTATCTTGAAAGTGCCGACCGTTTGGTAACATCTCTTTTAAAGGTTGAAACATCATCAGGACTCAAGGTTGTCCGTGTTTTGTAAATATTTTTTTTCTTTATTTTACCGTTCTCTGCTTCTTTCTACTATCATTTACATGTAATAACAATAATTTTAAAATGAGTAAGATAAAGTAAACATAGCTGGCTGTGTAAACAAATTTCAGTTGAGGAAATTCCGGTAGAATTACCTTATTGATTTTTGCGTTAAAAAAAATGAAAACAGGCTAAAATTCATGAATATTTGATTGTTTTATAAGGAGTTTAATCTAATGTGAAACGCTCCGAAAGAACTATAATCAAATAATTACTCGTTATTATATAAAAGATATACAATTTGGTCAGATGGGTGGATAAAGTGACAAATGAAGAGGTATTGGGGCAAATAGATGAAGAAAGAAGCATTTGTAAAAATATAGTTAAAAGAAGAGACAGACTTATAGGCCACATACTAAGGCATCCTGGAATAGTCGCTTTAATATTGGAAGAACAGGTAGAAGGGAAAAATTGTGTAGGCAGGCCACGTTTGGAATATGTAAAACAAATTGTTAGGGATGTAGGATGTAGAGGGTATACTGAAATGAAACGACTAGCACTAGATAGGGAATCTTGGAGAGCTGCATCAAGCCTGTCAAATGACTGAAGACAAAAAAAAAAAAAAATACAATTTGGAGCTGTGACAAGTCGTATGCTGCAAAAATTCAATTCAATATTTTTTATTATTAATTATAAAATCCGACTTTTCCAAGGGAATTGCATTTGTTAAGAAGAATAAAGGATTTTTCAAATTGGTTAATCTATAAAAGAGTAATGAAAATACAGCAGAAACTGTCTTGCAATTGGTAAATAATCTACTAGCAAATGACTAAGATTAGGGTATTTTGAATCTTGCAATCTACAACGAAAAGTGCATTAATATTGCCGGCGAATATACGTGATCAAAATTATGTAAGATATTAAAAAAGATAAACTTTTTAATATTTTCATGTTAAAGGTTGTTTACAATCAAACGCCTTTACTATCAAGTTAGCTCTTGTAGAAAATAATCAACTGTATATGGTCTTAATTATAATAAAACATATTAACAATTAACTCCTGAATAATGATCAATGAACAAATTGTTCGTTATTGAATTCAATATGTATATGTGTTTTGTGAGCAATTCTTGTATCGGATTTTGTTTTTGATTTCGTATTCGGATTAGTTTAAAAATTATAGAAATCGGATTAAAAAATATACGAATGGCCGTTTCAGCTGTCACCTGAAAATGGCCACCAAAATCAGAATTTTGTAATAAACAATACTCAATAAAGGTGTAAGTTTTCAAGTTGACCCAAACGCACTAATTTGAGGGGAAATACATAAAATATACAAATATAAATTCTGTAAATCAAGTTAAAGTTCTGAGTATCTATCAGTGTTAAGCAATTGAATATATATTAACAACTCAACAAATACGTGAAAAGGCGGGTGAAAAAATATACAAATGTAATGTACTTACTTATTGGATCAATACACAGTACTTCGCAATACTATAAAATGATACTAATATAACATGAATTACAAAAAGACATCAACACCGAAAGCAATATTATTTTCAGAAATCATTGCTGCAACATCCTATCAACATCCTATCTTTATTAACTAAAACCGGAAATCCGCCCTTCTGACGCACTTATTGGGACAGAATTTTTTTTATGTTGAAATAACATTTATTTCGAGGAAAATTAGGTTAACACATTGCTTCATATTGCAAGATCTATCGTGATATATATATTCGTTTATAAAAAATAATAATAGGTCCAAAGAAAAATAAAATTAATCTTGTTTAAAACTGTCAAATAATTACTTTATTGTCTATTAAATAGTAAATTTGATCTTTCAAGTTGTAGGAATATATAAACAGTCAGAAATATAAAGTTGCTATTAGATTATCTGTATCCTTTATAAAAAGTGCAAGTCTGACGTGTCTACATAAAGTATAAATATAGGATATATAATTCTCTTCAATTTTAATTGTAGAACTAGTTTTAAACTCGTTATATAATTTCCGATTGCTATCACCATCCTGTTTTATAAATCTTCTGTTTCACATATCCGTTCATAATAAATTTATATACTAAAAAAGAAAAAAACACAGTACTTTCAGCAGGAAAGAAAGCGTTTTAATAATAACGTGAAAAAATAAAAAAAACAGAAGTTGATTAAAAGGGAAATTAAGTGAATGTTTACCAGCATAAATTATACTATCTTTTAATAGTATAAATTATTATTTTTTGAATAAACCACATTTTCTCATCAGTTAATCAAGAATATTATTAATAGCACTAATTCTTTTTTAATTTTTCATCACTTCGCTAACTTCTTTTTCCTTTTTACATGAAATTTTATTGTGATATTTTTATCGACCTATTTTACTATTTCCTACTGTTGTTTCTTATTTACCATATACTGTCACGTTTGTAAGATTACATTACAGATCATTTTTAGTTTTATTATTAGAATACACAGGAAATGATGAAATTATCCTTAAATTGCTAAGAATTAAATCAATTGAAACCTAAATGTTAAACGAATACAAATTGTAAATGCTTTATTCATATAAAAGGAAACAAAATTAAATTTTCCAAAGAAACAAATCTCATCAAAAGCAGTTAAATATTTTTAATAAAAACAAATTATACTGCTTATTTTAATAATCATCCTTGTGGAATGTGTTTTTTATGCGGTATTACGTCGAAGTTTAAACTCGGGGCTAACTTCCGAAATATCTTAGACAACAATTTATCGATGTTTTTGATTGTCTTACGATTTCTTAAGATCATGCATCTGGATTCTAATATTTCCCTATTATAACATACAATGTTTTGCATATATTATTGCCATTTGCAGTATTCGAGAAGGTAATTTTGTTGTTTTAAGTTTTTTTAATTTTTTAATTGTCTTTATATTTAAGTTAATTTTTAATAATAAATTGTTTAGTATAATAATAACGTGTCCGGCACTGATAACGACACTTCGTTTTGCGCCTAATAAAAAAAAATTCTTATTTATGTATTCAAAATACTTTTATTTAAAACGGGAAACTTAATCGTTTAAATAAAAATTACTTCAATTTAATTAATTCAAAAAAAAAACATTATAAAAAAAATAATTTACGTAATAAGATTAGGATTTTTTTATATAGATTAAAACTTCAAAATTTAACTGAAATATTTTTATTGTTATTTAACAAAGTGAATATTTATTTTTATTATGTTTTCGATATAAAATATTTTTCATTAAACCTTATAAAATATTCAACATTGTTGCTTTTTTAATTCTAAATTTCTTTAATGGTGGTTTAATATTAAAAATGAAGTTAGTACTTTACTGAGCCTGGTATAAGTAAGTTTTGAAAATTTTCGTCGTAAATACGTACGTTTTAATATTAAAACAAGAAAATCTCAAAATGTGATAAATCTTGGTTGAAATTATTGTTTTTGATAACTGGCAGTATATTTGAAAATTTTTTGAACATTTCTGTATTATGTTTTTTTAGAAAATAAGTTACAAACAGATTTTCAGTTATAAGGGAATGGAGCAATTTTTAAAATCTCACAACACTTAATATTTTTGTAGAAATAAATAAAAATCATCATTGTTTCCGATCAAATTATTAGAAAAAAAAAAAATACAAATAGGTATTAGTAAATTTTTGGGTAAAAATTTGTTTAGAAATTTTTGCATTAGTTTAATAATTATTTTTCATATAATTAAATTTATTCAACTGAGCTAGAATATTTTGAAAAAAATACATACCGAAAAGTGAAACCAACTAGAGTAGATTCTAAGATTAAATAACGTCTAGATATTTACGCGTATCTATTCAATTTAAAAGTTTACAAATACGTATAAAATGTATTAGTAGGCTTATATCTATAGCTTGCAGATACTATCATAGAATAAAAATAATAGCAGTTTCTTTTTACAAAAATATGTAAAAACTCATGAAGATATTATATCAATTTGTAGGGTAATCATTTCAATATCCAAATATTCAAACTCGTCTGATTATTCTTAATGAATTATATTTTACAACTTTATAGTTTTATAGATAAAATCTAACAGATTTTATAACGCACTATAAGAAAAGTATGTTTTAAAAATTAAATTTATTCCTAATATTAGTTTTTTTTATTATGAAGATAAATAACTAACAAATATTTTTGTAGATGAATATAAACTAATATATTATAGTGTATTCCTTACCAAATGAAAAAGCCTTCTTTTGAACAAATTAATAGAAATAATTACACTTCATACCAATTTTCATATTAATTCATTAGAATAAATTAATTAATTACTTTCATAATTACATTATTTTCTGTGGTACTGTTGTGAAATGTAATTTATTGAAAGAGAATGTATTATAATGTCAGAAAATCGCTGCACTACAAATTTCAATTTCATCATGAAATTATGTAAAATATCACTGTTTCAAATTATTTTATAAACTATATTTTACCTTTCAGTAATTTTATTGCTTTTATTCTTTGATAATCAGTTTCAATGAATATGACCATTTTAAACCCAAAAGTTGTAAATTTTTTTATACTGCAAGTAATTTCTTGGTAAAAATGTTTTTTCCTAATCCCTACGTTGCAATCTGTTCAGCTAGAGAACAATAAACAACTCGCCATGGCTCAGTGAGATGATAAGTACGACATGTAAATTAGATGTAGACTCAGGCCGACCATTCCTGTGACGTGTGGTTAATTGAATCCGAACCACTAAAGTACACCGCCATCCACTGTCTAGTATTCGTATAAAAACAAATACCTTTAACTAGGGTGTGTATCTCAGACCCTTCGACTTCAAAAATCAGTTGTTAAACAACTGATGACGAAGTTGTTAAACAACTTGCGACGAGTTTACTACTAGAAAAAAACTAGTTTACTAGGTGGGCTAAAAATATGATTTTTTTGCGCCGAATATTGTATTATAACAATGATTATATTGCATGTAAATATTTTAATAATTTCCATTTACAACAGATTAATTGTGAAAATTATTTTTACGATTTTTAAATATTATTTTAAAGTATTTCCTTCAGATTGTTAGAAAACTCTACTTTCAACTAGAATAACATCTAAAACTAGAATTTACAACTAGTAGTAGAATCTACGAGTAATACAATTACATTCAAGAAATTTATAATCTTTTGTAAAGGACTCTAAAATCCCAATTTCAATGTCAATCTTACATAGGATTTAACCAATGAAAGACTGATTACAATTGTAGGACACAGAGGTAATCAGTCGCATTGAAATATGGATACGTGGGCTTTTTAAAAACATATAGATTAAAGAACAAGAGCGTTTGAAATAATGTAGAAAAATTGAACAAAGAAAGAAATTCCAGAAAAATAAAAAATATATCTGTTCACGAAAAACAAAATACAATGGAAGAAAAGTTTGAAACATTGAAAAATTGTTTTGTCTTGAAGCTTTTCAAAATTGAAAGGCTTGAAACAATATAGATAAATTCAAGAATTATAAAAATACCGCGTAAGAACTAATTAAAGAAAAGAATCAAATAACAAAAACATTATAAATACTTTTTTAAAGAAAGAATAATTAAAAAAAAATCATAAATACAAATCAATTCTCTTTTTAAACGATGAATCAATCCAATTAAAATAATTTCGTTCTATAATGGGTACTTATATTGTAATTAATTATCTCATTTCATCCCACCTTCATCGAACTCTCTCGAACGGCAATTAGAGTAACTAGATTGTAGATCCAAATGAATCTTGTAGGCTGAAGATTTTATATTCCCAATAATCTTAATTGACTAATTGATAATAAAAGTATTAAGCTCGAATGGTTTTTATTTTAGAATAATAAAATGTAGTATTATGTTTCAATTAGAAACGGTAACGGTACGTTCCGGAAATAAACCATTACGTATTTTAATTGAAACTAAAGATTACGTTAGAATACAATTTTTATTATTTTAGTATGAAAAAACTACATCAGTTAAACATTTCAATTAAAATCGACTTAAAAATAAATATAAATTTTTAAATTCAACTCATCGTCAGTACAAAAAAATAAAATATTTCGAGAAATATATTATTGGAAAAATAATTCTACAGTTTTGTAATAATAATAGTTTTTATACGCTAATTACATAAATTAATTTTAACTACAATTTATCATCAATATTATGTACAATTCCTATGATTTGAATACAATTTATAGATAGATAATTAATAAACCTCCTCTAGAGCTGGAATGATCATTACATTTAATGAGGTAACTGATTATTTTCTAACATTTGGTTCGGGAACGGAATAACAATGGTTAACGTTCCACGTTGGTATGAAGTAACGTTAATGTAATCAGAATCAGCGAGCGGTATTCTGCTCAACTACATATGCATCGTGAGTCGTGACGTATATACTCAGTACTGCAGCAATATATCAGCGGCCAACAGCCAGTCAAAGGTTTTGGCTTAGCGAACAGTTTCATGTATAAAGTATATTATTAAAAAAGGATTAAATCGGTAAAAAGAAAAAAAAAACATTTTTATCGTAGAACTATGTTAATCTTTTAATTTTCATTTGATACATTTTAATTATTGTGAATTGAAGTGTTGTTCGAAGCGAAAAATTTACTTTTAAATATCATTACGTAAACCCAGTATAAATATTAATATAAAAATTACAAGGTTTTTTTTTACTTATTAGAGAAATAAAAACTTTGTTGATTTTCAGTAAATAGTGAAAATCAAGTAATAAACGTTGCCGGATAATTACGAAAATGTAATTTTTTACATAATTTAATGAAGTAAATTTGTATTATTTTAGTTTTGATTTAAATTCATTCCGGTATCCCGTCAGACAAAATTCTTATTTTATTCAAGCACATGGGATTGAAAACAAAACGTATTAAATATTCTGTCCAGTAAAGGAACGGATTATCCTGTATGCTACATTATGGAAAATCCTCAACTAATAAAAACAATATTAATATTTCCTTACCCTAACAGATTTTATAAAAAGCTTAAATTGCCTGCAAAGATATTACAATATAATAATTTATTTCTTAACTCGAATTAAAATAATTTTCTTGAATTGAATATAAATAAAGTTATTATCAAAGATTTTTCTACACGCATTTTGTAAAATCTATCGCTTATTAATCTAGCTTACTTACAGTAAAAGTACCGGAAATTAACTGTAAATTTTAATTTTTTCCAAACCTCATAATAAATTTCTGTTGAATTATTTATTTAAAACATCTAACTTGCATTAATCAATTATGGTATATTTTGTTGTTTCTATATCTTCATCAGTAGAGATCTTGTTTTTACAGAATATCAGCTTTGTTCCTCATTATAATCATTAGTATTAATTATTGTTACATTGTATTAATTATTATTCTACTATTATTAATTATTCATCTTGCTTATAGCTTATTAATTTTGAAATACATGAAGGGATATAGTTAAAATTAAATATGATAAAAATACCGCTTATCAACTAATTAAAAAAGAGAAACAAATAACAAAACCCTGAGAAATATTTTTTTTTTTTAAAGAAAACAGAATTAAAATAAATAGATAATTAAAAGCATTGCTCTTTTTAACCTATGAAGCAATTTAACTAATAATATCGTTCTATAACAGGTACTTAGATTAAATCTAATTATATTATTTTAAAAACATTACGTCAAGATATTTAATAAAAGTAAAGTACTTTAAATTAATGAAATACAGATAAATAAGGCAAGAACTTTATTATTGTTGTTATTCAATACTCATAATAATAATAATAACGCCATTGAACCTAGCCAATAACGCCTAGGACTAACAACGTAGAACACAAGAAAGAGAGCAATGCAGATAAAATTCTAAATTGGGGGGAGAAAAGAGCTGCATGGGAGTCTAGAGCAGGAAGGAGTCGACAAACCAAATAATTGGCTTTGGCGGGGAAAGTTAGATTCTGAAACGGAGGGGTTTATATGTAGCACACAGGATCAAGTAGTAGCAACGAGAAATTTTAAGAGATTTTTATCTTAAAGAAAATATCAAATGTACAAATGTAGGCTATGTATGCAACACAATGAAACAATAGACCATATAACCACTGGCTGTCCGATTCTAGCTTCGACGGAGTACACCAGGAGGCACAAAAACGTGGCAAAAATTGTACATAGAACTCAACGATAGATACAAGTTAAAGTTTCAAAAAGGGCCCTACTACACTTATGAGCCAGCCTCCTTTTTTGAGAACAACAACGCAAAAATTTTCTGGAAACAGGGAATTGTAGCAGCAAAACCCATCAACTGTAATAAATATAGTAGTAGTTGATAAAATGTAAAAAAATAACTTACCTAATAGACGTAGCCATCCCATCAAGTAACAACATCAACACTAAACACAATGAGAAGCTGCAGAAATATACAGATCTTGCTTTTGAAATTAAAGAAATGTGGAATCAAAAAGAAGTTTATATAATCCCGATAATTATATCTGCGGAGGGAATAATACCATCTACTTTGCACAACAGTCTTGAAAAACTGAAGATCCAGTGGAAGACCCACGCGCTAATGCAAAGGAGCGTGATAATTGACACCTGACATGTTGCCCGGAAGGCACGTACTCAACAATAGCAAGCCTAATCTCATTGGTATAAATTACTCCGAGTTTAAGGAATGTCACCGGCAAAAGTAAAAGCTGTGAAAGTGTGGGATAATAATAATAATAAAGGATTTAAATATCTCTATTTCTAAATTGTTTATAAATTAATAGATACTTGATAAATATTACTGAAGACTAAGCTGCATTTATATACCAAATATCAAGTATTGGTTTACAACAGTATTAATATTCTACAAAGAAAAAACTATTTTATAAAACCAGCAATCTAATTAATTAGGATCCCAAACAATACAATGTTGTACTACGCTATGAACATTTAATTAAATACTGTTTAACACCACTGTTTTAACTATGTGTACAACTGTGATTGAATTATTAAACTCTATCTCTCTGGTAGTCAAGTAATGCTCAAATGCGAATATGTAATTTGCATCATCAATATTGTATTATCAACAATTTTACAAAAAATAAAACTGAGTATTGTTTAACGTTTTGATAAAAAAAATATATATTTTTTTTCCGTACTTTAGTTATAACGTAGCTTATCATTTATTAATACCCTTATAACAGTAAAGTCTATTTTTAAATAGTTATTACCATTATCGTCTTACAATAATTATCACCAGTTCTTAGGTATTACTTAATGGCTACAATCCATTAAAAATTATTACTAACGGATATTAATTTCCTAAAAAAAGCACAACCTGTGTTTAGAAAATAATCATGTTAGGAATTCTATTGTACCAGCTAACCTTGGGAATTTTTTCCCAATTCATATCTAAAATTCATCATATCAGTATGATTTAAATGATATTTAAAGGATAAATTTCATAATAAAAATTATTTTCGTTTGGGTTATAGGCCTTAAATACAAAATATAAATCTGATCTAATGAAATAAGGTCAGGACATCTACGTAAACAGAAACGTGTTCTACGGATTGTAGAAAAAGGGTTCTATGGTAAATTATGGTTGAGATGATGAAGTTCAAAAAGAGATGATGAAAAAAGTTCAAAAAAATATCTCTAAACTGTAATAATAAAACTAGAAATTTCCTTTATTCTAATTTAGAAAACGTTATTATTGTAATGAGATGATGAAAAAAGTTCAAAAAAATATCTCTAAACTGTAATAATAAAACTAGAAATTTCCTTTATTCTAATTTAGAAAACGTTATTATTGTAATCCATTTTACCTATTACTAAATGTTCATTATATTCCTTTGTACATAATATTTTAATAATTATAAAGCTAAAATTAAAATACTTGTAAGTAAATTTTAATATTTAAAATGTTCAAATAACTAGAATTAGGATGAAATAATAAATTAATATAAAAATAGAGCAATCTTTTTTACTTCCGTGTACGAAGTAAAAAAAATATTGTGATCGCGAAAAATCTCGGTTTTCAGATTTCAACTGAAATATCCATTTTGACCGTCTCTAAATTTATTTGACTAGTTTCGGCGGGACGTCTGTACGTACGTATGTGCGTACGTATCTCGCATAACTCAAACACGATTAGATGTAGGATGTTGAAATTTTAGATTTAGGACTGTTGTAACATCTAGTTCTGCACCTCCCATTTTGATTACAATCGACTGAACCGGAAGTGTCCAAAAATACTTTTTCTCAACTGCAAAAATAAGCCCTCATTGAAAGCTTTTCAACGATATACATAAGTCGTAGGTATTCATTGGTTCCAGAGTTATAGCCAAATGAAAATTTTATTAATGAAAAATTTTGGATCTTATAAGAGGAAGGCACATCGTTTCCAATCAGACATCTTCTTTTTTATTTTTATTTAAATATATTAATTTATTATTAATTACTAACCTGTGATTGTAAAAAAAATTACAATCCAATAATAACAATAAAAAAAAAAAAAAAAATAGCAATAAAAAAAATGAAAAAATATCAGAAGTTATTAATGAAATAAAATTTGAAGTACTTTCCATTTAAAAAAAAAAAAAAAAAAAATGTGTATATATATTTTAATAGGCGTAGCGTAAAAAAAAGTTATGTGGTGTCTATATCAGATTTTTCGTTATGAAGTTAATAGCACAATTTTCTCATCTAGCAATGAATCACAATCTTCAAATGGGATTATATCATAGTACATATATAAAGTATGATGAGGTAAGCTTATAAAGTGGATATAATATAAATAAAAAAAATACTTCATCACATTATTAATAAAGACAGTTTATTCGATTTTAGTTTCAGAAAATAAAAAATAATGAGGAAATTCCAGCACGAAATAACTTCGATCTATTGCGTAAATTTATATTTGTTATTAATTTCAGGAAAAAATTATATTACATCAAAACTTTAGGATTCGAGTTTCTACCAAAATGGTGGAAAACAGCTTATTTTACAGGTTTCAGTTTCATAAAATAAAAATATACAAAAAAAAAATAAACATTCCCTTTCTTCTCACTATTATATAAAGAGGAAACGTTTTTTTGTATGTTAGCAAAAATCTCAAAAACCGCTACCAAATTTTAAGAATAGTCTCATTTAATAAACCGGATTGTTGTAGGCAATATTAAGATAAATAATTATTTATTAAAAAGTATAAATAAAAATTAATCCGTTACGATGCTGCACTTCTCATTCTAGCCGCTAAATTCTCCTGCTCCTTTCTTATGATCAGCCCCGCATCCAAGATATTTTTCGATAGAGGTCTTATTGATCTAGTGAGTGATTTATAACAAACGCCGAGCAAAACCTACTGAAGATAAATCGATAAAAATTTCTATACGTTCTTCTTTCGGTGTAAGTGCACACTAAGAAAGGATTTTTTGAAATTCATAATTTAAAGGATAAAATGAGATTTTCTTAATCTCTCTGTAACAAATGAAGATATCAACTTTATTTTTTAAAATTTTTTAGTGTGTGTAATTTTCGTTTGAATATCTACAAACTAATTTCTAAATTTTTTTAATTTACGAGCTTAAAGGCTCGTAAAAAATGGAGTTTTTAATTTTTTTTTAAACCTGGCTATTTCTTTAATTTCTCGGTAATAAATGAAGATAGATATAAACCTGATTTTTTTTTGTAAGTGTAATCTTTATGTGAATAAACCAATTTTTAGATTTTTGAAATTCAACGTTGAAAGGGAGGTGAAAAAAGTAAAAAAAAATTGAACAATGATTGCAAATTTTCCCAATTCAGATTATCCTAAACAAGATATTTAGTAGCAAACGAGCATTTGCAAGCCCATAACTATCTAACTAAAAACCATAACTATCTAAAAACCATTTTTGGGTTTTTTGAATTCCAATTTTTGTAAGGGATGCGACGGTAAACGGCGCGGCGGCTCAACCAACACACAGTCACTACCACCGTTACTGCAAGTGCGACTGGTTGCACTTGCCTCCGGTTAGTTGATTAAAAACAACATAAAATAAAAAAAAATTGACCACGTCGGGTAACGTCATTCATGTAGTGCGGGAGAAGCTACGACGAAAGCTGGTATCATACAAAATGGATTTCGTACCTAACAACTTTGTACTAGATTGAAATTCTCAAAAGGAACTCCTATTTTTTTTCTAATTTTCTTATATAAAATTATTTGGAAAAACAAAGAAAAGAAATTTTATAGCAAAGAAAAATTTTACTTTAATTTCTAAGAAAATTATCTCTTTTGTCTTTAGTAATTGAATTTAATTAATTCATTTTAAGCAATCACAATATTTCATTTTTTAATTTTTCTATCTATTTTCCTACCTGTCACAAAAGAACACCGCAAAATATTATTATTTAAAAAAGCTAATGTGGACACCACATGACTTCCTTGTACGCCTATTAAATTTATGTACACTTTTTTTTTTTTAATGAAAAGTACTTCAAATTTTATTTCATTAATAACTTCTGATATTTTTTTTGTAGTTTTTATTGTTATTATTGGGTTATTTCTCGTAAAATCATTTTCACAATCAGAGGTTAATAATTGTTAATAAATAAATATATTTAAATTAAAAAAAATATATAACCAAAAAAAGAAGATCTCCCTTCCCCTTGATCCAAATATTTCATTAATTAAAATTTTATTTGGCTATAACTCTGGAACAAATGAAACCAAGTACCACATATGATATATCGTTGAAAAACTCTCAATGAGGCCATATTATTGCAGTTAAGAAATGTCCATAATCCAATTTTTTTGGTTTTTGGGCTTTTTTGGTTCAGTTAATTGCAATAAAAATGGGTGTTGCACAACTAAATGTTACAACAGTCCTAAATCCAAAATTTCAATATCCTATGGCTAATCGTTTTTGAGTTCTGCGAGATACATTCGCACGTACGTACAGACGTCACGCCGAAACTAGTCAAAATGAATTCAGGGAGAGTCAAAATAGATATTTCCGTTGAAATCTGAAAACTGAGACTTTTCGCGATCACAATACTTCCTTTACTTCGAACAAAGAAATAAAAAAAAACAATCATTTCCAGATATTTTTTTGAAATATTTTTTTAAACGAAAATATTACATTCTTATCGTTGTAGTATTTAGTTTGCTTTTTATTTAAAGAAACAGATTAAACTAAAAGAATTTAATTTGTTTTGGTTTACTTTTGTTTTTGTAGGACAGATTATTAGATTATTATTAATCTTATTGAAATAGGAAGAGAGATGTAGAAGTTATTAGCGGAGTTGTACATTTCGAATGAGGTTTGAACTTTACACCAAAATAAAGTTGCTTTACATCAAAGCAAATTCGTATAGGAAATAACAGATAAACAGATTTCGTAAAAAATAAATAAAATAAAAAGATCCCATCTAAAAGAATAATAATTGATTTATTATTTTTTTGTTGTCGTTTGTATTTTTCAACCATCGATCGTCTTAAAACTTATTAAGTTTCCTATAAAAATGTAACAGATTGTAAATGAAAATTTAAAACAAAAAAAGAGTTTGGAGTTTAATTCGTATTTTTTACTCATGGATACGATATTAACCCCAACCGTAAGAATAAATTTCTATAAATCTTTCTTACAATTTACTTTGAAACTAATTTAATTTTTCTATCTTTTCTGAAAGAAGTTTATTTTATTTGGATTAATTTCCAATCTTCGTACAAATAATAGAAACACATTAAAGAAACTCATTTTCTATTGATTTTTTTCTTCAAATAACGAAATTTATTGTCATTTGAGTTTTTTATATTTTATTATAATAACAATATTAGAATCATAATTTTTAAACTTTCTTCCCATAACGTTGAAAATTTAAAAATTGTTAATAATCAATAAATCGGTAAACTGTTTACTTATTTAATTAATTGTATTGGCTGATTATTTTATAATTTTTCTACTACCCAAAATTGATTAATCTTATTAAAAAAATATTTAAAAAAAAATCTTATAAATAAATACAAAACAAAAAAATTCAATTCTGAAGCTAAGGACAAAAATTACTTTTAACGTTATTAAATTTTAATTATTATCCAAACATTAGAAAATTCTGCTAATCCCGTCACCAGTATTCTTTTTTAATTTTTCTCTGAATACGTTATTATAAACTGTACAGAGATGGAAACTATAACTAAACTGCAAGAACAATAAAATATAAACTTTACATAGCCTTCATTTTTTAATATACGCATAAGGATATATTGCAGAATCATAAGTTTTCGAGTGAAATACTAAATCACGCATTTATTTACCTCACGTACTCTGTAAAAAACTAACCTCAGCTGTACAAATAAACAGCTGTCCTCAACTGTTCAAGAATAGAAAGTATGATTGCATGTTGATTCGTTGATGAATCGATTCTTTAGGTGCCAATTAAAAATTAATTGAATTACATGTGTGAACCAAGAAATATTGAATTGCCTGGATTGGTTTCTTAGAAAAAACTCATTTTTAAAAGTAAATAAAAATAGATAAAAAAATGAAATATAACAAATGTGAGAGTAATAAAGTATGAATTATCAGAGTTCAGGGTAAATCATTCCTTGTATATATTTGCAATAGAATATTAAGGTTGACAAATTAAGGAATTCCTAAAAATTGAGATAGCACTAGCAACTAGTGCATTTGTTGTGAAAAAAATTCTTATATTAAATATAAATGCTAATTTAAAAGCAATTCTTGAATATATCTGTGTCAAATAAAGTTGTTTGTCTTAAGAGTAATAGAAGACAAAAATTTGTAACAAGTCTTCCAAATAAATTATTAGATTGATGGGTCATGTAGATTTGATTAATTTAGAAACAGACAAAGAAGTAAAGTATATAAAGGAAGATAAAGATTAGGATATTAGAACAGATAACTAAAGATGTAATACATGATATATATATTTTTAAGCAAGTGAAAAGAAAAAAATGTTCTGCAAAAATATCTTTAATAAAAAAAAACAATAATAAAACAGTTTTGTCTTCTAATAAAAAAACAATGATTTACTGCTTTTAAATTTCTATATTTGTATGTATTTGTTCTGTATTCCTCTAAAAACAACACTCCAGTAGAGGTATAAATATAAACAAGTAATTGTCTAGCAGAATTATAATTTTATAAAAAATAACCCCCTATTAATAATTTTTAAATATAATTAACAATTTTTTTATTTTAACAGAAAGCCTAACAAAAAGCTTCTTGGCTGAACAAATGAAATTAAATATTAACTAAAATACATGTCATTATTATAAATTTCATATATAATATTTTTCTTTTACTCTAAAATTAATAAATTTAATTGTTTTACAGTTTACTGGTGTCGCTATATCTTCCATTAATATTTATAAATATGTATTTCAAATCTTAAAGGAATAAAAACAGTGCAAAAACCTTAATTGTATGGATCTGAAACATAAATATGACTACAGAAGTAGAAATCTTGTACAAAGATTAAAAAAGATTTGTCGATTGATGAATGAAAAAGAGAGTATTGAGTCAAATGAATAATGAACTGCTATAGGTTTACGGCAATTCTGGTATAGGTGGAATTAAGATCGGATGATTGAAAAAGGGCATTCTTTTAATTAGTACTGAAGAGGATTTTCTGGCAACGAAATAGTGAATTGGTGAAGCAGAAGACTAACGAACAAGAAAATGAGCAAGAAAGAGGTGGATAAGTAGTATAAAGGAAGATCTGAAAGGATGAAGATTACTAGGTAAAGCCTAAAAACATCGAAAAGGGATGTTAGAAGAGAAATTTTGTTGAAACTAACATCAATAATGATTTTACTCGAACAACGGAAATCTATCTATCTATGGAGATTTTAATTTTAATTGCTTGAATCCATTAGTTACTGCTTACCCACCTAAAGCTTTGAAGTTTTATAAAAATTACACTTTGTTACTTCTAAAATTCTTTGCTATTGTCACTAAATAATTTAGAAAAAGAGAAAATTGCGATTTTATATCAAGGTAGGCTACAAATAAAAACTAACAAACGTTCCGTAAACCTTGATAAAATTTCTCGGCAATTTTTGGTTATGTTTACTTTTACCTTATATTACATAAAACTGATAATAACACTTTACGTGTCTCTAAATTGATATTTTATATGTTTTATTAAAAAGTAATAAATTTTGAATATAGCTAAATGAAAGTAATGTACAAGAAGATTAGAATTATTTTTCAAAACAAGAGAAAATAAAGAAATTACAAATAAATCTATATATTCTTTTAACATAAAAAAACAAAAAAAAAAAAAAACAAGTAATAAGAACAGTTGTTTCAAAAGTTTGCACTTTAATTAAGAAGGTGAAGTAATTAAATTCACAAGAAAGTAAATCGCTTCGAAGAATTAAGTTTTTGGAATTATAAACTAACTTCGATGTAGCTAAAGTAAGAAAGGTCATTTTATAATTTCAACTTAGCGCGAAACTAGATTTACTTTTATTTTTTATTACTCTATTTGAAACTTACAGCTCCGTTTAATGAACTGCATATAATTAATTGGAGTTTTATTCTTACTGCATTACTGTCTTTGGGTTTACAACTATTATCTTGTTTTTTCATGTCTTATTCAGAGAAGAGTTGTTATAATCAAAACATTATCGAAAATTGGTATTAGAATGTAAGAAGATAGTTATTAGAAAAGTTTTGTATACAGCATATTATGAGAATAAGTAGGAGTAACGATAGACGTCATCTTGCATCACTCCCACTAAGCATCCCACAAACTTATAATCAGCTTTATTCCAGAAACAATTATGAACTCCCCCACTATTAAAACCAGAAATATGTCACTGGTTACCATGATCAAACTTCATTATACGTCATCAAGTAATAGGAGCGTAACTGCCTATCGTTTTTCAAGTTAATTAATATAATTCAATTCAAGATTACAGATTTCAAAACTTATTACCATTATACTACTTCATGGAATACAGTTTAACCTAGCTTTTTCCCCAAACAAGATTACTGTATTTAGTACAGTATGTGACTACGTATAACAAATAGCTGAAAAGATCTCATTATTTATAAATAATAATCCGTTATTTCACATCAGTTATCAAATTGATAAAATAATACCCAAAGATAATTTTTTAAAAAAAGTGTATATGATGTGCTAATTTTCTAATTATAATTATTCCAATAAAAATTATAGAAGTAGGTTGAATGATTTATAAAAATTTTCAGTTATTTTTTAATGATTTAATAATTAGTTTTTTGATAAGCAATGAATTAAAATGGGTAACACTGAAATAAAGAATTTTTGAAAATAGCTTCTTGATTTCTAGGATCGATTTTCTGCGATGATGTATATATTAAATAAGGCCATCACAAAAATAATTAATAAAGCCACAATAAAAATTTGAAGAAATCTAAAGACGAACACTTTCACTAACATGTCAAATCACTTAACCTCGTATAAAGTATTTATTTTTGGAAGTACGATCCGTAGACTGTACACATAAACACCACATAGAATTGGAAAATATCTATTGCACACGCAATAGATGTAATAGTACATTTACTGACAACCCAGCTCAAAATAAATATAAATAAAAACAAAAGCGAGCAAACTAAAAAAAAAGTTCAGATTATCATTCATCAACAAAGATTCGGATACGGCAAACCATTTTTCATGTATGAATTTTTGGCGTAGAGCTTATGAACCTTTAGTCGAGACTGCAATATGTCCCAATTTCCTCAATTACCGTAGAAGGCTGGAAAGATCAGCGTCAAAAGTTCAGGAGATAATGGATTCTTACTGGAAAACAAATTCGTTAATGAAAGATGCCATCAAAAGTATAATTATAAATATAGAGATGGACGATAATGAGACATCAGTTAGTGAAGATAAATTGAAAATTAATGCCGGTGGAAGTGGAACTGAGTTAAGCCCAGAAATCGAGGGTTGTTGCCTATCATATAAGATAGTTCAACCAAAACTACAGAAGAAACTAGAAGGACTATATTAAGGTAGTATTGATCGTTTAATTATTTAGTAAATTAATATAAAAATATTATTTTATTTTTTATTTCGCAGCTATAACTAACGCGATACCGTAGACCTATGTGCCCAAATTATTACTATCAATCAACTTTGAATAAAATACTGTGAACTATGATACCGTTTTAATGAAAACATTTACTTAATTACATTATTATAATTAATTACAAGTTAAATTTATTTCATTTATGAATGCAGTAATGTAAATTTTTTATCTTCTTATTTATTACCGTAATCAGAAAGAAATTACACGTTCTAAAAAATACAATAACCTATTTTAAACGGATAACATTTCTTGTTTAGAACGGATGACAGGCATGTCACTTTGTTCAGTAGAACTAAGTCCAGACAATACTGTTGTGTTATATCTTTGTAGAAAAATAAAACAACGGTGCTGCGCTCCACCATGTATACGAACTTCGCCTTGTCGTACAGTAAAATCATTTTATTATCAATTTTATTCGTTAAAAAATGTTTGCTTTTTGAATCATATACTAAGTTTCTCGGTTCTAATTCCGAGCAAGACTTTTTATTTCAGCATATTATAGAATTTAAATATTTTACTACCATCAAGAAGATGCGTTATTCATCATAATCATTCATCTCTAAAAAGTTTGTTTTTAATTTATGTAATTTTCGATTATTTTTTTTTGTAATTTGGGCAAGGTAAATATTATAAAAAAAAAAAAAAAAAAAAAAAAATATTAAACGACCCAATTATTAAAATAATTAATAATTTTATTATTAAAATAATAAAAACGACCAATATTTTATTTCATATATAATAAAAATTATAATATGTAAAAAGCAAATGTCGTAGGTAGCAAGAAATCAGTTGGCGGTCCAACAATCCATCCCCATCTTAAACTTTCTAAATTTCAACGAGTAATGCCTCCTAGTTGACACTGTTTTAACGTTTTTGATAAAATGTTATCAAAGGTAACGAACGGCTTCTTCTACCAGGTTAAAATACAATGATGAATATAATGAATTATCTAGTCCAATTGATGAAGTAAAACAATTAGCCTTACATTTCTCCGCCACAGATATTCACAAGCGCGTTTTTAGTTTTAAGAATGAATATTATTTGAACTAGAAGTTGTAACTATGCTTAGTAAAATGTTTAAGGGAGAAAATACATTAATTTAATAATATAATTAGATTTCGTAATATGTAAATCATAAAAAGGAATTAAATTACAAGCATTGAAGCTAAATAAAGTAACTTGGCAGTAATTAACTAATATTACTGCAAACATATAAACATGGAAAATATTGATTACCATGTTCTAAAGAGCATGATCTGTTTATAACACTCTTCTAACTTAATATTGTACTTAAAGTAATTCTAGAATACAAGTAATGTATGATTTATTATTTAAAATTCTATTTTAATCTTGATACAATTAAAGTACAGTGGTTTTAAAAATAAAACAATTACATATCTATGATAGCATGAGAAAATATTAACCTACACAACCAATTCTAATTATCAATCAATTATAATTATATTTAAAACATATTGTTATAAAAATAACTCAGAATAAAATAATAAACAAGAAGTGGAGAAATCCAGAATTTCAATGGATGGATATACAAAGAATGACAGAATAAAAGTAGTAAAATTACAAAGGATAGACCAAGTAAGGCAGACATCAAAAACAAAGTTGCAGATGTGAAAGAGGTTTTAGCCAAAAGTTCTGGTCTGCCAGAATCAAATATTGATCTAAGTATTAGATAGAAATTCATGAAAATATTTATGTGAGCTATAACAGAAATATTTGTGGTAGTAAAACATGGACAAAAGGAAGAAAAGAAAGCAAGAAAATAGAGACATTTAAAATGAGGTGTTACTAGAGACTGTCAAAAATAAATAAAAGTCAATAAAATAAGAGGTGTATTACGATAAATAGGAAACGAAAGAGATTTGAGATAAAATTTTCTAAAAATATGAATCAGACTGGTGAGCAATATAATGTAATAATATATCCAGATTTAACAAATTTGGCGTTAGAAGGGACGTAGAAGATAAAAACCATGACACTTCGATTGTACAGATAATATACTCCCACAGTTGAAAACTGTTCTCTGCTGCGCATGACGTCACTCACTGACAACTGCTAACACGCGCCATCAGTTATTATGTAGTGTGTCCGCAGTTTATAAGCTAATACTTTACCGTGAGTCGCCATCAGTTATTATGTAGTGTGTCCGCAGTTTATAAGCTAATACTTTACCGTGAGTCGCCATCGTGATCCGTGTTCTTCTGAGCGTGATTTACTTATTAATTTTTTTGTTTTCATTTTAGCGGCTGTATTGTTTTTACGCGTGTAAAATCTGTCAGTGTGCGTATCTAAACACTGCGAGTAAACTGTACTGATGTGTATGCCTGTTTTGAGTTTGAACGCGGGTGAATAACATAATATCTCAGAGACTACTGGATTCAACATCCTGGCCATGACTTCTGACTTAGGAGGTGGAAACCGAGGTTAGTGGAATGAACTGAGGGATTAATATGAGGAATAATAATTTTTCATTCCTGTTACTGAAAAGAAAATTTATGTATTTGGTGATGATCCACATCTCATTAAACTTTTTGTATTCTGGGTTCCCAGTCAATGGAAAAATGTTAACATTGAACTGATGGAGAAAACTGGGTCTTCCGCTACAAATATTGCGCATAAAGTCACTGATCACCACTTGATAGTAACATGTATACGAAGACAGAAAGTGAAATCAGCTACCCAGCTGTTCTCTCACACCAAATCGTATGCCTTAAATAGAGTAGAGTCCTTAGGTCTTCTGTAAACTGGGAAGAGTTGTCATCTTTCATGAAATTGGTGAATGACTGGTATGACGTTTTCAATGTCAAACTACCAAGAATTGATTCCAGAAAGAAAAATGGCTGCGTACCGATTGGAATTAGAAATCCAGAATAAAATTCTCCTTGATATGGAGTCAACGATGAAGACGATGGGAGTCGGACAAAAAACGAGTATCTTACCCTTTCAAAAAGGAATACTTATGAGTGATTATCAATTCGCTAAGAATGCTATTTGAAGATATGCAAGGTAAATATAAAATTAGCTGTATAATTACGAACAGGTTAAATCAGAACATCCTGGAGGGTTTTTTAAGCATCATGTCATACAACGGGAGACTACACGATCATCCTTCCCCGCTGGGATTTAAATACAGCAGATTAAGAAATTACATTATTGGAAGAAATGACGAGGTTATATTTTCAGCAGCAAACGTAAAAGATAAAACAGACAGTCTGAAATTACAGTTACTGAAAATACTTTTCATTCTATTACATCCTTGCACCATAAGAATGACAACTCAAATGAAGAATCGAAGCAAAGAAAAGATAGTTAAAATGATCACCGCAAATATATTTCGTGATTTAATTGACGACGTTGTGAAGAATAATGAAGAGTACAAGAATACCCCCAAAATCCTACACGGGTTACAAGGTGTTAGCGGATTCATCCTGAACAAATTTAAAAATAAATATCCGGAATCGGGTACAATTACTTTTTAATTTGGGGAAAGATACCTACGTTGAGTAATTGTCAGAAAGGCGGTTATACAAACCATCTACGAACTTTTTGAAAAATCTTTCAAAACTGTGGAAATTTTTTCAAAGAACAGACTTGGCGCGTAAGGATAATTTTATCATATCTCTACTTGAAGAATCAAATGACGTTAATGATCTATAAGACGTAAAAAACATTTCTTTAGAACTCTTATGTTTTTTCCAGTAAGAAACGTAATAGTAACATAACTGACGGAAAATCGCAGAAAAGAAAACTTCAGATGAATTTAAGTAAAGATTAATTTCAAAAGACTGCTGCTATTTACCTAATAAATATTTAACCTTTTCGGCGTTTACTCTTAACGTAAATTAGTTTTTCATTTATATATTTTTTAACATTTCAATTATGCGATCGAACTCTTGATAAAAGAAATTTTGATTAGTGATAATGAAAAACATAATCGAATATTTAGAATATAGCAGACGAAGAATAAGCCTACTCGTAACTAGGATATGAGATGTGCACTTTATTTGTTTTTCCATGGATATTTTCAAAAATAGTCATTCATCATAATTTTTGTAAGTAATCAACTTCATATAATATGTAATAATAATAACAAAACAAAATAACAATATACACGTAGGATAACGATAATGTGTTTTGTCAGTTTCTTTTGGGGCTGGGCCTATAAAAAAATAATAGTTATTTTTTTCTTATCTAATTGAAAAAGGGTCGACGTTGCAAATTATAATCGTATAAAACCATAACTTCTACAAAAGTATATACATTATAACTGTTTGACAATAGAAGCGGTGAGTCAATCTTCGCCTGGCGACGAGTTGTCAGGGAATGACGTCAAGTGTGGGAGTGAGAAAGAGACTATCATCATGCTAAAGAGACTATCTGTAATCGTAGTGCCAAGCATAAAACTTATAGAGAACGATAAATACTGAGTATGCAGGAGGTAACAAATATATTGTAATTAAAAGATTAGAAGAGAACAGAAAGTAAATATATAAATCTTTTATTTGATCTGTATATAATAAAACACTGTATAGATTACGTCGTTACAAGATAAATTATGAAAATATACAAAAATAAATTATAATATAAAAATACAATAATGCAATAAAGAATAATATCAAACTAATCAAAAGACAGATGCCTCCAAAAAAGAGAATTTAGTATAACTTTCTTATAGTCAGAGAATTTCTTCGGTGAAAATTAGTTGAAAAACGTTTGGTAATGAAATAGCACATATTTAAATATTCTTGACAGCTTATTTTCGGTAGCCTTCAGTTAATTTATTAATAAAAGTAGTACTCTGCTTTTCGTTTCCGGGAAAAAAAAACATGTTTTGTAGGAAAATTCATACTAAAAATAAAAGTGTAAACAAAAAAAATAAATGATTGAGCACACAAAGATAACCCATACCCATCGATTTGGTTCTCCTCTCCAGAACTGTAAGGCGTGCAACGTAAAAAAATGATCCGCAAACCGCTTACTCATTGACTATCCAATGTTTCCGTTTATTCGACAACAATTAAACCTGGGTTCAGATGTAGGGGTTCAGGGTTTTCTCAACCGGAAGAAATACATTAAAAGACTGTTGCAGTTTCTCTTTGATAAAGTGCTGAAGAACTTAGTTTAGCGGTTTTGCTTACGTGAAATCCGTTACGCCTTACGGAATACTGTGTGCGTAGTGAAGATGTTGGTAATATTTATTACCATTTTTTATTCTTGTTCAATGTTTGGTATTTATTGTCTATTTATTTATGATCATTTAGTTTTATTTAAGTCGTAATGACTAATATAGTTGATGCGTCTATAAAACAAACTATAGAAAAAAATAAAATAAAAAAATCTGATGTGGACACCACACTTCCTTGTACGACTATTTAAATAAATATACACATTTTTTTTTTCAATCAAAGGTTAATAATTATTAATAAATAAATATATTTAAATTAAAAAAAAAAGAAAATGAGGTCGGATTCGAATCGATGTGCCTTCGCCTTGTACGACCCAAATATTTCATTAATTAAAATTTTATTTGGCTATAATTCTGGAACCAATGAAAATAAGTACCACTTATGATATATCGTTGAAAATATCTCAATGAGGGCTGATTACGGGTGTTTAGAAAAAGTCCAAAATCTAAATTTTGTTTGAATTTTCGGCTTTTTTGGACACTTTTGGTCCAGTCGATTGCAATCAAAAGGGGAGGTGCACAACTAGATGTTAGAACAGTCTTAAATCCAAAATTTCAACATTCTACTGCTAATCGTTTTTCAGTAATGCGAGATACATACGTATGTAAAAAAAATTGAGAAAAGACCAAGTCCCAGCAGATTTGGGATGGGGTCCCGGGAACGGCATAACCGGGCCCGGTTACTCACGCCTCTGAAGTTACATGCAGGCAAATTAAAATAGGATGATCCAAAACCGGCGGGCTGGCCTACCATGCCTGACCTACTTCCGGCAGGCGGGGAGGCCCGTTAGAGTCACAAGGACATGCCCCTGGAGTGAGTCAAGCTTGACTGCAGATCCGGTCCAGGGGTAAAGGGAAAAAACGAAAAAATGTACATACGTGCCTACAAACTTAACGCCGAAACTAGTCAAAATGAATTCAGGGATGGTCAAAATGGATATTTCCGTTGAAATCTGAAAACCGAAATTTTTACGATCACAATACTTCCTTTACGTCGTACAAAGAAGTAAAAACAGCATAAAGTTTTCAAAAAACCATTTTAATATAAGTATATCTGTATTTTTAGCAAACCCATAAAATTAAAACTACTACTGAATAGTGCAATGCTTAATTATTTTTCAGTTTTTGAAGTACAATGTAATTTAATCATATTTATTCACTTTTATTAATGATATCATCAAAATTAAGTTAATTGAATGTAATTTTGTTACTAGTTTCCGCTTTAATTAAACTTAATAGGTAACGTTTAATAAGTATTAATTAACTCACAACATTAAGTAAATACTTCAACGGTTGGGTTTTCATAAACGAGCAAAGAGGACATATACATTATTTTTAATGCATGGACTAGTACTTATACAGATAGAAGTTGACCTGGATTATATGTTCTTAACAGTTGTACATAAAACTGATATAACAATAAAAATATATCTTAATTCACAATAGAAGAGAATGTATTTTATGTACAAACCAGTTTATCTAGATAACGAGCATACGTGTGTAATAAATTTTCATTGTTAGATACTCTAAAAATTACTACACCTTTAAAAGATTATTATTACTAAATTATAAATGTCTGTTTTATATGTTAAATTATGGTATTTAAGTTTTAGAAATCATTTCACGCTCTAAGTAACAAAAACTGTTTGACCTCATCAACTGAATCGTTTGGTCTAATGAACAAGAGACGTAAAAGTAAAATTGAGATGGAAAGATGTTAACCGGAGAACAAGTAAAGTCTCAACGGAGATACTTTGGCTCTTATCGTGTAACCAACATCATGCAGGCTAAGAAGGACTGTAGACGGATACTTTGGGGGATGTATTTATTCCCTTACATGGTCTATGCTAGTGTAGCATTAGACAACCTTCACTTGCTACAATTTTCGTGCACTACTACTTTTAGACAACTGGAACCCGGAATGACAATCTTTGCAACAAAATTACATAGTAATGTAATTTATCCACGTCCAAGATATTCAATTCGAAGTACGACACTAGTATACTGCATTCTGTGTATTATAATTGAAATTTAATTTAGGATATCTAATACTTATACGAATAGAAATTGAATACAAATTTCTGGTTTCAACTGTTATATTTAATATTCACAAAATAAAATACGTGTATCATGTTGGGAATATTTTGAAAATTCGTAAATTAAAGTAAGGAGTTAACGTTAAATAAACCAATTTATAGAAGAAACGATTAAAAATTTAGTCTTTGTAATTCAATATAAGTAAAATCCAACTTGTGCAGGAATTATCTGATTTAACTGAAAGTTTTTTCTTTTGTTTTTTTTTTTAATTTAGGGCTAATATGTCAACAAGATACACGGATAACTCAATATTATATTTTCGTTTGGAATGCATTAATCGAGATTTAATTCTCATAAAAGTAGCTGTTTTCTATCCATTAAAATAAACTGTAATATTTTAAAACCTCAAGATTATTATTTTTTTTAAATTTTATTTTCTTCAATTAAAATTGGCAGATCACAATTTCCATATCCATAAACCTTTTTTTAGAACCAAGAAAGTATATATCGTCCAGTTGAAGTTTTTCAAAAAAATAGGCATAACCCTGGCCTAATAACGTTAAAATATCAATCGATACGTTTACATATTACTTTTACTTATTATGCTTGTTCAGAAATGTGAATAAAAGTAATTCTTTAAAAAGAAGAAAAAACTAATTCTATCAGAGATCAGTTTATACATTTTTAAAGTAGTCAGCCAATTTGGAAATACAACGAGAACAAAACATATGTACGCAATTAATCACCAGAAGAAACTCCCTTGAATGTTTCTATTTATTCTAAAAAAAATCACCTGATATCTAATAAATATATATTTATCTACTATATAATCCAATTAAATTTAAAACGAATAAAATACAAAACAATCGATATAACACAGTATTACTGCCAAGAGTAGTAGTTTATAAATAATTTCAATTCTACTTTGTATGTTGTGATATTTTTTTTTTGTTTGGTTACATTACATTATCAAAAAGTCTTCATAACATAAAAGAATCATAACCAACGCGAACAAGGTCTCTGATTATTTTTATTCATTTTACTGGGCTCAGCATAATATGAGTAATGATCAAAGAAATAAATAAAATTACAACTAAGAAAATGAATTTTATTAGATTAGTTTATCGAAGATTTGCGAAAAGAAGAACGTACAAATTTTTTTATCCACTACAGCCTTTAACAACATATATATATAGTTACTTATAGTGCTAATTTAAACAACAATAAATTTTTTTCCTGAATCAAATAATTTACCTCACAGAGAGTATCGCTAAATGAATTCGTTCATTATGAAATGATAGAATTGTTTTCTTTTTTATTAAGACACACGATAACATACGAGACTAAACCCCTCTACTTCCACTTCAGACAATTGTCCCATATAATTAAATTTGAGTAAGGCAAAGAGATATTGTAACTAATATTACAATTTCATTACAGTTTACAATTTTTAACTGTCAAATTCGAACAGAAATAACGGTCACTAGTCTTAGATTAGAAATCTATTTTAAATTCTAAACTGTAAGATAAATGTAAAATGTATCCCAACTTATGGCTAGATTTTATTATAAAGCAAACTAGTATGAGTCTATCGCTATTGGCGGAGTTATAACAACAAGCCGCTTACCTGCACTACACTTGAAGGTCACCAATGACCAATTATCACACACAAGCTAATTTTGGCGTTATTTACCCAGTCGCTTGGAAACTTCGCTTCGTGCAGCTTGTTTAGGAAACGACTTGTTTGCAGTTGCTAAATTAGCAGTTTAACAAACGAACATTGCTTAATAGAACGGGATACAATATATCAACCCCCCAAATCCACAGCAGTGAGGCAAATAAGTTACAATTACATCAAGCCTTTCCATCTATTTCTATTTCACTATTTAATTATTAATAAACAATATTGTACATATTAATTTGAACAAACCTTTGGTTATATATAATACAATAATCCATTAATGAACAATATGGGAAAAAACCGGCGTCATATTTTTTTACGCGACTATATCAGAAAGAGGAGATGCTTTGAGGTAGTACTTTATATTATTTTTGCTTCAATAAATCAATAATGGATGTACTTTGTCGAAAAAATTAAATGAAATTTTGTAACTGCACCTCAACAAAAAAAATTTTAAAGGAGAATTATGCTTAATAATATTAATGAAGCCATTTCTAAATATATTTATTTCACTACACTAGAGGTACTGCCATCAAGAAATCAAAAGAATATCTTTTCTGTCTAGTTTTATACTAAATATTTTATGTTTTCTTGATAGATATGATGAAAAGTTTGTAAAATCAAATAAAATACGGGTGTTAAGTAAGTCATAATTTTGGCTAATTAGACTTCCTAAAAATTCAGACCATTAATTAACCAAAAAAGGATTACCTACTGATATTTTATAATTTCATCATACGTATTTCCTCTGCAAAAGTACATTAGTTCTTATAGTTACATTTACGTAGCATATTACTAGAAGTTGCTTTGAATTTAAAAATTACTTTTTAGTACTTATCCATAAAATATAATACCATATTAACTAATAAATTATTTATTCAAAAAAATAAACAATCATATAAATACAAATAACATACATGCACGTATTTCTTTGTTTATATTTTGTCACACTATGGGATGGAAAAACACTTTTAGTAGTTCAATCTGATAGTTTTCAATATAGTTCTGAAAGAATATAAAAAATATCAATCTAGATTAATGAATAAATTCTACAAAAGCTAAGTATTTATACATAATTTATTTACTTATTAAATTTACAATTATGAAATTAAATACTTGTTATCGTAGTCAAAGCAGAGTTAGCTTTATCTAACTGAATGGTATATTTTCGTAAAATTTGTAATATTAGAGAAGTAATCATGTCTACATATTTGTTATAAATTTCAAGTGAAAAAATGTCGTTAGTATTGCTATGTTTCTAAATGAGATTACCGCTTAGTCTAAGATACAAATTTCCAGCTTGTAATTTAAAAACAGAAAGAAAATGGTTTACAGAAAATCAAACATTACTGTACACCATTTTTATTAAATCTTTTCATCGGAATAAACAAGATTACAGGCTGGACCCACGCTACATAATTTTGTCATGATATAACTAGAATCAATCTAAAATTTAGTAGTTTTACAGCGGTTGAATAAATTAAATTTCCACTTACCATTAATTTAAAAAGTGTAAATCCTAGTACTTTCGGAGCTGATATTCTATCTTCAGGGATTTTCAGGGATGTTAATTTAAATTCAAATCAATAATCGTTTTTAAAATTAAACAGTTACCTTTATAATAATCGGTCGTCAAGAATAAAATTAATTGTAAGATGTTACAAACATGACGTTACTGTTTTATTGACTTAAAAAAAAATAAAATTAAAAGTAGTTTGTTTATAATATATTACGGTAATAATTACTCTTCGTCTATTACCATCGACATTGTTTAGCTAATAATTCAGTTCCAATATTGTTAGTTAAAATCAGTAACATCTCGCATGATAATTACTTGAATTCATTTAAATCATACACTAATGAAATCCTCTAATAAAAGGGTGTAAAAAACCTATAAGGTTTTCCTGTTTAAGCCAAGAAAACTAGGTAAAAATAAATATAAAAAAGTAATTTATAAAATCATCAAGTAAACTTAATCGTAATTTTATTTATAACCTGCTTGTTTTTCATTCATAGTAAAAAAAAATAAATAGCTACTATACTTTGTTACGTATTTGTGTTACAGAAAGAACAAATTATGTAAAACTGATACATTCTATTTTCTATAAGGTAAATTTTCCACCCTAAGGTGACGTGGTCTCTTTATTATCTTGGTAAGCTGTATTCAAGTTGGGAAATTCTATTCAACAAAAAAGATTTGCTGAATTTTGGAGTGTTGATTCACCATGACAACCACAAGAATACAAATAGCATGTTTATCTGTTTCCTTTCCACCATTATAATGTCGGGTACCCCTTCTACCGTTAAAATCTAAAATCCTGTAACCCTTTGAACAACAGTTTCCTTTCACTACCATGCCTTTCCAAAATAGAGATATAAATTGCTATATAGAAAATATTTGAGCGATCAAATACGTGCGGATGTAACTAAACTCTGAATCTACTTAAACATATAGAAGTTGTATTATTTTAACTCAAAATAGTGATGTACTTATATGCAACTGGTGTAATGATATATATATTTACTACATATTTCATTACTAAGAAGTTTATTTTTTCACAAGAAGAAATGCTTCTATGAAAGAACAATTTTAAGAAATATAATCTAAATTTCATGATAATTCAGTCGTAGAGCACCGACTTTTAAAAAAAACTTCGGATCTGTTCCAATTCAGGCCACTTACATGTTTAATGAAACGAATAAATTATTACCGCACCTGAATTATTTTTACATGTGATCATTATTGAAACCACAAAACTCCATTGTATACTTTTGTGAAATGAAGTATACTACCAATTAATTTCATCCTTTTAAATTGTATCTTTTAATTGAAAAAAGCATTCCTTTCAAGGAATTTATCTAAGTTAAAACATTTAACGTAATTTACAGTTATCAAAATGTTTAATTAGATCTGACTCCTTCAATTGATATTAAATTTATTTGTTTATTTTTCGGTATTTTTCATGATACTTGATAAATAAAAAAAAAAACCATTTAAAATCAATTCTTAAATACAAGAAGGAAAAAAATTAATTCTATCGAATACTGTATTCAAAACACATTAGATATACACAATCAAACTCAACGTGGCCTAGTCGTAAAATCATCTTTAAAAACAGCTGTTTAAAAACTAATTCTTGAAGTCAAAGACTCTGAGATTCAAATCCTAGTAAAGTTTAGAAACTTTTACACGGATTTGAATAACAGACATTGGATACCAGTGTAATTTGGTGGATTGAATTCAATTAATCACATATTTCGAGAATTTTGTGATAATTTCAGCTTCATGTCATACATAACAACCTCATCTCATTGATCCACGGGATTGCTCATTGATCTCAAGATGAAAGATTGCAAAGTACACATCAGGAATAATATATATCAAATTTAAGCCCTCCACCATACTATAATTATTAATATTCATGTTTCTTTTTTTTGTTTGCCCTCCGGGACCACCGTAAGGTATTGCTTCGTAGAATGGGATGAATGATTTGTAACGTGTGTGAAAATGCCATGCCTGCGCGGGATTTGAACTCGGGACCTCCGGATGAAAGGCCGAGATGCCTAGCGCCACGGAGGCCGGCAATTCACTTAAATTATTTTTATTTATTTATTTTTTTTTTACATTTAACGGAGAGATCTCTGATTTATCAATATAAATGAGCTTCTCTGAATAAAATTCTACTCAGAGAATGAGACTGTAAAAATACATTTATATTTTGAAATTCATTAAGTATATTTTCAATTTGTTTTTCAATAGATGCATGATAGGTTCTGACGGAGAAGAGTATTTTGCGAAATCGCCAAATGTATAGGAATACAAAAAAATAAGCAAAAAGTAAATAAATTATTTTATAAAGAAATATACTGCTATTTTTTAAGTGTTTTTTTCTTAAATATTAAAATTAAAAATTTCAGTTTTATACAGTGATATGTATAAATATTTCTAAAATATTTTTCAAAGTTAAAAGTTAGATACGAACAAAATTTAATTTTGTTTTAGTTAAGTTTCAATTTTAATTCTTATGAGGACCTGATTATTACTAGAATTTTTTTATTTTGGCTGCAAACGAAAAGTAAAAGTTCAAAAAATATTATGAAAATCTGACAATCCATTTCGTAAATGTTATTCTTAAAAAGTACCAGATATAATATTAGATTTCATATTACAAAATTCCTACACTTTCAAACAAGTGAACAAATTGAATTAAGTTTACAGAAAATCATTAAACGTTATCCATTACCAGTTTCTTAATTTAATCTTAATTCAGTGATAATGAAATATTTGAATTAGTAATTTGTTTTAATGTAGTAACATATATAATGGAGAAAATAAAGAACGTTTCACTGCTGCATATGATGATTTAAACTTGTGTGAATTGTGATATCCTGTCACCGCAAACTGAAGAAACTGTAACTTCTACGTTATTTAAAGTTAGTCGTTGTTAAATAATAATTAAAATTGTTTTACTCTGCATTGTTTATTTACAAGTAAATGAAATACTGTATTAAACATGCGATTTCACTGAAATGTGAAGTTAATAAATTAGAAGTAAATAATATATATATGTAAATATTACGATGTTATGTACATACAAAAAGAAAAAAAGGCGTCAGTCTGATCCAAAGAATTATCAGAAGTTTAGTGAGCGGATATCGTCCGGGGGGGGGGGAGAAAGACTTAGGTCATAACTCATGTGCATGTCTTACGAACGATGAACAAAAATATCAAAAAGTTAGTTCTAAACACTAAACATGCCTAAAACAGAAATTTTACTGTCATGTCGCTAAACCCGCGTACAACAAATGCGTACCGAAAGGAAAATAAGAGTTGAAACAATAGAACGCATACATTGTAAAGATCATACTAAGTAATAAGTTACATTAAATTGATATGGCAGCGGAAGAAGTGGCGCCAACTACGTAAGAAATAAATCTATTGGTCTGGATAAAACAAAACTTGCATTTAAATTATTTGAATATTTTTTTTTAATGTTGAGATTGAAGTAGAAAATATTTTTTTCTTTTATATTCACGTATTTTTTTCTTTTATATTCAAATAAAAACTTAATTTATTTCAATCAAAATATCTGATTATTTAAAACAGCATTTCAAATTAACCCCTTTATTAAATTTACTTACATTATGGGGCTACTAGCTTGAATTGTAGTAACTCTGTAAATGTGTAGGAAGCATGAAAATTAAGTAAACTGATAATCTACTACCTTAAAACAATATATTTTTAGCAAAGTAACTATTTTACTATTGTTCGCCAATTTTTTAAACATTTTTGTTTCGTTACTTTTATTTAAAGGTAAATAATTATTACCTACGTAATAACTTTAAAATGTCGACGAATTAATAATATTATTCGTCAGAAGAATAAAAACTTTCCTAATGTTTTTTAAAATACGAACTTTTAAATCATCGTTTAGTATTTAAAATATTAATTTTTGATTGTTATAGGAAAATCTTTCAGAAGTGATCGATCAAATTGGTAAGCTTTACTCTAAAAAATAAAAATCCAAGATGAAAAAGATTAATAAGAAAAGAGTAGTTATGATGTAATCAATAAGGTGTATGCCTAGAATTTTTTGCACTTTTTATACCGGTTTTAAATCAAGTTCAGTTAAAAAAGGTTTTATATTTTTTGCTTTCATTTTTTTTTTTTAATTTTATTGTTAATTTTTTTTGTCGATTATTAATTCCTGTATTTTTTTTAGATTTTGGTTGATAGATAGAACTGAACACTTGATTTATTTTTAGTTTTTGCAAAAAAAATTATTGAAGGAAAATTTTACACAATTATATTTTTAAAAAAAATCATGAATAAAATCATATCTCTGTTAATTTTTTTTATCGTTATTGTGTAGCGGGTTATTAAGCTTCAGGCTATAGACAAAAATATAGCGCCACTAGTGAAAAGTATCTTGATTTAAAATTTCTCATCGTTAAAGCCTTCAGATTATGTTTTTAAAACTGTTGCTTGTTTAGTTTTTTTAATTGTTTATATTTATTTAAGTCGCTCTAGAGGAAATAATTATTTTGAGTTTACGGATGGTTAATTAAACTGAAGAAAATTTAATTTTTATAATTGTTATTTTATTTTTTATTTTTTTTCTGAGAATGGTTTTAATATTTATAAAAAGATTTGTGGAATAATAAAAACAATGTTCGCTTGTGACCAGAATTCACTTGACTTGCTATGATAATTTGTAAACTTGTTTGTTTTTTTTTCAACTGATATCCTTTCTCCTTTTTACCTGTGTTAGGCATAGCCTAACACAGGTAATGTTCTTAGGAGTTTCGAAAATTCATTAACAAAAACTATTTCACTCATAAGAATAAAACAAGTACTGTACGAAAGAGTATTTCAAATAGTTTTTTTCCACATATAATAGGCATTAGTAAACCATTTGCTCGCTAGGCGTCGACAGTAGAGGAAATGGCTGCCACGGGAAGCGAGAAGTCGTTTTGTGTGTTAGAATTTCACTTGTCAGTCAGTAATTTCTGTGCAACGTGCGTTTCGATTGAAATTTCATAAGGAGCCACCAAGTGAAAATGCAAATCGTGCACGGTATAAATAATTCAGTGAAACCGGTTGCTTGTGCAAGCGAAAATCAACTGGTCGTCCATCAACCTCAGAAGTCAATTCCGAACGTGTGCGTGCAAGTTTCATTCGCAGCACGTCAAAATCGACTGCGGCTGCAGGCAGAGAATTAGGAATTCCGAAAACAACAATGTGGAGCGTTCTCCGTAAACGTTTATTATGCAAACAGTATCATCTTCAATTAATCCAGCGTCATTCTGATGGAGATAAAACACGTAGGCTCGATATTTGATTACAGTTACAGGAAAAGATGCTGTTAGATGAAGGTTTTCTAAACAAGATAATTTTCAGCAATGAAGCTACTTTCCATTTTAGCGGCAAAGTAAACCGTCATAACGTGCGAGTTTTGGGAACTGAAAACCCACACGCTTATGTAGAACACATTCGGGATTCTCCGAAAGTAAACGTTTTTTGTGAGATCTCTCGTGAGGCCGTTCTTTTTTATGGAAACGACAGTAACCTGCATGATATACCTGGATATGTTACAATTACGGCTTATGCCTCAGCTACTCAACGACTTCATTTTCCAGCAAGATGGTTGTCCTGCCCATTTTCATAACGAGTTTTGGCAGTTACTTAACACAACATTACCTCGGCGCTGGATAGGACGTGTGTCTGAAGAAGACCAACACATTATGCTGTGGCCACCAAGATCACCGACCTCACGTCATGTGATTTCTTCTTCTGGGGCTACGTGAAAGATAAGGTGTTTATCCCACAATGCCGCACGATATCGCTGAGCTAAAGGATCGCATAATCAATGCAATCAACTCTATCGAAAATGACATGTTAGAACGAGTTTGGCAAGAGCTAGACTTTCGTGTTGATGTGTGCCGGGTCACCAGAGGAGCACATATTGAACATTTATAGATTTTAACAAAAACTGTTTGAGTCCATGCACCACCTCGTACAATTTTCATTTAGGTAAGTGAAATACTGAATTTTTGTAACTCCTAAAAAAATATGAAACGCCCTGTATATTAGAAAATCGTATGTAGAATGAAGATATTTTACAAAAACATATTGCAAAATATCTTAAAAAATTTAATTTCCGTATTACAATTTTACGGAGTAGATCTATAATTATGGCTTATTTATATAGTAAATTATATTAAGAAATTAAAAAATTTGGTTGCATCTATCAATTTACGTTACCAATGGACAAATATTTCTAATGTAAATTTATTGAAGTTTCTAACTAACCTTAATAAAGCTTTCTTCGATTTTTTTGGTTGTTTTAGTTTTAGGCAAAATATCACTGTATTACCATTACCCAAAAACCCTACATAAATACAAATAATAAAATCATTTCTGTAGTATATTTCGTTAAAATGTAAATTCAAAAGTAAAAATATGTAACCTGAAAGTTTGCCGCACAAAACAATTTCACAAAAGAATTGAATAACATTAACGGCTGGTGAAAGGAAGAATGTTTTTTTTTTAAATTAATAGAAGAAAAAAAACAAAATACAAATAATGAAAAAAATATTCTAAAGAGAAAAAAATAAACTAAGAAAAATTAAAATTAAAACTAATCCAAAAATTTATAGTAATTAATATACATTCAAGGAAATAAATAACGATTAGTTGAAAATATTATATAAACTAATAAAAAAATATACAACAGGTATATTTATTTATAATAAAGGAAAGGTAGTAGGCATAAAATAATAAAAATTAAGAAGCAAAGAATAACAGATTCAAATTTTTAACAGAGAAAACGTGCTGTGTATACTTTATAAAAAGAAAATTCCTCATCTTAGTCCTGTTTTGACTACTGTTGACAATCTAAAGATAATTTAATACAAATATAATGTACGGTTTTTATGTCTATTGTTAGACAAATCCCTTACTTGGGAACTGTATATAAGGGATTTGAGCGTTAGCTGTGAGAAAGTCCTTAACATTATTAAATGTTTATCAATCATCAATTGGGGCTCAAATAAAGAGACAATAATACGGTTTCATAAAGTATTGGTTCAATCGAAGCTTGATTACGGATGTATTGCAATTGCATATTCATTCGCTTGAAAGTCACATCTGTAAAAGTTAGATCACACGTAGCAACGGAATCAGATATGCAATAGGCGCTTTCAGTACAAACCAGGTGACTAGTTTAATGTCTGAAGCCGGCATAATACCGCTACGTTATAGAAGAGTGATCTTACTATTATGATATGCAGCAAATATCAATATGTATGTTGCATATCCTAATATCAATATGTTTGCTGCATATCGTAATACCCTTTCATACCCATATAAACTATAACATTTTAAATAATAATCCTTCGGGTGATTATATGAACACCGCGCTACCTATTCTAGATCAGCCGGATTACGGTATCGTGAGTTAGCAATAAAAGACAGAATTCTTTTGCCGGGTACATTATCAATTTCTAAGAAAGAATTAACTCGATGACTTTTGCCATCTGTAAGCGCAAGATTAGGTCTTTCTTATGGAAAAATAAAATGATCAGCAGTGAACATCAGGAATTTTCGAAAATAATCAGTAATTATGAGGAATGTATGAACATTTTTACTGATGATTCTATATCTGATTTTTTTTAGGATACTCTATATACATAGAGAAGCTCATTCGTGGAAACTACCAGGTATGGTAAGTAGTTCCACCGCAGAGCTCATTGCTATATAGCAAGTTCTTCTCTACATAGAATATTTCTATGTAACATATAAAGATTGTTTATATGTTTCCACTGTTTAAGCCCACTAACTGCTTTTCGGAACAAGAACATTAAGGATATCTTTATCGCAAACATCCTGTCTAATCTATATGTATTAAACCAAATGGAATAACGATGTGTATTTGTATTGCTTCCAGGGCATGCTGTTATCTCAGGAAATGAAAGCGCAGACGAAGCTGCCAGAATGGCAACATTTTGTGAGAACATGGACAAGATTCCTGTTTGAATAGCAGACATTAAAAATCGTCTATGACCATAAGAACCAGGAAGAGTAATAATAAATGTAAGATTAATTAAAAAACCGAATGAAATTAAAATTATTCCACATCAGTGGAAGAACGACGCGAAACTGACTCACCTGGAACAAGTGGCGTTGGCCAACCTCAGAATCGGTACACGCGATTAACAAATTCATATTTGCTAACTAGAGAAGAAAAACCAATGTGCAGTATACGTGACAAACCACTTACTGCTGAGGATCTATTTGAAGAATGTAATATGAAACCTTATAAGACATGGATTAACAAATAATTTTGCTGCTAATTTAGAAAATGCAATAAAAGAGTTGCTTACCTACATGATAGCAAATTATAGTACGCATTTATAGTAAGGCTCCGACTGAGAATCCTCAATGTGAAGTCCCCCTTACACCCAAACAAAGAATTCTCAAATTTACATGGTATTGTACAAATTTTTTGTGGATGTTATTTTAGTGTGTGTTTAATGTTTTATTTTTATATCTTTGTTTTATGTAAATTTTAGAATCCTTTAACTCTGTACATGTGTGTGTTTTTATTTAATATTTCATGTTTGTGTTTGTTTTCTATTTTAAAATGTAAGGTCCAATACACCCTTACATATGATGATCCTATTGGTGATTTTATTCTCTTTCTTAAAGAATGTGACGAGGGCTAATGATCTTAGACATCGATGCCCTTATAACTAAGAAAAAAAAATCAGAAGACTGTTATTCCATAATTTACGAATTTTTTACTTTATGACTATAAGAGAGGTCGTATAAAAATAACCAAATCTGGGTGATATTTTTCATTTAGTGAAATACATAAAACATTCCTCATTCTTCTGCAATTGCGTGGTTGTGTGAAATTTTTATTATTAATCTAAATACAACACCAAAAATTTTAACAGAAAATAACAATTTCGATTTTTTTAAATCACAGATAGGCTTCTATCTTTTATAAGATGAAAATATTTTATTATACCCTAACTTTTATATTTTATATATATATATTTATATTTGTAATCATTTTTTGTTTAAAAAAAACTTATTACCGTAATTGTATATAAGAATAGAAAGAAAGAAATTTGATGGATTATGCCTTCATTTTCTTGAAAGCCACCTGTTCCACATACATAAACCAAAAGGTTCAGTTGTTTTAGAAATAAATAAAAAAACTTTACGTTTTAAGTAAAACCTCATGGGAATAAATACTATAAATGGTAATGCAAAGAAATGATAGATATTGATTAAATTTACCTATCGTAAAAACTGATTTTCAGAAACGACTGCAAACCAAGTCATACTAAATATTTTTTCTGTACTGTCAAATCTTATTAAATACATTTTAAATGTGTTTTTCTGTTAATATGTTTCAAAAAATTATACTAATGTCAAAAATTATTTTTAATAAAATTAACTTCAATATTTCAATAGATGTTTTTCTACAAAAAAAAACAAAAAAAAACGAAGGTTAAGTAAAAACGGTCACAACTGGGTGATAGCATAGTAACATTATATTGTTAGATATCTCTATCAACTTAACAACTGGAGCGGTGTTAAGTGCTAGAATTAAAAAAAAAAGAAGAAAATAATTGATAATTTTGAGTAATTTTATTGTAATAATATCGCTTGTAATTACTTATAAATAAACTGTTGTATATGAAAAAAAAGCAAAAAGAACAAAAAAAAAACAGATATCATAAATTTCAGTTAACATTGTGTATGTAAATTCATTGACTGAGAGCTTTATATAACCTAATTCAAAGGTTCTTGAGCTGTGCAATATTTTCACTCATTGGTACAATAAAGTTAAATCGTAAATTTAGTAAATTATATTTTTTTGTATCTAACCAGAATATAAAATAAAAACCTTTTTTGGCAATTTTTTTTTGTTGATGTTATCAATGAATGTTACAATAAATAAAATATGTTATAACATAAATTATATTATATAAGAAATTATGTTATATAACATAAATTAGTTAAAATAAATAACGTTTTTAAAATGCCATACAAAATAAAATCTTGATAAATATAAAATTCAAAATATTGTACAATTTAAAAACCACCAGAAGTATAAATCAAAAAGAACTTTGAATAAACTTGCTGGAAAATATTTGAAAGTCTTTTGGTATTGCAGTTATGAATGAAATATATTTGAAAAAATAATCTGTCATATTTGACTAAGGAATATAAAATGTTCACGGCATTTTGGACGATCATTTCTTGTGATAAAATTACTGAAGACAAGTAACGATGAAAATTGTATGGTTTAGAAAACGTACTACTTACGGATTACATTTTTTTTTCTTAGATTTCAGAATATCACCTGTACAAAGTTGTCAAAATATATATTGCATACAGTCATTTAAAAACTTAGAATTATCTAGACTACTGTGTCACTAAGACAAAAAAAATCAAATAGGAGAATTTACAACATATATTAATTGATTTAAGGGAGGATACCAGGAATTTCGTAATTATATTTTTACTGATAAAATATGAATTTATCATATAAAAAATAAAAGCAATCGTAGATTAATAGAACGCAATTTTTCAGAAACATTTTCACAACTGGAGAAATCAAGCCACTTTTTTAACATACGGCAAGTGATAGTGATCGCTTTGTAGAGATAGAAAGGTCTCTTTCGTTAATATAACCCAATATTGATGAATATAAATTCCCGAATTCACAATCAAATATTTCACCGAATTCATTTGGAAATGCAAAGCAAATGACGTGACCGATTATTAAAGCAGTATTGTTTTCTTTTATAATAACCCTCGCACGAAGCTTTCAAGTAATGAATAAGTTGTACTTAAGATAACGCAAGCACAACACACACACTACATATAAATAAAGGATTCGGTCACTAATCATAGAATCTGATCTCGCTTTCAGTGGTTTACCATTTGTTTCTTAAATTAAAGTAATCGTGACCGAATAGCATTTTAGAAGCTATTAGAGGTTCTCAGAACTAGATATTGATTGAATAGAAAATTTAGAAAAACAATATCATAAATATTTAAATTATACCGATGCAGAGAAGTAAGATTTTATTACGTAGTACATAAATATTTTTAAATTATTCCATTCTGTAGCTTTATTACAAACAATCTTTCTTTTGTTTCTAGATGACCCTGGTATGTGAGAAATCAATACTGTCGATTTTCATACAGTAGAAAATAAAACCAAAACCTTCAGCTTTCAACTGAATCTTCTTTGTGATTATAAGACTATAAATGATTTAATTTTCTTTATAAGTAATTATCATGAAAAAACACTAAAGAATTTACAAAAGTAATAATAAAACGGGCTGGAAAAATAAATAAGTAAATCTACTGTAACTGAAATTCTAACTGGTGTTATTTATTTATTAAAATAAATATCAGGTTTTTCAAAAACCAATATTAGATTTTATAAGAATATTTTTCTGTTAATAAAAACAAAAATAAAGAAGAATTTAATTAATAGAATCTCACTTTTAATGTCATTTTACTTTTACAGTATTCTAATCTACTATTCCCCCGATTTTGAATGGTGGCAATTTTACATTTCTTGTAAGTCCTGGGTTTAAATCTCAGTAGGGTATGGCATTTTTTTCAAGCTACAAAATTTCATCTCATCAGCAGCTATAATCATGCGGTTAGCCTGTAGTTGATTGAAGTAAAATAAAACAATATATAAATTCTTCTTCGGATTGAATATTTTTAAAGAAAAACATTTTCTAGAACAGCATTGGAAAACAAAAAAAAAAACAGCACATATTTTGAACAAAGGAACAGAGAAAAAGAAATAGAGGAAAATTGCAACTTTATATAAGTTTTATTTGCGTATAGAATGTGAACATATATGAGTGTAGCCTGCAGAAAGCCTAAATCTTTTTAGTATATGTAAACATTAAACGTTTAGATTGAAAAGAAGTAAATGAGAAAATTTGAATATCAGTGTATGGTCTTCAAATAAGAACCGTTACTATGAAAATATAGTTTATTTGGCGAATGGTGGCGTATCTGCTGTACCACCTGTTACTTGTCTCGATTCAGTAAAAAAAGATAGTTTCGGTCCTAGACAGGAATACAAAGAGCAAACTTCAACTACAATCGTAGGTAAGAATTCGGCTCCATAATTTCGCCTTCTCCAAAGATCATTACGTCCCAAATATATAACACATATATTACATTTCAGTAGCTGATCGTAAATCTACTTTAGTAAAACAAAGTTTGTCTTTGATCCAGTCTTAATTATGCATAGTTTTAGTTCTTCTATATTTAGCTTTATTATTGTGGATGGTACGTTTAATTCACGATTATATTAGTTTCTAAGAATTATTACCACTGCCCAACGTACACAATTAACGACACAATTAACGCACATCAAACATACGCCATAAATCATCTCATAAATCTTAACTCATTTAATGTCAATAGAATTTAATTTGTCAGCGAAATAATAAAAAAAAAAAAATCTGATGTGGATACCACATGACTTCCTTGTACGCATATTAAATTATATATACACTATTTTCTTACACTTCATTACACTTATTTTATTTAAAAGTGAGATACGACCCTCCATTTCTTTAATAAAGTGGACAGTTACTCAGTTGCATTGTGGTGGACACCACATTGCAAAACATTTTTTGTGGTGTCCGTAGAAACATTTTATATTAGTTTGTATATTAATTTTGTTTCACGACGCTCAAGTAGTTATGTGGTGTAAGTGAGAATGTGTCATATCCGTACCCATGCACACTTTGGTTCAAATCCAACTTCATGTACAAATTTTTTTTTAATTTTTACTTCCTTGTACGAAGTAAAGGAAGTATTGTGATCGCGAAAAACTTTCGGTATTCAGATTTCAACGTAAATATCCAATTTGACCATCCCTGAATGCATTTTGCCTAGTTTCGGCGTGACGTCTGTATGTACGTACGTACTAATGTATCTCGCATAACTCAAAAAGATTAGCCGTAGAATGTTGAAATTTTATATTTAGGACTGTTGTAACATCTACATAGTTGTGCACCTCCCCTTTTTGTTTGCAATCGACTGGACCAAAAGTGCCCAAAAAATTGGATTTTGGACCTTTTCTTAACTGCAGTAATAAGCCTTCATTGAGATATTTTGAAAGATATATCATAAGTGGCACTTATTTTCAATGGTTCCAGAGTTATAGGTAAATAAAATTTTAATTAATGAAATATTTGAATCTTACAAGGGTTCAAATCACACATCAATCTCACATCGGTTCAAATCAGACTTCATCTCCTTTTTTAAAATATTTTTTTAATTTAAATATATTGATTTTTTAATAATTAACCACTGATTGTAAAAAAGTTACAATAAATAATAATTCAATAATAACAATAAAAATACAAAAAATATATGAAAAAATCAGAAGATATTAATGAAATAAAATTTTATGAACTTTTAAAAATGTGTATATGTAATGTAATAGGGATTATTACATATGGGTATATGCAATAGATTTGAAGAAACATCTGATTATTAATTGAAAATTATAATTTAGAATCATATTATTTTTGGATTTTCTAGTTTAATTTCTGTTTAATTTTATTTAATTTTTGTTTAATTTTGTCTACACTGAAGTTATCACAGAGTAACTAAAAAATAGACCCTCACAAGAACAACATATACATTGAGGCATACATGCCCGATCTTTACTAAATTGCAAAAAAATTCTATCTTTTAGTTCATTACTCCTCTGATATTGTCAGACAATATTCTTCCTAAGTCGGAGTTTATCATCTCCTGTATTTGTTTTTTTGTCAATCATTTAATGGTTCTTTGGTTTGATACAATTCTTCTGATTTTAATTTGTGTATACGTTCTCTAATTTTCAAATTTTCTCTCTCTTTATATTCATCATCCTTTTTTAATATTTTTATTCTTTCCTTGGTCTTAACGTTTTTTTTCTCTTCATATTTATCATCTTCACTTAATGCTTTTATTCTTTCTTTGTTTGCAACTTTTTTCTTGTTTATTATTTTTTTTCTTTGCATCATTTTCTTCCGTTTTATTCTTTCTTATGTTTTAAAATTATTATTTAACTCCAGTATACAGGAGTTAACTAAACGGAATAGTTTAATTGTTTTTACCTTTTATTTATACGACACGGCAGAAATCTGAAACTTTTGTTAATCAGCAAATCATGAAGATACGAATATTACTGATATAGTAACACGAGAAATAAAGGAACGTTTACTCTATCCTAATATTTAATGTAAGATTTTTGAATTAATAACTGTATAAATATTTGATATTAATAAAATCTAATATTACAACAATTGTGTCCACCTTATTAAAGAATTGAATTGTATCTCACTTTCAAATGAAATAAGTTTAAATCAAGTGCAGCAAAAAATGTGTATATGTAATTTAATAGGCCTACAAGGAAGCCATGTGGTATACACATCAGACTTTTTTAAAATTTAAATATACTTATTTATTAATAATCATTAACCTCTGTAAAGATTTTGAATTAAAATAATTTTTTTTGTATTGTAATTGAATTGTTATTTATTGTAATTATTTTTTTTTTTGCAATCAGAGATTAATAATTATTAATAAACTCAATACATTTAAATTATAAAATTGTAAAAAAAAGAAATGAAGTCGAATTCGAATCGATGTGCCTTTCCCTTGTAAAATCGAAATATTTCAAATTTTATTTGACTGTAACTATGGAACCAAAGAATATAACTGCCATTTATGATTTATCTCTGAAAAGCTCTTAATGAGAGCTTATTGCTCCAATTAAGCGAAATCGCAAAATCCAATTTTTTGGGATGTTGCCGTACTGTTTTACCGTAATTACAAAATTAATCTATTATATTTATTATATAAAGAGAAAGAGGGTTTTTGTTTCTTCGGGATAAACAAAAAACTAGTCAATTAAATTTTTACCCATGTTTCTTGACATAACTGAGAATATTTTTTAGATTTATTTCTTTTCGAAATGTATGGGAAAAAGGTGTGTGTGTGTTTGTTTGTTATCGCATCGATATTATATAGATAAATAAATTAAACTGATATGAGCTGTACAGTAATCTTGTACAGACCATTCCTGAGATGTGTGGTTAATTGAATTCCAACCCTCAACATACATGTATTCACTGTCTAATATTCAAATCCGTATAAAACTTACTAACATTTTCTAAAATTTAAACCTTGAAAGCTTAAAAAATCAGCTGCTAATTGAATTTCAACGACGAGTTTACAACTAGACCAGCCCGATGGGCTAAGTACATGAACGTATCATTTATTAAAAAATAAATAGACGAAAAAATATACCATTATGGAACTTTTAGAGTAAAATGCACTAAAAAGTAATATTCTAATAAACGTATTTGATCATCATATTGAAAATAATATTTGATCATCGTATTTTGTTTTGCATTATGTATTAAAATACAAAACTCTCGGTCAGTTCAAAACACAAAAGTAATAAAAAAAAATTTATACAATTATACAAGGTGTGTAAATAAATGAATGGAAATTTTACTTACCTTCACTCTAGTTTGTAAATTAAAATCCTCAAAAAGGAAATATTACTTGCAACCCATCGGAAAAAATGTTTTTACTTTTTTTAAAAGAAACCAAATTCTTAAGTTTAAGGAATAAGCAGTATTACCCCTCGTTAAAAGCAAACGTATCTACACCATTTACGATTTTTATAAGTAAGAGAGCAAAAGTAAAATACGATAAAAAATGTAAAATCCTTGATATTCCCCATGAGACCATTTGACAAGTTTAACATTCTCCATTTTGTATGATGACAGCCGGCAAGTGTCGCTGGAAGAAATTTATAATCGGCATATATTGTCGCCTTTTATACAGGGTTAGAAAGAACGAGAAAGAAAAAAAAACGAAGTTCCCTAAAAACGCCCGACTGACTCAATAAATCAAAAGCCACTCATTACACCGCGTATTCATTGTGAAAACATTCCTAGAGGAGAGATCCAACAGAGCGGCGCTCAGCTGTAATGTTCTCACGTAACCCCACCTCCTTTAACTAAAAATTGTAATGTACCACCATCCCAGATCTAATCACTTCCCGCGAAACTCCATCAACTTTTTATTTATGTTCAACTTTCTAACTTTTCAAATAAACAACGCTCACTAGAAAGTCCAGAATTAATAAATGAGAAAGAGGACGAAACTTTATCCAAAAGCGATTTCATTTTTTTTTTATTCATCTGTGAAAATACTGTAGCGCTAATAAAAATACTTTTGATCAGAAAGTTATTAATTAATTTTTTATATACTATACACTTTCTTGTACAATAAACTTTTCTTATTTTTTTTATCCTTTTTTTGAAATTTTCTTTAATATTGTTTAATCAACGAAAAAAGTTAAAAAATATGAAAATTTATTATTGGCTAATAATACTTAAACTTAATCGTATATAATTGCAAATAAGTGTATATATTGATTATTAATCTAAAAGAAAAATTTCTGTTTTTCAAATTTTTTATAAAAAATACAAATAAATAAAATTCCAATGAATAATTCAGCATGTAACTGTTAAATATTTTATATGATATGTTATACTGTAATCACATAATAAACCCAATAAATCTTAATATTTTGAGATATTTTAATTTAAATTACAATCTGTTCAGTAAGAAACAGTATAATTCACTTTATTTTTAGGACTGTTAATTATATTGTAACGATTTTATTAACAGTAATAAAGCAAAAATAATAATTTAATGATTAGATTGTTTTAAGTTATAACTTGTCTTTTTAAAAGAAATTATTTAAAAATAATACTAATAATAATGAAATATAATTCATTTTTATTTCCCTCTAAAAGTTACACTCTACAACATAATATGGGATATGAAGAAAGAAAATAAAATATTTAACCTTTTGCACAGTTAAGAAAAACTGTTACTTTCAAATTATTATTATTACTTGTACTAATAGTAGTAGTAGTAGTAGTAGTAGAACTCCATTGCAATACTGTATGTTTTTATTTTCAATCTAACATAAAAAAAAAAATTTACATCGTAAAATGTGGTTTACAACACGAAGTTTTGTGTTGTTTTAATGATAGGAATTAAATAAAGTAACTACTAATTACAAAATCACATTCTTTCGTGCAACGTTAAATTGCTGTAATATTTTTACTTGCCTGCAAAACTAGGATTAACATAAACGTTATTTGCACGGTTTAATTGCTTTACATAATTTATTTTACTGAATAAACGTTTCAGTAATGATAACAAAATTAATGAAAACTAAAAAAAATTACAGATCTATAACTAAAAATAATTCGTTATCTAGAAAAAAAAAACATCACAAAGGATATGTAGCTAAGGAATAAAATTTAAAAAAACTCTGTCAATTATGTAAATCCCAACTAATCTTCCTACCGCAGACTATGTTCTACCAAATAATTAACTAATTGGTCGAATTATAATACACCAATAAAGGATAATTATCGATAATACTCGTAAAAGATTATAAGAATGCAATCATATATTTTTTCTTTACCAAATAAATTATGAACTTTTATTTCTACAGTCCAATTAAATTATGATTAAGTCCTCCCAATACCACACCCTAAGTAAGTGACTACTCTGTTTAATGATAACTGTTTTATCGAAAAAAAAAAATGTTTAAACTAGGTTAATTGAAAAAGATTATGTAGATTTCAGAATATTAATTAGCTTATATGTTCATTGTGTCACGCTACACTGCAATTTAAGTTTATTACATCTACTGAAGGCAATCCTCTTCTGTTTTTGTTTATTTCTTTCAGTTGAACTCAAAATATGTAATACATATGACGTATAAAATATATACGTTAATACGTTTTTAAACTGTGCAACCAAGTGATCCTTAAGCGCAGAATCTATTTAATCACAAATTAAAAGGTTTATTAGTATGTACGATCAACTAAATTATTATGTGAAATGCAAAACGATGGGCTAACAAAATTTTTATCGAAAATAGGTAGTAAGAATTAATTATAATACATAAACAACAATTTTATTAAAACTAATGTTAGTTTATTAATATATAGATAGATAAGTAAATAAACAAAAATTACGGTTTATAAGCACCATCAGATTACTCTTACATCTCATGCAAAAGTGTAAAATTACAACAAAAAAAAATACAGTGGAATGATTTTGATAAAACATTTTTTATTACACATCAAAAATTAAACTATAAAAAACAACAAATATAAATTCAGATAAAAGTAATATAAATATTAAGAAGAAAATCAATAAAAAAATATCTCTAGCTATCTTTACTGTTTAAAAAATAATAAAAATAAAATCAAAGTAAATTAATATTTAAAAAACTAATAAAATACGGTATTAAAAATGTCTATCCTATTTAATCAGTTTTTTAATATTGTTTTAATTTTATGTTTTATCAACATTTAAAGGCATTAGCAGCAACTGGTGTGTATTTATAAATGTACCGCAAAACCTATAGTCTTAAACTAACTCAGGCTGACATTTCTGAGACGTGTAGTTAATTGAATCCCAATCACCAAAGAAAAACGGTATACAAGATCTAGTATCCAAATCTGAATAAAAGCAACTACCTTTACTAGGATTTGAACAACTAAGAAATCTCGACTTCGAAATCAGCTGCGTTACGATGAGGAGTTTTACCAGTAGACCGACCCTGCGGGTTCTTAAACAATTCATTCAAACATAATAAATCATTCTTTTTTCATTTTAAAAATTAAAAACTAAAATACGATTGAATTAATAAAAGAGATATTTTTAATCTTAAAACAAAAATTAATTTAAATATATGTGCGTCCATTCTATTGGTTGGATCAATTGTTGTATTTGTGTACTGTAGATTTAAAACCATGGAAGTAAAAAATTCCGGAATAAGAAAAATCTACTACTGAAAACAGATACAAGCTAAACAGTATAGAATAGAGCTTATTTATTATTTATAGTAAATATTAGATATAAAGTTTCTGTATAGGGATTATTAATATTAAAAATGAAATTTAATGCATAATTAAAAAGAAAAATTAAAAATGTTTTAACCAGAAGAATAAAGTACATTCAATTTTTAGACTAATAATTTAGAGAAGATATAATCAAACGTCTTAAATTATTACGAATTGTACTGACTACTGAATTTCTTGTAGACCTGTAATTTAAATAAAACTTTACGATTAGTTGTACTTATGCAACTTTTTTTCTTTTTGAACTAACAAAGGAGAATTTATTTAGATTAATATTGCACGCAAATACGTTTAACTTTTTCATGTATCACAAATTGATGTATCTGAATGAGTTTGAAGAGATTTATTACATCATAAATCATAACTTTACAAAAAATATATATACATATATATTTAGTTCCTCGGCGAATATAGCTAGAGTCGTTACATTAATGGAGAATATGGTATCATATAAAAAATGAGGTATCGTGTTTTTGCAAATTTTTATGCTTTGAGGTCCAACTAGTTTACCTAGACCAAAAAATGATATATGTACGTATGTGAGAATGTAATTGTATCGCACTGCATTCGGCTTTATATTTCAGGATTGATTCAAAAATTCGATTCGTTTGATTCGATTTTTTTTAAATTTTGATCAAAATTTCTATGTATGCGGGATTCATTGATAATATTATTTTTTTCCAAAATTCGTTAAGGGGTGGGGAGGATATCGCGAAAAAAAATCTCGATTTATTCAGAGGCATATCAGAGAAAAATTTATTAAAGAAAATTTATTTCCTACAATGTATGTAAAAAGGTTCAAAAAAAATTTCAAAAAATCAATCTTCACTTCTTAAAATTTAAATATATGTTTTTTATTGTCTTGCTTTATCTTTGTACAGTTTAGATATTTTTCAAGAAAATTTTAAAGTTCATTTTTAGAGTTTCAAGGAACGAAAACAATTCTTTTAAAATTGTAGATCCACAAAACATTTCTAAATTCTTCAAAACAAATGTTTTTCTACATTTTTACAAAAAATGTAAAAAAAGAAAATTTTAAGAATTTTCTTTTTTTTCTCTTTTAGCCTTTACTGGAAACAGTTTCAGATTTAGAGAAAACTTTACTTATGCAAATTTATTAAGCTTAACCTTAACATGAATAATTTTAGAAATTTTTTAATAATTTATTCCTCACCAATAAAAAAAATGTATTTTTTGTGTTTTGTTTTTTGGTTCTACCTCTTTTAATTTTTTATTAATAATAACCGGGAAAGTCATGCAATACCTTGCCAGCATTTTTTCTGATATAATATGAACACATCCAATAAATGAAGTAACGTTAGGACAATTAGTAAATCAATAATTTGTCTAGTTGAGCATTTTAAAATACGAAAAAAAATGAGAAAAAAATAAAACCGTCTTAAAAGCAATACTAAAATACAAAAAAGTAAAGTTTTCAATCCTTCTTTTAAATTTTGACTTAGTTGAAAAAATAAAAACAAAACTTAAATTAACGTGTGATAAATTTGGCTACTAACCTTTATTTTTAGTACCGTTTTCAAAAAGAACGAAAGAAGAAAACATAATTTTTTTATATACTGTATTTTAAGTTAAAATTTAGATAAACTGTTAAATTTTTGAACTTCTATATATATATATATATATTTATGTATATATGACGTTAATCCTAAATAACTGTTTATTTAGGATCTATTCATTGCTTCTTTTTTCATATTTCCTGCTGGTGGCAGAAAGTACTGTATTAAGGTAAAGTAAAACTTGTCAAGAGGTAATTTTGGGTATCCGGTTTTTTTGTATTTCTGAAAGTTTTGAGATTTCAATCCAACAATTAAAAATAAACAGATATAACTAAAGTGAAATTCTATATGGATAAATATGTGTGATGTGTATGAGTGCGTGCGCACTCGCATTTTTCTGGTTTCATGCGATTTTTTTGGTGTTTAGTTTATAACCTTAGGTAAGAATGAACTTATGATCATGAAATTTTTTATGGTCAGATGTGCAAATAGATCGTCGTTGAATTAATAAATATTTACCAAATTTGCCAAGGAGATGGGAAGTTCTTTAAACCACAACAGTTTCTTCAAAATAAATTGTTAGATATGGTAATAATTTTATTGGAAAAAATTTTTATGATTATTATCAGGGCAAACTATATTTTGGAGAAAATAATTGAGTTAATTTTAATTAAATAACCACACAAAAAAAGTGTTTTATTTTTATTTCATCTTTTCAACCCTGGAACTGAACTTATTTTACATTCCTTAGAAACTTATTTGTAAGCACGGAGTTGCTACAGATTAAGTAAGCTTTAATTAAGAAGGATTTTCTAAACACGTTACAACAAAACATTCGATTTCTAGATGAATTATTTAAATTTTGTATCGTTTTCATTCAAACGTTTTTCATACTATTGTTTTTGCTTCTAAGTTCACCGTTTCAATTAGAAGCCATTGAGAAAAAAAACAAAAATTTAATAACATTATATAATTTTATTGTCGATCGAGCAGGAATTGACTGCAATTGTACTTTCAAGTGTGAACTTGTCGGAAATTAGGTAAGAAATTATCTAATTTATCTAATTATCTATTTATCTATTTATCTAATTATCTATTTACCTATCGCAGTTTTTTAAAGGACATGGTTCCTTCAATAACTACCTGCACAAAATAGGCAAGAGAGAAGAGCCAATTTGCAACTACTGCAACGAGACAAATGATGCTGAGCACACCTTTTTTGAGTGCAATAGGTGGGACACACTTAGACATAGTAAGGCACTCACAGGTATAACTCCAGAGACAACAATAGACTACATGCTAAGAAGCGAGTCAAACTGGAATAATTTTGCTAGTTTTGTTAGACAAGTTGTTGTACAGAAATACTCCGATGAGAGAAGACAAGGTGTTGGGTAGAATAGGACTGGGTGGACAGCCTTGCTGGTGAGGTCCAGCATGCTGTGGTGTGTTGGCTGATGAGCCACCAAGGACTCCACGGGTAACAGTCAGGTAACAGCACACTGAATACTGAAGGGACCCGGCGCCGCGTCGCGGCGAACTGGGTCTGGCGTGGTGTCCAAAAGGGCAATATTAATAAAGAACTCTCAAAAAGAGCTAACCGGTAGGCCGACCTGCCATGACGGTATATAGCCGGTAGGTGGGGAGGCCTATTTGAGTTTAAAGACACTCCCCTGGGCGGCGTAATACCAACAAGCCGGTCCGGCCCAGGGGAGCTGAGAGAAAAAAAAAAAAAAGGTAAGAAATTATAGTTTACTTATTTACATATTAATACAGTAATGTAAATAAGTTAACTACGATATAAACTATACAACAATTTTAATATAAATAAATTTTCAAGTTGGATAAAAATGTTGATTTGAACAAACAATATACATACGAAAGACGTAAAAAGCACTGAGCAGGATGATGGAAAAGGCTATGATGCAAAAACAATGACTTCTCATTTAGGTAATCAGATTTTCCACAAATCGCTAATTCCAAGATCGAAGATCCCACGTCTCGGATGGAAAATAGGTTAAACGCTTGCCCATCCGTGCGGGAATCAACAAATTAAAACTAACAGTAGAATAGTATCACTGGTGTCGCTTCATTCAGCCACTATTATTACATTATTTCTAATCTACAATATATACTAGTCTATTAAACTTAAGATTAATTGCTTTATATCCATTATCAAGTCACAGACCAAAATACATATCCTTACAAAACGAAGCTGCACAAAGATCACATAAATATATATATATATATATATATATATATATATATATATATATATATAAGATTACGTCAGAAAAATTTAGAAATATTACTCCAAAAATAAATATAGTAACAAGCACAGTAGTTTCTTCATGGGTGCTAGGAAAATTGTGGTAAAACTTTGATCAGCAAAATCAGACAATTGATTGAAACCTTGATCACACAATTACATGTTTGTTGGACGAGTGCCATAAAATAATATATAGATTTTTTTTTAAATGCCATAATTTTATTTTTGATTTTATTATCATATTAAAATATTTTATTATCATATATATATATATATATATATATATATTTTTAAATAGAACAAAATATATCACAATTTAGAAAGCGTTTATGTGATTATCTGAGAACAGATTTATGTACATATTAAACGGAGACGCAATTTTTTTTTATTTAGTGATATTTTTGTAAAAAAAATCTTTGATTTTATTTAAAATAAATTGATGAGAAGGTTTTTTAAATGATTAGCTAATTTATTAAAAGTGGATACGGAAGGATAATAAGACTCTTTTCGTAAACCATTACAATAAGGTAATACAATACAATACAATAATCTGAAACCAATAAGGCCCTTATAATATAATATAATTACAATAAGGCACTTTATATGAAACCATAACATGAAAACAATTTTGTTTTAATCTGATAGAAATGTATATGTATTATTTATTCAGAATAAGTGACTATTATTTTTAGGAAATATTGCACATTCATGAGTTGTAATACACTGTTACGTTTTCCACTTGTGCCGTCGGTTGCTGCAACCTAGCGAGGGCTAGGGCTGGCTCTCTGGAAAGTTATGGTATACGATGTCCTACGTCATAATACCGCAAGGAGTGGTCATTATGATGTAGCGACCTGTATTCTTTTGGCACCAGAATCTGACCCAGAGCGGTCGTGTTGTACACTCAGTCCGGATGGACAAGCATATTAATGTTGGGATGAACGGTTATTTTCTTAGTATACTTATATTTTATTAAGTTCAATTATATATGTTACGTTATATGTTCGATGTTCAATTATATGTTGTCGAAATGAAAGGCGACGAGAAATTAAATAACAATTCAATAAGCAACAAGGCGTTGTTTCAATTCATCGCCTATACAGTTCATACTCGCTCTAAAATCTACCATAAAGGTTTTATGGTCCTCCACATCGCAAAGGATCTAACATACACAAATTTAATATCATTAATTTACTGATTAAATATGGTCTATATTCTTTATATTTATACTCTAAAAATAATCTGAACCCATTCTTATTTCCTGAAAAATAATTCTGATTATTTTAGATACCTGTAAGAAATGACATTATATTTCAGGCCTAAATTCCCTTAAGCATAATAAATCTCTAATAATGACGACAATCAAAGCGATAAAAAAAAAATTCATTCTATTTTTCTTCAAAAAATGTTCTTAATCCTTTCAAAAAACGGATTAAGTAAATTTATAAGAATTTAAAAAAAGTATGTTTGGAGTTTAAATATACCACTCAAAAAAGACTTTGTATTGTGTTCAGCAAGAGTACAAAATTTAAAGAAAATTTTATTAGAATTTAATTAAATTAATACCTTCACCAACATATAAACATCATATAAATGTACGTAATTCGAATAATATGCAAATGTTCATAATCTATTATATTTTCTACTACTTTACAAGGTAATAATCTATTTTTCAACGGGAAAACATTTTCCTTTTGTAATTGGGGATTTCTTTGCTGTTGCTAGTAAAATATATTAAAAATATATATATAAATATAAACATATAATTTGGTTTTTACTTTTTTTATTTTTATTACTGAAAAAATTTCTCAAAAGAATATCTGTTTATTTAACTAACAAAGCGATAACACGTGAAACATAATAACTCAATTAAAAAATAGAAAGAATTGTTATTAAGGTGTACGTCTTTAACTTGATTCTAAACATGCAAGTATAATAATATTCTGTCAATTATACAGTTTCCAGTATTTATGAAATAGAATAGTCACAAGTAAAACGTTTAATTATTAATGTATTATACATTTAATATTACTAAAGATAATAATAGTTTCCTGTTACAGGTACGCTTATATGGAAGGTTATAAAATGAAACAACATTCTAAAATACCTGTCCCTTTTTACCTGTGATGTAAAAAAAGAACCTCCTTTTTTCTAGTTTTATAGTTAACGTAGCTTCCGGCAATATTCTGCTTCAAGAGCGTTTGTATGAGTAAATACGTACTTGCGCATACGAGATGTTTCGTTAAAGAAATTTGCCTGAATAAGTAAAAATATACATTTAATTTATTTTATTTGACGAGCTTATTTATACAATATTTAAATTAAAAATGTTTATATTTCTTAAAAAAAAGCTTTATAAAGTTAATTATTTTAATTAATTTTAAATAGCAAAAGAAATGGAATATTAAATATTACCGTACTTAAAATAAAATGAACAACATTCCTGTATGATGTAATTAACTGTAGGAAATCATAAAAAAAATCTTAAAATGATCAATGCTTATACATAGAAATTATTCTTTAGAGTTTACGGAAAAAAATATCAACTTATCTAACCGAGTGTAATAAATATTCTCCTTTTATAACATAATTTGATGTAGTTCATCTTTTGATGGTCTTATTTTGACAAACAAAAACTTATCTTGAAGTATATTTTTTTCTTCAGTTCAATAAAGTAATTAAGCATTGTATTTACTAAACTACGGGTTACGAAAGTATTTAAAAAAACAATTTTCTTTATAAAATTACAACTAAGTATTTTAAAACTTGGTTTATTATTACGCCGGTTTAAAAATACACCAAATCGACTGTTCTAATTAAGTTGAAGACGATTGTAAAAAGATAATAATTCAAACGAGTCATTTTCTGTCAATATGGCTGGAAATTAAGCATAAGAAATTATTATATGAACATAAATTAAAATCTACAAAAAATATAAATTCATGAAGTGTACACATGAATTATTACAAAAAATATTTCAAATATTTTATGTATTATTCAAATTAAACCCAATAAAAAACTGTAACTAAGATAAGCTGTTCAAAGATTCCATTGCTATATTATTATAAAGAGAGAAAAACTAATCAGCTAAAATGTCTGTAAATGGATAGAGTGCTTTCTACAGAAAAAAAGGCAAGATTAATGAGAACGAACTAAGCCTTTATTATAAACTAATGCCCTCTCTCAGACAATTTATGTTTTGCTTGAATGTTCAATTGAAAATTTGGTTAAAAATCTGTTAATTTAATAAATTAACTTTTTATAAATTATCCAACCATTTAAAAGATCTTTCCAGAAAATTTATTTTAAACAAAATTTAAAAAAAATATTTTTTAGGAACAATATTACTTTTTATATTCTTCTCTCTCAAAAAAAAGAGAGAATTTTCTGTATGATGAAAAAGTATGATTCATCACTACCAACTCCACCATTCAAAAAAGAATTTTTGTTCACATTTTGATGCACCTAATAAAAGCCAGAATGAGTTTTTAAAACACAAAAACGGGCTGTCAGATTATTGTTTATTACTCGTAAATATGAATTATGTAAAACAATATTTAGTAATTTAAAAATGTTAGCTTATCTTTGAGCAAAGCAATCTTGGCTAAAACCATTCATCCGGAGGTCACGATTTTGAATCCCGGTCAGGCATGGCATTTTCACACACCCTACAAATCAGTTAGGCTTACTAGAAGGAGCTTTATTGTTTTTCTATAGTAATTATTAATAAATTACTAGAACATTTTAAAGATCTTCCTTTCTTTATTTAAAATAAATTTAAAAGACTATCTTTTTTAATATTTTTTTTGGGGATTTATGATGTAATTCACTACAAAAACTTTGAAACGCTCATAAATGGGATTATGGAAATGGAATTTTGTAGGGTATGAAAACTTTGCATGGCTTGCCGAGATTCGAACCCGAAACCTTCCGATAAAGAGCCGAGACTCTACCGCTCCACCACGGAGATTTTTCAGAAATAATATTACTGTGTCAGTGGATTTTTTATTGTTATTGGTTAAAGATAAAAATGTCTGACTTTTCTGAATCCCAGTTTAACGATTCCAGAAATATGTAATCATAAAATTTTCATTAAGCTTTTTTAATTGTGATTTATTTTGCAGTTATTTTAAATATATATTACCTTAAAATATTTACTTAAATATTATTTCAGATTTTTACATTTAAAAAAATTAACAGACTTTAATCACAATGATTTATGGGATATTTTGTTGTAAAGTTTTTACCATATTTTCTCTTGATCCACCAGGCAGTCCTTTTTATATCCATGGAGTAGCTATATAAAAATTCTTGACGTGTAGGCATAAAGTATTATTATAACTATTATTCTTGGATTAGAATAAATGACTAATTTATTTGTAGTTTACGTGAAAATACTTAACCGTTAATGAGATGTAGAATAGAATTAAATCCGATACGCTATGAATGAGTTTCAGTTTATTTCTGCGGAGAAAGATAAGGAAGAGAAGACAATATTATCTACCTGAAAAATATATTTGGAAAATAATGAAGTATATGGATTAAGAAATAAATGAAGTAAGTGTATACACTTGCCGGCCTCCTTGGCGCGGGTGGTAGCCGTCTCAGCTTTTCATCCGGAGGTCCCGGGTTTGAATCCCGGTCAGGCATGTAATTTTCACACACGCTACAAATCACAATTATCTCATCCTCTAAAGCAATAACTAACGGTGGTCCCGGAGGTTAAAAAAATAAAAAAAAGTGTATACTCTTAATGAAGAAAAATATATCTAATTTGTTCACGTTAAAAAAGCTGATAACAAAGTTGTTATACTTTCTTGGCACTGTTTACTTGTTTTTATAAAGTGGAAAAATAATTGTACGTGAAAAAAGTATTTAAATATATACAACAAATCGATATTTTTTACTTTCTTCTGCTTTCCATCCCCAAAAACACTTCCCATGAAAAGTTTTGATTTTTCTACGTTTATTACGTTAGATGGAAGAAACTAAAAAAAATTCCATTGAAAGATATACAACCAATAAAAAGTACCTAAGATCTCTTTTTTCGGGATGGGAAAGAATTGTGATGAATTTTTGTTGTAACATTATTATTAAAAATTTAAATGAACTAAAAAAATTTAAAAACGTTTTGACCGGCTCCCCTACCCACAATATATTCCACCCAATGTATTTCTTTTTTTGGCGGTAGATAATGATCTAGACCTTGCCTCGGGCAAACTGCAAGCTGCACTCGAGCGTATCAACTAATGGCTTCGTAGATGGAGAGTAAAAGTGAATTCTGCTAAATCGAGTCATGTTGACATTTACCACGAAGACGGATAATTGCCCTCCGGTTCATCTGGACAATACTCTTGTCCCTGACACGTACACGGTACAGTACCTAGGATTATATCTAGATCGTCGATTGGACGAACGAACTTAGAAGGATTACGTCAGAGAGAAGAGTAGACAACTGAACGCTAAGCTTGCACGAATGTTTTATTTACACTTTAATGTATTTTGTATGTAGATGCTTTCTTTTCATACTTGCTACATTTTATTATGATCTTGCTGTGCTTTTTTTGTGACTTTGAGATGCCTTCTGTATAATTTTGCTATCTCTGTTTTATATATGATTGAACTGATTGACATGTCCCTTTTGATGTATTATGTTGATGTATTATTCTAGTGTACGTATATTGTTATTTTAATGTATTAAATTTTTATGTACTGTCTGCAATTATGTTCTTTGCTCATGTGGTGTGTGATGTGAGCAGGTCTGAGTTTTCTTAGTTAGATTTGTTGTGTTTAAGTATATGTGTTCTGTTTTGATTTTATTTTGTTTGATCATGATTTATAGTGTCTGTCGTTGGGTGCGTTCTCTTGGCGGAATATTATTGCTACGTATTGTTTGGACGGTGATGTATTGCATTGTGGTGTATGATTGTGTGTGTGGGCGCATCACCCCCTTTCATGCGGTAATACTTCTTTAAGCAATTCCACGAAGAGCGGGTAGGCAGGGGTGTAGGTTTAGTCGGTAGTGCGCAGGTACACATACTCATTTAACAACATCTTGCGAAACTGTTAGCGACCCCGACACTGCCATATAGCGTCTGTAAAATGCATTCCCCACCACTACAAAAAAAAAGCTTGCACGAATGTACTGGCTCGTTGGTAGATGATCTCATTTGTCCTTGACGAATAAATTGTTGCTGTGTAATATTTTCCAGAAACCAGTTTGGAGATATGGTACACAAATAATGGGTACTATTTGTAATAGTAACGTTGAAATCATCCAACGATTTCAAAATAAGGTTCTCAGGATTGTATCAGGGGCTTTATGTTTCACTAGAAATGATGAGGTGCACCGTATCTTCGGGTGCCACGTGTTCGTGAGGGGATACGGAAAATCAGTAGTAGGCGAATCAAATTGTCGAAAACTCCTTGTTTTTCGTAGGTCGTAGAAAATTAAAAAAAAAAATTATGTTGGCAAAAATTGTAATTAAATTTCGTAGTAAAATGGCAGGCTATCGTATGGCAATAATGTAATTTCGATGGAATTCCAACTTTAAAAAGTAATATAAGTTTTTCGAGCCGAAAAAAGGTCGATGTTTTGGTCAATTTATTTTGCAATATGAATACTCTTTTCATAGGTTAGTACAACTCTTCAGAAAAGTTTTAATCTGATCGCAGTCCTTTTGACGACATATTGTATAAAAAAATAAGAAAAAACAACGTAAACATACTAAGTTTTAAAATACATATATCTTTTGGAGTAAATTATTTTCTAATTTAATCTTTAAGTTATTAAAGGTAATTTACAAAATACGTTTATTATATAAGTGATTAAGCCTATTTTATTTTAATTAAGTCGTTAATTATATAATCTTAGTATTTATACGATAAAGGTGTATAAAGAAGTAAATTCTTTAAATGAAATTTCTGTTTGAAAGCTGTTGATTAAAAGAATAAATATTGTGTAACCTTACACATTATAAAACTAAAAATAACTTCATTGAAGTATTCGTCCTTCAAATTTGAATGACATGAATGATTGGATAAGGACTGAGAACCGAAAAGAAGCAGTTTTTTTATTATTCGATGAACTACCGACGGGTGTGTGACTTGAGTTTTTAATTAAATTCAGGCCGTTTATATGGTAGCTAAATTAAAACAGGTTTTAGATATAATTATATATCTTTAAAATCCATTAATACTTAAACAACTGAAGATATTGCATCTAAAATCCAATGTCAGATAGTATTTGTAAGCGTGTGTATACGTGCGCGCACGCAAAAGCTCACCTAACGAACGTCTGTTCTTTAGTTAGATGAAGGGGACCTTAGTAACGTTGACATGTAAGACGTGTATTCAGTTGAACACGATTCCTTCTCCCCCGTCACCACCCGCTTGACGATACTCAACAACTTCTTAAAAGAGACGAAAGGCAGGCAGAACTGAATGACATAACCGCAGCAACATCAGCATCAGCTGCAGGAGTCCTCGATTGATACAAACCAGCGATCAATCAGTTATACTGTTAGCATCTTTAGATGAAATCAGTTCCTTTTTACGATATATAACTAACCTTTCTAACTTATTTTGTTTATTCGATTTCAATGTTGGATTATAAAATATTATTCCTTTGCAACGAACGATGATCTCCGATAATAACACAGACAAACAATGTGTATTACCTAAAAAAAAGCATTATTTATTAAATTTAATCTGGAGAAATATCTACAATTCAGGTTTCCTAAATAACCTTTAGATGTTTACTTTTTAAAGATATTTAAAAAAAATTACTGCTGTAAGAATAACTTGGATCAATATTTAATTATTTTTAACAACAACCACTAGAATTTTCATTTTGTATTTATGCAAATTTGATTATCTTTTTTTTTTTAAATACTCTCATTTGTAGTCGCATCAACAATTAAAGTCATTAGCGACTTAGTGTAATTGTAACTGTACCGATAAATATGTAGTCTTGAACAAATTCAGGTCGACTATTCCTGAGAGGTGTGGTTAATTGAAACCAAAATACTAAAGAACACCGGTATCCACGATGTAATATTCAAATCCGAATCGACTTACCCGAGAATTTACTTATCCGAAAACATCGACAAAATCAGCTGATTTACGACATCGAGTTTTCTACTAGACCAGCCCAGTGGGTTAAATTTGATTATTAATTTACAACTGGAAGATATATTTTTAATTACAGTGGTAGTTATAAAAAAATTGTCGATCTCTATGGCAGAGTGGTAGCGTTTCGACCTTTCATCTGGGGTCCCGGGTTCAAATCCTATTCAGGGATGGCATTTTCATACGCTACAAAACTCCTTTTCCATATTTCTACGTATACGTTTTAAAGCTTCTCAAGTGAATTAATTTATCATACAAAAAAATACTAATAAATAAAAATAAAAATTAACTTCAATCTGTTGAATTTACAAGAAAGAATATAGAAAAATAAGAATAAGACTACACCAAACGTCGAACACAAAATTAATGAAAAAAAATTATAGGTGTTAATGAACTTTACTGTAAACGCATATAAATAAATAGATCAAATATCATAGATCAAGAAAACATAAACGCCAAAAAGTTTCTATTAAATAAGGTTTATATAGCATTAAATTAATAAAGAAGAAAGATTAAATAATTCTTTTCGTGAACTTTTATTGCTAATTTTAAACATTTTAAACCAAAGTAAACAAAATAAATTTCAATCACAAATTCCTAAAAAAAAATTTAAAACTATTCCACGTATTTTTTAAAACTACAAAAATTACAACTATCCGCTTTCAGTTACTATTGTAGCAGTGTTCAATAACTTTTTTATTTTTGATATTATTGCCAAAATAACATGGCATTAGTTACTGATAATGCTTGCGAATTTTTTGAGTTATGAAAACAAACAATTAGGGCGTGGTAGAGAAGAGTATTATACTTAAATTGTATTCGTTAATTTGGTAGTATGGTATATTTCATTTTTAAACTGTATTTTTTTATTTTTTTTGTGTACGTGTAGAACATCAAGGTTATCATTAGCTTATATGAAACAAATTTGGTGGTCAGCGAATATGTGTATTATTTGTTGCTATTATATGCTCATTGCAATTTTTTAAACCCTTTTTTTTAAAACGATTAGTTTAACATAGTTGTTTTTGTCCTCAACAACAACGATATCTATAAACAGAATAATTGAAAAACACTTGTATTGGCAACTATTTTTGTTGCCAATTTAATTTTTTTTTTTTTAAATAATATAGTTTTACAAAAGTAAAGAACATTAAAAAAATTAACATATTTGTGGATAAATTGAAAATTTTCCGATTTTTTAATTTTTATGTATATATTTTAAATATTTAATACAATATACAGAGTAAAATTTGAAAATAAATGGTGTAGGTCTACATATTTTCTGTAATGTATCAGCTACTACTTACGATAGAATTCTATAAATTTTATTATTTTTTTGCTGACTGATGTGTTTGTAAACTTTACCACAGAAGTTTATACGTGAGAATGTGAAAATGGAATATAAAAAAATATTATGTCTAACCGGGATTTCATTCCAGGACCTCCAGATGAAAGGCTGAAACGCTATCATTCGCCATGGAGATCGGGAATTTTTTTGTTTTAATTTATTTTTTAAGAATTTCTATTTTCTTAAGAAATGAGTTACATGTCGATTTGAAAAGTCAACTTAAATTTAAGAGGATAATATTCTGAAAAGCGTACATTAATTACATTTTAATGAAACCTATCCAGGTTTTTACGCCTTAAAATCCCGAGTACAGTCCAAACAGCAGACTATTAATAAATAATTAATAGAGAAATTACAAGCGGATCAGAAAAGTAAAGCTAAGAACAACAATACAAATATAACTTAGATCACCATCGTGAGAGAGAATGATATTTTAAATCGGTTCATACACTCACTAAGAGAAAGTAAATATTAATTTTTTTCTTTAACAATTCATTTTTATAAAAGTGAATTAAATTATTCATAATAAATGCAACGTTTATTGCAAACGAGTTATATTTTTACGTGTAGTTTTTTATAATACACTGAAGAAACTTAATTTGTTTATATATAAATATATATATATATATATTTAATTCTCAAACTGGACATTGTTGGTTAGGACCACTACAGAAACTCAACACTGGGTTGAGTTTCAACAACTACAGATACTCTACAAACTATAAGATACAGACACTACAAACAACTACACACTACAGATACTAAAACGTTGGGCTTATTACCCAGCGTTAATACTCAAATTAATAATCAAATCTCAAATCAAGTTACTACATTAAGTTTTAATGTAGTTATTAATACTCAAACGGTGGGCTGAAAGCCCAGTATTAACCTACAATGGTACGTCCTAAATTAAGTAGTGGTCATTAATTAGTCCTTAAATAGTGGTCCTAAATATTAAGTTTTAGTATGTGAACCACATAGTTTAAATATTAAACTTCAATATTTATTATTATAATTACATCTACTTTTATATTCAAAATTACTTATCAAACTAATTTACTTAAAAGGAATGTTAATTTAGAATTGTTTTACGTAATTTATGAGTTGTATTATACACGTAAAAGCTATAGCTCTTGTATTACAAAGGGGGTAGGGTGTACGATAGTTGTTTTAGGTAGCTCAGGGGTGTCATTAGCCTTACAAATGTATCCCAATCTATTCAAAACCAATGTTCCACCATTATATATGTATAAAACTTGTACGCGATAAAATCTTCAGTCTGGGAGGTCTATATCAACCCAAACATTTTTCAATGCAGTTGAATCATTTGGTTTCCAAAGAGATTTGCATTTTCAAATATTTATTTATACATGAATAACACTATTTTCTTTTTAAAAAAATAATAAAGTAAGAATAATAACAATACCTAACACAAGTTTACGATATGTCATGATTATGTTTTATTTAACATACCTGAATTAAAAGTAAAAGCTCTCTATGTAAGCAATTTTGTTGACTACAATTTATAAAAACTAGTAAATAAGATTTTAAAAGAATTAATAAATAAATAATTAAAGCATATGTAAATTACCAATTATTGAGAGCTTCTTCCTTATTTATCAGGGAAAAATATTAAAATCCCCGTAGAAAATAAGCTGTGGTGTGTGCAAATACAACTTCAAATAATTTTACCTTTATAGGTTTTATTTTTTTTTAAATCCGAAGAGTTCACCACATGACTTCCATTTACGCCTATTAAATTACATATACACATTTTTAAAAGTACATAAAATTTTATTTCATTAATTTTTTTAAATTTTTTTATTATAACTACAAAGCAACCTTACAATCTGTTCAACAAGATAAGTGAACAATAAGTAAATAAGATGTATTTGAACAAACAATAAGTTGCCACAGGCTTCTGACTTAATAATGAAATAGAAGACCACTCCGTACGGTCAGACTATAAAGTCACCTAATTGAAATTTTATAAATAACTTCTGATTTTTTTCATAGAAGAGTTTTTTTGTTATTATTGCACTATTAATCGTAAAAAATTTTACAATGAAAGGTTAATAATTATTAATTAATCAATATATTTAAATTAAAGAAAAAAATAATATGTAAGTAACTGTACAGACGTCAGGCCGAAACTAGTCAAAATGGATTCAGGGATGGTCAAAATAGACATTTCTGTTGAAATCTGCAAACCAAAATTTTTCGTACATCCTACTAGGAAGTAAAAAACAGTTTAAAAAAACCAAGTCGGATTTGAACCGATACAAGAGCCTTCCTCTTGTAAGATCCAAATATTTCATTAATTAATATTTTAATTAGCTATAACTCTGGAACCAATGAAAATAAGTACCACTTATGATATATTGTTGAAAAGCTTTCAATGAGGGCTTATTACTGCAGTTAACAAAAAGTTCAAAATCCAAATTTCTATCTTTTGGATTTTGGTCTTTTTTGAAATATGTTGGTCCAGTCGATTGCAATCAAAAGGGGTTGTGTACAAATAAATATTACAATAATCTTAAATCCAAAATTTTAACATCCTACGGGCAAATCGTTTTTGAGTTACGCGAGATACATACAAACGTACATACATCACGCCGAAACTAGTCAAAATGGATATTTATGTTGAAATCTGAAAACCGATATTTTTCGCGATTACAATATTTCCTTGTGCTTAAGTTCAAGGAAGTAAAAATGTTATACATTTTCTGCTGTTTTACTTTAATTTCTTCTTTGTTTAAGGAATTAAAATTTGACAATAATCTAAAGAAAGGTAAAGGAAATAATTAAAAAAATAATAATAAAACACTAAAATTTTGTGCTGTTATAAGTTACTGATGCTATTAAAATTCGTATCTGCGTTATTATGGAAGTAAATCTACGTTAAGTGCTAGTCAATAACTACAATAATTACTATTAAATTATCTAATTTTACTTCCATACATAGGTTTAGAGTTGCTAACCGGATTTTTATTATTAACTTCATTACACCAAATTTCTATTCAATTAAAATATTTGCAAAATCTTACATATAACAACTAATTTATTATGTTCCCTGGAGGCGATCAATTATTTTATTAAACAGTTTTAAAACCAATTCCAAGTTTAATAGTTCGACTTTTTAAATACATTCCCACGGTTTTTACTACCTACGGTAGTAATTTTCATCTTGATATTATTAAACGTATTCAAGTAACTGTATTATAATATCAAATTTAAAATTCTCAGGTCATTTACATTAATATTTTTGGACCAGAAATGTTCATGAAAAAATGCATTAATCTTTGCGGTTATTTCCATTTACGGACAATAAACAAATCCATACCACAAATATATATTTCCGTATCTCGCGTATACGAGCATATACAATCGCCTACATACAAAACACACTTAGAACTCGCTAATAACTTTTGGAAATTTTTCGTACATCTATGGAGAATATTACAAATTTTGTAAAGTATTCTTCTATGCTGAATATTTTTTTCCCCCGTGTAGGTAGTGCTATAGCAGAGCTATAGTTTTAGAAGGGAAAGTATTGTAATCAGACCAAATTTGGGCATATGCGGTTTTCACTGGATCTTGATATTTTACACTTAAGGAACCTATAAAACAGGATGGAAATTTTCCGGATGTTACTGTTCATATGTACGTGTGTGTGTATGTTCGGTATTGGCCTCTAAATCACCTTATATCTCCAGAACTACTGAACTGATTTTGACCAAACTCGGTCAGATTACTTCTATATATGGGACATTAATACCATTCAATTTTCAACATAAAAGGTCAAGGGAATGAGGATGAAATGCAAGGTTTTGTAGAGCAAGGTGATGTACCTGCAGATAATGTAGCCTTACGCTTCACCATCATACAAGCCAAATTTGTTCTATGTAAGTTGTGAAATTACATTAGTTTATTTAGAGCCTACAGTTGCCGTTAGTGGGTTACACCCACGCGCGAAATAAATAGGATATGCGCGCACGTTTTAGTTAGAATCATTAAATTAAATCAACAGAAAAATATTATATTTTAATAAAATAATAAATAGCTTAAATTAAGTTGTGTATCAGAAACATTGGCCATATTTTTCTTAACACATTTGTTAACAATTAATAAATAACAATATTTGCAAACATTTTTTTTTTCAAAATCGCACCCCATCCCAAAAAAATGCTCTAAACTCATGGCTAAGTGGGCATACTGCATCAATAGATTCGGTCACCACAAGGAGCACTATTGTCACAGTCAGCCATCTTAGAATTTCCCTTTTCTCCTGTGGAAAATTCCCTTTTCCCTCGTCCTCTTATACCGGGAAATTTGAAATTCCACAGGATTGCCAAATAAATTATTTTTTATACTTTAAATATTAATTATTTATTTATTTTACTTAATTAATATTTCAAAGGTTGGTGGCACTTACGTACATCTTTTGTAATCGTTTGCTATGTTGTGACATCACAGGTGAGCGGTAGAATTAAATAAGGGTAAAAACGTAATTCGGTCTGGCTTGGCCTTGAACTCGATCGCCCTGTTGACTGGATACCTGGTGCGTTAAGCCTCGTGGCTACACAAGTTGCCGATCGTAAAAGCAAAATTTGTTCTATGTAAGTTGTGAAATTACATTTGTTTATTTAGTGCCAACCGTTGCCGCTAGTACCTCCACAACCGCGCGAATTAAATAGGGTTTTTGCGCGCTTTATTTAGAATCATTAAATTAAATAAACAAAAAATATTATATTTAAATAGAGTAACAAATTGAGCAATAGTTTAAATTAAGTTTTGTAAGCCGTGCATCAGAAACAATCCATAGTTGTAGGATTTTTTTTCATTTTTATTGGTTTAAAATTGTTTATAAAAATCAATTTTCAAACAATTTCATGTTTAAAACAATTTTATATTTGATATTTTTGGATGCTGTAGTAACACTTCACTTCAACCGCAACCGTAAAGTAAGCACAATTTATATTGTGCTTACTATAAGTGAAATTGATGTTTTATTGAATTCACTCACACGTTACTTCAATAGATACTAACTACTGGTACGTCTTCCATATGACCATTTAATTTAATATTATTTTTGCGTAAGCAAGTAATTATGGTAGTAATTTTCATAAAACAACATTTAACATACGTCAAATAAATAAACAGTAATTTACGGATTTCCCTTAAAGGCACAACCGTATATTGTGATATACAGAACACAAGTTATCAACATAATGAAAATTTAAAGACTGGAATAAACACATTCCGACATTTTGATGTTTTAAAATAGATACTACTGTTTTTGAGCGATATAATTAAACTTTACAGTTAATAATTAATTTTATAAATAAATATAAAATTTAAGTATTTTTCTTCTGTTTTAACTAAATTTTATATCGTAGTTAGTTTTATTAATACAAAAAGTGGAATTAATTTAATCATAAAAGTCATTAAGTAGCAAAAACCTGAAAATAACTTTGGATAATTATGTAAATTCAAAACAAATTTATTTTCAACTCAGTTTATTGTTAATTTGGAATCCTAGTTCATTTACAGGTATACTTACTTACAATTAACTAAATTTAACCCCCTACTTAAAAGGATTTTAGTAATCTTCAAGGTTTAATTAACGGTACTGTCTGAAATGTTGTTCTGAAACTGGAAAAGTAAAACTATAACAGGACTGTCATTTAATATACGTTTAAGAATACAATTTTTAAATAAATAGTAAAAATTATTAGATAAAAATAAACAATTGTAACGGAAAAATTACTGATAATTTATTAAATTTCTTTTAATTAAAAGAATATTATTTTTTCTTATTATGTTACATTAAACAAATTTCTGTCTAAGAGAACGATTCTGATTACAGAGTAGCAATCGAATACGGGTAATCAAGCGAATAGGAATTTACATACAAAGTTAGATACAACAGAAGCAAATTCAAAATAACCCGATTGGCTCGAATCGCAAATCCATAATCAAACGCGAATCCTCTTGAATAGAAGGAATACGTAAAGCTAATTCTCTTACACCATTTATACCATAATTATTATTAGAAACTCTGGACATATAGACAAGTATCGGTTATTAAATTTTATTATAAAAAGTAAATAGTATATTTATAATTATCAATTTTGTTAATAACTATTTTAATTTATATATATATATATATATATATATATATATATATATATATATATATATATATAACTAAACTCTATTCTTTGGTTAGACAAATATAAAAAAACTAAATAAGTTAGAAAATTATTCAAATTACTAGAAAATTTTCTAATGTAATTCATTAGGTCAACAACCAAACAAACAAAACAACAAAAAACAAAAGCAGACAACCTCGACTTTTTTTTTGTCATTTGTGGTTTCTCTTTATAAAGTACTACATCTTGGACGAAACGTCGAGGTTTTGTTTTTGTTGTTTTGTTTGTTTGGTTGTTTACCAAATGAATTGTATTAGAAAATGTTCTATTAATTTGGATAATTTATATATATATATATATATATATATATATATACATAAAGAACGTCTATAAAATTATGCACTTTTGAAAAATTATGTCAGTTTGTGAAACCTGTAAATTTCTTTATTTCGAGAGTACGACTGCACTGATTTCATAAATCTTATAGAAAAAAAACACATTATTTAATAGAATACATTCTTATAAGTACGCGTCCAAAGCCGTGGATAGGAGCTACTTAGTTTTAAATATTATTGTTTTGAATATTTACATTATTTTTTTTAACTTTAGGTGACATTACTTCAGAACAGTTAAAACTCAACAAAAATCGTTTCAAATTTAATTTTCCATACTCTATCATCATCATAATTTTGTAGGACTGTTTTTTATTTTTTTTTACATAACCAGTAATCTACAAAATTAATTGTTTTTAATAAAACATGATAGTACATTATTTGGATATTCGCAATTTGTAGAATCCATCAATAACGAATAAGATGATTATACAACTTGCAACACATACAAAACAATACCGTTCAGAAGAAAACACAATTGATTTACGAGTTCAGATTTAAATTGTTCTACTAAAAACTTACTTTTATATATCTAATAAATCAAATGTAAAATAATTAGATCTAATATAATAGTGTAATTATCAATTACCTAATTTTTAGGTAATTGTAATTGTATCTTTGTAATTGTATTTAGGTAATTGAATAATTGTATCTTGTCTCAAGATATTTACGAAACAAACAAATAAATATACAGACTTTCTTCTACTATATATACAAAAGGCAATGTTCGTATGTGTGTCCGCTATAGACTAAAAAACTTGTGAACTGACTTACGCGCCGGTTCTTGCAAAATTGTCCGCGTTGCCCGGAGAAGGTACTCTAATCTTGCAATGGCGAAGCACTACTCTAGTCTGCTAGTACTTCATGCATCAGATAATCATAATATAGTCAATATCATAGTCACCATCCCTTCATAAACATATCACAAACCAAATCATCATAAGTCAAATGGAGTCTCCAAGGTCTGGTTCATGGAGGCGTTGAAGCCTTTTAACGTCCACACTGTTGCCCAAGAGGTTAATGACTAAGTGGTTCATGTGGTTGTTTTAGGCGTAGTTCATACATAAAGCTGATAATATTTTTTCTGGGAAAAAAAGTAACCCAAATATTCACCGATATCAATATTTTTCGAAAACCACAGCGTCTCTGTAATACACCTCTCTAACTTGTTCTGCAACCGCTGCAATATCTTGATATTGTTTTCCCGTAGTTCAATATCAAATTGTAACAGATTCCAAAAATAGCTTACGTGTGCCCAATTTTTCATTGAGTAATAAACAAGATAAGATTTGTAGAACTGGTCAGAAGAATGCATAGATAAAGAAATTATTCTAAAATAAAAAAGCAGAAAGATAACAACTTTCATAAAGTTTTTATGGAAGTTTTTATGAAAGTTTTTACGGAAGTTTTATGAGAGCTTTATGGATTTATCTTTACGAAATTGGTGACTATTATTCACTGAATTAATGAAAAAATTGTGTTTTTGTTTTATACAAAAGAGTTGAATTTGAATATATATATATATATATATATATATATATATATATATGTGTGTGTGTGTGTGTATAAGGAATAAACATATAATTAGTTTAGTTATTAAGTTAATAATGATATTTAAACTACATAAAAAACTTTTCAGTTAAAAATGTACTTGTTGAATTTTTTGATAATAAAGTAAAGAAAAAAAATATTTTTTTTAGTTTACTTACAGAATCTGTAAATAAAAAAAAGAAGTAAAATAATGAATCGAAACTAAATTACGAAGGAATAAAAGAAATGAACTTAGTTAAACAAAGAAAATAAATAATGGCATTTCTTGATTAATGGGATTAAAAAAGTGAACAAAAATTATCAATATTATAAAGAGAGACAGAATATCGTAAAAAAAAGAAAAGAAAATGTTATCTCACAATTCCTCATATATATATATATATATATATATATATATATATATATGTAGTGTTTGTATTTGCCCACGCGCTTGCGAGCTTGTTTGATTGAGGATAAAAAACGGATGACCATTCTTGTCACGATTGGTGAACAGTTTGATAAATTTCAAAAAGCAACCTATAATTGGCAATGTAGTCTTGATTTGGTATTATTATTGTCGTTTAATTGTATCTAATACGACACAAGAACAGAATAATATGAAGAATGAAAAACCTACTCGCCTTAACGAATTCCTGTTTTCGTTTATTTTTATTAGGTTAAATACAATGGTTTACAAATCTTTTTTTAAATTTATTTAAACAATACGCGGTTTTTCTGCGATTCATAAAATATTTATTTTATTTTATGTAATACTAATGAAATTTAGTAAAAAAACCCCATTAATTAAATATTATACTGAGAAAGAAACATTGAATATTTATCAACCTTGGAATAGATATTTTATCTATGGCGTCCTTTTAGATTTAGGAATCGCTTTAGATTTGTTATTAATGAGTAATTTTTATTTTCTTAAATGTAGATTACAAGTTATTCTTAAAATATAAAATAAAAATTTTCTTTTAAGTAATTTTAAATTATATGATCTAAGTAATAATAATTTTCTTAAATATTCATCTGACTGTTATAATGCAGCTTTCCCCATCTTTCTATTTTCTTCCATTCTTATAAACACAAAATAGTGTTTTATTTTTTTCTGAAAGAAATGCTGCTGAATTTTAAAAATATATATTAGTTGGTTTATTATATGATATTATTTAAATTAGTTGAACAGCGTGTAGTGATTGGCTCTTTTTCCTTCCGAAGGTAAATAATCTATTAACATTTATACTGCAGTATAACCAACCAAATAATACAGAAAAATTGATATTAACTATAGAAATTTTTACGAGTGGGTAGAAAAATTTAAACGGGTTAACTTCAGTCAATGATGTGCACCGTTCCCACGTCAAATTGAAGTTTCAACAGCGCTTTAAACTTAGAAACTCACATGCTTTCTCTCTCTTTCGCTGTTCAACTAATCCGCAAACTTCTAAAGGAATAATCAGCGTAAAATGCGATCTTCAGGTTCTAACCGGTAAAGTTTAACTTAAATAGCTAACAAATTACGTTTTTGATAATAGCTGAAAAATTAAAAATAAGTGTCGGTACAGTTCATGACGTTATCACCAACGAGCTCTAGCAACGTAAACAAGCACAGACGTATTTCAGAGAGAGTTGAAAAATCACCATGAGACAAGACTTAGCATATGCATAATATTCGCAGGTGATGTTTTTTTTGCATAGTATTCTATCATGTGCAAAAAAGGACTAAAAGCAGGAATTTTTCCGGCTTGCTGGAAAGTGGTAAGACTGGTCTTTCTTCCGAAGTCGAACGTTGGTGGCCGGATCAACACGTACCGGCCACTATGCCTTCTGAACATTATTGGCATGGCCGTTGAACGGATGTTGGTCATGCGGCTTTTTATGAAATTAACGCCGGCTCCGGTCTATATAGGAGTCAGTTTCATTTTTGGAAGGGGAGGTCGACCATTCCAGCCAACGAGGCGACTGACTGCCAATGCTAATTTTACTGGACGTCTGCAATGCTTTTGGCTCAGTCCCATGGGACGCCATTTTTGACGCTCTGCGACGGAAGGGAGTCAGCTTCTATCTATTACAGCAGATTTCTGATTATTTTCGAGAGAGATGGGTCTCTGTTGACTCAGCAAGAGGACCTACGGGTTCGGATGACGGGGGATCCCGCAGGGTTTTGCCTCCTCCTCTAGAACGTAGTGTTTGATGAAGTACTCGATCTTCACCTTTCGAAACGGTCGGAGGTGATTGCTTCTGCTGATGACTTGGCTATCCTCGTTGTTGGTAAGACCGAACAGGACATGCAGGACTGGAGCAACGAGAGATGGTTGACGGATCACGGACTTTGTTTATCACCAGAAAATAGTTATTATATCGTTCTAGCCTGCCTGAAGAAGGTAGGCCGGATAGACCTACGCATCGGAGAACATCTCATCCCGTCCAAAGCCACTGTTCGATATCTCGGGGTGATTATTGACCGGTCGTGTAAATTCAGCGACCATGTCATTGCGGTCTGTAGGCGGGCAGAGAAAACTCTTGCTGCCTCGCTGAGGGTTAGAGGTTGGCACGGTATAAATGATCGAACCGGCGGACCGACTTGGTTTGCCAGACGTACAGCTGATGGGCGAGAAGGCCCGTTAGAATCAAAGGACATTTCCCTGGGCTGAGTTATAGTTAGCTGTGGTCCGGCCCCTCCTCTGGGCCGGACCCACAGAAACCCCATAAAAAAAGAAAACAAAAAGTATTCTGTGATGAGAAATAGATTCACCATTGTAAACCGGAATCAAACAGACAGAGCAAGGAGAAAAAGCACAAGAGTTTGCCTATCATGACAAAGTTTGAACCCAACCATTAGCAAAGTAAATAATTATTACTATCTTTTGGGATGCAAAGGCCCGATGGATGTTTGAGATTTTGGAGCTTTTTTTTACTAGATTTTAGATTTTCTACAAGGTCAGCGAACAATAAACAGCGCATATTACTGTGACATATTTATCAACAAAGATAAGTCAATAAGTTGAATAAATGCCCCCGGATTTCACCACAAAGGCAATATTCTGATTCACGACAACGTCCGGCGTCACACAGCTTAGGTTAACTTGAGAAACCGTCGAAAAATTGCAACGGGAAGTACTACCACATACAGATCATACAAGCCTAACAGTTTTGACTTGACCCCATCAGATTTCAATTCGGTCTACTCTAGAAGGCGCTACGTGGTAAGGAGTTTTAATTACATTCCCGATGTCAAAAAAATCTGCTGATTTGCTCCGATATTAAAAGAAAATTTTCTTAGTGTAAGCACAAATTAGCTGGCTCAGAGATTGGACACATTAATTATGTTGAGTATTGAAAAGTCACATTAATTAAATAAACTTTTTAGTCCCAGAGCAATTTGTGCCTTTTATTATTGAATGACCCTCGTTTATATCTCATTGAAAAAGACAAATGAAACCAATTTATCCCTCACTTCGCATAGGTTACTTGGGTTGGAATCTTTGATGTATAAATATAAACATATTATTTGTGAGTGTTATATATATTATTTGTGGGTTGATTTGTAGTTTTTATTACACTAACTAGCCTATTGTGGTACAAACCACAAAAAGCTAAAATAATGTCTAAACCGCATAAGATATAATCATTAATTTAACAATACGAAGAATTTCGAATCTTGAATTGATCATTTCACTTGACCTATTTACTTAAGTTACATTAAAAAAAAAACAAATCACCTACAAAATGTTTTAGAAAAAAAAAATGGTTTGTATGTTAAAAAAAGTAAAACAGATAAATTCAGCGGTCACAAGTTTTATAAGTTTCCAAACAACTACAGGATATTATTAAAATACAATAGTGTTATCATTACAATAAATTTTATATAACGGGTGTTATTTATTAACGTAAGAGTCCAATCAGTTTTCAGCTAACTAATAGAATAGATTTATCTGTATAAGTACTTAAACAAGTAAAAAAAAAAAAATTATGTATATGTATTAATCAAGTATACACGATATGTGTGTATGTATATATATATATATATATATATATATATATATATATAAAATGTATTTTTTTAATGTTCTCTTAAATTTATTTATGTTAACAATCTTAATTTGTCACTGACTAAGTAATAAATCCAGTTATCATCAGCTCATATATTATCATTATACGGACTTTGCAGCGTAATAACAATATATCTTTGTCGTTTTATCGAGGTATTTTTTCTGCAATACAAAGACAAATAAAAAGATAACGCAACTGCGGTGATAATAACTGGATATTTTTTTTGAAAATAACGATTACTTTGCAACATGACTATCAAGAAATAAAAAATCGGTTTGCTTATTTACTTTTATGTTAATCTAAATGTTCAAAATATAATTTTTAAACTTTTCAAATTGTTGAAATATAGTATTTAGTTGTTTTTTTGTAGTCACGACTTCTTGGGTAATGTGAAATAACAATAAAACGTATTAGAAGAAAATGTAATACTCTAGTTATCTATAGATTATAACTTCCTTTCGACCCATGAATTGTCGATTGATACACAATTATAGTTATTAAATGTTTTTAACAATCGAACAGTTCGTTGGACTGAACGCGATCGGCCATCGGGTTTAACTCAAAATGGCCGCCAAATTAAAATTCTGTAATAATCATTACGCAATAACGGTGTAAACTAAAGTTCGTTCAACCACGCTAATTAAGGTAAACGCATAAAATATATAAATATCAATTTTTTAATTCAAATATAAATCCCAAATTGGCGGAAAAACTAACTTTTTAATATGTGCCATAAAACCGCCAAATCACGTAATAAATTGTAATAACGTAAGTAGAAGTTAAGAGACAACAATGATAGGAATATTCGTCCGAGAAAGTATTAGTAGACTTTTCATTGATAAATGGTTTGGGATTATGTTCAGTTTGGGTAAAATTCCAATCTTTCTGGATTCAAAACCACAAATTTTGACATATAATCATATAATAGTTGGATATTAAAACTTCTTATGTTTTGAAAGAGTTAATCAGCTACAGAAAGTTTAGTGCCACCTTTTTCGAAACTTACCTTATTTTAGATATTCAATAAGATCTCAAGTAACTTTTAAATTTAATAAAAATGAATGTACTTGTATTTTTAAATGCTTTTTGATTCTCTTTACTGATTCTAATAATGTATATAATTGTATCTCGGTGTTTATATATATATATATATATATATATATATATATATATATATATATATACATGATGATAGGGCAATTACATTACAAAATATATATATATGTATATATATTTTGTGTTTTTTTAACTTCCCGGTCCACCATTAGGTATTGCCTCAGAGCAATATGATTTGTAGCGTGTGTGAAAATGACATGCCTGACCGGGATTCAAACGCGATATATATATATGTATTTTAATTTTCCTATTATGTACGTTGCATTCTGTTGAAATAGTTAAAAAAAAAAAAGCAAGCACTCAACAGCCCATTGAGATAAGGATGATATATATGACATGTAAATTAAATGTAATCTTGTAAGACTCAGGCCAACCATTCCTGAAATATATGGTTAATTGAACCCCAACAAACAAATTGTACCGGTATCCGCTGTTTAATATTCAGATCCATATAAAAGTAACTAAGTTTTACTAGGATTCAAACGTTAGAACTTTTGACTTCGAAAATCAGCTGTTAACCACTTAACCAGCCCGGTTGGCTAAATAAACTTGTGCTCGAAATATTTTACAATAACAGCTTCTGAAGTGTGAAATATATTGTAGTCATTTTTTATACTTAACGTATTTACCTTCCTTTTTCCTTTTAGTCTCAGGGAATTACCGGCAGTTATTACTTCAGAGGATGATATGAATGAGTGTAAATGAAGTATAATCTTGTACAGTCTCAGTTCGACCATTCCTTAGATATGTGGTTAATTGAATCTCAACCATTAAAGATCACCGGTAACCACGATCTAGTATTTAAATCGGTATAAAAGTATAACAAGACTGCTTTTACTAGGACTTGAATGCTGGAACTCTCGACTTCGAAATCAGCTGATCGCGAAGACACGATCATCATTAGACCAACCCGGTGACATTATTTCATCATGTGTATTTAAATAATTAATACGGACATTCAAATCACCTATTTTTTTATCTTATAACTTTTTTACATTTATAATTTATTTTATATTGACGTGATCTATGTAATGTATTTTTACGTATCAAACAAAATTGAGATTTATTTGTTAATTGTATTTTATCTCTTGGAATTATTATACCTCTACCAGTAAATTATACAAAGCGATTCTAAATTGCAAGACAGTCATTCCGGATATGATTTTATAGCTAAAAAATAAGAAAGTTCATGTACACGTAGGTCAGAAAACGGTTCGTTAGCGAGTTTCGGACCCCGAAACATTTATGCAGAACTATGCAGTGAACATATTGACGGTCATATTGAGCAACTGTTTTGAAGAGATGTTTGCACTTTTACCAAGTAACCATTTGATATTTAATAATCTTTAGAACAAAAAGAAAAAAAGGATGTGATGTTTATTTTTTGAAATCAACTTTTTACTACCTTATACAGAGTAAAGGAAGTATTGTGATCTCAAAATATTACATACCGGTTACAAAATATAAATTTTTAATTGAAAATGTGTTTGGAAAACAGTATCTCTTAGTAGCATTTGGTTTTACACATATATATTCAATTATATAATTAACTTTCTAATTTTTAATTACCTTATTACTACTGATAATAATGGTAATGATGCATATGGATTTTCTTTAAAAATTCCTACTGCTTCATCGGTGATTTATTTGTGTTGTAGGATTTTATGGAAATATGAGATGGAATAAAAATTTAATGAAATGTGGCTGATTTGTTAAATCACTTAAAAAAAAAAAACATTCAGTGCACCTATTAAACTTTATTAGTTTATGGTTTACGTAGAATATTTTGAATTTCTTAGTACATGACGTATATTATAATGCATAAATCATCATAGTAAATGAAAAACTATAATAATTATCTTTGTAAAGATATTTAAAACAATTTAATCAGCTGTTTTTATTTTCTTTTTTTCTTTTTTCCATCGATATTAGAGAACATAGAGTAACCTAATCTCGGAAATCAATAGCTTTAATTCATCAAAACTGTTAAAAAACGACTAATGTTTCTATTAAAATATAACTTCATTTATCTTAATAAATCAGTACCAAAAGTATATATTTTCTGAACTAAACTTTAAGGAAATCTTAAGGTTTCCTTAAAACTAATTAGATGAATAGGAGGAAAAAGGAACTAGTGACAAGTTCTTTCTAATAGAATGAATTCTCCTTATATTAAAGTTGCTAGATTCTTAAGTTCCTTAGGTACATTAACAATCAACAGCTATACGAAGGTAATCAATATGATTTAATTTAAAAATGGAAAAAAAAATATAGCAAATAGAATTTATAAAAAGTTAGTATATATAACGAATTATTGTTGAAGGATATAGAAAATATTTAGAGATTAAAAAATCATGTAAAATAGAAATGTATCAAATCAGTCAATTATTTGATGAAATAATTATGAAGTAAAAAAGAAAATAATAAGAGACTAACTTAAGTCCTTTCAGATTTGAAATTATTAAACAAACTTTAATTTCACTTATTTTCAAAGCTGCTAATTGTTGCACTTTTTTTTTTTTTTTATTGAATCGTGAAGGATAAAAGTTATATTCAAACAAAATACTGTTGCTTATTTTAAGTTAAACCTAAAATATTAAAATTTATATAAATAAAATAATTAAGACCAAAACGTATATAACCATCGTCTAAATTAATGTTCTAACTTGAATTGCAGTCAAATTCACATAAAAATCCAAAGTAATAATTTAATTCATGGAAGCTATAAGAAAAAATCAAGATATGGATTATAAAATCTTAATATCTTTTAGTTCAAAACTAAAAATATAATATAATTACTGTAATAAACTTTTAAGTAAGAATACTGTCAGTAAAATGAATAAAAGAAAGGAAACAACTTAACGCAATAACTTAATTCATAGGATCAAAAATGTTGTGAGAATTGAAAAAAGATTTTACACAGTAGAAATGTTTTTTTTTTATTTACAAAGAAAAAAATTGGAAATCTGCTTTAGGGGTTAATCCAGACAGAATAAGTAAAGCGTATGTAATTCAATGTTCACCAGAAAACTTCCTCGGCTACAGTAAATATTTAATCAGTGGTTTCTCCTACCTTGTAAATAATTTCAACAGACTGAACGAAAGAGGAAAGCAAAAGGTGAAGTGAGAAAAAAAGATTGAAACATGAATCAAAGCGGTAACAGTGAAAAAGTTAGATAAAGTGGGAAGGGTAGATGGATAAAGTGAAGAGAATAGAAAAATAGGATGGGAATGACGGAGCTAAGAAAATAAAAAGTGGAAGTGGGCGGCGAAAACGCATTTATCTCGGTTCGATTCAGTCGTAGCACCTGGTCGCACAGGGGTTTGATTAAAAAGAATCCTCTTCAAACTTTCTGTGACATTATAGCATAGGGCTATATATTAATGTCACTTAATAAAACCTTTATTATATCATACGATTCTTACTATGCTATAGAATGGCATTAAAATAATCAAGAGATAAATATTACAGAGAAAAACGAATGAAAAAATTAAGTAATAGGGAGGTAAAAGAATAATTATAAAATTTAACTGGTAAGTAATCCTTTAAGATATAAAGTAAATGAATAATATATCTATAAAAAGTTTGTAAAATAATTTCTGCCGTAGATTACTAAAGTGTAATTATCACTTCATTGATTCTATTCATTGTGTTATCAGCGCTATGTTAAATGTAATGAATATTAATTGATTCAATTATCATTAAAATAAAAATATTTTATTTAAAGCTTTTTCCATTCTACATTCATCTACTTCTTATTTACATAATCGTCGCGAATACTAAAGCATTTATCACAGCGATTGACTAGTACTTCGTAGTACTTCTTTTTATATTATTCTGCTATAAATGATCATTTATCCTATCTAGCGATTTTCAGTCTATTAAATCAATACTTGAAAGCTTCTGTCAATTAAACTAACTTTTTCGAATTCAACGTTTTATACAGATTGAACTTACGAAGATAAGTCTATAAGATGGGTGACGGATCCAAACCTTTTTTAGCAAACGACGTGTCAGAGATGTTAAACGTAAACGAGAGTTATCGTACAACAATAAAGCTTTGTTTGTCAGTTACCCCCTTAATTTCAATAGTTTGCTATTATTCCACGATTTTCTCTGTAGACTTGTACATTAATCATTGCAACTATGATATGAAATTGAACAACAGAGTACCAAACTGAATCCAAAAGATCTTCTATCAAGTTAAATGCAAACAAACTTTGCTTACGCCGAAGAAAATTCAATATGGAGATCGAACGTCAGCTCCTCAAATTACTAGCGTTTAATTCTGATTTCTGAAGTAAATGAATTACTGTACCATACATACAGAGTGATATTTAAGTATGGAAACGACTTCATTTTTAAAAACTGTGGGATATTAAGAAGTAGAAACAAGTGCGGATCTAGATAGTTATAAAATAACTTCCTAATGTATTTGAAATTTTTGTCCTCCATCTTGAGTCCGCCACATTGAATCAAACTTCGTTTTTTTAAACACGAAGAGTAATGCCTTCGGTTTTTAGTTTTAAGCAATCATAATTTAGTTTTAAGTCGCAAAAACGGAAAAATTGTGGTAATAATAAAACGAAGTAAAACACCTAGAAGTAGTAACTTCTTTATTTTGTATAACCTTCAGAATTGTATCCAATAACAAACTTTAAACAGTAAAAATTAATGGCCCAAACGCTAATGATAATAGCTTTCACAATAATAAATAGTACTTATAATAATAATAATCATAAAAGTACGCAGTGTCCGGGGTAAATTTATCCAAAATTAATGCCTTATATTTAGAAAACCAGACGTTTTAATCTCTTAAACGTAGTTTCAATCGACAGGAAGTATCTCTAAGACTTATTTTATATACTCTCAACATCAGCGGAATACGCATGCGCAGGTAAGCCAACTCACAATCCAGTTGTAGTCCCTTTCATTTTCGATTACTGTATAGCGGTTTTTGCTACCCCAAATTCGATAATAGTGTGTGTTAACTTTCTCATACATATAAAAGGTTCCTCAACACAAATTATCAAGATAATTTAGATTGTTTTCGACGCAGTGTATTACCTACAAATTAGATTAATTAATTATTACTTAAAGTAAGTAATACCTAGTATCACAGTAAGTATCAGACCTAGACATATGGCCGATCCAATATTGCGGTAAAGAATTTTAAAAACACCGTAAAGTAGTAATTTTATAACTATATAGATCCACACTTGTTTCTATCCCTTAATATCCCTCAGTTTTGAAATACGAAACTGTTTTCGTACTTTCATAACACTGTATATGTAATTGCTGGTAATGATTCAATCGGGATATATCTTCACCTTATTTCTCTTCAGTGGGTCAAAAATATGCGATACTCAACACCCATAACTCTGGAAGTTTAAATCTTGGTGAACGATATTACCGTGAAATTTTCCAGAAAAATAAGGAATTCCAATTACTATTTCATATACATTTTTAGTAGTTAACGGGTGCGCCTACACATTTTAGTAAATATATATCAAGTGAGCGGTTGGGACACATAAGCCGGTGGTGTATGGTATCGCGCTTAGTCCGCTCACGCTGTCAGGTAAATTCTAGGAGCTATTTAGAACACTGATCGCTACACTGTTTCGTCGCTCAGTAGCCGCTTGTGGTACAGACTTCGGATTTATGCTTTAGGGCGACTGATTGGGGTGGTGGCGGGAGAAATGCCAAGCAAACCGATTCCAATTATTTGAGATAAAAATTCTAAATATTATTTTACTTTATTTCTTAATCAGAACCTTTCTTCAACCTATTGATACAGATTAAGGATAGCCTGGACCAATTTTCTCAATTTTCCTTCAAATAGTTTTCTTTAATTACATTAATTCTGTTATCATAGCAACCTATGAATTTTTATAGTTTTAAAAGCTGTAAAAACTCATCAATGTCTGAATTTTACAGTCTGTGGCAAGGTCAACCATTTTTTTATTATTGAAAAATATGATATAATATGCAAATGCCTTTAGGTAAGCGAGAAAAATAGCCTAGTACAGAAAAAAAGTCAACAAATCATTGTTAGCAAATGTCGTTGGTGTACCAAGTTAACTTTGACGGTAACTGTCATACTTGGCTTTTTTTTAATAAAGCATGGCTAAAGTAAAATTAACCAGTTACATTTTATTCCCCATTATTTACCGTAGTCAAATAGTTTCCTATTTTTCCACCTTTCTCAGGTTTAATGTTAAGTATCACCTCAGGTGCAAAGTCTTTTATTAAAATACTAGCAGATTCGGCAATGTTTCGCTATTGCTAGATATGAGACATACGAATATATACATTAAATGAACACAACTGAAAGTTTGATAAAACATAAAAAACTGAACATTACGGAACTTCGCAAAGTTTAACCTTTCACTTTATCACTTTTCCCTTAATCCCTTTTCTATATTTCCATTTTCCCATTTCCTCCTTTCCCCCATATCCTTCTCACTTTTCCCCTGTTCCCTTTTTCCTTTCACCCTTTTTTTCTTTTTTCCCTTTTCTTTTCTTCCTTTTCCCTTTCTCTTTTCTCCTTTCCCTCTTTCCCCCGTACCCTTTTTCCCTTTTCCAATTTCCCTTTTTCATTTTTCCCTTTTTTTATAATTTCCCTTTACCATTTTTCCTTTTTTCACCTATTTTCCTTTTTACCCTTTTCCCGTGCGTAAATCGGTCCAGTAGTTTTATAATCTATAACGGACACACATAAGAACATTACTTTTTATATATATTGAAGAAGAAAGTCTGTTTCTATATCTTGTTCTTTGTTTCGTAAATATCTCGACACCGACCCCGACTAGCAGGTATAGTTTTTGCAAAAATATTTCTTTTCACGTTACTAATATATATTCTGAATATGAGTCAAATCGGGCCATAAATAAAATTTTTCGAAATATCTGAATGCCAGCACCACCTAGCGGGTCCAAACTAATTCAGAAACTTTGCGGACGGGGGCACAACAACCCACCAAAATTTCATCGCAATCGATAAATGGTGTAGGAACACATACGAGACAAACAAACTTTCATTTTTATATAAATATGATTGGAAATAATTAAATGAGTGTTTTACGCGAATAGGCTGTGTAATATAATAATTCCACCAAAAATTAATTACATGGACGTTATAATACGAAGAAACATAGTGTACTAGCACAAAAATCCTTCGGTGGTTGAGCTGAATAATTTACTACAATTTATCAAAAAAAATCTACCTTGAAAATTTTGACCGAAAGATTAATTTTCTTGTATGCTTGAATATAGCCATCATTCAGGATTTCTAAAAATAAATGTTTTTGACAATTGAGTGAAACTCAAATTCCTCTCGGTACAACTTTCACTTGCACGACTAAAAACAACAAAAGCAGTAAAAAATAACAAAATGTAAGTTTAAATTGCTGCGATACTAAATTAAACTGGCATTTACAAACAATGTTTATTTTGTTTCAGTTGGACACGAAAACTATACGAGATCAGATATCCTGATGTGAGATACAGGTCACTTTCAGAACGTAGTTAATCACTTAACTACACAAAAATATAACCATCAAATTTCAGGTTTCTTAGACTGTGAAGAGTAAAATGATTCTAATCGCTTCCTTCACGTAGAAAAATTCATTATTAGGTATCAGCATAATATATGCACCAAAATGTAGATACAGCCCTAATTCAACTCGAACAGTGACACGTTTACTTTATAAGTCATTGAGAAATATATTAAACATAGTTTGATTTCAAATAAATCACCTTCAACTGGTACAGTACCTAGCGTTTACTTGTACCACATCTTAAAAAAACTTAAACTTTAAACCGCACATTAAGTTTTCTTATATATTGCATTTTAAAAAGTGAGTTTTCAAACGTATTACCGCTATTTTAACTTGGATAAAAAACGATTAACTATTACAAATATGATGAAATGGAATAAAACTTCACCAGATAACAAACAAGTATAGTAATATGTTTGAAAATTATAAAATAACCTTCATACCGCAGGTACCCATCATTTCCTATTGTGAGTTAACGAATAGTAGTACTACTAAAATTAAGCCTTTAGCTATTCATTCAATTATCCAACTTGAATTTTATAAAACAATAGTGGATAAAATTATTTAAACTCCATTTTACAAAATGAACGATGCATGATATAAAAATGTCAGAGCCTAAGGGTACAGTTTTTAAACAATTATACTAACGAAATTAAAGATTTAAAAGTTTTTATTAAATAACTTGCAACTCAGTTAGAAATAGTGATTTATCATAAAAATAAATATTAGACTTCAATAGGACAGCTACTATTGAAGTTGGGAAATTAAGTTAACCGGTTTTATTTTTATTATATAGAACTTACGGTAGTTTTATTAACTTGTTTATCTATAAGCTATAAGTTAAAAAGAATATTTTCTTCTAAGCTGTTTTTACACTTAAAATCATCATACATAAATTACACAATAATGAGTGAGCAAGATGAATCTGAAGAAAAATACACACACAAACACACACACAAAAATATATATATATGTGTTAGCTTTTTTTAAACTTAATTGTACAATTACTTCAAATTTGTACTGTTCGCACTGAAATTATTTTATTTGTAAAGTCACCTTTTTTTCCTGTTTAGCCTCCTGGAAACACTGTCAAATATTACTTCAGAGAATGATATGTATGAGTGTATGTGAAATGTAGTCTTGTACAGTCTCAGGTCGACCACTCCTGAGATGTGTGATTAATTGAAACCTAACCACCAAAGAACACCGGTATCCACGATCTAATTTTCAAATCCGTATAAATGTAATTGCCTTTTATTAGGGTCTAAACGTTGGAACTCTCGACTTCGAAATCAGCTGATTTGGAAAGACGCGTTCACCACTAGACAAACCCGGTGGGTTGTGAAGTCACCTTAATCGCACCGAACTTACATAATCACTCCACCCACTATCGTAGCACTCTCGCAGAACTCACATCATGACGTCTCACTTAGATTCATTCGTAGAAATGATTTTAACTGGTCTTCTCCGGAGTATTTATATTTCTATAGTCTTTAACTGCCGGACCAGACCCAACTTGAAGCGCGAAAATGATCGTCCGCCTTCACACATTTCCATGAAATTCCTACACCGATCCGATAACTCTTCTCACGGACAACAACTATCTAGGTGTGTCGGTGGGCAGTATTACAAAAGATGATTGTTAAATGGACCTGTTACCTTTACTAACAGGGTTTCTTTTAACGCCTTTCTTTATTCCTCCCATTATTATATTTTCTACTAGTTTTTTCTTAATTGATACGAATCCGTTACTCAGGTTCGCTATACCAGTCTTGTTATAATATATTCATTAGACTCGGTGAATTTTCGAGAATTTTCCGCTCTCAATTTCCAATCACACTCAAATCTTTTATATAAATTTATCGTAAAATATAAATTTAATTCAACGTAAAATTGAATGTGATGTTATACAGATTAAAGCATTTAAACAAACAAATAAAATAATGTTAAGGTAAATATAATTAATATAAAAAATAACATACAATTTAGATCCCACTATTGAAAATTATTTTCATTGCATATTTATGAAAACGTTAACGGTATGCAGAAAATTCTTGGTTTTTTTAATTTTTAATCAGGATAATTTTTAATAATTCATCAACTAAATGATATTGTTTCCGTAACAGAAATTCTTTCAATTGTATTTTTAATAAATTGGTGGGAAAATTTTTCAAATGTGCGGCAATTTATTTAATATTCACAATATTGTCACTCGAAAATCATATAAATTTTAAATGTAACATATAAATGTTACAACAATTAAGTAATAATAAGTATTATTTTGTATATATATATAAAGAGTTAGAGCAATTTTTTTCTTTAATATATAAAAAATAGAATTAAAAAAAAACTGCTCAAATTCTTTTAACCATAAATTGAGCGTAACTAAAAAACATTAACCAAGCAATTTTTATAAAATGTTCACTTTCACAACTACAGAAACACTACTACTGCATATTTCAATGAAATTAATCTAGTAGTTTGGAGATTTTTGAGCCACAAAATTTTATATTCACATCTATAAATAAATATATATAATTTACAATTTAAAAGAATGGTATTTTAGTACTCTTCATACCTCAAAACGTAAAAAAAAAAAATAATTTTCACACTCCACCCATAATTAGTCACACCATGTAAACCAAAGAAACGTACTTTTATTCGAAAAGTCGATAAAAAGTTAATTTTACAGTTCTTTTATAAATGTAAATTTTATATTATCAGTTCCATATTAAACTCCGTTAGTAATTTATTACGATTGATAACTAATTTTATATTTTTATAAAAAATTTAATTTTTAATTTTATAAAAATTTAGAAAGTCGAAATTTAAATAAAATATAAAAAAGGGTATGTTTTATTTAATTTTCATAACGGTTTAAGGCAGTTTTATTTTTAATTTAGAAAGAGATGAATAATCAAAGTATTAAATTATTCATCGAATAATTAAGCTATTTTGAGTTTTCTTCCTGCTGAAATAAATTAATTTTAAAAATTATCAAATTAAATAGCTCCGATTTCGACAAATTCTTTTCATTCTTTTCTAATTTTTAACAATTGTGATAAAAATGAGTTCCTTTCTCGTAAATTCTTAAAGATCATTATTGGCGAAGAATACCATATAATATTAGAATAATAATTCCTCAAACATGTAAAATCTGGTATAAATTAATTCGTATTTGATTATTCCTGAAATGCTGATCATTTCTAGAGATCGGTCGATTTGGTACTCATACAATGACTGTTGGATGAGTGCAAAAATAATTTCAATTTCAGTATGAGTTGTAACATTTAAATAATCGCCGGGCTAATTAGTGAAGATGGTGAAAAGTATTCAGTTCCATTATCTTAATTTTTTTTTACCTTTATATTCTTTATATTCCATAGAAACTGAATCTTGATACATCAGTTTCAGAGAGAAAATGAATGTAAAACGCAGAAAACTTTGTAGTTACATAGTTTAACATAAAATAAATATTTAAAAAAAACCAGTCACTTTTACTAAAAAACAAAAATAAATTCACTCAATTTATTTTTAGTAAGATTTTTCTGTATTTTCTCATTAATAATTATGTTGGGTTTAATCGGAAAATATAAAAATTATTTTCTGATATAAATAATTTATAAATCTATATATATAAAGATGAATGTTTGTCTGTCTGTATGTCTCTTATACCTTTCTATACCATTCATCCGATTGCGATGAAACTTTAGTGAGTTGTGCCCACGCTCGCGAAGGTTTCTGAATTTGTTTGCATGTTTGCACCCGCTAGGTGGCGCTGGCGTCGACATATTTCGATTGTATTTCGAATTGTATTTATGGTCCTATTTACCTCATATTCAGAATACGTGTTACTTACATGGAAAGAATTATCTCTGCAAAAAATGGACCCGCTAGATGGCACTGGGGTTGAGATATTTAGAAAAATTATATTTATGGACCGATTTGGTTCACATTCAGAATATGAATATAAGTTATCTGAAAAGAAATATTTTTGCAAAAACTATACCCGCTAGGTGGGGCCGGTGTCGAGATATTTACGAAACAAACAAATATACAAACAGACTTTTTTATTCTATTTATATATTTTTATATATATAAAAAGCCATGTTCGTATGTGTGTACTCTAAAGGCCAAAAAACTAAAGGATCGATTTACTCACGGGAAAAAGGGGAAAATGGAAAACGGAAAACGGGAAAGGGTAAAAATGAAACTGGGAGAGGGTTGAGGGAGAAGTTGTAAAGGGAAAAGGGAACGAGAATAAGTGAAAGGTAAAATTTGTGAAGTTCCATAATGTTCAGTTTTTTTAATTTTTTTATTAAATTTTCAATTGTGTTCATTTAAACTCTCTCTCTCTCACTCTCTCTCTCTCTCTAAATATATATATATATATATATATATATATATATATATATACTCAAATCTAGCAATAGCGAAGCATTGCCGGGTCTGCTAGTAATCTATAAATATAACCTGTAAATAACATTATTGGAATTTTTTACATGATTGTAAATTAAAACAATAATTTAATCTTCAATAGTATTAATCATGATTGGTTTAAAGTATAATTTATTAGAATTCCAATCACGTATATACAGCTTATGTTTGCCTAAATTGTTACATTATATTGTAATATTATATTGATGCTTTTAACCCCGTAAGTGCTACTTTGCATAATTGGAATGTGTTAAACGCACCTCTGTTATTTGGCTTATAAACAAACATCTTGTCTTGTCTCGCAAATTACTACCCAGACGTGTTATAATGATAATGTAAATGATTATATCATTATCATTATAAACTTAAATGTCGTTGTTATAATTCAGTTCATCGTGTTTCACGGAATAAGTTAATGTTATTATTTTTAATAAAAGATCTTTTATTTTTCTACAATAATTTTAATTACTCCACTTATATAAATAGATTTTTAATTAGAATAAATGCAAAATAATCCAAATTATTTCTGAACGAACTACAATAATATTCACAACAAAAAAATCCGATAACAAAGTTGTTATAATTTCCTGACATTGGTTATCTATTCTTAAACAGTGGAAAAGATTATACATGAATAAAGTTACCTAAGATTTCATTGTTTTTGGAGGGAAGGTAATTTACGATAAAATTTTATTGTAAAATTATTATTATTTATTTAAATAAACCAAAAACAGTTTTCAACAAATCGATATTTTTTTTTCCTGCCCACCACTCCAAACTCACCTTCCAAGAAAGGTTTTTAATTTTTTACGTTTACTATGTTAAATGGAAAAAACTAAAAAAAAAATTTCCCTAAAAAATGTACAACCTATAAAAGTTTACCTAAGATTTATTTTTTTGGGAATGGAGGATGAATTATGATGATATTTTATTGTAATTTTATTATTAACAGTTTCTTAAACTTTTAATATTAATTAAAAATCAAACAGTTTTGAAAAATTCAAAAAAATTATATTTTTAAACTTTGACCTGCTCTACCCCTCCCAAAATATTTCATTTTGATAGCTTGCACTACTACTATGGTTAAGAAGACTTTAAATAAATTCGGTTCAAATATATGCAATAAATTAAACACAATTTTTTATGATTTTTGGATAAAGGGGAATTTTGTTGCTAAATCTTTTAAAAATGTTATGATAAACATGTCCGCATGTACTGAGCTTAATATAGAGTAAAGTTTGCAAATTTTCGGTATATTAACCTCAAAGATAATATCTACCCCACTTTCAGGAAATACTGACACCAAACTTTTAGCAACAAATTTCCTAATATACACGTAATATATCTGTACAAAATTTTATCAAAATCGGTTTATTCAGTCAAGAGTTATCAAACTTCAAACACACCACCAACACATGTATATACATAGTACGTATGAATATTTTCCTCCTTTTTGGGGAGGGGTGGAGGATTCCTGGGTCATGAAAAATCGCAAAAAAGAAATAAACCCATACTTCATTTTTGACTCATTATCATACTTTCATTCTTGTAACGTAGCTCAAGAGCTATGTGGTCAGGAAAATAAAAGCGAATATGAACATAAATTTTTAAAAAAGAGTATTGAAATTCAAATAAAATATAAATAGTGTACGGAATTTGCTTTTTAAATATCATATTTAAGGTTGGTAACGATTTATTATGTGTTCCAAAATATAATATTTCAAATTTATTATTCTTAATTTGGGTATGTTCTATTCAATAATAAGCAAAACTCTTTGTTTTGGGAAATAAAACACAACATAACAAAAGTTATTCTGCCATTGAAGGTTAGACTTAAGAAAATAAAAATTCAACCGTCAAACCGTAAATACACAGAAATATAATTGAGATTAATAAATATCTATGTTATAAATACTGATAATGTTAAGTTTATAAAATGTGGGTGGTTAACTGATTAAAGTATTGTTAATAAGGTTAAGCGTCGTAGATTATTTCAAGAAGATTAGATGAATTGGAGAAATTGTCGTAAACGGTCACACAGACGGGGTTTTGAAGTATACAAAAAATAAAGTTTCATCATTAAATATAAAACTTTATTTAGTTGATAATAAATTGTCACATTTTTTTTCAGTGCTTCATTCTAGTAGTTTTTTATTTCCACCTTCATTTAAATTTTTTTCCAGAATAATTTATTCTTATAGTATTCAAACATTCTTTTTCTTGTTAAAACTTTATTTTATTTTATAAGAAATTCTTTTTTGTCTATTTAATACGACATAATTAAAAAACAAATATTCACTATATTAATTTTTAATTACTATTATAATGAACTAATGTTGATATTTTTAGTTTTTTCAAATTATATTAAATGTTTTCCAACTGATGTATAAACATTACCCAATTATAATTGTTCCTGTATATGTATTATATACATGTACATTACATATTTTAGTGTACATTTAAAAAAAAATATTTAATTTTAATGGTCAATATGAGTGGTAGAATTTACATATATTCTTGAATTATATATATATATTTTTTTTTTGTTTCACAATTCGCTTATTTACACTCGGTCCCAAGAAGGTATCATAAAGAAATAGAATTACAATTAGCGCTTGATGAGGAGTTTCCAATGAATCTCCTCAGTAAAACATATATAGGACAATAGTTCAAATATGTAAATATATAACGTTATATAAATACATAAGATATAGTTCATTTATATGATAAAACACGGATTTACTTCATAAAAAGTACTAAGTCCGTAAAATTCTAACAAAAACCAAAAAAATCAAATAATATTACAAGACAAAAGAAAAACTAAACACCAATATAATTTGCTTAGGAAAGAAATTTAGGCCCTTCATCAGGTATATAGGCTCATCACTTAAGGCATGTCGTCCCAGTCGAAGAAGCACTCAGATTCCCCCGTTGCAGTAAGTGAAGACGTTTGAATCGTCAAACAATCTCACTGTTGTGTAGGAGATTCAGTGCTAGATAGCTCACATGATTACATAGCCGTTGCTTGTAATGGGAACAGAATCGCTTGATTTCCCTCAAGGATATAATATAATTCCAGATAGCTATGAATTTCTTCATTTCGTGCAAACCATAGGACTTCTATAATTATTATCGCCAGCTTATTCTGAAAACGTTGTATAACCTCAATGTTGCTCTTGCTCGTTCAAATGGATTTCAAAATGACCTTGTATATTGTTGGACAGCAAAAATGTTAATTCCTTTTCTTTTTTTTACACATAAGGAGGAAAACTCTACACAGACGCCCAGCAGTCCGCAGTACTGGGTGTGTGAGGTTTTCCCCAGAAGGCGGGAAACCTCATTTGGCGCAGTCACAAGACATGGAAGCCATCGTCCTGCTTCCCACACTGCGGGCACAGACCTGAATCCACCTGCTCCAACCCAACCACTTTACCTCTGAAGACCTTGCGACCAGTAAAAAACTGAGTAAAGTACTTGTTAGGGGAAACCCATGAGGCGCCCAGAAAGTTTCTAATCTCTGGAAAGAAATCGTGCTTATATCACCCATCAATAGTCTCATTCCATCTTGCCTGCCATATATCATAACCATGTTGCTCGATTCCCGAATCTTTTCGGACGTCAACTCACCCAACTTCCTAGAAACATACTGATCCTGTCTCTCAAGAGCTAGAAAATCAACCGGTTTCACTCTCTCAATTACCAAGACTGCCTCTCTGACGGTAACTACCCGTTACCGTCAACAGTAAGAGTTGAGCTCTCAAAAACATATCTCTATAACTACGGAATTTCATCATATCAGCCCAAACTAGCGCAGCATACAACATAATTGTTTCGTACACGCCCTTATACAGGATGCTTAGAGTCCTAAAATTGACACCCCAATCAGGATTGACCACACGTTGGATCCAAAAAAAGGCATTACAAGCCTTTTCTACGGCGTATTGAAGGTGCTTCTTGGACTGAAATTTCTAATCAAGATACACCCCGAGGTACTTCTGAATCTGAGTACTTTATTCAGTGGCCTGAATCGATACACGAACTCACCGAGTCTCCGTTAAACGGCCTTTGAAGAGCATCATCGTGGTCTTCTTCTGGCTGAAAGTCCACACCGTATCCACTGGTTCCGCTCAAGCAGGGTCTCGAAAGTCACTCCTTCCGGTCTTAACGCCATCCACCGTGGACACTCTTAAAGGTGTGTTAAACTGTGCCCGCTACCGCAGTAGATGCATTTCGGGGAAGGTCTCTTCCGAATGGCATAGGGATAATTTCCGAACAAAGGAAATTTCCGCTCTCCAATAATCTGTCTCCCCATGCCTCCTCACTACCCACGCCCGGACAGCTGGAATCATCTTGTGAATCCACATGGATTCACAAGATGATTCCAGTATACAGTATAGGATTGGTCCCATATCTCTTGCCAGGGATTCCAAAGGTCGCCTCTCGCTTCATCCTTTGTGTTACCGCCAACACTTCTCCTATCTTGTACAAGCAATTACAGAGGCGGCAGGCCAGTCCTCACCAAAACCGCCTCCAACGAGATTGTGCGGTAAGCAGCCGCCACATTTATCGCCAAATTTCGTTGCAGACCATTCAACTTCTGTCTGCACCTGTTAATACTCACCCAACGGTCTACTCTCTTTTTTCGGTTTAGCATCCGGAACCACCGTAAGATACTTCAGAGGATGAAATGAATGAATGTAAATGAAGAACAATCTTGTACAGTCTCAGGTCGTCCATTCCTGAGATGTGTAGTTAATAAAACCCAACCACCAAAGAACACCGGTATCCACGATTTAGTATTCAAATCCGCGTAGAAGTAATTGCCTTAATTAGGATTTGAACAATAGAACTCTCGAATTCAAAACCAATTGATTTGGGATGACGAGTTTAACCACTAGACTAACCCCACCGGGTTGGTCAAACAACTAGTGGTTAAACAACCACAGCGTTGGTCTAGTAGGGCATTGGGCGAACCACCGGTTGCCCAATGCCCTGCACTAAACTAAGGCAGCATAAAAAACTATTGAGACGACCACGGAAGCTACCAACCTCTTTTTAGACGACCTAGATCCCCGAGGTCTTGGTCAATCTAGACTTAGTCCTAGATCTAACCTAATCACCTACTCTGACCTAATCACTAGACCTAGGTCTAGTGATTAGTCATCACTCGCGCTATTGCCGAGGCAGTCCAAGATGCTTTCTTCAGAATTTCGTCTGTATGCACGGTGAATGTCCTATTCCTGTCCCAGTCATACGACAAGATATTTTCCCTTGGTCACTGGCTGGACTTCTGTGCGATCCATCTTCACCATAAAGGCTAAAGTCATCAAAACGCTTTCGGCCTGTCATCTTAATGGTGATGGTTGTTTTATTAGCAGCCAAGTTGAGATCTCTGTTCTTGAGCTAACTGCTTACTTCAGAAATTGCCACGTTGACTCTTTCCCTAACCGTGTTCACATTTCTGGCGGCAACTAGGAAGGGTTTAAAATCCGCGTAACCTATAGCCACCATACCCATCGAAAAAATCAATCCATGAACGCGATAGTAGACAATGTTCCAAAGTAGCGGACCCAGCACGTATCCCTGCAGGAATCCGAGACTGATAGGCCGGACAACATCCTCACCGGCAGGCTCTTTATATGAGGGCCCACTTAAACGTTCTAGGTGAGAAGGACTTCATGGAGGCAACCAGATCCAACAGAACTGCGACCTCCGCTCCCCTTTCTCAAAGCATGTCTCCTTCCTATTCACCACAAACTTAAAAGGCTCTTTGGGCGATCTCCACATTATGAGGCCCACGATTTCCTCATCCTTATCCCCTTCTCTAGTTGTTGAAGTATGCCATCATTATTTCCATTAAATGTGTTTGGGTGACCTATTCTAAGTGGTTGTTCTTAGAACCCTTTTTTCCAGAACCTTCTTGTACGCCGCAATCCTTCCAATCTAGCTAGCCACATCCATCTGGACCTGCTTGATTTCCCTTTTGGTGTTCCTAACTGTCGACCTCTTGAACACCTCCGAAAATCCTTCAAGTTCCGTGATCATGTCAACGAAATCATCATCTTTCCTCTCTCGGAACTAGACATATGTTCCACTCTCTCATTATCACGCGAAGAGAAGGAGTCAGAACTGTCTGGCTTTGACTTCTTTTGTCCTCAGCGTTTCAGAGGAGGCGATTTCCGCCGCTTGGTGATACTCTTAGGGATAGGCTTTACCCAAGTCATTCCGTACAGCTCCTCCCGTTGCAATACTTCATGAGTTTCCACCCGCTACAGCCTACCTTCAGACGACGGCAGCCACACTTATCCGTCTCCAAATGCAAGGGAACATTCGGTGTCATATTTTCGGGACATACCCCCTTTAGCCAGTAAACAATTTTCATCAGTCGATTCTCTCCCTACATCTTCATCAGTATGCAGATACCACTGCCGCTGCAATAGTTCCTCTTTAAATTTTCTTTCTTCACGTAAGTCATTGAGCCTAAACTTCTGTAACCATTTATTTATTTTTTACTCTCAGCGCCCAGGCCCATTCGCCCTCTTGCGGAATCCTTCGTGGGGGTGTCCTTCATACAGCGCTTCAGCATCAGCCATATCTCTCATAAAAAAGTTTAAGTCCAACATAAACGAAACACAGTTGTTTAAAATTAAACAAACCCGTCAATTACCAGTCCAATAATCCGTAAATAAGCGAAACCTAACCGGACGTAAATTACGAAAAATGAAAAATTCTCCATAAGAAAAATTATAAATCACCACGCAGTAGTAGTAATTGGTCCCAATGATCAGTAAACAAACCAAAATACCTTTGTAAAAAAAGAGATGCTTAACGATATAAACAACAAAAAAAAGAAGTGATACCCAATATAGGCTATTTTAAAAACTCAAAACTATAACGAAACAACAAGAAAAACCGCAAACGACGAACATAATAACAAAACAAAGCAACAAACGAAACACTAATATAAAACATCAATAAAATAGGATAATATAAAAGATCATGTCAACGGAAGCAAATCGCAGAGCGTGGCCGAGACCCATCTGTACTATACAAGAACCAATAAAGCTCCTTAAAGCCTATGTTTAGCTGTTTTCTCTTCTCTTTCATGGTTATTCCATATCAAGCCACGATTGAGATAGATCCGAAGGTAGCCATAACCCGGTCAAAATTCGAAATGAAAACGCCGTTTAGGTTGATCCGGGGACAGTCACCCCTTAACGCAAAAGTGACGTGACTCAATCTATGTGATTCACTTTTATTCTCCACTTTGCAAACCACTCATCGATTAGATGTAACACAGTCTGAAGCTTACTCGAGGCAGACGAGTATCTTCATTAATAGCCAGGATCGCTGTGATATCAGCAAATAAGGCGATGTACATATTCTGTGAAGCCAGAAGATCAGCAGTAAAAATTGAGTACAGATGTGGTCCTAAAGCAGAGTGCTGAGGAACCCCCTATAATGTCAAAGAATACAAATAACTCATAGTTGCACCTGACCGGGAAAAAACGCCCATCGAGGTAGTTCCGCAAAACGAAATAGAAAGGTTGAGGAAGACTGTGTTTTAGCTTATAGAGCATTCCAGGCAGCCATATCTTATTGAATGCCTTAAATAAATAATAATATTTTTCTATGTATGAATTTTGTGCATCAAAAAAGTATTAGGTAGTAATGCAAACTGCTATGATATTACAATCAACTTGTTAAAATCTCATACACATTTCTGTTTTGTTCAATTGGCTGCTTTTATGCAACTGAAAAAGATATTAATCAGCAAGAGTATTATATCAATTATTGACTTCATATTCTTATTTTGCTAATTCATATTTATATAATTTTAATGTAAAATTTGTTTCTCTTAACTTGATCTAGAAACATTAAAATCCTTTTGAAATGCCTTTAAAATGAATCACTTTATGTTCTCTTCATTTTACCATTAACAATGAGGGTATTTGATTTAACAGTTTTGTTTTCAAAATTCGATAAAATCCGAGAACTTGGAGGAAAACAAAGGTATATGATTAATTCTTACTCATGTAAACTGAAGTTTAACAGTTAAAATGTATATTAATTGTTAAACTTAATCTTTGTGTGTTTTCCATCAAGTTTTTTGTTTTAGAAAATCAAAGAAACAAATAAACACACACACACACACACATATATATAAGTAGGAACACATTATTTCATTCACCTTAATTAAATTTCTGTTGCTATAATGTTATTCTTAGACTTATATGTGTATATTCATGTGGTTTATGTTTATTTTTATCCTTGGTCTAAAATAATACTATTTTTTCTTCTCAACTAATGTTTTTCATATCAAAATCATCTCAATAATAGCTTACTTTAATTCACTGGTTAGTTTAATTTCTTTTAAAAAGATAAATTTTTTTTAACGATGAAATATTTATAAAATACATATATATTTCGAAAGAGAGAAATAAGTTCTTTAAATAGTTAATGTGCACTTTAAACACTTTTATTTTTTATTTTTTTCTATTTTCAATTTATCATTAATTAATTACCGATCAGAATAAATCTTTGTTTACTGTTTATTTAAAATGATATCAAAGTATAAAGTCCTCCCACCTATAAAAAATTAATCTCAACAATCATGACTTTTTCAAAATAAATAAATATTTATATTTTCAATAGGGCAATTATTTTTCATATGTATAATTTTCAGCTTTGGGGGAAAAAAATTTCTAAGGAATAAACGGAGGAAATTCCTCTAATATACGACAGTATTATCAGAAGCCGAGAAAAAAAAAAATAGTTCCGTTTTTAATTTTTTGGATCCAATTTAATTCAGGATTTTCGATGTTTTCGCATTTTAACATCAAATAAATGGTTGAAAACTCTGACTGTGAAATAATCACATTACATTGGATTAAATATTTCATTAATATTCATCATATTTCAGGGTAATATCGGAAAAATTTGTTAAGTTTTTTTTTTTATTGTTTCAAACCTTATAATCGGTTGCATTTAGATAAACCTTCAGTGAATTGGATCATATCCCAAATCACATGATAAGGAGTTCTCAGCGAAACTCCTCTAAAGTTATACACCGGTATAATAAAAATTTTAATGCCAAGCACATACAACAATTATAAATGACACTTAAAATCACTAGAACAACAGAAAGCATAATAAGTAGAAGTAAAAAAAAAAACTGATGAACCAATGAAAAAAAGAAAAGTATATGTAACAATTTGAAATTAAATGTCGAATAGATAACGCACAGTACTCACATCCGAGTTAATTATAGACATATTAAGACATTACAGGGACACTTAGGTCCAAAGCGTGTGCTTTGGTCCAAAGCACACGCTTTGAACTGACTACACATCAGTTCAACTTTCCAATATCATCCCATTGTCTACTAGGTTTACTACCAAATGATTTGTATGACTGTTAAGCCATTGTTCGTACATTGGAACGCTGCATATCCTCCAGCACAGATCATAATCCTAAATAATCCTGGATCATTGTTCCTTGTAAACCAAGGTACTTTTGTTACACCTCGCTACTTTTATCTGAAATCACTATAAGGAGTCAATATTGTTTCTGCTTGCAGTGCCCAACGCAATTCGATCCCATAGGTACAGAAAGTTTTGAGAATTGTTGACTATACCAGTAACGTATTAGATTAAAAAAAACGAGAGAGTCTGCCAAACAACTACAATATTTCCTTGAACTTTACCTCAATTTCAATGCTCTTTTCTCTTATATAAACTTTCCACTAATTAGAAAATGAGGTGTAAATTCTTCACACTCTTAGTTTGCGGAAATACAACGCCATAAAGGTGGGCAGTCACCTCTCCTATCATGAATGTCACATGGTTCGATTTTACTTAGTTAACACGTATTATTCATGCACTCAAACATCCGTTCATTAAATCTAACTCAAATTCCAGGCTATTAAATGCTTTACTTGGGCTGGCATTAACTGCGAGAACAGCTGTTTCATCCGCAAAGGAAACGAAGTAATCTCGTCCGTAGTCGGAAGTAACGCTAGAGTATAATACGGGCTCCAAGATAGAACCCTGAGGAACTCCCGACTTGATTTCAAAGAACGTGGACAACCGGTTATATTTCACTGAGCGAAACATCCTTCTAGGTAGCCGCGTGGAATAAGGAAATATAGCTGAGGAAGGCTCATCTTTAATTTGTGCAAAAGTCCAGAGTGCCAGACCTTGTGAAAGGTCTGCTGTATGTCTAAGAACTGCTGCTGAACAGTATTTTTTCTCTTCAAGGCTTCTGCAGATTACGTTTACGAGCTTGTGTGTTTCCTCGATAGTGGAATGCCCCCAAAACAAAACCAAACTGATGATAAGGAATTGCATGGCCATGCTCGAAAACACACCACATTCTCAAAAAAAAAAAACTTTCCAACACTTTCGATAGGATAGGTAACAGGCTTATTGGCCTGTATGAAGCCAAAATGTTTGACTGTTTTTTTTGTGGGAATCATGACTGTTTTAGAAGCTTTTCACTTCGTTAAGAATTGTGTTGTCCGGAGAATGCCGTTAAATAGGTGTGTTACATACACGATGGCTTTGGAAGGTAGCATAAAGAGCGTTTTTTTATAATTAAATCAAAGCAAAGTGCTCTCTTGTGGACTATTTCCCTTCTTGATCACATGAATAAACTTTATTTATAGAGAAAGGCTTAATAGGAAAACCCATAGAGATCGAGCTATGAAACCAACGGTTTTTCTCAAGAGGACTTCGTATTTCAAGCGGCAGAAAGACATCGCTCAAGGAAGTGGAAAATATTTCAGTCTTTTCTTCTCTTAGCCCAAGACCCATTAGACATTTTCCGAGGAGGATATGAGGATGGAGGTCGACGGAAACTCCTCGTGGCCCTCCGTAAAGAGGAACTGAACTGTCTCTATGTAAAGGCGATAGGTTTTCAACATAACACTTAAATATTTTATTCTTATAGCTTTACAATAGCCGTTTCAACTTAGCAAGGGCCTGTTTAGAGATATCTTATCCTCGGCTCTTTTAAATTTTATTTATTTAAATTAAGCACTTAAAAAGATTAATGGGAAAGACAATACATAATATGTTGAATTGTGTAAATATTTAGTTAAAATATTAAACCTATTATCAACGGTTCATTAATTTACTGCATACTAAAAACAAAAAAAGTGATTAAAACAATATTTTGCTTAATAAATATATAACATATTTCATTAAAAGAATAAAATAAATTAAAAAACTGACGAAAAAATCAGAATTTATGACGGAGATTGACTCCTAAATCAGCTAATTTAGAAAGTAAGTTGATAACACAACTCATTTATACTTATATGGTGTTTTAATCATATTTATTTTTATAGGTATTCGGCAGGATTTTACAACCTAACACCTTATAAAATTGTAAGTTACTGAAGAATAATAATAATAACTGATGTAATGACTAATCGATTTAATTATCACACTTAATACATAAATTCCTTGCTTATATTGAAATTATTGTATTTTTTACCGTATTTTATTGTAGTGTTATTGAGAAGTTCTTATGAAGTGGTGTGTACGTACTTGGTAGTGAAAGTTCGTACTATAATTGAGTGTTATCGTTTCGTAGAAGTTCGTGTGCGCGGATTGTTTATTTTTTTTATTTTTTGTATATCTTCTCTGAAATTTTATTTTAGAAAAATACAGGTAGAGTTAATCTATTTAATTTATTGTACTGAGATATAGGATATTATTTTTCGGGTATGTTATCTCAGGTAAGAGAGAGGACTTTCATTTATTAAAATTTATTCATTTCTATAGTCTGACTTTACAGTCACAATTCTCGGCAATATAGACTATAGTAGAAAATTAGTGAAGGGACTCGAGCTGGACGTAGTCTGTAATTCTTCACTGGAATTGGATACAAATTTAAATCTGGGATTCCTCGGCTCCCCGTGGTCCGATTTGGTCCCGGTTTCTCCTTTCTTTTCTCTTCCTTTGCCCTACTAATACAGTGGGCCCTTACCACCAAATACAAGGAAGTCGATTTTTGGATTTCCCTCCCACCAAGGCGGACGTTTTGGTTCTTCCTTTCTTGTAATCCTTCCAGGGACGTTTTGTGACCAACCCTCCATAAACCTCCATATTTTCAAAAATCTTCCCTATCCTCTCGGAATCATCTCCGGGACAACCCCAAGCACCCCTTTTTTACCCTCCAAATGTTTATGGGGAACCCCTCCTCGCGAAGACGGGGTGAGAAGACCAAATCAGGTGGATTTTTTCTACTTTTGAAAAATGAAAAAAGGACTAGGAGCCAGGAACTGGAGGCCGGCAATATGCGTTGAGCTCTAGAGGGTCTTCAACGAGTGAACCCACGGACGGTGCAACCCGTGAACCCGTGAATCCGAGAAGAGGAAGAAGCAGACGAAGAGAAGTCGCTATGTGAATAAAATCCCCACGGAGATGGAGATCGAGTTGGAGGAAGGACTTGAGAGCTCCCGCAGAGGGAGCTTGTCAAGAATGTAAAAGAGCTCTTGAGCGTAATAGTCACCCTTACAAAACATGCTGAGAGGAATCACATGGCCATGGAGCTTAATGAACTTGCGGGGGACATGACCAGAACAGTGACGACCTTCCGGGAGTTTGTTGAATCCCATTCCTTTGAGAACAAGGCTGAGTTGAAGAAGTTGGCCTGTTAAACTAGGGTCGACGTTAATGTCGACCCTAGTTTAACGATATCAAAATAATGAATTGTTGCGCCCATTAGAAGAGGGTGACAAAAACGATGACTTCGACATTCTTGGGGCGGCATAATGGAGGACGGTGTGGTTCCTCAAGACGGTTGAGCGTAATGAGCCCATTTCTGCCAAAAGAGAAAAAGATTCCGCTCTCATCTTCAACTTGGCCAAGCAGAAAAGTAGATTCTCGGAGTCTATCTTTAGAGCGGCTCCGAGAGTCAAAGATCTTGCTAGATCTAGCTAAGAGTAGGGCAGCTTCTCGTCTGCATTGATTGTGCTACAGTCCTCCAGGGAGATGACCTAGAGGACTTTGGGAAGAAGGTGTTCACCCTCGTAATTGATTCCTCAGTTGAGGAATCCATCTCCTCCAGACAAAGGAGGAGGAAATCCATCTTTGGAGTGGAGGAGGATAATGCGGCTTGTGTTACGAGAAAATTACTGGAGTACGCGGGTAGCAGAACGAGCGGCTTGTACGTGGAGAGAGTAGCCAAGCACAAACCCAAGAGGGACAGATCGACCCGCGCGGCACCTGCCGAGAAGGAGAAGACACTGGTCGTCAAAGCAGCGGATCAACTTAGAAAGAAGACTTTTGTCAACCTTGTTAAAGAGGTCAAGGTAGGAGTGAGCGAGGTGGACAGAAATTTTCTCTCTCCGTAAGGGCATCAAGTCGATCAGCTGATTTAGAATTCGAGAGTTCTAAGGTTCATCATATCCTATTAAAGGCAGTTACTTTTATAAGGATTTGAATATTAGATCGTAGATACGGGTGTTCTTTGATGGTTAGTTTTCAATTAACCACATATCTCAGGAATGGTCGACGTGAGACTGTACAAGACTACACTTCATTTACATTCATACATATCATTTTCATCCATCATCTGACGTAATACATTTACTGGTTCAGGAGGCTAAAACATAAAAAAAGAGAGAGAAGGGTCTCTGACCTTAGAATTCTTTAAGTTAACTATTTTTCATCGTTTTTTTTTAATTTCAGCTGTTTTTATTTTATAAGCAGGTACTGTAATTAAAAATTATTCTTAAAATAAAGATTTGTGAAGAGAAGATGATAGAATTATCATACATCGGTTTAGAAATAAATAATAAAAAAGTATTTGTCAGTAATGACGAACATGAAATATAGATTCTTGAGGGTTTGGAAGTTATTACTTATAAAATATGTGGATCGATGTACGTGAAATTCTGGTAAAAACGTATAGAAATTATGTGATGTTACAGTAAAAAATTTACATTCCTTATAATTTATAAGGTTTGTATATGAAAACGATATATGTATTTTTCAACACATGTAATATGATTTTCGATTAAATTAGAGACTTCGCTATTTTAAGTGTGGTATTGATCTTTTCGTTTTTATTAATTTTTTAATAGATTGTTGCAATTGCAATATAATTATCTCGCTAAATATTAATCTAATCCATTCGAATATACAGAACACTATCAATTCCAGTTATTAAATATAAGCTATTACTATTATAAACGAAGATCATAAAAGAATGCTAATATGCTAGTTACATTATAAAATCAGCTATTAGAATAAATCCAATCGTTTTTGAAAGATCTAAACCAATAGTATTTTGCATGTTATTAAATTTCCCTACGAAAGAAAATAGAATTGGTTGATGGAAATCTTAGGTTCAATTTTATTTTATAAGGAAATCGAATGGCATTCACGTTTGAGAGACTCCTTAAACTGAAAATCGTTTAAGGGGTAAAACGTCGAGGAAGAAAGAAATGGATATTCTATGTCCGATGTCTGTGGCTTTATGCATGTATTCGTTTGGCGCTCGGCTTAACCGGGGAGGGATGAGAAGTGAAATTCTCGTAGGTTGAAACAGAACACAGCGGGAGAGGTGAGGTGAGGTGTATGGGTGATTTAAAGGGTATGCGTGTGAGCTAATGCCTGCGGTAAAGGGTGATGGGTGGGTTTTGTGGGTCTGTATGAGAGGTTAGTTTGGCTTAGAATAGATGGTTTTTGGGGTTACGTGTTTAGTGTGTCGGTCAGTTTTGAATAGTAACAAAAGTGTAAGTATAATAACGGATTATACTTTTGTAAAGTGTTGTTTTATTTTGTATGAATTTGCATTTATGAAGTACCATATTTTTCATCAACATTTAGTAACTGATTTTTAAAACTAGTACTCTCTATTTACGGTAAAATAAAAGTACCTGTATAATAAATCATTTGGTATATAGACATACATTCATTTTTAAATAAATGTGATAAATTCACTTTTCCCTTAATAATTTCTGGGTTTTTCTTCTTTTTTTAATATAAATTTTCGTTAATTAAAATATTTTTTGCTGTTTTGTTGTTTTTAAACCTTTTACTGATACGATAAAATGCATTGCAATTTAAAAATTTATTAAATACATAATATACACAGAGATTAACTTTCTGTTATCTTTAAAAACTCCAAAAAACAACATTCATACAATTCTAATCTCGTAAATTAATGACCAAAAAAGTATATGTCGCCCAATAATTAATTTTTATTCCTTCAGTGATTATTTGTAATTATATTAATAATTGATTGGTCCATGGTTGAAGTAAGATCACCAAAAATAAATGTTGTTAAAAAATTAAATAATGGCTGAAGAATAAAACTTGGTCGACTGACATGGATGAAACATTGTTATGATTGTCTAATTTACTGAATTATGAAGGTGTGAAATATTTCTCTTTTTAATTGTAGGTATTTTATAAGGTTTGATACAAATTTTGAATGTAACGAAGGGTGAATTATTGGTAACGTAGACAGACAAATGACATACGAGTCGACTCTTCTTGTGCAGGTACTAAAGTCAACTTAGTTTAAGACAGCGTATAACAAATATTTTTTTCTTGAAATAAATTTTTCAGACGTATTAATAAAGATCGATTGCATTATGCAATTTCCTAAAATTGAATTTTTTGTTTATAATTCACATATCGTACGAATATAAATCTTTCGTAGAATGATTGAAATACTTTATTCGGATACTATTGACATAGGAATATAATTTCTGCCTATCATTCAATTTACTACATCTTTTTCATCGTTAATTTTCTGCATGAAAATAATTTACACGAATAAAATAACATACTTATAATTCCTTCTGTAATCTTAAATAATAGTTCCCTGTTGTTTATTTTAGAGAAAATAATAATGTCCTGAAAGCATGAATAAATGTAACCGCATTTACGCAGCAGGTGTCTGTATAAACACAGGATATCCGTAATCCTGTCAACTGCCCAATCCATCTTAATTCTCTGTCATTCTCAAACGCATTTGTGCAAACACATACACAAACTCTCATACATAATATACAGCTTAAATATAACGTGTAACACTATTAATTCATTTATTTCTTATATTTATATTCGTTGAAACTAAAATTATGCGTGTAGTTATAGCTATGCATATATTATAAATAAATTTTATTTATTACGTAACTTTAGAATGAGCTCAAAAAATTAATTTATATTATAACCAAATAATAAAATGTTTACACCAATTAGTACTTCTTGGAAATACACATTTTTAGAAATAACAAAGGATATCTTACAATTATTGAATCATATAAATATGGAATCTTTTGAGAATAGTTATTTTTCAAAAAAATAAAAATATAATGCTTCTTGTAATAGATAGTGTTTTTGAAGTAATATGGCATCTTTCTTGGGTACGGTACTAAGTTATTGTGAGCTTCTATGATTGTATGTGTTGGTTGTGAGTATAAATTTTTATCAATTTCATTGGAAATTTTTTAAATGTAATTATTTTATAGATTTCTTTGTGGAAAGACTCAGTAATAAATCAACGCCAAGTTAATATAAATAAAATAAAAAATTATTATCAATAAACGATTAATTTTTTTTTTTTGTCTCACAAATGGTGTATTTCCAACGAGTACGATTAAGGAATCTCAAGTAAATCGCATTACAAAAAGCACTTGATCAGGACTTTTCATCAACACCCTCAATAAAACATACATATATAAATACAGTAATGTGTATATAAATAAATACACTCGCGTTGATTGAGAACATAGAGGTACACAGGAGAAAAACCAAAAAAGTCTAATGAAAAAACAAACCAAATAAGAATCCATAAGATTATAATTAATCAGTAAATAGCAACTATATATATATATATATATATATATATATATATATATATATAAACAAAAACTAAAAAAATAAAATATAAACAGTAAAATAAGAAAATCGCGGAAATAAATTGAGGGAAGAAATGCATCTCATTAAGGCTCTTTAACTGTTACTCAGATACCCCAAGTCCAGCACGTATAGGCGTTTCAGTCGCCGGACATCTTCACTGTTGTCTAGGAGACTAACTGAGGAGAGAAACTCGTTTGATCTCGTTGCAAAAATAAGGCAATCAAAGGTAGACGTGAATTTCCTCGTTCCGGCGCAAACAACGGTACCTCTGCAATGAATCTCTCCGACAATTCAAAAATGTTGTATAACATTCCAACAAAAAAATTTTTTCATTCTGAAAAAGTTGTATAATTTCAATGTTACTTTTGCGAATTAAATGGTTAAAATATTTTTTCATTTTTGTTTAACATAATCTATGAAAACTGCCTACTTATACTAAAAATAACTCAAAAACTTTCAGTTAGGTACATATTGAGATGTTATAAAAAATCATGTAAGTCGTTTTCGAGAAGTTTTAAAATCTCTGGAAATAGAGATCAAGCGTATGAAAATTATTAATACCTATTTTATGGCTTACTATGACTGGTTTGTGTACGGTTGTTTGAAAAACATCCCATTTATTTTTTGAAGTACTGGTTTGTAATAATGGCAAAATCGAAATCTATATCTATAAATTTTACAATAAATATCTTTAGCTAAATGAATGCAAAATTATTATTTAAGAGTTACACTCAGTTGCAGTGTCAATTTACTGAACTGAAATTTCTGTGCGAAAGTATAAATAAATTTATATAATTTTGAAAAACATAAGACCTCTATCAGGAATGGAACGTAACATTACTTCAATGAAAAGCCACAATTCTACCTATAAATTATTTTGTTATCATATTTAGACAAGTGAAAACAACCTGCATGAAATATGACTATTATGTTGTAAGCAGAAAAAAATTTTTCTTTTTGCAGACAATGTGTGCAGTTAGGAAAGTTATACAATGGCAAATTTTAAAGAACGGAGAGAAAAATATTATATCAGTTGTATTCACCCTAAGTATATTGTAAAAACCCACTTGTTTCTTAAAATAAAATATATATTCCTGTGACTACAGAAGATAAATTTTTAATTATTGTTATTTATAATGATAACAATCTATTATTTCAGTCAAAGATTTACACTCCATACTCTTATTTCATAATTTTTTAAAAGTACTAAGCTTACAGATAATTTGTTTCTCTATTGTATACGATAATCATATTTTTTTTTGGATAATGGAAAAAACTTCTGCGGTGCAGAAGTTTCTTCATCGTTATCTTCAAGAAATATGATTTTCTTAAAACCGATACCGCTAGTTCCAAAATTAAATCTTTCTGCACCTCAAATAATATAAAATGGTCTTTCATTCCTCCATACTCTCCTAGTTGGGGTGGTTTGTGTGAAGCCGCTGTGAAGAGCATGACGTTTCACCTGCGAAGTCATGAAAAATTCTATTCTAAATTACGAAGAGTTATCCACCTTGTTAATCCAAATAGAGATATACTTAAATTCCAGACCATTGTATTTACCTTCATCTGATAAATCTGATCCAGCTCCACTTACTCCTAGACGTTTTTTAGTTTTCGCTCTTTTAACTTCCCTACCTGATCCTGATTTCTCAGGCATTAACGTAAATAAGCTCGCTGGGTGGCAGCTTATATAAAAATAACTAAAAGAATTTTGGAAAGCATGATCTAATGATTATTTACATTCTCTGCAATAGAGAAATAGTGTAAAATTTCAAATACTAAAATTTTTGTTGGTAATGAAGTTATACAAATTAAGGAAAATAATCTTCCTCCACTGATGTGGAAATTAGGAGTAATAGTTCAAGTAAGGGTGAGCTCGTTAGGTTGGCAGATGTAAAAATAAACGGTACAATAATAAAAATAACCATTAACAAATTGATTGTTCTTCCAAATTAAATGCTTGTGATGACATGAATTATTCTGAATGCAATCAATGAAACTTATTTAACTTCATCTTAATGTAATAGCTCATTAGTTAATTTATAATGATACAAAATTATAATTAAGATAATTATAATTGGTGGGCGGTGTGTTCTCTTACACTTGTGCCGTCGAGTGCTGCTACCTAGCGGGAGCTAGAGGCCCCACGGCAACCTTGGTCAGGCGATCTGAACACGCCACGTCCTACGTCATAATGCCGCAGGGAGTGGTCGTTATGAGGTAGCGACTTTCATTCGCAGCTCGAATCCTGAAAAGAGCAGTCGTGTTACACATTCAGTCCGGATGGACAATGTTCGAATGAACGCTTACATTAGTTTTTATATTTATATGTTTTTAAGTCATATGTTATTCAGTTTAATTATATGTCAACTATACGTTATATGTTTTAATAAGTTCAAGTATATATCAAGACGACAAGATATTAAATAACAATTCAATAAGCAACAACACATTGTTTCAATTCATCACCTATGAACATACAGTCCAACCTCGCTCTAAAATCTACCACAACGTGTTAACGGTCTTCTGGCGAGATCGTTCATAACACAATCTATTATTTCAGTTAAAGATTTACGTTCCATACTTTTATTTCATAATTTTAAAAGTAATAAGCTTAAGGATACTAGTGAACAATAAGCAACCACCACCAATGAGACTACGATGATATGGATAATATGTAAATGAGGTGTAGTCTTGAATATAATTAGGCCGACCATTCTTGAGACGTGTGGTTTACTGAACCCCAACCACCAATGAACATCGTTAACTACTGTCTAGTATTCAAATCTGTATAAAACCAACTATCTTTTACTAGGATTTGAACCTCAGAACCTTCATTTCGAAAATAAGCTGTTAAACAACTAAATTCCTACAACGAGTTAACCATTATTGTACAAAATCCGGCAGCCGATTTCTGTAGGTATGTTTTTTTAATGAAACTCTATTTAAATGAATGATTAATGATACTTTAATATGTTACTACCGAGTTGCCTAGCCAAAATTAGCCGCAATTACCTTTAATTAAATATTTTGTAATTAATTTATTTTAACGAATTGCACTATATTTTTTAAGAGAATTAAACGTCGTATGAAAGAAATTGATGTGAAGAATGTAAAAAAAAAAAATAGCTGCCAGCTCTCAGTCAGCTGCAACCCCCAAGTTGCCAGGCGTAAACAGGTATGTTATTGTTAATTATTTACGCTCTTCGTGTTTTTCAAAAAAAATTATATACTAAATTGAAGTATATTTTTTTTGTATACGATAACACATGGTTACCTGTAAAAAAATTGGCCGCAAATAATGGTTGCAATTATTTGAATTAATTACTTTCAGTCTGGATGAGTGTCAACGAGAGAGAAGAAATATGCGCGCTGCTTCATGTTGTAAACAAGAATGCAGCGCGTTCTTGTTTAAAGAATTTAAAAAATTAAACTTCAGTTCAGTATATAATTTTTTGGAAAAACACCTGGCAACTTGGAGATTGCGGCTGACTGAGAGCTGACAACCAATTTTTTTTACATTCTTCCCATAATTTTCTTTCAAATGACGAATTCATTTAAAAAACATAGAGTTGCAATTCGGTCAAGTAAATTAATTACAATATTTTTAATTAAAGTTAATTGCAGCTAATTTTTTCTAGGCAACCCGGCAGTAATGTATTAAACTATCATTAATCATTAATTTAAATCGAATTTCATTAAAAAAAACAGATACCTGCAGAAGTCAGCTCCCGGATCTTAGACTATTAGAGGATAATTGAAATTGTTTTATAGTAACAGTATATTTTCATTCCTTAAATTACTAACTATTGACATGTAAAAAAAGCATCGTACACTTAATATACGGAAAACCATTTTTTTGAGGCTCAAAATTATCATCATATGACCTTAGATGAATCTATAATAACATTTTTTCAATCAGTACTTTTATTTTTATGGGAGGAAAGAAATAAAGTCAAGAAATGGAAGATGAAAAATATTATACAAGGTAAGTTACAAAGAGTTATTGGTTATCATTAACGGAATCAAACTCGAGAAAGGGAAAGTTAGAAAGTCAAAGTGGTAGAAATAGAGGGTGAAAGTCAAATAAAAAGTGAGGAATTAGACGAAGGCTTAGGAAGAAGTGAAATATACACAAAAAAAATCTCAACATCGTATAAGACCCTAGAATTTAGAAAAGAAATAAATCAGGACTCAAAAGTTATCTCTACTTTAACGTTTGAAATGTAAAATCTTTTTTAGCCAAAACATTTTTGTTTGTGGTGAAAGTAAGACATCGTCCTGTTTTGTCAGTTAAAATAAAAGAAAAAAGAAAAAAAAAACGAATCGATCCCGTTGCAAAATGTCCCGAAGGAAAATACAAAGTTTGAAACAAAAAGTCTAGTAAAGTAGTACCAGATGAAGATGTATTGATGCGATGTCGTGTTCAACTGGGAGGAGGAATAGCGAAGATTGTATGAGGGGGTATCCAACGGGTGGTTGATCGCTGGTTAGTGTAGAGAAGGAAAATAGAAGAAGATGAAGAAGAAAAACAAGAAGAGTGAACGAAGTAGTAGCTTTCAAAACCGTGACACCTAATAAGGATATAGATTGCTCCATCTTCTGACTTGACCTGTCTCCTAGAGGACTTTTCCATCAATTTTTTTTTTTCTATGGCAGCCTTAGTTCTTGTTTATGTATTTAATTTCGTATCGAGGATAATTTTTTCTTCTTTCTTTATGAGGTACATTATAAAACATAATTCCGTTCTATCATTACTTATTTTAAAAAAGTTTTGTTTAAAAAAAATCACATTTATTTATATCATAAATACAAGCTACATTTCGCGGTTGTGATTACATAAAACTTCACGTTAAAAAGTTTTTTACATTTATCGAATTTATTGCAAGATTTTATATTTCGTTATATTGATATTTTAATGTAGTAAGTATATCTAGGATAATAGTAAACATCATTACGTACTAATCCAAATTTAAATTTGCCAATCTCCATAGTGGAGTGGTAGCGTCTCGGCCTTATAACTGGAGGTTCCGGTTTTCAATGACGGTTAGGCATGGCATTTTTCATATGCTACAAAAATTCTATTTTCATCTCCCATGCACAAGCTTCAAACTTACGGGGCGAGATCAACAAAGAAAGTATTTCAATTGTTTTTTAAAGCTTTTTTTGTTTAACTTACATCTTTTAAATATAGGTAAGCCTACAGAACTACCATGCCCATTAAAATAATAACCATTCTCTTCCTTTTTTTCTACTACTGGGTCAGTAAGTATTAACATTCATACCTCCGGTCGGATGAATGGATATTTAGGATAGAAGATATATATAAAACATATTTTTCTATATTATACTAGCAGACCCGTCAATGCTTCGCTATTGGTAGAGTTGAGTATATATACGATGGTAAGTGAAATATTATCCGTAAGTGAAATAAATATTTAGTTGTATTTTTGTTCATGTTGGTAATACTATCGTGTTGCGTAGAAGACGCATACATGGTTTAATTGATGTTATGTCTGTGCAGGTTTGATGCTGCTAGGTTAGTTCCATTATCGCTGCCCTGCCGTTAACTATGGCTGCTCTTTGCACCAAAGAAGAGCGTCGTTCAGTGATTCATTTTTTGTGGTCGGAAGGTGTATTAGGGGCCAAAATTCATCGAAGACTTTCGGTACAGTACGGGAAGTGTGTTGCCGTAACGGAGTGTCTACGAATGTATTGAAAATTAAAAAATGGTCGCACAAGTGTTACGCGCGACGAAGGAGCCGGACGACCGTTTACCGCCATACATTTATGGCGGTAATAGGTCGTCCGCTCAATGTTTACCTCATTAGGAAAACATTGAGCGTGCACGTGACATGGTTTTCTTAGACAGACGAGTAACTATTGGTGCAAGTGGGTCTGCAAATAAGTCACGGTTCTGTCTACGAAATCATCCACAACAGAGTTGGGTTTCATAAAGTCAGTGCCAGATGGGTCCCAAAACAACTCACACAGTTGAATAAAGAAACGCGCTTGGACAACTGCCAAAAACATATGGAACGCTATGGTCGTTCGTTACCATCTTCTTAGACACAATCATCACTGGTGACGAAACATGGATCGATCATTACGAGCTGGAGAGTAAACGGCAGAGTATGGAATGGAAACACCCAAATTCGCCCTGAAAAAAACTCAACCATCCGCACGAAAACTGATGCTTACGGTATTCTGGGATTCACAAGGCTCAGCACTGGAACATTGTGAGGAAAGGGGCACGACAATAAACAGTGCGCGTTACAGTGAGATGCTTACTGCCAAGCTGAAGCCTGGAATTCGAAGCAAGCGCCGAGGACTGCTGTCGAAAGATGTTGTGTTATTGTACGACAATGCCCGTCCAAATACTGGTGCCCAGACTGCTGAAACGCTCCAGAAACTCAACTTTGAAGTACTGGCTCATCCTCCGTATAGTCCTTATCTTGCCCCTCCTGACTATCACTTGTTTGGTCCACTCTAAGAGACATTATGGGGCCGTCAATTTACCTTGGACGAAACAGTCAAAGAAGCGGTGCATTCCTGGCTCGCAGCTCAACCGAAAACCTTCTTTTATGAGGGGATCAGGAAGCTTGTGCAACGATTGACCAAGTGCGTTGAAATGCAAGGGGACTATGTTGGAAAATGATGTACATGTAAGTTTGCTATTTGTATTGCAATAAAATTGATAACTACATTTTGGATATTATTGACCTCAATATGTGTTATAGCAAATTAAATGTTTATTATACGACAATAGTGTGTATTTATTGGATAGTTCTATGAATTCCTAATAGATCGCGGTGTAAGTTAATTCATCGATACAACTCTCTAACATCGTTTGACATCTAGGTTGCGTAGACATCCGGTAGATGGCCTTGTTTCTTGGAAGTCGAAAGTTCCAGCGTTCAAGTCCTAGTAAAGCCAGCTATTTTTACACGGACTTGAATACTAGATCGTGGATACCGGGGTTCTTTGGTGGTTGGGTTTCAATTAACCACACATCTCAGGTATGGTCGAACTGAGAATGTACAAGACTACACTTCATTTACACTCATACATATCATCCTCATTCATCCTCTGAAGAATTATATAAACGGTAGTTACCGGAGGCTAAACAGGAAAAAACAGAGAGATGGCCTTGTTTAGATTTCTAGATAATACATTCTATTCCACGTCATATTTGTTTATGTTCACGACATAACCATACTATTTTAATTTTTCGTGAATAATTTTTGTAATTATACTGTGTATTGTGTTATAATTGTGCAGTGCATTGTTTGGATATTATTATCATTTTTAAGAAAAGAATAATAATAACAAAACTTTATAGATAACCTTTTTTGTCTATTAATCTTCATACCACCTCAAAAATTAAGTATTTCTTGCTTGCTTTTTATTTTATTTGTTTTGAATTTTATTTTGATTTTTTATTCTGTTAAATATTAATTAATTCATTCAATAATTTTGATCTAATTTATTTATTTAAATAATAAATATTATCTATTTTTTTTTTCAATTTCAGTATAATGCCGCGGAAAAAATCTAACTTTAACAATGCGTGTAGCAAAGATGCACGACGCATGCGTGTTAAGAGAGCTCATGAATCGGAAGAACAAATTGCAGCAAGAAACGCAGCTCAACGAATCGGAACAGGAGAAATTCGTAGACAAGAATCTCGAGAAGAGCGTGATGAAAGTCTGCGACAAAATATCTAAAAACCGTGTTCGGGTTTTACTGGGTTTTAATTTTTTAAGAAGTGCGACAATGACTCTACCAACACAGCCCCTGCTGTGACACGACTGGCTGCACCAACCTCTGGGTTATTTAACTAAAAAACAAAATAAAAAAACAATTGACTGCGACGAAAAAGACAAGCAAACATATTTAGCGAGCGAAGTCGCGACGGATGCTAGTATGTGTGTATATATATATATATATATATATATATATATATATATATATATATATAGATTAAATGAACACAATTGAAAGTTTGATAAAACATTAACGAAATGATCATTACGGAACTTCACAAATTTTTCCTTTCTCCATTTTCCCCTTTTCCCTTCGCCCTTTCCCTCTTTTGCCCATTTTCCTTTTCTTATTTTTACCATATTCTATTTCATCCCTTCACCCTTTTCCTCCTATTTTCCCTTCATTCCCCTTATATCTCTTTTACTTATTTCCTTTTCCCCCTTTCCCTTTTCGCCGCTTTTTCTTTTTTCCATTTTCCGCTTCTTCCCATTTTAAGTTTTCTATTTTTCCCTATTTCCCTTTTCCGATTTTCCCTTTTTGTCCCAGTAGTCAAGCAGTTTTTAGTCTACAGCGGTCACACATGTCGGAAACATTAAAACGGAATCGTAAATATTTAGTATAGCGTGTGTTGCTTTTACTTCCAACAGATAGCGCTATTTTTAAAAAAAGCATGTTTTTACCTGTCACAGGTGTGAGTCATAGGTGTATAAATAGTAGGTATATAACACCACGCCCGTATTCGAATGCAACGTTGTATCATAATTTCAATGCAATCGGTGAAGAACCCGGAGATTTAAGATTTTGAACAAACGAACATTTATATTTTTATTTATATAGATTGAATTTACGAATTTTGATAATATGTATGCAAGGATATACGACGATACGAATTTAATAACATAATCTGATTAATATATTATGCCAACACGTGGATATAACGCAGCCAAAAATTATTTTTATTTAGAAATATAAATAAACAATAAATATTAGTTTATTAATCATTAGGTAGCAATTCTTTTCTATTACAGACTAAGATTCACTCAAAAATTTCATTAAACTTTTTAAAAAAATCTTATTTTTTTAATTACATGTAATAAAAAATTTCCTTCCATCATTAGAGTTTTGTTTGAATATAATTTTGAATAATTTTAAGTAAATGAAATTAAATAATATATATATAAAATAAACTTCAATTTCATTGAAATTTAGTTATGCTGTATAAATAAATAAAATAAAATAATAAATGAAATGAAATAAGTTAAAGTTTGTCATGTGAAAATTTGATGAAGAGATTGGTTTAGTCGTCCTTCAGTTACGCTCAATTTAAGGACAATAAGAGACAACATAACCTCAATTTGAGATTATATTGAGTTTATGTATTTTTCATACGCGGTTACGCAATGAGTTAAGTGATGAGCGAGTTTAAATTCGATGCTTGGGTATAGAGTCTACTCGTTATTTTTAATTATTTTATCAGATTACGATTAAAATAATTTTTTTACTTATAAACAGAAAATATATTTTAATATTAAATAAATAAAAAATTATACGTCTTTTAGACTTCTCATTTATGTTTTTAAATTAGTTAAACAAAAATTTAAACAGTTAAACAAAAATATTATACAAAATAAAATAACGAGAATTCAGTCTTCTTGCAGGGAACTGTGCGCGAATTTTTATTTTTAAGCCATTTTTGAGATAAAATGAAAAGTAAGAGGTACGTCTTTGTCTGATTGTTAGTCAGATGTTTTACAATTAGAGCACAGATCGGTAGAATCAGTGACCACCATCATCATTGTTCAGTGTGCGTGTGGTTTGAAGAAAAGTTAACTTTGGTTTTCAGCAAAACACGTATTTAGAACTTACAAGTTTGCTTCCCACTTTATGGCAACTAATGCCTCACCACACGATTTACTTACGATATCTATGTGTTTTTTTATTTTTAAAAAATTCATTTAAGTGTCGTATAGTATAATATTGTTAGGAATATATCATTAAACAAGCAGGTAAGAAATACATGTAAATACCTTACGCAATTTTATTCCTTTTGATAATAAATGTATGTACTTGTAATGATAAAACGAGATAAACTTTTAAACAGATAAAACCAGAAATTAAAAATAAATAAATAAAAGGGTAAAATTTTTAATGTAAATAAATTATCAAAGGATATAATTCCTAAAAAAATTACAATAAATAAGAGTACGATTATATAAAATCCTAATATTTCAGTCACCTTTTGACCCGATTAGTACCGTTTGGTTGTTATCATATATAATCAATTACGTATATGATACATTGTTAATTACATTACAAGGATAGTTATTAGCATAATTCAATTCCTATTTAACTGTATTATCAACATCTGTCTCTGTAAACAATAATTCTATAACAGATTCAAAATAAACTAATATTTAAATGATATACAGTTGCAGCCACATTACCCTGGGCAAACAGCCAAAGGACTAGAACATTTTACTATTTTGTATGTGAATTGTTTAATTCATAGAATAAGCTTTTAAACACAGTATAATGTGGGATGAACTGTATTAAACAGTTTCAATTAAAATAAACTAAATTTGTTCTACAGTAATTTATCCTGAACAGTAGGATCATTTGTATTAACTATCACAATTGCTACATATTAAAAAAATAATATTCGTTTTTTTTTGTCCTTGTGTTTAAAATACATCCAAATTTTCAGTAATGTTTAGAAAATAATGGATCGATTTTCTATTATCAAAAAAAAGGAGGAATAACAATCCTATTACTTCTAGTGGTGAAATTGCGTATCCATAAAAACCCAAATTCCACGAATACACAGTCATATTTCAAATATCGGTAAAACCTTTTTTAAACACTTATATTTAAATCATTTGCAGGATTCAAACAATTGAATCCACATTTTATTGCTGAAAGTAGTTGCAGCTATTTCGGGTCATATTATTTCAAACATGCATAACAATAATAAAGTGTTAGGCCGAATATCCTTTTCTCTCTTTCCTATAATTAGGAAAAGATATAAAATATTCAAAATGTCTAAAACTCATATGATATTGGTTAAGTATTAACTAAAATAAATTTAAATATCTTACTTAACCCACCGGTTGGTCTAGTGGTGAACACGTTTTCGCAAATCACCCGATTTCGAAGTCGAGAGTTCCAACCTTTAAATCATAGTAAAGGCAGAGTTATTTTTATACGGATTTGAATAATAGATCGTGGATACCGGTGTTCTTTGGTGGTTGGCTTTCAATTAACCATACATTTCAGAAATGGTTGACTTGAGACTGAACAAGACTATTCTTCACTTACATTCATACGTATTATCCTTATTCATCCTCTGAAGTAATACCTGGCGGTGATTCTCAAGGCTAAACAGGGTAAAATCCCTTTCGTAACACCGGAAGGCGGAGGTAGATTTCATCGGGGCTGGGTAGGGGATAAGAAAGATTTCCACCTTAAAATTAAGAAAAACTCCAAATTTACTCAATACAACAATGGTTACATGTGAAAAAAATGTTTCATATGTTTAGCATACAAACCCCACCTTCTTACAATTCCAGCAATGCTTTGGTCATCCCTTGCCATAAGGGTTAGTCATATCTAAAATTGTTTCAGACAAAAAATTTAGGTAATGTTCAGAGGATTAACGACCCTTTTAAACCGATTCGATACTGTAACTGCCTATTAAGAGAGGTATGATTTTTTATTTTACCCAATTTTTTCCACCCCCCTGGGCCAATGGTTGGGGATATCAAAAAACTTTACTCAAATAAGTTTTAGACCGTCATTCAAAGAATAGTAGGAACTTTATACAAAATTAATATTTTACACAATAAGAAAATTATAGCGATATTTCGTTTTTTCCTAAAAGCCCTCCCATTTGCATCCCCATGGATCAGAGTTTGGCCGTTAACGAACTCATCCGAGATTATGGGACGACTTATTTTTAAAAAACAATTTGAAAGTGATTGGTGCAAAATTACGGCAGTTAACACAGTGTTCACAAAAAAGTGGAATATATATAAATGTATATATAACCTTTTGAGCAGACGTTGGTTTTGGGGTCTGGAGAATGTGAAACGCGAAGATATGTCGAAATTTTCCGGAAGTCGAATCATGCTACCCATTACAATAGGTATCTTTCTATTGAAATCTACCTAAAAAAATATCTTACTTAGGATGATTAATAAATAAATAGTAAGAATAATTAATGTACAATAAAAATTGTCGTATTCAATGATTTTTCATAAAACATTCAATATTCACATATTTAACATGGGTTAAATAGAAAGTGAACTTTTTTCTCGGCAGTTAAATAAATATGAGAGTTCACAACTTTAACATAGTTTTATTTACTTATTGAACATTTTGATAAGTGAATTGGTAGTGTGGGCTACATAAACAGACGTGATATTACAACAATAGTACGCAGAGAGTTCTGTCGTACCACAGTACTTTTACGAGCCGCAGGTAGTCATTTCTCATGTCGATAGAGGCCATTTGTTCACACGACCACCCTCTGAAACATCCAATACTTACTTCTAACCGCTCACATATCCCTTTTATCCTTTTTCCAACGTTCTATATTGCTTATCGAGCCTTTCAAAAATATTTCTGTGGATACTGAAGAATAAATATCTCTGTTCTATTTCTAATAACAGGTTCAATAATCATTTTTTTAATTAGCTAAAGTATTCTTGGGAAAAATCGTATTTAAATGCCATAACTAGGTTTATTTATTTTACGAAAAATACTTGATCTATTAAAGAATCGTATACTCCTTTAACATACTGAGCCATAGAATTTTTCTCATAAATTCAGTAAATATACATTTATATTCACATCATTTAAATTAAGTACAATTTAATTATTTTATATTATCTCGTAATTTACAGAGCGTTTATAAAATTGTGGGCTGACTATACTTTTTCGGATTCTACTTGTAAAACTAAACAAAAATTATCATTAGGAAAAATGGCAATTTCTCATTCGTTCTCCCAAGTCCGCCATTTTTTTATATTTATATAAAAATGTATATCTCAAATTCGGATAGATGAATCACATTAATAAATTTAAACATCACGGTAATAAAGTTTTAAAATTAGCAAAAAATCAGGATTTAAATATCTTCGAAAATTACAACGTGGTGCCACGGTTTATTTTTCAATCAATTATATTTCCATAAATATTACTTTTATCAAAATTTATGTTATTTACTAAAATGTTAAGCGTTTTATTTTGAACAAAATGAAATTTTACTTTTGAAAAGCGGTTAGTCGAGTTTTGGCAGAAAATTGATGTTATAATTATTTGTCTGTTTTCATGTCCACCATTTTATGTTCAATTCGATGAAATATTAATTGTTTTTATTTACTGTTAATTCTAGTATTGCAAATTAGTGTCAAATTAAGTAATAATTTTCTCACCCTAATAGAACTAATAATTATGACGCAAGATTACAACATCAATTTTCTCCCGTAACTCGATTATTTGTTAACCGATTTAAAACAATAAAATACCACTTTGTTCAAAATAAAAGGTTTAATATTTTAGCAAATCATAAATTTTGATAAAACTAATATTTATGGAGATATAACGGAATGAAAAGTAAACATGGCCGCCATTTTGTAATTTGTGGAATTACAAAATGGCGGCCTGATTTTTTGCTAAATTTATAACTTTATAACCAAGACGCTTACCAAATATTAATGTGATTTGTCTATCCGTACTTGAGATATAAATTATTATACTAAAATAATAAAATGGCGGAGAGGGGAGAAACAAAGAAGAAATAGCCATTTTTCCTAAGATATTTTTCATTTAGTTTTACAAGTAGAATCCAAAAAAGTATATCCAACCCAGAATTTTAGAAACACACTGTGTATACTCGTATATTATACCGGTGATATTAAAATATGCAAACGCGGCTTCTTATTTCAAAACTGAGGTATACTGGAAAATACGAGTAGAAACAAGTGCGGATCTATTTAATAAAAAATTATTTCTTTGTGCTTTCATCGGTCATCTTTCCAAATTTAATGTCTGTCATCTTGAATCGGCAACACTGAATGAAAATAAATAATATCGGTACACTAAGTCATTTAATGTGTAGTAATGTTACAAATTATTAGTTATTATTACTATTATTAGTGTTGTTATTGAGATGACTGTAATTATTAGTGTTTGAGCCATTAATTCCAACACTAACAGTTTACATTTGTTTATTAGATGTAATTCTGAATTTACTACGGGGTAGTTTTATCTCGTTTTGTTGCTACCATGCATTTTTTTTTCATTTTTGAAAAATTGATTGCTTATAAAGTAAAAAATAGGAATTTATCAAGAAACAGTTTTCACCAACGTTTTTATCGCAAAACCTTACTTAAAATTATGTATCATGTCAACCTTCCTGCTTAAAAAAAATTTTGACTCAATCTGGTGGATAAAAATTCCAAACAGGCGTTAAAGAAGTAATTATTGTTTAGATCCGCAGTTGTTTCTATCTTTCTCAGTTTTGAAATATGAAACCGTTTCCATAGTTTAATATCGTTGTAAATGTTTGTAAATAAAAGAAGGAATTTTGAATTTATCTAATATTTTAATAAGTTTAAAATACCTGATCATGAATTGTTAACGATAATTTATTATCAAAATTATCGTAACCATAATGAGGTAATGATAATATTTCATTAATTGGAATCGAAGTTATGAATTACTACAGTCCAGTTGCTATCACTACATCCTACCACATAAAAATCCTACATACACACATATACAACTACATCCTATCACTTAAAAATTGTTTAAAGAATATCTATTCTAAACAAAATTACCATAAAATATTTTAAGCCAGTACAATGAATTGAGTCTTTAAATTAGTATGAGTCAAACAAAAATCACGAACTTTTAATAATAAATAATCTAATAATCTATGAATACATAAAAGAAAAATATAATGTCTACTAAAGGAGTAAAAATTATCTTGCATGGTAATATGTTTGTTATATATTACTTGAATGAATGAATTTCAGCCTCCTGACACGAGTCAAAAAAATCATTCTTAAAAAAAGTATGTACAACCATTATCAAGGATAAAAGCATATCATGCTAAGCTTACTAAAGAAAATTATGAATGTGTGAGATTTCAGTTACTTCTTCACCGAGCGAAAAAGGTTATCACTATGACGAGCCCAATGAAACACAATACTTATTTTGGCATTTCTACAAATGAAGAAAACTTCAATATTTTCATTTTAATATCTGATTTATAGTAAATATTAATGTAACAGAAAGCTACTGTGACCGATGACTCTTGTGCCTTAAGTGATTTACATGTCTCACGACCATAAAAATGACATAAACATATCAAATTACTATACTCCTTACTACTGTAAAAGAATCCGTTATATACACATTTTCAGTTCAATACGGGATCATGGTTTTTTTATAAAAATTTTATTTAGTTTTTTTTTATAAAAGCTTCATTTGAAAAAAAACTCCTACATTGAACACACAATATTCTGGGTACCACCTTTACTTGAACGACCTACTAATATCAGAGAATTAATTAAATGTTATTAGCAACATTTTTTTTTTACGAGTATTAATGAGCAAGTAGTATTATCATAAAAAGGGCTTTAAGACATGTTTATTTTAATTATACAGGAATAGTATAATTTCTTCCTTTTAACTTGATGGTACAAACAATGTTTACTGTGTTGAAATTATCTATGATTTTTCAGGAACAAATGTATTATACCAGTGATGCCCAAACTGTGCGCCGCGGTGCCCCGGGGAGCCGCGGCCTCTTCACAAGGGCCCAACGAAATATTGTAAAAGCTTCATAATTAATTTAACCAATACATTTATAATTATTAATTTAATGTTCATAGAATAAAAAAAAAATAATGAAGATTCACGAGTTTTATTTATTTTTATCTCTTACTTTCTAGTAGTCATACTTTTAATTAGAATTGGGCGCCATGGAAAAATTTTAATTGAAAAAAGGCGCCGCCAATCGGAAAAGTTTGGGAACCACTGTATTATACGGTTAATGAGAAACTAAAAGCAGTGCAGCAGATGGGGTTAAAAACGAAGATATATTATTAACATTTATCAAGTACGGGTAGATTCAATTTGTTCAAATTCCGAACGGAAAGAAGCGTTATAATTGCACCAGCAACACAGGGGTCTATAACTAGGATTATCTTTTTTTTCTCTTTTTTTTTTCCCCCCTACTCTCCCCGACCGGATATCCATTTAAGTATACTCAGTCGGGGAGAGTGTCCTTCTACTCAAAGGGGGCGTCCCCCACCCACCGGCTTTACATCCGGCACGGCAGGTTGGCCCCCCCGGTCTTGGATCTTTTGTTTTATTTTTTGCCTGCATCTAATTCCCCGCGTTAGGGCCAAGGTCCGGCGATGCCGTCCCCCAGCCCCTCCGCAGGGAACCGGGCCTCGGTCTTTACGCCTATGCCTCTAACCGACGGTACCCACCCCACAAAGCGCCTAGACGCCCGCAGGGAGACACACCGCCGGCCGGGACTCGGTCTTTTCTTTTATTCCCATCTCCCCTAGAGTTCTCCCCCTTCGCAGGAATCCGCATACCAGGGCATACGGGCCCTCCACGGAGAGACTGTCCACCCTTCCCTACTTAACTTAATCACAGTCTACCGCCCTCTTCTTCCTTAGTTCTCAGGATCTCTCCAGCAAACCTTCTGAACCAGTCCCACTTCTCTTGATTTTGTACCATCCAATTAATTAGATTATCCGGTGTTAATCGATTTGTTATAATTACCCTCCTGTTTTCAGCCCATCTAGGACATACAAATATAGTGTGCTCCGCATTATCTGTTTCCTCACAATAAACACATTGTGGTGTGTCCCTTTTTCCAATTCTGGCTAGGTACTGCCCGAAAGATCCATGCCCCGATAATAACTGTGTCATATAGAAGTCAACGTTTCCGCGTCTACTTCCATACCACCTACCTATATCAGGGATTAGTCTTCTAGTCCAATCCCCGACTCTTGAGCGTGACCATTCCAACTGCTATTCTTGCTCCAATTGAGCCGCTATCTCGTCTTGTGGTAGTCCCTCATATTTAAGCATCCTGCTTTTATCTGCAGGTCTATTGGTAGTACCTCTGTTATTACGCAAAGCGCGTCATAGGACACCGTTCTGTAACTAGCGGCCACCCTAAACAGTGCAAGTCTAAGCCCGCTTCTCAATTTACCTTTATTCCGTTTAATGCTAATTGTATGTCCCCAAACCGGGGCCGCGTATAATATCATTGATGTTGTTGCAGCAGTTATTAATTTCCTAGTTTCTATTTTTGGTGTTCCATGGTTCTGGAAGAGTCCTCTCAGAGCTTTGACCATTGGAGTTACCCTACTACATATCATATAGATGTGTCTGCTAAATGTCAAATTTTTATCGAGTATGAATCCCAGATATTTTTCCTCATTGACTTGTATAATTGGCTCTCCTCTGATATTCAAATTTATACCTCTAATAGATCTTCTGCCGGAAAGGGCAATACAACTGGACTTCCCTGGGGCTATCTGTAGTTGGCTTCTTTGTAACCATTCATCTATAATTCCTAATGCCAGATTGGCTTTGCGTTCTAAGTTATCTACATCCCTATCCTCAACGAGGATTGCTATGTCATCAGTATAGCCAATTGCAGTAACTCCTTCAGGATAATTCAGTCTGAAGACTGCGTCATAAAAAATGTTCCACAAGGTTGGGCCCAGCACAGAACCCTGAGGAACGCCACCAAACATCTGGAAAACTGCCTTACCTTCCAAAGTTTTGATCTCAAGAAACCTTTGATGTAGATAGTGATTAACTTGATTTATTAGATATTCGCTTATTCGTATCTCATGCAATGCATCAATTATAGATGACCAGGGTACTGACCCGAACGCGTTCCTAATGTCCAGCATTATCACTAGGGGGATTTTCCTGGTCCTTCAGGTACCGCTCCTGCTATTTAAAGCCCAATTTTTAACTTTCTCTAAGGCATTTATGGTAGATCGGCCTTTTCTGAATCCATATTGTTGTGGATGTAGACAGCCCTTTTCCTCAAGCTCTGCCCTAAGCCTGCCTTCTATCAGCCTCTCAACCACCTTTCCCATATTATTAATAAGAGTAATCGGCCTATATCCATTATTTACCAACGCCTTGGGTATAAAAACCGTCCGTATAAAAACCGTACCGTATAAAAACTCTAATTTTCCTGGCTGTTTTCCAGCAGCCAGGAAAATTACAATTTTGTAGACCATAACTAGCCAGATCTACAATTTCCCAGGGTATTATTCCTGCTATAGTCTTGATGATGGCCGCAGGTATGCCATCCGGCCCTGGACTTTTCCGGTTTTTCAGCTTTTTAATGGCCTCCATTACCTCTTGTTCTGTGAATCTGCCACCTTCACAAAGAATTGTTTCCCTATTCAGATTTTCAGGTCTAGGGAAAAGAATCCTAACTTGTCGTTCCGCTTCCTCCTTACTCAACGTTGGCACCTGTCTACCTAGCCTTTTGGTAATTATCTTAAAAGCTTTCCCCCAAGGGTCAGTGTCAAGTTCGTTACAGAGCTCTTGCCATTTATTCCTCTTAGATTGCTTAATGAGAAAGTTAAGCTTTTTCCTGGCCTGTCTATAGTCTTGGGCAGCACGTCGACTTTCTTCATCGTTACTATTCCTTGCTCGCAACCTCTGAGCAGTTCTTTTGTGACGCTGCATGATTTTCCTTTGGTCTTCGATTTCTCTGGTCCACCAGTACACCGGATGATATCTATTACCGGACTGCGGTATGTTAGCAATTTCCTCTTTGATTATTTCTTGAAATTTCTCCGGTTCTATGTTTTCTCAGTTCCTAATCCTATTTGCCGCATTATTTGACACCCGGTGTATCTGGAAATCCGTTAATCTAGAGATAATATTATACTGCCTTACCCGCCTTGGACAATCTCTGATGTTAACCAATACGGCCTTGTGATCACTATCAGTTTCTTCGGTAAGGACAGCAAACTCGACGGTATCTGCTCTAAACCTACTATCCACAATTACCAGGTCTATTGTTGATTGGTGACCTCTTGCGCTGTATGTAGGAGCCCCATCATTTATACAGCACGCACCCGTAACCTCCAACAAGTCCTCGAGAATTCTACCTCTAGCATTTGTAGAATTGGCACCCGCTACAGTAGTTTTACACTACTCTTTTCTGCGATCTGGTCATGATCTGCTGTAGGGTAAATATTTAGTTTTGATAAAACTCTATTGTGCAATTGGGGCTGATGTATGTACCCACAATAATCGTGTCACTTAATTCAATAGCTATTATTCCGTCTTCTCTGCTGTACAAGTTATAATCCACTCTATCGAGTATTCTTCTGATGGCCACAGCCCCATTCCTGTCGGGTATCCATTGACCTCTGGCAGCCGAATACACATTAGGCTCCGTAGACACTAGAAAGTCGACATTGTATCTTGTGGCTATTTCTAGCGTCAGGTCTCCTGATAGTAGGCTTCTATTATTATTACTTAATAATATTTTAATAGTTATGTTTATTGCAGCTCACACTCCCGGTTCTGTGTTCTGTACTTCTGCAATCGAGACACTTCATTGCTTGCCTACAGTCTTTGATGAAATGCCCCGTATTACCACAGTTGAAACATAAGTTGGTGCGGTCAGGGCCCCTGCATTCTCTTCTACCGTGCCCCATGCTCTAGCACCGGTAACATTTTTCGTTTTCGATGCGGATATATGCCCTACAGCAAACCCAGCCTACTCTCAGTCTTGCTGTTATTAACTTTGTTGCGCTGCGTTGAGTAGTAATTACTGTAGCATTTTTGGTACTACCGTATGCTCTCTCATAGATGTTATTTGAAATCTCTCACCCGTTCCTAGGACCTTCTCAATTGCCTCTTTTAGCTCAGCTTCCGTAGTATCTCCAAACATGTCCTTAATGTGTACAACTGTTCTACGGTCTCCCTTGTTACGTATATCGACCTGAAGATCCCCTGCTCTGTCCTTCAGCATTGCAGAAAACTTCCCTGCCTTCTGTACTCCACTTAACCTAACTTCTAGCTGTTCATCTCTACCCTTTCTTGTAGAAAGAATTTCTCCAGCCTCCTCTAATTTAACTTTCTCTTTCATAGTTTTTAATAGATCAGCGTATGTTTTCCCTTGTCCTTGTACAACAGTGGTTTTACTCTCGGCGACCGGTGGGGTTCCTCGCCTTACAGACGCCGATCTGGATCTTGGTCTCGCATTGTCACTTGGAATGGGGAGGACCATCCTTGGTAAGGTCATCCCCTTCCTTAAAATATATATTACTATTTTCCTAATCAAAATGCCTGGAGGGCCATTTGGTATCACGAAAACTGAAGACTCAGAGTTATCCACTACTCTTCTTAGTGCCTTAAGTACGTGTGACGCCATTTCCTTATCCTATAAGTCATAGATGACTGTGTATCTTGTACCATTAGTTGTGACCTTACTGTCTTCGAGTATCGTTGATTCCTGAAGAAACATTGCACCAGGCGTTGCTCCTGCATATATGCTATTTGGTCTTATGCCATTCAAGTCTACAAAGTGACAACTATCCTCTCCAGGTTTTGCTGCGTTAACCTGAGTGATCCTGTTCATCACCTACCTTGACCATCTGGAGGGCAGTCTCTCTATCAATTGCTCGTCTGATAGATCAACATCCAAAATATCCGACATCTCGCTGTTATAATGACCTTCAGTCTGAGTGGTCTGATTACATGTCTCCGCTTTCTCTTCACACAGTCTTTGTAAGTCTTCATATATTTCTTTAAGTTCCCTTTCATGGGCTTTGATTGTAGTTTGACTCCCCTTGCCAGTCATGTGTCTCAGTTGTGTGATTGCATTACCTAATTTGTAGGTAATTTCCTCAAGAGTAGGAGGGGTTTCTTCCTCTTCCGAAGAACCCGCTCTAGGTCTTTTGGCTCCTCTGCCCTCGGTTTCCCTCCATTTATTCTTTTCCTGGGTGCTCACCGTAGTATCCATACCTTCAGTGTCCACTGTGCCACTCTCTCTCCTTCCAGTTGCTCCCTTCGAGGGTCCAGCCCCTTGTGAGGCTGTATCCTCAGATGGGAGGGAGCTACGACGTCGCATGTCTCGAAATTGTACTTAGGGGACAATTCCGCATCCGTTGATACCCAAAAAAAAAAAAAAAAAATATATATATATATATAAATTATAGCTTGATAAACTAAGCTACAGCAGTCTATCTTATCAAGAGATAACAACAACCGAAATTAATTAAATTAATTCCAATATCAAAAGTTTATCACTTGAATAATAATAAACAATATTATCAGTCGATGCCAGTTACAATTGTCTATGCCATCCACTACAGATAAGCTACACCCGAATTGAAAACAACTCAAGGTACACCACTACTAACTCACACTAACCACTGCAACCAGCAGTCAACTATGAACCTTATTGCCAATAGCAATAAGGCTACTCAGATAAAAAAATTCAATAAAAAGGTTAGTCCGCAACCAAAAATCACCAAATTATATTAAAACACTTCCGAAAATTTTCCACCGTCGATTTCCAATTCCAAAAATCAGATATAAAACCGTTAATCCGAAAAAAAAACAGTATAAGACAGAGCGCACAACAATACGTCCGACCGCAACACAAGCTTCCACTCGACTCAACTAGGATTATCTTATAACGCTAATCGGAACGACACACAACCAAATTTTAATTAACAATTAAATGATAAATTCTGTGAATTTTTTTTTTACTAATGGATGTCATTTTAGAAACTGACGCATATAATACAGGTCATTTTTAATGAAGAAATGTATTATCAGATTTAAACATAATTAGTTAAAAAAATATGTAACAGCTCGATTATTTTATATATTAATAATAATAATTCGATAAAAACAGAATTTTTGGTGGTATAGATAAACATCAGGTTCTATATTTCTATAATTCTATATTTAAAAATTATTTTTATAAGGTTTAAGATTTAATAAATCTTTATTTTTTTAAGATTTAATAAATTATTGCAAAAAACTTATAAAAAAAAAAAATCTTTTTCGGCACGCCGGAAGGCGGAAGTAGATTTCACCGGTGCTAAGTAGGAGATAATAGAAGAATATTCCATTTTAAAGTTAAAAAAATTTCAAATGTACTCAATACGACAATGGTTGCATGTAAAAAAAGTTTCATATGTTTAGCATACGACAAGCCCTATCTTTTTACAATTCCAGCATTGATTTGATCATCCCTTGCTGTAAGGGTCAGGTATATCAAAAATTGTTCCAGAAAAAACTTTTAGGTAATGTTTAGAGGACTAATGATCACTTTAAATCGATTCGATAATGCGCCTATTAAGGGAGATATGATTTTTTGTCTTCAAAACCAAATTTTCACCCCCTAGGCCAGTGGTTGGTGATATTAAATAACTTTACTTAAATTATTTTTAGGCCCTTATCCAAAGAGCAGTAAAAACTTTAAACAAATTCGATATTTTACCTAATAAGCAAGTTATAGGGATATTTTTCTTTTTCGAAAAAGTCCCCCATTTCCAACCCCACGGTCCGATTTTGTCCATAAATGAACTCGACTGAGATTTTTGATCGTTATATTTTATGTATCAATTTGAAAGTGATCGGCGCAAAATTACGGCAGTTATCGTGTTCCCAAGTGAGATATAACTATATATATAAACGTTTGAGCTGACGGTGGTTTTGGGGTCTGAGGGTGTGAAACTAAATATGTCGACATTTTCCGGAATTCGAATCATGGTACCCAATAAAATTGGTAACTTTCTTATGAAATCTACCTAAAAATATTTCAGATGAAAATTTTATACAATGATTCCGATTTGATAAACTCTACAAAATTTTGTAGTAAAAAGTGAATGTATCTTAAATAAAAATGTTAATAAACTACTTATATTTTACGTTTAAAATTCCCATTATAATACAATTTGAATATCAAGAAAAACTCGATAATTTTAAAAATATCAGGCCTTTATAAAATACCTTATTTTCTGCTTGATAACGCTCGTCCTGTTGCTTTTAAGAAAACTATCGAAACTTTTAGAAACTCAAGTAGATACTTCAACATCATCCCATCAGGCTGCTTCCTGTAGAGGTTTTTCAAGAGTGCTTTATGGAACATCGACTTTCAACGGAGTTAAGTTGATGATAAATTATTTAAAATAAATAACTCTTTCCAAGGTATTTGTTTTATATAAATATATAAGAATTTTTAGCTAATAATTATAATTTAAAAGATCCATTGAAACCAGCTAAGAAATTAAAATAACGCGTATCGTATAACTATGAAACGTTATTTTTTTAGAATTGAAAGGTTTTTTCTTTAACTTATTTACATCATTTCTATAGTACTTCAGAGTTTCAACCAACAAGAAATACACAATGCTTTTATCTAAAAATAAAAACTTCCAAATATGTATAAAATATTTGACATTATATTAAAACAAATTCTCTTTTTTTCAAAAATAAAAATCTTTATTTCTGTATAAATATTAAAAAACGTCTCCCCACCGATGAAAATAATATTTTAAGTTTATATCAGGTAATTACAACAATAATTTAAATTTAATTTACAATAGAAATTCAAAGTTATTAATCTTTAATATAAGAGTGCGAAATTATGTTTGAGAATAAATATTTAATTCCGTGAAAATCATTCAATAAATTTATATGATTTATAAACGTATAGAAAATAAAAAATTTTTTCATAACTACAGAAGAAAAAATATTGCAATGAATTAGTATTTGAAACAAGGGAAATTTAAACTTTCTATATATAAATTAAAATTTACTGGCATAACAAATAATTTATTCACAATAAAAAAATAATTTAAGTTCATACATTTTTTAAGGAGGTATATATTAATATGCTAATGATATAAGAAACCTAAATCCTATCTTCCTTGTATTATTTTGAAATGAATAAATAAAAAAAATTGTGATTTGATATTTTATAGAAATTTCCTATTGTTATAGTGAGGTTGTGTTTTAATTCATTTTTTTTTAGGATGGAAAAGGTTACTTAACTAATTACATATTACCTTTTGTTTCTTACATATTACCTCTTCCTTTTTTGCACATGTGAGGTACGCAAAGCACTTAAGGTACAAAATGCAGCAGTCTTAGTTCGTTATCCAGCCATAATAATGTTCAATCAATATACAATCAGCCCATGAAGTAAATATAGTCGACTTTTTCTTTCACTTAGTTCGCTGACGGGCAACAATGTAATTGTAGAAGATGCTCACTGAAAAAAAAATACGGCAGAACCATTTTGAAATGGTTCTGCCGTATTTAGATTCTTCTAAATACGATACAATAAAAAATCAGAAGATTTATCTTATTTTGTCACGTTGGTAATAATAAGTTACGAATTCGGTCAATGATGTTGACAGATGAATGATGTTAACTTCAAAACTGGAAATTGAATATATCCTAAAATATTGCTCCTTTTACAGGTTTGTTTTTGCTCACAAATGGTACTATTTCTTCTATAGAGGGTAATATTCTTCTAATTTACATTTTAACTTCAACCGTTTGTACAAGAATCGTCACGTAAGATTATCGTGATGTTATTGCTGTGTGATATTTGTAATTTAGGTTCTTAAAAACTTTTGTCATATCTAATTCGTTTATGATCAATCTACAGTTGTTTATATATAAATATATTTTTTCATACATTCTAAAATGTTTCACATAAGAAATATCTTAGACAAAAAGAAATTGTGCTTTATGCAAGAGAAAAACTTTACGATACCCAAAAATAAGTCTACAAGATATTAAAAACTTAATTTCGGTTTATGGTTCATCGGCGTTAGATTATCAATTATCCAGATATGTTAAGTTCTTTTTATTTTTATTTTAATCGTATTGGTATGTCAAAATCAAAATTCTGACCATACCACCTTTTTTTTATAAAAGTTTAAACAAAGGAAAAAGGAAATCTGTTTAAAAAATAAATTCCTACTGTTTTTATTATAAAAGTTAATGCAGTAACTTCACTAAATTTCATGATTGCTATTATTTATATATATATATATATATATATGAGTGTGTGTGTAAGAATCACAGCTTATGCTTTAAAAGAAATTATGGTAAAAATATTTAATTTTAAGCATCTTAAATTTTGGTACCCTGTCCAAAATAACGGCAATGGCCAGTAAAATAAGTACCCTATTTAAAATTTAAATCTACTGAAAATAAACTATAAAAAATTATTATGGAGTTACAAACTAAAAATTTAAATAATTCTGCTCAGTAATGGAACTGCTATATATTTTTCGTTTGAAACTTTGCCTGCAATAAACAAGTACTGAATAAAAATCTCAACTGAGCTTCGTTTTTTATTTGTATTTTTTTCACACAAAAAATACAATTTTATGTATCCCGCTATGAAATTCATTATTTATTAAATATAATTCATTGATTAAAGACTCTGGTTACTTTAGTAATCAGTTCAGCAGTCGAAACTCGTCTAGTTGTAGTTTTCTTTATTTTGATACTGGATCTTAAATAATTTTATCAAACGAAAGCCCGTTGGTATAATTATATAATTAATAATTAAAAATCCCATTTACCAAAATTCTTTTATATATACGTTCAGGCACTTTCAGAATAAAATTCCACCATCAGGAACTTAAAAAATGTATGTTATAATCTTAATAAAACTAAAATTTCTTCGTCATATAAATTTTTTTTATGGAATATAATACAAAAGTGTTCGTCAAATGATTAAAATTATGTCCTTACCGTGACTTCGTATTTCGACTTACCGAATGTATCCACCGTCATAACGGCGGAGACATTCATAATGACAGAACGGTAAGTCGACATAATTTTAAACATTTGACCACTGTTATATTATATTACATAAAAAAATTTACATGACGAAGAAGTTTTAGTTTTATTAAGATTATAACATATTTTTTAAGTTTCTTAAGATGGAATTTCATCCTAAAAGCGCTTGAACGTATATATAAAATAATTGTTGGTAAGTGGGTTTTTTAATTATTAATTACTTAAATAATTTACCAACTAAAGCTTTTCCTCATTTATAACGCACGCATGGAAAATAAATACAAAAATTTAGCATTATTATCAGAAGTTTTAAAAATTAGCAACCAAATAAATTTACTTTATAACTATTCTTCGTTTTATAAAAAAAAATATAAATGTACATATTCATAATAACATTAATATGAATAATATTTTTATATTATATGCGAGCACATGTATATTTATATATATAAAGAATAATTAGCATAGTTATGTATTTTAATTGTGAATTATTTTAAATTATACTATTATACTACGTAAATAACATACGAACATGTAACACATATACATATGTCTGTGTGTGTATGCGCACGCGCGTTCGTGGTTAATAATAGGTATGTTTCTAATATCAATATATATAAAGGAACATGTGAATGATTCATAATCAGCACCCAGCAAAAGCTACTGAAGATAAATTGATTGTATACACGTTCTTCTTACAGTGAGTACAGAATAATAAAAGATTTTTTGAAATTCCTAGCTTAAAAGGTTAATATGGAGTAGCATTAAAATTTACTTTTTTTTAATTTATCGGTAAGAAATGAAAATTTCAGCTTAATTTTTAGTGCGAGTATACTTCAAGTTAAATCTAAAATATGTTTTAATTTTTTTTTAAATTCCGAGTTTAGGATAAAAATTTTTAATTTTTTTTTTAATCCGGTTTTTTATATTTCTTGGTAACAAATGAAGATATCGACTTAATTTTTAGTGTGTGTAATCTTCATGGGAATACCAAAAAATCAATTTTTAATGTTTTTTTTTTTTAAATTCAACCTTGAAAGGGATGATAAAAGCTAAAAAAATATCGAACAATGGTGGCAAATTTTTCCCATTTCCGACTATACTGAAGGAGATACGGTATTCAATAGATTTAGGCTTACAAATACTCTTCAGAAAATATTTAAAAACCATTTTCGGATTTCTTAAATTTAACATTTTAAGGGGCAAAAAACCTAAATGATTTTTTTTCTTTTTTCGTTTAATACTACCGTTATTCAATCAATCTTTGTAAGATTTGGTAACATCATGATGGCAATTTATGTATGTAATTCTGATTATGTATTTCGTGAAGGAAGCCGCGATAGGAAATCTAAAAATCAATCAGTGGATCCTGGTCTGTCCAAATTCATGCTCTGAAGAAATTACAATATACTGATAATTTAAATAAATTGAACAGGCTATTTTTTATTTACCATTATTATTCTCACAAGCATGAGTTTAATGAACACAGAGGGGTATAGAGGGACCGGCTAAACATCCCCGACTATGATGGGAAACGTAAGTAACTATATAGCACGGGCGAAGCCGTAACGGGGATGCTAGTTTGTCTATAATTGAAAATTTAATGGAAAATTTAATGTCATTTAAACAAAATTACTAAAAAATCTCTTACTGTATACTTATCTTTTTCCAGTGGATTTAATTAATCCTCATTTTACTAGGTTGCTGTAGAAATACATAATGAAATGAATAAGTTAATTTCATAACTATTACCCTTTGAGTGGAATCTCTTAAAATAAAGATAATAGTCTGGTAAAATTAGAGATTCAAAAATATACTACTAAATATTATAATTTATAATATTATTTACTGTTTAACTGATATCTCATTAAAATTGGTTATTTTAGTTAACGAAAAAATTTACGTTCAGGATTTTAAAAATATTTCATTCGTTAAAAATTAATTAAATAACATCTGTAACGGTTGTTTTTTTAAGTTTTTGTAATAAATTATTATTATTTTTTAAAGAGTAATTAAACAATTTAAAACGAAAGAAAGAAAATGACCTGAGATAAGTAAATATAACATCGGTCATTTAATTTGTTTGTCGTAAGAACTGAATCGAACCATTAGAAATTATTAATAAAAGATTTCTTTATGAATTTAAGAACTGTAACGTTCTTTTTATTTTATAACATCAACTGATGATAAATTTAATAGCATATTTAGATAAACAGAATGGTCAGACACGTGCAACAAAATTAATTATCATCCATTCATTATATATTATATAATACATCATTTTGATTAATATTGGGCCTCAGCCTGTTGCTGCTATTGCATGAATAAATGCATAAAACAACAATTAACTACAACTAATTTTCAGTAAGAATATTTTGTTATACGTTAATACTGTAATGACTGAATTAAATCAAAGGTAAACAAATCTGTGCAATATGGAATTAAGTCAAAATCGCATAGGTCTGGAATAATTTGGAATCTATTGAAATAAAAATTAGATTAACTAGAAGGAAGATCACCAATTATATATACTACACTTGGTATTGCACTTTTATTTAAGAGTTTAATACTTTGATAAATATTTCATTAAATCACTGATGCTCAATTGATGGGACTACTCTGACATAGTCTAAATCTACAATAACAATAATTTCTACCATTCTGTAATCTTCGAAAGTAGATTGTTTTGATAAACAAAGCCAACTTTAAAAGACATTTTTCCTGAGAAATCTGGATTAGACTCAAAGATTTTTAAATCAAATTTTTTTACAAAGAAATATTAAAATTGATTCTTAAAGTCATTTGAATTGGATGTAGATGTACATGACACATTTTAAATTTATTGCTTAAATTATCAAAAAATTTACTTCAATATAAGAATTATTTAAAAAAGGATAAGATTCTTGTAGAAGGATAAGGTTGTATTTAAAACCGGTTGAAGCAACAGATTTTTTTCCCGGTAGAACACTAAAAACATGCATGTTTTTCCTTGATATTCAACTTTTCATAAATTCTTAGTGTTTTTTTCCCGATAAACTTGGTCGGAAAACAAAAAAAAAATCTAGGTTTCCTTAACCTAGGTATCCTCATAGGTAAACCTTCCTTTACTGATGATTGTATTGAAGTGTGATTTTTGAAAATCGACTTACCTAGCCAGAAATTATAAATTTTTGTGTCATAACGTAAAATCCATAATAATTGTTGACTATCTGATCTTGAACTGGTAATGGCCGCTTTCTGATCTATCATAAGTCGTATGAAACTACTCCTTCCCACATTAATCAATTCCAAAAACTTCATTTGAAGTTCACAATCTAACTACACCAGGGTTATCTAGTCAATTATATTTTTAATTACTTGTACTACAAAATATTATTTTCATTATAGAGATAATACTGAAAAAAATCAGTCATCTACAGAATGTTGTTACTTTACCTTCTTCCCTTAACTACATTTTTCAAACAGGAAAATCAGTTTTCATCATTAACTCACTAAAAGTACTTTAACTTTGCATATAAATTTATATTTTGAGAAGCTATCGGAGATTTTTAAACAGTTTCGTAATGTTAATATTATGTGTTCTGGTCAATATACAGCATTAACAAGAAAGGAGACCCGTTGAAGGATAGCAGTTGGTTGAAAAAAATATTGGTCCCTTAAATTCATTATGAAAAACAACCAGGTGAATAGTAAATCATTAGACTATTTTGTAACCCCTTGTCTTACCTACGGTTCTCAAACTTGGACTTTGCCGAAGAAATCAAGACAAATTAAGAGAGTTAACCTAATGACCAATGGAAAGAAAGTATGCTTGATATGAAGAAAGGAAAGATAAAATTAATAGTGAAAAGATAAGCAACGCACTAGAGTAGCAGATGTGGTTAAAGTAATTAGGAAATTACTGGACATACGGTAGTGGTCTGGTAGGGTTGGAAGGTAGGAAGTAAACAAAATAAGTTACGTTTTAGAAACCTTTCTACTGGAAAAGAAAAAGAGGTAGATAGAAGAAACGGTGGGAGGGTGATTTGAACAAGGTATATACCGTAGATTGGCTTTAGACACAGAAGGATGGAATGTTGGGGAGAGGCCACTGCTCTGTAATAGGTCTAGTTTCAAATAATTAAGATTTGTTTATTTATGTATATATCTGTGAATAATGTAACATTTAAAACTGAAACCAAATAAAAGGATTATTTATTTATTTATTTATTTAATGTTCTATGTTACGAAATAAGAACTAAGAATAAGAAAATTCTAAAAGAAAACAAAATAATAGAAATAATCAGAAGTGAAAATAGTAGAAACAATCTAAAGGGGTTAAGCACAACATCTACAAAAACATCTTTTTTAATTTTTGCATTTTAATAAAGAAATGGTCAATCACATTTTTTAATCTTCGTTTTTTTCGAAGATTGGTAATCTGTTCTATTGTGTTTTCCATATTTTTTCTGCCCTGGTAAATTCAGGATGTTTGAAATTATTCTTTTTAAATTAATTTCAACAGATAACAATGTCAAAATCTTTTACAAAACAGCACCCGATGTTATTTTTACTTCAGTGATGTTCAGAAAATGGTTTATTAGATGTGGCTTAGACAACTGACATTTTACCTTATATCCACCTTTTAATTATCATTCATTTTATGACACAATTTTGTGTTATTTATTTATGAAGTCCTTAATCCAAATTTTCTGGATGTTAAATCCCGCTATTAGAATAACATAGTTTATTATTTTCTTCTATTAAAATTATTGATTATTCATTTCATTTATTGATTTACCATTGATTTCCATTTTAATTATTGATTAATCATTTATTAAAATTGTGATAGATTTTTTAAAATTTTAATAAAGTTGGTTAAAGTTAAATTTTTGGGTTCTTTAATCCCAATTTTTTATTTATTTATATAAATATATATATATATATATATATATATATATATATATATATACATATAAATATATATATATATATATATACCCAAAACTATATAAAACTATATATACATATTAAATGAACACAAATGAAAGTTTCATAAAATATATATATATATATTTATATATATATATATATACATATAAATATATATATATATATATATATATATATATATATATATACATATAAATATATATATATATATATACCCAAAACTATATAAAACTATATATACATATTAAATGAACACAAATGAAAGTTTCATAAAACATTTAAAAACTAAATAATAGGGAACATCATAAAATTTAAAAATTTAATATTTCCCTTTTCCCTTCTTCCCATTACGCAAAAGTATTTCTTTTCACGTAACGAATATTTATTATGAATATGAGCCAGATCGGACCATAAAACAATTTTTCAAAATATCTACCAGGGCGCCAGTTAGCGGGTTCATTTTTTGCAAAATTATTTCTTTTCACGTAACTAATGTATATTCTGAATATAAGCCAAATCGGACCATAAATACAATTTTTTGAAATATCTTGACCCCAGCGCCACCTAGCGGGCCCAAATTAATTCAAATACCTTCGCGGGCGTGCGCACAACTCACGAAAGTTTTATCGCAGTCGGATTAATCGTATAGGAACGCATACAGGACAAACAAACAAAACATTCATTTATATATATGATTAATATTCTGCTTATTTTTTACCTTCTTAAAAGTTTAATTTCTTAACTCATAAAATCAAAATTATGAACAATAAAGGAAATAACTAAATTTACTTTCCCCTACATTTAAAGAAATATCATAAAAATTGAGCTGTGAAAATATTTAAAATAAACTTCAGTTTTAATGCATAGAAAGCGATATGTATTTGTTTTGTTATAAAGACATTCAGCTTAGCAAATCATTATTTCACCGATGATCTCCCATCCTAACGGATTATGTATTATCTAACAACAAATCTCTAGTTAATTTGTTTCATACAAATGAATCGATCATAGATAGAATTTAATTGGATTTGTCCGTTTAATTAAAATGGCGTTGCAGATATTAGTTAGTACACACAGTACTGTTTTAATTGGAAAAAAAATCGTTTTTGATCATATGGAATCCGATATTAAGTAATCGTAACAAAAAAAAAATCACCCTCAGTGAAGTAATTTGCTTTATTTTATTGATATGTAACTGTAACACTGTTTTTCAATTTAAAACAATCATCACAACTAGATCAGAGACATATAACAGTAAGGTTACTATCATTTGTTAAACATTTCGATCTGCATTTTGCATTAAAAAAAATGAAATATTAAACTATTGAGTTATAACCAACTGATATTTTTAAACTGACCTTTTTTATAACCAACAAATTCCCACATAAAGGTTAAAATAAATCAAATGGAACTGCACTTACACTAATATACAAATCTAAAAGTTTGTTTGTTACTCGGTCACCAAAAAATACTGCACAGATTTCGATGAATCTGTTTTTTAGTATTCTTTTATAAAAAAAAATCTACAAAAAAACAGTTATCCTATATTAATTTTTCAAAAAAAATGAAGAAATTGTGCAATTTTTAAACCGTTTATGAGTTTGTGAAACGTTTAAATTTTTTTCATTCAGTGAATACTACTGAAGCTACTTGGACGGATCTTTTTACCGACTTTTTTTACCGAAGGTAATGCCAGTACGGCATTACCTTAGGTCAAATGGTGGAAGGGAGGTGGGTGATGATTAATTTTCTTTATATTTTGAGGTATGAGTATGAAAATATTATTTACTTAAAATCAGGATTTCCTATATATATATATATACCTATGTAAGAAATACTTTGGCTCGATAATGCCCAAAACTACTTAATCAATTCTTTGAAATATAGAAATGCTGCAGTTGTGTAGTTAAAAAATTGATGAAGATTAATTGAGTCGTTATTAACGCTTAATTTAATGTCGAAAAGAAAGTTAAGGTTGTGTTGATTGTGTAGTGGTGTATTTTTCATACGCGCTTATGCAGTGAATCACAGAGGGGAGCGAGTTGAAACTTCCTTTCTATTCATTTAATTTTTTTTAATTGTACTGCTTTTTTGTCGTGTTAGTATTTTATTTTTTTATTATTTTTTTTTTTTATAGATCAAAGGTTTCTTCTGTTTTCTTGTTTTTTTTTTTTTATAAAATTTTGGATTAGAAAGGGCTGATACTTTTTCAAAAGGAAAAAACGAAAAATCGGCCTTCTTGCACAAGACTTTATTTTATTTTATTTTATTTTTTATAGACAGAGATATCGTAGGCTGCAAAAATCCTCGCAAGCTGAACTTCAAGCAGAATCCAAAGCTGCTGATTAAACAAGCAAATGTCGAAGGGCCCAAACTACGTATCAAATATGCGTGCAAAGCCGCGGGTGTTAAGTACTTTATATTGAAAAAAATAAACGAATGAAGTAAATTTCTAAATACATTTTTTAAAATAAAAAAGACAAATATATATTCGATTATACTAAACATCAATTTAACTTTTAAATAGAGTAATACGATCAAAAGACTGATTTTCAAGTATCATCTAGAAGTTTGGTTATGAATGACTTAGTACTGAAACTGAAAACGGACTACATAACCGTAGTCCTTAATTAATATTATGAAGATCATATTTTCAAATTTTTTTATCATTTTTGAGATATTTTATCATGAAATCGATAAAAATTACACAACAACATTATAAACATACGTCAAACCAAGTTTTTATTAGTGCTATTCAAATACTGAAGAAGGTAAAGAACAATCGATGTAATATTGAACGTAGTAAGTAGCATCAGGGTAGTTCAAAAGTCGTCAGATAGAATCGATATCATACCCGTTTTGAATTCCTATGATGAGGCGTCAAACGATGAAAATTTATTACAAATGAACAATGATTGTAATTCTATAGAAGTTCAGGGACATCAATTGAAGAAGAGACAAATCTACCTACTTCTTTCAATGATTTTTAAGGAAAACAATACATCCATTATTAGAAAAAAATTATCAGTGAAATCTTTATATAAAATTACTTCATAAAATACTTTTTTCCTTACAAAAGTTTAACAGTAATACCTTCGATCAACGTCTTCCTTTAAAAAGCAGACCTACTAAATTAATCGTATAAATAGATTTTATTTTAATATCTTTAACAACAGAAGAAGATTTTTAATTTTACCCGTATGTATTTTCTTTCATATACAATCACAAGTTAATTTTTATTAAATTAATCGATTCCAATAATTCGATTCGTTTTTGTAAAAAACGTTTCTCTAATACTCTTTAATTGCAAGTTTTTCTCATAAAATCAACAAAACGTTTTTTAAATAAAAGATTATATTATAAACATTCAATTTTAATTTGTTTCGTTTATTTCTCTGTACTATTATTATTAATTAATGTAGACTACTGTAGCATAATAATAAACACAGATTCACAACATTATATATAATAGTTGAAGTATTTTACGTCACAGTTCAAGAAAATTAGTTGGAAAACGTATATAATTATAATACATACCCTTTATTCTAGAGAACTCATAGTTCATTCTTATTATCATAAGAAATGATATCAGGATTATTTGGTATGAAATGGTAGGATATTTTTAAAAATTCAATAATCAAGTTGCAGGTTTCTCATCTTAACGTTTCTTACAAGCAGTTTATTTTCACATTGGTAACGTTGTTTGCTGATTTATCCAAATTTTAAATAAAAATAAAACAGACTTCAGAGTAAGATTAAAATTATAATACTATTTCAATTCTTCTTTAAATTTCGATACCAAATTAAGGATTGGTTAATTATATATTTCTTTGTTCTGAATTTACACAAACTTATTAAAAATAGAATTACTGAACTGTATTTCAGCTAATAATGGTGTATTAATGGAAACGAATTGGTTGAACGATAATAATTTGGGTTTGAACGAGATGAAAACAAAATATATGTTACGTTTACGCTTGTTAAGACAGGGCTAAAATCACATACTAATTCCATTAATTTCTTAGGTGATAACTAAGATTCTTAGGTGTAATTATCTCACGTTAGACAAAGTAAGTGAAATAAAATATCTTGGGATAATGGTAGATAAAAAAACTCAAATGAAATCTTAATATAATCAATTTATGTAAAAATATTAAAGTACATATCTCATAAAACTTTACAAAATGAGACAAAATCTTAGCATTCCGACATTAAAATTAGTTTATTTCACTGTTGTGCAATCTGTTCTGCAATATGATTTGACAACAACTATTGAAGGCCGGCCTCCGTGGCGCAAGTGGTAGCGTCTCGGACTTTCCTCCGGAGGTCCTGGGTTCGAATCCCAGTCAGGTATGGTATTTTCACACACGCTACAAATCATTCATCACATCCTCTGAAGCAATATACATAAAGGTGGTCTCGGAGGTTAAAAAAAAGGATTGAAGCATTTAACTCTCATTTACTGAACTTATTTTCACTGCAAAAATCTAATTATAAAACAAACACTAGATAAACCAGTGTGATATCCGAGTCGCTAATAAATAATAATTTCATTGTTATTACAGTAAAACAGCTATATATTTTCATTATAAAATAAATAAATATTTTTATAGCTGTAATAATAAAATTGAATTACCAATGATTTTATTTATCATCTAAGGCAAAACATAGTTATAATAATTACAGATATCATCCATCTATTTTCACAACTATCAGAAGACAGCTAATCTGTATAAATCAAATATTTATAAATTCTACAACGTTAAATTAAATAATTATGATAAAAATAATCCCATTTTATTAGTTTAAGGAAAATTATTTTTTTAACTTGATTTCAAATTAAATCTGTATCATAATTTTTTTAATTTAATTTTAGCATACAATTATTTTAATCTGGCTTTATAATTAATATTATATTAATTTTAAGTTAACCAAATTGTAAGCTATGTATATAAGAAAAGAGTACTACGATCACTCCAACAAACAATCAAGATTTTTTTTTGTTAGTTATTGCCTTATTATAGTTTTTGTAATATTTAGTAGTGCAATGTAAAGGATTGTTTCATTTATAATTAGATAATAATTCCCTGAATTAATTATTTTTACGGTAAGTAAATGAATAAATGAAATAAATAAAAGAAGCATTATTTTGTCGCAGTGATTAATTTACAATCGTTTCCAAATTACCGGAAATATAAGTAAAATACAAAAAAAAAGTGACATCAGAAAGTAATTTCCATTTAGATATCTAATAGAACGGTATATGTATACATATTTTAGACGATATACATAAATATATACTAAACATAAATAAGTACATGCAAAGATGAGTCCAAAGTACATTGATCAAAGTCCAAAGTTCAGAACATAAAATTAAAGACCAAAAACCAGTCTTATCGATCAAGAAAGAATAGCTAATCAAACAAAAATAAGAGAAAGAAATCAAAGAACCAACAAAAGGAAGGGGGGAAAGGAAACGAAGAATTTTGACGAAGCATAACACTCTAGGGTAGCTGATTCACTTCAAATCTCGGGGAACTTACATATATGCAGTTGCTTTAGACGCCTAACCTTTTTCGCTGTTATCCAGGAGATTAAACGCAAACCAGTTCACATGTTTTCTCGCTCTCATTTTCTATCTTGTACCGAATACCCGTATCTCCTCTAAAACGTATGGAAATCCCAGATAATCGTGTATTTTAGTGTTTTTCGAAAACCACGTCACTTTTGTTATATTTCTCAATAGTTTTTTCCCGGTATCGCTGTACGACTTCAATGTTACTTTCGCTTGTCATACTCCACAGTTGGATTCCGTAGTTTCAATTCGGTTATAGAACCGCTGAGTACAGCGATCGCTTGTTACATGATGATAATTGCGACCAGTACATCTCCCTGAACTTAATATTAAGCTGCGTCTTGACATGACTACTTCTCGTCAGACGGCGATCTAGATACAATCCTAGGTACTGCACGGTATTAGCATGCGGAATGAAAACGTCATTATGTTGAACAAGCGGGAAGTTTTCCCTCCTCATCGCAAACGTTACATGCGTAAACTTAGCCGGATTACCTACAACTTAGATTTAGCGCAAAGCGAACATTTTTTTTTACAGATTTTACTTTTTTTAAATCGATTTTATTATACTATTTTTAAATTTATTTTATTTTCTTTTTACAAATTTAAAAAGCATATTTCGTTAAAAAATAATTAATATCAGGCCGTTAAAAAAATATAAATGTAGAAAACATTAACGGTGAACACTTTCTTATTTTAAGTTTCAGTGTATTGATAATAAAACAATCAGCTAAATAAATCCGTTACTACTAATAAATCATTAATTTCTCATGCATATTATTGTTTTTTATATTAACAAACTTTAAATCCACCGATGGGGTTCAGTCGTCTTTCATAACTGTCAGTGATTATTTGTTTTGTGAGCAAAGAGCTTAACTAGTTGGCTGAATTGAATTGTTAAACAAAACATTTAAAATGGTGTTAATAGTAAATTAATTTTTTTAAATAATTTTACTTGAAGAAAAATTTATTTGAAATTGAGTCATTAAACTTATTATATTAAAGGGATGGTTTGATAAAGTGTTTGAGAGTATTGATACGAGTGTATTCATTTGTAGATGGAATCAACAATGAGTTTCAATTTATTTATTTCTTATGTGTCCCCTACACCTATATTTCACTACGGTCCTATAATAAATATTAAGAAAGTTATATTATACTGTTCTAGTTTCGGACTTTACACTATTAAATTATGTTTTTACAACATAGCACCAATTTTTAACTTCAGACAGCCGACATTAAAAGTGTTAATTTATGCGAATTTTCTTTTACCCGTTCGGAAAAATAATGTGTTTATTTATTATACTACTTAACCTAAAAATGTATACGGAAATACATAAGACGAATTAATTGTATAATTTGTGATATCAATAACGAATATCATTACAATCGAAATTACGTCTATCTTATTCATTTAGTTTACTTTGACAGAACAATTTCTGATTATTAAATAAAAGTGTAATCATATTTATACATCTAATATTTTCAAAACTCTTTATATAGCACCTATTGTTATATTTTATCTGACGTTAAATAAAATAATATTAAAAAAAATAATTTTATAAATGTTTTAGTTGAGAAGAATATTTAAAAATTATCTTAGTTATAATCATGTTAATAAGACAGAAAAATTTTTAACATTTTTATTCAATAAAGGACATTAAAAATAATTTCGAAATACTGGATGAGGTTCATTTACACCGTGGTGCTACGGAATGAAGCTTAATTTTGATTTCAAAGTAATCAATTCAACAAACAAAAAAATATGTGAATAGATATGCAAACAAACGTACATGATTTTAAATATTTGCTATGCGGAATGACTAGCCATTGTTATTTAACAGTTAATGTTAATATTAGTGTAAATTAAACTAAAACGTTTCTGATGCATTTACCCGTTAAATTATTCAAATTTCCGAGCTAATTAATACGCAGGGTAACAGAAACAGAGAATGAATAGTATTTTACAGCAAGATATTTCAGAAGTAATGATTAAAGATGATAAATAATTCAATTTTGTTCAGAGATATATAATTTTACTTTTGGTCGTTTAGGTTTTAACATTACAGCTGAATATTTTTCGTGTTTTTTTTTTTTTTAATTTAAATCCTTGCACTGTGTTTGATATAATAGTCATTAAACAGAATGATTTATACAATTTTTTGTATGTAAGCAAGTGAAGAATTTATTTTACCGATTGATTATTAGTAATGTAAGGCGCTATTTAAGGATAAATCTGAACATGAATGATAAAATTTGTTTTATGTTGTCACAACTCCAATGAAACGATTTTGAAGCTTTTTGAGGCAGTTGACACTCGTTTAATATGGAATAATATTTGATCTCACGCTATTGGACTTCTTTATCTCAGATTTCAAGAACTCGAAGAGAAGATGAATTTAATATTCGCAGGAACATAACAAATGCAGTAAGGAACATCTTAGCTACTATACTAAATAAATATATGAAAAGAAGCATAGTTGAGAGGATTCTATTAGTAAAAAAATGTATTTTGCTATCCTGGAAAATGATTTAATCCATTGTAAAAAATGCATAAAATAAAATTTTATCCTAACAAATACAAACAGTTTTTATATTGAAGTTCCGCATTTGTGAGAGGCAAGATGAATTTCAACCCATCTGTTTCTTTGTAGTTAACATTTAATATTATACATTGCAAAACTCATTTTTATCAATGTAGCAATAACTAAGCTATAAATATTTGTATTATGTGTAACAACGGTTGGCAAATGCGGCTCTTCATTAAGAGTGCACCCCCATTTAAAATTTAAATCTTTTTTTTACGAACATTTTTCTCTGAATTTTGTTAAATTGATTAAATAAGTAATATTTTGTGTTACAGATTTTATGTTGTGTTTTTTCCTCACCATAAATTAATTTCATTATTTTATTTCAATTTTTTCAGACTTTGGAATTAATTATTTAATTTTATTTTTATTTTTGGAAAATATCAAAAAACTAAAATACGAAGAAGGAAATAGAATCTTTCAAGAAGAATTGGTAGAAAACTTTGCTTTAATTGACAATGACTGAAAGCCATTACGTCTTATTTGTAAAGTTACAACTGCAAACTACAAAGTTAGCAATTTACGTCGACATTACGAAATAAGTCATCCCCACTTTTCAATTCAATATCCACTCAATTCTAAACTGCCAACAGAGAAACTCAGGATCTTGCAACCTGGTTTTCATAAGCCACAAGGACTCTTTATTTTTTTCTTCGCGAAGATGCCAGAGCAAAGGAACCTATTTTTTGATAGCTCTGAATATTGCTCATGCCAAACATTAATATATGGAGACGGAGATTTATTAAAAGCAATTTTTAAGAAGCGATTAAAGTTTTAGATCCAGATAATACAAAAATTCTATCACAATTTTTTTTTTTTTTTTTAATGACATAAGCCAAATATTAAGGTACCCTGGAATAATCGCTTTAATATTGGAAGGACATGTAGAAGGAAAAATTGTGCAGACAAGCAACGTTTGGAATATATAAAACAAATTGTTAGAGATATAGGATGTAGGAGGTATACCGAAATGAAACGACTAGCACTAGATAGTGAATCTTGGAAAGCTGCATCAAACCAGACTGAAGACAAAAAAACAATACAAACTGCGTAAACTGATCGCACAGGCACCTTTGTCACGCCGCACAACTGAGCATCGTATTAGTGCAATTAGTAAATGTTGAAAATAGTTTGATATGTAATTTGAAAAATTGTATTGCATTTACTTTATCTCTCGATTAGTCCGCAGATATTCAGGAGGATCCAAAGTAAGGAATGCATTTATATTAATTAGTGTTGTGAATATTATTATTGTTAGTGTTATTTTCATAATGTCTTTAATTATTAAATATGAATGAAAAATCATTTTATCAATAATGTTGTTTGTTCCGAAAAAAATATACAATTTTATTGGTTTTGGCCACTATGTATATGCAGACGTAAATGGGAAGGACAAAATGTTATACCTAGTAGAACAACTGGTGGTATCAATGTTAGAAATGCACTTAAAGAAATCAACAAGTTTGAACTGCCTCGTGATAAACTTGTAAGTGTCGCAACTGACGGAACAATGATAGGGAAAACCAAGGTCTAATGTTCTTTTAAACAATGATCCTAAAATTACAGATTTCAGATCTCTTCACCGCAAAATTAACCGTGAGCACATCATAGCGAAATACTTGAAATACGAAAAGATGTGGAAGATTGTTTTGCACATTGGGAATTGAATTAAAATTAATATCACAAAGCACATCGTTAATTCAAGAGCTTTTTAGGATTGTAGAGAGTGAGTGTCAAAACAGATTAATTACCAAGTGATTTTATCCCTTTGGCGTGATATAAAATAACTGTCAACTTACATGTTTTGCACCGTTTTGTAAAATACTCCTAAATCAGGGACTATATGTCCTCTAGGTCACTGATTCTCAAACTTTTACGCACACCGCCACATTGAGAATCAAAAAGTTTCTAGCAACACCAAAAGTTTAAAACTTACCATCTGATAAAAAATAATAATTGCAACTGTTGTTTTTAAGATGCGCTCTTAAAAACAGCATTGAAAAACCCCTTTAATTTCCATATCTTTTTATATCAATACGTTGCTTAGGTCGGGAGATATGCAGCATTAAAAACAAAAGTGACCTTTTCTATTTAAAGTGGAATATTTCGGTTCAGAAAAATCATAGAGAGACATACAAAAAAATAAATTATAGATAAAGTGTTAAGCTTTTAAACGATTTCAATGCAGTTTACTTTAAAAATTTCTTTTCCCCCATGCGGTCGATCAAACACGTAGAAAAACTTTCAAATTTTTAAACTTTTTCTCCTACTGATTTTTTTTTTATTTGATGATTTTTGAAATGTGAAATATACTGTCAAAAAGTAGAGTATTCAAGCTTTAATTTTTTTTTATTTATCTCTCTAAGCCTCTTGCTTGCAAAGTTAAAGTAGTTTGAATACAATCATTTTTTATCATAAAATATAGGTTTCCTTTAATTTTTTGTACTAGTGTAGGAAGTATTTAACTTTAATTTCAAATGAGGAAAACATAGTTTTTGCCTTTTTATAATCAGCCATCGCCTTTCTAGACCGCCTGAACGCCTCCAATTTTCTGCGGGCCTTCTAAAAAGAAGGTCTCCAAAGCCCACAAGGAGGCGTTATCGTCCACTTTGAGAACGAATGCTCAAGGTTCTTGTATTTAGAAAAAAATTAATCCTGTAACAGTCAATCAATATAATTATTAAAAGATAAATAAATGAACTTGAAATTTTATTTCATTTTTTGTAGAGAAGATATTTTTTTCAAGGACATCAATGTTGTCAATGAGATAAAAAATTAATAAATTACTAATTTAATAAAAACTGATTTTCGTTGCTTTTTTTTAATATCAGCCAATAATGAGAACTGAATACCCCAGCTATTTCATTACAAGTTTTTCCGAAATAAAAAAAATTAATTTGCTTGGTTAAATAAAACAAAAAAAAAAAAAAATTAAAATTAAGTAGTCTCGCTGTGAGACGTTCGAGTGAGCAAAGTTTTATTTTATTGACACGACTGCCCAAAAAGGAGTGTGATGAATTTAGGGTGTATGTATGTTTGTTCCACCGTAGAAACTCAACGGTTGAACCGATTTAAATGTATGACCCCGCGTTGGAATGCTTACGTTATCGGGAGTGTCATAGGCTCTCTCTCTCTCTCTCTCTCTCTCTCTCTCTATATATATATATATATATATATATATATATATATATATATATATATATATATGTAGTAATGGAGATTTGCCGGTTGAAGTAGAAACTTTAATGATTTGATTTAATGAACTATGAACTGTGAGCCTCAACCACTGTACGAGCTGGATTTAAACTGAATGATTCGAATCAAACGAATAAATTGTATTATAAAAATAATATAGATTTACGTTAAATAAAATAGAATATTATTAAATATATCTAAAAAGCTTCTGTTTAATAATAATGGGCTTCCCGTGGGATTACGTATGAAGCTAAAGCGGTGAGGTGATCAAACGCTAACCAACGGTTACCAGTTGATGGTGATTGCACGATCAACTGGTAACAAACGGGACGCCCAAGGGGCCTGTTTTTAGAACTTGATCATTAGACAACGTTAAATCCGTGTTATTTTTACAAAATGAAAAATATATTTACACAAATTAAAACTACCTGACAGTTGATTAATCACCCACATTATTTTATTTAATTAAGTACTGCGTAATGATTTTTAGCCCTTTATCATTTTTGTTAGGATGTATGTATGTTTCACTGTAGCAGCTCAACAGCTGAAACAATTTATATATATGATTACGGAATCCTTACGTTACCGGAGTGTTGTAGGCCAAATATACACATATATGTTTAAATAAATTTAAAAAATTTGAAAAACTATACTATATATAAAATTGTCACCCGTACGCTGTAGAGTTATCCTATATTAAAGAACAATTTTTGTTTTGTTTTTTTTTGTAGTCGTGCTTTTTTATATTTATCTTTTATTTTTCTGTAATTTAATAACATAAAAATTTTCTTACATTTCTACGTATTTGATTGTTCTTACTAAATTTTTGTTTTTTTTTTATTTTTATAAATTTTCTTTACTTATCTCTTTATACCTACTGACAATGATATTTTAACAACAAAATGGGAATTAGTTCTGAATCTTTACGAGTTTTGAGTTTTAAATTGTTTTGGTTTTTTGGGTTTTTTTTTTACTAATTTTTCATTAAGTATTTTTATTATTTAAAAATTCAAAAAGTTTACTTTTTTAAAATGGTTAATATACTCCGTTTATATATACTTTTACGTTTATATATATTTTTACAAATAATTAGGTTAGATATATTCCTGTCTCGATAAAGATTAACTTGTAATGCATGGAAAGTAAATGCAATCTACAACTGGATCTTAATTGATAGATTTTCATGTTACTTCCAATTTATAATTAAACACTATATAATGAAAAAAAAATTACGTAAATATTCTTTGAAAACTAACTACGGTCGATTTAACTCAAACTATTCAAAAGTAACTCGTTGTATAACACAATCTAACAGGAATACTAATTATTTACGAGGGCGATTGATTTCGTTTTAACACGTAATTGTATTTCTGTTCTTACTTCGTATAATTTGTTTAGCTATCCGGTGAAACACGTTTCTTGTACATTAACAAGACTCATTAATGTTGAGCACAATGCGTTAATTACAAAACGACCACGTTGGTCGGTCGTTAATGTTTCAGATTTTACCGTAGAAGACGGGTAGAGGTAACATTGTAGTTACTAACAAGTGACGCTTAGGGAAATGTATGCGAATTCTATTGTTTCTTTTGCACAGTCATCGCTACAGAAACAAAAGCTAGCCATTTACTGAACTGGTGAGAAGAATAATTATTAATTTCGTTTTAGAAATTAGATGAAAAATATTATTTTAGCGTAGTATTTTAGTACGATGAAAATCATTACACATATCTACATAAAAATAAACTACTGATAGAAATAAAACAAGTTTTAAATATAAAGGATTAGTAATTTTAACAACTTGTAAAATGCATAGAGAAAAAACAAAGTGATAAATACTTCAGGATTTGCAACCATCAAAAAATTTTTACATGGAATAATGTAGTAAAAAAAAATCTAGAGTATAAATTTTAATTCTTAATCAGGAAATTTGAATTTGTAATGAAAATAAACCATGGAAACCAGTTGACGGTGATTTCCTTAAGATAATTTATAGAAAAATAGTTTTATGTAACAGCTGCAAAACAGTAGATGAAATTTAAGTAGTAGCAACTAAAAGAACAATAAAATTGTAATAACTATCGTAATAAATTTCGTTAGAAAGCTTCTGAAATTTATATAAAATAAATAATGTATTAATTTCATCACCATTAATTTCATCAAAACAAAATTCAGTCAAATTAATTTTTCATATCAAATATGTTCAAATTACAACAAAAGTTGTATAAATATAAAAATAATATTACCTGGAAAAAAAATTATAATAATGATATTAATTAAAATAAATAATAAAGTAACTGAAACTATATAAAGGTGATAAAAATTAATTTTAAAAATTGCCGTTTCCACTTTTTGGGATATAGAATGTCAACATTGTCCAACCTTTTGAACTTTCAAGGTGATAAATTATTTATACTTATTGATATATAAATATTTTTAATTTGTATTTGTAGCCCACCGGGCTGGTCAAATCAGTTGTTTAACAGCTGATTTTCGAAGTCTGAGGTTCAAAGCCTAGAAAGGATTTGAAAGAGTTCAATCCTTCCTAGGATTTGAACCCAGAAAGGATTTGATTTTTTAGGCAGTATTGCTTTTTATACTGATGTGAAAAACAACTGCGACTCCACATCGGATCACTCGCCTGTACTTCTGACATTTAGTACAATGATTGTGAGAAAATAAGGGATCACCGTTCCTTCACAAAAATAGAACGGACTGGGGATCGTATCACAGTGGGACTGGGTGAGGGACCTCACAAAGCGCTGATGATGTGGATGTGGATGTAGTTATAAGGTGTTTAACCGCTGTCATGGAGAAGGCGACATGGCGCTCTACTCCGTTGGAAGTAAACGGAATACAATAAGGTGCGGATTATCTCAGGAAGATTATGGACTTAGAACAAAGAGAAAGTTTAAAAGGAGATGGCAACGGCTCGGGAGGCCTAAGGTCAGAGCGGTAATGAAGTGGACGGCCCGCAGATTGAAAGTATTAAGCAGTAAGCAGAGGAATGAATCATTTAAAGAATGTGTTGAAAGTCTATCTCCTCTGAAGAGAGATGATCATTCTTTATAGAAGGTGACGAAAAAATTAAAGCGACCACCAACCTCACTGTTATTGTCAAAGACGGCTAATGGGTGGGCCTGTAACGTCAGCAAAATACCGTGTTGCTAAACACTTATGCAAGGTATTTTAGCCGCATTAGATGCAAGGAGGTATCGAGGAGAAAATAGTGAGTTCTTAAACAGCCCGATTTCTTTATTTCTCCATTTGAGGCACTTCTCAAAGGTAGAGATAACAAGAAATGAAGAGGATTGAGAATATATGAAAGGCTCCAGGGTTTGACTGTATTACGCGTAAGATGATATCTTTACTACTGTCTAGAGGTATTTCTTGCAATCTTTCTATTTAATGCAATTCTTAGGACAAATCACTACCCATCAGAATGAAAAATATAGAAGATAACGATGATCTTGAAACCTAGCAAATCTGAGCAGGAAATATCTTTGTGCAGGTCTAAAGGCCTACTACCGATTTTATAAAAATCTTTGAGAAAATTTTCCTGCACAGATTATGGTCAATATTAGAAAGTGAAGAAGTGATAAGAGTTAACTACAATCAAGATATGTCTAAGTTTTTCGACAATAACTCAGGTTCCACATGGCTCACTCTTGGGACCGGTTCTATCCTGGTCTACCCTGCTGACCTACCTAATCCAGACAGTATCACAGTTGCGTCATATGCAGATGACACGGCAATTCTGGCGGTTGACGATAGCCCAAATACAGCCTCGGAGAAATAAGAATCAGCATTTGGCTGCGAAAATAGAGAATAGAGGTAAATCCGACGAAGTCCAGCCACATAACGTTCTCGATGAGAAGAAATCTTTGCCCTGAAGTTCATTTCAACGGTTTCAGAATACCTCATGCCAATAAGTTAAAGTAGATGGGCGTTTATCTTGATTGCCATTTAACTTGGAAAGATCATGTAAGGGAGAAAAGAAAGTTGCTTGATATTAAGTTTAGAAAGATGTACTGGACACTGGGTAAAGGGATCGTGACATTCTTTATCCAAACAATATTCTGCTTTACAAGGCTTACTTGAAGCCGGTATGGACTTGCGGCACTGTTGAACACTGGAACACAACTACTAACAAAAATGTGGAGATCATTCAACGGTTAGAATAAAATACTAGAATAAAATACTACGGAACATAATCCAAGTGCTGTGGTTCACGAAGAATACTAAGATCTACGACTGCATAGGCATTCCATACGTTCGAGAAGACGTTGAATGTATAAGAAACAGAAGTTAGTTTCGAGATATATGTCCAGGTTGGAGAACCATGTTACTCATGTACAATTGAATTTACTAGACAACAGTGCGAACGTTAGGATGCTGAAAACACTTCATGTGCTTGATCTAGTTGATGGCCGTTATGATGATGATGATCTGGCTTGTTGACGATAACAGTTCGTATAATTTTTTTTGTTTTATTTTCGATTATTGAAATTCATGGATGCTAACATTTGTTATTTATCTACGGTTGTTTTAATATTTCATTTATTACATTTAGAAATTTAACTATATTCAAAGGCACTATTAAATATTATGTTATTTCATAGTCAGTAATATTTATTCGTAGCATTTATCATATTAATTGTTTTTCTACTCGTTGAAGATTATCATTGGAGATCCTCTTTCAAGTGAAATAGTCTGTCATACGACTTAAAGTTTCAATATAAAGTGTGATTGTAAATAAAGAAATACAGCAAAAAAAGTCCTAGAAAAGGTTAGAATCTTTATACGGATTTGAATACTAAACAGTAAGTAGCAGTGTATTTTGATAGTAGGCATTCAGTTAACTACCGTCTCAGGAATGGTCGGCCTGAATCTGTACAAGATTACAAGTCATTTACATGTAAATATAAAAATCATTCTTATTTCATTGGGCCACTGGGGAGGGGTTTGCTTATTTTTCACTAGTTGAACAGATTGCAATGTACACATTAGGAAAATGAAGTAAAAAAAGAATTTATTTTCGTTTAAGAAAATGAAAAATGTTAAAATTTTTATTAAGTTATGTAACTATTAGTAACACTAATTTATTTTCTTAAAGCAGTGACAGTATTTTTTTTTTATTATAGAAATTGAATCACAAAAAGCTGAACATGATTTTAATCGAATCCAAACATAATTAATAAGCCACGTTATTAACTTCAGATACCGTCAATCAGACTTAGGATTTTTCATATGTTTTTGAGTAATATGTTTGAAACCTTTACTAAAACAATTTTTTTATTTAATAAAAATTTGTAGATTTTGTCCGTTTAATACTCTTAAAATTAATCATTTTCAACTTTAATTAATTTGTTTTCTAAAAAAGTTAAGTTATGTTTTACACATATTCTCGTAAAATATCAGTAAATTTGTTAAAATAAACCTGATTTTATGTTCAGATTCAGTGTTACGGAAGAAATATTAACAATAAAGATAAAAAACAACATATCGTCTAAAGTAGTATTACAAAATATTTATTGATTTACAATATTATTATACTAAACACTCTCATGAAATAGTTTATATCATACTTTTTATTACATAGGTGGTCTCAATATTGGCTTAACAGGGATATATTCAATATTTGGTCATTCATCCATGATACTCCCCTCTAAGTTCGTTTAGCGTCATCCTACCGTACAGTGAAGATATGATTGAATTTCGTTTGTGTAAGGGAGTACACAAGCAAATGTGTCTATGCCATCGAAAGGAAAATCTGAAGACATGAAGAATTTAATATACAGTAGGAAAAATAAAAAGAAATCGTAGGAAATTGTTGCTTTATATTGTATGCATACATTAATGCGTATATAATACACATATATGCACAAAACCATGTTATGGAAAAGGAATTTGTTTACTAGAATTTCACGGTGACAAATCGATATGAATCAAGCTATAAAAAAAGTCTGAAATATCAATCTTCTTTTTTAGCTATAAATAAGACTTTAGTTTATTTTAGTAATTTCTGTTAGTAATTGTTCCATTGGTTTAAAATTAAATTGAAGTTGAGGTTGAAATTGAAAGTTTGTTATACTTTCATGCAAAAAACTACTCAACCAATCGAGCTGAAATTTTGTATCATCATTGGTTTAATAGCTGGAAAAATTTTGGCCGTTTCGAAAAGTTTCACAGTTTCAAGATTGGTGGTCGTTTAAATATTTTGCAGTAACAACCGGATTATGTTCGTTCCTTTTTTTTTGTTTAACCTCCGGGTCTTCCGTTAGGTATTGCTTCAGAAGATGAAATGAAGATGGATATCATCTACATCCTGATAATCTACTTATAATATTTACTTGATTAAAATTTCATGGAATTTTAGCTACAATTTTTCAAGTTTATTAACAATAATTTATATTATTTTCATTAATTTTACTAGAATTCTTACTGCTACATCAAGAGACGTCTTTTAGGTTAGTTCAGGATAACCGCGATTTACTACAGAACTAATCATTACGAAATTTTAATTGTAGCATTCTTATCATTCCCGGATTTTTTACCGCTGGTTTAACATCATCAATATCACTACTTCATTAACAAAAAAAAAGGTATAAATAAATAACCTACAAATTTTTTTGCTAAATTTAATGGCATTTACAAGTCATTTCTAAGATCTGTCAGTAGGGAACTTCTTAAAAATCACAGCATGAAATGTCAACGGTATTTTGCACCGGCGAGAGGAACTGAAGACGCTATTTACTCGAAAAAGCTGGAAATAGTCTTTACCTCAGAATCCTACTTTCAGATCGAAATTTTTTGTACGTTTGGGGTTTCAAAATATATGCTACGAGCCATCCTGATGGAAATTCCCATTGAGGTACCGCTATTTTTATAAGAAGCCGGATAAAATATGTTCAGGTTCCTCTTCTTTCAGAGACTGCTCATATTCACGCGATGTATAGGGTGAAGATATTGGACTGGCTATATTGAGTGACTCAGGCTTTGTGCAATCTATTATCCACCATGGCACGCTCTCTCTGTAGAAGTGTTTTGTGAGACTTTAACAGGCTCGATAATATATTCTTCGCAGGGGATGATTGTCATTCGAAAAACTTATTCTGGTGGTCCCGTCTAACAATTACACGTGGAAGAGCATTGAAACTATATACAGAGAGATTGGTGGTTGAATGTAATCACTGGGCTTGAACCCACTTACTGACCTATGGATCTCACATACAGATCTCCGGCTTACTCGATATTTTTATCAGCTCGGGCATTTCGTCGTTTTACACCGATGTGCAGAATGTTTGCGATTCTACTTCTGAGCATTAGCCTATAATTCTTACCATCAGTTCAATGATTATACATACAATAAACTCCTCTATGACAACAAAAACCTAATCACAACGGGACAGGATGAAGGCCGAGTTTCCTTTGGATATTCCACTGAAGTGGGGAGATGATATGTAGCAGCGAGATACTTAAGATCAACAATGCGGGAGACAGTTTGGCGCTCCACGCCTACTGGGAAGTGTGCTGATCTGCAGACAGGGACTACCCGAGGGAAGTGTTGGACATGATTTCTGACGAGAATCATAAATCAGGTCCAACACTTTGAAAAATGGTCTATTATCTTGAATAGAGCAGCCCTGCAGGGCTGCTCAGAGGTTAAGAAGATTTTTGAGGAAAATCAATAACGAATCATTCAGTGATTTAGTTGAAAATCTATCTCCTCTCAAGAGAGACGATTACTCATTATAAAAAGTTACGAAGAAATTCGGGCAGCCATACCTCTGATTTCCTCCTTTAAGGACTCCCGACGAATAGATTTGTGGCAACGTCGAGGAGGCCGAGCTGTTTACTAGACATATTGGCACGATGTTTCGGCAACATGATGTAATTGTAATTGTAATCACGTGATGAGTAATTTTTTGACATTTGAATAATCCGATCTTTCCCTGAGGTAGGTTCAACTCCGAGCCACCCAGGAATGCAGGATACTTGAGTTGTAGAGTCATCAACATACGATGACTTTCAGCCCATAGAAGACCACGATGATGCTTCTTAAAGGCTGTTTGGCACTGAGGCGTCAGGTTCGTATTTCAGTGTCAGGCCTTCATATTAAATATTTTTGTGTTCAGAAGTAGCTCGGGTGTTTTTTGACGAGAAATTAATTGCAGTTCAGGAAGCACCTTAATTATGTCGCAGAGAAGGCCTTCTTTGGTATTCGATGAGTGGCCAATCCTGATTGGGCTCTTAATTTTAAGGCTATGATTATCCTGCATACGGACATGTTCGATGGAATTATGCTATATGTGCGCCTGTTTGGGCCGATGGTCTAAATTTAAAAAATATTGGCATATATTATAAGAGCTCAACGCCTTATATTATTAACCTACCGTTACCGTTAATAATAGTGAAATAGTACAGTAGTACTATTTCACGGGAGGTAATCATGGTGATGCAGGAGGAGTGGAACCGATATATTTAATTGCGTCAGAAACGCAGCAGCGTTATGTTGCAAAGAAGTCAGATGAACTGACTTCAGGAAAAAATTGTATTGGAATCGATGGGATTCTGACTGAGGCAAGAACTGGGCTGAGCGATGACTTTTACTGAGGTTCTGAAGATGACCTCCGGTAAAGTCCACTACGTCCGGAGGGGGTTAGGCGAGGCGACCGAAACTGCCACATGGAGGGTGTCTTCACCTACGGGGGTCAGAAATCCAATATTTCTGAGTCTGCACATAAGACCATTCTCTTTGAAAGAGGCACCTAGTGAACTGAGGGAGACAGAAAAAATAAGAAAGGCTGCTGGGTTCGACTTTATAACGTGTAAGATGTTATGTACGCTGCCGTTTTTGGCTGTTACATAAGAAACTAGTAATTTGGAAACTTTTTACATAGAAACTTTCCTTTGGAATGGAACGCCTCTCAAATGACTATGATCTTAAAGCCAGGTAAACTCTCACAGACAGTTTATTCTTGATTAGCTCCTGCCAATTCTATCTAAGAGCTGCGAGAGTTTTTTTTTCTTTTCTTTAGCCTAATTTGGGGTTTGAGAATGTAATATCATCCATCAATTTTATTTTATAAGTGATAACTGAACTATAGAGCAAACCAATAGATTATATAATGTTATTATTGGGTGTCTTGAGCAAAAGAAATACTGCTCCACGTCGTTTTTAGACGTACAACAGATCTTCGACAAAATCCATGGATTGATCTAGTGGTGAACTCATCGCAAATCAGCTGATTTCAAAATCGAGGGTTCTAAGGTTCAAATCCTAGTAAATGCAGTTAGTTACTTATATACAAATTTTAATACTAGATCGTGGATACCGGTGTTCTTTGGTGGTTGGATTTCAATTAACCACACATCTCAGGAATGGTCGACCTGGGGCTGTACAAGACTACACTTCATTTACATTCATACTCATCCTCTGAAGTAATACCTTACGTTCCTTCGGAGGCTAAACAGAAAAAAGAGATAGGCCTTCGACAAGATTTGGTTACCCAGCCTGCCTTCAAATTGAAATCTTTCCTTTCTAAATTATTATTTTATTCTGAAAAGTTACTTATATGGTCACTTCTCGCAGATAGGTATTATTAAGACTTATTTAACGTCTTGGAAAATACCTTGGGGGAACCGCATGGTCGGTATTATGACCGGTTTTTCCTGGTATATACTGTTGATCTTCCTTTCCCAGGATCCATTACCTTGAATCGTATGTGGATGATATGGCGATCTTAGCAATTGACGATGACCGGATTGTAACCTCGGAGAAGCTTCAGTCGATATTGGGTGCAATCAGTAAGTGACCGCACAAATGGAAGATTAAAGTCAATCCGACGAAATCTATCCACGTTATCTTCACGACTAGAAGAGGAGACTGCCCTCCAGCTAACTTGGATAGAGTTTTAATTCCTCACACAGCTAACGTAAAATATCTTGGCTTACACCACCTAGATAAACGTATGACGTGGAGGGGTGATTTATTAGAAAAAATAAACATATTGAACAGAAAATTCAGCATATGCATTGGCTAATGGATGGGGATTCTTATCTTTCTAAAAAGATCCTTCTGTATCTATAAATAAGAAATTCAGCTCTGGGAACGAATAGTAATAGCGATACTAAAGGGATCCAAAGATATTGAGGAAAGTGACCCAACCCCCTTGGTTCATCAGAAATTCCGAAGACATTAACACTGGGGGATCCCGTGAATTCGGGATGAGATTGACAGTTTCAGTCCTAAGTACACAGTTAGACTAAAGAGACCTGTAGATTCCCTTACTTTGAACCTGCTAGAAAACCGTCATTTAGACAAATGAAAAGGGTTATTGAGTTGAATTTTAGTATTCTGAATCTTGGTAATCTTAGTAAAAGGGTTATTGAGCTGAACCATTATTAAGATTACTAAGATAATTCATCTTCGTTTGATATACTTTATGTTCCTTTTTTTGGCTCTTTTTGTACCTTGTACATTTACCTGTGTCTGTTTCTATTTTTTCTTTTAATTTTTGGTTCCTATTTATTGTTGTTATTTTAATGCTATAACTGTTTGACGTCTTCTTGCTTTAAAAGATTTTTTTCAACCTTTGAAAAGTTCGTTCGGTTTCAAATCACTTATTTATTATCATCTTGAAAGTGATTATCAGAATTTAAAACACAATTAAATAGAAAAAGTAATTAAAATATATAATCATTGTAATGCCAAAAAATGGAGAGATGAAACACCGGGACTTTTTTTGTGCCGGGAGCAAAGTCGTAGTAGAAAAATAGAATAACTTCAATATCTTCCTGACTTCATTAAGAATTTGATTTTAGGAACATATCTTTAATCTAAACAATTTACTTTAGCCTATAGGTTCAAATAGCGATAACCTTAGAGACTAACGGCCTACACATAATTAATGTAGCTCTGGCAAAGCCGAGATGAGGGTTGCTAGTTATCTATAAACAAAGTCTTGCAAAATAGGTATTTGTGAATTCATTTACGAAATTGCTCAATCAATTTTTTTTTACTCAAAAAAAAAAAAAAAACAGGACAATTTAATATTGATTCCACTAACATATTTTTATTATATATATATATATTTTTTAAATATTGTAATACTTTGATAGGAGAGTGAAATAACACTTTATATGTTTCCGTTTGTAGTTCACACAGACGTTTTATGCGTTTTATACCAGAAAAAGTAGAGAAAATATCAGAAAGTCTAGAAAAAAAAAATTGAAACAATATTGTTTTAATAAGGGAATAAAGAAAGTATTAATTATAATTAACCCCCCACCAGAAAAAAAAATTGTTTATACATGTTGAATCATATATGTCAAATAAAAAATAGGATGTGGTAAACAAATACTACTTATACGAATATGAGGATTTGAATAGGATCGTAAGTTTAATTCTATAAATTTAATTTCTTAAAATGGGAAATTATTTACAGTAATTTTTGTGGATTTTGAATACAACACATTTTTAACAGAAAATGATTGATGAATTTAAAATATAATCAAAACCTCGTTACTACGTGGTGAATATCAACCGTCAAACCATGCAGATTAAATATTGTAGTTGAAATATTTCATAATTTACTGAAAGTCATTATTTTTAAAAATTTTATAATACAACCTTTTATCAACTTATGTACACTAATCTTAGGGCCTTATATCTATCTATCTTAAGGCTCTACAAACACGAAAAGTTTTTTCGTTTGACAAATCTATCAGTCCAAACTGATCATCTCAAACTCAAGCGAGTATTGTTTACCCACGTAACATCAATCTTCATATAGTCTTACACATTTTACAGCGTTAACGGTACACAGAAATGAAATTTAACGTTTTTTACCTCTCTATTTGTATATTATTAGAATTTTTTTTTATTAAATTTTTTGTTAAATATCCGAGCCATTTCCCGTATAACCCCATAATTCTACGAAATATTGTACAAAAAGCATTTTGCAGATTATTTATTTTTTAGAAAATAAAAAAAATTCTTATCTGTTATTGGTTCTATTTTTTTTACAGAAAAACACTGTAAGCACTGTCTTTCTCTTCATGGTTGTAACACGTTTAGTTTATTATTTGCCAAAGTAAGGTTTAATACTTGAAATTTTACAATAGAATCTAACAAGAATTCTTTAAGTTGTGATAGCAAATACATAACAAAACAAAGGAAAAACAGCTGGATAAAAACCTTGCGAACCTCTACCTTATCTCGACTATAGGTGCTCGATAGATTCGGTAGCTAAAAGAACTTGCTGATGACGGAAATGAGAAGCGTGTTTGCACGAGTGAGCGCACACACAGAACGAACATCTGCGCTGAATTTAATAGAAACTTTTATTTAATTTTCAACGGTCTGTACAAAGAAAAATACATAGATACGGTCTATTACTGTTATAAAGAGAAATACATATCATTAGAATGTTACTGATACTTAATGTTGTATAACATAAGTTGGTTTCAATTATAGATGATGAAGTTTTTTATGTAGATTTTTTTTGGAATAATAAAATAAGAGAAGTGACGTTAACCTTCGTTTTGAAAATACATTACAGTACATTATACATTTTATGAATAAAATGTATATTTTAGATTTCTTGCTTGATTTGATGGATGATGAACGAGTAAACTTGTCATAAACGCAGTTGAAGTTGGTAGAATCTGTGTCGTTACTCTACTCGTTTGGTACAAGCGACAGAGGTAAAAAAAATAAAACATGTAGTATGTAGGTAGCTTTGATCTTTTATTAAATTACTTTAGTAATGGAAAATTCATTTATTAGTTTAAATGCATGAAATTTATTATATATTATGGCTATAAAACGTTTTACTTATTATAAACAGAAAAAGAAAGTATTCGATAGTTTAACACTAATTTGATAAAACGGAAATTTTATATAATGTGCATGTTTGAAAAGTACACATTTTCTGAATTTTTTAACACCCAAAGCTTCGTGTTTTAATTTTTGTAACACGTATCTTTCTGTATGTATCGGTAAAAAATTTATTCAATTAAAGATAATTTTCAATTCATTCAAATCTCTATAATCTTTTTTTTTATACAAGAAAAATTACAAAACGAATAATTTTTCCATATTTTGTCCATTATTGTTACTTGCCTAACTGTATTATAAAAAAATAATATTACATTGGTATGCAGCAAGTCTGAGTAATTACTAAATACACGAATAATAAATAAAATTCAATTTTTTTTTCATTAATCAACATAGCCTACTTCATTATTTAAGCAAGAATACATAATAAAACTTCATTTTTTGAGATGTAACATACTATTTCTAATTCAAATATTTTTTTCTAGAATTTAAAATAAATCTGGAAATATCATTCAGGTATAATTCTTTTTAAACGGGGAAACGGATAAAGCCAGATAATTAACTAATAATGTTATAAAAACACCTTTGAATAAAGAAACGTATTCATTTAATTTAGTACAGAATTTAAAGATTATATAAAACCGTTCATAGCAATTACTTACAATCGCAACTTTAGTTATAAACACAAATTTTAGCACTGGTTATGAAATATTTTGTCACTCGCCTGAGAGCTAATCATAATGCAAATTGTTGACTACAAATCTGAAGGATGAACATGTTTAACCATTCGGAATAGGTAGATTAGTTGGAAAATCGCAGTAATATTTACTATAGACATCACATCCCAACCAGTCTGTACACCTCTGTACTGATTGGTCTTGACTATGTCACCCTTTTACAATACACTACATATACAATTATTTAGAAAAAGACATATTTTCAAAATTAATTCCGAAAATAATCATCAAAATTTTATTGCAATTATAATCCAAACATCCAAAACGCTTTCCGTTGCCGTTCAGCTAGTAGGACAATAAATAAATTCAAAAAAAGTTGAAATTATATGTACTTTTATTTCTGTACGATGCAAACAGTTAGATGCTAATTTGTAGATCTAAAGTTAATGTGATGTCGGTTTATAATTTATTAAATATTTTAGTAACAGACGTATTATATTAGTATACATTTTTCTCTTCCATTACATCTCTTTATCCAACAAGCATATAATTTTAATAATAATTACACAACGTAGGTACTTTAAAACGAGTATCACCAATGGAAAACATAAGATTATACACACCTGTTTGTTTCGTTCACTTAAATAACTTACCCCTCTATAAACTTTTAAATCTATTGTCATTTAAATAAAACTTTACTAAACTAGTAAACCGGTTTACCAGGGTGAAATATAAAATAAATTATTTTCTCATAATTCATAAAATAATATTTTTTTATTTATTTGAGACACTAGACATTAAGTTCAACATTTTGTGTAAAAATGTAATTGTTAGACTTGTTTTAATGAAACCGAAAACGATGATTATTTAGCCTTATTCAGCTATTTCTCTCTCACATTTCTTTATTTATGTATATATAAGCGTTCGCGCTAATAGATACAACCAAGGTTCTGTCATCTAGCGAATCATCCTATACGGAATTCCTTCTGTCTACTAGTTCAACGATCCACCTTCTTCTCGACAATTCTAACTTATACAATCCGACTATGTACTCCATTCAAACTGGTTGTATGCATGGACTTTTTTTTATTTTTTAAGCAATAATTTATAAGAACCCATCATTCATACTTTTTCTCATTACTATTTACTTCCAATCTTTCAATTTACTTACTCTTTTTGACACGTTTTTTTTGTATTTTTTTAGCTCCATTCCATTACATTTGAAAAATTTTTTTTGTCAATAAGACAATTTTACATTTTTATAATTGTTTAGGACTATTAAACCATTTCAATGTTTTCGGTTACTCTGTCTTCTAGACAAATTCTTCTAGTATAACTGCTAATCCACATAATAATATGTTAAATACCGATAGCATTCTGAAAACCTATCCTAGGGTGGTCCCCCACCCAGGGGGGGACCACCCAATGAGTCTCTGCGAGTTCTTTCTTTTCTTCCTAACAATAGTTTTCTCTATACAGGTACATTTTGGGCTTTATTTTACCAAAATAATTCATTTTTCAAGTTAAAACTACCAATTTTCAATGAAAAAATTTTTAACCCTGGAGTAAAGTTGTCTTTATTTCCAATTGTTAATTTTTTTAAATATTAATTTTAAATAGTATTCAGTCACTTAAGGAATTGAAAAAGAACAAAACTAAGAGGATTTATACAAATCTATAATAAATTCTATAACAAAAAAAGGATAAATCTAAATCGCACCTGATTTTTTTCATATTAAAATTCAAAAATAAAGTGCAGCTTAGATTCGAGCAAATACGGTGTGTGTGTGTGTGTGTGTGTGTGAAAAATCTGATCACTTAAAATTTAAAGTTAATATTATTACCTTTTTTTATATTACAGATTTTCTTACAAGGAAAATGAACTTGGCAGTTGTATGATTATAATGATCTCGTCTTTGTTATATCTTAAATTTATAAAATAAGACATATATAGTGCATACAAATATAGTGCTCTTCAAATCTTTGAGTACTATAAAAATATGAAAATTATATAAATGTTGTAAATATTTCAATAATTTAAGACATTATTAAATCTACAAAATTGATGTTATGAAATTCGTCTACGTAAAATTATTTTTAAATACAACATTTTTTCCCTTCTAGATATTTGGTTAGGATATGTTATTGTTTGAAAAAAATATTGTAAACTAGAATATTATTTGTTTTTTTTTTTAAATAAAAAAATTATTCTATGAAAAACTTAAGAGATACTGAATTTTTTTTTGTTACTTTTTATACAAATTTTTATTTTGGTTGTTGAAAATAAAATGGATGAAGTTAGTTTGATAAGTGCAGTGGCGTACAAATGAAGGGGCTGTATGAAAAAGGGAATTATGAGTGGTGGGTGATGTGTAGGAACGTTGATGGAGCAGAAGGGGGGTTTGGTCATGAGTAAGTAGGTATATGGTGGGAGTAAGGGATGTTGAACGAGCAATGAAGGGGGGGAGTTTACAGAGACTAGCATCACCTACCCCCACTCATATTTCCTCTCTCTTCTCTTCCTTATCCTGAGGCTATACATCCTAGTTTTCCCTAGTACAGTACACACTGCATTCATGCATAATGTATTAAGGATCTAAGTACTGCGGAATGAATTATGAATTGTCTACACATACAACGAAATATGCTTGTCTAATTTATTCACACGATGTCCGCGCCTAAATATACACACTTCAAAACACAACACTGTTACAAACCTTCTATTCCACAGCACAGTTTTGCTTTAACTCAAATATTAATAATTATCTCATGAAAAACGATATACGAAAACTTATGTTTATATGTCATACGTTACGGTTTAAAACATCCGAAACCTATTAAATAACACATACATCAACAAGAAATTGTAATAACGAACTGGTAATACTATTTTATTAGTAGGAAATAAATTTTAATTTTTATTTGTACCAGACTTATCTATTTCAAATGTTATCACCAGCGTGTTTCCCTATGAAAGATGGTATGTATATTATTCTGAAAATTTGAGTTTTTCAAGAACAATTATAGAAGTTTGATAGAAATGTATTATGACAACTGTATTGATAAAAAAAAGAAATTATATTTTTGCAAACAGTTTTAAAACCTGTGGGAGATTTTCACAAAATTATTATACACAATCTTGCGCATTTCTACACAGGAAGACCTTTTCTTTAATTTGACATTGTTTTAATATTTTTTAATTTGCTTTAATATTGCTAACAATAGATACTACAGATAAAGAATCGTTAACCTTCCAATTTGCAGATTATAATAAATCACGCTTTTAATCTGACCCGTTAAAATTTTTTCGACCTTAAATTGAGCGTAATTCAAAAACGACTCAGCCAAACATCATAAAATTTTCACACGCACAACTTCAGATACCCTTCTACAGTGTCTTAACGAAATTTATTAGGTAGTTTTGGAGATTTTGTAGCCAAAATCATTTATACATAGGGCTATCATATATATATATATAAATATATACATGTTTTTAAGAAACCCCCAATTTAAGGAATTTTCGTACTTTTTATATTCCTCAAAACATAAAAAAAAAAAAAAAAACACTCGTTTTCATCCTCACTCACATCGTGCGGCCGAAACCCATACCATAATTTTCTTATAAACGTCGATAAAATAAAAAATTAAATAGCCCTTGCATTTATATTGTCCAATATCTTATCTTAAAAATCGTGAATTTCTTAATCAATTATCTCATGTACAATCTATATGGTATAAAATTTTAATAATTTTTGTTTTGCATAAAAAATTTTTACATATTACTGCAATTGATGAAACGATTTTCCAACATTTTTTTATCATTTTAATTTTTCTCATACGATCGCCAACCAACCACATTAGAAATAGTTGCGAAGATTATCTGTGAAATGTCAAGATTTTGTTACACATTAAACAGATTATTAAAAGATATATCTATACTGAATTATGTCCCTGACCTTAGCGGTTAGAGGCAGAGGAAAGATGAAAACAAAGAAAAGATCCGGAACCGGTGAGCGGACTTGCCATGCCGGACGTACTGCCGGTAGGCGGGGAGGCTCATTAGAGTCGCAAGGACACTCCCCTGGGCTGAGGGGCTGAGTAATGCTTGATTGTTGAGCCGGCCCAGGGAAGCAGAAGAACAAACCAAAGAAGAAATTGTTGATTTTAATTATTATTATTTAATAAATCTAGCATGACATTTAGAGTGAATATTTAAAAAATATTTTTCCGGTTTTTTATTTTACACGCAGATTATCTTTTCCACTTAATTTTAACCAGACCTTTTCTTTTCATCCGGAGGTCCCGGGTGAATCTCAATCAGGCATAGTATTTTCACACGTTATAAAAATTGTCTTGCATCTCATCCTCTGAAGCAATACTAACGGTGGAACCGGAGATTAAAAAAAAAGAAAAGAAAAAAATACCTTTTCTTTTACCATTATACTTTTTTTTTGTAATCAGCAAGTGATATATTTAGAAAATTTATGAAATTCATCCATCTAATAGTGAAAATATTTTGCTTTTAAATTTGATTAGTCAGAAAAATATTACCAAAAAAGTATAACTATTGCTTGCAAACCAACAACTAGCTCTTTTTATCGTTCTCAATTTATCTTAAATTTTTAAGTGACTTTTGGACATTGTTGTTAGTTTACTTGTATATAAATTTGAAAATCGTCATTTGACGCGATGCTTTAGATAAGTAATTCAGCTGTTGTGAAAAAACTTTATAAAAATTTCTAGTTACGTTTTATAAAATATCTAACATACGTTAATTATGAATTTAAAAAAAGAAAAGAATTTATTTAAAGTAGTTACTTCATATAGGAGAAATATGAGTAATTTTGTTACTACATTCGATGAATTATTACTACATTAATTTAAATCTGTGTGGTATTTTTGTTAGAACAACATAGGGTTTGTTTTCTATAACCAGTTTTCCAGCTACTGCCAGATCTGGGTGTGTATGTATAGATAGCAACTGCAATCAAGGCTATCGGCTAGGCAGGACTAACGTAGCTGCAGATGTAGCGCAATATACAATGTGCAATGTTCGAAGCGTATATATATAAACATGTAGTCTTGAACAGACTCAGGTAGACCACTCCTAACCCACCGGGTTGGTCTAGTGGTGAACGCGTCTTCGCAAATCAGCTGATTTGGAAGTCGAGAGTTCCAGCGTTCAAGTCCTAGTAGACAGTTATTTTTACACGGATTTGAATACTAGATCTTGGATACCGGTGTTCGTTGGTGGTTGAATTTCAATTAACCACACATCTCAGGAATGGTCGAACTGAAGCTGTACAAGACTAGGATTAATTTACACTCTTACAAATCATTCTCTGAAGTAATACCTGAACGGTAATTCCCGGAGGCTAAACAGAAAAAAAGAACGCTCCTGAGTTGTATGAATAATTGAAATCAACCACCGCAAAATACCGGTATCCACAGTCTAGCATTCATTCATATCCATATAAAAGCAGATCAATTTAGACATGAACTTTAGAACTCTCGACTTTGAAAATCAGCTGATTTTGCGTTGACGAGTTCAACCACTATATTAATCCGGCGGCAAAATAACATACGCGTAATTTCTTAAAATTTAATTTATATTTTTAACATTTTGCGTGAGTCTATTTACTCATAAATCAAACATTATAACAATAATAATAATAAATCATACAGAATATTTTCAAACATCAGACTTTTTTTTTGTGTGTTAGTTAAATCTCCTGTTCTGTTGGGCCGGCTCAACAATCAAGCGTTACTTAGCCCAGAAGAGTGTTCTTGCAACTCTAATAAGCCTCCCCGCCTAGCGGCAGTACGTTCGGCATGGCAAGTCGGCTCACCGGTTCCGGATCTTTTTCTTATTTTCATCTTGCCTCTCGAACGTTATGTTAGCTTTTTTCCCCTTAAAGTAACTCCTCCCACTTCTTGTAATCCACTTCCTTTGCTTGTATAACCTCAGTCTCGAATCTCTCTATTGTCAGCCAGTCCTATTTACCTCACAACATATACTTTGTTATAGATTCCGGGGTAATCTCTTGTATATTATATCGCCGTGTTTCCTCCTCAGTCATGGTCCTATCTCAGGAATATACTTCATGTCCACGCTCCAGTTGTAGCGTCGTTCCACTTCTCTTGCCATTCTTGCAGCATCAAATTAAACCTCAGACTACCGCGGATGTTACTAGTAATTAATTTTATCAAAATCAAATGTTATTTCTTTCCAACCAAATAAAAATCCTTTCTTCTTTCATCGATATTATTCATAAACATTCGTTCATCTTGTTTTGAACAAAAACAGAAGATTTTTCTAACAAAGCGGCAAAGTTATTTCTGTTGTAAAGAATATGTTACTGCAGAGATATTTTTTATTGGTATGTATTTGAATTCCGTTTTCCTGGAAAATATTTCATATTAAATTTGATACACTTTACTTGTAATTCTATACAAGAAATTTTGTCCGAGAATAGTTATATACCATTTTATTTACGTTACACATTGCAGGTTTATGTATGCTAGGTAAGTAAAATGTAAATGAATTGTAGACGAGTTACTTAGAGTATGAAAAAATTATATTTAATAAACAAAATCATTGTAAGAAATAAAATAATTACAACAAAAATAACTGTTGAAAAACATACTGAGAAGATTAATTCACTGCAAACAATTATAGTTTTTAATAAATTCATTGTAAATATATATTTACCGTTATATAAAAATATAGATTTCTATACTATAAAACATTTATAAATTTTATTATTTTTTACTAAATCTGATTGAAGGCTAAATTTATTATGGTAAAATTCATATCCTATATCATTGTTTATGAGACTAACATATGTTAAATGTAATCATAAAAAGATATTTTTGGATAAACTAGAAAATATGGTTGAAAATCGTAAAGCATATACTGCGTATGATAGAAAACTTGAAAGGTATTATTTATAATTTCAATAACATTTTTATTAAACTGTAAAAGAATTTTTTAAACAATTTTCAATATAACATTGTTTAAGTGCAAATATATCTCATCTCTTTACAGTTCTGGTGAATATATACTGTAAAATAGAGCCTGAATAGAATACATATTAAAATGTAAATTCATAAAGAAATGAGTAAAAAGGAATTTTTGTATTTTACGGTTACAGTTTTTAAATTTTATACAGGATTTAGGTTTGTGTCATGAAAAAAGATGTACAGTAAAAAACCGAGTACATGTCTGCACGGATAATATGATATAAAAAATTTAAACTGAAAAATATTAAATATTTTCATTTTACATACATACTTGAAATATATAAAAATTAATGAAAGCTATTGCTCACAGATAAAACAATTGTACGACATAGTTTGTTATAATCCAAATTACAATTGCTATAGCTGGTAAATCTCTAGCTAAACAATATGTATATATTTTTGCTACTTTTTGTAGATTTATTATTTAACCTAAATTATTTTACATGAAAATAAATCTAACTATTTAAATTTTAAAAAAATGATTACAATAAAGCGTATATGACGATTATATATATAAAACCGGTAAACGGATCAACCAACTGGTATTGATTTAATAATTACTTTTAACTGAGCTCTGTAAAAACGTCTTGCATTCGCATTAGAAAATAATAAAGAATAATACCTGCGACATTAAAAAAATTCTACTATTTATGATATTCAGTCCATGAATCGATTTTTCAATGCGATAGATCTTAATTCTTCAAACTTCATTGTGAGTTGAATGTTCTTAACTGGCCTACTTATATTAATAAGGTAATATACTGTATTATGAGTTTAACTTACCAGCGTGGTTCATAAATGAAAAAGGAGGGGAAAGCAAAATGTTCACACATTGTCAAAAAAAATGTTAATACAAATTTTTGAGAAAACCAGTGAGTGCTTTATGATGTATTCTTTAGATGAAATTTTCAGACTTTTCATAATATAAAGTGCACAAAATTGTTAATTGAAAAATAAGCGATTGCAATATGTAGGCAATGTATGTTCATTAATCAAAGGATAACATGCAATATTGGAAGACTACGAGAAAATAGAAGTGGATTTTTTTCTAATATCCTGACTTTTGATTAAATTTATTGATCCTTATGTCAATGTAGAATCTAAACCTCAACTGATGGAAAGGCGTCATTCAAGTTTACCGGAAACAAAACGATTTAAGTGAACTTAGTAGGGACGAAAGATCATATCCAAGTGATCCAGCTTTTCAGAGATGATATTTTTAAACAAATTTTGTTAGAAAAAATGACTGGGGGAAAATGACGGGTTTCAAAATTGAAGCATTTTATTTAGAACTAATTATTGATTATAATTGTCTAGCGTTTAAGCACAAAAATACAACAACTTTTTTGCTTCTTCAATCATTTAAATGCATCGTTAAGAAGCTATCTAAAAATATTAGATAATCATTTAAAAAATAATTACATTTTTATATTCCAAGGAGATGATTCAAGTTTATTTTGCGAGAACATCGAGCAAAAAAAAAATAAATAAATAAAAAATTACTTTAATAGAAACTAAAATGTTAACCCTTTAAATACACTTTTAAGTCTGCGCAATTGGTATGGTACGTAGACAACTGATGATTTATAATTATTATTATTATATGAGGTTAGGAGGGATCTAGGCATCTTGTTTGACAAAGTACTTTTAGTAAAACGTGTGAAGAAGTTAGTAAGGCTAGGAGAATCCTTAATATCTTACAACGGATGGCGCGTAACTTTAGATTCGCGTAACTTTAGATTCTTGAGCACCTGTATGTATTTTTCTGTAAAAGTATTGTAAGGTCTGATCTTGAATTTTCTAGTCGTCTGAAATCCAGACCGAGAGTACATCTCATTTACGATTGAGAATGTTGAGGAAAGATATCAGGCTTAAGAGAAAGTTTCATTTCCCATCATCTAACACTTAATAATTTATTCATCAATAATTCGACCTCCTCGTATTGCTGATAGAAGACTTTTCAGGGATGCCCTGCACTTTTATCGTCTACACCACAGTACAACTGAACAAGAAATGTGTATTTCGCTGTAATCGCTTCAATCTTCCATAAGAAATCATAAATTGTTTCAAGTCCATCTAAAACCTTATCTATATCCTAATGAAAAATATAAGGATAACTAATTCACTTAAAAATATGATCGACGTCTTTAATTTAAATAAAAATGAGTTCAAGAAGATCCTTCGAGTAGTGATAGGGAAATGAGTTTCAATGTTGCATCCCATGAACAAAAAAAAATTTGTTATTCTGGATTATCTAATTAATTCTTAAATCTTTACTTTCTTTCTTTCTTTAATCAACTTTAATTTAATTACTTCGTTGTATGCCACTATATAAGGCTGCGGACAAAGAGCCAACAAAAGATTTATTTAAACTCTTCTGCTGCGTTAATTCCAGTCCCCTATGCTTTTCTTGCTCCTTGGTGTATTCGGTTCCATTCAGGATATTAAGGATCGTTGTAGAGATGGATAAAAAATATATATAAATAAAAAAAATTGTCTCCGTTTATATATCAGTTGTTAAGGTTGTAATTAATAGTATCAATATATAGTCTTAATAATAATAATAATAATAATAATAATAATACAATATTTCATCTTTTAATATTAAAACGGAAATTATCAACGTATACTAGTGATATATACGAGTATTCATGCAAAAATTGTTAGATTTTACTACTGCAAAAGATAGATGATAAATATAAAAACAAATAATCCAAGAGAAGACAATAACAAATTGACACAATTTAGCAGTGAGTGCAACATAAATTTAAAAACAAAACAATTATTCATAAATTCTAGTTTTTTGAAGGAGATTCATTTAAAAAATTCTGATATTTCTCGTAAATCTACTTGTATCAAATTCGTTTTGAAAATAAAAATAATGAATTTTTATAATCTACTTCCATGTGAAGAAGCTTCCACAAGAAGAAATGGAATTTATGAGGAGGCAAGATTAAATATCCCCGATATATATCTTCTCATAATTGTGGTTGGAATCAAGAAAAATATATATACTTCAAGTTTTGCAAACATTACTATTTTCAGAAAATGTAAATTGAGATTAGTTAATAACCCAACCTCTTAAAATATTATGTTATAGAATCGTTCCATTTTAAACAAAGGAATATATGAATAAATCTTTTCTGCAAAGATAGATTTTATTTTTATTGTTTATTTTTTGTCAAATGTACACCATAAAAATGATCCCAAAAAATTTACGATTAATATTTGGATCATATTTGTAAGAGCATATATAATGTAATAAACACTAAATTTTAATAATACTTGCTAATAAGTGATCTAATCAATCACGATAACGCCTTTTCACACTTTCTTGCCGTCAGTTTTTAAAAGTCTCAGTAATTATGATGATATTTTGATCACAGTCACTAAGGGCTGTAACATCTAAGCTGTAACCCGAACGCTAGTAATTTTTCCGTTTTTCTTAACATCCAGAAGCATGGTGCTTATAAGTTTGAGGAGAATGAATAATTAAAATCGGCAGTTCTAAACTGATTTAAATATCAGGCAGTAGGGTTTTATATACTTTCTCTAAACTGCGTAATACTTGACATGAAAAAAATCATCCAAAAACAACAAAGATTTTACAAAATAAAGTTTTTGAGTAAAAGTATTATAAATATCAGAATATGTCATTATAGAAGGAAAAACTGATGAAAGAAAACACTACGAGATTTTGGGAAGAGTTATTTTTAAGGAACGATTTGAAAGTGATTGGCGCAAAATTACGGCAGTTATCGTGTCCACAAGAAAGTGATATATATATAAACGTTTGAGCTAACGGTGGTTTTGGGGTACTTTTGGTGGAATTATGGTACTCATTACAATACGTAGCTCTTATGAAATCTACCTAAAAAATGTAAAAAAAAAAAACGGCAACAGATGTTTGAAAAGTGGGATAGAAAAGATTAGACAAAATTAAATATGGAAACAGAGGAAAAAATATTTAAGTACGATGGATTTTAAATGTTTTAGAACATTAAAATTTTTTAATTAAGAAATAGTATAATATATGAAATTACCGTAATTTTTAATGATCAAAAATTGGTTATTCATTCGATTCTTATTACGGTATTAAAAATTCTGAAATCAGTTGTGAATATTTTTAATATCATCCTTTTGTCTCCTAATTCATCAAACATTTGATTATTAAAAAAATAATAAATAATTTTGATAATGTCTTATTAAGAAAATATTCATGTAAAAATAGAAATCCTAAAATAATGTTACAATCTATAAAATCAAATTAAAAAAAAAATATATATAACTTATATATATATATATATATATATATATATATATATAAATTAAGTAAATCAATAATGAAAGCAAAAGTACACTATAAAAAAATATAATAAAAATTTGAAATTTAGAAGAGTAATCTGTATCGCGTTTTATTACAATAATTAAAACGATAGCAACATTTTGTGTTTTACGTAATGAGAATTTTAAAGTAGCCTCATTCCGTACAGCTTTTCACTAATTGCATGCAACAAACACAACATACACCGGTACAGGCGCGTTCACACACACACACACATACAACCACACAAAAGAGAAAAGCCACGTCTGAATTTATGGTACAGAAGTACGGTGTTGGAACAAACAGAACGCTTCTAATACTGGCGCACATCGGCAGAAAGCGCGTTTATTTCCTCTTGAACTTCTCTAACCGATACCACCACATTCTATTGTAGTCATTAACATTTCTCAACTAATTATAAACGTAACATATAACCGATATAGTCGATAATAATCAGTGCTGCCAACTTTTGTTTGTTAGATATTCATAACACTGAAGAAACAAATTTAATTATTATGTTATCTAATGAATAAAATCTTTTACAAACAGAATGAAATATAACACTGACATTATAAAGCAGAGGAAAACTACTCTAACCTGTTACTACGTTATAGTTCATAACGCTAAAGCACTGAATTTCAGTCGTACAATAGCTTTATTAAATATTAAAGATCATCAGACATATACAAACACCTCTACCTTAGTACATCCTTCATTACTGCAATGCCATTGTAATTTATTCTTGATTAACCAATTTGAAAAGTTCACTAAGATTAAATTAAGGTGTTTTCCAACTAATAATATATGAGGTAAAAAAATTGATTTTGTCATTATTTTTTAGTTGCACTGCTCCTTGTGGTATTCCACACTCTTAAATAAACAACAAAAATTTTAATACTTTCCGCATTAGGTAATTATTTTTTTATAGTAGAATAATAATTATATATAAAAAACGTTACCTATGATTTCTTCTTTGGACTGGGTATAATGAATGATGAAGTTTTATTATAAAATTATCATTATTATCATTCTATGTTTAAGTAAACCAAAATAAAGTTTAAAAAATTCAAAAATCGGTATCTTTTATTTTTTCTGTTTTCCAAAATCACCTTTGAAGAAACGTTTTTGATTTTTCTACGTTTACTATGTTAAATGGGAGAAACTAAAATTAATTTAACTGACAAATAAACTACTGACAGAAAGTTAACTAATTTTTTTTTTTTGGTGTGGGGGTGACATGATGAAATTTTATTGTAATATTATTAAAGTTTGTTATATAAATTTTAATAATATTAAAAGTCTTAAATAAACGAAAAATGTTTTAAAAATACAAAAAATCGGTATTTTTAAACTTTAATCGGCTCCTCCAACCCCATTATTTGCCCTAAAATATTGTATTTTTTTTTATACTATCACTATTATACTATAAAGATAATTAAAATTCAGTTAAAAATATTCAGTAAATAAAAAAAAATTTTTTTTTTTCTATTTTTGGGGTGGGAAGGAATTTTGGGGTAAACCATTTTAAAAATGGTAAGATAAGCACGTACTAAATTAACATAAAGTGGAGTTATGTTTAAAAAAATTTGAAAAAATTGACATCCAAACCCCCTCCCCCTTTCCACCTGGAAGTATTGACCCCATAATTTTACTAACAAATTACCCTACATCACAAATCTCTGTATAAAATTTCATCAAAATCAGTAGTTTATCCAGTCAAACGTTAAGAAGGTTCAAACAGGCCAATACACGAATGTGTGTCAAAAAATGGGGGAGGTAACATTCGTAACTATGTATATACGTACGTACGTAAGAATTTTACCTCCCCATTTTTTGTTTTTTTTGGGATCTCTGGGTCATGAAACGTCGATAAATGCAAAAAAACTCATATCCTATTTTTTCTAGATTACCTACCGTACTTTCTTCTTGCAGCATGTTCTTGGACTCAAAAATTAATTAATTCGACTGAAAATTAATAAGATTTTGAAAAAAATTTGAGTAAATATATTTCAATACGGGTTTTTTATTCTCTTAAGGGCAATAAAATATATAAAAGCGTATAAAGGTGTAAAAGGGAAATGATTTTATACCGAGGATATACGGTAAAATGAAAAAAAAAAAAATACAATTACGGGTTACTCTTATGAAAGATAACCTTAAAATTCAAAATTACTACTTTTTAGATACATTGTGATTCAAAGTAACTTGAGATTTAATCGTTTTTAATTTTAGCTATATTATTGAATTTCTTTCTTAAGTATTATTAAATAGTTACTAAAAGGGCATTTGTAACATAATTAATTTAACTCTTTAAAATATGCATAATTTAAATACAGAAATATTACATTAATTTTTATTTTAAATAAAAATTATGTCACTAGAAGAAACTAAAAAGCTGTATTATATCTGAATCAGAAGAGGTAGAAGTACTCAAGGTGTATAGCCCTAATATTATAATAGAGCTCGTTTCTAGGGCAGAGGGCAAAACGGTTACATATATCATTGTGATTTGAGGGGTAAATGTATACAATTCTAAATATATGTTTGTGTTTTTTATTTCTTTTTTTTATGATCATCGTTAAGGGATGGGACAAGATAGATTATTTTCAGTTGTGATGCCGGGAAGTGAGCCATCATTTGATTTGACAAGAAATCAGAATACAGATGAGTATATTGTATGTGTTACGAGTATTATGCTAATATTGTGTATAACTTGCGTATATGAACACCCCGTGTGTCTGGAACAACCCTCGATATCATAACATCGATACATCAATGTCCTCTTGCGACATCTAAAAACTTTTAGTTGGACAAACAAATCGATTTGTTTCCTATACTTTGTATAATAACAGTCATCAATGTTGTGCTATTCGAACAGTGACTCAGTCGGTAAACACGACTCTATACTTTTGAAATTCATATACAACAGTGATTACATTATAAAGTGATCGTATATAAATTTCCAGCTGTTTATAACTAATAAATGAATAAAAATATACGAAACACTTCTATGTAAAATTTAGTAAAATAAAATATTTTTTCATAACTAGAAAAATTATACGATAAAGTCGGGTTATCCAATACAATCTATTTTTAAGGTATAATATTTTAAAAAATAAATTAAGTCAAAATCGAATTTTGAAATAATTTGAACTTAATAGTTTGCTGCAGAGATATATTCTTTACTGTCTAAATTTCGACATCATCTCCCGTTAGTTTCTTAAAAAAAAAAGATGACAACAAAGTTGTTATACTGTCCTGGTATTTTTTATTTATTCTTATATAGTGGAAAAAATAGTTATACATGAAAAATTTTTTAAAAATCTTTATTTTTAAAGTTTGATCGGCTAATTATTTTTCTTTGGACTACTTGCATTTGCCTTTTTTTGTAGAGGTGGGAATCCATTTTACAGATGTCATATGGCAGTATCGGGGTTGCTGACAGGTTCCGCAAGATGTTGTTAAATGGGTATGTGTACCTGCGCACTACCGACTAAACCTACACTCTGGCTACCCGCCCTTGCTGGAATTGCTTAAAAAAGCATTACTTCTGGAAGGGGATGATACGCCTACTCACACATTCATACACCGAAATACAATACATCACCGTCCAAACAATACACAGCAACAATATATTGCTCCAAGAAATCGCATCCAGCGACAAACAATACAAATCATGATCAAACAAAATCAAATTAAAACAAAACAGATATACAACAAATCTAACAAAGAAAAACACTACTTAGGAAGACATAAAAGAAATCCGTTAAAAAATATGAAATAAATAAAATGATAGCTTTTTTCGCTCTTTGGGGAAGAAGGAGAATTTGGGAACAATTGTTTTTTAAATGGTAAAATATGCATACACTGAGCTTAATATAAAGTAGGGTTAAATTTTGAAAATTTCGAGAAAATTGACTATCTCCCAACTTCCTAGAGATACCGACCCCAAACTTTTACCAACAAATTTCCTCATACACATGAGTTCCAAATTTCATAAAAATCGGTTTTTCCAGCTAAAAGTTAAAAACATGTCAATATACATTTACGTACCTACGTTCGAACATTACTCCAACTTATTTTTTTTGGGTCCCTGGGTGATGAAACGTCGAGAAATATAAAAAAATCCATACCCCATTTTTTTAAGCGATTGCCATACTTTTTTCTTCTTGCAGCATAGTTCTACAGCTGTGATGCCAAGAAATTAAAAGGAAGAAATAAATTTTGAATTACTCTATATTAACAGACCTAATACATCTGTTATCGATGCTGTTACAGTTTTTTACAACTGATGGTCAAAATTGATTGTCTATATCTATTAGTTTCAAATTAGTTTTTAAATTATGTATAAATAAAGTAAAACGAAACAAAAAATTCCTTTTTAAGATAGTAGTTGAGCTACTGATTACAATTTTAAAAAAAAGAAGTTGTAGAAAAACCTGTTTCTATGGATTTTAATTTTGTTCATAAAAATCTGTATCACGTGATCGGAGAAATATAGAGAAACATAATTAAGATTCAAAAGAGAACTGTGGCTCTCTTAATTAATTATTCCGTTACAATTTACAGACCATATGCTTTTAATTATAAATTAAAGAAGTAGTACACCATGAATGTTGTGCATATACTTCACAAAATGAACAAATGGTAACGGTAAAATATAAATAATCTGTTTTATGAAATTTAGTTATTTATTTGTTACCTTTGTTAATGGACTAATAAGTAATTTACGAAATTCACTAACTACTCTTATCTCTTTTATTTATTTATTTATATTTAAAAATATATTACAAATAACAATAATCGTAGAAATTTTTCCCACACTTCGAGTAATTTTGCTTTGTTAAAACAAAATTTTCTACGCAGAATAAAGAGATTACTCGTATAGCAGTAAAACATTTCCTTATTGATTGGAGGTAAACATGTATTCTGTAATTCAAAACAAATTGATATATTCATTCGTGATTCACAATAACTGTTTGAGCATTTTTATGGATACAGAACACGTAAAGAAAGTGACTTATGGATAAGATGAACAAATCAGATAAAAAGCTCTTTTTCTCTCTTTGAAAGTATGATATTCTCCATATGCCATAACCATTGATAAATAAAATGGAGTGTTAACAGTTAGATGAATATTATACATAAATTTCATTGAAACATTATGCTGGTGATCAAAAGCATATTTTATCACATATGAAGGCAATGGGAAATCAAAATAATCTCTTCACTTTTTGCAGTAAACCTGGTACGGGATGCTTATTGTTGTTGAGAATAGTGTTGTTTTTCGATTGACTTGTGATTTACAATCATGTCATCAATCGTTAAAACTTTAATTTGAATGGAAAAAAATATTTCTTTGATAATTGTAACATGAAATCATATTCAATAGTCAATTTTAAACGTTTGAACAATAAAAGTTTATGTTTAACATTTTATACAAGTTCATTATAAATGATATATGTGATATAAATATGCCATTAAGAGAAAATACCACAATTTAAGACATTAAATTATCGTAACAGATGCTAAATAAAGTTTTTAAATAATATTAAAAAAAAATAAACTGCAACATCATACGGCAGTCACTTATACCTTACCCTGGCTTAAAATGAATTATGAAATAAATTACCACTTAAAATAGCAATATAACAGCAAACAGTTTATTTAATCTCTCTTATAATCAAAATCACTATAGTAATTCCAAACTCAATTAGCCATCAAAACTTCAACATACTAAACAAAAATAAAAGGAAAAGTTAGCAGATTTTACACTACATATCTTATAAAATTAGAAAACTATCCACATTACGAAGCACTAAAACTCCTCACAACGGTGAAATCTGTGGCGATAAGACCCGACTGATTTATTTGCCGAAGCCAACCATAATCATTACAATATACAAGAGCTGCAAGAAACAGAACTTGGTTGTATCCCTTTATAAGACATCTCACAAGCCATACATTATGATGCAGCATATGTATCTATTGCTTAGATAGAGAATAAGAGAAAATAATAGGTACAAAATTTTCATAAAAGATATCCATCGGGTGGAAAGCTTTCAAAATTATAAAAAGTTTGATCTTCATCAATTAAATTATGAACATTTTTTATTTATATATTATTATGTAATATAAATGAGATACCATCCATCCATTAATAAATTATATTTAGTCGATAAATACCTCGGAAACATATTGACAAAATTTTCATAAAGTATTTATATAGAACCTTTTAATGTTTTTAAAAAACATATTTTATAAAAAAAATTCAAAGTGGGATTCATGGAAAGATATGTAAATAATTTTTAATAAAATAAAATATAAACTTTTTTCTGTATTTTAATTATTTTTTCAATATTAAACACAAAAAGAATATTACTATGAAATAATCAAATATTTGCTCTCAGGTATAAAAGTTAAATCCAGAGGGTAAGCCAACGCTGTCTGATTCTTTCCTCGCCATACCATGATTTTTTTTTAAACTATAATAAAAAATGTCCTAGTGTTAACTGCACCAACATTCTATGTATAATACAAAATTTTTAACAAAACAAAAAAAGGTTTCACTGTATTTTCAGAAAAAAATCTATAAGTATAACACGTGTTTTTTTATGTTTTTTTAACCTCCGGGACCACCGTTAAGTTCTGCTTAAGAGGATGAGATGGAACAATTTTTGTATGTATAATTTTTGTAATTTTTAGCGATTGAAAATGCCATGCCTGACCGAGATTTGAACTCTGAACCCTCCGGATGAAAGGCTGAGACGCTACCACTCGCGCCACGGAGGACGGAAACAGGTGGTATCTTCATGAATAATGCATCAAAATTAGAAAAAAAAAGTTAATATTTTTTGAGAGTTAAATAATAATCAGCCAAAATAAGGTGTTCGAGATAAAAAAATTCTAAAAGCAACAAACAAATGTAAAACTAAACAGTTTAAATTTGTTTGTTTAATTTGTGAAAATCTGACAAACGACAGATATTTATGGAGATATTTCGTTTCAGGGAATGTGAGTGAAAAAGAGTGACAGGAAAGGAATGATTGACAGAGTAATTACTTTTCACTGACGTACAGTCCAAAAATAAAGTTATAACAACAAAAATATTTGAATTTTAATAATGCTTAAAATGAAAGAAGATTTTTATTAATAATTTTAGTTTAGATGATCATTAATAACTTACATCTGTTCAATTTATTTTTATATATGTCTGAAAAATAATTTGTTTGTTTTCAATGTTAATTTTTTATTAAGGTATCTAAGTTTTTTGAGGTATTAACAAGATTAACCACTTCAAATATTAAGCCTAGCAGAAAGTGAAGATTATTTGTAATTAAAGAAATAAAAAGTTGCCGCATACAATAGTATATTAAAAACCGAAAATGTTGATTGTATATTTATTTTCCGTTTTGTTTATAAGTGTTGAAGTTGTTTATTTATGACTTCATATAAATTTTAAATGTACAAACAATATCTGCTAAGAAGCTTGACATAAAACAAAGATCCATCTTTGTGCTTTCTATTGTAATTTAATTTTAAACATTTCATAAAAAAAAAAAACTAACTTTGTAAAACAAAGCATTGTTGATGAATTATTAGATAAGAAAAAATATATTAATACATAACAGCAGGGTATATAAAGAGTTGTGGTTAAACACGAGTGTTAAATAATGAAAGAGAATGGATAAAGACAGTTAAGAAAGGGTTGAGAAGTATGTCTGTTCAAAAGGGGTGAGAAAGATTGATGGTGTGTGAAGTTTGAAGACAAGAGGCTATCATCTCGAACTAGGTCGCAGTGATAGAAAAAGGTCCATGCTAATAGGATCGACCTTACGAAATCACCCAGATACATTCCTTGTTCACGTCAACCTTTCCGACCGTAAATGAAAAAAAAAAGAAAAGGTTGCAACAAATTAATTTACTGTCAATTTCCTTTATCGTATACCGACAACTTATTCTGAGATAGTTTATATAAATTAGTTCATTTCAAAAAAATTGGATTTTTTATTTTTTTTTAAATTAATAATTATTTTATACTTCAAACTGTCTTAGGTCTTTAAATAAGTGATTGCTTAAACACTTATTATAGTCATTACTTAATCTTGAGTATCTACTCGTAGTTTAAGTAGTTCTTCGTTATTCCAGTTTGTTCTTTCAACCAACAGCAGATTGTAATAATTGTAATAAATTTTCTAAAAATCTGAAGAAAGGTTGATCTCTTATACATGGATGTCTATGGGTTTCATCAATTTCAATGAAAATATAAATATATTTGAATTTCTATTAACCCCGATTGTTGGATTAAGTACAATTTTCTGTGAAAAAATTGGGAAGCTAAATTTTAATTAAGAAAAATATCTCCCTCTTTAGAAATGTTGAAAAAAGGAGTATTCCAAAAAATTTCAACGTCTCTTGAAAATGCAATAAGTTTTCATAATGCCGTATAAGAAAGTTAATAATCTGACAATGGAATATGTTCACAGTTAAGACATGCTTTCAGCAATCTCTAAGAAGGAAAATCATAAGAAGATGAGATCAGAGCTGAGGTCAGATATAGTAAATAGTCAGTTCATTTTCAATAACTTTCAAATAACCAATGGAATTTAAATAGGCTACTGTTGAAAGTTACCATTTAAAGTTTTTATAAATAAATACCTAGAATCGAAATTTATTACTTTGCAATGACTGGATAATCAAATATTATAGTGAATAGCAACACAATATAACAAAATATTATGAGACAAAGTACATCTCATACCATAATAAGACATATGTATGTATGTAGGAATAAAAATATTTCGGAAACCACATCCAAACTTCATCACCACAAAAAAGAATAGAGGCAATGTAGTCTACTGACTCCACACATGAGGCAAAATCATAGATAGATATACCCAGGAAAAAATCAACAAATATGAACGGAAGAGACTGAAGAAAGAGTTTGACTTATCTATATATATATAAATGAATGTTTGTCTATCTGTATGTCTCTTATGCCTTCCTAAACCGTTCATCCGATTGCGATGAAACTTTTGTGAGTTGTTGTGCGCCCGCCCGCTAAGGTTTCTGGATTAGTCTGGATCCGCTAGGTGGCGCTGGGGGTCAAGATATTTCGGAAAATTGTATTTATGGTCCAATTTGGCTCATATTCCGAATATATGTTACTTACGTGAAAATAAATAGCTCTACAAAAAATGGACCTGCTAGTTGGCCTGGGGTTGAGTTATTTGGGAAGATTGCATTTACGGTTCGATTTTTCTCACACTCAGAATATATATTAGCTACGTGAAAAGAAATATCTTTTGCGAAAAATGGAAAAGAGAAATAGGAAGACAGGGAAGAAAAGAAGAAGGGAAGATGGGAAGAAGGGAAAAGAGAGAGGTTAAATTTTTGCGAAGTTCCATAATGTTCAGTTTTTATAATGTTTTATCAAAATTTAATTTATGTTCATTTAATCTATATATACTCAAATCTAGCAATGACGAAGCATTGCCGGGTCAACTAGTTCTGCATAAAATATGTTTGTTAATATAATAATAATTATAAATAGCCTGTTCATACAGACGATACAAAAGAATCGACAAATAACAAAAGTTATCAAGTATGTAGTCATCCAGACAGTCAGAAAATAATTAAAGAATTAAAAATTCTAACATACACAGGATCCTTAACAACTGTAAAAATAAACACGAAACAGAAAAGCCAAGAGGCAACGAATCTGTGAAAACGAAAAGAGAATATAAGTACTGAGACAATAAATAGAACGCCTAACTCATCATTCCCAAGATAAATTATCAGAAAAGAAAAGGAAAAACGTTAAGATAAATAAAAATGAAAGAAAAACGACAATCACACAAAAAAGTATTACTATATAGATTTTGACTCTAAAAACATATAAAATGAAACAAAAAATAAAAAACTAAATATGATCAAAAAATCCTATTAAACAATAGAACAGGGAAAACAATCATTAATCCACCAGATATAACAACGTTTACATTTATTAGGCAAACATCATGGATATCATTAAAATATCCAGAGTATAGTGGCATAGACCATACCATGTACAGAAGCATGGTAAATTCAGAATAAAATCAGATGTGGATATCACATGACTTCCTTGTACGGATATTTAATTATATATACACATATTTTTTAAAATTAAAAGTGTATAATTCATTAAGTGTAATTCATTAATAACTTCTGATATTTTTTCACTTTTTTTATTGTTATTGAATTATTATTTATTGTAATTTTTTTTATCAGAGGTTAATAATTATTTAAACTAGAAAAAAAGTTAAAAAAAGGGGATAAGGTGGATTTGAACCGATATGCCTTCCCCTTGTAAGATTCAAATACTCGTATTTCATTGATTAAAGTTTTATTTGGCTATAACTCTGGAACCAATGAAAATAAGTACCACTTATGATATATCGTTGAAAAGCACTCAATGAGAGCTTATTACTGCAGTTAACAAAAAGTCCAAAATTCATTTATTGGGGGATTTTTGGTTTTTTTAGACATTTTGGTCCAGTCGATTGCAATAAAAAAAATAAGGGTATAAACTAAATGTTACAGCAGTCCTAAATCCAAAATATCAACATCCTACGATTAACCGTTATTGAGTTACGGGAGATACGTACCTACGTATATAGGTCACGCCGAAACTAGTCAAAATGGATATTTCCGTTGAAATTTGAAAACCGAAATTTTTCGCGAACGCAATACTTTCTTTACTTCGTACAAGGAAGTAAAGCATTAAACAGATAATAAGGTATGATAAAAAGGTTTTTAAAATATTATATAACCAAATAATTTTTACGATATATTACATCTTAATTCAAACAGCTTATTATTTTTTTTCAAATGTACCAGGTGGAGACTGGACCCCCTTTTTAAGCATAACTCAATCCACACGCTGCAAGAGGTCACCTCTACAACAAACGGCCATCCCAAATAATTTTCGGTCACGCATGGCAAATAACTGTTCAGTACAATTTTCATAAACTGAACAATGTTATGCTCCACGCTTTTTTCCTCTTACATGGAGTAATGAAGAACGAGAAGCAAAAACATTAAACCTGATAAAAATCCAACACACATATTATACACCCATTACAATCCTATACAATAGCACCACCACAACACGAATTACACCCGATGTATACATCACTTTTTTTCTTTTTTTTTGGAACATAGCACGATAAAAAGAACACGCAGAAGTATTAGATTACTTACTACAACCTACACCAAAAAAAAGACACATTGAAATCTGGCAAGATTACACCACCACTACATTTCCTCTTAATCATGACACAAGAAGAAGAGAAAACACAAAAAAAAATATTAAAACTAGCTACCCGACACGTTAGCACCACCGCAATACAAATTACAGTGGCACCCAAAGAATACAACCAGTTTTTTAAATATTCATAATCAAATGACAACACGCTTAAAACGAATCCATTAATTTATAAAGAAGAGCCCCTACGGTCCACAACCAAAAATATGCAGGAGGGTGAACAGGGATCAGAGAACCTCTACTCACCCTCGTTCGCCTCCTTACCGCGAACAATGTCCTCCACTATGGGAGCTACGGCATTCCACGCAACCTCCAACTCAACCATCTTGGTGATCACATTTTCAGCCACCAACTTCTCGACTACTGGGCGACGTATATCATAGCAGCGCCAACACCAAAACCCAAACAACTTTTTCTTTCTTTTACCTGTTTAGCCTCCGGTAATTACCGTTCAGATAATGAGGATGATATGTACGAGTGTAAATGAAGTGTAGTCTTGTAGAGTCTCAGTTCACCATTCATGAGATGTGTGATTAATTGAAACCCAACCACCAAAGAACACCGGTATCCACGATCTAGTACTCAAATCCGAGCAAAAATAACTGACTTTACTAGGACTTGAACGCTGGAACTTTCGTCTTTCAAATCAGCTGATTTGGGAAGACGCGTTCACCGCTAGACCAACCCGGTGGGTATACACCCAAACAACCTGACAATCATTAATCTACCTTATCAATCATTTACTCTAAATAAGATGTAACATCTAAATTTAAAGATAATGATGCAGCCAATTCTGTTAATCCTTTGTCTACCAACAATCTATAAACTCTTCACATCAATAATCCCACAAAAACTGCAATATACACACAACATAAAAAACAATATAATAACAGAAAGATAAGAAAACAGAAAATGCAAAAAAGGAACCACGACTTAAGAAATCCTAAAATTCACAAATCCGAATAAATTAAAGATCCTTTTCGTATGTATATACAGGCTACTAGAAATACTCCTGGTTGATACATATATATAAATATACAAATCCACCTTCAAGTAATACCAACTTGTAAACCACTCAATAACTTTAGATGTAATGAAAATTCTAACATCATATTCCATATATATCTGACCAAGAATTTTCCAAGGTAACTTTTAAAGCTCTCTCCTGTAATATCTCATCCAGAAAGCATTATTTCACTACCTTGATATAATTAATTATAGAAACATAACAAGCTTTCTCTCATTAAAATTACACAACTTTTTACAAAGATCAGAATGTTTATTTCAAAAAACTGAATCTTCGACTTCAAATAATGAAAACATTCATTACAGGTATGGAAATATCTTATGCAATAAATTGAATACAAAATCAGTAGCATAGTCAAAGAAAAAAATAAACTAAAAAGTGTATATAAACAAAAGATACTAAAAACGTAGGGCGATAGAAAACTTGGATTAGTATAAATGTATAGTGTATAAACAGAGAACAGGAATAGAACAAACAACAATTATAACTGTTAAAACATATATAGTAACAATTCTCACATTCTCATTTAGATTAATGAATGTACTGAAACAAACTGGAGGCATTCAATCCATTAAATTGATTACAATCCTACAAATACAAATTATACCACGTTCATTGTCGATCAATGATTCATTATTAACAGCATACAGGGAGAAAGAGAATTCAAAGAAAATCACAAATATGAATCGAAACAAAAAATATTACAAAAGAATATTTAATAGAATGAGCAATAACATTTACAAAGCAAAGTACACTGAAACACATCAGTCACACCACTCAAACATAAATACGATCCTAAAAACGTACAGTATGACAGAATTAAAGAAAAACAAAATGGAAACTGCTTCAAACCGCATATGAGATAAATCAATACCAGTTGGACTGACTACACACAGATAAAAAAGCATCCAACCACTTAGCTAAAAAAATGAAATCACGGTAGAACGTAAAGATTTATGATTACATAATCAATCATTATAATGTATTGCACGGATAACGTACCTACCCATGGCATACAAGATCTATATAATGTATTATTAAGCGCCATCAGAATAAAAATATAATAATTTATTTACTACATTAAACAAATTATCATGACCATAAAATTCCAGTAAACAAATAAAGCTTATGTAAACAACAAATAGGCACAACAACTACTAATGGAAAATGTAGTGCAGTAAAAAAACAGAATGAATTTGAAGGCATGATAATGTAGCCATACTCAAAATAAGAGCTGCCATGAAATGCATGTTAAAAAACATACGAGTCTGTTCAAAAAAATAACCGAACCTTTTTAATTACGCGCCAACAGAGATATTTAGTGACATGCGGTTGGCAGCAATGTGTTCCGCATAGCCTCCTCTACAATCACATTCTTGGGATGTTTATATCACGTTTAGTTTTCGTGTTAAACTCGATAAATGTTAAATTTTTCAACCAAAATGGTATGGCATGAACCAATCGAGATGCTACCACTTTTTGCAAGTTCTCTGACAGTCAATTGGCGATTTGCACGCATCAAATCGTTGATTTTTCTGAACGTGAGTGTCATCTGTTGAAGTCGAAGGTCTTCTTGGTCAAGGTCATTTTCAATTTATTGACGACCACTTTTAAATCGTGAATACTATTCGCAGCATTGCGTCCGACCCAGAGCATCATCTTCGTAAGCTTGTAAAAGTTTCTGTGACAGTTTTTCTCAGGTTCACGCAAAATTTTACGTTGTATCGCTGCTCTCGAAAAATGCATATTACAAAAAAATGCTACTACCTCTAAAACACGCTGTACTCAAGCAAAAATAAAACTAAAACTAAATGAGATATCAACAATCCAAGAACATGAGGTTACAGAGGAGTTTATGCGGAACACAATGCTGCTAACTGCACGTCACTAAATATCTCCGTTGGCGTGTAATTAAAAAGGTTAAGTTATTTTTTGAACAGACCTCGTACACACCTACCTAATAAAACCCTCAAAACATATAACTCATATATATTTACATCAGAATCTACTCACCTGAAAATATCAGAAAACTAATAGCAAAAAACTATTCTAAAACAGAATATAATTTAAAATAAATCAACAGCACACAATGAAACAGAAACCATCGTGTGAAGTCTGTTATCAAGATATATGGTCTTAATTGGTCAATTATTAAGACGACTTATTTAAAAGAAATTTCTTCTTAAACAAACAGGAAAAAACAGAACTGAATTTAGAGAAATACTTACAATTAACAGAAGAAATCAAACATCAGAAAAAAGCAGAAGAGTATTAATAATCACATCAAAGGATCTTCATTCTTTTTTATTCATCACAGATACCAGAATTCATTCCAATCACGCGCGCGCACACACATACACACACAACACACTTATAGATATCATACTAGTAGACAGATGCTCTCTCACATAAAAATTCCTTAGTTACAAAAGCCACATCCAAAACACCACTTTCAATATGCATTACCAATAAGAATAGTTAAAGCAGACAAGAAATCTGAGAAGGTAAACAACGTTAATAAAGTTTAAAATATTTTAACACTGATAAGAAACCAAATGAATTAATGATTACATAAATGAAATTTTCCTTAGTATTAAGGGCGAGATAAAAATATTTAAATAGTCAAACTTCAAGTTTATACAACCAATTACCCCAGCTGAGATTTGTTTAAAATGAATTGAAAATGATTTTCTTTATACAAAATCACAATTTTTTTCTTTATATCATAACTTATTAATTTTTTTTTTCTTACACAGGAGGGAAGTATTGGCTGATTTTAACAGCCGGATGCACTTCCTGACTTGAAACTCAAACAAAATACAGCGGATGATATAAATAAATGGTCATTCCGTATCATTAGAGAATAAAAAAAAATTATGGAAGTGGATTGATAAAATAAAATAATAAAGTTGAAGCTATAAATAATTTTACGAGATGAAACATTTTACTTCAGTGTATCCAATTAGTATGTACAGACGACTCAATAAAAATATATCCCGTTAAAAAATGAATATAAGCACGTAAGCATAATTATTTTTTGTTTCATTAAGCGCAGGATTAAAATGGATTTAAATTAAACATAAAATAAACAAAAGGTATTTTTTATCAAAAAAATATATATATTCTCATCAATCCGTAATGAATAACTTTTAGAAGAATATTAAAATAGATTGAAAAACATAATATAGGTTGATATACGTGAAAGAGCTTTGTTCAATTTATATAATATTAAAATAAATTTTTTTTTTCATACTGGTATAATTTATAATATAATAAAAAGTATTTCGCTTTAAAAATAGCAGATTTTATTTATTTTAAAAATTATACAGAATGTTTCATGAGGAAAGGAAAATAATTTGAGTATTGATTTTTGGAATTGAAATAAGGAAAAATATTCTTACAAACATATGTACGAAAAAGCTTTGTAGTCGAATTACGGTAAGCGAAAACTTTTACCCGGATTTTTCCTTCGGTAAAATAAGGTAATACTGAAATTTTAAGTTATTATATTAGGGGTAAACGAGATGGCTTCTTATGTTTATTGATCTGGTAAATCAAATAAAACAGGTTCCAGAATTGTATCTCCCGTAGTTTACATGATATCCAACTTAAAATAAAAAGAATTTGGTGATGAAAACACGTTTTTTTGGCTTGAAATCCAGTAAATATATAACAACTAATAATTGTGTAATTTTTAATATCAAAACTTGTAGAGAATTTAATTCTGAGAAAACTGATTAATAAAATCTATAATAAATTAAAAAAATCAACTTATATTATTAAAAACAAAACAAAACGTTATGAATTTGTAAAAATTAAAATCAGCTGTTTTTAGTACAATAAATTTAGACCTTTGAAGAATTACACTGGCAACACTAACTGTATGGTTCGAAATTAATTTTAATACTACTCAATATCAAAAAAATTGTGGTTAGGCATTTAATGCACATTAGGCGGTTTAATAGTTTTTTATATAATTTTGATTGCGTTTAATTATTTTTGAGATTCAAAAATAATTCTAATCTGTACCTAAATTTTTCCAATTGAATCTGAATTTAAGAAAGTGATACTCCATTTTGTATTCTTAGTTTTGATTTTGCGACTGTTCACTCATGAAGAATATACTGATATGATCTTCGTGAACGGCTTTAGCAATGGAAGTGCCCAACTACGGTAGAAGAAAAACGATGTAGGTATCATGGACGAGTACTGGTAAACCGTAAAGTATTTTATAGAATGTTAATAAACTTCGTCAGAATAGCAAATTTCCCAGCACTCATGTTATGAGTACGCGAAGGATTTCTACATGACTCAACATTCCACAAAGTACAGTATGGTGGATATTGCATGTTCACGGTCTGCGTTCGTATTATGTTCAGAAAGTTCAACAGCAGCGTCTTGGTGATCATATTAGACGACTGAGCTTTGTCAGTGGGTTATTAATAATTACCACTGAATTCCGTTCATACTAATTTAAGACGAAGCTACTTTTACCCGTAATGACGAGGATAACACGCTGAATTCACCTCAGGGAACAAAACCCACATGATGTAACTGAATGAAATTTCTAGCAACGATTTATCAGCTGGCTCGCATGATATATAGAGGAAACGAAAGCTACAGTTTCGTATTTTTAAACTCAACCCTTGTGCATGTGATTTGATTTATTAGATATTTCGATGTGGGGAAAGACATTCTGATTTTCTCTGAATCGAAGGCTGAGTATATGTACATTACTTGGAGAAACGTTGAGAAAATGATTTGCATTAGTTTTTTCCTGTCTTACTATCCATTCGTTTCTCTAATCTTAAAACCCTTCCTCCCGATGGTGTTGTATGGAGTTTGGTTAGATGTTTAATAAATCCATGATAAGTTTAGATAAATATTTATGGAAATAAGGTAGGGTCATCTTAAAAGACATAAGTTTAGATAATTTATCGAAACTATAAGAAAAATAAGAAATATAACAGAGGCTTTTTAATGACGTAACGTTGATCTAAGATAGAATTCGATATTCAGGAACTGTATCGTTGAAATTTGTATGTGTACGGCCTGATCTGGATATCGACTTAGCTATAAGCTCTGTTTCTTATTCAATTATTCTATAAAAGTCGCAACCTGTAGCTGAGCAACCGTCGCACAAATTTAATAAAACCGAAAATGGTTTTAAGATATTTATCTGAAGAATATCTGCATGCCTACATCTATTGAATATCTCGTTTAGTATGGTCAACAATGGGAGAAATTGCAATCAATGTTCAAACTTTTTTACCTTTTGACCCTTCAAGGTCAAATTTCTAAAAATCTAGAAATGAGTTATAAGATATTCAATGAAGATTACACACATAAAAAATCAAATTGATAACTTCATTTATTACGTGGAAACTAAAAAAATAGCCGGGTTTCAAACAAAATTCAAAAATCTATTTTAAAACTTCTTTATTTTTACAAATAAAACCTATTTAATCAAGGATATCGTTTTTAAATATTTTTTAAATCCTAGTAGATGGTACATAATTTTTTTTTATTAAAAATGTAGAAAAAATTACTATAAGTACGAATTGTTGCCCTACGCTTAAATAACGAAAAAAAGGAAAATAAAACTGAACAATCTTTTTCAAACCAATCCATCTTATTATTGAATTGAAATAATCCAATATAAATTGAAAACCAAAAGTCCAATAAAGATTTAAAAAAATCTATTAAAATCCTCAATCGAGCATCTTCATTGGGGATAAACCTTATGATTACTTGCGTTTCAGGCAATATTTAGCCGGTCATGGCTCGCTTCGATTGCCCTTCCGTCTAGCCAGAAGGCTCTGCTTGCTCCGTGGACTCCGTTGTGTTCATTAAACTCGTGCTTGTGAGACGAATAATGATATATAAAAGTTAAAGCCTATTCAATTTATAAAAACTATCAGTATATTGTAATTTCTTCTGAGCAACAGTTTGATCAGTACAGAACCCAAAATTTTTAATGAATGTGGTTTCAAAATATTCGGCTTTCATCTTAAAAAATTATTAGTTTCAGCCTGGTTATCCTCCGTCGTACAGGTAAAAATGGTAATTTTGTCCTTTAGTACAGAAAATTTTGTTCGGTTCTTAGCATTAACAGACAAACACCGTTAAGAAGTGTCCATACTGCGTTTCTCATGTTTAAAAAAAAATTTCAGAACTGTTATTTTAATGTTTTTTAGTAAAGTAAGCGGAGGCAGGTGCATCCAGTCGCATTGCACAAACAGTAACAGTGGCTGTGTTGGTTGAGCCGCTGCGCCATACCCGTCGCACCCGTTAAAAAATCAAAATTTAAAAAACCGAAAAATGGTTTTTAGATATTTGTCTGAAGACTATTTGCAAGCCCCAATCTAGTGAGTAGCTCGTTTAGTTCAATCAGAAATGAGGAAAGTTTGTAATCATTATTCAAACGTTTTACCTTTCTTCACCCTTTTCAAAGTCGTACTTCGAAAAATGTAGAAAATGGTTTTCGATATTTACATGATATTTACACAAATCAAAAATCAAGTTGATATCTTCATTTGTTACCGAGAAGTAAAAAATAAAAAATAGTAAATTTCATTGTTACTACATTCTGACATTTAAACTCGGAATTACAAACAAGCCTTTCTTAGTGTGCACTTACACCGTAAGAACATGTACACAAATTTTTATCAACTTATTTTCAATAGTTTTCATTGCGCGCCGATGAATCTGTCAGTCAGGACAAGTTGCTTTATAGGTACAGATATACACGATACTTTACTTTATAGGTACAGATATATACGAGGGTTATTCAGAAATTAAGAAACGGTACCACCTGACGCCGCCAATCGCGTATATATTGGTGTGCTCGTGCTCGGCACCTCAGTCAGCGTCCAGCCGTGACAACGGGAACATCTCCGCAATTCCCGTTTTTTTTTTTTTTTTATACAAATTTGAAATGTGTGCTGCAATCGAAAATCCCGCCAGTTGTGAGGTGCGGTCTGCAATTCGTTTTATGTCGGCAAAAACTTAAAACCAATTGAAATTCATCGGGAACTGTGTGAAGTGTACGGGAACAACGTAATGAGTGAAAGTTCTGTCAGGAAGTGGTGCATTCAGTTTAAAAATGGCCGAACAAACGTTCACGATAAAGAGAAGAGTGGACGTCCGACTGAGTGTCCATTGTGACTGACGATCTGGTCTCCAAAGTTGACGAAAAGATTCGTGAAAACCGCCGTTTCACAATAACTGAGCTTTCTCTATGTTTCCCACAAGTTTCACGGACTTTATTGTTTGAAATTGTGTCACAGAAGCTAGGCTACCACAAATTTTATGCAAGATGGGTGCGTCACTGAGTGGTTGAGATCACAGGCGGCAGAATTCTATGACACAGGAATTTCAAAGCTTGTCCACCGCTATGAAAAGTGCCTGAATTTGTATGGTGATTATGTTGAAAAGTAGTATTTTAGTCCCCCTTTCACATGTATATAATAAAAAGTTTTTCTTGTACTTGGTTTTTTTGAAATTCCAAAACGATCCTTACTTTCTGAATAGCCCTCGTGTATATATATATATATATATATATATATATATATATATATATATATTCATAATACTATGTAGTATTATAAATACTAATATAAATATTAATATTACAAATTTAACAGCTTCAAAATAAAACCTAAGTTTAATTAAATAGAAGCCTTATTTATTCGTTTAATAATTTTTTCAAGGTAGATTTCATAAGAAAGCTTCATAAAACTTTCATAAAAAAAGAAGCTATCTATTGCAATGGGTACCACGATTCGACTTCCAGAAAATTTCGACACATGTTCGCGTTTCACATCACCCAGACCCCAACAAAACCACCGTCAGTTCAAAAGTTTATATAAACATTTATATATATATATATATATATATATATATATATATCACTTTCTTGTGGACACGATAACAGCCGTAATTTTGCGGCAATCACTTTCAAATTGTTTCTTAAAAAGAAGTCGCCCCAAAATATCGGTCGAGTTCATTAATGGGAAAAAATAGGACCATTGGGGTGGAAATGGGGGAACCTTTTTCGAAAAAAAATATTGATATAACTTTCTTATTAAGTAAAATATCGAATTTGTTTAATGTTTCTACTATTCTTTGAGTAAGGGCCTAGAACCTAAGTAAATTTTTTTGATATCACCAACTATTGGCTCAGGGGGTGGAAAAAACGGGATTTTGAAGACAAAATATCATACCTCTCTTAATAGGCAAAGTATCGAATCGATTTAAAGTGGTCGTTAGTCCTCTAAACATTACCTTAAACTTTTTTTGAAACAATTTTTGATATGGCCAACCCTTACGGCAAGAGATGACCAAAATTTTGCTGGAATTGTAAGAAGATAGGACTTGTCGTATGCTAAAAATGTGGAATTTTTTTCACATGAAACCATTGCCGTGTTGAGTAAATTTGAAGTTTCTCTTAACTTTAAGGTGGAAATCTTTTTTATTCGCTACTTAGCACTGGTGAAATCTATTTCCGCCTTCCGTGGTGCCAAAAGGAATTTTTTTTAATTTAACGTTAATCTTAATAATTGTGGTGAGTCAAACAGCAAACTTAATTGATATTTGGTTTTTGGAATCTTTTGAAACATTGCAATAAAACACTGTTAAAGGATAATCGACGTAAAAATACTTTATTTTATTTATTCTCATTTTTTATCATGAAATTTTAGAAAATTTTTTCTAAATTTTAAAATAACACATACATTAAAATAAAAAACCTCCAAAATTGCCATGGTTTTTTAGTTAAACAGCAGGGTTGTCATTAATTCATCTCATTATTTGTACAAGTGTGTGTGTGTGTGTGTGTGTGTGTGTGTGTGTGTGTGTGTGAGTGTGTCTCTCTCTCTGTGTGTGTGTGTGTGTGTGTGTGTGTGTGTGTGTGCCTGAGTGCGTGTAAATATTTATTTATTTAAATTAGGTCCTATACTCAAAGTAAATTCCAACAGAAAACTCAGATTAAATGAGTAATAAAAATATTTCCAAATTAGTTTAAAAACTCCCATCAAAGCAATCTCCATTCAAGATAACATTTAGTTGCTTTGAAAGCTTATGTACCCAAACAGCAATGCAACTAGTACAATATCATAAAACACATAACATTACGAAAAATCAACATTCTAACTTATCTGTATAAATTAAAGCCAAATGGTTTATTTTAGAAAACATTAAAGAAAAAACATTCTGCAATCATCAATAGGCTATAACCATAAAATCTTTATTTTATCAGTTTCATAAGAAAAACTTATCAAAGTTAGATCTTTGTTATTCTCTTATGAAAGAAAAATTATTTTTATTAACTATTCGTAAACCCTTTCTTTTTTAAGCTTTTAGCTTATCTCTCTTTGTAGATAACTAGAGAAAAGTCTTTAAAGAAAATAAATTAGTTACAAGTAGGTATTGTGCAGCTTTCGGCAATGAACTTAATTTTCCTGCGTGTAACTGAAGTAATTTTTGAAAGAGGCCTATAGATAAACTTTTTGTGATGGTTGTTATCAAAACATTTTGTTCGTATCTTCGAAATAATAAAATAATATCTTTCCAACATTAAAATTACATTCAGTTATTTTTAACTCTGTTGAAAAAAAGTATTCCTATTAATATCAAATTTTCTACGTCGATCTATTAGTATTAAGTAAACCAATTTCTTAGCCGATACAATAAAGTAAAATTTACTTTTATGTATAGAGCTCTTTTATTTCCAGTCTTTAAGCCTTGTTTATTTGGTGGTACGAAGTAGAATATTTTATAGTCACTTTGAAAAAACCTCTTTTTTTTTTTTTTAACCTTTAAATCTTTAACCGTTAAACCTTTAACCCGGCTTAAACTAATATTACTCAGCCACTGTTATGGGAGTTATTTCCCGAAAAATTATTAAAAAATAATCTCTTCTTTCTTAGGGATTTAAATTCTTAAACAACTAGAATCTTAGAATATAATTATATACTATTTTTATAAAAAAATTAAATCACTTTTACATTTCCCTAATCACACAATATTTTTATAAAATATTACGTTTAGCTTTAATATTTAAATAAATATTTTTTAATATTTAAAGTTGGAATGAATATCACTATATAGTTAATTAATTAATAATATAATTTATACAAGGATATTTTACACAGTAGCTATGTTTTCCTTTGGTATTTTTGTTTTAAATTATATTATCTAGACTAATAAAAAACAAACGAACCAATACAAGAAAAAAAAGAGTGTTAAAATATTATAATTGGCATTAAAATTAAATAGATAATGGAATAATATAAGGAAAAAAAATGTGTATGTGATTATAAATTCAATATAATTCAATTAAAAAAGTAAGTTAAAAAATAGATAAGAAAATACGGTATGCATTAATTTGTTAACATAAAAAAATACTGGAACTGGTAGGCAACTTTGTTTACGGTCAACTATCTACACGTAACGAAGAAAATTATTGCGGTTGAATAGCTGGAATTTAATTTATTTCTATCTAGATAAAATAGAAAGAGAATCTTTTTAATAAAGTAGATTACAGTAAATAATTATAAAATAAAAATAATTACTGAACCCATCAGGTTGGTCTAATGTTAAACTCGTCGTCGTAAGACTTCGAAGTCGGAATTTTCAGGTTCAAATCTTAATAAAAGTAGCTGCTTTTATTTGGATTTGAGTACTAGATCGTGGATACAGGTGTTCTTTAGTGGTTGGGTTTCAATTAACCGCATGCCTCGGTTATGGTCGACCAGAGTTTCTTCAAGACGACACCTCTATTGGTACAGATACATTACACTGGTAAGTCGCTAATGACTTTAATTGTTGTTGCGACTATAAATAAAGAAAATCTTTTTCAGCACGCCGGAAGGCGGAGGTAGATTTCACCGGTGCAAAGTAGGGGATAAAAATGATTTCCACCTTAAAGTTAAGAAAAACTTCAAATTTACTCATTACGACAATGATTGCATGTGAAAAAAAAGTTTCACATGTTTAGCATACGACAAGCCCCATCTTCTTACAATTCCAGCAACACTTAGTTATCCCATGCCGTAAGAGTTGGTCATAACAAAATTTTTTCAATCAAAAGTTTTAGGTAATGTTTAGAGGGCTAACGACCATTTTAAACCGATTCAATACTGTGCATATTAAGAGAGGTATATATTTTTTTCTTCAAAACCCCATTTTTTTCGTCCCCGGGCCAATGGTTGATGATATCAAAAAACTTTATCTTGGAGGTTTTAGGCCCTTATCTAAGGAATAGTAGGAACTTTAAACGAATTCGATATTTTCCTTAACAAGAAAGTTATAGCGATATTTTGTGTTTTCGAAAAAGACGCAATTACGTCTCTTTGGTCCGATTTTACCCATTAACAAACTCGACCGAGATTTTGGGTGGTTATATTTTATGTGTCAATTTAAAAGTGATTGGCGCAAATTACGGCAGTTATTGTGTCCAGAAGAAAGTGAAATATATATATAAACTTTTGAGCTGAGGTGGTTTTGGGGTCTGGGGATGTGAAACGCGAAGATCACAACTGTAAAAAGTGATGTGTAAAAAGTGTGTTTATCTGTGATTTATTTATCACTTTTTACAGTTGATAAATTCACACTTTGTATTTTTCTATTACTTTATATTAATACCAGCATACCTGTCACGGCTTCGCATGCACTATCTGGTTGCTTGCGTTATCCACCATGGTCAGGGCTCACTTCTCGTCATGCTAGTAGGAAGCTATGTCCCCTGGACCCTGTGTTCATTAAAATCATGGTTGAGATAAAAATAATAATAATAATAAATAATAATTAAAGCCTGTTAAATTTATAAAAAAAAAACTATCAGTTTATTGTAATTTCTTTTTAGCAACAGTTGGTCAGTACAGAACCCACTATTGGTTTTTAGATTTCCTATCGCAGCTTCGCTCGCAAAATTCATAATGATGATAACAAACATGAATTATCATCACAATGTTACTAAATTTCATAGACTGATCCAATAGGGGTAGCATTAAACGGCAAAAATTTTAAAAACAATTAATTTTTTTTAAGCTCTAAAAATATTAAAATTCAAAAATCCAAAAAACGGTTTTTAAATATTTATCTGAATAGTATTTATAGCCCAAATTGAGTGACTATCTCGTTTAATATAGTCGAAAATGGGGAAAACTGGCAATCATTTTTTGGAATCTTTAACTTTCTTCACGCCTTTCAAAGAATCTTGAAATGGGTTTTTATAAATTTACATGAAGATTACATACACCAAATATCAAGTTGTTATTTTCACTTGTGATTTAGAGTACATTTCATAGTCAGTATATGTTCTTTTGTATACAGATTATTTTTATGTAATTTTTTTTTGTATATTTGTTTTTACGATTTACTTTGACTATTAGAAGGTTCAGTTTACAGGAGTGTTGTAAAGGGAAAGTTGAACCGTAAACAAGCCAGTAAGGGTAAAATGGCCTAACAAACAGAGATTGTTCAATTAATAATTATTTGTTAACCGGCAAGTCTATCAGGTAGAACTTAATTAATTTTACTGAATACAGTTTTGTTTAACTCCTTTGCGGAGAGGACAAAACATGCGGTGAAGTGACAGACAGTGTTTCTCATCCTTTGATCCACAAAACAAAAGTAAATTAATTAAAACAGAAACCTGATAATTGACATGTTAAGTTTTAGCATGTAGACCGACCTTTGGTGTGATAGTTAACTAAATATGACTGCCTCATAACAGAACGGTTCATGATAACGGCTATTTACATTATGATTGTTGCTTTTTTCGTATTATTACATAATTTTCCCAGGATTATTATTTTAAAATAATAAAAATAATTACTATTATTTATTAATAATAATATATTACAAAAATAAATAGATAATAATTATGAATAAAATTAATAAATAATTATCTATAAGAAATCAAATAATTTAACTTAGAGTTACATATTGATAAATCCCTAAGATTTACAGTAAAATTAAATATAGATTTTTTTATAAGACTTTTGTAAAAAAAAGGGAAAAATAACACAACTTCTATTAATTTAACTCAAATGAAAAAAACATAAACAGTCAGTATTAACATTGTTCTGTTTATTTTCATAAGATGTATGTATATTTTCACTCTACTGAGCAAGTAAATAATTGAATATATTTGTTTTAAAGAAGATAAATATTAAATATATTTTGTAAATAACGGCATGAAATTAATTAATCAACAGATAATTAAGCAAAACGTGAAAATTATTTTCAGGATATATTCTTCTAAAACATTATATATAATTGTTGCTGAATTTTCAGTTATCATAGATATTAAAATGTTACTTTTACCGGTGTAATAAATTTGAAATATATTATTATTATCCTAATGACGCTATTAACTCAATCTATTATTTAATGAAAAAATGATATTTCTATAATGATTTTTTTAGTCGGTAAAAAATAATAAACTATCACAATTATTTGAGTACTGTTATTATCATAAAGCAACAAAAATAGCAATATTATGGATTAAATACGAAAAACGTTAAAGATTTTTCTTTTATTAAATGTTAAAATAAACTTTACATCCTGAAACAACATCATTTAAAATGAGTGGAGGAGTGTTAGCACCTCAGTCTCATCCGGAAAGTCCCGCGTTCGAATTCCCGTTAAACATTGTAGTTTGCATTTCCACTCCGTATTCCCACGCACGAGTTTCGAGCTTATGCGGTTAATTAATCATTAACAAAATAAAAATTCCTATAACGGTAGAAAATTGTTCTCGCCCTAATAATTAATTATTTATACGAAAATAGCAAGCAGATACTTTTTTTTTAATAATTGCCTGTTCGTTATAATTTAAAAAAAAAAAATTCCTATGAGTAGGAGGAAGTAAGTAAAACGTTTTTAAAACTTTTTTGATGTAACTTCCTATTGTGTAACATTTATAAACTAGCAGCCGTAGATGATAAATTATTCATGAATTCCAATCTTTTCAAAATATATCGTAACAACTCAAATATATTACGTAAGAATGCTGTAAAAAAAAAAAAATAAATAAATAAATAATTTTAGAATCTTTTAATTGTAGTTAAGATCTAGAAGAAAAAAATAATTTATAAAAATGTAATATACATATTCCATCTAAGAAATGGAACCAAAAATGCTAGATATTTTTTTAATTACAAAGAATTCAAGATGTATCCATTTGAAAATTGCAATCTTACAGCGACTTAGCAAAATTCTGTTATCTTGAACATTTAGAATAAGTGATTTTCAAGGTCGTTAATATAAATTTTGAGTTCAAGACTGTTAAATTCAATGTGATTGACTAAAACATAAAACCCAGGAAAAATCTAATAAAACTGGATTTACAACGGAATATTTGTATAAATATTGTAACCAGTAGCTTTCACGATCGCTAAGAAATATAATGAAGAAAAATCGTGTGAAATTCAAAGAAGTGGATTTAATTCTTTAATTCTAAACCATGGAACTTTAAAAATTACGTTCAATGTTGATTCTGATATTAAAATTAAATTTTTCTGCAATTTTAATATAGGAATAATAACATTCATACTGGATAAGAAAATCTTGAACATTAGAAAATATTAAAAAATTAAATGTATGTTGGGGTAATTTATTTAAATGAACACATGAAATGTTATATTTTTACTTCCTTGTACGAAGTAAAGGAAGTATTGTGATCGCGAAAAAATTCGTTTTCCAGATTCAACGGAAATAATATCCATTTTGGCCATCCCTGTATCCATTTTGAATAGTTTCCGCGTGATGTCAATACGTATCTCGCGTAACTCAAAATCGATTAGCCGTAGGATGTTCAAATTTTGGATTTAGGATAGTTTTGCACTTCCCCTTTTGATGGCAATCGACTGAACCAAAAGTATCCAAAAAAAGCACAAAATCCAAAACGATTTGGATTTTGGACTTTTTCTTAACTGTGCAGTAATAAGCCCTCATTGAGAGCTTTTCAACAACACATCTTAGTGGTACTTATTTTCATTGGTTCCAGAATTAAAGCTAAATAAAATTTTAATTAATAAAATATTTGGATCTTAGGTGAGGGCACATCGGTACGAATCTGACGTCATCTTCTTTCTTTTGTTTTTAACTTTTTTTTAAATTCAAATACATTCATTTATTATTAATTATTAATCTACAATTGTAAAAAAAATGTACGATGAATAATAACTCGATAAAAAAAAATAAAAAATATCAGAAGTTTTTAATGAAATAAATTTTTACGTATTTTTCATTGTAAAAAATGTGTAAGTGTAATTTAATAGGCGTATAAGGAAGTCATGTGTCATCCACATCAGATTTTTAAGTAATAAAAAGATTTTGTGGTTTCGTTATATAACCCGACGGCTTGGTCTAGTGGTGAACACATCTTTCCAAATCAGCTGATTTAGAACTCGAGAGTTCCAGCGTTCAAGTCCTATTAAAGTCAGTTAACTTTTACACGAATTTGAAAAACTAGATCGTGGGTACCGGTGTTCTTTTGATGGTTGGGTTTCAATTAACCACACATCTCAGGAATGGTCGATCTGAGACTGTACAAGAAAGACTACACTTCATTTACACTCATACATATCATCCTCATTCATCCTCTGAAATATTATCTGAAAGGTAATTACCGTACCGGAGGCTAAACAGGAAAAAGAGAGATTTCATTATACAAGATGAATTAAGTATAAAAACGGTTTCATATTTTGTAATTGAGAGATATTAGGAAGTATAAGTGAGTGGGGTCTACGTAGTTACAAAATTACAACTTCGTATTTGAAATTTTTGTCTGCCTTCTGGTTCACCACATTGAATCAGATGATTAGTATTTAAATCGGAAGGTAAACATATGTCTGATTGTAGTTTGTTGTATGATTTTATTATATAATCTCACGATAAAAACTATGTAAAAACCGTTTCTCGACAAATGCCTTCGTTTTCGAATAATAAACAATGAAACTTTTAAGACAGAAAAATCGCGGAATAAAACGAGGTAAAACCTCTTGTAGTGAACTTGTTTATTTCATATTACCCACAGAACTACATCTAATAATAAACTTTAAACAATTAATTTTGGAATTAATGGCTCAAACACAAATTATAACAGCCTTATCTACTGTCATCTATTAAATCGGTATTTTTTTTTCTTCTACAACCCCTTACATTGTGTCTGCAACATCTTAAATGGTGTACAATCTAACAATTCTATCCATTGAAACTCAAGTAAGCTGGGGCACTAAACAAACCATCTTTTCTGTCCATATGAGATGCACTACATCTTTTTTTCATCCGTAAAATGTTAATTGAACAAAAATCTAAAAACCAAAAAAAAATTAATACCTTTGAATAAGATCTACGATCGCTACTTTCAAAAGTTATTAAACTTTCAACCCGTTTTATTCTGCAAAGAGTTTTCTACTCATCCTGTTTCGAATCTGGAATTAACTATCCTTAATTTTTCTTAGCAAACTTCACCAGTAGAATTCTAATTCGATGTGACTATTTTTTTTTCAGTACTTTGAAATGACATGTTTACACTTTTCTGAATTTCGGTATTTTTGAAATTGTGTTGCATTGTATGATGGAACACAAAAATACAATTCATTTGTATTAATTCTAATTTTTGAAATTTCCACTTTCGGTTTATGTTTTAATCTGTTCGAATCAATTTTTTTAGTATTTTCTATATTCTAAGATTTTTTTTTAAATTTCTTTACAATATAATAGAAAAATTCAATACCTGTATCGTATTTTGATATTGACAGATAAGATTTTTTTTCACTCTAAAAGTTCCTAACACTACAGATTTTTTATTTCAATAACTATATTGAAATAAATAAATTAATTAAAAAAATAAATTTATAAATAAAAATTTATTTCAATGAATAAACTTACTTTTTTTCTTTGATTAATAATTAAAATTAAAATAAGAAAAAAAAACACATAATACTCTTGTTATGTGTTATATAGGATATATTTTATGTGTTCCTAGATTGTTTAATTACAAAATTCAAGTTAGAAGAATTATTTTTTATTTAAAGCACAGAAAGTACAATTTATGAGATAATTCAGGGATATAATACAAGCCGAAAAAGAACATGCAGTGACCTTCAATTCCGTAAGCGGTGCAGCAGTACACAGGAGACCTTTCATCTCTTTCTATCTTTCACATATATTAAATGACAGATAAAAAAGCAGGTTCACCATCTCCTTCATGGCCACAAAAATCATTTACTATACTTGTATTTATGTTTCATTACATAATATAAATCAAAATTTTCATACGTTATATTAAAAAATGAAATTTATTCAAGAAATAATAAAACAGAAGCCAAAGGAATTAATTGCTTGTAATTACAATTACGTAAAGAGTACAAAAAAGATTTCATTATATTTTGAAACTACAGTTTAAAAAGAGGAGAACTTTAGCTGCACGATTTTTTTATGAAATTATTCTTTTAATTTTCTTTTTAAATAGGCTTCAGTCCTCAAAAAAATGATAATTTTGTTAAATATATGTTTGGCAATTAAGAATTTATTGTCATTTTTCGGAAAAAAAAAAATTTTTTCAAAATACTCCTTAAACTGTTTCAAAACATATATTTCAAGCTTTAATATTCGAATGTGTAAAATAGCAATATTTTATGAATAATTAATACAACAGTATTTACAGTTGAAAGTACGAAAAAAATTTGAAGTATAAAAAAAAATGTAATTTTTAAAGATGACTTCCACCTTAAAATAATTTTTCTTTAAATAAACGTATAAAATAGGGTTTAAAAATTAGACTGAAAGGTAATTGATTGAATTGATGGAAGAAACGACTAACAACTTTCACAATGATTAAAATTAATTATTAACGAAATATTACGATCCAAACTTAGTTTCAAAATATCGTCGGGATAACGTGTTATTATGAATATTTATTTGTAATAGTATATTTTCTTTTTAAATCTGAATTTTTGAATTTAAAGCTCTGCTTTTGAAGGTGTGTGTATATATGCAAACTACTGTGCACATTTTTGGAAATATGTATGCATGCTGGTATAGCTTAACACACTGGGCTCGCAATCAAAGCGTTATTTGTAAAATTCTTGCCCATACAATACTGTTTATACATAAAATCGTATACATATTTTATCCACAAATATTTTCATCTTTTGACAGAAGCAGTATATTTGCCTTCTTTTTTTCCTTAACTTTTAATATTATTTATGAAAAACTATTATTTAGCATATTATTTGCTAAACAAACAATTTATGGAAGACATTAAAATGGAAACCTCTACGAATTTTTACTCTGACCAGTTTTATTAATATTTCTTAAAGGCTTTTCCAGTGAGAGATTATTTTAAACAAATATCTAACCAGCACATCTGTATTATACATCTGGGAAAACTTGAAATGTCAAGAGATAAAAAAATTCAGAGGAACTTTTTGTAAACTATAGTAATACTTCATCTCTAATATACATAATAACAGTCAGGATTGTAAAAAAACAAGAATACTTGTTTTACGGCAGAATAAAATAAAATACAAATAATTTTTTTTTTTACTTTGAAAATAAGTGATAAATAAAATTCTAACAAAAATAAATAAATAACTTCTAAATATAAAAATATATTCTTTATTATTATATATCTTAATTAAAATGTTATAAAATATCCGGTTATAACTTATTTTTAAATTTTTTATGAATTTTTTTTACTACTGATTATAACAAAAAAATAAAAATACAACATAAATAAAGAGCCAGAAACTGTTTGGACTGTACAAATGTACAAAATTATAAAATATGGATATAATAAATAGAAGTTTTGTTTTACAATTATAGGTAAAGCCCACGCATATAAATAGCAAAACAAAATATAATATGTATATTAGATATAAAAATAATTTAGTTCTTAGAGTAAAATCTAGAATGCAGCACACTACAAAGTTCATCTTTACACACAATCATCTTTGCATTCCTAGAAGTGTAGCTCTTAATTAGAAATAAATGAGAAAAGTTTCAATCTACGTTTAAAATTAGAAATTGGTTTTCTTCCAAAAAGTTATGTGACCAACTCTTCACTTTATTTCACTGATTCTTTTAAACTTTTTGTGAAACATTTTTAAAATAATTTGTATATTTTTTTTTTACATTAAAAAAAAGAAATTAAATTTCACTTCAATATCTTACTTTTTTCACTAATCTCGTGATTATATGAATAAATTTTCCCGTAAAACTTAATTAAAAATGTATATAACTGAATAATTATTAAACACTGAACTTTCGTAAAAAAATTGTTTATCTTAGAAAAATGATGGCTCCTTAGTAATAAAGAGAATTAAATAAAATCAAAATTAAGCTAGATTATAAGTTTAAATTCTTAAAATTTACTTAAACAAATTCTGCAATTATTTTATTTTACAAATAATCGCTGCACTAAAATTACTACAGTGAAGTTCGATGAAGAAAATAATAAAAAAATGTGATACAGAAATAAATATAAAATTTAAATAATTTTGAATTATATTTGGATTATAGCAATCCTAAATGTCACTCCCCTACGTAAAATGTATTACTTCACAAAACAAAGACAAATATTAGTTTATTTCTTTAAATAATCTCTCTAACGGCAGTGATCACTCAGGTATAAGAGACACCAAGTTGAATTATTTTTCTTCAAGAGTAATAATGATGTTCACTGATCAACCCCTTTTTGAATAAAGATTACACTTAAAACTTCATTCAGAATATGTTGGACTTCCACGCTAATGAGTAACATTATATTATATAACGATAACTACGGAATCCACTTCATTCATCTTCCATATAAACCGTGACAATAGGATCTTGGTATTTTGAAAATGGCTTTTCAGGAGTGATTTACCTCTCATATTATTTCGAACTGAACCATTCTGAAAAAGATACCTCGCATATATATTTTCTATGTATTCCACCGAGCTTTAAGTTGAAATCGCTACATCGTCTTTCCTTTATATTTAAAAGGATAATTGTTCAAATCACGATCAGGCTTGGATATTTTTTACACAAACTAAGCAATTCATTTCTCATCAAAAAATAAAAAGATAGGTGAGTACCACCTTGTAGCTAGCGAAGTAAATAAATACTAACATTGAATATCAACACAAAATTTATAAACGTACGAAAATAGACAAAAATAATATAGATTAGATACTAGTTGAACCTATACTAAACAGTTTTGAAACATATTTACAAAAAAGATCATTAATAAAAATCTCCTCTGAAATACTACTGAAGAAGAAACTAAGCCTTAAAAATTTTTCTACAAAACTAATTCGAATTATTTAGAAAGTTAGCATGATTTTTTTTTATACAGTGTAAACATCAAGATGTTTTCTTTTGTTTAAATTATATACCCTTTGGAAAATACCGAGTCCATATGTTATGATTACGATGTTTTAATTTAATAACTAGCAGACCAGGCAATGCTTCTCTACGGCTATGTTTGAGTATATATAAATATATATATATATATTAAATGAACACAATTGAAAGATTGATAAAACATTAACAAAATGAACATTACGGAACTACACAAAATTAAACCCTTTTCTTTTCCCCTTCTCCCTTTCCATTTCCCCTCCACCCTTTTCCCTTTCACCATTTTCATTGTTACCATTTTCGCTTCGCTTTCCCCCATTTCCCGTTCTATTTCCCAATTACCGTTTTTCCTCCCCCTTCCTTCTCTCATATCTCTGTTCTTTTCTCTTTCCCTTCATCTCTCTTCCCTTCCCACCTTTGCTTTTTCTCCTCTCCCCTTTCCATTTCCTTTTCCCCATTATCTTCTTTTATCTTTTTACCACTTCTTCCACTTTTCTTCCCTTTTTACCTTCTTTTCTTTTACCTTTTTCGATTTGTCTCTTTTCCAATTTTTCCATTTCTCCCTCTTTCCCCGCGCGTAAGACGGTCCAGTAGGTTTTTAACCTATAGCGGACACATATATCGGAAACACTGAAATTAAATCGTAAAATATTTAGCATACTGTGTGTTGCTTTTACGTCCAACAGATAGCGCTGTTTTTCAAAAAAAAGATATTTTTACCTGTCGCAGGTGTAACATCTTAGGTATATAAATAGTAGGTACATAAAAACACGCGCGTATTTGAATGCAATGTTGTATCAAAATTTCAAAGCAATCGGTGAAGAACTTTCGGAGATTTAAGATTTAAAAAAAAACGAACACTTACATTTTTATTTATATCGATATGAAATATATGTAGTTTGGTATTTATTCTATTGAACTTTAACGGAAAGTTAGCGTATCGTTCTGTTAATATAAATAACACATATTTTATTGTACTCGTAAGTAGCTTGTTACTTAAAAAATCTGACAATAAAATTGCAATATTTTCCTGTCATTGAGCATTTATTCTTATAGAGTGGAAAAGTAAAGAATTATAAAAAAATTTTACCTAAGGTATCTTTTTTAGGATGAGGATTATTTATGATTAAGTTGTACTGTAAAATTATCAAATGTTTAAATAAATTAAAATTGTTTGTAAAATTCAAAAATCGGTATTTTTCTGCTTCCCCACCGCCAAAATTACGTTCCCAGAATTTTTTTCAGCGCCCTTTTTCAATTAAAATTTTTCCATGGCGCCCTATCCTAAGTAAAAGCATGAGTCTTCGTAAATAAGAGATTAAAATAAATAAAACTCGTGTATCTTCATTTATTTTTGACTTTATTATCATTAAATTATTAATAATTATAAATGTCTTAGTTCAATTAATTATGAAGCTTTCTTCAATAATTTCGCGGCACCTCTGTGTAGAGGTCGCGGCTCTGGAGCCGCCGCGGTGCACAGTTTGGGAATCGCCGAGTAAGACAATAAATACTTCCGTTAAAAAATATGTAATAAATTATAAGATAGCTTTTTTTCGATTTTTGAGGAAGGAGCGGAATTTTGAGGTAAATTAAAAAAAATATATATTTAAGGTAAGCATGTACACATGTACAGAGCTTAATACAAGGTGGGATTATTATTGAAAAATATTTAGAAAACTTGATTCCAAAAAAACGATCTACCCAACCCCTGGAGATATTGACCCCAAAACTTTACCAGCAAACTGCCCCGTATTCACAAGTCTGTGTATAACATTTCATAAAAATCGGTTAATCCAGTTAATTGTTATTCAGTTTCAAACGCGCTAACACATGTACATACGAAACCCTCCCACTCTTTTTTTTGGGGTCCCCGTGTCATGAAACATCGAGAAAGGAAAATGCCATACCCTTTTTTTTTGACTGATTACTATACATTTCTTTTTGTATCATAACTTTAGAACTATGATATCACGAAAGTAATATATCGCAGGGTAAATAAGCAAACTTCTAAAACTACAATTTTGTTGTATTTTACGCAAGAATTTTTTTTTATAAAAGTTGATTTTATTGTATGCAATGATATCTAGAAATTTACCACTCTTCCTAATAAAATTATATTCTATTTTAATTAAGAAATAATTTGGTCTAATTCTAAATAAGAATCATAATAATAAAGAAACAGTGTTATTAATTAATAATGAAAAATCTTTCCAATTAACTAATTGCCAACAATTTCATACAAAATAAGTAAAACTTGAAAATTATTTTAAAATATCTATTTCATTTACAGACTAGCCAATGTTTCCGAGTAATTATTATAATGGTATATTATCATAATATTAATGGTCTATTCCCGAGCTAATTAACTATCAAGAAGTAGATGATTACAACCATAAAATTTCTTAATTTTTTCGTTATTGTAATAAATAAACGTGACTGTGCAATTTTTTCTCATTTAATCTATATTTTTAATAATTTTTATCTAACTGATCTACATACCTCACCAATCTAAATACCTAGTAATTTGTATTACATTGAAAATATGTTCGTTTCTACTTATTTATCAAGGGATAAATTAAAAGGAAAAAATTTAACAATATTATTTTTTGAAGTTAAAAAGAAAACGATTTCTTATGAGAAAAATCATAAAAGAATGGAGTAGTCTATTCCATATTTATTTCATTAAAATTATTTAGGATTCATTCAAATCAACGTAAATTGTTATTCTAAAGGCATATAACATTAGTTTGGATATGCCTTCCATATTCCTACAATTATAGATTAAAAAATTGTAAAATTTCATATAATTATTATTCCGTAGGACCTTTCAATCAACTCCTCCAACAACAGAGTTACAAACGGCACTGCTGTTAATAGTATACATCTTAAAAAATTATTACAGAAACTCATTAATATGATGCAAAATAAAATATTTCATTTACGTTGTATTTGTTCGTTTAATATTCTGGGCTTATTTTTAATTTTAGCTTTTTTATAAAACACGATCAAGTTTGTTGAGATTTGGATTTTATGTACTGTACGAAAACATTGCTGGTTATGGTTAATATTTTCGTGTGTTTCCTGTTTATACACACAGTGTTTCATTTTAATCGCCTCAAGCGATTTTCTCGCAAACTACGCACAATTAAAAAAAATACCTAAACAGAAGTTAATCAGAATAGAGAGGGATATCTCATGATGACCTTGACCTTATGTTAAGGTTAACACGATTTTTTCATACGGAATGACCTATTTTTGACCCCACCAATGAAAAGTGCAGAAAATGTTACATTGCAATGTTACAATGAAGTATACGGCTAATTATCAGTGGTAGTGTTATACGGGTGATAGTACTATAGGACGATACGGTTTTACGAGTTACACGTTTTTCAGTGTCATACATTATTTCTGGAATATTTATATTCCAGGCCATTTATCTCGCAAACTACGTGGAAAAGCATAAAAATTACTTTAAACTATCGTATAACTCTATCATTGATGTTAGCCGTAAGACCTTCACAAAGTTTCAAGGTCATACGTGTGACCAAATGTAAAATTTTCTGTTCTTTTCATTGGTGGGATCAAAAATATGCCATTCCACTTCAAAAAAACGTGTTAACCTTTAAATAAGATCAAGGTCAAATCCAAGGTCACCTCATGGCGACCTTTCCAATCTGAGTATTTTTTGTTTAGGCAATTTATTTGTATTAAGCATATTTTACGAGAAAAATCACCTGGGGCGAATAAATTAAACACACTGAAAAAAGGTGCAAGGTCATATTGTGACCACATATTTCAACATAAAATTTTCTTCTCTTTTCATTGTCGGGTCAAAAATTAGTCAAAAAAATTGTTAACCTTGAAATAACAGTCAACGTCAAATCAAAGGTGACCCAAGAGGTGTCCCACTCCAATCTGAGTAAATTTTGTTTAGGTAATCTTTTGTACTGTGCGTAGTTTACGAGAAAATCGTCTTTCCTTTCTTTTTCCTGTTTAGCCTCCGGTAACTACCGTTTAGATAATACTTCAGAGGATGAATGAGCATGATATGTATGAGTGTGAATGAAGTGTAGTCTTGTACATTCTCAGTTCGACCATACCTGAGATGTGTGGTTAATTGAAACCCAACCACCAAAGAACACCGGTATCTACGATCTAGTATTCAACTCCGTATAAAATAGCTGGCTTTACTAGGACTCGAACGCTGGAACTCTCCACTTCCAAATCAGCTGATTTGGGAAGACGCGTTCACCACTAGACCAACCCGGTGGGTCACGAGAAAATCACCTGGGTGATTAAAATGAAACACTATACAAAATAATTTAAAAAAAATTGAATTAGTCAATATTATGAGGTATACCTATATTTTTCCTTGTGTCTCTGGATGAATTGTTCGTCATGTCTGTCCAATGTAACATTTACTACTGGTACTGTTGTTTAATTAACATAAGTTACTACCTTTAGCAATGCATGTTTTGTTGATTTGCTGTAAAACGTGTATTTTGTTTATTTTACAGACTACTCAGTAACTCTTTAAAAAAAAATGCTGGCAATTTAAAAGAGCGTTGTACTCCTATGTTACAGTTACGCACTTTTTAAATTATTTACACGTTATTTTACATTGAGATCTTCAGAAATTTAAGGCTGTGTATATATAATATTGTCAGAAATTGAAAGTTTTCGCTGTATGAAAAAAAACGTGCTACTTATTTGAAACTGTATCGTTTTTCATTTTTAATACTTTTAAAACGGTGATATTTATTTTTAATTTTAACAGCAAAAAAATATTAATATAATTGTTTTTTTTTTGTTTTTTTATAAACAATTACAAGTAATTTTTTACTATAAAAATGAGTGGTTCTAGAGTCGTTTTGAGAAAAATCTTAATTTGCTTCACGCACACGTACGAGCACACACAGAGTTTCAATAAAGTATTCGTTCAAAGAAACACTAGAAAAGTAAACAAACAGCGTTAAATATATATTTTGGGAGAAGATTGAGAATATGAATGTAGGTATATATAAAGCAGTGATTTTACTGCGTATATGAAATACTGCATTTCGGAATCAAAAATTGAAAGGTGATAAGAAATAATGGCTACAGCGAATTGTTCAACCTAGTGCAAAAAAAAAAGAAATCAGTTTTGAACGACCCATTTGATAGATATACGGTATTATGAGAAGACCAAGATTTACAGCTCTCTTGAATTTATGTATGAAAAAAATATCTTTCCATTTTGCTGATATAAAACAAGTTCCTACTGCAGAAGCATGCGGTGCCGTATCAATACCACCATGAACATTCTATTGGTTATAGGCCTTAAGTGTATGAAATAAATATCATAATATGTATATTACAATGAAATATTTTATGACAGTCATTTAAATAAAATTACTGCATTTAAAGCTATTGTTTGAAAATATTTATTTTTTATATTAAATTAAAAAATTATAATTTTGCTGTATTTATTAAAAATAATCTCAGGAATATTATTCGTATAATTTTAATTAATGAAATTAAAATCATGCGTATTAATTTAATAGTACAAGTGCAATAAAATTATTAAAATCTTCATCAGTAATAGTGGGGTCGACCTCCGTGGCTGAGTAGGTAGCATCTCTGCATTTTGTACGAAGTTTCCGGATTTGAATCCCGTTCAGGGACGGCATCTTTTCATACGCTACCAATTTCTGCAGAGTTAATGACCATAGCTGTTGAAGCCCGTACTTTCATAACAAAAAAAAACAAAGTTTAATAAGTGTTAATAAAATGAAAAAAAAAAAAATCATTAACGGAAATCTTAAATCAGTTTACTATTATGTAATCATAAAGGAAAGACATGCAATTTAGGAACATTCTATAATTGCAACAACGTAAAATTTATTTAAAACTATCGTGGGTTTAATTACAATGTCGAAATAAAAAACTATTCTATCTACCACAACTTAAAAAATAAACCAACAAAAATGGACATATTAAATTTTCTTCTACGAAGACAACGCTCACTAATGTGCTTCATAACTACCTGTGTTTAGTTATTTAAATCGGATAATATTTACGTCTAATTAGATAGAAGGGTTAATATTAAATACATTTAAATATATTACAAGATCCGGCAGCTGATTTCTGCTGGTATCTTTAATGTAACTAGATTTAAATGAATGATTAATAATAATTTAATACATTGCTGCCGGGTTGTCTAGCAAAAATTAGACGTAGTTACCTTTAATTAAATATACTGTAATTAATTTATTTTAACGAATTGCAACTATATTTTATTTAAGTGAATTAAACGTCATTTGAAAGAAAATGAAGTGAAGAATGTAAAAAATAATTGTGGCCAGCTCTCAGTCAGCCGCAACCTCCAAGTTACCAAGTATAAACAGGTATGTTATTGTTAATTATTTACAGTTACCGTGTTTTTCAAAAAAATTATATACTAAATTGAAGTTTAATTTTTTTGTGTACACGATAACACATGGTTGCCTGTAAAAAAATGGCCGCAAGTAATGTTTGCCATTATTTGAACTAATTACTTTCAATCTGGATGAGTGCGAATCGAGAGAGAAGGAATGCGCGCGCAGCTTCATTTCGAATAAGACGTTGACAATCAATTTAAGATTTCTGATCTATTTTACTGTTTTCATTATTTATTATGTAATTAGTAACTAGTTCAAATAATGGCAACCACTACTTGCGGCCATTTTTTTAGAGGCAACCACGTGTTATCGTGTATAGAAAAAAATTAAACTTCAATTTAGTATATATATTTTTTTTTAAAAACACAATGAACGTAAAAAATTAACAAAAATATACCTGCTTATACCTGGAAACGTGGAGGTAGCGGCTGACTGAGAGCTGGCAAACATTATTTTTTTACATTCTTCACATAATTTTCTTTCAAATGACGTTTAATTCACTAAAAAACATACAGTTGAAATTCGTTAAAATAAATTAATTACAATATGTTTAATTAAAGGTAATTGCGAATATTTTCTAGGCCTTCGGGCAGTAATGTATTAAATTAATTAATCATTCATTTAAATTAAGTTTCATTTAAAAAAACAGATACCTCCAGGAATCAGCTGCTGGATCTTAGACTAACAGTAAATCAATTATTAAATTGCATTTTAATTTACGAATTTCTTTAAAGTTATCAAGGAGGTTCCTAACTTTTTTTAGATATTTTTCAGATCGTAAAGTAATTTATTCTTTTATCGAATGGATTTAAAAAAACATTTTATAGCATTTATTTATTATACACCACGGAGCACTGATGAAGAGTCTTGAAATCATGATGAAGTTGTATCCCTTGACTCCATACTGATTTTAAATCTATAATTTAAATAAATGAATATTTTATATTAAAATTAAATAAATTTATCAAATCTGTATTATATGTTTTATTAAAAAAATATATATGATATATAAGAATTGGACTAGTAAAAAAAAACCCTCTTAAACATTAATTGAACTAATTAATTGTGAAAGTCCCTCCATATTTAAAATATCAAAATAACAGCCGCATTACTATGACGTAAGAATATTTCTTTATCACTATGAAAAAAACCTCTTACATAATTTAAGAATTTTCAGTTGAATTATATCATAACGTGTAAAATTATTCAGTGAAATCAATTTTGGTTTAAAAATAAGATATTAAGAAAAATTACATTTTAATAGTAAGTAATGGAAAATACTTTAAAACAGCACTTATAAAGATATCTAATAAAAATAGCACGTAACATTTTAATCAGGACTAAAGTATTCAGTATTCATATTCGTATATCATATCATGGATATTCTTAGCTTCCGTAAATACTACTAAAAAACGTAAAAATGTTGCAACTTGACATACAATATTCTTTATACATCGACATTACGGGCTATTAAAAGGAATAAAAAATAGTCATTAAAAAATAATATAAAATAGAGATGATGAAACAGCTGTTTAGTTAATATCATCACGTGTGTGTGCTTAGAATTAATTAAACTCTATGTGAATCACTATTTGAGTAAAATTTATGTCCACATTTAAATATTAATGGAACGTTGAACTCAGAATTTAAATTACGAATATATTTTTAAAAAACTTAAAATAAATAATGTTCTCTTGCACTACAAATTATTAAATAATTACAAAACTGTGGGTTTTTTACAAATTATTATCAACAGAGTGTCATATTATTTAATATTAAAACCTTTGTGAATCACTGACGGGTTGAATTGAATACGTGAAGCCCCTACCACATGCTCTGTCATTCTCATTAAACACAATAATCTCCTGCTTCGCATTTTTCAATGTAACCTATACATAAATGGCTTAGTCATAATGATATAAGCCGAATGTTTTCAATTAATGACATAAGCAGTTTTTTATATTCTTCTGTCATTCTGTAGTCTGTTTTATTATTATTATCACCAGATGTAAAATTAAATTAACTTTAAAAAAATTAATTAATTTAAAGCTTGTATAATAAATATTACATGAAATTTATGCGGCATGATGATTATATAATATTTTACTACACGACTAGTAAACGTTTAAGGTTTAGTTTTATATATATATATATATATATATATATATATATATATATATATATATATATATATACAAGGTGTCCCATATAAAACGCAACCCATCAATCACTCATCCATGAAATTTCAAAGTCAAGCTTACTCCCCTACTCGTTACTGTAATGGACTCGTCCAACATCTGAACATTGCGGCGACGCAGTAGAACACTATCGATAGTAACAACAATGCAATTATAACGTTCAGTGTACTGCTACAGACAAGATGGTGTTTTCGCTAGATGAACGTGTTGAGTCGTACTTCAGTACGAAATCAGTGGTTGCAGTGCAAGATCTGTTTCGCCATAAGTACCCAGATAAACCAGCTCCTAACAAAACATCAGTATTAAGGTTAGTCGCAAAATTTAGAAAGACCGGTTCTGTTAATAACAAGGAACACAAAAGATCTGATTCAGTGTTGAATACAGATACAGTCACTGAAATCAAGACCGATTACTCGCCTCGCCAAATAAATCGATCAGGCGTTTGTCTGCTGAAATTAATTTGTCTAAATCAACTGTTCATCGGGCGACCAAACAATTACAATTACGACCTTATCGCATTCAAACGGTTCATCGACTTCTTGAGCCCTACAAAGAAAAACGGCTACAATATTGTCAACGGTTCCGTCGATTTCTGCGTGAGGGAATTAATGTTATGGATTCGTTATTTTTCACAGATGAAGCACGGTTTCATTTGGATGGCTATGTAAACAGCCAAAACAGTAGAATTTGGAGTGCTGAAAATCCCCACGTTTATCACGAAAAACAATTACACCCGCAGAAGTTGGGCGTGTGGTGCGCGATATCGCGGAAGAAAATAATCGGTCCTATTTTTTTCGAGTACACCATTAATGCAGAACGATATCAGGATATTTTATTTCAGTTCATCGCACTCTTGGAAGAGGAAGACAGACACTGCCGGCTACAACATGACGGGGCGACATCACACTACGCAGGTTCAACTTCTGATTTCGTTGAGGAATTCTTTGGTAATCGTGTTATCGGTAGAGGCTTGTGGCCACCAAGATCTCCAGATTTGACTGCGGCAGATTTTTTCCTATGGGGTTACCTCAAAGAAAAAGCCTACAGCAACAAACCACGAACACTTTAACAATTGGAAGTCAATATTGAACAAGCTGTATTAAATATCCAGCCACAAACTTTGAAAAAACGTTGCAAGAACGCTGTAAAAGAATTGAAGCTTGTATTCAAGAAGATGGCGGCCACTTCCAACATTTACTCTAAATGTAACGTAATGGATGGTAATAATAAAATTTTCATTTACACATTTCTTTTTATTATTTCAATACCTACCAATATAAGGTTGGGTTGCGTTTTATATGGGACACGCTGTATATATATATATATATATATATATATATAAAGTTTAAAGTTCCTATATTATAGTTCTCAGAGTAATTTTCTGGCTTAAAAATCACTCCACAAAAGTTTTGAAAAGTCAGGTTTGGAAAAAAATAATTCTTCACGATAAATTATTATCGATTTTCCTAACAGACAAAAAATAATAAAAAATTAACAAAAATTCAATTCCCTAACATTGTGAAGTACCTAAAAGCAAAAATTAAAATTTGTTTAGTTATTACCGATACTGTCGTAAAAAAATATTGTTTTAATAAGAATAAAAAAGAAATGTACGATTAGTTAGAGAGCACATCAGATACAATAATACATCAGATATAAAAAAAATTCTGTCGCAGTAACGCATCATAAGAGTGAATTTCCGGTTTTATTTAATCTTGAAAATCTACCCAAAAACCCAATTTTTTGCCACTAATTCCGGTGCCTGTAAACTGATTCGTTTAAAAATCAATAACGTTTTATTTCAATTAAATTTGCATCTTCGAACAAATATTCATCAAAATCGGTTAAAAATTGCGCGCAATAGAACGAAAAAATTGAAGATGCAGCAAAAACCCCGTTTTTTGGCTATAACTCCGGTTCCTGTGAACCGGTTCGTTTGAAAATTAATACATTTCTATTAACAATAGATTTACATCAACTCACCAGGTCTCGTAAAAATTGGTTATGATTTGCGATCAGTAGAGCGGATGAAAAATCTTATACATACAAACACACACGCGCGCACAAATATATATATATATATATATATATATATATATATACAGAATCGTGTTTAGAAGGCTGCAAAACGTTAAGAAAAATTGGTCCCCCCTTCTCAGACATCCCCTTATAAAATCTGACCGCGCGCAGTAGCTATTTCTACAAATTCTTTGGAAATCCGCTAAAAAATACAATATTGTATTATTCTTTAAGTATTTAAGTTTCTCGGTTACAATATCAAAATTTATTCAAAGAAAATATTTCTAATGAAGTAAAATTAAACATTTAATTAAATATATATTATAATTTATTTAAATATTACTTATGTCTGTACAGATAAAAATAATTTGTACGCTTCACCAGTGCTACATAGGTTTTCTGTAGAACACAAGTATAAAACCAGTGTTATCTCTTAAAATATTTTACTTTCAAGAAAAATAAATTTAAAAACCTGCACTTAAATGAAAAAAAGAGCTGAAAATATACCAAAAACCCCAGTTTTTTGTTTATAACTTTCTTTCTTGTGAACCGATTCGATTGAATATCAATAGGGTTCTAATCCGAATACATTTATACGGCCTCAAAAGTTTTATCAAACTCGGTAACGATTTGCGTCCGGTTGACTGGACAAAAATCTTATATTTCTATAAATATGACCGAGCGCAGTAGTAATTTCCAAATTCTTCGGAAATCCTTAAATAATAAGTTCATAAAACTTTATGTGGAAAGCTCTATTGTAATAAAAGCTTAAGATATCGGTTTCGACTTTAATATTGTAAATTTTTACATCAATTCTGGCAATAGGGCTTTATTTTTAGCCTTGATTAATGAGTTGTAAGGGAATGTATTAAAAGTAGTATAAAAGAATGACGAGTATGAAGATATTAGGCTGTAGAAGAAATAAACACAAACGTAAACTATAATTAATAAATTATTTTATGATATACCATTAAATTTTTCTAAACTATTTGTTATTAATTCTGGTAGGTTTCACAAGGATCAGGATCCTTGTGAAATGAGGACATGTAATTCAGTTACACGTAATCGTAAATTATTTCCTGAAAAAATAGTAAACAAAGGTTAAGAAAAACAAACACTTAAAACTGTAGCTTATGTATAAATGTATATTTAATTTTTTTTACAGTCAATTGACCGTTTACACTGCATATTTTTGGCAAGAAAATATTGTATTAAAATTTTGTCTAGACTTTTAAAAATTCCAAGCCTGATGGGAATTTAAACTGGGACCTTCAAATAAAAATTGAAACGCTACCATCCATCAATTGTCATTTCATTGAAGTTTAATTTATTTTATTAGTTCTATAAACTGATGCTAAGAATTTGCTTTTAAATTATTTAAAAAAAAAAAAAAATATTACCCATACTGAGAACTAGTTACGCCTCCTAAACTATTTTTCATCAAAAGGAAAACGGGACCTTTTCAAATCATTTAAAATTTATAGTTAAGATTTCAGTAGGAGTTAAAATAAATACATCCATAAATAAACCTAAAGAAAAGTTTGTTTCAATGTTGGATATGTTGAGAGGACAAATATAACCCCTCCTCCTAAAAAAAAATAAAAAGAAAAAAGATGAACTATAGTGATATAATTTTGAGTAATGACCAGACAAAATTTGCATAAATCCCGCACTATACCTTTTACATTAAGTGTGTAATAGCTGAATAAATGACATCTAATACATCTAATACTATATATACTGTGGCCTGATAGATTCACCTTACCAGACATTTTATGAATGTGACAGATGGACCGGATGTAAAGAGTGAGTAGGCATTGGATGGATAACCCCCGAAAACACTGTAAGCTATATATAATACAACGGCTGATAGAATGGAATGCTATAGATGGTTTGGCCACGGAAATTCTTCAGAGGAAAGAAATAGTTTCGTAAATGGAGCAGGAAACAGCAAGTTTAAAAAAAAAGGAAGAGAAAGATCGAGACCCGATCTTTCGGGTACTAGGAGGCTAGGAGGCTACTAGGAGGGATCTGGGAACGGCATAGCCGGATTTGGTGTCCCTCCCTGGTGGCTTGAGTCAGGCAAGAGGCAAGAGCGAGTCCCGGTTATTGTGAGAGGGGCCCGGTAACTGCATAGCCAGGCCCGGTTACCCAGCTTCAGTGATTTGAGGCAGTCGAATGAGGTGAATAAAAGATCCGCCCCGCTGGATTGAGTATTGCTTGAATGCCGATCCGACCAAGGAGAATAGGAGAAAAAAAGAAAACAAAAATCTAATACACCAAAGAATTGTTTAGAAGGTTGTATTAACCTTCTAAACTTAACACAAAAACACTATAAATTAAAAAAAAAAAATCTTTTGCTTACATTCTTTTTACCTGTATATTAGTAATTTGTTAAAATAAACTATTTGATTTACTGGCATTATTTTTATATTAGTTTTATAAAACCACTCGCACATCATTAAAAAAGTTTCATTCTAAAAACCAAATATGCTTGAAAGTATTAATATGATATCACTAAAATATACGCACGTATACGTAAGCGCGTAATCAAAATTGAGATTAATTTTATGCCACAGATATGTATAGCCTTGATTAAAAAAAAATTATTCATTCATCATAATTGATTTTTTCTGATTTTTTTCATCTTAAATTTACTCCTTTTCAGATAAAATATACTTGTACCAGTGCATTTTGCAATCTTCGAAGCACCTCTTTTAAGAAAAAACCGGTATGACGTCCAGTTCCTTCATCGATTCTGATTTTATCTCTTCAATGTTGACAAAACGTCGTCTTTATTGTTTTTTCAGCTTGGGATATAGAAAGAAGTCACAGGGGGCCGTGTCAGGCGAGTACGAAATTCAAGGCATCATACTGGTCAAAAATTCACGAACGTGCATTGAAGTGTAAGCAGGTGCATGCATTATCGTAGTGCAAATGCCATGAATTGTTTCGCCACAAATCTGGGAGTTTTCTTTGGATTGCTTCACGCAAACGACATAGAACTTCCAAAGAGTAATCCTTATTGACTATGTGATAGTATTTCGACGATTGTCCATAATCATTTTCTTTTTCGACGTTGCCATCCGATTTTGATGTGCTGGGGCGCTCATCAAATCAACGGCTTCATTGCCTTCTTTGAAATATTTGAACTACTTGTAAACGCTTATTTATTCATAGAAGAATCGCCAAAAGCAACATTTAACATTTCCAATGTGGTGCTGCACTTTAATGCAAATTCTTTGTTTTTTCCACAAGTTAAAAAATGCCGACCATACCAAAACACGTGTAACCTTTTCGTTAACCAACAAACTAAACATCCAATATGGCTACCAATATAAAGATACGTTAGAGACAACTGTACAAACACAAAAAAAGTTTATAACAATTGGACTTTACAACCTGAGAAATTAAAAAAACTTCGCATGTTTTTTGATCAAACCTAAATTATGTATATAATAATAAATAATTTTTATTTCACAAAATAAACAGATTAAAAATGAAAATAAAACTATTTACAGTTATAAATAATTAATTAATTTTTTTGTGATTAATTCTTACATTTTTAATGCTTAATAGACATACAACAAAACAATATAAAATATAAATAATATTATAAAAATAAACAATTATTAAAAATCTTGTGGCACTAGGTACCCCCTATAGTGATATCTGCATTGGAGGTTACCATCCATTATTTTTCAATGAGCAATATAATTAACTAACCATTTATTGAATAATGGTCAAGTGTAAATTTCCAACTGGATTTAAAAAATAATTACACGCTCAAGTCTTGCAGTACTAAAATTTATTATTTATTATTTTGTTTTTTGTTTGTGTTTTTTAAGTTACGTAGAATTTTATGATTTTTAATTGCCGCCATTGTTATTTTCAGGGAGTATCTATTTTACAGACGCCTTATAGTTTATCCATGGAAAATCTTTTTGGATTTATTTATAGTAATTTTTTTTTGAACTAAATGCTAGTAAAAAAATACATAAGTTGTAAATCTTTAATACCTATAAGTATTAGAATTTACCTTTCCTATTATAAATATATGTTGCACGTACTCAAACAATACAAGATTAGGAAATGTTTGTAAAATTTAAAATTGAATCACTACGATTTCATTCAAATATTTTGAAAAATGTTTTGTAAGTAGTAGTACTATATTATAGTGTTCATGATCCTATATTTTTAATGTGTTTTTATTAATATCTAAAGCAATTATTAAATAGTTCTTTTATTTAAAACAGTTATAAACTTTTTTTTATATATATATATATATATATATAGATTTTGACTCAAATAACAATGAAAAGTGAAATACTTTAGACACTGATTTCGCTAAATTCTTTTTGTTGCTGATGTATAGTTTACCAAATTAGCATCATGACATTAGGGAGAAAACTGTAATTATTTATTTTTATAATTTATGCTACTAGTAGCTAATAGGATGATTACCAACTAATTATTTTCAGTGAGTAAAATTATAAACTAATAATTTTTTGAATAATGGTCAAGTGTGGATTTCCAAGTGGATTTCAACGTATATATATGTTTACAAGTAGTTATATAATATATATATATATATATAATAGTAATTATAAGTATAAAAGTATATAAGGAAATATATAAGTAAAACTTATAAGTCACTAGATGTAAGCGGCTTTATTCCTAGATTTCCAGGGCCGTAAACTTTAAACTTACCTAAAACTTTAAGTTTATTTATCCTTCTTAAAAACCCATTTGGTTATACGGCTACCAATTTATTATTGAAGAAAGTATTTATTGGATTTAAAATAAAAAAATTCACTCGAAACTAATCAAGTAAGTAACTAATGACAATTTCTAAGTAATAAATGAAACATAGTTTTACATAATATAGTTAAAACATAGCTTTAGAAATTTAATTATGTCAACGACAAATTTCCAATACATATCTGCAGTTAAAAATAATTTAATCATGATCCTAAACGATTAATTATCGATCTAGACTCATCGGACTTATCAATTAACCCTGGGCGAAAACACAAATGACATTGAAATAAAAATATCATACGAAATGTCTAGCTAAAGTGTTTATTAAGTGTTGCTTAACAGTAATCTCCTCAAAGATACTTTGATTAAAGTCTTTTAATTCTTCAACATCAGATTAAGTTATATTTATTTTTTTACTCATAATTAAATCTAATAAAGTAAAAAATGAAGAATTATTTTGGTTAGATTATCAATTCTGTCAAAAAAATATTTTATAGGAGTAAATAATTTTTTTTTACAATTAATTTGTAAAAATATTATGTATAATTATGTATATAAAAAAAACAGAAAAAAAGAAGCTGTCAAGAAAAAAATTATAATTTCAGTAGAGAGGAAGAGATTGTACTAAATAACTAATTAATCCGTGAAAAGTTTATTACGACGGGCGTAAACCCGGTTATGGGAAAAATTTATTACAACGGGCATGCATTAAAAAACCAAAGAAATTCAAATATAAAATTAGTGCTAATATACGAAAAACATCAAAATGCTTTCTAATACTTTCTAAAAATCAGATATGAAAATTGTAAAACTAAAACAGTTTAAGTTCCTTGGAGAAACTACAGAGCAAAACAGTCAAGAAAAATATACCCTTAACAAATAAATAGAACTGTCATATCGTCTAACATAAAACGTAATCACGATTATTCGTTCAGAAAAGTGTTACGCTGAAAAATGTTTGAGAATGATCAACACGGGCCTATATATCAAAAAGATTAAATGGTTTTTTAAAGAAAATATTTGGTCCTGTTACAAAATTAATATTTTATATTACACCGATTAAATTAATTGTTATGAAAAGATTAATATGAATAAATTTCCCTCCAAAAAACTTTTATAACAGCAATTTTAAGAAATAATGCGTGAAAAGTGATTGATTTTCATAGACCACTTTACGGAAGAATGATAATAAAATATCCAATAAAATCCGATTCTTTAGTTTAAAAAGAAAGATTAAAAACGTAAATTGTGATAAAGTTACGAAAGACTAAATAAAGTAGGAATATAAATTCACAAAATCAAGAATTAATCGGTTTGCCGGCCTCCGTGGCGCGAGTGGTAGCGACTGGGCCTTTCATCCGGAGGTATTGGGTTCGAATCCCGGTCAGGCCAGGTATTTCTCATACGCTATATTTCCATAACCCACGCACAAGCTTCAAGCTTATGTGGCGAGATCATCAAGCAAATAAAAAAGAAAAAGTCTTGGAAATAATGGTTTTCACGTAAACTTAGAACAAATTTTACAATAAAGCAAGGAGAGAACGCTAAGAAAAGTATTTAACTTTTACCTCAGTTGGCCAAAAGAAGAAATACTGTATTTAAAATTAAAAAAAAAAAAACATATTTACAATAGTGTTTAAGCTTCTACATAATTGTACGAGTATTCCACTTCGAAGAAATGAAAATATTATCAAGCAAAAAACGTTCAAATCATTCTTTCCGATTTCCCTGATTTAAATGTTACCCAAGTAACCAAAATATAGTTTTAAGTATATTAAAATTAGCGTCCATTTAGAGTGAAAATAATTAAAGTTATAAAATATCACTTATGTTAAACTCATTTTTTATTTATTTTCCTAAAATGTATGATGCAATCTTTCAATTAGTGAAAAATAAGCAACCCCCTCACACGGCTCAATGAGATGAGGGTGATATGTATGACGTATAGGCTTATACAGACTCAGGTCGACCATTCCTGAGACGTGTGGTATCCACTGTCTACTATTCATATCTGTATAAAAGTAACTAACATTTACTAGGACTTGACCTCAGAATCTTCGACTTCGAAAAATATCTATTAAACAACTGATTTGCGGCGATGGAGTTAACCACTAATCCGTTTGGCTAGTTCCTTTTTAAAGAAATTCTTTTCGCTGTTCGAATACTACACGTCAGTAAAATGTTTTTTGTGGAACCACTGGGTTTCGGATTTTTTTTTTTAATTTTTCAGTTCTATTATCACCTATGGCAGCACTATATATTCTTATTATCCTGCCGAATTTTAAAGTTTCCACAGATTATTAGAACCATGTGGTTTAATATTTATTGTTATAAAGTTTATATATATGTTTAGAATGAATTTTTTTTCTTCAACCAGTTTTTCAGTTATTGTTGGGTCTGGCTGTGCGTGCACACGTGCATAGGAAAATGCACGCATTACTGGAACCGGCTTACCAAGCCTGAGATAGCTGCAATGTAAATGTAAATGTACCGATAGAAATGTAGTCTTAAACAGATTCAGATCGACCAGTCCTGAGAAGTGAGGTTAATTGAAACCCAACCAAAAAAGAACACCGCTATTTACAGTCTAGCATTCAAATCCATATAAAAGCAACTGCTTGTGAACAAAACTCGAACCTTAAAACTCTCGACTTCGAAAGTGAAGATTTTGCGATAACGAGTTCAACCACTAGACTTTTGCAGCTGTTTTATTTTGTTATTAAAAAGTCTGACGTGGACAATACATGACTTTCTTGTACGACTATTAAATCATATATACACTTATTTCGCTGCATTTCATTTACACTTATTTCAATTGAAAGTGACATAGAGTCCTCCAATTTTTTAATAAATTGGGCAGTTATACAATTGCTGAAATATTAGTTCTTAACATCAAATATTTATACAATTATTACTTCGACGAGCTTACATGAAATATTAGGATAGAGTAAAAAAGTCCCTTTATTTCTCGTATTACTAGATCAATATTATTCGTATCCTTCGTGAGTTGCTGATTAAACCACGTTTGATTTCTTGTGTGTCGTATAAATAAAAGTTAATAATAATTAAACTATTCCGTTTAGTGAACTCCTGTATACCGGTTACAAATTTTAATTATGAACTTACGGTGTAAAATATTTAGTTTTTATTATTAGATTATTTGGTGAATAATCAAAAATGAAAATGAAACAATAATACGGGAAAAAGAAAGATAACACAGATTAAGAGAAGATGATGAAATAAAGAGAGAAAATTTGAAACTAGAGAACGTGTAAACAAATTAAGATCAGATGGATTATATCAAACAAAAGAGCGATTAAATGTTTGGAAACAAAAACAAATAAACAAAATTATGATCAGCAACTTAGGGACAATGTCCCTAACAATATCAGAGGAGTAATGAACAAAAATATAAGAATTTTTTTGCAATTTATTAAAGATGGGGCATATATGCCTCAGTGTATAGTTGTTCTTATGAGGGTCTATTTTTCAGTCACTCTGTAGTTAACTTTAATGTAGATAAAATTAAACAGAGATTCCAGAATAATTAAATAAAATTAAGCAGAAATTAAACTAGAAAATCCAAAAATAATATGATTAAAAAAATTATAATTTTCAAATAATATTAAATGATCAAATGTTTCGCCAAATCTATTGCATATATACATATGTAATGTCTATTAGGTTACATATACACATTTTTAAAAGTACATCAAATTTTATTTCACGAATTTCTAATTTAACTTCTGATTTAAAAAAAAAATTTATTGTTATTACTGAATTTTTATTTATTATAAAAATATTTTTACAATCACGGGTTAATAATAATTAATAAATTAATACATTTAAAAAAAAGTTAAAAACAGAAAGGAGATGAAGTCTATTTCGAACCGATGTGTCATCCCGGAAGATTCAAATATTTCATTAATTAAAATTTTATTTTGCTATAACTCTGGAAACAATGAAAATAAGTACCACTTATGATAAACCGCTGAAAACTCTCAATGAGGGCTTATGACTGCAGTTAAGAAAAGTCCAAAATTCAAATATTTTTGGATTTTGGTGTTTTTTGGGCACTTTTGGTTCAGTCGATTGCAATCAAAAGGGGAGTTGGACAACGAGGTATTACAACAGTCCTAAATCCAAAATTTCAACATCCTAAGGCTAAACGTTTTTTAATTATGCGAGTTTCATGCGTACGTCATACATATACCGAAACAGACCGTACAGACATTATGCCGAAACTAGTCAAAATGGGTTTACAGTTGGTCAAAATGGATATTTCCGTTGACATCTGAAAACCGAAATTTTTCGGCAACACGATATTTGTTTTACTACGTACAAGGAAGTAAAACGTAATATTACAAAGTATGAATGTAATGAACAAGATATCAAATGCGGATGCTTTTAATGTCTTGTTCTTTTGTCCTGCAGTAGGCAGGACAGTGTTTTTGCTGAAAAAAATATTAAGTGTACAGCTTTATGACGGACAAAAGAAAAATACTGGGAAGATATAAAAAGAGAAAACAGATACATTTATACTGTTGTTAAAAAATTGCTGGATTGGTTATTTGCCGAAATACTTAAACAAATTTGAAAACAGTGAAGTACCTAATAAGAGTGTAGAAAGAAGGACAAGGAATTCGTAAGCCTAATGTGAAAATGGTAGGTTGTATTTATATGAATAAATTATACATATAACATATATATATATCAACATCCTATATATATGTATATATACTTGTGTGTGTGTGTGTGTGTGTGTGTGTGTGTGTGTGTGTGTATACACACCATATCATTTCCATCGAAAGTGAGCGAGAAAATTACCAAAATACAGAAAGGTGGGAGAGCTGAAACAATTCCCCATTGGTTTTATTAGAAACATACTTTTAAACTTTTTGTCATTTTCATGCTTCCAAGAGAAAGGTTTTACCACAGAAAATCTTTAAGTTCTGGAAATAAATAGAAATTCTAAAGCTATTTGAATTATTAAATGGTTGAATATTATTAATTGAAAAAAAAATAGCATCTTATATAACGCTATGCTCTGTTTCAAATGGGGACATAAGTCACATTAATTTATGATCATACGTAATTCATGACTTTCATAAAAAAACATTAAAATAAAAGTTTTAATTATCTTCTGAAAATCAAAAAAAATAACGGACTTTAAATATAAAAATATGAAAAAGAAAAAAAATTTTCTTTCTTAAAATTTTTGATAAATCAGAATATTTTTCTTAGTCTGAATGAAAGATTATTCAATATTAAAAAAGTGAGGTATGAAAGAAGTACTGAATGTTATAGTTGAAACGGTAAGGGTGAAATCCCAAGACTGCAAAAGATCTCCCATTTAGGATTATTGAATATACTAGTTGAAAAGCACCAGGGAAAAATTCATGTCCTTACAGCTTATATGTCTACCAGCGACTTTCCTAATACCCATTTTAGAGTTCGTCCTTTACTAAGAATCCGTATAAGATTTTTTCCTTTTTTTTATTTTCAAGAAATCTTAAAACTGAATCAATTTAAAAAGTTTTGTAATTTTTTTTTTTTTGATCATTGAACGAATAAAGAAGCAACAGTGATGTTGAAATATTACATTTTTTTAATGATTTTATACAATGTTCATGATACAATATGATAATATAAATAAATAAGGGATTATTAGTGCAGATTTAAAAAAAAAACGATTTTTTTTCAAAATTAAATTAAATGGTTTAATGAATTTCTGTATTTCTGCGTGCTGTGCACATATAAATTTTTTAATTTAATAGTATTAAACCTATTCTCCAATTCAATTATGTTTAATTTATTGTAATCTGAATGTAGAAGGCATTGATTGATTGCCAGTCTTTTGTTTATTACGATTGACAAAATTAACATCACCTATAGAACTTTTTCATTTAACCAGTTTAAATTCATGAGTTAATCGTAAGGACATATAGATATATATATATAAGGACATATATATATAAAATTTACGAAAAATAATAAAATAAGTTTTGAAAAAAGTTTATACACAATAAAAACTTTCTTTCAACTTCAAGCATATGTCACGATTGCGTGATATATAATTCTAAATACGTTTGTGTTTTAAAAATATATATATATATATATATATATATATATATATATACAATACTGTTAATACAAAATTAATGGATTAATTAATAAAAGTAACAATAAACATGAAAATAACTTTTGAATATAATTGGATTTATACGTTATATTTATTGAGATATAATCAGAAAATTTATAAAACTGAAACAAAATATCTGAAGTTGGAAGACGCTAACGTAGTTGGTTCAAAGCGAGTAACAAATAAAAAATAATAATAAATCCCAGAGATGACATTCAGACGCATGCTGGTAATGTAATTCCTTAAAGTTCTCCCATTCCAATCATGTCATGCTATAAAACGAGTACCCAGCGTCGAAAGGAATTTGGAGAACAAGTCATCCCTGATCACATGGCGGGGAGGACGGTAGAACGAAAAAATCCATAGAGGTCCAAACCAGTAAAGAATTTGAATCTAGGTTGCCTGTATGTGGTCGGTCCTGTACTCCGGTTGTAGATTAAGCTATAAAAACGTTTTTGACGAGTACTGCAGTATCCTCATGAGCCCTACCATCTGAGTTGTTAGACGTACCCCCGGAGACGTTTCGGAAATTAATATAGCACGCAATGATTTATTAAATACCTATGTTTCTAGTTCCTGACGTCAACAAGTGCTCCAGGCGTCAATCCTGGGGAATCTATCCAACAGATTTTGGCAATCACCGTGACTAGTACGCTTAACAGGCTATCTATTTGCTGTGCAAGGAATGCTATATTAGATGTTACTTTCTCCGGTTTCCCCTCAGCAGCGTCGCAGACATTGCACTCAACTGCCGCACAGATGTTCTTCGACGAGTATTAGAATGGTTGTTCACATTTCTATTGTCTTCAAGTTGGTGTCGCCCAAGTTTAACGTGGCTCGTTTCTCCCGATTATGTAATGGATTAGCGGGTAGCAACATGCTGGGCCCTTTGCCTCTACTTCTTTAATATTTCTTTATACACCTTGCACCCTTTGTAGGTACAAGGCGATCGGATTGGCAGAACGTACATGACGCTGTGGTACTTCTGTCCTGTCTAGGGCAATCCGCTGTTCTATGGCCCTCTGCACACTTAGCCCAGCGATAGGGTCCCATGTTGTTATTTTTCGTGAGTCCATACTGTTGGCATCTCATGTTCTCTCAGGATCGAGTAGTGCAGATTCTTCAGTCCTACTCGAAACGTCCTTTAGTTTTTTCTAGTGAATGTGTATCCAATTAACGCACCAAATCAATAATATTCTTTTAAGCGTTAACATCCTTCGAAACAACTTGCAGTTTTTTAGCATTAATTGCCCTTACACAGTAGTTGGTTACGACCGTTTCAAGCAGCTCGCAAAGCCGGATAATATTCATTATGCCGTGTAGCAGAATTGGTGGGGACTTAAAATTGTTCTTCAGGCTAGTTTGGTACATAAACAATATCATCCTCCATCGGAGGTTTTCGAATTTTTTAGACAGTGGCAAATTATTTGCGGTGTCTTTTGGACGTCGCGAATTTTGAGTACGCAGTACTGGTATTGTTTGCCATGGCAAGAGGTCAGTCTGAAAAGCAGTAATCTCCACATAGGTGTTTCGCTTTCAGATAATTACCCACATCGAACTTTAAATTATCCCTAATTAATTATATAATAATTTCCACTTACTAACTATTTTAATTATTATATTTCGGATATTAATCCAACATCCAGAAAATTTCTGTCATGCATTATAATTATTTCCTTCAAAAATGAATATATTAAATGAATTTTGAATTTTAAAAACAAAAATTATAAATACAATTGATCGTTCAAAGGTAAAAATAATGTCTACGTTGTCCATCATGTCAGTATGAAGCTCTCAATTGTTGTTGTTAAAAATAAATGTTCCTGATGATGGATTAATATCCGAAAGCGCTCAAACATAATAATAAAAATAGTTAGTTAATGTAAATTATTACATAATTAATTTATATCAATACCAATGGGCCATGATTAATAACAAAAATATTCCTAATTAGTTCTCAGCGAAATAGCTTCCTGGAGTTCCTGTCCGAAGACACCAACGGTCCACGCCGTCTGTTAGATAAAAAATTCTGAGAAGTCTCAGTTTCATCCCCTTTTGATCTATGATTGCAACCGCCAACGCAGGCTAGAGAAAGTAATCTGGGCATTAGTTTAAAAGACTGACTAAAAGAAAGCCTTATGAAGAGTCAAAAAATAATTCTACAATACAAATACCCTATTAAGTTTACAAGATATCAATACACACGTACAATAAACTGTTTATCATCTGACAAACATCACGGAACAACAACTTTTAACATAAACAGTAATTTAAAATAAAAATAATCTAAATCATCAAAATAAACGTAATATTTCCTATAAAAAAATTACGATTTCTTTTTCATATTTTTCAGTGGAAATCAGTAAAAAAAGAAATGATTAATAATCTTTAACTTTTACAAGGGAAAAAATATTTGTCAAAAAAATTTATTATAATTGGATGATAGCGTGTAATTGCTTCATATATTCAGAAAACATGGCTTCTGCCAACTTTTTCAAATTAATGCTTAATTATAGTTAATACTGCATTCTTTATTTTAATATTGCTACCATATTATTTTTGTAAATAGTTAAATTATCTGAGAAATTTAAATTATTGAAATTTACAGTTATTTTTCTTATTTAGAAAATGAAGCATTGTTGCTAAAATTATCAAATTTATATTTCTTAGAACACAATTTAAAAAAAAAAACACAAAATACAAAATTAATAAACATAAAAAAACTTGTTTGTATCTCTTTTCTTTTAATTATAAATAATGTTGATGAGTTACCACTCATCAACATTAATATTAACGAGATAAATACTCGTTATTATTTACTTTGATCCTACGTTTCTATTTTGCCTTAGTATTACAATCAATTTAAAATTAACAATGACGACTTTAATTTAAAAATTTATATGAAATTGGAATCATGCAGTAAGTAAATAAGCATATTAAGTAATCTTTTGTTTTTGTCAAACGAACAAAGAAGTGTTAAAAAAAATTATTTTTAATTTTCTTTAATTAATGTTTCCTCTGTAATTAGGTTGTTAGAAATCAGACGCTTAGTTAATAAAGCGTAATATTTTAAATTATTAAATACTTAAAATTACTATATTTTATTTACGAAAGATTTTTATATTAAATAGGTACTCGAAATATTATAAAGGATCTAAATCCGTTTTATATGAAAATTTCTATTTAAAAAAGATAAATGAATATACAGCCAGATGGAAATTGATGAAGAAATCAACATAATTTTTACACAATTGTTTTTTTTTTTTTTACACTTCGGAATAGAAGTGAAATTAGCATAGTTAGGGGACATTTACCGTGCACTCACGTGAGGATAAAAAAAAAATATTATACTTGTATTTATAGAATGATTCAGGAGGAAGGGAAATAATATGGAAAGTGATTCTAGTGCTTGAAATAAGGAAACTTTTTCGGCTAGCGAAAAATTTCGCCTGGATTTCAGTTCCCCGGGTGAAATGAGGTCATACTGAAACTTTTAAAGAGTTATATAAGGGATAAACATGATAATTTCTTTTATTCTTTTAACTGAAAAATCGAATAATACAGGCACCAGAATTATTATATTTCCCGTGGTTTTCACTATATTCAACGTAAAATAGAATAATTCGGTCATGAAAAACACGGTTTTTAGATTAGAAGTAAAGTAGCTTTGTTAAATGATTAATATATATATATATATATATATATGCGTACATTTTGTTATCAAACCTTATACAAAATTTAATTCTAAGAAAATTGATGAAATAAAATCTATGAATAAAATAATCAACTTTTGTTAATAAAAAAAAAGCAGAACAAAACCTAACAGAAAGATGTTATGAATTTGTAAAAAATAAAAACAGCTGTTTTTAGTACAATAAATTTAGTATGAAACGAATTTCTCAAAGTTCTAAGTATATTGTATTATTGTACTATATTAAATTAAAAAGAGTTTTTTTTAATTTTTACAAATCATAACTTCTGCTAAGTTTTTAAAAATAAAATTTGATTATTTAATTCATAGATTTTATTGCATACGTTTTCTCAGAATTGAATTTTCTAAAATTTGGGCGAAAGTTTTCGCTAGCCTTAATTCGATAGCAAGGCGTTTTCGGAGTTCATATGTCCGAAAACGCCTTGTTGTATTTAAAATTTTTTTAACGCCTTGCCAAATTCTAGAGCTTGAAATATGTATGAACATTTTTCCTTATTTCAAGCTCTAGAATTTGTTCCCAAATTATTTCTCTTTCCACCTGAATCACCCTGTTTGTGTATGTGTATGTGTATGTGTATGTGTATATATATATATGTGTGTGTGTGTGTGTGTGTGTGTGTGTGTGTGTGTGTGTGTGTGTGTGTGTGTGTGTGTGTGTGTGTATAATTCCTGTTTTATTACGTTTAATAAAATATAAAAAAAATTAAATTATATGAAACCAAAACAATAAATACACAGATTTACAAATACCAACACAATAAATTTAATCCACTAAAATTTTATTAAAAAAAAAGAAGAATTAACGATAAAATGATAAAACTGACAATAAATTATGTTAACCAATCTGTATGAATGCACGTAAGTAAAACATATAACGGATATCAGCATTTAAATTCAACAATTTTTATTTTATTAAATATGAGTATAAATGAAAGGTTTATTGTTATTATTTTTTAAAAGAAAGAAAACTATTCGTAAAAATGAAGTGTAATAATAATAATAATAATAATAATAATAATAATAATATTGTGGTAAGAAAAAAGATAAAAATTATTGGAGTAATAGCCGAAATAATTTATGAACAAGTTTCAAAAAAATATTCTCTTGTAATTTGTAAAATTGTATTACTCTCCCAAAATGCATAAGAATTACTTCCAGAACAAATTTCTATTAGTACATAAAATAGACATTATTGTTTTTTAAAATAAAACTATTTGACGTCCAAGTACGTAGCCGAAAATTTAGCTCAGCGTTATTAAAAACAGAAAAAAAAACAACAAAAAAATCGCCAAGTTTCATAATTACTAAACTATCAAGTCCGTACAATTATCTACGTCATTATCACCCCACTACTTCGGTTGTTAAAGAGTACTATTACTATTTTAAACTGATTTAAAATTATTTTTAAAATCTGTCCTGTATATTTCCGTTCAATCGAAGTATGATTTTTCATTTAAATTAGTTCAAGAAATAGAAATATATACTCATAAAAAAAAAGAAAACCATTTGTCTAATTGAACAGATTTAATTTATTTCCAATTATGTTACAGCACTGCAATAAAAATATACGAAGTACAGTCAATATACTAAGCAGTCAAAAATTAATCATCTGGCAACAAGCGACTTCGATTTCATAAATATAATTATTATTTTATTTTAATAATTTAAGCAAGAAGTCGGTAAGAATAATGTTTTGGTGAATTTTTAAAACAAATCTGTGGGTTTAAATAGAAGTGAATTGATGGAATACCATTCCTATAGCTAATTTAACATTAACATCAAGTTAATTTACTAATCTTTTATTTCTTATATTTTCACTAAAAAAAAAAAAAAAAAAAAATTGTTTCATAGATTACTAGAAGTAGGCATTTTGAATATGGATACATACAATCAAAAATATATAAACAAAATAGTTAAAAATCTAATACATCCAGAAAGTTTTAACAGAGAAGAAAGCTGTAATGATATACTAAAGTAATGAAAACGAATGAGTTATCTAAGAAAAATAATGTCGAAATTAGGACTGACTGAAGAAGCCTGACAGGTTAACCTAGAGGAATGTGGAGAAGATTTTTAAAAAAAATATTAAGAAAAAGCGTTTCACAGGGAGGATGAAAAAGATTTATAAATGGAGGCCAGCGAAATTGATATCTTTTAAAATCAACGTGGCAAAAGTTCATATATTTTAAAAATCTAATTATACGTTTAGTCACATTATAATCTTTCATCATATTTGGGGATCTAAAGAAAAAAATGTGCATGATATTTCAAATTATTATCTAAGAGTAATACCATACTATTTTGCAATACTTAAACATGGTAAACATACCGAATGACTTTGAACGTCAACGGTTTAACTGCCAAACATGCTCCGTGAGATAATAAAAAAATGAAAAAATAAATACAAATTTTAAAAATATTGCTAAAAGACTTTGTCTAAATTACTAGTAAATAATCACATATAGTAAAACTGAATTTGGTAAAGATGTGGAGAAATTTCTGAGAGAAGAGTAAAACAATTATTAAAGACTGCAATAATAAATGCCAGCAAAATAATTTGAGTTGCCGTGAAAATGCTTATATAAATGATCTTCAAAACACATTAGTCATCAATGAGAAGGCGTAACTGAGTAAACTTACAGCGCTTCCGAGTAACTAACAATACCACCATGAAATCAGTGTCAAATAATAAGCAAAAAATGTGATTGTGTGATTACATCGTATATGCAGAAGAAAATTTTCAAGCACCTTGCTTCAGATAATGAAGTTTTGAGTAAGTGTTTAAGAAATAATTAATATAAATCATTACATCTGAAAATTCTGTTTAATTTACACCTATTTTGAAGTTTATTAAATTTAATAGATTTCTACGTTGACGGATCGCATCGGAATATTTATTAAAAAAAAAAAAATTATGGATTATCAAAATAATATACTTATAACATAATATATATATATATATTTTTTCTTTTTTGTCTTCAGTCATTTGACTGGTTTGATGCAGCTCTCCAAGATTCCCTATCTAGTGCTAGTCGTTTCATTTCAGTATACCCTCTACATCCTACATCCCTAACAATTTGTTTTACATATTCCAAACGTGGCCTGCCTACACAATTTTTTCCTTCTACCTGTCCTTCCAATATTAAAGCGACTATTCAAGGATGCCTTAGTATGTGGCCTATAAGTCTGTCTCTTCTTTTAACTATATTTTTCCAAATGATTCTTTCTTCATCTATTTACCGCAATATCTCTTCATTTGTCACTTTATCCACCCATCTGATTTTTAACATTCTCCTATAGCACCATATTTCAAAAGCTTCTAATCTTTTCTTCTCAGATACTCCGATTGTCCAAGTTTCACTTCCATATAAAGCGACAATTCAAACATATACTTTCAAAAATCTTTTCCTGACATTTAAATTAATTTTTGATTATAATTATATATTGAAATATTCTTTGATAGAAATAACGGAGAAAATCTAATGATAACATGGAAAAATTTTATTATCACTGTGCCAAGTTTTGTGTATATAAATACAATATTATCATATTAATACTAGAATTCAGACTTTTATTTTAAAAAAAGGGGAAAAGGATAAACGTCTATTCCCAGATTAGAAGATTTATTTATTTTCCTTCAACGGATTATTTGTACGAGTATAAACCAAACCTGGGAATTAGCAGAATTATAATAGATCAGTTATTATTACATCTATTATAGGACCTATGGCATTCAGATTTACATCAAAGTACAAATATAACTATTTGTTAATAAAATTTAATTGTGATGATATTTTTATTTATTTTATTTATTTTTTAATCATTTGGGGGTTCAATTAACAGCAGGAGTTGTCAACTAGATGCGGACATTAACAAATTCTCTTTTAAATATCTGGAGTTATTATTTTGAAGTAATATAAAACTATTTAAAAAAAAAACAAATAGGATGATGCAGTGAAGTACTATCTTCCCTTTTTTCAGTAAACAATATATGCAGCTTAAAGTAGTATAATGATTAAAATTAAAGGGATTTTTTTTTACAGAGGTGTGAATTTCTTACAGTTTAACACTAACGATAACAATTAGACTTCAGTGAAGGCGTTGTTTAATTGGCTTGGTTTAATTAAATTCTACAAAACCGTTAGTTTAATTTTCTTACGGCGAACATTATCATGAATGAAGTAATTCTACTTCATTTGTCTCATACCACGGTTTCTTCGAGCGTGGATCGTTCATTTCTACCGACCATTTGTTTTATTTTCTTTTAACCTTTTCTCTAGTTCTGAGTTACGGAGATTTCAGACAATTCTTTGCTAAGTTTGAAGATATTGGTACCTGTGAAGTCGGTACGGGGTTGGTTCAAGAGTATGTAGTAAAATTAAAATTTTTCATTCCAGTACAGTAACAGCACAAAAATTCTAATAACTGAAGTGTGTTTCGGATAAAGCCGGATTTTTTAATTTTTTTTTTAAATTACAGGTAAATAACTTCAGATAAATAATTTAAATACCGTGTCAAATAAAACAACAAATCACTTTAGCGGAGTTAATCACAATTCCATATTGATTACAATTAAAAAATCTAGCTTTAAATTTTGCATTTTTTCACTAATACAAGTCAGGGAAAATAAAAAAAATAAACTATTACAAAAATAATAGATAAAACTACTAATTAAATATTTTCATGAATATCGAAATGTATCAAAAGGAGGCTGATTTTAACAGAATACAAAATATCAGAAAATGTGGAAGAATACGATAAAAATGAAAAAGAAGAAAATCCAAGATGTGGATAAGAAGGAAAAAAGGAGAATGAATGAATTGAAGTTTTTGGTAAAGAAGAAGGAATAAATGAATAAATTTTGTTTTATTTGGAAAAGATTGTTGCTTAAAACTATTTTCGTACACCCGATCCTAAGATTTGACGCAATGTTTTAATTAAGCTAGGGCTTAGAATAATGTAGAATAGTCATTTATCATCATAAACTAAAAAGAAAATTAAACTCGTGATTTACATTAAAAAATATTAAATTTAATATTTAAAAAGAATTCTAACGTAAACAAAAAAAAAAAAGATTACATATTATATTATGTACAGTTTTGGTATTTTACATTTTTCCAGTTGCATACCATTATTAATTATAAACAGCGGTATCAATATTGGCGAAATAATCAGCTTTAGAATAAATTATATTCTGCACAAAATATGTAAAATATTGAAGTCCACAGTTGAAATAGAATTTACAAATTTACTAATTCATAAATGATTTTTTAGTAATAGAAATATATTATAAATTTATTTTATGAAAATAATAAAATGATTTAAAATAAAACGAGGATATTTATATAAAATCTGAAAACATAATCGACACAAATAAAAAATGGAGAGAATCATGGTTTACGATCATTAAAAGAGAATGAATGAAAAAAGATTGACAAGAAAAATTTTCAGATAAAACAATTAGCTTTTGGAAATAACCAAGGATATCTAAGAAATAAAACCAGAAAAGAAGAAATTTTAGACAGGAAAATTTTCAAAAATATAGAGAGTATAGTACATGAGTTAAAATATTTTGGCTCAAGACGGAAGAGAAAGCAACAAATACGGTAATCACAGAACAGAGAAAAAATTAAGAAAAATGATGACCGATAGACGGCAGAAGAATAAAGTTTCAAAGGAAAATTATGGTTTATTCATGCGATCCAGAGAAAGCAAATTCGAAAAAAAAATTAATTTTAATTTTTTTTTATTATATTACGTGTATAATAGCATTTACGTGAATTATATAATATCTGTATTTTATATATGTAGAGAATGTAAATAATTAATAATCGTAATTTACTGTAACGAACGTTCTAATAAAAAGAAAAAAAAAATCCTAGAAGGATTTATCTTTGCTTTATGTATAGAAAAAAAAAGGAAATGAAAAATATGTTACGTACGGAATAATAAAATCCAATATGCTAGTGAAATACAAAATGTATATACTTATTCACAGTCATAATCCACTACACTTGCATATAGTACATTGTAGATATATATGTTTAAACGATTGTACATACATATCCTTTATTTATTATGAAATACTAATTGAGTTGTATAATTTATAATGCACAAAATAAGTAACTTTCATAATACGCACCTGCTACATTTTTAAATACGAACACTTAAAAAGAATAAATAAATAAAATTGGTTTAAATTATTTAAATCGGTTTTGTTCTGTGATAATTACAGATAAGCACCTGGAGTTTGATTTATTTAAATAATAATAGTACAATTACTTAAATTATCATTCTAACTTAGAGAATTTAATCTGGTCACAAAATAAATGTCTTTCAACTTGAATTATAACATTATTAATACATAATATAACATAGTCTAACGCACTAAATAATTGTAATACAATCTTATTTAACTGGTATTTCTAGAATACTAGTCCTTATTACGTAAGAAGGAACACAGTGGCATTTAGATTTATATAATGGATACATAAATATTCACAATGCGCGTGCACAGAGATACACAGAAAGCATGAAAGAATATGCTAAATACGAATTTAGGATGTTCTAAATACGAACCCATTTTCATACAAATGTATAATTATTATTTAAATTTGAATAAAAAACAATAATTAAATTTCTAGTAGTTAATACCAGTCAAATGGCGTGAAGAGATCTGTATAAATTATCACACTCTCTTTTCAGGAAGAGAGATTCTGTTTCAGTAACATAAATTCCGCGGAGACGTCCTTAAAAAAATTATCAGATATATGTTTATACTACATCTTTATTAATATTATTACCCTGATATATTTCAGATTTTACTCATTTATTATTACAGACATTTTGAAATGAAGTATTAATTTCCTAAGTACTAATTTCATTCGCAAGTTGGGAGGAGTATGTAAATAGATTTTCTTTACGAAAATAACATTAACTTAAAATCCAGGTTTCCTTTTATATATATATATATATATATATATACAAATAACCCTATGTATAAAATGATGAGAATCAAAAATCTCAAGAAGTACTAATCAACTTCACTGATATTTAATTATGCTGTAGCAGTGTGTCTGAAGTTGCGCTTGTGAAAATTTGTTAAGTCGTTCTTGAGTAGTGTTCAATTTTAGGTTGAAAAAAAATTGAGGTTATTTTAACTGTGTAGTAGTGTATTTTTTATACGTGTTTATGCATTGAGTCACAGTGGTAAGCGACTTGAAACTTACTCTTTTTTTATTTATTCTTTCTTTTATGACCTGCTTTTGACCTGTAATTATTTTTTTATGGATCAAAGGTTTTTATTTTTATTAATTTTATATTAAAATTAATAAGAACTCAAAGGTGGGCCCTCATACCTAATTTATGTTGGTGTATCCAAATGTTTTATTTTCTTTACAACTTCTGAAATAATAAGCTGTACTTTTGGAACGCTCTGTAGAATGAGTTGATAATTTTTCCACAGGAGACAAAATGAGATAACGAAAAGTCGGTCTTCTTGAGCAGAACTTCAGAAGAATTTTTTGTTTTACTAAAAAATTTATCAAAGGCGACTGTGTTACTTTTAAATTACATTCTTTATTTATAAATTCTATCGGAAACGATTGTAAATGGGAACAAGTATTTTTAGATAAGATGAAACAGCCCTTTAATAAAGAATTCAAGGAAAAGGTCGCGGTTATAACCAAAATTTCTATTAAAAGACTAGTTTGACGGGTTGAAATAATTGATTATTATAAATAATCGATATCTACTTTAAAAAAACGTTTTATTTTTTATCCTTCATTCCACAGAAAAAGTAAAATATCGAAAATACAACCGAACTACAATAATCAAATTTATTGAAAAAAAATCATTCAATAAAATTTTTGTGGAAACTGCGTATTCATAAAACTAAGTCTAGCATCATTGGTACACAATACTTCTATTAATATACATTATACAGAGTAGGCTGCGCTTGCTTTAAAAAATTACGTCCAAACCTTTCTCATAAATAATTGTAAAAAAATAAATGTCCTAATTAAAATAGTTAATATGTCATGGGTTTTAATAAAATTAAATTACGCCTATTATTTTTTTTTATTTTTTTTTTACAAAAAAGGAATATTTAAGAGCAAGTGTGACTTTATTTACATGGAACTCTACGGACAATTCCATCTTCAACACTATGCAAAACATGAAATCAATATTCATTTAAGCAAGCTTAAACTTTCAATCATTTTCCTACTACATGAAGTTTCTTTTTTATTTCAATATAAGGGATTTTTCTCATACAACTCTATACCTAAGCATATTTATGTTGAGCTAATGTTTTTTGCAAACCATTTATATACTAGATCTCATCGAAAGAGATATGATCAAATTGTATCACAACTTATTTTTAATTAGTATTCTTAATAGTGTCCCGTATCTTATTGGATTCATCCTGTAGAATTCGTTGTAGGATAAAAACAATATGTCTCGTGTTAAAATGATCCCTATAAAAAAAAAATGGAATCGATCAAATAGCCCACATAGTTACTCGATTTATTTTCAATCGAAAACACACAAGAATTTGATTAAACTTGATTAGTCCGCTGAAAGAGATTGCAGCATCTAAGAAATTTAAGATTATCCTACTATAATAAGAGTTTTTTAAACAGTTACTTATTTTCAATTTTATCTTTTCATTTGAATAGTTCGATTTCATACAAAATCGGATTAGATGAGTTCTTTCACGATCACCACTTCAGTACCGTTTTTAACTTCAAGAAGATTGAGATTCTATATTAAAAATTCACTCACAAAAAAAAAATGTAATTTACTCAAGTAATTTAGATTGCTCACATCATGTGTATTTTACACGGAGCTAGAACGACCTGAAGGACAAATGTTGGTCCAAGCAAGTACACACGAACTTTCATGCAATCTGAAATTAGCAGAGGTGACAAAATCGGTGTCGGCTAGGGAAAGATGCACATATGTTAGTATGATTGAATCTAATTTTTTCCCCACATTAAAGTTACGTTGCTAACTGAAAATGTAAAATATTTAAAAGAATTCTAAAGACATACAATAATAAAAAAAACTTTACATGTCCAAGCAGAACAATTATTTCCAAATAAGAGTGTAAGTTACTCTGAAATTTCTTTCAGCGGAGCTGTCAAGTATGATCAAAGCCCCGTTTGTTTTCGACTGAAAAAAAAACGAGTAACTATGTAGGTTACTTGGTCGATACCATTTTTTCTACAGTTCCCCATTTTAATGCGAGACAAATTGCTTTCATCCTACAACGAATACTACAGTATGAATTCGGTAAGATACGAAGCACTATTAAGAATACTAAGTTGTGATACATTTTGTTCATCATACTTCTTTCGGTAACATTTAGTGTAGATCTAGTACATTGACCCACCGGGTTGGTCAGGCGGTGAACTCGACATCGCAAATCAGCTCATTTCGACGACTAGAGTTTTAAGGTTCAAACCAGTTACTTTTATAAGGATTTGAATACTAAATCGTGAATACCGGTGTTCTTAGTTGGTTGGGTTTCAATTAATCACACATCTCAGAAATGGTTGACCTCAGACTGTACAAGAATACACTTCATTTACATCCATACATGTCATCCTCGTTCATTCTCTGAAGTAATATCTTACGGCGGTTCCGGAGGGTAAACAGAAAAAGAGAGAGATCTAGTGTATAAGTGGTTTGCAAAAGACATTAGCTAAACATAAATACGAGAATGCTTAGGCACAGAGTTGTATGTAGAAAAAAATGTCTTACATTGAAATATAAAAGAAACTTCATACAGTAAAAAAATTATCGAAGGAAAGTTTATGCTTGAAAGAATGTGTCTTGATTTCATTTTCTGTATAGAGTTGAAGATAGAATTGTCTATAATGTTCTACGTAGATAAAGCCTTACTTGATTCTAAATTATTTTTTTTGTAAGAAAAAAATGATTACTTATTTTGAAAATAAATTCGGTGACAAATTTTTGTTTAGTAAATGCGAGGCTGTACCCGGGAACAGTGTTCAATGTAAATATTAAATAAATCATGAAAAATACTTGGACGGGTTGTGTTATTTATATATATTGATTGAAACCTATGATTAAAATTTTGAGGCTCAAAAATCTGCTAACTGCTACATGAGATAGTTTCATTGAAATTTAGATATGCATGTTAAAGTTTTGAGGAAAAATGTTTGAATCGTTCTTGACCGGTCAGGATCAGCTGATCTCGGCCCGACCAACTCTGAGTCTGAATATTTTTAGAGTAGTTACTGTGGGACTTCGATCCGGTCTAATAAATAAAAAAGAATGCTAATCGAAAAACTAATTTGCGCATAAGATTATATTTTTATTCAGGATTCTTAAACATAATTCATATTTCCAAAATCATTCTTATTTATTTCATAGAATGAATTTTGAGATACGGAAGGTGTAGAAAACCCCTATTTTAAAATTATAAAGGTAGCGTCACTGCTTCTCTGACAAGTTGTCGTACTTGCTAGAGGGGGCGCCAGTGACGCCACTAAATCCTTTATTATAGTCCATCGGCAAATTTATTGATATTTATAATTAATTATATTAATATTTACACTCTGCAGAAATAACATAATTTATTCTAAAAGTGCATTAGACGGACAGGGTAACAATTAAAACGATTTTAAACTGGATAAGAAAGACCAATTGGGATTGGGCGAACAATCAAAATTTGCAAATTTTTTTTTGACATATCATAAGGTATCCAAACAAATACTCCTTGCTACATTTAGTTATACAGGTTAATTTATCAGGATATCGAGTTCCAGGCAGGCGGATGACATCATGGCTAACAAATTTGAGACAATTGTTTGGAATGTCTAGTACATCTCTTTCCAGTACAGCGGCGAATAAAATTACGATCGCCAACATAACAATCAACGTTCGCTAAGCGAATAAGGGACAAAACAAAGAATAAGAACGAATACTTCGGACCAACAGCTAAACACAAATTCTAATAGAAATTACTTTGACCGATCACAATACTGAACGAGTCAGTGACACTGTATTTGAGCAAATCATTAAACTTCATCATTTTTACCAATAAAAACTGTGTATATATATATATATATATATATATATATATATAACAATTTAGAAAATAACAAACTTGGATCAACAACAAAATAAAATTATTTTAATTATTGTACAATAAACTTTTCCTGTTAGATTTATGGAAATCTTCAAAATCAACTAAATTTGTAATTCAACGATCAGAAATGCTTTTCATTTTCGTATGTTTTTTGGTCTTATTATAATCATTATGATATTTGGAAACTATATTCGATACATTTTGTTAGTTAAAATTCAAATGATCAAATTGCACCATAGTAATTTAAGATTTTAGCGGGTTTATTGTTTTAATTTTTAATTATAAAACCTTGTTGAAAGCCATTTATTCTGTTTTATTACAACCTAAGGGGATATTGTTGAGTTAATATTTATAAAGTACAGAGTAATACTCTAAATTATTACATCTCGTTTACAATTTAAATTACCTTTTCATTCATTTACTACTTTTCATATTCATTCCGAAAGGCTTCTTTCTTAAAAATTAACATTTATTTTCTTTTGAATATAAATTTTCAGTCTTCATAGCAAACCGTATTTCTTTATAGCCCTTTGCACTCCTGCCACAATTCGCAAAAATAGTATTATTTCATTAGCAAAGAACAAATAGAGAATTTTGTATTTTGAGTCCGACACTGGGAAGGATGAGTACTTTGATTTATGATGCGTTCGAGTAACTAATTTTAATAATAAGATAAGCTTGCATAGATATTTCAATAATATTATTATTATATTATTAACCTATGAAAGTGATTTGATATTAAACTAAATGTGTCTTAAAAATTAATTATTTGAATAAAGGGTTTTCCTTGAAAAAGATAATGAAAAGGAGAAACAAAGAAGACAGGAAAACCAGAAGGAAAGAAAAGAAGGTAAATCTAAGGTTTTTTTTATTAATGGAATAATAAATGAAGAGAAAACTATTGCCGTTAGACTGCAGTATCCAAAATTTAAACCCACCATCAGATTTGCTCCAGTAAAGTCATTATCCTTTTTGAAATTTATCAAGATAACAAAAAGTCAAGCTATTAAAAGAAAAGGTGTAATTTCGGCAACACTTAATACAGATGAAGTAGAAAATTAATAAAATCTTCTACTTGAAATAAAATTAGTTGTAATTGCTACAATCAGAAAAAGTTTAAGAAATCTAATCTTTATTTTTAAAAATTAGCTTAAAACTTCCCTTAATTTGATTTACTTAAGTCGTCATAAGTAAATTGTCATATCTCAGTGTGGAAAGAAAGATAAATTTTGTTATCCGAATACAAATGCTACTGGACATATCCTGAATAAATAATTTAACCAGTGATAAAAAAATTAAGGATTTTATTTTAAACTTCATTTATATTAATTTATATAAATATATTTTAATTATGGTGTAAAGATTTTTAAAAAAGTAATAATAATGTTGAACATCTGGGTTTCGCTGTTTACAGCGGTGGCGAGAGGCATGACCATGATTTGTTTTGTCGACGCTGGACAGAGTGCGGACGAGATGTGCTCTTCATTCTTCTCGGTTGTGGAGCCGGTCTGAGGGTGGACTGCGGTGAGCTTGCCTGTTGAAATCATGCGCCATCTAGAGTGAGTCATTTACTTCGGCTCTTGGCAGGGATTATTCCTTGGGTAAGGGTATCGGAGCCCTTACTGCTACGTGCGTGCCCTGAGATGTCCGTATCGTGGGTCAGGCAATACCTGACTCCCCGGCCCGGGTTAAACTTGTGGGAGGCGGCTGACTGGGAGAACTCAGGCAGATCAATGATCCGAGGCACCCCCAACCATCTCATGACATATTAACTGGTGAAACTATAGATTATGGAAAGTTCAACTTCCGTAGCAGCGGGTCCACGTAAAAACGCTCGTCTTGATGAACCTCTTTATTCAGAAGCAAAGAAGAGAGAAAGTGCAAAGTTTAGTGATAAAGAAGAGTGCATAGTTTTGAAAAAGAAGGATCAAACGATGTTTCGACCTATGAGTGGAGGACCTATTCCTAAATATCTTGTAATCAAAAAAAGGAAGGTTATTTTTCCAAGATTAGGCCTTTCGTGATAGCTCGAGAAATTGCTTGTGAAGATTGAACACACGACGCAATAGAGAAGTTGTATCCTTCGCGTCATATGCCCAAGTGACATATGACGCGAAGGATACAACCAACCAACCAACCCAAGTGCTCTGATAAAATAAAAGCTAGTTTTTATCGATCGGATGTTCGTCCATTCATCCCATTTCCGTTGCGGTATTTTGGATGCCAGAAATTTGAGAACATAGCGACGCGATTAATAAGAAACCAAATCTGTGTGTGTGATGAGCCGTTACACCCTGATTATCCATGCAAGGACCCACCTGTGTGCGTCAATTGCCACAGACATCACTCAGCAAGATCACGAACTGTCAAGTTTATAAACAAGGAGTAGCTATCCTGGAATAGAAGAACGTACAGAAAGACAGGTAATACGATCCAAAGAAAATTGTAACCAATATATCGCCGAAGATTGTGTCGTATGCTCAGGTCACTGATGTAGCTTCAGCAGTTCCTGCAGCACCCTTAAGAAAAAGAAGACGTGATATCTGAGTTGGCACCAGCATTAGTCAAGACGGTGAAAGGGATCATTAATAAGAATTTGAAAACAAAACCGGTCAAAAAACGAAGTCATAAACCGTTACAGAAGGCAGTGAATGTTACTAAAACAATGACTTTTTTTCCACCAACAAGTGGCCTTCCAACAGTTTTAAAGTGAAGCCAAATGAAGTAAAAGCTCGGCAAAAGCCTGAGAAAACTAGATCATAGATTGAAGTTCATATTGAGAAAATCTCCAATGAGGGATCTTAAAAGACGAAGTAAAAAAGTTAGATGAAGCTGATTTCGAAAAACCAACAATGAAGCCTTCGGAAGCAAGAAGGCTTTAAACGAGGGGGCGAGCACTCTGACCGCCCCTCGTATTCTAGCGGTGAGTGCATCAAGCCTCGACTATGATTTACTGCTAACTACGCTATCGGAGGCGGTATCATCTGATGGCGGCAAGAGAAGGTCCTTCGTTATCTACGGCAAAGGATCAGAGGAATCCATCTCCGAGGACCCTAACATCGTAGAATTCGACATCGGAGCTTTCAGGCAAATGGAAAAAAGAGCAAAAAAAAAGAATTACCTAACGGTAAACCTAGGTGATAAAAATTTACAGAAAAGCTGATGTCTATAAACTATATGTCTATAAACTAATTTTGTGATTAAAAATTATGTGAATTGTTTTTTTGATGATTATATTGATAACATTTCGAAAGTGTTTTAGGTATTTTTTAACTTGTTTTAAGCGTTTTTAATGTGTTAGTTTTTAAGTGCCAAGAGTTTTTTACACTCTTGTCACGTTGTTTCATAGGGGTTTTTAATACTCCTTGACAAGTCTGTTTCTGGATGATTTGTGATGACATGACTAGTATACTGACTACGTCGCTTGCGTTTTTAACAGGGATGGGAAAGTAATTTTTCTTTTCTTTTTTTTTTTGATGTGGAAAGAGGCTAATGACCACAACAGTCAATGACCCTAAAACTTCAAAAATATAATAAAAATACATTTACGATCATTAAAGGAATGAAATATTTTATTGTGTTAATTAATATTTACAAAATTCCATTTGCAAGTAAACAGATGCCTTATAAGTTGTATTTTCAAAAGAAAATGTAGTTCATGAATGTATATATTCAGTTTCCAGTTAAAAAAATATTAAAAAATTTTTAAAACAAACTTGCTTTATACTTTTTAATCATACTTTATCAAATTATTATTATCATATATTGCATGACTTTAATTAGTAGGTTAATTTGGATTTTAAAAGATAACATCATATATTGAAATTTCTAATATATTTATAAAATATCAAACAAATTTTCAGTCAAACATTTACTATACAAAGTAACGAAATAATGAATTTTTTTTATTATTGAAATACAACTGTAAATTCACATAATTTTTTTTTTCGCTTTTATACATTTTACAAATTTACCCCCGTACGAAGGGATGTTTGCAGAAGATATAGTGGAATATTTTATTGTCACCTGATCTTAGTAACTGTGCAAAATTTCATCAACCGGCAATGTCAGAAAGTATGTTAAATTAAGGATGCAAGATTTGAGGGCAAACATGAAAAAAAAAAACTGAAAAAAAACATAGAGTTAAAATAAAGCAAGTAAAAACAAAAAAAAAAAAAACAACAAAAAAAAACCTCCAATTCAAGTAATCTGGGTCGTCTATCTAGTATTTCAAGGAGACGTCTATTTACACATAAAGACGGTAGACGGTTAGATTCTTAAAATATATACTAAAACAGTATCTTTGACAATCAAAAATACATAGAAAATTTATCAAATCGTTTAAATCATTTTTTACAAGAAAGTTTGCATAATATTGGTTGTGTATATTTTTATGTAAGCAGATTTTCAATCTAAAGGCGCGATCGGCTATAGTTAAAGTTAAGCCTTTGTGTACAGTTTCAGCTCATGCTTATTTTCATAAAATCCCACTGCTTAATTTAATTTCACCGCAAATGCTGTTCATTTCTTTTAATAAAAAAATGGAAAATTTTTTTCTTATTCTTCTAATTTAATGTATATATATATATATATATATATATATATCACAAAAATGAATCAATTACGTTTTCATAAAAATATTACGAGAATAATATGAGGAATGAATAAGAGATGAAATTTTAAAAAACCTTCGCAAAGCACATTACCATTGATAAATTATTTTATTCAAAATTTAAACATCGAATTAGTTTGTAATCCGCGATATTAAGATCATTATTATTTCTTAATAATGAATGATTATTAATTTTCTTTACTTCTACTCTTTGTAGGCTTACATAATTTATAATAATTTTAAAATACGAAAATTTTCGTATTTTTTTTTCTTGTGTTAAACTTCTTTTTAGATTGCACTTTCATGCTTAATTTTAAAATAATTGTGTTAAATACTTATATATATAATTTAACCACATTTTTAATACAATTGCTTATTGCACCAAACTTCCGTTGCTTATTCTTTACTGTACCTTCCTGTTCTATTAGGAATTGACAGGCATTTTCCTGCATGAGTTGCAACATTTCATAATAAATAAGATTTAAAAGAAACCAAAGAATATTTTAATAATGCATTATTGTAATAGAATATCTTTTTGTTTATTTTGTTTCAAATTAACTTAATTTAATACTGATAAGCTTTAATACTGGATATGATGGCTTTAATACTTAAATTTAATACTGGATATGTTTTATGAAGTAGTTAGTACCTTCATTAGGTATTTTCAGAAATTTGTAAGATGTACATTTATATTTTCAGTTATTTTAGTTTTAAAATATTATATATACATAAACACTAGCATCCCCATCGTGGCTTCGCCCGCTCTACATCATTACTTGCATTTCCTGTCGCGGTCAAATTCTTTTCTCTGTTTTATTCAAGTAACCGGAGGCGGGTGCAGCGAGTCGCGTCGCACATACAGTCGCACATTGGTAGTGACTGTGTTGGACGAGCCGCTGCGCTGTATACGATTTCACCCCTTACAATCGAAATTAAAAAAAGACCAAGAGAGATTTTAAATATTTATCTGAAGAGTAACAAGTCCAAATCTACTGGATATCTTATTTACTATAATGAATAAAATCATTTTTCATAATTGTTTTATCTTTCTCCACCTATTTCAAAGTCAAATTACAGAAAATTTAGAAATTAGATTTTACATATTCAGATGAAGATTACACACACACAAACATCACGCTGATATCGACATCTGTTTCCGAAAAAATAAAATAATAGTAAATTTCAAGATACTCTATTTTTACCCTTTAAACTCGGAATTACGAAAAAAAAAGGAAATACAAAAAGAAACCCTTCATTACACCATAAGATATGCATTTCGCCGTAAGAAGAGGATGTATACAAATTTATCATCAGTAGTTTATTGTGGGCATTGATTATGAATGACATATATACACGTAATTTTTATATTTCAAAAATCGCCAAATTCTTCTTTTTTTACAACTTTCAATCCATGAAGATTAGTTTGACAAGATTATTAATTGTCTTTTTACTTAAATTTGTTTTTATCACAGTTAACCAAAAAACGTTTTCTGTGGCGTCCAAGTATTAAAGATATAAATACAAATTGTATGCATATGTATTACAATATAATTATCATCACTCTATTTGTAATAAAATAATTTTTTTTACAATAATAATCATAATTACTTATATATTATTATGTAATTGAGAATTACGATATATTCTAATAAGTTTAAATGAATGCCTCATAATTTTCATTGTACATTTTTTATATGTTGGCTTTGTTTTAAACTTATTTTTTAAAGAACATTATTTTTGCTTATACTTAAGATATAACATTTAATAGTATTTCATTACTAAAAAAAAAACTTAATTTTTTTTCAAGCCAAATCAATGTGGATATAAGAAGATTAAGGACTAAATCAAATATTTAACAAGAATCAAACGATTGTGCTGTCATATATTTCAGCCAAAATGATTAATTAAATTATTCAAATGTTGAAAAACAATGTAACCAGTATAACATTGATTAATTATTAAAGTTATTTTAACAATAAAAAAAAGGAATAAAACTAATAAAATTAGAAAATTAGTTACGCTTCAAAAATAAAACATTTTTTTAAAACATTTATTAATAAACCGATATTCAATCATAAATTTAATTATTTTTATTATTATTTTTAGTTTCATAAAATGAGGGTGTGTTGATGATTATATCTTCTAAGGGGAATGCCTACAGGTTAATAGACTGCACAGCAGGATGTCTTATCCGTTATTAGGTATTACAAATGAACACAGAGGGGTTGTTGGATATTGTATATTACACTTCCTTTAACCTATTGAATGAAGAGTTATGTTCATATAACACGTATCTATAATTATTATGGATTATTTTAACTAAATCCTACAATCACTATTAATTATATTAACTGACTGTTAATTGAACTAAACAAACTATAAGTTTAGTTCAGAAAAAAATTTAGAAAATTTATAAATTTACAAACAAATAACTTTTCAAAAATAAAACTGTAAAAAAATAAAAACCTTTTTAATTCTTCTTTAAACATTAACTTTTAGAAATGCCCAGTCAAAAACAAAAAAAAAGTAAACAACTTACTAAACTTTCTCTTTAAGGCCAACTTCAACAATTAATAACTAAATTCTTAAAACAAAATAAGAAATAATCTGTTTTTTTAGGGTGCTATTTTTGAAGTCTTATAATTTTTACCGAAAGTATGGATTTACAAGTTTACAGTTGTCAACACTCTTCCTTAAAAACACAGTAGAAAACACTCCCTGTAAGCTAAAATATGAAAAAGAATAATATGGAACTACATACAGAAACTTCATCAGAGCTTGATATAAAGGTTCTCTAGTTTGCAGAAATTTACATTATTTTTTACTCTAAAAATTTTTCACATAATTTATATTAATATTCCACGTAAATATAGAACCAAATTAAATTCAATGCTAAGCAATAACGCTAACAAAAAATAAAAATACTTTTAAATCGTCTATTTACACAACTGAATTTTTAGCTTACAAGTTCTTGATATGATTTAAATAATTTTACTTTGAAATGAGTAAAAAATCCCTTTCGGCACGCCGGAAAGTGGAGGTAGATTTCACCGGTGCTAAGTAGGGAATAAAAAAGATTTCCACCTTAAAATTAAGAGAAACTTCAAATTTACTAAACACGACAATGGTTGCATGTGAAAAAAGTTTCACATGTTTAGCATACGACAAGCCCATCTTACAATTCCAGCAATATTTTGGTTATCCCTTGCCGTAAGGGTTGGTCATATCAAAAATTGTCTCAGACAAAGGTTTTAGATAATGATTAAAGGAATAACGACTACTTTAAACCAATTCGATACTGTGCCTATTAAGGAATGTATTTTTTTTATGTTTTAAAACCCCATTTTTTCCAACCCCTCTGGGCCAATGGATGGTATATCAAAAAACATTACTTACATAAGTTTTACGCCCTTATCCACAGAACAGTAGGAATTTTAAACTAATTCGAGATTTTACTTAATAAGAAAGTTATAGCGATATATTTTTTTCAAAAAAGCCCCCTCATTTCCACCCCCATAGACCAATTTTGCCCATCAACGAATTAGACCGAGATTTCTAATCGTTATGTTTTATGTACCAATTTGAAAGTGAATGGCGCAAAATTACGACAGTTATCGTGTCCACAAGAAAGTGAAATATATATATAAACTTTTGGACTGAAGGGGGTTTTGAGGTCTGGGGGATGTGAAACGTGAAGGTAAGTCGAAATGTTCCGGAATTCGAATCATGGTACCCATTATAACAGGTAGCTTTCTTATGAAATCTACCAAATAGGATCAACACATAAAATTCCGTTAAAAAACACAGAATCATTGAAATCAACCTATTTTAAAGAATAAATTATTTATTTGAAAACCTAATCTTATTTGACAGCTCTGTAAAATAAAATAAAATTATAAGTAAAGGATAATTTAAGTAGAATAAAACACATTTTAATTACTTAATATTGAAAAAAATATTAACAATCATTAAGACGTTTCTTATCTTTGCGTATGAAATATCTTCTTATTTTCCTTTATCATAGCTTTAGAGCTATCCTGCAAAAATGAAAATTTGTAATCAGTCAAAAAATGAGATGTGGTTTTTAAGAATTTCTCGACATTTCATTACCCATGAACCCTAAAACCCAAAAACGTGTATATACGTACGTTGGCGTGTTTGAATCTTAACAACGTTTGACAGCATAAACCGATTTTGATGACATTTTAGACAGTAACTCATTTACATGGGGCATTTTGCTGGGGAAATATTTGGTTTAATAATTTTGGAAGGTGGAAAGGGCTTTCGGGTTACATTTTTTTTAAATTTTGCAAGAGATGACTCCATCTCTTGCAATTACGCTAAGTATACTCATGCATGCTTATCTTACCATTTTTTTTCTAAATTTGGTCTCAAAATTTCTCCTTCCCAAAATTCGATTTTATTGTATAATTCTTTTTATTTATTACATAATTATATGTCTTCTTAGGCTTGCTTTCCAAGCTAACCTAAAAGAAAACTTTTGGGTCAATATACGTGGTGGCAGAACCGATAACACTGTTTAGAATTACTAAAGATGGACGAAACAGGAGCAATATAAAATGGCGAATAGCACAAGCGAAACGAGCCTTCAGTAAGAAATATAATTTGTTTACATCAAAAATTAATTTAAATGTCAGGAAAAGATTTTTGAAAGTATATGTTTGGATTGTCGCTTTATATGGAAGTGAAACTTGGACAATCGGAGTATCTGAGAAGAAAAGAATAGAAGCTTTTGAAATGTGGTGCTATAGGATAATGTTAAAAATCAGATGGGTGGATAAAGTGACAAATGAAGAGGTATTGCGACAAATAGATGAAGAAAGAAGCATTTGGAAAAATATAGTTAAAAGAAGAGACAGACTTATAGGCCACATACTAAGGCATCCTGGAATAGTCGCTTTAATATTGGAAGGACAGGTAGAAGGAAAAAATTGTGTAGGCAGGCCACGTTTGAAATATGTAAAACAAATTGTTAGGGATGTAGGATGTAGAGGGTATACTGAAATGAAACGACTGGCACTAGATAGGAATCTTGGAGAGCTGCATCAAACCAGTCAAATGACTGAAGACAAAAAAAAAATATATAATCTGATAAAAAAAAATTTGGTTTATCATTTTGGTATTGGGTCATATAAATTGAAAACGTTAAAAAGGATGTTTCTAGTACTTAGATTTTATTTTAATTTTTTTTTTATCAATGTATAAAATTATTTCTTTATATAAGATATACAGAATTATCTTTATAGGTAAATTTTTTTTTAAGTTGAAATTTCTGAAAGTACTATACTACTACTCAGATTAATTATTTACTATGTTACTATATATATATATATATATACAGTAGTATAAGCATCATTAACGAATCTGTCTTTAAAAAGTATAACTTCGGATATTTTACCATAAATAAGACCGAGAAAAAAGAATAATAAATGAAAATTACTAGACAATGTACAATTTTCTGTGTATTTTTCTCCCCAGTGGATATACTGGGTTTTTTTTTTAATTTACAACTAAAACGAAAACATCTTTGGTGTACAAACATATAAAAAAAAAACAGTCTAAACAGAAAAGTAAATACTCACAAGTTCTTTCAATTTCACTCTACCCTCCTCTTCTAACTCCCGTTTTTCAAGTGTATTTATGTATGTTTAATATAGTGTTTTATGTTCAGATACTGTTTTTGTTTGGCAATGAATAGTAAAAATAATCAATAAGAAAAAATATATATAATATCACAAACAAGTAACGTTTTGCTTGTATTTGTTTAGCTATTTGATTCAATTTACGGATTTAAGAGTTAATGAAACGCTAGATAAGAGCTGAAAATAAATTTTAGTCGTTTCAGGATAGGATAATATTAAGAGAAAAAGCTCCTTCTGAACACTTCCGTGTACATTTTTGTCTAATACGACAAAAAAACTTTAAAGTAATAATAGAATTAGGTTTTATATTGCCACAAATCAAGTTTTTATATATTTTACTCACCATATACGAAATAAAGAATTTTATGTGACAAATTTATTTATAAATAGTGTAAACAACTAATCTCTACTTTTAAACCGATTTGACCTGACTGACTGATTCATCAATACCCAACAAAAACTACTGAAGCTAAATTGATAAAATTTATATACATGTTCTTCTTATAGTTTAAGTGCACACTAAGATAGGATTTTTGGAAATTCTGAGTTTAAAGAGTTAAAATGTAGTAGCAATGAAATATAATTTCCTTTTTAAATTTCTCGGTCATAAATGAAGTTATCAACTTGATTTTTGGTGTGTGTAATCTTCATGTGATTATCTTTAAAAAAAAAATTCTAGACTTTTTGAAAATCTGATTTTAAATGGATCTTGAATTTTTTTTGAAGCCGGCTCAATTTTTTTTAATTTTTCGATAACAAATATCAAAGTGATTTTTTTATATGTAATTTTCATGTATATATCTAAAATTCAATTTCTAAATTTTTCAAAATTCAAACTTAAAAGGGGTGAAGAAAGTTTTTTAAAAATTTTGAAAAATTATTGCAAACTTTCCCCATTTCTGACTACAATAAACGAGATATTCACTAGGATGGGGCTTGCAGATACTCTTCAGGTAAATATCTAAAAACATTTTTCGCGATTTTTTAGATTGTGTATGTGCACGCTAGTGGTTGCAACTGCCACCGGTTGCTTAGCTAAAAAACATAAAATAAAATAAATTAAAAAATTAAAAAAAAAAGAAGTACGGTCACCTTCATAGTGGTGTTTGTCGAGTAACGCTAAGAACCGGTCAATATAAATTTTTACCTTTACGAAGTACGGGTAACCAGTTTTAACTAATATTTTTTAAGATGGCGGCCGAATTTTTTTTGAAACGCATATTCTTACATCAGTCAAAGTTTTGGATCTTGTACCGATGAAAGTGTTGCTCCGAAGAAATTACATAACACTGATATTTTTTTTTAAATTGAAGAAGTGTTAATTTTTATTTATCATTAGTAGAAAAAAGGCGAGTCTATGGCCCGCCACGAAAGTGTTACATGGTTCATATGTTTCATTACACATGAATCTGTTTAAATGATTTTGCCAATTGTAACTAAATAACGTTCATGAATTTAGCGTACAACAACAAAAACCTTTACAACGAAAGCTTCAAAATCCTAAAATTTATATCTGTTTCTTGAGTTGCGATTTTTTAACACAGCTCTAACCCCAATGTTTTCCTTTTTTATCCCCAAAATACAAATATAATTTTAGATAAATATCAAGAAGTACAATTCGTTCGTACGAATGAATCGTACGCTATACGTGGCCGCCCGGTGCACCACCATTGGTTCGCTCTGCGTCAATAGTAGCTAAAATAAAAATGTAAGCACATACAACAAACAAATAGACGACGATTCTTTTTTTATCGAGAAAAACTTATTCTTACAACCATTATTTTATTAAGCACAGCGAAGTCCAAGAAGCGGTTCTCCCAGGGCTAAATATCCCCTCACCGCAACGGGAGACCCAAATACCCACATAGCGCGGGCAAAGCTGCGTCGGGATGCTAGTAATCTATAAACTTATAAATTTATATTACCCTGTTCAATCTATTCTTACAAATATTGTAATGAAAACTGTAAATAGATTTAAAAATAAAAATTATATTCATCTTCGAGAAGCTAAAACTTACTTATAACGTTTATAAAATTATTAGAAAAAACAAACAAACAAACATTTTTAATCATTACAGACTATTGCTGTAGTTTTAATATAATGCTGAAATTAAGCAGAATTAAAAAAATAATTAAGAAAATGCTATGAGCATAAATGACAAAATATAAATATAGTTCGTAAGATATTTTTAAACTTTTTGTAAAATAAACTTTTCAATACATTAAAATTTTTATAATATTAACACCTTATTTTCTAAAATTAAAAAGTTTTTTAAACCCTTTTACGGTAGGAGATGAGCTATGATAGAAATTTTATTGGCGCTGCAATATCTATCTGTGACCTTTGAAATAATAAATATTATAATTTTAACATTACAAAAATATATATTATAATACTTATTAAATGCTGGGGTGATTTAAAGTACCCTTACTAAATAGATTAATTTTGGTTATCTTCTAAACAAGTCCCCAAGAAATGAAGTTTTCCATTAAAAAAAAAAAATAAGAATAATATTTCACCCACTACTAATTTTTTTTTTCATAAAACGTCTAAATGGATCAAGAGAACAAAATAAAATTTATTCAACTTTAAAACGGAAAGAAGATGACAATGATTTACTGAAAATTTTATGACTGTTTGAAAAAGAGGGGAAAAAATAAAATAAAATTAGGTCAAGTGGTAAAGACATAAAGTTAGATGGACGTCCACTCAAGTAGCTACTGTTGAACTTTCAAGAACTTTTTCACTTTAAAAGTAGAAATTGATTTGTCTGTTAAATTAAACAAAACTTTCTTGATAGTAAAAAAGGATTATTTACTTTCCCTTATATTATGAGATATTTATTATGTGTTAGCTATAGAAAAAAGGACGTAATAAACAAAAGAATAGTAGTTTTTAATATTATTAACATTAGTCATGATAATCTGAAGTATAAATAAATATTATAATACATTTTTAATATGATGTACAATTAAAAACAGTATAATTATAAATTTACTATGATCTACAATTGTTCATATGTCGACAAGTTATCTGCCAATAATTGAAAAAACTTTTACATGCATTGTAAATACATGTACGAGTACATAAATAAACCCCGAATTATAGATGTTAAATTCAGAAATTTCTACATGAATTCTTTTATAAAAACAGTTGATATTATCTTTGTACACTAAGTAAAAATGTTTTATCTGAAATCTATGATTTCAACCGAAAAAAATATTCCAATTTTTGAAAATTATTAACAAAAAAAAACACAATAGTTAAAAGGAATAGATTTATATCTTCGTATTCTACGACAGATAGTAAAAAGTAAATCTGATGGAGATACGTTCTTCGATTCGTTGGAATATCCATTTCTAAGGAGGAATGCAATTTTATAACCTGACAAAATATAAACAAACATGAACAGAAATAATTTAATCGCTGTTTAAGACTATTTTTTTTTTCCTTTGGAAGGGAATGACCAAGAAATTTATTATTCAGAACAGAAAGCAATATTAATAATACCTAATATTAATTGACAACTTGTGTCAATCTATGCAAGTGAATAACCTATTTAAGTACAATCTATGTAAGTGACAACCTATTAAGTGTGTAATGGTGTAATCTTTACACCTTGTAAGTTTTATGTGTGTGTTTTGTTTTAAATGTCCTATGTTACGTTTATTTTTGTGATTTATTAAAAAGTAAGGGCCCTTACAACTTACGACCTTGCTGGTGATTTTTATTTTTTTAAACAATGTGACGTGACCTTTAAAGTCGATGCACATAAAAAGCAAGAATAAAAAATTAATTGACAAGTCTATTATATTAACTTTACATAAACATTACGTTTACACCAAAGTGTTTCCAAGAATTTTAGCAGAATATTATACGAGGTCTGTAAATTAAGTGAGGAGACTGGTTCAGAAAAACGTTTTATTTACAATCCAATTATACATGGACTCTACTATCACCTTCAAAATAATTCACTTGGGAAGTCACGCAAGCTTTTTCCCAGTCATCATAGCAGTATTGGACTCAGAAACCGAAATATCCTTCAAAAGGTCGGTTACATTTTTTTAAATGTTTTCTACTGTTCCAAAATGGTGTCCTTTGAGGTGTTTTTTTTTAAATTCGGGAACAGGAAAAAATCGCAGACTCAAGTCAGGTGAATAAGGAGGTTGAGGAACTACAGGAATATTCTTTGCCAAAAACTCATTAATTGACAGTGCAATGTGACAAGGTGCATTGTCATGACACAGCATCCAGTTGTCTTAGATGGCTGGTTTCATGCGGACAACTCTATTCCCTAGTCTTTCAAGAATTTTTCGGTAAACATATTGATTTACAGTCTGTCCTGTAGGCAAAAAATCCTTATGGACAATGTCATTACTATCGAAGAAACAAATTAGCATGCTTTTGATTTGCCACATTTTTGCTTTTATAGGAAGTGGTGAGTTTGAAGTGTGCCACTCCTTGCTCTGGTGTATTGTTTCTGAGTCGTACTGAAATATTCAAGATTCATCACCAGTAATGACATTTGCTAGAAAATCAGGATCAGTTTCAATTCATCCTAGAAGATCGCGGCACACTTCCACCCTGTTATTTTTCTGTTCAACAGTGAGGTTTATTTGGGACCAATTTTGAAAAAAACATTTTTCAGGTTCAATTCGTTTGCCGAAATTTCATGGACTGTGATATGGTTCAAATTCAGTTGTTCTGCAATCATTTTGACAGTTTATCACCGGTCGTACCGTATCAAATCTCTGATTCGCTCAACATTGTCGTCACTTTTTGACGTTAACGATCCTCCAGAGTGTTGATTATCCGCAACTGATTCCCGGTCAACTGAAAATGCTTTAAACCACCTAAAAACTTGAGCTCGTGTCAGAGCGTCATCTCCATATGCCCTTTTCGATTTTGAAAAAGTTTCAGTAGCATTCTCACCGAGTTTAACACAAAACTTGATTGCACAACGTTGCTTATAATTAGTAACACTCATTTTTGTAACGCACAATAAAAACAAACTTCATCAAAAGTTTGTTTACGTCTCATGTGGCAGCAGTAGATTAAAAATATTATTACCTGATATAAATCAGGTCTTTATATAATTATATGTTTACTATAATATCTTTACAGTGTTGCCAGTTTGGCTGCCAAATACTAGTCTCATTATTTATTTACAAAGTGAAGTGTTGAATAGGAGCCCTAGGTAACAAAAAAAAATTATTAAAAGTGGTTTAAAATCAGTTTTATCGGAAGATAAAATCTATCGGAAGATAAAAAATAAAATAGTAAAAATGTGTTTGTAGAGTACATTATCTATAACTACATAAAGGAAATACATAATGTATTTTAAGAATATTAATATATAACAATAAATTAATAAGATGAGCCATATCTATAACCAATAACAATGCATCTGTATTTAAAAATAGAAATATCCCAAATTCTGTGGTGGAGTGGTAGCGTCTCTGTCATTCACCGGTAAGGTTCCCATCTGATGTAGGATATAATTTATTACACAACATTTGATTGTAAAATACTGACCGGCACTAAATATATTAATAGACATATCAAAATAGAGAAGATCGTTCATTTATAACTAGTAAGGGATCTATTACGTAATACAATCTATATAGATCCTATAATTCTATTTTAAGATTAATGTTCTTCTGGAAAATAACGTCCTACGTCTTTTGGGATTGTACAATGCATTCGGTAAGATAATTATTGCATACAGCTCAATTACTGTATTGGTACACAAAGAAGAATTTCCAAAGAACCTTTTAAAATTAAATATTTTAAATGACAACATAAAGCAGAATCATCATATTATGGCTTGTAGCTATATCTTTATAAGCTTATAAATTTTTATCCGTTTATTCCTTTAAAGTCAGAATTTCAAAACGTCCTTATTTAGTTTGCAATTTATATATATATATATATATATATATATATATATATATTGGTGATCATTTTTTCTTTCAATTTGTTACAGCCATTGTGCTGTTGCTATTTTAATATAAATCTATATTTTGAAATATTTATTTTAGTTTAATTTTTTATTTATTAGGAAAGAAATTGTGATACATCTACAGTATTTTGATTTTTAATACCATCTAGTTTTTATTTTACTAATTTATTTTGTTTTCTTTTAAAGAACTTTGTATTTATAAATATTTCAATTTAATACTGAGGATGATTGTTTAGTAATTGAAATGAGATTCTAACTATAGATTTTTATTCTTTTGTGAACAGTTTTTTAGTGTCTTTTATTATGTTTTTCCTGATGAAATAATTCACCGCAGTAGCTTATACGTGAAAATAAGACGAAGATTTTATAGCATATCAAAAAATACGATCCTTGACTAGGATTCAAACCTGGGACCTTTGGATTTAAAATGGAGAAGCTACCACTTTGTCATAGAAATCGGGATTTATTTAGTACATTTAAAACCTTTGTTTTGTAAATTGAATGAATAATTTTTACTTATTCTTAAAAAGTGTAAGATTTTTTAGTATATTATTCTCAATAGAATAGTTATTAAAATTATAAAAAACCCCATGGAAATAAATAATAAAAATAAAAAACACAAAATTATAAATATTACTAAGAAAGATTGTATTAAAAAACATCAAGATGTAGAATGAATAAAATTAATAATGATAACAATTATCGGTTATAAGAAAATCATGGTTAATCAAAAGATATAACCAAAAACTGTCAATTATAATCCATTTACTTGTAGACGGGTTATAAAAACTTAATTTAGTAAGCAAACAATATTAACCGAATGAAATATATATAAACTTCGAGAAATGACGTGGAAATATATATATATATATATATAAACATTAATAAAAAGCAATTTTTTGGATAATTTCCGTTGGTTACGGAATTCTATTATACAAACACAAAGAATAATAATTCAAGTAAACCCATTTTCATTTATTGATACTAATATATTATTCTGCTTCATTTTAAATCGAATTTATATCATTTTACTTGACAGGTATACATTTTAGTGAACAACTTATATTGTTCAATAAAAATAACGCATGAATGCCATTCAAAATAACATACAATAAGAATAAATAATCACGCCTGTTCAAAAAATAATAAAAATGATAGAGTACTAAGAGAAGGGAAGACCAAATGAACGTTGACGGAACAGGCTATTAGAATTGAGTGAGTAAGAACGAGGAAAGTACGTCATTCGGTTCAGAATTTTTTCCCCTTATTCTTGATGTTATTTCATTAAAACAGTCTTGAAATCATTAATGTTTAAACTAATATCTCTTTCAAAAGCTGCATTTCTAAATTTTCTTTCTTTGTCAATTACTACTCTTAAAATTTCAATACAATTCATAAGAAATTAATTTCTCTCTCCCTCACACAGATTACTTATACACTCTCTATTTTTAATTATATTTTAATTTAAAATTCCTACTTTCCAGTATAGAGCCTATTATCAATTAACGTTGAATTTGAACGTTGAAAGACTACTGCTTGGTACAGTTTCTTTTATATAGATGGACTAGTCGAGAATTGTTTCTATTGGACAATAAGTCGGTCGTCGTGTTTATTGAAAAAATTTCGTACGTGTCGTAGCATGATGTCATTTATTGCCTGGTTACTAAGTATTTCTGTTTATGTAAATTGTTTTTTTTTTGGTTTTTGCATCTAGGAAGTGAATATAAGTTTAATCATAACGTAATAAATATTTCTTTTAATGTAAATTTTGATTTATTTTTTGTATAACACTTTTAATTTTATAGATTTTAATTAAATTCAAAAAAATGTTGAAAAAAATTAAACCCGAAACTTAAAATTGAGATACAGTTTTTTTTTTATCTTTTGCTTAATCTACCTTTGATTAATGTATTCTACAAATCGTTTCGTTTATATATATATATATATATATATATATATATACAGAGCTTTCAAGAAATGTTTACAATTTTTTCTAAATTATAGAATCGGACCTAAAATGTAGAAAAGTTTTTTTGGAATTTTTTATTATTTTTACTTCCTTGTTCGAAGTAAAGCAAGTATTGTGATCGTGAAAAATTTCGGTTTTCAGATTTCAACACAAATATCCATTTTGACCATCCCTGAATCCATTTTGACTAGTTTCGGCGTGACGTCTGTACGTATGTATCTCGCATAACTGAAAAACAATTAGCCGCAGCATGTTGAAGTTTTGGATTTAGTTGTGCATCTTCCCTTTTGAATGCAAACAGCTGAACCAAAAGTGCACAAAATCCTTAAAAGATTGGATTTTTGACTTCTTTTAACTGCAGTAACAAACCCTCATTGAGAGCTTTTCAACAATATATCATAAATGGTACTTATTTTCATTGGTTTCACAGTTATAGCAAAATAAAATTTTATTTAATGAAATTTTTGAGTTTACAAGGGAAGCACATCGGTTGGAATCAGCCTTCATCTCCTTTTTTTTATTAATTTATATTTTTATTTTTAATTTAAATGTATTGATTTATTAATAATTATTAACTCCTGATTATAAAAAAAAGATTTACATTAAATAATATTTATTCAATAATAATAATAAAAATAAAAAATTGTATTTTATTGCCAATTATTTAATCGTTCTGTTGTTTGATATAATTCTTCTGATATTAATTTGTGTACACGTTCTCTAATTTTCAAATTTTTTCTGTCCTAATATTCATCATCCTCTCTTAATCTTTATTTTCTTTCCTTGGTCTTAACGGTATATACTTATCATCTTCTCTTAATCTTTTCATTCTTTCTTTGGTTGTAACATTTCCTTCCTCTTTATATTTATAATCTTCTGTTAATATTTTTATACTTCCCTTGTTAACATTTTCTTCCTCTTCATATTCATCTTCTTGTCGTTTTTTTTGAGATATATTTCTTTATGTTATCTTTCTTTTTCCCGTATGATTTTTTTATTTTTAATTTTTGTTTTTTCACTAAATAATCCAATAATGAAAACTGAATATTTTACACTGTAAGTTGGAAATTAATATTTGTAACCAGTATACAGGATTTCACGAAACAGAAGAGTAGTTTAATTATTATTAACTTTTATTTATACGACACACCAGAAACGTGAAACTTTTGTTAATCAGCAACTCAAAAATACGAATAACACAGATCTAGTAATAAAGGGACTTCTACTCTACCGTAGTATTTCATGTAAGATTGTTAAATTAATAACCCTATAATTAGTTGATGTTAATAAAATCTAATATTTCAGTAATTGTGTAACTGTCCACATTATTAAGAATTGGAGGATCACATCTCACTTTCAAATGAAATAACTTTAAATGAATTGCAGCTAAATATGTGAATATGTGATTTAAAAGGCTTACAAGGAAGTGATGTGGTGTCTACATGTGATTTTTTATTTTAGCCTTTGTTCAAGGGGTTGTTAGATTTAGAGAAAACTTTACCTAAGAAAATGTATTCATCTTAACCTATATATATATATATATACTTATGAATACTTTTAGAAGAATGTTTCTTAAAATTTATTGCCCACCTCTAAAAAATATAAATTTTGTTTTTTGTTTTTGGTTCTAGTTCTTTTAATTTTTATTATTAAAAAGATTTTTTTGTACTTTTCTTCATCACATAATAAAGGGCAATAAAAAATTAAAGTAGCTTAGCTTTGGCGTCTGTATTATAATTCGGACCCAAAATGAAAAGCAATTTTTTTCATTATTTTCAGAGAAGTTATACTTTATTTTTTCAATATTTTTAAACAATTCTATTTTAAATTATTATTTTTTGGTTAGTAATCACTTCTTTATACATAAAAATTTCCTAATATTTTCCCACAGAGTAAGAAAACCTCTAAAATTTATTTTTTAAATTTAAACTTTTAAAAAAGTTTAAACGAAACTGGGGAATTTTAATGCTTAAATTTTATTTTGGTAATCATGGCATGATGATGCAGCTAAGAAAGTTATGAAATACTTCGCCAGCTTTTTTTATCTAAAGCATACATTAAAGCTGAAGTAACACATCTGATACAAAGATTATTTTTTCATGTTTTCAGTTTTTATTAAAGTTAAATAAAAACTAACGATTAACAACTATAAATCAATATTGATTTCTTACTGTTTTGGATTTTATTCAAAAATAAATAAACCTTTGTTTGTGTAATTAAATAAAATAAATCTTTGCTTTTTTATAAATAATGCAGGGAAAAAAATAATAAAAAATTTAAAACCGGAGAAAATAATTTATTGAAAATAAGCGAAAAGAATAATGTAACTCAGCGTTTTTTGTCAGTTTTGCTAATTATCATAGATATTAAAAGTAGATTTTAAAGGCCAGCTAAAAATATTAAAATATCCTTTGATTTAGAAATCCAACCGAGAATATTACGTAACTGAAAAAAGAATAAAAAGGAAGGAATCCACGTAATGAATTTTAAAAGAAGCTTTGTAAAAGATGAACCTGTGAAAAAAAAAAAGAAGTTGATCGTTTGTTGGGAAGAGTTGGTAGAGTTTAAGGTTTGTAAAGGAAATAGAGGCATGCTTCTTTCTAACTTGTTCCACTTACTTGGATTCCATATAGGTGTAGCTGTACGTACCTTAATATAAAACACTTGATACACACTAATGGTGAGTTTCCTTTCGCTGGAAATCAATCCCGCTCTGATTTCAATGACATCGATTAATTTATACTTTAACATTAAAGTAGCAAACTAGATTCGTGTAACCTACATTATGCAGCGTACGTCTTCCTTTCTATCACATTAAACAAAAACAAAAAGACACTAATGTACAGCTGTATCGTATGCCAAGCGCATTTTAAATAAAAAACAAACATTCTCTGAAGTCTTGTAAAAAATAATAAATAAAAAATCACTACTTTATTTTTAATTAGCATACATTCTAATAACTGAATAAATCTAATTTCAAATTTTATTATTGAATTGCTTTGTAATCCGACAATTAATGATACGTGAGATCACGCATTATTTTATAAAACTGTTTCACCTTTGCTGTTTTACCTTAATGTTTATTTCAGGAGAGTTAATAATTTCGAAATCTGGTTAATATAAAATTACTAATAAATTAATAATTAAAAATAATATTAAAAGTATTAAATTTAATAATTAAATTAATATAAAATTAGTTTTGTAATCTTTACTTTAGAGTTATTAGAACCATTAAGTTACATGAAGATAGCTGGAAGTAAAGAAAAAAAACTAGTGCGTTGGTGCATGGACACACTACGGAAGCGAAGCTTCTAAGAGTGAGAGGAAGAATGTCGTATACGCATAAGCTGTTTATAAGAGTGATTGAGAAAGAGAATGCGCTTATACGCGTAAGCCGTGTGTAAAAATGAGAGACAGCGAATGACAGGGAGAGTGAGAGCTTACCGAAAACGCGTGTTAGTATCTATATATAGCACTTGCTAGACATAATGGTATAATCAGTTAGTGCGTGACGCTTTTTCGTGACGGTCGTTTTTCCTCAGTTGATTATCCAACCAGAAGCCTGCTTTAAGAAGCTTCGTTTCAAAACCTTTTAATCTTAAATGTTTTTAAATAAATGTAAAATGTTATCTCGCCGGCCACAAAAAATAGGTGTACAAACAATGCTGGGTCGAAAAACTAAGATTAATATATAAGTATAAAATATTATATTTATAATTAAAAGCTAGTAAAAATATATTTTAATATCAATTAATATCTTTTAATTAAAAATATCTGATGTAGACACTACATGATTTACTTGTACACATTTTAAATTACATACACACAATTTTTTACAATCAGAGGTTAATAATTATTAATAAATCAATGTATTTAAATTTAAAAAAAAAGTTAAAAAAAGGAATGAATTTGAATTCAAATCGACGTGCCTTCCTCTTCTACGATCCAAATATTTCATTAATTAAAGTTTTATTTGATTATAACACTGGAACCAATGAAAATAAGTACCGCTTAGGATATATCGTTGAAAAGCTCTCAATGAGGGCTGATTACTCAGTTAAGAAAAAGTCCAAAAACCTTTTTTTTGGATTTTGGGCTTTTTCTGACACTTTTGGTCCAGTCGATTGCAATCAAAAGGAGAGATGCACAACTAGATGTTACAACAGTCCTCAATCCAAAATTTTAACATTTTATGGCTAATCGTTTTTGAGTTATGCCTGATACATAGATACGTACAGACGGCACGCTGGAACTAGTCAAAATGGATTCAGGGATGATCAAAATGGATATTTCCGTTGAAATCTGAAAACCGAAATTCTTCGCGATCACAATACTTTCTTTACTTCGTACAAGGAAGTAAAAAAAAAAATTATTTTACCTATCTTCACTTACAAAGATTATAATTACTTTATGCTTTCCTGTATTTTTAATAAAAAAATACACATATTTTCGGCAAAATAGATTTATTTTTTAAATTGCTAACAAACTATATTAGCAGATCTGCTACGGATCGAACTTAAACAAAACAATTCCTTAATTACTCTCGTACAATCAACGGTTAGAAGGATAATCCGCCAACAAACCCTTTCTTATTTTTTATCCAAATTAAAATTTGAAACTTGTAGCCCAGCTGTAGTTCTAAGGTCAAGCAAGTTATTGGTAAAGGTTTAAGAAGCTGATGTAATTTCTGAAATTTAAACATTTGAATAGTCAAATTCGGTTATTAATTAAATTAAAATAAAAATTATTTAAAAATAATGGTTATTTATTTTATTGTTGTAAAATTAAATCATACTGTTTATATTAAACTTTATTTTTTTCTTTAAAATTCTAGAATATTATTCTGGGTAAAAAAGCTTCATATTTTTTTCAAAAAGAATTTAGACGTAAAGTTTTGGCGATTAAATTTCAGATTCAGTCTCAACATCAATACAATAGCTAAATTAATTATAATTTCACTGAGATAATATGATGGAACTATTGTAACAAAAATTTCAAAAAAATGAATTTTTTAAATCTTTAATACTCACCGAATATAAAATTTTACAAATAAAAATTTATCTAACTACGCGTTGGTTATATTTTCACACTTTGCTAACTCAAATATTTTGGTACATGAGTATTACATTAACTTAAAAAATATAATATTTATACAAAAGTAAAATTATAATTTGTATAGACAAGAATTAGGAATAAACAACCTTTTTACTACACGAAGAAGAGGTACATGTTTTTTTTAAGTTACATTTAAAAATCAGATAACCTTTTTAAAACTTAACCAAATTTAATAATTTACATGATAAACTCTGTAATTTTTTTAAAATTAGTTTTACAGAAAGATTAACAACAGAGAGAAACTGAAAAAAGTAATTAGCAAATCGGTACAGTCGGTTCTGGAAGGATATATTTTACAAACAAAAATTTTTACAAAAATTTAATTCCTTTCATTATCCTTGAAGTCGATGAGTGACGAAGAATTAAGGTAGGGTTTTGTTTTTTTTTTTAAACCAACCCCCGTGGTGCGAATGGTAGCGTCTCGGCCTTTCATCCGGAGATCGCGGGTTCGAATCTCAGTCAGGCATGCCATTTTCACACACGTTACAAATCATTCATCTAATCCTCTGAAGCAATACCTAAAGGTGGTCCCAAAGGTTAAAAAAATGCTTATTTTTAAAACAAAAATCTTACTAAGTTTTATTATTATATTCGTATAAATCTCAAAAAAACTTATCGAATTGTTTCAACTATTTGAAAAAAAAACATAACCAAAGGATTTCAGTGTAGTAAAATTCTCTTCATTTCAGGTTTTTTTTAATAAAACAATTAAAGAAAAAAATTAAAGGAACAGCATCGAAATCAGTTAATTCTATTAGATAGTTTTGTTATTTGCTGTGTGTAATTTTTACCATAAAATTTCACTATTCTACAGTATTATAATTTTAATAACTCCATAAACATTAATTTCATTAATTAATTATTAATAAGTTCCTAATTCATTACGCCAATTAACACAAATTCTATTAAAATTTCCCATCTCTCCTTTAAGTTATAGCCTAAGTTTTAAAACGTTGTATGAGAAAAATTTCATGATTAACGTGTAAACCTTTTCTCTCCTCACCTTTATCTTATATTAGTGAATTACTTAATACATTTTTATCATGGTATTAAGATCTTACCGATTAATTTTTATTATCATAGAAATTTTTATTAACCAATATATATATATATCACATCTCTTTACGCAGTATAAGCAATTATTTCGTGAATCTTTTCGTTTTTGTTCAATATGATTATCAAGTAGGGAAAAATAGTAAATCAGTTTGTAAAAATAAGAAAAACATAATATTATGCTTCTGGTACGACTGAATATGTAGTAACAAAATTAAGCAGTAGTACAAATTATAATAATCTTTATCAACCTAGTAAATAACAGCGAACAGTTATTGTTCTGGTACAGCTTAAGAGTTATTATAAGCATTTAATAAAAGCTAATAAAATCTATATATTCTACGAATTTACAACTAAAACAGGTTGATTTATTAAAATTAGTCATGTCATTTGGTCATTTATTTACTCATTTTTATTCCGTTTAATCATGTTTTTTTTTAATACTTTTATTTATAATTATATCATCATTTATAGTCATTAGCAACATATCAGTGAAATGTCTGTACCAGTAAATGTGTAGTTTTGAAAAAACTCAGGTTGGCCATTCCTGAGAAATGCTAATTAAACACCCAACCACAGTATTATCCCAACTAAAATTTACCACATATAGAAACTTGTATTAAAATTTATCATTAAGTCCTATTCTTTAATCACCTTATCAAGGGAACTAAATGTGAAATGATGAGGTAATAGAAGATTTTTCTCAAATATATAATTTTATTAAAAAACTTATTAAATAGAATAAAAATGAATTTAGATGTTCATAGGTATGAAACAAGCACAGTAATGAGTGTATAACATTTACAAAATCTGACAACAAAGTTGTAATATTTCCTGGCATTGGTTATTTATTGTAAAGTAAATAATTATACATAAAAAAAGCTATTAGGATAATTTTTTTTTTTTTGGTTGGTGGGGTAATTAATGAATTTACGGGTTATTTTTAAAAATTTTAATAGTATCAAAAGTATAAACAAACCCCAAAAAAATTGAAAAACAGTATTCCTAAACTTTGATCGACTCTACTACTCCCAATATTGTCCCAAATTTTTTTTGGAGGTCGTTTGTACTACTATGCCTAGCAAGAAATTAAAAAAAAAAATGGTAAGATAAGGATGCACGCATATAGTGAGTTTAATATCAAGTGGGGTTATGTTTGCAAAATTTTAAGTAAATTGACTCCAAAAACTATACCCCACCGCCTGGAGATATTAACCCCAAATTTTTATCAAAAATATTGCCCCATATAAACGAGTCTGTAAAATTTCATCAATATAGGCTTAACCAGTCAAAAGTTATTAAACATCAAACACGCCAATACACGTACATACATACAAACATTAACCCCCAATTTTATTTTTATTTTTGGGTTCCATGGATAATAAAACGTCGAGAAATGAAAAAAAACTTCATACCCCAACTTGATTGATTACCATCCTTTTCTTCTTCCAGTACAGCTCAAGAATGGTCACACAATATTAAAATAATAATGGTCGATCTGAGACTGTACAAGACTACATTTCATTTACATTCATACATATCGTCATCATTCATCCTCTGAAGTAATAACTTACAGTGTTCCGGAGGCTAAACAGAAAAAGAGAGAGAGAGAGAGAATTAGTGAGTGAGAGAGTATTAAATTACAATATTGTTGGTACGATTGATATAAAATTATAACTTATTATATCGTATAGAATTGTCAAAATCAAGTACCTTCTTTCTTTTTATGTTAAGCCTCCAGAATCAGAGTAAGGTATTACTTCAGAGGATGAATGAGGATGATATGTATGAATGTAAATGAAGTGTAATCTTGTACAATCTCAGGTCAACCATTCCTGAAATGTGTGGTTAATTGAAACTCAACCACCAAAGAACACCGGTATCCATGATATAATATTCAAATTTGTATAAAAGCCTTTAGTAGGGTTTATTCACTTACTGTTTTTGTTTTAAATTTATGATATTCAAAAGAAATAAAACCAAACCAAAATAATTAATCCTTATGTCTCACTGATCTGCAACCAACTTACCTTCAATGGTTTAGTTCAAGCTATATAAAAATAATGCCTAATACCATAAATACAAAATAATTTGCAATCTGTTTCATTAAAAAAATCAAGTCTGATAAAATACATTAAAATAAAAAGGAAAAGAAAAATCATGGTCAGTTACGTAATAAACAACTGCAATAAGTTAATTTGTAACTCACAAATTATTATCTGTTCAGTACAGATCTGTCCATTAACAATATTATTTTGTAGATTACTTAATTCGATGTCAAATTAGGAAAAATGTTATGAACATTCAAACATTACTTAACAATATATTAGTTAATTGTATGGACAATCAAAAGAAATAATCAGATGCAAATAATTGTATCAAAATAAAACATAGGGTCAATTTAGATAAAGGCTTAATTGACCCAATGGATAACCTTTTATCTTAAATCTTCACAAAACTATCAATTGAATTTAGTTTTCACAATCATTTGGGAAATATTTTTTTTTTTAATATTTGTAATAATTCGTTTTAGTATACTAATTTAAAATATCCAAAAAATAAAATGCTTATCCATCTTCAAATGCCATCATATAATATAATCGCTGAGATACGTAAAAAACCCTTTTTTTCTTGTTGATACTCTGTATTGGAACACAATTAAATTCTGATAATTTTATGACACTGATTTGGGTCTAGGTAAACTAAATAAATTGCTTGATGACTTAAATGAAGCTTGCAAAAGTTAGAAAATGAGGATCAATAAAGACAAAATGTATGGTATTAGGTGGAAAAGAGGAGAGAATTACGATTAAGATAGGAAATAAAATTTTAGAGCAGGTGAAAAAATTTCAGTACTTAGGGAGCTTTATAACCGATGACTGACTTGCACAGTAGAAATTAAAACAACAATATCAAGAAGTAAGCAGGTATTTAATAAGAAAGGAAGACTGCTGTGTTGAAAATTAAACTTAGCGTTAAGGAAGAGATTAATGAAATGCCTTATTTGGAGTGTGATGCTCTGAAGCTGAAACGTGGATGATGAGAAAGGTAGACAGAAAAAAAATTGAGGCTTTTGAGATGTGGGTGTGGCATAGAATGATAAGTTTTAAATTGCAGATCGTGTAACAAATGAATAAGTATTAAGGAGAATCGGAGAGAAGAGGAAAATGTTAAAGGTGATTGAGTGTAAGAAAAGGAATTGGCATTGTATGAGAATAAGGTGTTTATTAGTGAATGCAGTAAAAGGCTAAGTGAATGGAAGGAAAGAATAGGATTATGGAAAAAGGAAAATATGCGGAAACAATGAGGTTAGCAAAACATGGAACAAGGTCAATCTGCAGCCATGACAAGACCTGCCCTAATAGGATAATACTATGAATGAATAAATGATGACACTGCAAAAAATTCTGAGATTATTATACAAGGTTTTATTGGCTCAGGTAAATAGATAATAGATGCACCGGCAAAATTCCAGTTACAAGATCATTTTGTTACAAAAAAAAAATACAAGATATTTTAATCAATAATTTTATGAACCAAAATAATTTTGAATGAGTAATATGCTTGATAATTTTAAATATCATTTATAATAATAAATCATACTAAAGATGAAAAAATAAGTAAAAGTTACTCTCATTGTAAATAATTTTTTGTGCTTTCAAATATTGGTAAATAAGAAAAAAGAATTTATTACACTGAAAAATATAAATATTATATACATTATCATTTATGTTTGAAAAATAAATAAAACTTGTCTCGGTACACATAATTTTAATAATATTTCAATTAATAAAATTACTAAATTTAAATAAATTAAAACAGTTAAAGTAAATTAAATAAATAAATTATAAAATAAAAATTAAAATAAATTATTAAACGATAATTTAAAGTAAAATAAATAAATTATTGGTGTAACTTAATAAAACCACAAACTCTTAAAATATGATACTATTCCTGCATTCTAACGGATAAATGCAACACTAACTGCATAGGTGTAGTTCTCTTAAGCACTGGTAGATGGCAAACGTTAGTTCTTTCGATACATTTGTCTGCGGACTACTGAATTAATAGAAGGAAAATTATAAATTATTTTTCATGTAATATACAATAAAATATTATCGATTCAAAATAACAAATTTCGGTTAATAAATTTGCACATATTTATAAAATCGATTTATTTCATATACTGATAACACCAATATGAAATAATAACGCAATGTCATACGATTGCTTATGAAAATTTGTGTAATTGATCATTTATTTCTATGTGCGACACGACTGGTTGCACTTTCCTCCGATTATTTGAATAAAAAACATAAAAGGTAAAAAACGTGCGACGGGACACGCAAGTAATCATTTATATATATATATATATATATATATATATTAATAAAATTTTATTCATTTACTACATCAAGCATCATCCCTAAAAATCTATTAATTGTATACTTTAAACTTTAAAGGACACAAAACATAACAAACATTTCTAATCACATTTAAAAATGTTTCTTAATCAGATTATATGCATTTTGAATGACGTTTTCATTACTGTTATTTTACAACATGATCTATCAGCAGCTTTCATTAAAATCTATTTTTGAGTAATGCCGGACAAACAAGAACCAATCTGTTAACGTCTTCTTTTAAACACGATGACTAGTGACGTGTAAAAATTATTATTCCTAACAGAATAAAAACTAAACGAAGCATAAGATAATAGATAATGAATTAATACTTATTAAATAATATTACAAAAAGTTTTCAACATTTTTAAAAACTTGTTTTATACTTTTTAGTCATTCGTTAATCAAATTATTATCAAACATTGCATGAGTTTAATATGTAAGTTAACTTGGATTTCAAAAGACAACATCATATATTGAAATTTCTAATATATTTCAAAATATCAAACAAATTTTCAATCAAAAATGTACCATACAAAGTAATGAAATAGTGAAATTTTTATTTTATTTACTTTATAAATTAAATTATTAATTAAAGAAGTGTCTTAACATACTACCCGCCAAAAATTATCTGTATATATATATATATATATATATATATATATATATATATATATATATATGAGTGATGACGAAATGTCAAGAACCCAAGTAACCCAAGTCTGTCATTATTTTATGTCAAACGGCTATCGGATTTGTCATCTGTGACCCCAAAAATCCCTCATAGCCGTTTTGCAGATTTTGACATTTTTTACACCCGCACGCATAACTTCCATCCTTAATTTACTCCCGTACGAGGGGATGTTTGTAAAAGTAATGGTGGAATATTGTATTGTCACCCAACCTAAGTAACAGTGCAAAATTCCATCAATCGGGAAAATCAGGAAGTATGTTAATTTAAGGGTGCAAGATTTGATGAGAAACATGAAAACCCCATTGTGAGTTAATGAAAACCAAGTAAAAATGTATATATTTCTATGAGAAATTAAGGATGTTTCATTATATTACGTAGTTTCCTATTACATATTTTACTTAAAATAAAATTTGGAACGGCTTTATTTGAATTAACATAAAAAGAAAATTCATCATCCGATCTATTAAATAAATTATGCAGGTAGGGAAGAAAATCGGTACTTTATTTCTTATTACACAAATGATATATCAAATATCATCACTATGATATAAAAATCTTATGACCAAAAAAAATTGTCTTCCTGTTTATAAAACGAAAACAAAACAATAAAAATTATGAAATAATTATTGGTGTAAGAGTTGTGGATATTTCATATTTTACAATATTTAAGGTAATTATTTCCATCTTTAGGTAGATTTTATAAGAAAGCTATCTATGTAACGGGTATCATTCAACTTCGGGAAAATTTCGACATATCTTCGCGGTTCACATCCCCCAGACACCAAAACCACCGTCAGCTCCAAAAGTTTATAAATTCATATATATATTTAACTACCTTGTGGACACGATAACTGCCGCAAAATCTCGGTCGAGATTGTTAATGGCCAAAATTGGACCATGGGGGTGTAAATGGAGGGGGGCTTTTTCGAAAAAACAAAATAGCCCTATGACTTTCTTATTAAGTAAAATATTGAATTCGTTTAAAGGTCCTACTATTCTTTGCATAAGGGCCTAAAACATATTAAAGTAAAGTTTTTTGATATCACAAAACATTGGTTCAAGGGATTGAAAAAATGGAATTTTGAAGACAAAAAAATCACACCTCCCTTAATAGGCATAGTATCGAATCTTAAAGTGGTCGTTGGTCTTCTAAAAATTACCAAAATTATTTTTTTGAATCAATTTTTGATATGACCAAACCTTACGGAAAGGATGACCAAAGTTTTGCTGGAATTGTTAATAAGATGGGGCTTGTTGTATCCTAAACACGTGAAACCTTTTTTCACGTGCAACCATTGTCGTATTGAGTAAATTTGAAGTTTTTTTAACTTTTAGGTGGAAATCTTTTTTATCCCCTACTTAGCACCGGTGAAATCTACCTCCGCCTTCCGGCGTGCCGAAAGGGATTTTTTTTCTTTATACGGGAAAAGGTATTTATTTCTTAAATAGGTTTACGAGATAATTATCAATTTTTTAAAAAGTTTACTAAATTTAAAATTCTAACTTAGCATATAATGACGAGTGTAGAATTTTACATAAAAAAAGATTAAAGTGATAATTAAACGTAAACAAGTTATAATTAAAGATTTCAATAAACAAAATTTTATTTTCTATTACGTTTCTATGTTTTTCAATGGGGATTCAAAAGAAATACTTTTTTTATCTACTACTTTATTTAAGAAAATATAAAAAGAAAGAAAATAACAAATTTCGGAGGGAAAAATGTATAAAAATATATTATTAAAAGTTGCAAATTAATTAAAATAAAGAATATGTTAAAATAAAAACAAATAAAACGAAAAATAACTGGTTCCGAGAAGTCAAAAAAATAATTAAAAATAACTGGTTAAGAAAATGAAAAGAAATTCTTTCAGAAAAAAATTTCAAGGATTTTTAGGAAAAATCAAGGGAAGAAAATTTTCCCAAAAAGAGAAAAAAATTTAGTCAAAGAATAAAAGAATCCTGGCATAAAATGAAATAAAATGTACAGTTGTTTTTTAGTAACAACTATAGATGGTTCAAACGAAAAAAGAGAATAATACAAAAAAATTCCAACAAAAATTATTATTAACTACAAAAACTGTAATAACTTCAAGGTAATTTTTAATCATTGCAACTAAATAGATTTTATAATGCGGTAAATGAATTTTATGAATAATAAATTTCTAAAACAACCTTTGATTTCATCACATTTGGTTTGCATTAAAAAAAATTAATTAAAATATTTTGAAAAAATTTCATAGCATTAAATTAAAAATGAAAATGTAAATAATGAGCGTGAACTTACAAAATAAACTAAAGTAACAAAGTTTTGGTGAGGTAATTAACAACTATTTGTCACAACACATGTGAAACAATAAATAATAATTAAAATTTAAGTCTGTCAATTACAATTTTAATTAACTGAAATTTCATTATAGTCCAGTTTTTCGTAGGAACACAAATAAAAAGCTTAATTTTAACCAAAAATAAAATAAATACAGTAATAGTAGTAGTGAGCTGTTATTATAATTTTATTAAAAAAAAAAAAAAAATTACGTTTCCCATTACAATGCAGCACCGCAACTATTTATCTACTGAGAAATTGAGTAGATTAGGTTACTCCTTTGATCTTTCTTGTAAAGATAGGTTCTCCGTTAATCTATTCAGAACTGATTCAGGAAGCTGGTTTTATTTAATCCGTAGAACCGGTGAAAAAAAGTAACAGAATCCATACTTTTACGTTTTCTAGGAAATGATCGGTTAATAGTCTGTATTTCATTTATGAAATAAACATTCAACGGATAATTTATAATTTAGAGCTTGCCGTGAAATCTACTACATTTCTAAAAAAAAAAAAAAACATAAACAGGAAAACTTACGTATGAGAAACGATCGTAGTGCAAAATTAATGAACTACTCGTAATAATGCTTATTAATAAGTAAGTCAGTTAAAAAATTGTGCATAAGTTTTCCTTTGTGAAATTTGTGGATACATCCCATTTCTATAAATTGCATTTTGTAAAATTCTCATTACACGATTACTATACTTATTTCCCCAAACCTTTCGTAAACCATAAGTTTTACAATCACTGTTAGGAAATGAGATTAGAGATATTGGTTAGAATTTCAAATATAAAAAGAAAAAACGAACTTATCAAATTAGAATTAATACATAAGTATTAAAACAAGTTACATAGTTCCCCGCTCAGTTAGGGTAGTATACCATATTTGAAGAATCTTTCCACAAATAAATTATAAGCCTAAATAAATAATAGTAATAATATTTCATAATATTAATCACGGAAGTTGGCCTAATGGTTTTATTATTGAATAAATGAAGATAAATTACAACAGTTTTTGTCTTTTAATGATTAATTCACCATACAAGCTTAAACTTATGGATGCGAATATGAAATTGAAATTTTGTAGCGAATGAAAAATGACATGCCTTACCGGGATTTTCAGGATCGCTGAATGAAATACCGAGACGCTACCACTTCCGCACAGAGATCGGCTGCTTCATTTGTACAATCTATCCTATTTATTATTTTAACTCCAATCATTTAGAACACAATTAAAGAATCAAATAACAATAATAATAATAATTAATATTAATATTATTATTATTAAGTATTTACCTAATATTACATAAATCAACAAAAAAAAAAAAAAATTATGTAATATAACATAATCACATACTAATAATCATAATTATGATATTCATATCACAATATCATAATCAATATTACATAATCATAATAATTTTTACTTCCTTGTACTAAATGAAGGAAGTACTGTGATCGCGAAAAATTGCGATTTTTAGATTTAAACGGAAATATCCAGTTTGACCATCCCTGGAATCCACTTTGACTAATTTCGGCGTGATGTCTGTACGTATGTACTTATGCGTTTATGTATCTCGCATAACTCAAAAACGATTAGATGTAGGATGTTGAAATTTTGGATTTAGGACATTGTAACATCTAGTTGTGCACCTCCCCTTTTTACTGCAATCGACTGGACGAAAAGTGCTCAAAAACGTCCAAAATCAAAAATAAAAATTTGGTTTTTGACTTTTTCTTAAGTGCAGTATTAAGCCCTCATTGAGAGTTTTTCGACGATATATCATCAATGATACTTATTTTAATTGGTTCCAAAATTATATCCAAATAAAATTTTAATTAATGAAATATTTCGGTCTTACAAGGGGAAGGCAGATCGGTTTGAATTCGACTTCATTATCACTTTTTTTTTAATTTAAATATATTGATTTATTAATAATTATTAACCTCTGATTGTAAACAAATTTTACGATAAGTAATAATTCAATAACAATAAATAACAAAAATGTGAAAAAACATCAAAAGTTATAAATGAAATAAAATTTTATGTACTTTTCATTTAAAAAAAAAAAAATGTGCATATGTAATTTAATAAGTGTACAAGGAAGTCATGTGATGTCTACATCAGATAATTTTAATTATTATTACGTAAATAATATTATATAATCATTTTCCACTTTATCTGCTTATTTCAACCAATCAGAATGCATTATTTAATACAAATCCAAATTAGACCTTTCTACAATCACTAATAATACAAACAAGGTTCTGGCACGGTGAGTATTAAACCATTTAAAACCTTGTTCGAATTTATAACACATTTGTTCTTGTTTTTATTATAATCTCCGGGACCATCAGAAGAAGAGATGAATGATTTGTAGCGTGTGTAAAATTGCCATGCCTGACCAGGATACGAACCCGAAACCTCCGAATGAAAGGCCGAGACGCTACCCCTCGCGCCATGGGGCCGGCCGAATTTTAAACTTTCATATATATATATATATATATATAGTTAAACGAAAAGGACAATTATAAATAGATCAAATTTATAAATCTCTGAAAGGTTAAAGAGAAGTATATTATTCAATAATGTAATCTATGTAATAATCACCAGGATTTGGATTATCACCAACTAAGCCCAAAACTTATAATTGAATAAAAAATATTTGGTTTATTTTTGAAAAAAAAAGGCCTTTATTCTAAAAATTATGGTTGTAATGAAAAAGGGTTTAAAATCTATTTTTTCTGTCAATTTTTATATTATATTTTTTGTCTATATAGATTTTTATATTTTATATTTTTATTTTGTCTATATATTTTTATTTTTCGGTCTATTTTTTCTGTCTCAAATCTACTTTTTTCTTTTAATGTAAAATTTTGCATTAATAGACACAAAACGTTTTACTACAATAATGATCTTTAGAAAATTATTTTTATTTTGCATTTCATTTTGAAGAAAAACTTATACAAAAATATAAACCAATGAAAATACTCGTTTACTATCTAGACTGTTTTAATTTATATTATAACTATTTTAATTACGTTTCATTTTATTCATTTACTAGCAGATTCCGTCTAAATAAATAATCATTTTTTTTATAAAGTAACAATATAATAAAACTATCCCGTTCGCTTCTCTCGTCCTTCCCATCTGGACCCCGCTGTATTCATTATCCTCATGGTTGTGAGAATAATACTGATAAATAACAGTTAAATGCTGAAAATCTCTCTTTCCTCCAACGTTTCCCTCGTACTGAACAGAGAAGCTCTGATATGCTCCTGCTGTAAACGACGTATTCCCTTTTGGTTCCCCTTTCCATTACTCTAGAATACCTTGCCTTGGGAAGGGATTAAGGTAGGGAACTGAGAATTAGATATGTTATAAAACGCATGATTTATTATTTTTACGTCGAAAAAAAAATAAAAACGCTAAGGGTCGCTTTCGTCGTCGTCCAATAGGAAAAATTCACAACTTCACCCCCAAAGAGACTAGATCCTCGATTATTGGCTTAAAACCTTACTAGGGGTAACAAGGATGTATTCTGAAAATATGAAAGCAATCGATCGGTTGGTTCTCCCGCGATGCTGTTGCAAACAGACAGAACCGTCAAAACCTTTCGCATTTTTCATATTAGGGTTACTTAATTTTTTCTTTAAAAGATAGAAATTTTTAAGTAATACGATTCAAAAATAATATTAAAATAGAAATGATATTACAGAAATATTATTAAAACATTTTATAAATTAGAGTAGCTAATACGAATAAATAAATAAATAAATCTGTTTTCTTTATATAATTAAAATTATTTGAAAAATCATGAAAACATTACAATAGAACTGTTCATAAAAATGTCAGGTTTTACGAGTTTGGTAGATTAATGTAGATAATATACAACACCAAATATGAACAATATAAAATTTGCATCTCTACTAGTTTTTTATTTTTCACTTTTAACAGTAGATTGGATAGAAAAATATAAGGAAAAATTTATGTTTACCTAATGAAAAATCATATCTATAAATGCAGCAGAAGATTAAGAAAAAATGTTTTCCTGTACGTAAAGGAATGTGATGAGGATGTAGTCCAAACCTTTTTCTTTTCAACTTTAATATAGAACAGAAAATCAAGGATTTGAAAGAAAAATTTTAGAGCAGGACAGTACACCAAGAAGAAAAATAAAAATTGCTGACGATATTGTTATTTTAACTAGAAACAAAAAATAGTTACAAAAATATACTGAATTGAATGGATTTATTGTTTTGAGAGCTATTTTATTTGAAAATAAATAACACTAAAAGAGAAAGCAATAAAATGCCAGAAAAATAAGATAAAAGTGATTTATAAATTAAGATAGGAGAGCATTATTTATCAGAAGCGAAAGGAAATTTTATTTACGCAAATAAATTACGAAGGATGAACCATGTAAGGAAGATAGTCTGTTAAAAGGAGATAAGAATCAAGTAAGAGAATGTTCATAGAGTAAATAAATTTTCTCTTAACAAACAGAGATTAGGAAATAGAAAGAAAAATTAATTATTAATACAGAATATACTGGATAATAAAAATAAAACGTGGAAAAATAAAAACCAGAAAAGTAGACAGGATATTTAAAAATGGGAGGATAACAAAATGCGAATAAAATAACTGCTACTTTCTTGCGTAACAGACATGACTAATTTTATATTATGACGACTAGTTGTAATTTCAACATTTTATAAATTTACTTTTTACCTTATCTAATTTTAATGATATTCATTGAAGAATATCTTTTCCTGAGGCTGGTTGAATGACTGAAAATTACTGAAAAAGAGACTGCGGATGAATAGTGGCTGCGGCTGGTCCAAGGGATGGAAAAAATGGGATTTCGAAGGCAAAAATGCATACCTCTCTTAATACGCACAGTATCAAATCGTTTAAAGTGGTCTTTAGTCCTCTAAATATTATGTAAAACTTTTGTCTGAAACAATTTCTGATATAACCAATCCTTACGGCAAGGATTGACCAAAATGTTGCTGGAATTGTAAGATGGGGCTTATCGTATGCTAATCATGTGAAACTTTTTTCAATTGCAACCATTGTCGTATTGAGTAAATTTGATTTTTCTTAACTTCAAGGTGGAAATATTTTTTATCTCTTACTTAGCACCGATGAAATCTACCCTAGCCTTACGGCGTGCCGAAAGGGATTTTTTTTAACTTCTAATTTTATTTCACTAATAATTTTTTCATATTTTTTTTATCAATGAATTATTATTTATTGTAATACTTTTTTACAATCACGGGTTAATAATTATTAAATCAATATATTTAAATTTAAAAAAATATATATAAATTAAAAAATATAAATAAAATAAAAAAAGTTAAAAAAAAGGAGATGACGTCTTGATTCGAATATGTCCCTTCCCTTTAAGATCCAAATGTTTCATTAATTAAAATTTTTATTTTCATTTCGAATGCATTCAGAAAAGTGCACAACTAGATGTTACAACACTGCTAAATCCAAAATTTCAAAATCATCCGGCTAATCGTTTTTGAGTTATACGAGATACATACGCACATTCATACGTACGTAAAGTCGTCACCCCGAAACTAGACAAAATTGATTCAGGGATGATAAAAATATGGTGAAATATGAAAACCGAAATGTTTTGCAATCAGAATTCTTCCTTTAGTTTGTACTAGGAAGTAAAAAAAGTTAAAAAAAATAAAAAAGGAGATGAAATTCGAAGACCAAAATTTTTTAGCCACACAATACTTTACTTCGTACCAGTAAGTAAAAATAGAATATTGTTTTTTTTCTTTTCTTGACGTTTCATGACCCTGGGACTCCAAAAAACAAAAAAGTAGGGGTAATGTTTGTACTTATGTACTGTGTAGGCGTGTTTCAAGCTGAATAACTTTTGATCAGACAAACCAATTTGATGAAATTTTGTACTGAAATTCATGTAAATGGGGGCAATATATTTAGTATATTTTTGGGGTCAATATGTCCATGGGGTGAAATAGATAGTTTGGGGTTAATTTTCTTAAAATTTTGCAAGCATAACCTCACTTTATATTACGCTCGGTACATGTATGCAAGTTTATTTCTACCATTTAAAAAATTGTTGATCCAAAATTTCTCCCTTCTCCAAAAATCTATCTTTTTATTTATTCTAATTTGTTAAACGAATTTATTTATGTATTCCTAACCATAGTTGTAATGCAATTAACCCCAAAAAATACTTTGGGCATATATTGAAGTCGAGGGAACCAATCGAAGTTTAAAAATATCGATATTTTGAAAAAGTTTTTTCGTTTACTTAAAATTTTTTCATGAATCATTATTTTCCCACTAAATAGAATAGATAATTAATTATTTATTTAAATAAATAATTATTTTCATGGCATTGACACACAATTTATTACACAACTTATTTAAAACGATGGCATTTACACACAATTTATTACAACTTTGTTGTCAGATTTTCTTGCATTTCAATTGGCAAAAAAAAATAATTTATAAAAGATTAAAATATATCATAATGGCTAGAAATTTACTCTATATGTTTTTTAAATAAACATTTTGAAACTTAAAGTAAGGTACCAAATAAATAAAGATAATAAGTTAGAAAATTGTAGAGTCCATAACAATATGCTGCACGAAAATTTGTTACTACAGATAAAAACTTTCAATGGTATTATCATTAAAACATTAGAGAAAAAAATGATAATATATTTGAAGATAATTTACTATGTCAGTAAAATATAAAAAATGAATTTGTAATAAATTAAAATTTAATTACCAAAAATATTTTTGAGAAATTGTTGTACATACATATAAACGCAAGTGGTATGAATACAGATATTAAAAAATAATAATTTATTTTAACTTATTTTCGTTGGTTTAACGCTATTTACTGTCAGTTAATTACGTTTAACGCTGTTTTCATACGTTCGTTTATCTACTTCTGTTTATCTTCTATTTGATAAAAAAACATCGCCTACGAACTGAATGTTTAGACACATGTGGTCCGGTCCATATATTAAACAAATTATAGAACGTGATGATGAAAAGAGAGCTTTTGACGTAATGCTTGTTAATTGAATCTTAATAGTTACTAAAGTATGATTATTAACAGTGACGTTTCTTTTATTATAATATTTTACTATTTGTTTGGATGGCCCTCTTTCATGTGATATTTTAACATTAACTTATGATTTCGTCATGAGAAACAAATAGTAAATTTTTCTACAGCAAAAAAGAAAAAATAATACAGTACCAAATTATTTCTTTATTACTTTATAAGTAAATCACGGTAGAAGGGAATATGAAAAAAAACAAACATTTTCACTAACAAAAAAAATCTCATTTTCGGAATAAAAAATCACGACATCAAAAAGAATAATATATTTTATAATAATATTTTAATAAATTTATTTACAGCTATTGTTAACCAGCACTTTTTAACTTTTTTTTTGTAAATTTTGTATAGTTCTTACAAAACTTTTATTGAGATAAATTTTACAGAAAAGTATCTCTTAAGTGACTATTTTTCATTCCGAATATGATATGATACATCAAATTTGGATAAATATTATATTAAATTAAAAATCTATTTATAGAAATCTAAAATAAGTATATTTTCTGCTTGAATAATCGATATCTTTAAATAAACGTATTTTAAAAAGGGCCAAACGATTTTCTGTTCAGGAGTTTAAAGTTTAGTAATTATGTAATATAAAGTAGTTATAGCAATATCGTTTTATTTAAATGAAGATATCTGGTAAGGAGTAAACCATAATAAAGTAGACAATGATAGGAAATTGAAGGTTTACTCAAGGGACGGAGAACAGTGAGAAGAGGGCCAGATAAGGATAAAGACAGTTAGTTATATATACATATAACAGAAACCAGCGAAGGGTTCGGTTAAAGTTTGGTTTACTCAGGATTACTTGAGGTTTGTGGAGAGTGTAACTTCGAATGTGCAAGTTACTCGTACTTTATAAAAGTACGGTAAGTAATTCGAGATAACATTTACATTAACATCAATTTCATTATCACAGTTATTATTTTTATAGCAAGCCTAAGGTCTTTTTCTTGAACGATTCTGAATATTTATTAGGAATAGAATATGCAAAAAAAGGGGCTAAGATCAGAGAGAAAGATTGTGAATGATTCGAGTGAAGGAAATATGTAATATATAAATAAAATAAATCCATTAAAATAAAAAAAGTAATTATTTTTTATTTTAAAGAAAATTCTATTTGTTTACTAATGCAATCATTACAATATTAAGACATTTTTTCCCTATTTTTAGATTATAATTCTATAACATTTTTGTAAGAGGAAATTTTCATTTTGCAGTTTAAATTAATCACTAATATAATTACTATTCAATTGTTCAGTTCATTTTTATAACTATGCTACGAATAATGACGTTCAAGCACGCAGAACAAGAACGAGTTTTAATGTTTCAGTATTAATAGAAAAATAAGATTAATGCAAGCTGCCCACGTTAATTTCTATGGGAAATCTTTCCTCCATTACCGACCCATAAACATCTGCGTGAGCTGAACATAAAATTTGAAAATACTAAAAAAGAAAGATGTTTCATAATCAGATAAGCCGACAACTAAGTGCACTTTAGAAAAAATACATGTTCCGGAAATATTAATAAAGGGTCCTTAAACCAGAAAAGCTGTTCTGGAAACACCCTGAATTAGATCCTTATTTATCTATTTCTGTAATATGTTCTAATGAATCATGAACATTTTAATAAATATAATTGAGTTTTTTATTGATCTGATGAAAATTTTTCTTTATTATGGGGAAGGAATTTAATGTACCTTGAATTCATGTTTGATATGGGTTCACAAAAAAATGAGTTTTGGGAAGTTATTTCTTTGAAGAAGTTATAACAGACAATTTGTACCTTGAGATTTAACGGGACGTTGTTATTATTGAACATTCCTGTGTCTAAAGTTGTTCGTCCCTACATTTGATAAGATGGAGCACTTCCAAACAAATAGTGTAATAAATCTTCAATTTAGAGACTACCTTTATTAATATTTTTTTATGAATAAGGCTAAACTATTTAATTGCCACCACGAATCATGCCTTGAAATTTATCATTCTAGATTACATTTCTTCAACTAATCAACATAAATTCCCAAACTGTTGATTTTCTAAACCGGAATAAAACATTATTGTAAAAACTTTGTTTCTAAAACAAAGGTTAATTGTTTCCACGAATAAATAAGAGTAGATTTATGGCACTTCCAGTGATGTGTTTTAAACACATAATATATATATATATATATATATATATATATATATATATATATTTTATGTAATAAAATGGAAACTGACTTTTAACAAACCACGTTGTTCATCATACCCCCTTGATGGAAGTCCATTTAACACCTTGAAAACTTCTTTCAATTCCCGACCGCTAGAGATTGATAAAACACTTCCACCCAAAAATTTCTTCGACTTTATGAACAGAGAAAAGTCGGTAGGAAATAAGATCGCTTGTACACTGTAAGAATGAAAAGTCTTCTATAAATGTTACTAGCAAATGACCCACACAAAATTTGGAGACGTGTGTTATAATACAAACATGCAACGAATTTTATTACCCTTATAGCTGAATTTAGATTGACGGAACAATTTCTGAAACGTTCTACTACGGTGAAATAATATACGGAATTTCTGAGCAGTAATTATTATATTTGTCATATAATATTGATCAAAAGGGTACTATACCGATCCTAATGAGCGTGACCAATAACTTGAACAGAAAAAGATTTTACTTAAACGTATTTCGGTAATTAAGGTAATATCACTTAAGCAACTATCGTTTCATCTTCACAGTGATATGAAATTTTTGTTTCACTGCCAGTGAAAATCGAAATGGGATATTCTTCACTTCTTTTGAAAAGAATTTAAAAAAATCGGGGGATATACCATTAAGGTTTGTTTATTGGCTTCTATTAACGTGTTTGGAAAAAAAAAAGTTTACAATATCTAATTCAATAATAACAATAAAAAAAAATGAAAAAAATCAGAAGTTAGTGAAATAAAATGTTATGTACTTTTAAATATATGTAAATGTAATTTAATAGGCGAACAAGGAAGTCATGCGGTATCCGCATCAGAATTGGAAAAACATTTGATTTAATATTAATTGAAAATTATTATTTAGAATCGTATTATATTTATTTATGCATTTGTTTCAGTCTGCTTAATAATAAATATCGCTATAAAATGTAATAACCTTTTCCTGTATCGTTTTTCTTTTCATTTTGTTGATGGTTACATCATAATAATTAAAAAAAAAACAAACGTAGTAGTAGGTACATATATGTATTTAAAGAGTATTAAAGAGACTTCTACTCTAACATAATATTACAGGTAAAATTGTTGAATTAATAATTGTATAAATATTTGATGGAAATAAAAACTATTTTAGCACTTGTGTAACTGTATATTTTCATTAATGTAATAGAGGATCGTATCTTACTTTCAAATGAAATACGTTTAATTGAAGTGCAGCAAAAATGTATATATGTAATTTAATAGGCGTCCAAGGAAGTCATGCGTGTCCACATCAGGCTTTTATTGATATTGTACAAGCTTTTGTAGACTAAGCTTGTAATTTTATTGTACACGTACAAGCTTTTTGAAAATATTAAAACAAATCACATAGGTTCGTTTCTCATCTTTAACATTTAAAGAATTACCTAAATCATAGTGTCCAATCAACTATCTTAAAAAGAATGCCGAACATCATTTGAAATATTATAGTAGTATTTAAAAATTCCAGAAAAATGAATATGGATGTCAGCCAAAACAATATTTCTTTGTGTTTTAACGTTATTTTCTTTTTAATTTTTTTTTCGGTTCAATTATACATTTACTTTCCATCGAAATTCGAAGATAAGATATAAAAAAATAAATAAAATATTTATTTAAAACCCTATTACTTTCTTTAAATGAAAAAGTATCAATTTTTAAATTTTCAATTGTATTTCTTTTTATTTTTTTTATATTTTTTTTGTTACCAGGATTAAACAATCCAATGGGAAGAAACCAATTCAAATTATAAAAAATTAATAATTCGTTTTTTAACAGAAGATAACAAAGTACTTAAATTGAAATTTCGTTATTACAAACGTTTTTAGAATCTTATATACGGAGCGAAATATGTTAGAAATCATTAATAGAACAGTAACAAACCTCAAATTTTAGTAAATTAAGATATTTTAAACGTTAAATTTATTTTACTATTCATACTCAAAAAAACTAAATAAAAATCAGGAGTATACTGTACTAATATTTTTTTACAAAATTAGTTAAAGTTTTTTCATGAATATATTTCGTGTTATATTAGCAATTTTATAACAAAATATTACGATATAAACACATTTTAACTTTTACATATGCTTGTATTGCTATCTTAAAACAAAAAAAGTTTTTAAATTGTACACGTCTGTCAAATAGGAAGTAATTACTTTCTGCCACAGAGAACGTAACCTCATTAGAAATTCAAATCACAAAACATAAAACTACAACTGAAAACACAATAATGTACACTACAATCTGATAATCCGAACCGCTATTTTCAGGAAGTCCAACTAAGTATAAGAACTATTTATATTTCCGCACTAGACACTAAAAAGGAATTAATACATTTTAACAAATTTAAAACATTATTAAAATAAAGTTTTGCTTCAACAGGAAATTTATTATTATCGATCTTTGTTTTTAATGGATTTTTTAAATGATTTTTTTGTATTCATATAGCACAAAACATACGTAAGGCACTCAATACGTAAAGGAACTAAAAAGTAAACTTTTTGAAAAATTGATTGAAAATAGATTAATTGTTCAAGAATAACCTATGATGTAATATTGTATAATGACTTATGTAGGGCCAAAACAGATAAAAGTTCCTGAATGTTTGTCTAACGCTATGGACTGGCTGAAGCGATAAAAACAATGCGATTTAGATTCATTATTAAAACAATTACATAATCTTGCAGCTAATACACGAAGATTAAGATTAAAGCAAGTCCAGATAAAAAATAAATAAAAAAATCTGGTTTTTAAACTTATCTTTTGATTATTGAATGTTAGTAAGATTTACTCTATTTTTTGTAAGTTTTAAGTTTTTATATTTCTTATAACACATAGGAACTGTGTTAAAAACGATCTCAATTAACTTAGTAGAAAATCTTAAGTAACTAAATTTCTCTTCAATACGTTTCTTGTAAGTTTTTATTAAAGGTTTTTTTTAATAAGTTTTTAAATTAAATTATTTTACGTAACAGTAGGGAAGTAAATTTTAATTTTGTCACATAATTTTTATAAAATTCTGATTCTATTATTAGCAAATTTCTATTCTCATTAGATTTTTTTTAATATTTATTGTATACTAGCAGACTGGATTTGAGTATATAAATAGATTAAATGAACACAATTGAAAGTTAATAAATCATTAACAAAATGACATTACGGAACATCACAAAATTTAACCTTTCCCTTTTTTCCTTTTACCCTTTCACGCTTTTTCCTTTCATACCTCTTTCGTTTTCTTCCCTTTTCCTATATTCCATTTCCCCTTTCCTCTTTCTTTCCCATTTATCTTTCCCTATTCCTTTTTCTTTCCCCTTCCCTTTTTTCTTTTCCCCGTACCCTTTCAATTTTCTTTTCCCGTTTTTCCTTTTCCCCCTTTTTATTTTTTCCATGTTACTCTTCTTCCCTTTTACCTTTTTCAAATTTTTCCCTTTCCGATTTTTCCCTTTCTCCCTTTTTCACCGCGTGTAAATCGATACAATAGTTTTTTATAGTCTATAGTGGACACATATATCGTAAACACTGAAATTGAATTGTAAAATATTTAGTATGGCGTATGTTGCTTTTACGTCCAACAGATAGCGCTGTTTTAAAAAAAAATCATATTTTTACCTGTCACAGGTGTGACATCTTAGGTAAATAAATAGTATTAAATAGTACTATTTCCGGGACCACCGTTAGGTATTGCTTCAGAGAATGAAATGGATGACGGGATTCAAACCCAGGACCTCGGTATAAAAGGCCGAGACGCTACCACTCAAGCCACGGAGGCCGGCGGCTAAATAAATAGTAGGTATATATATAACAACACACGCGAATTCGAATGCTACAATGTTAAAATTTCAATGCAATGCGGTGAAGAACTTTCGTAGATTTAAGTTTTTGAACAAACGAACATTTACATTTTTATTTATATAGATTTTTATAACATTGAATGTATGTATGTTTCGATTACCTCTTCAATTTTATTGAAATTCATTTATTTATTTTTTTTATTCTCATCAAGTGTTTATACCCATTACGTATTAAAATAAATATGTCCAATACGGATGATAAGTATTTTTTAATTGTCCAACCATCCAGATTCCTGATTACACAAAATTGTCAAAGGGCAATCCGGATAACCAGCAGTCCACTATATAAGTCATGATTTCATATTGTAGCAACAGATTTTAATTTACATACACTTTAATAATAATGTACTTATTAATTTTTATTGTTAGTAGAGACTAATGATTAATAAATAGAAAGTAGTAACAATTAATTTTAAAAATATATCTTTAAAAACACTATTTTTTCTTTAAAATAATTCATAATCTGTATATGCTTCAATGTTGATTTTCAATATAAACTTCAATAATAATCATCCTCCAACATAATTTCTGGTAGACTCTTACAAAATTACGCTGAAGCACTACTGACGTAATATTTGAAACAAAAATAGATCAGATTGTTGCCGTAAAATCTCCTCTTCTGCTCAAGTAAACACGTTACGTTTTGTGTGTAAATTTATGTGACGGCGCGTGGGTGTGCGTTAGCTATTCCTCCCTACTTTACGCATGCTATTGATCGAAACAATGAATTATATTTACTGAGTTTAAAAAATATTAACTTACATGATATGAAAATACAGGTAATCGAACAGTAATCAAAAGAACAAAAAAACGACAATCTAGTGTCAAAAAATTTCCAAGAGATAAGTTGTTTTATAGTTACCTTCGGTAGAGAAGCGAAAGTTTATTAATTAATATTAGTGTTCACCCAGAATAAAAAACGCTAATAAGTACTTTTCTCCAGGGAAGAGATACTTATACAAGTTATTCTAATATTTTTTTTACATATATAAAACTTACAGAGCTGCCATAATTCATTTATAATCTATACTTGTGTGCGTGAGCACACGGACGCGCGTAAGTGTTGAATTTCTCTTGCATATACCTAGCCCCAATGAAATTTATATTTTAGAGTTTAATAAATTGTGAATTACATGAGCTTTCTCTTTACATTGTGACAAGGTACAGGTTACAGCTGTCGTAAGAATATCATACAACAAAACCCCAAGGAGAAAAATCAGCAATTTATACTTATTTTTAGTAGCGATGAACTTTCATTTCGTATTAACAACTCTAATTTAAAAATCCGTCAGACGGTAGGTTTCTGAAGTTCATAAAATAAAAAAGCGTAAAATTTCGTTAATATATATTTTTTCAAAAGGAAATGATTAAAAATATTAATATTTATCCAACTCAAACTTAATTTAAAAAATTGCTTTTCTTTGTACAATTACGAAATCATGAATCAAACTTCTGCAACGTTAACCTAAATCATAATCTACTTGAAACGTCAGAAGTACTAAACCCGTATAGTTACATTCTTTCACGTTTGAAATCTAAACCACCGGGTTGGTCTAGTGTGAACGCGTCTTTGCAAATCAGCTGATTTCAAAGTCCTTGTAAAGGCAGTTACTTTTATACAGATTTGAATACTAGATCGTGGATACCGGTGTTCTTTGGTGGTTGGGTTTCAATTAACCATGCATCTTAGAAATGGTCGACCTGAGACCGTACAAGGCTACACTTACACTGATAAATATCATTATTCTCATTCATCCTCTGAAGTAATACTTGACGGTGATTCCCAGAGGCTAAACAGGAAAAATAAGTTTGAAAATCTACGCAAACTTATTTCATTGTTTCCGATGTGGCTACCCAAATGGCGGATGGAGGTACTCCTGGGATAGATGTGCGGAAGGTACTTGAAAGTGGGGTAGTTGACAGCGAATTGCCCCGGCTGATCCTCCAGAGATGGTCAGCGAGGTCTCCTCGTTAGAGGTACGGCGACTAATTAAAAACCGAGTCCCGGCTGTCTGGAGGAACGTCAGTTCTCGACTAGGCAGTTTGAGGCGATGATACTCCCTGTATTTATACTTGGTTGTGGATCCGGCTCCAGGGGAAGGAATAAAAACTGATGAACTGATGAAGTTTGAATTAAAATAGTCTAATTAGGGTTTTGCAACGATGAATTATGAGGATACTAAAATGTTGACTTAGTTTACTCTTATCCTAACAGTATTTATTAACGGTCGAGATAATTCCATATTTTCAGTGATCGAATCATGCTGATCTGAATGTATATATGCTTATAAGTGAAAAAGCATTTGTAATTAATTAAAAAAAAGGTTTTGTAATTAATTAGTGTAAGATTATATATAACTCCATTCAGGTTAGTCATTAGTTAAAGAATTACGATAATTTTATAAAACATGGCCCGTTGGTTTGATTAAACAATAAATAATTAAAATATAAAACCCTCATATCAACAATCTGCGTCAATTTGACACAATTTTATCACATGACATATTTGTAGTGGTGTAATTTTCACACACGCTTATGAAGCGAGTCACAGTGATAAGCCATTTGAAACTTGGTGCTTGTGTGAAGGGTCCATTGGTTAATCAAACCTATATTACATTGTTTACAGTGCAAATGTACAGATTACGTTTTACAAAGTATATTGCACTCTGAAAATCATAGCGTTTTTGACTGCGAAGTAGTGAGGACGTCGGAAGCGAAAATTCTTGCGCAAAACTGCGAGTGAGTTTTTAATCTGTCCGTGAATCTATCTGTTACGTAAACTGCCTTTTCTATTGTAGGAAGTTAAAAAGTATACAGAATAAAATCTGCTAGTAAGTACAAAATTTAAAATAAATGAAGGATGTAGTGAATATTTTAAAATTGAAACAATGAAACAATAGGACAGTACCGGAAGAAATGGAGACACATATGATTAATCTTTTTATGTATATTAGTAACTTAATTTTAATTCATTTAACAAACGAATATAAACTTTAAATGAAAATTTAGGGCCAGGAAGCCGTAAAACTCACTAACTACACACCATTTACCACGTAATTCTACTGCAAATATGTAAAACAGCGGATGGAAGGATTGGCATTATACCAAGATATTAAGTGAGAATAAATGGGAGATACTTTAAATATAGACTATATAAGTGAAATTGTGGAAACCTAATAACTGATGTTCCAAGTTAGCCTTTTAGAAATGATGGATAAATGAAATTATTCAGAAACGTTTCAATACTACAGGACCTTACGAATATGAGAATCTTAGTTGAGGAATAATATAAACCTTGCAAACTTATTATTGATCCTGCTGTAACTTGGGTAGATTTTTAAAATTACTGTATATGAAACAATATAATAACGCAGTTAAAGAATATTAAATTATTATATTTAAACTTAGATTAAATTCAAATAACTATCTTCAAATAGTTTGGAATGATATCCACTTAAAGCGTTTAATTTATTACTGATAAATTTATAAAATTTATTTTTATAATAAGATTGTCCCTTGGGGATTATAGAAGACGTAAAGCAACAACTGAATAATAATGGCTACGCTACGGAATAGGTGATCGTTAACTAATTTTCAAATAACTGTTATTTAATATATTTAACGAATCGAAACAAATCAACAAAGAACTTATCTTTCAAGGATAATTTACTTTTTCACTCACTAAAAAACAATACAGTTTCTACTTCTTGAGGAAAAATGGTTAATGCATTTACCGACGTGGACCTATTAAATGTACATGTATAATATGGATACCATCTGTGTTAATGTAGATGTTTCATGAACCAGAAATATTAGTACTTACATATATACTTGATACTATGTGAAATTTTATCTTTATTTAAAATTAAATACCTGACTAGTCATGTTTTTTTTCTGATTTCTGTTAATCTATTGGATGTGAAAATGGTAAAATATAAGTATTAAAGTTTTATAGTTACTAAATCTTTGTTCAAAGATGTAAATCAGGTTTAATTTTAAACAACCAATTGTGAAAAAATGTTGAAATATTACATTAAATTTCAAGTGCATATTAATTAAATCTAAAAATGATTATCCTTTTCCATACATAAAATGAGTGATGATGGACTCTTATTCTAACAAATTATCAAATAGAAAAGCTTAGGAACAATTCGTAAATAAATGTAAAACTAAACATGCAAAGTCATAAGGAAATATAAAAAACACAGGAACAGTAAAACTAAAATATAAAATATTACAAATAAATAATAAGAAGAATACACCAACGAAAATTACAACGCGTTTATTGTAGATGAAATTCATGTGTAATTTTATTTTCCTTTTTGGAAATTGTAATTAAGCATCTCTTTGGTAGTTATTAAAATAAAATACGTTGTAGACAACGAAATTCTAGATCGGTCAACTTCTAAATATTTCATCTATAAAAACAAAAATATTTTTAGCGTTTTCAAAGAAAATAAAAAAATACCACCAATTAATACAATCTTCATCCCAAAAAATATTTGGTTGATCTTTAATCTTAACTTTAAAAGTCTTTTTACTTCCTTGTACGAAGTAAAGGAAATATTGTGATCGGGAAAAATTTCGGTTTTCAGATTTCAACAGAAATATCCATTTTGACCATCCCTGAATCCATTTTGACTAGTTTCGGAGTGACGTCTGTACGTACGGAAAACTCAAAAACGATTAGCCGTAGAATGTTGACATTTTTGGTTTTAGGACTGTTGTAACATCTAGTTGTGCCCTTTTGATTGCACGACTGAACCAAGTGTTCAAAAAGTACGAAATCCAAAATAATTTGGGTTTTGGACTTTTTCTTAATTGCAGTAATAAGCTCTCATTGAGAGCTTTTCAACGGTATATCATGAGTGGTACTGATTTTCATTGGTTTCAGAGTTAACTAAATAAAATTTTAAGTAATGAAATATTTGAATCTTTCTTGGAAAGGCACAACGGTTCAAATCAGACTTCATCTCCTTCTTGTATTAACTTTAGCTCTTAATTTAAACATATTGATTTATTAGTAATTATTAACCCCTGGTCGTAAAAAAAATGCATTAAATCATTATTTACTATAACTAATAATAATTAAAAATAAAATGAAAAAATATAAGAAGCTATTAATGAAATAAACTTTTATGTACTTTTCATTTAAAAAAACGTGTATATGTAATTTAATAGGCGTAGTAGGAAGTTTTTTTAAATTAATGTATAGAAATAATAAATATAAGAAAATTTTTAATTCATTTTATTTTTTTTAAATATTGTTTTATTAATTCGCATTAAAAAATACAGTCAACATTACGGTATCCATAAAATACATCAAAATATTTGAAAGGTCATATCAAGAAAACAAAACCAAATCTCAAATTTAATTTACAACACCATGCTTGTAAACCAAACGATTTAAATAAATATATATATATATAAAACTAGTAAAAAAATTAAAATTTAATTCTATTAATTTTCCCTACAACGTATTACACTTATCAAAATATTTTATTCATACAAATAAAATATTTAAAAAAGATATGTACGAGTTTATTTTTTAGGCAATTTCAGTTATTTATATTATATAAAAATTTTTGCCTCAAAAACTCACAGGAAATAATACGTTAATCACTGGTTAATAAGAAAGTAATTTTATTTTTTGATATTTTTTCACCCATTTCTATATATTACAATTTGAATCAACTGATCTATAATGTATCTTAGCTGGAAAATTAAATACTAAAAACTTCTGATATACAATACTTCGTCCCCGGCTAGAATTCTCAATCAATAGAAAAAAAATAATAGTGATAATAATTGCTATAAATGCTGTGGTAAGTTTTAAACATTATTTTAGTTATAACATCATTAATATTATAAATGTGTATACAGAATGATATTAAAGAGGAAACGGGTCCATATTTAAAAAATGTGGAAATCAAAGAGGTAAAAACTAGTGCGTATCTACGTAGTTAAAATATTAATTTTTAAATATTTAAAATAATATTGTATATTTAATTTTTATTAAATATTAATTTTTAAACTTTAGTTAAATTTTTTCGTTCCAAACTTACAACTCACCGGGTTGGTCTAGTGATGAACGCGTCTTCTCAAATCAGCTGATTTCGAAGTCGAGAGTTCCAGAGTTGAAGTCCTAGTTAAGACTTTTATACGGATTTGTATACTAGATCGTGGATACCGGTGTTCTTTGGTGATTAGGTTTCAATGAACTACACATCTCAGAAATAGTCGAACTAAGACTGTACAAGACTACAGTTCATTTACACTCATACATATCATCCTCTAAAGTAATACCTGTCGGTAATTCCCGTATGCTAAACAGGAAAAAAGGAAGGTCCTAACATACTTAATTCAATAAACTACTAAAATCATTCAATATTCTGCAACAAATTTTCAAAATGTTTCGTATCCGCAGCTTGGGAGTACGCTAATCTTAAGTAATATCCGTTTACAACTTCCTACATTATGTTTGGTGGTATTTGTGCAGATACGTCAATTTTACGCCTTTTCAGTAATTAACTCGAAAACAAAGATATTTATACAGGGAAATTTTTTCGCTATCGTGTTTTCTTGTAAAATGTTATACTAAAATCTTGTATCAACTTCCAAAATTTAAAAAAAGAAGTTTGATTCAATGTGGCAGATCCACAGAAAATTGTCATACATAGTAATTTTCTAACTATGTAGATTCGCACTTGCGGGCTATTGAGGGCTACCTCCTAGTAGCCCTCAGTTTTAAAATATGAAGCTGTATCCATTTTTAAATATCACTCTGTATATTCTTACTGAAAAAAAAACTGTTTTCGCAAATATTAGAATACAAAAGTTAACAACGTACAAACATTAGTTTTGAAAAATGTAGTACTAAAACAATGTTTTTTAAAGCTTGTTGTCTAAGAATAAATTAATATGAAAATATTCCTTCGTATTTCATTTTATTAAAAAAAAAAATTGCTACTAATAATACGGAAGTCCAATTACTACATCCAAAAAACTACTTTTAAGTCTTTGAAAGTATATATAGGTCCCGGGTTCAAATTCTGTTCAAGCATGGCATTTTTAACACGCTACAAGTTTTCCATTTCATATTCGCACGCAAAAGCTACAATATTATATGGTTTTGAATTAATCATAAAAAAACTTGATTGCTCTTAGTCTATAACGGAATCAAGAAAAAAATCGTTATTAATTAACATATCTCACTTTAAGAAAAAAATTATTAACCTCTGTTTAATGCAGTGCAATTTCATTTACTAAAATTTTATTATAAATTGAAAATTTATACTCGAAAAACTAATACGGCATAGCTTTAATCACGTTTGCATGAATTATCAATGAGTTAAAATTATTACTAAATCATGGAAAATTATTAATTGTGTAAAATACGTTTTATTCACTCTTCATAATTATGGGGAATAAATTCATATCATTTCATCCAAATTAAAATAATAACAGTAATAATAACTAAATATATAAATGTGATGATAAAATTCGTATTTGAACTATTCATGGAATACAGTCGTTTTTAGAAAATAAAAAGTAAAACAAGATAAAATTTGTTAAAGTGCACGATAAATAAAAAGCAAATTAAATAAATGACGGCTCTGACAGAGATTTCAGCTAACCTAGAAACGTTTTTGAAAAAAGAAAATAACTTTATTATTTTCTATATATATATATAAAATGTGGCAAAGTATTGCATGACTTTCCCACTACACCTGTCAAGACACAAGATCTCTTGCGCTGGTATCGTATGACTTTATTATTATAACATTATATTAGTCTATTGTATTAAATTATATTATTATACGTAATTATTTTTATTATAATTATAATAAAAAATATTTATCTATATATAAAAATAATCATAGACAGGTTAAGCTTAACAAATTTTCTTAAGTAACATTTTCCCTAAATCTAACACCCCTTCAATAAAGATTTTAAAATAAGAAAAATACAATTAACAAAAAACCGTTTCTGTATTTTAAGTCCAGGGTCTATAACTTCAAAACATTGTAAAAATTTCTTGTTAACTTTATAAATGAAATATAAACTTTGAAAATTTAGTTGAAATATATTTAAACCGAAGAGATGTGCCGAAGGCACGCCCTCCGGGCGGGCGGCGTCTCGGAATTGGATTATTAGGTGTCCAAAATTGATTACCGCTTGTGTAAAAATAATTTTTTTTTAATAATAAAAATTGATTTAACGAAAGTTAAAACAGAAATTTAACTCTAGAAATTGATACTAAGGAATCGGGAATTTCCGTTAGTGATCGGTACATTTCGGTGACTACCTTTTGATTATAGTTCATTATTTCATGAAGAAAAATAATCACATAACTAAAAAAAATATATTATTTATGTATTTTTCGCATAGATATCGATATGTAATATAATAAATAAACACCTGACCACCACGAGACATGTACTAACGAATTGGGATTTTCCGCTAGTGATCGGTACATTCCGGTGTTAAGCTGAGGTGGAAGGACAAAGACACAGATCCACATACAAATTCCCTCTACTAGGGTAGGATTTTCAAATGGAAGATTGAATTGCGGGTATGTTAAAACAAAACTGATTTACTTTTCCTCAAAAGAATTGTAATTTTCGATACTACGTCATAGAAAAATATTACGTCATAATTCTGTACTCGGAATAATAGTAAATATACTCGAATGAGAAGTCATATGGGAAGAAATGATAACTTTGTTTTGTAAGAAGCTATGGGAGGTAGTTTATTTTGAGGAAAATTTCAAGAATTTAATAAGTACTGCTTATTTTTATTCAAGTTTAGTTTGATCCTTCAATAAATAATGATAGAATATAATTAGTATGATAATAATAAATTATCGAAGTATTCATAACGTAAGAAAAATGTTGAAATCTCTAGATATTTTAAGTCATGAAACACGTTTTTAGTAATAGAAAAATATATATTCGATAAAAAACAATTAAGAAGAATAATCTAAAGAAAAAGAAATGTAAGAAAAGAATGGATTGAGTATCTTTACTTTTTAAGAGAGAGAAACTTCTAACTTGTGAGTTATACGGAAAAAGTCCAGAAAAGTCTTAAGCTCCAAAGATGAAAAAAAGAGGGAGAGATAAAGATGGCAAACTGGAACTGCTCGTAATGAAAAGAACGGAATCGGATTTTGAACCGGGGACCGATTTGAAAAGAATTACGAGCAAAAGTATTAACCAAACGATATCTGAGCTTTGGGTCACCTCCAAACTGAATCCCAATGAATTCTTACTTATACCTAAAGTATGATAATAGAATCTGATATTTACCGTAGCGTATAATACAAATTTAGTTTGAATGCACTCAATTTATTTTGAAATAGGCCTTCTTGTAAAAAAATTAATCCTATATAAATTTAAAAAAAGTTAAAATTCCGACTGACTAATTAAATCTTTATTAATTGAATTAAGATTAGTTAAAATTAAATTTCGAACCAACCTTCGCCTAAATAGCACTCTTGTAACACGCTCTTTCTTATGGAATTGGAAGGTGGTGAACCAACCAAAAAAATAAATGAAAAAGAAAGACGGAACAAGTTTATATTTTTTACTTAATTCCTTATGTAAATAAAACTTCTGAAATGAAAAATTAATTTCTTCAAAATTGTTCGTTAAAAAATAAACTCTTAATAAGACGGGGTAAAAATCGAAATTTTGAAAATCTTAATTATTTACAGAAAATGAAACCCTCACAATATTTACTTCAATAAGCTGCACCAAGTTTTCGTACTTCACATTCTTTTAAAGTTTATCCAGTTAAATAACATTTCTACTAAAATCATGGGTAAATGGAAAGTTAGGAAAAATTTGGTTATATAAAATACATTTGGCAGTTGTTCACAGATTAAAACTCAATGACGATTTACATAGCGGAGTGGTAGCATCTCGGCCTTTAATCCTGAGTTACCGGGTTTGTATCCTGGCCAGCAGTGGCGGCATTTTTCATATGCTACAAAATTCCATTCCATGTATAAGCTTCAAAAGATTCTGTGATGAATTAATGGATTAATTCCTCAAAAAAATCTGTAGGAACAATTGATATTGTAATTATACAAAGAAATATTTTTTGCCTGAAAAAACGGTTCACCAAAGTTGAGTGAACGTTTGATAATTTAAAAATAAAATATAATCTAGGTTTTAATATGTGTTAATATTCTTTTACATCGAATTGATTTATGATTAATTAAAACAAGATACGACGATTTTCAATCGGTTCAAATCAAAGAAACTAAAATGTTTTTTCCAGAATATTACTGATTAAATTTAACGTATAGATATATCTTTTTATTGTTCTGGATTAAATAATGAAATCTCTTTAAAATACAAATTTAAAAATAAAAAACAAATTCGAGAAAAAATAAAATACGGGAATAATTTTTCAATTTTAGAGGGAAGTTTATTAAAGAAATTACTTATAATTACTTTAAAAATTAATGGGACTTAATTACGAGTGTTGCTATATTTTGCAACTGTGTATTCCAAAAAGTATGTTTACTACTGAGTGGGAATACTTGCTGCTACAAAAGGAACCCTATAAATGATGTCGGGTTTATATATTTTTGGTACTTAATATAAAATATTAAGTGCTTTTTTTTTAATAAATAAATATATATACATATATATATAATTCAGATAGGCAATTTTCTTTTCTTGTTTGTACTTTAATGGTAAAGGTAAAGTAAAATGGATGGTGGTTAAGAAAAATGCTAATCTAACGCAGAGAATCGAATTAGGTGTACATCAGTCAATGTCAATAACAACTGAGCCACCAAGGTGATTTAACGCTTCTCGCAATTTAAAATAGCAGTACAACGAACAAATTTACATGAATAAAATGTTTTCTGTAAAATAAAATAAACTTTTCTCCTACACGTCCTTACGTACCAGTATTACAAAAACAGTGCACATTTTCCTGCGCTTCCCTAAATGTATCTGTTCATTATTTTTATAAATCCAACATAACAATATTAGTTTTAGTATATTTATAGCCGTGATAGTAGATTTTTGTAAAATAGTAGGTCTAATTTTTTTTTCATCCGTTCATTATTTTCAAATGATTAGAATCATACTATGTCGGAGAGGTTACTCGGGTAATATCTTAGTTTTATTAGCAATGTAATAACAATATTTTTCAGCTTAACGTATTGAATTCTATTTAAAAATATTTATTGTAATTAATAAGATAATTACGAAGTTCATTAACAGAAAAGTTAACTTTTAGTTCTGAGACTACGATGATGGAGGTGGTCTTACTTAACTGCTTTTTAATTTGATATTGAAGCGCCCAAAGGACTACAAACAAAGTGCCTAATCTTTTTTTTTCATTTTCGTTTGTATTTGATATGTTTCTTGACCAATCGTTTTCCACTTACCACACTATTTGTTTAAGAAATTTCCGAAAAAAGGATTTTATTGTGGAATCATAACTTTTAGAAATGAAGAAGGTTGATGTGTTAGTATTAATAAGTTGAATAAGTGAACGCGTGGAATTATTATTGGTGTGATGGGGAGGAGTAGCATAATTTAAAAAAAATCATTGTTTTAAACAAACTCTAAATTAAACTTTACGAAGTAGAAAATTTTTTAACAGCCTCCATGTTAGATTATTATAGAAATATTATTACTTCTATACTTATTTGACTTATTATTAGTTAATTATAACTTTACTTATTATAGTTAGTAAAATTTAGTTATTGATAATTGTTCTATAGCTCATATTTTTTTCTTTCCAACATTTCTTTCTTCCTTTTGTTAATTCGTATGAAACAAAAGTCAAACTCTCCTATGATTATTGTATATCAAGAAGAAAAACTGATTTTATTTTATTTTCCCTAATGTGTACGTTACAGTCTGTTCAACTAGTGAACAATAAGCAACCTCCTTCCACGGCACAGTGAGATGAGGGTGATATGTATGACATGTAAATGAGGTATAGTCTTGTACAGATTCAGTACGACCATTTCTGAAACGTGTGATTAATTGAACCCTAACCACCGAAGTACACCGGTATCTACTGTTTAATATTCAAATCCGAGTTAAAGCAACTAGCTTTCATACGGATTTATAGCCGTGGGCCACGTAATTGTACGCATAAAAAATTATCCAGTATTTATTTTTTGCGTAGAGGAAAACTATTTAATTTTTTCTAATTCCACATCATCTTAAAATATCCATTCTATTATGACAACATTACGAAACTGTGCGATGTAGTAGCTTTTAGATTAATTTTTGAAAATGATATCCAATGAATAATAAATTAGTAATCATTGTATTGATTCATGTATGATAGATATTAGTTTTATTTTGTCATTAATAACAAATACACTGTTACAAACGTGACTTTTGTACAAAAATGTGATACGTCTGTATACTAACATAAACATAAATTAATACACAAAGCTATTTACGTACATTCGAAAAATAATTTAAATGAGAATATAAATATAAAATATCTGATGTCGACACCTTATGATTTCCCAGTATGTCTATTAAATTATATATACTAGTTTTTTGCTACACTTCATTTGAAAGTGAGATACATTCTTCCAGTTCTTTAATAAAGTGGAGAGTTACACAAATGCTGAAACTAGAGAACGTGTACACAAATTAAGATCAGAAGAATCATATCAAACCAAAGAGCGATTAAATGATTGGCAATAAATAAACGAAATGATGATCAACTCCGACTTACAAAGAATATCGGAGGAGTAATGAACTAAAAGATAAGAATGTTTTGCAGTATATTAAAGATCGGGCATGTATGCCTCAGTGTATATGTTGTTCTTGTGAGGGTCTATTTTTCAGTCTGTTGGTAGTTAACTTTAATTTAGATAAAATTAAATAGAAATTCCAGAATAATTAAATTAAATTAAACAGAACTTAAATTAGAAAATCCAAAAATAATACGATTCTAAATTATAATTTTCAATTAACATTGAATAATCAGATGTTTCGCCAAATCTATTACATATCCACATAATAACGCCTATTTAATTACAAGTACACATTTTGAAAAGTACGTAAAATTTTATTTCACTAATAACTTTTTCATTTTTTTCATTTTCATTGTTATTATTGAATTAGATATTGTAAACTTTTTTTTTTTTACAAACACGGGTTAATAATTATTAATAAATCAATATATTTAAATTAAAAAACTTAATTAAAAACGTTAAAAAAAGGAGATTCGAATTGATGCGCCTTCCCTTGTAAGATCCAAGTATTTCATTAATTAAATTTTTTTTGTTCGTAACTCTAAAACCAATGAAAATAAGTACACTTACGATAAATCATTGAAAACCTCTCAATGAGAGCTTATTACTGCAGTTAAGAAAAAGTAAAAAATCCAGTTTGTTTTGGAATTTTTAGCTTTTTAGACATTTTTAGTTAAGTCGATTGCAATCAAAAGGGGACGTGCACAACTAGATGTTATAACAGCCCTAAATCTAGAATTTCATCATACTACGACTGATCGTTTTTGAATTTTTAAGTTGCGAGATACATAAGTACGTAAATACATACATACACACATACGTACTTATAGACGTCATGCCGAAAATAGTCAAAATGGATTCAGGGATGGTCAAAATGGATATTTCCGTAGAAATCTGAAAACCGAAATTTTTCGTGATCACAATACTTCCTTTACTTCGTACAATGAAATAAAAATATAATCCAAAAAAATTACAATGAAATTGTAAACCGTACTGTAAGAGTCTCGCAGATATTTCTTCTGCTCAAAAAACAAAAATTTCTCTAATATAAATAAAACTGTTCTTAACAAAACCATAATAATATCAAAAAAGGTAAGATACTACATTTCTATTATCAAAATACGTTATTTAGAATTTTCTTTAAAAAAAAATACATGTTAAATATATGTAATAGACAAAAGATATTCAATAATACATAGGTAAATAATATCAAAGCGTTCCATATAATAAGCAGAAAAAAAGGAAAAATTATTACAAAACTCTTACCGACCCGATTTCATTATATGTAACATAACATAACACATTTACAGAAATTATACAATTCATATGATTATTTGCTTAATAAATGAAGTCGGGCCGGTAGGAGTTTTGTAATAATTTTTCCTTTTTTTCTACTTATTATATGGAACGCTTAGATTTTTTTTATAATCTATTATTGTATACCTATTGTCTATTACGTATATTTAATATGTATTTTTTTTTAAAAGACAATTCTATATCAATAACAGATTTTGATAATAGAAATGTATTGCCTTACTTTTTTTGATATCAGTATGGTTTTTTTAAAAACAGTTTAATTTATATTACAAAAATTATAGTTTTTTGAGCGAAAGAAATGATATCTGCGAGACTCTTACCATACGGTTTAAAAATTCATTGTAATTTTTTTTTATTCCACTGCGTTTTGTTAGATTATTCTTATATTTCTTTTATTAATTACTGGTTGTTATCTTATGGATTTATTAATTTTTTTTCCTTTCTAGAACGAACAAATATAATTTTTTTTAATTTTTCGGCCATTTTTTTTGTCGATAGTCCATTCCCTTCATACCACATTATCCTTTTTTTACCACATTTACTAATCGAAAATCTGTGATGTAATATTGGACTTATTACTTTGTAAGTGTAACCCTCGATTTTTATCAATTAATTCGATTTTAGCAATCGAATTTATTTGTGTTTTATTTATTCCTTTATTAATAAAACCAGTGTAATCTCTTGTAAAGTATGTTTTTTTTGTTTTGTTTTTTTTTTTTAAGAAGTCATCTTCAATACTTTCATTTACATGACAGCATTTACCATTAAAACAAGCTGTGCTAAATTTTCTTTTAAATTTTATTATTTCAAGTACATTATCAAGTTTTTCTACGCTACCTAGTACTAACAAGTACTGCTATCTAGCGGCGCGAATTGTAAAGATACATTAAAAAAATAAATAAAATGACATATTCGAGTTCCGCGGTTAATCAAATGGAAAAAAGTTATCTAACAATATTCGAGGATTTTTTGAAATTATTCTTTATTACTAATCTAATTGAACTGAAATATAATGTTTTCACGCTTATTTTTTCCCCCATTTTCATTTCACTGTTAGGTTAGGTTAGGTTTAGAACTGTAGACGTAGTTGGTTGACTTGGTTCGCCTCTTACCGATGAAGTTCTAACGAATTCTGTGAGTGTAGTACAGGAATGAGATTGTATAAGTTTCGCGGACGGCATGATATTTTTAACATGTGAATTACCGAATATTCAAGAGATGATTTAAAAATTGGAAGATACAGTGGCAGAATATGTTATAGGAAAATAAATGGCAGTAAAAGAAAAATAATGAGAATAGTAGACAATATGAAAATAAATTTCCGTAATAAAGAAGAATGAAAAAGTATTTAAAAAATGCAGATGCTCAGTAACAACGTTAACATAAATTGAAAATAAAATAAAAATAAAAATAGCAACGGTGAAAGAAACTGTAACTAATATGAAGAAACAATATGTGTTTTTGTAGGTCGGCATGATTGTGGAAATATAGATTAAGAAAAATTTAAGAAAAGGCAGAAGGCATAAAAATTTATATTATTTATTTAAGGCATAAAATAGTTTGATTTGAACAGATTAGAAGCTCTACGAAAAAGAGTATTAAATGACAATCTACATGGAAATCGTATATATAAGCTACTTAAAAATTTAGTTATTGTATAATATGGTACAAATGATTTGCCTGATTATACACAGTAATAATATAAAAAAAAAAAAAAAAAAAAACACCAGTAACATTTTTCCACCAGTTTTTACACTTCCTACTATTTGTTAAAATATAAAATAACATATTTTTAAGGCATTAATAAAATAAAATAAACTATTTATAACTACTAGTATCCTTAAAAAATTACGGAAGATTGGTTTTTTAAACAATCAAAAAGAATAAAAATAACGACACAAAATTTATGGTGTACAACATTAAAACGGCAATAGATATAGTAAGGCTGGAACGAACAGAAGTGATTTAATGAACCATTTCTTGTTTTATGTGGTGGCAAAGAGATACGCAGTAGAGTGTGTTTCTATGTTAGTACGAACGGAAAATCAAGTTATCGCAATGACTTCAGCCTCACGTGTACACGTGGACACTTAAATTTACAGAGTTACCTTTCCCTTTCACTACTGTTTTATCAACATTTATTCTTTTTTTATATATATCATAACAGAAAATCCATCATCAAAAAATATTACTAATATTTATTAACCAAATTGTTAGAGTAAAATGCATATTTAGATATCGTTAAAAAACAAACTTTTTGAACGGTTTACATATATATTCAAATCATTTCCTTCTTTATTTTTGATGATTCATAATAAATGTATATTATTATAAAGAAAATGTACTTTTTTAACTTAATAATATACTGTATTTTTTCGTTTTTATCTGTTTATTGCGTCAGTTCTTTTTAAAAGTAATTTAGTACAGATTAAATTCTACTATTTTGTAGATATTCGACTTAAATGTAGATATTCGTTTTGTTTATGGATGTAATTATATATGTATATATATTTGCTAAGGTATTATCATTACTTATGTAATTGTTGTTAAATCCAAAGAAATCATTACGTGTTATGTTTGTTTCTCATATAAAATTAAACCAAACGCCCATTATTTCGATTTATATAATAATCGCATCCTTCAATTTCTCAATTTTTGAATTTTTTGTTCGTACGATAATAAACATTAACTTCAAAACTTCTTTTAAATGAAACTTTTAGAATGAATTACTTTAGGATTACGCTCAGCAATCTGCATGATTTACATTTTAACTATATATTCTACAGAACTCTTTATATATTTAAATATCAGTAGGACGTATCATTTTTGATCAAAAAATTTTTGATGTTTACAAAAAAAATATGTAGACAAGAAATTAACCTTTACGTGAATCCTTTTAAAGGATTACCGTTTTATTTAAAAGATTGCGTTAAGTTTTAGCGTTTAATCGCTAAAACTTATGTCTGGAGTGTTCTAACGTATGGGTGTGAAACTTAAGAAAGCAGAAAGAAGACTGGAAACAATATAAATGTGGATTTGCAGAAGAATAACAAGAACAAGCTGGATGGATAGGAAAAGAAATGATCAACTGTTAGCAGAAGTGAGTGATAGTTGGTCCTAGCTAAATGTTATTCGAAGAAGAAGAAGAAGAAGAGCGAAATTGATAGGACATGTAATACGACATAACCAGTTCTTGACGAATATATTTGAGGGCAAGGATTTGGTTAAAAAAATCTAGACCGAGAGCAACCATCATCAATAATGATAAAGAAGAGATGGGCCTTGGTTCATATAATGAATTGAAGAGAGAAGCGGTGATGAGAGTGTAGTGGCTAAATCGATAAGGCGTAGCCTTTAGTGAATGATGATGATGATGATGAATATTTTTGTGAAGGTTGTTTATATAGAAAAAATTTTATCGAAAACAATTTAACACACAAAAATAAAATCTGTAATAACTTTCCATTTTGGCAAACCACTTTTATTATATACTAGGTCAGTGATTCCCAATCTGTGCGCCACGGCGCCCCGGGGGAGCTGCGACCTCATCACATGGGCGCCGCAAAATATTGTAAAAGCTTCATAATTAATTGAACCAAGACATTTATAATTATTAATTTAATCTTAATAAATAAAAAAATAATGAAGATGCACGAGTTTTATTTATTTTTATCTCTTATTTACGAGTAGTCATATTTTTACTTAGGGTAAGGCGTCATGAAAAAGGCGAATCGGAAAAGTTTGGGAATCACTGTACTAGGTGATAAAGCATTGAGCAAATAATGTTTGATAGCTTTCAAAGGCATTATTTCCAATACTCGTATTTAAATTTCAACAGAAATCTTTTTAACCTAGTATTCAGTGTTAAGTGTCTTTTGGTGAACGCATTGAATATGTATTTCAGAATTAAATCTCAGGGAGACAAGAATTCAAATAAAGAAAACAATTTAACATGAATTTGTTTTTTATTTAAATTCTGACCGAAGGTTTCTTTTCAGATAAAAAGTAAGAATTGCTACCTGTGGGAAAAAAGTAGTAAAAAAAAGTAGTTTTGTAATTGTTTTATATATGTATAAAATATATTATACGATACAGATAGATTTCAATTCAATGAAAAGTAAACAACGTTAAAATTAATTAAAATTATTTCATCGAAAAATACTTGGGTTAATAAATATGAAATCTAACCCATTTTGTATTCAGTTATTTATGTAAAGAAAAATCAGTAAGTTAAAAAATAATTAACCGGTGATTTTAAATAGGGTGTTTATATTTTTATGATTAAAAATAATATTTTACTTTCTACTTAAATATTTTTTATCTTTTATTTTTTTCTTTATATAACTAAAGTTATCCTTAAGCTGTCTGATAGGATCAGACCAAATCTGTTAAAATCTATCAACAGTTACGTATTTTGTTTCGTAAAGGAAAAAAAACTAATGCAGAAGAAAGAAAGAAAAAAGTTTTTAGTTTTGAAAGTAAAGTTCTTAGTTTTTAGTTCTTAGTTTATATCCTTATGTAGACCAAGTACTGATAGAAAAAAAAAACGATTGAAAAACTTTTTCTTCTTTTTTATTAAAGGATAACGTTGATACTGTTTTTTAGTCGTTAAAGTTAAATAATGAGTTAAAAAAAAATTCTAATATAAAAGAAAAATACAAAGAAGTCTAAAAATTTTCTTTAATTATTTTCGATAAAAAAATTAGCTAATAAAAAGTTTAAGAAAAAAAATTTGAATTTATTATTTATTGGAAAGGATCACAATGAAGAATTTTATAAGTAAAAAAAAAAGTCTGAATAATTTTTTCGTTTTACTTGCTTTACTTCATAAATTGGAAATTTATTTTCAAGTTTTGCTAGAATTAAAAAAAGATCTTTATGGAAGTAAAGTGGAAATTTTTAACGTTTTTATTTTTCATACTGCAGACTGTAAATTACAAATTACTGAAATAACGAAAAATAAGAAATGAAAAAAATAAAAACACTACCCGTATTTGTGTGAGAAAAAAAGTTTTACTCAAAAATATTTTATTCAAAAACTATTTCTTATTTATTAAAAAAAAAATAAAGCATTTTTCAATTAATCTTTAAATTTCAAAATTTTTCAAAACACACTAATAAAATATAATTCTAATTTTTGCACCGTTTTCAAAAAAAAAAAAAAAGAAAAGAATTAAAGAAAATAATTCACATTTAGATAAAAATAATTTTAGTGCGTTTTTATAATTTTTTTATTACTTTTTTATAAAAATGTATTGCATTTTAAAATTTTAGTTCCGAAAAAAGGTAAATGATAAAACTTGTTTCAACAAACTACATTAGTGAATTTAGATTATGTAAAAATACGGAAACATATATTATTTTTTACTTTAATTTTTCTATTAATTCTACGCCAAAAATAAATAGTATGCTTTTCAACCTCAATCTTTTGCCTTTAAAATAAAGTTTTTTGAAAACTATAAAAATAGTTTTAGGATCTATTTCTGTTAATTTTTCAATTTGATAGTTTCTTTAAAAAATAAAACCTATAAATTAACCTTACCTTTTTACTTTACCAATAAATTAAGTTTGTCAGATATAACTAAGCGTTTCCGGACATATTTTTATATCAATGTTTTTCTTTATTTTCACCACTAGAACATGTCCGGAAAGTTTTTTTAAAATTCTTTGTGAATTACTCTGTAAATTATAAAATAGTTCTATTCTATTTAAGGAAATTATCTACGAGACAGATATTTTTAAAAAAATCTTTCACGTAAACTACTTGGAAGAAATTATTTCGGAACAACAGAGGAACTTCCTTTAAAAAATGAACAAATAATCCTTGAAAATCGTTCACGGAATAGTGAGAAATCTGAAACATTAAAAATATTCTGGTCGAACCAAGAAACTTCTTCTTTTTAAGTGGATTTAAAATTATATGTTTCTATTTCATATTTTGAAAAAAAAAGATGTGGAATCACAATATTTATTTATAAGTCAAGCTAAATGTTATAGTTGAACTTTATGTCTAATTTTAGTTAATAGATAAATGGTTATTGAAAATAAAAATACACGATTTTTTGTACAATTTTTAAAAACTGATTCCAGTAAAAAATCCCTTTCGGCCCGCCGGCAGACGGGGGTAGATTTCACCGGTGCTAAATAGGATATAAGAAAGACTTCCACCTTAAGTTAAGAAAAACATCAAATTTACTCAAACCGATTCGATATTTTGTCTATTAAGGGAGGTATGATTTCTTTGGCTTCGAAACCCCCCCATTTTTTCCACCCCGTGGGCCAATGTTTTGTGATATCAAAAAACTTTACGTTAATAAGTTTTAGGTCCTTATCCAAAGAAAAGTAGGAACTTTAAAAGAATTCGATTTTTACTTAATAAGAAAGTTATACCGATATTTTGTTGTTTTTTTTTTAGTCCCCTCATTTCCACCCCATGGTCCAATTGTGCCCATTAACGAACTGGATCGAGATTTTGGTTTGTTATATTTTATGCATCAATTTGAAAATGATTGGCGCAAAATTACGGCAGTTATCTTGTCCACAAGAAAATGATTAGTTTTATATATATATATATACATAAATGTACATATAAACTTTTAAACTGACGGTGGTTTTGGGGTCTGAAGGATATGAAACGCGAAGATATATCAATATTTTCCGGAAGTCGAATCATGATACCCATTACAATAGGTAGCTTTCTCATAAAATCTACCTAAAACATTTATGTAAAGTGAGGGAAAGATTTCATCTAACAGTATAAATACCTTTAAAGATTTTGCCAATATAAATATATAAATATATATTTAAATTTTATTTTAATTTCAGTAAAATAATGTTTGTGTGTGTGTGTGTGTGTGTGTGTGTGTGTGTGTGTGTGTGTGTGTGTGTGTGTGTGTGTGTGTGTGTGTGTGTGCGCGCGTGTGTGTGTGTGTGCGCGCGAAAGCGTGTGTGTTTGTTTTTATATATAAAGAGAAAAGAAATTTTATATAAAAGTCCCCTTTTCTATCGGTAAAAGAAGACTGTTTTGCCGTCGGGAATACTAATTCTTTTGTTAAAGATGCAAAACGTGAATTTTCCTGCAGTTCAGATTTCTTCCTTTCTTATTGTACAAAACTGGTATTTTATTCAAAATACTATTATTAATAACAATTTTAAGTTGTTTGTTGGTTGCACTATTTCTTGTTTAATATTAAACGTTTATAGGTCAAAATTTATGCAATGAACATGTTTTTATAAGTAACAACAAAATATTATAAAACATTTAAGTGATCAACATTTAATTATTTTACATTAGAAGTTTAAACATTTAACAATTAAAGATTATTTTGATTTACCTAACTTAGTTGAACATTTAATTTTATGTACTTCTTTTAAGAAAATACCCTATTATTAATTAATTAATAACTTAATAAATTAACGAAATGAAAAAAAAAAGTCTACGATAAAGGCATAAATATTTACATAAGCCAATAAAAAGGATTTCATTTTTAAAACTTATAAATGCAATACTATCATGACGAATGCTATTATTCAAATTCAGTGAAAGTTTTATTTTTTTAAATTAAATAAATTAGTCAACAATAATTGACTAAATTAACTGCGTATTGACTACTACTAATTGTATGTCAAACTTTAGCGTCTCTTTACCTGTACAAAACAATTCTACCTCAAAGTGATAAACCTAAATAGCTTAAGATTGACCATCGACTGACTTTGAATAAACATATTACAATAGTAGAAAAAACTTTGGAAAATAATCAACGCTAATCCTTGACTTCCAAGTTGTCAAAATTTCCATTTGTTATAAACTTCAATTTTTTGACTAGTTTTTAAAATTTGTTTGGGTGTATGGTAAATAAATTTACTGTTTTTTAAAATCCATCTTATATTTAGTCATTAGTCTTATATTTTATCTTTATATAAATCACTTACATTTTTTCAATCCACACTATTAACTAATGCAACCCTGTATGAAATAAATCCTACGTTACACCAGGATTTTAGGATCCCACACGTCAACAACGAATTTTTAGTATTTATCTATGTACTAATGAAAAATTAAATCCTAATATCAACCCAGTAATTATATTATGGACTGGTACTCTATAAGCCTATCACCCGATCTTTTTGAAATTTAACCGTTGCAATAGAAGTATAAATAAGGCACATCTATTTAAAAAAAAAAAAACTAACTGGATTGTTTAAATTAATTAACTTCCGTTGGAGCACTATAACTACGAGCTGGACATTACACAGTCTTTTAACCAATTTTAGTTGTGTGTAAAATCAGATTAGCTTGTAAGACTTTAGTTATGATTGTTATAAATTCAAATAAATGTAAGAACAAAATATTCTTACGGCAAAGCTTTTGACAAAATGTTTTTCATTTAAACAAATAAGGACCGATAATTCCTAAGATGGAACTATAATATATATATATATATATAAAATAAAAACTAAACTCAATTCTTTCGTTAAATAAAAATAAAAAAACTAAATAAGCTAGAAAATTATCCAAAATAACAGAAAAGTTTCTAATACAATTCATTAGGTCAACAACCAAACAAGCAAACCACAAATGTCACTTGTGGTTTGTCTTTATAAAGTCCTACGTCTTGGACGAAACGTTGAGGTTTTCTGCTTTTGTTTGTTTGGTTGTTGACCTAACGAATTGTATTAGAAAATGTTCTATTAATTTGGATAATTTTCTAGCTTATTTAGTTTATATATCTATACACCGCGTGGCTGAAAGTAACTTACATCCTCCTTTAACTTATTTACTACTGAGATAACTGGTTACAGCATACTTCCTTATACTGAGTGTCTGCTTCAATGAACATACGAAGGTTATTTTTTTTCAAGGTCCGATCGGTCACGAAATTAAAACCACAGTGAAAATAAAAAAAATTTTATTTGTAACAAGTGCTTACGTAGTTACGCTATTTCACTACATAGTCGCTACTCCGATTTAGACATTTGTTGTAGCGTGGAACCAACTTTCCAATACCCTCGTCATAGAACAGAGCCGCCTGTGTTTTTAGCCATGTTTCTACGCACACAGTTTGCGGTACTGAAGTCTCTCACTCACAATGGTGTAGAGAGCTGACCTTGAAATTTCAAGAAACGAATCACTCAATACAGAAATTGTGAACCGACGATTTTGTCGAATTGCCTCATCCACTCGCTCAACGAGATCATCGATTGACACTCGCTTCCTTCCCTGACCGCCTGCATCATGAACATCTTACGTCCTGCTTTAAAGTTCCTGCACCATTATCGCACTTTGCTGTCACTCATTGACGTTTACCGTACACATTTCTTATTCGTCTATGAATTACAGCTGCGTTACGTCCCTTAGCCTATAGAAATCGAATTACTGCACGCACTTCACACTTGGCAGGAGATGCTACTGTTGTAGACATGTTTACGTGCTAGCTGCGTGTTCTGAACTAAACGAAGTGACGCGGCATGATTGAAGGCCATACTAGAGACGCTGCGCAGCACATATGCGCAAAGGTTCATCCAATTGTTGCGTGGGTTTTTATTTCGCGACCGATCGGACCTTGAAAAAAAATAACCCTTGTATATATCAATCTGTTTGATTTTGGGGGGCTGGGAGTGGGGGGCAACTCAAAAAATTTAAATGGAACAATGATCACTTAATATATTATTTTAAAGAGCTCTTGCTTGTCTCACAAATACCTTTAAAACAAGATATCACAAGACCATATGTCCCATTTAAAATTTTTGAGCCGCCCCGCTACCCTCTGAAGGCCGAATATTCTAAATTGAGGTTTACTGAAATACCCTCTCTTATCGGAGAATCGTGGTACCTCAAATAACATAAAAGTTAAAAGAGGAGCATACAACTATCCCATTTGAAATTAACATCCCATTTGAAATTTTTGAGTGGCCCATACCCCTTACCGCTCGTAAATCAAAATGAGTGAAATATACGTTCATTGAAATAGCCTCTCGGTACAAGGAAGAATGCCGCAAACCGTATCAAGTTATCTCAATTATAAAAAAAATTTAGATGGCGTGTAGGTTACTTTTCAGTCGCTCAATATATAAAATGTAATGAATACATGCTATATACTGTGAATATAAGGATTTCAATTCCTTTATAATTTTGAAGCCGTTTCAGATGGAAATTTGAAACTTTCAGGATAATCTATGAGTTAATTATTCTGATTTTTACCGAAAATTAAATAAAAAATTACAATTAGTTTCTGGTACAAAAAAAATTTACAATAAAATAGAAATTAAAAATTTTATTAAAAAAAAAAACAGCGATCACAATAACTGCCAGAATACTAATAATCTGATAAGATTATTTAAGTATCTTTTCAGATATTAATGCAATAAATGTAACAAACTATTCTGTTTCCATTTTTTGACAGTAAGCCAGACCAAAAAAAAGGCTACAATGTGTAATGTTTCCCACGAAATATTATGTGTTACTTCTTATATTTTATTTTAAAAAATCACCAATATCTTGCAGTATTGTTTTGTACATACATTATTATTTTTATGGAGCTAATCCATAAAATTGATCTGAAGATAACTGGTAATCTTACCGGTAATGATACCTGTAATCTTACCGGGCTGGTGATCTTACTGGTAATTTTAATTTGCTCTTAGACCCACTCATCTTCCTGAAAATAAATGAATTTAAAATATGGCATACATGGTGGCCAAAATGAGATGACGCCTCACGTAACTTTCTTATAAAAATGAGTTATGTTTGATTCAAAATAGGAAAATAAGAAACGTTCATCCGTTAAGTAATGATGAACAGTAGATATAATGTACAACTCCCACAAAAAATAATTTTTTTTTTTTTTAAATTGAAAACTTATAATAGTGTTACGTTCCACTTTGCCGTCGGGTGCTGGTATCTAGCGAGAGCTAGAGTCTCCACGGCAAGCTTGGTCAGGGGATCTGAACACGCCATGTCCTACGTCATAATGTCATAGGGAGTGGACATTATGAGGTAGCTACTTATTCATTCGACGCTCGAATCTGATCCAAGGCGGCCACGTCATACTCTTAGCCCGGAGTCCGGGTAGACTCCATTCTTTGTTCGGATGAACGTTAGCTTTAATGTTGCATTTGTTTTATATTTTTTTATTTTTATATGTCAAGTTATACGTTATGTTACAATTCATTTCATTAACTGTCAAGACGACAATTCATTTAACCATTATTCAACAAGCAACAAGGCGTTGTCTTCATTCATCACATACGAACATACAGTTCAACCTCGCTCTAAAATCTACGATAACGTGTTAACGGTCTTCAGGCGAGATCGTTCATAACAAATAGGTTAAATTAAATAGGTTGCTTAAACAGCGGATTAACAGTTTATTTTATGTAGAATGAGTTGCTATTATATTTATCAATATTCTTACTATTTTAGTTCATTGTTACATGGGTTTTATCAGATTAATGGCTCTTTGAAAATTATTTTGATTGTTGTTTATTTATTTTTTTAAATAAATAATTTAAGTAGGATTTTATTTTATTTATTTATTTTTTTTAAATCTTGACCTTAATTAAACTGGTGAGTAATTTTTACTTTTATTAGTAATCTTAGTTAAACAAATTTCACCTTCACCTTCATGAGATTTAAATTAGTAATTCAATAAGCAATAATACTTATCTTTAAAAAACACCAAAAAACCTCGCGGATAATTTTTTCTCATACCACTTTAGAATTATCTCTGCATAAATGAATATTCATTTGGATTTTGAATACTTCTAATTTGATAAGATCTGAAATGTCCCTCAGCCATTTTGGATCGGGACATTGTAATAAACTGATTTCTTAGATAATTTTTCGTTTTGATAAAAGGTTTTAAAATTAGGTGGAAGTAATTATGAAAATTTTGAATTTCGTTCCCATTCCATCCGAAAAAGTGGGCTAAACTTCATTATTATTGCTAAAAGGTAGAGGGATTAAATCATAAATTTTCCTGAATGTTTACATCTATATCTAAAAGAGCTTCAAAATTAGAAACGTCCCCAATACTTTGACTCATTGTACGAGTATATATTTCATTAATTCCAAATAGACGTATAGATATTTTTACCTTTCGTATATTCTATGAATAAACTAATCAATCAATATTTATGTCATATAAACATTTCACAATTTATTTTTATTAAAAAATACAAGCACATACTTAATATAAAATGCAGAAGTATAATTATTACAAACGTGCAAATACTGCAATTTACTTCTAGTTAATTACAGTTGTACTAGTCTCTCACAGTCAGTATACATAAATGAATAATACTGTTTGAAACAAATATCGACTAGCCCTATTATACAAAGGGATCAGTATGACGTAATTTGATTTTATGTGACTCGACGAGACATTTTCATCTGACAACGTGAGCAGACTAAAACGTTTGTAATACGGTTCACCTGAAAGCTATCACAAAATAACTAAAATAAAAATAGATATTCTACACACACGCGCGCGCGCGCGCGCCCGTGAATATATATATAAAATTGTAACGAAAAAAGATCTCTTTAATAATTTTAGAATTACTTTTACCGACTTTTCGAAGAAATTTACTGTATTACTTTTAATCGTTCGGTGAAATTTCGGGGTGAAACTGAATTTTTTTTACGTTTTGAGTTATGAGGATTACGAAAATACCATTCATGTATCAAAGTTTGTGCCTCAAAAATTTCCAAAACGACTTGATCAATCTCATTGAAATTTATAATATATATTGTATACATATATATTGTAATATTATTTCTGAAATTGTGCAGGTGAAAATTTGATAGACTGGTTGAGTTGTTCTTTAGTTATGCTCAATTTAGGGTCAAAAATAGGTAACATAACCTCAATTTGAGATTATATTGGCTGTGTATTATTGTATTTTTCATATACGCATATTCAAGGAGTCATAGATTAGAGCGAGTTTAAACTTAATGTTTGCATAGGGCTTACTCGTTATTTTTATTATTTCATGAAATTACAATTACATTATTTTAATTTTCTTATAAAAGAAAAAATATATTTTAGTATTGAATAAAAAAAAATTATTTCTTGTTTTACTTTTCTCATTTTATTTATGTTTTGTTTTTTTTGCGCAAAAAATTTATACAGAATAAAATAACGAAAAGTCTGTCTACTTGGGCAAAGGAGCACAAGAAACTTTTATTATTCGTCAAAAGAAATTTATAATAACCGTTTTATCAATAATAATAATAAAAGAAATAATAGTTCTATTATTATTTAACTTATAAAAATTGTGAATAATTCTGACATAGGAAGAGTATATCAGCAATGTCGTTACCGACATTTGTCTATTTTCTGTTTTACAACCAATCACAACCGCATTTTATATTAAAAGTAAGTATCGCTAATTATTAATAAATGATGGTGTTAAAATATTAAATCTTCCATTACTTATGGGATACTGTTTATTACACTATTATTGACTTAAAATTACACAAATTTCATTACAGTCCGTACGTAATACGTAGACTGTTTTACATCGTTGCGTTATTTATACGTATTTTTTTCGCTGATTAATATTTTCAAAGGTTTTTAAAGATATTTGGTTTTCTCCTTATGTATTTTATTTCATTAATTTCAATTAAATTAAACTAATAAAATTAATTAACTAATAAAACAATTACGTACAATTAAAATTATAATTTAATCAGAATCGATTTCACTGGAAACTGAATACACTACGCCCACACATCATCCTTATAACTCCCACAATGTACGACTACATTCGAAACAGTTCTATGATTAGCCAACAATAAATCCTTTGCAGTAAAGCAATAAACGTAGGACATATTTATACAAAAAATAAAAATAAAAAATGATAATAAATAAAAAAATTCAGCTATATTGCAGCTAAAATTTCTCGCTATTTTTTTTAACATTTAGAATTGCATTTAAATTTAATGAAAATACCTTGTAAATGTGTTTACCAAGTTTAAACTAAAAATCTCAATTCTGGGAGAAGTTGAACATTTTATGAGAAAAATCGTCTCAAATTTTTAAAAGAGCTCAATACTAGAACGATTAAAACTTTTATTAAGTTCAGTCACAGCGAAGATGTTAATCTCTGACTTCGTTATGTCACTTCGGGGTCTCAAAGAGACCCTGAAGTGACATAACCTGAGACCCACTAGAAACATTAATAGGATCAGTGCTTTATATATGGAAATGTAAGGGTCAAATTTTTCAAGTTTTTTTTTCTTCAGCAATCCCGATCAATTAACACGCACGTATGCTCACTTACACACGCACAAAAAGAGTATCCTTCTTCTTTGTTTATTGACTTTTTATAACCCTCATGAATACAAAAAAGTGGAAAGATGATTTTTGGAAAAGTTACCACACAATTTTCTTTTTTTGTATAACATATACTATCCTGACGGAAAAGTAAAACAAAGATATATAAACTATTTATTTTTTTCCATAAAAAAGAATTACATTTTTATGCAAACCACTACACAATCTCCATATTTTCCATAGTATATTGAAATAATCTAAAACGTAACTTTTGTGCCAATCAACAGAATATGTTTGTAAATGAATTTCAATTTAAGCAAATTGATTTTATTCTATATAAAACAGAAACGTATCCCACATACATACCACTAACTCCTACAGTGGGGTCTTTTTGACCCCAGAAAAACTTTTTCCATCTTTTTTTTAGGTTAGTAAACCGGGAAGCTAAGTCTCTAAATGTGCTCTTTAGTTTAGTAATGTATATTAAATAATGCTAAATCAAATGCACGCTACGTCCTGCTACCGAATTAGATACCTCTGGAATCGCAATAGACCCTGCAAAAAAGTAATGTAACTAGCATGGCTAAAATACACTGAAAATAAATTTTCCATTCTTCCGAGTGCAAGAGACGTTGCTTAAACAAAAACAAAAAATTGAAACTGGTAATACGTTAATATTTTGGCTTAAAACAGTCTCTTATTTGCATTTTACAAGAAAGTAGATCTATAGTAATATGTCAGTTCACATATTATTATTATTATAACTTAATGTATGTGTATAAACTGGGATGTTTATACATACACATATAAAATACTAAATGATATATGTTTATAGATTGGTTAACGAATAATTTTGTTTTGCTTACAGGATAAAATAACGGTGATCATATTTCTGTGTCGTGTTTGGTAAAAATAATTATTTAGTGTATTGTTCTCAGATTCGTTTCTGACAAAAGATAAAGTGTTAGGATTGTTAAAAATATTAATGGACAGTAGTAATTTTGGTCAGTTGAAATTTGTTTTATTCCAATTGATACGTATTACTCTAACTTTATCATTTGTTAAAAATCAACTAATATGATTGGTTGGAACTTACTCCACTTACCTTATATTTAATCAGTACCTTTTACAGTTTTGATTGGTGGAGATTACTACTGTCTTTTTTATTGGTCAATAGTACTGAAGTAATTTCTGAGGCCGGATAATGTTAAGTGTAATCTGCTATATGCTTGGATGAATGTAATTTGACATTATTTTTTTCATCGGCTTGTCTTTGGGAGGATTAGAAACGTATTTGGGTCACATTTAATTTTTCTTACGCTCGTTACGTGATTATTATGAAGGGCCATACGTTAAATTTATTTTCATCAAATTGCACCATTATAACAAACGAATGAATGCTCGTATCTTAATCTTTTACGTATTCTTACGTTAGTCTCCGCCAATGTAAAATTTAATACAAAACTTATCTACTACATATGCATGTATTATTACCATTATACGTTAATATATACACTCAGTAAAATGATAAATGATAAAAACTTATTTATACTATTTTTAAGTGGGGAAAAAAATTTGAGGTTGAAAAAGACCCACCGTGCTAGATGTGAGATTTTTTCACAATCCCAGTTAAGCGATATTCGATGAATAATAAATTCAGTATTTTGAGTGAGCTCAAATAAAACGAAATTGAACGCTAAGTAATATTCACTAAGAGAACGGACTATGCAGTACATACAAATAATCTACTCATGCAGAACATTAGTGGACTGAACAACCGCACTACCAAGAGCACACTCGCACGCACATACACAGACAGATTCTCGATAGATCTTTATATTACAAAAGCTATTGAGGTTGACCATCGGCCAATAAAACGGTAGATAATTATTTACTTCAGTTGCTCGGTTAAAAGACAAATGAATGGAAATAGTTCAACTTAAACTGAAGCTTGAATGTCAAAAGCAGACCAAAAGTGGCGAGAGAGAATCGGCGAGTTCTATTTAATTGAGAAGACAGGTTGTGTGGTAGGTACACTAAAGAGAATAGGGTGTACACGGGTGAATAATACCAGCAGGATAGCCATACAAATTGAGAAGTTTCGGTGTAGAAGCGACAATGTTTGTGGTGGTCACAAAGCAATCTCCTCCTACGCTGTCCCGAACTTCAGTCAGACAAGTCAGTTTAAACTCTGAACTTACTAAATTATCCCTTACAATAAACCTTGCCTCTTCCTCTAACCATTCATGTGTACAAATGAACTCATAGAATTTCATTATTTTTCATCGCAAGCAATTTTCAATTTTATTGGATTACTATTCTAACTTGGACGAGTAGCATAAAAAGAATACGTATACTTTGGAAAAACTGATCGGTTTCATAAAATTAATGAAAATAAATGGGGTAAATATTTTTTTTTTACCCCAGAGATTTGGAAGTACGACTCTCCTCAATAAAAGTTTCAAGTATTATGAAAATTATTTGCAACAATCGAAAAGAGTACTCGAATTGATTCAACCGCCTCTTCATCTAACCCTAAACATAATAGAATGAAGTGGTTTTAAATGTATCTGACTACGGTTACAGGACCCAAAATGGGAAAATGGGACCAAATATGAGGAAAAGAAGTAGATTTTGATAAACAATGATTTACAGAGAAGCTTAGTGGTAAGAATCCTAACCAGAAAATTCGTTTAAAATCCTAACTATGTTGCATATATAACTCTTCGAGCAATAGGGTAGTCAACTCTATTCTTTAAGATAAGTGGAAAATTTTGCCTCGATTAAAGCTAAAGTACATATTTATCAAGAAACAGAAATTAAGAAACCACCAGAGGAAAATTTCAGATTTCTTGAAGGAATATATTAGCCAAGGCATTGTTTGGCGGAAAGAAATATCTAAACTGAAAACCGTTTAATCAGAATTAAACTTGTAATAGAGAAACTTTTTAACCCATTAAAATATTAATATAATCGGTGTTAGCAAATTATTATCAATGAAATATTACAACTGTTAAATTTGATAGCATAGGAATGATTCCAATAAAATTAAGAAATTACTACCTTTATATTTTCAGTACAAAAAACATTTCAGTTGTTCTTGGAGAATCCCGGTTTATTATGAAACTCAGGGTGTGAAGAACAATCGCGGTAGAATTGTTTATATGGGAAAATTTTCAGGAGTTAAACTGATTAATCAGAAGTACATTACATTTTCTCAATATAATACTTGATATTTTAATACTTTGGAACACAATGAGTAGTGAATGAAGTACTAAGTACTTCATTCACTACCCTACTACTTTTTTTATTATTTGGTTTTAATTAGGGTTCATTTATAGCATTTAAGTTTGTAATTTATAACACCTATTTCTGAGACTTATTTTTGTTAGAATAGTATTTGCTCTATAGTACTGACTATGCGTCATGACACCTTTCAATTAGATATTGAAAGGTCTCATAACGCTGTCTTCAATCTTCTATCGGTACCTTTTTTCACGTGAATTTTTTGAATAATTGTATTAGAATGTCGAAATAATCCAAATATAGCTACGTAAATTTTCAAAAAAAACCTAAAGAATTTTTCATACATTCTCAAATATTTTTAAAAGCTTTAATCAATTTATAGACCCTTATTTTGGACAACTCTACCAAACACGTTTTTAAAACTTCAAACAAAGTTCTGATGGTTTCAACCGTACTTTAGTTAAGAAGTTCAATAATTATGCTTTGTTCTACGCCTGGATGCTCCTCTAGTTCACTAATGCTTTTCAAATGAATCAGACTGCACTCTGGTAACTGAACGACCAGTGCAGTCTGGTTGAATAAGTTAATATTTATTTCATCGCATAAAACAGCGTATAATACTTTGGCATTTGTTTCTTCTATTTGCCGAATATTTCAAATTTAAATTTGATCACAACTCAGACTTATTTACGTATATAAATTACATTACGTGTATATAGAAATTAATTTTATGTTCATTTCCTTTTGGTATTTCTTTCCTTTTTCTTCCTTTTTTCCCTCCATTTTGCATTTAGTCTTTTTAATAAAAACCAAAGCATTCAATAAAGCCGAGACTTGAGATTACAAACCACAAAATATTAGCATTTTAGGATAGGGTTTACTATTAAATTTTAGAAAAACAAAAGCAGATTAATGATTCTATTATATTCTAAGACCAACTACAGGGTAAAATTAACTTAAAATTACAATTACCACATAAAAAAAATAAAACTATTTATTCATATAGAATAGATAATAGAGAAACGAAACAAGAAAATTATATGTAAGTTAAATTTAAAAACACGGACAAAGATTACCGTTCTTATATACACAGTTTACAGAAGACGTCTTTAACAAGTACAACACTCAACTCACAACATGTACACACCACTAGAAAAATTGCATAACACCAGATTTCCGTTTTAACAAGTCCGCAGCATAATTTCATATTACTGTTACTAGCTCATCAGGTGTTAATATTGAAAATATTGGAATAATATGTGGGAATGCTATTATGCAAAATATATTAGATATTCATGAATTCGTGAATATGTTTTATCTTATAGTATTAAGAATTTATACTATAAAACCGTTTACCAAAAATAATCGTTTATTTAATTAATAAATAATAAAAATGATGAAAAACAGCCCTCCTATAAAACAAGATTTTTATAATTTCTATTTATTACTTTACCGTTGGAATCTATCGTTTTTTTTTAAATTTTTTCTCTATTTTTTATTAAATGAAAAATTATACTATAGGTAAGCAATTTTTTTTTTTTATCTTATTACAAGAGTAAGGGATAATATAATCCACCCTAAAAAAGCAATATTTCATAAATTTATTTATATTCGAACTGTATGATTGAATTTCATTTATATTTTACTTAATTATTTTGTTTTTAGTTAAACATTTTCCTAAATGAAGCGTAAATATGGCGGGAGATTATTGAAAAATTTTAATTGTAAAATACAATTAAAATATCTATCTAAATAATAATAATTAAATATAAATAATAATAATAATTAAATTAAATAATAATTAAATATCTATCGTTCAGTGATACGTTTTTATTTCTCACAAAAAAATTACAATTTATTTTTTCAATCAAACCTGTGATTGATGATGATTAACTTTTAAGAGATAAATCTTTATTGTGTTTAAGGACATAAAAATCTATGTATAACATTTTTTTTCATTTCAAAAGAAATCATTCAAAAACAGTTTACAACAAAAAAAAAATCTAAAAATAGATGCTCGTTTTTATCGATATACAATCATTATCATTAGAAAAAGTGAAATTAGTAAAACTACACGTAAATATTAAACCAGAAATTAAAATAAATAAAAGAATTAAAAAAAATATAATATGGATATCAACAACACTAATTAGTAAATAATTGGTCTAGTGGTAGACTCATCGTCATAAATCAGCGGATTTCGAAGTCGCAAGTTCTGAGGTCCAAATCTTAATAAAAATAGTTTCTTTTATTCGGATTTGAATAGTACATCGTGGATACCGATGTTCTTTGGTGTTTGGGTTCCAATTAACCACACATCTCAGGAATGATCGGCCTGAGTTTGTTCAAGACTGTACATTTACCGGCACAGTTACATTACACTAGGTCGCTAATTACTTTAATTGTTCGTGGTACTATAAATAAAATTATTAAAAAAATAATAAATTAATAAATAATTCTTTTGAAAATATAATTATAAAAAAAATAATAATAAAATAAAAATAGTCTATAAACGTAATAGAATTAAATTTTATTTATTCATAAAGAGCGAATTTTTATTTCCCGGAAATTAATTTATTTAAGGAACATTGAAATTGTAGTGAAGTTAATAGTAGGAAGTAATATAAGGAAATCAGTTTTCTTCATTTTACTGTAAGTTATGCATTATTTATATCTTGAAGTTACCGCATGGATTCCTTCATTAATCTATTACAAAAAATGGTTTTTCTGAGCTAAATTAGAACTAGCTAGATTATAATTATTCATAACTGTTAATAAGATCTAAAAGAATCCATTTATTTTTACTTTTGATTTTTACTGTTTTCGATAACAATTATTATTCAGTATTGGGAAAAAAGATGGTAAGCAAATAAAATTACTAATTCTATAAAAACAATCCTGGCCACATTAAAAAACTCCTCAGCTACTACATTTGTAAGGTTATAATAATACCTACTTATAATATTTTCTCTTTTTTTAAATGAAATTAATAATTTTATTTTTTCACAAAAGAAATTTAAGCTGTGAATGTGATCGATTCTACAAATATTTTTATAAATTTTACGTCCATAAAAATGACTAATAGAGAAAAGAATTATTTAATTACTTAAATTTGTAATAATGTAATAGAATAATTAAAGTCTGTACCCGAAAGCCTGAAAATAATCTGATTATAGAGGACAGCATTGAGCACTCTACTCTGCCATTCAAACGGCACGGAAGTGGTTATTGGGACAAAACCAATGGCCATTCATTTACTGAAGGGAATTAAGGTCAGAAGCAGCGGTGGCGTTAGCTATTTTCGGTTAGGACGCTTTTTTTGTTACTTTATAGCTAACATTACACGGAAACAGTATTAACAACCTTCATTTAAAATGTTATTATTATATGTGACAATAAATAGCCAATTAAATGTACAAGTCTTTTGCCTTTAGAAAACTATAATAGGAGTAATTAGAAATACAAAAATTTAGGTTAAATGTTTTAAAGATATTAATCACTCCTAATACTTTCTAAGCTTTAGGTTAGGTAATAACTGTTAATCACATTGCATCAGATTCAAATTTTCAAAATAATTTTCTTTTGTTAACAAAAATAAATCTTTACCGATAAAAAGCTATTCCACAATGTTTTACAAATAATCAGAAAAAAACATAACGGTCAGAAGTCATTAAAAAATCTAAACTTTGATAACCATTTCGATTGTTAAACAATAAGTAGAAATTATTTTTTACCTCCGGGACCTCAGTTAGGTATTGCTTCAGAGGATGAGATGAATGACAATAGCGAGTGAAAATGAGCAATTCCTGACCGGGATTCAAACCCGGAACCTCCGGATGAAAGGCCGAGACGCTACCACTAGCGCCACGGAGACAGGCAAATCAGTAGATATTGAGAAAAATTATTGTAAAAAGTAAATAGAAAAAAAGAAATAGCAATAATACTAGTATGACAAAAATACGAAAAAAAAAATAGGAAGGGTTTTGTAACCATTTATAAAATACGTAAACAGTTTAAACCTCTAATCCAAACTACCTACTACGAGTTAATGCACTCCTCTTTTATAAGTTGACTAGACAAAAATGATGTTGAGAAAAATAAAGACAGCATGACTCGTAAACTAATCAAATAAATATATCCAATACTTCATCCTTAAAATTTTACGGTTTAATATATGTATTCGTTCCCTAATGTGTACGTTACAATTTGTTCAATTAGTGAAACACAAGCAAAGCCACCGGGTTGGTCTAGTGGTGAACGCGTCTTCCCAAATCAGCTGATTTGGAAGTCGAGAGTTCCAGCATTCAAGTCCTAGTAAAACCAGCTATTTTTACACGGATTTGAATACTAGATCGTGGATACCGGTGATCTTTGGTGGTTGGGTTTCAATTAACCACACATCTCAGGTATGGTCGAACTGAGAGTGTACAAGACTACACTTCATTCACACTCATACATATCATCCTCATTTATCCTCTGAAGTATTATCTAATCGGTAGTTACCGGAGCCTAAACAGGAAAAAAAAAGTGAAACTCAACAAACCCGTTCGACCCAATGGTATGAAGATGATAATGTATGACATGTAATCTTGTACAGACACAGGCCGATCATTCCTGAGACGTGTTACTAATTGAACCAAAAACACCAAACTACATTTATATCTACTATCTAGTGTTCAAATCCGTATAAAAGTAAACTAACGTTGATTAGCATTTCAATCTCAGAACCTTCGATTTCAAAGATCAGCTGTTCAACTTATTTGCGAAAACTAGAAGGTGGGCTTAAATATTCCTATAATTAAAAAAAAAGGATTTTTAACAAAAACCTTAAACTTCAACAAGTCTATTGGATATTAGTCTTCACCGTTGTTCAACTTTAAGTTTCTGCTTCGTTATTTATAAAGTAAGTATCCAGACTATCAAATTTCTGTTTCTGATGTAGATTATTTAAAACCATCGTTTGTAATAAACTAATTTTGCGACCAACTTCCAGGTAATGAGTGAGATTTGGCAGAATTCTCTGGTTTTCTATATTCACAACGAGCTAACATTTTTTCATTTTAGTTTCGACCTTTGTTTTAATTTGTCTAATGTATTCTAAAAGCAAGCAATCATAAATATCCGGATTTAGTTTAATACTCTGAACATTTCCAAGGACAATACCCAAGTTTTTAAAAGTTGAAACAGTATTGTTAAATTTGTGATCTTGTAAAGAAACCTTTATTTTTATGTTTTACGGAGGGCAAAATGTATTTTTCTACTATGAGCCTCTAGATAAAGTGGCACCCGGTTTTTTCTGTAAATTATCACATTAAAAGATGCCATTTTATGTTGTATACAATTAAAAGATTCATAGTTACAAGCCAGTCAGTGTTAAAATTCTTTTCCGAAATTTAAACATCACTGTTATCTCTAAAAATTTTTTTTAAATCCAAAATAGATCAAATTTGTTTACTTTTATTTTATTAATAAATTACTTCTTTTTTTAACAAGAAATGACTAAGTTGTGGTAATAATTTGAATTAGTCATTAAACTGCTATTTAGGGTTTAAATAATTTTACAATAAGTTTAAACTTTCTATTGAAATTTCACTTATTTATATATTTTATTCCTATTTTAAAATCCCAGCAAAACGCATTTGCTTTTTTTTTATTCGAAATTACTGTTTAGTGAATTAATATTTTTTCTATATTTATTATTATTATTACTATTATTTTTTTTTATTTTAACTTTTTTTTATATATGTCACGTACACGCTTTCTGTGATATTTACTGATGATGTCTAATTCGTCAATGAAATGGCTATCTACGTTTAGAATTTAAGAAATATATTGTTAAACGAATTCTTTTTTTTCAATTTATAACCATGATACTGTATATTATTTAGGTAAAAACAAAAGAACTTTTATATCCATTTCAGAAAAACACGTTAAATTTGATCGGTTGGGTTAAATTGACGACACTGTCTAAAACCGACTGCTTGAAACTACAAGATCAACATCGATTTGTAATAGTCACTATAATGCATTATCATGTTGAAAAAAAAGAAGAAGTTATGTTAAATTAATATTTAAAATAACAAAAAACCGTTAAAACAGAAATTGTCGTAGATTTACACTTGATAGCAGTACTACTACTACTACTACTACACACACACTTTATTTTTTTTCTTTCTCGAAAGAACAACCTTTGATAATACCATTATAATTCTTGTTCGAATTATTTACACGAAAACTTTATCACAAACACGACCATTGATATTATACATATAATTTTAGAAAAGGTTTTTCAAAATTTTGTGGTCATCCTTAATTAATATTGCATTGTAATAGTGCGTTATTATGTTGCCTGATATCATTCAGGTATTCAAAGTATTTTAATTCAGAAATTGTAAAAAATTAGCTGAAAAATGTAGATTAAATGTAGTTATTTTTCGGTTTCCAGGGAGCTTTAATTTAATTGATGCTCATTTACCAATTTCTTTCCTTTGTTTTTGTGCATTCATAACACACATTGCTTGTTTTGCTTTCCTGCTAGCAGATATTTTTTCTTACAAGGAACGTTGTTCGCATTTCTAGAAAAATTTTAAATAAAAAGAAAACTAAAAAAGTAAAATAAAATAAACTTTAAATATATAATAAACTGACTTTATTATATATAAAATATATAATAAAGTCAGAAATTCCTGGCTTTAAAGAGTTTTTAAAGCCAGGAAAAACTCCTAAAATATTTATCAATTCCATATTTTTAATTTTTGAATTCGAAGAAAAATTAAAGTAGTAAGTTGGGTTTATTGTTTTGTATAATTTCGTGCCAATTTAAAAAAAAAAAAAAAGAATTAAAAGAGACTTCTAATTTAATACTTCTTTAAATGAAACATTTTCCCTCGTAATAAGCTCGTCTATTTATTTCCTCCTTTTTCTTCCTTCATTGTATTTTTACTTCCTTGTACGAAGTAAAGGAAATATTGTGATTGCGAAAAATTTCGGTTTTTAGATTTCAAAAAAAATATTCGTTTTGACAGCCCTGAATCCATTTTGACTAGTTTCGGCGTGACGTCTGTAACAATACATAACTCAAAAACGATTAGCTGTAGGATGCTGAAATTTTGGATTTAGGACTGTTGTGCACAAACTAGTTAATTTAGGACTAGTTGTGCACCTTTCTTTTTGTCTGCAATCGAATGAACAAAATGTCCAAAAAAAAGCCCAAAATCCAAAAACATTTGGATTTAGGATTTTTTCTTAACTGCAATATAAGTCCTCATTGAGACCTTTTCAACGATATACGTAAGTGGTACTTATTTTCATTCGTTCCAGACTTATAGTCAAATGAAATATTTGGATCTTAGGAGGGGAAGGCACATCGGTTCGAATAGACTTGACCTCCTTTTTTTTAACTTTCTTTTTGGATTTAAATATATTGATTTATTAATAATTATTAACACCTGATTGTAAAAGAAAAAAATAATTAATAATCCAATAATAAAAATATAAAAAAAATTGGAAAAAAAAACAGAAGTTATTAACGAAATAAAATTTTATCTACGTTTTAAACATGTGTATATGTAATTTAATAGGCATTGTTACATATGTGTATATTTAATAGATTTGGTGAATCATCTTATTATTTAATACTGAATGAAAATTATAATTTAGGATCGTATTATTTTTGGATTTTATAGTTTAATATTATCTACATTAAAGTTAACTACTGACTGACTGAACAATAGCTCCTCACAAAAACATGTACACCGAGTCATACATGCCCGATCTAATAAACTGCAAAAAATTCTTATTTTTTAGTTCATTACTTCTCTGATACTGTTGGACAATTTTCCCCCTAAGTCGGAGTTGATCATCATTTCTTTTATTTGTTTTTGTTGTCAATCATTTAATCGCTCTTTGGATTCATATAATTCTTCTGATCTTAACTTGTGTACACGATCTCAAGTTCTAAATTTTTTTCTCTTTTATATTCATATTCCTCAATCTTTTTATTCTTTCCTTGGTCTTAACGTTTTGTTCCTCTTTATATTTATCATCATCTCTCAATGTTAAAGGGATTTTTATTCTATCCTAATATTTCATGTAAGATTGTTGAATTAAAAATTGTATAAATATTTGATGTTAATAAAACCTAATATTTCAGCAATTGTGTAATTGTTCACTTTATTAAAGAATAGGAGGAACAAATCTCACTTTGAAATGAAATAAAATTAAATGAAGTGCAGTAGAAATTATGTATAATTTAATAGGCGAACAAGGAAATCATGTGGAGTCCACGTCAGATTTTTTTCATTTTGTACTGTTTTCAGATTCATTTACTTCACTCTAAATATCCTTTTCATGCAAATTATATTGTAAAATATTAAGAATTAGATAAAAAATATAAACAAAACATTAAATTTTTCGAATTTATTGAAAAAATAAATATTATTAGAAAACCAAAAAATAATAATTTCAATCTGTTTCTCATGTATAAAATAATACAAAATATACAAAAATTAGAGTATTTGACATATTAAAACGTTAAATTAAACTTGGTTGTCAATCAAATGAAGAGATTAATATAACAGTGTAAGTATTGTATGTGTACGGTAGCCGAAATATTCACGAACGTTTGTTAGAATAGGTGTAAATTTATGGATTAAAAAGAAAATTGGCAGTGACATTTTTCAATTTGATTCGATAATTAATCACTTAGCACGGGGTGCAAAAATCATAATTTGATATGCCACTGACAGACTTCACTGAACGAATATGTTGTTGTGGATTTCATATGTACATTATGTATGCTTCCGAGTTTAAGAGGGAAAGGGTGAAACGGGAGTCGGTTTAAACGGAAGGGGTTTTAGAGGTGGTATGGAGGAGGTTGTATGAAATGTGATTTCCAAGCAGGCGGACAGGAATAGAGCAGTGAGCATTCTGGTCGTGGTGGGTGGGGGATTCGCTAGGGCCTAAGCAGGAGCAGTAGTACTAGTAATGCTATTGTACAATCCCCGTCCACCGGTCAGGATTCAATTTATCGGGTCCATGGCAGGACGTCATTACGACTCCTAATTCGTCGTCATTCAGAGCGGGGGATTCGGCTTGCTGAATCTAGTCCCCTTCAAACTCCATATAACAGAATTTCCCCTCGCCATCCTTTCTCTAAAAAGCGAACGAGGTTTTTGTGCCATCTGCATGGTAGACGTGATCGTGTCACCGATTCAGGTTCGTCATTTGTCAAATTGGTTCCCTAAATTGGCCGGTCTTATTCTTTTTATATATATATTCTTTACCTTCTTTTTCCCAGCAATTCGTGGTATCTCCCACCTCGGTTGAAATTCAGCAAGAAATTGAATTTTTACATCTCCATCCTGAATAGCGTTATAAAGTTGATATGAAACCGATTTTATTTTCTAGAAATTCCGTTATAAAATAAAAGGGATAAGTATGATTACAAAAATAAATAAAATACAAAAATAATATGAAATGTAGTAATTATACTTAATTGCTAACATAAAAACTTCATAATGGTTTTATTTTTATTAATAGATTTAATTTTACCCTATTAATAAACAGGCTTTAATAATGATTTTTTCTTTCTAGAGATTTTAAAATTTAAAAAAAAATATTATTTTGAATTAAAAAGTTACAACTTTTAAACATTTAATTTTTTTGTAAATTAACTAGATTTAATTCAAAATATTCTTATTTGATATATATTTGATAGTTTATGTATTGTTCAGAGCTCCCTAAATCGAACGGGTATCATATGAAACATAATTCTGCTTTCAAGCTATCGTACACTCAATTTAATACGCAATCAAACTCTAATAGTTACGTAGTTAAATTTCCTTGTACGTAAAAGGTTGCATCATGATAACCTAATTTTTTTTTAGTTATACCTCTTCGATAATTAATTCTCAAGCAAGTAAATATGCAGTCACAAATCTATAGATTAAATATTTAACAAAAATAAATATTTGGATTTTTAAATCCTTGACGTTTAGTATTTAAAAAAAAAAAATTAAAAAAGTGCATTATTTTATACGTAAATGTTTTAAAAATCACCTGAGAAAGCTTTTGCTCTTTATTTAGCTTAACTATAACAAATAATTTGAGAATTTATTCATAAGCTAAAATTTTACAATTAATCTCAACATTTCGTTCAGTGGTCAAACTGATATTTTGAGGTTAACAAAGCACGAAGAAACAAGTAATATTTTTTTTTTACAATTTCCACCATTTACACATTTTTCAAGTCAAATTATAGTAATACAATAACAACAACTACAATAATTAAACGGTGTAAGAAAATTAATCATAAAAATACTATTAGATTACAAAATACCAATGGGAGATACTCTTTACCTAGTGTTTTTGTGTAAAAGTGAATTTCTTTATCGATGTAAAGTATATTCAATTAGACAACAATCAGATAAAATAACTGTATCTGACCATAAGTTATTTACATAACGAAAAAAAATGTAAAAAAATTATAGGACTCTTCCTGTAATATTTACCTTATACAAAATCTATGTAACATAACATAATTTTATATGCCGCATAAATCATGAAAAGGTAAACTATATATAAATAATTATTAAGGTGTACGATATGTCATATATAATAACCCATAAATCCACTCGTAAACGGCTTAATTTTCAAAAATTCCAGATTTGTACAAAAAAGAAAAATAAACGACAACAAATAAAAACGGTCCTCAATCACATTAAAGTAGAAAACATAACCACGAATAAGTTTATTTATGTTAAAATACAGATTAATTTTCATTATAGCAATTTGGGATTCTTTTCGACCGCCGGCTCACATGAATTAAATGTTTAGAATCTTCAGAAGCGATTAAGTTTGAAATTGCAAGACATATATATCGATTCATCAGGTAAAAATTGTGTTTATTATAAGAAAATGATTGCTGTAATAAGCTGTATTGAAACCTTTATGAGCTTTTTTCGTGTATGGTTGCTCTAAAAACTAAATAGAGGAATCGTTTTTATCTCATGAAAACAATTTGCTTTTGTGCATTTCTAACATAGATCTATTGTATGGAGAAACTTTTAAATGAAAAACAAACGTAACCATTTTTTATTTATTTTATTTTCGATTAAAAATTATATATACAATTTCATTATTTTCTTTAAATGTGTAAAGAAAATTACATGTGTAAGGAAAATTAAATATTTTACTTACATTAATTATAAATGAAAGTAAAATGTTTAAAATAAATGAATTTTCCTCATGAAATGAATTCATTATTTTTACGTTGAAAGCTAATTTCGCTACCCCCAGGTTGAGAAATGCTGCCCTATAGTATAATATTAAATATCACACTACAGTATGCCTTATTTCTTGAAAGAAATAAACTTAGAAAATCTGAGTGTAATCACGAAATGTAGAATTGAAAAGGAAATCTAGCCAAATATTTTAGCATTCAGGTATTATTATCAGTGAAGATTTGTGAAATAATTAACTTGCTTGAGCTACCAATCGGGGGCATTTAATAACGCATTTATCTTTCTTGTATTATAATTAAATTATTGTATCATAATAATATTTTTTTCCATTGGTTTTGTATTTTATTCGCTATCATTGAAATTCTATATAAAAATATTGCATAATTTCATAATTTTTTAAAATGATTTTGTTTATTCTATATACAATTTATTTATTTGTGTACGCCGGTTTACTGAGTAAAAGCACTGTGAGATGATGTCAGTAGTACTCTGCAAAGATGCCAAGGCATCTGAACGCAGTCTGGCGTGTAATTGTAAGTGTACCGGAAAATGTGTAGTCTTGAACAGACTTTGGCCGACCATTCCTGAGACGTGGGTTAATTAAAACTTTACCACCAAAGCACACCGGTATCCACAGTCTATCGTTCAAATACATATAAAATCAACTTTACAAGGACTAGATCCTTACAACTCTCGACTTCGAAAATCAGCTGATTTTGCGATAACGATTTAACCAATAGACTAACCCGGCGGGTTACTGCTGGATATTTTATTCTATAAATAAATTCCATCAGAATTTTAATTCTAGTTTTCCTACTAAATTGATTGCAAATATAACAGGGTTGATACAACAAATTATTGTTATTAAATTATATATTTTAATTTTTATTACCTTTTCACGTGGAATTTGCACGTAGAACTGAAAGGAAGCAGGAAAACGTTTAGAATAAACGGAAAATGTTTGAACTGAATGTGGATTTTATGAAAAATGTATTTCACAAATGGTTATTTTTTCTCAATTGGTATTACGTACAAAAATTTGTTTTTTAAAAAGTGACGGAACGTGAAATTAAGTAAAAATAATAATAATGATGTTTAGTAACGATGAAAATTCTCACTCTCATATTGATAAAAGCTTACGTAAAAATAACAAACAAAAGTAAGCTATTCAAGGAAGAGAAAAACATTTTAAATTTGATTTTTTTAAATAATAAATTTGTTATATTTATCCAAGTAATGTACAAGTTACGGGAAAAACGGTGACATACCTGAAAGTTTTGTTTTAACTGAAAGCTTTATATTACTTTTTTTGAAACTGGTTTAAACAGCCGGTGGTATAATTTGGCATTCCTTATAATATCCTCGTATAGATATAAAAAATTGTGTAACTGCTCATTCATCCATATTTATTTGGTCATTAATCTATTTATTCAACGTACATACGTGAAGTACATAACGTACAGTTTATATTATGATCTGAAAAAAGCGGTTAATTCTTCTTTAAAGTTATTGTTTCGAAATTTTAATTAAAGCCTACCAATTAAAAGTTATTAGATACAACTTTTTGTTAATACTGTCTACGCCTCACATTTTTCTACATTCCTATAAAATAATTGTTGTAATGATGCATACCTACAGGTGAACATTTGTAGTTTGTTTTTTTTTTTTAAATGAAAGAAAAAATTCATCTAAAACCTATATTTATTAGTCTGTAATCACATTTTGATTTTTTTTTATTGAAAATGTTTGTTTATTAAATACGTGCAGTAAATATTTGTGCAGTAAATATGTTTTAACTTAACAGATTTATATCTACATTATATTAGTTTAGTATGAGCAATGTAAATCTGGATGATCAATCCGTATAGTAGCAAAACCATTTAAATTAATACAATCAAATATTTACAAAGATTTTTAAAAATGTGAAATTTCAGTAGCAATTTAAAACGGATAATGTAGGTATACCTAAAATACATTGGAAGTAAAATTGAAGGTTTATCAAAATACAATGTAAACGAGGATAAACTACTAAGTAAACAATGAAATTGTTTAGTGCTCTAAGAAACAAACAGTGCTTATTTTTGGGGTTGAGTTTGTGTTGTAAAAGTGTTGTATAGATCGGGTGTGTTGTCACGTAGCTGCTGTGGAAAAGAGAAACCTCTGAATTGACACCATGTGTTATTTCCCACGATATCAATAGCAGCCTTACCCCGGATAATCGAGACAAAGATGCTGGTTTTTTTTCTCTTGTAAACATGTCAATTGATGATTTTCATTTTTCAGAATTTTTATCTCATTTTTCTGTATATGAGAAGTTTACAGAAAGCTTTACATAGTCCACGTATTTTTTTTCTACAAAAAAATGGATGGCTTTTCTAAAAAAATAAGGCTACGAAGAAATTTGAAATTAATATAATCTGCATTACGATTCATTTTTATAAATTAATATTTATTTATTTTTAATAAAACAGATTTTTTGTAAAATTTTTATGATTTTATATTCAATAAACAGTAAAAAAATATTTTTCTAGTAGTAAGCCTTTTAATAGTAGAGTAATTTTTATATGACCAATTTACTGATAAAGTTATTATTCCATAAAACATGAAAAGTAAACAAAAAAATCAACATTTTTTAACAAAAAAGGAATTCTATAATAACTATAAAGCAAACTTCACTAAAAAGTAAAGGGAAAAAAAAATTGATGTTACTAAAATACACTATCAAGTTAAACGAAAAATTTATTTTAAATAAAGTTTTGTTACATAATATTTTTACTTCTTATAATTTACAATAATAATTACAACCAAATTTATCGATGTTACCACTCAAGGTGCCTTGAGTTCCCAAGAAAAAATGAGAAAAAAAATACAATTTTTTTCTTGAAACTTTTCATATAATATAAAATGACAATCAACAATGAGAGAAAATTCTTCTTTTACTTTTTTGATTCCTTGTACGAAGTAAAGGAAGTATTGTAATCGCGAAAAATGTAGGTTTTCAGATTTCAACGGAAATATCCATTTTGATCACCCATGAATCCATTTTGCTAGTTTCGGCGTGACGTCTATTCGTATGTATCTCCCATAACTCAAAATCGATTAGCAGTAGAATGTTGAAATTTTGGATTTAGGCCTGTTGTAACACATAGTTATAGATCTTCCCTTTTGATTCCAATCGACTGGACCAATCCAAAAAAGCCCAAAATCCAAAAAAAATCTGGATTTTAGTCTTCAGCTTTCTGTTTTTCAAATAATTATATCATTTTCAAAATTTTTTTATGTAATTTAAAAGTTAAAAAATTGTAAGGTTAGTAAATAGTTTGGTATCTTATTACATTTAGTCTGGGTATGGTACGAGGAGGGTGAGTCCAGTGTTTAAATTGTTTGTTTACTATTCTCTTTATAACTTCAGATCTACTCCATTAATTTTCATGAAACAGTCATTGAAAAGTGGTTTTAATTATGGGAGTACCGTCAAGTAATTGATAAAAAAAACAAAACTAAATGGTAATCGATATAAAGCATGTTTACAAAATATAAAATAAAATTTTAATATTAAATTTCATGAAATATTGTAAATAAAAACACTTAGAGAGAATTTTAAAAAAATATATACATTTTATAGTGAATTATTCATAAAAGATAGTTGTACAAGAAAAATTAAACTATATAACTATACAATTAGTTAGAAATAGGAAGTGATGTAATAAAAACAAACGAAAGACAGATTTGTTTACCTATGTAATCGCTATAATGGATTCGCATACGTATTTTACATATACGTATGTAAAATTAATACGTTAAATTGTTAAATATTTTTGTAATTTCTGAATAAAATAATTTAGGTAGTGTTAATAAAAACCAAATTAAATATCTGTGATTATCTGAAAAATAAAAAACTCGACCCAAAAATCAAAATCTCTTCAGTGTTACAAAGAAAAAAAAGACAGACGAACAGAATGAATTGCTGAAATAAATATAAAAGAGAGGTAGAGAAAATGGATGAAATAGACAGGATAATCCATTTGAAATTCATTGGAAAGGTTTGAAAAAGACGATGATCACTTAACCAGAATCGAAGATAATGAAGAACGTGGGGACATATGATGTCATCCAAACAGATTACAGTGAAATTACGTTTAACGTCGTCGTATTACCCTCCCTGAATCCAGCTAGTTTTGTTCTGTAATTGGTCTACTAATCGATAGAAAACCATCAACAGCTGAGCTCCTGTCGCAACGTAATGCTCAGGGAGTGCCCTAACTAGTAATCTGTTATAATGCCAGTAGTTACAAATATCCCTTTCCTAACACTTTTCACTGACGTACAGGTGGATTTATAAGCTTCTATACATGTAGTCTGATTAAACAATACAAAAATTCAACAGAAAACCTTATCTAATCGAACTGTAATTAATTTTGCTCGTTCATTTTAGATTTTCTATTTAAAACGTAACCTAAAAAAATCATTAGTGTAAATTGAATCTTAGGGTATCCAATTTAACCACTGTATTTATAAAAAAAAGTAGGTTAAAAGAAAACAAAAAAATGATTAAAAAGTATTTTAAAAGGTATTAGTTGAATACAGAAGTACTTTAATTGGAAAATAAGTTATATCATACTTCATGAATTACGCAAAAGATTTAACACAATTAGGTTACTTCTAAACCATTCTTGAGCATCTGATATCCAGAAAATACCAAATTACGTTCTAAATAAGTATAGGAAATTAGATTTTACCGATTTAATCTCAAAATGATTAGAAGATAAATCAATAAATAATAAAATTATTTGTAGCTTGAAAAATTAAAATTTATAAAAATTTCCATAAATTAAATTCGTTTGCTTCACTGAAAATTATTTATTTCCATTTAACAATTATAGGCTAACGAAAAATTTAAGTGAGATAATTTTTGTATAGAGTGAAAAATTACATATAGTCTGAGATTTGAGTCCAGGATGTTCAAGATGAAAGGTTGAAATTTTATCAATCACTATGGAGGTCCACAGATAAGAAGTAAATAATATAAGAATTTTTTTCATGTTTTTTTTATTTATATCTTCCACTTTTTAATATTTTTATTCTATCTAATATTTAGTCTCTTAAGGTAACTTAAATAGAGCAGACATTATTGTATACACAACTGCAGTGTTACCTCCGCACACACTCATCACTTGAACCAGGCTGTTTTTTTTTTTTTTGTAACCCACTGGGTTGGTCTAGTGGTGAATACGTCTTCCCAAATCAGCTGATTTGGAAGTCGAGAGTTGCAGCGTTCAAATTCTAGTAGTCAGTTATTTTTACACGGATTTGAGTACTAGATTGTGGATACCCGTGTTCTTCGGTGGTTGGGTTTCAATTAACCACACATCTCAGGAATGGTCGAACTGAGATTGTACAAGACTACACTTCGTTTACACTCATACATATCATCTTCATTCATCCTCTGAAGTATTATCTGAAAGGTAATTATCGGAGGCTAAACAGGAAAGAAAAAAAAGGCTGTTTTTTATTGTAATTTAGGTTAAATAACTAGAAGAAAATTACATTTAAAAATATCATTATTCATGGACAGTACTATAAAGTGACAAGATCCCCCCTCTAAACAAAAAACCACACTAATTACAATTTTTTAAAGTATAATTTTACAAAATTTACTATATATTTTTTTCAGATAAAATACTTTACAGACACAAAAATCGTTAGATAAAAATAATATTCTACTCGTAATATTACATACCTCCAAAATTTTTTGAATATTAGTAACATCAAGTTTTACTAGTAACAAGTATAAAAGCAAATTGACAAATAATAAATATTTGATAAAATAATGTAAAAATAATATAAAATATTAAATAAATCCTTTAATAATTTAATAATATTTAAAATACTTTAATAATTCTTCAATACACATTAATATATGTAATATCAAGCCTATACACTTAAGAATTGTTTACTGGAAAAAATCTCTTACAAAAAAAAATTGTAATAAAAATAATAATTGTAAGAATAATTCATTTACATTTTTGAAGGATTTAGTCTAAACTTATTTCTTCGATCACAGATATATAGTTTGGTAATTTTTTAAAAGATAATATGGATGCATAAGAGAAAAAATAAATTTGTATGAATAAAAATACTTCTCAGCATTATATCTGAATTAAATAAGATGTATAAAATATTTACCGTTATAAAATAAACATTGAAATTTTATCTACCTAAAGATTTTCGATAAGATGAATATTGCCACTTACAAAGAATATAGGTGAAGCAAATGATGTAAAGCAAGCGTTTCTGCACTGCCATTTCACCCTAAGTGGCCGACCGTATCCCGTTGTGAGAAGTAATAGGGGAAAACTCATAAAAATAAATTAGCAGTTTAATGGTCTTGTATAACAACTGCTACTGTTTGAGTGTAGCTAAACTATCTCAAAAGAGAAACCCTGCTGACAATTACTTTCCTGTTCATTGAGTGCGTTCTTCAGAACAATAGACATACGTATAACGTCTTCCTACATCCTATCTACAGTCACTATCACAAACACCTCTCCGCTAGAAAAGTGAACTCTAAAGGAGAGTTCAACACGGAAGTAAAGACTATAAAACTCATTCATTACTTTCTCAAATTCAAAAACTTGTGCATACAAAATACAAACATTTGTTTCAAAATACTATATTTTATCAGTATATAAAAAAAAATATTCGGTACATTTACCATCCCCCAAAAAAGGGAAAAATGAAAAACTGAAATTTTCTCAAGCAAATAATTAAAAATAATATTATAATTCGTATAGCATAATATTATATTATTAATACAATAATATAATATTTATATTATACATTTTATATTATATTTATTCATATTAATATATATATATATATATATATATATATATATATAATATTAAATTATTATATATTATATAATATATTAAAATTGTACCTCAATAAAAATTTCATAGTAATTGATAAATGATATATATAATAAAATATCTATTGTTTAATCAGCAGTCAGAAGTATATTATTAATATACTTAATAATATACTTTATACTTTAATATACTTTTTAAAAAAAAAAAAAAAACGATTCAAACTTTCATAAGTTTGATGTTGAAATTAATTTTGTAGCATTATTTTGAATCGTTAAATTATCCCAATCGATTTCAAAATCAAAGGATTATATGCAACTCTTTTTATACTAAGAACGGTCAGAATATTATCACCAGAAATTTTTTTTGCAAAAAATTGCAGTATTGAAATAATAAATTTAAAAACAAAAATTTTAATATTATTACAAAAAATAATTTATAAAATTGACATTAAAACCTCAAGTGTTCAAAAAATGAAAAAAATAGGTACATGGGTATCAGTAATTGATAAGCAATAAAAATTTTACTTCTAATAATACTGATTTAAACTTGTATGTAATATTTTACATCCGCACATAAAGTATTTTTTTGTTAAATAATATAACTACGGCATTTCATAAAAAAAAACTTTAATTCCAGCGGAATGTAACAGCATACGTAACTATGGCAATTTGTGGGAAATTGCATTTTGCCTTTTAAAAAAGAAAAAACGGAGATAATATAAAATATAGCTTTTGGTAATTTTTCCCATATATAAAAATAATGTGCACCTTAAGAGTTTTACACTTTATAATTGTAATAAAATTCAACAGTTACTCTTCATTATTTTAAAATTAGCTAAATCTAAACAAATGTACGATAGGTATAACAGAAATATAAATAAAAATCAATAGAAATTTAATCAATAGAAATGTAATATATAATAAAGTTTGTGTATATAATTAAGTATATTTAAGGTTTACAGTGCTTTATTTACAATTACATGTTTCAGACTAGAGTAATTCATGAGTTTTACGGTAGATCTATCTATGACTCTAGAGTTAGATACCAGCCTGAATATTATAAAAGGTACTAGCGTGTAGAATATACCGGTGTACTGTTTATACATCAATCCATTTACAACGACAGTAATTTCCGGCGGAAGGTTTAATACACCATCACTTACAATCAATAAATTATAAAGTAATATTGTTAATCATTGTTTTAATTTATTATTACATCGGCTAATAGGATATTAATTAATTTAATTTAAAATCAATTAAAAGTTAAAATGTAATTTTTTCGGCTGGTTTATATACGTGTGATTCCAAATTGCAATCAATCTTACGGAAGATAATTTTGTAACCAAAAATAATTTTAAAAAAATTCATATAAATGTCAGCTAGAAAACGGTTTGTTAGCGAGTTTCGGAACATGAAACATGATCATGAAACTGCTCCCTCTGTAAAATTAAATCGTACTAAAATTATTGAGGTACAAGTAGAGGAGTAAATTTTGTGTTTCCTTATGGTTATTGATCTAAGATATTGAATAAAAGTGGTCCCAGATCTCTATCTTCAGGCTTTAAGAAAAGCGGGACAAAATACTAAAGCGTTTATTTATCAATAAACAAATAAAATTAACTTTGTTGATTTACCGATAAATATATAAAAATTTCTAGTTACATTTTAAAGAATTTAATTGTGAGAAAAGTGATGTAAACGTCTATTAAAATTAAATACAAATTTGAGAAATTCAACTTTAGTAAAAAAAATCCCTTTCGGCACACCGGAAGGCAGAGGTAGATTTCATCGGTGCTAAGTAGGGGATAAAAAAGATTTCCACCTTAAAGTTAAAAAAAACTTCAAATTTACTCAATACGACAATGGTTGCATGTGAAAAAATGTTTCATACGTTTAGCATCTCAAGCCTTGTTACATATTCAGAAACATCTTGGTTACCCCTTGTTGTAAGAGTTGGTCACATCAAAAATTATTTCAGACAAAAGTTTTAGGTAATTTTTAGATTACTAACGACCACATTAAACAGATTCGACACTGTGCCTATTAAGGGAGGTATGATTTTTTTTTTGTCTTCAAAACTCCATTTTTTCCACCCCCTGGACCAATGACTGGTGGTATCAAAACCTTTACTTTCATAAATTTTAGGCCCTTGTCCAAAAAATAGTAGGAACTTTAAACAAATTCGATATTTTACTTAATAAGAAAGTTATAACGATATTTTTTTTTCGAAAAAGTCCCCCTTATGCACCCCCATGCTCCTCCGATTTTGGCCGTTAACAAACTCGATCGAGATTTTGGGACGAATTATTTTTAAGGAATAATTTAAAAGATATTGGTGCAAAATTACGGCAGATATCGTGCCCACAAGAAAATATATATATATATATATATATATTTTTTTTTTTTTTGAACTGACGATGGTGTCTGGGGGATGTGAAACGAGAAAATATGTCGAAATTTTCCGAAAGTCGAATTATGGTACTTATTATAATAGGTAGCTTTCTTATGAAATCTACCTAAAACAACACACAAACTGGATCGGAAAAGTGATACGATTTTCAACAGAATAATTTACATACAAATGTGAAAAATTATAGAAATAAATGTGAAAGACATACTTCTTAAAACATAATACAATTTTTATTTTTTCATGGGTTAGCAATAAGAGTTGATCAACAACTAAGTTTGGTGTTTAACATTTCAATATTAATTTGAGCGGTATTTGTGCTGCTGTTCTGTCAGTCATTCACAATGGGTGATACTACAAATTTGTTTTCATTTGGAAAGTTGACGGGCATGTTAATAAAATGAAAAGTAAATAATGGATTGACTGCTGAGCGTGAATGCCGCGAAAATTATTAAAATCGAAGAGTACCGGATCGTAAAACATTTGATGCTTTGGAGTGGCGAGTTCGAGAAACAGGTATACTTAAACCACAACCAGTCGATGGTGGTGGTGAAATTTTTGTGAAATATGTGATACGCTGAAAAAGAAACAATGAATGCGGTAGAAGTATATCCACCTGAAGCACCAGAAGGTTGTTAAATCGGTTTCATGTATTGCAATCATGTGTTGGTGGACGTAGAGTAGCAACAATTATACCTATTCCATACAACACGTGTATGAGTTATTACCACCTGTTTCTGATAAAAAGATGAAATTCTGTAGATGGTTAATTAGAAAATGTGAAAACCATCCAGATTTCCAAAGTAATATTCTAATTAATTATGAATCTTCTTTTACAAGAAATGACAATGTAAATTATCGAAACAGTTATACTTGGGCAGAATAAAATCCCTGTAAAACTGCTTTATTTCCAATGCACTTTTTTCGTTTAATGTGTGGTTTCTTCTTGATGATAATCTCATAAAACCATTATCTTACCGCCAAGGCTCAATGGAGAGCGGTACTTCCATTTTTTACAAACAAATCTGATGAAAGATGTTGCAGATAGAGTGGTTTTCCAATCTGGTTTTGCAATGATGGCGCACCTGACCACCGTAGCAGAAAACACCCGCCTTGTGCCGATTCCGGGCCCCAAATCATACCTTCCGTTCCTATCCCATCATATAATTAATAATTTACATTGTCATTTCTTGTAAAAGATGTTTCATAATTAATTACCTCGGGTAAATCCCATCATGGAGGTAAACATCAACACCTGAATACATATTTCAGTTATCAGAGTGACCTCTATCAGGATGTCACCGATGCAAATGCGGAAGAAAAATGAGAAACATTCCCATCAGTGTACTTATCCACCTACATCATCAAACGAAAAATATTATTTAACCAGTCTATCTATTATAAAGAGCTTATAAATGAAAATATGATCTTATACCCTCAAAAATTATTTTAGCATCGCATTTTTGACCACTTTCCTAAAATTTTGCCTACCACGAACCACAACCCAAAATAATCGCCAAGATTCGTCTATTCTGATTGGGCAGTTGTTCAATTCTGTTGGGATGTGATGATTCATTTAAATAACACATTTACTAACAATGGATTAGTCGAAACAGGCTAGTGAAATGGCCGCGTCGATCTCCCGATCTCACGCCAACAAACTTTTTCCTTTAGGGTTGATTGTAATCTATTCCACTCCTATTGGCACACAAGACATCGTATAATAGAAGCTGGAACTCTTTTAAGAATAGTAATGATATTATTAGACATGCCCGGATATGATTGATTCGCCGAGCTGAACTATGCATTGAACAGAATGACGGCCACATTGAGCAACTGCTCTGAAGAAATGTTGCAGCTTTATGAAGTAATCATTTTGATATTAATAATTTTTAGAAAAAAAACAGAAGTATGTGATTTTTATTATTTCAAATTTATTTTTTATTCACTTTTTTCAGTTACTGATAAGTTTTCAATTTGTTTTTGTTTACATTATGTTGTTCAACATCAATGAAAATTGTTCTGTTTAAAATCATATCATTTTTCCGATCCAGTTTGTGTTTTGTTTCTAATTAAAGTTGAACTTCTCAGATTGTGTTTTATTTTAACAGAAGTGTTTTACACCAGTTTTTTTCAGAATTAAATTCTCTACAAATACATTAGAAATCTTTATTATTAAATGGTGAATTAAAAGTTATTTTACTCCAAACCTTAAAAGTATGTTTTCCGACAAAATGTTTTCGTGTTTTACCTGTTTTTCTTAAAACCTAACTAAGTAAAGGTCTAGAACTACTTTCATTCAATTTCTTGGGTCAAAACCCGTAAGTAAACATCAAATTTACCCCTCAATTTTGTACCCCAAGAATTTTAGAACCGTTTAATGGCACAGAAGGAGCAGAAAGCAGGGCTTAAATATTTCGCAAGCCGAAACTCACTAACTTATCATTTTCTGACCTATATGAACGTTTTTTCTTATTGTTGGCTATAGAACCATCTCCCGAGAGATTTCCGTGCAATTTGGAAAAACTCTATATTTTCACACATACAACTGAAAAAGCTTAGTTTGTCATACCAATATTTTTCTAAAATTTCCAAACCTTTTCCATAAAAAAATATACAATTTGTATTTATAGATAAATTACACCTTGGGAACAAACATTTTTGAATTAAAGATCGCAGTAAGTGAAAAGAAAAACTCTGCAAAGTAGACTGAAAAAAAAACAGCTAAACAAACCGAAAGAATGAAGAACTTCTGCATAAAAAAATTACATGAAATTATACTTATGTGGTCCTTGAAGGCCTACCCGTGAAAAAAAGTGTAATAATAATAATAATAATTTATCCAAACCGAATCCACTTGTTTTATAATAATTAGACTATTTTAAATACTTAATTAAATCATATTAAAAAATAAGAACAATCTAAGCTACCTGTATGTTTTTTTTTAAATTTCTTAACATAAATAAAAATAAACTCTAAATCAACTAAATAAATAGGAAATAAATAGGATAAAATTATATCATTGAAGCTATTTTAAATGTGACTAAAGATGACAACTCAACGCATTTTTATTTAGGTACTGTACTATGCACCCTGATTTATAACCAGCTACTTTGTACGAATCTGGTAAATAGTGGAAAAATTTGTAAATTAATAAAAATAGTACGACAAAATTGTTCGATAAAATTACATTACTTTCCTACGCGTGCATACAAATTTTCTAAAATTACGTTCAATATTAGAATAGTGAGATGAAAAAAGCAAAAGAAATAATTTAAAAATCCTCGGTTGAGTATTTTTTTTCATTATCACCAAGGAGTATTTTTGCAGAAATAGCAACTTTCTCTGAATGGAATTTTTTAAGATAAATTATTTAAAAACCTAATTAAAAATTTGTTAATTGATATAGAGACGTTTTTTTATTTCATTTATTGAAATAACAGTAGTATACTACTTTACTTAATGTCTATCAGAAGATAATGATACTATTGTTTTGGTATCACATTTAAATTTATTTTGAAATTTAAATAATTAATTTTTTGAAAAATTTTAATTAATTTTGTTACCAATTACGGTGTTCAAATTTTAGTATTCATTAATTACATTTTCATTGCTGTATTTTATTATTTTTATTTCTTCAAGCGAATTTTTGTTTTTCTCAATTTATTATCTAAAACTCACGTTTTATAAATTCAAAATGTGTGTTTGTTTTTTCTAATATAATGATAAAAACCATTTTAAAACTAAGCAATAAAAAAAGACTTCATCTGGTCCAATAAAAGTTTTCTCAACTTTAAAAAATCATAGGTAAGTTTACTATCTACAATGAACTTTCAAATCATATCTTATATATATAAATTAATGTTTGTTTGTTTGACCCGCTTGCGTTCCTACACCATTCATCCGATTGCGATGATGGCTTACGTGAGTTGCGCGCACGCCCGCAAAGGTTTCTGAATCAGTTTACACCCGCTAAGTAGTGCTGTGGCCGAAATATTTAAAAAAATTGTATTTATGGTCCGATTTGGTTCATACTAAGAATATTTTTTATACTTACATGGAAAAAAATACTCTGCAAAAAATGGACCCTCTAGATGGCGCTGGCGTTGAGATATTTACGAAACAAACAAACAAATATATATTTGTTTGTTCAAATATATATATATATATATAATGTTCGTATGTGTGTCCACTGTAGATTAAATAACTACTGGATCGATTCACGCGTGGTAAAAGGGAAAATTGGAAAAAGGAAAAACGGAAAAAAAGGAAAAAGGAGGTAAGGGGAAAGGCAGATGAAGGAAAAGAGGAAAGGGGAAAACGGTAAAGGAATAAAGGGAAAAAGTGAAAGGTTAAATTTTGTGAAGTTCCGTAATGTTAATTTTTTTAATGTTTTATCAAACTTTCAATTGTGTTCATTTAATGCAACACTATATACGAGTATGTACTCAAATCTACCAGTAGCGAAGCATTGCCGGGTATGATAGTATATCATAAAAATATCATAAATCACATATTAAACCTGGTTTGCTTACAAATTTATTAATAACAATTTTTAAAATTTACTCTTAATACAAAAATTTACTGTTAATACAAATATAAAAAAAATTGATGGGTATTTCCTCCTGTTTACTCATTAAAGAAATAAATAAGTATAATAATTTTTTTACCTCTTACACTTAGAATTACAAGTGTGTATGTTTTATTAAATGAAAGTACAAAAATCTAAAACATTTCCCTCAATAAAAGCTGTACATGAACAATGTTTTCAGCCTTGTAGACTTCAAACTGACAAACCACCTCATTCCTTATTCTGGCGAGCATGTCTTCAGAAATCTCTTTCTATTAAGCATGGGATTCTTAATAAGTGGCCTGTGGACACACATTATGATAATGTGTAAACTAAAATTTGATTGTTGTCGTCTCTAGATTACACATAAGATGCTTTTGAATACTATTAAAAAATAACTATATTATACCTTCCTAAAACCCTTGAGTTATTTTTCGAACAGCCGGTAAATAAATAAATAAATATATATATATATATATATATATATATATATATATATATATTTATTACGCACAACCACAAACTCATACTCACAGGTATGAGTATATGTATATATGTATTTATAATACGTTTAAAAGCAAACATAATTAATTGAATATTACATAAATTTTCAGAATAAATGATAATCAGTTACCAACAAAATGAGACCTGACAGATATTTTGAAACGTATGTATGTTGAGTGCCATAACCATAATGTTGTAGACGAACTGACAAGAAATAACCATCTCTAAGAATAACAATCCTCCAATGCCAGTATTATTTAGAATAATCAGGAGGAAAATGGTTTCCCGTTTCCTTCCTCTCCGAGACAGACCCAAAAACTGTATATCACCACGCTAAGAACTATCGAACTGGAATTGATACTCAGATCTATAAAAACACCTTCACTCTTTTTAACACAGACCGGTTTTATAGTGAACATCATCACTTTCAAAGAAATAAACCCTGACTGGTGCCTTAGGTGATTTACAAGTCACAGATATAGGAAAGAACGGAACAGACAGACAGTTAAGGCAACAAATTAATGTATAAGAATGACCGATTTCTGTATATTTTTTTTTAATTTAGTTAATATTTAAAATAATGGCATTTAGATTTACTCAGCATTTAGAATCAAACCTATAAATTAATGAAGCCAGATTATCCGTATTTACATTAAACTTATTTATTAATTATTCTCTTTTAAATCAACAATGAGTTATTCAAACTCATTGTGTAGAGGTTACATTCCTAACTTCAAAATATTGGATTCTATACATTTCAAGAACTAAATAAAACAGATTTATAGGTTTTTGGTTATTAATTTTGTTCATTACGTTAAAGGTAATATTTTAAAAGTTAAATAAAAGTAGATAAAACGCAGAATTGGGTAACTTAACAGTTATCAAATTACCCATTAAATTTAATGAGCCATTAAATATTTTTGTTTTTACAATTAAAACAAAGCTTTCATACGATAATAAATTTCCCTAAATTATTACATTTTCTAACTTTTATGAAATGTAACCGTTCTTTGTTTGGTAAATTAAATTCACATATTTATATATTTCACGTTTCTTACATTTTTATTATATATATCTGTGTCTATTTTACTATCTCACTCGCAGTTTGATGTTGATTAAAAACTGTTGATCCTGAAACACAATCCTTTTACTTAATTTTTAGTATTATTCCTGTTTATAAATAGTTGCTGATTCCTATATACTGAACAAAAGTTTAGTTATTTTATAGTTAATATTACTTAGCGTAAATGCAAGTGCTTCCGGTAGTCCCGGGTTCGAATCCCGGTCAGACATGGCATTTTCACAATCTACAAAAATTGTTATTCATCTCATCCTCTGAAGTAATACCTAACGGTGGTCCCAGAAGTTAAAAAAAATTACATATATATATATATATATATATATGTGTGTATGTATAAATGTATGCTTTATAAATAAATTATTAATTCATTACTTTATTCCTAATAAAATTAAAAATTTTGAAAAAAAATGTATAAAATTAAGAAGTTAAAATACATCACAAAATATTCTTCAGAGATTTTATACAATATTATAATTTACTAGCACATCCGGCAAAGTTTCACTATTGCTAGATTTGATATATTTTTTCCTTTCTCCCATTTCCTCGTTCCATATTCCCCATTTCCCCATTTTCCTTTTTACCATATTCCCTTTCCACGTCGTCCCCTTTCCTCCGTTTCCCTTTTACCTATTCCTATTTTCAATTTTTCTCACTCTTTTCCTTTTCTTCCTCAATTTATCTTTTCCTTTGTCCCTTTCCCCTTCCTCTGCCAGCTTTCCTCCTTCTTACCTTTCCCCTTTGCATTTCCTTTCCCCCAATTTCCCCTTTTCTTTTTCCTATGTTCTCCTTCATCGCTTTTTATCTTCTTCCCTTTTATCTTTTTCGATTTTTCCCTTTATTTGATTTTCCCTCTTTCCCTTTTCCGATTTCTCCCTTCCTCCCTTTTCCCCCGCGCTTAAATCGGTCCAGCAGGTTTTTAGTCTACAGCGGACACACATATCGGAAACATTAAAATGAAATCGTAAAATATTTAGTATAGCGTGTGTTGCTTTAACACCCAACAGACAGTGCTGTTTAAAAAAAAATATATTTTTACCTTTCATAGGTGTGAAATCTTAGGTACATAAATACACGCACATATTCAAATGCAACGTTGTGTCAAAATTTCAAAGCAATTAGCGAAGAATTTTCGGAGATTTAAGATTTTGAACAAACGAACATTTACATTTTCATTTATGCAGATGAATAAAAGTTATAGTAACATGTATGGTTTAATATTCAAACCGTTCTCCGTGGTGGAAAACCACGAAGATGGAAAACCACATCTAACCACATTTCTGCTCTTCATACGGAGATTCTTGGTTCGAGGCCCGATCAGAAATGGAATTTTTTCACATGCTACAAAAAATCACTTTCATTATCATCCATTGGCAGTTGTTATACGGTGCCAGCCAGAATAAAATATAATATAGATGAATTAATTGCTTTCAGTTTTTCTCTCCTTCAAGTCAATTATAGACATTTAACACATCTATTCATTACGCTGAGAATGTGTTGTAGATATTTAACTGTGCTTATAAAAAAAAATACAAATTTGAAAGTACATATGGAATATTTTTTGTAAGACTAAGTAAAAAAGTAAATATAATATTTACGCATAAAAAGTAAAAAGTATAATAATGCGCAAAAGTATAATACTTTTGCGCATAAAAAGTAAATATAATCAATCAACATTTCATGATAAGGCTCTACAAGAATAAAAGCAGTTGAAATTCCCTTAATGGGTAACAGAAGTTAAACCTTCACTAGAGTAACAGAAGTTAAACACTTCATTTTAAAATATATATTATTTTTTCTTAAATCAAGTATACTTGTATATTATATTTTCTCATTGTAATTACATTTTATTCCTTGTACTTTATAAAGTAGAATTTTTTTAGTTTTGCTAGTACTTAATAGTCCAATTATTTATGATGCAGGTGCTTTAAAATATAAGTGTTGAACTAAGTAAATTTTAAAACATTAAAATATATAGTCACGTTCTACACGGTTTTAAAATCTTAACAGTGATTAGATATTCATAACGCTGAAGCTACTTTTTTTTTTGGAATAAAATTTCTAACTCGCATAAAACAAATGAGAAACATTACAAAAATATAATAGCCAATAAAAATTGCTGTTATACTCTCTCCATCGTATTTATCTGATTGGAATTTATCAGTGTGCCAGACTCATTAATAGAGAAAATTAGTCAATTAAATTTGCATGAAACTCACAATTTCTATGTCATTAATTATTTGTTACCTACAGACATTAAACATTCCATAATTTTAAAAGTTATTCAAAATAAAATTGAGGCCACCTACGGATAAACTGAAATAAAACGTTCAAAATCTTATGAAAGTTCCGTATTTAAATATAGGAAAGAAGTCAATTATAATGTGTATAAGAATTAAAAAAAAAAATTGTGAGAATAAAGTTTAAGAAAAGCTCCAATTCAGAAAGACGTAAAATAAATATATATTCTATTCCTTTTGCTTTACAACGTTGGAATTGAAAGAAAAATTTCGGAGCGGAGTAACTTTTCAAGAAATAAAAGTTATTATGATTCACTAATGAAATTATTCTTTCGGAAGACAGTAAAAATTAATTAGAAGAAATAATAAATGGCATGAATCTATTGATAATACAGAAGTTTAGTCTAAAAATAAATAAAAATGAAACAGAAAAAGTAAGTAATAGAGCAATTGAAGGAAATCTTTACACTAGAATAACTATCATAGTATAGTCTATATCTGAGACATAAAATAAAAAAAGGTTTGCTGATAGCATTTTTTCTTTTGGCAAAAATAAAAATGAGAAATTAGAATGCATGGATTTATTACTAGAAGAATAATTCATTTAATAAAATGAAATGAAACAGAAAAAAGGATGTTGAAAAACTAAATATTCATGTAGGAGAACAAGATACATAAAAATTGAGAGAATTTTGTAATGTAGGTTGTAAAATTACAAAGGAAGGACCATATATTCAGAGAACAAAAACTGATTATAATAATCAAGGAGAGATTTCATAAGGAAAAGAAATATTTTATTATGAGGTATGGGCTGAAGAATTAGAAATAGATTATTGGAAATATTTATGTGAAATCTAGCAGTTTAAAAGAAAAATACCCTTTTACATGAGGTACCCTTTTAGGTACCCTTTGACATGAGGTAATACAGGAAGATATTGAAAATTAGATTGGTTGATAAATTCAAAATTTAGAGGTATTAGGTTGAGCAAGGACAATTCTGTGAAGAGTCGTATAAAGATATGGACTAGGTTGTTGGGCTATTTAAGACATCCAAGTTCAGTTAAGTTGGAGGGATGTGTACAAAGTAAGAACGGTAAAAAAGACAATTTATTTATTAGTATTTTTGTTCAGATGATGGGCATCAACTCCTGTGGTCATTAGCCCAAATGGAAATTTTTAGCGTATGAAAAATCCCATGCTTAACCGGGATTTAAACCCGGAACCTCCGAATGAAAGGCCGAGACGTTATCACTCGAACATGAAGATAAGAAAGACAATTATTAGACAATATAAAACAGGTAATTAAGGGTATAGTCAGTAGTAAATATGTAACATCATTAAAATATTAGCCCAGAGCAGAATGTATTAATAAAAAATATTAAACTAATTAAATTTATATGTACAAATATATCAAAAAAAATTCTAAAAAAATTATTTTTCATTTACTACTTACTTTAAAATGATTATAAAAAAGTAAGTAATGCAATCAGAAAATAATTTTAGAAACCTGCATCTCATTTTTTAGGAGCACTTGAGTGGTTATGCCGAGTGATTCAAAAAGGACTTTACAACTTTAAAACCATATAAAAATCTTTGAGATAACTTACAAATTTGGTTCATTCATAGCAAAATACATCAAGTTTTGTCTCACGTAGTTCATTGTTACCGATGATGGCCTCCAGTGCTGTCGCCAGTGATGTTAAAAATGGATACATTTACTGGTGCAAAACGTGCTCGCTGTGTGTTTTGGTTTCACGATTTGCAGTCACCAACTACAGTTTAACGCAATTTTCCTAAACAGAATAGTAGGGAGTCTCCTTTCTACTGTTATTCCTGTTTAGCCTCCGGGAATTACCGTTTAGGTATTACTTCAGAGGATAAACGAAGATGATATGTATGAGTGTAATGAAGTGTAATCTTGTACAGTCTCAGTTCGACCATTCATGAAATGTGTAGTTAATTGAAACCAACCATCAAAGAACACCGGTATCCACGATCTAGTAATCAAATCCGTATAAAATTAATTGCCTTTACTAGGACTTGAACGCTAGAAATATCGACTTCCAAATCAACTGATTTGGAAAGACGCGTTCACCAATAGACCAACCCGGTGGGTTGGTACGGAGCCTCCTAATAGGCATACAATTTATTCTTGTACCAAACCTTCATTGAGACAGGTTTTTCTCCTTCCAGACCTTACTGTCAGCATGTCGAGATAGCATCTCCCTAACGCCTAGAAGTCTGAGACTTTCTCGATACTCGATTCCCGTGTCGATGGATTGGTTGCGAAGGTCCAATTGCAAGACCACCACGCTCCACACATTTGACCCCGCTAGATTTTTTCTTGTGGGGTTTAATTAAGATCGGGTTTATGTACCAGCTCTGCTTGATGATCTTGTTGAACGAAGACTTCGAATTAACGCCGCAGCTACAGAAGTAACGCCCGACTTGCTGGCTACAGTCTGAAATGAAATCGGTTTTAGGTAGGATCTATGTCGCATTACAAGTAGAAGCCATATCCAACCAAAGTGATTGTTTAGTGACAAACTTTATGTGTTTTTCTATGAAATTAGACCTCAATCGAATCTGTGAGTTGTCTTAATAAATTTTCATATGCTTTAAATTTGTGAATTCTTTTTTGAATCTACCTGTATTTTAACGGGATAAGTTGCAACCAGATACCGGGAAAAAAATTGTGGACTAAAATTTTATTATGAATAAGAAGCTACAAAAGTTTTTCATATATATATATATTTAAGTAAAAGTATGAAAATACATAACACTCGTTTTCAAAATATTTGAAAAATCACTTTACTTAGAAGTAAGAATTTTTAAATCAAATAATATAACTTCAAAACAATCAAAGTCAGTAAAAAGTATTTCATTACTTACAAATAAATTAACAAATTCTTCTAAGGAAGATATTTTAATATTTAACGAAATATTAAATATTTTGTTTCACCAGAGATAGGTCTTTTCTCATAAGAGTATTATTATTAATAAACACAAGAAAAATATTTTTTCAAAGATATCACCAAGTCGTTTTTTTATAATTTATGAAAATTATGAAAACTTTAAAAAATGCACCTTTCATATGTTTTTATGTTATATTCCATGTTTTTATTCTTATTTTCCATCATTTTTACTGGAAAATAAAATAAAAGTATAAAGATACTGGAAAAAAGTAAAATCATAGACTTGAACAGTAGCTTTACAAAAAGACCTATAACAAAACCAACGAAAGTACTTTCAACAAAATAAATCTTTAAAAATGTATATAAATTGCTATATTTTTAAATTATTTATATTTAATGGATAAGTTGTATTCTATTATAACAGAAATATTACGTAAATCACTGTCGTAAAACAATATTTTTACGTGTTTCTTTCTTTGTAATGAACTGTATACAGATGAGCATATAAAAAAAGGTATACTTTTAAAATATATAGCTGGCAGAATATAAATGTCCAGAAACTGTGAAACGGTTTACTTTCGTATAAAAACCTCCTCTTGAAGTTGTTATGAAGTACTTGTGAAAATGACAGACAGTTGGTGTGTGCTGATGACTTCACTTTTCTGAATACAACTTGAATGCCTATAAATTGAACTGTACTTAATAGTGGAAGTGTATATGTATGTTTTTTACGAGTATATATATATATATGTGTGTGTGTGCGTGCTCTCTCGCTCTATCTCTCTCCCTCTCACTCTCTCTCGAGTTAGTGTTGAAAAAAATACGGAAGAAATAAAGGGAATGTGAAAAATTTATTGCTGCCACTTCTACACACTCTGCTGCTGCCAATCCAACGCATATTCCTTATTCTTAAATCTTTTTTCTAGTATATTTATTTTTACTTAACACACACATACAGATGTAAGTGCGAATATAAAATATACTATATTCTCAATTTAAGACTTATATACAATTTGATAAAATAAGCTTTTAGAATTCTCACGTCAATAACACAAAATCTTTTTCAAAATAAATTTTTAAATCAACACAACAAAAATCCATAAACAAATTCAATTTTTTTAATTTGCTGTGAATCTAACAACTAATAATTTAACTGAGAGATCTGATGCCGATCAATTACGAAATTCCTGTAAATTTATACACGAATACCTTAAAAACCATTTCAAACTTGGATAATTTAGATACGTAAAATTAAGTTAATATCTACATTATACACATAACTTACAAGTTATTTTAATATTCTTTCTAATTTTTAACAAAAGTAATTACTATAATCAGTGTAATCTGCTAAACATGTGAACAAGTAATTACTTGGATAACTTTAGTAATAGCAAAGCAACTTCTAAATTTAGTTTTTATTTTGTATATGTAATAATAAAAATAAAGTAGTCAAAGACAAATATTATCATTATAAGTATGTCATAGTGATTATTATTCCAGTATTAAACAACGAAGTTTTAAATGAACTTCGTTATTATTAAAGTACTAAATATAATAAAAAAAGAACGAAATATTTCATAATTTACTCTTATTACGTCTTAATTTGATTATTTTTCTTTAATTTAAACAAACATTATATAAACGTATCTCGTTATTAAAGGATAGTTTATTACACAAAACTAAAGGTATATTTAACGACATACATTTACATACACGACTCATCTGTATAACTCAACTTTATAGTAACTTCATTAATATTTATTTTAATGTATAAGTACTTCACCGATCAATATAGCTCAAAACTACTTGACAAATCATGATGAATACAAACGGACTCAATCGTTGTTGAAATGAAATTAATAAATAACTAAATAATCTCGAACTGGAGAATTACTGTCTCTTTCTTAAAATAAATAAGTGTTAAACCAAATTTTGTGAATTGTTTTTTTAAAATTAATTCAGTGATGACAAAGTTGTGTGTTTCTTTGTACTAGAATGACTGTAAAAATTACATTAAGATATTTCGTAAACGTAAATGAATGTAGGCTAAAAGTTAAGGAGTACGTCATATTTATGTGTGAGGGTATGCACCACATACGCGCGCGCGTGTGATAAGTATAGTTTCAAATTTGTATTACCTGTATGTCACAAATATATACATTTGTTGAAACACAGCTCTGTCAATTCACAGAGCTCCTGACAGTTCACTCGGCTCCGAACGATACACACAGCTCCTGACGGTTCACTTGGCTCCATCTAGACTTTATAAGGCGGTTCCGCATTAGAATTTCGCAGTCTCGTTCTATCGCATAATCTTGATATAACTCATCATTCATCATTGATATATTTGTGAATTACATAAACAAAAACAATAAATACAATTTCTATTCATAATTAATTCAAGGCTTTTTATTTAAATAATTGTAACAGCACATAACCAACTATATATGAATAATTCAACCTAACCGATGTATTTCACCAACGCAGCAGTTATTCGACATTTTAAAAATATGTGACCCAAAATCACTTCTTTTAAAATCATGCACAATTTTTTTAATAAATTGAAATTTTGTTAATTTATAATAAACAAAATGTATGTAAACAGAATAAAATACGGCACAACAACGACAGAACATTCTAGCTCTAAAAAGCCCAAAACTGATAAACATTAAGAAAAGTCACCACACACATTCACATATACTTTACGTATCAGATTCAACTTAAGTTTCACCGACCCCAAAAATCAAGTAGTCCAAAGAATCCACTGGGATTTCGACCATACTAACCATAATACAACAATTTCCAGCCATTTTACTATAATACCATATTTACTCAACGAATAACTACAATAAATATATATGACCAATTGGAAAACCCCATAGTTTTACCATTCACGGCTCTGAATTATTGACTTACATTCTAACCAATCACATTATCCCATTTTCTAACAGTCACAATGATGGATACCCATGACAAATCTGAATGCGTGAAATATAAACCAATCGTAAAATAAATTTCTACAAACAATCGAAGTCTAGAATGTTGTGAACGCCAAAACAACCACAACATTTTTCAATCATAATAACAAACCCATTTAACCATCCTGAAATCAGCACTTTCCGACCAATCACAATACAGCATTTTTTTGCATTTTTATGCCCGTTGCTAACCAATAATGTGTCTGACTAGCAAAAACGTTCTCTAAAATGACTCTAAAGAAAATTGAAATTGGTTTTTCTTGGGATATTTCCCAATATTACCATCCCCTTCACAAATTCTGAACAAAGATTAATGTGATCAATGCTCAACATATAGAAACATTAGGCAGATTTGAAGAAAATCAGTTTGGTCAAACCTTAAATATAAGACAGAAAGCTGTTCACACACACGCGCGCGCGCACACACATAAGTACTCATATACATATATACATACATATGCATGGTATTTCATCTAGATGAACAAATTGGTCCTCAAAACGAAAAGGTTAGCCAAAACTCCAATACCGCATTTTTGACATGAGCACCATACTTTTGCCGGGAAAGTAAAAGAAAAACTTCATTTTTCTAGATTATAACGTTGTAAAAAGTACGTTTTTCTTTATAAATAAATTTCATCTCGCTCCGGTATGTTACAAGTTAAATATGAAGTTAAAATCAAAATTGCTTCTAACAATAATTTAATTGCATAACGATTATCTTAATTTTAACCTACAGTCTTCTGTCCTATTTATCACAAACACAAATTTATTTATTTATTTAGCACAAGCACATTCGAATATTTAATATATACCATATCAAAATATTTATTTCTCAAACTACGTCTGACTATCCCATTTATTTTACGTACTTTATCTCATTTACACCTAATGATTAGAAGAAAAACGATCTGAGTTTATGACGGCATTATGTGTTCCCCACACTTATTTGTTTCATCACAAAAAACAATAAATTTTTAAATGCACTCCAATGAAAATAAAACTAGTGTTGTTTTCAAAAACGGTAAGTAGTAAAATACATATAGAATTTGGAAATTCGGATAGTGATTGGCAATCGATAATACTATGGAAAATGATTACTAAAATTAACAGATAAACATTGAATTACGTAACTTATTTTTGAGAAAAAATTAGATTACGTATTATTTTTAATTAATTACAAAATTTGTAAAAATATTAATCTAATAACCGTTAAAAATAAAAACTGTTTTTTTTCTGTGTAAATCATTCCAAGTTTAATAAACCTTTTAATCCACAGTGTTGGGAATTTTATTTTGTGTTTATATATATATATATATATATATATATATATATATATATAATTTACATGTAAATTTTCATTATTGTATTAAAACAAAAATTAGTTTAGGTTTACACATGTATGAAGTTAAAATTAACTTCAGTATCAATATTCCAATGCTTGATGTTAACTCCCAGTAATTTTCTGGCACGCTTAACACGGTAATATCACACGGATGTTATAGTATGTATTACCATGACTCGAGCATAAATAATTTCACGCACATGTTGTCTATATTCATCGGTAATAACAACTCCAATATTCCCAAACGAGTAAACGTAATAGTCTATTAGATCTTAAAGGTTTATATGAACGGTTGGCGGTGGAATAAAACCAGTGAATAAATGACCTTCACCGCCCTTGTGCGAATTTCAAATATTACTAGTCACAAATCATCTAACCTAAGTCCTAGGAACTAGACTTAGTTCTAGGAATAGTTAGGAGATTAACAATTATAGAACATAGCAGTAGTTATAGGTTTCAACAATTTTGAGATAATTAAGTTTTTTGAGAGATGCAAAATGTATATTAACATAATTTCGTTAATTAATCAATTTTTTTTTTATCAACAGTTTGCGATTGATATTATTTTTTTAGTATTATTTCAAGTTCCAAAACACTAACAGCTTCTTTTACTATAATTGTGAGTAATCAAATCTGTACCTTGCAGAACCACTTGTTTTTAACAACATATTCCTAACATATCCATGACTTATTCCTCAGTAATAATTGATTTCTATATTTTTATATATTATGGTAGATTACAAACGTAAAAACCAATGAACATCAGTGATTTCAATCATAAGATATCCATTAGGCATCAAGAATTTTATGAACTATCATCAACGATCATTTATATCTGACTAATTTATAGCAATATCTTCTAATTTATAGTTAGAAAAGTAAAAAAAATCTGGTCAGTATTCTGTAATTCAAAAGCATATATAACTGTTTATTTAGGATTTTAACTGTAATTAAAATTAAAGTGAAAATTGTGAAACCAAATTTATCATCAAAATGAACATCAAATAATTATTTATTGGTAATACATAAAGAACCGAGTCTACGCTCCTTTTTCATATTATTTGTAAAGAAATAACTTACAGAAAAACTGAATGTGTAGATTATTTTACTAAAGAAACTATACAAATTCGACGTTCCGAATACGACAAGGCAACATTTGGTCCGGATTAACGAAATTTTAAATTAATTAGAATTTCTACTTAACCCTTTCCCTTTTACATAGATTTCAAAAGAAAGCTACTTACCTATTGTAATAGGAAGTATTGTAATAGGAAGTCGAGTCATGTACCATGATTCGACTTCCGGAAAATTTCGACATGCGTTTCACATTCCCCAGACCTGAAAACCACATCAGCTCAAAACTTTATATACAAGGTGATTCAAAGAAACGCGAAATTTTGAAAGTTGTGTTGGTAGCCGTGGGCGATTGGTACCACTTGATAAGTGGCACCAGCCTCTGTAACCTAACCTGCCATGTAGCTGTCATAGATCCTTGGAGTGGTGCGCAACGGGCATTTGTTATCAAAGCGTTTTACAAAAACAATGACAGTGTGGAGGGAGCGCGTAGAGAATTTCGCCGTCATTTTAATCTGGGACGGCACGACCGTGTTCCATCAGCACATGCAATTAAAACATGGATATCTAATTTTGAGGAAACTGGTTTGGCAATGAAAAAGAAACCTCCAGGCCGTGAGCGAACCGTCCGTACATTACAGAATGTACAAGCTTGGCAAGATGCTGTCACACGAAGTCCACAGTCAATCCGTCGTCTCTCAGCATCTTTACAATTGCATAGTTCAAGTGTTCGAAGAATGCTAGTGAAGGACTTGCAATTCCATCCGTACAAGTTGCAGATCGTCCCGGAACTGAAACCGAACGATGCAGTTGTGCGAGCACAATTCTGTAATGTAATGCTTCAGAAGATAAATGATAACAAAGAGTTTGTTCACGAACTGTGGATGTCAGACGAAGCGTATTTCCACCTCAATGGATTTGTTACCAAGTAAAATTTCAGATACTGGGCACAAGAAAATCCTACGCAGCTACACCAGCGTCCTTTGCACAGCCAGAAAGTGACCGTGTGGTGTGCTATGTCATCTTACGGTGTTATAGACTCTTATTTTTTTGAGGATGACAACGGTCTTGCGATTACAGTGACGTCGGCTCGTTACGTAGCCGTGCTTGAAACCTTTGTTGTGGAATAAAAAAAGAGATTTCAACCGATTCTTAACACAGCCTGGTTTCAACAAGACCGAGCAACGTCACATACTGCACGAATATCGATGACAGTTGTACGCCGATTGTTTGGACAACGTGTCATTTCACGAAATGGTGACATTAAATGGCCTCCTAGATCGCCTGATCTCTCAGCGATTACTTTTTGTGGGGTCACCTTAAAAGCATAGTGTTCCACAGTAGACCTGCTACAACGGAAGAACTGATGGCAAAGATCCGAGAAGCAATTGCGGAAATTCCAGTTGGGATGTTACGTCAAACCATGAACAATTTAACGAAGAGACTTCGTGAGTGTTTACGTAGAAGAAGAGGTCACCTGAAAGATGTCACCTTTCAAAAATAAACTAAAATGTATGTATCCTAAAATGGCAACATTTGTACAATTACATGAAATAAAATTAGAAAAATTTTCTAAAAAAAATTTTTCATTAACGTTATTTAATTTTTTTAATTTCCCGTTTCTTTGAATCACCTGTATATATATATATATATATTTTACACTCTTCTGGACACGATAACTGCTGTAATTTTGTGCCAATCACTTTCAAATTGTTCCTTAAAAATAAATCGTCCCATAATCTCGGTCGAGTTAGTTAACGGCTAAAATCGGACCATGGGGGTAGGGCTTTTTCGAAAAAACAAAATATCGCTATAACTTTCTTATTAGGTAAAATACGGAATTTGTTTAAAGTTGGAAAAGTTTATAAAGATTTAAAAATGGAGTTTTGAAGAAAAAAAGGGATCATATCTCGCTTCATAGGCATAGTATCGAATCGATTTAAAGTGGACGTTAGTCCTCTAAAAATTAACTAAAACTTTTGTCTGAAACAATTTTTGATATGACCAATCCTTACGGTAAGGGATGACCAAAATTTTGCTGAAATTTTAAGAAGATAGGGCAAGCCCGATCTTTTTACAATCGTATGTTAAGCATACTGTTTGTCGTATGCTAAACATGAGAAACTTTTTTCACATGCAACCATTGTATTGAATAAATTTGAAGTTTTCTTAACTTTAAGGTGGAGGAAATATTTTTATCCTCTACTTAGCACCGCTGAAATCTACCTCCGCCTTCCGGCGTGCCGAAAGGAATTTTTTTTTCTACCAAAATCAATGAGTTTCCTTATTCATTTAATTCTTATTCTTAATCCTTATTAATTTTGAAGTATAATTTTTCACAATTTCTATTTTTTGAAATTAAAAACATTAATGAAATTTTCTTTGCGAATGTAAAAAATCATAATAAATTGAATAATATAAACAATTTAAATTAATAACCACAAAAAAGGCTTGCCTATGGCCCACCGCGAATATGTTACATGGCTTATGTTTCATTACACATGATTTTGTTTAAATGTTTTTTTGCCGATTGTAACTAAATAACGTTCATGAATGTAGCATACTAAAATAAAAACATTTACAACTAAAGCTTCAAAATCCTGAAAATTTTTAACTTTTCTTGAGTTGTGATTTTTTTAACACACCTTTAACCTCAATGTTTTCCATTTTTATTCCCAAAAAACACAAATATAATTTTAAATAAATCGTTCGTGCACTGCGCGCAGCCGCTCGGCGCACTACCATTGGTCCGCTCTGCGCCGATAGCAGCTAAAATAAAATTGTGTGCACATACAACAAACAAACCCAAGCACCATTCTTTCTTATGCATAATGGTAATATGATATTCTGCTTGCTACTTCTTCGAAAAGAATGAACGGTATCATTCATGTTGTATGGCTAAGATCATGTTGTAAGACCAATACTATTTGCTGCACTGATTGAAATTTTGACTTTTTTCAGATTAATGGGTTTTCACTGCAGCAAATACTTCTACCGTTCTAAACTACTCAGGCTTTGATATTTTACGTGCAAGAAAATCTGACGTCATTTAAAATAGCATACCGAAGGCTATGGTGATATGTACTTTATACTCGAGGTTTCCAAAGTAGACAAAAAAAAAAATAGTTTAAATTTCCCAATTGGGCTTTAATATTCTAATGATTATAAACAATCAATATCCGATTTTTATTAAAAGATAAAATTGAACCATAAGTCTTTGCTTTCTTTACTAAACAATTTAAATGATATTTAAAGAAAATCTTATTATTTGCTTATTTTAACTTTAGATGATCTACAAGTATGATATATACGAGAAGTATAAATAATTATCTGAAAATTCAGTTAGTTCTATTCATTTAATAATAAGCGTTACAGTACCCAAAAAACATAACGTTTTATTAGTAAAATCAATAAAATTAGGTGTCGGGTAATCATAACGAAGTTATTTTTTTAAATTTATAAAAATATAATATAATTTTTTTATTAAGAACTCTTCTTTTGAAATTTAACTAGTTTGATCTGTCCAGTTTAATGATTTTTGTACTACAGTCTTTTTTTTTTATTCTTTGCCATTTATGTCTACTTTTTTTCCTTAAAAGTGCCAGTCACCAGTTTGAAGAAGTACTGTAATGAAATTTTAAAGGTCATTTCCTCGGGCGGACAAAAGTCTGTTCATGTTTTATTTGTATTGAACTTGGAAGGTATTGAATTCGTACACGTCGAAGAATCTATAGTAGTATTGAAAAAAAGTTATTGTTGTTTAAGGAATTGAATGAGAAGTTATAAATGAATTTTAAAAAAAATATATAAAGTAATCGGTGATCTATTCAACAACAAAATGAAAAGTAATTTTATACAGTTGGGTGTAGAAGAATATTTTACAGAAAATTGATCTACATAATATTTCTTTGTATATATTTTTAATTTTAAATATCCATCTAACACACCTTCAAAAAAAAAAGTTTACGAAATGTTTTTTGAGAATATTTTTAATACGTTTTTAAAAAATTTAAAAGCAATTGAATTCATTTGCGTGTGTCAAGGTTATGAATGTAAAATTTATTTGAATAATACAAGGCAGTTTATAAATTTATGCAGTAATAATTTTTTTTTGCAGTTACACTCAATAAATATCTACATAAAAATTATATTCAGCGAGATAACATTCTATAGATGTAAGCGATTGATAAAAAATAAAAATAAATTAAGTCGAATATAACAAATTTAAATTATAGTTATTTATTTTAATATTAAAGGGGGGAAAAAGTATTTTTCTTTGTTTGAATCGTTTGAATTGTCTTCTGGGACTTGATAAATGTTCCACAGACTTAAGGACTAGAGAATGTCGGCTTTAGAGTATATGTCACATAGTCTTTCTGCGTATTTATTGCCGGCTTAAGTCAGACGTCTGCACGTCTTTCTACTCTGCAATTTATACTGCTATACTTTTAAATAATTTTTTAACTAAATTTACGAATGAGTAACTATTAGTAATGTCTTAAGTATATATCTCCGCACAAAGTATTTGGTGTAATTTTCTTTTAAGAAGTAAAAAATATTTGCAACATTTTATTTCCTCATAGTCATATATAGTATTTTTTTCTTCCATTTAATTACAACAAATTTTCAAAATTTGATTTTTCGTTTAATTATTCTAAAATTATGATAATAAATATTTACCAGAAAGCTAATCAAACAACTTTTTTAGTTAATTAATTTACTTTCAATTTCAAAATTTACAAATTTTATCTTCAAAATTTTTCAAAATCTATCTATTATATATTATATTACATTATTTATTAATATTTCATAAATTTTATTTTGTATAATTAATTCACCAACTAATTTGAAAATTACTTATGAAAATATGTAATGGAAATTATGTAGCATAATGAAAAATGGAATACCGATCGGGATTTGAATCCGGGATTCTCTGGATGAAACCGAGATTGGTAGAGTGATAAAAATGATTTAGAATCTTTACTAATACATTATTTTACAACTTTTAACCCTTAAATTTCACCCTTTTACCTTTGCACATCTGCAACGGAAGTTTTTTCCTTCATTATTTTTGTTGACAATGCATTAAAATGCTTGGTTTTCTTTAAATATCTTTTTTTTTTAACCTCCGGTTCTACCGTTAGGCATTGCTTCAGTGGATGAGATGAATGATTTGTAGCGTGCTTGAAAATGCCATGCCTGATCGGAATTCGAACCCGGGACCTCCGGATGAAAGGCCGAACCGCTACCACTTGCGCCACAGAGGCCGACCTTCTTTGCATATCTGTAAAGGTGTACATATACACACTTACATACTTATTTACATATTTCGACGCTAGAGTGCACTGGATTAATGTTCAAACTTGTCTGTGAGATTGCAATAGGTGACTGATTGTTGTGGATTTCCGTACTTTGTTATTTTTTATTTGCGGTGGCGCTAGTTCGTAGAAAATTATTTTCTCCTTTTTTAATGTGTGTAAAATAATGAAATGTTGGGTTTTGTAGTATTTTTGTTATAATTCTCCGTTTTAATGAGTTTGCATATCTGCAGACGTATGCAATTGTGTATAACAGAACAGTTTTAGGTTATGTGTGTTTTTTGTTTTCTGCATTTAGTGTCACTATAATTTTGTGTTATTTTAAGCTACAGTTCGTTATAAATTAGCATTTATTTATTGTATAAAGCGTTTAAAATACCTAATTTATATATTAATAGCAAGCAAATTTGATGAAAATAATTGGTGAAAATCGTTTACTATATCCTTCCGATAATGAAAATTGTGAATTTGACGTCAGTGATGAAGACCGAACTGTTAATTTTGCGCAAATTATTGATGAGGAAGGTAAGTAAGAAGGTAAGGTAAGTAATAAAATAGGTACATCTAAAGGTAAGTGCCAAAAAATTTCTTCACAAGCTAGTGCAGAAACTACTCCTGGTACGTCACAATTTCCAGTAATAAGTGTTGTGGAAAAACCAAAACAGAATATTAAAAACATCTTGTGAGCCTGCTAATTCAGCAAATAAACCTGTCTTGTGAAAAAGGCTAGTTGTTTAGAAAAAGACCCCAGTAGTTTATTATAAAGATTGTACTGAGTATCTGCCTGATGTTATAAAAAATATTGCACAAACGCCTTATCAGTGCTTTAGATATTTTTTTGATGAGACAATGAAAAAATTGTGGATAAACTACATTTGTATTTTCACCAAACTGATATCGAAAAACAAATTGATATGAATGTTTCTGAGTTGCGAAAATATTTAGGCATTTGCATACTGACATCGGTCTCCCGTTTATCAAATACGAGAGATTACTGGGACGAAGTAATCGGGTTGGATATAGTTAAACGAAAAATGTACCTAAAATCCTTTGAGTTGTATCGCAGATTTCTACACTTCAGTGGTAATAAGAAGATAGCCGCCTATAAATGACTCAAACAAAGACAAACTTTATTAAGGCCAGTAATTAATCACCTAAATGAACAATTTTTGTCTATGCCTATGAACAAGCACCTTTCAATTGACGAGCAGATGTGTCATACCAAGATTCGTCATCATTTAAAGATCTACACGAAAGATCAGCCTCATAAGTGGGGCTAAAAAAATTTTCGTACTGTGTGGATATAAAAGTTATGTCCATAAATTTGAAATATACAATGGGCATGAAAATGAGTCCAGATTTAGAAGTGATTGAGAACCAAAAAATTCTTGGAGCCAGCGGAAATTTTGTTGTGAGATTGTCTCGTAAAGTACCACGGCACAATCATAAAATTCTTTTTTAGAGGTTTTTGACCGGGTATTTTTGTTTCTTCAAGCAATTAATATTTTGCAAACATTTTAATAGTATTCTTAAATTTTTCTGTACGGTAGATGTATGTTTTGTATTATAACATTTTAGTTTCAGTTTTTTAATTTTGTCTTTGTTTTTTAGTATTTTAGTTCGAGTTTTAGTTTTGTTTTTAGATTACTACTTTACGTTTTTATTTTCCTTTAATTTCGCTGATGTCTTATTATATTTTATATTTTATTTTAACATTCCATTTTTTTTTATGGGCGATGGTAACAGGAAAATATTTTTCGTCCTTACAAAAATTTACATTTAGCCTACGTTTTTTGTTTTATTTTTGTTTTTAATACTTTCGTTTCTTTTGATTTTGTTTTTAACTTCTACTTTTATTATTTTTTTTTTCAATTTTATTTTGGCTTTTTGAAGCAAATACATTGTGTTTCGGCGATGATAACGCCGGAGCGTTTTTCGCCCAGTAAAAACACAAAAAAAAAAAATATTTTTGATCGGTATTACACTTCTTTAAATGTAGTAATATATTTAAAATCTCTTTAACTACTGTCGGTTGGTACTATAATTAACAGAATTCCTAACTGTAAATTTCTTACAGATGAGGAACTAAAGAAAACACCGCGTGGTTTTTCAGAAAAGTATTCCTTCACTGAAGATGAAGTAAATGTTAGTTCTGTTTTATTAAAAGACGTCAACCGTATTCTACGCTTGTCTACATTTTTTGGTGAGCTTTCAAAAGAGATAACTGAACCATGTTATGATACGAAAATAAAACATCATGGAGACATTCCTATTCTAGCTGCAGTTGCCGAATATAATAAACATACGAATATGTTGATGCACTAGATAGTAATATCGGAGGATGTCACATTAGTATAAAATCAAGAAAATTGTATTTTAGGCTATTTTACCACCTGGTTGACTTGATAATTGTAAATGCATGGATATTATATTGTAAAATCAAAGATGATGGTATAAAAAAAAAACAGACAACTCAAAAAAAAACGGCTTCAGCTGGCACACGCATTATGTCAGATTGGTCGAAAAACAAAGCGTGGACGGCCAAGTTCAGAAAGCGATTTGATAGAACAAACCGGAAAAAATATAAAGGGTTTTCCTTACCACAGAAGATGTCAGAATTTATGGAGTTGATGGCCAGTTTGCAACGCAAAACGAACAACAAGGATATACATTTATATCGTGTGAGAAATGTTCAGTAAATCTATGTTTAAATAAAGAAAGAAATTACTTTAAACTATTTCATAAGAATTAGTGTATGTTTTGATTATATAAATAACTGTAAATTTAATTTAGTGATTTATTAGTAACATAAGTGAAGCAGTAGATAGTTGCAAAATTAGAGGTTTAAAATAATGTTCGTTGTATATGTAAATAACGTTTCATACTAAATACCAATTGTACAAGCACTTTTTAAACTTATGTAAATCAAATCAAATATTCTTCAGTATGTGCTGAATAAAATTTGTAGCTGATATACCAAATATATAATTTAATAACCGTAGATGTTGGGATGTATTAAAGGTAAGTAATTTACATTCGAAACTATTCTTTTTTATTATAATAACACTGTTTACGTAAACAATAAATAATTTTATGTATTATTTTCTAAATGTGACAAACTCAAAACTATAATTGAAGTTTTAACCCTTTATGCACACTTTAACAAATCTGTAAAATGAAATTTCAAGCTAAATTTGACCTCTACCCTTTTTACATATCTGGTAAATTAAATTTCCATCAGTTTCCCGATGAAAATAGAAATATTTTTTTAATTATGTGTCTGTCATATTTATTTTAACTAATTAATTATTTTAACTAAAAAAACTTATATGTTTTTAAAAAGTTGCGCATATAAGAGAATTCATCATTATTTTTTGGCATTTTGCTTTTATTTATTCAGAGCTATTTTTTTTTTCATTTGTTTAACCTCCGGGACCACCGATTTTTTGCTTCAGAGGACGAGATGAATGATTTTTAGCGTATGTGAAAATTCCATGTCTGACCGGGGTTCGAACTCGGGACCTCTTCAGATGAAAGGCCAAAACGCTAGTACCCACGCCCCGGTGGCCGGCTTATTTATTCAGACCGACTAGATTTAATTTACCCAGAGACTAAATTATTTCATAATAATGATTATTCATTAAATTAAAAGTAACTAGACTGCACCGATTTGAGTTTAGATCTTTTCTAATCACAGAACAACTGTTTTTAATATCTGATAAATTTCAATATTAAAAGCTATTAAAAAAAAAATCTGTTATTACCTCCAAGACAGAACTTTAAACTATCGAGAGAGATTACAGGCTTTTTGATATAAGAAATACAGGACAGAAAGCAGCTTAAAGTTTTTTTATTAAACAAGCCGCAAGTATTGATTTACTAAATATATATATTTTTATGGATTTGTTTAATATAATACAGAGTGATTTTCACGAAGGATAACACACTATCAGCATATGTTCGTTCAAAATAAAGAAGAAAGTAAATCCTTCTTTAAAAAAAAGTACATCCTTTAGTTCCTTTTAGTTAATTAAAAGAAATTTTTCTTTTATAAGTATTCGCCATACCTTAATTTGTGTTAAACTAGTAAAGAAATTGTTCTCTCTCTCTTTTTCATTTTAGCCTCCGGAACCACCGTAAGGTATTACATCAGAGGATGATTATATATGAATGTAAATGAACTGTAGTAATGTACAGTCTAGGGTCGACAATTCCTGAGATGTGAGGTTAATTGAAACCCACCCATCAAACAACACCCACATCTACGATGTAGTATTCAAATTCATATAAAAGTAACTAACTGTCTTTACTAGGATTTGAACAGAAATTTTTCTGATACTTATTAGTTTGAAAAAAATTACTTAGTCGTATAATAGAAATATAAAAATTAATAGTAATATAATAGAAAAGTAATAATAGTAATATAAAAATTACTACTACGTATAATAGATTGTTTTATTGCTTTGTTGTTTTATTTGATTATCCATATTTTTAAATTTTGATTGCTGAATTTTTTAAAGTATTTAATTTTTTGTTTTATGATATTGAAAGTTACGTTTTTTGTAATTATCAAGTTAAAATCTGCCGCATTTTAATATGTTTTGTTTTTAATAAACTTAGAAATTCTTAAGGTTGCAATTAATTTCTGTGAACTTTATTGTTATAATTTTACTCAGAATCAAGTTCGTTTTAAATTGTGTTAATTGCCCATTTAACGAAGTTAGTTTCCGCCTAACATAAAATAGTGTGTTCTCGACCCCAATTTTTTGTGTTTTACCCCAGATTTCTCGACAACTACTAACAATGTAATTCGGTGCCATATTTTATTTGAATTTTGAGTCAGATTTCATTTAAAACCACTAAATTTACCACTTGGTTCCCAATAATTACAAACTGGCATAATTTTAACGAAGAAACCAGACGTTAAAATAAGAACATTAAAATTATTTAATGAAAAATAAAACTTTTTAAAACAAATTTACAACCTTTTGAATTTAGTTATCCTTTTAAGAATATTCTAACTGCTAGTTATAAGAGGTTTTTTTTTTTTTTTGAGAAGGGAAATATATTTTACAGACGCCATATGGCAGAGTCGGGGTCGCTAACAGGTTCCGCAAGGTGTTAAATGTGTATGTATACCTGCGCATTACCGACTAAACCTACACCCCTGGCCACCCTTCCTTGAATTGCTTAAAGAAGCATTACATCAGGAAGGGGGTGATGTGCCCACTCAGATTCATACACTTCAGTGCAATACATCACCGTCCAAACAATACACAGCAACATTACACCAAGAAATCACATCCAACGACAGATAATAATATCATGATCAAATCAAATCAAATCAAAACAAAACATATATACATATATAAAACAAATCTAACAAAGTAAAACTCAGACTCGTTCACATCAAATACCACATGAGCAAAGAACAAAATTGCAGACAGTACCTCAAATACTTCAAAATTTATCAAATCAGCTTTTCAGAGGTCATCATAGGTACAAAGTCCCATGATCATCCATACAGATCACAACAAGGTTCCGGAACAAAGAAAAGTAAATAATATAATGCATCAAAAAACATAATACACTACCATAATACATCAAGTTAGCCAGTTATAGGGTTAAGATAATGTATATTCCTAACCTTATCGTGTTTCTTCTCATTTTAAAATGAAACATTCACATATTTATTATAAAAGTAGCCACAATAAAAATAATGTCTTAATAAAAATAGTCAGGCTGTGTGTTTTTCATTAAGCATGGAATATTTGGACTAAATCTACTACTGTAGCTGTAGTGATAAGATTTTCAAGTATTAAAATAAAATTCATCAAATATATGCCCTCACTTTAAAACTTTTTTAAGCATTTCATATTAATACTTCCTGATGTCGCGGGCTTGATAAGTAACTTAATCATACGAATATTTATATAATAAAAATTAATTTTAACCTCACGTTTCACCAAATCAACATAAAAAAATATGGTAAAATAACGCGAAGTAAGATGTATTTCACTAACAACTCGTTCCGCATCACATTATGTCTAAATTTTAACTAATAAAAGTATTTTGTTAATATTTAAAAGAGCGTAAAGCAATAATTAGTTGTAACGGTGGGCGTAATTATAACAACGTTATAATGGAACGAACAAACTCAGTGTTTGTAATACCACCGTATATAATATTAGCTTTACATATACACCCTCCCTTACAACTATACGCTTGGTAAACTACCACAACCGCAAGCACAACGTGTTCGTATTAGTCAAGATAAAATAAAACTTTTATGCGTTTAAATAATTGTGTTGGTTTAGTATGCGAAAAATTATGCAGCCTAAATGGAACACGTGGCTAATCACGATTCGTAGGCTGCGGTGTTACGTAACCAAAATTTTATCCATTTCATAATAGTTAATAATTTTATGACATGGGATTCTCTGGCCTATTATTTTTTTTTAAAACTACCAGAAATGTAATTAATTCTCTGCTATAGTTTTTACTCTCCTATCCGTTCTCTACTTATCCGCAAACAAGCAAACGCATACCCGCACATTTGCACATTTGCACATTTGCACATTTACAGACTTATTTGTTTTGTATATTTTTTTTAAAAATATTAAACTGTGCACACAAAAGTAAAATAGGTCAAATATTAATCTTTAACTTAATAAAAAAATTCTGTGAGTCAAGGTTTTATTATACACAATGCTCGAGAAGCAGAAAAATTTGAGCCAGAATAGCCGAAGTGTTTTAAAATAATTGAGACGTGCTCTTGTTTGTTGCCTCACCTGAAGGCAGATACTATTATCTACGCTAGTCTAATCACACCATTACCGATGAGTCTGAAGCTCACTTCATAATATACGCTTAAAATCTTAGTTCATTTTAATGTATTCCATAAGCATTTTTACATAATGTACAGTTTCATTTCTTTAAAATAATTTACCTTATGGACTGATGAAACGTAAGGAAAACCCCTTTTTATTTAATTAGATTTTTAACCCACTTTAAATGGAAAGAATTTAGATATATTTCCTCTATTTAATCATTTTTTTTTGTTTAACCTTCGGGTGCACAGTTAGGTATTGGTTCGAAGGATGAGATGAATGATTTGTAGCGTGCAAAAATGCCATGCCTGACCGGAATTCGAACCCGAGACCTTCAGATGAAAGGCCGAAACGCTACCACTCGCGCCACGGAGGCCGGTATTAACCGTCTACCTGGTATTAATCATCTTTTCTAGTTCTCATGTAACTTCAATATTCTTGAAGCAATAGTTTTACAGTTTTCAACAATTTCCAAGAAAACTCTAAAAACCAGGTATGAGTATTTTTAAAAATAATACAAATAACTGGTACGTTTGTATTGGTTAGCTGAGTTAGAAAATTGTAAAATTTTAAAATTGGTTAACCGAGTTAGTAAACATTAAAATTATGAAGCGTTAACACATTTCATAGTTACGTGATTAAAGATTTATTTTTAAGATCTGAAGACAGTACATAATAAAATAATGTTTAATCCCAACAGTCATCACCAAGAAACGCTTTTCATAGTTTTGAATTCATCTAGATTATGTCATAATTGAAGAAAAATCATTACTTATTACATGAATTATTTTATAAAAAAATTACTAAAATAATACACACTCAATATCAACAGTAAAAATTGGGACAACTAGGTAAATTAATAATACAACAAAAAATAAGTCATAGATATATTTCTATATTTCATCCATCCATCTTAATGATTACTTTTATAATATAGTAGGAGTAATAAATTTTGATGTGAATATCTGGCTGAAAATTAGACTTTACTTCACTGATGTTAAGTCTCCGATATTTTTAGATATTAATTCTCTAAATTCTTTTAAGAAAATAAGTTTCAACAACTTGAAGAGCTGGGAATTCAAGACAGACAGCCGAATGGTAGCTAGGTACTAGCGAATGCAATTTTTATGTGCTACGAATAGAACCTCAGCTTTAACTGAATAAAACCTCTGTCCCAGGTTAAGCTTTTAGTTTACCTAATCAAATAAAAACAGAATCCATAAGCAATAGCCATTGGAACAATAAACTAACATTACAGCCTTTGGCAAAACTTATTTCCAAACCAAAAAAATATCAAGGGTGCAGGTCAACTTAAAATCCAACTCTAAGGTGCTCAAATTTTTGTCTAAGTCTAGTAAGCAGAGAACAAAATTTATAGAAGATCTTTTCTGAATGTAAGATTCAATTATAAGGAAAAGAGATGTACAATGAAAAATGTTCGATCTACAGACACTTTCAAGTCTTATTTATCCCTTTAAAAAGAAACAACCAATATTTTCCTTAAAAGTATCAAAACTCCAGTTATGAGAAACCATCATGCCCAGAGTACTTCTGTAAATAGAGATATCTTGCCCAAGATAAATTACTAACTGTATCTGAAATTATTAATTACATTACATTACCGATAAACAATTCTATGTCAGGTAGCTTAGGTCTACTGCAAGAAATCTATTTTCCCTCAAATACTAAAGAAACTGGTTACAGTTTCCCGTAAGAAAACGACCACTTACTACAAAAATTTATACAAAAGAGGTACTATTAATTGTAAAACGTGAGATGCGAGAAGGATTAACAAAGAATTGAGAGAGTTCTTGAAACAAAAACGGCTAGAGCCACTGTAAATTGGATTGCAGTTGATCTCAGAAACAAAGGACGCAAGTATCACACCAATTATTAAGTTTCTAGAAAGTTCTGTAGTCCCTAGCATCAATATCTTTTCAAGTGGAGAGTCAACTGCCACGGGATCCTGGCGCGACTGATATTCTGCTTAACGGCGGTTCTGGTCGCCCTGAGGGTGCTAAAATTAACAAATAATCGAGAAAGGTAAAAGATAATGGTATTGCTAACTTGTATTTTTAATTTCATGGTTTTTTGAGAACCTTATCTCAAATTTTAATATCGGGGCCCTTTACATCCTGTAAGTGTTGTGCTTGTCTTTGTTATTTGTGTTTTAATGTTCTGTGTAGTTTGTGCTTTTAAATAAAATGTAATAGCCCTTTACACCCTTATATATGATGATCCTGATGGTGATACTAATTTCTTTCTAAGAACGTGACGAGGGCTAATGTCTCTACTACCTTAGGCATCGACTACCTTAGTAGTCAATGCCCGTAAAAATTCAAAAAAAAAAAAGATATAAGAACTCTTTATTAAAGAAATTAAAGAATTCGTATCTCATTTTCAAATGAGATAAGTTTAAATGAAGTGCAGCAAAAAATGTGTATATGTAATTTAATAGGCGTCACAAGGAAGTCATGTGATGTCCACATCAGTTTTTGTCCTTCTTGTTACACAAATGTTGATGAAAATTATACCTAAAAATTCATTACGGTATAATTCTATAAAATTTCCTTATAGCTCATAGCTAAAAAAAAAAAAAAATGCATATACAATTTACGTATATTAATTAATACGTAATAACGTACAGATAATTCATTGAGGGAATAATATATTAATTCTTCTTTTTCTTTTTGTGGGCGAAAAACATTTTCGTGTTATCATCGCCCGGAAAACCAAAATTTAAGTATAAAAATAAAATATAAAATCTAATAGACACTAAGAAAACAAAATTAAAACAAAATAAAAACGTAAAGTAGAAATTTAAAAATAAAATTAAAACTCGAACTGAAATAATAAAAACAATGACAAAATTTTTTTTTTTGTCTTCAGTCATTTGACTGGTTTGATGCAGCTTTCCAAGATTCCCTATCTAGTGCTAGTCGTTTCATTTCAGTATACCCTCTACATCCTACATCCCTAACAATTTGTTTTACATATTCCAAACGTGGCCTGCCTACACAATTTTTTCCTTCTACCTGTCCTTCCAATATTAAAGCGACTATTCCAGGATGCCTTAGTATGTGGCCTACAAGTCTGTATCTTCTTTTAACTATATTTTTCCAAATGCTTGTTTCTTCATCGATTTGCCGCAATACCTCTTCATTTGTCACTTTATCCACCCATCTGATTTTTAACATTCTCTTATAACACCACATTTCAAAAGCTTCTAATCTTTTCTTCTCAGATACTCCGATTGTCCAAGTTTCACTTCCATATAAAGCGACACTCCAAACACACACTTTCAAAAATCTTTTCCTGACATTTAAATTAATTTTTGATGTAAACAAATTATATTTCTTACTGAAGGCTCGTTTAGCTTGTGCTATTCGGCATTTTATATCGCTCCTGCTTCGTCCATCTTTAGTAATTCTACTTCCCAAATAACAAAATTCTTCTACCTCTATAATCTTTTCTCCTCCTATTTTCACATTCAGTGGTCCATCTTTGTTATTTCTACTACATTTCATTACTTTTGTTTTGTTCTTGTTTATTTTCATGCGATAGTTCTTGTGTAGGACTTCATCTATGCCGTTCATTGTTTCTTCTAAACCCTTTTTACTCTCGGCTAGAATTACTATATCATCAGCAAATCGTAGCATCTTTATCTTTTCACCTTGTACTGTTACTCCGAATCTAAATTGTTCTTTAACATCGTTAACTGATAGTTCCATGTAAAGATTAAAAAGTAACGGAGATAGGGAACATCCTTGTCGGACTCCCTTTCTTATTACGGCTTCTTTCTTATGTTCTTCAATTATTACTGTTGCTGTTTGGTTCCTGTACATGTTAGCAGTTGTTCTTCTATCTCTGTATTTGAACCCTAATTTTTTTTTAAATCCTGAACATTTTATTCCAGTCTACGTTATCGAATGCCTTTTCTAGGTCTATAAACGCCAGGTATGTTGGTTTGTTTTTCTTTAATCTTCCTTCTACTATTAATCTGAGGCCTAAAATTGCTTCCCTTGTCCCTATACTTTTCCTGAAACCAAATTGGTCTTCTCCTAACACTTCTTCCACTCTCCCCTCAATTCTTCTGTATAGAATTCTAGTTAAGATTTTTGATGCATGACTAGTTAAACTAATTGTTCTGTATTCTTCACATTTATCTGCCCCTGCTTTCTTTGGTATCATGACTATAACACTTTTTAGAAGTCTGAAATAAGACAAAATAAAAAACTTAAACTAAAACGTTAAATTCAAAAATATACAACTACCGTATTAAAAAGAAAATCTCAAGAACACTATTAAAAATTAGTAAAACTTTAATAGATTGGAAAAATAATATTACTTCTAAAAGGATTCTTGTAAAACAATATATTTAATAGGAATTAATCGCTAACATCACACAGAAATAAACTGATAAATAAAAATGTTTAGTTACACATAAAATAAAATTAAAGCTTTTATTAAATACACTGATCTTTAAATAAATAAAAATTTGAAATCCATTCGAAACCTAAGCTGTTGAAGGTATAATTACATCTGTGTATAATATTCTTTTTATAACGGCAAGCATTCTTAAAGATAGTTGTAAAATATTGAACGTAAACAATTAAAATTTTGAACTGCGTTAATTTACATTGCCTTTCTAACTAGATACACAAAAATGTTGGTGGTTATTTGCTAGCCTTCTAGAGGATTAGCGCTTTAGTCATTAAATAGAGTTTTCTAATCATATTGAAATAAATGTCCTTCATAAATCGCATTTCCTTTACAAAATAGAATTCTACATATCGTATTATATTAATCTTTTTTTTCTGTAAAAAGGCTTTTTAATTATCTCGTAGTAATTAATAATTTATGCTGAATTAAGCCGTTATTACTAATATTTTTATACAGTGGTAGTACAAAATTGTATAATAAATATTTTTATTTTAAAGATGTATTTTTTTTAAGAAGATATAAAACCTGTTATCTATAACTTCTACGTAAAATAAACAACATTCCGTTAAAATTTGATAACGATTTCACTGTGTGTAACAGCATATAACTCGATGAATTAACCAATCAAATTGGAAATATTCGTTATTGTAAGCCCTATAATTCCTGTGCTGTCAACCGCGAATATGATTTGAAAATGCTTTAAGCTTATTTAGCGAATGCGAATCGTATATTTTAGGAAAGAGATCGAGTTTAGTTGATATTAGTACAAAAATCCCTTTTAAAATTGCTCACTCAGTTTTATGGCAATTACGCCTACCATTTTTATATAAACTATATTCATTTCATTACGACTACTCGGAAAAATGTCTATTTGTTTTATTCTACGAAGGGTCTCTTTATAGGGAGTTTAATGTACTGAAATAATTATAGTGACTTAAGAAAAACAAACAACGTAATAAATATTGTTTGATTTTTATACTTTCTATTCATGTAGGAATGAAGTAAATTTATTAAATTAATGAATAGACATACGTAAATAGTAGGCTTACGCGTTTAAAAATTAAAAAAAAATATCACTTTTGATTTTTTTTCTTAATTGTTACAGTAATTTGTTGAAAAAACGCTGTATGTTTTTTGATGGTTATTTTTGTGTATTATCAGCTAATTAGCTAATAAGAAAAAAATAATAAATTTCAATTAAAAAAGGCAGAGTGAGTTTTATATATAACGTTCATATAAACTGATTTATCTTATGGAAGCAGTCGCGCGTGAATATTCGCATTTATATATTAAATTTTACTATACACAAATAAACTCACATATAGATTGCCTGTACACATTTATAACTATTGGTATATCGAAGTACTAACCGCTAAACTAATAACTAAAATAAAGCAAAAAAAAGTTGAAAATTTCTGATTGTATATGAGGATAAATTCATTTGGTACAACTGGTGAAAATTTGGTTAAGAGAAACCGAAATGGAATATTTTTATCTCATTGCACAAGAAGAGTAAGGTATTAAACATATTTTTATGTATGTGTGTTTGTATGGGTGTATTTGAAAAGGGTGCACCAATTTCTATCAAATGCTTTACAAATAATAAACTGGAATAGAAAATAAAAAGATTTCAGTAATATAATTAGTTTTTAATGTTATATTACTGAAATTTCACTGTAATCTAGTAAGTTAATTTCTTTATTACTTTTTTTTAATTCATCATTATTTAATCTGTTTAATGGCTATAGTCCAGCTATCATCAAAGCTTGTTTAAAAAGAATTTAATAACTTCCAACAACTTTAAAATAAAGCTATAATATTATTAGGATACATTGTACTTTTTTTTAGCTTAAATGCAGCACAAATGGTTTTATCTTATTGTACTTGGTCTTATGTGGCTATTTTATATATTTTATCGGGTATTTTAAGCTCCGGATAATTTTGTTAATAACTTAATTACATATAATTCCATACTGTGCCAATAAGGGTTTGTTTGTACCTTCCTATTCGTCGGGAATGAACGAGAAATTTTTATTAAAGGATTTCCACAATTTTACAAATAGAATTTTTAACAGCAATTTTTTAACTAAATTATTGCATAACACAAGTGATATAAAATAATTTATTTGGTTAATTTTAATATTTAAAACATAAAAAAATTGTTTGTTTCAATGGAAAATTTTGAATAACATATTTATAGGTGTCCACAGAACTCTTTTAAGGAATTTATCAAAACTGGTCAGCTAAAGATTTCATGATTATTTATTTTTTTAATTTATAACATAAATTTTTTTATGTAAATTTTTACAGATATATGTATCAGCGTCTTTGAATACTTAAAAAAACACCTTAGACAAAATTTTAAGCATTTTTATATTTTAAATGTTACCTATGTTTTGTTAAAAAAGGAACCTATACGCACATGTTTAATTTTTTGAATCTAATTAAACGTAGATTATTTAATTTGATTTAAATTTAATTTATTTGTAATGACAGTGGATTTTTCCAGACCAATAACACTGAAAAAAAGAATAATTTAAATTGTATAAAAGATTATATTTATTAATTTTATGTATTATTAAACGTCTTTATTTACTTTACTAACAGAGACCCGGTAATGCTTCGCTATTTGTAGATTTGAGTATATATATATATATATATATATATAGATTAAATGAACACACAATTGAAAGTTTGATAAAATATTAACAAAATGAACATTACGGAACTTCACAAAATTTAACCTTTCCCTCTTTCTATTATACTCTTCCCCTTTCCCCTTTCCCTTATACCTTTCTTCACGTTTCCTATTCTACAGCATCACCCTCTGAACTAGCTAACAGAGTTTGCTGAAGCAGAAACCCCGCGCCTAGCCCAATTACAATACAATGCTTGCGACTGTAAATGCCTCAAACATCGAGCAAGTAACGAGTCAAATTCAATCCCAAACTCAGACCACTCAAAAATTTGTTATACGTAACAACGAAATGAAATTCAGACCTACATTCCATTACCCACTACAAAATACAACAATTAACCGATTTAAGAAAAATGGATTCTCTTGTAGTCTGGCCTACAAGAGAGTCGAGGACAGACCTCTTACTCCCATGGGTGCAGTTCATTCAGCGTTAATGGTTATCACGTGGGAAAGTTTTGCAAGTGTTTATGAATTAAGAGATGAAATCGCCATTTTACTAGAAGAGAAAAACCGACCAGAAGCTGAGAAGTTTCGAGATTGTGATGGAATTGAGCTCTTTGGTCGATATTTTAGAGAAATTAAATGCCTTGAATCTTCAACTTCAAGGAGAAAATACACATATGTTGGATACGAGTTAAAGTTAATCCTTTTTGTAGAAAAGTGGAATTATGGAGCAGAAATTTAAAGCAAAAAAACTAGAAATCTTCGCAAATGTGGATGAAGGTGTTAAAACTTACAAGATTGAAAAACATGTAAAAGTTGTTTTTATAACCATTGAATCATTTAGCCATGCTGGCATAGAATTTTAAGCATTATTTTCATGCTGACGACAACTTGGTAGCAAGTTACGAATGGGTTAGCGATCATTTCAACATACTCTCGAAAAGCTCTCAACTGCCGAAGAATAAATCTTCATAGACTTCACGGCACGTGACAAAATCAAAAGACAATTTATTAATAAATCACTCTTTGAATTTTAGGCAGGGGTGGGTGATAAGCATTCTGTAATGAAAATAAGAACATTTCGAATACTATTACCATTTTCAACGTCCTACCTTTGCAAAACCGGATTTTTCTGGGGTAGCTGCTCTGAAGAAAAAATATAGATCTCACCTAAATATAGAAAAGAGTATCTATTTCTAATATTAAACCTTCCTTCGAAAAACTTTGCTCTGCAAGACAGGCTCATGGGAGTCACTAATAATTATTAAACTTATTTTTAATTTAGTATTGAAAGTTAATTATTAAAGAAATTGTGCAGTATTGATACAATCCTTTTTATAAGTATATTAATTATATCAGTTTAAATGTGCATTTTATTATTTATTGTCAAAATGTTTTTTGTTTTGCTTTCCTTTCAGTTAATTAATAATTTTTTAAAAATATTTTCTTCTGGATATGCTCGTGCTCCCTATTTAGTATTAACACGTCCCCCCTAGGGGGAGGGGAAATTAAATAAATATAAAATAACTTTTCAAAGCGAATCTCAAACCTAATTTTTTTTTCGTTATTATACAGTCACATATTTAGAAACAATTAAACATGAAATTTATCTGTAATAACTGCAATCAGATTAAAAATAAGATACCTATAGGTAATAATATATTAAATATAATGTATATTAATGTTTAATTATAATGTATAAATAAATTAAAGTGCAAATTTAATGAGATACATCATTGAAAATTCCCTTAAAAGACGATTTATAAAAGACCACATACTAAAAGTTTAAAAAAAAAGTTATTGTAAAACCTACTTAATAAAATAGCCCTTTCAGTAATGAAAATTATTCCATTAAAAGGATTACTCCAATAACCCGAAGTCTACGTACTAGAGCCTACTCGTCACTAGTACCAAGATACAGAACGTATTGCTTTAATATTAAATAAATTATTTTAAATATTAGCACAATCATTAACATTAATTTGCATGAACATTACAGCAGCAGAGTGCATAAATTAAAATTACTAGACTTAAATTTTTGTACTTCAGTGATGGGAATAAATCAAAAGACAAGCACTTCATAATCCTTTGTACAACATTAACATTACAGTGATTGTATCTTTTCTTTGCTAAATTACAGTACTACTTTTTAAAAATTCTAAATCATCTAAAAAAGTTAAATTCGTATTCAATTTTAATTAAGAAATTTAATGAAACTTTCAAAACGTAATAACAAATTATTTTAATTGAAATTAGGTAATGTACCTACTTTTTAAAGTAATTAACAGTTTTTTTTTTTTGTTTTTTCATATAAAAGGAAATTATTGTAAAAATTTATGTTTTTGTAAACCAATCTGAAATTTTTTATAGTCACTTTTTATAATAAACAAAAGATGAAATTTCAATTTAATTGAGGCTTAAGCTCATACTAAAATTTAAGATCTGGATTTATCCTAGGTTCTAAGCATTAACAAACATCTCACAATCGTCAATCGTTACCGTTGATTGAATTAATTAAATCATTATAATCAAATGATCACAGACAGCTGAGTTTATTGCACATTTATCCCTTCAACTTTCCATCTAGATATTTTATTTTTCACAATTTATGCAAAAACTTCTACTGCGATGTTACATTTCACTTTCCAAATGCGGAAAAATTTCTGAAAATTTGGGCTTAATTATCAAAGCGATCATTCGTATTCATTTTGAAGAGATATCTGGCTTCTCTTTCTGGCACTTTTTAAAAAAATACAATTGTTTCTTATGTGATGTAAAAAATCTGATGTGGACAATATGACTTCCTTATACGCCTATTAAATTACATTTACATATTTTTTTAAAATGAAAAGTACATTAAAAATTTTATTTCATTAAAAACTTATATTTTTTATTTTTTTGATATTGAATTATTTATTGTAATTTTTTTCTCAAGCAGAGTTTGATAACTATTATAAATTAATATATTAAAATTAAAAAAAAAATTAAAAAAAAGATGTAATTATTTTAAGTAAAAGTAGATGTTTTATCAATAACTTTTTACAAAAATTACTTGTTTAACAACTGATTTTCTAAGTCGACGGTTCTGAGGTTCAAATCGTACTAAAAATTATTTGCTTTTATACAGATTTGAATACTACATACTGGATACAGGTGTACTTTGGTGGTTGGGGTTCAATTATCCATACATCTCAGGAATGGTCGACCTGAGTTTATACAAGACTACACTTCATTTACATATCGTACATTATGATCATCTCATTGGGCCAGGGCAGGGATTGGTTATTTTTCAATAGTTGAATAGATTGTAACTTACATATAGGAAAATAACAATAAAGATTTTAAATAGAATTCTAGTTATGTTCTATCGACAAAATAAATTATTCAGAAAAAAAAAGTTAAATATTCCATTTCATATAAAACTAAGGATTTAATAGATTTTAACCATGCAATTAAATATATTCACAATTTACCATTTATTAAAACAAAAACTTTCTTTACTCAAAAACATCGATTAATAAACATTATAAAGGACAATTACTCTATGAATACAAATAATATTTCATAACTGTAGAATTAAACTTTTCAAAATACAAAACATTACGTCGGGGTGGCATTTTGCTTTTACTTTCCTATTATCGTTCTCCATTATTCAATATAAATTCAGAACAAGAGGTACTTGTAATCCTTCAGAAGAAAACCACTTTATAGAATTTCGTATTTGCTTTCTTCATTATGTGGAAGTCACAGAAAGCATTGCGAATTCATTCAACTTTATACTGTACAACAAACAATGAGGACAATTTAGCGAATGTGTAATCCAGTAAAATAATAAATTTATTAATTTGAACATTTTCCTAATTAATTACAAGAACAAAACTTTATGTAGCAGATTATTTTTTAATTCAAACTTAGGCAAAACATTTAAGATAAATAAATTTCCAAATAAATGTACTCATAGTTATTATCTGATTACTTAAGAAGGATAATTTAGATTGTTTATTTTTACAATTTATATCCGGAATTAATTCAAGCATTTATTAACAAACAAATGCTTCAAAAAAAATTCTACTAAACCGCCTGAGTGAATAAAGATTTGAAAAATTAAACTGTACTTTAAAAACCGAAATATTATTTAAAACAAACTTGTTTTTAAATTAATCTTGCGGAAAATCAAACAAAAGTTCTTCAAAAGATATTTAAAAATAAGTAATGTATAACCGAATAACAAAACGGTATTGATGTAGTAGGCGATCTACCACTGAAGTAATGCCTTACGGTGATTCCGAAGGCTAAACTGAAAAAGAAGAGATGGCGCTACTGAAACGCTGTATTGAAATAAGAAAATAAATAAATAAAATTATAAATATAAATTAACCATACTTAACCTGCGCTCGCATAGCTCCCTATCCTATAATATAGCGTTTCAGTGGTGCCAATTATTAACTAACTACAGCGGTAGATCGCATATTACATAATTACCAATAAGACTACGTTTTAAAAGTGATTATAAATGATAGAGAAAAGAATAGGTGACAGTTGAAATGATGAAATTATAATTTCTAAAAAATTATATAAATTAACATTAATTTAAAGAATTAAATTAATTATTTTTAAGATATTGGATTTCTTATCTTTATCCTGAATTTCTAAACTATAAAAAACAATTAAGAAAATTCATTAAAATAGACTCCCCTTTTGGGAATAGACTGAATCTCCACCAAGAACTATATAAATAAGAATGAAAAAACACAAGAAAATGACAAACGGGAGTTATTTACCATAATGGTTAAGCTTCATAAGAAACGTCGTGACTTTTCTTTCATTAAAAAAAAAAAAATACACTAACATCATAACCGGTAATACCACTTTGGTAACATTTTTCTTTACACAAAAGATAATTTCCCTACTAAATATTCATTAGTTGATACGTTTACATACTTTTACTCATCGCGTAAAATAAACCGCTATTTTTTCTTCGACAGCAAGCAAACGTACGTTTCGTCAGATGGTGTAGGCTACATGTTTTAATCTTCTTCTTCTCATCAAGAAATATGAAACCTCCATTTTTTAGTCTATTTATTTTTTCTTTTTCCTGTTTAGCCTCCGGTAACTACCGTTTAGATAATTCTTCAGAGGATGAATGAGGATGATGTGTATGAGTGTAGGTGAAGTGTAGTCTTGTACATTCTCAGTTCGACCATTCCTGAGATGTGTGGTTAATTGAAACCCAACCACTAAAGAACACCATTTTTTAGTCTATATTTCTTCTGGGGCCTTGCGCCATCAAAAGAAATATAGACTGAAATATACTATAGTTATACTTTATTTTATTTATTTTTTTAAATTTTATGTCTTTGGTTAAAAAGCTTAATTGGATTCAGAAGCTTTTAAAAAAAATTGTTTCATAAATTATAGATATAAATGTAATAGAATACCGATATAATTCGAACGTAATAATGATAATGAATAAAAATTATTACTTATTAATGAATAATTATTAAAAAAAGAATAATATAATAATAATAAAGGTAATTATATTTTTTGCGCATTTTTATGATGAAGAGTAAGTAAACACTGTATAAAATTGTAGCTGAATTGTGATCAGCTGGTTTATGAAAAGGTAATTTCCAGTTAAAAAGAAATAAGTAGTAAATAATAAAAATTAATGAATTCTTTTTTTCCCGAAAAACGGTGTTTTCGTCTTTAAAGACGGTTTTGTTGTTGACCATCAACGACGGTCATTGCTTGCCAACTACAATCTAAAGATAATCTTTAAGTATTGTATTGAAATTTTTAATAACCTGATATAGAATCACTGTTTATATATAAAGTTGTTTATTGAAGACAACGAGGGTCACTGCTGGGACTGCCGTTTAAAGGTAAATTTTATGTAGTTTATTGAATGTTTTATTAAACTGATTTAAAAACATAGTTTTTTATTTTATATCATCAAAACATCATGACAAAGTGATGAAAGGTATAAAAAAAAACTGATATCACAAACAAAAAAAATCTTTCATTGTAAAAGTGTTAGTGAATCTCTTTATTACTAAAACAGAATGATATATAAAAAAAAATGGTGAATAATACAAACCGCCCGAATAAATCTTACGATGTAAAGGATCCTTAAAAAATAACTGCTTGTCCGTATCCGAAAAAATTGATATACAAAGAAACAGAATATCATTAGCTACTTTCTAACTTTATCTAAACGCAATTCTTTGTTTCAAAGGCAGAGAAAAAATATTTAATAAATTAAGTCGTGCAAAAACTAGAAAAATACTACAAAAATTCACTCGCCACGGGGCTGTTTCAGTTAAAAATAATAAGCAGCAAAATAATGTTACTCTGAATAGATGTTGCTCTTAACGTTTGAGTAGCTTGCTGATCTTTTTTCATGTTTTTTTCTAAACCAGTTATATTTTGAAACAGTCCCATGGCGAGTGAATTTTTGTTGCGATATCGGTAATGCAAATTTATCAAAATATGTAATGTTTACATTTATCACGCGGAAAAAAATATCAAGCTACTTCTTTTGTATTTTACAATACGCTACACAGTAAAGAATAATATGAATGTACACACAATATAAAAAGAAGAATTGTACACAGTAAAGGTGAAAGAAAATCACAATATAACAGCAGTAATCGTATTTGCAGAAACCAACCCAGCGGCAGAACTACAGCACCCTATTAATATATTTTAATATTTATCAATACATATTCAAATTACACTAGTCTACACAATATTCGGAACAGATAGATATGAGTGTTTTATATAGTATTTTTTATGCCGAAAAATTAATCAAAAGTTATCTAAACACACTGAACTACGATAGTTTAAAAATTCCTATTATGACATTTCTGACTCATAATAGAAATTATCTGTTATTTTGTGCACTAAATATGCCTGATATGAAAAGTGTGACTAATTTCAGAGTAAAGAAAACCTGCATGAAATATATGATAGCATCCCAAACACAAACTACTAGAATAGTATCTCTTTTTACAAACATCTAGTCTCTTAGTGCAGAAAAATCATTGGTTCTTAAACTTATGTGCGGTAAATTTTATATTTTAGAAACAAAAATAAAGACTTGATGAAATATTTCACTATGAAAGATCGGCTAAATTTCCGTTATGATATAGAAGATTTGATGTCTGATCTGGTTATTGTTTATAACGCTGATGATTGGTAGTTAATTGATTCGTCTTAAACAAGCTGAAAAGCAAAGCAGTGCTTTTACATTTCAAACAAGAATCCTTCTAAACCAGTAGATCATGTTCTTGGAATGAAATAAATAAATGAAAATAAGTCTATGAAAATAAGTATTTTGTAAACGGTAAATTACGATGCTCTAAGTTGTGGAGTATTTTTGGCAACCTAAAATTTATTGGTCTTTTTTTCGTTCCACGAGGTGGCTTAAAAAATACAGCCGTTTCATATGTTTGTGAGACAATCGTGCAACAAGTAACATTAATTTTCTTAAAAAGGGGACAAAAAAATATTAAGTACGGTCCTTGAGTCGACCTCAGCATATTATTTTGCCACGTTTACATATAAAATTGACGTTGAAGAATTTTTTTAAAGCACTGAATAAAAAGGGGAAGGATTTAAATATTTAACATAAAAATTTCCTTAGTAAAATGAGTATAAACTAAAAGAAGGAATATTCCTTTGACCTCAAATTCCAAAATTATTCAATGATGGAGATTCTGACTTAAAGTTTTAAATAACGTAGAGCTAGCAGTATGGAAGTCATTTAAGGATGTATTCCACGGTTTTCATGGAAATAACAAAACAGAAAACAATGATCGTTTAGTGCAAAATCCTTTGTTGAAATATAAAAATATAGGCTGCCAGATATAATTAAAATTTTTTTTTGCATTCCAATCTTGACTTTTTCTTACCAAATTTGGGTGCTGTGACTGCTGAGTAGGGAGAACGCTTCCAACAGAGTATACTGCAAATTGAGTAGCGTTACCGAGATAGTTGACACGAATCGATGATAAGCGACTATTGCTGGTTTTTACGAAGAGTAGACTCCACCGTACACAAAAGAAATAGTTTTAGTTCACGGACTCCAGTTATCAAAAATGTTAGGTACGTTTTATTTCTTATATTTATATTCTACAAAGTTTTTTTTTTATTTAATAAGCAAAATAAAACATGATTGTTGGGAAAAACATATGTATAAAACATACTACAAAAATGTATTATACCTAATAATACATTTTTGATCGCTTTCAAACTTTCATATTATTTTGCAATTTCTGAAGAGTATAAAAAAAGATGTGAAAGGTGACGTAGAAAAATTTACTTCATTTTCAGATTCGACGGAAAATAAAGAATAAAATCCTCTTATTAATATTTTTGTCGTGAAATTTTTTTTCCAATAAGTGGACCATGTATTTATTATTTATCTGGTTAAGCCGTTTTACCGGTTGACAGCATGCATGATTTGACAAAGTGGATTATAAACTAGTGGAATAATTTGTCACTATCACGCCTATCAACCATCGAAATATTTCGAAGTAAACGTCATAGACATAAGATATGCATAGAGCACTGAATTTTACCTACTGTTCTTTTACTGAAACCATTGTGTAATTGTGTTTATAGATTTTACGTAACCATATATTTCACTCCCATATATATATATATATATATATATATACTAGCAGACCCGGCAATGCTTCGATATTTTTGTAGTATTTTTCTAGTTTTTGCACGACTTAATTTATTAAATATTTTTTCTCTGCCTTTGAAACAAAGAATTGCGTTTTAGAAAAAGTTAGAAAGTAGCTAATGATATTCTGTTTCTTTGTATATCAATTTTTTCGGATACGGGCAAGCAATTATTTTTTAAGGATCCTTTACATTGTAAGAGTTATTCGGGCGGTTTGTATTATTCACCATTTTTTTTTTTATATCATTCTGTTTTTGTAATAAAGAGATTCACTAATACTTTTACAATGAAAGATTTTTTTGGTTTGTGATAAGTTTTTTTTTTATACCTTTCATCACTTTGTCATAATGTTTTGATGACATGAAATAAATAAAAAACAATGTTTATAAATAAGTTTAATAAAATATTCAATATACTACATAAAAATTACCTTTAAACTGCAGTCCCAACAATGACCCTCGTTGTCTTCAATAAAGAACTTTATATATAAACAGTGTTTCTATATCAGGTTTTAAAAATTTCAATACAATACTTAAAGATTACCATTATTTTGTAGTTGGCAAGCAATGACCGTCGTAGACGGTCAGCAACAAAACCGTCTTCAAAAACGAATTCATCGTTTTCTGGGCAAAAAAGAATTCATTAATTTTTATTATTTACTACTTTTTAACTGGAAATTACCTTTTCATAAACCAGCTGATCATAATTCAGCTACAATTTTACAGTGTTTACCCTTCATCATAATAATGCAGAAAAATATAACTCTTTATTATTTTATTCTTTTTTAAATAATTATTCATTAATAAGTAATAATTGTTATTCATTATCATTATTTTATTTATTCATTCTCATTATTACGTTCGACTTATATCGGTATTCTATTACATTTATATCATTTATAATTTATTTATTATTTATTTATAATTTATGAAACAGTTTTTACATAACCATTTGATACAATTCTAGTATTTTCTGAATCCAATTAAGCTTTTTAACCAAAAATATAAAATTAAAAAAAATAGTATAACTATAGTATAGCTTACGCCATCAGAAGAAATATAGACTGAAAATTTCATATTTTTTGATGAGAAGAAGAAGAGTAAAACATGTAGCTTGCACCATCTGACGAAACATAGACGAAACGTTCGTTTGCTTGATGTCGAAGAAAAATTAGCGGTTTCATTTTACGCGATGAGTAAAAGTATGTAAATGTATCAATTAATGAATATTTAGTAGGGAAATTAACTTTTTTGTAAAGAAAAATGTTATCAAAGTGGTATTACCGGTTATGATGTTAGTTTATTATTTTTTTTAATGAAAGTAAAGACACGACGTTTCTTAAGAAGTTTAACCATTATTGTAAATAACTCCAGTTTGTAATTTTCTTGTGTTTTTTCATTCTTATTTATAGGAGGTTCAGTCTATTCCAAAAAAGAGTCTTGATAAATATTGTTTATTTTAATGAATTTTCTTAATGGTTTTTTATAGTTTAAAAATTCAGGATAAAGATAAGAAATCCAAGAATTTTCAGTGATTTTCTTTAAATTAATGTTAATTTATATTAATTTTTTATAATTTCAACATTTCACCTATCACCAATTCTTTTCTCTATAATTTATAATCACTTTTAAAACGTAGTCTTATTGATATTAATGTAGTAGGCGATCTACCGCTGTACTTAGTTAATAATTGGCACCACTGAAACGCTATATTATAGGTTAGGGAGCTAAGCGAGTAAAGGTTAAGTATGGTTAGTTTATATTTATAATTTTATTTATTTTCTTATTTCAATACAGCGTCTCAGTGGCGCCATCTCTTCTTTTTCAGTTTAAGCTCCGGAATCACCGTAAGGCATTACTTCAGTCAGTGGTGGTGCCTACTACATTAATACCGTTTTGTTATTCGGTTATATATTACTATTTTTTAAATATCTTTTAAAGATATTTAAAAATACCGATAATTAATACCCGCAAAATTAATTTAATTAATTAATTTAAAATAACGGCTTTTAAAGTACAGTTTCATTTTTTCAAATCTTTATTCACTCAGGCAGTTTAGTAGAATTTTTTTTTTGGATCAGTTCTTTGTAAATAAATGCTTGAATTAATTCCGGATGTAAATTGTACAAATAAATATTTTATCTAAATTATCCTTCTTCTTACGTAATCAGATAATAACTATGAGTACATGTATTTGGAAATTTATTTATCTTAAATGTTTTGCCTAAGTTTGAATTAAAAAAAATCTGCTACATAAAGTTTTGTTCTTGTAATTAATTAGCAAAATGTTAAAATTAGAAAAAAGGAAACCTTTTTTCTCTAGAACGCTAAAAATTAAACCCATCGAAAGAGCGAGAATTTATAAATTGATTTTTAACGAAAATAACTGCAATTAAAAACATAAGGCAATATAAAAGAAAAATTAAAACTACAATAAAGGAGCATTTGGCTCATTATAAATCCAAAAGATTAGAGAACTGGAAACAAAAGTTTTTAATATTAGTAATAAACAGGAATAAGATATTTAGGAAACTTATTTTATCAATAATGATGCAGAAACTTCATTGTGGAAAAATGATTGGAAAAATGGACCAATATCAATATTGGTCCATTTTTACCAACTGATTACCAACTGATTGGAAAGAACAGCATCTCTTAGATTTTGTCCATAAAGGGATAAACATTTGATTATTGGTTTATTCATTCTCTGTTTATCTTTCATAAGTTTTACTTACCTAACCTACAAAAAATGTGTCCATTAAGACATGGAGAGCATTGTAAGTTGAGGTTTAATGGCTTCAATATTTTTAACTAAGTTTATATTTTCTAGTGGGATTGCTTACAACAGTTTTTTGTAATTTTTTTAATATTACTTTTTATCCTTAATCTAAAGTCTCAGCTAAAAAGTCTACTGACAACTGATAATTATTGTCTACTGATAATTATTGTTTAACAATCCAAAATGATAATAAAGATTTAAATTTTAAATGACTGTTTTTTGTAAGCTGTGTTTCCCAATATATTTGAATAATCGCTTATCAAAGCTCTTGATATTTACGAATGTTAGTGTTAAACTGTAATGGAAGGGAAAAAGCTCTAATGATCAGTTATTTTTTCTGTCCTCTATCGTCAACATTTGTTTCTTCCAAAGACGCAATAGGTTTCTTGCGCACGTACGATTAAATAGCAAATAACTAAAATTATTTTTATATGATAATCAGCAGCATGTTCACTACAATAAATATACTCTCACCTCGTTACTACTTTTTATTAATTAAGAAGCATTTGTATTAAGAAGCATTTAGTCGATTATAAAAAGAAATTATGCAGCAGAAGATGTATAATTTTTGTTTCCCATTACTCGTGATTTAATAATAAAATTCCACTTAATCATTTTAAAATATCTGAAAAAATGACAAATTGTATCCACCATTGAGACACTGAATAAAATAAAATAAAATTACTTTTATCATTATTAGTGCCCTTAAAAATATGCTGACGTAGTGTCAGTTCTAGTACTTTGAAGTGCAGTGGTATAAAGCTCTAAAGATTGATAACGGATTCTGTCCTACTTTACTTACAGCAACCCATCGCATCACATCAACCCTTCCTTCCTAACCTATCTCCATTATACAACCCACCAAGTAGCTTCTTATCCATTTACCCAGCCACCCATTCATCCATTCCCCTTCACGGTTTGCTAACAGGACGTCTAGCGAGGTACAAGAAGGAATAGTAAGCGTATACGTAGTCACTGCCTGCCTGTGTTTCACTAATGAATCTCTCATTCCATTTACGCCGAAGAAGAGTATCGCTACAATCCTCGTTCACCTTACGTAAGTACGTTAACGATATTCAAATTATTCATATAAGTTACAGGAACGATCCGTAACTAATGCGACTTCAATTGTTAACGATTACGTGACCGATATCGTATAATAACCGATTTTAAAATAACTAATTAAAAAGGTTTTTAAATAAAATTATATAAAACTGTACTATAATAATTAAAACGTACTGATAAATCAAACTAGCTCAGATTGTTAACTCTTTTTCTAAAAATTGCATGAGAAAGATTATAATAATTGACAATTCTTTAAAATTGAAATATTATATCAGGTTTTGGAAAAATTAAAAAAAAGGACATAAAAATATAATCTGTAAAATTATTGCTAAATTAAAAAAATCTTTTTTAAAAATTAGGCTATCTTTTATTTTTATATTCATCGATCTGATCTCTTACAAATATTAAATATTGATGTGTGTGTGTGTGTGTGTGTGTGTGTGTGTGTGTGTGTGTGTGTGTGTGGTGTGTGTACATAAAAATTATATCTTCAATATTCATAAAACAATTTGTCCTGACTGATTCATCTAAGCCCAACAAAATCTACTGAAGATAAATTAATGGAAATTTGTATACATGTTCTTACGGTTTAAGTAACACAAAGAAAGGATTTATTGAAGTTGTAAGTTTAAAGGGTTAAAATGGAGTAACACTGAATTTTTTTTTTTGATATCTGTAACAAATTAAGATATCATCTTGATTTTTGGTGTGAGTAATCTTTATGTTAATATCTAAAATCTAATTTGCAGATTTTTCGAAATTTGACCTTGAAGGGATGAAGAAAGGTAAAGAAAATCTGTACAATAATTGCAAATTTTTCCCCATTTCCGACAATATTAAACGAGATATTCACTATTTTTGGGTTTTCAAATGCGCGGCGGCTCACCAGCCGCCACCACTATAATTGTTACTACGAACGATGCGACCGGCTGCAACTGCCCCGGTTACTTGACTAAAAACCATGAAGTGTAATAATATACACACATTATATATTATAATATAATATATATATACTTCGTTTCTTTTTTTCAGAAACGTAGTGTCACCTCCTAATGACCTTTGTCAGTTTAAAAAACGGGAAAAATACATTTTTACCTATACGAAGGATTGGTAACCCGCTATAACTGCTATTTATAGGATGAAGTTTGACTATTTTAAAATTCGCGTTTCTCAGATCACTCAAAACTCGGGTCCGAGTTTTTGAGTGATCAAAATTAACATTTTACCCCGTTTTTTTTGTTTTTTTTTTTATATTCTGGATCAGCCTCTTAAGTTTGGCTAAACTTGCCGGTAACCGTGCATTTTTAAATCTAAAATGAACAACCAATTTTAAAAGCAGTTTTGGAGAAAAACCCAATCTGCGGCAATATTTTCTTAAAAAAACTTTGCACACCGTAAATTGTTTATGCTTTACTTGCTTGGTTCGTTGGTTGGTAGACTAATTAAAATGTATCTTTTTACAGAAATATCCATGCAGCGTATGCAGGTTTATTAAATCAGGACTTTATCATTTGCATCCTTTTTTATATGGCGTGGACCTCCTTCTTGTAAAATCTTTCGATTATGGCCAGGATCTATTAATAATAGCAGATTAGTAGAAGAGAATATTAAGGATTCAATAATACTAAAATAAAATTAACCCGGCCTAGCCTCTAACTGTCGACCTTTCATATGGGAAGCAAGGAATAATACACCACATCACTTTTTAAGATTGCATACAGTAATGTTAGTGTTGCTATAAATAAATTTTTATAATATTCTTGCTCTGGGACGAATGATGAGTGAGAAAATTGGTAATGTATATATAGTTTTTATCTTTCTACCAATTTTTACTTTTCCAAAAAATAATGACTGGATAAATAGACTTTTCTTAATTAACATTTCCGGGTTTAATACTATAATTATTCTTATTTTTATGATGTTGCCGTAACTGAGGGAAAACTAATGACAGATTTTATAATTTTATGAATATTTTTAGCTCAATCGATGTAGAATCTTAGCGACAGATTGCTGATATCTATTCCGTTACACAGAAACAACACTAACAAAAGAAAAAAAGTTGAAATTTCATTTGTCCTAAAAAATATTTTTTTTTTAAATTCAAATACTATGGTATATAATATTATTTTCCCAGCAAATATAGCTAGAATAGATATATTATAGGGAAAAGTACGGTGATCATGTCAAAAATGGGTATTCGGTTTTTTGAGAACCTTTACGTTGTAGAATCCAAGTAGTTCATCAAAATCAAAAAAACACATGCGTGTGCGTTATCTTACGTGGTCTTATACTTCAAGACTGACTGAACCGTTTTTCTTCAAATTTGGCTGAAACAAATATATTGGGTTTTGATCAAATTAAGATTTTTTTCAAAATTCCTTAAGGTTGTGAATGGATACAACGAAAAAATCAATTTTGATTTTCTTCAGAGGCATTTTAGGGAAATCCTTATTAAATAAAATTCCTTCTTAATGCATATATAAATGATTCTATTTTTTTAAATGGAACCCATACTTCTTACATTTGAAATACATATTTTTTTGTTCTTTTGTTCTATCTCCCTTCAGATAAAATATTTTTCAACATTTTTTGCAGTAATAATTCATATGTAGAGCTATCAAGAAATGTTTACAATTTTTCTTTTTTTACTTCCTTAATTGTAAAGGAAGAAAACTAACTAATCGCGAAAAATTTTGGTTTTGTGATTTCAACTGAAATATTCATTTTGACCATCTCTGAATCCATTTTTACTAGTTTCGGTGTGATACGTAAGTACGTACATATGTATCTCGCATAACTCGATTAGCCGTAGTCTCGAACGGATTAGCCGTAGGATGTTGAAATTTTGGATTTAGGACTGTTGTAATATCTAGTTGTGCACCTTCATATTTGATTGCAATCGACTGAATAAAAAATGTACAAAAAAGACCAAAATCAAAAAACACTTAGATTTTGGACTTTTTCTTAACTCCAGTAAGAACCCCTCATTGAGAGCTTTTCAACAATATAAGTGGTACTTAATTAATTGGTTCCAGAATTATAGCCAAATGAAATTTTATTTAATTAATGAAATATTTGGATCTTAAGGGGGAATTTACATCGGTTCGAATCCAACTTAATTAACTTTTCTTTTTTTATGAAAAGTACATAAAATTTTATTTTACTAATAACTTTTTTTATTTTTTTTTATTTTTATTATAGAGTTATTTTTTATTTATTTTTTTTACAATCGGAGGTTATTATTAATAAAACAATAAAATTAATTTAAAAAAAAAAGTTGAAAAGAAGAATGCACTGGTGCTGAGGAGGTGATTTAAGTCTTTTGTTTAATTATTTGATTAATTAATAATTAATTATTAACCTCTGATTATAAATAAATTTTTACGATAAATAATAATTCAATAGCAATAAAAAAAATATCAGAAATTTATTAATGAAATACAATTTTATGTACTTTTAATTAAAAAAAAATATGTGTATGTAATTTTATAGGCGTACAAGGAAGTCATATGGCGTCCACATCTGATTTTTTAATTTAAATATATTGATTTATTAATAAATATTAACCCGTGATTGTAAAAAAACTTAAATTCAATAATAAAAAAAAAAAAAAAAATGAAAAAATATCAGAAGTTGTTGGTGAAATAAAATTTTATGTACTTTTAACAATGCGTATGTGTAATTTAACAGGCATTATTACATACGTGTATATGTAATAGATTTGGTGACCAGAATCATCAAATCTAATTTCAGATTCACCAAATCGCTCCTTGATATAATGTTTCTGATCTTAAATTGTGTACACGTTCTACAGTTTTCAAATTTTCTCTCTCTTTATATTCATCATCCTTCATCATCCTCTTTTAAAATTTTTATTTTTTCCTTGATCTTTTAAGTTTTCTTTCTATTTATATTTATCATCTTCTCTTAACGTTTTTATTCTTTCTTTGTTTGCAACATTTTCTTCCTGTTTATTTTTATTTTTTTTTATTTGCAACATTTTCTTTCTTTATATTTTTTCTTTGGTTTTAACATTTTCTGATCTAATAATACGAGTAATAAAGAGACTTTTACTGTATCCTAATATTTCATGTAAAATTGTTGAATTAATAATTGTATAAATAACTGATGTTAATAAAAACTTATATTTTTAGCAATTGTGCAACTGTCCACTTTATTAAAGAACTGGAGAATCATATCTGACCTTCAAATGAAATAAGTTTAAATAAAGTGCAGAAAAAAATGTGTATATGTAATTTAATAGGCGTAGAAGGAAGTTATGTGGTGTCCACATCAGATTTTTTTAATTACAGTTCCAGGACCTAAAATGCAGAAACGTTTTTGTCGATTTTTAACCTCTATTTATTTATTTTAGCCTCTATTTAAAGAGGTGTTAAATTGCGGGAAAATTTATTTAAGCAAATCTATTAAACTTATCATTATATTTCAACAGTTTTAGAAAAATCTTCTTAAAGTTTATTTCCTTGTCTAAAAATACATATATTCTTTTTTTTTGTTTTTTAGCTTTAACTCTTTATTTTTTATTATTAAAAAGGTTTTTTGTATTTTTTTTCATCACTTAAAAGGCTATTGAAATTAAAGTAGTTTTTGAACCTATATTTGTAATCGGGACCCAAAATGAGAAGAATCCTTTTCATTACTTTTATAAAAATTATACTTTATTTTTTCTGTAGTTTTAAGCGATTCTTTTTTAAATTCATTCTTTCTGTTACTTATTCTTTTACTTAATTCTTTTTTACTTATTTTTTTCCAAAATCTTCCCCAAATTTTCATGAAGCACCTAAAATCAAAAGATTTTCTTGAAATTTATTCCGCACCTGAGAAAATTATATATACTGTTTTTGTTTATTCTTGTTCTTTTGGCTATAGCTATTTAAAATTTTATTATTAATACTCGGGAAATTCTTGCAGTACTTTGCCAGTTTTTTTTTTAATATAGAAAACGTTAAATTGTTCTTGAATTCTAACTAAAAACTAACTTATTAAACAAAATGCAATCACTACTTTCCTACGGAACATTTTATTCTTAAGATATAATATAAAAAGATTTAATAATAAATTGTCAAAATTTTTAATTGTTATGGACTATATTTGAAATCGAGTTTGTTTGAAACTGTGAAATTACACTTTAATAATACTGCTAAAAATACATAATTTATATCCAATTTAATATTGAATGGTAAATGATGAGATGACAAACTGATAATTTTTAGGCTACTTCTTTTTTAATAATTAAAGTAAAATATTGACTCTATTTAGTGTTATCAGACTCTGTTCTATAAATGGCCTGCAAGTTACATGTAGTAATGAAGATATATACACTGAATGGACACAATGAGATTTCCTAAATAGTTAATTGATTAATGGAGGATAATCACTTCTCAACCCAAAGTTGAAACCACTAAATAACGTCCAATTGCATCAATTGGAATCAAAGCACTTAACTTAAAGAGGGTAGATTAAATTGCCTTATATCTCTTCAATACTCTAATTAAGTTATTACTACGTAAACGAAACGAAATTATTTATTTAAAAATGAACTTAATTTATTTCTGATTAAAAATTAAAAGTAATGATAGAATTACTGATCAATGAACCATCGCATACAACGATAGCAAAGCTAAACGGCACGTTGGATTCTAGATCAATTGATCTCAGGTTCGATTTCTGAAAACATTATTCACCATATTACCACAACCATCAAATCTTTTATATTAAGATACTTGTTTTTAAAGCTGTCCGTGGTCATATAATTTCTTACAGTTTAATAAATTTTTTTTTTCTAAACATAAAAGAATACCCCCAATATTATTTAATAGAATTAATATTTTTATTTAATTATTTAAGATTACAGTTTAATTACAGCTCAGTTAAGTTGAATAGATAATGTAATACTGATTAATTATTATATATAATAATTTTAAAAGATTTATTTATTGCAATTGACGTTTAAAAAAAATATAGATCCTAGCCCACCGGGTTGGTCTAGGGGTAACTCGGCGACATAAATCAACCGAGTTCGAAATCGACAATATTCAGGTTTAAATCCTAATAAAAGCAGTTGCTTTTATTTGAATTTGTTGCTAGATCGTGGATACCGGTAGTTATTAGGTGAGGTTTTACTTAACCAAACATCTCAGGAATGGTCGGCCGGAATTTGTTCAAAACTATACATTTACTGGTACAATTACATTACACTAATAACAAAATGTCAGGTAATGCCATGCCTGAATCCCGGTCAGGAATGGCATTTTCACACTCTTCGAAAATTTTCATTTCATCGTATCCAAGCAATACATAACAGTGGTCCCGGAGGTTAAAAAAAAAATTATAAAATTAAGTCTTTAATGACTCATTTTTGATGCGACAATAAATAAATATATTTTTTTAATATATTTGTATAGTCCTTTTAAATTAAAACAAGATTTTAATAAATAAAAACGATACGTAATTTTATTTTTATTACATATAACAGTATTCCACATACAAATAGAAAAATAGGCAAAATTAATGCAACAAACAATATATAAAAATTGATTAATTATATTGAGATAATTTTCCTAATTTTATAATAAAAATAGAACATAAGAAAAAATTAAAATTCTCATATAACTATTTATTATTATTTTATTACTGTAATTAGTTTTTAGTCCTAAAAATTCTTAACTGATAAACATAACATCTAAAACCACAAAATTATTTATAAATTTAATGAATGAATTTTTAAACTGATGTAAACTTATTATAATTAATAACTGTAATTTATAGATCACAATCAGTTTATTTATAATCTTACACACAACAACTTTTCATCTTTTTTACCGGCCGAAGTAAAAAATGGGGCCAATAAAAACAACGCTACCTACGTACAAAAGTGACTTAACGATAACAAATTGTTCGACTAATGAAAATTGAAGGATGTCCAAAGTAGGTTTTTATGATAGGTGCGAAAAGATTTATCAAATAAAATATTTTTCAATTTATAAACTCAATTTGTACCTAACTTGTAAAAAATTATATCGTAAAATATTAAGATAAAATAATTCTTTTTTTCATATAAAAAACAGTAAATATATAATTAACTCAATTACTCAGATTTCTTATATCTCGTACGATTTTAAAATTAATAATCTACAGCGTAACGACGTTTTCAAGAGATAGAGACATTTTAATCAATTTCAAACTAATCATGATTAAATATGAAATAGATATAATAAAATATTATCCCAAAAATAAAAGTATACTAAAAATTCGTATTACACTTGCCGTTTCACTACTTGTTTTCCTAAATCCCAATATTTTCACTGTAAATAGAGAATTAATTTCATTTAAAGGCACTCTTTTACTCTGCTCTTCTGGGCTGCAACCAAGTTTTGCTCAGCCCAGGAGAATGTCCTTTTTTGACTCAAACGAGCCTTCCCGCTCTCTGGCATTAAATCCGACACGGCAGGTCGACTCGCCGGTTTAGATTTTTAGATTCTCCGTTTGCCTGCCTCAAACTACCGGAGAGGGGTGAACTAGGCGTATGTCGTTCCCGGGTCCCTTCCGGGCAGCCGGGACTCGAACTGTACACTTTGTTTTATTTACTTCTGTGCCAGTCTCAAACCTCCGGGGAGGGAGAACCGGGCCCGACTATGTCGTTCCCAGGCCTCACTTAGCGGCTGGGTCAGACACTTAAAATATTATTTTCATATGATTATAATATATTTCTAACAAAACATATTTCTACTGATCCAGTAATAGAATACCAAATTGTACCGGGTGATTGAAAAAGGACTTCAAATCTTTAAAAGCATACAAAAATTCATTGAAATAAGTTACAGATTAGGTCGAGGTCTGATTTCATAGAAAAGCACATCAAATTTGAAATCCAACATTTACTTTGGTTCGATACAGAAAAGATCCATCTTGGAAAGAGATGATCTGTCTTATAGAGATGATCTTGGAGAGATCTTGGATGGAAAGAGCCTTTTTTAATACTTGTACTGATTATAAATAATTCATGGCGGAAAGCAGTGTGAAAGGTGGAACTGTTGTAGCGGATGAAATTTGGAAAATTTTCAAGGTTGTAAATCACTCGAGGTAAAGTAGAAAATCTAAATAAGTAGAGGATATTGTTATTAAATTCCATGAGTAATAGAGGAAAGCTGAGTGGAAGATAAGTAGCTGGCGGAAAATCTCAACGTTCCGAAAATTTTAAAGAAATCTAAACCGTGTAAGGTCTGTGTCCACCAATTCGTATGTGCAATCTATATAAGTGTATAACCTCGCATGCAAAAGGGCGAAAGAAAAATTGGTAGTTTTCTTTTTAAAAATCTCGATTGAAAGTGACCGGAACGCAGTTTCTAACGATGATATCTTAAAAATTACTTAATGAAAATCATTAGGGTATGTCCGCCAGTGTAGAAACACCTTTTTCGTTTATGTCTAAGCCCATTTTCTAATGGACCGAAACAAAAATGGAGGATAATAATTGAAAAAAAGGATGTGTAAAAAATAAATAAATATCAAAAACGTATAATATTGATTACGACGTAAGCAACAATATCACGCCTTTATTTTTTCACTTTCAGTATTAATCAAATAGTATTGCCAATTAAAAAATTATTTTACTTTTTTAATGTTTTTTAATATAAAAAACCAATTAAGTTTTACAATCGCATTGAAACAACAGTGGTTTTCAAATAAAATTTATTTATTTACAAAATATAATTGCTATTAGATGAAAACATCTCGCATATTTTATACAATTTTACAATTGTAAAATATTATTTTTACATTTTTAAACTCAACCGAGGTTCACAAACTTTTCCAAGCAATTGCTTGGTAAAGTTTGCGTTTATTATTGAGTAATTACTCAATAATAAATTAAAAATGAATTAATTAACTTTATAACAAATCACTGGAGTAACTAACATTTTGTTGAATTTATTAAAGTATTTTTGTGAATTTTGCTAAGTATTTTTCATACAAAGCTGTTACTGGCCAACACACGCAATCTATCGATGAAGAGTTTCTTGTCCTGATCACTAAGAAGCGGACACGAAAACAATGCTTCATATTTGTAAAACTAAGCATGATGCTATTTCAATAAAATGTTCCGATACAGATATTTCAGTTAACAATTAAATTTTCGGTACATAAAATCTAATAAACATATTTCAATCGAATATGGAGTTTAAGGTAAACGAAATGTAATAAATATTAATGAAATTTATGAGTTAATGGGTGAATCTCTCCAGGATTTCATGTCTCAAGCTTTTTGTTCAGCCTCCAGGAATTACCATTCAGATATTACTTCAGACGATGAATGAGGATGATATGTATAAGTGTAGTCTTGTTCAGTTCGACTATTCCTGAGATCTGTAGTTATTTGAAACGCAACCACCAAACTGTACCCACGATCTAGTATTCAAATCCGTGTCAAAATAACCGACTTGAATGCTGGAACTCTCGGCTTCCAAATCAGCTGATTTGGGAAGACGCGTTCACCACTAGACCAATCCGGTAGGTTGGATTTCATGTCTGAACAGGATGTGATTATAATTCATCCTTTTATAAAAAGGGAAAGTTGCGTCCTTTTAAATTTCTTCATGAATCCGCAGAAATGCAAAACTCTTTTAAAGAGCTCGGCAGTTTGTCATTGGCTGAAGATAATGTAATACTAAATCTTGAAAAGCTTGTATATCAAATGTATGGCGTTACTAGCAAGAACCAAAATGATCCGTCAACCGTTAATAAAGCTTGATATAAATTATTTTTGAAAAAATTATGAAATAAAAAATATTGATGAACCGTTTAAAAAAAAACATTTAAAAAATTTTAATGCAACAAATTTACCTTCTTGATATTCCGAATTACACTTTTTAAGAACTCGCTATGTTTGTAATACATGGTAAATATCACATCAGTGAATTCCATCGGAACTGATACCGGAAAAGCACAGATGCCTTTTAAAAAATGATAATAAATACGAATTTCTATGGTTTAATGGCGATCAACTACCTTGTAGTATTAGTGAAATTATATATCGTAATAATGATGATATTGATTTAAAGGCAGAAATGTCAGACAACGATATAAGTATCGATAATGATGATAAAAAATGTTTGCATAGAAGTGATACCGATGATGTATAACATTGTACTGCATAAAATATGTGAGATTCTTTCATCTAATAGCAATTATACCGGGTTCGAATTCCAATCACGGATGGCATTTTCACATGTTATAAAAACTGACATTCATCTCATTCTCTAAAGTAATATATAAAGGTGGTCCCGGAGGTTAAAAAAATAAAAATAGCAACTATAGTTTGTAAATAAAAAATTTTGTTTGAAAACCACTTATTTCAATGAGAAAACTTAATTGGTTGTTTGTATTGAAAAACATTAAAAAAGTAAAATAATATTTCTGATTTAACAATATTATTTGATTAATCCTGAATATAAAAAAATCTGATGTGGACAATATATGAATTCCTTGTACGCCTATTAAATTACATTTACAATTTTTTTTTTTTTAATGAAAGTTCATAAAACTTTATTTTATTAAAAATTTTTTTGATTTTTTTTTTTGTTGAACTTATTCATCGTAATTTTTTTTACAGTGAGAGGGAAATAATTATTAATAAAACAATATATTTAAATTTAAAAAAAAGTTAAAAAAAAAAGATGAAGTCTGATTCAAACCGATGTGCCTTCCCCTAAGATCCAAATATTTCGTTAATTAAAATTTTATTTGGCAATAACTCTAGAACCAATAAAAACAAGTACCACTTATGATATATTATTGAAAAGCTCTAATTGAGTGCATACTGCTGCAGTTAAGAAAAAGTCCAAAATCCATTATTTTTGGGGGGCTTTTTTGGACACTTTTGGTTCAGTCGATTGCAATCAAAAGGAAATCTGCACAACTAGATGTTATAACAGTCCTAAATCCAAAATTTCAACATCCGGCGGCTATGCGAGATATACACGTACATACGTACAGACGTCACGCCGAAACTAGTCAAAATGGATTCAAAGGTAGTAAAAATGGATATTTCCGTTGAAATCTGAAAACGGAAATGTTTCGCGATCACAATACTTCCTTTAGTTCGTACAAGCAAGTAAAAAGAATGCGTAGTGCTGTTGCTTACAATGTAATCGATATTATACGTTATTCATACTTATTTATTCTTTACATATCTTTTTTCAACTAATCTTCTAGTTTGGTATCCGTCCTTTGGAAAATTGGCTTACACATAACCAAAAAGGTTGCGGACAACCCTAATGATTTTCATTAAGAAACTTCCAAGATATCATTGAGGTCGTTGGAAAACTCCGTCACCTTCAGTCGTGATTTTTGAAAGGAAATCCACCAATTTTTTCCTCCTTTTTGCATATGAGCTCATACCCTCAAATAAAATGCACATACAAGTTGTGCACCTTATGGTTTAAATTTCTTCAAAATTTTCAGAAGATTGAAGCTTTCTGCCAATTACTAATAACAATTCTTTACTTATTTAAATTTTAAACTTTACCCTGAGTGGTTTACCGACCTTGAAAATGTTTCCAACTTTCATCCGCTATAACAATTACAAATTCCACACTGCTTTCCGCCATGTGTTATTTACAATAAATGAAAGTATTTTACTATATTTTCGATCATTTTTATCCATAGACATAGTAAAAAAAAGGCCCTTCTCTCTTGGACTAATATAGCTCCATTTGTAATGCGATATACATCCCACCTGAATTCGATTTCATTCCAGACTGTAGCCAGCAAGTCGGGCGTTACCTCTCCAGCTGCGGCTAATTCAAGTCTTAGCTCAACAAGATCAGCAAGTAAAGGCGATAAAGCTGATATTTAATGAAACCCCACAAAAAAATTGGGGTTATCAAATCTGGGGAGCGAGTTGGCCATGCAATTGGACCTTCATAACATAATTCGATAAAACTAATATTTACGGAATTAGAAATGATTAAATAATGTTAATACCTGCCATTTTTTTTAATTACTAAAGGTGAGAATTTTCAAATTTGTTTATTTTGTAGGTGTTTTTGGGTAAAATTTACCCGAAATATCATTAAAGTATCCGTTCTTAAGATATATATTTTTACTGAAAACAAAAATAAAAATAATGATGGACAAGAGGAAAATGAAGCGAGATAGGGCATTTGTCCACATATACTCTTTTTTATATTTTGATGGTCTGAATCAATTCGCTTAAAAGATTGGCTAACTTCTCCTGGGACACCTTGTATAGCTATTATTGTCGTGGTGGGTCAAAAATGCGGCCAAAGCTAGGATACATAAAGTCAAATACATCTGACAGACTCAGAGTTTTTGTTCAACTGGTTTTATTAATATAGAGCTAAAACTATTTAGAAATAATACTGAATATCCCTCTCCGAAATCCGAGTGACCTAAAACATTGAAATTTTAAATAAAAGCACTTTTACTGTACTACAGCTCGATTTTCTACTACTGTACGAAAAGCTAAAACTTTAAAATGGTGAAAACTACTCCTCCTCCATTTTTAATTTTTTACGTACTTACATATACTCGTATGCATTTTCAAAAAATTTCTATATATTTATTTTTACGTTTTTTGGATTCGGAGAGTCGTGAAACGTCGACATCGCAAAAGACCCGACATCGAAATTTTGTAACGATCTGTATACGTTTCCTTTACAGCTGCTACGTAAACGTGGATGAATAGAGCTGTAGACGCGATGTAAAAATATTAGAAAATGTACGAACTTGAATCATTCAGAGAGACATCCATTCGTGAACAAATTTTAAGCGGTGAGATAACTGTTTAGCGTTTTTATTATTAAATATTTTTACAATAATATTTGAAATGAATTTAAAATTGAAAGAGCGTTTTAGATATTGTTCCCAAAATGGTTGTACCGCAATGAAGCAAATGTACTGTAAGTTTATGATAAAGTTATCAAACATTATATAACTTATGTTCGACAACTATAAGTTTAAACGTAAGTTATATAAGTTAGTGAACCTTATATATATAAATAAAAATGTAAATCTTCGTTTGTTCAAATTCTGAAATATCCGAAAGTTCTTCACGGATTGCTTTAAAATTTTCACACAACGTTGCATTAGAATACGCGCGTGTTTTTATATACCTACTATTTATATACCTAAGATGTCATACCTACGATGGATAAAAACATGCTTTTTTTAAAAAATAAACAGCGCTATCTGTTAGACGTAAAAGCAGCACACGCTATACTAAATATTTTACGATTCCATTTCAATGTTTCCGATATATTTGTCCGTTATAAACTAAAAAACTATTGGACCGATTTACGCGCGGGGAAAATGGAGAAAGGGAAAAAATGGAAAAGAAAAAATCGAAAAAGGTAAAAGGGTAGAAGGAAAAAAGAGAAAAGGATGGGGAAAAGGGAAATTAAAGAAAAATAAATGCGGGAAGGAAATGGAAAGGAGAAAAGTGGAAAATTGGCGGAAGCAAAGGGAAAATGGTGAAAGGGAATATAATGAAAATGAAAATGGGGAAAGGGAAGGGGGAAAAGAAGAGAGAAAGGGTAAAAGGGAAAGGTTAATTTTGTGAAGTTCCGTAATGTTCATTTTGTTAATGTTTTATCAAACTTTCAATTGTGTTCATTTAATCTATACATATATATATATATATATATATGTATATGCACTCAAATCTAGCAATAACAAAGCATTGCCGGGTCTGCTAGTGATAAATAAGTTTTCCAACTATCTACGAGTAATTCCCGTTTGTTATAAAACGTTTTTAAAACGATTCGTTTTACACGATTTGCCAGAAAGCAGTGTAATATATATATATATATATATATTACACTATATATATATATATATATATTTTATATATATATATATATATATATATATATATATATATATATATATACGTATGTATGTTTGTTCCTCCATAACAGCTCAACGACTGAACCGACTTATGAACCGATGTATGACCCCGCGATGTAATATTTACGTTACCGGGAGTGTCATTGGTTATATAAAAGATTAAATTAATATTTAAAAATTGAGAAAAAAAATTAGTACAAAAAATATTAGTAAATTATACTTGAAAAAAACAGCGATGTTTGTCAGCAATTTTTTTTTCTTTTGGCAGTCGTGTTTTGCAATTTTTGATATTTGTCTTGTTAATAAATTAATTTTCTTACCAAATTCAAGGTAATGATGGATCAAGTTTTCTAATCATTATGCTGTCTCTTGTATTAGGTGCTTTAAATGCATTACAGCCATTGCGAAGACTGATCCCGGTACTGTGAAGCAACATATATGTACTACTTTCTATCGGAAAAATAAAATCATACGCAACGCTTCATTTTAGCATACGGATATATTTCTAAGTAAATATGAAATACAAGAATTGAAGTAAGTCTGGTAAACATAGACATGTTTTTGGAAAGGATTATATCAGTAAATTAAAACAAAGAAACAAACATGACTTAATAACTCTAATAAAACGTATCCGATTGTATAACTGCTAAAAATAATCTTAATGGAAAAGTACATCGCTTGCTTATTACAAATTCAGAAATAATAGAGATGAAATGTACTTAAATAAAATTATAAAATAACATTAAAAATATTTATGGGAGTCATTATTTGAGTTAATATAAGTAAAAAGTGTACATTAAGAATGTTTATAGTCATGCCTCAGTGCTTACTGTTATACTTATTTAAAGGAATTTTGTTCTAAATTACATAAACATTATGATATATTAATACAGTTATTTCAGTAATAAAATGTCTCCAATTATAATAAGTAATATCTTTTTTAATTGGTTATTTTACTTACCAAAATGCAATAAACGATGCGGTTTATGCGACAGATAAGGTTTATAGACAATAACAATATTCCAGTATTAATTTAAATACACTATTTTTTTACTAAAATAAATAACGCAAAGTTATTAAAGAGTGAATATATTATGTTATCATAAAAATTATTGTATAAACATTTTAGACTTCTGTAAATTACCAGAATTGTTAAATACGATAAATATAAAAAGGCAAGCAGTTTTAAATTATGCAATAAAAGATGAGACCTAATATAAAAACAATTGTAGTCTTTTTGTATGATTTCCCTTCTCTCATTGTAGTTATTCAGGTATTTCCATAGATATTACGGGAAACATAAAGCGTACTAAAGAAGTCAGAAGACAACGACGAACAGCGAGATTGGCCAAGATAACGAACAAGTTAATACATTAAATCTAAAAAAGTAAATAATATTACTTTTGAGTTAATGCTGCTTCATAAGATGTTATACGTTTTATTAACAGTTTGAAACAATGCAATCTCCAATTTTATGCAGATAAATCCAGAGGTAGTAAATGTCACACCTTACATTCATAATGAATGTTATAATAGTAAAATTTACAAAATTAATTTTTAATATTGGAAGTATTCAAAACTCACTGCAATAGGAATCAAATATTGTATTGTATAAAAATGCATTATTTTAATTAATAGTAAATTTTCATTATATAATATTTTACTAAATATTTATTTAAGTATCTGAAATAAGCCAACCTGAAAATTTTATTTGAATGGTACGCGAAGAAATATTTAAAAATATATATATTTTTAAAAACACAGTTTTTTTTATTAGCATTACGTAATACAACTGACATTTTTTGATTTGATTCAATTTGTAATTTTTTATGTTACTATTTAAGACATTAATTATTGGCAAATTAAATGATACGCTATTTTAATAAATATATAATGAGTTATTATTAAATACCCTTGTGATCACCTAGGTTTTGTTATTAACCTATTTCTTTTTTTATTAAAAAACACAAGATAAAACCTATTCTAGAACGAAAATGTAAACCAGTAAAAATGTCTAAAAATCGGCAATTTTAAATTAAAATTTTACTTTTATCAGTGTCTAATTTTCACATTACCAAATTCTAAGCTTTTACCTTTACGAAGTTCAGAAATACACGGTATGTAACTGAAATTCATTTCCCCATCAACACCTTTTGTAATATAGCTCAAATTAAGACTTTATCAACCACAAATCTTACTTTACACCAATAATTCATTACTGAATTGCAATATAAATATTAAAAACCAGGTCTGATTTAAATTCATGTATTTGAAATATTTTGGTCGTGGGAAGTTTTTCAGGAAATCTATTTCAATGATATATTTTTACTGAAGAGACAATAAATAAGTAAGGAAAAATTTTCGCCTGACTTTTTTTTCAAAAGACGATATCCCACCCACCCAGCGGTTAACCTCTGCTCACTCACTCGACTGATTAAAAAATAATAAAGAAAGAATCTGATGTGGACGCCCTTGTACGCCTATTAAATTACATATACACATTCTTTTAAAATGAAAAGTACATTAAATTTTATTTCATTAATAACTTCTGATTTTTTCATTTTTTTTATTGTTATTAATGAATAATTTTTTTACAATCAGAGGTTAATATAATAAATCAATCTATTTAAATTTAAAAATGAAAATCTGATGTGGACACCACATGACTTCGTTGTACGCCGATTGAATTATATATCCGTATTTTTAGAAGAACCTAAAATTTTATTTCACTAATGACTTCTGATTTTCTTTTCATTTTTTTTATTGTTATTATTGAACTACCATTTATTATAAAATTCTTTTATGGTCACAGGTTAAAAATTTATTAATAAATCAATATATTTAGATTAAAAAAAAAGAGAATGTAATGTGATACGAACCGATTTCCCCTTTTTAGATCCAAATATTTCATTAATTAAAATTTCATTTGGCTATAACTCTTAACCAGTGAAAATAAGCACCGCTGATGAAATATCGTTGAAACGCTCTCCTCAATGAGAGCTTGTTACTGGAATTAAGGAAAAGTTCAAAATCCATTTTTTATTTTTTTATTTTGGGCTTTTTTGGATACTTTTGCAGTCAAAAGGAGAGGTGCACAACTAGATGTTACAACAGTTCTAAATCCAAAATTTCAACATCCTACGGTTAATCCTTTTTGAGTTATGTGAGATACGTACGTACAGATGTCACGCCGAAACTAGTCAAAATGGATCCAGGGATGGTCAAAATGGATATTTCAGTTGAAATCTGAAAACCAAAATTTTTCGCGATCACAATACTTTTTTACTTGTTACAAGGAAGTAAATAAAAAGCAAAACGAAATTAATTTAAAAATTCTTCAATTTTGATTTTTTTTTAAACCAGAGCCAGTTAAGGAAATCTTACTAACTTAGTTGTAGGCTTGTTGTTTTTACTATGGCTCAGATTTATATAATTTTGAGTTTAAAGAATAATTTAATAAGCATAATCTTTTATTTTTTATTCATTTATTAAGTCCATTTTTTCTGTTTTATATATTAAAAATTACTTAAACTTTTATTTCTGAATTTTTAAATTTATATATTGAAAGTAGTTAAGCTATTAACCATTTCGTTACGTATCTTTTATGTCCACTGTTTGGAAGGGAAAATTTGGTATAAACGTTTAAAAAATCTCCTTCGGAAATTTTTCAAATTAAGCTTTCTTTAATTGTAGTTTAATATAATATTTAGCTAAAAGAAATTATTCCTAATATCTTATTACTTTTAGAATGAGACAGATTGCCCAATGAAATTTAAAAAAACAATTTATTAAAATTTTTGCAGATTTCCTTGGCAGACTGGTAGTGTCGGCCTTTCGTCCGGAAATTCCGGGTTCGAATCCCGGTAAGGTATGGCGTTTTTCATACACTACAAATTTTCATTTTCATATCTCCACGTACATGCTTCTTTGTAAGCTTCTGAGATGAAATAATTAATCAGTAAAAAAAAGCATTAATTTTAAGTTTTTTAAAATTTCGTTTCCATAATTATTTGATATATCTTCAAATAGTAAATAATAAAACAATATTTTTCCTGGAAGAAAAGCAAAAGAGAATTTTATATATATGTACTAAAAAAATAACGGGCTCCTACGTAAATATTTTAAATAAAGAAGCTAAAATTTCAGTCTCGATTAAAATAACTTCATCTATCAAATTTTAATTTAAATCATTTTGAATAGAATTGTCAAAATGTAAACCGCTAGTAAAGCTAAAAAAGATAAAACACTACAAATTGAGTCAATGATAAATTAGATTTCAGTTGCTGTATGAAACACCAAATTGTCATGCAAGAAATTAAAAAAAAAACGTAATCAACCACGGAAAGAAGATTTCAGTTCTGTGCAAACTATAGTAAACAAATAAGGAAAAATAAACAAATAAACGTCCCAAAGTACAAAATTTTAGTATTTTTTCAAACGTAGCTAATATTTCAAAGTTACCAACCTAGGGAAACAGTTTCAGCTACAGAAGTTATTTTACAGTTAATTGTTAGTAAACAAATAAACCATGTTGACTTACCTAAATACCATATTAATATTTGATGTTTAAATTTATATACGCAATTATAAGTTATAAAAATAATTACATTAAAATTTATTTATACAAGCATAGGTAAAATATATAATCAACAAATATTAAACAATTTTAATGTTTACATAATTTAAAATCTACGTAATTAGCATGTTTTTATTTACTTTTGGCTAACATATAATAACATAAAATTGTCTTCCTTCCTGATTTTATTATATCGTATTATACTACAACTAAATAATTTTAATTAAAATGATTTTTCAGTATGGATGATCACAACCTTTTCCCCCACAGCCTCCCAGGAAACTGGATCTGCAATCAAGCATCACGCGGTCCTGGTAGGTGCCTCGTCTCTAACCACTCAGGACTCCCGGCGCGCCCGGCTATGCCGTCCACGCCAGAGGAACCCAAGCGGCCGGGAGTCGGTCTTCTACCCCTCGCCATAAAGTGAGGAAACTCCCACCGGAACTATGGTCTATTATTGCCGTGCCTCTAACGGAACCCCCCAGGGGATCCCCGTCGAGACTATGGTCTTTACGCCATGCCTAAAATGGTGAATCCGCACAGGGACCCACCGCCGGGACACAGACTTAACTCCCCCCCCCACCACCAACTGAACAGCCCGCCTAAGCCACAGGCTCCACTCCCGAGACTCCTGAGGTCCCCAATCTCTCATCGGGCATCACTCGATATAAAATATTCAATAGTTTCTAACGCCTTTATCACACACTACACAACACAATTACAAAAAGGTTTAATTAATTAACAGTAAATCTTTTTAAGATAAGATAGAAGATAAACTGAGAAAAAATATAATTTAAAAAGGAAACACTTTAGAAAATACTTACGCTAATAAATTATGGATGTGAAGAAAAATTTCTAAAATTTGCAGCATAATATATAAGATTCAATTACGCGTATAATACAGAACAGAACACGACACATATACAATTAACCGATGCGATTAAACCAATTATCTAATTTTTCTTAAAAAACTGAGAAGCTATAAATTTTTGTCTTTCATTTTGACAATCAAGATTTCGACTCGTTTTAATGGAGATTAATTTCGCTTTCATATCCAATTTTACATCATGATGCATATCAATGATTAAATCATTATACACTATTGATTTAATTTTGGTGGAATCCATTTTTACATCATGATGAATAACAATTGTTAAATCATTACAGTTAAATTTGGGGGGAAAAAAATAATTTTTTATCGAGAGCCATAATAACAAATTTCTTTCAAATGGCCACCACATTAAACTAATGGGAAATTTTTTTTCAAAATAACTAAAAGACAAAGACAACATAAAATATATTAAAAAAATCGTATTTTGTACGATTTACTAAAGAAGTTAAAAAATGAAAAATTGCATTACTTCAAAAAAAGATTACATTTTATGATTAATATTTCAAAATTCGCAAATATTTCATACAATTAATGATTAATTTTTAAATATATTCATAATTAAAACGGCAAAGAAAGAATGATAAATAAAGTTATAACCTAGAGAAACATAATTTAAGATAAATTTCTAAACCAAGAAAATTATACTTACAAATTAAATAACAAAGTCAGTAAAACACACTATCTACCAATGTGAAGAAAAGAAAATAATTATGATTTTTCACATGAATTGACTTACTGAATTGCCATAAATATATAGCAGATACAAATCAAAAAGAAAGGTGTAATTATATATAAAATTTGCAATTAACCGCCATTGCAATTGTTGTTGTCAAGGTGCGATAATATTTTGATGGAATCTTGTATATAAAGAAGATAAATACAATTAAAAAACGTCTTTTCAAACAATGAATTTGTTAATTACAATTTTTCTCTTTTAAGATGATTATTTTCATCTATATATATAGATGAAGATCCCTTCTACCTGTCCTTCGAAGGACAGGTAGAAGGGAAAAATTGTGTAGGCAGGCCCCGTTTGGAATATGTAAAACAAATTGTTAGGGATGTAGGATGTAGAGGGTATACTGAAATGAAACGACTAGCACTAGATATAAAATCTTGGAGAGCTGCATCAAACCAGTCAAATGACTGAAGACAAAAAAAAAAATATATATAGAAAAGCTCTGCCCTGAATGATTCGTAATCAACGTTCAGCAAAAACCACTGAAGATAAATTGATGAAAATTTGTACATACGTCTTCTTACAGTGAAAGTGCACACTAAGAAAGGATTCATAGAAATGCTAAGTTTAAAGGGATAAATTGGAATAACAATTAAATCTATTATTTTTTTAATTTCTTTGTAAGAAATAGAGATATCATCTAGATTTTTGGTGTAAGAACTCTTCATGTAAATTTTTGAAATTCCGGGTTTAAAGAGTTAAAATAGATTTTTGATTTCTTTTTTCAAACACGACTATTTTGTTTTAATCTCTCGGTAAAGAATTAAAATATCAACCTGATTTTTGGTGTGTTATATTCATGTGAATATCTAAAAACCAATTTCTAGATTTTACGACAGTGAACGAGGTGAGGAAGGTAAAAAAAGTTGAAAAATTATTGCAAATTTTCCTAATTTCAAAATATACTAAACGATTTACAGTTGGCTGCACTGCCTCCGGTTACTTGATTAAGAAACATAAAAAAAATAAAAAAATAAAAAATAAAAATGAGATTCGACGTACGATTACGTCCTAGTGGTGTTTTGTCAGGTAACGCTAAGAATCGGGCAAAATACAGTTTTACCCCTACGAAGGCCAGGTATATCTAATATATTTAGACTGACTATTTTGGAACCCGCATTCACAGATCACTCACAGATTATTGTACTAACCAAACTGTTGCTCTGATGAAATTACTGTACACTGATAGTTTGTTATAAATTGAACAGGCCTTAATTTTTCTTATCATTATTATTCTCACAAGTATGAAGTTAATGAGCACAGGTCCAGGGAAGAGAGCCCTTTGATTAGACGGCTAGGGAGCCTTGACCTGCTTAATATCCCCTGATGGCGACACAGGAAACGTAAATAACCATATAATGCGGGCAAAGCAATCCGCAACGGGGATGCTAGTCTAAAATATAATACACTGATAAATAATATAACACAAAATTTGGCTGTTGTTTGAATGCTGAACGGAAAAATAATAAAGATTTACAATTACGATGAAGTTGACGCATTAGGTGATAGTTATATATTCTGTTAACAATAATTTTATTAAGCTAATTTAAAAAATTTCACTAGAAAAAAATTTATTAAACAATATTAAATTTATTTTTTTTGAAAATCTGAAGACAATCATTTTTAAAAATTAATCTTACCGTGATAAAAACAAATAAGTCTACAGTTATTATCAACCTAATGAGCTAACAATGGTTAGTTAAATAATATAATTAATTGAATACTATCAAAATTTCAACATAAAATCGCACTTAAAATAAATTAATTTGTTTACTACAGAAAATTCTGCATTTAATTTAGCGCCAATGATATCATTTATATGTAACACAAATCCCATTTATAGAAATGATACAACTCTTATGATTATTCGTTGTTTAATAAATTAAATCGGGCCGGTAAGAATTTTGTAACAAATTTTCTACTTTTTTTCTTATTATATGGAACGCTTAAACATTGTTTATTATCTATTATTGTATATTACATATATTTAACTGTATTATTTTTTTAAACAAAATTTTTAATTAATAATAAATTTTGATAATAGAAATGTAATATCTTACCTTTTTTGATAACAGTATCATTTTGTTAAAAACAGTTTTGTTTATATTGAAGAAATTTTTGTTTTTTGAGCGGAAGAAATGATATCTGCGATACTCTTACCGTACGGTTTACAATTTCGTTGTTATTTTTTTTTTGGATAATCGATATACCGTATTATAATCTTATTCTTCTTAGTTTGGTTACAATTTATTGAAGAATTTAGTTATATAAGATTATTTTTATAGATAAATGCATAAAATGTGGATTTATTTGTTGTTAAAAAGCAAAGATAATCCAAAAAGGAATATGAATAAATGAAGGCTTTTAAAATAATTATGTTCTGATAAAAGATTATTAGTAATCATTTTATTACGTCCAGAAAAAACTGGACGATTCCATTAAACTACGAATGATTTTATTATATTTCTTCCTTTAAATTACATGGAAAAATAAATGCCTTATTGAATACCTCTTTATTTTCTTTTAATTAATATATTAAAAAAAAGTTTTTAATTTTAATATAATTCATATTTTTTTAACTCATTGGATTTTTCTAAAATTGAACTGACGAAGTTAAATTATAAAGAAGCAACAGTAAGAAGAAAAAAAAAGACAAAATAAAATAAAAATATGATCGTCGAAAGTTTTCAAGATAAGAATATCATTACGGTAAATAAAATACTCAATATAATAAGAAAGCGTGAAGCGAGATGCATTAGGATTTAGCGAGACATAGCCTAATCCTAGGGGAAGTCCCCCCAAATGGGGTGGAAAGAAGATCAAGTTGTTTCCCCTCTAAAACGGCTTGCGTACATCGAGGAGGGTGGATATAGCACTTAGGAAATCAGCCCGTAGTGTATACATTCAATAGAAAAGAGAAAGTGTCAAAACACGTAGACCAACCTACCGGTATTTATTTAAGAACTTATCTTTATTTATACGGAAACCTATAATAAAAAATAATTAAGTTAGGAAAACGATATAAATTTTATAATTTTAATAAAAAACAAATGATTAACTTCTATCTTGGAAATTATTTATTTAATCTCCATTAACTAATTCAATAAATCTTAGAATCTAATAAGTAATGTCATAAATCAGTTTAGATTGCTAATAATTAGAAGCGTTTTGTACGGTTCCCATGTTCAACTTTATTTTTAAAATGGCCAGAGATCAACTGAGGAAATTAAACAACATTAGTTTTTTTTTTTTTTTTGTATGCATCCATTTAGTTAAAAAGAAGCAGTTCACAGTTGGATAGCACCCACTAAAAACAGTCATTTATTTAATATTAATTTGATGACATCGTATCATGTCAGGTAATACTGAAGTACAACCTAAACATTTCATATCTATTTATGTCATTTAAATAAATAAGAAAAATATTCCTACTAGGATCATTTTTTATGAATACACAAAAAAAATTAATTTTATTTTACTAATCAGAGTTAAGTGTGGTAGAGAAGGAGTGGTGGTTTATGATCCTTCTTAAGATAACTTGGTGTTATAATGACTTACTTTATTCAAATTTCAACAGATAGTAATGATGATGAATACGTTTTGGGATACGATCGTATAATATAGTATGATTTCAGCATATTATTGCATATATAGAAATTAGTTTTCACAATTTATGTTTAGTTTATTTTGTAGGAGCGTAGAAACCATTAAACCGTTGGTATCATTTTAATTTTATTTTCCCCACTTGAACCTACAAGTATCTGAAAATCTCAATGTTTACACCCCTACATGTTTAATGATAATCAATCAATAGGCATAAATTAAGAATGTGTAATTTTAAAGATTATAAGAATCTTAAAAATAAAAAATTTTTACTTTAAACCAACATTTATTTATTTCGAATGTTTCAGATCATATTATATTCTTGTGGGGTTGAAGAGACGCCTTTTCATGTATTTTTTCGCTGATCTAAATTTGTGATAGAGCGTGTGGAGATCGTGGATGCTATTGGCAGAAAGGAAATATTTGAACCTGAGAACCTTCAAGAAATACTGTTAACCTGTGAGAATCACTGGATGCATGTTGCCCGATATGCTTAAAGCAGTTATGGAGAAATTACGTTCTGCCGAAGAAAGCCGCATGTTAAATAGAAGCCTGGGGTCCCAGTGCAGGAGACAAGGCCGCGGGCGAGTGTCTAGAAGTCTCCTCGATCTTTTAGAGGTCGGCTAGAATGAAGCCGCGATCACTCCACCGGCTGTGATCCCGGGGGCTTCCCCCACTTCCGAGCTAAAGCTGATGGCATGTAAGTACGCGTACGGTAAGTATGAGTGTTGCGAGAGTTGTTGATGGTGCGTTTCTGTGCGCGGGTGGTGTATAGGTGTTCGTATATTTGGTTCAAATGTGTTTTGTGCTGGTTTTTTAGTTATGTTTGGATCTGTTTTTTTGTGTGCATGTGCCTTGCTATTTGCTGTGTTGTCTGAATGTGTGTATGGGCGCTTACCCCCCCCCCCTTTCTGATGTAATGCTTTACCAGCTATTCCCGGAAAGGACGGATCGCTAGGGATAGAAGTTTAGTCGGTAGTGCGCAGGAATACATACGCCTTTTTTATAATCTTGCGGAACCTGTTAACGAGACCGACACTGCTTCGACGCCCGTAAATTCGGTTCCTCCACCTCTTAAAAGAAAAAGATAATATTATATAAATCTATGTAGAATAATTAAAACTATTTTGATCTTAATTGATATTTTTGATCTTACTAAACGTTTTATTCTATAACTTGTAGTAAAATAACAGCTTCTAATTACATTTAAAGTAAAACCGTATGTATAAAAAGCGTAGAAAATATAAAGAATTATCAGCATACAACTGATAATTCATGAAAGGTTATATAGTATTACTTAAAACTAATCTAATTAAACAAAGTAACGTTTGTGTTTTATTTTTATTAGAAAAAAATAATGACAATAATAAAATAACGCCAGTTTCCGTGGCACAGTGGTAGCGTCACAGCATTTCATCCGGAGGTCTCGGGTTCGAATCTCGGTAAACCAAGCTTCTTAAAGCTTCTACGTTGAATTAATTTATAGTCAAAAAAGAAAAATTTCTGGAATAATAGCTGATTATTCTGGTTAATTAAAATTTTTTTTCTTTGAATTTACACACATTTACTTGACAAATTGCGCAGAAACATGTTTTGAATGAGCTGTCTTCTGGTTAAAAAAAACAGCTAAAAATATACGAATATAAAAATTTTACCCTAAACCTAATTTAAAAAAATAATAATGTGGTAACAAATATATGAAAATTTTTATATACACAGACTCGTTTTAAATTTAGTTAACTGATTTCTAATAGAATAAATTAAAGTTATTTCGTATAAAAAAAAAATTATAGATGAAAATATCTCAGTGGGCAAATTTGAATATTATTATATACTTATCAGTATTTCAAATTTTTAATTTTATAAAACACAATTTACATTATTTTATTTTTATTATTTCACATTATTTATTTTATAAATTTGTTTTTCTACGGTTTTATATCGTTATCTCTAAGAAAGAAATCAGAAATTTTTTCTATAAATGAAATCTAGGAACATATGTCTTGGCAATTCAATCGGATCTTAGGAACATATGTGAACAAAAGACGTGCTAATAAAGTAAGGTGACGTGTTATACACAATATCAAGTTTAGAAAAGTCAAGATTTAGGATATTTTGGCAAATAGCATCGTAAATGTTTTAAATTTATTTTATGAAATACCAAACAGAAAGAATAAAATGCAATCATTCCAAATACAGTAATTTAGTTTCGTAAACCAAATATTTCTAGATTTTGAATGTTAGGTATAAAATAAAAAGCATCTCGAAATAATGCCATTTGATATATATACTAAGAAAATAGTAAAACTATGAAAATGTATATAAAAAAATATATATATTTATGTACATCGGAATAACTTTAATTTTTTAGGATTAAATACCAGTAAAAACCATTAAATAGTTCTAGAAGCACTTAATCAGAAAGGAGTTATGATTTTCGTACGTATTGTATTCAATTGATATAATGACTAACAATTTGATAAAATATTTACACCGAAACTGAATTAAACTTCAGAATTATACTGAAGGATATACTTCTTCACAAGGTTATTTTACTATAAGTTATAGAGTAAAACGTTTAATATAAATAAAATACATTTACTCACTTATTCTACATACAATTATATAATATATTTTTTTTTAAGAGGTGGAGGAACCCCATTTACGGGCGGCGAAGCAGTGCCGGACTTGTTAACAAGGTAATACTGTTCAGTTTGAACATTTTTAAGTTTGTAATCACAAAAAATTAACTTTTATTCAAAAAATAAAAAACATAACTGTATGGAAAAGCAAAACTCTAGTATAGGTAGATTCAAAATACCATAATTTCTCTCATTTACACTACCGAATAGTTCATATGGTTCTCAGTGTGTTTTTAATGTTCTTTATACTGATCTTTTCCTATGATCGGTAGTAAGAATTGAAGATTTCACCGTCCCTCCAGCGATCAGTATTATTAAAAATGGCAGCCGATATCATTTTAAAAAGAAAAGAAATTTATAAATCATTGGTGAAATGTACTTTACATTATTATATCTTTAATTACATTCTGTACAACAAAACAATATTTAAAACAGATATTTAAAATAATAATTGTTTTATTACTTTTAAAAATAAAAAAAAAAACGAAATATGTATGTTATGTCTGATTAATAATACAGTATAATATATATATATATATAAAATAAAATAATTTAAAATTTATCATAATCGTACCAAAGAATTTTGAAAAATTTAGTTTTTAATTTTTTTTAAAACTAGTATGTTTAAGATGCAAAACTAAGTTTCTGTAGTGAGGTTAGATTGGATCTACATAAATTATGCTAAATATAATCTGGCCATTTATGGGCCAAAACCACATCGGTTGTCCGCCCTAATCTAGAAGGGCGGACAAGTGATTGTTAAGTAAATATTTTCTTCTGAATATCACTTAGTCATTTTTAAATACGGTAACATTAAATTTTATAAAATTCCATGGGATATCATAAGAGAAATAAAGAGTAAGTGATTCACTGCTCCTTCCTCGACTTAAGGAATATATATATAGTTACAGGTCCGAATCTCAAATACAATTAAAGTTAATCAACATACCGCCTTGCAAGTAATTCATTCTTAATTTTCATTATAATGACTTGTGTTAAGCAAATATCACTTTTTACATATTTCTTGAGAAAGACTGAGGAATTGATGGGTCAAACAATGCAAGACCTATCTCGGGAATTGCACCCAAGAAGGAGCATTTAATTTGAAATGTAGACATAGGAAAGGGCAAAAGAAACAGAAAACTTGAATGATTATTAAATAAAAAACAGGAAAGTATTTTTTTGGAATAAATCGCCAGGTGACAATGTTCTAATAATAATCGTAAAATACATTATCACGAGCATACTAAAATACATAGGAAAAATATTGTTTACTTTCAAAAACGTTGTACCTTTAAAAATGCTTAAACCTTTTGAATTTTAAAAAAGAAAACATTCACATAAAACCATGTAATACTTTATGTTTACAGATGCAAACCACATTTTTCTGTGTTAAGTATATTATGGCAAAAATGATTATTCCTTGTGGAAAGCCACAAGAAGAATCAAACGACCATCTCTATCATCTGCACCACTGACGTCATCAAAAATGTCTTGTAGTGACAGCCAAAAGACCGAATTATATTCTGCTCGTTGTTCAACTTCATGAGATGAGAAAGGGTGATGAGGAAAAAATGATTGAATTCTTAAATAGTACAATTCTAATGTGCCTCCCAATGAAATCTTTCTCATATATGAAAATATAGGAGGAACTTAAAACTATGAGGGACGCAAAATTAGCTCCGGGTTTTGACTTAATCACCAGCAGAATGTTATTTATGTTCCCGTCCTCGGGCGTATTGTACATAACTCATCTATTTAATTCGATTCTAGACACAAGTGCCTTCCGACAGAATGTAAAGTATCCTAAATAACTGGTTTTGAAACCAGGTAAGCCTGCCATGACGAAAGTACGGTGTACATTCGTGAGGAAATCGAACATATAAGTGCGAAATACAAATCTAAACTAAATGAACACGTGAACCAGCTAGCGACGTCTAAAGAGTCGACACGTGTTGGACCTGGGTTATGCTGCGTAGCCATGAATTTTATCTTTCAGGACTTAAATATCAATTATTCCAGAAAATCTAGATTTAAATTTTTATATTTTTATATTACTTTTATATATCTGTTACGAGTGAGAACTCAGCCGCCGAAAGGAATTATTTGCGGATTACTGATACACTGAGAACTACTGTCGTGTAGTTAATCGTATTCTCGACAGATATTATTAAATTATGAGTCGTTCTGTCTTTCGTTTGTGTTGAGTTTCCTTCTTTAGATCAATTGTTTGTTGAAATCCTTTAATACATTGTTTTAAAGTGCAATCAGTTATTTTTGTTTTGTATTTTGCATTGTGATTATTCTTATTTTTTTTTGTTGTTACACTCGTTGTGAGGAGTAATGTAATGTAAAATATTGGTGTCTGGTATTTCACGAGGAATATCTCTGGGTTCTCTTCATTCGTGTCAATGAATTTGTCAATCCGTTTACTTACGGTTTCGATTGTAAATAAATATGAAAAAGATTGTAAAGTACAGCAGCAAAAAAAAAATCTTTCTCACGTAAATACTTAAAAATATTTTTTTAAATCGATTTTAATTTTGAAAAATTATTTTGTAAACTACTCTTAAACTAATGAAATTAATTTCGAAATATTTAATGGTATCATCTGCATTAATATGATGTAAAAACAAATGATAAAATGATGTAAAACAATTAGTGATAAATTAATAATTAAGAAATTATAAATTCATTAAAGAACAGTGTCATATTTAATTAATATTTTATGTAACATAAACTCATTAAAAACATATACAAACCTTTTCTCTCAATTGATTGTCTCAAATTTATAAAAACAAATAATAAAGACAAAACTAAACTAATAAAAGATTTTTATTGTATTATTAAATTTCGAACTGTCATCAAAGTTCCAAGCAAATTCTACATAAAAATACGTATCCTCTGGCAGAATGTTTAAAATTGCCCTAAACAATTCTAAACATTATTTTGTAAATACTCTCTTGTTTTGGGTATACCCAAAGAGCAAATAATCGATAAATAATTTGAGTTGTACACTATCTAACCTCTCTCTCGCTCTCTCTCTCTCTCTCTCTCTGCAAAAAAAACAAACACAAAAAAATACCAATAAAATATGTATAGCTGTGAGCCTATGGCACACAGCTTTGAAGTAAAGTCCCTTTCTGGTTCTATTAAATAACAAAACTTCAAATGGCAACGAATAAATGGAAATTTTGACTTAGAAAACTCTACAAAAATATCTTGCAACATATTACTTCAAACTGAAAGAATAATTTATTAAAAAAAGAATATTTAGAAAAATCATATTAGATAAATATAATAGATTTTAATGTCATAAAATATTAAACTGTATTATAAAAATTACTATATTTTCAGAACTGCAGAAGAATTTCTAATCGAGAAAACTATGAAAGTTCAACAATGGTTAAATAATTGAAAATAAAAAGGCAAAAAAATGAGTAGGTAAATTTTAAATAATGATTTGCTAGAAAAAAAATACGCTTTTCTGGGAACCAATCGTAACACCAGTAGATTAAATTTAAAAATAAATAAATAAATAATACATAACGTTAAAATGCTTCTTCTTTTTTACAGCTGATTGATGAGTTTTAAAACCAAGAAAATATCCTTCATCGCAGATTTTCCTCATTAGTTCAAAGGATTATCAGTACCATTTCTGTAAAAAGCTTCTGTATTTAAAGTTACTGCAAAAGAATTAAGAAACAATCAAAAGTACCGAACGGTAGAGGTAGAAGAGGATCCTACTTTGCTAATTCCATGTTTATAGATGTAATTTTATTTTTAAAAGTTACTTGCATTGTAAATATAAATTCGTTAATCTAAAAAAATAATTATTATTCTAAATATACCAACTTACTATATTGTTTGAGAAACACTAATACATCCCAACCCCGTACGGAAAAGACACCCACCTTTTCACGTTACCGGTCGCCAAACACCCTTTCCGTTCCGAGCCCTGAGGGGCTATGCCAGAGGAAACACTAGTACAGCGCTTTAAAAAAATAATCCAATGTCATCCAACCAATTCTGCTTAATCTAACAAAAAAAAAAAATTAAGAGAAATCATATAAAGCCATTTCCGAAAAATTACCAAAAGAAACTCTTAATAAGAAAAACAGGTTAAATTTTATCTTTACTTTTTTAACAAAAAACAATCAGAAATATTAAGCTACAAAAAAATAGCTGATGGTTAAAACATATAAAGACGATTTCACTGTAGGAAAAATTGTATTTCAGAAAAATAAACCATACAAAAATTTCAGCACGAAATAAATATTTCCAAAAGAAATAAAAATTTTTATTACGAGTAAAAATGAATAATTATTAGTCACGCAAGATATTTACTCGTATCTGATGTATTCTTTTTGAAAAAGTTCACAATATTATATAGAAAATCTACAATAAGGATACTTAAGGGATTTATCAGATTTTATGATTTATTTTTTTTCATGACTGTGACTACACACGTAAGACCAAACCCAAAAAATGATTTACTGCAAACCCAAAAAAACTTTTTTTTTTAAATTTAAAGAGCTTCTCCTTTTTTACTGGTAGATGGTTGTTATCTTATATCATATCATATCGATTTAATACATATTCGGCGTTTATATTCAAATGTTCATTTAAAATGGGATTTCCAAAGATCGTTAAAATTTAAAGTTCTACGTAAACTCTTCTGATTAATGAAAGGCAAAAAAAAAAGTGGCTATCTAGGAAAAATTTGAAATTGTAAACTGTTTTAGAAAACATTATAATTTTAAAAAGAATAATAACAGGAAAATAGAACGGTTGATAAAATAAACTAAAACGATGAAATAAATTTTTAAAAGCGTAATTTCAACAGTATTAAACATATTGAAAATATTCAATAGCCTCTACTGCTTTAAATGGTGGTGTCAAGTAAGACCTGGAAAAGATTGAATGTAAGAAAAGAGATTGAGCGAACCAAATAAAGGTTATTTGTTTCAGATGAGGTTTGTAGTATGAGATGATGAACTGCTCTTTCAAGAACAAAAAAGAATTAAGGATTTTTTAATTTATTTTTCAATAAGTTCACTTTCTTCTACGTTAAAAATCCAATATCGTCTCCACATGATTTCCTTGTACGCCTATTAAATTACACATACACATTTTCAAAAGTAGATAAAATTTTATTTCACTATTTTTTTTACAATCAGAGGTTGATAATTAGTAAATTAATATGTTTAAAAAAAGTTAAAAAAAGGAAATTAAATTTGATTCGAACCGATGTGTCTTCCCGTTGTAAGATCAAAATATTTCATTAATATTTTCATCAATGAAAATAGGTACCAGTTATGATATATCGCTGAAAAGCTCTCAATGATGGCTTATTGCTGCAGTTAAGAAAAAATCCAAAATCCAATTTTTTTTTTAATTTTGGGCTTTTTTCAACATTTTTGGTCCAATCGATTGCAATCAAAAAGACACAACTACATGTTAAAACAGTCGTAAATTAAAATTTTCAACATTCTACGGCTAATCGTTTTTGAGTTATGCGAGATACATACATACGTACAGATGTCACGCCGAAACTTGTCAAAATGGATTCAGGGATGGTCAAAACGGATATTTCCGTTGAAGAAACCTGATAACCGAAATTTATCGTGATTACAATACTTCCTTGTACGGAAAAATCCGTCTTATGTATTTCCAATAGAAACGTTCAACAATAAACTGTTAAAGAAATTTAATTAAAAAAAAAACTTCATCTTTCAACAAAAATGAAGAGTTAATTAATTTATATAATTAAACTTAAATTTTATTTTACTGGTTTTATAATTACACTAATTATTTTTCAAAATCTAAGCGTAATTAACTTGTAGAAAATAGATGATCCTACTTTCTTACTGGTTGATCTTTAAGTATGAATGACACCTACATCTGAAAATATACAAACCATAAAACATACAAATATAACAAAAGACGGAAATTTTTATTAACTTGGTTGAAATTAATTTAATGATTATAAACACTCATAAATTAATGTAACACTAAAATATTCACCAATTATATGCATAATATGATGCAATATAATTTAAAGGGGAAAAATATACAATTTTATTAAATTTTATAATCTATTCAAGTTTTGCTGTCTATTAAATGTAATTAAAAAAGGGTTTATTAATCGAATTGCAGGTAACAAAATCAATGGGTTTGTAAGAAGTTTGGGGTGTAATAGGATTTTGTATTAGAATACACGTTTATAAATTCATTATCACTCATTTAATTCTCATAATTTAATTTAAGTTTCTAAATACAGACCAAAATTGAGTTAGCCAAGCCTAGTATTACTTTACTTCCCTACAGTCTCATACGTTTCCTAATACCCTCTAGCAGATGTACTTTTAATAATACAATTATTTAAAGCCATTTATTAACACAATAAAAAAATTAAGAGTAGAAAGCAGATCTAAACCCTAAAGGAAATTAAAATTGAAAATTTCTATTAACCAAGTTAAATTAATTATTTCAGTAATTTAAATTTTATAGGTTTATTTTTATATTTTTTATTGATTAATTTTTTTTAATTATTTAATGACTCGTTCAATATCTGTAACTCTTAAAATTCTCCGTTACCATTTACTAATATTTTAAAGTTAGCGTACGAGTACTCCCACATCATGATACATTCATTAATATTTATAATAATTGTTTTCTTTTATAGTATTTTGTGTTTTCCCCTCTATATTTCCAGTTAAAAATTACTAATTCTGGGAATATATTATGTAATATATGCCCACCAATTTTTTTCTTAAAATATGGTCCACAAATACATAAACACACACGCACACACTCGCACGCATTATTATTATTATTCATTTTCGCCCTTAAGGAGATAGTGTTCGAACGTTTCATGATTATGCGATTTTAAGTTGTTTTCTCTTCCCAAAATCTCTTCATTCTTTTATTGTGTTCCTGTTTCCTTTGTTCTATCCATTTTGTTCCTGGTTTTTTCTTTTCTTTCACTTCAAATTTCGTGTTTATAATTTTGTTTCTAACCCTTTTTCTTTCTCCTATCATTTTCTTGTGGATTAGACCTCTTCAATTTCTTGATTGGTTTTCCTGATTTAGCGGTTCACTACATCAAGATCCTTTTCTTGAATCTGTTATTGTTGATTCGCTGTATCTGTCCGTATAATTTAAGTCTGCGTTTTCTGATCATTTCTGCGAGTGTTTATTCACACAATTCTTTGGTTTGGTCTCTTCATCCGTACACCATCCCTAAGTACTGCTCCAAAAGTTTTTCTAAGTATTTTCCGTTCTATTCTTTCGGTTTCTGTGGTGCCTGATGCTTCAATTATGGTAGATTCTGATCCGTACAGAGTCTCCAGAAGCACAACTGTTTTGTAGTTTTTTCTGAGTTTCGCCTGACTCGATATACTTGGGTTGTTATAGTACAACCATGTGAGTCTGTACTAAAAACTTTCTGAAGTGTTTGTGTTCTTTCCACGTTGGATGCCTAGTTTGATATTCCCATTTGTATACATACCCTAGGTACGTGAATTTTTTGACTCTCTTTATGTTTCCGTATTTTGTATGTATGGTTTTTGTGTCGTTGTTTTACTGTACTGTGTTTTCTCATATGATATTTTTAATCCAATATAATTATATATATATATATATATATATATATATATATATATATATGCATATATACACAATAATTACTCTTTATCCCTTCTTTCATAATTGAAAAAACAATATTATCACTGGATTTTTAAATTTGACTTTCGCAAACAGTGATTTTAATTACAACAGTGGTCAGTAAAATTTCAATTAATTATTGATAACGGTTCTGACTAGTTATGGAGACAAAAAAAAAGAAAAAAGCTGACAAAAAATTTTTAATAATTTTTGGCGTTGTTTATTTATTGTTATATAGTGAAAAAGTAATGATGCATGAAAATAAACCAAAATAATTTTAAAAAATTCAAAAAATTATATTTTTATATTTTAACTTTTTTATGGAGATTCCCCTCTATAATATTGCCCACAAGGTTTTTTTTTTGTTTACTTGCATTACTATTATGTTTAGGAAGTCGTAAAAAAGATTGGGTTAAAAAATACGCAATAAAAAGAATGGTAGTTTTTCCCGCTCTTTGGAGAAGGGGGAAATTCGGGTCAATTTTTATTTTTAAATCCTAAGATAAGCATGCACGCATATACTGGTTTAATATAAAGTAAATTGTTTGAGCAAAAATTTGAAAAAATTGACCCCCAAAAACTGTTTACCCGCGTGAAGATACTAAATGCCCAATTTACACGAGTCTGTGTACAAAATTTTATCAAAATCGGTTTACCTAGGCAAAAGTTATTAAGCTTCAAACACACCAACACACGTATCTGTGTACATATGTACGTACGAACATTAGCCCAACTTTTTTTTTGTTTTTGGGGTCACTGGATCATGAAAGGTCGAGAAATGAAAAAAAAAATCCATACCTATTTTTTGACTGACTACTATATTTTTCTTCTTGAAGCATATCTATAGAACTATGATTCAAGGAAAATAAAAATTAAGGAAAAAATCTTGGAAGTAACAACTTTAATCAAAATTAATATTTTTTACGATGCTTTTGTAACAGAATACTAATCTCAACCTGGCATTTAAATCTATTAATTATTTATTTACTACTACTATATTATACAATATTAAAGAAAAAACATATTTACCCGCACTTCATGTATTTTTATTTTTTTTTATCTTCAGATGTCATTAGAATTCATAGTCATTTGTTCCATGTAAATAAAAATAACTGTAAATCAGTCATTTTACTTGGTCCCCTTTTATAAGAAAATGTTAAATCATTATAGAGATTTTCTTTATACAACAATATTCAGAAAAATAAAACAAAAATAACATTTTAAAGAACCAAAATAATTTCTCCCTGCAAATCACTCCATTCCATCGTTTCCTGTTATATATATCTTTGAGTTCTAATTTCAATCAGTACAGTTCACACTGAATACATTCAAACCATTTTGTCTTCATTCTTTCTCTTTTCCTTCTTCGCTGCGATACTCAGTATATTACAGCCTTATTATCTTCCATTCCACTCTTATTCCTTTCTCTTCTTCTGTAGCTTTCCGACTTAAACGATTCATTGATGCAGAAATACTCATCCTCCATCTATTATCATCTCTAAATCATAATTTTCCATCCTTTCCCCAACGGTTTCAATATCCACCGTATGGTCATCTTCTGGGTACTTACTCGGGAAGTGGTAGCATTTCCTAAAGATACTTTCCAATACGGTCTTCTTAAAATATCTGTACTTGCTTAACTACTTTTACCTGAAACCTTTCTAATTTGAATTCTGTTTCTTCTACATTCATCTACTTTGAACTACTTCGTAAATCCATAGGCTAATTATAATTTCCTACGTCCATAACATTAAATTTATTTTCTTATTTCTTTGCCATCTTTTAGGTTTCAATATGATGTATTTTTGTCAGTTTCACTGTTTTCTATCAATTTTGCCAATTAACCAGTTTAGCAACTTTTCACCACAAAGCACATTGTAATTCAACTAGAGTTTATATTATGCAATTGTATCATTCAGATCTGCTTTAAATTTATGTAAGAATGTCGCAGTTGTTATGCATAATAACTGCGACATGTCTAACTTTATACTATGAAAAGCAGTTGTAATTTTAAATTTACTTTTTACATAATTTATTTTTAACGATATAAATTGAAGGTTAATTTTTCCTGAGGATGGTCGGATGACCGATAGTGCTAGAAAGGAGACTCCGGACGAATCGGTGGTAAGGTTGTATTTCATTTATTTATATAAAAATAACTAGAATATATATGTATATGAACGTTTTCCATTATTTTCGCGATGAAAGAAGGTTAACAAGTCCCGGGAGAAATTCGTGATACACTGCATATCTGTATAATTATAAATCTGTAATTCTATTTGAAACTTTATCCTTTGAAGTTTATATTGTAGTACCATATATTGTTACATTAAACGATTTAATTAAATAAAACGAATGCAATAAATACACATAGAAACAAACGGAATGGTTAATTTGTACAAATAAAACGAGATATTTTTAATTATATTATTCCTAATGTATACATTGCGGTCTGTTCAACTGGTGATCAATAAGGACCCCCCCCCCCCTAACTCAAGATGAAGATAATATGTATGACACGTAAATGAGATGTAGTCTTGTACAGAGTTTACCACTAGGTGGGCTAAATGAAATTATACTCGAATTATTTCATGTAATTGTTAGACAAGCGATGTAAAATTAAATTCAAAAAATGTATTTTAAAAATAATTTTATCTGAAATAATAACTTTTATGGAAGTGTATTTAATGAAACCCGGAACGGAAGACACAGAAATATTTTTCTTAATTCAATATTTTTCAAAATTGAAATACAGTGGTTATTGTAAAAGAGCTCACTCTTTTAACTAAGGTTAACAGTTCAAATTTAAGCTTAGATTGAATGTAAGGAGTTTTCAATTTTGTGTTTTAAATAAAATAAAAATAAAAACAGGAGAGTTTGAATTTTTATAATATTGAAGAAAATTTCTTCCAATTTCTAACTGGCCACATGTTCCGGAAATACTTGCCCGGAGGATGGTAAACAACCCCCATTCATTATACTGTGGGGAGTTGGACACGCCGAAACACGTCGTGTTCCACTACCAGTCGTGGGTCAACGATCGCAACAGCTGTTAAATGGTCGCTGGGTCCCTTGCAATTGAGAACATCACGAAGCGTATGTTGTCCGGAGTGGAGGAGTTTCGGGCAATAAGCAGTTATATCATACCTATTCTTCAACAGAAAAGTCGAAAAGATGGAGCGGCGAGGGGATAAGGGACAGCCCCCTGCGAAGCTGCCGTTCGTCAGTCCCGGCACTAATAGAAGATAGTGGTGAAGCACTCCCTCGTGTCTTCGTGGAAAAGACCGAGATCTGGTGTGTGTCCACACATTATAGGCTGAGGCGTCAGGACCGAGTTTCAGCATGAAAAAAATCTTCTGAGAGGCCGTTGAACAAGACCGTTGGGGGGGATGAGGGACAGCTCCTTACGGGACTATCGTTCGTCCCCGCTTGCGCGGGTGGGCGGCGGTGGGCGGTGATGATGCACGGAGACTCCGAATTCCTCCTTGCCAAAAATCACCTCCCGGGGCCGTGTAGTACTTGATTGCGGATCGGGCTCCGGAAGGGGAGCTGGTGAGGTGGTTAGGTTGAGTCGGTAGGATGCAGAAAACACACACACACACACACACACACACACACACACCTTAACAACAAGTAGCGGAACAAGTCCGACACTTTATCCGTAACTGGGATTCCGCCTTTTCATAAAAAAAACAAAACTTGAAGAAAAATCGTTATAAAATTATTATTTAACTCAAACTTAAAGCCAATTTTGTTTTAGTAAATTGTGTTAAGAGCTCATCTAAATTTAAAGAAAAAAAAATTATTTAATATTTCAAACAAAAACGGACTAAATTTTTCGATAAAATGAGTTTTAACCTGAAGAACCTAAAAAAAATAACAATAGATATCTGTAATGATATATATTAATCGATTTCTTTTTCACTCTCAACAAGTTTCTTCATACTTCGGAAACTTTTTTCATGTATTACATCAAAATAAGTTTTCATAAAATAATTCTTGTTCATTTAATTAAAACAGTAGATTAATGCTATATTAGCAGACCAGTAATAACAAGATTAAACATATATAATATTTCTTAAAAATGATGTGTATTTTGAAAACTTAAAGGTAAATTAGAAATATAAAATACTTTTTGAAATACTCTTAATGTGAAAATAATACGTTTAAAACGTCAGTCTGGAACGATTTCATATTTTGCTTCGCTTAAAAAGTTTATTTATAATGTAAAAATATCATTTTTATTAAATTTCATTTGCATGACATGAATTTTGTAAAATTGCACAGTTTTTATAATAGTTTACATTTCATTTTCTATTAAAAATATACATAACTTTTTGTATTATTCTCCGTTTTTTTTTCGTTTTTTTTACTTTACGGAGAATTACATGATTTTTAATTACTGCTACTGTTATTTTCTGGGTGTATTTATTTTAGTCTTATAGTTTATCCATGGAATATATTTTTTTGGATTTATTTATTTTTTAACTAAATGTTAGTAAAAAATATATATATGTTGTAAATCTTTTATCACCTATAAGTAATTGAATTTATCTTTCATTATTATAAATATTTATTACACGTACTCAATACAAGATTAGGTAAATTTTGTAAGATATAAAATTGAATCACTACGCTTTCATTCAAATATTTTGAAAAACGTTTTGTAAGTAGTAGTAGGGTATTATAGTGTTTATGATCATATATCTAAAATGTGTTTTTATTAACATCTAAAGCAATTTAAATTTTTTATTTATTTAAACAGTTACAGTGTTGTTTTTTTTATGAACTATGATTCAAATAACAATGTAACTGAAATACCTTAGACACTGATTTCGCTATATTCTTTTTGTTTCTGATGTATAGTTTGCCAAATTAAGAATCATAACGTAGTTAAAACTGTAATTTTTTTTTTATAATTTATCCTACTAGTAGATAAAAAAAATTGGTTGAAAGTAATTAAAGATATCCACAGGTATACTAGTTTTAAAGTAATCTGAAAACTATGTTTTAAAAAATGATGTAGAATTGGTTTAAATATTAAACACGTTTTAAGCACTATTTTTTATCGGATAGATGAAAAAATTCTATTAATTTGGCTAAAAAGGTTAGAAAAAAAAGCTAAAATCAAAACTTTTTAATTAAACTAAATGGAAAAATAGTAATTGAATTAAGAACGTATTATTTATTTTTCGTATAAGAAATATCCTGTAAGAAGAATCGAGGGAATGAGAGCTAGACAGCCAGTTGAAAAGAGTTGTTTTTTAAGGGTGTGTAAGGGGTGGATGCAGTTTAAGTGAAGACGGCTGGAGAGGTAAGTCAACAACAGAGCGGGTAGCCGGGGGAAGTAAGTTGATAGGATAGAGGCAGGCAGGCAGGCAGACAGCAGCATATTATGAGAGGAATAGAGAGAAGTGAATCAGAATGCGGGTGGCCAGTGCGTGTGGGTTGCCTAGATACGGGACCCAAGGGAAAACGTACCGACAATAGCCCTCAACGGGCCCCAGATAGCCTATGAGGTAACACACTATGTACTTCGGATGCTTATTCTATATATATATATACACACACACACCACCATAGACGACGTGAATCCGTGTATTTTGAACGTTGTGTTAGAAGGTCCTTGATTTTCTTTCTGTAGTAGATAATGAACATTATATAAACGTAACGTTTTATTTTTCATTACCTGCGAAACTTGCTATTCTATTTTGACACCGTAATTTCAAGATTTAATGCCTGATTGGTTTAGCTTATTAAAAATACGGTAACCGTAATTCTTCAAAACATCTAATTAATCTTATTTTGAAATTTTACTTTTATTACTATAAAATATTGATAAATATGTAAAATTTTAAAGAACATTCTTATTATATGCCGTCATTTAAAAAAAAATTCAACAAAAATCTGTTTAAAAAAAATATAATTATTAAAATCATGTTATTTAAAAATTAAATTAAGTTCTAAATTACTATTCATTTCATGCTCAGTCTAACGACGAAGATTTCAGCTGATATTTTTCAGTAAGAAAACGTCTCTTGTAATCAGTAATATTATATACAGAAAATGATGTTTTACAAATTAAATTTTTATTAGTGAATGAAGTAGCAATGTTTTTGCATATATGCTAAAATTTAACAAATATTCGTAATAATATTAAAATTATAAGTACTCTTAATAACGGCATTTATTTAATAAGTAATTTAAAAACGTTTTTCGTTGATTTTTTCCCAGGTAAGATACACATATTTAAAAATGTTCTAAAACTCTAATTTTAACTGAGTATGTTTCATCTAATTTGAAAATATATATTTTTATAAAATGTTATTCTTAAAGGCGAGAATAATTTTCAAAATTTGTTATAAATAATTTTTGAACTCAATAACAAGATATGGGACAGAAAGATAAAAATTATCAAATTTAATTCAAAGATACATAAAAGTAACTGATTGTTACGTTCAACAATATTATGATAGTTCCTCCGATTGCAATATGAAAAAAAATCATTTTTGGCACGCCGAAAGGCGGAGGTAAATTTCGTCGGTTAAACCACCGGGTTGGTCTAGAAGAGAATGCGTCTTCCCAAATCAGCTGATTTGGAAATCGAGAGTTTCAGCGTTCAAGTCTTAGTAAAGTCAGTTACTCGTATTTTTACACGGTTTTGAATACTAGGTCGTGGATACCGGTGTTCTTTGATAGTTGGGTTTCAATTAACCGCACATCTCAGGAATGGTCAAACTGAGACTGTGCAAGACTATACTTCATTTACACTCATAATATCATCCCCATACTTCCTCTTAAGTATTATCTGAACGGTAATTACTGGAGGCTAAACAGGAAAAAGAAAGAAAGATTTCATCTGCGCTAAGTGGGGAAAAAAAATTTCCAAATTCAGAAAAACTTCATATTTACTCAATATGACAATGGTTGAATGTGAAAAAAATTTCACATTTTTAGCATATGACAAGCCCCAGCAACAATTCCAGCCACGTTTTAGTCATCCCTTGCCGTAGAGGTTTGCCGTTGGGGTTGGTCATATCAAAAATTGTTTCAGAGGTTTTAGGTAAATTTTAGAGAATTAACGCTCACTTTATACCGTTTCAATACTGTGTCTATTAAGGGAGGTATGATTTTTTTTGTTCTCGAACCCCCATTTTTTCCAACTCCTGGGCTAATGGCTGATGATATCAACAAACTTTATTTAGATAAGTTTCAGACTCTTAACCAATGAATAGCAGGAACTTTAACGAATTCGATATTTTACTTAATAAGAGTGTTATAGTGATATTTTGTTTTTTCGAAGAAAAAAACATTTCCATCCCAATGGTTCGATTTTTCCCATTAACGAACTCGACCGAGATTTTGGTTCGTTACATTTTATATATTAATTTGAAAGCGATTGGCGCAAAATTACGCCAGTTATCGTGTCCACAAGAAACTGAAATATACGTATATAAACTTTTGAACTAACGGTGGTTTTGGGGTCTGGGGAATATGAAACGAAAATATGTCGAAATTTTCCATAAGTGGAATCATGGTACCCATTACAATAGGTAGCTTTCTTATGAAATCTATCTAAAAAAAAAAACACAAACGAATCTGATTTACTAAACTTAACACTTCAAAACGATTACAGTTGTTTTTTAGGCCAATACTTCATGATATTCAATAATTTGCGACTATTTCTCACTGTACATTCAGTTGATGTTATTGGTGGCAGATTTCTTGAATTAGGAAAACACATTTAGGAATTTCTTGGTAAAAATGTCAGCTTTGTAATGTTCCCATTTATTTAGTTTATAACTGTTCTGTATTTATGGAATTCATAACCTGTGAATGTCTTCTTGTCAATATGCAGAATATCAAGGTGGTTGTAAACAATGGGGATGTTTTATTTTTATCTATGAGGTATTGACATTATATTATGTAGAATTCTTTTAAAAAATATATCGTCATAAATTACAATAACTCCTGTTTTTGCGAGTATGATTCATCAAATTTCTATCCACGTTAATGTTTGAAAACTATTCTCACACTGTTTATACATCATTTAGAGTAAAGCAGTTAAAAGAACAGTAATAATAATTGTTTATTTATACTATAAAAACTTAAAAAACATCAATTTTTAAAATCTAATGCTTTCATACATTACTTTTTAACACATTTCGGTCTTTTTTTGGCATGCCATTGTTCATATTTCATTTTATTTAGACTTTATATATCAAATGTTTATATTTTTCACAGTATCATATTTTTTTAGTATTTAAAGCTGTAGGTGAGGATAACAGATAAGTTAATGTTTATTTACTCCTAAGCGAATTCTTAGCGTACCATAATTTAAAAAAAAACTTGTGGAATTCTGTGCAAACGTACCGATTTTTCGTTATTTGTTTTGTTTCCTTTTGAAAAAGTATCAATTCATTATAATCAAAGATTTTAAAAATCCTTACTCTAAGCGTAACTCCTCAACTAGTCTTCATAAAATTTTCATATCCACAACTTCAAATAGACACAAGAGATAAATTTCAATGAAATTCATCTAGTAGTTTTGGAGATTTTCGAGTCACAAAAGTTATATACTCGTGTGTATATATATATATATATATATATATATATATATATATACATAGAAGGAAACCCTAATTTCAGTAAATGGTATTTTTGTATTCCTCATACCTCAAAACGTAAAAAAAAAACATTTTCACCCTCCACTCTTACCATGCAACTGAAAGTAATACCTTACCTACCGTACCTTTTCTTCGAAAAGTAGATAAAAAAATATTATTCGATAAATTGTTTCTTAAAACATAATTAATAAAAAATGAAATTTCAATTTATATATTTCTTACGGAGAGCGAGTATAAAATCAATTTTATGAACATATAAATGTATTTTTAATAATACACTAGATTACATTTTGCAATCTAGAATAATTTGTCACAGGAATAAGTTGATTTAAGGTATACATGTATTCAAATACAAAATATTCATATCCCATTCCCATAATATCAAAAAAATTATTATTAAAAAAATAGAAAACTAGGATTATAATGTTGCAAAAAGGAAAGCATTTATATACCTTTAAAAAAAAAAAAAATGCTACGCATTCAGTTTATAAATAGGATATACAATCTTTCAACAACCATTAAAAAAATTATACCTCTGACTACAGGCTACAAATTTTCCATTTCCCGCACACAAGCCTCCAGCTTAGATAACGAATAAATCATCAAACAAACAAAGAAAATACGTATTTTGATTGTGAAATATAATCTTTAAAAGATATTAAAGCTTTACACATACAGAACATAAAAAATAAGATAAAAGTAAAATTTAAAAAAATCCTGACTACAAATAAAATAATTTACCTAACTAGCTAATTCAGTTTTTTACGAAAAAAAATTTTTTTAATAAATTTTTACTTTCTAATAAATTTATATTCACTCAGTTTTAACGCAAAAATATAAAAACTTTGGGACAGAGATAGCTTATAAGAATAATAGTCTAATAGCGAGCGAATAAAAATTTTAAACTGCATTTATATATAAAAGCATTATTCTAGTTATTATTTCATTTGAAAAACGGAAACAAATAATGGTTGTTTTTATTAAAAATTCCAGGTCAAGTAGGAGATTTTATTAATATTTAAAAATAAAAATAATTTTAAATTAAACTTTTTATACAATAAAATGGTTACTTTAATTTACTGAAATGTTAAACAATATTTTTTTTTAATTAAAAAATAGAATAAGTGGAAAAATAAAATTATTATTCTAATTTTCGTTGCAGATTATACAGGACAAACATAAACATAAATGGCTCAATTTCACATTTGAATGTAGAATTAGCCACAGTAACATACCGGTATTTTATATAATGAATTCATACGCTTCTAAAACCAAATGTTACATACATTTATATATAATATGAATCTGATCTATTATATATACAGTAAATATATTATATTGCAGATAAATATATATCTGCATATATATCTACATCTGCAGATTATAAGAATCTAGTGGTGCCTGTGAGTTTATACACTTTCACGCATAAACTACTCAACCGATTAATCTGATATTTTGGATGAACATATTTTTTATCTTGAAAAGAACATAGGAATATTGCCGTTACGAAATGTTTCACCTTTTCAAGATGGTGGCCTTTTAATGGCTTGGGGTAAAAGTCGAATTATGTTCCTTGCCAATATTTAACTTTACTACGGCCAAACCGATGGTGAAACTGAATTCAGAAACCACTTGTAGATTTACAATTAATTTTATAGAAAAGATATCGCCTTGTCTTTTTTGATAACTCCATTGGTTATCGGAAAAGGTATCTTGACCACGATATACGCCGTACAATCCCGTGGATTTCCCATCCACTTTCAAGCAGTTTCCTCCAGTTTCCGCATAAAGTTGCTTTTTCGATGACAGTAAATAAGCCACAAGAGAACGGTTCAAGTGGGTGGTCTCTTCTTGGAGAATTAATGCTTGGAGAATGTCGCATGGGCAACTATATGTGGCTTGCTCCTGTCTCTTATGGGAAAAATCTGTATAAAAGTACTTGTACACTCTGGGGACAGAAGCTGTATATCGTGTACCAAAGTCCATTTATTAGATAATATTGTTAATAAACTGTTCCACAAAAAGCAAATGAAGTACGGTCACCTAATCAGTGTTTATCGAGTAACACTAAGAACCAGATACTTTGTTAAGATACTGTAAGATACTGAGATACTGTAAGATACTTTGTTTCCGCATGAAGGACAGATAACGAGATGTAACTACTATTTTTAAAATGGATTTCGACAATTTGAAAACCCACATTACTTCAGATCAAAGTTTCAAGTTCTGGGCTGACCAAACTGTTGCTATGAAGAAATTACAATACACAGATAGTTTTGATAAGTTGAACAGATGTTAATTGTTATTTATTATTATCATAAGCATGAGATAATGAAGACAGTGAGGATCCTGCTTAGACATGAAGGGCGAGCGAGCCCTGACCAGATATATATACATATTTAAAACTGTACGGACGGTATTTCAGTAATAACAATTTATATTTATTAAATTAGTGTATACATATAGTATACATGTTACGGTAAATTTGATTAGTCGGATAATTATGCATAATTACCGGTGAATTTTATTAATCGTCTTCAATGTTTTAAAATTACAGATAGAATTTTTATATTTAACGTCAATTAGACGAGGTTAGCGAGCGTAGGTTATGTTTGATTAGGTTATATGTTGATATACGTACGATTCGTTAGTACACGGAATCAACATAATCTAATCAAACATAACCTACGCTCTCTTCGCTCGATAACCTCGACTAATTATTTGTAATGTTTTGGTTATTTAATAATATATTCAATAAGTACTGCTTACAGTCGAGATGTTATTTTAATATTTAAAATATGTTAATACGAAGAATATGTAAACTGATCGGTATGTTTAATAAATTGAATAAATTGATTTAAATAAAATTTTAAATCACAAAATATGAACAATTAAAATTCTAAGACATACAAAGCAGTTTTTCAAAAACTTTCACTGGACTTCTATAAGTATCCTATGACATAAAGTTATTAAAAAACAAATATTAATTCATGTTAATTAGCTAAAAACAAAAAAATGAAAGAAAATGTCTTGGAAGAATCAACTTATTTTATGTTCCCTTTCGCGTAGGGCCAACCCTTCATTTTCTGTTTAGCTCCGGAAGCACCGTAAGGTTACTTCAGAGGATGAATAAGGACAATATTTATGAATGTAAATGAAGTGTAGTCTTGTACATTCTCAGGTCGACCATTGCTGAGATTTGTGTTTAATTGAAACCCAACCACCAAAGAACATCGATATCCACGATCTCGTATTACTCATATAAAGGTAACCAACTACCTTTACTAGGATTTGAACCTTAGAATTCTCGACTTCGAAACCAGCTAATTAGCGATAACAAGTTTACCACTAGACAAGCCAGGTGGGTCCTATGGCCGGCCCTGCTACTAATCATTTCCAACCCACTTTTCGTTTAATGTGTGGTGGGACCTTCTTGGTGATAATTTCATAGGCCCTTGTTTCTAACCATCACGGCTCAATAGCGAGAGGTGCTTGCATTTTTTTCGCTACGTGCATTTTTTTATGGAACCCATGGAAGACATATTCCATGTGCAGATCTGATATTTCAGTGCTGGCGCACCTGCTCCCTGCTATCGGGATGTAATGAATCATTTGAATAACAAATTTAGTAAGCAACGAATGGATTGTTCGAAACGTGTAAACCAGTAAAATGGCCCACTTGATTTCCCGATCTCACGCCAGCCGACATTTTCCTTTGGGGTTAGATGAAGTCTTTAATCTTTCTTTTTTCCTGTTTAGCCTCCGGTAATTACCGTTCAGGTATTACTTCAGAGGAAATGTATGAATATAAATGAAGTGTAGTCTTGTACAGTCTCAGTTCGACCATTCTGAGATATGTGATTAATTGGCACCCAGCCACCAAAGAACACCGTAATCCACGATCTAGTATTCAAACCCGTATAAAAGTAATTGCCTTAACTACGACTTGAACGCTGGAACTCTCGACTTGATTTGGGAAGACGCGTTTACTACTAGACCAACCCATCGGGTTGAAGTCTTTAGTCTATTCTGCTCTTATTAGAACACAAGAAAAATTGAGTAGCTCCAGCTTTTATCTTATAATAGAAGCTGGAATTACTATTTCGAATAACAATGATGCTATTAGTCATGCCGAGCTAGCATGCATTTGCCGAGCTGAACTAAGCATAAACATGCAACTAGTTGCTATGTTGCTTAGTTCATGCAACATGCATGAACTAACATGAATGGCGGCTGTATTGAGCAACTGCTTTGAAGAAATGTTTGCAGATTTATCTAGCAACAAATTTGATATTTAATCATTTCTAGGGAAAACCAATAAGTATGTGGGTTTTTTAATTTCTCTTTTAAACTTTTTTCTTCTGTTATTGATTAGTTTTCTACTTGTTTTCGATTACATTTTTTTGTTCAAAATCGATGAAAATGTTCTATTTGAAATCTTATTACGTTTTCGACCCAGTTTCTCTTGTGTTTCTAATTAAAGATGAACTTCCAAAAATTTGTGTTTAAATTTAATAGATTTATTTCCATCACTTTTCTCGTAATTAAATTCTCTACAATGTTTAATGGAATTTTTTTTTTGTAAATTACGAAGTTATTCATTCCAAATCTAAATAAGTGTATTTTCCAACTAAACCTTTTCGTATTTTACCCCGTTTTACTTTAAACCTAAGTGAGATAGAGGTCTGGAAACTTTTATTTAATTTTAGATCAAAATCCATAAGGAAACACCCAATTTACTTCTCCATTTGTACCTCAAGAATTGTAGTACGATTTAATTTCACAGAAAAAGCAGAAGGCTGGGTTAAACGTTTCGCGAGTCGAAACTCGCTAAGGAACCGTTTTCTGACCTATATCTAAATGAAAATATTTCTTATTTTTGGCTATAGAATCATCTCCCGAGAATTTTCCGTACAATTTGGAATCACTCTAACAATCAGACAATTATTTACACAAAAAAGGAAATTATACACTTTTTAATCAAGTTATATTCTATTATTTATTAATTATTCATCGAAGTCGTATTTTTACACTAAATATTTCAAATGTAATTTAATATTTTACGACGCACTTAAAAAATGCACGTTACGTTATAACCCACACTCAAAAAAATACGTTTTTTTTCTGTACAAAACGGGCACATAAAAGTCTTCTTTTCATCCATAAACATCCTTTACGATAACTACAATAAAAGTTCTGTTATAATCAGCTATAACGTAAAATACACGAAAAATTATTTGAATAAGAATAACGATAAAAATGAAATAAAATCCAAATTTTATTATTTAAGAAATATAATACTTTATTATAGTTAGCAATTGTATGATATCAAGTTATTTAAAGATATAAAATTGGTTATTGCACTTTTTTTTAGATACCAATAAATTTCTGCTTAACATAATTTAACTAACGAGAAAGATTCACATTTATTGTAATATGTACACTTGCAGAATATAAATGTAAAGATAGATATACATTTTATTTAAACTACAAAAACAAAACGTGCGATCGCACGCGCGCACACACACACACGCGGAAGACGAACAGATTTTATAATGAAAAATGCTTTAAAAAACCGAGTAAAGCAAAATGTAATTAAAAAAACTATAACGTTTTTATTAATGTAATTAATAAAAATTATACTGTAATAACTATATTACTTCTTCGAAATGACTTTGATATATTACTGTAATTGAGATGATGAGTAAAAACAAAATTAACCCTTGGAATTACACGTTATCTTTCCTTCTGAAATTATAGTTTAAATTTAATTATATTTCTTAAAAATAAATAAAAAATTAGTCATTTCTTTAAATACATTTTTTTTTTACTTAAATAAGTAAAGAAACAACTTTAAAAGAAACTTATTATAGAGGAACGGTTTATATTTCTAACTGAATTCAATATTACAAAAACAATCAATAACAAAAAGTAAAATTTAGGCAATTTTACCAATCTCAATTAACTTAAATTGCTAACTAATTTTTACAAAATTTGCATGTTAATAGCGACTTCCATTTTATAAAATTACCAAAGTTAATAATATTAAATTTAATTTACTAAGCATTTGGGACCGTTGATATTAATACAATTGTATAAATTAAGTAAGTTTCCACTTACTAACAATTAAAGTGTAAATTCTAGTACTTTCGGAACTGTTACTCCATTTTTAGGGATTTTCTAAAAGATGTTAATTTAAATTCAAATCAATAATCGTTTTTAAAATTAAACTGTTATATTTATAATATTCGGTCATGAAGAATAAATTATTATCTAGATAATAGACTACTGTTGGTAAATGGAAACTTATATTAAGCAATCTGACAAATTGATATAAAGTTTAATATTCTGTAGAGGTATTTTAATATATTTATGAATCATTATTTCACAGACGAAGAGAATAAAATATCTGCTACTTAAATAAAATCAAAATATTAAAAATGTAGTATGGTAATTTCAGAAAAATAGGTTGGCATTTATGAAATCAATTCTTATTTACAATTATTTCAACTTATTTAACTAATATTACTTATTCAATAATGCTAAGTCCTTTTTAAAAGTGCTCTTTTAGGAAGTAAAATCGAGGATAAAAATTGAGTACAATCTAGTAACGAGGTTATATATTTAATTTTTTTTTTTTTTTGATGTGACGTTATGAGGATGTGAAATCGTTTCAATCAGTACTACTACGTTAAAAAGTAAACTAAGTTTTGTTTTTTTATATAAACCCAGATTATTATTACTTTTTTTCTTTTCCTGTTTAGCCCCCGGTAACTACCGTTTAGATAATTCTTCAGAGAATGAATGAGGATGATATGTAATGAGTGTAAATGAAGTGTAATCTTGTACATTCTCAGTTCGACCATTCCTGAGATGTGTGGTTAATTGAAACCCAACCACCAAAGAACACCGGTATCCACGATCTAGTATTCAAATCCGTGTAAAAATAACTGGCTTTACTATGACTTGAACGCTGTAACTCTCGACTTCCAAATCAGCTGATTGGGAAAGACGCATTAACCACTAGACCAACCCGGTGGGGTAGATTATTATTACTTAGGGCACTGTTTACTTAACTTGATAAGTTAAGAAAATAAAATCTTATTTGACGATTAATTCACCACATATGCTTTAAGCTTGTCTACTATATATTAAAGCTTGTATTTTATATAAAAAGGACATTTTGTAGCACATAAAAAATTCATGCCTGAACCGGATTCGAAGCCGGAAATCTTTCTAGAGTAAAAACCAAAATGCTACCACTCCGCCGCGAGGATTGGTCTACTTAGAATTAGTCTTAATTAGAAACGTTTTTAGTTATTCTACCTTTGATAAAATGTTAGTGGTTTAAAAAATTACTTTTTTACATTAATTTTATTTTCATAAGAACTAAATAATGAATAGGTAAGAAAAAACGCAGTCGTAAAAGTCATCATTACTGTAGAAAGGATTAAATTTTAAGTTTCGCAGCTACGGTTTATTTTAAGTTAGCAAACTTTAGCTAAGGTTTATAAAGTTTTATATTAGTGAGTTTTATAAAGACGGTGTTAAAAATTTTCTACGATTAATTTAAGATTTCATTAAAAATAAAGATATTCCGAAAAAAGATTATTTAGTTTTAACTTTACTTTTTTAATAAATATTTTTTTAAAAAGAAAAATTTAATTATATTTTCATTCAATTAAAAAAAAATATATATATGTTTATATATATGTTTAATAAATAAGCTGTTGTTTATTTATTAAACACATATAACAACTATAATTTATTTAAAAAGGGTATTATTTATTAATTTTGGTCATATTTAAGGAATTGGAATACTGTATAAAAAAAATTTTCAAAGTTGTTTTACAAATTTAAATTCTGCTTTACTGTTAGATTTTAAAATAAATTTTTAATATATTTATGCAGATAAAATGAATGATAAAAGGAACTAAAACAAATGGGTCACTCGAGATCGAATATTTCAAACATCCGGTACACATGTGAATATACGAGATTATTAAATACGACAGATATATTTATTTTATTAAGTGTCTATAATTCAGTTATTTTAATATAATAGATGATAAACTTAAGATATAAACTTTATCATTTTCACATCGCTACTTTATGGAAAGTGTTAATATAAACCATTGACTACTGAATGTAGTAAATTTACAAACAAATGAGTAATATTTTACATTATATTATCCGATTTCATGCACGACCATTATTTATTGCGCCTGTTTATTTATTAGCAAAATGTTTTTTAACAGAATAATTTTTTTAATCTCACATCATTTTAGAACATATATAATTTTCAGGCCTGAAAATAGATTTAAATTATAAATTTACGAAAGTTACACGAAAATTAGTATTTCTCACAAATTTGTAAGTATTATGTTACATAAATTTATATTTCTTATCTTACAATCTTCATAGAAAAAAAAAAACTTCAAACTCCAGGTATTTTTGTCCTCAAAACTTTGTTTTCCGCTACTAGAATCAAACGTACTCCTTATAATATTACCGAAAGTTAACAGATGGTAGATAAATTTCTCTTAACACGAATGAATGGAATAGAAAAATTATTTTGATATTTTCTAATGGGGACCCAAATATAAGGTTTTGACATAATCTAAATTTTGTAAAATCGAATTTGTGTATTCAAACAGGTTTAAATTACACATAACGAATATATTTTTATTTGTAATTAATAAGAAACTATCCTACGAGTGTTGAAGTAACACATACAAAATACAGTAAAATATTTCTTAACTTTTCTGACATTCCAACAACCATCAAATTCATCTGAAAGTGTTTCAGCCTATCATTTTGAAGATCCTAATCATATTTGATATTTATCATATTTCAAATTTCCTAACAACATTCTCATTCATATTGTTTTGAATTGTAAACTAATTATCTAAAAATTAAAAATTACACATAGATACTCTAGTATTTTTTTATTATTTTATTTAATATTATAAATTTATCTTTTATTTGATAAAAATTGTTCCTAATTTGATTTCAAATAAAAGTTTAAAATATTTACATTAAAAGAATTAAACGTAATTATGTATGTAAAAGTTATGATTTACTATTTTTTTATTCCGATTTATTGTTATTTATTATTTATATTTTGGAAAAATAACTAATTCAAGTCTATTAATATTCATAAAAACATCTTCTAAGAACCCTCAATAACCAAAAAAACGTTTAATCATTTATTTATTAGCGGTTCTTATTTTGTGTGCGGAAAAAGTAAAATATAGTTATCAACCGTATACATATTAAAATAGTTAATTATAATCTACTTACACTTTCAAATTATACAAAAATTATTCTTCTAAAGGACTTTCGTATAGTGTGTGGGACGAATATACGAACTTTGCATACGAGGAAGGCATAATACTGCGATACGCATTATGCCAATATTTCCATAATTATGATTTCCATAAAAATGTGTGTGTAATAATTTTTAGTATAAATGAAAATACATTTAAAAAATGTATATACAAATTTAATTAATTTTTTAATTCTATTATTTGTGATAATTAAATTTGTTACACTTATTGTAATCATATTTTATTTATTTAAGTAATTATTAAATTATTAATTGTAAAAGTTATTGTTAGAAGAGTAATTAGTATTTGTACAATTGGTTTCAATGTAATTTCTTTTACAATTATTTGTAGTGTTAATAATGATAATGGATAAAAATAATAACTAAAGTATTTATCTATAAATAATTTATTATTAAGTCACAATTGCATCTTCAATAAAAGAATTGATTCATTTTTATTATATCCCGTATTGATACTCAGGCTATTACACTGACCCATAATAAATATTTATATAATCTTTGTTACGTCACCTAGTTTTTATAAATTATTTTTGTGATTAACAGAAAATTACACGGTAACGTGATTAGAAAAAAACCTGGTTTTTTGTTTGTTATTATTATCATATTTACCGATAATTTTATTTTTGGCTTATGGCGGAATTAAAATCTGCAGTTAAATAAAAATCTTCGTAATTAAAAACGCAAAATTGTCAATAAATGTGATGATTTCATGAAGACAGAAGAACTGAAAAGAGAGGAAATTTAACAGAAGTCAGTATATTTAGGCATCTAAAAATGTAAAGAATGAACAGCTGCTACATATGGGGTATAAAGATAACAAGTTCAAAAACTTCAAACAGCCAAAGAAAATTCTGTTTCAATCGACAAAGAAGGCAATTACGTCAACATCGTAATGTTCTTTCAGTAAAGAAAAAATGTAAAAACAACATCCAAAACGTGTCATTCGATTTGGACGGTTTAATAAAGAAATCAATTACGTTTTAACGCAAAGATAAATGAGTCGGAAGAAATTTTTTTAAAAACTTCATATCGGTATTGATTTTATTTTATTTATTTTTAGTAGTCAGACTGCTTAAATGGTTATTCTGAAAAAGTTTAGTTTCAAGTGGGATAAAACTAAAAATAAAAGGAATTTTTGATTGAGAAGATCGATATGTTCATTGGAAAATAACTGAATATTTAAGGATAATTATTAACCACAGGAAAGCTTCAATCTTTTATTTGAAAGAATCTTCACATTCGACGACAAAAGATCGTTCGCAGTTAAGGGTGAAGTGCTAATTAATAAAGGCGAAGTTTAATATTAATCCATACCGGAAAAAAATAGGGTTCGTTCCAAATGTGATGCTAACTAGGAAGGTTAGTTCAGTTACCGGTGACTATTATTACAACATGAAAGTAAATTATTGTAAGAAATGGGTACCAAAAATCAGTTCCCAATCTCCCCCCGTAGTCGGTGGAAGTTCTTGATAATATCCAGTATCACAATTCACTATTTAGTAAAGCTGGAAATTCTAACTATAATAATGTTAACATAACTAATTGACAGGAAAAGGACCACATTTCAGTTACTCATCAATAATAAAACTATAGTTATATTAATTAATTACGTTACATAAAAATATAAGAAGATTTTGTTCTTTTTGATGAAGGTTTACATAAATATGGGTATCATGTAATAAGGATTCTGCTTTATCATCCTGATTTGAATCAAAATGAGATGTTATGGTCAACAGTAGAAAGACCTTAAACTAGTCATAACGCAATAATTTTGATGTCAGATATTCAGAAATTAACTGAAAATAAAATTAATATAAACAAAGGTAATTGGAAACCTTTCTATGAAAAACTAAAAAAAATCTTACACTAATTATTTAAAATTTCTACTCTTAATAGATGAAATTATTGAAACATTCAATATAATTTAAACTACACACATGTAGCGTGCGAAGGGCTACGGAGGTTATAGCCCCCGCCGAAATTGTCGGGTGATAGAGTTGCAAATCCCATCGCCCAACAATTATTAGACTAACATTCTGAGGTTAAATCTAGTAAGTTGGGTCCAAAAAATCCATTTTTAGCATTTTACATTTTCGTAATGTATAACATCTCAAAAGTATTTTCACAAAATTTGAGATAAAACAGTACATAATCATCTCCCTAGTCAAGAGTAACGCCGTTACTCAACGTGTGAGCGCCGAGCTCACTCTTACGCAATAGTAATAAAAATAATTACTGGATAATTCCCGCAAGCCAGAAATGAAAGACTTGCTTATCGCATTCCAGACCCATGCGTAGACAGCTAGACGGCGTTTCAAGAATCTTCAAAAGGTTTTCAAGTTCTTTTGCCAGATTCAGCTATTCCTGGAAAAGTGGATGAACTGAAAATCTTAGAAACGTATTGTGATAATAAATTTTCTGTATCTTATTTGTTGCGATAAGATAAAGTCATAAAAATTAAAATTCTATCTAGAAGTGAAGTATTGGATCACTGTAATTAAGAATATTTTCCGAATATCCATTATCTCTTGCAAGTTTTACAGACTCTTCTGGTAACAACATGTACTAATGAACGCTTGTTCTCCACAATGAAAAAAGTAAAAACGATTGCGTGTCGGAGGATGGAAGATTAAGTTCGTTAGTTTCTTTGTCGTATCAGTACATAAAAATATTACTGTTAATCCTGATGAAGTTTTAGATACTATAGCGAGAAAGAAAAATCGACGATTAGCTTTCTAATAATTCATAACTTTTACTGAAGTGTAAATGTGTGAGTGTGAAGTGTAAATGTGGATATGGAAAAAGTTTTATATACTAACATTATGACTATTATTTTCGTAGTAAATTATGTATTAAATCTAAGCATATGTTTCGTATTTTTCAAATGCAATAATATATAAAAAAACCCGTTTCAATATAAAATGATTTTCATCATTATTATTATTATTAGAATATTTTATCATCGTCATCAGCCCCCTTATCCCCCCAAAAAAAAATCCTAGCTACGTCCCTGGACAAAGATAGTATAGTTATAGTAAAAGTGACTATTCCATTAAAGATGTTGAAGATGTGAGTGACTTCCAAAAGAATTCGAATTTCATCAGAAGTATCAACTAAAATAACACTAGTAGAAGTGAAAAAAAAAAAAACGGGGAATAAATTACAAATGATACTATCCAGATAATATCCGACTTGGTGTAATAGCTTGGTTAGGGTAATTACTCTGTGAATTTACCACTGGTTCAAATAATTAATAAATATAGATATTTATAACTTCGTAATTGGATATGATCCTTTAATATTTGAATGAATAATACAACATTATGCAACATTATTATATTAGTGCATATAAATTCCTTTCAGTGATTTCATAAATGATATATTGTTAAGAATATATATAATATTATATTTTGTAAATTTGAACCGTTGAGCTATGACGGCTGGGTAGGCTGGAAAAAGACTGCCTGAATGTAGTGCGATGCCGGCTTATATAGAGTGTACGGAGCCGCTGAATCGCCAATAGCCGAGTGCATCCGAAAGAAGCTGTGTGAACTGGACGGAGACGAGTATGAACTAATAGAAAGCACTTTAAATTTTAAACTCCTTAAATAAATTTTTAATAACATGTAGTGAACAGATACAGGTTTAAAAGTTAAGAGTTATTAAGTGGTAAAAGTTTAGAGTAGACAAGAATGCAGACGAATATATTGAAAGGATTCCTGCCTCAGGCCATATAACAATAAGACACACGCGCGCGCGCGGACTAACTCACTCACTCACAAAGGAATTCTGGAGAAAATCTGTTGGTAAATGTGAGTCGATCTATATTAATTCTGAAAATCAGAAAATAACGGATTTAAAAAAAATAATCTTACTTCTTTCTGTGGTTAAAAGAGTTCTAATTAACCAAACAATATGCTTGAAATGAAGTTTTATTATACAGAATCATATAATTAGCAAATTATCTAGATTTGTCTTTTCATTGTTTGTACGGGATAACAAATAACATTATTATGAAAAAGTTACAGAAAAAACTTATTTTATGAAGAAATGATAATTTACACAATGAAATCGCAAAACCGGCGGCAATTTTTTTATTGGGAATTATTAGCTTGATCAGCCGTCCTTCTTCACGGAAAATAGTTTTGATATTTACTTTCACTACAATAAAATAATTCAACATCAATCATTTTGATTGATTCAATCATTTTTTAATCATTTCTGACATAACGATAAAATGATTATTTTACCAATTTTCTTTTTCGAGAAATGAAAATGAACGAAACGCGAAAAAAATTAATCTTACATTCTTTTTTTCCACTGAATGTCACATTTTTTTAGGGTTTTTAATGAAATGAGAATAACTTTAAAACGAATAGAAAGCTTATTGATACATTGGTGTACATCGTTATCTAAAGGGTTCAATTATTAACGGACACTAAAATAGAATTCCCTATCAAAAAAATATACAGTTGTAATCTTTTTTCCTTTATTTTAAACAGTAATATAAAAATATAATTATTTCATTTTTTGGGCAATTTTCGAGAAGAACCTGTCTACTATTCTTAAATATAATAAGATAATATTAGAATAATAATAATATTAGATAATAATAGAATAAGAATATTATATACCACTTTTTGTGGTATATTATACTTTTTGTGGTATATAATATTCAAGGGAGCATAAAACACCCAACATACTTTTCCCGTAATTTTTTAGAGTATATTTCCCGTTAAAATTTAAATACAATAAGTAATTAAAATATTATTTACTAACTTACAAGCTGATGATTACTACATTCCAATGATTATAACAAATGAAACTCTGTATAATCATAATTTATCTTTACTAAAGTTTCATGCATTCAACTTATTACATGAAATTTACTGTATGTTTTAATTCAGATTCGACAATGGTCAGATGAACATTTTATATAAGTTATCCAACAATTTTGATGAATAATAAATGTAAGAATAAATTTATTCTAAAGTAAATAGCGGATAGCGGACGCATGAATATCAAGTCATTCGTTATTTCTTATCCTGTTCATAGCAAATGGTTAACTAGGCGTATTACTGCTCATAACGTTTGAATTAGCCACCGAGACCCACGTTTTACACTAAAATCCCACTTCAATTGTTTTCATTTACAATTTAGAAAACTAAACAACAAATATATGAAATGAAATCTTAAGCTATTTTAAAGATTAAATTTAAATTATTAAAGGAAAAAAACACCTTTAAAATAAATACTTCATCTTCAAAATTAATTAAAATAGGTAATTTTTAAGCGTTCTCAATTCTAATAATATATCATGTACTTAAGAAACCTTATTTTTAGTTGTAATTTTTTTTGTCTTTGAGCAATTAGTTGAAATGTAAACCAAAGTTTTACTTGAAAGTTACCCAAATACTACTCAGAGTGTAAAATTTTAATAACAAAGAACATGTTTTAAATATTCTTCCCAAAATTTTGTTTTATAGATACGATACTTCTTAAATAAAAAAATTATTTTACATACCACACCCGAACTATGAGATCGAAGAATGCAGTCAAGCATTCTGTTGGGCCTTACAAATTTTACCATACATTCCTTAAGAATGTTAGAGTCCAGTTAATCAAAAATCGGGTGGATACTGTATTCATGAACATAAGATTTTTTATGTATCCATCGCCGCTTTGTTTTCACATACTATTTTTGTTTTCAAATATTCACGCAACCAATCTACATAATTAAGCAAACATGGAATCTGTTTACTGATGATAACTTGGATTCAAAACATATTTATTTGTTTTCTTTATAAATTCAAAGTTAGTGGGCTCTAATACTGCAACCGATAGTTGATATAGTGGTAGTAATAGTATATAGTGGTTCTAGATTTAGTTGGTCCTGAAAATAACAGTAATATTAATAATAATCATGTAATAAAATATTTAAAAGTACATAAAATATAAACTCAGAGATCTTTTTCTTGGACCACGATAACACAAATATAACGAAGTAAAATGATTAATTTCTTTCTTTAATAAATATATATTTAATATTAATCCGCATTAGGAATATCGTGATAATTCTAATTGACGATAATGAGCAAGCCTGTAAGATATAAATCTGCAAAGTTTTATTAAAATTTGTTCACTAGATTTTATGACAATGCGCGCACAGGGGTAACCCTAGTTATCATTTTATTATATGTATAGATTGAGACGACCTTATCAGTGCACGAGCGGTAACGGTCTGTTGAACCGAAAGACTTCGGCTGAATTTCCGGTCCGGGTAGGATCTGGAAAATTTATAACAAATATATTTGCTAAATCGCCGTCCCACCGGTAGTTATTTATAACCTCAGAAACTGAAGCATCTTTGAAATTCTTTAAATAATAATGAAATTATTATTTTAATATAATAATAATGAAATTATTATTTTCTTCCCCATTTTAATATTAAACACCAATAAAATTAGAATAATGTGAGTAACAACTTATTAAACTTAGCACAGAAATAGCAAACTTTATTATAAAAATTTAGTATAGTGAAATTGTAATTTAATAGAAAATTTCATGGGAAAAACATATGAACCAGTAACGTATACAGTTCAATTAAAGCAAACAAATTTATCGAATATTTATCTAATTGTTATAATAATTTAACAGATAAAATTAAAAAGAAAATTAAATTTCCATTTAAACAAATAAACAAACCCAATTACTGATGTAAGCATTTCATAAAAACATTACTCGTACATTATCCTGATATAGATTCATGTGAACATATTAGATTAATTCTTAATGCAATAAATGTAGTCACTCTTCCAAACAGAATTTTCCTGATTTATGAACGATTAATAATTCAGTGAATTGTATTATTTTTTGAATTTAATCTATATCTCCAATTACTATGAAATAATTAATTTAAATTTGTTAATATAAAAAGGAGTTCTAAAAGTAAAAAAAAAAAAATGATAAATGAAATATATAACCTGCAATAATAATTTCAATTAAAAAAAAAAAGGCGAAAACGCGGTGTTGTTTATGTCATTTATTGCTGAAATTCACGTCATATGGAATAATTTGAAGGTATAATTGACCTATACAAAGTTCATTATTGTACTCTAAACCATTATTTCATCCCTATCAAAAACTCGATTAATTGCTTTAACTCTCGGCAATTTATAAACCCACGTAATAGTTCATTTAAAGTTTTTGACAGGATACATTAAACATAGATTACATACATATCTCATTCTATATTGATATGATACCATTAATTTAAAATATTTCTTTTTAATTTTTATACTTTCCCCTCTCCGTAAAATAGACTAAATTTAGAAAAAAAAATAGTTAAAACTAACAAATAAGTTAATTAAGTAGTTAAGATAAATAAGTATAAATTAGAAAAATAGAAAAAAAAACAATTGTACTTAATGAAAGTTATATCGTCTAGATAGAATGTATTATTGATGGAAAAATATCGATTTTTTTAAACTTTTTACTCTTTTCATATATTTTTTTACTATATAAGAATAAATAAACCAATGTCAGGGAAGTGTAAAAATATTATAGTCAACTATTTTAAGATAAAAAAAAATGTTTACATATATATATATATATACAGTAGGGCCTCCCTTAACCAAGCGTCTCTTAACCGAGATGACCATCCGCCTATCGAGTAGCGTCTCGGCCTCTCATCTGGCGGTTGCAGGTTTGAACCCCACTAAGACATGGCATTGTAGTATGCCATGTCATACATTATTCATAATTATTACCATAATTAGTCATTCATTCAATTAGAGTCATTCATTATTACCATAATTAGCCTCAGGTAAAAAAAATCTTAAATCAGTAAAACTAAAAAAAACAGTTAACCGAGATGACGTTTACTCCATGTACGAATTTTAACATCAATCGTATAAAATGCTTAAAATTCAGATCTAATGTAAGAGTAATTTTAAGATTTCATCTATTGCGTGCCTTTTAAGTGAATTATTATCACACAAAAATAAAAAATACACACACACACACACACACACACACACACACACACAATAAAACATTCTTATTATTTACCTTATTCTTATGCTCTATGAAAAATGTTTCTATATTTTCTATACTCTTTCCGATCTTTAGTAACTCTTGTAATCTCATCGAGATTTTTGCCTCTCTTTTTTTTCAGTTTCCTTAAATGCTTCTCACATTAGAAATGAGTTCTTCCTTTACATGTGCTCGGTTTTGCCTAAACAATTTTTTGTCTATCACTCCTCATATATGTTTAATAATGCCTAAACCAAGTTTTAGAACCTCAACCTGAGTACGTAGCTTAAAATTTCTTCGAAAAGTATTTTTCCTTATACGATATTCTTTCGTATTTTCGGTTGTGCCATGGATAGATTTTTCATTTCTATCTATATTTCATTTCTCCATTATTTAATTTATTCAATTTCAGTGCTTGGTGATCATTGGCTTGGTCGTTTCTAACCACCGGATTGTCATTACCACTCCCAAATATTCATAACTGCTCACCAGAAACCAACTTTAATAAAAAAACATCAGAAAACAAAACATCACTAACAATAATAACACTGATGGTTATACGAAGATTTTGTAAAAAAAAAAAAATTTAGTAAAAAAATTTCTTTTTTTGTACATTTTTACAAGAAACTGTTGTAGAACAAAGAAACTGAAAATTTTATGTTCAACGTAGAAGAAATAAAAGAAAAGTGGGTAATAATTGAGAATTGTGAAAAAACGTTTTGTTTAAGAAAATATTTTGTAAATATTCTAAGAATAGATCATTTAATTACTATTAACTGTACGATTAGTTGAAAAACATTTTTAGATATATATTTTTTTGTCGATAGATATAACTAGACAATAAAACAAATTCGGATCGTATTTTATATCATCACTATAACAAAAAATTTGAAAAGGTGCATTATTGGTGCATTAAGCCACCATTTATATTCTTCAAGTTCTTTCTGTTAATTAAAATTGCTCTATTTCTGACGAAAGATTACTGGATATTATCATACATAAAGATAGAAATGAATGAATCTGAACATATTCCCACTTTTACACGTCTAAATAAGCACATAAATATTTTTTTTGAAGCTTTAAAATCTTAGAAAAAATTTTAAAATGAAACATGTAGGTACTTTTAAAAATAAGTATCTTTTGAATAATTAATTTTATGTACGAATATTTCATATCTAAAAATTAAATTGAAATATATCTTTATATTGTTATGTATTTCAACAGAAACGAATGAGCGAGTTAGATTATAGAAAAATTTCTTCCAGATATTTAAATAGTTTTCATAAATTTCTGTCATACGAATCCGTAACTGTATCGTAACCGCATTTTATAAAGACTTAGAGCTACAACTAAACAATATTTATTAAAAATTCTGCTTCGATAAACGTAACCATAGAAAATATGATTTCTTATTCAAATATGAAGAAAAGAGAATTTCACATTTGAAGTTATTTCAATATATTTCTTAATGGAATACCTGTGGGATATTTAAAAACATACTACTCTTTATGTTTCACTTCTCTCGATAAGAGTGTTACAAAGGTTTTATTAAAATTAGTTAATATATTTATTTTTTTAGGTTATCATATAAACCACATATTGAACGCCTAAATTAAAAAAAAAATATAAAATAATCTACTCGTCAGTTAGAATTGAAATATTTCTGCGCACCACAAATTAATACGTGTTACAGTGTTCAGACACGAAATTAAGTAATGATTTCTGATTTATTTTGTAAAGAGTCCTGTGAACTTACAATTTCTACTACTCTTTATTTAATATTATTATTAACAAACCTATTGTTTTTATTTCTTTAGTCTTAACGACTCATCAAAAGATTAATATGTCTCGTCTTTATTAGGATCCTAAAAATTAACCTATCTAAAGTTAGTTTATAAACAATGTTATCTTTATTAGTAAGAATTTATACGGCGCGCGGATGTTAAAAATATTAAAATGACGCTTTTCAATTTAAATAAATTACAGAACCTACAAATATTTTATTCACCTCATTATTTACGCAACCGACAATTTTGTAAGATTCAATAGCTCAGTAATTAAAATGTATATATAATATAATTTTACATATATTTCTACTATATTTTTCACATATATTTTTATAGAAAATTAAATTTTGCAATAATAATTGCAAATAAAGTCGAATTAATACTAATTAAAAGTAGTAATTTAAATTTTACTAACAGAAAAAATACTGATTTTTTTCAGTTCTACTATGAAGAGTTATTTAAGAATCGAGGCTACATTTCTGAAATTTCTGAACGAAAACAGGTAATGCATTACTACCACTAACGTAGTTCTAATCCTGTTCGGCTTTGATAAATGCCTACTTGGTCACGCGATGTTTCTTTATAGTTGTAACCACTCGATTCATAAACCAAATTATCATTTATTTTGACCGTATTTATAAACAAGAAAATTAATTGGCAATTTCATTCCCCGTCATAAATATGATCAAAAGATAAATAAATAAAATAATTACTAAGAAATAATATCATTATGAAGATAAAATATCAATTATGGATCGATTAATGGAAATACGTAGGAATAGAAATTTAATTAACAAAACTATAAAAAAAAAAAACAAAAGTTATTAAAAACGTAAAATTTTAAAATATTGTCAGGTTATAGATACACGCATGACTTAAACATGGCACAGCAAGATGGAGCTTGCCTTCTCCATGATCGTTTCTGAACCTAACTGAAATCTTTAATACTGGTTCCTTAAATTATGTCTCTCAGTTACCATTCGGGTTCGGATTAAATTTCCTTATCAGGTAATACAGAAATTTAATAAATTTCATTCATTACAACTACACGAACAAGAGACGTCGCATACCATCATACTTACGATGATATTTTTGGAAAAATTAAAAAATAGATTTAAATAAATAAATAATCATTCCATAGATTCATTAATTTAAGGAGTATTAAATTTAAAAAATTCCTTTCGGTACGCCGGAAGGCGGAGATAGATTTCACCGAGGCAAAATAGGAGTAGGCGAACTCAAATTATACGAGCTCGTATCAAACATTATTTTCCATGTTTAACGGAAACTACGTTTTCCCATTAGACTACAAGCTATTGCTAAATTTATTAAGACTTCCTTATGATTTTTCCTGAACTGCTCGACAACACATCTATTTGAGGATTAATGGGAGATTCTAGGTTTGTCTCTTTGTATTGATAAAAAAAGACAATATTTTCAGAAGGTTTTATTTAAAAACATGTATAAATGTAACAACAGTAATGCTGAGATGATTTGAAAGTACAATAGGCCTAAATTATCCACATAAAGCATTGTCATTTGCAAGAATTAAAATATACACAGTACTAAGTCACTAAATGCGTTCACTTCAAATTCAATGAAAACGATTTTCCCGTGTTTAACACATGGGAAGCCTCTTCTTACAATTCCAACAATATTTTAGTCATCCCTTGCCGTAAGGGTTGGTCATATCAAAAATTATTTCAGATAGAAGATTTAGGTAATGTTTACAGGACTTATGACCATTTTAAAATGATTCGATACTGTGCCTATTAAGGGAAATATGATTTTTTGTTTGTTTTCGAAACCCAATATTTCCACCCCCTGGGCCAATGATTGGTTATATCCAAAAACTATACTTAGATAAGTTTTAGGCTGTTATCCATAGGATAGTATGAACTTTAAACGAATTCGATATTTTACTTAATAAGAAAGTTATAGCTATATTTTGTTTTTTTTTTCAAAGAGCCTTCCCCCCCATGGTCCGATTTTGCCCATTAACGAACTCAACCGAGATTTTGTGTTGTTATATTTTATGTATCAAATTGAAAGTGATTGGCGCAAAATTACGGCGGTAATCGTGTCCACTAAAAAACGAAATATATATATACACATACAAATATATACATAAATTTTTAGACTGACGGTGGTTTTGGGATCTGGGAGATGTGAAACGCGAAGATATGTCGAAATTTTCCGGAAGTCGACCGTGGTACTCATAACAACAGGTTGCTTCTCTTATGAAATTTATCTAAAATATATAAGTTCAAAATAAAATTAAGGAAATTCCAAATATGAAGGACATCTTACACAAGTATAATTTTTGGGTCTTATTTCAAAAGCGAATACATTTCTTAATATTTTGTGAATTACTAACAACGTTTTGGGAATTTTATTTACGGATTAAGTTAGGATCGTTAGGATCATATATGTCGTTGTAGTAATATTTCAATTTGTCTTTTTCTTATCATAATTATATCTATGGCTGTGCACTAGTCAGTGCAATCATTTTAATCGCGTACATCGTGTATTTTCTGTGCCTGTCACTATTCAGGAATTTTCAACGAAAGTGGTTTTGATTGACTTAATCCGTGAGGTTTTCAATAACCGACGTGCTGTTCGTTGTTTACATATTAAAGGGATTTTACAAAATCTGTTTTTAGTACAGTCATGGAATGCCTCTTTCGGTAATCGCCGGGGAAGATAAATGGCGTTCTGCAAAGGCGTATCGTAATTCTGCCGTTTAAGGAGCGGTACGTGGCTGCTGTCCAGTAAACTAAAATAGAACATGTTTGTTTCCTATAATCATGGAGTAGGGAATATACTCTTTTAAATTGTGTAATAAGGAATTTGGTACGGGCATTGCCGGTGCAACTAAAACTACAGCGAAAATGCAATATGGTGACGGTTTACCTCCAGTTGTAGGTATTTTCCAGTTTGTCGGAGTTGTAGGTATTTGCGGATATTATTAGAAAAACAAAAGAATGTTTTATATACGTATTTGGTCTCCGATCGAACATGTTTCTAAGTACACGTTAGACACGTTTCTAAGTATTATAAATAAGTGTAGCAGATGTAATATACACAATTTTTTTTAATTTTTTTTTTAATAGAACGTAGGTAACTTCTGACTGTTGGCGGAGTTACTAAGATGTACTCTTTCATTACGAAAGATTAAAGTAAGTATTACTGATGATGTTTATTACTATAAACATAATCATTAAATAATAGGTCTATATCCCATAAATTATAACAATTTGTTAATAGCTTAGTAACTTTATACGTATTCATACAACAGATGTTATAAGTAATTTTTTTCGCATTGTTGACTAATATTTTTCGATACAACTGTTTACTTCAATAAACTGATTTAGTTCAATTCTTGGCGAGTCCCGGTAGATTGGTATAGTTGTCTCCTTCTACAATGTTTGACGTATTCATTACGTAAATTTATAAAAGTTCATTATAAAAGCTTACTTGCACGAGACAGATATTCGCTACCCAGAGAATTATATCACTCTTTTTTTCGCACCATTAGGTTCATTCAGTAACTAAATATTCTGCAATACAATGTTTTAACTTGTTAATAAATATCTAAAATTCTTTCATAATTCAAATTTGTTACCAATTTGTTTAATATCAGACAATAATTTCTATAGAAATGATTAGGGTAGTAATAAATATTTCTTAGTCTATACCAGAGGTTCCCAAACTTATTTTTCTCATAGACCACTTTAAACATTTTGCTGGTTCCGGTGAACCCCCTGCAGCTACATTTGTACCATATTTCCAGTCGAGGGAAAATGTAAAGATTAGATCTAACTATGAAAATTTGCGTTACGGCTTAGTTCCACGAACTAACAGCTTCCGAAAAAAAGTGAGAATTGATTGGTTAATTTTTGATTGACTGTGCTGTGAGTAGATGTCAAAAAAGCAAAGTTGGCCAATCAAAAAAAATGCTTCCATCCAACTTTACATTTTTGACATTTACTCACAGCACAAGAAAGCAATCAATTCTCACTTATTTTATTTAGAAAACTTCCCATTCAGATCGGTAAAAAGCAAAAGAAAAATAATAAGCAACATTTTAGTTCTTCACTATGGAAACCAGATGAATTTTCGTGGACCACCGCTTACGAATTGTGAACCCCCATTTTTTTGTCACGCCAACGTAGACCCCCGTCGAGTCTCCCGTGGACCCTTGGGGGTCCACCTGGACCACTTTGGGAATCAATGCTCTATACAATAACAAACCAAATGGTTTATACTTGTTTTAATAGATTATTACACTCTCTCCTCAATCAACTGAGTCATAAAATGAATGACCACTTTATTTCATTTGAGTTATATTTATATCCACTAATTGCAAAGAGTGTAAGTATTACTGATGATGTTTATTACTATAAACATAATCATTAAATAATAGGTCTATATCCCATAAATTATAACAATTTGTTAATAGCTTAGTAACTTTATACGTATGAATACAACAGATGTTATAAGTAATTTTTTTCGCATTGTTGACTAATATTTTTCGATACAACTGTTTACTTCAATAAACTGATTTAGTTCAATTCTTGGCGAGTCCCGGTAGATTGGTATAGTTGTCTCCTTCTACAATGTTTGACGTATTCATTACGTAAATCTAATAACTGAAGCAGTTCCGTAGTGCGTTATGGCATCCGCTCCACTTCTCTTAACATCACTCAGCGACTTCACGCACCAACAGTCAAAGTAGTATATTCCAAACGTCACATCAATTAATCTGCAACGATTTGCACCCTATCTAATTATGACGCACTATTATAGTACCAAAGTATGTTATGGTAATTTGGTATTAAAAATAAAATTTTTAATTATTTAATCTAATATTTTGTTATATGATGTAATTTATTTATGACGCAGTACGTGTAAAGTTGGCTATATGTTGCGGGTGGGTGGGCGAGTAAAGGGTGATCCATTTGAGACATAGGCATCAAGACTGAGTTCCGACTTCTGGGGTGGGGCCCAGGAACGACATAATCGGGCCTGGTTACACCACTCCGGGATCTTCAGGAAGGCAAGAAAAAAATATCCAACCGGCGGGCCAACCTGTCATGGCGGTATGCGGAGGCCCGTTAGAGTTTTATGGACACCCCTTTCTTTGTCCTGTTAAGCCTCTGGTAATTACCGTTCAGATAATGCTTCGGAGGATGAATGAGGATAATATGTATGAGTGTAAATGAAGTGTAGCTTGTACAATCTCAGTTCGACCATTCCTGACATGTGTGGTTAATTTAAACCCAACCACCAAAGAACACCGGGGTATCCACGATCTAGTATTCAAATCCATGTAAAAATAACTGACTTTACTAGGACTTGAACACTGGAACTCTCGACTTCCAAATCATTTGATTTGGGAAAACGCGTTCACCACTAGACCAGCTCGATGGGTTTACCAATTAAGCCTGCTGCTCAAGATCTGCGAAATCATATTGTTACAGCAGTAAATTCAATAACCAGGGGTCAGCTACGAATAAAAATAATTTAGGAAAAGTTAAAATAATTAACTCTTATAAATCACGATTTTTACATCGTTAACTCGTCATCGCAAATAAGCTGATTTCGAAGTCGAGAGTTGTAAGGTTCAAATCCTAGCAAAGATAAGAATAACCTTTTTAGAGGATTTGAATCCTAGATAGTGAATACCAGTGTTGTTATGTGGTTTTGGGATTCAATTAACCACACATCTCAGGAATGGTCGACCTGAGACTGTACAAGACTACACTTCATTTACATTCATACATATCATCCTCATTCATTCTCTTAAGTAATAACTTACGGTAGTTCAGGAGGCTAAAAAGAAAAAAGATAATAACGTTGAAGTAAAAGGTTACATATGTATATGTATATATACAGGTGTCCCATATAAAACGCAACCCATCAATCACTCTTCAATGAAATTTCAAAAGTCAAGCTTACTCCCCTACTCGTTACTGAAATGGACTCGTCCAACATCTGATCATCTCAACGACGCAGCGACGCAGTCGCTGCCGATACTACCGATAGTAACAACAATGCAATCATAACGTTCAGTGTTTTGCTAGAGACAAGGTGGTGTTTTCGCTACGTGAACGTGTTTTCATTGTTGAGTCGTACTTCAGTTCGAAATCAGTGGTTGCAGTGCAAGATTTGTTTTGCCGTAAGTACCCAGATAAACCAGCTCCTAACAAAACATCAGTATTAAGGTTAGTCGCAAAATTTAGAGAGATCGGTTCTGTTAATAACAAGGAACACAATACAGATGTGTTGAATACAGATACAGTCACTGATATCAAAGACCGATTACTCGCCTCGCCAAATAAATTGATCAGACGTTTGTCTGCTGAAATTAATTTGTCTAAATCAACTGTTCATCGGGCGACCAAACAATTACAATTACGGTTCATCAACTTCTTGAGCCCGACAAAGAAAAACGGCTACAATATTGTCAATGGTTCCGTCGATTTCTGCGTGAGGGAATTAATGTTATGGATTCGTTATTTTTCACAGATGAAGCTCGGTTTCATTTGGAAGGCTACGTAAACAGCCAAAACAGTAGAATTTGGAGTGTTGAAAATCCCCACGTTTATCACGAAAAACAATTACACCCGCAGAAGTTGGGCGTGTGGTGCGCGATATCGCGGAAGAAAATAATCGGTCCTATTTTTTTCGAGTACACCATTAATGCATAACGATATCAGGATATTTTATTTCAGTTCATTGCACTCTTGGAAGAGGAAGACAGACACTGCTGGCTGCAACATGACGGTGCTACATCGCACTACGCAGGTTCAACTTCTGATTTCGTTGAGGAATTCTTTGGTAATCGTGTTATCGGTCTAGGCTTGTGACCACCAAGATCTCCAGATTTGACTGCGGGGGATTTTTTTCTATGGGGTTACCTCAAAGAAAAAGCCTACAGCAACAAACCACGAATACTTGAACAATTGAAAGTCAATATTGAACAAGCTGTATTAAATATCCAGCCACAAACTTTGAAAAAAGTTGCAAGAAACGCTGTAAAAATAATTGAAGATTGTATTCAAGAAGATGGTGGCCACTTCCAACATTTACTGTAAATGTAAGGTAATGGATGGTAATAATAATTAAAATTACATTTACATTTACACATGCCTTTTTATTATTTCAATACCTACCAATGTAAGGTTGGGTTGCGTTTTATATGGGGCACTCTGTATACATTTGTTGTTGTATATATTCTAATGTCGACATATTACCAAGTAGAATTATCAAAATGTGTTCCGGTCTAAAGTAATAAAAAATATTATTATATTTGCTATTTAAAAATTAGAGAGAAAACATTTTATTAATTAGAACGTAATATTAAAAATGCCTGTCTTATAAAAACAAAGTATATAAAAGCATACGAATAATATACGTGTATATACGCTTATAGTAAATTATAATATGAAAAACAAGTTTAAATTTAATATTATAATACAATACAAATAGGATATGGCAGCTTACACTTTTAATATCAACGCATCCCTTTGTATTTTTAATGAACAGAAAATTATGACGTGATATTTAATAATTAAAGGTCTGATGTTTACTCTAATATAAACAAGGTCATGATTTCAAATAGACTTTTATTCAAAAATCAGTAAAAGATCTTTAATAACTAAAAATAAATTATTTTTTTAAATTTTATGTAAAATATCTATTTTTCAAACCAAATGAATTACCAGTTTTAAGGGGTTCTAAATGGACAAAACCCCCAAATTACAAAATAGTTTATTTCATTATACTTTTGGACCACGTTTGGACCGTGTTTTAGATAGATTTCATATGAATAAATATTTATTTTATATATATGTATGTATATATATATATATTTCACTTTCTTGTGGACACGATAACTGCCGTAATTTTGCACCAATCACTTTCAATTTGATACATAAAAAATAACCACACAAAATTCGGTCGAGTTCGTTAATGGACAAAATCGGACCAAGGGAATGGAAGTGGGGTGGCTTTTTTAAAAAAAAAAACAAAATATCGCTATAACTTTCTTATTAATTAAAATATCGAATTCGTTTAAATTTCCTACTATTCTTTGGATAAGGGTCTAAACGTTACTGAGTAACGTTTTTGATATCACCAAACATTGGCCCAGGGGATGGGAATAATGGGGTTTGGAAGACAAAAAACTCATACCTCCCGTAATAGGCACAGTATCGAATCTGTTTAAAGTGGTTGGTTGTTAGTCCTTTAAGAATTACCTAAAATCTTTGTGTGTAACAATTGATATGACCAACCCTTACGGCAAGAGATGACCAAAATATTGCTGAATTTGTAAAAGGATGGGGCTTGTCTTATGTTAAACACGTGAAACTTATTTCACATGCAACGATTGTCGAATTGAGTACATTTGAAGTTTTTCTTAATTTTATAGTGGAAATCATTTTATACCCTACTTAGCACCGGTGAAATCTACCTCCGCCTTCCGGCGTGCCAAAAGGAATATTGGTTTTTTTTATAAAAAATATTTTTGTCTTCTAAAAGCCCAAATCTTAGAAAAAAGAAATACGTTTTTTTAGAATTTTTTTTTCCGATTTATATACTTTTTCGTTAGCTGTTACAGCAACATATTTCGTTATAGCTGGGAGAGTAAAAATGAAGGACTAAAACAGATATAAAATGAAGTATAAAAACGAAATAAATCTCGAAAATTTCAACTGAAATTTAAAAGAGAAGTATCATGTACTGTAATGTACTAGTATAATGAATTTAAAATATTACCAAAAAATATCTTTTTATAGACAACTAAACAAAATCCCTGAATGTAGTAGATTAAAGAAATCCAGAAAGATATAAATCATTGATATTAATACCTTGAAGGTTAAATAAAGAAATAATTGTTATAGAATTTCAAAAGGTTCCATGAGAATCCAAACTACGAATTATGTACATGTGCACAATAAAGTAGGCAAAATATGACCAGAGCACAATAGAATAGTAGACTAACAGAAAAAGGAGTAGAAATTGATTTTTTTTTCCTTAGATTACCATATTTTTTTGTAAGCCATTTGACTGGTTTGATTCAGCTCTTCAAGCTTCCCTATCTAGAGCTAGTCGTTCATTTCGGTAAACGCCCTATAACCAAAATTCCTAATAATTTTTTTTTACATATTCCAAATGTTGCCTGCCTGCATAGTTTTTCCCATTTACATCTCCATCCAATATTAAAGCAACTACTCCAGGATGCCTTAATATGTGGCCTACAAGCATTTTTCCAAATGCTTCTTTCTTCAACAATTTGCCGCAACACCTCTTCGTTTGTCACTTTATCCACCAATCTGATTTTTAACATTCTCCTATAGCACCACATCTCAAAAGCTTCTAATCTTTTCTTCTCCTAGGTATTCCGATCGTCCAAGTTTCACCTCCATATAAAGCTACTCTCAAAACACATACTTTCAAAAACGTTTTCCTGACGTTTAAATTAATTTTTGGTGTAAGCAAATTATATTTCTGAGTGAAAGCTCAGTTCGCCTGTGCTAAACGGCATTTTATATCGCCCTTGCTTCCTCCATCTTTAATAATTTTACTTCTCAAATAAAATTCTTTTACTTCCATTATATTTTCTCGTCCTTTTCTTATATTCAGTGGTTTATCTACTTTATTACTACTACATTTCATTACTTTTGTTTTGTTTTTTTTTATGTGGCAGTTCTTGCGTAGAACTTCATCCTTGCCACTGATGGATGAATGGCAGAAATGAAGATTACCATAAAGAAAAAATAATTATAGATTCGTAACTTATTTCGTAAACAGTTTTAATTTCTTTATATACTAGTGAAATAATAAATTGAGACGGTTTTGTTTCGTTTTTAATTTTTGTCAGATTTATTTATAAATTTGAACTTTCGTTTTTAAAAATAGATTCAACAGTTCAGTCTAGAACTAAAGAATTTATAAATGAAATTATATTTCTCTTAGATAGCTCGAAATTAAAAGAAAAATGACATTTATTTTCTTGTTTGATCAAATGAAAAATGATTGTAAATGGTTACAAAAATGTCAGATTATTAATTAAAGTTAAAAGGTTGAGTTTATTAAAAGGAAAAACCAATTTAAACTTAACTTCTTATTTGTATTTTACATCTCATTATTACGATTTTTTTTTTTAACTTATTTTAATTAATACTTAATAAAATGCGTATTATCAGAGAAGAGATACTTTCTAAATTCAACTAAGTAAATACTTTTTATTTATATTTAATAAAACGGTAGTCTATAATTAAAGATTAAATTTCCAGTAAATTTAATCTTAAATAAAAACGAATTCAATAAACTGAAAATTAATTTCAACAAATTTAATTTGCCTTTCAGTTGGTTTAATCTTAATAAAATGTATGGTTAGCTATTATATTGAGTAAAATACTATATAAACATTACTTCACTGATAATATAATAGAAATAAATTTCTAAAAAGAATAGTCACGATATTTAAATTAAAAAATAATAATAGAATAATTAATCTTACTTTAATATGTAAAATATATTATGTTTAAAAACGCGCATTTTCAAGAACGTAATTTACACACTGTAAAATTAAATTTGTAAGGAAAAATAAGAGTTAAAATTATATCCCAATTTAAATTGAATTAATAAAATAATGATTTATTTAAGTATTTCTATACTATTCTATTTATTTATTTCAAATCTTAACTGCCTAATTTCAATTTCTGGCAAATTTTAACAATTTACGGCTTATAATAATGAAATTGTAATAAGAAATTGCATGAAGTTTAATTAAAATGTCTGGTCGTATACCAATGAATTATTTAACAATGTTACCGAGTAGTTCCGTTCAATGCAGAACTAAAGTAGGTTAATTCCAACCATTATTCATAATACAAGTTATTTTTAAATAACGTTAATTTGTTTTAACTAAAGACATCAGAATACGTGACAAGTAAAATTGATTCTGTGCTAATATAAAGGAGAATATACAGTTTAATAAATTTAAACGTAAAAATTGAAAAAAAAAGAAAAAGTCATATATTTACTAATTAAAAATTAGATTGTAACTTCTACTTTAAATATCTATATAACTTTGTGCTATTCAGAGTAATGTAATTTATCTAATCTCTTGGATAAAATCTCATTAGTTGTAATTTCTCTTGTTCATAATGTAAAAATAATAGATGTTTAGTTAAATGACAATGAAACTGATTTCGTATGCAACAAAATCAAATCGTATTATTTTGTCTAAAAGCATTTTAATTAAACTCTAAGTTTGTTATAATTATTAAATTATTTATTATTCCTACATAAATATTTCAGCTGAAATGTGATATCATCAGCTGTGGGTTTCTTAAAACGTCAGAATGAGTTTTCAAGGTACAAAGGTTTTGGGTAGTAGTATTATTATTTTGCGCCAAAATATAGGAATGGTGAACGATATTGATAAAATGAAAATTGTAACTTAATCATGTTTTCATATTTATATGATTGCTAAAATTATTTTAAAAAGAATATTTTCTTATTTAAAAATAAAATAAAAAATAATAATATTCATCTTCTGTAAAACTAGACAATTTAATTATTTTCGAGTTACTAAAAACAATAATTCAGTTTACGAGGAAAGCCTACTGACCCGTTTAGGAAAATCTTCGCATCTACTTATTTAAAATAAGATGAAAATAGTTGTTATATTTACAGAATCTTTAAAATCTTTAAACATAATAATTTAAAAAAATAAATAAATATTTTTTTTGCAATAATTTACACTGATAATTTTTGAGCTGTTATTCAACATGTATATTTTTATTTATTAAATATTTCACTTATTTGCTGTTTTACTATTTCAGATGTTTAAACATTATAGGCTAAAAACTATTATTTTGTGCTGATATGAGCACCATTTTAATTTTTAATTACTTCCCTGGAAGCGTAGCTCTAGACTTATGCTAGAATTAAGTCAAAAAATGGGATGAGTTATTCATTTCTCGACGTTTCATGACCCAGGAACCTCAAAAAATAAAATAAAAGTGAGTGTAGGTAATGCTCATACAAACTACACACACACACACGTATGTACGTGTGTCACCGGTTTAAAGCTTAATAACTTTTGGTTAGATAACCAATTTTATACAGATTCGTGTACGTAGGGTAATTTGCAATTTTTTGGTAAAATTTGGGGGTCAATAGATTCAAGGAGTAAGGTAAATAGATTTTGGGGTCAATTTTCTAAAAATTTTAAACTCCTTTATATTAAGCTTAGTACTTGCGAGCATACTTGTCTTATTATTTTAAAATAATTTTTCCACAAAATTTCCCCTCCCCAAAAATATTGAAGAAAGCTCCATTTTGATTGCTGCATAAACAATATAATTTTAACCGATTTTTACTTCTTTGTACGAAGTAAAGGAATTATTGTGATCGCGTAAAATTTCGGTTCTCATTTTTCAACGGAAATATCCATTTTGACCATCCTTATTGCATCATGAATGCATTTTGATTAGTTTCAGCGTGACGTCTATACGTTCGTATGTATATATATCTCTCAAACTCAAAAATGATTAGCCGTAGGTTGTTGAAATTTTGAATTTAGGACTGTTGTAACATCTAGTTGTGCACCTCCCCATTTTATTGCAATCGACTGAACCAAAAAGTACAAAATCCCCAAAAATTTTGATTTTGGACTTTTTCTTAATTGCAGAAATAAGTCCTCATTCTCAGCTTTTCAACGATATAAGTGGTACTTATTTTCATTGGTTTGAGTGTTATAGCGAAATAAAATTGTAATTAATGAATTATTTGGATCTTACAACAGATGGCACATTGGTTCGAATCAGACTTCACCTCCCTTTGTTTTTTTAACTTTCTTTTTTAATTTAAATATATTGATTTATTAATAATTATTAACCCGTGATTGTAAAAAAAACTTTACAATAAATAATAATTCAGTAATAAAAAAAAATTATGTATATATGAAAAAAAAATCAGAAGTTATTAATGAAATAAAATTTTATGTACTTTTATAAATGTGTGTATGTAATTAAATAGGCATTATTATATAAGAGTATATGTAATAGATTTGGTAAAACATCCTATTATTTAATATTAATTGAAAATTATAAACTAGAATCGTATTATTTTTTAATTTTCTAGTTTAATTTTATTTAATTATTCTGGAATTTCTGTTTAATTTTATTTAAATTTAAGTTAACTACAGAGTAACTGAAAAATAGACCCTCAGAAGAACAACATAAGACACTGAGGCATACACGCCCGATCTTTAATAAATTGCAAAAAATTCTGTCTTGTAGTTCATTACTCCTTCGATATCGTCGGACAAATTCTCTGTAAGTCGGAGTTTATCATTAATTCGTTTATTTATTGCCAATCATTTAATCTCTCTTTGGTTTGATATGATTCTTCTGATCTTAATTTGTGGACACGTAAGGAGAAATCTATAAGAGAAGTCGAAGGACACTAAGTACATGGTTTTATTCTCAAGATCTTCGAAAACAGAAACAGTATTTTTACTTAACTAATGTTAATCTTTTCATAAACGATTATCAACTGTATATTTTCTCCATTAATTCGTTGTATTTTTACATGCTATTCCTTACAGATTATAAGGCGATGTGTTTATCCTATTCTTAAAATACAGAGTTCAGATTTATAAAAGATTTTAATTTTAACACTCTTTCAATGATCATGTTACTCACAGTTTTTTTTGGGAAATTGAAAGGCGGAGAATTATCCTGATATTGTCAACGATCTTACAAAAATTTGGGTTGTAATATATCTTTAAAAGTACACTTCCTGCATGAGCACCGGAAACACTTTCATCAGGAAATTTCAGCTATGGAAAAGAGGTATCAAAACAAATGGAATCCTAACATGCTGGCCGATTATTGTTGAACCATCAAGAGGGATGCTTCGCAGACGACATATAGCAGAAAATCGTCATTTCTTACTTTCTAGGTAAGTCAGGTATTTGAATATTATGTAGTTAAGAATGCAGAAAGTATTAAAATGTTTTAGATTATATATTCCTGTCTCTTGAAAACCTTGCGTGATAGGGAAAAAATGATATTTGAGACCAGGAAAAAAATACTATCAGAATCACGTATTTTTCTTCCTGAGACAAAAAAAAATAATTCTTATTGTTCCCCAGTGTAATTTACTAAAAAAAAATATTATGATCAACGTATAAAAGAATAGATACAGTTTTTTTTTTCTTTTCGTGGAGCGGAGCATTCAACTTCCACAAACCTTTGCCATAATCTGATACTCTATTGTCACGTAATCCATAAGAAGAGAAAAATAAAAACTCTGTGTATACTTTATTTCAACCGTTGAAGAAACAGTGCAAGATGAGTAGATGGTTGTGCTACGTGGCGGCTAAAATTATTCCCATCTGCATACATTTTACAAAAAAAATATAAATTTTGATAAAAATAGTTCCAGAATCGTAGACTAATAAAATCGATTCGTGATCTGAGTTTACTTTAGACAATACCAATAGCTGAGAACGTGTTTTAAACTCACATGCACGCGCGCAAACGCAAGCGCGCGCATGCGCGCTTGCGTTCTGTATCTTCTGTAAAGATACAGAATTTCTATAGCTTGGGTGATCCTTTCTCTGCTCTTGGTCACCGGAATAATTGCACATTATTTATCGGTTTCTTTTTTATAGCCTTACAAAATCAGCTACTTCACTATTCTGACTAATCAGAATTTTACTTCCAAGTTTTGATTATAAGCAGGAGTTTTTTATATCGAAGAGTATATGGAAAATATTAACTGAAGATTTAACTAAGTTTTACGCAAATAAAAAAAAATAAAAAAAAAAACAAACTAGGAAAACTATTAAATTCACACCGCAGCAGTTTATATTAAAACAAAACCTAGAAATCACTAAGCAACTTACTAAAATGAATTTAGCCTAATTTTACCTAATTTAGTAATTATTTCTCTTTAACGGGTGACTTAACCAAATCGTCAACATATGACACCTGAACAACATTTAAAACAGTTCTGATTGCTTATTTGATATTACGTATTCTAAAATTGTTGTTAAGGTACTATTATAATTTCTGCTAAGATCTTATCTTTTTTAGCTTCATTCTTCTATCTCTTATCACGTTTCGGTACCACCCCATTGTCAAAACTTATTTTACTCCTATTGTACAAAACTTATACAGTACAAAAAGTTTTGACAATGGAATGGTTTCGAAACGCGTCAACAAGAGATAAAAGAAGAAAGGTAAGAAGTACTAAATATAGAAATTACGTATTCTATCTAATTATGAGGTCTGAAATACACCTTAATTAATCACAACTCAATATTAGAAACACTCTACAAACCATTCAATACGTAATAAATTATCCTTTTTTCTAGACAATAATTAATTACTAAAATAAATTTAAAAAAATATTATTATGGAAAAAGCAGCAGCCGTTTATTATTTTACATAAATTACTCGGTTTTCAAGACTCTAATTAATTGTGAAAATGAATAACAACTTTCTTTGTTATCTTTATAACATGCCAAATATTATGTAGATCTATTCATGTATATATTTAAGATTGTTAAATTTAACAAATGAGTAATTGCTCTAAATATATATAACGATTCACTTTGTTTTATTTATAGATTTCGCCTTAGTCAGCTTATATACAGTAAGTTTTGAATTAACCATTCCATGTTTGTATATCTTTATTTAACCCACGCTGTCGAAATACTTTATTTTTTATGAAGCTAATGAGCTACGCGGCTACCGTATTGTTTTAAATTACATATTATTAGCACATGAAAGATTGTAACTATACAAAAAGTAAGCAAATTTAATATTGCGTTGTTTTTTTAATAATAAACTAAGATATCTACATACTCTTAATATGCATTCAGTATATGTGGACGGCATCTATTGGAGCTTATTATTTAAATATACTAATTTTTTATCATACGGAACTACGGTTACATAGTGTTACATATTTAATAATGGATAGTGTTACTACACCTTTTTTAATATTTTAATTTCTCTCTCTCTCTCTCTCTATATATATATATATATATACACATTTAAATATTTAAATTAATATCTAAATCAGTACTTTCTTAAGTATATTTTTTTCAGATATATATGTGTACCGATGTTCCCTTACAACTAAAAAACTGCTGGACCGATGTGAATAATTTGCCGGTTGGATGGAAATGGACGTACAGTAAAACTTTTTATAACGAGATTCAAGGGGCCGATCAAATATGCTTGTTACAGCCGAGTGTTCGGTACTTCCGCGTTGCCACCTCCTAACCGTAAACTTTTACGCCGTCATTATCTATTATAATACAAAAAATATACTGCATATTTAAGAAGAAACTGTTTTAAAATAAAAAAAAAATCACTTTTGGCACGCCGTAAGGCGGAGGTAAATTTCACCGTCGTTAAGTAGGGGATAAAAAAGATTTCTAACTTAAAGTTAAGAAAAACTTTAAATTTACTGTATACGACAATGAATGCATGTGAAAAAAATTTCATATGTTCAGGATACGACAAGCCCCATCTTTTACAATTTCAGCAATATTTTGGTCAATCCTTGCCGTAAGGGTTGGTCATATCAAAAGTTGTTATAGATAAAGTTTTTAGGTAATGTTTAGAGGACTAACGACCACTTTAAACCAATTTGATACTATGCCTATTAAGGGAGGTATGATTTTTTTTGTCTTCAAAACCCCATTTTTTTCCACCGCCTGGGCCAATTGTTGATGATATCAAATAACTTTACTTACATAAGTAAAGTACAACTTACATAAGTTGGCTCTTATCCAAAGAAAAGTGGAAATTTGAAACGAATTCAATATTTTACTTAATAAGAAACTTATAGCGATATTTTGGTTTTTCGAAAAAGCCAATAATATTCATCCCCTCCCCCTACCACCCATGGTCCGATTTTGGCCGTTAACGAACTCGACCAAGATTTTGAGACGAGTTATTTTTAAGGAATGATTTGAAAGCGATTAGCGCAAAATAACGGCAGTTATCGTGCCAACAAGAAATTAAATATATATATATTTAAACATTTGAGCGGATAGTCTGTTTTGGGGTCTGGAGGGTGTGAAACGCGAAGATATGTCGAAATTTTCCGGAAGTCGAATCATGGTACCCATTACAATAGGAAGCTTCTTATGACATCTGCTTAAAAGAGAATTTAGTTCTCACGTATTACACTACAATAAATTTCAGCCAATTACAATTCCGTATTATACCATCAATTATAATAATCTTAATAATAATAATAATAGAATATTATTAGGAATAATCCTAATAGAATACCTAATTTTTCGATCAACCGCAGTCCGAAACGGTATTAACATCAAATTCTTTCCAGTTAATTACAAAACTACATTTTCCATTAACATATAACTATTCAGAAATTACCAAGTTTTACCAGTAAGAGAACGAAATTATCTGACCAGCACTAAATAAAATGTTTCAGATTAGGGTAAAAACGTATTAAATAAGTACGTATTGTACATTACCATAATTAATGTTGAATATAATTCAACACTGCAAATCGCCTTCTTTTCAAAATTTCTACAACATCGATTGTACAGTCAGACTTGAAGAAACTTGAAGAATAGTATTTGAACTGAAGAGCCTACTTTCTATAAATTATGAACAAAATGTTAATTTGGAGATCATAAGTTATGTACCATATCAGTAGTTTGATTAATGTTCATGATTTATTAGTGGTTCAAGAGAAGTAGTTTTTTTTAATTATGTCAACAGTTAGATTGCTATTTCAATTTAATTTTTTGGCTGTAGCCTTTAAATGACTTTTTTTTGAAAATTTAAAGTACATTTAACGCGTTACTCGAAAGTAAAGTTCATCGTTACCACAGGTCAAGAAAAAAACACAACTTGTCACATGCAGATTTTTCTCTCTTGGATGTTATATTACATTCTCATGACCGCATCTCCAATACGTCATCATAAAATAAAGATAAATATCAGAATTTATGAACTCTGAAATTAAAAGTTAATTTAAATTCATTGTTTTGGTATACCTGAAAAACGATTATTTTGTTATACATTTTATCAATAGTTACATGTAACCGTGAGAAATCGCTTACACGCACGCTCTAACACCTACACACACCGATATATGTATATACGATCTGCATACGAGAAGTAGTAAAGCGTGCAAGACGACAGGTGAGGTGGAGTAGAAATAGAGTACACATGTTTAAAGATGAAGCCCTTCGGCTATGTATCAGGATGTGCAAAGCCATGCCAGTCTTGACAGATTATAATGAATGCAAATATCCAGTGTCTGATTAATGTACCCGTTGACAGATTATAAATGTAGGCCCGTTTCAACATATTATTCGCATCTGAATGAGGAGGAAAGAGAAAGAGCGAAACGGTAAAGGATAAAAGAGAAATGTTAGAAGGATAAATGAAGGAGAGGGGATTTCATATATAATATTCTACGGAAGAGAAAGAGATAACGATAAAATGAGAGAAAATATAGAATATTTACACTGCCAAATGTGCACTGCAATACGTTATATATCTTTGGTTTAATCGATATTACTCTTCACAGAGATATTAACGTTAAATTATACGGAATTTTATAGTTTATACTAAATATAAACTTAGAAAACAACTGATGAATTTTACAACGCAAATTGGATTTTATTCTAAAAATTTATAAACAATGGAATTTTAGAACTATTTTAAACCAAACTGTTATATAGCAAGTTAAATATAATCTTGGGTGGAAAAACTCTTTACATTAAAAAATATCGTTCGAAATAAACTTTGAAAAATAAATTTTGTAGTTAAATTTAAAACCTGCTTTAAATTTTTCGCTGTAGTGGAAAAGAATGAACAGTATTGTTGAAATAAATATCCTTTGCCTTGAGAGTATAAATTTATAATCTCTACATTATTCCAATATAAAGAAAATAAATCGATTGTTTCTGCTAAGAAGTGACTAACACTTCTCCATTATGCATTACACGCGAGCGCGTGCAGGGCGCACACACAAACACACACGCACACACAAACACACACACACACACACACATACATACATACATATATATATATATATATATATATATATATATAAATATATATTGCATTATTTCATGTGAAAAAAGGTTCATTACTTTGTTAATTTACACTTTCTGCTTCTATAAATCTATAGATAAATGAATAAAAAGAATCTGAGGTACAAGAATTTAAAATAAACATTGTTTTTTTCTGAAAGTAATGATGATATTTTTGCGCCAGTTACAGTAATGAATGAAGTATATGACTGATTGTCGTTTTAACTTCGATAGGAATGGCATGCTGATTTACTACACTATATGAACTCAGAAAAGAATGCAATGGGAAAACATTTTCCCCACGTTTTCTCTATTAGACCTGACACAGGAATTTATTGTACTAAAGAGGAGCTACGGTATTTTCAGAAACGACTTGTTTAAAAGCTTAACTATTTCCAGTGTACCCTGCGATCAATCTGACCATGAAGCTTTAAACGTAGGCTGTTCCAGTAACATTCTGGGGTCAGTGCTCCACTTCAGTTCTGGATTGGATAAACTCACTTTTTCCTTTCCATTATGAGACAAAAACTGCTACCACGTTTCTACGATTTATAATGAAGTTTATCCGCTTCTTTTCTTCTTATCAATATTGGTTTACAAAAATAGATCTGTTATCTGAAACGTCTGATCAAAAACCAATTTCACTTTACCAAGAACAGGAGATTGACGCTACCGACTGAGGTTTGCCTTGACCATCGTAATACTAATAAATTCATGAATCTGCTCAGTCTAACAAAAACAATTACTTTTGAAGAAAATGCAATTAACTTTTCTAGGAAAGAGCAATTTTACATAATCCGTGTACACGTTGTAACGGACATGACACACGTCATTGTCATTTAGGGAAAGTAAGACTAGACTAGAAAAATTACATGCGAGTAAAATGCAAACATAAATTACTCGCGTTGAAAATAAAAATACCAAGTAATGTATATTTTGCCGGCCTCCGTAGCGCGAGTGGTAGCGTCTCAGTCTTTCATACGGCGGTTCCGGATTCGAATCCCGGTCAGGCATGGCATTTTCACACACGCTACAAATCATTCATCTCATCCTCTGAAGCGACGGAGGTCGCTCTGATACTAACGGAGGTCTTGGAGGTTAAAAGAAAACATGTTTTGGTTGAACAGATGTTCGGTGGATAAAATAACCGTTTTTATACGCAACTGAAGACAAAAGTATGGTATTCTGCTGCCTTTATGCTAGAGATTATTCGTCCTGGAAGCATATTTATTAAGAACGAGAAGACTCGCAGTCAAATTCAAAACTCGCAAGAGAGTTACGTGCACAAGACAATTACCTACAAGCACAATTATGTATAGTTCATATATTTGTATGTGTGTTCGACACACACATAAACAGAAACCAAACAGAGATATTTAAAATATCTGGGGTTAAGCAAAATACAGAAATAAGAAACAGTGCGGTACAACATGTAAATTTGTCGATTCGTATCTTTACATGCTAAGTAATAAAGATGGTATCGTATTTTATTTAAACATTAGCTGATATCATTGTGTACTACTGGTTACTGCCTACCAACAGGAAATAATGTCCTTCAGTGTTACATAAGTTATCAAGTTATTCATTTTACTACCGATGTCATTTTAACACCGATGTTAATCTTTAATGCGAAATACACACAAAAGTTGATAATATAATTTAACTTTCATAGAATTCTAAACATTTAATGTCAAAAAATTGCTTATTATAAATTTTCAATTTATAGTTTGTTATATACCTTTTAATACCTCCGGGACTTCAGAGAATGAGATGAATGATTTTCTAGCGAGTGTGATAATGCCGTGCCTGACTGGGATTCAAACCCGGGACCTAGGGTTGAAAAGCCGAGACGCTATCACTCGCGCCACGGAGGCCGGCTGAAGTTGGTATCCAACATTTTGAGTTTTCAAAAAAATATTCACGGAGAACTGAAATTATATTTATGAATTATATTTTACCTTAAAATATATTGTTTTCTGTTGCCTTAGTTTCTAGACTGCATTAAATTTATTTTTAAATCGTTTAAATTTATTTTAGATAAATTAGTGCTAACGACTAACATTAATTTTTAGTTTTATTAATTTTTAAAAGAACATTATTTTAATCGTACTTTTTTTTATTTTTTACTTCTTCTAAATAATATAATGATCCAGAAAAAAGCAGAAAGAACCTCTTGTTTAACACTATTTTACGGTGCTGAAATCATGCCTTCCTGAATTAACGTTAATATATTAACGCTTGAGCCAACTTTTTTCATATAATATACCCATACAGGCTATAAAAAATATAATTCCACATGCATGATAAAATGCATTAAAAATTCATTCATGTTTCGTTCCTGTTAAACATTTTCTTACGAAAACTTCTTTGAAAATAGTACGTAAACTTTTTTTATGTTGCCAGTTTGGTATATACCCAAAAATATTTATTTTTATACTACCCAACTACTGTGTCTTTGTAAATCTCTCTCTCTCTCTCTCTCTCTCTATATATATATATATATATATATATATATATATATATATAAATAGAAAGGAAATTACGGATAACCGATTGTTTCAAACTATTTATTAGCTACTAACAACTAATGGGAGTTCCACATATTGTGCGTAAAAGCTAAAAAAAAGATAATATCACCACACGCGAAAACATATGTGATCTATTGTAAATAATTGTTTCTTTTGTAAAAATCAAGTTTTTTTGTGCTTAAAACAGTTTTTGAAAGGAATTCAAGACTACGTAAAGTTCGAAGATCATTTAGAGAATTAAAGGTGGCACTTTATAGAAATTTTTTTTGGGGGGGTCGAAAAACGTCTGTGCGTTATGATTGCCCGGAATTTTTTTAATAAAAAGGTAAAATAATAAAACTAAATAAGGCTTAAAACTAATATAAATTATATAATAAAAAATTTAAAACGAAGTTAAAATAAAAGTTAAAAAAGTGAAATAAACTCAAAACTAATATCACAGATGGAGTCTTTAAAATATAAAAGCTAAAATAATACAAAAGGAAACTATATAAAATGTAACTAATTCCGATAGGGAGTGCAAAAGACTCTCCCTACTCGGATAATAAAATTAAAGACATAGAACAAAAAAAAATTAAAATTGAAAGCAAGGGGAAAAAATTATCAAAACCTCTTCTAGCGTAAAAAATATATATGACAATATTAAATTTTCTGCAGTAACCTAGTAAAAACAGAAACATCCGGTCCAAAATTTCATTATCATTGTACAAGATACCACGGATGTTTCTGGGTACATTAAATTTACGACGCAACGCCCCATAACATATGCAGTCTATGAGTATGTGGTGCACAGTCATGCGGCAGTTGCATTGTGTGCATAGGGGTGCGTGTCCTCCTAACATTAGGTACTCGTGTATGACCCTTGTATGTCCTATCCGCAATCGACAGAGGACTACTTATTCACGTCGAGGTTTTCTGTTTGAGGAGTCCCATGCCAACACAGAATCTTTAATCTGCCGGAGTGTATTATCGACGGTAGTCGTCCAGTCATGGAAAAATGTTTCGGACAAGACTTACGTATCTTTGTCCCTAAAATCCAAATTCACGGTGAAAAATATGTCTCTCCCATTTAAAAAATGAATTACCAGTCTAGCTAGCCCGCTTCCGGGCGAAGTTGTTGGGAATATGACCAAAAGGTAGAGCGACCCAAATTGGTGTAATTTTTTGCGTTTTACAGAAAAATTACTTTCTTCAATTTTAAAGGTGGTGTACAGGTGATCTAGGAAACCCGGTATGTGTAGTTTATGTTCAAACCACAAAGGAGTGACAAATAAATTGTAAAATTTTATTGTTCAAAATTGCACTATTTATTTTGTTCAAAAAAATAAAAATAAGTTACTTCATTAGTTGTTTCATTTATCAATCAAACTTCATATTTTATGGTAAAATTTAAATATGATTATGAAAAGATTGATTCTTCCAAAAATTTTGAATTAACTAAAAAATGTTCAATTTCTTTAGTCATAAATTACTCGTAAATGTAACGAAATAAAAATATATTATTTGTAAGCCACAGTAGAGTTTATAACCTGCAGTGAAAAAAAAAATTAGTATTTTTTCCTATCCTTCTTACCATTAGAAAGGTTGTGATTTGTTTGTTTCGTGTATAAAAAAAAAAAAAAAAAAAAAAAAAAAACGGAAATGAGATAAAAAAAACACAGCAAAGCAAAGAGTAGGAGAATCCTGAAGGGAAGCTTAGGTCCAACTGCTAATATGTGCTATATGCTATATGGCAGGCGGGTGCTTTGTTATATGCAGTAGTCATGAGTCTTGTTTAGAATAGGGAGACCTTTGTGCGTAATCAACCGCCAAGTTCAGGCATAACAATTAAATACTGAGAATTAATGGTGACGCTGTTCTATATTACGCTACGTTTAGATGATGAACATTGTGTGGATAATTTTATCATACTATGTTTTTTTTCTTTTATTTTTTTTTCTCTTAAAAATACATCTGAATGAATAATTGCCGTGTTATTTTTTTTTTATAAAAAATTATTGTACGCAACCAAATTGGGTTGACTAAATCAAAATGTACAAAGCTTGTTTCATAATTTAATCATAACTTAGTAAAAATTTTTATTACAAATCAAATTAAATCAAACTCATATATCATTAATCATAACATATTTTATATAAATATTTCAAATAGTTAGATATTACATCAAAGGAAAATTAAAACCAAAATAAAAATAATATAACCCATTAATTTGATTCCCTTTAAATGAATGTCATTTGTTCCATTAATAGGAAGTATAAAAGATATTGCCGGTGAAAAAAAATCACTTCATCGAACGACATATAACTAAAACTCGATGGTTGTCTGTCATGGAAGTACATAAAACTACAAATAATGGAATTTGCGAATACCTAAAAAAAAGCAATATAAAAAATGTTCCTTTATAAATTTAAATATATCATTACTATTCTTTTACCGTATTTCATTAAATTTTCACAATAAATTTTTATACTCTTCAATTAATCTTAAAACGATGATAAAATATTGTATTTCATAAATAGAATTGTAAATGTAACGAAATAGGAAAACATATTAACCTTGCTACAGAGCGATTCACAAAGAATGTAACAAACTTATAGGATCTGTTCTAATGGTTAAAATAAAGATACAATTTTTTGCCAATTGACACTTACTTTCTTTTTCCTGTTTAGCCTCCTAAAGTTACCGTTCAGGTATTACTTCAGAGGATGAATGAGGATGATATGTATGAGTGTAAATTAAATGTAGTCTTGTACAGTCTCAGTTCGACCGTTCCTGAGATGTGTTGTTAATTGAAACCCAACCACCAAAGAATCCACGATCTAGTAACACTTGCTTCTTTTTCCTGTTTAGCCTCCGGTAACTACCGTTTAGATAATTCTTCAGAGGATGAATGAGGATGATATGTATGAGTGTAAATGAAGTGTTAGTCTTGTACATTCTCGGTTCGACCATTCCTGAGATGTGTGGTTAATTGAAACCCAACCACCAAAGAACACCGGTATCCACGATCTAGTATTCAAATTCATGTAAAAATATCTGGCTTTACTAGGACTTGAACGCTGTAACTTTCGACTTCCAAATCAGCTGATTTGGGAAGACGCGTTAACCACTAGACTAACCCGGTGGATTAGTAACACTTGCTAACAAAGCGATTCCGAACCTATGTTTATATAAATTTTCTTCTTTATTTTAACCTCCTATATATTTTAAGGTCCTATAAGTTTGCTACATTTTTTCGTGAATTACTGTGAAAATAAAAATCACTTGGAATAGTTAGAAAATGATGAGGAATTTTCCTTTTTTTTCTTGTCAGAAAAAACATTTTTCTGAGGTATTTACTCAACCCATAACGTCTGCGTTTTTATAAAATCGCAGACGACATACATGATTTTAAATAAGTTAAAAAAAAAAAAATTGGAGAAAATACAGAAGAAAATTTTTTTCTAGAATTTTTTTTTAAATTGTAGCACATCAAACACGTTTATTGTTTATATATTTTTCAAAATATACAAATGTAAGATTTTCGTTTATATAGTAAAAATCAATTGCAGACTTATTTAAGAAATACAGACAATAATTTTATTAAAATAATGAGTTTTTAAAAATTATATCTTGATTTATTTCGAAAAATTCATCGTTATTGTTCTTAAAAAAAATTACACGTGTAACTAGTCGTGTCAAATAATTAGTTCTAGTATTAACCATAAGAAATGGTTTTCTACGAACCAGATTTTTATATTATTATTATTATTATTATTTAGAATTAGCATTACTAATAAGTTATTCCACCAATCTGTTTGGATTAAGGATATTCTATTTTCAATTTAAGATAAATCTTAAGTTAAAATGTTTAGCTTTCAACGAAAATATTAAGAAACTTTTTATTTAAGCTGCTCGGATCCCTCAATCCTCGTACAAAAAAAAATAAACGATAAGAGTTTAGAAAGAAGAAAACAGGGATAGGTCTAATGTATTTTTATACATCCCTATTTTACTCTAAGTCAGGGAACGTAGCTGTGTATAAATATACATTATGATATGCGTAGCCTACATAGAATGAAGGTATATACCTAACGTAAACGTGATCGGGAAGGGCGAACAATGTAGAACGTTAAACTAATACCGTACATCGTGGAGTATTCACGCCACCTGTTACTCACCACCACGCCACTTTAGGTAATAGCTACACAACCTTCTCGTATGATGTATGACGGTCGCTTTCTACACTACGCCACTCAAAAGCAAAGGCTTCCATACAACTCACTCGCTCAATCCCTCTTTCTCTTCTATCTCTTGCACATAAAGAGGAAACACACACTATCGCGCACACACACACACACACACACACACACACACACACACACACACACACACACACACACACGCACACTTAAACATATGAGTATGAGAGCTGCGTAACCATTTCTTCATGCTGCATATTATAAATGTCTACCGTATTTGAAGTCTGGATAATTTAAAATCAACTCTGTACGTTGACATATTGCTGGTATTATTCCACTCATAAACACCAAATTTATGTTTCGTATAATATTATTGTATAGGTTACCGATAAATGTATTTCTCGGTTTACTTTTTTCTTTTTTTTACCAAAAATGCATTCAACTAAATAGCAATATGAATTAATTTTTTATCTTCATCTTATATAAACTCAGATTAAATTAGTTGTTAAATAAATAAGACAATGATTGGGATAGAATAACTCTGAAAAACATACTATTTTTAGATTTTATAATCCCTAATCACTTTTATAATTCATCTAAATTTTTATATTATTACAGTTTTATATTCAAATTAAAAAAAAATGTAAATTCAGTCAATATTATTTTTTTCATAATTTTTTAACCGATGTTTTGGATATAAAATTTACACAGTTTTCGTAAAGAAGAATATTCTTGAAATACGGTATTTATATTTCAGTTTTACATCATTCACTCTCTAACCTTTATCTTACTTTACATTTATTTATTGCCAATGACTTTATCAATTTTTTTTTATAGACGGTATTAACATTTATTTAGCTTTAAAAATTAATTCTGATGTGGCTTATTTGTCTTTTTGTCGTACTTAGTTCTGTGAGTTGACGAAAGTAAAAATATAATATATTTTACTAACAGGTTAATAAATCAAAATTAACATGAATAAAATGAGATTTATATTTAGCTACATTATAAAAAGGATTAAGGTATTAAAATGTATTATATAAACGTATTTTTAAAATGATATATATATTTTTTTAAATCGTTATTCGTAGATTTATAGTTCAGGGTTTACATATAATTAAAAATAAGTCATACATGACTGGTCTATATAATTTCACATAAAGTTGAGTTTCACAGAAATCAGAAAATTATGAACCCTTCATAATAAGATTCTGTAATTCAATAAAATTATCCTCAGTTTAATCAATAATTTTGATTACTGTTGCATACTAAATTAAATAACTCAATAAAAATAATAATAAAGATAAGCATTTAATTATAAAATTACGAATCTTAGTTAGGAAGGTTTTCGGCCTGACACATAGAAGCCACAAGCATTACAAAATGACTTTAAGTATGATCCTTTAGATGACATGCTGCAGAGTTTCAGACGGGTGTTTTTAGTTGCTTGTTTGTAAAGATCAAGTAAAGCAAACATTTTCAGTAAAATAAATCAAATTGAAGCTCCTGCCGTTACAAGTATGTTATTTTTAAAGTTTTATTCCGATGGATATATATGAAAACCAGATAGAATCCTCTTTAAAGGATTTTCCCCTTGGTTTTCGACGGTAAAAATGTAGGGTACTGAATTTATAAGTGATCGTAAAACAATTCAGATTAGGAACGTCGGGACACCCAAATACCGTTGCAATCAACGAAATCGTCACAAAAATCATGAATTCTGTATTTAATGATCGCCAGCTGAAGGTATGCGAGTTTACTGGCACTGCAAGCATCTCGGTAGCCCCTGCCTCTACATTTTACATGATGTTTTCTGTATAAAAAGGCTTTCGCTCGATGAGTGCCGCAGTGAACACTTGAGGATGATTAGATATATTTAAACGCGATTAGGCTGAGTTTCTTCAGAGTTTTATAACATTAGATAAAAACATTTACTCACCAATACAGGCCAAATGCCAGACAATAGGTGGGAATAGATGAGACTGCGTCAAAGCAAGTGGAAACGGTTCCTCTGAAGGTAAAGTCATGGTTTCAATTTTTTGGGTGTTCTCGTGGTTTGGTGCTCATGGAATACCCGGAATAAGGCGCGACAATCCCGGGGGAGTATGAAAGTTTAACTACTGGAGTGATTTGCTATTCAGGGTAAACGTCAGTGTTTGGCCCGAAAGAAAATAATGCTCTTTCACCGCAATAATAGGCTTCTACACACGTCTCGGGTTTTTAGCGCATACCTCCATGACCAACACTTTGAAGTGCTTCCATATGCGCAGAATTCACGAAATTTGGCTTTCACCGATTACTTCCTCTTCCCAAACCTGAAGAAATGGCTCATTAGACGAAAATTCATTTCAAATGATGAGGCCAAAACTGAGACAACCACTTATTTGCGAAATGGACAAATCCCATTATAGTGAGATCTGATGTTGGTGTAAATGTACCAAAATGCAATCTAACTACGTTAAAAATATTTTTCTGAAAAATTTTGTTTTCTTAGTTAGGCCGAGAAATTTCCGAACGGCCGTCATACTCGTATACGTATTTACACAGATAATTGCACATTTTTTAATTATAGTTAGTATAAACCAGAGATTTCTAAACTGTGCGCCTCGGAGAGCCTACAGAATCTGAATTATTATACTTTGCAATCCACAAATGCAAGTATTTAATAAGATTCTCTCATAATTAAAAAAAAAATCAATAAATGAATAATTTTTTATTAGTAACTTTGACGAACTAAATTTAACAAAAATAAATTATAATTTGTATAAAATTAATATCTTGGACAGAATTTAACAGGCTGAACTATTAAATAAAGGCTAATTACACCTTTCAGGGAATTACATTTATCATTCTATAATTCAAATTTTTATTTTTGTACTTACAACTAGAAATTAACAGTGTTAATTTCTACCAGTGTTAATTTCAATAGCTACCTATTGTAATGAGTACCATGATTCGACTTCCGGAAAATTTCGACATATCTTCGCGTTTCACATCCCCCAGACCTCAAAAACACCATCAGTCCAAAAGTTTATATATATATACTTCACTTTTTTGTGGACACAATAACTGCCGTAATTTTGCGCCAATCGGTTTCAAATTGATACATAGAATATAACGACTAAAAGTCTTGGTTGAGTTCGTTAATGGGCAAAATCGGACCATGAGGGGCTTTCTTAAAAAGAAATCGCTATAACTTTCTTATAAAGTAAAATATCCAATTCGTTTAAACGTCCTACTATTCTTTGGATAAGGACCTAAAACTTATTAGGTAAAGTTTTTCGATATCACTAACCACTGGCCCAGGGAGTGGAAAAAAATGGGGTTTTGAAGACAAAAAAAATCATACCTCCCTTAATCGGCACAGTATCGAATCTTTTTAAAGTGGTCATTAGTCCTGTAAAGATTACCTAAAGCTTTTCTCTGAAACAATTTTTGATATGACCCTTACGGCAAGGGACGACCAAAATTTTGGTGGAATTTTAAGAAGATGGGGCTTGTCGTATGCTAAACATGTGATAGTTTTTTCACATGCAACCATTGTCATATTGAGTATATTTCGTAACTTTTTTCTTAAGTTTTTTTCTTACCTTTAAGGTGGAAATCTTTTTTATCACCTATTTAGCACCGGTGAAAACTACCACCACCTTCTGACGTGCCGAAAGGGATTTTATTTTTTACATAATAAAAAAGCAATTCAAACTTTATTTAAAAACAATATAATAATCCGCAGGAACGTAACAAAATATTTTGCCTACCATTTGTTTCTGATCAAAATGACTCTTTATCTTTCTTGCTTTAAACACAAATAATCAAACATTGTTAAAAAAATATTAATTACATCATTCCAATATTATAATACAATTAAAATAAATTTTTTTAGTTTGTATATTTCTTATTAATATATTTTTTATGCATGCACGTAAAGGGTGACATGAAAACCAATAATAAATTTAATTCGATGATTGCTATAGCATTAAATCAAAGCGACTTTAAAAAAACATTCATGATTAAATATTTTGATTGAACAGAAAATAAACTGGTAAATAGAAAACTCGATTTCGCTAAGAGAGATACCGCCGCCAGGAATATTTTGCAGTAGAGCTTTCAACCTCTCTTGTGAAGATCATGCTTTTTAACAGTAAATGCTTTATTCAAATGCCAGTAATCATTAACACGTAAGTTACACAGTAATTAGCAAATTAATCTCATTTCTACAACTCATTTATCGGCAGATGAATATATTTATTTATTCTGCTGCCATCTAGGAAGAAACCCATAACAATAAAAATGAATACAGGTAAAAGTAGTAATCGTAATTATAACATCACTAAATACATATGAAAATAAATATTAAGAAATAAATTAAACAAAAAAGGAAATAATTTTATATATACATACATTCATTTGTGTAATAAATTGTGGATTTATTAGGAAATAATACACATCTCTCTAAAGTATACGTGAATTTTTGGAAGTGGATTCTTACATAGATAATGTAAAATAAAAGCAACGTTCCTATAAAATATGTTACAACAGCTACTGTAATATTAATGAATAAAATAAACATCTAACAAGGCTGCTACTTTAAGGTTTGAATACGAAAAATATTTATATTAATTTTCTCAAAGAGAATGTCGGTTTAAACACGCCTTCTAAATTTTAATTGAAAAAAATAAATACACAATCCGATGAACGAAATTCGAAGCTATTCCAAAAATATTTTATTAATGTTAAAATTTATTTTTAAATAAGGAAACCACATCCACATTTCTCTATCAATTTCTGAGACGTAATAAACAAATTTAAATAAAGAAATAATTTTCATAAAATTAATAAAAAATTGAAAAAATAAAATAAAAATTGTACAGAGTGATATTAAAGTTCGGAAACGGCTTCACATTTCAAAACTGAGAAATACTAAGAGGTAGGTGCGGGATCTAACTAGTCGCAAAATTACTATACGTTTGAAATTCTTGACCGCCATCTTGGAATCTTTACATAGAATGAATTTTTTTTTTAAATAGGAAGGTTGATTTTTATTTAATATTTCACGTGAAAAACGATGGCGGTTTTTTTCGATAAATGCCTTCGTTTTAGTGTTATAAGTAAATTAGTAAAAAAAAAAATCGTGGTAGTAATAAAATGAGGTAAAAAGCCAAAAGTAACCTTTCTATTTCGAATTACCTTAAGAATTACATCCAATTCTGTTAATGTTGGAATTAATGGCCCAAAAACAAATAATATTTGTTTTCAAAATAATAAGTAATACTAATAATAGTAAAAAAAATAATAATAATATACAATAACTAATAATTTGTAACACTACTACAAATTAAATAGCTAGGCCAGCTGACATTATTTACTTTAATAACCAAAATATTTAGTTTTAAAGTTTAGTTAAATGTTTTTTTTTCCTAAATTACTTAATACATAAATGTTTAAAGCATACCATACTACAAGAAATGTTCAAAATGATTCTACAGTTTGGCAGTGCGCTAACCTTAAGTAATATTTATTTATAACTTGTATAATCTTCGATGATATATGTACAGATTCGTCAATTAAATGTATTTTCAAGTCAACAATTTTTGTTTCGTATACGGTACGTTTGTTTAAAGTAACCCCCAAAATAATCTAGAGATACATCTGGAAACCTGGCAGGTCATTGCTATGGTGACCTGGCAGATCCCTCTATGACATATCCAATGATCTGGATATATTTCATTAAAACTTTGCTGTGCCCTTACATAATAGTGAGGTGGCCATTCGTCTTGCTGAAATCATAAATTATCTAAAACTTTATAATTACGGATATCTGATAAACACACCATAAAGTATTAATTACGCAACTATGTAGATCCGGACTAGTTTCTACGTCCTATTATCTCTCAGTTTAGAAATATGAAAACGTTTTATTTCCATACTTTTAATACCACTGTATGTATGTTCGATGTTTAAAATTGAAAGTAATCAAGTACATGGTACGAGATGTTATTCATTCTTGAAAAATATATATTAACAATAATATCTTATAAAAGAATGTAGAAAAAAATATAGAGATTTTTTCAAAAATAATAAGCATACTAAGAAAAAATTGGAAAAGAATACAGTGAATTGCTATTCTGTAACCTTCTTTTCTTACCTTAATATACAAATGAAAATCAGTAAGTCAAGCTCACCGAAATTCAGTCCTACATGCAATATTTATAATAGTATTTTGTCACTATAGAAAACTGTTGTATATTGAACAAGATTACTATTAAAAAAAAATGCACAACTGTAGCAATCGTTTCTTTTTTTTTTCCACACTTACACGTCAGACATAAGAGAAACTTAGACAAATCAAGTAAATCAAAATACTTACGTAGACTATACCGGGCGGCGTATTGCTGTGCACATAGGCTGACATTCCGCGCCATTATTATATCTGTCTAACTCTTTGACAATGTAAGTATACGGAGCTATACGAAATGTTTCGTATAGGAATGACTAACTGTTCCACCCGTCCTGTCATTCCATCTCTCTCGCACGCTATGTGCACAGCTACAAGCCGCCCGATATACCTCTTTATAGACTTCGTAAAAACCCTATGTATTTTTTGTAGAGAAAAAAGTAAAAAGAATTATTTATACATACTGTCTTTATTCAAAAGAGAATTATTTAGTTTAAATTGTAAATAATATGTTTGCGTCTAACCGTACTTTAAATAATTAAAGCATCTGATAGTACTGACAAATTTGTAAGTAAATATAATAAAAACAAAAAAGAACCGATAATAATACCACTGAATCGTCACTTTTACAATTATAAGGAAGAAAAAAAACAAATATCTAAGGAACAAAAGACAACATAGGTCGTCAAAAGTATACATAAGCCCTAGATTTAAACGTAGTAAAGGAAAAAGAAAATATATTATCGTAAAGAAAATTACACAATATAAGTGTTTGACGTAAAACTATTCTATTTGTTGGTTAGAGATGATGTATCGGAAATGACATTCGTTTGAAATTAAAATATGAGAAAAAGAAAATATATGACAAAATCAATTAAATCTAGTACGTGTAACAATTAATTATATTATACGAAAGAAGAGAAACAAAATTTAAATTCGTTTTGATAATTTAGGACCAATAATTTTACAAAAATAATTTTTAATATATTTATCACTAGCGACTGGATTATATGCGACATACTTGAAATATGCATGAAAAATGCTTAAAATATGCATGAAAAGTGTCAAAATATGTAACTTTAAATAATACAAAAATAATAATTTTTAGTTTTTTTTTTTAAATCAGCATACAATTAGTAAGTAGTTGAATAAAATTTCGATAATTAACAATTATTTAATATTTCATTACTTTTGTAAACATAAACAATCAAAGGTACTGTTCCGCTGCTGCTAAGTGCGCTCTAAGAGCCGTGCAGCTAATAGGTTTGGCCGGTACAACGTAATATTTCATTTATTAACAAGGTACTCTACGAAAAAATATTGTAAATATAGCAAAAATATGCATCATCACTAGATTTTAAGGAAATTATGCAATAACCGGTGAGAATGGGCTTAATATGCAAATGCATACAATCCGGTCTCTATTTATCACGTTTGAGATCAATATAAAACGATTGTATTAATTCAGTGTCATTTTCAATAATTTTATCACTTAATTCAATACACAAACTAAGGTATTATAAAAAATAGCAACAAAAAAAATGTAGTAATAATATTCTCAAATTAACAAAATCTGAAGGGATATAGAAATTGTGGTCAAACATTTTAATTGAGGTATTTTAGTTATACTGCATGAAACAGTGCGTCGACTGCATACATACTTCCTCGATCGACCAGCTCGTGCTGTTGTCAAATCATAAAACAAAGATTCTGAATACATATCACTTAAATTAACTAACTGCCAGGAATTTGATAGTATAAATATCTAGATCAAGATATAGCAAATACTCAATCGATATAAACATCAATTTTGTTGATATACAATAACTTTTGTTAGTTGAAACCGCATGAAGTGATATGTACTTTTTAATTTTTGAAGTAGTATTTGTAATAAAATCTAAGCTAAAATTGTATAAACTTATAAAAATTGTTGTCCTAATATTTACGTTACAATCTGCCCAACTAATGTACAGTAAGCAATCCCCAACAGCCCACTGAGATGAGGATGATATGTATATCAAGTAAAAGAGGTGTAGTCTTGTATAGACTCTAGACGACCGTTTCTGAGACGGGTGGTTAATTAAACCCCAATCACCAAAGTACACCGATATCCACCGTCTTGTATTCAAATCCTTGTAAAAGCAACTAACATTTACTAAAATTTGAATCTCAGAAGCTTCGACGTCGAAAATCAGCTGTTAAACAACTGATTTTAGAAGACGAATTAATCGTTAGAACAGCCCGGTGGGCTATAAACTTCAAAATCATCATTGTTAAAGGATGAGATAAGGTGAATAAAAAAAGACCATGAAAAAGTTATTTACAAAATGGAAAAAGTAAGAGGGGATCCCCGTCAAAGACACACCGAGAAAACCGACCGTTCAATCCAGGCTGTTTTAAAGAAAGTTTCGAAAATAATTTGCCTATTTAGGATCTAAAATACATAATATGTCAGATAAAAGTATAAAGCGTATTAACTATTGAAAATATCTTCATTAGAGGTGAAGAATAGGTTGCCAGTATTCAGAAGACTAATGTTTTGTTTTCTACATTAAAATAATTAAGATAAAATAACGAATAAAATTAAAATAGAGTGTTCAAAGTTTTCAATGTAATCAAAGGTATTGTATTACTGTTATGAACCGAACCATTAATGTATCGCACACCGCCGCGTATGAAATGTTATTAATGTGAACTAGAAACGATGGGGCAAACTTTAAATTAGCGATAATTATAAGATTAGGCTTTATTTTAAGGCTCATTTATGTATTAATACTTTTGCTATTGGAGATTTTATGTTCCTGTAGATATTCCATAGAATGGAACTTGTGTAATTATTTGTAAAATTATTACTGGAATAAATTTGAATTTGAAATTACCAGTACTAGTAATCCGAGTTGAAACTAGTTATTGAAACAGCTTGGTACTGATTACTAAGGTGGGAAGAAGTTAACTATGGATAATAAACAAACATAAGCTGCTAAAAATAATTGAAACTCTTAAAACTGTAAAGACCTCGAATAATTCAAGGAGACCTCATAAACTTTAATGTTAATTCAGAAAAACAGTTTTATTAACAGATAACAAATTAGAAGATTACTTCTTTAATAAAACACTACTTTAAATCATTAAAATTATTTTAAAGATTTATTAATTCAATAATCTAAAAATACAAAAACGTTTTCCAGAGGGTATCGTGTAATCGACTTAACTTCTATTATAATTTGAATTAAATTTTCCATAATGCCTTCGGGCAAAAACTGATACTTTTTATTTCTGTATTTTACTAATAATTAAATAGTATAAAACAATACCTGTACGAAACACTACTGACAGTCAGACTTTAATATTAATATTGCATAAAAACGTATCAACTGACATGTAATAATAAACTGTTTCATAGATTAATAAATTTTTTTATTATTATTGTTATTATAATAACAATAAACAGATATGAATATGATAACTTTGAATAATTTAATTAATTAAAATAAAATAATGACAAAAACAGGAAAAATTAAATGTTAAATAAATTGTGAAATATTTTTAATTAAAAATCAATATACCGTTAATGTTATGTTTTCTACATTAGAATAATTAAAATTAACATAGAACGAATAAAATTAAAAGAGAGTGTTCAAAATTTACAATATGATCAAAAAGGTATTGTATTACTGTTATGAATCGAACCATTAATGTATCGCACACCGCCATATATGAAATTTTATTATTAATATGGACTAGACACGATGGGAAATTAGATTAATTATAATCAGATTAGGCTTTATTTTAAGACTCATTTATGTATTATTACTTTTGACAATGGAGCTTTTATGCTGCTGTAGGTGTTCCATAGAATGGAACTTTATGAAATTAATTAATGTTATCGATCGAAAAACGTTATCTAAATCAATTAGTTCAACTCTTTACTTTCCTGGCATCATAGCTTTATAGCAGTGATTCTCAACCTCAGGGTCGCGGTAATATGAAAGAGGGTCACGAAATTAGTCTGCAAGAATTTACTCGTAAAAGATAATAAAAATCATTTTAGAGAAAAAAAATTTTTTATAAACATTTCACTTAGAAAATAAATTAATTAAATGGTTGCGTTTGTTTTTCATTTAAAAATTTCTTCATACATCCTGACCCCGCAGGGGAAGACAACCTCCATGTGACGGTTTCGGTCGCTACATCACCTCCACCGTACCTAATCCTTATGGGCTTTCCGGAGGTCATCTTCAGTACCTCGGCAGTGACATCTTTCAGTCAAGTCTCATCCAAGATCCCACCGATGCGAATGCCAAAAGCGACATTCCATCAGTGTCCTACTAACCAACATAAACTCCAAACAAAACACATCTAGCCAAGTCTCAAACAGGACAGAATCAATTTCTAAAAAGGAAGAAACTGAAATCTCCCTACCCAAAAGTTAAAAATGAGTTCGACAACAACGAATCATAAAATTCAACGCAAAAACACTAACAAAACATAACAATAAGAATAAATAATACTGTATAACATGAAACCTAACTAACGAAAAACAAACGAATCTGTAACAAACAGAAACAAAAACAGCAATAGTTTATCGAAGCATAAAATAAAATAACAATAAAACCAAACATAAACACAAAGAAGGGAAGTCCAAGCGGAACATCACACTCATTCAGCAATCCTTTCTTTCGGCAGATATCTAATAAAACTTTCTGCAATCAACCTTACGACCCGATTTTTCCAATTACCACGGAAATCAAATATCGACCCGATAATATCAAGCTGACAAATGGTCCCCGTGCGCATTAAGTCATACTTAGCACATTCATATATTACATGATCAGCATCGTCCAACAATCCGCATTCCGGACACATACCAGAGTCCACCACGCTGAATTTTTTATATCTGTCCCGAAAAGCGCCATGCCCAGTAAGAAATTGCGTTACATACTTGTTCGTTGTAGTGTTGTTGATTTGCGTCCCGCAAATCAACACTAGTGAAACGATCATGCGTATAACGCCCGCAATCTCTCTCATCCCGTCTGGCCTGCCATAGGACCACACCATGCTGTTCTATCTCCTTTATTTTCTTCGAAGTCAATTCACCAGACTACAATGCTGTTGCCTCTCAGACGCAAGCAAGCCAATCGGTTTCACGCCAGCGATCACTAAGATCGCCTCCAGTGAAACTGTACGGTAACCACCCGTTACCGTTACCAACATAAAAGACATTGAGCCCGTAACAAAATATCTCGGACATCGAGGCCAATACGGCTTCATGAAAGGAGTTGGCACTGTAGATTGCATCTTAAATGCTCTTACCGAGATGGAAAGCGCCGACTGGAAAGCCCAAGTGCTCTCCAACCACGTGAATTTTAACTAATATTTGTTTCGGTTCTACCTGGCAGCTGATGAGCTGTGCGTCTGTGGGGAGGTCCAGTCGAACGAACACGTGATGTTCGACTGCCCAGCTCTTGGGGGTCCAGAACTTAGGCCACCCAGGAACTTAGAAATCAAGGGGAAAATTGGCCACTCATAAACGGCGAGTCAATGTGGCGTAAGCCGCATTGTCGGACCGTGTGGGAGTTCTTTGATGCCGATGCTTTGTTCAACCAGAATCAGTAGTTTAAGGGATATAAGACTCTTACCCGTTTGCTGTTGAAAGCTACACTCGATAAATGCCTGGCCATCGTGCTGGTATTCAGCAAGTACCTGTCCACCATATTAGGCGTGGCAGCAAATTGCTGTCTTTGAGGGAATAAACTTTAATTTATTGACAAGTCATATATTTTAGCATGTAGACGGGGTGCGCCTACCCATTTTAGTAATATATGACAAGTGAGCGAGTAGTGTAGGGCACTACGATTATTCCGCTGACAGTTAGGAAAGCTCTAGGAGCTAATTAGGATACTCGTCGCTAAACAGTTTTGAGGCACAGTAGCCGTTTATGGTACGGACATTCGGTCTTATGCTTTAGGGCGACCTAATCGGGTGGTAGTGGGAGAAATGCCAGACAAACCAAATATCCCGAACAGCAGCTAAGTTAAGCTAACAGCAACATATACCTTTATTCTGTAAAAACATTGAGAATGGTGTTTGTTTATCCTGGAAAAATATTATTAATATATCTCGCAATACCCATAACCGGATTAACACTTTCCCCCGTAATAACCATCTGACTTCTGTATGAAAAATACAGAATACTTTCTTTCCACCCATTTCGTCGTATAATTTATCAAACAGCCTATTCTGTAATGGTTCACTTTTAATAGAATTAACAACTTTTACAGCTTTACACAGAATTTGGTTGAGATTTACTCGCATATTTTTTGTGGCAAGAACATGTCTGTGACGGAGGCAGTGCGTGAATCCCGCCCTTGATATTAAAAGATCTTTTAATTTTTTTCAGAAATCCACTGTTCTATCCTGTTATCACCAATGCACTATCACTACACTGATTGGACTGCAATAAATTTTGTCCAATCAATGTTATAGATTTCAGTGGCTTCATAAAAATCATTGTCTTGTTGCATGACCGGGTATCGATTTGCAAAACAACATATTTTCTTATCGTATCTCGCAAAACATAAGAACTGAGAAATGTTTGCCCCATCTACTGATTCATCAAATTGAGTACTAAAAGATTCACTTGAACCCATTTGCTGAATTATATGATCCCGAACATCGGTAGCCATATCACCGATTCGATTTATACTGTAGTTAGAAAGCGGAATTTATTTCAATTTGTTTGCTTCTTCCACGCCTATTAAAACACTGACCATATCAATTACAGCAGGCAATATGAGCTTTTTTGCAACAGTATTGGGTTTGGACATCTTAGCTACTCTTAAAGCTGCGAGATAAGATGCTTCAAGTGTATTTTTATCAGTATGGCTTGATTTACAAATAGTAGCTTATTGATTTCTCAAAGATTGTAATTTTCTTTCGAAAAATTCCAAAGGTTTGCTTTTACGATCCAGATGTTTAGTTTCTAAGGGTAAAATTAATTTTAATAACTTTATACTTTTTTCATCCGAGAGGATTTGAAAGCAAACAACGCGCTGCGGCTTTCAACCCAATGAGCTAAAACCATAACTTAAATAATTGTCACGGTACAATCTTGTCTTTTTACCAATCGATTCACTAGATGTAGATGGCTCACTTTGTTTTTTCACAAATTCAAATTTGCATAAGAATCTAAATGTAAAAAAAAAAAATCCCTTTCGGCACGCCGGAAGGCGGAGATAAATTTCACCGGTGCTAACTAGGGGATAAAAAAGATTTCCACCTTAAAGTTAAGAAAAACTTCAAATTTACTCAATACGATAATGGTTGTATTTGAAAAATAATTTATTTATGTTTAGCTTACGACAAGCTCCATCTTCTTACAATTACAGCAACATTTTGGTTATCCCTTACCGTAAGGATTGGTCACATCAAAACTTGTTTCAGACAAAAGTCTTAGGTAATATTTAGAGGACTAACGCCCACTTTAAACCGATTCGATACTGTGTTTATTAAGGGAGATATGATATTTTTGTCTTCGAAACCCCTTTTTCCCATCCCTGGGCCAATGGTTGGTGATATCAAAAAACTTTACTCAAATTGGTTTTAGGCTTATCCAAAGAATAGTAAGAACTTTAAACGAATTCAAAATTTTACTTAATAAGAAAGTTATAGCGATATTTTGTTTTTTTCGAAAATGCTCCCCCACGGTTCGATTTTGCCCGTTAACGAACTGAACTGAGATTTTGGGTCGTAATAAGTTATGTATCAATTTAAGGACGTACACATCAAGTTGGAACCTGTAAATTGCTCATGATTGTACAGTCATTCATGTATGTTCATACCCCTTGTTATCAAAGCCGCTAAATAGTTTTAACTTGATTTCATTGCATATTGGTTTTGTTGTCGCGAAATATTAATTATACTTTTTTTACTTTTTGGGGGTCGTGGAGTTAAAAAAATAGAGAGTAAATACTAAAATTATTGAACAGAGAGGTAAAATAAAAAAGGAATTCTTATAATTAAAATGAGCGTAAAATTAATATTAGACATAGATATTAATATTACATTATTAATTTAAGACAATCAATAGGGAAAAAACATTAAATTGTTAAACTATTCCAAGAAAATAATAGTTATCTGAAAAACTGCAATAAAGATAAAAGGAAAAGCGATTCAAAATAAAAAGTACGGCGAAAATTGACGATGTTTCAAAAAAACTGAAAAATGAGTAGTGAAATTTAATAACGTAAAAGAAATGGAGGTTATTAAATAGATTCCAGAAGAAATATTTTACCAAATTAAATTATTTTTTTAACACTTTTATTTAACAAAAAAAAAGACAAGCTGTTTTAATAAATATATATTTCAAACTGTTCATTAATGACTTTTATCTTACATTTTGTCTGAATCATAAATGTACTTTTCTGAATTAACGGTTTAAATTTTTTTATCTTTGGGAGAGTTGTTTTACAGAAATGGTTCTATGAATACATTATAACCTACATTTGATTTTGAAAACCTAATGTAATTATTTACACGGTAAAAGAAACACATTAAATTAAAGTCTGACATTAATTAGCCAAATGTTTTAATCAATATAATTTATTTACCAGTTTATAACATTTGAAAAATTATAAATATTATTATCTGATTAGTTAAACATTTAATAAATAACACTAAACATTTTCAAACACTGAGATATCTTTGTGAAAAATGTTCACTGTGTTCACAACTTATTGTCCCCCAAGATTTGGCGGGAAGAAATCTAGATATGATTGCAAAAAATGTACTTTTAGTGACATATTACATTCCAAAACATCCTGACAAACAGGTGACTGTGTTATCAGGTTTAGAGGCTCTAGAAGATGACCTCTAGTAGTAAAGTCCATAATGGCTAGGAACAGAAGGATATATGGAGACCAGGATTGTTACAAGGTGGATGTTTTCCTCTATAGGGCTCAGGACGCCTAGAGGGATAGAGTTTGAGTTATTTCATGAAAAACATATTTTATCTGAACTTTATCTAAAGGAGAAAATTGTTTAAAAAATATTGGTTTAAAAATGACAATATTTATATAGATAAAAATATTTATTAATACAGATGTATTGTATATATATTTACAGAGAAGGCTTTGGTGTAAAGAGGTTGAGGTACTAAATTTTTTGTTTTTTTTAAATGAGGAAACGTACTGTGAAAGAACGGTTTGAAAATTGAAGTAGTTCTATTATCTTCTGTAGGAATAGTGACAATGAGCGATACGTTTCAGATAAAAATATTTTTTTTTTTTTTAAAGAGATTTTTAAAACAATAAATCTATATATATGGATGAGTAGATGGATAGCGATGAGTGAAAGCTCTGTTGGGAAGCATGGAGGAAAATCTTAAACACAATGATGTTTTATTTTATTTAAGTAAATATTTCTTTTTAAAAACAGTTCAATATCTTCAATAGCATAATATCCATTATTTAAACATAACTCTTTTACTATCAAAGAAACCTGAACATTAACATATTCTGTTTGTTTGTTTTTGACAGTAAATTCATTATGTCAAAAACAGATTCAAATATAGCCATTTACATTTAGAATTTTTGATAACTGAGTGATAGGAAGACAAGAGCTCCTTGGTGACTAGGGGCCCTGAAATTTTTGGGGGAAATGATAGTCTTTCACTTTTCTGGAAATCTTTTCACCTTTTTCTAAAGGTTTCTCGCACCTTGAAAAACAACAATTTGGATGTCGCAATATTTCAGTTTTCTTGGTTCGGAGGGCTAGAAATTTTTTGGTGCTAGAAGATCTGAAACTCTTGGATTACAATGATTTTTTTGTTTTAAGGTAAAACACATTTTTTAAAGGATTCCAATATCTCGATATTTTAATTTTTGTTAAATAAGGGAGCTTGGGTGCAAATTTCCTTGGGTACAAAGGTATCAGAATCACTTTTAAAACATGATGTTTGTCATTTTTTTTCTATACAAACCATTTTGATAAATAATGGGTAAAATATCTCAATATTTAAACTTTTCTATATTGAACTACAGGCTCTTGGAGAGGAAAAGATTCTAAATCTCTCAGACACTATTCATCTTCTTTAGATTTTCTGATGAAAAACAACGATCAAATAACATATTTCAGTTTTGTCAATGTAAATTAACAGTACAAAAGATATTAAGATTGTTTGAGATTTTTGTTATTTTGGTGACACCATACTTCTGTACCAGAAGAAACAGGTTCTTCTAAAATTTTATAGTTCTGTTAAATAGTTTTTCACAATCATACTTTATATTTTATTAATGTATGACTTCAAGTACGAAAGGGTACAAAATTAAGAAATATAAGGATGGATGTGGCACATAATAGCCTCTAACACTCTGGAAAGAGTAAACTTTAAAAAATAATAAAGAAATTTTGCATACCAGTCTAGTAATTGTTCAGATAACCCTAAGCAAACTTTGCCTTTATACAATAACATTTATAGCAGTGTTAGTTTTACCCAGAAGATGGGTTGTACACATTCCATCACGTGTAGGTGGTATATATTGTTTTCAGAAAAAATGTAAGACCTATAGATTAGCAAATACAATTTCTGTAATTTTTATTGTGCAAAGAAGTGATCATTTGAAAATTGGTTGGTGGGAAAACGCCTTCCCATAAATATTTCATGTTAAAGTTAAAATATTTCAAAAATGATTTATGATTACTGAAATATTTAATTAACTAAAATTAATTTAATTTCATTTGGTATTGTTTACAAAGTATTTATGTAATTAATGTCAAGAAAGACTAACTATTTTAAAAATAAAATTGTATATCTTTAGTCTCCAATTTTAAATTAAAGGGAATTAGCTACTCATAGAAGATAAAGAGGGCAGCAGTCTTGAATACCATGGTTTTTTTTCAATTTTCAGAAGGTAGAAAACATGTCATATAGAAACCTTAGAATATTCTAAAACTTAAATTTTTGTTAATTGGGGGAATTAGGGGTATGAGCTTTTTAAAGAAAAGAAAACATAATGAACGTTTTCTTCTGTAAAATTTTTATTTTCATTTTTTAATTGAACCTTTTTCGCAGGTAATCTCTTCAATTAACGAACAATAACCAACCCTTCTTCTGGCCCAATGGGATGAGGATGGTATCTATGTCATGTAAATGAAGTGTAATTTTATATAGACTCAAGATTGACTATTTCTATTCCTGAGATGTTTGATGAATTGAACCCCAGCCACCAAAGTAAACTGGTATCCATTATCTAGTATTAAAATACATATAAAAGCAACAAATTTTTACTAGGATTTGAACCTGAAAACTTTTGACTTTGAAAACCAGATGTTAAACAAGTAAATGCGATTATGAGTTTCACCACTAAACCCAGCCTTGTGAGCTAACCTTATTTTGAAAAAATCTTATATTACACTTCATTTTTATTAGTTTACAGTCTGGAAAGTCCAAAACCTTTGAGCGGAAGGGATCTGATTCAATTAGACATCATTATGTATTTAGGTATTTTAGTTTAAATTTGCAAGCATTGGAAAAGGCAAGGAAGGAAATATAGTGGGTGAATACGGGCTGGGCAAAAGGAATGAAAGAGGGGACCGACTTATAGAGTTTTGCACGAAGTATAATTTAGTAATTGCCAACACCCAATTTAAAAATCATAATAGAAGAATATACACTTGGAAAAAGCCAGGCGATACTGCAAGGTATCAGATAGATTATATCATGGTTAAGCAAAGATTTAGAAATCAACTCGTTGACTGCAAAACTTACCCTGGAGCAGACATTGATAGCGACCATAATTTGGTGATAATGAAATGTAGATTGGGGTTTAAAAACCTGAAGAAAAGGTGTCAGATGAATCGGTGGAATTTAGAGAAGCTTGAGGAAGAGGAGGTAAAGAAGATTTTTGAGGAGGACATCGCAAGAGGTCTGAGTAAAAAAGATAAGGTAGAAAATGTAGAAGAAGAATGGGAGAATGTTAAAAAGGAAATTCTTAAATCAGCAGAAGCAAACTTAGGCGGAATAAAGAGAACTGGTAGAAAACCTTGGGTTTCAGACGATATATTGCAGCTGATGGATGAACGTAGAAAATATAAGAATGCTAGTGATGAAGAAAGTAAAAGGAACTATCGGCAATTAAGAAATGCTATAAACAGGAAGTGCAAACTGGCGAAAGAAGAGTGGATTAAAGAAAAGTGTTCAGAAGTGGAAAGAGAAATGAACATTGGTAAAATAGACGGAGCATACAGGAAAGTTAAGGAAAATTTTGGGGTACATAAATTAAAATGTAATAATGTGTTAAACAAAGATGGTACACCAATATATAATACGAAAGGTAAAGTCGATAGATGGGTGGAATATATTGAAGAGTTATACGGAGGAAATGAATTAGAAAATGGTGTTATAGAGGAAGAAGAGGAAGTTGAGGAGGATGAAATGGGAGAAACAATACTGAGATCTGAATTTAAGAGAGCATTAAAAGATTTAAATGGCAGAAAGGCTCCTGGAATAGACGGAATACCTGTAGAATTACTGCGCAGTGCAGGTGAGGAAGCGATTGATAGATTATACAAACTGGTGTGTAATATTTATGAAAATGGGGAATTTCCATCAGACTTCAAAAAAAGTGTTATAGTTATGATACCAAAGAAAGCAGGGGCAGATAAATGTGAAGAATACAGAACAATTAGTTTAACTAGTCATGCATCAAAAATCTTAACTAGAATTTTATACAGAAGAATTGAGAGGAGAGTGGAAGAAGTGTTAGGAGAAGACCAATTTGGTTTCAGGAAAAGTATAGGGACAAGGGAAGCAATTTTAGGCCTCAGATTAATAGTAGAAGGAAGATTAAAGAAAAACAAACCAACATACTTGGCGTTTATAGACCTAGAAAAGGCTTTCGATAACGTAGACTGGAATAAAATGTTCAGCATTTTAAAAAAATTAGGGTTCAAATACAGAGATAGAAGAACAATTGCTAACATGTACAGGAACCAAACAGCAACAATAACAATTGAAGAACATAAGAAAGAAGCCCTAATAAGAAAGGGAGTCCGACAAGGATGTTCCCTATCGCCGTTACTTTTTAATCTTTACATGGAACTAGCAGTTAATGATGTTAAAGAACAATTTAGATTCGGAGTAACAGTACAAGGTGAAAAGATAAAGATGCTACGATTTGCTGATGATATAGTAATTCTAGCCGAGAGTAAAAAGGATTTAGAAGAAACAATGAACGGCATAGATGAAGTCCTACGCAAAAACTATTGCATGAAAATAAACAAGAACAAAACAAAAGTAATGAAATGTAGTAGAAATAACAATGATGGACCACTGAATGTGAAAATAGGAGGAGAAAAGATTATGGAGGTAGAAGAATTTTGTTATTTGGGAAGTAAAATTACTAAAGATGGACGAAGCAGGAGCGATATAAAATGCCGAATAGCACAAGCTAAACGAGCCTTCAGTAAGAAATATAATTTGTTTACATCAAAAATTAATTTAAATCTCAGGAAAAGATTTTTGAAAGTGTATGTTTGGAGTGTCGCTTTATATGGAAGTGAAACTTGGACAATCGGAGTATCTGAGAAGAAAAGATTAGAAGCTTTTGAAATGTGGTGCTATAGGAGAATGTTAAAAATCAGATGGGTGGATAAAGTGACAAATGAAGAGGTATTGCGGCAAATAGATGAAGAAAGTAGCATTTGGAAAAATATAGTTAAAAGAAGAAACAGACTTATAGGCCACATACTAAGGCATCCTGGAATAGTCGCTTTAATATTGGAAGGACAGGTAGAAGGGAAAAATTGTGTAGGCAGGCCACGTTTGGAGTATGTAAAACAAATTGTTGGGGATGTAGGATGTAGAGGGTATACTGAAATGAAACGACTAGCACTAGATAGGGAATCTTGGAGAGCTGCATCAAACCAGTCGAATGACTGAAGACAAAAAAAAAAAAGTTTAAATTTTTATACCAGAACACATTTAAAAAAAAAAGTTTGAATATGATTTTTCCTAGTTTTGATAATTCGGAGGGTGAAAAGTGTGTTCTTTTGGATATAAGAAAATGTAAATGTCTTTTTCTCCTAGATCATTTTTTTTCTAACGGTAAATCAACTTTTTGGATACCAATTATTTACAGGATTTTAATTTTATGATGAATTATGAGGAGTCCATGAGAGGGCTAATGGAAGGTTAACATTTTTTCAAACTGAAGGATAGTACGTACGCTATGTAGCAGGATCAGATTGTAGTTTTGTGGTCAATAAATGATTTTCCCATATCATTTATTTTTATAAATATATAAAATAGTTATATATTTCTTTTCGATTCTCTCAATTCAGATTGGTTAAGTAGTTCACGTGATTACTCCATAAAAAAACAAACCATAAAAACTCTTGGTATTTTTGTAATAGTAGAAGTTGTAATGATAGAAAATAGCCCAAACACAAATTTTTTTTGTTGGCCATATAGATGTATGTGAGAGACAGAGAGAATGAGAGAGGAGAGAGTGTGTGCATGTATGTATTACAAAGATTTAGTAGATGATTTACGATAAATAAAATGTTAGCAGGATATTATCATAATTAAATATTTTTTTAAAAGCAAAATATGCAACTGAAAGTTTCATTGGTAGATAAGAAATTCAAATTTCAAAATCAAGGTTTCTTACAATTAAATTTTTTCTACTTAGAAATTCCTATTGTACTGTAGGTAGAATGTTAGAAACACAAGCTTTTTTCTTAAATGTTTAGGTCTGAGTGCAAAGAAGAAAGGCAAACAATTTTTTGAAGTAGCTTGTCCCCTAGTAAATGTTTCTAAAGATCTGTATAACTTGTGGTATAAATTATTTGTAAAGATAACTGGATCGACAACTTTTAACATTACATCAAACATTTAAAAAATAGAATTTTTTTAAAATACTATATACTATGAGTAGTATATATATATATTTTTTTTAAATACAAATATTTAAATCATAAAACTCTTTCTTCATTACTAATTAATTGTAAATGATAGTATACCATTTATCTTTTTAAATGTATATATAGAGTACTATATATACATTTAAAAAGATTTTTTTTGATTCAGTAAGCTTACTTTAGTCAATTTAGTATTTGGTCTTACTAAAGTTTGCATCAAACATGATCAAGACAGAAGTAAGACAGACTTAGCAGTCATTAAAAAGGTTTCAAAGAATTACTAACATGTGAATTATATGTCTCATCACTAAATTACATTTTGTTGTAAAATGTATATAACTTTTCAGTTAAATAAGTTTAAAGAAATATACTAATATTATAATTATTATAAAAATCCCAGGGTAAAGTTGCAATGAGAATAAAATAGTCTATTACCTTTAAGCACAACTCATGATTTATTCTAATGTACGGATGAGAATTTCACTTGAAACACCATTTAACATTAAGTAAAAGTTTATTTTTCTGAAAGTGTGTAAATTGTCAGCATTTTAAAATTTGTATGTGTTGTAAATTATACAAACGTATAGTTGAAAGTGTTGTAAATTACATAAACAAGTTTAAATAATTTCTTTACATTTTAAACTTTCAATTTCTACCAGACTGGCTAAAATTCTATTCAAACAAGCAAACAAGTGGTGCTGCAAGTACAGATTTCAACGAGACCGCTAAAAATGTACAACATACATAACTGGGTGTGTAGTGTGAGTAAAATGATTTAAATAAACTAAATAATTTTAAAAATTCCATTGCAGTTTGCATGCACATGCGCGCGTGGGTGCACGTGCGCGCGCGCGCACACACACAAAACCAAAGTAACTGAGTTAAATTTAACAAGGCTCAAAGACTAAATTAAAATTTCAAAGGCATTTAGGAGAACCGCATCTGAAGCATTGTGCATCTTGATAGATTTAATGTTAATAATAATTAAAATACAAGAAATTTCCAACATTTATAAAAAAATTAAAAAGAAAAGGTATGCAGAACCCGTAGACAGAAGTTGATCTAGAAACAAAATCATATCCTGCTGACATAATTTTAATTAAAAAAGTAGATGAGACTCAAAAGTGCCCAAAAAAAGGATACACAGATATATAATAGTAAAACTGCAAGTGGTGTTGTGTCAGGTATTGCAATACTTATTGATCAAAGACTAAATATTCAGATATAATACAAGCTCAATGAGAAGTTCTCAACTAACCAAGCAGAGCAGTTTGCTGCCCTACAGGCTTTAGAAAAACTTGCAGTTTTGAATGAAATAGATCTTTGTAGAAGAAATGTCAAAGTGTGCACTGATGGTAAAGTTACTACAGATCTGTTAAAAACAAACACAAAGATGCTCCACTAGTTGAAGAAAGGAAAACTAGTGGAGCATCTTGGAAAGTAAAGGCTTTAGACTATAATTTATGAAACTTAAAGATCATGGCTATTACTGAAAATTAAACTGCAAATTATCTAGCAAAAGATATATCCAGTGAGCAAGTAAAATTAATGAAGAATAATCGTATACCATAACACTGATCTTATCTGAAGAGAGAAAAATAAGATTAGACAAGTGGGAAAAAGAATGAAATGTAACAACAAATGAAATGATAACCAAATGGTTCTTTCCTAATGTAATGCACAAACTTGAAGTTAACATTCCTGCTACCAATATCTTTATAACCTTGATAACTGGCCAAGCAAAACTGCAATCTTACTTCTACAGGTTTATGTTAAAGGATGACATGAACTGTCCTTTCAACAATACAGAACAAACAGTTTATCATATAATCTATATATGCACTAAATTAGATGCAGAAAGATTATACTGTAAGGACTGTGATAATGCATGGAGGAAAATGGCCTTTCCAAGAAAGTAATATGACTGGGAAGTAGATAAAAACAATTTTAAAAAATTTGATCATCTTTGACTTTCAAAATGTTTTGATTTTATTAGTAAAAATGTCAGTGGTCTGACTGAAAATATGGTTTGATGAGAATTCAGAAAACCAAATGTATTAAATTATTATTAGATGATTATATAAGATTATATGTAATATTGTCTATGTTTTGTTTATGTTAAAACTAGATTAATGTGTTGGTTAGTTTTGATGTAGTATATTAATGTTGTTTTATAAGGTATTTAAGAGTTAGGTAGTTCTTGTAAATTGAAAAACACTTTAAAAATTGGGTTACTTTTTTCATGTACTATGTTATGCGAGTCAATATTACTTTTATAAAAATAAACTACCCAGTAAAACAGTGTTTGTACTTCTATTTTAACACAGTGTATTGCTTTCCTATACATTAGAAAAAGTTAGTTAGGAAGTAGTAAATAAATTTCTAGTTATATAAATTTGTCAGCTTTTGTGAGTAGTAACAGAATATATTGTTAAATAAAAGATATTTATGTAAAAGAAACATACACACACACGCGCGCGCACAAACACACATATATAAATTATTGACAATTCGATCTTTATTTGTCTGCAGATTAATTAATAAGTCGGTTATTCCTTATTTAAAAAATCGTTGATGAAATTTTAAACGATCAAAAGGTTTAGTTAACACCAATGAAATAATTTGTATACTATCATTAAAGGTTAATTTTATATACTAACTTAATAAACTAAAATTAATTTTACAACAAAATAATTTCTTGTTTGTTTTAGGAACAAAAACAATATGTTTACTTAAATGAGATTAAAACTTTTGTAATAAATATTCTACTGCTTTAAAAAAATAAAACAAATATTTGAATGAAGACGTTATGACAAATACATATCCTTTAACTCACATTTCATAAGAAAGAGAAATGACTTACCGTACGATTCGCTTGTTGTTTTGATTATTCATAAAACATTTTACATTTAATTAATAAAACCCAGTATGTCTTTATGATTTTACTGAAACAAACGCAAAAAATCGTTTTTATTACTAAATGCACATGATACGGTTTTTATCACAAATCTTAAGACTAGTGAATACAATACTAATAGAAGAGACGCGAACAGTTTGGTTAATTAAATCAACAGACCAGTAGAGGCTACTCTGCACTGACTGGAGACACATGCGCGAAAGACAAGGATAGAACGTCGGTCTTCTTCACTGTAATTTATCTGTAACAGACATGTTGCAAACGTTTGTTATTTTTAATTCATCTATAAACCAACAGCAGCGCTATCTTCTCTTTTTTTTTCTTAACCTCCGGTCTACCGTTAATATGACTTCGCTTTTTTTCTGTTTAGTCTCTGATCAGATATGTGATTAATTGAAGCCCAACCAAAGAGAACTGGTATCCACGATCTAATATTCAAATCCGTATAAAAGTAACTGCCTTTACTTGCAAAAGGCAGTCTTGAAAGACGCAGTCTAGTAATAAATTTGTTATAAGCTTATCATGCGAAATTACTCAATACATGTTTATAAGGAATGAGCCGGATATATTTAAAACTGTTTATCATAAACCCTTTTACTTCCAGAAATCTTTTTACAGTCATGCACCAGAAATCCCAGATATTTATTCTTGGGTATGGGACAGAAATCCGAGCCCGAATTTTACAAATTTGCAGGACATTTTTTTAATAATTCATAACTTTTTTTATGAACCAAATCCATTTTTTTTTTTTGTTTTAAAGGTAATAAATTACTATTTTAAAATATACTGAAAATAAAATTTTGATAGGCATGCACAAGAAAAAATTATATATTAAAAACAAAAAAAAAATTATTTAATTTTTATTTTTCTTCGAAATTTTAAAATTGAAAAAAAAATCGTTGTCAATTCATACACACTAGAAGCACATACACATAAAATTGAAAATTTTCACACAGTTTCATGACTTTATTGCAGTAAACAGCAAAGTTATTAATTTTCCAAGGCAAAAGCAAGTAATTTGAAGAGCATTCAAATTACTATAAAGTATTTGAACTTTAACACAAAAACTAATATCAATATGTATTAATTATCTTAACTTAACTATCACAAGATGCTTGTTAAACAATTTTTGTTAGAAAATACTTTATAGAAAACATATTCACAAAAAAACCAAACAGAGATTTGCAAACAAAAGAGTTTAGCATCTATGATCTGAAATGCAAATAGGGTGTAATTCCTTTTTACACTTTACACAAATAAAAGTACTTTTTTCTCTTTATAGTTTCATTCTCTTTTATTTGGTAATATTTTCACAAATTTTTTAGGCTTACCTGCATCGCCGCCTCCAGCATTCAACTCATCATCTGAGTATTCATCATATGAGCAATGGGGTTTCTATATTCTTCGATATCATGCCATTCATTAGCTAGTACATTTACCACAGTAACAATTAATTTTAGTCTGCTCATTTTTTTTATTTGTATTAAATATAAATATTCAATGTCATCCTAGACAGAAGGTCAAATGTAACTTTTTTCCAGAAGTTGATGCTTTTTTTGTCATATTTATTACTATGAAGCATCTGGTCATACCCATCTACATCACCCATAAAATCATTGTACTTTCTAATAATTGTTGGTTTTTTGGTAATTTAAACTTTGTTTTCTCTTTTCTTTGCCCTTTGCTCATCACCAGTGACAGAATTTGTGAAAAAATATGACAGGTTTTTTTGGAACTTTATTTATTTATTGACTAGTTTCTGTAACTCTTTTTTCCTCCTGTATTTTCTTTCACCAATGGAGTAATCCTTTGCTTTTACATCAATAGGAATACCACTTCTATTAGACCTCAAGGTGCCTGTCAAAAAAGTTAGTTTTCCATACAATTCCTTTTTCCTTTGGTAATTTTATTGAAGTAAAGAAATTATCCACAAAAATGTGATAACCCTTATTCAAGTACATTCCCAATTCCATAAATTTTATTACAACCATATGGCCTAGTACCTTTTCCTTCACCTGTTTTCCATCAGAGCCTTTTGTACCCCAGTACACAAAAAATGCAAACAATAGAGCGTGATAGCATCACAGAGAGCCCATAATTTGATACCAAACCTGTGACGTTTGTTGGGCATATATTGCATTAAAGGATATTTAGATTTAGTAGACAGAGTGTATAATAATACACTCTGTCAGTGGGAGGAATTGTGCGCATGGGTCATAATTTCGTTCTCTTGGTTTTGGCAAGTTAGTTGTGTCTACCAAATAGAAAAAATCTAATATATCTTGAGACATGTTTCTGGTGAACTTTCACCCTACCAACTACACAACTGACTAGGATCTGTCCACCATTAGCTATCTATTGTGAGTTTTCTGTTTAGCCCCATGTTTATCAGTACACAAATGAATGTTTGCATTTCAGAAACTGGTACATTCTGCCACTTGCGTAAACTGTCATCTGGAATTCTGTTCAAATTTGAGGAATTTTTTACCTTTTCTCCATAGAAATTAGTGTACCTTATTTTACAAACATTTCCATTATTTATTGGGTAAAAATAATCTAAAGTAGCCAGTAACTGATGGAACCGACCGGGTTGGTCTAGTGCTTAATGCGTCTTCCCAAATCAGCTGATTTGGAAGTCGAGAGTTACAGCGTTCAAGTCCTAGTAAAGCCAGTTATTTTTACACGGATTTGAATACTAGATCGTGGATACCGGTGTTCTTTGGTGGTTGGGTTTCAATTAATCACACATCTCAGGAATGGTCGAACTGAGAATGTACAAGACTACACATCATTTACACTCATACATATCATCCTCATTCATCCTCTGAAGAATTATCTAAACGGTAGTTACCGGAGGCTAAACAGGAAAAAGAAAGCCAGTAACTGATGAATCTCGGGGTGGATAATGCTTCATTCCAGTTAACGCTTGAAAAGAAAATGCATAAGCAAAATCAGAATCATTGGTTTCATCAACATTTTCCCAACCAATAACATTTTCCTCATCAGAGGAATAATTTTGGTTGTCATTACTTACACCTCTATGACTTCCTTAGACCTACTCCTAGGCATAAATACAGGTAGAGTTTCTTCAGTTGAACTGCGATTGCTGTCACTAAATGATACTAAATGATCGTTAGGCCTGCTTACATCTAGTGGTAACCTAATACTTGACGGTTCAAGAAGATCGTCCAATGGATCATAATGTGAATCGTTATCTGTATAGTCTGCAAGCAAAGGAGACTTGTCCTCATTTTCCATTTCTGAATCATCACTGGAAGGTTCTTCACTTAAAAAAACACACTCTTCAACAACTTCTTTTATAGTGTTCTCACTTAGAGGGAAACAAGCTCTTTTAATTTTATAAAAAACTTTATGAAAAACAATCGTAAAACACAAATACCACAAATAAACAACACTAACCTCCGCACAGATAAAGGTTTTTTCCTGTTTAGCCTCCGGGAATCATCGTCAGGTATTAGTTCAGACGATGAATGAGGATGATATGTATGAATGTAAGTGAAGTGTAGTCTTGTAGTCTCAGGTCAACCATTTCTGAGATGTGTGGTTAACTGAAACACACGCAGCCTAACCAAACAAATCTCACTAACGCTATATCAGCTGACCGCCAACTTCCACAGCCATTAGAATTTTTTTACGACACAAACACGTACATATTAAACACAAATACTGGCGTAATCGAAAAAATCGTTTCTTTTTGTTATTAACATTTTGATGTTAATGGTGTGTTGGTTTAAGTTTGTTTTGATATTGAAAAAAAGTTTTTTCCGAACGTCCGTATATACGGACGCTGGAATTTTTGCGTCATATTTTGCACGTCCGTAAATACGGACGTTGGGATTTTTAAGATATATTTTCAACATCCTTATATAAGTTCGCTGGGAACGAAAGTTTTAAAACATATAACAATTAAAATAACATAAAATAATTAATAAAAAAAAATTTGCGAGTAGAAACAGAAAATAAATTAAATAGTACTGACTTTGTTTAAAACCTAGGCTGTAATACGGCATACGATGACACAAATAGTTTTATTAGGTGTCATTAATTTTTAATAATAATAACTTCAGGGTTAAAAAAAATATGTACGTTAATATAATTATATTGCTTTAAAAATAAAAAATTAAGTAAAATATTAACTCATAAAAAATGTTAAAATTTCTGCTAACGTAGTTAGCAGAAATCTTGAAAAATATATGAATAAATAAATGTTTCTTTTCGATTTTTTTTTGTATATCATCCCGTACTGATCGAATTAACATCATCTAAAGAGTGAGATGAATTTGCAGGTTAATTATTTTTTATTAAATAAAAGCTTGTGTGTACTTACGTACTCCCTTTCTTTTCCTGTTTAGCCTCCGGTAACTACCGTTTAGATAATTCTTCGGAGGATGAATGAGGATAATATGTATGAGTGTAAATGAAGTGTAGTCTTGTACATTCTTAGTTCGACCATTCCTGAGATGTGTGGTTAATTGAAACCCAACCACCAAAGAACACCGGTATCCACGATCTAGTATTCAAATCCGTGTAAAAATAACTGGCTTTACTAGGACTTGAACGCTGTAACTCTCGACTTTCCAAATCAGCTGATTTAGGAAGACGCGTTAACCACTAGACTAACCCGGTGGGTCACTTACGTACTCCCGTAAGAAATTATACTCCTTTGGCGTGAGCAAAAAAAGAATTTTTTTACAAAATTTTGAACCTTTTTAGGTCATGTATATCATAGTAATTCGGCAAGAATCAGAAATTATTTTCATTCCAGGTTTAATACACACATCTTTAAAAATTTAGTAACGTGTCTTTTATTCGATCGGAGACCGCATATACGAAACATTATTTTTGTTTCTTTGCGAATTTCCTCATTCAATCACTGCTGAAATTGTACCGTCCCCACACTGTATTTTCGCCTTGAAAAAAAGACTTGTCTGTTTCCACGTTCAGACCATTCCCGCTTATTAATATTGGGTTACGGAGTAAGATGTCCGTCCAACTTCGCTTACTTATTTTTTTTTCAATCAGTTACAGTGCCACTATCTATATCAAATTATTTGTTACAAAACATAAATGTGATATATTCCCTACTCCGTCCGTACACGAAATAAACAATTCACAATCTTAGTTTTCTGTACTGCAATAGTAATACTGTAATAGGATTGTAACCACCCACGTTCCGCTCTTTAAATAAGTAGAATTGCGACTACTCGCCTTTGAACAACGCTATTTGTTTTTCTGTAACTTAACAAATGAGACTAGTTTATTTTAAAAGCATTGCGTCCAAGCGCTAATCTTCGTTATGCGCCTCAAAACATAAAAAATTACGCAAATCCTAGGATTATGTAAAAAAACCTTTGTCTTGTAAAAAAATAACAGCATGTTGTTTATCTGGCATCTAACGCATTAAATCAATCAACCCCATGTTGGATCCACCAAAGTATTGTTGACAATTTCTTTCACTAAAAAGTAAATTATGGAACTGTTAGAAGACGTGGATTTCTGTTCACGCGATTCAACATACTGTTTTTTGTATTTTACGTTTAATATTTTTCAGTTTGTTTTTATTTCTTGGCATGAATAATTTGCATTTAACAGTTGTTTACAAATCAGTCGTACACACTGAAAGATTCAAATATTTTCATTAAGTTAGCCCGCTCTGAAAACGACTGTAATGTTTAGAAAATTATACAGAAGAAAAAATAAATTTCTTCAAAAAATTGATTTCTTACGTAATATTTATGTAGCAGAATTAAATAAAAAAACCAAAAACCTATTGTACAACTTCATTTCTGAGCTAAAACTGGCTTGGCGGGACTGAGTACCTGGTTGAAAAGATGGCTGATTGATATGAAAAGGATCAGTTGCATACAATTTATGAAAGGTATTTAATTTTATAAATAGGAACAGAGGAGCGCCACCCAATGCCAAATCAAGACACTTTTTAAGAAATTTACAAATACGTTTATATTTTTCTAGGTAACAGAATCGATTTAAAAATATCCCAATTCGGTATCTTTATCGGTTAAGAAATTAAATACATTTATCCGATTTTCCAGAGAAATGGTATTTTAATAATTTCTGAAAACTTTACACATGAAAAAATCACAGAGATGGTTAAAATCAGCCTAGCAAATCTCCAGAAATAAGAATATTTTATTTTTACAAACCTTAGTATTTTATACAGGATTAAAAATTCAAATGTTGAAGTGTACTATGCAGAGTACTATGCAAGCACAGATGAGTTGAGTTACTTGATCTCAGTATAGATTAAATGTTTGTTCAAGTCCTAGTAAAGCCAGTTATTTTTACACGGATTTGAATACTAGATCGTGGATAACGGTGTTCTTTGGAGGTTGGGTTTCAATTAACCACACATCTCAGGAATAGTCGAACTGAGAATGTACAAGACTACACTTCATTTACACTCATACATATCATCCTCATTCATCCTCTGAAGAATTATCTAAACGGAAGTTACCGGAGGCTAAACTGGAAAGAAAGAAAAAGTATAGATTAAATGTAACCCACCGAGTTGATCTAGTGGTGAACGCGTCTTCTCAAATCAGCTGATTTTGAAGTTGAGAGTTCCAGCGTTCAAGTCCTAGTAAAGACTGTTTTATACGGATTTGAAAACTAGATCGTGGATACCGGCGTTCTTTGGTGGTTGGGTTTCAATTAACCACACATCTCAGGAATGGTCGAAGTGAGACTGTACAAGACTACACTCATACATATCATCCTCATTCATCCTCTGAAGTAATACCTGAACGGTATTTCCCGGAGGCTAACGAGAAAAAAAGAAAGTATAGATTAAATGTAATTAAAATAGGAATTTCAAAATTATTTAGAAAGGGAGTTTTAATAGAGGAGTGAGTTATAATGAAAAATATGTTTTAGTGCTCCACTATAGGAAATGTAGATAAAAGTAGAAATGTTGGATTGACCAATAGAACAAATAGCGGCAATATATGCAGGAGATATAAATATGATTCGAACTAGGGTATATAATTTACTACTCTATACACACAAATACACACACATACACACACACACCTACCCTTTATAAACAGAGCTCTTTATTATTATATGATTCTATATATGCTTCCACGTATATTCAACACATATAGTTTATCATCCGTTTATTTCAGTTTGACATTCAAGCATAAAGTTAGAATTTATGATTCAAATTTACCAGTGTTTAATAATATATATATGGGATATGTAGGCAGACATTGATTTCTATTTCAGATCTACTATATTTGTATTATACTATGCAGCGCTGTCTGCTGCACAAACACGACCTCCTTATAAAGCATAGGTTCAATAGTGGCCTATTTAGGATGAAGGGTGACTGGGAGAGTGTAGGAAAAGGGATGAACTGAGTTTTAGGACGAGGAAAATCCAATTCGACCCTCCTTTCCACTTACCTTTACGTGGATAGGAAGGTGCCTATCTACCTATTTCCTACTTCCATCCCTTTAAGGTTAAATCCCTGTTGTATTACAAGGCATGAAATTCTCATTGCAGATTCTATTAATATTCATACAGTTTACGGAGAAGGAAAGAGCTAGCTGCCCAGTTTATATTGTGTTTTACACCAAGCTAACTTTTCTTAAAACACAGATTCTGATAAGCTATTTTTTCTTATATTAGCCTTTTGTTTTTGTTATATTTTCGGAAAATCTTTCGACTAAATTGAATAAATTTGATAAATAAAAAATTTGATTTACTAATAAAAGATACGTCACTGAATCACTCGAAAGATTTTATATATTTCAAATTATAATATGAATTTTCTATATTGTTTACAATCGATTTGTATGTTAAACAAATGTAAATGAAATATTTGTATTTCATTATAAATAAAATTTTCATTTTAAAAAAAGAATGAATAAGAATTTCTGTAATTTGTTCTAAAATTCTAAATAATTTAAGTTTTCTTCCCACATGAATATTTATCACACAAGATAAAATATGAAATTTTAATTCGTTTTTTCTGAGTCATGATCTTATTTTAGTAAACTTTTCTACGCTTAAAAAAGTTTATAAAATTTTCATTTTAAAAAAAATTATATAATAGATGATTTTCCAAAAGACTAGATTTAAATCTTCATTTATTTTTTTTATGTATATATACACAAAACACGGCACACACATATGAACACATTTAAAACTAATTAATCGATAAAAGTTGTGAATTCAAGAAATAATCAGTATATAAATAAAAATTCTGTACAATAAGAAATAAAGAATAATCATGAGTAATATATATCGTGTACAGTGAAATAAATTATACAATCTACATTAGTGCAAATTCAAAAATATTTGAAATAAACTTCGTTTTAAAGTTTGCCATAATGTAATAATTTTATAAATATGGTATCGTAAATGAATATAACGACTTTAGTTTTGAACTAATAACATTCCTAAAGTACAGATCAGGATGTCTGAACTTGGTTTTTATGTTTAAAAATATGAGAAAATATTTCTGTGAACGGGAATGATTTATTTTGTAATATATTATTTATTTTTCGATACATATACCAAAAGTTAACTAACAATCGACTATATTTTTCTTTATTAAAAAGTGAAAAGTATAACAACTTTATAAAGCGCGTTATATTCGATTGACATTAAAAAAAAAAAATGAAATAAATTTAAAATTTATTATGTAGCGAATTTGTTTTGACAAGATTTATTGTTTTATGAAGTCGGACTCTATCTTTCGATTTAGACATTATAGTCAAGAATTGATGATGATTCGCTATTTTCTAATTGATTTAGTAGTTTGATGTACTTCTCAAATCCTTTTTTCTGTGACAGTCTAGACTATCTCCTATATTCTTAATTATTTGTTTCTTTTATGCTAATTCTTATTTTTATTCACTGTTTTATACTCTACATTTCCGTCTAGAGTTAAATTCCTTACAAACCAAAAAATAATTGATTCTTTATTAGTCATTCGCTAACTTAAGTTTCTTTTTACAAGATTCTACAACGAAAATTCTAATACTCTAAAAGTTTATCAGTGTTACTTTCCTGCCATCATAGCTCTAGAATTTCGCTGCAAGAAGGAAAAGTAATCAGCCAAAAAACTGGATATCGTTTTTTTTTCATTTTTCGACGTTTCATGACTTAGGGACCCCAAAAAACAACAATTAGGGGATAATGATGCTGTAATTATCCAACATATGTATTTACGTGTATTGGAGTGATTGAAGTTTAATTACTTTTCACTGGCCGATTTTGATAAAATTTGGCACAGTGACGAGTGTACATGAGGCAATTTGTTGGTAAAGGTTTGGGGTCAATGTCCACAGGAGGTGAAATAAATAGTTTTTTGGGGCCAATTTTTTCAAATTTTGCAAACATAACCTTAATTTATATTAAGCCCAGCACATGCCTACAAGTTGATCTTACCACTTAAAAAAACATTTGTCCCCAAATTATTTTTGCCTTTCCCCAAAAATCCAGCTATTCATTTATTTGTCCCCAAATTATTTTTTCCTTCCCCCAAAAATCCAGCTATTCATTTATTTGTTACATATTTTTTAACTGAACTTTTTTTTTTGGTTACCTAAGCATGGTAGAAGTATATATTTTTTGAGAAAATGGTTCAAAAAAATATTTTGGGAGCAATAGTTGAGGATTGAGGAGCTTTCAAAATTTAAAAATATCGATCACTTTAAATATTTTTAAAACTTCTAATTTATTTCAAATTTTAATAATAATAATAATAATATTGTAATTAAATTTTATCATAAGTTTTTATTGGTTGTATACTTTTCAAAAGAATTTTTTAGTTTCTTCCATTTAACATAGTAAACGTACACAGATCAAAAATTTCTTGAAAGGTGTTTTTTAAGGTGAGAAGCAAAAACCGTAAAAATATCGATTTTTTTTTTCAACCTTTTTTTATTTATCATTATTTTTCCATTGTAAAGAGTAAATAACCAATGCCGGGAAGGTATTGTAACAGGACCATTATAACGGATCAGTTTCACAGATTTCTTCCAGGTAAGAAAAAAGAAAGAGAAAATAATAATGAAAAAAGAATCCAGAAGGAACTAAAAGGGGTGCTTTTTTCAGTGTAACGGGTCCGTTTAGCAATCTGTTCTTTGTAGTACAAACAATGGCATCTCCAAAACCTGTTATTCGACCAGAAGGATTACCGGACCGAAATAAGAATTTATAAAAAAATCTACAGCCGTGGACGATGAAAATCATTACTTCAATAATTAAAGGGATGAGGCGTGTGATGGTTCTGCAGGCCAGGAGATATAAATATTGTCAGGGACCAATGGAGAGGGTCAGTAGCTCTGCAAAGCCGTGTTTGGTGTATTCGTGATAACAAGCGATAACAGAGTAGTTTCCTAAGTCCGATGTTGACTCGGTTGCGGTGACGGTGATTTGAGTAAGCGTATGGTAATGAGTGAAGAGTATGACAGGAGTATTCCATCGCAAATCGTGGGAGAATATAGAAAGTTCGGTGAGTTATTAGAAAATAGTAGAGGGACAGTATTTTAACAATTTTGTCGTCAGTTTTTGTTAAAATTTCTACCTTTTGTATTCAATCAACTCTAATTTTATCATTTTCCTCATACACTATATGTCAAAAACTTCTACTCGTCATTTTTCTCATTTCAAATTTTTCGTTGTCATAAGAGCTGTGTTTACAGCAACAAATATTTTGTTCTACACATAATTATCATATCTTTGCGCGGTACCAGTAGATATCTTCTCTTATAAAAGGATTTCTTGGGTTTTAGTTTTTATTTTATCCAACACATTTAATTTTACTGCCAAATAATAATAATTCTGTAGTGTCGTAATAAGTATGATCTATTATAAAATTTATTATTTTATTATGCTAATTTTTATTATGTTTCATTAGTTTATCAGTTTAGTTTTTTAGGTATATTTCATAAGAAGCTACCTATTGTAATGGGTTCCATGATTCAACTTCCGGAAAATTTTGACATTTCTTCTCGTTTCACATCCCCCAGAACCAAAAATCCACCGACAACTCAAAAGTTAATATATACATTTATATATCTATTTCATTTTTTGTGGACACGATAACTGCCGTATATTTCACTTTCTAATTTTTACCTAAAAATAACTCCATCCAAAATCTTGGTCGAGTTCTAACGGTCAAAATCGGACCGTGAGGGTGGAAATGGGGTGACTTTTTCGAAAAAAAAAATATCGCTATAACATTCTTCTTAAATAAAATATCGAATTCGTTTAAGGTTCTTACTCGTCTTTGGATAAGGGCTTAAAACTTATTTAAGTGAAGTATTTTGACAGAACCAACCACTGGCCCAGGGGGTGGAAAAGTAGGGTTTCCAAGACAAAAAGACACATCTACGTTAATAGGCACAGTATCGAAGCAGTTTAAGGTGATCGTTAATCCTCTAGACATCAGCTAAAACTTTTGTCTGTAATTTTTGATATGACCAACCCTTACGGCAAGGGATGACCAAAATATTACTGGAATTGTAAGATGGATTTTGTCTTATGCTAAACATGTGAAACCTTTATCACATACAACCATTGTTGTATTGAGTAAATTTGAAGTGTTTCTTAACTTTAATGCGGAAATTTTTTTTATCCTCTACCTATCACCGGTGAAATCTACCTCCGCCATTTTTTTCTAATATCTAACAAAGTCATACACTTTATTTTTCTTCAACCTCGTTGCTAAAATTAATACAGGTTTCCATGTAATGTTTTTTTTTTAAATTAACTGGTTTTTTTTATTATGCTTTCTATGTTATAAAAATGTCACACTTAAAAGAAAAATTATACTTAGATGACTGACGTAATATGTTAAGTCATAATATATATGACAGTCATTTATACTAAGTCTTTGCAAAAAAATCATTGTTGAAACGAATTTCATGTATGTTCTATGGTAACAAATATATACAGTAATTTTAGTTAATATCATTACAATACGTGAGCTGAAAGTTTGCCCCTCGCAACTGCTGTGTCCAACCCACCGGTTGGTCTAGTGTTTAACTCGTCATCGCAGATCAGCTGATTTCAAAGTCGAGAGTTTAAGGTTAAAATCCTAGTAAAGGCAGTTACTTTTATACGGATTTGAATACTAGATTGTGGATACCGGTGTTCTTTGTAATATTTCTTAAACATGTATAAAATAGTAACCTCAACAATTACCTCTTTTGAACATTTTCCTAGATTTTTCTTTTGCGCTGTTTTGAACTTGAAGGCTCACCTGTTGTGAGCCTGAACTTCCTCAACCTTAATCTTTTTCAAATTGAAGTATGTTGAAAAATATGTTAATTAATAAAAATACAAGTTTCAATAGTCGGAACAGTAAAATTACCTTAGTATTCTTCCTCAGAATCTGTAATGGTAGTAGCGTTGTTATCAGCTGTTTTCGGCAACTCCATTTTGTAGTCAGGATACAATGAAGCTGTCTACTGGCCATCTAAATACGTAATATATATATATTTTCTGTCTTCAGTCATTTGACTGGTATGATGCAGCTCTCCAAGATTCCCTATCTAGTGCTAGTCGTTTCATTTCGGTATACCCCCTACATCCTACATCCCTAACAGTTTGTTTTACATACTCCAAACGTTGCCTGCCTACACAATTTTTTTCCTTCTACCTGTACCTCCAATATTAAAGCGACTATTCCAGGGCCTTAATACGTGGCCTATAAGTCTGTCTCTTCTTTTAGCTATATTTTTCCAAATGCTTCTTTCTTCATCTATTTGCCGCAACGCCTCTTCATTTGTCACTTTATATATATATATATATATATATATATATATATATATATATATATATAAAACTTGTATATTTAACGTTAATTAGACGAAGTTAGCGAGTGTAGGTTATGTTTAGTTAGGTTATATTGATGTAGTGCGCGATACGTTATTACACGGAATCAATATAATCTAATTCAACATAACCTACGCTCGTTAACCTAGTCTGATTAACGTTAAAAATAAAAATTATATACAATAAGTTTATACGTATAAGTGATTTTATTTTTATATACGCAAACAATGGGATTTCAGTAGGGGTCCCGTATAATCGATAAGTACCGATATTCTTTTTTCGTACATCCTTTAAGTCCATATTACTGTGTCAGATCTCTTTTCCCAAATCAATTTTAACAATTTTTACTTTCAAACGTATAATACCTTGTAGAATTAGCTACACCAGCTATCATACACGCCACCTTACTGCCTACCATACAAAAGTATATTCTTCCCGGTACAATAATTGTTAGCGATTGCTGGAAGACATATAATTGTTTACAACACGAGGGCTACCAAAATTTCGCGATGAACCACAAATATAATTTCATACATCCTAACACAAGAGCTCATACACAGACAATCGAGCGTGCGTGGCGAGAAGTACGTTCAAATGTACCTCGGTAGGAAATCGTAAGCACCATTTACACGGGCATCTCGGAGAGTTTTTTCAAAAGAAAATACAGGAACTACAAGATCAGAGTACATCATTTATGGTCTAGTCTTGCTTCATTGTATCCTGGCTATATAATGGAGTTGCCCAAAACAGCTGATAATAACGCTACTGCCATTACAGATTCTGAGGAAGAATACTAAGGTAATTTCATTTTTCCGACTTTTGAAACCTGTATTTTTATTAATTATACGACATATTTTTCAACATCAATTTGAAAAAGATTAAGGTTCAGGACGTTCAGGCTCACAATTACCTCTATTTTTTGTAAGATTTCGCTGATATTAAATTTTAGGCTGGATTTTCAGAGTCGAATGATATTCCTGATATCAGTCTAGTAATACAGGTAGAATTCAAAATATCTAAACACCTTTTATATGCAGTAGAGAATTATATGTTTATGTGATATCACCTTACATTTACCTATTGTACAACTGAAATTATCAAGTTATTCAGCATGTAAAGAAAACTTAGTATTTTGAAACATACTGAAAAAAATTACTATAAAGAGACACCACGAGTATCCTGTCTTTGGAAATAAGATAGAAGAGGAGCTAATATAATGTACTTATATAATGTAATGTATTACAGATATAATGTATAATATAAGTATAATGTAATTTGTATTTACAGGTTTTTGTATTTGTACGGGGCTCGTGCGCGCGTGTCTGGCATGAATTTTACTACATTTTTTCCTAATATTCAGGGATAATAAATAAAATTATAGCCTATAAAATAAAATAGTAAAAAATGACACCCTTATCTCGGGATTGCAATTACGTCATAAAAATCATGAAATGTTATTAATTTAATATAAAAAAATAAATCGCATACGTATTTAATGGGTTTAGCAGACATGATATTTTACGGTTAACTTATACTATTATCCCTCTTGTACTCGTAGATCTTCCTAAAAATATAATTATAATTCTAATTAGGAGAAATAAATGTTCGTAAACAAATTTAGTTTTTAAAAATATCAAACCCACATAATATTCAACAAATTAACATTACTTATTATTAGACATTAATACACATATGTATAAAAACGTGTTTCATAATGAAATTTTAGGAAAGAATCATACATATTTTATTGTACTAAACATGCTCTTTTTTTAATATTAGCTAAAAAAGCAATTTATATTTTACTTACGTTATACATCACAAACTTGTGGTTGGATGCATTCGTGAATGTTTATAATAATGACTAAAAAGAAACTAATTAAGTAGCTTCTACAAACGATATTTTTTTAATTAAAAAATGTTTTCCTTTAATTTTGATTTCATTACCTTTTTTTTTTATACTTTTTTTCTTTTAACTTGTTTAAACTTTAATATAAAAACGTTTATTTGTATTTATTTGATCTTTAAAATTTCTTCGAATTTAATTGTTAATTTAAAATTAAATTTTACAACCTAATTCCAATCGAAAAAGATCCTATAAAATAAAAGTAATTTCTTTTACTTAATATGACCAAAAAAAAGAATTCGTTTTTTAAAAACGAAGAAATCCATTGCCTCTTAAATGTTATTGTTACAGAGAAATCTGTTTCAATATCAAATAACACTAAAAAGAAGTACTTAAAATACTTTGACAAAGTGAAGAAAGTGGTGAAGATCAATGAATAAGAGAAGACATAAAGGAAAACAATAATAGTTTTATAGAACAATGGAATTGCTTTTCTTTCTGGTATTTCCCGCTTTACTTTTCAGAATACTTATTTCTATTTCACTCTTTTCTAATTTTCTTCTATTTTTTTTTATCTCTAAAGAAATATTTTTAACAGCAAGCAAGGATCTAGTTGATTGCTTTGCAAAAATCCTGACTCACACTCATTTACATTTCAACCCTTATGTTCATCTCATGAATACCAGGATTTTACTGCTTTAAGAAATGTTCAATTATTGTCGCTTCACTAAAAAAATTTCTGGTAGTTTTAATTTTAAATGTAATTTTCTAACTATATATATTTATAACAGCAAAGATTAAATTTAATTCATTATAATTAATACTATAATTTAGTAACTGAAATTCATTATAATTAATCTGGAAAGCAGAAGAAAAAAGAAAATTAAGGATGTATTATTGTTCATTACTATATATGCAAGTTCTAATGTTAAAAACAAAAGCGGTTACTTAGGTTTCATATTTTAATAGTCCTGTATGCTGATACAATAGAGAGAATTTGGAAATAATGAAAAAAAACCCGAATTTTTATAAATGTCATATTACATACAAAATTTACAAAAGGCTCAGCTGATAAATTTGCACCCTAGCGTGCTACACGGATAGAGTAGGGCGTGGCAGCACATGGCAGCTAAAATCCCCCTCTACAAACCTGTGATAATGCGTTGAAATCCGTTTACCGGTTTGTTTTTAGTAGCAGTTTAAATGGAGTCGAGTACGGCAAATATGTCAACAGGGTTAAAACAGCGCGCAGTGATCGAATCTTTAACAGCAGAAAATGTGAATTCTACGAATATTTTTCATCGTTTAAAAGCGATTTACGCAGTGAAACTGTTGACAGAAGCACTATAAATAAATGAGTGTTGAAATTTCGCGAAAGCGACAATTGAAGACGCACCTCGCAACCACAATCAGTTTCTGTGATTGACGAGAAACATCGAAAGGAAGTGTACGAATTACTTCAGACAGGCGAATCGCCCAGCAACGCATCGTTATTCAGTTATACGCATCGTTATTCTGGCCATATTATCGAGTAATTGGGTTACCGTAAAATCTGTGCACAATAGGTACCGCGCAAACATTCTGATGGCTCTCCGGAAGCTGAAGTTTGAGCCTAGTCCGCATCCGCCATATTCGCCGGATTTGGCTCCGAGCGACTTCCACTTCTTCCCTCATTACAAGAGGAATCTCAAAAATAATCATTACAACACCGATAATGAGGTGAAGGAAGCTGTGACCTATTGGATCCAAGAAAGACCGCCAGGATTTTTCAGTGATGGAATAAAAAAATTTGTCACATGTTTGGAAAGGTGTATCAGTGCAAATAGGGATTATACTGAAAAATAAATACTGCAGTTTGTAGCTAAGATATTGTACTTTTATTCATTTTTTATTTCATTCCAATATCTCTTTTCATTCCCATGCTACGTATATATGTGCACAATTTATCAGCCAAGCATCGTATATTATATTGTATTCCATACATAACTCTAAAATTTAATGTCTGTATTTTTTGAAATGGTATTTTAAATTGTTAATTTAAAAAATTAAATTAAAGAAATTACAAAAAATTGATGTCGAACGTTTATTAATATATATATATATATATTTTACTTGGCTAATCCTTCATGGATAAAAGCTCAGTTCCTTTCCTAAACGTTCTGCTAGAGTATATGAACTCTTAATTTCTGTTAATAAACAAATTATTTTTTCTCAAATAATTCAATTTAAAAATTTCTGAAGATACAAATTAACAAATTAATTTCCTTGTAAGATGCGATTTTTAAACAAATAAAAAAAATATTTTAATGAATAATTGTTGGTATTAAACTGAGAATCGATTGTAATATAAAATTCTTAATAACCAATTATAAATTTAAAAATTTAAGCAAAAAGATGAAACAGGTGCATTAAATTTTGTTTACCGTAAAAACTGAGCTGATTTCTTTTTTTTATAAAAGGATTTAGAAAAATTAATAAAATCTCGAGAGACCTTCATTGCGTTTAAAAATTTCAGACATTAAAGTTTCTTAATAACCAAAGTTACGTGGTTGGCGTTCATGTTAAACAAATAAATTAACTTTACATTTTAGTAAAACTCCTACAGTTAAAAAAAAAGTTATTAATTTGTAATTATTCGTAAAGTCTAATATATATTGAGAAAAAACTTTAATTAAACGGCCGTGATCATACAAGTTTTTTCGTGATAAGATAAAAAACGCTCAAATCTATCATGATGAAGAAGTATAGAAGAAATCGTTTCGGTACTTGCAACATTGAAACGACTTTTCTTTCAGCAATTTAATTGTGGCGAGAAACTGGAGCAATCTCAAAGCGACGGACTTTATTTCGTTGATACCATGCTGAAAAAAGTTAGAAACTTTTTTTATAAAGAAATAAGAGTACTTCTCGATCCTGAACGTTTCATCTTAGTAATATTTATATATTTTTATTCAGTGAAATTTATATTAGTTAACTTAATAGGTTAATGTGCATTTTTAACCGGGCGCAATACTTTTATAAAAATCATTTTGGCTACAATATTAATTACTGTTAACTGGTAATAACTAACATATTGTAATATAGAGTATAATAAAGAAAATTGCTTGACAATTTTTGTGATTATTCAATTAATTAATTTACGTATTTAATTACTTAAATTGCGTAATAATTGTCTCACTTTTTGGGCGAGCGTTACGTGTAATCCAATGTTTTATAACAAAAAGAGAACAAAATCTGTAAAAACTGCATTTACCTATTTATTTCATTCTATATTACAATGGTGTATGTAAAAAAACAATCAAAAATGATTCTTTAAATAAATTCACAATACACTCTGTAGTAAAGTGACTAAATACGTTAAATTTAGAACTAAATCTCACCACTGAAGAGAACTTTTTTTCAAATTTCATCTCATCCCATCAACTCATTTCAATAGAAATGGTTATTTTTAATTATTATAAAGATTTATTTATATTCAATTAATCAAAACATAAGACTACCCATTTTAAACAGAAACTATTCCTTACTGAAGGAGCTATTTTTTTAAAAAATGGGTGCAATTGGAAAACTGTTTCTAAAAAAATAAACACGTCAAATTTGGGCGAGGACAATGATACATATAACTTCAGAAAGTTAGTGGAACGAATTTTTTAAATTCTTTTCCCGATCGTTTGTACTACATAAAACCCAGTTTAGTAAACAAAACAACAGTAATTTTTTGTAGTTTTTCTTTTTATTTTTATTTTTAAAGAAAATTTTATGAAAGAAATGAAACAACATAATTTATCCATAAACTAAGAATAAGAAAACACAATTCTCCATTTTTAAAGTCTTGACGAAACAGTTGTTAAGCTTTAAAGTCTTGAACAAAGGATATTTCAAGAAACTAGTTTTTCTGTAATTTTTATTTCATAAATATTATTTTAATTTTCCAGGATTTGATAAAATAAATTCATCTTTATTATTTAAAACAAGATCTTTTTCATGTTTATAAACAAATTTATCGAAGACTTAGTTATAAAACAAACGTAGTAATTCAACAAAACTATGATCAACCATCCGTATTGCGTAAAAAAAATAAATTTAAATGATTAATTATATAAATATAATGTGCACGATGCAATCTGTTAAACTAGTTTACAAAAAGTCCCACCGGGCTGGTCCAGTGGTTAACTCGTCATCGCAAATCAATTGGTTTAGAAGTCGAGAGTTCTATAGTTCAAATCCTAGTAAAGGCATACAAATACAAAAAGTTCAACTCCTTGTAAAGGGTATACTCCTTGTAAAGGGATTTGATTACTAGATCGTGGATACCGGTTAACCACCCAATTAACCACATGTCTCAGGAATGGTCACCTGGGATTGTACAAGACTACACTTCATTTACATTCATACATATCATCCTCATTCATTCTCTGAAGTTATACCTTACGGTGGTTCCGGAGGTTAAACAGAAAAAGAGAATGTACATAAGTATTCCCCCCCCCCCCCCCAGTGGCGCAATATGATGAGGGGTATATATACATATGATATATGTAAATGAGATGTAGTTTTGTACAGATTCAGGCAAACCATTCCTGAGATGTGTGGTTAATTGGACCCCAAATACCAAAGAACACCGGTATCCACTGTCTATTATTCGAATCCGCATAACTGTTCCTAGAATTCGAACCTCAGAACCTTCTGTTTTGAAAATCAGCTGTAAACAATTGATTCTGTGACGACGAGTTCACCACTAGAACAGCCTGGTGGGCTTAAATTATTAAGTAACGAAATTAAAATTAAATTTTTCAAAATCTCATTGGAAAAAACAGAAAGTTAAGAAAAAAAGAATCCCGAATATTTTGAAGTTAATAAGGAATATACTCAGCGGTCAGAACGTTTTTTCTTTTCCTGTTTAACCTCCGGTAATTACCGTTCAGATAATACTTCAGAGGATGAATGAGGATATGTATGAGTGTAAATGAAGTGTAGTCTTGTATAGCCTCAGTTAGACCATTAGACCATTCCTGAGATGTGTAGTTAATTGAAACCCAACCACCATAGAATACCGGTATCCATGATCTAGTATCCGGTATCTCACTTTACTAGGACTTGAACGCTGGTACTCTCGACTTCCAAATAGCTGATTTGGGAAGACACGTTCACCACTACACACACCCGGTGGGTAGCATGCAGAACCTATTGTAACATTGATTTAACGTTTTTAAATGATACATTTTTTTCATTAACTTCACGCATTTTTTTACTCATTTAAAATAATGCATAGCTGATTTTTTGAATTCCGATGTCAAACAATTCATAACAATGAATAAGTCAATTGCATACAGTGGCTGGAAATAGCTTAAATTTTAATTAAAATGCCTGTCATTACAGTTCTGAAATGATACGAAATTTGATGCAGGTAGAGGTAAAAGTTCGTAATTTTACATACACTACATAACATTATGTTACGTAGATTTCATACGAAAGTTACCTATTGTAATGAGTACTATCATTCGACTCCCAGAAAATTTCGACATATCTTCGCATTTCATATCCTCCCAGCCCTCAAAACTACGGTCAGCTCATATATATACATACATATTTTGTATATATATATATAAGTGAAGTATATACACTTTCTTCTAGACACGATAACTGCCGTTATTTTGCGCTAATCACTTTCAAATTATTCCCTAAAAACAAATCGACCCAAAATCTCGGTCGATTTCGTTAACGGCCAAAATCGGACCATGGGAATGGAAATGGAAGGCTTTTTCGAAAAAAAAATATATCGCTATAACTGTCTTCTTACGTAAGGTATAAAATTTGTTTAAAGTTCTTACTATTATTTGGATAAGTGCCTAAAACTTATCTAAGAAAAGTTTTTTGATATAAACAACCACTGGCCCAGGGGGTACAAAATATGGGGTTTCGAAGACAAAAAAGCCATACCTACCTTAATAGGCACAGTATCAAATCGGTTTAAGGTGGGCGTTAGTCTTCTAACCATTGCCTAAAACTTTTTTCTGAAACAACTTTTGATATGGCCAACCCTTACGGCAAGGAATGATGAAAATGTTACTGGTTTTTCTTAACTTTAATGTGGGAATTTTTTTTTTCTCCTACTTAGCACCGATTAAATCTGCCTCCGCCTTAACGGCGTGACGAATGGGATTGTTTTTTCTTTAAATTTATTTATCCATTTCTAGTTTATACATCGCATTAGCCTGAAAAAGTTTTTTTTTTGTTTTATAAAAATATTTAAATTAATTATTTCTTGCTGTTGAAAAGAGTTCCTAATTAAATACTGTAGAAAAGTACAAATTTTAATATATACGTAACATAATTTTGTACACAACGGCTAAATACAAAATTACATTTCCAACTGACCTGATTTTTTTTTACCGAAATTATTTACCTATAACTTTTCAAACGATTTATACTTCACCGTAACATTATACTTTAACTTAACACGCCAAACAATGTAAAATCAAATAAATGAAATCATACATCGACTAACAACATTATGTAACAAGGTTAAACAATTTTCAAATCACCGGTGGTTCGTTATTAATTCATGTTAAAATTAGCTGACATGATTACAGTACAGTGCTCTATTGGTTATATTAAATTCAAATGAATAGCAGCTATTCTCATACACAAATAAACATGATTCTGTTGCCCGTGGCAACAAACTATGTATCAAATTTTAAGTAATACTATTTGAAAACAGTACGTTACATATATAGCCTCTAGTTTGACACAGCTGGAAATGCAAAAAAATAAAGTATTTTTAGTGCCCTCTTTCACTGAAGATCGTTAGTATAAAATGTGAATAGAATTTTATTTGGATATCTACAGATTAAATTATTTTATTTTATTTTTCGCGTACACAATATTTCTCTGTAGTTATTTATTAGATTTAACCTGAAGCGTTTGTTTTTAAATAAAATTTAGAAAGAAATCACTGACGTTATATACATAAATTAGTAATCGAGATTATAAAATACTCTAACCCAAATTACAAAACATTTTGCAACGTTACAAAAAATTATTAAAAAAAAAAAAAATCCTTTTACCAGATTATTTTATTTATTATTCCGTCAGATTTTAACACTAATTTAAATTATTTCCATTACAATGACATATAAAGTAAACTGACTTTTTTGTTTTTTGTACGGAAAAAATAAATTGAATGTGACAGACAGTTACAGCACTTGTGTGGGTGTAAAAATTACCACATTGTTCGTTAGAAACACATGAGTAAATCTTTTTTATCAAGCACCACCGCTAAAGGATAACATTGAAAATTTCCATGGGAAAAAATATCTGAGACTTTTCAACGGTATTAATTAACAAATCACTCTGTCAAACTGCTTTCAACTGATTACACATAAATTAAATTTAATTGGAATAGTTCTCAGGGAAGTACGATTAAAGAAAATCTTCCTTGGCGGTAAAATCAGATCAATCATTTTCTGCAGTGTAATCTGCTTGTAGATTTGCTTGGAGATCACGTTTCTTATTTTGTGACAGCCTATTTTAAAAGCCCAGTCTAAAGGCTTATTGAATTGCACATAGCCTAGCCTAATACTCCTTCCTAATAAAAAAAAGATTTACTAGGCCTTGCAGAAAGTAGACTTACTAGCGACCAGAATACTTTTTCGTTAATTCTTAGAAATTCATTTTTAAATAGTAATAGTAATGTTTTGATCTTAAAGGATCTATATGGTTAATTTTTTTTTTTTTAATGAAGAAGAAAATCTGAATATTTGAAATTAAATTATTGTCTGAAAAAATTATAAAGGTATTTTTTTAAAATAGATTAACCAGTTCCTTCATATTTATTTGATTATATTATTATTACTGAATTTAATTTTTATTTTATTTTATAAAAAAATGTAGGTAGCTCTTAAATTAAACGATTGAAGCAATATATGTCTACAAAGAAAAAATTTTGAATATGTTATATTATATATATATTCAGGCTACCATTTTATATGTATTATAAATAAAGGAAAGTATATAAAGTTTCACAAACTTATGAAGAAATTAGGTCTACGGAATATACTGTATTTTAGTAATACATTAAAGAAAACTTATAATATACTCAATGAATAATGGAACTCCAAAATATAATAATAGGGAAAATTAGCAGTAAGAATCAAATTTTATGTTAATGCGTAGAACAGGATTGTGGAAAAGTAATTTGTCGCTTAGCTTTGAAGACAGAATATATGGGTATGAGGAAGAGTAAGGGAATAATTTGATAAAAGGGAGAAGATGGTGTACAGAAAGGTAAAGCAAGAGAGATTTCACGATCTCTGTACTTGATTAGCTTTAAAACTAATTTCTAAGCGTTATGTTGTGCAAAGAAGGGGTAAAAGAGACAACATTTCCGTTTACATTTATATTTACATCTGTCAAGTGACCTGAAAAGGAAATGTATAATCTTTCAGTAAACTTAAAAAGCTCATTTCAGCTTTAAAATTCAACGTGTGGAAAATTTTTTTTTCTGATTTGATTAAACATGAAATGAATCAAGAAATATAATTAATGTATTCATTTTTTTGTTGTTTTCCTTAATTTCTTTTTTTTATAAAAAATAAAACGTAATGAGTGAAAAATTACATTAAAATATACTGTTAATTTTGAATCTGTTATAACAAAGTAAATAACATATTATGAACTTTAAAATTTTCTGCAATCTAACTCTTAAGAAATTTAATTAATTATATTTACGATTTTCCTACCGAGGAAGTGAAAAAAAAACCATCAACTAGCCGCAACCTAGTTGATGATGATCATATACTTTTATAAAATTTCAAGCACAGTTAATTAATTATTTTTTTAAATAATCAATTCATCCTAATATTAAGTAAAGCTTAACTATGTTTAAAAGAAAATCAATCAAATTTAAAAAAAATATAATTAAAAATTTTTAATTTTCTGAATAATATTATTTTTATTTAAAAAAGTGGTAGTTTTTAAATTATAAAGTAAATTCATCTAAATTAAAATAAGAAATATAGTTTGCATAGTGGTCTAAGTTACACATCTTATTTATTTAAAGAAATTAGTAACATATAATTATAGGTAAAATAAAATTAAATTGTAATAAGGTGTAAATAATAAAGATTAATACCTAATTCATCGCCGGCCTCCATGGCGCGAGAGGTAGCGTCTCAGCCTTACATCCGGAGGTCCCGGGTTCGAATCCCGGTCAGGCATAGCATTTTCAGATACACTACAAATTTAAATTTATTAAATAATTCATCTTTAAACTCTGAAGAATGCCTAACGGTTGATCCGGAGGTAAAAAAGCAGAAAAAATGTAAAAACATTCATCCAATGTTTTACTGTCACAAGACAAAAAAGAAAGTATTGAGAATAATTTTAAGATCTATTTTTAAAGGCTGATGACTTTACTGGATCGTTATGACTTTACTGGGAAATATAGCTTCCCTGGCGTCATTAATAAAAATTAAAAGCAAAAAATAAAAACAAAAAACAAAAAATCCGAATATATATATTGTAACAAGACCGGAATAGCGGGCCTGAGTAACAGATCCCTACCAATTATTATGAAAATAGTAGCAAATATAATAATTGGAGAAATCCAGATAGGAACAAAAAGGAGAACCCTTTTTATAAAAAATAAGTCCGTTTAACAATCGTCCTTTGTTATACTGCCCACTAGCACACAATGAACACCTGTTTACGATGAGAAGAGACCAGGTTTTGAATGCTAGCCACGTTCAACTGTTCTCATGCTTTGACTTGGGTCCGGTCCGACAGGTAAAGAGGCTAGCAGTCAGTACAAATACCCCAGTAAGACCAGCTAAAAATAGAGTTCTATTAAAACTCTTTAGGAGTACAGGGAGAAGAGGCTGCGAGTTGTGTGGGTTCGGCGGAGTTCTGCTAACCAGCCCAGCGAGAGGTTACGGCGTCGGTGCAGCGAGGAGAGTCACAGGTGAGTAAGCGAGACGTCAGTTCAGCGAGGTAAATCCTAAATCCAGTTCGATACGAGTAAGATGACGCCACGAGTAATTCCAGTAAATCAGAAATACTATCGGTGAGTTAGAGTAAAACTATAAGTGTATAAGTGAAAGAAATAATGCAATAAACTTCATTCGTAATCTGTTGGGTAGATTAGCAAAAGTATTTGCAAGTGAACAGTACACGATCGTAAACAAGACTAGTGATTAAACAGGGTTAAGACTGCCAGTTTCTTTTGTTAATAGGTCTGAATTCTAGTTTTATATTTATCTACCTGAAATAAATTCCGAACGATTATTTCGATCTCTGCCTTGTGTGTATTCTGTATTTATTATTTACTATTGACAATTATCAATATTTGATATTTAATACTTTGATTTTTTTTTCTTTAAATCAATTTTACTATTTTAAATCAATTTTAAAGCCATTTTAAATCAATGTACTGTAACAAACATTCTAAATTGACATCCTCTGAGTATCCTGATCGAGCCGCGAAACACGCGACAGTATTTTTTAATATATATTTTGGAGAATAAATTAAAAAAAAATTATTTTCTAAAATTATTGACTTATACGTTAAGCTTATCAAATTTGCTTAATTAATGCTTTATCTTAATCTAATAACGTATTCAATAAGACTAAAATAAGGAACATAAACTTTTCAGCATTTTAGGTCCGGGTCTATCAAAAATATTGTAGACTTTTTGATAGTTCTATATACAAAGTATTAACGTTTAACAAAACATCTTTGAAAAATATTTAAATCTAAGGGAGTGCAACAAAGGAACACAAAGCATATATTTTTTAAAGAAATGAATTGAAAAAAATTGTTATGCATTGTATACATTATATATGCATACATAAAGAAAAAAGAAAAACAAAAATCAAGGATCTAATATAGAAAACAGTAAAAAAATATAAAAGATACCACTGTGCATAGTGATGATTTTGTCCACCCGTTTTATTCGATTTCTCAGATCAAAAAAACATTAAAAAAAAAACAACTTTACCACTTAAAAAACGCCTTAAAAAATTTTAGTATGATCAAATTTCACCCGGGAAAACAGAAATCCGGGATGAATTTTTTGCTAGCCATAGCTCGATAACAAAGCGTTTGCGGACCTATATTTGTATGAACTTTTATCCTTATTCCACGCTCTAGAATCAGCTATCTTATTATTTTCCATTCATTCTGAATCACTTTTTTATATTTATATTGTTATTCAATATTAAAATTTACATTAAAAACTATTCTTTTTAATAAACAAGTATTGCAGAAGTATTATACCGCATTATTGCGGTAAATAATATTACACTATTATAATACTCTACCGCATTATACTATTTGAATAACAGTAGCCTATTATTCAAATTTTATAGACTTATATTTTTTTTTAAGTGGAATAATAGAATTATCTTCAATACTTTTTGTAAAGTTGGAAAAATAATACTCGCTTTTCAGTTGCCATGATTTTGGAAATTGGTCTCGTATTATAATGCTTACATAGAGCGACTGAACCGGTCAATTGATTCTTTAACGTTTTAATCAACATAAAAATTTTGACAGCCGATTTTTTTATTCATTTGTTAACTGACATTAAGAATCTACGAACATAGCTTAATAACTATGTTCTTTAGTGAAAAATTTTCCAAATTTTCCATTTTGATAAAATAGCAACTTTTCTTTTTAAATTGGCCATTTTCAGAAAATACATTTTTAAAATACTTAAACGAAAAATAAAGCTCTGTTTTAAATATAGATAAAATCATTTTGTTAGAATTTCATATTTTTGTAATTTCATCTTTTAAAAAGTTGACATTTCAGTGGTGGAAAAACAGAGAAAACGGGATATTTTTGCACATAATTTCCTTAGGTTTTCTTAAATAAGTTTTAATTTACAGAATAACGCGGAATAAATTAAGTTTTAATATGTTTTAAAGACCAAATTCATTCAACAAGTATTTGGTGATACACAATTCTGATTAGAAAAATACACAAAGATCTTTTTTTTGCCACATAATTTACATATTCTATTTAATAAAATTGATGATTAACAAAAAAGTAGGTTCTAAAATGAATTTTATTTGCTGATTACATAAGCTGAATAGTATTTATGACGTTGTAAAGTAAATATATACAATGGATAGTATAAAGTAAATACACACAACACAATGGTGAAATGGAAATTATTTTCCGCATAATACTCAAATGAAATGAAGTTTCTATTATTAAAATACGTAGATAATAGTTAGTATCACATTATTGAATGCCATTTAGAGGTCAAATATTGAGGGTTAGTTCCCCATCATAGCAATGGTGAAGAGTTGAAGGGCAAAATGTAATGATAGTAGAGGGTTATTCTATTCTATACAATTGTCTTCCATCATACAGTATGGTAAGCTGACCGAATAGCTTCCTATTGTCTCACCCTTTTGTCCAGTGTCTATTGTAACGAAGGCAAGCAAGATACAATACATGCTTATATTTACATGCGGATCTGCACACGCACACATACAAAATATTACTATTCATGAGAACTATATTCTGTTGTTAAAATGTTCAGTTTTAATTGACCACAGAAAATTTAATAAGTTCAATTTTATTTTCAAAACTTATAAATTATTGTTAAGTAGGTTACATTTATTTATCAGAACCAGATTTTATTTTAAAACATAAAAAGTGAGGTAATAAAGATATATTAAGCTTTTATATACTAGTTTTAAGGTGTAATACCTTTTTCTTTTTTCTTAAACCGCGTATATAGAAATAAATAAATAGAGCTACTCTAGATTTTGTTTGGGTCTAGGCATTGCATTATATCCGGTATCTAAAAAAGAAATCTGGGGTTCAAGAACATAGTTTTATTCTGCAACCCTCATTAGTGTTTTATGCGTAATCATGAAACGACAACAATTAAGATTTAGTTAACTCATTCTTCGTCAGATAGCGGCTGCGATGGACTGTTGCACAGACCAAGCTGTTATGAGCCTGTTATTCTCAAGCGTTTGAAACTTCAAGCCTTTAAAGTGCAGCTACTCCATAAAATTAAGCATAGCTGTAAATCGCAGAGTTCAATTTGTAACGAAAATAATAAACATCATTTCTACTAATGATGTTTTCTAATATTGATGTTCATCAAAAATAAAATGACGCATTTTATTTTTGATGAAAGACCATTTCATATTCATGGAATGGTGAATCACAATAATTGTTGAGTACAGGCTCAATAAGTGCACACGAATCTATGGAATTTGTTCGCAACAGTTCGAAAATGAATGTTTAGAATGCTATCACGCATAATTGAATATTAGCCCGTTTTTATCCATAAGCCAGACAATAACGGACATAGTGTACTTGGACACATTAGAGAATTTTGTGCGTCTATAGACTAAAGATTTGGAGGATCTAATTTTCCAACAGGATAGAGCGCTTCTGAATCAAGCAGACTTTGTGAGGTCTACGCTCAACGATAGGATCCCAGAAGGCTGGATTTGCAAACAGTATCTCATCGTTTGGCTACCGCGAAAAATCGATTTGACGCCGGTAAATTTATTCTGTTGGAGTTATATAAAAGACATCGTATACGAAGAGAAAATCCAATCACTTGACCATCTGACGTAGATCATATAATAACAGCCGTGGAAGAGGATTCTTGCAGACAAGCTCGCTTGAGTGTGGAATGGGGTATATGATCGATTTGAAGTTTTCAGGGCTGTAAACGGTGTTCGCATTGAGTTACGATTAAGAGGTAAAATGTTTTTGGACTTTATAATCTCATGTAATAAAACGTATACAATTGTAATTCAAAATGTAGTAGTAAATTTAATTTAAAACCGCGAAGTTTTTTATCGGACACTCGGTATATTATTTTAAACAATGCCACAAAAAAATAAAAATATAATTTTGTGATCGAATGAGCAAGAAAATTAACATGCGTAAGTAAATATCCAGGTGATTTTTTCGACAAAAAAAGGGTGATTTGACAAAATCTTAACTACTGTATTAATAATTTTTTTTCTGTAAAAAAACCCTGCTTAATCTTATCTTTTGCTAGACAAAATAAAAGTGTGAAAGGATTTTTAATAATCCTTTATAGTTTAAAGTTAAAATGATAAAACCATATAAAACCCAAGCATTAAAAATCATAAATTTCATTTTTTTATCATTTCTGAGGTTATCTCCAAATATAAAGTCACAAAATATATTTTTAAATTCTTAAGAAGGTACTGTAATTTATTTATAATTTAGATATCTTTTGAAATCTTAGAAGATTGGCAACTATTATACAGGGTTATCATAAAAGAATGGTGCGGTTTTGAACATGGTTTAATTAAAACAGAATTACTTCAGTTTATGTTTTTTATTTTTCAAATTTGTCGTCACAAACATTTTTTTAAATAATTTATAAATTTCAATATGTGCGCCCTTAGTCGCTTGACAAATGTCCAAACGATACTCAACTTCTCTCCAAAGATTAGTTAACATTTCTTCGTTAATGGTTGTCATTGCTTCATTAATCCTGTTTTTTAAGTGGTTTAGGTCGCGAATTTTTTGTGTATAAATAACGCTTTTGATGTACCCCTACAAGAAAAAATCGCAAGGTGTCAGGTCTGAACTCCTTGGAGGCCAAAGTATGGGTCCTTGCCGGCCTATCCATCGATCTTCAAATTTTTCGTTCAAAGCGTCCGTGACCAATGAATTGAAGTGCGGGGGAGCACCATCTTGTTCGAAATGAAGTTGAAGGTTTTCGAGTTCATCCGGCTGAGGAAAGCAATAATTGGTTAACATGTCAAGATACACAACTCCATTAATTGTTTTTTCAGCAAAGAAGAAAGGCCCTATTACACGATTTTTCATCACACCACACCAAACATTAACTTTAGGCGAATCGCGTTGTTTCTCAATAATTGCGTGTGGGTTTTCAGAGCCCGATATTCGTGAATTGTGTCTGTTAACACATCCATTCACATGGAATGTAGCTTCGTCTGTAAAAATTATATCGTCTAAAAATGATTCGTTTTCACTTAATCTGTCCGACATTTCAACAGCGAAATTGTAACGTTTTACACCATCATCGGGTTTCAATTCCTGCACTATCTGGATTTTATAAGCGTGTAATTTCTTTTTTTTTATGTAAAACTTTGTGAACTGTTGATTTTGGAATACCTAATTCGACGCTTCGACGGGGAATGGACTTCCCAGGATTTCTAATTGCCGATTGTCTAATTAGTTCAACCGTTTCCTCTGGTACAATTGGTCTGCCGGTTGATTTATTTTTCTTAACCGATCCAGTTTCTTCGAATTGTTTGAACCAACGTGTTATGTAATTTTTGTGTGGTGGATCTCTTCCGAATTCACGTCGAAACGCACGTTGAACTAAAATTACGGATTTTAATTCAGCCATCAATAAAACGCACTTTGCTTTGTCTTTATCCGAGAACATAGTAGCTCACTAAACTTACCACAACAACAATACAAGAGCTGACATTGTGTTTACAACTGCTGATAAACAAACTTTTGGTTTGGAGACTTTCAGGGATACCAATATAACATCTAGAAATTTCCCTACAATCTTCCTATGAATTACTGAAACCGCACCATTCTTTTATGAAGTCTGTATTAATATTCTCACACAGATCAGGCACAGTAGATAATTATAATCGGAGATTGTAAATTGAATTAATCATATATATATAAACAGAGCAGATAAAAGTTTAGTAGTAAAATATGTTCAGTTTAATCCTAGGCAGACTAAATTTGAAGCCTTGAATTTCATCACTTTTATTATTTGATTAATTTAATTTGATTGCTGCCATTCTTACTTTATTTCTGGTTTTCATAACTCCTGATTATATAAATGGCTGCTGTACGTACCTTGTATTCTATATCACCAAAATACAGTAGTACGCAATTCCGGTTAGAATTAAGTAGCTACATAAAAAATTATCTGTAAGAAACCATTCTTATCGTAAGGGAATTTTTATGGAAAAATGTTCAAATTGCTCTTTTCAGATTTAATTCACTCATGGCACACAAAAATGCACACTTCAGTAATAGTTTATATCCATTTATTTATTTAAACCTGATTAAATAGTTGATTCATTTATTCAATTTAATGGCCGTTGAAACTGAAAAATACGATAGGAAAGATTTTTGTGTCTTATTTAGTTGAAAACTGCATAAAATAAAATAGCACATTACCTCCGAGTATGTGGGTTGCCCTGTCGACAGATAATAGGCCGAAAAAACGGGGTACAAATCTTTCCATTTCAACATTTTTATTTTTTTTCTTGTTTAACCTACGGGAGCACCGTTAGCTAATGCTTCAGAAAATGAGATGAACGATTTTTATCGTGTGTGAAAATGCCATATCTGACCGTGATTCGAACCCGGGAAATCCGGATGAAAGGCTGAGACGCTACCACTCGCGGCACGGAGACCGGCCCATTTCAACATCTTTTTTCTTTCTTTTTTTGTTTAGTCTTCGGGAATTACCGTTCAGGTATTACTTCAGAAGATGAATGAGGATGATATGTATGATTGTAAATGAAGTGTAGTCTCGTCTCGTCTTTCTTTTTCTGTTTAGTCTTCGGGAATTACCGTTCAGGTATTACTTCAGAGGATGAATGAGGATGATATGTATAAATGTAAATGAAGTGTAGTCTCGTACAGTCTCAGTTTGACCATTCCTGAGATGTGTGATTAACTGAAACCTAACCACCAAAGAACACCGGTAACCACGATCTATTATTCAAATCTGTATAAAATAACTGACTTTGCTAGGACTTGAACGCTGGAACTCTCGACTTCCAAAGCAGATTTGGGAAGACTAAGCTGGTGGGTTAACCAGTTCAACTGGTTATTCTTAAACTTACGGTTGATAATGAACTTTTAAAGTTGTACAAACTGGTGTAAAAAAAATCTATGTAAAAATAAAATTTCTGAATTTAAAAACAAATGCTATCAAAAAAATGTTTTTCCATATTAGCTTAGATTAAAAAACGTTCATGTTTTTTGTTTGTTCTATTAATACAATTAACTTTGACACTTTGATATTTTTCAAGAGAGATCTTATAGTTTTATCAAATAACAGAAAATATGTTTTTAGATTTGTCATCTTTTTAGGTATAAGTATCTACTTGTTAGGATTTAATTGTTTCTTAATTTAAAATTGGTTTTAGAATAATTCTGAGACTACAGCCAGTAACAAATCATGTAAATAATAGAACATTTTTTCTGTTTAGTTTACTCAAGAATAAATAAAGTTTACAAAGATGTACATTGATTATTTTATTTCGGTGAAAATAAGTATTTTTAATTCAATTTACAATCACTCAAATTAATTGGAAAAAAGAACGATTAAAAATTTTATTAAACATTTTTTACTATACGTATTTTTCATAAAAAAAAGATTAATGTCTATCTGTTTTCTTAAATAATAAAGAAGATTATTTGCAATGAAGTAATAATTCTTACAGAGGAATTTAAAATTATTGTTAGAGTTTAAGCTGAGGCCTATACGAACAAGTAAATAAATTCTTTTTTTAAGGTAGAATTTTTGTGGGCAGAATAATGGATAAAGGGCTTAACTGTATCAAAAGATTGCATGATCTTCCACGGACATTTGTCAAATGGATCATCGGATTACGTTACGTCTCTGTCTTACCTACACCTTTCCATTTCGTCTCTATTATTTTCTTATTCTTTATTATATAAAAAATAATTTTCTTTTCATATCTTTATAAAATTATATCTTTGTTTTAACTAAAACAAAGTTTTCATTCTGATAATTAAGTACAATTAATTATTGACAAAACACTACCATCTTAAAATTTTCAATTATCTTAAATGATGACAAAAAATCCGATGTGGACAGCACATGAGTTCCTTCTATAACTTTTAAATTACATATACACATTTTTTTTTTAAATGAAAAGTACATAAAATTTTATTTCATTAATAACTGATATTTTTTATTTTTTTAAATATTATTATTGAATTATTACTTATCGTAAAAATTTTTACAATCAGAAGTTAATAATTATTAATCAATCAATATATTAAAAGTAAAATACAGTTAAAGAAAAGTTAAATTTCAGTTAAAGAAAAGGAGATGAAGCCGGATTCGAACCAATGTGCCTTCCCCTAGTAAGACCAAATATTTCATTAATTAAAATTTTATTGATTATAACTGCGGAACCAATAAAAATAAGTACTACTTATGATATATCGTTGAAAAGCTTTCAACTAGAGCTTATTACAACAGTTAACAAAAGTTAATCAAAAGAGGAGGTGCACAACAAGATGTTGCAACAGTCCTAAATCAAATTTCAACATCTACGGCTAATCGTTTTTGAGTTATGCGAGATAGATATGTACATACGTACGTACAGACATCACGCCGAAACTAATCAAAATGGATTCAGGAATGGTCAAAATGGATATTTCCGTAGAAATCTGAAAACCGAAATTTTTAGCGATCACAATACTTCCATTATTGGGTATTTAGGATTTTTGTAACATCTAGATGTGCACCTCTCCTTTTGATTGCAATCAACTGAACCAAAAATGTCCAAAAAAGCACAAAATCCAAAAATATTTGAATTTTGGACTTTTTCTTAACTGCAGTATTAAGCCATCATTGAAAGATTTTCAACGATATATCATAAGTGGTACTTATTTTCATTGCTTCCAGAGTTATAGCCTAAAATTTTAATTAATAAAATATTTGGATCTTACAAGGGACATCGGCTCGAATCAAACTTCACCTCCATTTTTTTAATTTAAATATATTGATTTATTAATAATTATTAACCTCAGATTATAAAAAAAAATTATGATAAATAATAATTCAATAATAACAATTTTAAAAAATCAGAAGTTATTAATAAAATACAATTTTATGTACTTTTTATTTAAAAAAAAAAATGTATATATAATCTAGTAGGCGTACAAGGAAGTTATGTGGTGGCCACATCAGCTTTTTAAAAATAATTATCATCTAAAACATATATAACCACAAGAGAGAAAATGAAAAAAATTAGATATGCACAGATACGTGGTATAAAACATTTGGTACCTGCTGAGAAATTGTAATTTAATAGTACAGTTAGTATTATTATAGCACAAACAAAAATTAAAACGTTTTACAAAAACAATATGTTTTTTATTCTGTTAACTTCTGTAATGAAAATAATTTTTTCGTTATAATTCGTGTAAAATTAATATATCTGAAAATTTATCTACGAACTGAAATAAATTGGGTTGACTTGAAACATTAATTGAATCTCAAAACTTTTATTAGACATAAAAAGTGAAATTTTAATTACGTTATACTAAATCGTATTTTAAAATGATTGGCATTTTGAACACGAAACTAGCAATTTCCTTTTTAAGATGTTTATCTTTTCGTTAATAATTTAGTTTTGAAATGTAATTCCGCGTGATTTAACAAAGTAACTTTTGTTCTTATAAACCTTATCAGGTAATTGAATTTTCTCTCATACTTTCTTGGTTATCTTACTAATATCAGTTTTTAATTTATCGATAAATGATGCCTTTACTTGGTGAAAATCTATAATAAAAAATTGGAAGAACATTAAATATTTTTTTTTTAACAAGATCTACTTTAAAAAATTACAGAACTGTTTTGATACACAGTATTTTTATCAGCTCTTAGATACAGAATACTAAAGCTTAAAAAGACAATACAAAGAACAAGTTAATATCCGGTAGAGATCACATTAAGTTAAAGTGCAACAATAGGTAATTAGAAGTTTATCAGTAATACCGGGTGGGTTATAAAAACCTTGTCCAAGCCATCTGACTCAATATCTTATCTGAACTCCCGTTCAGTGTTTGTGCTTCATGGTGTATTCAATTGAGCAGCGTGTTTTCATTGTGGAGGAATATGTTCGCACAATTTCAATAAATTTTGTTCTAGAATGGTTTCAAGGGACGTACTCTAGAAGTAATGTTCCTGGAAAATCAGCAATTCAAGATTTATTGAAACAGCAGCGAACAACTGGCTCTGTTACCAATGCGAAGAGAGTGAAACAACCAAAAATTCTAACTCCAGAAGTTGTCGCTAATATAGCGAATAGTATTGGTAGGAGTCATCACAAGTCAACACGAAGATTCGCTCAACAAACAGGAGTTTCTTAAACATCGTGTCGGCGTATAATTCACAGTTTACAAATGAAAGCCTATCAGTTTTTAGATCAACTGAGGATGCGTTCGCATGTATTTTTCTCGCGCTCCGTATTTTTAAGTTTTTATTAGGATTTTGTGTATTTTAGTTGTTTTTCGTTTTTCTGTTGTTTTTTGTCCATTCGTTTTGTTTTTTATTGGTGTTTACCTACCGTAAACAAGTACAGTTTGCTTGGTTACGCAGTATTGATTTAATCAAAGACAGTTCAGATCTCTATTTACCCTTCGGCTTATATGGTCTATTACGTCGAATAATTTTATTTAAATTATTTTTTATTTATAACATTTATACATTACTTGATAATACTGAGCTTTCATAATGTTCTTAGGAGTTACAAAGATTCAGTACAAAAAATGTATTTCACTTACCTAAATAAAGTTGTACGAGGTGATGCAGGGACTCAAACAGTTTTTTGTAAAATCTATTAATGTTCAATATGTGCTCCTTTGGTGACACGGCACACATCAACACGAAAGTCTAGCTCTTGCCAAACTCGTTCTAACATGTCATTTTCGATAGAGTTGATTGCATTTACTATGCGATTCATTAGCTCAGCGATATCGTGCGGTGTTGGTGGGATAAACACCTTATCTTTCACGTACCCCCAGAGAAAGAAATCACATGGCGTGATGTCTGGTGATCTTGGGGGCCACAGCATAATATGTTGGTCTTCTTCAGACGCACGTCCTAACCAGCGCCGAGGTAATGTTGTGTTAAGGTACTGTCGAACCTCGTTATGAAAATGGGCAGGAAAACCATTTTGCTGGAAAATGAAGTCGTTGAATAACTGAGGCATAAGCCATAATTGTAATGTATCCAGGTATATCGTGCCGGTTACCGACGTTTTCATAAAAATGAACGGCCCATACACTGCCTCACGAGAGATTGCACAAAAAACGTTTACTTTCGGAGAATCCCGAATGTGTTCCACATAAGCGTGTGGGTTTTCAGTTCCCCAAACTCCACGTTATGACGGTTTTCTTTGCCAAAAATATCTTGTTTAGAAAACTTTCATCTAACAACATCTTTTCCTGAAACTGTAAACAAAAATCGAGCCTACGTGTTTTATCTCCATCAGAAAGACGCTGGATTAATTGAAGATGGTACGGTTTGCATAATAAACTTTTACGGAAAACTCTCCGCATTGTTGTTTTCGGAATTCCTAATTATCTGCCTGCAGCCGCAGTCGATTTTGACGGGCTGCGAATGAAACTTGCACGCACACGTTCGACATCTGAGGTTGATGGATGACCAGTTGATTTTCGCTTGCACAAGCAACCAGTTTCACTGAATTATTTATACCATGCACGAATTGAACTGTCACTTGGTGGCTCCTTATGAAACTTCAACCGAAACGCACGTTGCACAGAAATTACTGACTTTGACAAGTAAAATTCTAACACACAAAACGACTTCTCGCTTCCCGTGGCAGCAATTTTCTCTACTGTCGACGCCTAGCAAGCAAATGGTTTACTAACTGCCTAGTGTATGTGTTTAAAAGCTATTTGAAGTACTCTTTCGTTCAGTGCTTGTCTTATTCTTATGAGTGAAATACTTTTTTGTTAATGAATTTTCGAAACTCCGAAGAACATTATGAAACGCCCTGTATATTTTATTTATAATTAATAGTTATGATCCAGGTGGACTTGAGGGTGACGTCTCGATCGATGAGAAGGGATTTTCTCCTGTTACGAGTCGAAGATCCTGCAGGCGGAGAGGATCTGGGGTCACCGTGCAGAAAGTTCTGTCTGACAGCAGTGGTGGTGAGAGTTTTGAAGAGATGGTTATAGCAGAGAATCGGCGTGCCGATCGCTTGTTTACATTCTTCGGGGAAGGAGGTACGACTTGGTCGCTTGAGGAGCTGCGGCGGGCGGTCGAAGATGGGTCTGATGCCGATCTTGAACGGAAGGTGCTTAGGAGCTGGCCCGAGACATTTTTCAGTCCTCCACCCTTGGTATTGACAATTTGGACGAAGGCGTTGGCTGCGCCTGGATTGTTAACATGGCGGGTAGAATTCAGCATTTTCGGCATATGATAGTGCTTTAGAAAGCTCCGTGTCTTAGGGAATTGGCCTCTGCTGGCAGATTGGACCTGCCTTGGTCCTCCTTGTAAGGAGGACCAGGGCAGGTCCTGGTCCTCCTGGACCAGGACTGCAGTTGATAGAGTTGACCTATTCGGACCTTTCCGAAGAGGATAGCAGCTATGAGGTCGCACTTGGGCGGACCGATTACGCTCTGGTCATCGATTCAGCGGCGGAGGATCGTGGGGTGACCTCTGCTATATGCAGGTCCATCCCACGGACAGAGCGGACAGTGGTGAGGCGGACCAATTCAGCAAGGACATTGCCGAGAAGGTGGACGGTACTACTACGGCCCTGGCCGGTAGGGGCGGCAGAAGAGCCCACGTCCTGGTTAAGGACGTAGATGTCCTCACGTCACAGAATGAGTTTCTTCGGAAGCTTCGCTATACGATAGATGAGTCGGTCACTAATGACGTTCTGTCAATGCGGCCGGCTTACGGCTCCACTCAGATGGTTACAGTGGCGGACAAACTACTGTCTGATGGGCGAGTTTAGATTGGGTGGATAGTCTGTCGATTGGTGTGGCGTAAATCCGACGACCTTTGCTTCAGATATTGGAATCCAGGCGGCAGCGCCAAGTTCTGTTCTGACGCAGACAAAAGCGGCCACTGTTTTACATGAGGTAAGGCTGGTCATTTACGCAAGGACTGCCCGCAGGACTCTAGCTGCTTATGCTGCAAGTCATATGGTCATGCGTCCGAGGGTGGGGGATGTAAGATAGTTCAAACGGCATCAGGAACTGCTGCTTCGTAGGAACATTATGAGAACATCATGAGGACAGCCCCATCTTAGAGGGGGTGGGAGGCTCGGTCTTCCGCTTACGTTGATCGGGTGGGAACTGCCTTGTTCTACCGTTGGGGGAAAAATAAGACCTAGTCCCGGTGGGAGAGCCTTTCAGGGGTTCTCCATTTTAGGCAAGGGATAAAGACCGAGTCGCGGTGGAGGGGATCCTTTGGGGGTTCCCTCATAAGAGGCATGGCGCCTAGAAGACCGACTCCTGGCTAGGATAGGGTAAACGAGTAAATTATTGCCAGTATTAGCAAAGAATATTACAAAATATTAGAGTATTAGCAAAGGATTCCTTGATTCTTTTCTCTTTATTTCAACAGATGAAGCGTGGTTTATTAGGTTACGTTAATTCTCAGAATACGTGGCACTAGGCTACACCCAAATGAAACCCATCAGAAACCATTCCATGATTTAAAAGTTGGTGTTTAGTGGGCAATTTCTAGAAGCCGTATTTTAAAACCAATATTTTTTTAAGAGACTGTTATATTTGGGGACAGACATACGTCGGCCCCAAAAAAAAAACATTTACGACTGCATAAAGAATTTACCCATAACTTGAATTCAGAAGAAATTTCTTATGATTTTCAACAAGACGGGGCAACTTGTTACATTTTTGATCGGTCTCTTACTCGAATTACCAAAATTCCAAGGATAGAATATATATCAGTAGGGGCTTGTGGCCACCCTGATCTCCAGACTTATTGGCTGCGATTCTTACCTCTGCGTCTGTCTGAAAGAGACAGTATATATACATATAGGTAATACTAAAATATAGAAACGGTTTCATATTTATAATGAGGAATATTAGGTAATAAAAAAGGTGCAAATCTAGATAGTTAAAAATTACAATTTTATGATATGTTTGAAATTTTTGTATGCCATCTTAGTATTTTGCAAATTATAGGTTACTGTGTATTATTATTTATTATTAAATTATTCATTATTTATTATAGTAACGGCTCTTATTATTAGTGTTTGGGCTTAATTCCAAGATTAACTACTTAAAATTTGTTGGATGTAATTCTGAAGAAAATATGAATTAAATACGTTAGTTCGGAACGTTTTACTTCATGATACTACTACCGCGAATTTTTAGTGTTTTTGAAAATGTGATTATTAAAACACAAAACCAAGGGATTAATTGAGAAATGGTTTTCGCAATGTTTTACTTTGTAAAAGTTTGCATTAATATCATGTATCGTGATGTTCGCCTTACTATTTAAAATAGAAAAGTCAAAGTCAATGATCGAAGATGGCTGAAAAAAAATTTCACCAAAAAGTAATAATTTTGTTAACTATGTAGATCCGCATTTGTTTCTACCTCCTAGTGTCCCTCAGTTTTTAAATATGAAGATGTTTCCATGCTTTAATATCATCCTGTATATATAGTATATACTATATAAATTGCCATTATATATACTAAGTTTTAAGTTGTATTAATTTTATTAAATGCCAAATTTATTATTATAGACATATAAAGAGTATGACAGTATATTAAATGAGATAAAATAATGTAAATAAACGGCAAGTATAAAACTTCTAAATAGCACAAAATCATATATTGACTAAATTTAGATTAATTAGCCCTATTTTTATTCTTATTATTATTAAAATTTGTAATGTTAGTTTTTAATTTAACAAAATGTTCTAACTGTAAGTTAAGCATTTTAGTAAATTGATATTTTAATAACCAGTGACGTTTAATTCATTTCAATAAACTTTTAAAAAGTTTAAAATTTTATTTATTTACTTACTTACTGTTTCAAAAGAAATAAATAATTTACCGGTTGGATCTCTAAACGGGGATAGCTCAGAAAAGGTCATAAGAATACATATGAAATATTAGATTTTTCAACTGGTAGTATAGATTGTTAGAAGTTTAATTAAAACATATGAAATATGAAATATTGACATATGACATATGTCAATATATTATGACATATGGTGACATATGACATATGACATATGGTGACATATGAAATATATTATTTAAAGCTAAGTACGGTACGAATAAATTATGTAAACTGAAAAAATAAGAAACATGTTTTTGATCAAGATATTACGGGACAGTTAACAAAAAATCAAAAATTGAGAATGAAGGACTAGGAATATTAATAGATAAGAAAATATTTTGTCACAAGGGCACAATTAGATTATCATTTTATCCGGAATAGGGGTAATGTTCAAGCCTACAAGCCTCTAAAGTAATAGAAATTTACATCTCAACCTCTTCACTAGAATACAGGCATAATGTAGAAGTAGGCTAGTTAATCAAATATTTAAAATAAGTTGAAAGTTTTATAGTAATGGGAGATACAAAAGCGATAGATAAAGAAGGACAAGAACGAAAATTATTGCAGAGGACAGCTAGGTCAAAGAAACGAAAAAAAAAAACTTTAAGAACTTAAAGACTAAGAAATTAGGATTTTAAGAAATTTCCAGCAAGTATAAAATGTTGACTGCGTATCCAGGAGCAAACACTAATTCTGAAGAAAATTTATTAATATGAAGGGTAAACTTATATATTCAATAAATTTAAAAAATAATAATAAAAAAACTGACGGGGGTATAGAAATTTAAAATAGAATATCGCAGAAGAATTAAAAAAAATCTTAGATATAGAATTGAAATTACTGAAAAAGAAAAATCAATTGAAAATTAATGGGTAAAAAAAAAGGAAATAATTAGCCCGCTGGAGGAGACTCTAGTAAAAGTAATAAAAGGTAGGGAATATGTTATAACTAATAAACCTACGGAAAGTTTCATAGAACTGAAAATACAATACATAGAAATGTTAAACGGAGAAGTTTTATCAACGTATAAGAAAATAAAAAAATGAAAACAGTAGAAATCAGCTAAAGAAAACTAGTCAAGGAAAAGGTAATAAGGGGTAAAAGAATATGATCATTGGAAAGGTACGTACAATTGTAGCATGTAGGAATATAAAAGAAAACATTTTTAGATATGCAGCCAAATCCCTATCAGCGATACGGATTCAAATTTTTTGTTTTACAAAGAAAGAGCAAATAAATGGGAAAAATATGTAGAATTATTGTTTGAAGAATAAAACTAATGCGATGGAAAACTAAGTGCTAAGAAAAAACCAACCGGATTATTCTAGTAGTAAAATCAAAATCTAGTAAAATTAATCTAGTAGTAACAGCAAAATTTCGACTTCGAAAGCTCTGAAGTTCAAATCCTATCAAGATAATTTACTTTTATATGGACTGTGGATACACACACACACACACACACACACACACACATACACACACATATATATATATGTGTGTATATATATACACACATACATACAAACAATGATTATAGACAGTGGATACCGGAGAAATATTGGTGGTCAGGGTTCAATTACACATCTCAGGATTGGTCGGCGTGAGTCTGTATAAGACTACATCTCATTTGCATATCTTACGTAATCTACTAATCTCATTGGGCCATGGGGTTACTAAACTGATAACGAGCTGAAACAGAGATTACAGTGTACACACAAAAAAAATGAAGAGTGAAGTTTTATTATTCAGAAGAAATTCAATACTATTGTCAAAATTTTATAGATATCTGAAAAAACAAATTTTAATAAAGAAATAGGAATAAATTATGGATTATCTAAATTACGACATTGCCTGGGAGAAGTAAAAAAAATATGTTTTACACCTTTTTACTAAAAATTTATTTGGCTGGACTAGCACCATTATATAAATAAAAAAATGAAAATCCTCGCATTATCTGTTTAATGTCTATTAGATAAAAATATACGCGTTTTAGATAGAATATGCGATGGAAACTGCGTTAAAAGAAGAAAAGTTCGGTTCCAAAATGATTATAAGTACAAAGAAGGCCATTCGTGCTCTCAGAATAATTTTAGGAGTCAAGCAATAAGGCATTTTAAATAGCGAGAAAAAGTTTGATAATATAGAATAGAATGAAATTTTAAAAAAATAGGGCGTTTATATATTAGGGAAATATACTTTTTCACGATAACTACACATGGTAATCATACACGATATCACATGGTAATTATATTCCAAAAACAGAAATTGAAGAAAGATGAGCTGTGATACACAAAATGAGATGAAATATAGCATTCTTTGCTTTTCAGCTTAACATAATAGATTAAGCTTAAAATAATAGATTGGCAAAATAAAAAAAAATTTACGAAAATAAAGGAAAACTTTGGGAGTAAAATAATTATCCAAAGAGAGGAAATAATGTTAAGTTTTCATGATGGAATTGTTCGGCAGAAACAAATAATGAGTTAGAAAGCTTATTAAACAACAAAGCGTTGTAGTTGACAGAGAAATACACTTTGTAAACAATAAAGACTAAAAAACAGTATATTAAAATGTGTTAAAAAGAAGGTAAATGAATAATTAAAAATTAAGATAAGACTGTACAATGGATCAGAATTTACAGAATTTCGTTAAATAATGAAATAGCAAATGATTGAAGAATTTAGATGAAATATCAAAAATAGATTGGCAAAAATAAGAAAAGCTTTCATTCAGGAAAGAATTGCTAGTATTAAATATACATTTAACAATTCGAAATATATTCGTAAAAACGTTGTGTGGAATTGAAAAGAGAATGGAATATAGGATGTTTAAAACCTCTTTACTGTTAAGAATATTTATACTGAAGAAATATTTACTCTTAAAGAAAAATATTTAAATTAATGAAATGTTTTATTTATTTTTATGAAAATATTAACTCTATTTCATAAAAAATCCATTGCAGTTAATTTTAAACAAAATTACAATCATTTTCTCACTTGAAAGGCTTCAATTAATTTTGTTTTTTTGTGTTGATTCTTATATCTATAGTAAATTTCAACGGTATAAAAACCTTAATAAAGAATAAAGTTTTTCATTTGTATGGATTTTTCTCTTAAACTACTAAAACGATTTTTAAAAAAATATTTTTCATTGTTCAAAACTAAAATTTCCCGAATTAAATGTTAAACAATACGTGTATTATTTCTAATTTTAGACACTTGATCATCAAAGTTTCAAATACGATAAAATCTTAAAAATAACATTTTATGTAATAACAAGTATTTGTTTACAAAATTTATCCTTTTTAATATAAAAGAAAGTAGAAGAGACGAAATGAAGATTTATAAGAAAAAACCTACTGAAATGGTAGAAAAGTTAAAAATTGATAATAAAGTTGTTATATTTTCCTGGCATTGGTTACTTACTCTTATATACTGGAAAAACAGTGATACATGGAAAAAGTTTAAAAAAAAAAATAGATTTTTTTAAGCTTTGATCAGCTTCCCTACCCACAATATTGGTTCCAAAGAATTTTTTTGGTTTACTTTGTTATCTACTAATACTATCACGCCAAGGAATACAAAAAAAGAAATCTGTCAGCAAATATCCAATAAATTTAAAAAAAATTGCTTTGAAAAAGCTTTTTTACCATTTTTTAGGTAGAGGAGAATTTGGGGACAAATTTTTTTAAATGGTAGATACTAGGCTTAATATAAACTGTATTGAGCTTAATATAAAGTGGGGTTATGTTTGTAAAATTTTGAGAAAACTGATTAAAAAGAAATTATCTACTCCACTCCTTGGAAATATTGATCCCAAATTTTTACCAACAAATTTCCCTATACATATAAATCTCTGTGCTAAATTTAATCAAAATCGGTTTATCCAATCAAAAGTTATTAAGTTTCAAACACGCCAACACACTACGTACGTACATACGTACGAATATTACCCCTACAATTTTTATTTTTATTTTTGGGGTCCCTGGATCGTGAAACGTTGAGAAATATAAAAAAAATCATTACTTATATTTTCCTTCTTATAGCATCGATGTAGAACTATGATGCCAGGAAAATATAACGACATTTGAAAAATGTCTAGTTTGAAAATTTATTGTATTTCTTTAAATAAATATTTTAATCTAACAGCTTAATTAATTTTAATTTGTTTCAACTGATGTAGTAATTTAGAACAATAAAAATTTTGTTAATAAAATAATATTTATAATTCAATATGTATAAAAGCGATGAAACAAACTATAGACTGTTCAATACGTATTTTATACATAGGGGAAAACATTATATTACGTTTATTTGTGTGAATACATGACTATAAATACGCTTAAATATCTGTATGAGCGATATGATTTTATGAAGTATATCAGAATAGAGGTGAAAACTGGCCACGTAATGTTAACGTAAAGGATTAATCACAGCAGTTATTTATCTTTACCCAGCAGTTCTATATGACGTCATCAATCAGAAATATTGCCAGTAATTAATCAAACCAAGCGTCTAGCACCGTCTGTCCAATGCCATCTAAATTTCATTTATTTCATCAGACGTTTCTCTTATCTTCACTTTAAATAAAACGTTTCCATTTTCAGTAACTTCTTATTGTTGGTTATTTAATAAAGTCATATTCTTCAGAACTAAACTTCAATTAATCATAAAACTGTCCTATTTTATAGCCGTTAAAAACAATGAAATATGTACAGCCTACTTACATTACAGAAATTCATTATTTTTAAATCCTGATGTCTATTCAACGTTTTACTATAGCGTGCTGTGAAATATTAAAACACTATAAACTAAAGCAACTGATTCAGAGCATTTATAACATGATTAAGTTTTTTTATTTTTTATTTTACAAAATCGCTTCCAGTTTTTACATAAAAGAATATAAAAAATTAACTTAATTTTATAGATGAAATTAATTTAATCCTTATGAAGTGGTAACTCGCGTATAGGCACTGTGGAACTCTCGATTTCCATTTTATATTATCGTAAATATTTAATATAATGACTCCTTTAATTCTTTCTTTACACTTGTACAATACACAATCCCTAAGCTTAATATCTGAAGCCGACCCCAGTTTATGAAAAAGATACAAAAACGTTTGTATGGAATTGTGCGCTTCACAGTTCCATCGGTGTGGAGTTTGGCTGTTGTGTGTATGCGTACTTTGGAAGCTGCACGCGAGGCTGCAAGGGAGAGAGAGAGAGCACTGTTGCTCCCGCAGTGTCAACCCTGGTGTGCTGGTGGAAGGTAGTTTTTTTTTTACTTCGCGTGTGTTTTGCTTAAAAACCCTGTACCATATTCTTGAATGTGATAAAGTGTTCGTAAACGTGATCTTTTCGCGCAATTAAAGCAAGAAGAACATATTTCATTTTTAAATAAATAGATCAAGCTTGAGCTGTAACAATTTAGGTTAAAGTAAGTAAAATTGTTTAATTTTTGTTCTTTTAGGATTATCGAGTTTTTGAATTAATTTTTTTTTATACATGTTTGTTTCCTTTTACGCAATTTTAAAAGACGCTAAAAAAATTGTCTGGAGCAACACTTCTACTTATTTTAGCTACGATCCGCCACTGTCCTTATGTATATTTACATACCCAAAACTGTAAAATTTAAATTAAAAAAAATTCTTCCAATTTATTAAAAAGATAATAATAAATTTTCCTACTTTATTCCTTTTTTCAGTTTTTTACCAACCTTTATAATTTAATACATAAATGCGAAAATCTGTAGCGGATTCTGTCTGCCCGTTTGCAACAGCATCACGCGAGTACTAACCGACCGATTGCTTTCAAATTTTTAGGATATATTCCTGTTCTTCTAGGGAAGGTTTTAAGCTATAGATCGAGGCTCTAGGTGGCTTGGGGTGAAGTTGTGAAGTTTTCCTCGTCAAAAGTCTGTGCACTTCAGTTATTATAGTTATTACTATTCTGTCTTTTATAATTTAATTCCTTTTTCAGGTATTTATAATCTCTATACTTTAATTGTTATTTATCAGTATTATTCTCACAGTCATGAGGATAACGAACACAGTTGGGGGTCCTGACTAGACGGGAAAGGCGTGCAAAGCGACCCCTAATCGGCTAGTACATACTAATTAAAATATTTTTTTTTTTTTATTTATTTAAATTCTGTATTTTTTTGTGGTTTGATGGCTTTGATGTATTATCCTTTAATTTCTCCTGCAAAATAAATTAATGTCAGATTTTTTTTTTTAGATTAATCTAATTTTGATTGATTGTATTTGGAAAACTATGTAAATCCAAATATATGTTTTTTCAAGATTAAATAAATAATATCTTTAAAATTCAATGGCAATAAAAAGAACCATATTAAAATTTAAAAATATGTACCGAATACAGAATTAGCCTCAATCTATACAAATTTAAACAAACCCTCAAGTTTTTGTCAATAATAAACATTAATCATTTATCTAACCAATGCAAAATTCAGGTTTCATTAATTCTTAACTTAAAGCACTGTAAGTCCTTCTTTAGTAAACAATATCAGACAAACTTAAACTAAAATATACATTTAATTGTTAGTTTTGGCTGTATTTTTACTTAAATTCTTTATTATTTGATTGAAAATAATAACAATAAAATATTGTTTACTTTATGTTCTTCTTCTTCTTCTCCTTCTTCTTCTTCTTTTTCCTGTTTAGCCTCCGGTAACTACCGTTTAGATAATTCTTCAGAGGATGAATGAGGATGATATGTATGAGTGTAAATGAAGTGTTAGTCTTGTACATTCTCAGTTCGACCATTCCTGAGATGTGTGGTTAATTGAAACCCAACCACCAAAGAACACCGGTATCCACGATCTAGTATTCAAATCCATGTAAATGTGTACTTTATGTTAATTTTCCTTTCCTTTTTTAAAGAATAATTCATTATTTGCTATTGAAATAATCCTTACGAAAAAAATGTTGCTTACAAAAAAACTAGAATTATTACTTTTTTTAATGCTAATAAATCAAAATAAAAATGTTTATATATATATATATATATATATATATATATATATATATATATTTATATATATATAAATCATTGTTTCTGGTGTATTTACTATACGATTTTCACAATTCTTATTAATATACTCAGAATGTATCACGATGTTCTCCCGGGTTTTTCATGATCTCTTTTGCTCCTGAAAATAATGGAAAAATTTTATATAAACATATGTCCTAAAATGCTCCACTTGCGAGTTACGGGTAATGAAAGATTTCGCTCGGATTTCAGCTACCCCGGTGAAATGAGATTATACTGAAATTTTAGAACAATTTCTTATGGTTTCTGACCTAAAAACTCAAATAAAATAGGTCCCACATCCGTAAATACAGCAGTTTTTGAGACATCTGGTGTAAAGACCAATAATTTGGGATAAAAACCCTGTTCATTATGTTTGACGTACAATAAGGTTGCTAAATGGGTATAAACATATAAAACTTTTAAGGAAAACTTGCAGAAAATTTAATTGTGAACAAAATGGTATAAGATAAGAAACGAAGAAAAGTTAGAATTTTGTTTAGAAAGAGAACGCTAGACTAGAGTGAATTATACGACCAAGTTTATAATAAATATTCAAAAATGAGCCGGCTGTTTTCAACACATTTTGTGGCACGCTTCTATACTGCTTTATAGCTCTTTCTAGCACTTCAATATTGTCCTTAAGTAGCTCAGCCACATTCATACTGCGGACTATTAATTCCTCATGAGAATGTATTTTTTTGTATAGATTATTTTGAATTCATCCCTAGAAGCAAAAATCTAAAGGTGTTAGATCAGACGACTTTGGTGACCAGGAATGTGGATCTCCACGACCGATCCATTTCTCAGGGAAATGATGTTAGTGGAAATGTCACAATAGAACTGGGCAGGCGCGTCATCGTGCTGGAATTGTACTTTGTATCTCAGCGCTAGAGGAACACCTTCAAACAGCTGCGGCAATTCTTCTTCAAGAAAATCCAAGTAGACCTCTGCATTTAAGCGAATAGGTAATATGAACGGTCCAGAGAGCTGACTGTAAAGAAGGCCATACATAAACGCTAAATCGGTGTTTGAAGAGTGTCTTCCACCGTTTCAGAGGATTTGCATCTAACCATGTAAGCTCATTGCGTAAGTTGATGACGCCATTTTGAGTGAAAATGCCTCGTGGGTAAAAAAAACATACAGTTCTCAATCTGTATTCCACCAGTTGCAGAACTCTAAGTGAAGCGGACCGTCTCCTGGGTGTAGAGGTTGAACTGGTTGTTTATGCTAAGGATAAAACTTGGTCTATTTGTGTCCTCCGATCCGCTTAGAATAACGTCGTGTACTGATGCCTGGATTGCGCTGAGATACATCGGTAATAATTTCATCAATAACAGCATCGTATTGGACAAATCACTCGTAGCTGGTACGAATAATAGGTAGTGAACCTGTTTTCTAATTGTTTTGGGATCTGGAATCCTGCGATAAGGAAACGTGTTTCATATTCTACTGCCACAGATATTACTGCCATATCAGCATATTACTCTGTTGTAAAGAAGTATTTTTAACTAAAATTCACGGAAATCCTTCGCTCACGACAGAACAATTCACAGTACCCGTTTTACTTCATGTACCTTACAAAACGATTTAAAAACTAATACAATATTGCGCATTATTGATCAGCTTCTGTTATTTTATTGCCAACACTGAAATAATAATTTTTGGAATAATTTAATGTTGTACTGTCATTAATAAAAAAAATATTATTTAACTTATTTTTATTTACTTATTTTTATTTTACAGTTGTGTAGTTTCCAGTTTTTTTTAATTTTTTCTAAAAAAAAAAATTAATAATGCCAGTATCGTATCTAGACGACTATGATATTGAACGGTAAAGTTATGGAAACCACAAAAAAACCGTTAAATAAAATAATAATTAAAAAACGAAAAACCCGAGTACAAATTGTACACATCTACATAACTAGAATAATTATGAAATACAAGAGCCAAAAATCGTTAAAAAAGTTTTTCTTACAGGCATTTTTTGCGATGGAGTTAGTTACTCCGATGTAAAATTTAATATTACTTCTACATTTTATTTTGTATTCGGGTGCCTGTTAGTCTAAAAAAAATGGTAAACCCACCAAATACACAGGCACCCACACTTTACACAGACACCCGAGTACAACATAAAATTTAGAAGTAATATTTTGTTTCACATCTAAGACTACGTTACTCTATCCTCAAAAAGAAAAACTGTAAGAAAAACTTGTTTAACGATTTTTTATTCGATTTTCATTAATCTTCTAGGTATGTGTGTAAAATTAGTAGTCAAGGTTTTTGTTTTTAATAATTATTTTATATCAAGTAACAATTTCAATTTGGTTTCAGCAAATGAGTTTATCTGTGCACGATTTTATTATTATTTTTCGAAAAATTCTTGGCAATAATAATCATAGATTCTATTTTTATTCCAAGTATTAACATTTCGTTTCGTGCTTGTGTTACAGTAACGGTGAAAGTATTTTCAATTTTTATCAAAATTTGCAGCATAGTTTATTGCTATTAAACAAAACGAAATATACTGATTAACAATTTTTTAACAAAATTTTCCGTTTCAAAATGGCACTCTATAGAGCTGTTCGAAAGAGTGCTGACTATTAGCTTTCACCCAATCTGAGTAATTGTCCAGTTGTTTACTTTGTATACATAATTGTTTATACTGTAGTAAAAAAAGTGCGGGGATTAAGTAAAGTACAGTGAGAGATCCTGGATATTTAGCAATAATATTTATCCTCCTGAAAACAATTCTCACGATATTTTTAATAGAGTAAACCTTTTTTTCAGCACCTAAACTTCACCACAATCGAAAATTTCATGTTTATTATATTTTGCCTTTTACTTTATTTATTTAATTTCGTATTAGAGATTAATTTGTTTAAATTCAGAACAAATGAATGATATAAACTCTTTACAAGAATATTAATTATTTGTCTAATTTTATTTTGTCTGTACTTTAACTCATATTTTACAATTTATTTTAGCTACGAAGGAAAATAATTTTTATCAATTATTAGGTCAGATAGTTATATTGTTTGTTTTTATTATTTTTTTCTCTTTTTCTGTTTCTATTTTTGTCGGTTGTTTTTTATTATTTATCTGGAATGACAGCATCTCGTGATTTAAATAGATGATAATGTTAATTTTTAATTAATTATAGTTGACGTGAGGAATCCATTTACTGTACAATCCAAAGAAAGCTGTCTTAAACAATCTTATAATACATTCTCCTTTATTGTTTTTTTTCGAGTACAACCTTAGATTGCAAAAGAAAATTAATGAGTTCTTAAGATTAATATATATATATATATATATATATATATATATATATATGTATGTACATTAAAATGTTATTCAAACTTATTATCAATTTTTATCCACATCCTATTAACATAAAAAATCGGAATACCATAAGCTAGAAGATATTTTATTCAGAATAAAGTCGACGGTTATCAAATATGTATTTAACAATAACACATACATTATTTACAAAAATTTTATATAGTTCTTTATCATAAAAGTATTAATAATAATATAAATATCTGGAAGGAAAAATTATCATGAAATATGGAATTATAAGTGAATAGTGAAAATTAAATGGCTTGATAAAACTAAGAAAAGAAAATAATGAAAAAAGAAAGTGAGAAGTTTTAAACTTTTTTTCATAATCTTTTAGAAAGAAGCAGGGAAATTTATTTAACCATTCACGGTTAGCTAATTTGTTAAAATGAAACAATAAGGTTTGTAAATAAAAATTCAAACTGAAAAAAGATAAAGATTAGGCTAAATGAAGCAGGTAAATTATGTTCTATATAATTATATCTTAGGTAAAACATATTATATATAGATATTCGCCGGTCTCCGTAACGAAGTGATAGCGTCTCTGTCATTCATCTGGGGTCCCGCGTTTGAATCCCGGTAAGGTGTGACATTTTTCATACGTTACAAAAATTCCATTTACATAATCCCACATACAATGTTTTCAAAGCTTCTGTGATGAATTAATTCATAAAGCCAATTATCTGAGGGTAAAATATAAGTACAGAAAATAATGGAATCGTAAATATATGATTTCAGACATGTTTCGTGTGATAAAATATATGTTAATTTAGTTTAACAAGATCTACCGTTGTTAAAGGTATGCTGCTAAATTATAATTTGATTTACGAAAAACTAATGAAAATATAAAACTGGTATAAAAAGAAACGCAAAAAATATTTTGCACATCAAAACAATACTTAAAATTATTTATAATCCTTGTATAAAAAATAATCTATCTGAAAATCTTTCACAGATGATCAAGCAAATATTAAAAACAGTCCATAAATGATTTTAATTTACAGCGCAAGCCTTTTAGAGTTTCCTTATTAGCATTTTTTTTTTATTTAATATTCTTTTTTTAGATAATACAACTCATGAAGATTCTTGTTTACTAACGCTAAAATACACGGCGGGTTTATTAGCTTTACTGCACAAATTAGCAGCCTTTTATATGTACTTATAGTACATGAAAGGCCAAGAAACATGACACCCTCTCTACACACATACAAGAATTAACGTACTTAGTAAAATAACTAGACAGAAGCCTATATTCATTAATGAAGGCTTTAATGGCATACTTCCGCAAAGTCAAGTGTGTAAAACTTTGTACAAATTAATGGTTAATTAAATAAAATAGGCGGGAGTAGATTACATCCATCTATCACGATGTTAAAGTACTTCTCAAAATTAGGTAGAAGAGGGCAAATGACTGACTAACTTCAAGGGTATGTATGCTATGAACATGACGCTCGAATAATACGGTACAAACTAATGCGCGTAACCCTTTCCAAAAATCTTTTTGTATTAAATTACTTCCAGGGATGTAAATACTGTGATGATAAATACAAGTTAACAAAATTTAAAGATTATTATTACAATTGAATTAGTTATTTTTTGGCGGTAACTGTTTAAATTCTGGATTTGAATTTTCGTGATACAGATGGAAAAATTCTTGGTATACGTTACTGCGATTCTTGTTTTTATAATTTAATTGCTGAACAATCTTCTAAGATTATCACCATCCGAATAAAATACAATAAATACCAAATAACAATTACACGTTAAGACTAAATAAGATTTTACGATGTATGATGAACTAAAAAATACAACAACCAAAAAATTAAATAACATCAGATCTAGAATACTGAATAAATGTTTGAAAGGATAAATTAACAACATGCAACTGATAATTTAAATCTTGCAACCTGATGTGAAATTTTTCCATCTCTATTTAATCATACCATGAGTTTTTTTTTTTTTTTTTTTTTGACTCTCCTCCCCTGGGCCGGTTCGACTGGTTAGTATTGCGCCACTCAGGGGAGTGCCTGTTCTACTCTAATGGGCCTTCCCACCTACCGGCTATAAGTCCGGCATGGCAGGTCGGCCCACCGGTCAGTTCTTTTGAGTTCTTTTGCCCCATCCGTATATCGCCACGTCACGACAATACCAGCATTGTCGCGACGTGGCGATTGGTACTTCTCAGATCTTGATATTAACCTAACGATAAAACCCTTAGGAGTCCCCAGTGGATCATCAGAACCGACACACCTCGGCATGTCAGCCCTCACCACTGAGGCTGTCCACCCTGCCCTATGCTAAAGTTTAAACACCTAGTCTCCTCTCATCATTGTTTTTCTGCGTAAGTATTCTTTTGATGACCAACTCAACTTTTTTCCAAGTTTCTTCACTGTTTATCATGTTATTGATTAGTCTCCCAGCTCCATCAGACGACAGGTCAATACCATCTGTCTCTTCCCTCCATTTATGACATACAGTGAAAGTATGTTCGACATCATCATCACAGTCACAGTACATACAGGCTGCAGTTTCCCTTCTACCGACTCTATGCAGATAGTAATTAAAACTACCGTGTCCTGTAAAATACTGTGACGTGTAAAAGTTTATTTCACCGTGTTTTCTATATATCCAGTTCCTTAGATTGGGGATTAGCCTTCTGGTCCTGTCTCCAGGGCCTGCTGTGCTCCATCTCTCCTGCCATCTCTCTATTAGCCTATGCTTCGCTTCATGTACTTCAACACCTTGATCTCTTTCGACTCTGAAATGAGCCATAAGGTCGATCGGAGGCACTCCTGATAAAACGCACATACCATGAGTTAAAGGGAAATAATCTTACCTCTTCATCAGATTTCCTCATAAATTTATGAAATCAGTGCCTTATATATGCGAGTAACTGTACAAAATTTCATGATTATACGTTTACCTCACTCAAGATATATTGCTGAAAGCAAAATGGATTTTTAACATGCATTCATTATTGGCATACAATTTCTAGAATACAGAATTGCGCTCTACTTATTTTTTGCCATTTTTGAACACAAGAGAACATCGAGAAATACAATAACCTTAATATTTAGAATTTTTAAATATTATAATAATTTTCCTTTAAAAATAGAGTTCTATATTAAAATAACTGTGAAAGTTAAAAAATATCAATTAAGATGGAATAATATTTTTTTCAAAATTGCAAATCGAACCAAATTTTATAATAAAACGCTTTTAAAAAATTTACTTCAAATAATAATTAGAAATTGTAACCATATCTTAAACATTTAGTTACGACTGCCTTGCAACTGAAAGATATTTGAAGTAATTGTTTTTAAAATATTTTATAATTTTGTTCAGTTTGTAGTTTTAAAAATCATACTTTTGTAATAATATTTCTGATCGTCATGGACTAAAACATAGAAAATATTAAATTATTATTTCCTGATTTATTTATTCTTTTAGTCAACAAAATATATATATATTTTTTTTTTTGATGTTGCAACATTTAAATTAAAAAAAAAGTACCAGAGGACCAACCCGTATGAGAAATTAGTGTAAAAGCTGTAGACTACAATTTAAACACACACTTTACTTTCGATTTATACTGTTTACAAATCAAAGTTGTATAATCTTAGTTATCAATCGTTTTTTTTCCCCCAGCACACCACATGTATACTACAAATACTTCCTGTTACACGTCAGAACAGTAGATGAAGCCTGATGAATCCCACAAATCCCTCGAACTAGAAAGATGAAAATATAGTGACGTTCAAAAGTAAATGGAGCTATACCACCCGAAGAATAATTTATTGTGCTGGAAATTTCAAGTACAATATAGTTTTAAAGATTACTTATTTGAGAACAAACAACTTTAATTCTTTTAATTGCAAATAACACGTATTGTAAATAAACATATATAGTCCAACCAAATTACACTTAAAAAAAAAAATTGTTACCTGCACTTTTATAAGTTGAAATGGTAAAGGGGCTTATAATAAACGTAAAATAAAATAAATGCGTGAGCGGTGGTAGTGGAGGGGTGATTTGGAGGTTAGACGGTTGGAAAAAAAATTTTCCAATACAAAAGTTGTAGGATCATTCAAAAAAACTTTTGTAGAAGTCACTTTTTAACATTGTGATTTTTTTGGTTCTATGTCTTTAATTTTATTATCCAAGAAGAGAGCCTTTTGCACATTCTATCAAAATTAGGTAAGTTTTATATCGTTTCTTTATTCTACTATTTTAACTTCTATATTTTAAAGACTTCGTCTGCGATATTAGTTTTGAGTTTTATTTCAGTTTTTGACTTTTGTTTTAATAAATTTTTATTGTATGATTAATACTAATTTTACACCTTATAAGTTTTATTATTTTGGAGCTATTTTACCCTTTTATTAATAAAATTTCCGAGCAATGATAACGCTCAGGCGTTTTTCGCCCCCAAACATGAAAAAAACTTTTTTAACATAACCTTAGAATTTCCGAGAAAAATGCGAAAAATCTTTTCTTTTTTTTCGTTTTTCATTTTTCATTTCCGCAAAAACAATTTAATTTTGACAAAACTTGGTAAAAGTATACCTTTCTGTGTCTTAAATAACCAAAAATTTTTTTGACGTCACTTTTGCCGGAAATCGCAATAATAGTATTTTTCAACCCTTTCTCCAAATAACCCCTCCACCATCCCTGCTCGCACTTTTTTTTTTACGTTTATTATAAGTCCCTTTACCATTTCCAGTTATAAAAGTCCAGGTAACAATTTTTTCCCCTCTGAGTTATTTCGATCGGTTTAATAAAGAAATGAGCAAGCTAATATAATTTTTTTCTGATTTCGTATTGATGTGTTGTATAGGTTTACCGTTTGTTATACGAGGTATAGATAAAATTCGTGTCGATATCTTGTATAAATGATGCAATGAAGATGGCCGAGGCAAACATTCATTCGTTTAATAACTAGTCACTTAACAGCACCATATTAATTAAAATTCACTATCATAAATAAGTCATTCAAACTTACAATAGCAAAATTATTGAAATTATGAAACAGCACTCCTATTGTGATCGCTACAACCAATGAAGAAAATTTTAATACATTTACATCAATCTCAAGGACAATAAGTCCTGACTTATTGTCGCTGAGATTGAGCGACTACCCACGGGATAAAACTCGTCATCTTAAATGATCTGATTTCGGAATCATAGGTTCAAATGCTAGTAAAGGTAGTTGTTTTTATTCGGATCTGAATACTAGACCATGGTTACCGGTGTTCTTTGATGACCAAATGTGTTCTTTGATGGTTCAATTAACCACAGGTCTCAGGAACGCTCGGCCCGAGTGTGTTCAAGAGTCATGTGTTCCGGTTCATTTACAGTTATACTCCAGTCGCTAATGACTTAATTGTTGATGAGACTATAAATAAAATGATATTAAAAAAAAATCATGTGATTATTATTACTTAATTTTTCATTTCTGACAGATGAAAATATTTTGATGAAATAAACAATCGGTAAATTTACACGCATGAGCGCGCGTGCATGTGCGCATATTATTTATTTAAATCTGAAGCATTATCGATCTTTAACTTGTACATACAAAAAAAGTTTTGCAAAATGGAATCTGGACTGATAATATGAAAAAAAAATCCTGCATAAAGCTTTCCTTTTCATTGTAGAAAAGACTTATTAGATTTCTGGTGAGTTTTAAAACTCATTTAATTTAATTAGTTTTCAAAAAGAAATATAACCTTTTCTTATGTTACTTGTACCTAAATTGTTGATATTAAAAAAAAATCATGTGATTATTATTACTTAATTTTTCATTTCTGACAGATGAAAATATTTTGATGAAATAAACAATCGGTAAATTTACACGCATGAGCGCGCGTGCATGTGCGCATATTATTTATTTAAATCTGAAGCATTATCGATCTTTAACTTGTACATACAAAAAAAGTTTTGCAAAATGGAATCTGGACTGATAATATGAAAAAAAAATCCTGCATAAAGCTTTCCTTTTCATTGTAGAAAAGACTTATTAGATTTCTGGTGAGTTTTAAAACTCATTTAATTTAATTAGTTTTCAAAAAGAAATATAACCTTTTCTTATGTTACTTGTACCTAAATTGTTGATTTATACAATCTTACTACGTAGTAGGCGGTCGCCATTTTGGTATATTATAAATTTATTAATAATTTTATTTACCTACATTACTGTAAAATCTTTATCAAATTGTTCTTTTAAGATTCGTTTATGCAGTAAAATATTACCAAAAAAAGATGAAAGAAATTTCGAGTAGGATTTTCAGTAAAAGAAACTATTACACGTAAAAACTATTTTAAACTAGCAGACCTGATAATGCTTCGTTACTGCTAGATTTGAGTAATATAATTACCCAATAATTATATAATAATAATAATAATAATACAAAAAAAAATTACCAAATAATTATATAATAATAATAATAAATACAAAAAAAAAAAAAAAATGACCAAATAATTATAGAGATTAAATGAACACAATTGAAATTTTTGATAAAACATTAACAAAATGAACATTACGGAACATTTCTCCCATTTCCCCTTTCTCTCATTTTCCCATTTTCCTTTTTCCCTTTCCCCATTTTCATTTTTACCATATTCCCTTTCCCTTTTCTCCATCTTCTCTTTCCGTTTCTCCAATTTCCCACTTTCCTCATTTCCCCTTTTACTTTCCTTTCCCATTTCTCTTTACCTTCCTTCTCTCCTTTCTTCTTCCCATTTCCTATTCTCCGTTTTCCCTTTTTTTACTTTTTCCATTTTTCCTTTTTACCTCTGTTCCCTTTTAACTTTTTCGATTTTCCTTTTTCCGATTTTCCCTTTCTCCCTTTTCCCCGCGCGTAAATCGGTCCAGTAGTTTTTTTTTCTATAGCAGATACACATATCGGAAACATTGAAATGGAATCGTAAAATCTTTAGTTTATCGTGTTTTGCTTTTACGTCCAAAAGATAGCGCTGTTTTTCAGAAAAAGCATGTTTTTACCTGTCACAGGTGTTAGGTGTAACAACTAGGTATATAAATAGTAGGAATGCAACGTTGTGTCAAAATTTCAAAGCAATCGGTTAAGAACTTTCAGAGATTTAAGATTTTGAAGAAACGAACATTTAGATTTTTATTTATATAGACTAGTTAATTTAAACTTTTAATGTAAAGTTATTCATTTTTGCTATTTATGAGTATAACGAAAAATAAAAATTAAATATTTATTCAATTTTCATTATTAATAATCATAAAATTTTTAATTGCATTGTTTTTCTCTAACTATCATAATTTTTAAAGTTATTATTTAAAACGAAAATGGTGAAGTTTTAAACTTTGAATACAAAATTAAACTGTAATTCTTTTTTAATATTACTAGCAAATTTCTTCTTGAAAAAATTCAAAATACTGAAAAACAACAATGATACTTCATAGAAATATGCTTAACTCCTATTTAGTATTGCAACTTAACGTAGTATTGAAAGTCTTCACCGATTATAGTTTTACGAGTATATCCTGTTTATCAATATAATAAAACCTTTTAAAAAGATGTATAGAATCGATGCAAGATAATTTGACAGAAATTGAAATTATTATATATATATATATTTTTTAGTAAAACAATCTTTTATGGCAGACACTGACAAAAAAAGTTACTTATGAGAGGGCTTCGTATCGGTAAACCCGTTAAGTGAAGAAGTAGCAGATGTTACTAACGTTTCTATCGTATAAATATTTATTGCCTAACTTGAAAATAAATTGATATTAATAATTTATTAAATAAATTATGATTCATTGCATCGATTCATAACTGTACATTAATTAAAATTTCTCCATTGAATAAATTCATTAATTTTTTAATGCTTCTTTTAATTATTTACGTTGTTTTTTGCGCTATTTATTACAACAGTACAGTTGTCAAATCATGAGAAAAATGTAAAAATAAAAAATATCATTGAACTTAATGTCTATTTGTAATACTTCTGTAAGAAATCAAAAGATTGCTGCAAATTAGACCGATATTATTTACAAAAGTAACTATAATTATATATATAGATGCTGAATTAATTCGCTATAAAACTTTTGTTGACAGATGTCATGTCTTCTTTCTTTTTCCTGTTTAGCCTCCGGTAATTACCGTTCAGATAATACTTCAGAGGATGAATGAGGATGATTTGTATGAGTATAGTCTTGTACAGTCTCAGTTCGACCATTCCTGAGATGTGTGGTTAATTGAAACCCAACCACCAAAGTACACCGGTATCCACGATCTAGTATTCAAATCCGTATAAAAATAACTGGCTTTACTAGGACTTGAATGCTGTAATTCTTGACTTCCAAATCAGCGGATTTCGGAAGACCCGTTCACCACTAGACAACCCGGTGGGTTGGTTCTCATCAACTACAGTACAATAAATTCCGACCGAATAAAATTTTCTATTTTATAACTGAATATTTCTAAAAAATCGGTAATCGCCAAGCTTAAACTAATAATACTCATAATAATTTATCCAATGGTCCTGAACGTCGCTTCATTTTATCCATATCATAAAACCATATCTATAAACCTATGTCCGATATTGTTTATAAGGCTTTTTAATTAGTGTCGTTTACTTAAGACAAATATTCTTCACTATCCGAAGAATAAAGCAATTTAAAATAATTTTTCTTGATCGGACATCTTTGTATTTATGTTTACACAAATTTGAGTCAATTGGTAGGCTACAATTTATAAAAACTCTATAAAACAGTACATTTTGGAAGTCGCTGTATGCTTCAGAATTATGTGGTGTATTCTGTTCTTTTGGGCGTTAGGTTGTTACCCTGTGGTTTCGATGTGCGTTGCTCAGTAATAAATCAAGACGTCAGTTTTTGAGTAGTGATTGAACGACCTTCGATTCGTTTCTTTATCGGAATTAATAGTTCCGAAAACGTAATAATTCTTTCGTTAGAGGAACGTTAGTTTCTTTCTCGTTGAAAACGTCGTTCGTCAAGGTGACAAGTACACTGATTTGGTAAAGTACAAGTTTTCTGAAAAGTTTCCAAATACTCCTGTTCCTCACCGCAATGTAGTCCAAACTCTTATCGAAAACTTTTGGAAAATATGGTCTTTTGAAGACTATGATTGAAGTGGAAGACCACCTAAACTAAACAAACAGAAGCTTCTTGATATTTGTGTCCGAAAGTCCATCAAAGTCAATGCCTAAGTTAGCATAGTAGCAAGATATCGGATTTTGTATTGCACATAAAGTTGTAAGAAAAGAACTGAAACTGAAGCATGGTTTCATCTTGGATAGTGAATTATATGAACAATCCTTACACAAAGCGAATATTGGAGTCGGTGTGAATAGAACGTGTATTGCGGGTCCAATCTTTTTTGAAGATACGGTAAATAGTGAAAGTTATTGTGCTGTTTTAACAAACTTCATTAGTCAGTTAACAGAAGTGGAAATCAATCACGGTTGGTTCCAAAAAGATAGTGCCACAGCGCACACAGTTAACAGTTCAGTGACTACAGTGATTAGTTTACCAATGACGAAATGTCATTGGTAAACTAATCATTTCGAGAGGTAAACTAATCACTTCTGCACGATTGCCCGATCTGACTCCCCTAGGTTGCTTTCTATGGAAAGCAGTGAAACAAGCAGAGTGTGGACACCAGACCATGCACGATTGACAAAAACCGCAATAACGTCATACATGCAAAACATTCCAGTACATCAGCTGGTTAAAGTATTAGAAAACAAATTGAGATGTGTTCAGTGTTGTATTGATATTGGAGATCATTTTCAACATTTATAAACTATTTCAGTTATTGTAATATCCGTTTTTATAAAATAATGAAATAAAAGTACAAAGTAATAATTAAGAAAGTTTTGTCATTACATTTTCATAATTGCAAAGCACAGCAATTTTCCAAACGTACTGTATATCCGATACAAATTCATTTTTTTTGTGTAACAGAAAATCGAAGAGTTTATCATAGATTTCATTAATATATATATTAAGCAAATTAATCGCCCACACTCACTCATACATAAACACAAATAACAACGCGCGCGCGCGCGCGCACACACACACAGATATTTCGTTTAATTTACTTTAAAATTACTTACTATAATATATTTCATGTAGCATTTAACTAATATTCATAGTCGTGAAATACAAATTACATCTTTATCTAACATAGGATTTTCTAAAAAAATAGCTTTGTTTTAAAAAAACGCAGGAACGCCATCGAAAAAACAGGACGTATGAAAAAAAGAATGTAGAATATCCTTTCATTTTGGAAAACAAATTTTTTGGGCTATTTTATATTGGAGACAGAATAGGATAACTATGAAAATTTTCATTTTTACGGACTCAAAAGCTGTACAATGTATACTAAACAAATATATTTATCTATTTAGAAATTGACAGATGAATTTTAATCATCAGATATACTCTGAAATTGCTGCTGCAGGTGATATGAAACATTAATCAACATGAATTTGAAATTGATTTTCTTTTGTTTTAAAACTTTTTTCATGTAAATATTTTAGTAAAAATAATTTCTGTTCATTTAAGTTATTCTAACGTAAGAAAATAAAAAAAAAAAAAAAACATTGAAAATAAATTGACCTAATATTACATTCGCTTATGTTAAATGATAAAACTCTCTACCACTAAATATTTAAATACTCCGTAAACATGAAAAGAATTTTAACGTAACAAATGTTTAAATATTGATTAAATTCGTTCTCAACTCCTTTGAGACGCAAATTTTCTGTTATGCAAATGATAATTAGCTTATTAGAAATATGTAAAACTATGTAAAGATATAAAAAATAACTGTAATATATAAAATTGCGTTTTGCAATAAATATTATCTAATTGTTTAACATCTTAATGATAAAGAAATTAAAAAAATTGCAGTTTATATATTCCTTAAATAAATTGGAGAATTAAGTAAAATCGATCTGGGTTGCAACTAGTATTCAATACTTATGAAAACCAATTAAAGTTTAAGTTAAATTTTCTAGTCTCAAATGAGGTTTTAACCATTCCCAGTTTTTCCATCTGATAGTTTTCAGAAGAAGATAAATTATTGTAACTTAATTCTTTAAATACTTCTTTCCATTTATAATGACTAAGTTTAATTTAAAATTAAAAAAAAGGTATAAAAAAGTTTTAACCATTTTATAAGTACTAAGTTAATGGAACTTAAAAACCACGGAATATTAAAGAAATAATAAATCAGACGTACTTTAGTATTTTATAAACGAAATTCATTGTTTTTAATACTGAAATTTTGTAAAAATTAAGTGTAGAAAAAAATCTGATGTGAACACTACATGACTTCCTTGTACGTCTATTAAATTACATATACACATTTTTTGCTGCAAGTGAGATACGATACCCCAATTCTTTAATAAATGTGGACAGTTACACAATTGCTAAAATATTAGTTTTTATTAACATTAAATATTTAAAAAATTATATTAATTCAACAATCTTACCTGAAATATTAGGTTCGGCGGATTACTCTTTAAATAAATTGTTTATCAAATGATCTTATAATTAAAACTGATTATTCTACACCGTAAGATCAAAATTAATATTTGTAACCAGTACACAGAAGTTCACTAAAAGGAATAGTTTAATTATTATTAACTTTTATTTATACGACAAACCAGAAATCTAGTGCATGTTACGTAGAAGTGAAAATAAATTTTCAGTAATCACTTTAAACTGAATACAATTCAAATGTTTATTTTTTTATTTTTTTTTTCAAATAATTAAATAAAATGATTTAAAAAAAAAATAAATTACAGTTTTTATAAGAATTTGCTAACAAAATTCAAAAATAATACGATCTAAATTATAATTTTCAATTAATATTAAATAATCAAATGTTTCACCAAATATATTACATATACACATATGTAATGACTGTTAAATTACATTTACACATTTTTAAAAGTACAGAAAAAATTTATTTTACTAAAAGTTTTTTCGTTTGTTTTTATTAGTGTTGAATTATTATTTATTGTAATTTTTTTTACAACAAATTTTTTATCACGGGTTAATAATTATTAAATCAATAAAAAATTAAAAAAAAGAAAAGTTAAAAAAAAACAAAAGTAGATGAAGTCTGCTTCGAACCGATATTCCTTCCCTTTAAGATCCAAATATTTCATTAATTAACATTTTAATTTTAATTTCGATTGCAACCAAAAAGTTAACCAAAAAGTTGCTCATCTACATGATAGAACAGTGCTAAATCCAAAATTTCAACATCCTAAAACTAATCGTTTTTGAGTTATTCGAGATACATACGCACATACGTACGTAAAGATGTCACGACGAAACTCGTTAAAATGGAGTCAGGGATGGTAAGAATTGATATTTCCGTTGAAATATGAAAACCGAAATGTTTCGCGATCATAATACTTCCTTTATTTACTTCTTACAAGGAATTAAAAAGCAAAAAAAAAATTATAAGTTGTTTAATCTGTATGAATACTAATTCCAGCGAATTTATTTCAAAATTCAAAAAGAAATATGATATGTTATTTAAGGTTGTACACGATTTAAAATAAGAAAGAGAGGTCATAAATACCTTGTAATATTGGTAGAATAGAAAAATGTTACTAAAATTCATAAACTTTTGCGAATAAGTTCGTAATGTAATTAAACATTTAAATATAAAGAACATTCTGCTGTAATAAAATCAAATAATGGCTAAAATTAACATACTTTTCAGCCACGTCTGCACAAAATAACTTAATTCTATTGAAAGTACAAGGTGATAGCAAGTTTGAAGAAGTTATCTACAAAATGACGTAGAATTCCAACTTTGCGTATTCATTTAAAAGGGACATTAGGAAACGAACTCGTCCTACGTTCATATTATAATCAACGGTTACCAAATTACCTAACTCATCCTAATCGGTAAGGATCTTATCTCTCTGATTACTACATACAGCATAATTGTTATGGGAGGATGTGAGTATTTAAAGTTAACATAGGATTTTATAATGACAAAAAATTATTCAAAAAAATTTATTTTGTTTATCGAGACGTAAAATTATATAACTATAACAAAGATATCGTTTTTTTTTTTGTTTTTTTTTGCGTTCGTTAATATTGATTTTCTCTTTCTTCAGAACGAACAGAAGTCGTTATTTATCCGCGGTGATGGAAGCCAGTTGGTTACTTAAATGAATGTTAAAATAATTTCCTTCTCCAAATGAAACATCTTGTTTTTAAAATTAAAAATTTATGGTAAAGTTTTATTTTATCATTTATTATTCCATTTGCATGAAATCTAAATACCACATCGTATTTCTAAATACCACCTTAATTGTTTTTTTAATATTTAAATAATAATGTTGAATTGTCTTTTTTACCAGTATAATTTTAAAATTTGCGATTCGTTCGGATTAACGAGAAATTTATTTTGTAGTCATATGAGAAAAATTATAAAAATTTTCATTAGAATAGCAAACTGTACATATATTTTTTTAAAGAACATTTCTTTAATAAAAAATAATCAAAACAAGGTTATTTGTCTCTAACGAAAACATGTAAGATGAGGAACAACAAACATTATTCATTCATTATTATTCATTTAACATTATTTCCATAATTCATAATTGATTGAGAAATTTTAATAAATAATACATTGAAAATATTTAAATATCTTCTAAATTTATTACAAAATTAAATCTTCTAACATTAAGTACAAGTAATTTATTTAGGTCCTCAAAATACCAGCACTAGAGACAAGAAAAAAGAATAAAAATTGTCTCACAAGAAAACTAGACAAGAAGGAAAATAAGTACACACTTCATTTCACACTTCTCGTCCAATTACGGAGATAAGAAAGTAAATTTATTTCAGTAGTTTAGACTAAAAGTCACTGAAATGTTATCGACCATCAATACAAATAAGTATACCAGCTTATAAATGGATGTTGTACAATCAGAATGCATATATTTTGTCTACATACACCTGCTAATATTAAATGATCAATTTAATAAAATTAATGTTGATATTTATTTTACAGTACATAAAACATCAACGTGAATAATATTATCAGCAAATAATACAGGAAAAACATATATTTTCATATACTTTCGTATCAATTCATGATTAATTTAGTTTATGTAATATATCAGAGTGGCTTGAAATGTTAGCAATATTTTACTTTTGTATATCAAAGAAGCTATGCTTATATGGTATATATATATATATATATATAAACGCGCGTATACCTTGATGATTTATGATAGAAGGAAGACGCTAGCCCCAGCATCTAATAGCAGACTGTTGCATTCTGACCTGACTTACTATGTATATATTTGCTTTATGACTTGGACTAGCTGTAATATCGCCTTAATTCTTGATTAATCTCTGTACTAAAGAGCTGCGCTCCTGCTAAGGTATTCTGATAATTTCAAATTTAATTTCGCTGTAAGCATATTATATTATCCTCGTCTGACAATAAAAATTATACCATATGAGTTATTTTTTGTGTAATAATAATATTATTAAATTGTTCGACAATTTATTACAAAACAAAAATTTAATAATTACTTATTCGTATGTAAAGAAAATACTTATTTTTTTAAATAAGAATTTATATTTTGAATTAAATATCTGATTTTTATGATAATGAATGCAAATGTATAATAGTACAGAATTTATATTTCGAAAAAAATAAAACGTGTGTTTACAGTTTTTAAATTTGAATGTCCTTGTAATTACTATGCTTCGGAAAAAGATTCAGCAAACAATAACGATAACACGAGTCGTAGAAATAACATACTGATGAACACTTACAAAAGAAAAAATAAACCAAAAAAGAAAAAAATTAAAAATGAAAGTGAAAACAGTAATGGAGAGGAAGGAAATGAATAACGTACTACACTCCGCTGCTGTACACTATAGAGTTACTAACATCCAGAACGTGCAGCCACTTGGCTACAGGATTTAGATTACTTGAGGCCAGAGTAGCCATGTGATCGGCAAAAGAAGCGAAAGTCACTCCAAATCTAAACTAGAAGTTCGGCAGTGAAGATACAGAATAAGATAGGACCCAGAACTGAGTTTGCAGAACCCCCATCTTTAGTGTCGAATAACGGAGATAATAATTCTTGATTATATTTTAAGTGGGAGAAATGCCCGTCCAAGCAGCTACGAAGAATAAAATAATAAATTTGAGGAAGTTTCTTTTTCAAATTCTTTATTCTATTTAACATATTTTTTACACATTCTAATTATTTAGCTTATTAAAATATATTTTTCACGTTATATTAATATTCTATTTTATTTCAAGATTGATTTATTCTTCAAAACAGATTCAATTATATTTATATACATTTCAGCAATTGGTCTTGTCCATTCTCACTTAATAATAATAAGTTAAAGAGTACTATTTATATTACCACAAAGAATAAATTAATTTATTAGTATGTAAGAAGAGGATTAAATTCAGTCAAAAGTAATTATACTTATTTAAACTTAAACCTTTTTTGACGTAATTTCTTGAATTGTGAGGAATTTATTTTTTCATATTAAAAAATGTTATTTGTTATTCATATTAAAAAAAATTAAATAATACTTATTGCATCAGATTTTTTTTTTTTACTTCAACTAAATTTATTACTTTTTAAATAAATTATTAATATTATAATTTTGATATTCGATTCCACACCTAAATTTAAAAAAAAATGTTTCTAATTTATTAAAAAAAAAATGCTTGGATTAAATATTCTTTCTATTAGATACTTCTAACACTCTCACTTTGCAGATTCTGATTTCCATTTTATAACTTTATTCTTCTATTAGCATGTTTACTTGCTTTACTTTCCATATCATTACATTATTTTTGTTTTACTACCTCTAATCTTTATTCAACCATTTTCTTTAGCGTTACATTGTAGATTATAGCGTAGACATAATGTAGTGCGAGTCAAAGCAGTATTCAGTAACAACCACAACATAAATTATTGTATTAATTTGTGACGAGAGATGTTAATTTAAAACTTTTACATGAATTTAATATTTAATTAAATAGGCAAACTAAAAGACAAACAATTTTATAAAATTAAGCTATACAAATACGAGTATACAAGTAAGTTACATTCATTTCATGTAGAAAACATATTACTCTAAGTCATTATATTACTTTATAAAATTACTTAATATAAATTTTAAGATAAGTTGAAGTTACATGCGATTCTGTTGTTTCATTTAGTTACAAATCACGTACATATGTATCACGGTTAATAAGTATTGTATTCATATGTATGAGAGAAAGAGAAATACTTTCTCTACTTCCAAAAAGGGAACTCTTTCACTGTCATTTTGTTTAAACAAGAACTTAGAAGATTTCTCTAACAAAATTTTGCATTTCCGGAAAAGTTAAAATAATGCAGAGGAGTAATTTGCCAGCTGGAGCGAAAATAATTTAATTTTAAGTTGCAAGTATCTCGGAACATAGAGAAAGAACCATCTCTTCTTTAGTTCCACTGAAGCTGCAAGTGAAATCTACTTGAAACTAATGCAAATAAATCTTTTGCTGTTTAAATCTCTCTGACTAAAATACTGAAATTTTAACTTTATTGAAATATCATTACTGTTCTTCTTGCAGTCTTTTCTTCTTTGTTTAAGTTTGCAATTTTCATTAATTACTAATTTCTAAAAAATAAAATTCAAAATAGAAACAAAAATAGAATTCAATAAACACACGAGTTAAATCTTTTTAAAGAATTACAAAAGGAAATAACTTTTTTTTTAAATCAGTAGAAGTAAGGATGTCTCTAATTTACGTAAGATAACAATAAATTAATCCAATTATGTTAAATTCATATGTAATTTAAAATCATCCAAATTTGGAAAGATTACTATGTTTTATTTTAAAATAGCTGTAAATTATTTCTTTATGCATAAATAAAATTGTATCGAAAATATCCATTTCATGAAATATGTCATTTAAAACCCGAAGCCAGCAAAAGAAATACAAAACCATTTAAACATTGATATATAAGCTATTTTCTGATCTTGTGACATTTCTATATTGTGCTTTGAAGTCTAGAAGAGAGATCACTATTAAAGTTTGATATCACTGTCAATTCAATAGTTTAAAAACATACGGCACCCGCTACCAGATGAGTTTATGTTAATTCTTCAGAGAATTTACAGTTAGCTTTCCATACTGTATTACGTAGTGGTCCAGTTCAACATAACCTCTAAGAGTAACATACTAAATAAAATTCTTTTATACATTCTCGACAATTTCACCAATCCTGATGTACTTTAAAGGATTGAACACTGCTCATGTATCGGTTTTACATTTTATTTATACAAGATGATTATAAAGTATGGATTCTGAAATTAACACCTATTAGACTAATATTTCTCCTGGAGTTAGAATAAAATTCTAACTCGAATAAAATTTACAATCTGTTACAAAATTACAGAATTCATAAATAAATATGATCACATAGATCACATCCACAGAGGCTTCCGTAGAAGCTCCTTGATGAACCATCCAAATGACCATCCGTGATCGTGTGACGAGGAGGATAGCAGATTGCCAACATTCTGTGAGGTCCAAGTCTAGGATTTCAACCGTGGTCACCTAAATGTGATCTGACCCGTATTCTGGTAGCTGGTGATGCTTTATTACATCTATGATAAGTACTGCAATAACTCCATGCGCTCTATCATCAGGATGATTAGTCGTATAGACTGTATACCCATGAAGACGAAAATAACTATGATTCATGAAGAGCGTCTCGAAGAGAAGAACATCTTATGATTCAGCCATCATTAAAACCTCGACCAGCGAGACCATTGATATTCCAAGTAGCGACACTTAGAAATCTAGACATCAACCAATTTTACTGTTTACTTTAAAGCAAGAATATAGGCTTACCTAGTTGCTGCACTATAATCTCCATATTGTTAGTTAATTTTTGTAGCTTGTCTTCGTTGTCACCACGGATCCACGGATGTTGCGCTGAACAGTCGCGACATAAGATCGAGGACTAGTGTTGGGATGTGCGGTTGGATCTCTAGTATCTTCTTATCTAATGATGGGAAATTTGCATTACCTAAGTCGAACGAAGTGCTCCGTTTTTTCGAATCTCGAGTGGAGTAGAATTCTTCATAGAGGATTGTACTATTGTACTCTTTGCCTCTGTATCCTGTCCAGGATTTCCTTATTTAGCTTATAAACCCTGCACCCTGCAGGTGTTGCAGTGGTAGTGCGGGGAATGCTCTGTAATTAGCGCACCACACACATAGCCGGAGTATTTCAATTTTAAGTTTTATGGCCGTCGCACATTTAATACAACGGTAAGGCCGCGTGCAATTTCAGTATAATTTTGTGACTGTTGTTACTAATTGTTCTTACCATATTGTTGGCATCACATGTACTTCCTCAATCCAGAAAGTTTTCTGGGCGTCTCAAACGTAACCCCACAGTCCGCGATGTATTTCAAATTAAACACCTCCTCATGTTATCTTTAGATTTTAGGATAATGAAAAACGTCGACAACGGCCCTTTGTGATCTCATGACGGGCATTGATTATACTTCGGACTACGTGTCCGTGCGCCTCAATTGTTTCCTTGATATCTTTCGGAGCCGAGAAGTGAAAGTTCCTCAGAACAACGTGAAATACCCTCTCGACTTTCCTCGCGAACGTACGACCAGTCAAATTATGTTCATGGACCAAACAAATTATTCTGTTGAACACGTTAACATCTTTCGAGATCACACGTAGTTGCTTTGGGCTAATTACCTTTATACTATAGTCACATTTACTAGCCATCGTTTCCAGCAACTTAGTCGCATGATATCGGTAATCCCGTACAGAACTATCGGCAGGGGTTTAATGGCGTTCTTTCGAGATTCCTCAGTATTATGATCCGCCATCGGAAAGTGCTAGTAACAATTTGATAGAAGTGATTCAGCAGCGACAGCAAAGGGAATTTTCACGACTCTTTAGGAGGTACGAAAGACTGGCAGATTCTGCTATGGTACAGAAGTTGACTGTAAATTTGTGATGTCAGTATCCATCTCGCTATTTGAATCTTACAAGGAACATCGGTTCGAATCAAACTTCATCTCTTTTTACTATTTTTATTTTTTTAATTTAAATAAATTGACCTGTTAATTATTAATCTCTAATTGTAAAAAAAAAATTGTACGATAAATAATAATTCAATAATAACAATAAAAAAAGATGAAAAAATATCAGAAGTTATTAATGAAATAAAATTTCATGTACTTTTCATTAAAAAAAAAAAATTGTACATGTAAATTAATAGGCGTACAAGGAAATCTTATCGCGGCTTCATCAGAATTTTTTTTATTAGAACGAATATTGAAAAAAAGTCATAAGTTTTACTGATATTCAAATTTTTAAGTAAAATATTTGTCCGTTAATGTGTAAACTAACTTGACCATTCAAACAAATATTTAATACTCGTACTTTATAGTTAAGAATTAAGACTGATTAATGATAATCAATAGATTATGTTTTTATAATACTTTTCGGTCGTTTCATATGGAAATAGAGTAGTATTTTATGGCAGGTTAAAAAGTATTCAAAACACAAAAGCAAAGGGAAGAAACATCTCTTTTCTATGGTTTTCTTTAATTTTCTGAAGAAAAATTTTAAATAACTAAATAAAATAAGTTAAAGTAATTGTAGAGTAAAATAAGACTCTTGAGTTTCTTAAATAAAACCTCATTATAAAAATAAAACCCTACATAGCAACATTTTTCTCTAGTTTTTAAACTTGGAAGAGGCGGATTTCACTGTATTTTTCAGAGTTGAATTTTAAAATCCGTTTGGAGATTGATCACTTCACGATTTCTCTATCGGTATTGGCTGCACTCATACCAAGAAGTCATTCACAATTAACTTTTTACCACAACACTACCAATCAACACAAAGATTACTCAGATTCTTTTGTACACACCCACCGGGTCGGTCTAGTGGTGAACTCGTGATTACAAATCAGCTGAATTCAAAGTCAAATCCTGGTAAAGGCAGTAGTTACATTTATACGGATTTGAATACTAGGTCGTGGATTTCGGTGTTCTTTGGTGGTTGAGTTTTAATTAACCACACATCTCACAAATGGTGGAGACTGTACACGACTACACTTCGTTTACATTCATACATATCATCCTCATTTATCCTCCGAAGTAATACCTTACGGTGATTCCGGAGGCTACACAGTGAAAAAGAGAGGGAGGGGTTCTTTTGTATACAATTCGTCAGGAAACTGTTTCTCCCTCTTGAAGCAGGTGCTTCTTTTCCCACGTAAGCTTGAAAATGACTCATCTCGTTCAAAAGTAAATACTCTTTCCTAATTTTCCGGTAAGAATTATGAAAATACAAATAGATTTACGACAGGAAGAAAATTATGTAGAATATATTATCAAGCAAACAAACCTAAACGATTTACTACAATTTAAGTGAAAACGTTGAAATTGACAATCAAATACTAATTAAAAAATAAAAATAAAAACTGTTACTTTTATATCGCGTCCAGCAACTTAGAATCCCTTCACAACTATTTTATTAAAATATTGAGGATAGAAATATATTCATATCATATTTTCTAGATACTTAAATATTTAGTTTCACTGTATAAGAAATTTTAAGTCCAAAAAATAAAAAATATAACATCCGTTTCCACTTACCAAATTAGAAAGAAATTAATAACTTTTACATGATTACAATCTTTTATTTCATGAAAATATCTCACCAGTAGCTAATTTATTATCTTTTCGAAATATTTAATTATAACAATTATATTTACCATTTCCAAGCTATTAAATAATATGGTGTACATTGTATAAAAGATTGAGCTAATGATCATTATAACATTCGAAACAATGATACTGCAATTATGATCGTACGATAATATCAAATATCAATTGATCATTTGTAGCTTAATCGCGCTTCCCTCCAACAACTAAGGTAAGTTAAATTATCTCTGATTGGCTGTCCCTACCTTCATTAGTGGTCACTCATACAGACAGGCTTGTTTACGCTTAATTACTGGTTTCCATATATTTTTCAACAATCAGTATCACTGTAAACTCACTTTTGATTGGCTTAAATTAATTAATTAACCAGTCATAAAAGAGTTACGAAATTGTATTAAATCTATTAAATTATCACAATAATTTTTTACAGTTATTAATTCAACGCTTTTAATTTGGATGTAATTATTAAATAATAATTATTATCATCTGGATGCAAAAATTAAATTGTAAGAGTATTCTGCTAGAATAAACATCAGGTAGATTTATTTAGGATATTACACAGAAATATTATTCACTAATATTTACCCGTTCTTCTCTATAGCTTTTTTAATATGAATTAAAATTGTATTATAAAAGAATTAAATTTATTACGAAACATTTTTTGTGTGACCTTAGAAACACTAAATAAATTATCCAACCGTTCTTCTTTCTATAGGACGATGACTATAATATAGGAGGACAGACCTTTTAAGAAAAATTAAAAAAAAAAAATATTTTATCAAGTACTTAGGACCTGAAGGACAAGTTTCAGTTTGATTGATATTGCTGGTGTTTCGGGAGAAATTTTAATTTCAGTTTCAGATGATAGTAGAATAAAAAATGCGACTGATGGAGGTGGGGTAATTATATTTATATTCCATGAATTGATGGCATATTCTTGGCAGGCGATTCACTCTTATCAAAATAAATAAAAGATTTATATGAATATTTATAATATAAAATTGCTACGTTTAACGTTTTTTTCTACTTTTCTATATTTTTTAAATAGAAATTCATTTTTCAAAGACGGATTGCATTATAGTGTTAAAATTCAGTAGATAAGTCTAATAAGAAATTTCTACGAAATGAAGAATGTTGGGTTTCTAAAATTATGGCAATTTTAATTTTTGGATTATAAATTTGTGCACAATCAGCAGAAGAACCATACATATTGCAGGACAAATTTTAAGTGGAATAATGAAGAACGCTGGTCTAACAACTTCAGAAATAGTTTTAAATAGAAAGTAATTTTTCCGTAATTCGTCAAAGCTTTTATACGGATAAGATTTTTTTTTCTGCAACGGAACGGTTACAAACACATTGAATTTCTATTAAAATAAAACAATATTAACTTTACTGGTTTGGATAAAAAAGAAAACAAAAAACAAATACGGACTGTTTATTTATTAGACCTGTATCAAACCGTATGTATTCGTTATTCAGTAACTGGTATTCTTTGATGTTTGTTACCGAATCGTAAAACGAGTCGTTACTAGTTACATGCAGTTAATATCGCATCGTTACTCTGTCAAAACAATAACTGAACGAACATATAACATGATTACGTATCAGCAGTACGCGTTTAGGCCCACCCACCACTGACTGACTCATTTTCCATACGTTATATATGTTATATACAACATTGGGCATTAAATAATAAATAAGTACTTAGTTTGCATTTCATTATCTTAATGACCACTTCATAGCGCTGCGCCGCTCGGGTTCAGTGTTTACATTTACGATGTCTAATTCGTAAGTCTGTATTTCTTAACAATTTTTTTTTTAATGTACCGTAGTTGTAGCTTTACATAGATGTTATTTATCACATTACATGATTCATTCTTTTATTTGTTTGATCTCTTCCGTCGTCTACCGTTTCATTTCTATTTAGTTTTATTTGATTAAATTTTATTTTCGTCACTTTCATTCTGTCATCATGGAAAAGAAAAGGAGTAAACTCTGAAACGTTTTTAGTGAAGAATCGGAAAATAAGACGAAGTGTGATTTCTGCCTCTCTTCATATTCTGTAAAAGGTGGTTCAACAACAAATTAAAAAAAACACTTATTAAAAAAACATCCTTCTACTTATCACAGCATATTCCAATCAGAAATAATAAAAATTACAACACTAACATCTACATCTTCAATGTCAACTCCTCCTCAGTCTAATAACAATTTCAACGGTGATCAAGGACAACAAGACGGAACCGAAGAAAGCGATACTGATAGCTGAAACAACCGCTCTTCTCAATCTGATTCTGATACTTGCGTAGTTAGAAAACAAACTTATTGTCATTTGTTAGGAAACCAATAAGTGTTTACTGAGAGCAAAAAATGAATGATGTGATTTTGTAAATGATAATTAAAGATCTGCATCTGTTTTCTGTAGTTGAAGACGCCGGTTTTAACGAGTTATTAAAATATCTAGAACCGAATTAAAGAATGCCTTCACGATTATTTTTTTTAAGCAACACTGTTTAAAAGTGCACAATATGTAGTGGCCGCAGAAAAATTGAAGAAAGCCTTGAAAATTGCATCCTTTATACCATTAACAACTGATGGGTGGATGTCTGTCTCGTGCTTCAACTTCTTACCAAGCAGTGACTAGATTCAAAAGGCAAGGTTTAGTTATGTGTCTTCATATGAACATGCCAAAGACTCTAATAAAGCTGATTTAGAAAAAAATTCACCGACACGAATGATGCTGGAAGACCAGAGAGAATCATTCAGATGCAATAGATGAAGATTCCATTTTAATGGACTTCGATATGAAGACAATGAAAAATTCCTCTTTGTCAACAATTGCCGCCGGTATCATATCGATAGGTATATTGATGAAAGGCTACTCAATAGGAAAGAATATCCACTTGGTTGGTGGCGTGCACGAGCAATTTTATACCCGGAACTCACTAATTTAGCAAAAACATATTTGTCTGTTATGGCTACATCAGTGCCAACGGAAAGAGTTTTCTCCAAATCAAGACAAATATTATTCGAAAGACGTGCATCATTAAAACCAGAGAATGGAGAAAATGTTATTTTTAAACGACAACGGAAGATTACTTGATTCAGGTATAAATATCATATTTAAATTGAAAATCAAAAACCCTAATTAAAACAAACTAATTAAAAAAACCTCAGTAAGATAAATAAATAGAAGTTATATGTTTTATTAACTGAAATTTTATTTTTGTATTGTGATCGTGATGAATCAGTTAAGTTGGGCGTAGTTGTAAGTTATTCAAGTGTAATCACATTATTATTGTAATATTTGTAGTTATAAAAATTTTTTTATGAAAATTTTACTGGATTCAAGATTAAAAAATTATCAATTACTCACAAAAGGTGTGGGAATATCTTTTTTGTAATAGTTTTCTGCAGAAAATAAATTAAAAAATAATTTAAAAAAAAAAAATATTAAAAAAGATTGGTTGAATGAATGAGTTGAGTATAAAAAATCCTTTTCGGCACAGGAGAAGGTGGAGATAGATTTCACCGGTCCTAAGTAGGGGATAAAATAAATTTCCACCTTAAAAGTTACGAAAAACTTCAAACTTATACAATACAACAATGATTGCATGTGAAAAAAAGTTTTACATGTTTAGCATACGACAAGCTCCATCTTTTTACAATTTTAGCAATATTTTGGTCATACCTTGCAGTAAGGGTCGGTCATATCAAAAGTTGTTTCAGAAAAAAGTTTTAGGTAATGTTTAGAAGACCAACGATCACTTTAAACCGATTCGATACTGTGCTTATTAAGGGAGGTACGATTTTATTATCTTCGAAATACCACTTTTTCCACCACCTGGGCCAATGGTTGTTGATATCAAAAAACTTTATTCAGATAAGTTTAGGCCCTTATTCAAAGAACTGTAGAAACTTTAAACCAATTCGATATTTTACTCAATAAGAGAAAGTTATAGCGATATTTTGTTTTATCGAAAAAGACCATTTCCACCCCCATGGTCCGATTTTTCTCATTAATGAACTCAACCGTCGTTGTATATTACATATCAATTTGAAAGTGATTGGCACAAAATTATCGTGATTGGCAGTTATCGTGTCCACAAGAAAGTGAAATATATATATATATATATACATACATATATATATAAAATTTTGAACTGACGGTGGTTTTGGGGTCTGGAAGATGTGAAACGCGAAGGTATGTCGAAATTTTCCGGAAGTTGAATCATGATGCCCGTTATATGTAAATTTCTTATGAAATATACCTTTTTTCTTTCTCTTTCCTGTTTAACCTCCGGTAACTATCGTCTAGATAATTCTTCAGAGGATGAATGACGATGATATGTATGAGTGTAAATGAAGTGTAGTCTTGTACATTCTCAGTTCGACCATTTTCGAGAAATGTTTGGTTAATTGAAACCCAACCACCAAAGAACACCGGTATCCACCATCTAGTATTCAAATCTGTGTAAAAATAACTAGCTTTACTAGGACTTCAACGCTGTAACTCTCGACTTCTAAATCAGCTGATTTGGGAAGACGCGTTAAGCACTAGACCAACCCGGTGGGTTTATGAAATATATCTAAAATCAGTTTCATTGTAATCTTAATTTTGGTTAGAGTACAAGAACAATAAGTTCCTTTTTTTAAAAATGCTGTACGATATAAATTGTATCGAACGTGCTTTGTAAATGTAATACTTTATATATGATACGGGTAAACTGCCATACAGTATCGCGTACCTTAGTAACGAAAGTAACGAATATTCAGTAACGGGTATCCAACTGGAAAATACCGAATACATACGGGTACTAAATTTATCGTTACTTTTACAGCACTATTATTTATATAGAGGTACATTATTTAAAATATATAAATTATACATATATATGTATGTATCACTGTAAAAATTATGTAATTAATAATCACAACTCGTGGTAAACATTTTTCAATATTTTTTTATCGATCACTGATTACTACTTAAAATATAATGCACTACTTCACGTTTTTATTGTCAATTTTTAATATTATACAGTATATCGATCAGAAATTGCATGGAAACGCTTATTAACAATTAAGAATTCTCCTCAAGCACTCTTAAGAATTATGCAGATTACTGTATATAATACTTTCACTGAACGTAGAGTTTAAAATTACAACTACTGCAATTAATTAATATCCTAATAAGTTGCGTTTTTGATATTTCGATTTTATATAATTTTGTCTAATTTTTTATTACAATAATTTTAATTTGCCGTATTTTCTCAAATCGCAAGTACACTCTTTTCCTCTTTTTAATATCTAGAAAATCGGGTGCAGCTTGGATTCGAACTGTTTTTTAAATTAAAGAAAAGATTTAATATACATTTTTTTTTAAATCCTCTTTTTATTTTCCGATTCCTAAAATATTATACATTATTACAAAATACTTAGATATTTAAAAAAACACATTTTTTTATTTGTAAAACATAAGATTATTTTTATCAATATAATGGCTTCAAATATAATATAAGTAGTTATATGATGCTCAATTCAATTTCTCTTTTTATATAAAAAATAATTAAAATAAAATTTGATTTTTATATAAGGCGTAAATATTCGATATCCGTAAAAAAAAAATATTAAAGAGGTATAAAAGTATTAAGAAATATTATTTTCAATTTAATGTGATTCCCTAAAGGTTCAGTTGACCATTGAAAAAGATCGGCGAGAGGGCACAATATCATATTGAATTGTGCACACTTGAAAAAGAACTCTAGTGTAACCCTATATATATATATATATTACACAGCCTCATGCAGCTTCAACAGTAACCTATATAATATTACTCTTGAATGAGAACCCTAGAGGGTAATATGAACAAAATATCAGTGAATTGATATTTATTACATTTTAAAAACAAATACACAGTGAAAAAAGGAAGAAACATATCGAATGTTTAAGATAATCTATTTATTAAAATGATAAAAATGCATAGTAGGTTTTTCAAAGTAATATTACAAAGAAGTACCTTAAATTATTTATTTAATCAATTTTCTGAATATGTTATAAGATTTAATTTAAAATACACAAACAAAAGATTAGATATGCTGATAAAAACTTTTTTATTATAATTAATAAACCATTAAAATACAAAATAAGAATCTAGTGAAATATTAGAATATTCTCATTAATAACTAGCATTGAATTTATTTGTTGTACGAATCTACGTGTAACCGTAAACATTTTATTTTGTAGAACAAAAATGTTATAATGTTAGCATATCTTTGAAGTGATTATCAGAATCGTGGATACCGGAGGTGTTCTTTGGTGGTTTGTTTTTTAATCTCCGGGTCTACCGTTAGGTACTTCTTCAGAGGAGAAGATGAGTGATTTGTATCGTGCGTGAAAATGCCATGCCTGACCGGGATTCGAACCCGGGACCTCCGGATGACGCTACCATTCGCGCCACGGAGCCCGGCGGTTTTGGTAGTTGGGGTTCAAATAACCACACCTCTCAGGACTGATCAACCTGAGTCTATTCAAGACTACAAATTTACCGGTACATTTACACTTACACGCCAGACTGTGTGCAGATGTCTTGGCATCTCTGAGAGTAATGTTGACGACATCATGTCAGTGTGCTCTATTACTCTGTAACCTGGTGTTACATAAATAAATAATAATTAGCCATGAGTAATAAGCTGCTTCTATCTTTGCTAAAGAAGATCTTCCGAGGAATTCTTGGTTGAGTGTTGTGCGGCTGAGGCTTTGAAGTGTGCTCCCAAATATCGGGAAGGTTCACCACCGTTCTATTGTTCATAAATCGTCCCTTATTTATGATCTATCTCCTCTCATTCGTGATTTCCTCTTCCCCATCGTGTTCAACGAAGTTTTGCTAAATATCCACTGATTTCATATTAATTATATAAAGTTATTTACCTTTGGATTTATGGCTTTTTTTAATTTAATCTTTTTCGGATGATTATATTTAATATGAATCTATTGGAAAAAAACTTTATCTTACCCGATTTGTATAAAATGCCCAAATTAGAGTAAAATTAAGTAATGGATGTAGTCAGACCTTGTAAACCTTATTTAAAAATAGTTCAAAGGCTAATAAAATCTTAATAGAAAGATGCTTCATTAATAATAAACGGGAGAATAAATATATTTTTTTATGAAAACACAACTACCACACTACCCTACATCATTTTTTTTTTTAACACCAGCTGTAATTAAAAACATTAATTAGCCAATATTTAATTAACTTGTTCCCTAACTGGCGAATGGAGAATGTTTTCAATACGGATACTGTATATAAAATGTCTCATAAAAAGAAATTTTCAAATTAATTTTCTTCATTATTAATAAAAGATCAGGCAAAATAAATGTAACAACATTTTTAAACATTTTTTTTTTATTTAGCCAATTTGTATCTACTTTATCATAAACGGATAAAATCAATAAAGGGCGAGTTAAGTGCAATATAGTTTATATCATTCTGAATGTAGTAAGATCTTAAAATCTGAGTGCTTTCTTAATACAATAAAACGGAAACACGAATTAGCTTTGTCACTTTGTACATAACAATGTTATATAATATATGAAAGTAATGAAGGAAACTTCATGACATTTTCTCTCTCTCTTTCTACAAAATTTTAACAAACATTGTTAATAGTTTATAAAAACTATTTGTGTTCAATATAATCTTTTTGGTAGTGGTATCCTCATGCTATTTGTAATTATAAAAACAAAAATTAACCCTGATATAGAACATTATGTTAAAACTTACTAGCACCAGGATCAAACAAAAGTAAGGGGTCTGGCCGAACGGATATACCATATTTGGATATTTACATGCGTTACACAATTCTGGGGATGAAAGAATTCTCCTTCAAAATGTGTGCTTTGTTCTTAGGTGATCATTAATTTTTGTTACAGCATACAATTAGACTGGTAAACAAGATCGTTAATGGATAATATTCTGCTCCAATACAAGGGTAGTAACATCTAGATCTGAGTGAGTTTAGACACTTGGGCATTCACTGTCGGGAGACAGCCCTGTAGCTGTCATAATGTAGCTTTCTCAGTTGCATTGTTTTTTTACTGCCGTTTTTATGATCATCTATTTCCACAATCCTAGAAATATAAGAATGTTACTTGTGTAATAACTTTCACTTATGAATCCGAGGTCTGTGACCTTGCAATATGATCAAAGTTAAACGTCAAAAAAAAATAATTTTTCGTCAGTTCATTTTCCTTAAGCTTTCAAGGAAATCGATCATGAGTTTAGTATATATATTGCACATAATACTGTAGTCAGTCACGTTGTCATGGTAGATTAATCTAAATATTCTTACAAAGAATGCTAGTTTTTCTAGAATGAAAGGTTGACCTTTTTCTTAAAAAAAATTGAGAATTTCCAACTAGAATGAAAACCTTTTTAGATAGAACAAACTTTTGTATTAATGTCCATCCCTATTACTTGCACTTTATCTCTTTTTACCTACATCGGTGGTAGGACAGAATCCACTATCTCTGTCCTATAAATGAGAAGACTATGCTGTGCCTTGGAACAGTTGTGCATAAAGTGCCTATAACTGTACGGCTTACAGTGTACCTGTTGGGAGACTTTCTTTCTCACCATTGGCTGCAAAATACCTCTGTGGACTGAAGTATTAATTAAGTATAGCCGGGCCTCCTTATCCTCACTGGTAGAGTTTAGAGCTAGTGTGTACTGTATTTTTAATGAGATGGTAGATGATGAAATGAAGCAACGCTATGTTCTTCTTGAATCGTTATATTTAATTTGTTGTCACCCTTGACATTTTGATTGAATTACAATAGTTACATAAAACTTAAGAATGTATGACACTTTAGTCATAATTGAACTTGAACATTATCAAGAAACTATGAATCTCCTTGGACTAAAATGAAAACACGACCGCACTCTGCGGGATTCTTACGTAGAATGGTCATATTAGATTGACTCGCCTGCCAGCACTAGTAGATGCTAGAGTGCACCACCAACCGGCTCAACATGGAACGGAACACTCACAGTACACTACACAAACAGTTCTGTTAGTGCCTGAAAAAAAGTCAAAATACGTTATTTCCAAGGTCGCAAGGTATTATAGCTAGTAACTGACAAGACGGTACTTATTTTATTCATCCATGTGTTTTGTTTTTTATATAAGGTATCCGAAGGACAAACGATAGAAGTAAGTTTTCGAAAATTATTATAAAGTAAAATAGTTGTTAGTAGTGTTTAAGTACTGAGTGCGGGACATTTTACTATATACTAGCAAGAGAACAATCTCAGAAACAAACCATAAGCTGAAATATGACGTAAACATTATTCGGAACCACTAACAAAAAATATCGAAATGATTTATAACGTCAGGGTAGGTCGCTTCAGGGGTGCAAGGAATACAAAGTGTATTCAGTTTGAAAGAACGGAAGCTTGATGACACCGTACCACCCAACACACGTCTACGTTATCCTTTCTGCAAAATTCCGTTTTTAAACCAAAGTTTAAAGAAAAACTCGATGTTGCAATCACATATGTTGCAGTACATTGGATTCATCCTTGTAATAATTAAAAATCATACAGCCTTAATGAAAAACTTTACAAAAATCTGAAAAATCGTTTGGTTGTAACTGCAACACAAATACATTGTAAAAAAAAAAGTGTAAAAAAAAAATCGAATTAAAACAGGGTCTAAATTCGCTTACTAAATAATCCAGGCCATTTAATCCGTTGATTTAAATAACATAATATTATATAAAAATTTTTAATAACTGAATCATGCTTACGAATATATGTATATAAACACCGTATATATAAATTCTTATAGTTATGTATATATATTGTAACAGGACCAATAAAATCGACCAGGGTAACGAATCCATCGAATTAAGAAGAAAAAATTAGAAAATAACTAGGAACTAATAATTAGGAACTAAAAAAGATCCTATTCTCAGGCTGACAGGTCAGTTTAACAATCTGTTCTTTTTAATGCAGACAATGATTCCTCCAACTGTTGTTCGACGAGAAGGGTTACTGGACCGGAATAAAAATTTATGGGAAAACGTAAGGGAGCGGACGATAAAAGTTATTACTCTTCAATAGTTAAAGAATGAGACGGGTACTGGTTCTGCAAGCCAGGGAATATAAATATTACCAGGACTAGCGAAACAGCTAGTAGTCAAGCGAGTAGTGCAGAGAATGGCTCTGCGAGGCCGTGTTCGACGCGATTGTGTGACGGCGATACCAGTAAGCGTGTAGTAACAACGAGTGAAGAGTACGTCACAAGCATTCCAGTGTTGAGAGACGTTGAATGCAGGAAGTTGTGCGATGAGTTATTGGTAAACAGAAGTGAAAGTGACAGAATTATATTCATTCATAAAATGTAGGGTAATTCTATTGTAAACAACAAAAGTAATATTATTTGCAGAGAATTGAATCGTATGAACTTTAGACTTATTTAATTTATCTTGTTTATAGTATATTAGGAGTTAATTAATGTTATCGGTCGTTACAACGTTGTTACTAAATTACAATATATTCTGGATTTTGTTATTTAACTATCTTTAAATAAATCTTGTTCTTATTTGAATTAGTATTTTGTATGTAATATATTCATTTTTTTTTCTGAATTTTTATGGGCATCGACTGCTAAGGTCATTAGCCCTCGTCACAATCTTTAAAAGAAACTACTATCATCATCTGGATCGTCATATGTAAGGGTGTAAAGGGCCCTTACATTTTATTTAAAAGCACAAACTACACAAAACATTTAAGACATAAAGACAAGGACAATCACAAACACTTATGAGGTGAAAAGGGCCCCAATATTAAAATTTGAGATAGGTTCCCAAAAGGCCATTAAATTAAAATTAAAATTAAAACTTATCCTACCATATCTTTCTTTCTTTCTTCTACGAGTCTCATTTATAGTTTGTTTAAGCACCCTCGGGGCGACCAGAACCGCCGTTGAGCAGTATATCAGTAGCGCCAGGGTGCCGTGACAGTTGAATCCTTCTTATATGACCGATTCTAAGTCTGGTCACCGCTACTTGTTCACGGCGAGTCAACTTATAGTCGCTTTTCCATTTATAAGGAGAAGATTTTACTGTGTTTAATTTTGTATTTAATCTCCTCCATTCAGCATTCCACTTGTTTTTTACTATGTTTGTTAGACGGTTTTTAACATCTTCCACTCTTACAGGAAATGCATCCAAATCATCGCAGACTGTTGCCTTTCTGGCAGCTTCGTCTGCGATTTCATTACCTGTAATACCAGCATGCCCCGGAGTCCATACAAATACGCATCGCTGTCCTCGTTGTTTTAGTACGTATAAAATGGACAGGATGTTTGCAATTAGGACATCCTTAATGTTCTTGTTCCGAATTGCGACGAGTGCACTTAATGAATCGGAACATATTAGCACTCTCTCTTCGCAATAGTGTTCAGTGTAGCGAAGAGCTTGCTGAATTGCAGTGAGTTCTGCCGTGTAGACACTGGCCACATCTGGCAGTCTCCAAAAGTGGGCTTCTTCATTTACATATATCGAGCATCCAACACCATGTTCGGTTTTAGAACCGTCAGTATAAATTCTAATATGTTCTTCGTAATTACTGACGGTTGCCAAAAATTCCTGATGGATGATCACTGCTGGTTTCTTTTTTATTTCTCCTTCAGAGAGATCCAAACTTGTATTTACCGCTGGCAAGAGCCATGGCGGTATTTCTCTAGTAGAAATTGCTAGAGTCTCTGGTACAGCAATTTCATATTTTCTTCTTAATTCGTGGTACCTAATTCCGGCTGGTCTGGAATAGGTAGCACGACGTTGGTATAATGCAGCCATGGGATGATTCGTAAACAATTTATTATTTATATGAGCAGGGAAAGCCCATATATTTGCTGCATATCTTAACAAGAGGATCTCTCTTCTATAATGTAGTGGCATTATTCCGGCTTCAGACATCAGACTAGCCGCCGAACTTGTGCGGAAAGCACCTGTTGCGTATCTTATTCCGCTATTATGAACTACGTCTAACTTTCTTAAGTGCGACTTTCTAGCGGATGAATATACGATACATCCGTAGTCTAGTTTAGATTGAACCAATGCTTTATACAATCTCAATAATGCTCTTTTTCTGAGCCCCAATTTAAGTTCGATAAACATTTTATAATGTTTAGGGCTCTTTTGCATCTATCACTCAAGTCCTGTATATGTAATCCCCATGTAAGGGATTTATCCAATACTAGTCCAAAATACCTTACGCTGTCTTTATATTGTATTGGATTATCATCAATTGTCAACGCAGGACTTTGATGAGCAATTCCCTTCCTACAAAAGTGTACACAGCACGTTTTTTCTGGTGAGAATTGGAATCCATTATTCCTTGCAACTTCATTTAGAGCATTGATCGGTCGTTGCAATTTGTACCTCACCATAGCAGTCTTGTTGCTGGCATATACGATTGCCAGATCATCAACATAGACGCTTTTGGTGATTTCTACTGGAATGGCTAATATCAATTTATAAATGGCAATGGTAAACAAGGTACCGCTCAACGGCGAACCTTGCGGTATGCCATTTTCCAAGATTCTTTCACATGAATATTCATTGTTGACGCGTACTTGGAAGGTACGGTCATTCATGTAGTTGCTGAGCAGTATAGGCAGATTGCCACGAATGCCCCATTCATGTATCTGGAGCATTATACCATGACGCCAGGTCATATCAAAAGCCTTCTGAAGATCAATGAAGATTCCGACACAATGTTTCCTTGTAATAAAGCTGTTATATATAATGTCCTCTAAGCCGATCATTTGATCAGTGGTAGAATGGTATTGTCGAAAACCTGCTTGATACGGTGATATCAGGTTTTCTTTTTCCAAAACCCAGACGAGTCGATTATCAATCATTTTTTCCAATATTTTCCCCATAGCACACGTCAAAGAAATAGGACGGTAGCTATTGGGGTCTGTTAAATTTTTATTTTTCTTTGGTACTGGAACAACATGAGCTTTTTTCCACTGCTGCGGGTACGTTCCATCCCGCCATATTTTATTATAAAGTTCTAATAATCTACACTTTGCAGTGGTATTCAGCTTCCTGATCATATTATAGTGGATTTCATCCGGACCAGCAGCTGTGTTACCTGCTTTTTCCTACGCTTTCGCGAATTCTTCCATTTTAAATGGTACATTACATGAGTAATTATACTCAGTTCTAAAATTTAGTACACCTTCGAGTTCTTTTTTGGTTCGAAAACCTTCCTCGTAGTTGGCCGTTTTGCTGGCATTTTCGAAGTGATTGGATAACAGCTCTGCAATTTCATATGGAGTATCTTTTATTTCATCTTCATCTTGAAGGCTAGTTATGGGAGCAAAATCATTACGCCCACAAATCGCCTTCACTTTCCTCCAAACATCTGATGCAGTAGTAATTTTGTCGATGGATGACACGTATTGCTGCCAGGATCGTTTTTTCGAATCTATCATAAGACGTTTTGCATACGCCCTGTATTTCTTAAAGGCAACAAGATTTTCTATACTAGGACGCTTCTTAAAGGCGTTATACGCCCTTTTCTTTCTTTTTATAGCTTCACTTATTTCATCGTTCTACCATGGAACGGGTTTCTTTGTAAGTTTCCCAGATGTTTTGGGAATATATCTCGATGCCGACGGAATTATTGTATTTGTTATGGCGTCGACATCGTCTCCGATAACTCCAGTTGTTTCCGGGAGTATCGTTCTAGCTGTGAAGCTCGTCCAGTCTGCCTTATCAAATAACCATCTTTTAGAGACGGGATATGTTTTTCTCTTTAACATCAGTTACAATTTGCACCGGGAAATGATCGCTTCCATGCAGATCGTCTATGACATGGAAGCTGTACCTCGGTGCTATCGATCCGCTTATAAGTGCAAGATCTATACAGGACGTCGATCCATCTCTGGCATTGAAAATGGTTCCCGATCCATCGTTTAAAATAATAAGTTCTGAATTCATCAGGAACCCTTCCAGTTCTCTTCCACGGGGATCTACTCGATGCGATCCCCAGAGAGAATTATGAGCGTTAAAGTCACCCACCAGTAAGACAGGTGGGAGAAGCTCGGAAATTAGTCTTTCTATGTCATCCTTATTCCAATCGTAATTCGGTAAGTATATGCTGCACACAGTGATCTGGAGCGGTCGCTTCATTCTAACGGCGACCGCTTGTAGGTTGGCTTGTAGAACAACCGCTTCGGTGGTAGCTCTAGTCGATGTTAATATAGCTACTCCACCTCTACCTCTTACATTTGGCGGTTGATCTCGCCGAAATATATCGAAACCTTTTAATTTAAAATTTTCATTTCGGCGGAAATGCGTTTCTTGCAGACATATACAAATCTGGTCTACATCATGTACCAAGCGTTGGAGCTCATGGATGTTTGAAAAACATCCATTGATGTTCCGTTGTAAAATCGACTCGCTAATTTTTAATTAAATTATGACCTTGGTTTTCGTTTCGGCCATCCTTTTTTTCTCTTCTTCTCCATATTGCGAACGGCATCATGTTCGCGGAGAACATCGTCGCCGGCGTAGCTTCCGGTCTCCGAATCGGAGACCTCCGAAGCCGCCGACGACGACGGGCATGGATCGGCGCCGGTTTCAGGCGCCGATTGAGAGGCGGCAACCTGGCCGCTCCCCGACACGGGGGGCGCACTGGTCACCGCCAGTGGAAGGGGGGACACTCGTCCCCCCTGTGAAATTTTTTGTGGCCTCTGAGGCCACTTCAGTTACAGGAGGCTTGGGAGCCACCATAAAAGACTCTGTAGCTGTCACTTTCTTATCTTCAACTAAAATCTCGCTAAGACGGACTTGGATATCAGGTTTAGTGTCCGTTTTCTTCTGTGTTGGAGCGACTTTTTGTTTTGCAGATGTGTCTTCAGGAGGCTGTACAATTATTCTTGGCTTAACAGGTTCTTTAGTGCTGTGAGGCTTCATTTTGTTTTCGATTATCCTCTCAATTAAGCCAGCCAAGGTAGGTGCGAGTTTGTTGATGATTACACTCTCATCAACAGCAACTGGAGCAGGAGCAGGAACAGCAGCCGCAGCCTGAGCATATGTTGTTGTTGCTCTAGGTCTGCGGGCGTTTACGATCTTTTTTGCTTCAAAGTAGCTGTCTTTTTGCAGGGTTTTTACTTCCTGCACAGCTACTTCGTCTTTGTAAACAGGACAGTTCCTGGATCTACAGGAATGCTGTCCTCTGCAGTTTATACAGGTAGGAGGCTCCTTACACGGCTCTCCTTCATGAACTGCATCACCGCACACGCATATTTGCGGCCTCTCACACCAGCGGTGTGTCCAAAGCGTTGGCATTTAAAACATCGCATTGGTTGCGGGACAAATGCCCGCACATCCAACCGATGTATGCCCGCTCTTATCTTCTCCGGTAAAGTAGGCCGGTTAAATGTAAGAACATGGGATGCAGAAGGAAGGACTTCGCCATTCCTTCTCATGTTCAACCTCCGACATTCCAATACTCCTTGTGGCGCTAATTCTTCTACAATTTCCTGCTCCGTACAGTTAAGAAGATCCCGACAGACCACAACACCCCTTGAGGTGTTGAGCGTGCCGTGGGGATCAACACGTACAGCTAATTCTCCAATTTTCTTCATTCCTAGAATCTTCTGAGACTGTATATCATTAACAGTCTCTATATGAAGTCCCGTGAAAGTTTTTCTTATTTCTTTAACAGGGCTTCCAGCACATTTGTTTATTTCTCGAGCGATGAGGAAAGGACTCACCCTCGAGAAATTACCTTCTTCCTTCGTAATAACCAAATACTTAGGTTTTGGGATGCAGCTCTTGAAAAAAGCTTTCTGCAAGCTTTTCCTAGCCTCAGTCTCAATCCTCTTAATCTCCGTACTCTTTCGGCGTTTCGCCTCAGGCGAAACAGCCGGTTCTAAACGAGGGTGTTTGCGTGAACCCTCTGCCACGTTTAATTGTTCAGTTTCCATGAACAAACAATCCCTTCTGTAGTAAGGCTAGCCGCCGGGGTACACCCCCACTCCAGGGCTACCAACCCTGGAGGTCCGTTCCGGTACTCCGGTGGAACCGGCATATGTCCTGGCAGAGAGCGGATGCGCAGTCTCTGCACTGACTCCAGGCCCCTACACACCGAAGCTTTCAGGGCTCCCATGCTCCGAACATGGGCACCTTAACTACATGCTTGCCATCGCGGGGGGCATGTGGACGACGAAAGGTCTCCGTTACACTTATTCATTATTATTATTATTATTATTATTAATTTTATTTTTGTATTGTATTTTTGTATTTGTATTTTGTAATTGTATTTATAAAACATTTTTAGTTTGCTAGTCTCTCATATCCTTGTCGAGCCGCCAGCAAGCGACAATATGCATATATATTTTATCATCCAATGAACTAACTTTAAGTAGAAAATTTAAAAATCACTGTAACTGAAAAATATTGCCCATTCGAATAATAACATGTAAAAAATATAATTTACTATTTAGGTGAATCTAGATTTTATCGTTGTAGAATAACCGTTATTAATATGCTTTACCTAAAGAACACAACTTTATAAAAAATAAAAAAGTTTATTTCCTTATGAACATAAAAGTTAACGAAGGTCATATTAATAAAAAATCATTTATTATTAACCCTATTAAAATCTAAAGACTACGAAACATTAAATGCAGTATTCATTCTCATTATAGATTTTTATATTTAAATATACTTAACTACGTTTTAAAATTTATTTTTTCATACATTATTAAAACTTTCAAAACACCTATATTTCCGAGGATATATTTGTATTTAAATATTCGAATAACAAAATGTATACCTTACATAATAAGAATAAAATAAGCGTTCATTATAATGCTTGCAAGTTATTTTATTTCTGAATCATAAAATAGCTCTTTTAAATTATTAAAAAAAAAAAAAAAAGAAAAGAAGTTATTAAACGTATGGCATCATCAAAAAAGAATACAATTTCTGAATATATGTATAATTTACACCTAAACAATTCTAAATTACATCAAATACCTCGCGTGTTATGAAATGTTTGCGACAAAAATATTTAATATAATATTTTAAATAAGAACAGAGAAAGCTTTTAGACATTTCTCTTTAACCTCTCATTTTTATTCATATATATAAAAAAATATATGTCAGACTTTCTCCGGCGTATATTTTTTTTTCTTTTATTAAACAAAAAATAAGTTCATGGTCGACCTTTTTTTTATTAATGAACAGTTTTTTTGAATGTTTAATCAAAAAGTATGCTTTCATTATAAGTTGAAAATAAAAGTAATATGTAACGGTTGTTAGTGGTTTTTAACCCAGAAATGCTATTGGCTTGAAAATAACTTACAGTAGAAGTGTGGCAGGCAAGCAGAAAGGCAAGTTGACAGCTTAGCGTAAAAACTTCATAACGAGAGAAATGAAATGCCAAATCGATTGTTTTAAACTTTTAACAATATTAGGTTAAAAGAGTTATAACCATCATCACCGTAATCATCATTATTATTACAATAATTTTAAATCATTACTTCTCGACATTTAAATAAATTATGTTAGAAATTGCACAGATCATCACTTTCAAACAATAAATGACAAAGTTGAAAAATTGTTGAAATATTTCTATTACTCTTTATTATGTAATCGATACCGTTCTTTGAAAAAGACATCTATTCAGCATTTTTTATTTTTAGTTTATTATTTTTTTTTTTTTTTTACATCGAAGTTCTAAAATATAAATTTATGATTAGCTTACATAGTCAAGTCCTCTTACACTCCAAGGTGTCAACATCAATTATGTTGATTTTAATATATTGCATAATTTGTGTAGTTTAAAATACAACTTTCTAAATTATTAAAGTTAAAAATTATATTTTACCCTTAGTTCAAATGTTATTAACTTTTCTTTACGTTAATTTCTCAAATTGTCTTAAAAAAAAGAAATAACTTTTTTGAATACATTTTTTGTAATTCCTAAATTCTGTATGTTCTACTGTCAACCCATTCACATTAATTTTCGAAATTAATTTATTTTAATTATTTTCTTATTATTATTATTATTTTAGCAATATACCCTTAGTGATATTTGTATTTGATCACTAATTAGAATGAATTTTTATTCTAGATATTAGAAGTTCATTCTAGTATTTTTATCTTAACTTAATATTCTTTTGAAAATGAGGTTTTGGTAAATAAGACTGAGATTGAGAAAGTTATTAATTTTTTCTCACAATTTTTTTATAATTATAATAACGGGACTGAAATTTTATTAAAATACTAAAACATATAAAAATACCCACTTCAGTTGAACTATTTTTTCTTTTAGCCATGTGGACTCAAAGTTGAAATGAAAATATAGTAGTCATTCCTTACTAACAGCTGCAAAGGGATTTAAATGATTTACGATTTAAATACATAACCACACATTATAACTTTGTTTAATTAAGAATAGCTCAAACTGTAAAACGACTATATATATAATATTTAAATTTTTCATTGATATAGCCTCAAAAACTGAATCCGTCATTTCATTCATTATAATTGCGTTAGCAATGATAGGTACCACTAATCGGACTTAACAAGTCGTGCAGAAAATTGATTGAGATATATTGTTGTATATGCGTATATCATCGGATAGCATTAACGTCCGATGGAAGAGACACTACGAATATTATGAATAAGATTATAAAGGGGAAGGAAATTGTAAGAAGGTTACATTCGATTCTGTGGAATAAAATCATATTTCAATGAAAAATAAACATAATATTTTTAAAACTTTTGTTGAAAGCAGTGTGGCGTATGGATCTGAGGTAAGGACTCTACATGAGATAATAAAAAAGACATTAACGGCTGTAGAGATGATATACTGGAAAAAATGTTGCCAAGTTACACTGATAGATGGATAGAATCAGAAATGATCAAGAGAAATTGAAATTTTTAATAGAGAATGTAGCAGTTAGACGGCTACTATGGTATGGTTATATGTGAAGAATTAGTCCAGAAGATTGCCTCGTCAAGTTTGGGAATGGCAGCCATCAAATAGAAGAAAGACAGAAAGGTCACGGAGGATGTGGGGGTCATGATGTGGTGAAGAGTTATGGAGGAACGTGGTTTGATCGACGAAGCAACCTAGAATAGGAAGGTTTGAAGAGTAGGATGCGGAAAATGGCAGTAAATACTGTAAAAAATCCACTGAATAATAATAAATAATATACGCTTATATCAACAATAACACGTTGACTAGGTTCAAAAAAAAATTATTGGTACATCCCGGATTAAGTATCTCTCCTTAGATACTAAATTAATTCATAGATTTTTTTCATTCATCAATTAACTTAGATTCAGGCAGTACACCATGCAATAGTACATAATCTAAGAGTTATAACCATTGAAATTAATATTTCTTAACTGAGAGGAAGTCAAAAAGATAAGAAACACAGAAACCATTGCGAGAGATGATTTTTTCATATATATTATTTTGTTATATAGTACTTTAGCCGGGAATGTAACAATCTAAATATGAGAATTTGGATATTACTTCAAAATTAGTGCTAAATTTAGTTCTGTTTTTATTATTCTACTTTTAATTTTTATATTCATTTTATAACCTCTATTTTCTTTATTCTATTCTCCTGTCTCATTAATTTCATTACTCTCCTATATCTAAACCTCAAAAGCCTACACTTCTTGTCTAGATAATGATAACGCTTTTTAGGTAAAGATATTACTCACCGGGTTGGTCTAGTGGTTAACACGTCTTCCCAAATCAGCTGATTTGGAAGTCGCGAGTTACAACGTTCAAGTCCTAGTAAAGCCAGTTATTTTTACACGGATTTGAATACTAGATCGTGGATACCGGTGTTCTTTGGTGGTTGGGTTTCAATTAACTACACATCTCAGGAATGGTCAAACTGAGAATGTACAAGACTACACTTCATTTACACTCATACATATCATCCTCATTCGTCCTCTGAAGAATTATCTGAACGGTAGTTACCGGAGGCTAAACAGGAAAAAGAAAGGTAAAGATATTGCTTTGGTTCACACAAAACCAGCCGTGTTAATTATTAGCACATCTTATATTAATGGCTCCCATAAAAGAATTTTTCTAATTGTTTCAATGTTCTACCACCGTTTTTAATTCTCGGTTTTTATATCGATGGAGCTAAAAAATTTTAATGCGTTCGTTACCTTATTCACAGGGACGACAGAATCCTTATTATCAAAATAAAATTAAAAAAATAAACGATAATAATATTGATAGTAATAATAAACATAATTCTTATTAAGATTTAAGGACATCATCAAAACATTCAAATGAAGAATAAAGCTATTCGGTTATAATGATGTACTACCACGACCACAAATTCTTATCAATCTGTCCAATTATGATTCTTCATGGAGGACAGAGGTCTAGAACCTAGGTTGAACAATTTGATAATAACTTCAAAAATTTATTGAATCTACTCGCAGCAACACACACATTCATACTGTGCATAAATTATGCCTATTACTAATTTCAAATGATTGATCTCAATAATATTTTTAAGTAATATTTATTATTTATGTAATCATTTTCATACTATGTTATTGTAATTTCATTTGATTTATATTCTTCTAATACGATCCTTAACATGCTCATAAACATTGTATTAACATTTATAATCTAATTTACATATTTGTATTAATTTATTATGATTTCAAATTTATATTATACATTATATTCATGTATGTAATTTATGGAGATTTCTAATTATGCTATTGTCTCAATTTCAATTACATGGTTTAAAAAAAAAATCAAGATTTGGCTGGCAATTATGTTATAACGCAGCTCCTGACGGTTCACTCGGCTTCATACGGTAACCTATAATAATTCACGGTTATTTATCTGTTATAGATCTTTTAAATTTTTTCTTTAATCATTCTTATCCTCAATTCGTATTTGGTATTCTATGGTTAGCCTTCATCATCTTTTAAATAATTATTTAGTATCTCTTTTAAATTAATTTGCCAGGTACAATTAAATTTGAGGAGCTAATAAGGGTTCAATGTCGTCTGATGTGTGCTTGTTTGTATTTGCGAATATTATTGTGAACAAGAGGTGTGCAAGGGTTGGATGCAAATGTGTGTGTGTAAGTGTAATCTTTGGTAAAATACTAAAGGAACAGTACCCTCTCTGTTTAAATTTTAATTGACGAACTGAAAATCTCACATGAAAGTTCATTTAAAAATAAATATAATTTTTTTAACTAAATAACTTTTTGTTTTATAAAGTGTATAATCAGTAATTAAAACATTATTAAACGAAAAAATTAAGCCAGAATATTCCATTTTCAGTTGCTTTACTCGACCAGTTATGAAACTACACATAAAAAACTTATTTGAGAGCACTGTCAGGTTTGAAGGACTGCAGGTAATGTTGATATTAGCGGTTCCTGATATAAAAGTAAACATTAACTGAAATATATAGACATTGTGATTTGTATAAGAAATTTAGATAAAAATTTATAAGGATTTATTATGTTATCATTTTCTATACATAAATATTTATCTTTACTATCGTAATTGATCTAATTATGAAAACAAGAAATGTTAAACGTTAAAAAGAAAGTAAACTAGACAGATCAGGTAGATCAACAGAAGCTAAAATAAATTGCTAGAAACGATAAGAAGGTTTTTGTAAAAGACATCAAAACTTTTAAAATATTGTGTTAGGAAATCTGTGGCAAATAACCTGGTTTAAGAGAGTTCGAAACTACAATTCAACCAAATTCGAGTACCTTTATGTTCTACTGTCAACTCATTCACATTAATCTTCGAAATTAATTTATTTTATTATTATTATTTTAGCTCTTTGAATTTAATATATTTTTATATTTGAATTTGATCACTGAGAAAAATAAATTTTTATTCTAGATATTAGAAGTTCATTCTATTTTTTTTTATCTTAACCTAATATTCTTTTGAGTCCAAAATGAGGTTGTTATTAGTCACTAAAAAGAAACGTTTAAGAAATAACATATTGCTTTGTGATGAAGAAAATTTTCATTGAATGATGTTTGTTCTTAGGTAATCGTAATAATTCTTATTGAATAAATGCTTTCAAAAGGTAGATAAAATTTAATAACTCTGAAGAAGAGAAAGCAATTCATTTTTTTCACAAATTTTGTATAATTGCGTCATGGACATCAACAAAGATTATTATTATTATTTTTATTATTATTATTATTATTATTTTTATAAATGATATCGGGCATCTTTTGACGTGCAATTTTCAGATGTTTGCGGATGACGTCAAAATATATTGTCCGATCAGAAATAGTATGGATCACCAGTTGCTACAATTGAATATTAACAAGGTTGTTGAGTGGGCTGACCGCAATTGTATGCCCTTGAATTTTCGGAAGACCAAACATTTGACTTTGTCTCGTAAGACGTCGAGCTCTGTTTTCAGCTATAGGATTGGTACGCACGTTGTTGTCGCTGAGACATTGGTTGAGGACCTCGGGGTTTTATTTGACACGAAGTTGTATTTTCACGAATATGTTGCTCGGATTGTCGGTAAAGCACGCCGGGACCTTGGTCTTCTCCTTTGGATTTGTGGACGGTTTAGCAATATTTCCACTTGTAACCTGCTGTACAAGTCTTTGGTGAGGAGTCGCTTGGAGTACTCGACCGTGGTGTGGAATAGTACACGACGTTTTGCCTCTGATCTGGTTGAGGGTGTTCAGGATAGGTTCTTGAACTGGAAGCGTTTTAAGTTTGGAGATTGTTTTGTTGGTGCTAGTAGAGAGGATATGTTGAGACAATTAGGCCTTTCCAGGTTATCTGATAGAAGAACGTACTTTGACTTGGTTTTCTTTTATAAAGCTCTGCACAACAGACTTCCGACGCGTTATCATGTTGCCTTGCGGAACCAGGCCAGGTCAGTGAGGTCTTTTAGGCAATTTGTGACGCCGGTTGGTTCCACCGTGTCTCCGATTGAGCGGTGTACCAGTGTTGCAGTGGAGTTCCAGGATAAGCTAAGCTTTTGGGAAGATGAGGCAACCTTCGTTAAAAATTTGAGAGGGTTACGTGGCGATGGATCGTTGTCCTTGGTGTGATGCTCACTTTCATGATTTTAAAATTATTGTTGTTTTTTTAAGGATTATTGCTTATAACATGTTTTATTTGGAATGTATTAGTAATGTTGTCTTTTTGTTTTTGTATGTTTTCATCTATGTGTTTTTATTATCACTCCGTAGCTACCGTTTTTAAAGTTCTAATTATTTTTTGTATTTGACTGCATAATTGTTATTATTATTATTATTATTATTATTATTATTATTATTATTATTATTATTATTGTGTTTTGAATATTGTATTTTTAATTTATATGTGGGTTGTTGACTTGTGGCTGTTCTTTTGTGACTTTATGTGATATTGTGCGGCATACAAAGGTTTTGTAACTGTTCTGTTGCACAATTATAAAATAAAAAAATAAAAATAAAAAATAAATAAAAAATTATTATTATTATTATTATTATTAGATAATAAATATTCTTAGAAAAGTTATTAAAAATTTAAACATTCATTGAAAAAATTAATAAAGTGATTTACTAGTGGGCAAAATTAAATTTTTAGTTGAAAGTAGAAAGAATTTATTGATGAGAAAATAAAGCATGAGGTTTTAAAAGCGTTACATCAACCGTGTTTTTATTAAAAGTAGCGGAAAATGGTTGTAAGTATATGTGTATATATATAAATACATACACACACATGTACACGATTCAACTATCTAATAAAAAGTAAACCAAAAAGATTAATCTCAGTTTTTAATATCATCACACGTATTAATTACTGGGTTCATTTCTTTAATATTTTTTTCTTACCAGCAAACCCCCTAGCACAAAGCAATTTTATGTACTAGTTGTCAATTTATCACTCCGCACAAATATTAAGAAATAATAGAAAAAATTGTTGAAAATAATACATCTTACTCTTAGTCTTTATTGAAGCAAGTATATAAAAAATTCTATTTTAAAATACAAAGTTTATAATCTTAAAAAAATTACAGCAAAGAAATTTAATCCCCGATAAATAAAATTTTATGATTATAAATTTATTTTACAATTTTATTTTTTTAACATGTGTATGTGGATGATTTTAAGTATAATAAGTAGTTGTTTAAATTAACAACTACTAAATTAACAAAAAAACAGTAATGGTTTAAATTAACAAAAAACATATCCTGAAGAAACCATTACGTTATACCAATTTATAAACCAAAAATGGTAGCTATAAAATAAAAATTTATAAGAAATTTAATTGTTGTTATATAGTTACTTTTTAAATATATATATATTTACTAGCGTACCCCGTCGCGACTTCGCTCACAATATAGCTGTAGCTTCACTCGCAATGTTTTTATAATACAAAACTTATTTTTTTATAAATAAAAAAATATTTAATTAGATTTTCATTAAATCCTGATAAACGGTAAATAAAAATTTTTATGAAAAATACTGAAGGAATATACGATAAACAATGAATTGTTGCCCAAAACTTAAATAAAGGAAAACAAAAGAAGGAAGATAAGAAAACTGAACAATATTTGTTAGACCAATTCATTTTATGAATAAATTAAAATAGTTCAATATAAAAGTTCAATATAGATAAACAACAAATTTATTACAATCCCAAACCTAGCATCCTCATCGCGGCTTCACCCGTGCTCTATGGTTACTTGCGCTTCCCGTCACTAATCAGAGGGTCATGGCTCGCTTCGCTCTCCCTTCCCGTTTTCTCCCGTTTCTCTTTCCCTTACATTCCTTTCCACTTCCTCTTCCCATTTCCCTTTCCACCTTCCTCTTTCCTCTTTTCTTTTATATCTTTTCCCTTTCCATCTCCTTTTCTCGTTTTTTCTTTTCCCCGTTTTCCCTTTGTTCTTTTTTCAATTTTCCCCTTCTTCCCTTTTTACCCTCTTCCCTTTTATCTTTTACGATTTTTCCCTTTCACCCTTCTTCACCGGTTTCCGATTCCAGTTGGTTTTTGATGAATTTTGGTATAGGTTCATTTTGCCGCTAAGCAGAAATCATGGTAAAATTCTTTGTTATTCCTAATTTAAAAACAAAGCCTTTTCCGGATGCATGTTCATTATGAACTTTTTTCATTATATTAAACAGAGAAATACAGCTGTAAAATTTAACGCATTCTTCTGCAGCACTCACACACTCGTTCTGTCCCTCTGCGCGCGCATACGATGTATTAATATTACTTATATCACAGATGTAATGAATTACTTCATTTTCATGCTTTACCCGTTTTTAATCTCAACTAATTTTTTTGCATCTGACATCTTGAATTATTATTTTTACATATTCTAATTTTTTAATTCCTTTTTAATTTAATTATTTTAAATTTAATTTTGAATTATTTTATTTTATCTTAATTAAATTTATTTAATCTCCTTCCTCTTCCCTCATTACCCTTTCCTCCTTCCTCTATCCTCTTCTATTTTTTCTCTTTACCCTTTTTCTTTTTTTAATTTTCCTCTTTTTCCGTTTTTACCTTCTTCCCTTTTACCTTTGTAGATTTTCCCTATTTCCCTTTTCCGATTTTTCCCTTTCTCCATAACAGGGCACATGGCTGGTGTCTGACGTTTCCTTTGTTCATAGCATTTACATTTTAGTCGTTGAGATGGAGCCGGACGCTAGATCAACGCCTGTATGCGTATGACAGCTTTGTGCGAAATGACGAATCCGTAACTGCTGTTCAGCGAGATTTCCGCCGTCAGTTTAATATCCATAGTAATGCAAGTGTCCCTTCTCGTAACACAATATTGCGATGGGTAAACAACCTCCGAACAAGCTGTTCAATATTGAAGAAAAAACCACCAGGTCCCCGACGAACTGCTAGCACTTCGGAGAACATCGAACGAGTAAGGGAAGCCATCGTCAGAAGCCCACGCCGCTCTATTCAGAGGCATTCAGCAGCGCTTCAAATGAGCACAAGAACGGTAAGACGAATTCTGCATACATACCTGCATATGCATCCTTACAAGATAGCCGTCGTGCAGCAGTTAAACGAGCAAGATTTCACGCAGCGATTACAATTTTGTCGACAAATTATTACCATTTTTGGAGAAAGTGAATATTTGTTATTGTTAATGAGTGACGAAGCAATTTTCATCTGAATGGCTTCGTCAACAAAAAGAATTGCCGGTATTGGGCAGAAAGAAACCCACATCAGCTTCACGAGAGACCAGTTCATAGCCCAAAGGTGACTGTCTGGTGTGCAATAGGAAAGGTCGGTGTTATTGGACCATATTTTTTTTAAGAAAATGACGCTGCCGTAACTGTAACAGCTGATCGTTATATTGCGATGATGAATACGTTTTTCATTCCTGAGTTACGAAACCGGGGAATCGATTTTCAAAATGTGTTATTCCAGCAGGATGGAGCTACAGCGCACACAGCGAGGGCAACGATGGCTGTTCTCCGTAACTTGTTTCCGGGACGGATCGTTTCCAGATTCGGCGACATTCCTTGGCCCCCTCTGTCCCCCGACTTGAGTAGTTGGGATTTTATTCTGTGGGGGTTTCTGAAATCGCGTGTGTACGGCAATAAACAGCGTACATTGGAGGACCTAAAGATCGCAATTCGTCATCACGTCACCCAGATTGATGTAGACATGCTGCAAAGAATTGAGGCCAGTTACCGTGAAAGGCTACAACAATTTATTACCCAAAATCGACATCACTTGCCGGACATAATTTTTCGTTCATGAGTAAGTAACAAATGCTTTGATTTAACAAGTGTTTCAGTACCAATAAAACTTTTTTAAAGTAAATATTCAATTTTTTATGATTATTTTAAAAACATCCGGTTCCGGTGAATGACTCTGTATAAGAGATTTCTATATAAACAATTTTTGTACATAGTATTATTATATAAATGTTCATATAATCCTATAAATAATAAATCCTATGAAAATAATTTGGAAATACTATTTTTTTAAGAAAGTTTTAAGTCATTGGATAAGTTTTAGAAAAAATGTATTTTATTTCAACTTGGAACAAATAGAATTTTGGAAACAAATTATGTCATTCTGTTGTTTTTTTTAAAAATCATAACATCCAGTATTATTTGGGAACGGAAATAAATCATTTAATTCCAATTTCATAAAACTGTTGCAGTCGTTCAGATTGGTTACAAAAGTACTACCTAAAACTCTAACCCTCTTCCTGACAAAAAAATAGGCGTTTGAATTCAAAATAATCAAAAACATGGTCGCGTTAATCAAAATTCAAAAGTAATAAGATTTTTCATTTTATTTTATAATTCTATAAATATTTATTTAAAACCAATTTTTTTAAGCTAAAAATTGAATAATGCAGTCACTTTAATTTCCGCTAAATAATAATAAACGTAGATAATATAAACGAGCTGCAAATATTGAAATAATGTAGTAATACTAATTAAAATAGAGCAACTACAATATTTAACGATATTAAGAAATAATACTTTAATTTAGTATCATACTTTTTAACAATGATTAACTATGAAACGTTTGCTGATAAGGAAGTTTCTATGTTGACAATAATGTAATTTATTACCAGACTGTTGGAGTGGCAGGGATGTAGTCATTAATATTATTGTCAGGTTTCGTATAGATACCCTCAGGCTGGCTAGTGCTTTTGCTTTAGTAAGGGCGTCGGTTTATATATATATTTTTTTCCACTGAGAGACCCTGAGTTTCGAGATAGTAGGCTTATCTTTGTAACCACCCCTTTCCATATAAACCGAGATGTTCTCATCCACAACCCTCTCCTTTTTCATCTTCTTCTTCATCATTCTCTTCCTCTTTCATTCCAGACCTCAAAATCCTTCTAAGGAGCCACAACATCTATCGTCTTAAAAGTGATCGAATACACTGCCAATTCCAGTTCTTAACTATTTGTTTTGGTTAAATAAAATTGTTTTTGTTTGATTTTAGTATTAATAAAATAAAGCACAAGTTTTTTTGTATTATTAATAATTGCTTGCAAAATAAATAGATGAATTAATATATATTTACACAGAAAATTTCCATCATTCTCTCCACTTCCCTTATTTATTTACATATTTTATGAAGAATGTTAACTTCAAATTAAATCATTATTGTTGTAATTTTTCATTAAAACTTTTAATCTTATTCAATGATTGTCTAATTAAAATTATTATTTGTGTCTAACTTCTCAAGAATGCGATTGATATTACACGATTTAAAACCGGACCCAGTAACCTAACAATTTTTATGTCGTGTTTGTTTTGGAAATACTTACTGTTCCATTATAAAATAATAGAATTAGTAAAAATAATTCCAGATGACTTTAAAGAATTAAATTTGAATAAAAGAAAGTAAACTATTTAATCAAATATTACATACTTGATTATAGCATATGCAATACGTACGTGATACATGCTATTAAAGAAAAAATGCGTGTAAAATATATATATATATATATATATATATAATTATTATAATTTTAATATTAATAACTAAATATTGTAATTAAAAATAAAAGAATAACTTTTTGTGCTATTGTTTATAAATTTGTATATTCCAAATCATGTTAAAGTAACAAACAAAATTTCACTCCTCATAATTTGACAGCTGCTATTACTATTACTGCTAATAATATAGCATCTGCTAATAAGTAAACATTTTTAAAGAATTGAAAAGTATCATTTTTCTCTTTTTGGGTGTTTTTAAATCCAGTTTACACTTTTTTTCTTGTTATTGTTATCACTTTCAACTTCTGGCCCCAGACAATCTGCCTCTTTCAAAGTTGTTCCCAATTCAGAAACTTTGATAAATATAATAATAATAATAAAGTTAGTTAGATAGCTATTCTTCTTATTCTCCTTTCATACCATCTTCACGTTTTTTAACCATCTTCATTACTTAAGCGAATTGTCACTAAAACAGAATGTAATAGCTGAGGAATTGGCAGGTTGCCATTCCAGCCGTTCTGGGATCCAGCAGCATCCTGTGATCTTTTGTGGGATTAGTTTATTGGGTATTTTCATGGTGTGACCAGAAAGACATAGGTGTTTTATACAGCTGTCTTATACATTGAATAATTTAATTTTTCCATGTTGATTTTATAAACTAGTGATGTGATACGGTAAGAACCTTATTGCAAGTCAGGAAAACGATCTCTTTTTCGCCTCTCGCCTTTGGCCAGAGGAAATGAATTAGAAAATAGTGTTATAGTGGAAGAAGAGGAAGTTGAGGAGGATGAAATGGGAGAAACAATACTGAGATCTGCATTTAAGAGAGCATTAAAAGATTTAAATGGCACAGAAAGGCTCCTGGAATAGACGGAATACCTGTAGAATTACTGCGCAGTGCAGATGAGGAAGCGATTGATAGATTATACAAACTGGTGTGTAATATTTATGAAAAAGGGGAATTTCCGTCAGACTTCAAAAAAAGTGTTATAGTAATGATACCAAAGAAATCAGGGGCAGATAAATGTGAAGAATACAGAACAATTAGTTTAACTAGTCATGCATCAAAAATCTTAACTAGAATTCTATACAGAAGAATTGAGAGGAGAGTGGAGGAAGTGTTAGGAGAAGACCAATTTGGTTTCAGGAAAAGTATAGGGACAAGGGAAGCAATTTTAGGCCTCAGATTAATAGTAGAAGGAAGATTAAAGAAAAACAAACCAACATACTTGGCGTTTATAGACCTAGAAAAGGCATTCGATAACGTAGACTGGAATAAAATGTTCAGCATTTTAAAAAAATTAGGGTTCAAATACAGAGATAGAAGAACAATTGCTAACATGTACAGGAACCAAACAGCAACAGTAGCAATTGAAGAACATAAGAAAGAAGCCATAATAAGAAAGGGAGTCCGACAAGGATGTTCTCTATCTCCGTTACTTTTTAATCTTTACATGGAACTAGCAGTTAATGATGTTAAAGAACAATTTAGATTCGGAGTAACAGTACAAGGTGAAAAGATAAAGATGCTACGATTTGCTGATGATATAGTAATTCTAGCCGAGAGTAAAAAGGATTTAGAAGAAACAATGAACGGCATAGATGAAGTCCTACGCAAGAACTATCGCATGAAAATAAACAAGAACAAAACAAAAGTATTGAAATGTAGTAGAAATAACAAAGATGGACCACTGAATGTGAAAATAGGAGGAGAAAAGATTATGGAGGTAGAAGAATTTTGTTATTTGGGAAGTAGAATTACTAAAGATGGACGAAGCAGGAGCGATATAAAATGCCGAATAGCACAAGCTAAACGAGCCTTCAGTAAGAAATATAAGTTGTTTACATCAAAAATTAATTTAAATGTCAGGAAAAGATTTTTGAAAGTGTATGTTTGGTGTGTCGCTTTATATGGAAGTGAAACTTGGACAATCGGAGTATCTGAGAAGAAAAGGTTAGAAGCTTTTGAAATGTGGTGCTATAGGAGAATGTTAAAAATCAGATGGGTGGATAAAGTGACAAATGAGGAGGTATTGCGGCAAATAGATGAAGAAAGAAGCATTTGGAAAAATATAGTTAAAAGAAGAGACAGACTTATAGGCCACATACTAAGGCATCCTGGAATAGTCGCTTTAATTTTGGAAGGACAGGTAGAAGGGAAAAATTGTGTAGGCAGGCCACGTTTGGAATATGTAAAACAAATTGTTAGGGATGTAGGATGTAGAGGGTATACTGAAATGAAACGACTAGCACTAGACAGGGAATCTTGGAGAGCTGCATCAAACCAGTCAAATGACTGAAGACAAAAAAAAAGCCTTTGGCCAAAAGCAAGTTTTTTTTTATTCTGATTTCTCATATAGATGAGATTTCTCATATAGAACTGATATTAAAAGATATTTTTCATCTATATTTTACGCATATCGTGGATTTAAAAAAAAATATAGATTAGGATTTATTTATTGATGAATATTAAAGATTTACATTAAAGATTTTAATTATTTAATAAAGATTATGACAAAGCTTCCATGGCCAGATAAAAGGATTATCATGCAAGAATTGGATAGTATCATTCCGTGAAGAGTACAAGTTCTTGGTGAACAGTATAACTCATCAAAGTGAACTTGTACTTCCTGCCAAAAGATAATAACCAAGAACCAAGTAGGCGTTAAACTGGAGTGCTCCAGAACAGTAAGAGGAAGATTTAAGAAAAATGATGACTACCTGATTTAATATGGTCATCTTATTGGAAACTATAGCTTGTAACCAGGTTTGAACTTATCTAAAAAGAAAAAAAAAACAAAAAATCGTATTAAAACTTTTACTGGTATTTATTGTTTTGAACGTACAATTAAACAAATTGGTAAGTAATCGAACATAGTAAAAAAAAAAAAAAAATTTAAAACAAGTCAGTTTCTTAAAACATTTTCAATGAATAATAGTATTAAAGTCAAATTTAATTAAATTTTGTCAATAAATCCATAGAAATAAAAAAATTAAACATTATACATAAATAAAAGCAAAGAAAAATGGCATTATTTCTGATATGGGATTCATAAATTTACCTTCGAAGAAAAACACCTTCAAAAATACAAAAAAAAAAAAAAAACAAATATATTTTTACAAATAAACGAAGTAATTACTCAGTCTTAGCCGCTGATTGAATCGAAGTGCTAGATATCTTTCTCCAAGTATATAAGTATATATCCAGAAGAATTAGTGTATCAGATATTTATGAAGTCTAATTTCGAAACTATAAATCACGTTGACTCCTTTCGAAGTACAATTAAAACTTTAACAAATTGAGTCCCACAATTTTTCAGATTTAAAAAAAAAATCATAATAGAATCATTTAAAACCAAGATTAATTGAAATTCTTCTAAAATATTTAATAAATAAGAAGATAGATTCTTTTCTAACACTTTTATTGGGATGAAACACTCATAAGAATCGTATTTCCCTATCCCTCTATGATTTTCTTCAAAACTAGTCTTATTATGCTACATTATACGAGAGAAGTCAACCTAATAAATTTAAAGGCTTTTACACAATCCCTTCCTAAAATATTAGGCGAAATAGAGGATAATATACAGACACACAACACATACGTAATCATACTTTTTAGCAAGTTTTTTACTTGTAATTGATGTTTTGGTAGTCTCATGAATAAAAAAAAATTGTGTGTACATATATATGTATATATATCTAGAGGAGTCATTTATAAAATGATTGCACTATTTTCCCTCTCTTCTATTCTATAACTGTCTGGAAATTAAAAAAATTAATTCAATATTTCTTAAAAATAATCATTTTATGAATCGTTACAGGATAATATAATTATCGTAGTGTATTTATCATAAATCTTTTAAATAAATTAAAATTTATGTCTTCTATACTTGTCAACTAAACGTAAGAGCACGGAACGCAAATGTACAAATTAAAAATAAAGTAACACATTTAACCGATCAATCTGTCATGTTATATACAGTATGCTAATTATTAGTAAATGTAGGTAACACGGAATCGATTTCAGGCCGCAATTTAATGTTTGCACACTACTGGATGTGGCATATCACTATCCAATATTCAGTTATATGTCACATTCATGATGTATGTAGGATTCATACATAGGCTTACGTATATGTGTGTGAGTAACATTTCAACATCGGGTGATACAAACATGAAATCACATACGCAAACATCTGGACAGGAAACGCACACGCACACGTCAACACATACGAAATATATACACAAACTAAAACAAATAAATGTACAAATGCACTTAGATACGTGGATAAACGTTGAATTGTAGCGAAACAAGAGGTTGTAAATTTAGAATCACTCTACAGCATCCGATCTGTACACGACCGTGTACAATAGTATTGTTATTCAGAAGCAAACAAGTGTGGGTGTGCGTAGTGATATATGCGATAGGATTTTGAGAACATGCAGTCCATTGTGGTAGGAGAGGGTTTAGTACTGGTGTTACATATTATACACTAGACAATACGATAGCTTGTGTAAGTTTACAGACGCATATTTATCATTACAACACTGATCCCTATCTCCTACTTTCAATCCTTATTGTTTTGTACTTAATAAACTGAATAGAGAAACAGCATTAATAAAACTTTATATGTCATATTTTATTCATATTTTATCAAATTTACGTAATACTATTGTGTTTCAATTATTATTAAAAATATATACTTATTCATTTTTATCTTTGCTAGCCACAAAGGTTTAAAAGATAATTCATACCAATTAATCAATAGATATCTGCAATAATATTAAATTATTTTTAAGAAAATTAGTTACTTAAATCAGTGTTTCTCAACCTGTGGGGCGCGCCCCTCTAGGGAGACGTGATATATTTTAATAACAAAAATAATTAATAAGGTTTTTTTAACCACCTTACCAGCAAAAATCTTGAGAAAAGATTTCTTATATATCTTGAGGAAATATATCTTTTTTGCTGGTAAGGTGATTAAAAAAATCTTTTAAATATTCTTTGTTATTTTTAATTCCATTTTAAAATTGTCTTTTTTTTCCTAATTAATTTAATAACTATATATTGGATAAATAAAATGGTATTTATTTTTTATTCTGAGCATGCTTTTATAAGATAACGCTGCATAAACGTAAAATAAATGCTGTAATCAAATTCATATAACCTAGAGAATAACATTCATTTCTCATCAACAATAAAGAAACTGTAACACAAATGTAAAAGAAAAATAGCTGTAGTTGTTGTCAACTTATACCTGCTGGAGTAAAATAAATTAATGATTTTAAATAAAATCCAAATACAGTATTTGTAAAATTCTGATGTTAAAATCCCAGATTAAACTTTAGAATAATGTGAAAATGTTCGTTTCAACTAATGCGGTTAATATATTAATTTCTATCTTATAAATGTTTGTGGTAATTGCATTTACAAATCTAGGTCACGATAAATTGAGGTGGAATATTCTGTCATGTATATCTTAACCATTTTTCAACTGATTTTAATGTTACATAAGTTTAAATACATGTTAATAGTTTAAATTACAGCTGTATGAATATTTTTATAATCTGTTTCTTGCTGTTTTTTTTATATTATTTAGGATTTTTTTTGTTGAAAAAACGTGGTTAGTTTTTGGTTTCAAAAAAGTATTGCTTTTTTATTATTATAACAATGAATTTCAGCAATATCAGTATAGAATAGTATTTAATAAATATCAAATAAATTATCTTTAAACCTCGTTAGATAGTTTCTGATATGTGTGAGTTAAGAAAATTCTACTCAAATTCCGGATAAAGTTATATTTCAACATAAGTCAGGTTTTTTTTTTTTTTTTTTACTAAACCGCAAACTGTGATCCATTACAGTATTTCATCAACTACAAAGTTCGATGATCCTTTAAATAATGATTCACATAGATATGAAGGTCGCATAACGGTCCGTAAAAGTAAGATGAAAAGAAATTACCATGATTCAAGAATACATAGATTCATAAAATAAATTTGATAAATAAGAAACATTCATTTCGAAATTAGCATAATTGTGTCGATTGCTAGCGTTTAATATAAACAAAAAAAACAAATTGTAGATTAAACAAAAAGGAAAATAATGAAAGCGTTTGAAATGTGGGTTTTTTTTAGTTGACTTTTATCTGGGCGAAAAATGCTCCGGCATTATCTTCGCCCGAACACGATGTATTTGCTTTAAAAAAATAAATTTTAAAAATTCACAATTAAAAATTAAATAAAAACGTCGGGAAAACAAAACATGAAATATAAATACAAAACCTAATAGAATTAAAAAATTAAAACTAAATAAAAACTTAAATAGAAAGTTAAAGCAAAATCAAAACAAACGAAGATATTAAAAACAAAGACAAAAAAAACTTTAACTAAATGTTAAGACACAAAAACGTAAAACTACATTAAAAAAATGTTAAAACACTATTAAATGTATATAAAATATTAGCTCCGTAGAAATAATAAGACCGGGTCCAAAACTTCTTTATTACTATCCAGGATTTGAGGAAAATTCCTGGGCAATTTAAATTTACGACGCAAGGCCGCATAACGTATGTTAATCCACAAAGATGTGGCGCGCAGTCAAGCGGCACTTTCATGGTACGCAGATCGGTGCATTTTTTGCTGACATCAGGTACCGTGAGTAGTTCTCGTATGTCCTGTCCGCAATCGGCAGAGGACCACATCCTCACGACGAATTTTCCTGTATGAGGAGTTCCATGGCAACATACAACTATTAATTTGCCGGAGTTTGTTATCTAATGTAGTCATCTTGCCACTTTGCGCGAAGAGTGAGCTTTACACAGTTAATAAAGTCGGATGTAGTAACACGGGTAGTGAAGGATGGTTGACTACATGCATCTTTATCAGCAGAATCTGAACGTTCATTGCCCGGAATCCCCACGAGGCTAGGGATCCAGCAGAAACTCACTTGTGTGTTGCAATGGTTAAACTCGGCGATTGCATTGCAGATTTCGGTGACGAAAGGATGCCTGGAATTAAGATTTTATAAGGCTTGGAGAGCGCTACGCGAGTCGCTACAAATAAGGATATGACGGTACTTAGGGATAATGATGTTCAAAGCCTTATTTATACCGTAGAGTTCAGCAGTAAAGACACTCGTAATACTAAGTAGACCAAACATATAGGTTCGGTCATTAACAACTGAAATGTGTTGTAAAAGAAAAATATTCAGATCTAGATGAGGTTGTGATGAATATTGGATATCATTGGAATATTGTTAGTATTAAAGATTTTTAGTTAGGAAGTAAAAAGTTAGAAAAGGAAAGAAACCACCGGGTTGGTCTAGTGGTTAACGCGTCTTCCCAAATCAGCTGATTTGGAAGTCGAGAGTTACACCGTTCAAGTCCTAGTAAAGCCAGTTATTTTTACATGGATTTGAATGCTAGATCGTGGATACCGGTGTTCTTTGGTGGTTGGGTTTCATTCAATTAACCACACATCTCAGGAATGGTCGAACTGAGAATGTACAAGACTACATTCATTTACACTCATACATATCATCCTCATTCATCCTCTGAAGAATTATCTAAACGGTAGTTACCGGAGGCTAAACAGGAAAAAGAAAAAAAAGTAGAAAAGGAAAGACTTTAAAAAAATGGTTAATGGGCTATAAATTAAAGGATTCTGAGTTTTATAAAGATTCTGATTCAATTCTGAATTGTATATCAAGAAAACAGGTTAGAATATATAATTCAGACATTTTAGGATGTTTGTTACAGGAGGTATGCTAAAGTTATTACAGCGGAGATAAGAAGTAGTTTTTTAAAGAGTCAAATAATAAAATAATTAAGGATACAAAGTAACTGGTCGAAAACTAGTCATTTATAATACAAAGATGAAATTCGTTTTTAATTTAAAGTATTTATTATTCTAGTCATTTATAATATAAAGGTGAAGTTTTTTATTTATTTTTTTCATAAAAAGGAAAAGAAGTTAACACACATAAACCATTTGAAAATACCTATAAAATACGTTCATGTCGATTGTTAATGAATAATGCCTCTGAAGTAATTCCTTACGGTAGTTCCGGAGGCTAATTATATAAAGAGAGAGAGCCGTAGTAGTAGTACAAGTATCCCAAAAAAAAATATATATATTTCAGGGGCTATATTGGAGGTGAGCAAATCAGAATTTAAAAATATCGATTTTTTGAATTTTTAAACCTTTTTTGGTTTATTTAAACGTACGTATACTGATAATTTTACAGTAAAATTTCATGATAAATTACCTCTACTCCATAAAAGAAAACTTACGAATTTTTTTCATGTATATTTTTCCACTATATAAGAGCAAATAACCAATGCCAGGAATGTATTACAACTTTGTTGTCAGCATTTTCAAAACTTTGGTTTGTAATAAATTAATTTAGTGATCAGTTTCCAGGAAGTGTTAGACTAAACAGCCAATTTCTCTGGTTTCATGTATTTATAATTAGCCAAATAAATCTTAATTCTAGTTACAATTGTATTTTTTAAATTGTTCTGTGTATCCCAATTTGAAGTTATTACCTTTACAAAATAATTAATGAATTTCTGCTATTTTGATAGATTAGTTTTATTATTTGCATTTCCAGGAATAGAGATCAATTTTCTAGACTTAGCCACGGTAACGTTAAAGATATGAAATTTAAAGATACTTTTTACCTTGGATAATGGATAATTTCTGCCCAAGTTTGTATTAACCAGATTGAAAACTTTTTCCAGCTTACAGAAAATCTGAATGGAGGTTTTATTGGGTAGGTAAATTTAAGCTAAAGTTACGATTTCGATAGTAATTCTATAAAATTTCAACAATTGTCTCCATGTTTTATTAATAATCTAAAAAATACGTTATAAGTACTCTTCTTCTAATATATTATAATTATTTTTATTTAATATTAATTCTTTATTATTTATCTATACGAAATTAAAGAATTAATTAATGAATTAATAATCTCTTTTCTTTAAGGAACCCTTAATTCATAGCATTGGACAGTAAGAACATTACTAAAAGCATCTGCAACAATTTCCTAGAAGACAAATTACCAGGTAGAACCCTAACTATTACTATTGTATTGGATGTAACTGTAACTAATTGCAGAGTTTAGTTCACATAATAAACACTTAAATAATTTGTCTGGTTTTTCAAGTATATATTTTATATAATAATTTCACTAAAACCATGTAGAAAAAAAATTTATTGCAATAGCATTAAATTTATAATTTCTATCATTACTTCAACCGTCGTTGTTAAAACAGTAGATAACTGTTAAAAAAATTCTCCTTCTTTATTATTGATGAGTCTCCTATTATTAGATTTTAAGGTTATTGTGATCGAAAATTTTGATTTTATCACTAATTTTAAGCAGTTCTTCAGGTTGATCTGAAGTTCTAATGTCTATTTTTTCTTTTTTTTTTTAATGCCGTTTGATGTAACATCATTGTTATGACTACTGTACTTGTAGAAAACTGTTTTTTAATAATTTTTAAATTTTATCGTTAAAACAACACAAAATTGGTTTAAATATATTTTTAATTTTATTGCAATTTAAAAAAAAAAGATTAAATCTACAAGTAAAATAACTCATTTAATATTACATCCAACTAATAAACCTGTAATTAATTTTCTGTAATTATCTGTACAGTATCCAGTTGTTTATGTTTCTTTTTAATTCAGTTTTTTCTGCCTTTTTAATATAACTTTTTATTTTATCAGTGTAGTAGTGTAGCATCCAGTTAATTATAAAAAAGAAAAATTAAAAATAGATCCAAATTACATAAATGGCTACCATGTTTCATTGGAGAAATAGATATAATTGAAAGCGATATTTAATTGTTTGACTCGAGCTTTATATCATGTAGTTTTTTTCCTAAATCTATTTTCCAGACTGACACTGTACATAAAATTTCAGCACAAATAAAATAGACTACTACAGTAATAACTTTAGGTTATCTTACGCGTTGCCATTATAAAATTAAAGATAGCTATTTAATAAAGTTAAAATTTATTTATTTTATGAGTGTCTTTTTACAAAATTAATTTACCAATTTATTAAAGATTTAATAAATTTTAATTCAACTAGAAAAAAGGTAGGTCTAATTTTATATAGAATATTTTTGGAACGTAATATGTGTGAAAAGAGGAAAAGTAAAACCACTAATCTAAAAATAGTTTTGTATCTGTATTAATCCATAATCTGAAAGTTTAATCAATAATAATCTTTATTCGTATAATAAATCTGCCGTTTTCATTTATGTTTTAGGTAACAAAGATAATTAATTTAATATTCAGGTATACATTAATTTTTTACTAAATGTTAAGAAATCGAATGAAAATAATTATATTAAAATTATAATTATTTTATAATTTTATAATATTATATATATATATATATATATATATATATATATATATATATATATATATATATATATATAATTATTATAAAAAAGATAATAATAAAAGAAAAGTTTCCAAACATTTACACACATTTTTATACAACTGCTAATGAATGTTGGCAACTGTAAATACATAAACTTTGAATTACAAACCCGTATTTACTGACAAAAATGTTCTTTTGTTTATTCATACATATATATATATATATATATGTGTGTGTGTGTGTGTGTGTATCTTATTCGAAAATAATTTATATTTCATGTAATACATATTACATCCATAATTATTTTTATAGTAAAAATTCATTTCTGATTATAGAAACAAGATAAAGATTGAAAAATAATAAAATAATATTTAGATTATAGATTTTAAAAATTAAGTGACCAAAATAAAAAAGCTAAATTAATACATCTTCTCATAAAAAAAAAAGAAACTAAAAAATATATTTAAAAAAAGAGCAATAGAAACCAACGCGTAAATGAAAAACACGAAGTTAATTGCCATTGCTACCCATTGAGGTAGGCTAATAAAAGTTTTCATGTGTCACATATTGTTTCGTACCATCCGTGCACATATAGTCATAGCCTATGTGTACAATATGGTAAGCACCTGCCCGCTATGTAAAAGCCAAACCGTTCCCATTAAAAGTCAAATAATTCATGAAATACTGCATAGCATGCCGCATAATTCCCTTGTGTAAATAACAATACGGTTTGCAATGTGCATATTCTGTTTAAACCTGAAATTTTATACCAAAAAATAATTTAATATCTATAGTTTATTCATTAAAATAGGTTAGGCATATTTATAATTGCAATTTTCATTAACATCGTTCAGCGATTTAATATAATATTTTACTTTCCAATTTTAAAAATTAAAATATGCATTTACCATGTAACCGTTTATAAGTACTTTAAATAAAATTATAACACCTTAGAAGCATACCTAATACTGTGCTGCTAATAACAGACTAGTAATAAACTAATATAGTTTATATTACAATACTGGGCAAGATATGTAATTTAATAAGAACTAGCAGACCCGGCAATGCTTCGCTATTGCCGAAGAGTGGAAGAGAGAGAGTATAAATGAACACAATTTAAAAATTGATAAAAAAATTAAAAAACTGAACTTCACTAATTTTACCTTTCACTTATTCTCCTTCCCCTTTTGCCTTTCCAACTTCTCCCTTTAAACCCTTCTCCCTCGCCCCTCTCCAGTTTCCTTTTTCCCTTTCCGTTTTTCCCTTTTCTCTTTCCACCTTTTCTCCCTTTTTCCCGTTTTTCATTTTCCACTTTTTCCCTTTTGTCCGCGCGTAAATCGGTCCATTAGTTTTTTGATCTTTAGGGAACATACATACGAACATGCCTTTTATATGTATATATATATATAGAATAAAAAAGTCTGTTTGTATATTTGTGTGTTTGTTACGTAAATATCTCGACACCGGCCCCACCTAGCGAGTATAGTTTTTGCAAAATTTGTCCCTTTTCACGTAACTAATATTCATATTCTGAATATGAACCAAATCGGTCTATAAATATAATTTTTCTAAATATCTCAACCCCAGCGCCATTTAGCGGGTTCATTTTTTGCAGAGATAATTCTTTCCATGTAAGTAACATGTATTCTGAATATGAGGCAAATCGGACCATAAATACATTTTTTCGAAATATCTCGACGCCAGCGCCACCTAGTGGGTCCAAACTAATTCAGAAACCTTCCTTGGCATGCGTCCAACCATTCCCCAAAGTTTCATCGCTATCGGATGAACGGTTTAGGAAGACATAAGAGACATACAGACAGACAAACATTCATTTTTATATATATCGATATGCAAATTAAACATTTGGAATGAAATATGTGTTTTATTAATGGAAAGATGAAATTTGTTTTTGTCTTAAAATATAATTTACAGTCAAATACAATATTAAAAGAAACATAAGTAAATATGATCATATACAAGAGGCTTCCATCGAAGCTCCTCTAAAATTACAAACTAATATTTCTACACAGAATATTCGATGTAAGAACACAACATAAAAATTAGTCAGAAAACAGTATCATTGGTAGCTCAACTCAAAACAAACAAAATCAAAGATTAACAAGCAAGAAAAACGATAAACATTGAGAGAGAAAAACTAAAATTAATATCGAAAGATAATAACTAGAATTGAACGATGTGAAATACTAAATTAATGGGTAACATTCAATTGATATAGCTGAAACTCAAAACCCACCGGGTTGGTTTAGTGGTGAACGCGTCTTCCCAAATCAGCTGATTTGGAAGTCGAGATTTCCAGCGTTCAAGTCCTAGTAAAGGCAGTTATTTTTATTCGGATTTGAATACTAGATCGCGGATACCGGTGTTCTTTGGTGGTTGGGTTTCAATTAACCACACATCTCAGAATGGTTGAACTGAAACTGTACAAGACTACACTTCATTTACAGTCATACATTGATATAATTTTCATTCATTCCTTAAGTAATACCTCAACGGTAATTACCGGAGGCTAAACAAGAAAAAAAAGAAGCTGAAACTCATATCACAAAATGTTATCAAGTAATAGAGGAGTCGTTTAACCTTCTAACTTATTCACTATTATTTAGAATTTTAGTAGCTAAATAGTTCACGTACTTGTTTAGTGCAGTTTATACTTTGTACCGAATCTCTGTTTTCTTCTCGAACATACGGCAAATCGAGATATACGTGTATCTCACTGTTTCTTACGAAACAAGGCACTTCTGTTATGCTGTTCAGTAATCTGTTTTGGAACCGCTGTTGCTGTTGCTTGTAATACTTCAAACATGGATCTCATAGATCCAAATCGGTTTTAGGATAGACTTGTACAACAATTACTTATTACATACAGAAAATTGTGATCGCCTGCTCAGCAACCATTACATATCCTTAAATTAAATATTCAGTTATTTTATCTTTTCCCTTACATTAACCTTCCACATCAGTTGACGATCAACATGAAGACCAAGGTACCGTAAACTTTGAGCATGTGTTATGAGAACTCCATCATGATGGACCTGTGGGCAGTCTCCTCTCCTAATTGTGAATTTCACATTACTCGACTTCGTTTGATTAAACTTAATCTTCCAAATAGATCGTCATCCGTAGATTTGGTACAATTCATAGGTACTTACGTATTAACGCCACCACAGCTACAGCTTTATTTAAAATTGAGTATTAATTTTATTGAGTCCCTTTATTAATTTTAAGAAATGGTTACTTATATTTATTTATTTTATAAATATAATTTAACCAAATTTAACCAACGCTCGCTAACCTTGACTAATTAACACCGTAATTTTTTGAGTATTTATTTAATAAATTCAGTAATTATTACACTTATTTATTATTTAAATAACAATGATTACTGAATTTATTAAATAAATACTCAAAAAATTACGGTGTTAATTAGTCAAGGTTAGCGAGCGAAGCAAGCGTAGGTTAAGTTTGGTTAAAATTTATAAAATAAATAAATATTTATAAATTTTATAAATTAATAGACTGTTCATTTTCCACCGAAATCCGATTGACTACTTTGTTTTTTAAATAAAGCTGTAGCTGCGGTGGCGTGAATACGGAAGTTCCAATTCAGATTGTAGTTTGCTTGAAGCTACAGTTGATAAATCATTGACAGCCAGGACAGCCGTATCATCGGCAAATAAAGCGACATTCATGGTATCGGAAAATTCGCTATGAAGATGAAATATAAGACAGGTCCTAAAACCAAGTTTTGAAAAACACCGGACTTAGTGACAAAGAACACAGTAATACGGTTGAGTTAGGTTCTTTTTAGCCCACCGGGCTGGTCTATTGGTTAACTCGTCATCGCAATTCAGCTGATTTCAAAGTCGAGAGTTCTAAGGTTCAAATCCTAGTAAAGGCAGTTACTTTTATACGGATTTGAGTATTGAATCATGGATACCGATGTTCTTGTTGGTTGGGTTTCAATTAACCACACATCTTAGAAATGGTCGACCTGAGACTGTACAAGACTACACTTCATTTACATTCATACATATCATCCTCATTCATCCTCTGAAGTAATACCTTACGGTGGTTCCGGAGAAAAAAAAGAAAGAAAAGGTTAGGTTAGTCAAAATTCTATTGATCAGGTAACAGGTTCTTTTACAACTTGTATATTAGGCGAAGCAGCCAGAAATTGTCAAAGGCCTGCTAAACATCCAAGAAATCAGCCGAATAGTATTCTTCTTCTCAAGGCACTAACAGATTATTTTAGATGATTTTTAAATATCTGTAGAGGTCTTATGAAGTACGTAGAATATATTTACAACACAATTTAAAAAATAAATAATACTTTTTTTTGAAACCATCAGTTTCTTGATGACTGACTGACTACAGAGCTGTTACTCTCTATTTACTTTTATTCCTCTTTGTCCTTTACTAATAATTTAAATTTAAAGTTATCTGTCTTATACATTGCAATCTTTGTCTTTCTTACAGGGTTACCTTCTTTACGTTATTCTTTTATCAAATTAATTAATCTTAATGCCCTGACGAATGGCTTACTAACCTGACTCCCTTTTGATTCTTCAGTAATGAACTCTTTTTTTTTGTACTTTGTCTTGGAACTTATTTTGTAGACTTGATCGAACTAGTTAATTTTGAACATTCACTTGCAAAATTGGATTTTCTTTTCCTTGATATGAGAGATAATTGCAAAAAACTGATTAATAATCTCTTAATAAAACCGTTGAACATGTTATAGAAGGATTCTATTGAATTTAAATCAGCTAGTTTTCCTTTCATTAGGGAACACAGACTGGTAAAGAATAAACTATTTTACCGACATCCGTCTTGAAATGAGTAAACTTATTTAAATAAATGTTAATAGTTGTTTATAAATAATAAAATATATGATTTAACAGATTTACATTAATACTGCTCATTAAAAAAATTAAAAATGGAGTAAAAGTGAACCCCCAGGAGAATTTTAAAGATAATTATCAAAAGGTTAACACGGAGTAATATTTCACAATTCAGTAAAATAATGATTTTCATACTCTACTGTTTATAGATAAACTTTAAGTAGTACATGATTGCTATCTTATTATGAATTTCTTAATTCCGTTAAAGGAAAATATCTATTCTCTATTTTCCACTAAAAGATGTTTTTTATTCCTCTTATTACAACCTTCAATAGAATAAAGCAACGAATTAAATTTAAAGAAAGAGTTTACGAGTTCAACTTGTATAGTTAATTAATTACGATTAAATTTCTTTTTTTTTTAGTATGTATAATAAAAGTAGAACTAAATGAAAATATTAATTGTCGAAGAATATTAAAATATGTATATAGACTAACGAGGGGGCTCTGCCCCCTGGACCTCCGCATTGTTCGTTATTCTCGTGCTTGTGAGAATAACACTGATAAATAACAATTAAGGTATTCAGACTTTATAGATACATGAAAAAATAAACTAAATTACAAATGACAGAATAGTAGTAACTGTGGATACTAAAGTACACAGATCTTTGATGAGGAAACCTTCGCAACCTATTTCAGTTGCCTTGGTGACAGAAATATAGTAATGAATTAAATGGATTTTCTTCTTTTTTTTTATGAATATCTTTAATTCACAACTTCATCCCGAAGGGAGCTAGGGTTTCGATCTACGGCTTACAACCTTCTCTGGGATAACATAAATATATTCCCAAATGCTAATTTGAAAGGGATTGGTCGGTTGGTTCTGGCGTGTTGCTGATTCAAACAAACAAACTTTCGAATTTATATCTAAAATATATTTTCGATCGATGAAGCTTTACACGTTGTTGGAATACTGCACCAACAGAATTCGATAGTAATTATTTAAGACCTTTAAGTTAGGTTAGTGAATGGAACACAATATTCATGCTTGAATGCGGTATGAATCTCAGCAAAATAAAATTCTATGGGTTTAAAAACAGAATAGGGAAAATCGAAAAAAGATTTTCAGTTGAAAGTAAATATCATCAATTCGTAAGGTCGAATAGAGCACGCTGGTGAATTATTTGTTAAATGTAGTTAATAATAGCAGTGGGGAAAAATTTCTGTAAAAAAATACATCAGTGATAAAAACAAAAACGGTAACGATGTAGAGTACATAAAAGAAGTGGCTGAATTGTTTGTGGTGATTCAGATTATTAAAAAAAGCTATGTCTATATTATTCTTTTTAAATATTTGCCAACAAGCGAAATGTTTTCTAAAATTAATTGAAATAATACAACGTGATTTACATGAGCCTAAAAAATATATTTAAAAAAAGAGGAAAATTATAATGGAGATAAATAAGCATTGTTTGACATTTTTATACTGAGAGGACAGACTAAAGTTGGATGATCCTTTGTCTTTAGATTTTAGTCTAATTCAGTAAAAGTTTAAAAACGGACATAAACAAGAATGGGTAGTAGCTGCAAAAAAATAATTTCCTGCCTTTTTTATCTTTCTCCTATGTTAAAAATATAAAAAAAATTAACTAGAGCGTTAAATTAGTTTGAAGCAATTTTAAAGTATTTGATTACAAATTTATAATATCTCGAAACAAGTCTGTACTCAAATGGAGTTTGAGTGGCAATGTACAATATATTAGCCAAATTGCATCGATTAGCTTGCATAATATTTATAAGTCATTATTGGGTCAATAATTTTGGAAATAAGGTAATTAAAAATTGTATGGAAATAGGTAACCTAACTGAAAAAAATTACGTACAACTGAAAAAAAATTCTGTTGAAAATAATTAGAAGTTAAAATAAATTACTCTTTTTTTCTTTTTTACAGTACCTGATTCAAAATAATATTTTATTTAACGTAAAACCATATATTCACCTAATATTGTATTTTTTCCTAATATATTGTTACCAGATTTTTAACACTTTGAGAGATATTATTTTTTAAAAATTAAAATAAAAACTAATGAATTACAGGTCAAATTAACAAAAAAACTGTAAATGATTGAATAAGGTAAGCCAACGGAATATAAATATAATCAAATTTAATTTAACAAACTACTTTTATTTCATAAAAACATGAAATTAATGAAAAAGGAGTAGTAAGGCAACGATTACGAATTGACAGAACTAATTATCAAAAAATTTTACAAAAACAAAATAAATTTTCAGAATAATTTAAAAATCGAAAAAATTTCCTTTGGGTTTAATAGTTTATAATTTTTATTCAGTGTTTGGAACGTTGCTATGTACTAGAATTATGGAAGTGTAATGAAACTTTCGTAATTATTGTTTTCTATTTTCATTTCATTTTATAGAAACAGATATTACAGTAACTGGAGTCATATATAAAAAATGTTGAAAATGACCTCCTCCAACATCAATACAACAGTGCACCGTTTCAATTTGTACACACTTTAATCAGCTGATATACTGGAATATCTCGTACGCATTCCGTTATTGCGGGTTTTAGTTCGTCAATCTTGTGTGGTCCGTTGTGCATACATTGATTATTTTACTCCCACTGAAAAAAATCTGGGGATGTCATGCAGGCCACAAATCCCTCGAAATTATTCGTTCACCAATGACATTTAGTAAAGTAGTCACTGACCTGTTAACTGTGTGTGCTGTGGCGCCATCTTATTGGTACCAATCGTGATTGATTTCAACTTTTATTAACTGTCTAATGAAGTTTGTTAAAACAGCAAGTTTGTTAAAACAGTTAATAGGTTATCAAAAAAAGATAGGACAATACGCGTTCTACTTACACCGACTCAGACTTCAATTTTCGTCTCGTGTAATTCACGGGGGTTACTTGTCGACCACAATCGTGTATTACCTTGGAGGGTAATATACCCTCCAAGATGAAACCATGCTTCATCTGTAAAAAATATAATGTCGAGGGTACCTCCGGAATTTCAGTCAATAGAACGTTTAAACCACTGATAACAATTGACATAATCTCTAGGTTTCAGTTCGTAATTACTTTTAATTTAAGAACATTACTTTGAATGGCAAAGTTTCTGTTCTCTTGTTACAGCTTGATATGCGGTAGCAAGTCCGATATCTTGCTGCTGTACTAACTTACGCATTGACTTTGATAGACTTTTGGCTATAGCATCCGAAATATCAAGCAGCTTCTACTCGTTTAGTTTAGATGGTCTTCCACTTCGATCAGCGTCTTCAACAGAGCCTGTTACCCGAAATTTTTCGATAAGAGTTCGAACTGTATTGCAATAAGGAACAGGAGTATTTGGAAACATTTCAGAAAACTTGTGCTTCACTAAATCAGTATACTTGTCACCTTCCCGAAAGACGTATTCAAACAGAAAAATGCGTTCCTCTACCGAAAGAATTATTACGTTTCTCGCAACTATCCATTGCAATAAACAAAACAATGCGAAAATAAACGAAATGAAACGCATTCATTCACAATTCAACAAGTTCGTCTTGGTTTATTACTGAGCAACGTCCAGCTACTCCACAGGACAACCAACCTAACGCCGAAAGAATAAATTGTACCACATAATTCTAAAGTATACTACATACAGACTTTTCGAACGTACTACAAATTTAATTTTTACAGTATTTACTCTACGTAAAAGAAAGATATTACGTTTTTAAAATTTAAAGGAAAAGCTCTTGAAAATACTTGTAATATCATATTATAAAAAATTAATTGCGAATTAAAAGAAAATTAACTCTACTTAGAATGAATTTTTTTTTTTAATGAAGTAGAACAATTAAGTCATAGTTTCAATTTATTTTTTTAAAAAATATTTTTTCTGGATTCGTTATTTGTATAAACTTATTAGTTTTATATATAGTATAAAAAAGTGAAATACCATAAACTATAGATTTAAATTTATTACCCGTTGCTTAATGACTTTTGAAGTTCATTGTGTTATACATTTAAAATAACTAGATTAACTAAACACCCGCTGGCAAATCACATGGAAATGGAAAATGTTGTGTAATGAATAGCAGCAATATTGTATTATAATGTTTAACGTCATTGTTAAGTAAATCATATAAATTAGACTATAATATCTGTACACATTTTAATTAACAATGTACCTGTAACATTATGAATGCGCAAATATAGAATATGCGTATTCATTAATATACAGTTATTTTAAAATAATAATAATAGTAAAAATAATACATTCCAGTTTAAAACTTTGGCAGTAACTTACGAATAATAATTATCCATTTCATAACACTACCAATAATATGAAATAATGTGAAATAAGAAATATGTAAAATCGATAATATAATTAAGTTTTTGCTATAGTTTTGTCAATCGTTCTATCTAAAACATTTATTTTTTACAATCAATAGTCCAGAAATTATTCAAATTTAATGAATACATCAAGGTAGTTTTACTCTGATTAAAAAGAAATGATACAATCAACTTTAGCTACGTACAGCCCAAAATACTTTAAGGCAAGTTTAAGTTGGTTTACTGATTAAATGATTTGTGATATTACACTTACTAATACGTAAACGAGATATTATATTAGTAAATATTATTTTGCAAACTTTGTTGTCAGTACTAAAGAAGCCTATTATGACAGAACAGTTTTCATTTAATGGGTGCTTAAAAAAATTGTTTCGTATTGTTTTTAATTTTCACAGGATATTTTTTAAAGAAAATTAAATGTTTAGTTAAGTTTAATAATGTCATATATGATAGAAAAAAGAAAAAGTAACTTTTTTTCAGCAAGTCTGTAAATAAGTACATTATAAAGTAAAACAAATGAAAATACTACTAATTTTAAATGGTACACTCGTAACTAACAGCCAATTTATTTATTTCCTCCAGTACCAACTAGTTTACTTCAAATTATAATTTCTTAGTTGAAGGAATTGTGGCTTGAAAATTAAGGAAAATTAGAAGGTAAGGCAAAGGTTTTACAAATTTCCAACCAGATTTAATAAGCAACTTGAAAAATATTTTTAAAAACTCAGCGTAGGAGAAAAGAGAAGTAATTGGAGATGATGTGGTGTTTCTAGAAGGTTGAGCAAAGAAAGTTCAACAGATGAATTCAAAATAAGAAGAGATTATGGCAGAATATGAAATGAAAGTAATTGTTAATAAAAGTAAAGCAATCAAAATAGATGATTACAAAAAGCCAATTAATATCTGAAAAAAAAAAATGGAATTGAACAAATAATACATTACAAGTACGTACGAACTACCTTAATAGAAAGTTGGAAAAAAGGTAACGAAAGAAAAATTAGAACAGCAATAGTTCAGGACGTTTAATAAAAACTGGAGTTAGACCTAAAAAAGAATCTTGTAAAATTTCACTTCTGTATGATGTAATATAGGGACACTAAGAAATAGGAAAAAGAAAGATTGCAGATATTTGAAATGGAAGCATGAAGGAGATTGGGAAAAATAAAATGGACTACATGAAATATTAAGAAGTAATAAAGAGATCGAACGAAAAACAGAAGCTTAATCAGAACAATTCAGAATAAGAAAATTATGTAGTTGGAACAAATCATGGGAGAAGGTCTGATTAAAAGTACTAAAAGAATCAATAGATGGCAGAAAGAAAGACCTAGTTCATCCAGGTCTTTAGCTCTTCAGCCTTCAATCTGAAGCTAGTTAAATTTTGCCTTCCCTGTTTTAAAAACATATTTTTTAAATTATTTTATTGCCACATGGAAAATTATTTTATTTTCTGAATATAAAGAGGAAGAGAGAATATTCGTAGATTCACTAATAACCATTGAAATATATACTCGTATATATAAAACAAAGCAGATAAAACCTTAAATATAACTTTCACTATTTCTTTTCTTCTCTGGAGAATCTAATTAACTAATTGTGAATGTGAGTGAAAGTTAATACTTAGAAAAACAATGCAGTTTAATCAAATAGTTTTAAAAGTTATACCGAAGTGGTTTAGCGGTGAGCAAAGAACCAAAAGTGGTCCTTCTGCATTATAAAATCTTTCAAATTTGGGTTATATTCCAAGAGATTTAGAGTATATTTTATTTTTTTAAAATAAAATATGAATATTACATTAAAAAATGTAAATGTTAAAAATCGCTCTTTATATGTATTTTTTTAAATTACTAGCATTTAGTTCATTTCACTTTATTTCTTACGTTTCATTTTACTTCAGTATTTTACGGAGAAATAATGAAATTTGTTTTGTTTTAGGAATTACTAGGAACCTTTTTCACGGACGAGTTGTATATTCTGAGTTGTATCATTCTAACACAGGTATGGCCGTGCAAAATTATAAATTTTTCAAATTTTAACTATATTTTCCCTTAATTTTTTTGTAGCGTATTTTATTTAAAACTAAGGGTGATAGTAAAATTGTATTTCCATATCTGTAATATACGCAAAAAAGAAATTCATGAAATGGTATCACTCTTAGAGAAACATCAAAAAATCTTTTTTTTTGTCTCAGTGTAATCAGAGCAACTAAATTAATATAACCCAAAATTCACATTAATAACTCATAGACTAAATTTGTGTTTTCATAGATACTTTTTAAAACACATTAGATTTGTTATAAAAACAACTATTCCATTACAGTGTAACGATGTGAAATACAAATTTTCAAGGTCTTTAAATTATAACAGATCTAAATTTCCAACTTAAAAATAAAATCAGTATATTCATTGGTCCAAAGAAGTTTAGATAATGTTTCTTATACATATTTCAGTTTACAATAGTTTGAATCGAGAATATCAAAAAATGACGAGAAATTAAGGAGATTTATATTGTTTTATATTGATTAACTCTTTTCATATCAAACATTGTTTGTCTTTAAAAATTAACCTTAACATTTCATGTCTTACTACGGTGTCATAAAAATACTAGAAAGAAAGAATTTGTCACTGAAGAAAACACATTATCGTTATCCATGATGGGAGAGGTTACATGTAATAAAGAAGGTTCGCCTCAAGCAGACGTATATTATAACCTGTTTACTTAGTATGAAACTAAAAAAAAAATCGTAAAACTCAATCTGATGTGGAGATCATAGTATAATACTCTACTCTGTTGCTGCTGTTGGGATGGAAAATCGTTTTCAAAAGTAATCCTTATCGGTTCTGTATCAGCTTTACACATAATAACGTCATAAAAAAATATTCTACAGAAGAAAAATAACATTTTTACGTTTAAAAATATATAGAACATGAACAAAAGCACATTGTCGTACTGATGGAAAAAATATATTAATAGCAAAAATTAGATCTATATACGTACAAAAATGTTTCATCCAAATACAACTTAATTCGAATAAAATTAAATATAAAAAAAAAAATTAATAATTTATTGATATATAATTGGTGACATAAAATTTAAAAATAGTAATATATATATAAAACAACTTTATGATTATTTGCTTTCTTACTGATGATATTCCGAAGCAGGAAATTCTACAGTAGTCATAATCAATTATTAAGGTAGGAGATGATTATTTTACAAGATACTGAACTACCAGGAATTAGCATCTTTCCTTAAACTATTTTTTACACTATATGTCATCCTCAACGTAAAATATAAATTTTAATATCACATATTGATATTAAAGGGTGGAAATAGCTTCATATTTCAAAAGTAAGGAGGTAGAAAGAAATGGGGATCAAAGTTATAAAATTTTTACTTTATCGTGTACTAGAAAATTTTGCCCACCATTTTTGATCTGCCATTTTGAATCAAACTTTTTTTTTTTAATAGGAAGGTGAATGAATAATAAATGATTGTGATGTAAAATTTTTACGAGAAAAACGATGGCGAACATCGTTTATAAATGAATACCTTAGTTTTCAGGTTATAAATAATCGAAGTTGCAAAAACGGAAAATTGCGGTAATAATAAAACTACTAAAACGTTCCTTTTCAACGTTTTTATTTCGTATTACATTCAGAATTACATCCAAAAATAAGCTTTAAACAGTTAATATTGGAATTAATGGGCCTAACACTAGTAATAATATATAATACTAACTGATAAGGCATAATACTTAACTAAAAAAAATGTTTTTTCTTCCAGAATTAATTCTTTACATTAGTTCGAAGCTTGTGCGTGGGAATATGAAAGTGGACATTTTTTAGTTTAAGAAAAATATCATGCTTGATCGAGATTCGATCCCACGACCTCCGGATGAAAGGCCGAGTCATATAACTTATCACAAGCGTGCGAACACACACATACATACAGAGTTAATGTATACAGTTATGGTCATAAAGCTTCGAGGAAACTCAGCATTTTTTTTTTAATGTACGGACGGGTTGATAAATTGTCAAAGATCATCTTTTACAGAGTATTTGTTTAACTTTAAGTGATTCCTTGCATAAATTGACAGATATAATATATCAGTAAAAACCTTCTACCATAAAAATAAACCTTTAATAATTAGAAAAACTACTTAAAAATAATTATCGGGTTATTAATTAAAGCGATAATAAAGCCTATCATTTAAAAATAACGAAATAACTTTTTTACTTCGCATATATTTGTATTTTGTATAATAGTTTAATAACAACTATAACAAAGATAGTAAGAGTCTTTTATGCTATAAAAAAAGTAAACATATGAAATATATAGAAACCTACTCTAAGAAATATATATATATAAATTAAAGATTGAAAAGTAGTACTTATCCCAATATTACGTTAAAATTCAACATTTTAGTTAGGGCTGAAATAAAAACGAACATTTACTTACAATTTAACTGACCCTTAAATTTGATAACTAAATCAAAATAAAAAAAAATTACTGTATAATTGAATAATATTATTTTGCCTTTTTAATTCAATTTTTGTGGTTAGTTTTATTATTTTTAAATTTATTTTAAAATTATCTCTTCATTTTTATTTGATATAGGGAAAACCTTTTCAAATAAACAGTGCCAATAAAAAAAGACTGTTCCAGAAAATACGGAATAGAAGAATCTTGCGTCTTGAAAAAAAAAATATGTATATTGTTTAGAGAAATGACTTTAATATTGGGTGAACGCTTTCTGCCTGGAATTCAGAAATATTTATCATTTCTTTTACCTCGAGTTTCTATCTAATTTTCTTCAGAGTTTGGAATATTCATGTTATAGATATTTTTAAACGCAAAAAAAAGTTATTTATTTGTAAAATCAGGTTTAAAAACCGGGTTTGTTTGTATACATTTTAAAATTATCAATAATAATTTATCGAAAAGGTGAGAATTCTAAAGAAAATATTGAAAATTTTCTTTCTCATGATATATTTATATCATACATAAAACTTATTGAATATTGATTTTGGTACTGAACGGCTAGTTCTACCACTACTTTACATCATGGTTTCTGAGGTCACCTCTTTCGTAACCTAAGCGTTTGGATATCAAAATTATATGTTATATTCATTATTTTTCCGTAAATCAAATACTAGGTAATGATAACGACTATTTTAGAAATTTTTATAAAACTGAATATCAGAAAACTTTCCTTCACCAATTCATTAAATAAAACTCACTGAATATCCTGAATTTAGTAATAAATAGGATTTGAAGATGTATTAAATGCTTATTAGTACGGGTTGAAAAAAATAACTGCAATCGAATCGAGCAACCATTGTATTTCTTTTTTTTGAAATCGATTAATAAATAACAACTGCAGTATTATTTTAATTTTAAAATTAAAAATAAAAATTTTAAATTAAAAATATATTTATAAGAAAATATATTTGTTTATTAGATACCAACAATTCAATTAAACAGCTGGAATTCGGATGAAGACGATAATAATTTTAAAAAATGTACTCTTACGGGTGAAATGATCTAAATTATATTCCAATAACCCGAGTAATAAATAATAAAATTGATGTATATCATTTTCATTCGTTGCGTATAAATTATATTTCTTTTTTTTTGCACTGAAAGCAAATGACCATTAAAATGTATGTATATTCCTGTATTATATCTTAAAGTCTCCCTCTATGAATCATGAGACCTTGCCGATGGTGAGAGGACTTGAGTGCTCATTGCTACAGTGTAGCTGGATCGAAGGAGCAATCATATCGGAGAGCTATCTGTTGAGAGCCAGACTGAACAATGATTCCTGAAAGAGGGCAGCAGCTCTTTCAGTAGATGTTAAGGGCGTAGGTCAGGAGGACTTAAACGGCCATATCAACATCACTCAATCTTCTGAGTACTGCGCAGCTGAAAGCAATGGAAAACTACAGCTGTTTTTTTTCTAAGAAAATATAGATCTCTGCATTTTCATGTAACAAAGATGCAGGCGCCTTCCTTGGTAAAATATTCTGGAGGTAAACTAGTTCCTCCGTTCGGATCTCCGGGTAGGAACCACTAAGGAACGGGTCACCAGAAAATTAAAAAATCACGTTCTACGAGTCGGAGCGTGGAATGTTAGAAGTCTGAAAAAGGTTGGTAGGTTAGAAAATTTAAAGAGGGAAATGGATAGAAAAAATGTAGTGTAGTATGAATTAGCGAGGTTGGAAAGAGGAAAACGACTTTTGATCAGGTGACTTTAGAATAATTAACTCAGCGTCAAATAAAGGGCAGGCAGGAGTTGGTTTCATAATGAACAAGAAAATAGGGAAGAGAGTAAAGCATTTCAAAAAGCTTAGTGATAGAATGATTGTAATAACATAAAATCAAAACTTAAGCCGACAACAATTGTTAACATCTATATGCCTACAAGTTCCAATGATAATGAGGTAGTGTGTATACAAAGAAATTGACGAAGCAATTAAACACATAAAAGGGGATGCAAATTTAATAATAGTTGAAGATTGTAATGCAATCATGGAAAAGGCAAGGAAGGAAATATTGTGGGTGAATACGTGCTGGGCAAAAGGAATGAAAGAGGGGACCGACTTATTATGTTTTGCACGAAGTATAATTTATTAATTACCAAAACTTAGTTTAAAAATCATATTATGATAATATATACATGGAAAAAGCCAGTTGTTACTACAAGATATCAGATAGATTATATCATGGTTAAGCAAAGGTTTAGAAATTAACTTGTCGACTGCAAAGCACATCCAGGAACTTGATATTGATAGCGACCATAATTTAGTGATAATGAAATGTAGATTGGGGTTTAAAAACCTAAAGAAAAGGTCTCAGATGAATCGGTGGAATTTAGAGAAGCTTGAGGAAGAAGAGGTAAGGAAGATTTTTGAGGAGGACATCGGAAGAGGTCTGAGTGAAAAAGATAAGGTAGAAAAAATAGAAAAAGAAGAATGAGGGAATGTTAAAAAGTTCGATCGTTTTTATAAAATAGACGGAGCATACAGAAAAGTTAAGGGCATTTTGTGGTACATAGATTAAAATCTAATTATGTGTTAAATAAAGATGGTACGTACACCGATTTATAATACTAAAGAAAAAGGTCGATAGGTGGGTAGAATATATTGAAGAATTATACGGAGAAATGAATTACAAATTGGTGTTATAGAGGAAGAAGAGGCAGTCAAAGAGGATGAAAAGGGAAATAAAATACCGAAATCTGAATTTAATACACCGTTAAAAAATTTGAATGGCAGCAGGACTCCTGGGATAGACGGGATACCTGCAGAGTTACTGCGCAGTGCATCTGAGCAAGCGATAGATAGTTTTTACAAATTGATGTCTAATATATACGAAAAAGTGAAAGTTCCGTCAGACTTCAAAAAGAGTGTTATTGTCATGATACCAAAGAAATCATGAGCAGGTAAATGTAAAGAATACAAAACAATTAGCTTAACTACTCATGCACCAAAATTCTTAACTAGAGTTCCGTACAGAAGAATTGAGAGAAGAGTGGAAGAAGTGTTAGGAGAAGACCAATTTGGTTTCAGGAAAAGTATAGGGAAAGGGAAGAAATTTTATCACTCAGATTAATAGAAGAAGGAAGACTAAAGAAAAACAAACCAACATACATGACATTTATAAACGTAAAAGCCATCTGATAACATAGACTGGAACAAAATGTTTAGCGTTTTAAAAAATCTAGGATTCAAGTACAGAGATAGAAGAACAGTTTCTAACAATTACAGGAACCGAATAGCAACAGTAATAATTGAAGAACATAAGAAAGAAGCTGTAATAAAAAAGGTAGTCCGACAAGGATGTCCCCTATCCTAGTTACTTTTTAATCTTTAAATAGAACTAACAGTTAATGATGTTAAAGAACAATTGAAATCCGGAATATCAGTGCAAGGTGAAAAGATTAAGATGCTAAGATTTGCTGATGATATAGTAATTCTATCTGAGAGCAAAAAAGGATTTAGAAGAAACAATTAACGGCGTGGATGAAGTCCTACGCAAGAACTATCGCATGAAAATAAACAAGAACAAAACGAAAGTAATGAAATGTAGCAGATGGACCACTGAATATAAAAATAGGAAGAGAAAAGATTATGGAGGTAGAAGAATTTTGTTACTTGGGATGTAGAATTACTAAAGATGGACGATGCAGAAGTTATATAAAATGGCGAATAGCACAGGCGAAACGAGTCTTCAGTCAGAAATATAATTTGTTTATATCAAAAATTAATTTAAACGTCAGGAAAACATTTTTGAAAGTATATGTGTGGAGCGTAGTTTTATATGGAAGTGAATCTTGGACGATCGAAGTACCTGAAAAGAAAAAATTGAAGCTTTTGAAATGTGGTATTAAAGGAGATGTTAAAAATCACATTGGTAGATAAAGTGACAAATAAAGAGGTGTTGCGGCAAACTGATGAAACATTTGGAAAAATATAGTTAAAAGAAGAGACAGACTTATAAGCCACAATTAAGACATCCTGAAATAATCGCTTTTATATTGAAAGGACAGGTAGAAGGAAAAAATTGTGTAGGTAGGCAATATTTGGAATATGTAAAACAATTTGTTGGGATGTAGGATGTAGGGGGTATACCGAAATGAAACGAATGGCACTAGATCTTGGAGAGCTACATCAAACCAGTTAAATGACTGAAGACAAAAATAAATATCGTAAAGTAAGTTAAATTAAATTAAAAAAGTAAGAATAAATGATTAATGAAACGTTCATTAATAATATTAACGGTATATAAAAATTACTTAAGTTAATGAATAAGATTTATGACATTGTTGTCCGAAACTAGAGAAATAAAAAATATTCTGAAGTTAAACAGTTTAGCTTGAATGGACTTTTGAAGTTTAAAGGCAGCAATAAATTATACTAAAACTTTCGTCGGAGATTCTTATACAAAAAGTTTGTTAGTTGATGATGCGTGAAAAACTCATTAAATAAATTTATCCGCATTAGATGTGAAATAAAGTATATACAGATTTTAAAATGTATTTCACAGTTTTCAAAAATCTCATTACTCATCTTTAATATGCTGTAAGATTGCTCCAAAGAAGTTCTAAATAAGAAAAAGGAGAAAAACTAAAGTACATGAGTCTATTTAATATAACAACATTCTATCTTAATTAACAACACTTGTATACTTTTATTTTAATGTATACAATTTAAAAAGATTCTGAGCTCTTTGTATGTCATCTCTTTTAAACTTTGCTTTTACATTTTGCTACGTTAAAATGAATAGTAAACTCCATCATGGACAAAATTTTAATTCTTTAAAATACTCCAATCATTGAATAATTGTAATTATTAAATAGGGCATGAAACGAAAAAAGTAAACATAATATAAAATCAGACATGGTAGAATACTATTTAACTATAATTTACCAATGGGTTGTCCTGGCGGTTCGTAGCAATAAATGTTTAGATTTGTTTAAATGATAAACTAAGCTATCTAACTTAAGTATTCATTTTTAGTATTAAAATTTCTAATTTTTTTTTTTTTTTATAAATTAGTTCCGTAATATATCACTTTAATCCTCTGGCATGTAGCCAAATGGATTGTTTTAGTAATTCAGGTCAAAAACATAGTTCTGATTTTAGGTTTTTAATGATTTCTTTTTATGTTTTTAATAATTAATTGATAATTAAAAGATATTTAAAGTTTTCCCAGATTTTTTTATGATCCAGACCTGTATTTTAACTAATATTTTTTTTTTTGGTAACAAACAGGATTTTCATCCAATTCATATGCTTTCATGTGATGGTATCATAAACTACTTGAAGTAGTGATTTCAGAATGGTGTTTGGAATGTGTTCGATCACGTAAAATTGTAAAATTTAGCATGCCAGACAATAAGAATTTGATTCTAGAGGAACTGCAAATGTAGATTGAACAAATATTTTTGAAGTATAAAGTACTGAATACTATTTAACATTTTTTATGCTCTTTGAAAAACTATAAAAATTAAGAACGTATAACGATTTCTCTTTCGTTAAACAGCCATAGGAATTCTAAGTACCCATAATTATTAATTACATTATTTTTAATCAAATATATTGGATTTTAAATTTATTATTAATCTACATTTGTGTTAGTTTTTCAACAGCAGAGCTTTAATTCCTGTTTACTTTGAAACATAAAATAATGATTTTTCTGTAAAATCAGATTTAAAAAAGTGAATTTTTTTGTATACATTTTGAAAATATCAATAATAAGGTAAAATTTAAAAATAAAACACTTCAAATTCTCATTTGTATGATGTATCTTACATAAAACTGAGTGAATATTAATTTAAGTATAGAAGTACTAGTATTTACCACTATGCTACAATTTAGTTTCTGAGGTTACCTCTTTCGTAACCTGCAATAATATTTTAAGAGATTTAAAGTAATGAAAATTATCAAATTAATTCCTTGTACGAAATAAAGGAAGTATTGTGATAGCAAAAAATTTCAGTTTTCAGATTTCAACGGAAATATCTCCATTTTTATCAACCCTGAATCCATTTTGACTAGTTTCGCCTGTACTAACGTACGTATCTTGAATAATTCAAAAACCATTAGCAGTAGGATGTTGAAATTTTGGATTTAGGATTATTGTAATACCTAGTTGGGCACCTCCCTTTTTGATTGCAATCGATTGAACCAAAAGTGTCCAAAAAAAGGACAAAATCCAAACAAATTTGGATTTTTGACTTAACTGCAGTAATAAACCCTCATTGAGAGCTTTTTAACGATATATAGTAAGTGGGACTTATTTTCATCGGTTCCAGAGTTATAGCCAAACGAAATTTTAATTAATGATATATTTGGATCTTACAAGTAGAAGGCACATCGGTTCGAATCAGACTTCATTTCGTTTGTTATTTTTAACTTTTTTTTTAATTTTAATGTATTAATTTATTAATAATTATTAACCTCAGATTGTAGAAAAAATTAAGATAAATAATAATTCAATAATAATAAAAAGGAAATATGAAAAGATATTAATGAAATAAAATTTTATCTACTTTTCATTTTAAAAAAATGGACATATGTAATTTAATAGGCGTACAAGGAAGTCATGTGGTGTTCACATCGGATTTTTATATTTTATACACATATTTTCTTAATCGATAAAATTTTTTTAACAGAAATTTATTTAATAATTTATGTTTGTTTTTATAACGTGTTTAAATTTACTTAATTGGGATCAGAATATTTATATGATTTTTCTGATTAATTTTTCATTAAATATGCATCATTGCATATGATATTAAAAAGTAATAATTGTAGACTAGTAATAAAGAAATAGAAAATGAGCACAGATTAAAATTTCTTAAGTTTTTTTTGTGTCAGATTTTATTAATAATCGGTTTTCACTCATTCAGAAAACATGAGTAAATCGCATCACAAGAATCACTTTAAAAGGAGCGTTTATCGATACTCCTTAATACTTCAATAGAAAATAGATTCAATGTTATATGCTGTACATCTAAGAAAGCATTTACATTATAAAAGTCTAGTGAATAATAAAGTAGTAAAAATAATAACACGACAAAGTAAAAAGAAAAATAATATCAAGAACAAATAACACTAGAAGACAAAGGTAAGTAAAAGAAACAAATACAGTGAAAGCATAATCAATTAGCTTCCAAATAAACACATAGATGATGCACAAAAACTTGCGCGAGATAAAGCCTCGCCTCGAGTATCACTATGAGTCTCTCAGATACAATATGGAAACCCACAGGGTTGATCTAGTGGTGAACGCGTCTTCCCAAATCAGCTGATTTGGAAGTCGAGAGTTCCAGCGTTCAAGTCCTAGTAAAGTCAGTTATTTTTACACGGATTTGAATACAAGATCGTGGATACCGGTGTTCTTTGGTGGTTGGGTTTCAATTAACCACACATCTCAGGAATGGTCGAACTGAGACGACTGTACAATACTACACTCCAATTACACTTATACATATCATTCCCATTCTTCCTCTAAAGTAATACCTGAACGGTAATTACCGGAAGCTAAACAGGAAAAAGAAAGAAGATACAACATGGAGGAGCCGCTTTAACTGCCTAACATCTTTGCCATTGTCTAGAAGTTTAACAGCCATAGTTCACATGTTTGTTAAGTCTCAGTTTGTACTTTAATGGGAATAGATTCTTCCCAAACGTACGATAACTCCAATGTACATGATGAATCTCGCTGTACATAGCACATTCGATTTCAGATTCTTCTCGTCTGTGTTATGCACTATACTTATTTGCTCTGGTATCGTAGGATAATTTCAACATTGCTGGTGCTTGTCATACCGCAGAATTTGATGCGAAAGGTCAAAATCGGCTTCAAAATAACTTTTTATAACAGTAGCTTGTTAAATAATGATAACTGGATATCCTGCCTAGTAATCAGTGCAGTTTTTTTTAATTTGATGTCCAGTTGTTTACTTTTTCTTTCACATGAACCTTCTATGCTAAACGATGATCCACGTGAAAACCTAAGAACTTCACACTCTCTCCACGTGAGATGAAATTTCATTTAGATAGATCCTTGGACTGACATCTCTTCCCATTGTGAATGTCGTATGAGTAGATTTCACTGAATTGACTTTAATTTTCCATTTGGTCAACAAGACGATTGTAGGTCCAGCCAATTTCTTTAGTGAATTACAAAAAATATTTTAAAAAAAATCGCTCTTTTTTCATTCATTAAAAAAATTTCAGTAAAAAAAATTATTTTCTACTTAAATTTTCAAATAAAATGTAATACAGAAGTAAAAATAAACTCATATCTACCAAAAAATTCCCAGTAAAGAAAAAAACATTAAAAATGCTCCAATTAAATTAAGTAAAAACCTAAACATAATTTTAACAAATTATATAGCCAACAAAACAATAATAATAGCAATAAAGCCCTATAAAAAATACATCACGTTATTGTATTATAAATACGTAATTAATTAATTAATTAGGAATACAACTCAAACTTTAATTTCCCAATAATATATAATAGAAAGCGTAAACACACTCGTAAGAAATCATAATAGAATTTATTTAAAACAAATCACCTAAAGCATTTTACAAAAAATATTTTCACAAATAAAATAAAAAATTCTTCGAGATTTTATAAAATCAACTAGCTATAAGGTATACAGAACGTCTGCAGATTTTATCCAAGTAAAACTTCAATTAAATTATGAAAAAAACTTTTATGAACATCTACAACATAAAAAGCGCTTAAATTTATATTAAAATTACAGTAATCATATTTAAAAAGAAACATCTGAAAGCAGTGATTCCCAAACTGTGCGCCGCGCCGCAGCGCCGGGGAGCACCGGCCTCTTCACAAGGGCGCCGCGAAATATTGTAAAAGCTTCATAATTAATTGAACCAAGACATTTATAATTATAAATTTAATGTAAATAAAGTAAAAAAATAATGAAGATACACGAGTTTTATTTATTTTTATCTCTTACTTACGAGCAGTCATACTTTTATATAGGGTAGGGCGCCATGGAAAAAGTTTAGTTGGAAAAGGGCGCCGCAATTTGGAAAAGTTTGGGAATCACTGTTTAAACGACAAGATATCGCGCGCGCGCGCACACACACAAACGTTTTTGTGAATAACAGACAACTAATTCAGATAATCAGCTTTTATAAAAAATATATAAAAAAACATATCAAATAAACTACTTAACTGAATTCCAAAATACAGGTCTTAATATTTTAATCTTAACGTTTAATTCAATTTATTAAATATAGTTGTAATCTTAAAAATGTTAAAGGATTCATATAATAAATAATACAAAAACAGTAATATCATTAACAAAGAAATATAATCTACACTTATTCATTTGTTTTTTCTTGATAAATTTTATTAATTTAAAATTTTAAACCAACGAGAAATACAATAATAAAAAAATATGACTAAAATTTTTCTGTTGATAAAAATAATCAGCTGTTACAAGTTGAATTCCAGTATTTTGCTTGGTTTCTATATATATATATATTTTTTTTATCATCAAAGCACAAAAATTGTTAAAAATGCAGTTAAATATTGTTAGATTTTAATAAGAAGACGTTGATGAGGATGAGGGTGGTATTGACTTTATATATAGTTATTTCCTGTTGAAAGAAGTCATGAACTTTCATTTTTAACAAAAAATATTAGACCTAATAACCGAAAAAAGAAATAAAAAAGATGGCAAAAAAATTTAATTCCTTTTCTCTGATTTGCCTTTTATCTGCGGACAGAAAAATACAAGTGAGATTGAGAAAATAAATGAGTTTGGAGGGAGAAATAAAAGAGAAGGGTTGTGGCATCGATTGTGGTGGGGATAACAGCTGTTGCTAGAAAGAGAAGCATCGCGACGCCAGTCTGTGCGGAGTGTTGGAAGCGTTCGGACGTTTCTACAAACCGCAGTAATGAAGCCCTGCGTTTTTCTAGCACTCGCCATCGTCGTCTGTCATGGTTTGTTGACAAATTGATTTTATCTCACTGCTACATTTTCTTTTCTATTTTTTTTTTTTTTTTTGTTTATACAAAATAAATTTTAACTTGCGTATATATTTTTTAAATGAAATTTTTATACAGATATTTTATGTATTTTGAAGCTAAACCGAACAGTTTTTATAATAACATCACATGTTATAGAGCAATAAAAACTCCATTTTCAGTTTTAATCCACAAATAAAATATGACATAATTAAACAACTGTGTTTATGTGATATCGTTTTATAACATTAATTTAAATAATTATAGAAACCCTAGGGGTGACATTATTTTAAATATTGTAGCTTGAAATATGTACAAAACAATTTCTAGAATTTAAAAAAAAAAAAAGAAGCAAATTGTGTATTTAAAATTTTTACAAAATTATCCCAAGTTACTTGATAGTTTATGTAAACCATCTTGATTTATTGAAGTGAATTACTACGAAAACAATAAATGAGTAATAAACACAATATGAAATAACGGATTAATTTTTGAGAATAAGAAAGAAATATTTCTTAATGGAGAAAGTAAAAACAGAAATATTTAATAATAATAAAAAACTAAACTTCAATGTAATGTTAACTCGGCTACAACGACTTTGGAGTTACACACTTTCGGGTATAACGCTATAATGAATATGTAAGCACTTTTTAAAAGTTTAATAATCACAGGTTATTTAATAATGTAACAGTAAGAAACTGTTTAGGACTTTTTATAAACAATTTCTTTTTACTTTGCTTGAGACCTTTGGTCTAATAACTGATTATATTTTAAGTATACATTATACGGGAAATCTATCTGACATTCGGGTTTTATATTTATATTCCTAAACGCAAAAAATTCAAAAATATTCTAAAACATTTATATTTTTTATAAATAAATAATAATAAACATTATTATTCTTTTATTTATTTTTTTCAAAATATTATTGTGTATTTTTTTATCCTCTTAACCATTCATTTATTTATTGCCCTTTATTTTTTCCCTTTGTCATACACTGAAATGTTTATACAACCCTCCCCCTCAACTATTCTTTTAGTACAACTGTGAATTTTTTTACATAAAATTATGCACAGTACGTTAAGTCCTATAACAATTTAAATTTATTTTTGTATTAAAAAACATTGAAAATATTATAGAACTAATTATATAAGTTTCAATATCTTTTGATAATTATCTTTAAGAATTATTATCGATATATTTAAATAATTAATATCAATGATGAATTCCCAGTTTAATTTATACTTTAACCAATTAGTCGACTTCTTATTACTATGTACAATGACTGTTTAATGACGTACAATACCATTATTGTTTATAAAGAAATTCATGTCTACTTGATATTACATATATTTACATAAATATATTTATTTATAAATTATTTAATATTATATTCAAAATAAATATTTTCTTAAAAATTTTCACTAATTTAATTAAATAATTACATAAAAACCACAAGATCTGATACGCGTAGAAACCTTGCTTTTAAAAAAATACTCTTTGGCACTAATGATAATAAGTGCCCAATCCTTCGGTCAGTCAATATCAATTTATTTATATCATTATTTAGTTTATAAGCGATAATTAAATATTGCCTATCACAATTTAAATTTTATTTAAACTTTTAAAAAATTATGACTGGATATATATATATATGTTAACTTATTTATATATTAATTAATTTTCCTAGAGTGTTTGGTTTTGATATCCAGGCAGAGAACAAACTTCTTTGTTGTTTTATTTATTATTTTTTTTACTGTTATAAGGGTGTAGATTATTTTTTAAAAATTCCAGTAACAAAAAGAAAAAAATTCCTTTCGGCACGCCGAAAGGCGGAGGTAGATTTCACTGATGCTAAGTAGGGGATAAAAAAGATTTCCACCTTAAAGTTAAGAATAACTTAAAATTTACTCAATACGAAAATGGTTGCACGTGAAAAAATTTTCATATGTTTAGCATATGACATGCCCCATATTCTTACAATTCCAGCAATATTTTGGTCATCACTTGCCGTAAGAGATGCTCATTTCAAAAATTGTATCAGACAAAAGTTTTAGATAATGTTTAGAGAACTAACGACCAGTTTAAACCGATTCAATACTGTGCCTATTAAGGGAGGTATGATTTATTTTGTCTTCGATACCCCATGTTTTCCACCTCCTGGGCCAGTGGTTGATGATATCAAAAGACTTTACTTAGATAAGTTTCAGATCCTTACTCACAATACTTTAAACTTTAAACAAATTTGATATTTTACTTAATAAGAAGTTTATAGCGATATTTAGTTTTTTCGGAAAGGCCTCCCCCCCGTTACCACCCCTATGATCCGATTTTGTTCATTAACTAACTCGACCGAGATTTTGGGTTGTTATATTTTATTTATCAATTTGAAAGTGATTGGCGCAAAATTACGACATTTATCGTGTCCACAAAAAAGTGAAATATATATATATATATATTATTATTATTAAAAGTCGAGAACTTCCCAATGGAAGACGTTAAGCATTCATGATTCATATTTCTTTCGCTTGGGGTTCTTCTTTTCCCTCCAAAATTCTTTCATTCTTTCGGAAAAGGTTTTCTTCCGTTCTTCAGACCATTTCGGACGATGTTGTTTAGTCTTCGGCGCTTCTGGTTTAACTTCCCATATATATATATATATATATATATATATATATATAAAAGCATATATAACATTTTGAACTGACAGTGGTTTTTGGGTCTGGGGGATGTGAAACGCGAAGATATGACGAAGTCGAATCATGGTACCCATTACAATAAGTAGCTTTTTTTTATGAATATACCTAAAAGTAATAAAGAAATAATTGAAATAAAAATGATACTTTCAGTAATTTCCCTGTTCTTAATAAAATATCTCTCTTGTAACATTAAGATATTATTTTTACCATACTATTTTGTACAAATATATAAATAAATAGTTTCAAGAATTTTTACCTGGTATTAATATAACATATTTTAGATATCTTTTACGTTCTGCATTCAATATGAAATATTGAAAATGATTACATTTCATTGTTCAGTTTGATTTACATTAAAATCTATAATATTAATAATCCAGGTCATAGTCACTATATATAAATGAAAAATCTAAACGGAACATTGATAATTAATTCTGAAATTGGTTAAAAATTGAATTATTAATATTCTGTCATGGGGGTGAGTAATTTTATTTTTAACTCTGCTTGAACATTTTTTTATTGTACATTTTTTAAATTTTTTTTTTTTATTGTCATGTTTATTGTATACTAATTATTTGAAATATTATTTTATAATAAATATCCCTTACAGCTTCATATAAATTAACAACGGCTTTATATAAATTAAAAATTATACTTTAATAAATCTATATAAAATAAAAATATTTTCAAGACTTATGAATTGAAGTGATTATAATATATTAAACGTAGAACAGAGGTAGCTAATATAAAATTTAACATCTTTCACCTGAAGTTTTCTCATCAGAGATGGAGGTAAACAGTGCGTATAACTAACTGATAGTAAATCCACAAGAATTCTTTTATGAAATCATTTAATCTTATGTATATTGTATTGTTTATTTAACTAATAATTTTTATTTATTATTCTCCATAAATAGTACAGTATAATTCACATAATAATTTTATATATATATATATATATATATATATATATATATATATATATACGTATCATAATAATGAATAATGTTAAGCCTCACGTTACAATTACGTTTAAAAAATTCTAAACTCTACATTACTCTTTTGAGATTGCTTCCTTAAAAGATACGTAGATCTGCGGTTAGGAAAAGAAAAGACATTTGTTAATGAGTAATATTCAATAAATTTTACTAAAATATAATTTATTTCTGGTTGTGTATAGAAGGAGTTATAAAACTCCAAAACATTTAGTTTTGTTATAAAACCTCAACAGTATTTCATTTATCTACATCCTATCCCTTCTTGAATTTAATTAAATTTTGCGAAAAATGATATATTTGGGAAAAACAAATATCCCTCACCAGGAAATGTAAGGTTGATTAAAATTTAAAGAAGTAGTAGCAAGAAAACATATATATTTAAAAAAGCTATTAATAAAAAATCTGACGTGGACACCAAATGACTTTCCTTGTACGCCTATTAAATTACACATACACATTTTTTTTAAAATGAAAAGTACATAAAATTTTATTTCATTGATAACTTCTGATATTTTTTCGTATTATTTTTGTTTATTGTTATTATTGAATGATTATTTATCTTTGTTTTTGTGCAATCAGAGGGTAATAATTAATTAATTATAAATCAATATATCTAAATAAAAAAAGGAGATTAAATTTGATTCGAACCGATGTGCCTTTCTCTTCTAAGATCCAAATATTTCATTAATTACATTTTTTTTTGCTTTAACTCTGGAACCAATAAAATAAGTACAACGTTAAAAAGCTCTCAATGAGAATTTATTACTATAGTTAAGAAAATGTCAACAGTCCTAAATCAAAAATTTCAACATCCTAAGGGTAATCGTTTTTGAGTTATGCGACATACATACGTACATACATCACGCAGAAACGAGTCAAAATGGATTCAGGGATAGTCAAAATGGGTATTTTCGTTGAAATCTGAAATTTTTGGCTATCACAATATTTCCGTTACTTCGTACAAGGAAATAAAGATGAGTCCATTATGATAATGGACTCATCTTTATTCATAAGTGCAGTTTTTTTTATATACTTAATGATTTTTTTCTAAATTTCTGTCCTCAATTTTTTCATCACAGCCAATTACTGACTGCACAAAAATTTTGTGTATGCGAAAAGATTCATTTTTACTCTTTTTTAATAAAGGTTTTAGTCTTTTGTATTTTCTTAAGTCGTAATTACTATAACAACAAATAAGAAGGAAATTGCAAACTCAAGTAGAATATCCGCGGCTGATGCGTTTCAAGACTTAACACGGTTAGTCCAATCTGAGCTAGCAGTTGTTTAAGTCATTTATCTTATGTATATACATATATATATATTCATATGCATACAATAAAATACATTTTTATAATTAAACAATAAACAAATAAAATTTTGTGTTATAAAAAAAAAGTACAATAAATAATAAATAAGGGCTCATCAAGAACAGTTAAAAAATGCATTTTATAACAATCAAACTCGTAATTTTATTGATTATTTGCAATGTTGATCTGTGCAACTATTTAAAACGTCTGATAAAATCATTTTACAAAACAAAACCAGTGAATGGCTGAAAGTTCAGTCAAAAATTTGGAATGCTTAAAGGAAGAATACTTCTGAATCCAGCAAATGGAAAAATAAGAATCTATATTGTTCAAAGAACAAAGAGTCAATAACAACATTTTGAAATTGAAAGGTGTTTAAAAGCAATCGATGATATCATGCAGCCTATCTGATTTTGGGAAGATCCAAATATTTCATTAATTAAAATTTCATTTGACAATAACTCTGAAACCAATGAATATAAGTATCACATATGAAATATTTTTGAAAAGATCACAACGACAGCTTATTACTGCAGTTAAGGAAAAGGCCAAAATCCAATTTTTTTTTTTTTGATTTTGGGCTTTTTGGACATTTTTGGTCGTCTATTGCAATCAAAAGGGGAGGTGCGCAATTTACAACAGTCCTAAATCCAAAATTTCAACATCCTACGGCTAATCGTTTTTGAGTTATACGAGATACATACGTGAATAAGTCACGCCGAAACTGGTCAAAATATATTCAGGTAAGTTTAAAATGGATATTTCCGTTGAAATCTGAGAAACCGAAATTTTCGCGATCACAATACTTCCTTTAATTTTTACAAGGAAGTAAAAATTGAAAAATACTTTAAAATTGTCTACGAAAAAAATGTATTTGTTTTAAGATATTTTTCATTTTAGTTGTCAGGAAAAACTTATAATAAGACCAACAGAACAACCTCATCTACGAATAAAAAATGAATTACCGAAACTGATACTTTTAATAAAATGTAAAATTTTGTCATATATATATATACACACATAAACTAAAAACCACTTCTTTTTTTAAACATTGTTATAGAATTAATAAATTTACATGAAAATATGTTTTCTCCAATAATATTAGAAATAACAGCATTCCTGCGGTTTGGTTATTTTCTGAAAAATCTCGTTTCACTCTTCAGTTATCTTTATACCAAAAATACGAGTTTATATAGGGTAAAAGTTCATTATTATATTCCCTAAATAAATGGTTAATAAAATGTTTTTATTGAATGCAGACAATAATAATCATTATATTCTATTATGTTGAAAAAACGATGTTAAAAGCCTACTTATAGCAAACCAAAATAAAGTTTATTCCTTTTAACTTTCCAAACTAATTCCTTAATACATTAATTTTTAATGACGTAGAAAATAGGCAACATAATAGAATTAATAAATAAGAAAATATGCTTTTGTAAAATATAGAATTTGCAGCTTTAAAAAAAAACAAAACCTTAATAATCACCAAATATATCAGCTTGTAAAATTCGCACTGCCATATGATGCAGCGATCACTTTACAACAATTAATTGTTTTAAATTTTTATTTACGAATTTTCTTGTCTTATTTATGATACAAAAGTTACAACAGCATATATGTACTTTAATGAATCTATATATTTTTTTCAAATAAATATAATTGTAATTTTTCAACTAAAATATAAAGAGAGAAGTTTAAAATACATTTTTTTGTCTCGGTATACTTTTATCAATACTTACAAGTAACAAAAACAAAAAAAAAAACTTCTAATATTAAATAATCGAAATAGTATATAAAAAATATCTATAATTAATAAACTAATTAACGTTTATATAAATAACAAATATATAATCCCATATAAATAAAAACAAATAATTATAAAAATAAAAGTCTAAAACTAATTAAAAATGACTGGAATTAAAAATAATCCCTCTTACAATATTGCAATATTAACAATACATTGTGTATTTCATTGTATAATTTAATAATGCATGAAAACAGTTCCTATGACCTTTATAAAAGAAAACAGAGAATGGTTTTACCTTTTATTTCTGGTTAATGCTCTTACTGCGTAACAAATGACGCTCCTCTCTTTAACCTCCTCCTCTCTGTGAATTTTCCTCCCACACTTCATACTTCTTTGCATAACTCCTTTCCGACCTCATCATTTCTCTTTCTACGCTTTTCTTCGTTTGGTTTGCTAAAGTTTACTTCATCTTCTTTGTCCTTCTCTTCTTCTATTTCGTTTTCTTATTCTCTCTTCCGTACCGTTCTCCCTACTTTTTCAGTACGTCTTAACTCCACAACATAGCCAGTGAACCTAACGCTTTAAAAACGAAGAAATCACTCCTTCCACAAATTCAACAGCGATTTTACTCTCAAAATTTTAATCCTACTGTTTTTATGCTACTTTACCCTTTTGTTAAAAAATACAGCCTTAAAATATTTACATATTATTTACTTCTAAAATAACATTTACCTAAAACGAGGTATTATTATTATTTACTCATAAGTATAATTTGTTATTTATTTAATTTATATTTTTTTATATAGTTCTTGTAATTAAAAAAAAAAATAAAATTATCACCTAACGTTTAAGAATATACCCTCAACATCTTTAAACTACGAGGAAAATTTTTTTTTTTTTTATAATTTAGTTAACGTGCAATCTGTTAATAATAATTTTAAATGTTGAACGAATAAGATTAATAAAAAGAATCTGTATCTTTTATTCTGTTATTATTTTTAATTAATACTAGTACAACTATTAATATTGTTTTTAAGTTAAAAATATTTCTGAGAATATGTGTAAAGTGAAAAAGCAAAAGAAATAGCAATTCTGCTAAGTAATTTATTTGGATTCTAAAAAATATGTTCCTGTTTTCCTTGATATTTTTACTATTTTTATCCCCCAATTTTGGCTGTATTATCTGTATTATTCTTGTTAAATTATAAAAATGGATAAATTCTAAGAACCTGTCTATATTCTTTAACTGCTAAAAATATTTGTCTGTTTTAAGTATTAATTGAAATTAATCAAAATTCGCAAGATCAATAAATTTGCAATATTTGGTTATAATATGTTGATAGAATTGCGTACTAATAGTACGTGACTAAAAAAACAGTACGCAATTCTATAATAACAGCTTAAGTTTATTTAGAGAAAAAGATTTTAAACACTGAAAATAAATTATTTAATTATTTTAAACCATTGTTTAAAATAACGAACTAAAATAGTTAGTTATACATCTGTAGTAAAAATAATTGATGAATTTAATTTTATTTTCCTCTACCAATGTTGTTTTATCAATAGAACGATTTTATTAACGATGAATTTGAGAAAAAAATATGAATAAAGAAATTAAATATTTTATTTGTTTTTGCTATATTTAAATAAACATTATCTTCCATATTAACTAAACGGGTTTTAAGAGTTTTTTAATTAAATATTTGTACAATTTTTTTACGAAAATTTATTTTTCTCGAATATAAAATTTAGATACTCGTAGAAGGTGATGTAGAATTAAAGTAATTGGTAAGATTATTTTAAAAATAGTCTACTTATAAAAAATTATGGATATAATCTTATAATTATATTACTGGTAAAAATAAATTATAAATCATTATTATTATACACCATTTTCTATTTAAAAGATTCGGATTTTTTGCCATGTCATTAAAATTATTAAGTATTTACGTATATTAATTAACGTGTATTAAATTTTTTATAAAATGTTAATTAAATTTCTTAATAAACATTTCTAATTAACATTAATAAATGTTAATTAGAATTCAGTTCTGTATTCACTTAAATTGAAAGCAACTTTTGAATTAGTAGTTTAATTAACGTTACTCAAATAACTTAAAAGTGCTTATTCATGAATAATAATTCACTCAACAAGAATATTGAAGAAAAATCTGTAACTAAATTTTCCTTAAAAAAAACAATGAAAAATTTATTAAAAATGTTTAATTTCAAGTGAGTAAAATTTAAAATAATTATTAATTCTGGTGTTACAATAATTATTTTATTAATTACATTATTTATGATTTTTATTACATCAATTATAGTTTAATCTGGTATAACATAGGTGGTTACAATGTCCACAATTAGTAGGCAATTTATTAAAATACTTTTGTATTCTGAATTAGCCTAGAGTTTTTACAAATTGCTGTTTATTCAAACACTGTTTACATTTCGTTTATTCAAACGTTCTGTGTACATTTTATATGTTTATTTGGATTTGCACATGGGCCTATATGTATATATCAAATTTACTATAAAACAATATGTCATTTTAACTCTCATAATAGGCTATTCGATATTTAAAAAGTTAAACAAAAGAAGAAAAAGTACATAACACAAGAACAATACTCCCGTTTTTACAAAAATGTTGCATTTGAAAAGACAAATACTTCAATTTTTGTTTAAACTAGTAAAGTAGAATTTAAAAAGGCTGTGTTAGCACATAAAAAAAGTTGAATGATAACGTGAAAATAAAACATACAAATTTCACGTAATTTCATTTGGTTTTCTATTCCATATTGGTTAAATCTTACATGCGCTTCACCTTTCAATTCTTTAAACTATAATTTAAGTGATTAATGAACACAACGCATTACAAAAAAATTAAAAAGATGAGGAAACTAATAAATATCTCAGGATTCTTCCACAGGAATGTAAAAATTTTCTTCATGTTAATTTTCAAATTCTATAAATAACGTTTTTAAAAGCTGTTATTTATCAACGTACTCTATTTTTCTCCTTAAGAAGAGAATTAAGGGGAAAGCTTTGAAAAATATAGGAAAGAAAATTAACATTAAAAGGTTCATAGATGATACAATGGTTTTCTTAGAAATCATTCAACAGATTAGTTATGAAAGAACATGTTATGAAAACGATTGTTAAAATGTATTGGTAATAGATAAAAGAAAAAAAATGTATGCTTTTTTATTCATGAGAAAGTAATTTCTTATCTTTCAGTAGAAAAAGGAATTATATCCCATTATATGCAGACAAGCTAAAATACATAGTACCCAAACACATTATCGACCTTATTACCACTATCGATATTTAGGGTTGAGTTTTACACTACAGAAAAATAACTTTAAAATATTTTCTACAGCAATCATATAAACTACATTTTGAGTTCGAATCAGTAAAAATGAACCATATCGGTCTGTGTGGTACTTACTCTTACTTGCCCATTATATAATATTTGTAGGATATTTTCTGCTTGAATTAATAGGAAATTTTCAAAGCCATTGTTAATAACCTCAACATCGGTGACTGAAACGCCAGATTTGAAAAATTTCTCATGAAAAATATCTCGTAAATTCGTTTTTTCTCCTAAAATCCAATCACAGAATATAACTTAGAATTACATACGGCTGTCATTTACCTGGAGATGTGATTTTTTGTTAAATTAATCGGAATTCTGGGAAGGAAATACTTCAGTCACTTTAAAACCGTATACGTAAATCTTATTTTTTTAATTTACTTTTTTTTGGAATTAAATAAAATTTCATCGCTTTCTGATGAATGGTTTACTATTAATCTCAGTTAAAATACATTTTTTATAAAAATAAATTGTTCATAAATGTATAAATGATTTTTTAATAGTTAAATTAAAATTTGAATGAAAAAAATAATTTATAAAAGTAAAGCATATTAATTAAAAGCAAACTGATTTGAGCCCATCCAAGAAATCTTTTCATTTTTTCAACGAATAGTACATAATAATTTTTTTTAACCACTTTTGGAAGAAAAATACGATATTATTTTTGGTCAAACGGTGGAAATGGGAATGAAAATGAATTGTCTTTACGTTTTGAGGTATGAGGAGTAAGAAAATACCACTAACTTAAATTGTGGATTTTATATCTATATATATTTAAATATATCTAAATATATATTTATTTATAACATATGAATAAAATTTGATGACTCAAAAATATTCAAAAATACTAAATCAATTTCCTTGGAATTTAGATATGCTACAGTAGTGTACCTGAAATTGTATATGTGGAAATTTGATGAAATTTGGTTGTGTAATTCTTAATTTTCACTAAATTTAATGTCAAAAAGATTTGAGTGGGGCAAGCTAGAAGCGTGGATTTTTATGATGCTACAATTCGGACCGTTTTTTGTTTCTTTATCTGCAGTAACTATTGTTAGCAATAATGTTATTTTTATTTATTTTACTTAATTTTTAATTTTTAATTTTTCTTATAGTGCGCGTTTTTAAGATGGATAAAAGGTTTTTTTTTGTAAAATTTTAGATTAGAATGAGTTGGATACTTTTTTAAAAGGAAACAAAATAACATAACCAAGAAGAGTTTTTTTATATAAAGTTAATGTTTAAAAATGGTTTGGTTTAATCAATCTTTAAGTAACGTTTTGTACGATTAGTTTTATTGTATTTTATATTTATTGCTCAAAAAATTCAATATATCGTTAAATTCCAGTATATTATTTTTTCGGAGATAAAATAGTGAATAAAAAATATGTAGGTAACGTATCCTTTTATATTTGTTTTTCATTTGATTTTTTTTAACCAATTATTTTTCAGTATGAGATATTCAATAAAAACACGAGTGTGGGTTAAACGTTTAAACATAAAAAGAGAAACAAATTATTTCCTTGAGCGTTTTCTTTCTGAAGAAATTTACGTTAAAAAGTATCAAACAGAATAATTGTTTTTAAAGAAAATATTAACTAATAGGTTATTCGTCTGGCTAAAATATGGAACAAATAAGAATTTCTTTCAAGCTCTTTTGCTAAAAAAGCGCTTGGTTACTGATATTAAATTTAAATATTAAGAGATATCATTGCTTAGCTTACTACAATACAATTAAATTTATTATCTAAGAAAATTTAATCATTACATACATCAGGAATTTTCATTGAAGAACATATTCAAGAAATAAGAACTGAAATACCATTTATTATAAGTAAACTGTTTATTTAGTATAGATTATTATCAGCTGATTTCGAAGAGGTTTTTCTTCAATAATAATTTATTTCTTTTTGTCTAATGTAATGGGTGTTTTTTTTTTTTTTTAGATAGAACTTTGAATTGAAATAAAACAAAATAAAAAGGTAAGTTTGAAGCCAATTTTGTTTTTATCTGAAAGATAACTTTCTGACATTTAATTTTTTTAAATAATTCCCGGCATATGTCCACCACGATTAGCTTTGATTAACCGGATTCGATCAGTCAAATTTTTAACCACTTTTTTCAAATAACTGGGGACGTATTTTTTTAATAATACTAGTTATGTTTGCTTCCAAACGGTCAGTTGTTGTTGATTTATCAGCATAAACTAGAGATGCCACATATCTCCAAATAAAATAAACCACTGGCGTTAGGTCACGTGATCTTGGAGGCCAATTCGCTGGAACATTTCGTAAAATAATTTTGTAGCTAAATTATTGTTTCAATAAATCGATTGTTTCGGTAGCAGTCTGAGGTGTGGCACCATCCTGTTGAAACCAAAACTGTTGCAGGTCGATGTCATGCAAATTTGGAAACAAATAATCACCACTGATCATTGATCTGTAACGATCACCTTTGACAGTAACATGCGTTCCGGCCTCATTTTCAAAGAAATAAGGACCGACGATGCCTCCAGCATGTAATCCACACCATACAGTGCATTTTTCAGGATGCAATGGAGACTCGTAAATTTCCTGAGGATTGGTCTTATTCCATATACGGTAATTATGCCTGTTGACATAATCATTTAATAAGAAATAAGCTTCGTCACTAAACATATTTTTTTGATAAAAATGTGGATCAGTTTCCAATTGATTTAGGTACCATTTACCAAACAAACGACGCTTATTAGGGTCTTACGGCTTCAGTTTTTGCACCAGTTGCATCTTGTATGGGCATAGACCAAGATCTCTACGTAGAATTTTTCATGTAGTGGGTGGACAAAGTCCAAGCTGTTGAGAACGGCGATGAATAGACACATTCAGGATCTTCTTCGACACTATCACTGACAGCACCGATATTTTTGTCTGACAGATCTTTGTCTTGTTGGTTTTTCATTGAGTAGAGTAAATGTTTTTCGAAATTTATCAATAGTTCGACGAATAAATTGCTCTGATGGACGATTACGTGCACCATAATAAATACGTTTTGCGAACAGAACATTGATTTTGGAAATATATTTCCAAAATTTCATTTCAGATCAGTGAAGGTCAGTGACCATTGGCATTTGCCAATGCTCACTGATCTGAAATGAAAAAACAAAATGACATCAAAACAAACCAAATGCTATCATTTGGTTCTATCTATCCTATGGTTCTGTCTCCAAAAGTTCTATCATTCTAAAAAAAACATCCGGTAGATACATTAAATTTCAAAGATAGATCTATTATTTCAATTACACCACGTCTTTTATATATATATATAAATGTGTGTGTGTGTGTGTGTGTGTGTGTGTGTGTGTGTGTGTGTGTGTGTGTGTGTGTGTGTGTGTGTGTTTAAATGAACTCAAATATAAATTGTTAAAAAATTCTTCTAGTAAAGTTGATAAATTAATTTAAGATCGGTTTGAATAAGATATTGGAACACTATAGACAGGTTTCTAAAAATGCACGTAAATGTTTCCCTGTATTGATGGCTGCGTTGAAACTTAAAAGTTAGCATTACGTGTAATGTTTTCGGCTGATTTTCTTTGTCGTTTCTTCGTTGATTGATGAATTGTTTACAAAGAAGCTTCTACTTGGGAATGTGAAAATAAAAATTGGTACCATATGAAATATCATGCCTGACCGAGATTCAAACCCGGGACCACCAAATGAAAGGCTGAGACACTACCACTCCGCCACGGAGTCAGTGAAATGGCGATTTATTTTCTTTATAAATTCTGAATAACTTATGTAGAAATGTTATAAAGTAGTTTAATTTTAAGCCAATAAATAAGTTACATTCAAACTTCTAATAATTCGGTTGAATCCATTACGTAGCAGTAAGAAAATTTAAATAAATAAATTCACTCATCTTTACCCTAGATTAGTTTGTTTATACATTATTCTATTTTATGTTTATAGTAAATGAAATTCAAAATAACATGTTTAACATGTTATTTCAAAGAATTAAATCAAAAAACAGTTTTCATAATTAAATTTAGATCCGTTAATTAACAGAACAAACAAATCGAAATTAGTAATAAAATCCATAAATAAATAACTGGTTATTCAAAAGGAATAAATCAAAATGGAACGTTAAGTAAAGTAACAGAAAGGTTGAAGTAAACATGAAAGCACGTTTTTCTATCACAGATTGACCAATAAAATACGGATTTTTACAACTACAGCTCTCTCTACACGTTCGTTTCGGTTGAAAACGTTACGTGAAGCGATTCAATGTACGATTTTAGTATCGAATGTTCAATCCCTATCAGTTAGCTTCAACTCTGATAACGTGAAAAGTCAAAGAAATAATGTGATCACATGAACGAATCCATTCGAGAGGAAAAAATAAAAAAAATAGATTGTAATAAACTTTTTACGTTTTATAGTTCTTTAATGAGATAGATCCTGGTAATCAAAATTTATAATTTTAAAAAAGTTAGTTCAATACGTGAATAATATTATGTAAATATAAATAAATGAGATACAAGATATATTTTTATCGAATCCGAACATTAGGATTAGGGCTTAGCAGAAATCAAATTATTGTACATCATACTTAAAAAAGGTTTTTTATTATATCTTATTATACTTAAAAATATTACATAATTCTCTTACATAATTAGTTACTTTTAACAGTAATGTTAATAAGTACATTTTTATTTTATAAAAATACATTAATTTATACTATTCTTATATTTACATTTTCAGTGAACCTTGTAAACTGTAACAATTTTACTTTTCTGGCATCTTTTTCTTATATATTTTCCTTAAAGAAAATATGATAATCAATAAAAAAAACTGGGGTATGGTTTTTCTTGACATTTCATGACCAACGGACCCAATAAGCAAAAATGTTGGGGGGGGGGGAGATAATGGCCATATGTATATGTGTTGGTTGTTTGAAGCTTAGTAACTTTGATTGGATAAAACAAACAATGATAAAATTTTATACAGAGATTTGTGTATATGAGGCAATTTGTTGGTAACGTTTGGGTGTCTATAACTCTAGAAGATGAATTAGATGGTATTTTGGGGTCAATTTTCTCAAAGTTTTGCAAAAATAATCCACACTTCTTATTAAGCTTATGTGTGCATGATTACCTTAACTTAAAAGATGTTGCCCCAAAATTTCCCTCTTGCCCAAAAATTGAAAAAAACTATTTTTATTTATAGCATATTTGGTCAATCCTGACTTAGTTTCTTCTTTATTTGTAATATCAAGATTTTTCTTTCTATAAATGTAAACATACTTGCTTTTGTTACTGCCAGGGTTACCAGCTGTTTGTACTTAATATTAATAAAATTTATAATATTCATTATTAAAATTATTATTTCTTTATATATCAAATGACACACATCACACCACAGTAACACTTGTTACTGTGGTAACACTTGTTTATCATTTTTGGCCCTCCGGCCAACGGAAATGTGAAAAGTTTATTGTGATACTCAAATGATAAAACTTAGTCATATTATTCAAAGCTTCAATAACTTATAATAATGTAAGTGACATGAATTGATAAGTTGCCTACTCTACAATGATTTACGCTAGATGATACGTATTCATTCATCAATTTCGTAATATTACTTATTTAATTTTTTTAATATTAATTAGTTTTAATCCATTACGGATAAGGAAAAATTGTTAAAGCAAAGAAAGACTGTAAGGTCTGCTATTACCAGAATCTGTACATTTGCTGATAAGTTTAATGTATCAATGTATGATATTTATGCCTTAGAAATCAAGTTGAGAAATCTTCATGATTTACATGGAAAGTTCCAGTTTTTGACAAAAAAATAGTCAATAAACAGTGAAGCAAAGAAAAAGTTAAATTCAAAGACTAACCCCAAATCCAACTACAGCCAATTAAGTTTCTTTTTTCTTTTTTGTCATAAAGATGAGGGGAGGGAAAGTCTTAGATTGGTAACATTACTAACATATATTTAATGATCCAATATGTAGTAGAAATGACTACTAAATTGCAAAAAAAATACTACATTAGTACAAAAATGGCATTATCTTCATTCCTTCATGAAGGATGAAGTGCTAGCCATTATAAAGAATTTGCCAATTACAAAAGAAAATTATGTAATTGCATTAGAATTATTGAAAAGGAGATTTAATAATAAATATTTAATTGCTTTCCATAATGCTGACCGCATCTTAAATCTAAATGCTTTAAAGGAGAATCTTTGGACACTTTGTCCAATTTTATTAATGATGTATCTCATGTAAATGATCTTGAGGTACTGCAAATACCAATTAATACATTTGAATTTATATTGATTCAATTTTTAGTTACAAAATTTGATTATAATACTTTTATAAGATGGAAGGAGAATTTATTAAAAAAAGAATTTCCCAGATTTCAAGACATATAAGAGTTCTTTCAATGACTTAAGATTCTTGATAACACCAACCCAAATAAGTCAAACCTTCTAAACATGGAAAATAACGCTAGGAGATAGCATTACAAAACATCCAAATCTTTCACTAAAGACCTACTTCAAATACTAAAACTTTTAAGGGAAATGAGTTTAATGGTTATTCAAAATTTAATTTACAATGTCTATTGTGTAATTCAAATCATAATTTACAATATTTAGAAGATTTTTTAAATCTAACTATTGATGATAGAAGTAACCTTTTAAAACAATAATAATTATTGTTTTAATTGTTTGTGTAATGGCCATTTTGTTACTGAATGTCATTCTTCTACTGAATGTAACGTTTGCTTTAGAAAACATAATACTCTTATACATATGCATAGGAGTGTATTGATTCTAAATCAGAAAGGATTTGAAAACAATAATCATTCCTTGTTTAAACTGCAATCAAATAAACTAGTAGTTTTGTCTACTGCAATATGTAATGCCATTGATGTTCATGGTAATTCTCATCCATCAAATTCTGTTGGATTCACATAGTCAAGCAAATTTTTGTACACATGAATTTGTTCAAATTTTATGGTTTCCACTTGTGACATGTAATCTTCACATTTCTGGAATAAACAATCCAATTTCTCAGTCTTAACACATTGTTGTGACCACATTGCATCACATCCTATTAGGTGATTCCTTTATTAATGCTAGGAATAGATTATTTTCTTTAGAAAAAAAGTTAAATAATGATTCTAAGCTCAAAAGAGATTATTCTACTTTCAACCAAGAATACTTAGATATGGGTCATATGTCATCACTTAACTCCGATGACTTAATTAAATGAGCTAATGTGTGGTACTTACCCCACCATCCAATTTAACTACTAAACTTTGAGTGGTTTTTGATGTTTGGATAAAACTTCCAATGGCCTATCACTTAATGACACTTTACTAGTCAATCCAGTAGTCCAACAAGACATATTTTCTTTAATGATTAGATTTAGAATACATAATTATCTCATTACATCAGGCATAACAAAAATGTATAGACAAATTTTAGTCAAACCCAGCAATTCAAACTTACAACATATACTGTGGCATGATTCCCCAGATCAATAAATAAAGCACTATGCACTACGTATGGTAACTTATGGAACTGCTTGTCTACCATACCGAGCCACACGATATCTAATACAAATAGCAAAGGAAAATTAAATGAATTATTCGCAAGATTGTAACTCAATTCAAAACAACTTCTATGTTAATGACATTATTCCAGGTTCAAATAACGTAGATGAAGGTAATAAACTGAAAACTGACATTACTAAATTGTTACAACAGTATGGTTTTTCATTACATACTTGGTTTTCTAGCAATTCCAGCAGTTCTTCCGTTGATGATAATAATTGTTTTCTGTCCAGTCAAGAACAATACATACAAATTTTAGGAATCACTTTATCAACTCTTTCATTCTAATAATTCTAACATCTATAAAAAAAGATATATCCTTTCCATCATAGCTAGTATATTTGATCCACTGGGACAGTGAGTCCTATCGTATTTTCTCATAAATATTTTATGAAGTCATTATGGCAAACTAAAACTGATTGGGATGAAACATTACCCAAAACAATACTATCTCAATGGCTGGCTCATTACAATCAGTTGTATTTATTTGAACCTATAAAAATAAATAGATCAATAATTCGTAATAATAATATTAAGGTTAAGTCAATTACATGGTTTTTCCGAAGCCTCAAAAATGGGCTATGGTTGCTGTATTTATATATGAACATTATTTGTTGACAATGCAATTTCATCTAATTTACTGTTCAAAATCAAAACTGGCCCTTCCAAAACAAATAACGTTACCATGACTTGAACTATGTGGTTGTTTGTTACTTACTCGCTAATTAATAAAGGTAACAAATGCATTAAAGATAAATTATTAATGAAATACACTTGTATACTGATCATATGATTGTACTTTATGAACAACCATCTATTTAGAAGATATTTATTAGCAATAGAGTTTCAGAAATCCAACATAATACCGCAAATGCTATTTGACATTTCGTTAAGTCATCAGATAAATCTGCTGGTGTAATGTCTAGGGGTTGTCCTCCAAGCAAATTAATTGATATTTCATCCTGGTGGCATGGTCTGAATTGGCTTTTACGATCTTCTTCCTATTGGCCAATTAATAATAATTTTACCTTTAACAATTCTGATTCAGATCCAGAATGCTTAGCAGAAAAACGCAAAGCTATGTTATTGTCATGTGCATCCGCTGTCATACCTAATTGTACACAGAAATATTCATCTGTACACAAGCTACTCCACATATTTAGCTTCTGTTTAGATTCACTTATAATGCTAAGTCTAATCAGTTAGAACAAAATTCAGGTCCTTTGACTACATAAGAATTAAACCACATGCTTACTTTCTTCTTACAACAATCAAAGTTCATTCATTTTCATCATGAGATACATAGTATCAAAAATAATCAAATTATTGCTAAACATAGTAAACTCTCTTTGGATCCATTCTTGGATAACTCAGGTTTACTACTTGTAGGTGGCAGAGTGCAACACTCTTTATTATACTACCATGTAAAATAACCTATCATATTACTTCCTGATGTTAACATCACAAAACTAATCATTAAGACCAAACATTTACATGTACTTTGGATTTTACATACTTTGGCTTTTACATGCTGGTACTAAGTTAATACATCATTTGCTGCATCATTAGTATTGGATACTAAAAGTCAAAGAACTATTTCATCAATCATTAATAAATGATTGACTTGCTTCAAGTTTAATGCAAGAACTCAAACTCAACAACTTGGTCAATTACCATGTTTTAGAGTAGTTCCTTCAGTACTATTTTGTGCTTCTGTAGTGGATTATGGCGATCCAATTATTATATGCCATGGCAGGTAACGATTTAAGTCTATCACTAAAGCTTATATTGCACTGTGTATACAGTGCAATACAGTGCTTGTAACACAGTGCTTATTATACAGTGCTTGTATACAGTGCTTGTAACTGTGTATTGTCTTGCAACAATATATTTAGAACTAGTTTCTAACTTATCTACACAGTCATTCATTGCAGTTTTAAAAAGATTCATATATTGTAGAGGTATTCTTAAGCAAATCTTTTCTGACAATGGTACTAACTTTCACTCTGCTAAAAATGTATTTTATAACCTATATCAACTCTTTAAATCAGGCAATTTTAAATCGCATTCAATTACTTTCAACGAAACAAGATTTCAATTGGTCATTCATTCTTCCTGCATCTCCTCATTTTGGTGGTTTCTGGAAAGTGCAATTAAGTGTCAAACATCACATACATTGTGTATCGGTCAAACGACTCTTAACTTTGAGGAATTATATACATATTTAATGGACATTGAAGCTTGCCTTACCTCCTGTCCCTTTTATTCTCTGTTTCTACAGAACATAGAGATCCTGAGCTTTTAACTCTAGAACATTTTCTCATTGGGTTTCCATTTACATGCTTGCCTGAGCCCAGTAATCAGAAAATGCAAGTCAATCGATTAGGATGCTGGCAATTATTGCAAAATTTATTCAGTCTACTTGGAAGTGTTGGTCTAAAGACTATCTGCATTATTTGCAGCAACAAAATAAATGGCATTTTCTCAAATGAAATCTTGCTGTTGGTGATTTGTTTTTATCACCAATGAACATTCCACTCCACTGCAATGGAAGCACATCATTACCACTCAAGTTTATCCTGGTTCTGAAAATCTTGTGAGAGTGACATGTAAATACTGTTAAAGGTCGGCTAAAAAGACCTATATATAAACTATGTCTATTGCCAATTATAACTGATTGAATTAATTGATATAATTAGTAATAACATATTTTTTAAGGGTCATAATGATATTTATAACAATAATTTATTAATTTGTTATTTATGGTTCAATATTGTTATTTAATTTCATTTGCTTTGTATTTAATATTGCATTAATTTATATTCTAAGATGCATACTTATGTTGATGTAATTGAAATTCTCATTTTCACATTGCTCCCATATGTCTATACAATATACAGACCGTTGTACAACTTACAGATACACAAACCTACCAAGCTACTTAGGCTACCAGGCTAAAGGCTAATTTGGATGCATTAAGGCAACAAGATGGTATACTCATCACTTGCTTGTGGTTAAAGCTCCAAGCTACCTTGGTTAGATTGAGGCACCAAGATGGTATATCCATAATTTGCTTGGAGTTGGTCTCCCAAGCTCGGTACGTCTTGACGCATGAGGCTGCATGAACAACACTGTTGAAGAAAGCTAGAGCTATGTGACTGAAGGTACAATCTGCCATTGTCATGTGATTGCTCTGGCCAGTGGATACATCTTAATGCATGAGGCTCCATGAAAAACAATACCAAAGAAATTCTGGATCTTGCGATGCTAGATACAATCAATCTAGTGGTTTAGCGAACCCCAGGTAATTTACACATAAACTACCATTGGCATGTGATTGTCCTGGCAATGGATACTTCTTAATGTATAAAGCATCACAAACAATATTATAAAAATCCTAGATTGGTGCAATGCTTGTTATATACTGATTAAGATAATCAGATTATTTATAGAGTTATGTAGTTACTTATGATTATTACATAACTAATCAATTTATGACATTACGATTTATTCTGTTCACTGTATAATTGAACTACTGCATACTATTTGTGATTCATAAGTGATTACAATTTGTTCTAAACATGAATTTAGACATTTCTGTTATGACTTGGCAATATGCGCCTCGTAACTTTGTTACTTTGATAAATATAACACATTTATTTGTTACTTTCAATGTCTACACTAATTGATATGTACAATTATACTGAACCTGCAATTCAAAAATTGTTATTTTTACCATTATTATTACTTGTAAATTTGATTATAATTTAAATGAGAAAAAAATCTTGTATGATTTTTTGGCAGTATATGGTCAGACAATCCTGACTTCATTTCCTCTTTATTTGCAATACGAAGATGTTTCTTGTTATTTTGTTACTGCCATGGTTACAAGCTATTTGTTCTTAATATGTTAATATGCATTAAAATTGGTATTTCTTTATATATCAAATGACACACATCGCAATCACAATAACACTTGCACATATAAAGGTTAATAAAGAATTTACTCAAAATTCGGCTACTTGTATATTTAATTGATATCCATGAATTAGTGCTATGGTGAAAAATAATGTAAAGAATTCAGTTATACGAATCTACAATATTTTTTTAACCAAATTTTTTTTTATGTCTTAGTAGTAGTAGTGTGTGACAAAAAATACTTTGGGGGCAATTCTGGTGATGAGGGAGGCGACAAAAGTTTTAAAAAAATCATTTTTTTTTATTTTTAAAAAAATGTTTGGTTTATTTTCGTATATCATTCATTATATTTACACTATATAAGAATAAATAACCAATGCTAGGAAAGTATAATAATTTTTTTGTCAGTTTTTTTTCATTAATAAATTAATATTTCATATTAATTTATTTTTTAACTGGAATTCTATATAGGTTGTATCACTCATTATTATTACATCTTAATAAACAGCATATTTTTCTGGATCATGTATTTTTTTTGTCAAAATTCAAATTTACCCAGATGTTCTCTGATAAGAACATTTTCCATAAAATTCCAGTTGACCATATTACAACCTACTCTGCCTCTAAATAGAAAACAAAAGTTTTTTTTTTTTATTGACAAAAATTTTATGATTTTTCTATTGTTTTATCTTGAGTTGTAGAGCAATAGTAAGACTAGTAAGACTCTTATATTTCAATTGAACCGTGAGTACAATTGAAAATATTGTCAAAATCTGCTGCAATTATTTCTGTATACCACACAAAAAGTATCCTACAACTCCCTTAAATGTATTGTTATAAACACGGAAAGAAGAAAAACACAGTTTATTATAACTTCATCTGTAGCAATGCACAATACATATTTCTTAATCGTCAAGACCAATTTTTCATTTGCACAATGAAAAAAATATTTATCATTCTTCATTAAAGAATTAAATTATTGTCTTAAGAATTAAATTGTCTAAAATATGCAAAATAGGTTATTTAAACAAGCTATTTTAAATATTTATATTTAAATATTATTTTTTATAATTATATTTTCAAAATCAAGCAAAAATAAACTAAACAGTTCAATAATATATATTTTTTATTTGTTTTTTAACCCTTTATTTTACACACTTTTATTTTTTTGTGTAAAAGGGAGAAATTTAGTGAGATTTTACAGCCAGATGATCTTCCAACCTATTATTAGATACCATGAACACATGATTTAAATGAATGTTCGTTCAACCATTGACCAATCATCTATACCCAGTTTTATTTACCTTCAGTATACATTACGAGGATTATTACAACCAATGATGACACAGTAGATAATTAAAATTAGTAATAGTCAACAAAATTGATAATATATTTTCATCTTGTTCATAATATTTCCAAATTTATAACTTACAACTATTATTATAAGGAGAATATAAAATTTATTTTCCAGTGCACTATGTAATAACATACATTATTAGTGTTTATATCACAGTAAACAAGTGTTGGTAAAGTTAATATTTTATTTATATTATTATGAAACTTCTAAATTCACTGTTTGAGCTGTAATAAATTATTAGCTAACAAAGTTACTATGTTAATCACAAGTATAGTTCCTTTAGTTCTTAGTAAAATAAAAGATTGGGTTGCTAAACGGCAACCCAATTCCTACTTTATTGTTATTTTTAACAAGTAAAAACATTTTTCTGAGGTATGAGTTTATAATAATTTTAGTTACATATATTAAATAAAATACGAGTAAATAAATGATTAACGATTATATGCAAAAATTTCATTTCTAGTCAATTTTTAAAAAAATGTTTCAAGTCTATTTTAATTTATATTGTTAAATTGATATCAATTTATGAACTGCATGTTCATCATAAAGAATTAAAACAACATTTAATAAATACAGGATTACAATTTTTAATAACTAATAATTTAGAAAAAACTTAATTGAATATAACTATGTCTATATATATATATATATATATATATATATATATATATATATATATATATATACAGAATGGAACAGGGAACCGATACCCTTACAATAGGAAAGTTTTAGAGGATTTAAACAATCACGAACTACTGGACATGAAAACAATTCTTAACAGCCAGTAAAACTCTCATTACAGACCAATCAGCACAAATACCACGGCTGAATCAAGTTTTTGTTTTCTTAATACTACTAAAAGTTGGTGATTAATAAGCCAGATTAAAATATAAAGCGAAAGGTTTTTAGGTTATATTAGAATTATATCTTGAATTAGTTTGATCTAATGACAATTCTACAATATTTACCATACTTTTCTGAAAACTGAAAACAGGATCCATTTTCTGTAAGAATATTCCTACCACACGTTAACGACCCACACGTAATAACCAGCCACATATAACTTGGATACATATCATTTTGAGATTAATTATATACCGCATACACTCATGTACCACGCACACTTGCTTTGAAAAAATTAAAAAAAATTGTTCCTTTTTTTGCATTTTGTTACTAAAATCACCATAGAAAATTGTATAAAAATACTGTATAACAGTATTTGTATTTGCATATGTCAGTAAATTAGTCTATACTGTAAATAAGTAATTAAGAGCTTAGAAACTTTATTAAGTATTTAACTTAATTAGGGTCATTAGTGCTCGAAATTCCGTCATCCCTAGTGTTGAAACTATTTTCGTAATCACTTAACCACAAATAACTGTCGTCGTTTCCACCGAGAGTATTGAAATACAACATTTCTTGAACGATTTTTTAATGAAATCATCAGGTATTTCTTATCACGCCACAATAACCCATTCAAAAATCTGTATCAAAGATTGTTTCGTAATTTTTATTAGATGATGTAGTCTCGTGTATCGCGTTGGAAAAAGAGAATTTATTCATCGATGAGGTATGAACCCATAATTGCAAAAAAATTGCAAAACATTCCATCTATTTTGTGTAGTGTATACTGTATGTGGTTTTAAATGGTTGGTTTACCAAAATGGTAGATGTTGAATAATAGATGACATTCCACCGGGAAAAACTTGATCACGCTTTTCAACAATCAGTCTTCGCTTTTACATCAGAATTCGTATGATACCTAAAACAGTCGATTAGAAATATAGAAGATCTTCGTAATAAAGAGCTTAGTCCACGCTCACAAACGTATTTAATCCAGTCTAGTATTAATTCATTATACATTCCTTTTCTTGTGTTCGTACGTCAATATTCGGATGGAAATTTTTCATCTTTCGGTAGACGTTATTTAAATATTACATACGGGGTTAAGTTTCTTCATCGGAAAGTATTGACAGCAACAACGAATAACATTGTTTTTCGTAACTGGCAGTTCGTATCTGAACACTCTTTTCACTTATAATTTCAATTATTGTTGATGGTATTTCCGAAAGTGTGACTGGTCTGCATTCTCAATTTGATCTAGGAAATAATTGTTCCTGTTTCATAAATTTATAATATATCTTTAAAACTTTGTCAGTTTATCCTCGTATGTTTCTAGTAGCCGCTGTATTACTATCGTTCTTGTTCGAATAGAAAAACTATGTCGGATAAGAAATTGGCGTACGTACTGAAGATTCTTCCATACCGATATTTAATTAATTGGCTATTTCCAGGGCTTTAGTTTACACATTTCTGTAGAAACCACGTATCCAAACTGACGCACATTCCATATAAGCACTGCTAATTTTTCTTCTAATTGCGGATATTTTGCATTTTTCAGCAGAAATTCTTTCTTGTCTTTATTGGCTGCGAGAAGTTCGTTTTCTTTCTTTCGCCTATCACGACGCAGGACTCTACTATATCAAATTCTTTGTTTTTAGCACGATTTCCGTATTCCTATGCCTTTACTTGCGTCAGAGAGGCAACAGCGTAATGCTACCAAGAAGTTAGGTGAGTTAATTTTTGAAAAAATTTGAGAAATGCTTTATGGCAGGCCTGATGGGGTGAGGCAGAGGGCGGATGTTGTACGCATGGTCTCTTTCCAGATGTTATTAGTTCGCCTTTCGGGTAAACTCGAACAAGTACGTGACGCAATATCTTTCTGGGCACGGGACTTTTAGGGACACGCTGGAGAAGTTCGGTCTGGTGAACTCAGGAATGTGTCCGCAATGCGAACAGTTGGATGATGTTCATCATGTTTTATATGAATGCTCCAAGTTGGAGTTGATGCGCACGGAGACTATGTAGAAATATAATTAGTGTATTTTAATTTTTAATTATTTGGTATTGATTTTTATTAATTGGACATTAAAGACTGACTGACTATAACAGGATTGTTAAATATTGTTCTTGTTGTATCATGATACATTGATGATAAATTTAGAATTGATACTATTTATTTTGATTAGTGAGATGTAATGTTAATGATTAATTTGATTTATATACTATTTATATAATACAAAATCCCGTTGATGTACTGCATATTGTTTGTGTATTATGGAAAATATATCAACTCCTTTTTTACAAAATCTTGATCTTAAAAATTAAATGTTACGATAAATTCTATATATGTTTTTATTTATTTTCCTGATGTGTACGTTGAAATCCGTCAACTAGTGAACAATATAACCCTCCCCCAAAGGGCCCAATGAGATGAGGAAGATATATATGTCATGTAAATGAGGTGTAGACTTATTTCCACGTCACGTTTGAAAATGTCTGATTTTTACTTTATTCTCTTGTTATTTTTATGAAATTTAGCAAAATTTATGACCTCCAAATATGTATTATATCCTGAATATAATATTATGTATTATAATGACTTTTAATTCTTTCGGAATCTATGTTTTATCATTAGAAATGTATCAAAATTATGTCATGTAAATGAGGTGTATAGCATTCAAATCCGAGTAAAAGCAAAAACATTTACTAGGAAATGAACTTCAGAACCTTCGCCTTCGAAAATCAGCTATTAACTCATTGGTGAATTATATATATATTATTTATAATATCAGCCTACATTGCAACTTTATTATATGCATATATAGATTTTTATTTAATAAAAATTATGCGAAGAAGTTTAGTTTTAATTATATATTCTATTCCTTTTTTTTAATGAACGCAAAATTGATATACCCTTTTATAACTTGTCTTATTTTTACTTTGTTTATTAGTAAACTTTTTATGTGAATAATATAACAATATAGTTTCATAATATTTTTATTGTAGGAAGCATAAGATATTAAAATGAAAATTAAAACATCCGTCTATCATTAAAACTGTTATTAAAAATGTATAAAAGAAGAGATGATGTATAAATTGAAAAAAATTAACGTGTATAAAGTAATACAAAAATATATATATAATTATGGAGGTGTTCATTAAAAATAAAAATTAAAACTTTTAAATTATAAATTCTGAAACAAATAGTAAAACTGGAATTTTTTATTACATCCTTCTTTTTATATAACTTAACTGTTATATTTTAATTTTAAATATTTTACTTATTCTAATAAAAATTTATTATTGTATAATAAAACCATTAACGTTACAAAACTCACGTTATGAATTGTTAAATATTGTTATGTAACTTATCTGATAATAATTGTAACTGTTCAGGGCAATACAAGCAAAAACGTGCGTGATATAGAAATTAGTCGAACTAAGAGACAATGATTTTTTAAAAAATATGGAATCAGTCTTTTGTTTCTGAGTTATTTGTTTGGATGCGGCTAATATCTACATAGTAGAGTGTACCTTTCAGAAGAGTTAGTGGTTGGAGTAACTAGCGTTATAGGAGTTTATGAGTTAGTTAATTATAATATTAAAAACACAGCAATTGTTCAATTATATTGTTGAAAACAAACTTTCATTGTACTTTCAATAATAAATATTTTCAAAATTGATCATTATATCCTGAAAAACGTGATTTTTTTTTTTTGTAATAATATGCTGAAATTTCTTTAGATATTTGGGTATCATATATATTAAGTTTTATATGATTGTAATTACATGATTCTGATTACTTCAGAGGAACAGTACTTTTCTTCTCATCTGTGAGGTTGGTAGTCACAGCAAGAAGACTGGGGTAAATTTACGTAAACACTAACTTATTCTTGACAATATCTTTCAGACACTGTTTAGTTGTTATGACCCAATTACTCTCACATCGTCTCTTTATAATCTAGACATATGAAATTAGGGTAAACTCATTTAAAGGGACTTAATCCCGAATCAATTTTTTTTTTAAAATAATACCCGAAGACTTCCTGGAAAACACTAAGCAATTGGAATTGTTTCAGTGTATAAAATTTCTTTAAATTTTCAAACGTAAAAATAAAAAATGAAATAAATACGGTAAAATGAAAAATATTATTTCTAGGGTATTTTTAAAATTTATATATGGTTATATTTACAAAACAAATAATATTACTGCATTATGTGAACAGTAGTGGCAGTAAAGTGAGCCAGATTACTTTCAAAAAAAAAAAAAAAAAAAATATATATATATATATATATATATATATACTTTATAAACTGTAGAAAAGACTATTTTGAAACTACTTAGAACCCCTAAATTTCGGGTTAAAATGTTACTTGTAGTAACGATTTACATAAATACATAAATGTAAGTTACATTATATATATATATAATGTAACTATATATATATATATATATATATATATAAAGTAAATATATATATTTACTCATATATAAAATTGCAATCAAATTCTCATTACATTATTTAAAGATTAAAGCTCATTTAATACAATGATTACTTTATAGTTAAACAACCATATTCAAGATACGGTATTAAAGTACTCTTGTATTCAAGCACTATATAAACTTGTTTTCCCTCGGTTTACCAAGAAATAAAATATAGCTTAACAAGATAGAAGAATTTTTTTTACTTTCTGAATTATGGAACAGTTCCTGAGAACGATATTTCAAAAAATGTTGCAGCTGAATTGAGTTCAAATATTTTAAATAACGAGTTCATGTAATTTGAAAAATTAAACCCGAAGGTTATATTTTATTTACGACTTATTTCCACGTCACGTTTGAAAATGTCTGATTTTTACTTTATCCTCTTGTTATTTTTATGAAATTTAGCGAAATTTATGACCTCCAAATATGTAGTGTGTATTATAATGACTTTTAATTCTTTCAGAATCTGTTTTATCATTAGAAATGTGTCAAAATTATTTCCTTAGGGTATCATGAAATATTAACAGTAAAATAGATTAAAAGACTATGTTTATTAAAAACTAAATTACAAAGCACAAAGGGGATGTTTTTTTTTTAAGTGCTCACTTAAGACGTATACTATGTTGGCATTTCTGAGGTACTCCCATATAATAAGTGAACATTATATGTTTTATAATTTTAATATTAATTAATGATGGTCCACATAAACGATTTTTCTTATATTGTTTAATAAATGAAACATAGGTTTCAAAACAAACCGTTATTAGTACACATTTGATTAAAAATAAGACAGTTAAAGATGGTATATAAGTATATATATATAAATAATCCTATGGGGATCTGGTAGAATCGATTATTAATCAACCGAAAGTTTTTACAAGCCACATTAGTATTTTAGGGGTAAGTGAAAATTTTCTTTAGAAAGGTATTTGCCTCGGATTTATCTGTGATATCTAGAGAAAAACAAATTTTTTGCAGTGCATGGTATAGTGAGCCACACAAAATTATTATTGATTTCCTTTATCCTACTCCCATTCTGACTGAAGATGTAGCAACTTCTCAAAGAATTAAGGACATGATTGGAAATATTACCTTAAAATACCTTAAAGCGTTCCTTTGAATTCTATATAGACAAGCGGTTGTAGTTGTAGGTTTTGTTTCACGATTATTTCAAGAGAATCTTCTATTCTCACTATCTGTTTACTACTATATTCCTGATGTGTTTTTCTTCCAAATTCTGTAAATTCTGATTAATCATCTACGCGATCCGAAATTCTAATTGGTAGCTTTAAAAAAGAAATCCAACCTGATGCTGAGATGCTTTTTAAGTAAATCTGCGACTACTAATTGATTCTAATTATCCATACCCGTTGTTATCCATAAGTGAATGAAATTTTCATACCCATTTTTGTTGTAATAGAAGATTTAGAATGATAAATATTTTCAAGGAATCCATAGATGTTTTAATTAATAAAATTAATAGAAAAAAGTAATAATATATAAGCTTATTATTTTTCAGCTACATCTGTAATGATTACATTTTTTTAATAAATGTACTTATACAAACATAACTTTTGATAAAATTTGAAATGGAAACAAGCTTAGTTGTTTCATGTTTATATTATTCACACCTAATCTTAAGATAACTAATATAAAAAAAGATGGCAAAGTATTGCATGACTCATCGACTACGCCGGTTAAACATAATTTTTTTGTTCTAAAATTGGGAGCCCCCAGAATGAAAGAGACTATTTTAATGTCTAACATGCTTTAAAATTAGTATTAAAAAAATTAAAATCGAAATCCCAAAAAACTTCTATTTTAAATTGAAGGTTCCCACATTAAAGGGTAAATTTTCTGTTTTATGCTCACAAAAACAGATTTTAGCCATTGATAATTCAGAATTGAAAATAATTGTTTTTGGGGCTCCCTAACTCCAGTGGGAGTAATTGGGTAAAATTAATGTTAAAAAAGCAGCCCAAAAGTAGCAAAACTAAACTGAAAAAAATTTGTTCAAAAAAAGATACAGCTATAATTTTAAATGAATTCAAAAGTGATTTTTTTAGGAAGGTATGACAATTCTATGCCAATTTTTTTTTGTCAGAATACTTTACGTTTGGAGGTAATGAAATATCAATAATTTCACATTTCAAACTTTAAAAAAATTAAAAAAAAAAATTTTTTTGACATTGATTAAAGAAATGGAATGAACGAAATGTTTTAGTGATTTAAAGGCCCATTGATTTAGGTAGGATATCTTCGTGTAAAAATCTTTTACACGAACTTATTTTATTAACTTATTTTCGGAAGCAAGAAATAAAAAAAAGGAAAAAACGGACAAAAATTCAAGTAATTTTTTAAGGGTGGAAGTGAATATAAAAAAAATTGGGCAGTTTGTTATTCTGATAAAAGGGGATTTAACTTTTCAAAGAAAAATGTTTTAATAAAATGTTTAAATTTTATTTTAGATAAAACATCTTCCCCTTTTTCCCCCTTTTTAATTTTTTTTTCAGTTCTAATATAAAAGTTTTTTTTTTCGTATATGAGGATATCTACGTTGTGAAGAAAACGTTTTTTATGTCTCCTTGAGGTATAGTTTTAAAAAAGGTGATATTTGATAATTTTTTGAAATTGATTTACTTTCCTCTCCCAGGAGATTAAAAATGTATTTTTAAATATTTATATTTGATTCTTTTGACAAATATGAGTAGGCTTAAAAATATTATTAACATTTTTATTCCTCCAAGAATATACTGATTTCACTTTTTTTTTAGTTAATTGATAAGTTCCGTTCTGAAATTTCTATTATAAATATATTTCTATATCGTCAAAGTATTGCATTCTTTTCGTTTAGTTTTATGAAATTTATTTTATATATATATATATATATATATATATATATATATATATATATGGAACGTGATTTTGTTCGTAAATGAGTATATCTATTATTCAAACTTAAAATTAAGACAAATAGAGCTGACAACGTAAAATTTTGGAAGTGAAACATAGATCAGTTAATATTATAAGGCGTAAACTTATCTGCTTAAAATACGATGTGTTTTCCAGATATAAGCGGATTTATTCAATGCAAAATATCCATTCTGATCGTATTAAAAGCACATATTCCTGTCAGAAATAAACTTTTCATCGTGATTAATTATAATAAGCGGATATTTTAACAATAATTATCCCCATTTCATAATCGTTTATAAATTTTAATCAACCTCAATTTATTTTCATCGCTATTATATACATTTATAAATTAAATATTACGTTAATTAAAGGAAAAGACATGTTTATTCAGCGATTACAATTTTATTTTTAATTTATAAAGGAATGAATAGTAAATACGTATAGGATTACCTTTCCCATTGAAAACAATAAATAAATAATAGTGTTCTAGATTAATTTCCGCTTCAAAAGGTACAAAACAAATATTGTTTGTAACTTTGCTCTATGTTTATTTTCATATGAATAAAAAAAAAATGGAATATAAAGTCAGATTAATAGTTTATGAATAAGTTTATATGTTTATTTAAATTTCACAACTGTACCTAAAACTTAAGATTTATAATAGAAATTACGAGTATAAAAGAATTTGATTGTTCCTATCATAAATTGACACACAACAAAAACTTATTTCTTTTTAATTACTAGAAATGAATGTTACATAAAAAATTGACCGTTTTGATGCGTATACTCGTATATGTTTACTATATTTAGTGTTGGGTTTAATAAAATAATTACTTACAAAAAAAATTCGGATATTAAAATAAAACTTTAAATTATGAAATGCGCATCATTGTTATGTAAACATTTAATTGTTTTATTAGTGGGCTATAACTTTAATGGTTTTAGACGAACAGAAATTACACACTACTGAAAAACAACATGGTTCTGCTAAAAATAGTAATAAATCCTATATCTCATCAGTTATACAACAGAAAAAAAGTTGTTTTTTCTTTGTTTTAGTGATCAGAATTCTTGGAGATTAATGAACCTTTATTTGTTGCATGAATTGGTAATGTGACATACTTTGAAAGAGTAAACACTCCGATTAAATATGGAAAATAACATCCTCCACGTCTAATAACATTCGCGCAATTTTTTGAAAAAATTTTCAATTAGATTTTCGCAGACTTGTGGCCCAATTGTTGCAATAATACATCGGATTTCCTTGTTAAGATTCAGGAATAGTTGGTATGAGTTTGATGTAAACCTTGGACTTTACAATTCCCCAGAGATAAAGTCAAACGCTGTAAGCATACACGACCTTGGTGGCCAATTGTGATCACTATTACGGGAAATCAACCGCTCATGAAATTTCTTTTGTAACAACTCAATGATTCACTCCGCCGCTTGATAAGTGGCGTCATTCTTTTTCTTTTTTTGTTTATCGTCCGGAATTATCGTAAGGTATTACTTCAGAGGATGAATGAGGATGATATGTATGAATGTAAATGAAGTGTACTCTTGTACAGTCTCAGGTCGACCGTTCCTGAGATGTGTGGTTAATTGAAACCCAACCACCAAAGAAACCGGTATCTACGATCTAGTATTAAATCCATATAAAAATAACTTTCCTACGATGATTTGAACCTTAGAACTCTCGACTTTGAGATCAGCTGATTTGCGATGACGAGTTCACGACTAGGCAACTCGGTGGGTTAATGGCGCCATCCTGCTGAAAGAACATCTCATCATCATCAAAACCACCTGAGGCTAAAAAGGTTTCCACCTGAGGTCACAAAAGTTCTGTTATCATCGCGCGATAATAAACAGCACTGACAGTTTTAACACAACTCTCTCCGTATTTGTAATATGCTAGTTTTCTCGATAGTTATGCGCTCCTGTAACGTACATTTCTCCATCATGACACTCGCTACTAACTGGAATATGATCACTACAAAGTGTGATTCAGAGAGCGTTGCTAACCCAGTGGATATAAATGGCGCGCAATTTAAATCCTGCATTAATTTTGAGACACCATTTATCTAGCAGCACCTTCCTTACGAGAAAGTTATTTTGTATCATTAAGTATTTTATTTATCTGATGAGTGAAACTATAGCTTAATTGATCACTAGGTCGACAAACGTTGTAAACTAAAATTCAGATGTAAAATGTTGAAATAATGAGATTCCGTTTACATTAAAATACACTATCAGGCCATACTATCATCCCAAATAAAAAGGCTTCGTACACAATTTCCATCATAAAAAGGCTAGCGGTTAGTCATATGTACCACTCAAACAAATTTGTATTTTTGTAAATACATATTATTTATTGGTATTTTTGTAAAAGACTGAAAAAGCCTCATTTGGTTAGATTTCTTGTATAAAAAATGATTTAATTTATATTAAAAAAATCTAAATATATTTAGAAACAAGTCCTTTTCCTTGACCAATAGAATATCAATAGAAAGGATATTTGGGATTTAAATATATAAAGGATTTAACATATACAAACCTTTGACGGACTGGTTAAATAGTGAATATTTTCATATTTCAATACAGATCTGTAAAAGGTGAGAACGTTTCTAAGAAAGTTAAAGCTGAATACGATTAACTATATTTATTTTCTATATAAAAAAAATTTTCTGTATGTTTTTTTGAGTTAAAAATTGCCTTAAATCACAAGAACCATAATTTTTCACTTCTTCAAGTATCATTTCTTAGAACTCCAAATCAAAAGCAACTTACTAACGCTTAACTTATATAGCCGATTTCAATTAACCACCAAATTTAGAAGTATTATTTTTTAATTTTTAAGGTTTTATTAACTATCATTGTTTTATATTATAATTTAAACTTTTAATTATATTTAAAATATGATAAGGAGGCCTACAAAAAAGAGATCCGTAAGAAGTCAAACCGTTATCAATAAATAAAAAGGCAAGAAACAAACAAAAAAATAAATAGGTCTTGATAAAACTAAAATTATACAGAGAAACGATGTAAAGTAACCAGTGATGAGAATGAGCTAAAGATGTAAAAGTCAGGAAGATCCTGAGAAGATTTCATCCTGAGTTTGCCAAACTAAATTTCTTTGCTTAAAATTACTTTGAATATTAGAATAGCAATATTAGCTATAACAATTGAAAAAAAAATTGGATATATATATATATATTTTTTTTCCAATCGTCTGCTTATGTAAAATGATATTTCGTTAAACAAATTTTGTACTTTAATCGCCTTAAAAAAGTTGTAATGGTATTAAGAAAGTAAATACTTCCGCGCAAAGCAAGAATCATCAAAATCCTCCAGTTGATGAAAATTAAATGGCGTTAATATACGTACAAAAATAATAATAAACACCAACATACTTGAGAAGTTACCCTTTATTTAGTAACCAAGTCGGTAAAAAAAAAAACAATCCATTTAAAAGAAACAACTATTAATTTCCTCTTTTATTTATTAACTTATTTTTAATCATTTCACTGTTGGAAAAAATCAGAAACGTTAAATAATTTATTTTTTTTATTTTTATTTTAATACTTTTTATTCTGATTAGATAAAATTGTCATTACTGATATTAATTTTGTACTTTTATAATCTTCTTCTTTCAATTAGACTTTTTTAGATTTATTGCATTTAGTTTCTTCTTATTTAGTTTCTTTCTTTCTGTTGTTTTTAGTACTTTTTCTTTCTTTCTGGAGAGTACATGTTTTCGCTCTTCTGCAAATTTTCTGGAGCTCTTTGGTTTTTCATTTTCATCTAGTTTAAAATTCTGAATTGTTTTTCGCAACTTAATTCTATTATTATTTTTTCCCAATTTTTAAAAAAATTTTTCTAGATCTTGATTTATTTCCCGGTGCCACTTTATTATTGTTTTTCTATCTTGGTATAATTTATTGTAAAATAAATATTAATATTTTGTTTACTTATCACATCTCTGCTTATGATTCTAGTTAAATTTCGACGATCTTAAATTAAGCTGTATAATGTGCTCTTATGGTATGTTGTGAACAATATATTGTAACTGTTTTTGTGATTTTGCATTTAAAAAAGTTATTATTATTATTTTATATAAACTCTTAAGTATGTAATGTGTAATATTTAAACGTAAACAGAGCTTTAAGTTAAAATTTAGACATGAAAGCTACGTCACGGGTTATTCTAATCCAGTTTTTACTTTATAGTTATCATTTTACAAGAAAGTTAAATATTACCGTAAGGGTTAGACATATTTCATAATTTTCTTTTTTATATTTATTTTAGAGGCTTGATAAAATTATAAGTAGAAAATAAAATAAAGTATAAATAAAAGTAAGAGAAGATCTTGTGTATTATATTTTATTTTATGAAATAAAACTGGATTTCTTTTAGTTACTGTAGATAAAACATAAAAGATGTTTTTCTTCTAAAATAATCAATAAATTTCTTATACAAACTTAAAGGAATAGAGAAAGAATATTTTGAGACCTCGCTTTATTTTTTGAAACGTTTATTTATCTATCAGATCACATCATTAATATCTTATTGACCTTATATTTATAACAACACTGTCAGAAAGCATCAAAAGTAATTATAGAAAAAAGAAAAATATTCACTGAGAAGAACGAATCTTTCTTTTTGATGTCTTTTAAACTCATTCCTTTTTCTTAACGTAAGTCTATTACTCATAAAACATTAAATTGAAAATACAACTCTGAATACCTACGTCGAAATTTTTTCTCTCATAATTTCTTGTCAAAAGAATTTAATCAGTATGTTTTTTTAGGAATTTAAAACGCTAAAAAATAAAAGAAAACAAATTCAAAAGGAGATTGATTTCAATCTATTTTATTTTCATAAGGCTAATAATTTATTTCGTTGCTGTTCCCTTGTATTATTTGTTATTGAAACAAAATGTTTACGAAGTCTGTTTATAAAACACAATTCCAAAATAGTTAAATGAATTTTCATGAAATATATACCAAATGATTTTATACATCTCAATTGCTAAATGTAGCAATGGTGTACTAGATAGAGCAGGTGTAATAACTACTGTATAATTTTCAAATAAAAAACTAATATTTTTATTTATTTATCAAAGGCTTTATACTGATAATGTTCTTTGTTTTATTGACAACCATACATATATAAAAGCATATCGACTTTCTATTTAGACAAATTAATGTTGACATCAATGCGTAGGTTATAAAAATAAATTGTACACATATTCATTTTAGAATTATATTATTCCACATGCATACATTCTATAACTGAATAATAAACCTATTTACTATTACCAATAATGATTTACCACGTAATACGTAAAAACTAATTTGTTTTAAACATTTTGAAAATTGCAATCGGTCACTGAATAACTCTTACAGCTTTATTTATTTTCTACATTGTAAATAATGATTTTAATAATAAAAAAACAGTAATGCAAATGAAAAATAAAATTAAATGAATCATCAACACTTAATTTCCAAATTTAAAATAAAATGTTTATATTAAAACACACTGTTATTTAAAATGGTAAGAAATTCACTCAAAACTAATAGTATTGTTATTATAATGGCCACAGAATAAAAATAATTTTTTTTTTATTGTACGTAGATATGTTTATTCAATAAATTTTATTGATTATTATTCTTCATATTAAGTGGAATGCACTGAAGATTGTTGTTAATCCTTAGAGGCATTCAATAAACATATATTTAAATTTTAAAAAAAGTTAAAAAAATATATATGTATATGAAGTCGGATTCGAACCGATGTGCCTTTTCTTTGAAAGATTCAAATATTTCATTAATTAAAATGTTATTTGGCTATAACTGTAGAACCAATGAAAATAAGTACCAGTTATGATATACCGTTTGAGGGCTTATTACTGCAGTTAAGAAAAAGTAAAAAATCCAAATGTTTCAAAATTGAAACCTCGCTTTATTTACAGGTCTGACTATATACACATTTTTGGCCCAGTCGATAACAACAAAATGAGAGGTCCACATCTACATGTTAAAATAGTCCTAAATAAAAATTTCAACATTCTGCGGCTAATAGTTTTTGAGTTATGCCAGATACATACGTACGTACAGATATCATACTGAAACTAGTCAAGATGGATTCAGGGATGGTCAAAATGGATATTTCTGTTGAAATCTGAAAACCGAAATTTTTCGCGATTACAATACTTCCTTTACTTCGTACAAGGAAGTAAAAATGAAATTGTCTTTTTCCGAATTTATACGCATTTAATTCATTTATATTTTATCACTTATATACTACAATCTGTCTTATTTAATTATTTATTCCAAAGATCTTTGTTCCTTACACAAACTTTTAATGCCTATAAACAGCGTTTAAAAGATTTGTACGAGAGGAGCTGCAAGGGTTTTTTAGTGGAAAAGTGTTTTTTTAACCAGTACATGTTTCAACTGGCTCAATGTCATTCAGCGTAGCACGAAACAACGAGGTTGGGGAGGGGGGACATCTTCTAACATTTAAAAAAACAGAACTTTAGTCAATTTATTAAAAAAATTATGGATGAAAATTATTATTTAAATAATAAAAAATTATTATTTTAGCTTTTAATAAAAAATTATGGAAGGACAAACAAAAAAAAAAGAAGGACCTCCTTATTTTTTTAAATAGGTTAAAAATAATACAATCATTTTCTTATTACAGCTAATCCATACAACAAATAAAAGTTACGATGTAATTTACAGTAAATTTAAAATGAACAAAATATATATTGTTTAAAAAATATTTGGTTTCAACTTCTTCCTCAAAGCCCTTTGAATGTTTGCAAGTATACATGAGGACTCGAAAAAAATGTTAACAAATTCAAAAATAAGCCAACTCCAAGAAAAAACTAAATTAGACCGGTGGTGGATCAAAAATCGTTCACATTAAAAGTAATAATGCGTAACAATGAGTATTCACAAGAAAAAAATTATATAATACGGATATAATAACATTAGATTATTGAGTATTATAAGATAATACTGTAAACTGGATTTCTTTTTTTGTGATTACATTTGTTAACTTTTGATATCACCTTTATCAAACACAGAAAAGAAACATTTTAACGAACAGTATTACGAAATAGATATTATTTAATAAGAAGTATTAATATGGGTGATATTACCTAAATATGTAATGAATGTGATAGAAAGAAGATAATGAGGAATTAAGTATTAAGATAACGAAATTTTGAAGTTTAATCATTAAAATTGCAAAGGTTGAACAAAATACGCTCAATATCAAAAACAGAAAAAAAAATTCGTAAAAATTCTTCTGAACAGTGAAGCGGTTTATGATAGCGAAAAATGGATAATAGAAAAATGGAAAAGAATATAGATTTTTTAAATGTGGTATTCCATCAAACAGGATGATGATGATAAGGTGATAAAATTTAAAAACAAGAGGTTTTAAGACAAATAAGAGAGGAGAGAAATTTACTGCTGAATCTTCTAATAAGAACTCGGTTGGAAGGCCGTATGTTGGGATATCTACGTTAGTAAAATTGGTTAATATGTAGAAAGTAAAACAGTAAAAAAAGACAGAAACTGAAATATACAAAACTAAAAATTTATGTTACTAAGAATATAGGATGTAGAAAATGTTAGTTTATAAAAGAAACGAATGGAAATTAGTATCAAATAATTTCTTTACATATTAAGTGTCAAAATTAATTAAACAAAAATAACAGCAACATTTTCTGTACATACTAATACATAGTTAATCATATTTAAGAATTAAGGGTGTTTCATTATAACAATTTTCAAATATTTTACTGAGAATAGTTTGAAATCCCGTTTGAGTGGCACGTATATTTTACTAGGTGTCTATAATGATTTCAAAAAGAATTCCTGTCGGTCAGATGATTCATTTCTTCATGTTTCTTGTGTGAAGAAGAAATATAATAAGGAGAACGTAAAAAAGAAAAACAATAATCATTTAATCAAAATTTGTTCTGTTTTATTGAATATTTAGTAATTTCCATGGATGAAGTTTGTATGTAGATGTAATTCAATAAATACATCTACATACAAACTTCTGTAAGGTTGTTAAATATTCTGAAATAATTTTTTAATTTTAATGAATTCTATTACACATAAACTTCTTTAAAAGATATTATTGAAAATATTTGTCTCAAAAATGATATCATTTTAATGATTTGATAAATTCTACAAAAAAAATTTAACCGGAAATAAGTATAGAAAAATACATAATCCAATTCATGTAATGATAAAAACCTAATCGAAAATTATATTTTGTCTTTTACAAAATATGTATGTACAGAGTGTCCCATATAAAACGCAACCCATCAATCACTCATCCATGAAATTTCAAAATTCAAGCTTACTCCCCTACTCGTTACTGAAATGGACTAGTCCAACATCTGAACATCGCGGCGACGCAGTAGAACACTACCGATAGTAACAACAATGCAATCATAACGTTCAGTGTATTGCTAGAGACAAGATGGCGTTTTCGCTAGATGAACGTGTTGAGTCGTACTTCAGTACGAAATCAGTGGTTGCAGTGCAAGATTTGTTTCGCCATAAGTACCCAGATAAACTAGCTCCTAACAAAACATCAGTATTAAGGTTAGTTGCAAAATTTAGAGAGACCAGTTCTGTTAATAACAAGGAACACAAAAGATCTGCGTCAGTGTTGAATACAGATACAGTTACTGAAATCAAAGACCGATTACTCGCCTCGCTAAATAAATCGATCAGACGTTTATCTGCTGAAATTAATTTGTCTAAATCAACTGTTCATCGGGTGACCAAACAATTACAATTACGACCTTATCGCATTCAAACGGTTCATCAACTTCTTGAGCCTGACAAAGAAAAACGGCTACAATATTGTCAACGGTTCCGTCGATTTCTGCGTGAAGGAATTAATGTTATGGATTCGTTATTTTTCACAGATGAAGCACCGTTTCATTTGGATGGCTACGTAAACAGCCAAAACTGTAACATTTGGAGTGCTGAAAATCCCCACGTTTATCACGAAAAACAATTGCACCCGCAGAAGTTGGGCGTGTGGTGCGCGATATCGCGGAAGAAAATAATCGGTCCTATTTTTTTTCGAGTACACCATTAATGCAGAACGATATCAGGGTTTTTATTTCAGTTCATTGCACTCTTGGAAGAGGAAGACAGACACTGCTGGCTACAACATGACGGTGCAACATCGCACTAAGCAGGTTTAACTTCTGATTTTGTTGAGGAATTCTTTGGTAATCGTGTTATCGGCCACCAAGATCTCTAGATTTGACTGCAGCGGATATTTTCTATGGGTTTACCTCAAAGATAAAGCCTACAGCAACAAACCACGAAAACTTGAACGATTGAAAGTCAATATTGAACAAGCTGTATTAAATATCCAGCCACAAACTTTGAAAAAAGTTGAAAGAAACGCTGTAAAAAGAATTGAAGCTTGTATTCAAGAAGATGGCGGCCACTTCCACCATTTACTCTAAGTGTAAGGTAATGGATGGTAATAATAAAAGTTACATTTACATTTACACATGCCTTTTTATTATTTCAATACCTACCAATATAAGGTTGGGTTGCGTTTTACATGGGACACCCTGTATAATTTCTGTAGACGGCCTAACCTAAAAAAACGTTACCCAGAAAAAAGGTACAATCATTCTGAAGAGTAACAATCATCCCATGTTAGAATTCTATGGGAAATCGAGAAGTGAAAGTAATTTTCCGTTATTTTCTTCACTGAGCCGAAAATGTATATATATATATATATATATATATATATATATATTTTCACTGTTTCATAACAAAATGAATACTCTTCCATAATGTAGATTATATTCAGTCCTGCGAGTAACACATTAATTGTGTTCATCACAAAATCTGGCCGAGTAATAATAAATTTCATTACTCTCAGAAAAAGCAGCTCAAACAAGTATCAATTGTTCTTCAGATGCTGTACATGCGTTATTATTTGTGAAAAAGATTTGAACACGTAGTGTAAATTAAGAAATCCATTTCTATTGAATTCAATGCTTTAACATACACTTTCACCATTCTGTATCAACAATAAATATGATACAAAAAAGGGAGAATTCTATCAAAGAGATTTGTACTATTTTAAAACTGTACAATATTTATATTGCTAAGCTATCCTCAAAGTGTGTGAGTATACCAGATGACAATATATTAGAACAAATAAATTCAATAACTCAGAAAGAAATAAAATAAAAACCGCATTTGTAGTTACAGAGAATTTAATGTATTTTCTAGGAAACACACTCATTATTAACATCCTAATTGCAAGCAATAAATTGTTATTTAAAAAATAAAAATGCTTTGAATAATATCTAAGTAATTTATTTATTTTTATAACCGTAATGTAATAAACAGAATATTTAAAAAAACTATTTTATAAGTTTGTATAAATTATTAACAAAATGTAGTTATTTATGAATGAAATTCAGTTATATAAAATATGATTATGACTTTTAAAGTAACAATAAAATGCTAATACCATAATATAAACAAACATAAAAGTTTAAACTTCAACAGTGACCTAGAAATTTTAACGGAGGGTAAATACAAGTAAACATCGCGTTGAAGTAAATGTAGTGCAAGCAATAAAATAGCTTAAGAGGGAAAGAGAGAAAAGTAAAGGAAAGGGTAGCAAACAAGACCGAGAGACTTCTTGTCTAATAGGTAAGCATTCTATATTGTAAAGCATTTGAATCGAACGTGCAAACGAATAAAGAAGGTAGTGTGTGACAGGCTCTTCCGACTTCACTGAATATCGATTGTTTGTTTGTTTCCAAGGCAACGCCTGCCATCCAGGTGATTCCTATTTCCGATCAACGCTTGCCAAACACAATAGCTCAATTTCATCTATCTATATTTGAGCAGTCATCATAAAATCATTTGTAACAAAAGAATTTTCACATGTTAATTAAGTGAAGAAATTAAAATTCTTAGTTTACAAACGAAATGTTAGCGTGTTTCATGAAAAAAAGGAAAAAATTACTGAAGTAAATGATTATTAAAATCACCAAAAGTAGCTAAACTGTAAAATAAATAACCAAAATAAATACATAATTAACAAACTACAAAATAAATAAATTCTAACTTTTTGTTTTAATAAAATTTACCAACTGTAAAATAAATAAGATCATCCAAACTTAAAAATCTTGTATAATTTATACGTATTACGTTTTATTAATTAAATATAAAGTTTTACTCAACATAAAATTGATGTTATAAAATATTGAAAATAAATTTTAGGCAATTTTATTTTGAAAAAAAATTTTAATACTTAGAAAAATTTTAATTTTAGTATCATTTTTAAAGAAATTTCATAGTCAATAATCAGTTTAAAATAATCTATTTAGAGCAAAGCGTGTCACTACATAGTCTTCAGATCATACATTCAGTTTCAAAAAGGTTAAGAATTATTTTTACAAATATTGCGTTCTTCTTTGATGAAAAGTGTGATAACTGATTTAACTGACCGGTTTCTGAATTTTATTAATATGAAAATTGGCTAATAAAGTCAGACATAGAAGCTTACAAAATTCCTATTAAAAAGAAATGCATAGGGCTTCAACCGCTTTAAAAATAAATAAATAAAATAAATTTTAAAAAAATTATTAAATTCTAATTTTAATAGAATAAATTAGTGTTCAGATCATTCACCGGCATTTTTTTTACAAAGTAATGTCAGAAAGAAGACTTATATGATTATCATGAATTGCATGCATAACATTCAAAAATGAATCAAACCCATAACATTATGTTTAACGTAATATATATAAAACGTATATTTAATTAAAACACTTTTTAATTTATATTTCTTTCTCTTTTTGGTTAACGTAAAACTTTTCTGGACCTCTTCTCAAAGTTTCTGTGGAATTTTAATACTTTGAATTATAATCACGAAAAAGATTATTAAAAATCCTATAAATAACCAAAGAATAAATGCGTGTTGATTACTGAAGCATTTCTTCTTGATTGTATTTTTTTCGCCAGTTACGCAAAAGACGTGTACCCCCTTTTGAAAAGTTTCACTAAACTCTGATAGTTTCGTTTCTAAGAAATGTTCCATAGGAATTATTTGGCGTTATATATTTCCAAAGAAAATATATTCCACGTTAGCCACACATTATTTTCCCTAAAGGGGAATTTAGGGAATATCGAGAATTTAGAATATATCGAAGTTAGATTTTGTAGAAATATTCAATTAAATGCCTATTTGTCAAGAAAGAACTTAAAAAAAATATCATATATTTCCTAAGTACAGGTAAGAATCTTATACTGAATTAAGGTACATGACTTAGGTTTCTATACAATTTATTAGAATAACTTGAAAAAATAAAAATAATAACATTACACTTTTTGTGGAAAATCTTTTAAAACTATACATTTCTGATTATTCGTATAATTAGTAATTGAATTTAGATTTCTAGGACAGTGTAAAGGTTTTATGTGATATTTAAAATTAAATAATTACATAATTGAATTATTTTTACATTCAATAAAATATATATACTCACACACGCGCGCACGCATAATTTTTCATAGCAAAACTCAATATTTTCTAATCATGTTAATAATCTTCTGCTCTATATATATATAAACGTTGGCTTTGTTTATGAAGAGGGTAACAATGAATTGATAGAACTTCTGGACACCTCTTAATCTATGCTTTGAAATAAAGACAATTTTTTTTTATTTGTTCTCTTACCGAAGATAAAATTTCAACTATTGCGTTATTTAATGGAGGAAAGATGAAATAAAATTTTCATTATTGCTAATATTTTTATAATTAAACCAATTTTTTTTTATAATAGAAATTTACTTGTAAGTGGAATATAACAAAGTTAATTGCTGGAACGATTGGTAATTAGGACAAGTCAATCAACGGAAGAAAATAGATTCATTTTACAAAATATAGCCTCAGTGTGTAAAAAAATACCCATTTTCTGGAATACAAATAAAATATAATTTATCGCTAGTTGTTAATAAATAAACAATTTTCGGCCGCTTCTGGTCAAAATAATTTATTTATTTATTTTTTTATGAACAAGCGTGCATAATTATACCGGTGGAATTTGGTAGCGTATGAAAAGATGCCATGCCTGTACACCCACTTCCGTAGCAAAATGGTAACGTCCACGCCTTTAATCTGATATGTTCTGCGTTCAAATTCCATACAGATTTAAATCTTTGTCGACGTCCTTGGCTGAATAGATAGTTTTGGTATTTCGTGAGGAGGTCCCGAGTTCGAAACCCTTTCAGGCATGGCATCTTTTCATACGCTACTAGTTTCCATCGAACTAATGACCATCGAGCTAATGCTCGCTCTTTCATAACAAAAAAAATTATTGTTTAATTTTGTTTTAATTTTAATTTCTTTTAAAATATTGTTTTTTATATTAATAGTTTTCTTTTGAGTTAATTTTAAGTTTAACATACTTACGTTATATTAAGAAAAGTTGGAAATAATATTTCAAAATGAGTGACCTAATTTTATGTTAGTTAAAAATTTTTATAATAGATAGAACGCTACGTAAGAAAAATTATTTTAAAAAACACTTTTAAAATAACTGAATTGTAAATCGAACTATCGGGTGTTTTAAAATACTTCTACTGATATATTATTATAAAAAATATTATTTTATAAAAATGAATTTAATATGTAATATTTTTAAATTCCCTTAATACCTTAATACCCATTGCAGGAAAGAAGGCAATATGTCGATCAATGTATTTATGTGTTACAGAAAATATTTATTTACATCTGTAGTACTGTTATTTCAAAATATTAAAACTGATCTTCATGACTAAGATAAACTGTTTCCTATTTGCTTCATTGGAATATACTGACTTTAATAAATATAAAATCTGATTGTAAATACATTTTTATGTAAACTGAAAAATCAAAAAAATTGGAAACTCATCGATTTGAATAGCAAAGAAAACGCTTTTAAAAGTGAATTTCAAAATAAAATTGTATTAATAGAAAGTGATTTTCTTTTATTGTTGCAAATTTCCGAATGCATTTGAAAATTACTTACATTTACAAGTATCGTATAATTTACCGGAATATAAATAAAAGTAATTTCACTGAATTGTCTAAAGTTTTTGATTCATTCTTAGGAAAATTAAAAAAATATCTTTTAGAAGAGGGCATGCGGTTTAACTTCACTCATAAGGTACCCATAGTCTTTTAAACCAACTGCAGTATTTTTCTAAATATTTTTTGATGTTTTCGTTTTTTAACACAGTGCTAAAAAATATTCCGTAATTTTTCTAATGGATGAAACTTTTTATCTTTCTCGTTACACCATCCATAATATTATAAATTTTGATAGTTTGTTAAAGAAAATGAAATATTTTAGTGATACGCAATACATGTACGATATTTTACAAAAATATGCTAAATAGCATAAAAGTTCAAGCGCAACTTCTTTCCTTTCTTTTTCCTGTTTAGCCTCCGGTAACTACCGTTTAGATAATTCTTCAGAGGATGAATGAGGATGATATGTATGAGTGTAGTCTTGTACATTTTCAGTTCGACCATTCCTGAGATGTGTGGTTAGTTGAAACCCAACCATCAAAGAACACCGGTATCCACGATCTAGTATTCAAATTCGTGTAAAAATAACTGGCTTTACTAGGACTTGAACGCAAGCGCAACTTCTAAAAGATGTTAAGTGCACACAACTTGCTTCTTTATTTTATACATCTAATCATTTTTTTTTTTTTCGTTCCTACTACTCCCCTGAGCCGGTCCGACTTGATGGTATTACGCCACCTAGGGGAGTGTCCGTTACTCTAATTAGCCCTCCCCACCTGCCGGCAATATACCGGCATGGCAGGTCGGGCTAACCGGTGGCTCTTTTGAGGTTTATTTCATTTTTGTCCTTTATGGCACCACACCATACCTCAATGCTGTGGTGTGGCCCATGGATCTTTTGATATTTTTTATTCCTACCAAACACACCCAAGGAGTCCTCAGCAGATCATTGAAACCAGCACAACTCAGCATGCTGGCTCTCACTGCTGAGGCTGTCCACCCCACCTAACAAACTAGTACCCCATATTTCTTTCATCTATATTCTTTTGCTTTAAAACTGTTCTTATGTAATCAGCAACCTTTTTCCATTTTACCTCACTATCAAGCATATAGTCAACTGTTTCCTTCGGCGTTTTCCCTCTAATACCTGCATACTGCCTTAACTCCTGCCATTTGTGGCACCTCAAAATGGTATGCTCAACATCATCTTTGGTCTACACAGTACTTACACATAGGCTGATCTCTTTTGGCAATTTTATAAAGATATGCAATGAAAAACCATGCCCTGTTAAAAATTGTGTAACATAATAATCCATTTCACCGTGACGCCTACTTGTCCATAATAATATGTCAGGTAATTAATCTAGTCCAATTAGCTACCCCTGCATCCAGCCATCTTTGCTGCCATAAGTTATATTTTTACTTCATTATCTGTTCTGCCCAAGTATTTCTCAACTCTGTATTTAGCGATAAGATCTATAGGGAAAACTCCAGAAAGGACACAGAGGGCCTCATAAGAGACCGTTCTGTAGGCCGATACAACCCCGAGTACCCCTCTGTGTATCTTCTTCATTCTATCTCTATTCCTTCCAATTTTGAATGCTGACAACCATGCCGGAACGGCATACAACATTGCAGAAGTCACTGTCGACGCAAGAAGTCTTCTCTTCGAAGCCCTTGGTGCTCTCTTCTTTGACATTAACGCATTCAAACTTCTCATCATTCTTTCTGCACTATCACATATTTTTAAAACATGTTCTGTAAAACGACATTTCTTCTGCAATGTGACTCCCAAATATTTTAGCATCTGTACTTCCTCTATTCTGTGACCATCGATGTGTATATCAACCGATTCTAGTACCTTACGTCCGGTGAACTTGACATATTTACATTTATTCACAGATAATTGTAACCCTCTTGTACGCAACCATCTCGCTACTATTTCTAGTGACAGGTTTGTCTTATCTTTAACTTCTTCCATTGTTTTAGCTTGTACGAGCACAGCTAAATCACCAGCATAAGCAATAAGCTGTACCCCTTCTGGATACATTAAACTAAGAACGCCATCAAAGACCAGACCCACAGTAATGGGCCCAGAACTGAACCTTGCGGCACACCGCCTGACATATTGAAGTGTACTTCATCTTCTTGTGTACTAATCTTACACCTTCTTTCATTGAGATAATCCTCAATTTGTCCCCGCAGGTACGAGCTGATTCTCTTCTCTTCCATGGCCATATTTATGTGTCTCCATGCTATTGTACCGAATACATTCTTCACGTCAAGTGATACCATTAATGGAATCTGTCTAGTTCGCCAAATTAATTAGCCAACCTAGTTCTCCTCAGCCCAATTAATCACCTTACTGATGGCCTGAACGGTGGATCTCTCCTTCCAGAAGCCATATTGATTTGGGCTTATACCCAAGCCTTCCTCAACCTCGCTTACTACGCGGCCAGCCAGCATCTTTACCACAAGCTTTCCCGTTGTGTTCAGGAGGCTCAATGGTCTATACGTCATATTTCCTCTTTCATCTGTGCTCTTCTGTAATAACACAACTCTCGCCTCCTTCCAACACTCCAGGAAAGTCTTGTTTACTAGTCCATGACTGACCACCTCTAGCATTTCCCATGGAATGGAGCGTGATTGATAAGTTTCTTAATAATTGCCGCTGGGATATAATCCGGACCAGGACTTTTCTTTATAGCTAACATACATCCAGCGCATAAGAGCTCACTAATTGCAAGATGTCTGCTCTCACATTCAGTGTGTCTTCTCTCATCGGACGTGAAATACGGGAATAGGCTGGGGATTATCCTTTCTGTTTCTTCCTTTGTAATTACAGGGAGACACCTACTGAACCTTTTGGTAATTATTCTGTAAGCCATGCCCCAGGGATCTTTATCGAGTTCTTCACATAGCCTTGCCCAATGGTCTCTCTTTTCTTTTCTTATTGTTCTATTTATCATCTAATCATACTCGTAATTATTTTAACCTGTTTATTTAAGGACAGAAAGTTTTAGTAGTATAAAATAATTTGATAAAGTTTAGTTCAAAATTAGAAAAAAAAATTGTCTGATAATAAAATACAATAACAAGTATCTAAAAAAATTGACTTCATACAAAACATACTTTAATATTTAAGTATATTTTAAAACAATAAGAAATTAATTTTATATATACAGTACGAATGGGTGGCGTAACCTGTAGAAATAGACTGGTATCCAATAAATGTTGGAGAGAATGCACTGTCTAATAAACCAATTTGTCAAACAACTCATACAAAAAGGCATTTGCAGACATTAAATTGCAATTACTTTATCATAGATCCCTTCAAATATCTTCATAAATATTCAATGGAAGGTGGAAAACTTCCACCTTCCGAAAACTTAACAAAAAAAAGTAGTATTAAAATGGTCTAAAAGCTACACTGATACGACCACTCCCAGATTAAGAGAATTACTTTCAACAGTCCTTTTTGAATGAAATTCAACATTTCGGTTCAATTCATCAAAAAGGTTTTCGATATTTAACCGACGTAAAAAATTAATAATATTTAACAATCTTATATTTTTCGCAAACACACCACATTTATTTACTGTACTTTATAATTGCTACACCAATTTTCATGAAGCGATTATTAATTATTTTGATTCAGTCCTTTAAACGAGATTGTATAAATACAAGTTTTTCAAATTTATAAAAAGAAGAGTACTGGGATTAATAAAAAAAAGACTCAAAATATTTCCCACTCTATAAAATCAAATCTCAGAGTTATTTGATTTATACATTACTTTTGTTTTCTAATAATAAGTATTTTACTTTTAAATTAAAAAAATATTTTGACGTAGCTCAAGAAAACAATCTGCTGAAATTTAGGAGGGTTTTTCATTTAAACATGTTTTATAAAAAAATGATAAAGTTATATAAGAAAGTTTTTATATCAATAAAAAATAAATATAATTTCTCAGAACGTAAAGCGTAGACTACTGCAGTTTATTCACTTAACGCTATAAATGTCAGATATATTAAATCAAACTTATTCAATATTTTGTTTTAATGGTAATATATTTTATATTATAAAAGTTTTCTAACATTTCACAAGTTTTATGAAACGAATATAAATACCCAAAACTCAGTAAATTTAATATTGAATTTTCAATATACAGTAAATTATGACTTTGTATAAAGATACATTTTTTGATAGTTTAAAATGTCATGAATAAATATCAATAAAATAGAGTTACGGTAAGTTATTCAATATAAATCTATTATTATTCTTTTTTAAAGATTTATAGCTAGAGTTAGGGAAATTCTTACGTTATAAAATAAGATTCCTTCATTCATAATAGTCGTGAATGTACTTTTGAAATTTATATCTAAATTTTAATTATACATTTATGAATTTTCTTGATTTTATTTTGAAATTTAAATTGGAAAATATACTATTACGATTATTTTTACTGAATAAACTTTAAAATGAAGGAAATAAAAATTACCTTAATTTATTAAAAAGTAATGTAACAAGAGATACAAGAATACATACACGAGTAAAGTAATGTAACAAGAGTATTTGTGGTTATTACCTGAATAGAACATATATTATTAATGTAACTGACAATTAAGAATAAGAGCTCATCAATTCTCTATTGCCACGATATCGGTTTGAAAAATTAAGGGAAGGTACAGTTTCTTTAATCTAAAATTGAATTATCGACCAAAACACACCAGTTTGTTTTTGTGGTAGTGGTTTAAGTTCTGAAAATATTACAGAATATATAAACCATGATTAAAGTAGTTTTTCTTCTTTTTTTCCAGTTTAAACGAATATTTTTCGGCCGGCCTCCGTGACGCGAGTGGTAGGGTTTCGGCCTTTCATCCGGAGGTCCCGGGTTTGAATCCCGGTCAGGCATGAAATTTTCACACACGTTACAAATAATTCACCTCATCCTCTGAAGCAATACCTAACGGTGGCCCCGGAGCTAAAAAAAACAAAAAAAACGATTTTTTAAAATGTTAACAATAATAAATAGGAAATACATCTGTTGGTACCTAAAGGAAAGTCATTTTATCACGCTGAAACTTTAAATTTCTTGTGTAAGAAAATTTTCTCTTATTCACTAATTTTCACAGTTACAGAATATAGAAAACTGAATAATAACTAACAATAAAATCATCATTAATAATTATTTCAAGTTAAAAAAAGGTTTCTTAAAATCACTCCAAATTATCAAAAAGTTATAAACGGGGTTAGAATTTCATTTACTAGTATCTAAATGCCTTCGGCATCTATGTAATAGAAACTAAAGAATTTAGTTCTTTGACAATAAGTTTTATGTTTTTCCTTCAACCATCTAAAAAAAAGGTGGTTAGATCCACCTTATTTGAGATTAAACCATCCCAAATAAGGTGGATCATATTTTCCGTGAATGTTATATTGTGATTTAATTGTGATAAAAAGTATAAATTAATTTTGAATGTAACTTTAACAATATCTTACAAACATGGAAATTCCCTTATAACTTTAACTAAAATGTTGAAACATGATGTCCACGGATTTCCCATTATGTGTGGATATTTTTAAATACTTTCAATAATTAGTTTGTATTTGAAAATTACATGGACACATGTTTCGGATTTATGTCTAAATTATTCTTAAAAACGTGAAGCCTAATTTCCTCGTTCCATTTTGTAGTGTTAGAAATATTTAAATCAGTAAAACCGTTGGTTAGGGTCGGGAAGGATATTCAGCCCATTCCTCAGCAATCTAGCTGAGGAATGGGCTGAATATCCAGAAGGGGAGTCCTGAAAGAAAGAAAGAGTGTCCTGATGTCGCTAGAGAGACCCCGATGGGATGCCTCTACAGGTGGCTAGACAGAGAAGGCAGGCTGCTGCCACGACACCCTGAGGTGACCGAGTGATGCTTGATTGCCAGACTGGTTGCCTTAGGGATGTTTAAATCAGAAAAAAGTAAAGTAATTATATTCTACTAATGAGCTCTCTATGTATATATATTAAATCGGAAATCTCTCACTAACTCATTAATAGACTTTCATTTCCCAAATAGCTAGAAAACTTAAATTTTGTATATGTATTCCTAAAGGATTTTTTTAAAAGTAATAAAAAATGCAGTATAATGAAAAATCACTAAAAGTTTGAACAAGGGATACCTAATCTTAAGAATTCAGATTTTTACGTGCAAAAACGTATAAATATACTGAATTACTGTCAGTATTAGCTTTCAGGTCCCTTTTTTTCAACTGTTTTCTTTCTAGTCAATTCATATTAAAAACCGGGCTTTTTTATTATTATTCACCACTCATCAACCAAAATATAAAGTTTCTATAATTATGCTCATTCTGACTTTGAAATTGAATAAAGAATAAAACTTTTGAAGAATATATAGTAGCTCATATAATTTATTTATTTATTTTTTTTTTGCTTGATGATCTAATTAACCAATGAAACTTTGAAGATTGGACAAAAGCTTCAAAATACGGAAATAGAATTTTTTAGCATAAAAAATCTCATGTTTGATCGGGATTCAAATCCTCATGAAAGAACGAAATGCTACGGAGATCGCCAAGATCTCCGTGGCGGATTGATTTAAACGTTATTTAGCATTTTTACTTATTTACGAAATGAGACAGTTTTAAAAGGGTGGCGTAGAATATCGTCAGAGAAATACGTAAAAGGACGACATTAAATATTAACAAGGAGGTATAGAAAAAACTTCCCCTGTGAAAAACTAAAACATAAATAAACAAAATAAAAAATTTTAAGTCTATGTTCATCTACGATGAAACAAATTAAATTTAATTAATTCATTTTAAAGAGTTTCCGTCTTCCTATTACATGGAAAACCACGATGTAGCATTAGTTAAATCGTAAAAACTTCTTACATAATACAGAGATACGTTCGCTTGACCCTTCCTGAAAATAATATGTAAAGTTAAGTCGATAACAGCACGATGGAGAGCCGACCCTTAAAGCTTATGTACACGTTTACGACCGAACATAATATCAAGGGTAACATTTTGTGCTCCATTTTACAATCTTTCATGTAGCCAACTCTAAGCCGTGTAAATTCTTTAGCCAGGTCCCCGCATAAAGATTTAAAGAAAGGAATATATATTTTTTTTTTTTGAAAAGAAAATACAAAGTAAATATTACGTATTTTACTATTTCTATCATTTTTTCTTTGTTAAAGTCATTACTAATTTTATTTCGCCGCTTAATATAATCTTGTTCCGTTATTTAAAATATATTTGCTTAAATAATAAATAAAATATTTATCTTATACGCGTAGTATATTATCTATAATTTTGTTGAGTTATTAGGTGATCAAAAGAGTAAGAATAAATTAAAAAATTATTTTCTGCAGTATATTAATGGTAAATGAGAAAAATAATTAAAAAACTGTGTTTTATGATGCTAGTTAAATTCTATAGATCTATATAAATCTATTTTTTTTTTTTGCTTGGCTGATATACCTAGTAATTAATTTGATACGCATATAAGGAACGCAATAAAACATGTATTTTTTTACATGTTTATTACATCTAACAAAAACATTTATTACATGTAATTAATTAGTAATGCTAATAATAATACTTATAGGATATAAGATATAAATAATATTAATATTAAAATAAAAATATAATAATATTAATATTAATATAAAAATATTAATTACTTATAAGTAATACTTAGTAGTATTATAACTAATACTAATAAGTATGACTTAATATTTTCTTCACGAGTTTCAATATATTTATTTTTTCAATAAAAAAACAGAATAAAAATTTATATGAAGTTTTATTAATTGAGTAGAAAGAACAAAAAATATTACTTGTTTATGAGAAGAACTATAACAGTATTAAGAATAAGAAAAGAAGAGACCTAGGAGAATTTAGATGGAACAGAGCAAAAAGAGATAATCGTAAATCCAACGAGCAATACTCATTTAGAAAGAGGAAGTTAACATAAAGTCCCTTACTATCACCAGTTAATTGTTTGTAGAATTTGCGGTAAAATCTAGAACACTATATTTCTAACATTGTATAAGTACGAAAATAAATATAAGGGTGCAAATATTAAACTTACGTACACAATTATTATTTTATGTACTTAATGAATGTAAACTGTACCGATTCCTTTCATTACAAACTATATTACACTTGTATTTAATGTTATAGGTAATGAAAATTGTGTCGAAATCCGCTACAATAAATAATCTCGAGACTTGTATTTACCATTAACAGATATCGGTTTCATAAAATATGAATGAATGTTTTATTCTATTTAAAAATCACTATCTTTAGTTATATTTTTCTATCATCCAATTTACTGATTAAAAATCTGAATTGCTGTAATTCCATTTTCGTTACAATATTTCCGAACCATCGGTTTTTTTTTAGTTTTTAATTTTTATTCCTATGGTTTCTCTCAATTAAATTTTTATTTATTTTATCTATAGCCGATAATAAATTCCTCATATTAGCTATTTTAAATTCTGCGGTTCATTCGTAAAGTATTACAAAGGTTTCATTGATTTACATCCATAAAAATTATCAAAAGGAATTCTTTCCTATGTTGAAAGAGAAAAATTAAATCAGAAGAGGCAAATGAACAAAAAAAATGTTTCAAGTTTATAAGATTAGTGCAAAGGAATGTATTGAAACCATTATTATCTTTACGCCATCTATTAATATAATGTAGCTAGCAGAATTTATTTAAGACAATTTTTTTTTTTAAATCACCTCATAATTTTTTTTAATTCACTAGGGCCTTCTGTAAATTTTGAAAATTTTCGAAAAATATTATTTGATCTTTGAAAAGCTCAAACTTTAGTAAGAACATTTGGTCATTTTAAAATGACCATTTTTTCTCTTCCCTCTTTTTACTCTTATTTTATATAAGAAAAGGAAAAGAATAATTTAACCTCATTTAACGAAATGTGTAACGGGAGTATTTATTCATAATAAGGATCTTTTTGGTTGAAATTTCGAATATCATGAAAATATTTGTATTAAATTTCTAATTAGAATGATAATGAGTTGTTTATCCTGAAATTCATCCAGTAAATCCTTATTCTTACAATAATGTCCTATTATAAAATTTATAGGAATCAAAATTTATATTCTGCTATCATTCATGAAGTAAATATTGTGTTTTTAATAATTCAAATCATATTCTTTTGTGTACGAGTATTTAAAACGCGTTCTAAACGTACGTCAACAGTGAATATGTCACAAAAGAATAAAATATTTTTTTGAAGAGTTATCTTACGAAAGATTTGATGGGAAAAGTTAAGTTTTATATTATATTAAAACATTTCTTTCCGGATAAACTTCAATTTATTTGAAAATAAAGCAAAGATTTCCAAATCGGTCATATTTTTGGATACAGATATTATTTAAAAAGGAGAATTAAATAATATAAAAACAATTTTTTGCGGGTAAGGGGGAACAAATTTTAAAATGGCTGCTATGAAGCAGAATAGATCCCTGAAATATTGTACTTAAAATATCGTTACAGCACTTAAATTCACAAAATGACTAAGAATAAAAAATACGATGAAGATAATTTGAATTGGTTCCCGACACGCTGCAAAAAATTTAATAAGAATGAAAATCTATATGATATTGAATAAAAACCTAAATATTGCAAACAAGAATATAAAATGTACATTATTCTTAAAAAACAACCTTTCTCATATCTTTGTTTTTTTTTCATGAACTTGTTGCCTTACATGAACACAGCCTTAAGGGAGACTAAGGCGGAATTATTCATCCTTACACTTCTTTCCCCATCATCGTAAGTAAAATCTTGACTAACATCGTGAACCATGATGCTATCTGGAGAAATTACACCAAATTCTCACCCTTCTCTATGTTACGGAAACCGATTTTATACGAACACCGTTTGTTCTCGAGTATCCTCCAACTTGCTCGCGCACAGGTATGCTTAGAATCAAACGTGTAACCAGTAAGAAATTGGGTCAACTTTTATCCCGGTTTCTTTTGTTTGCACACTAGCCCTCTATGGAGGTCAGGAATCAGTCTGTAGGTCTACCTGCCCTTCGATCGACTGGTTGCATCTCTCCTCCCCAACTCCGAAAACAAGCAATGCTTCCGCATCCGCTTTACTTGCTCCCACGTACATCCTGTACCCTTTTCTCTCTTCGTATTTTACACAAAAATATTTTTTTAAATTAAGTAATTTTCCATTCAGTTTTTATGGGATGTATTCACTTCTCAAATACTTCTTTAGTGTAAGTCCAAGTGCAGAAATGCTGCTTTTTTAAAGTACCGATATTAATAGTTTTAAAATTTTCTATTATAAAATGTAGAAAATTTAAATAATCTTATCGTCACTCTAACAAATAAATGAATAAGGTAGTAGCGGTTATGTCTGTCCGTTTGTAACAGCATCACTCAATAACCAACCGACCCAATTACTTTCAAATTATTAGGATACATTCGTGTTATCCCAGGGAAGGTTTGAAGTCAGTGATTCCCAATCTATGCACTGCGGCGCTCCAGGGAGTCGCGGTCTCTTCACAGGGTCGCCGCGAAATATTGTAAAAACTTCATAATTAATTGAACCAAGACATTTATAATTATTAATTTAATGTTAATAAGGTAAAAAAAAAAAAATAATGAAAATATACGAGTTTTATTATTTTTTTAACTCTTATATACGATTAGTCATACTTTGACTTAGGATAGGGCGCCATGGAAAAATTTTAATTGATAAAGGGCGCCGTGACTCGGAAAAGTTTGGGAACCACTGTTTTAAGTCGTACACCGAAGCCCAAGTCCCCTTGCGTGTGAAGTTGTAAATATTTCACTTCACATTTTCAAAAAAATTACTTATACATTTTAATTTTACTTGCATAATTTTTGCTTAACTTTTTGTAGCGCCTTTACATTAAAGTGAATTTTTTTAAATATTTGAAATAATTTTCTTATAAAACCACACCATAAAAGTAAATAAAATAATATAGATAATAAACAAGCCAAGGCGTATTTAATTCATTTGTGTAAATCAATTTTTAGAGGTTACCTTACATTAATATAAGAAAATACCTATAAAACATTCTACTTTCTTGGTTCAGTCATTCTTATGAAAATGCCTTAACTGCACGTAGAATTTAGTAAAATTATATTAAATTAATAAATTAACAATTAATGTATTCCTCCTTACAAGCATGTTGATATGTACTCTAGATCTTTCGGCTTACTTGGAAGTCATCATGAGGAGTTACAATTAATACATTTAAAGTCAATGCAGTAATGGTGATAGTTGACAAGGCGGTGGCCGGTACCTGGAGGACCAGGCGTAATACCAATCGTAATATTTCTCGATGTGCGCAACGAATTCAACTCCCTCAGTTGGGAATCTATCTTCCGGTGGCTGAAGGGGTTGGGCGTTACTGGTTACCTGAGGAAGATAGTACAGGATTACCTCGAGGATCAGCTGCTTCCATATAGACTGGGGGATAACGGTGGTTCAGGTCTACGCGTGGGGTGACCCAGGGCTCTGTCTTGGGACCCCTCCTGTGGATCGTGGTCTATGATGAGGTACTTCGGCTGCGTTACTCGAGAAGGGTGACTCCCATTGCCTACGCTATTGATTTGGTCCTCATGGTGGTGGAGAAGACTGAAGAAGAGGTGGCTGACTCTGCGAACGCTGCTGTAGCTAAGATTGGAAGATGGATGACGGAAAAGGGGTTGCAGCTGTCCCGAAAGAAATTCGGTTTCCTTCGTCCCGCTGGCGGTGAGACGGGTGCTGGCGCCCATCGTGATCAACATCAAGGGAGAGGTGGTTCAGTCGCAGGAAATCACAAAGTACTTGTGATTTCCCACGACTGGCTTCACCAGCCATGGCTATCTTCCACGCGTTCCGGCATGGAAGAGAGCCATGGCGGTGGAGCGCAACAGGAGAATCCTAGATGGAGTACAGCACCGCATGGCCACCAAGGTGGCATCAGCATATGCCTCGGTGTCGACAAAGGTGTTGACAGAGGCGGAGGTGCTGGTGATCACGGGGCAGCCACCTCTTCAGCAGCTCGCAGAGCTGTTGGACTACCGGGGAGTTCCCAAGCGGGACATACATGAGGCCCTGTGTCGAGATTGGCAAGCTAGGTGGGATGCGGCCACTAAGGGCAAGTGACCGCACTGCTTTATCGCGGATATAAACCCGTTGGCCAGTCGCAGGCTTGGTGAGCTGAACTACTGGCTCACGCAATTCCTGACTGACCATGGGATCTTCCGCGCCTACCTATGTGCCAAGAGGAGGGCAGATGACCCCTACTGCCCTTACTGCGGCGATCCGGATACCCCAGAACACGTGGTGTTCTGGTGCCCGCAGTGGGATGATTACCGCCTAGCTTGCTCGGCGATTACCGGACCGCTCAGCGTGAAGAACATCATCGCCACCATGTTGCGGAGTCGCAAGAGGTTTGATACCATTGCAGGGTTCATGGAGAGGATTCTTCAGGAGAAGATTCGGGGGCTCGGGGATGAGGGACAGCCATCTGCGGAGCTAGCTGCCGTTCGCACGTGCTTGTACGAGTGAGTGGAAGCGATGAGGCACGGGGACTCTGGTACCCCCGAGCGAAAAAGACCGAGTCTCGGCGGGGATGCCTCACTCAGGGTGATGCGAGCGCAAAGTGAGATCCGACCGGCGGGTCGAGACGTGGAGGTCCGTTAGAGTAAAGGACACTTCCCTGGGCTGTGTAGTACTTAGCTTCAGGATCCAGCCCGAGGACAAGAAGAAGAAGAAAAGAAGTTAAATGTTTAAAAAATCATAGTTAAAAATCTAAAAACAGTTATGACTGTCCCGGTCCTACTAGTATACTATAGAGTTTGTTTTGACTAATTCGAGAACAAAAACTGCTTTCTCTACATGGATAACGACCATCTTACAAGATGTGACCACCTTATCGGATTGATTATGCGAGACAATAATTAATATTGACGTCATCAAGAGCAGTTTTACAATTCCACATGATGTGGTTTTTAAAACCACATCATCCTTTACATGTAAAAGTTAATCTTTTAATGAAAACTTAAATCATTTATTTCATTTGTAATCATTCTATATTTAAGGTCGATGAAATTTTGTATTAATTGAAATTTTGTATTATTGAGGGGAAAATCATGGATCTATCATTATGTCGTACTAACCACTCCTTTCCTTATAAATTCTTTAATACTTATTTATAAATAAATATTGAGGTAATCTCCTCAACTTGTAAAATTGTCCAGAGATTTTGTTTCTTGTTTGTCAATAGTCTCATTATTGATTCAACTGCTTGTCGGACGAAATTAGGTTTCAATTTCTCCTACAGTCAAGGGCGTCCAAAACGTTCTTAGTTTGAATACAATCATTTTTTATTACAAAATATATGTGTCCCTTTAATTTTTTGTACTAGTGTAGTAATTATTTAATATTAGTTTGAAATATCAGGAAAACATAATTTTTGCCTTTTTTTTAATTAGTTATCAACTTCCTAGACTGCCTGAACGTCCCCAATTTTCTGTGGTTCTACTACCGACCCCCTGAAGGCCTCCAGCGTCCACAAGTAGGCGTTATCGCCCTTTTTGAGAACAAATAATCTATAGAATTAAAACAGAACATTACGAAAACAATTTTTTTTTGCGTTAGGCAACAAATAATATACAATTAAGGTGTTTTCTCCCTCAAGAGTTAGATTCATCAGTCTGTTCTGAAGTTAACGCTTCTTCCGTCACCCTATATTTGTATTTTGCTAATGAAATGACATGGAGAAATATGTAAATGAATACAAACATTCACTAATTCAAACATAAAATCTTATCGTACAATTCGAAATTATACGTTAAAATTGAAGTAATTTGAAAATTATTCAAATCACTTCATTGTAGTTAGAAACGTTGCTACACTTTTCATATCACGTAATTCACCCTAAAAATTAAAACTATGGGTTATGTAGAATAACAAAAATATCTGATGACTTCCACGACACAAAAGATTAACTAAATATTATTAATTAAAAAATCGAAACATAATAATAATATATGCACAAACGCGCGCGCGCAGTATTAAACTGAAATTAATATGAACAATGTAAAAAATGTTATACTGGTTGTAATATTACTGAAAAAAACTAGTTTAATTAATTAAAACTAATATATTAAACTAATTTAATTTATCTACATGAATAACTAAAATTTTAATTGACTGATAATGTACACATTATTAATTTTAAGAGACCTAATTATTAATATAATTCCTTAATAATATTATAACGTAATTAGGATACCAAAAATTAATCGAAATTCTGTTCTGATAATAACCCATTTTAAGGTGCAATAATGTAACCTTTTTTGTTTGTTTTTGTTTAATGTTAATTTATTGTTAAATTGCAGAATAAATTATTAATACCTGGAAGCGTTTAGTTTTAGCTAAAATTTACTTTATATTAAAATTAATAATAGATAATAGGAATTAAATTATATGACATTATCAGAAAAAATATTTAAATTAAAACAATATATTCTATAATAACAATATATATATATATATATATATATATATATAGAAACTTATAACATTTATAGAGCAAAATAATTTTGGTGTGTTTTGTTAAGTTTTTCTCCGAGTGCGTCAGGTCGTGGTAAACTCTAATATAGTGAGCAAGAAGCAAGCAATTCCCCACATATTCTTTTTCATTTGTGTAGTTTATGGCTGGAAGGAAAGCAAAGCGTGCGTGGATCTTCTGGAAGAGAAAATTGCTCCCTATAAAAATGCCTTCAGGACAAATGACGTTTACATCTTGAACCAGAAAATTCGCATTATTTTAGATTGACTTACAGAAAATAATAGCTTTAAAAATATTTAAATAAATCAAAATAATAAATTGTTACTTTTAATAGAATAAGAGTATTAAATTATTAAATCATTTCATAAAAATAATAATCGAAATAAAAATAAATTAACTAACTTAAAAAAATATATATACTTATATTTGTGAAACTATATGCGAGTGTATTTAGGCGTATAAATGTATTTAAATCTCAAGTAATTTTACTTTATTAGATAATAAATTAATTTAATTTTATGTTTCATTGATAATTTGTTGTATTTAACTTTACGAATCTATAGTTTCTCTAGATTTAATTAATTTAGAAATTCATTGCTTCCTACAACGTGGAGTTTAATGAAAGTTAACTATCGCATTTATAAAACACTCATATATTTTATTTAAAGGCAGAGTAATTTTTAATATTTTTTAATTACGTAATGATACGTCAATATAAAGTAATATTTTTTAAGAGGAAAAATTTTATAATAAAATAAAATCTTCAAAGACTAAAAAATTATATTTATTTTTAAAGATGTTAAAAAATGGTAATAATAAACTTCGTATCAGTAAACGAAGTAGCTTACAAATATATATTCCAAAAAGTTAATGTTAAACCAAAGACCCAGATTAAAAACAAGAAATTTAAATTTTTTTTCTTTGATTAATAAAAATATTGCAAGCATACCGCACTTCTATGTCTGTTAAGCAGTTTTTAATAATAGTAATGAAAAGCACTTATTCTAAGAGTTATCGTTGTAAATGAAATTAATACATCAGTGCAAATTTATTATTTTCTTTAAAAATGTTGTGTTTTTGGTTTTCGTTTCTCGAAACAAAACATAAATTGTGAGGGAACGTCCACTCCTTCCTGCTAATACACACTTGATATCTACGTCATTTGACAGGCAAGCCCCTACGTGTGAATTCCTACTTGTGTGGTAGTGTATCCTACCGCTTAAGTGTAACTTTTGTTCGATACTCGCCCGTCTCGCGACCCTGTGTTGGTGTACACTGTGGAAATGTGAATGAAAATGGCATGTGTCATTGTCATTGACCTACTCTCACCTAATCTAACAGGGCGGTTCCCCACGATGGGGGCCGAGGCCCCCATCGGGAACCCCCCTGGATCTTGAGAACAAGCCGAATTTTTCTTTACCAACCCTCCCCTGGGGAGATACCCTTCCCGGTCCTAACGTACGTTTAAGTTGAGTGGATTCATGCGCTTCCCCTCAACTTCGCCTAACTTGTTTGTGTTGTGTTTTTGGCATAATAACAGGATCGGAGCGGAGGCACCCTCTGCAAAATCAACTTAAAATTCATTCCAGTGACAAAGGCAGTTGTACGTGTATAATCTGTAACTCCTTTTAAAGAAATGAGAATTTATTATCAACGTTTCTATAGAAACAAAATTAATCTATTTTTATTTGATTTTTTATTATTGTTGAGAAATTATTTAATAATTTTAATAATTCTGGGACTATAGATTCCGTAATTTCTTCCCCTATTTAAATTATTTTAATATTTGACTTCCATCAAAACTTTTAAGCCGTGCAGTCCTATAGTGAAAAAGATCCATATACGAGGGTTTTTTTTTCAATATCCGATCGATCACGAAATTAAAACCACAGTGAAAATAAAAATTTTTTTATATGTAACAAGTACTTACATAGTTACGCTATTTTTCTACATAGTCGCCACTCTGATTTAGACATTTGTCGTAGCGTGGTACCAACTTTCCAATATCCTTGTCATAGAACGGAGCCGCCTGAGTTTTCAGCCATGTTTCTACGCTGTTCTGCAGCTCGATGTCTTTGCCAAAATGTTGTCCTCCTAGCCAGCGTTTCATGTGAGCAAAGAGGTGAAAATCGGATGGAGCCAAGTCCGAGCTGTATGGTAGGTGATCAAACCCACCATACATGCATCCAGTTAGAGTGAAGCTGGATTGTCAAAAATTAAAAAAAAATAAAAATACATTTTAATAAATCCCAACAATTCAGACGATATTAAAGTTTTATTATGCATCTATCAAAAATATAAAACATGTTTATTTAAAACAAAAAAAAAAATTGCCAAAAATTTACCAAAAGTTGCGCGGTTCTACGTAAAACTTTAATAAATAAATAAGACGTAATAAATAACGTAAATTAGACCTTTATTATTTTATTTAGTTTGAAAAGGTATCAAGTTATTTTATCAATTATTTTATAACAAATTGTAAAACTAAAAGTTAATATTAAAATATATTTTCTGTTATTGTTCCGTTCCATGTTGAGCCGGTTGGTGCTGCACTTTAGCATCTACTAGCTCTGGCCGGCGAGTTAGTCTCGTACGATCATTCGTGAGTCGGATCCCGCTTGGAGCGATCATGATTTGTTTAATGTAACATTTATTCTAGTGCAGAATAGTTTTGTTTTGTAATCTAAAGTTTAATCTGGTTTATAGTGTTTAGTGATAATGTTGAATTGTATAATTTTAACTAATGTGTCATTTATTCATCAGTCTAATGTGACTTGTATTTTCGATATTCAAAAAATGTCTAATGTGACAAATTAAAATTTAACGATATAAGAAGAATATGTTTTAGTTCATTTCATCATCCCAACCATCTTTTCAAATTACAGTCCATACTCGCTCTACAACTTAAAAGTAATAACAAAATTAAATTAACCCACCGGGTTGGTCTAGTGGTAAACTCATTGTCATAAATCAGCTGATTTTGAAGACGAAGTTCTCAGGTTCAAATCCTAATAAAGGTAGTTAATTTTATTCGGATTTGAATACTAGATCGTGGATACCGTGATTTTTGTGAGGTTGGGTTTCTATTAACCACACTTCTCAGGAGTAGTCGGCCTGAGTTTGTTCATGAATATAAATTTAACGGTACAGTTTATATTATACTGATAAATCGCTAATGACTTTAATTGTTGATACGACTATAAAAAAAATTAATACGCCGTAATTTAATGAAATAATTAGAAAAATAAATTTGTTTAATTTTTGTATAAAATAAATACTATATTTAAAATGATTTATTCAAATATTTATGTTTAAACTTTTTTTAGTTAATTAACAATGTATCATTTTAAATATTTAAAAATTTATAAAAAAACGTCAACGTAGAAACTTGCAGATCATAACGAACCATATTTCTAACATGCCCGCTCAAATTTGTTTGACCTTAAATTTACCGTAATTCAAGAACGACTCCACCGATCATCATCAAATTGTCAAATTTACAACATTAGATATACTACTTCAGTATAACTGAATTTCAAGCAAATTGATCTTGTAGTTTTGGAGATTTTTGAACCACAAAAGTTTACACAGATATATATTTGTTTATATAAGGAAACGTCAATTTAAGTGAGTGGTATCCTCAAACCTCTAAAGGTAAAGGAAATTTATTTTCATCCCCATTGCCACCATTAGAACAAAATTAATACGGAAATTCTTTTCAAAAAGTCGGTAAAAAAGTAATAATAATGCGTAATTTATGATGTTGCATTCTATAGTTACTTAATGATTGTAATGACACAAAAAATTGATCGTTTTTCCAGTTCCTGAGTATGACTAATAGGATATAAAAGTAAAATTAAATAAATAATGGAAAAAGGCAAACTCTCTAAGTGCAAACAAACAGCTGTTTGTGTGAGGATAAGTTGTAGTTTGTTTACTAGTGCCAATATTTAATTTTTTAAATGAATAATTTGGAATTGTGCGACAAGAAAAAACATGAGGGGTTTTAGCTATTTTCTGTGTTGTGGTACGGATAGCTTTTTATATTTTTCAGTAATTATAGAAAGTTTTTATTAATTGGTAATGAGAGTAGTCGGATAACTTATTTTCTAGAGCTGTTATGGAACAGATGGTTGCTATTTGTGACGACAGTGGCAACGCATTTGTAAACAACGTCTCTCAAAACAACAGGAAACGAGCCCAGATGAATAATTCAAACGCGGTTCCCCGGAAGGCTACACGTGGCAAATTAATCAGAAACGAAACGTACTTGATAATGTTAGCGACATCTCGAGCAGCGAAGGGAAATGTAAAACGATGAACTCCCAATTGCACAGCACACCATAGCAAACTGTGCCGATATTGAGAACGCCTAGGGCATCTCATCCTGTTTCTCAATCTCCTGAAAACGGTTTACTACTTTCCAATCAGTTTGAATACCTCACCACAGATGAGACCGCTGAGCTAGCTGAACAGAGAGAGAATGTAAAGCCACTTACCATAGCCTTATATTGTGTCACGGATACAATGAAACTGTATTAACTACTGGAGACAGTCGTGACCATGGCCAAATTACTACTGATTAACAGTAAACAGCTCAGAATCAACCTGAAGAAAATTTGACACTTGCAAACGAACTGTTCAGTTAGATAACAGAATGTCATAGAACATTTTTTCACTAGGAAGGATTTGAGAGCATTTAAGGTACCGTTATGGACGGAATATGCACTACTTGGTTCCTCTTGATATTGTCAAAGAAGGGATTGAGCGTCAAGGTCGTAGAGTACGAGTATTGTTGATGCCCTTCATCAATCAACCAAAGAGCCGATACCAACTTTCTTAATTAATTTTGAGTCAGCGGAAAATAACAAGGAGATATTCAGCCTGAAATATATAGCTGACTCTCCCCTTAAGTTTGAGGAACCTAGATCTGTTGGAAGGTCCAACACCTGTTGGAAGTCGAAAGTTCCAGCGTTCAAGTCCTAGTAAAAGAAATTACTTTAATATGGATTTGAATACAAGATCGTGGATACTGGTGTTCTTTTGTGGTTGGGTTTCAATTAATCACACATCTCAGGAACGGTCGAACTGAGACTGTACAAGACTACACTTCATTTACACTTATACATATCATACTCATTCATCCTCTGAAATAATACTTGAACGTTAATTCCCGAAGGCTAAACAGGAAAAGAAAGAAGGACACCTAGGATTGTTCAATGCACGTGGTGCCTACAATATGGCCACAGCAAAAATAACTGCGTAAGGCCGTACTGCTGTGTCAAATGTGCGGGCAAATGTTCTAAGTCGGCGATATGATTCTCTATTAAGAATTAATTGTAAAATAATTGCTTTGTGTCATAAGAGGTGATGCATAATATTAATATTGCATTTGAGGTGGGATATCTTTGACGGTTTCCTGATACGTTATTCTTAGACAAAGATTTTACTGAAGGTCGCAATTCTTTTGGCGACTAATTGTAAAAATAAATTGTTCAAAAAAACTCACTGTTTAAATTATATTTATGTTTTAAAGCAAACAACTCATATTCTAATTAATAAAAATACTCTTCAAAGGCCTTCTGGAGTTTTATAAAGAACTTTCTAACTGGAGTTTCCACTGAAACATATTTTTACTATTATAATTACTTTTCATTATGTTGCACAAAATTGTAAATAAATGAGTACATAATTTTATTCTTTAAATATTTCAATTTTATACTTTTTTTATAATTCAGTGATATTATTGGAATATTTAATATTTTTAAGTTTCGATAAAATGGACTTTTTCATTGTTTATTTCAACATCAACAACATCTGGATAATCACATGAAAAAAAAAAATAATTAAAAAAACTTCTTCGAGTACCTAATATCGTTAAAATGTTTAAAAACGTTTAAAAAGATGAAGGAAAAAATTAAATAAAATATTAAAGTTTAATTATAGATAAACTTAACTATATCGAACAAACTTCTCCATGAATGAGCAAATCATTTTAAAACTACAATTGATACATAGATTAAATTTATTAGGAATAAATACAAAACCAACCAAAAATAGAAAACGCATAATTATGCACGCTTCGGTAAGCCTTATGAAGGAACTGAGAAAAAATTATTTTAATGTAGCTCGGAATACTTTAATATTTTCTTCAAATTCGCTTTTCTAATGAATATGCGTGTTCGATATATATCTTGGAACATCAAATACACGTTTGTCATATATTTAATCTTACAATATAATAAAACAGTCTATCTAATAGCATCTACAAAGGGATTGCTTCCTTTTAATACAGCAGTTATTCGTTTATGTTTAAAACTATGTTGGTACCGTTTAGATTCTAATGATTTGAGTTCTGATCCTCTTTGAATATACAACCTAACTAGTTATATCCTGTATAAGGTCTTACCAATCGCATTTCAATCGCTTTCATTGTAGGTTTCTCTTAAAGTACTCTTTAAGAGAGTTAATTCATTTATCATCAGTTTTCTCCACATGGAATTGAAAAGTACAGGTAATTATGTAACTTTTGAACCTCAAGTAATATCACAAAAGTAGATTAAATCTAGCGTTAACTATTCTTCTAATTCGCTTTTAGTTGTAGGTATTTTATTTAAGCCTCATAATAAGTTATATTCCTAACTTTTATCTAATTGCTAACAAAACTGAAAATGTAATATAATAAGACATGTAAGACCTGTAGAAGCATCAAATAAAATAACTTTTCACTTATATATTCATTAATGTTTGATTTTAAGAAATCGGCACAAAAAAAACTTAATATTAACCCTTATATATTAATAATAACCCTTATTTTGACAATGATTTAAAAAAATCTGAATTTTAAAAAAATTGCTCACCTCAATAGTAGAGTGGTAAAATCTCAGTCTTATACCTGCTGGTCCCATATATGTATTCAGACCGGGAATGACATTTTTATATGCGGTCAAACTTCCATTCCATTTACCTAAGCATAAGTTTCGTGATGAATAAAAAAATCATCTAAAAAAAAATCTTTATGTTATTTTTAAAATTTTATAGTTTATATTTACTTCCTTGTACGAAGTAAAAGAAGTAATGCGATCTTCAACAATTTCGGTTTTCAGATTTTAGTGGAAATATCCATTTTGACCATCCTTGAATCTATTTTGACTAGTTTGACGTGACGTCTGTACGTACGTACGTTTGTACAAATGTATCTCACATAACTCAAAAATGATTAGCAGTAGGATGTTGAAATTTTTGATTTAGGACTCTTGTAACATCTAGTTCTGCACTTCCCCTTTTGATTGCAATCGACTGGACCAAAAGTATCCAAAAAAGCTCAAAATCTAAACAATTTGGATACTGTAGTTTTTCTTAATTGCTGAAATAAGCCCTCATTGAGAGATTTCAACGATATATAATAACTATTAATTATCTTTATTGGTTCCAGAGTTATAGCCAAATAGAATTTTAATTAATGAAACATTTGGATCCTATAAGGGGAAGGCATTTCGGTATAAATCTTTCTGTCTTCATCTTTCATTTTTTTTTTTAATTGAAATATATGGATTTATTAATAATGATCAACCTCCGATTGTAAAAAAAATTTACAATAAATAATAATTCAATAATAATAATAAAAAAATATTAATAAAAATCAAAAGTTATTTATGAAATAAAAATGTTATGTACTTCTCATTTAAAAAAAAAGTTTATGTGTAATTTAATAGGCGTACAAGGAAGTCATGTGGTGTCCACATCAAAGAAAAATAAAAATAAAGGAAAAGAGAAAAAACTATACATCTAACTGAAAATAGTATAAATCCGTCACATTAAATACTATTCTAAATACGACCGAAATAACCACTAAAGTCATATAACTGTAATTTTGTTGGTTTTTGGTTTGGGATAGTTTTTTTATGTAGCATGTTTTCTTATGAAATTTTTGCCAAACCGTTGAATAAATGAAGTATCTACCACCCAACAACCAAAAATCAACTTCATAAACCTTTTAGTTAATTGCTCTATGTTTAAAATTGCATGTACGAGGTTCGACTGGTAAATCTTTCACACTAGCGTGCTACACAGAGACAAAAGGTACCATCCAACTGGGCGTGGCAACACATATTAGCTAAACTCCCTCTGTACAAATCTGCGATAATGCGTTGAAATCCGTTTACCGGTTTCTTTTCAGTAGCAGTTAATATAGAGTCGAGTTCGGCCCGTGTCAACACGGTTAAAACAGCGCGCAGTGATCGAATTTTTAACAGCAAAAAATGTGAATCCTACAGATATTTTTCATTGTTTAAAAGAAATTAACGGTAGTGAAACTGTTGACAGGGGTACTATGAATAGATGGGTGTTGAAATTTCGCGAATGTGAAGCTGGTAAAGCGACAATTGAGGAGGCACCTCGCAGCGGACGACCAGTTTCTGTGACCGACGAGAAATATCGAAAGGAGGTGGACGATTTGCTTCAAAGTGACCGGCAAATCACCCAGCAACGCATCGTTCTTCAGTTAAGCATATCTAAAGAACGAGAAGGTTATATTATCGAGCAACTGGGTTACCGTAAAATCTGTGCACGATAGTACCACGCAAACTCTCTGATGGCTCTCCGCAAGCTGAAGTTTGAGCCTATTCAGCATCCGCTATACTCGCCGGATTTGGCTCCGTACAACATTCACTTCTTCTCTTATCTCAAGAGAGATCTCAGATGTAATCATTACCCCACCGATGATGAGGTGAAGTTAGCTGTGGCCACTTGGATCCGAGAAAGACCGCCAGAAAAATTTCAGTTACGGAATGCAAAAACTTGTCACACGTTGGGAAAAATGTATCAGTGCAAACGTGGTTATATTGAAAAATAAATACTGAATTTTGTAGCGAAGGTATTTTACTTTCATTCATTTTGTTATTTCATTTCAATATCTGTTTTCAATCCCAGGCTACGCATATATGTGCAAAATTTATCATCCAAGCCTCGTATATTTTTACAAATATATTTATAATTCTTAACTAAATTACGTAAAATCTTTAGGATTTCCTTATAAAATTTAGCTGACTTAATATTAAATTTAAAGTATACTTAAGGTGTACATTTTAGTTTAAAAAATAAAAAAATTTTCTACAAATTTAAACAAACGAAAATCTTTTTTTTAAATGTTCCCAAATTTACTTTTTGAAATTTACCAGAAGCAAGTACACAATGAGAAACTTAATGTTGAGTTCACTATACTAAATGTAATAACTTTACTGATATAATTCATTTATGCCATTATTTATTAAATGCCCATTATTTAACCAAACGTAAAGTAAAAATTTACACTTTTTTTTTAATTGTTCAGGAAAATACTTGATTCTTAGTATGAAAAAAAAAAGATCAGTGAAAGTTGAACTAGTTAGTATTTAATATATATTTATTATTATAAATGGTTCCTTCGCTAAACAAAATAAAAAAAGATGGGTATTTTAAAATTAATATAATACAATATAACTTTATATGTATAAAAAAATAAGTGAGTATATAATACTCGCCGTAGAACGTCAACTTAGGTTAGGTTGTCTCGCATTGTTGTCCTCAATATTTTACCCGATTGCATCTAAATATTTCACTTACATATCCTTCCGTGTCCGTATTTTTATAATGAAAGCTCCATATATTTTCTTTCTTGAAAACTTCTAGCGCTGAAGCCTTATCCGGGAAATCTTATTCTTTGTTCCATAATTTGTCTGTTTTCCGCTGCCTTTTATTCCTAGTAATTTCTTCGTAGTCACTCTTTCTTCCATCACTCTCGTAATCAGGTATTTGGTTTATTATAGCTTTAAAGTTTTAATCACTGTTAACATACATATATATGTGCCGTACTTGGAGAAAACAGATACAGATACCCACCATAACTTGGGTATATGTCTTTTTTACTAAAAAAATGAGGTTTATTAATAGACACATTCAATTTAACACTACATAAGTACTGTTTAAAAATCTGAATATTTTGCTGTGAAATTAAAAAAAAAATACTGTGTAACTTATAAATAAAATACCCAGCATTTAATGGTTTTTACAGAGTTATAATATGGTTAAATACTGAAAATTTAAATATATATGCTAGACTATTTATATATATTATGTGTATTTTGCATATATTTTATGTATACTTGTATAAATTATATATATATATTTACGTATATTTTGCTATACTATTTATATATCGTATACTCTTAAAAATACAACCTCCATTATTTACCCTTAGGTAATGAATAATATTTTGGGAAAAATTTATAAAAGTTTAAAAAAAGAAGATACAACAGAAATTAGAAAAAGTAGCAGTAAATTTTAAAATACATTCATTACTGAATGAATTATGAGAAAAAAAAAATAGAATGACTACATTCTGTATTTAGAATCTGAGTATTCTGTACTTAGCATCGTATCGGTGTATCGAAACAGCTATCATGTTTAAATGAGTCTGTGAAAATCTAAAAAAATATAACCTATTGTTTTCATTTTTTTTATATAATGAAACCTGAGCGTGACAAAAAGAAACAAAAATAATAATAAAATTATTTTTCATCCACAAATTGCCGATCCAAAAGAATAAACTGTGGTTCACGACTAGCAAATCCACTATTTTTTTTTCCGATAAAGTGAAAAGAAACTGAATTAGGGACCCCTATTAAACCCACCGGGTTGGTCTAGTGGTGAACGCGTCTACCCAAATTAGCTGATTAGGAAGTCGAGAGTTCCAGCGTTCAAGTCCTAGTAAAGCCATTTATTTTTACACAGACTTGAATACTAGATCGTGGATACCGGTGTTCTTTGGTGGTGGTTGGGTTTCAATTAACCATACATCTCAGGTATGGTCGAACTGAGAATGTACAAGACTACACTTCATTCACACTCATACATATCATCATCCTCTGAAGTATTATCTAAACGGTAGTTACCGGAGGCTAAACGGGAAAAATAAAAAGGGACCCCTATTAAAATATTTAATTTATTTTCAAATAAAGTTTTTCACAGTAATATTTATTTTTTCCTGTAATTTCCTCTAATTTAATAATAATCATAAAACAGTATTATTCATTTTTTGTTTTATTCTTTTATGTTTGCATTTTCCTATAAAATCTTGTTACTGTACTCTACAGTACAAAATTATTTTAAAAATAAGGTTAAAAAAACAATATCTGCTGTTATAAAAATTGAAGAGAGAAAATTTTAAAGAACATTTTGAACTAAAAACAGGAAAATTAGAAATATTTTTTATGTTTTTGATTTAATTCTCTTAACATTGCATTTTTAACTATGTATATCCTCATTTGTTTTACTCGTTAAAACATTACTTACCTATGTAAAACTGCATTGAAATTACTTTAAAATATATAAAAAACAAGAATTTGTTTTAGGATAGTAATTATGAATAATATATAAATAATATCTGGAATAATGATTCGAGATATTTTATGAATCTTTAAATAATTAATGATGGCATAAATTAAGAAACACATTGTAATATTTTTTTTCATTTTTTTTTGTACTGTAATTTATGCCATATGTATCGTAGTTTATTTTAATTATTTCTTTTAACGTTAATTATTTTTCATAACATATGAAGTAAAGTTTCTTATTAAAATTTATTGAAATAAGTATATTAGTAAGTTACTTTTTTTTTTAAATTAAATAAATAATAAGATCTGTAAAATGTAGACGTAAATTATTTATCTCTAAATGTATAAAGCAACAAAATAAAGATTTAGCATACTCCTTCTTCTTGATTTCCCTGTTTGCAGTAATCATTGTATATTGATAAGATGGTTATTGGTTTAGATGAGAGAAATAAAGAGGAAAAGAAGCTGAATTCATCTTAGTTTACCGGTACGTTGGAAACGAATTTATTATGATGAAGTCCTCTTCAGAAACGAATTATAGAGTCTTATTATTGGTACTAGGAAACTTTACTTTTATTTGTTTCAATAAATATTCAGAGCATTTGTACGACTTATTCGTTTTTTTTTTCATTTGTTCGAATTCATGATTCTCATTCAGATCTGAATGAAATGCAATAAAGGAAAGAGCAAGAAGGACGATAGACAAATAAAGAAGAAGAGGCTAAATTGAAAAGACACTCAATCTATCTATTCAGAGGATCTGGAACTTTGAATGAAAGACAGTAATTTTAAGCCATCAGCAAGAGTACGCATGTACATTGTATTCACTGCATAGTATAGCACGGTACAGTATGGTGTATTTAGAGGATGCAGTGTAATAGTAGAATTTTCACTACACAGATTTAGAAGGGGATGGATTCATCATTTCCTTTAAATCGGAAGAAAACATCACATCACTTTTCCTTTACTTCATCTTACATCTGCTCTACTCTTTCAATCTATTTCTTATCCATGTTATGAATGCGAAACTTTAACGATTTCAGTATTTCCTTATATCTAATCATTTAAATTTTCTTGGTTAGTAAATATGAATTAGTATGTGTGGATAAAAAAGGTTTTTTTAACTTTTTAAATTAATATAATAAAAATAACCAATTAATTTAATTTTAAATTGACATAAATTTAAAATATCGTGTTCATACGTATTAATATTAAGTTGGATATTTTTGGTTAAAATTATAGAAGTTTGTAAAAGCCTCTGTAATATTCTACAAAATCACAATCTACTGTCAACTTCTGAGAATAGAAAGAATGTTCACCAGACTGATGGTTGGGTATAATGCGGAAGATAGGTCTCTACATTATGCATGATTAAGCGAAAACTACAGAAATAATACAGTGACTCACACTTTTTTCTAGAGGTAGAAAATTTGCTGAGAAAACTTGCATACAGAGTAGCGGTATAATGGTAGAGTTCTACTATCACTAAAAAATTTCGTTTTATTTCATCAAACAAGTTCTTCGTATACATACAAGTACATATTACTGCGATTATCATAGTACTGTAATTATAATTATAATATAAAGATGAAGGATAAAACATTAATGAATTAATTGATACTCGAATTGCAATTTCGATTATATTAATTGAATTGTAATAGCATTTTTCAACTATGCTTTTTATTGTGTTTCAAATTTCAATTAGGATTCTGATTATATAAATTAATTCAATATATTATTTACAAAAAGAATGGAGAAACCAAATTAAGACGTTACACTGCCATTAATGAGATTTTAATTAACAATTTTATCTCTTTTTAATGTTAAATTAAGCAAATGAGAAATATTCAATTTAGAAAAGATTGTTAAATATAATTATAATTATCAAAAATAAAAATTTATTTATTTTCAGATATACCTTAAGTATTCATTAAATTTATCACAAGGGCCTTGAAAAAGTTTTTGAAAAGGCAGTTTCTGCATTTCAGCTAACCTCTCTCTCTCTCGCTCTGTCTCTGTTATAATCTGGTTTTAGAAAGAATCAACCCTTTCCAAGGGATGCCCGTTTGCTATTTAATGCGATATCGTTTGATTAGAACCTATGAAACAATTTTTTTGGAATAACTGTTTTGTCCCCACAAGAAAAAAGAGCATGATTGCAAGACGTTCAGATTTCAGTCATTATAGTATAAATGAAAAGAACTGGATTTTATATGGAAATATGATTACAATAATGTTGTATGTCATTATAAATAGCTTAATTAACCTTGACTTTTAGAAATTGAACAAAATATATATTTAGTGTTGTTGCTCTAAATATCCGGATCATTCACGGAACCGGATGTTTTCAAAATAATCACAAAAAATTGAATATTTACTTTAAAAAAGTTTTATTGGTACTGAAACACTTATTAAATCAAAGCATTTGTTACTTACTCATGAACGAAAAATTATTCCGGCAAGTGATGTCCATTTTGGGGAATACATTGTTGTAACCTTTCACGGTGACTGGCCTCAATTCTTTGCAACATGGCTACATCAATCTGGGTGACGTGATGACGACTTGTGATCTTTAGGTCCTCCAATGTACGCGATTTATTGCCGTACACACGCGATTTCAGAAACCCCCACAGAAAAAAATCCCAACTACTCAAGTCGGAGGACCGAGGGGGCCAAGGAATGTCGCCGAATCTGGAAACGATCCGTCCCGGAAACAAGTTACGGAGAACAGCCATCGTTGCCCTCACTGTGTGCGCGTAGCTCCATCCTGCTGGAATAACAAATTTTGAAAATAGATTCCCCGGTTTCGTAACTCAGGGATGAAAAATGTATTCAACATAGCAATGTAACGATCAGCTGTTACAGTTACGGCAGCGTCATTTTCTTCAAAAAAATATGATCCAATAACACCGACCTATCCTATTGCACACCAGACAGTCACCTTTGGGCTATGAAGTGGTCTCTCGTGAAGCCGATGTGGGTTTCTTTCTGCCCAATACCGGCAATTCTGTTTGTTGACGAAGCCATTCAGATGAAAATGGGCTTCGTCACTCATTAACAATAACAAATGTTCATTTTCTTCAAAAATGGTAAGCATTTGTCGACAAAATTGTAATCGCTGCGTGAAATCTTGCTCATTTAACTGCTGCACGACGGCTATCTTGTAAGGATGGAAATGCTGGTGTGTATGCAGAATTCGTCTTACCGTACTTGTGCTCATTTGAAGCACTGCTGAATGCCTCTGAATAGAGCGGCGTGGGCTTGTGACAATGGGCTTCCTTACTCGTTCGATGTTCTTCGGAGTGCTAGCAGTTCGTCGGGGACCCGGTGGTTTTTCTTCAATATTGAACCACTTGTTCGAAGGTTGTTTACCCATCGCAATATTGTGTTACGAGAAGGGACACTTGCATTACAATGGATATTAAACTGACGGCGGAAATCTCGCTGAACAGCATTTACGGATTCGTCATTTCGCACAAAACTGTCATACGCGTACAGGCGTTGGTCTAGCGTCCACGGGTCCATCTCAACAACTAAAATGTAAATGCTATGAATAAAGGAAACGTCAGACACCAGCCACGTGCCCCTCCCACCACGAACGCCCGAGTACAACCCACTTTAAAAACATCCGGTTCCCGTGAATGACCCTGTATGTTTGTGAAGATTTATTTAAGTTTGGCAGTAATTGAAACAAATCTTCATTAAGCAGAAGAAGAAGTAAATTATCGTATTTTGACTATGTATTTTCTTGGATCCCCCTCACTTGCATGAAATATATAATTACATTTTTATTAAGAAATAGCATGTCATTTACGACACAAAAATGATTAATATTTATTATAATACGTATAATAATTATACATCTTGTGCAACTAAAAAACCATTTATAAAAACTAAAAAACCATTTTATTTAATTTTTTAAAGATTGGGAGTTTTAAAAACTATCTTTAGTTTTGAAATATTTGTCGAGCCATCCAATAAAATTTTAATTAAGAAAGGGCAATAAAAAGATAAGTTTAAAAGTAATAAGTCTAAGCGTAGTTTTAGGCTTTCTCCCGTTTTACATGCGCGTAAAATTGTTAGGTTAAAAATTTGGAAGAAGATAATAGTTTTGTTTATTTTTCAGTAATTTTTTTTGAAGGAAAACTGTAATAATGAAATGAAATTATAAAAATTAAGAGAAGAATAGTTTGGAAATAAAAAAGACCACTCACTTATGACTTATATTGTTAATGTAAAGTGAGTTACTAAGTTTTAAATTTATCGGCAATGTTATTATCTAATTCTAACATGAGTCACATGATGCAGTCTAATAAACTTTCATGAAGAGGTTTAACATTTTGTTTTTTAAGAAAGGCAATTTTGATTTAATTACAATCCTCGACCCCTCTGGAATTTTTTTAAAGCTAATTTAATTTAGTTTTAATATTTATTTTAATTTAATAGTTACAATAGATAAAGAAACGTCAACGTTCCAACTTGCAGTTTCATGACGAACTACCCTTCTAACTTGTCCCGCTCAAATGTTTTTGACTTCAAATTGACCTTAACTCAAGAACGACTCAAGCAATCTTCATCAAATTTTCATACGTAGAACTTCAGTTATACTACGACAGCATCTAAATTTCTATGAAATAATCTAGTAGTTTCGGAGATTTTTTACGCACAAAATTTTATACATAGGGATATATTCAGAGTGTCGCTAAGTTTTGTCTTAATACTTAGAATTAATGAAATTGTACATTTTTAAAAATATTTTTTTAATTAATTGGATATTTATTTTTATTTTCTGTTCATAATCAATTATAACAAGAATTGTAAAACGAGATATACTTTCATCTCATTAAAATAATGTAATAAACGTTTTAATTGCAAATAAATAGTAAATTATATTAGAAAAGTAATTAAAATTTAATTTAATTAAAACAAGCTTTACGATATTTTACTTTTAATTTTTTTCATTCTTTCTTTTATATCTTTTGACTGCTGATGGTAATATTGTTAGAAGGGTTTTATCTGTAGATTATAGCATTAACGAATTCTAACAATTGTATGTTGCTGTGAGGTAGGTTAGTTTTCTCTATATATTCACTATTATATCTTGTTACAAAAGATTTACTTAAAGTATAATTAGGATTGCTTATTCAAAAGGATTTATAATCTTTATTATAATCCGAGATAATTTGCTCTAAAGCCATCCATGCAATATCTAATAACCTTTATTTTAGAATATAAAGGTACTTTAAAAAAATTTAGATTTATGTTTTGATAGTTGCGCAGCTGTTTAAAAGAAAGAGATCCAATTTCGAACTTTTATAAAGATTTTTTTTTTTACAATAAACGTGACTAAAGTTCACCAACATGTGGAATTATGAAAGGTTGTGCATCGCATCAGTTTTGTATCCTTTTTTGTGCAAGTTCGCAATATATTTAATTTTTTATAAACTTTTTTTTAAAGGAATGCTTCTTTTTTTTACCTTTAATATTATATAAATTATTATTATAGAAATAAATAAATTATGACTTACACTCTTAATTTATGTAAAAGAACTAAATTTTACTTATCTACGACTTTAATTTCCTTATCTATATACAAACAGCGAAAAAATATTATTAACTAAAGTACACGGATATATTTTTATTTTTTGATTTTAAGACCTATTTTTCGTAATAATAATTATATATTTATTTTATTACTTCTTTAAAAGAATTTTTTACAGAATATTCAATAGACTGATTACTTAAAGGGGTTTTCAGATCTTTTTCGGCAAATTTTTACAAGCTACTTGTTTAGTAAATTTTAAAATAGAATGCTTTAAAAACATTTATTCAATCAGGAATGAAGCTCTCTTTTTACCAAGGAATAGCATAAATTTCAATCAAAATTAAAACAATTATTTCTGCAGGCTGATTTAATTTGTTACTTCTAATTCCAAGTGAATGTATAATTTATTAAAATTAGGGAAATCGATTGGTTCAGTTTTAAATGAAGAACAAAGCTATCATGTAAAATTGTAAATATTATGTTTTCAGTAGCGATCGGACAATATTTAATTCATGTTGAGTAGATATAAAAAGTTAAGACTGCTAATCATTTGTCAAGATTATAACAATAAAAAAAAGTTCCCAGCTTGACTCAAGTACACTTATTTGTTTTCAAAATGAACCAAAACTAATCCTCCTACAGCCTAATGAGGTGAGGATGATATGTACACGGGTTCGAATCTCGGTCAAGCATGGCATTTTCATACGCTAAAAAAATTTTTTTTCATTTCATCTCAAGTTAAAAAAAAAAAAACCACCAACGAACACCGTCTAGTATTCAAATCCGAATAAAAGCTACTAACTCTTACTAGAATTTGAATCTCAGAACCTCGGACTTTGAAAATTAGCTATTAAACAACTGATTTCAGATGAAAAGTTAACCACTAGGTCAGTCCGGTAAAATATAATAATTCTGGTATAACTTCGCATAGTATACATTTTTTTAAAACAAAAAAATACTTATCTTCAATGACAGTTATCTACTTTTATATATATTTTTAGCTTTTTCATTGTTATCACTGCTTTAAATTTAGCTAAGTTTTTGGTTATCGAAAATATAGTATCCCGCTCAATCTTACGAGAATTTTATTATCTACCAACAACTTTTACGTTTTTTTTCAAAGTGAATCAAAGCATCGTTTCTTTGGAAGAAAGGAAAATTCATTTTAGAAACTAAAATATAAAAATAATAATTTATTACCTACAAATGATAGCATTTCGTAAAATAACATAATATTGACAAAATAACGGTAACTAAAGTGTTAAAAAGGTAAAACCTTTGTTTATATGCAACAAAAATTAGGACGATAATTTATAGTACAATTTTTGTGATTTGTTTTCGTTCAATTCCAAAATTTTATTTAAATCGGTGGTATAACCTATCTATTATTTTATCAATAAAAAATCAAACCAATCAAGCGAGTCCATTCACATACAAAAGATTAAAATCGGGGACATATGCAAGGAAGGAAACAGTTATACAGTTCAGTCTTTGTACATTTTTAAAACATAAGAATGTGAAAATATTGTAGGAGTTTGTTTGACCAAAGTGATGTGAATTAACGTAAAAGTTCGCTGCATTAGCCAATAGAAGTTTAACTCTTGGAAATAATGAACGTAAACATCGCTTACGTAGGTAAGTAGGTCAAATTTTCAATCCTGGACAACATTTGATCTGCTTGTATCGTCTAATATCTAAGTTTGATATTGCTGACAGTAGTCTGTAACGACTTTCTATTTATAAGGTGAAATAATGGTTAACTATTTAAGAGTATGACTTCACGTTGAGTCGGCTGTGTGTCTTTGGGTATTATACAACGTACGGATGACCATGCACAATACCTGTGATGAGCCCAGTCCAAGGTTTCCCCCTAAAAAAAATCCTGGATCGAGCTTCATTCAAAAACGAAGGAGTGTAGATTTTCGTCTATCTGTGTCGTTTACGAGCTGGACTGCAACTCGGAATGATGATGAGTGTACAGACCTAAATCTTTTTCCACAACCCACAATGATGTTAGGTAGGAAACTGACGTAATGAAATAAAAGTTAAGAGGACGGCACGTTGCTGCACAGAGCCCTACAAGGATAGATGCAAAGCTTATTTGTCATTCGTATACCGTACTGTCATTCACACGGGGAACCCACAAGGGTGCTCGCAGTCAATAAAAGTAAACTCTTTATTATTACTTATTCACAGTATTCAGCTCTCGTGTAACACATTATGTATTTAGAGAAATATATAGTGTATTCCAGGAAGAATTAAACGAAGTTCAGATTTCGTTTTGTTTTAACGGCTAAGCATATTAAAATGTCTTAAGACCTTTAATTGAAAAATTAAAACAATTTAATTGAGAGATTAAAAATTCAAACTATATAATTAAAATTTACTGGAAAACATTTAAATTAACAGCTAACACTCAATAAGTTATTAAAGTATCTAATTACTGAAATATAAGGTTATTATTCTTGTAGCAACATTATTATTTTTCTGTAAAACCTTTAACACGTACGCGTAAATATAATTAGATATGCATACTTCCGTAGTTAGCATCATGTTCGGTTATTCTATTTCATTATTTACATTTTTAAATCTTGATTAATAACCTTAATACATCTATGCACCCCCAACTATTCATAGATACCGAACTTAAAATTGTTAGTAAAAGTCAAAACTTAAAAATTCAATATTTTTAATTTTTGTATGATAATTTTTATTGTATTGACAAACGTCTTTGAAATGAAAATCTGATGTGGAGACTATATGACTTCCTTGTACGCCTATTAAATCCCATATACACCTTACAGAGAAAATTACATGAAATTTTATTTCATTAATAACTTCAGATGTTTATTCATTTATTTATTATTATTACTGAATTATTATTTATCGTAATTTTTTTTTATTATCAGAGGTTAATAATTATTAATAAATCAATATATTTATATTAAAAAAAAAACAAAAAAAAAAAAAACACGAAGATGAAGATTTGAACCGATGTGCCTTCCCTTCTAAAATCCAAATATTTCATTAATTAAAAGTTAATTTGTCTATAACTCTGGAACGAGTGAAAATAAGTAACACTTATAATATCGTTAAAAAGCTCTCATTAAGCGCTTATTACTACTGCAGTTAAGAAAAAGTCCAAAATCCAAATGTTTTTTTAATTTGAGCTTTTTTTGACACTTTTGGTTCAGTCGACTGCAATCAAAATGAGAGGTGCACAACTAGATATTACAACAGTCCTAAATCCAAAATTTCAACATCCTACGGCTAATCGTTTTTGAGTTATGCGAGATACATACGTACCTACAGACATCACGCCAAAACTAGTCGAAATAGATTTAGGGATAATGAAAATGGATATTTCGTTAAAATCTGAAAACCGAAATTTTTCGCAATCACAATACTTCCTTTATTTCGAACATGAAATTAAAAAACCACATAAACTTTGAACTAAGGGATTTTAATCCAGGATTGATAATATCAAGTACCCTTTTTATTTTACTTTACTTGGAAATCTTTGCACCTCAAAAAATATTTAAGAATTCTTTTTATACGCATAATATTTTCTCCTTGTTCCTATATATATATATATATATATATATATATATATCTTTATACTTCATCTAACTTCCATTACAATTTTCGTACCAAATCTTATAAATTTTCTTTGTTCAATTTATTTATTTTTTTCTTTGTAGCTTATAAGGATATGGACGTAATTTATTTTATCATATAGAAAAAGGCCATGCCTGGTCGTGATTTGAACACGGAACCTTTCCGATGAATGAATGAAACGCTACCATACCGCTACGAAAGTTCGTAAAGTTGGTATTTTTAAAAAAATACCATTATCCATAAACTCGAAATATTCTTTTTTAACCATTAACTACATTTTACCATAGTGAAATAATCATCTTCCTCAGGCCTATTTTCTTACTACGGTAACCTTCTAACTATGATTAATTTTCTTACTATGATGATTTTCTTATTATTAATATGAAGGTAAAACTTTTTATAACAGTTAAGATACTATTATAACACATTGAATGGATATAAGAAATAATATACGAGTGCCTAAAACGCAATTAAATCCGTCCTTAAAAACACAAAATATTAAATAAGACAAAAAATTGAAAATTAGACCCGTCACCTAAAATAAACCTTTAAAAACACGCCCGATAGAATCATCCAGCAGCAAGGGACACTGTCCAGGTTCTGCGATCCGTAGGGAGAATATATAAACTCCCGCTAACTTTGCATTCCGTTCCGAGTGCCTAACGTTCTCTGCTTTGGTATTTTATTTTATGTAAAATACGTGCTGTTAAATATTTGTAGACAACCCAATATGATTCAAGAAACACTGTCCAAGATGAGATAGCTGTTTACATGAATATAAATAATCCCATGCCCTGTTTACAACAGAAACAAAAAAACTTTTTGTTTTTAATTAAAAAATCAATATTTTTAAACTTTGATCGGCTCCCCCACCTCAATATTGATCTCATAGTATATTTTTTGAGCTCTTGCACTACTACTCTGTCTAGGAAGAGAAAAAAAAATTAGTTAAAAAATACGCAATAAATAAAAAGATAGCTTTTTTCGATTTTTAAGGAAGGGGGAATGTTGGGATAAATTTAAAAAAGAAATGGTAGATAAACGTGCACATGCGTACTGAGCTTAATATAAGTGGGGGTTATGTTGCAAAATTTTTAAAAAATTGACCCCAAAAAACTACTTACCACATTTCCTAGAAATATTCACTCCATTTTACTAAAAAATTGCCCTATATTCAGTAGTCTCTGTAAAAAATTTCATCAAAATCGATTTGTCCAGTTAAAAGTTATTAAGCTTCAAATACGCTAACACACCTACATACCCTCATTATTTTTTTGGATCACTGGATCAAGAAAGACCCAGGAAAATTCCTGGTTCATGCAAAAAACTATAAATCGAGAAATGAAAACGCATATCTTATTTTTGCTGATTACCATACTTTCCTGTTTGCAGCACAGTTCTATAGATATGTTGCCAGAAGAGTAAAACACGTGATATTCAGCTATGAAATTGTCAATACATGACCTGAATGTGTAATAGATAAAATTAATCTAATAGAAAAGTACCTCTATGAGATGGTGCCTCTTGACAGCTATATGATTATGCTTCTTGCCTACGTTAAGTTATTTACTTCAGTTACAAAAAAGAGTGAGACAGATAGTATAAATCATCATAATAGTGGACCACCCTTTCTTCTGAAACAATACATTTATAACAAAGTTTTACTTCAGTAAGGGAAATCGTTTCATTAATCGTGTTATATAACTAAATCTCATATTAATAAACAGAAAACTATTAAAAAAAATACATATCAGTAAAATTGTATTGGATTGGTCAAATTTAAAGTACCAAAGGATACAATTTAAACCCAAGTATACTCTCTGTTCAACTAAGAAGAATTGATTAATACATTTTAAAAAACGCTACAAAAATTCAACAGAAGTCATAGTCTAGTTTTATTATTATTATAAATAATTAAATTAATTATTACGTTATTATTACAATAATATAATATGTTATTATTATTATTATTGTTTCAAATCAAAATAAGATGAGAGACTACTATACAGATAAATTCAAGAAAGTTTCTGAAAAGAATTAAATAAAATAATTATATTTGCAGGCATATTTCTACATTTGAGAATTTTCTTTTACTATGCATATTACTACTTTTTTACAGTTATTTTTTAAAAGAACAAATGAGTGAAATGAGTTAAAGATTATACTAATATGTGTGATAATGTGAACTGGGTAATTATTAAATACTAAGAATAAATCATACATGTTAATTGCTTAGATAAAAGTTTAAGAACATAATAATGAAGATGATGTTTTTATATTTTAAAATCATTGTGCTTTTTAAAGTTATGTATTAAATTACTGATTACTAAATATTAAACAAAATATATACTGAATTAATTATACAAGAGTGTATTATTTCAATTTAATTATTTATTAGAATATATTAAAAAAATTACAGAATGAAATTCTATCGTAAATTCATAAATTTTAAAATTAAAATGTTTAAGATCAGAAAAAGAAATAAAATTTAAAATAATATCAAAATATTGTTAATAACAATTATTAAAGTAAGTTTATGTAATATGAAAACTAAATTAGAACTTTTTTTACAACTAGTAAAAGTTTGCTTATCTAGTGATTTAAATTATATTTAAACCGTTTAAAAAACATTATCACATATTAAAACAGAAGTAAGATCTTTCTTAAGACTTTCTAAAACATAATAGTAATAAAATTATGGATATGGAAGGATCCCTAATGAGGAAAGCTATTAGGAAGCGGGAAGTGGAACATCTGAGGTGATCTAAAGTCACATTGGTTGTTATCTAATAGGTATCTAATGCAGTTTCTGGAGATCAACCAAGTTTCTACTATGGTTTTTGGAAGCAGTATGAGTTGTAGTAGTGTGAGAGGTGGTAGGAGAATGAGAAACTTAGGCTGTAACCAAAGCAAAAGCAAATCCCTTTGAGTCGGGGCTTTTATAGTAGTCCTTGCCACTAGTATGTAGTAATCAACAAGGATTCAACAAAGTTGTTTATTATCTTATATACTGAAGCTGTAATCTGTTTTGATTGTTCGTGTTACGTTCCCTCATAAATAATCTAAGGCAAAGCATATCAGTCGTAAAATTCTCATCAAGTCTGCTATAAAGCACTACTACACAAAAAAAAATCTCCACTCGTAGTAAACTAATAAAGTTATTAATAAATTAATCACAAATTTATACACAGAAGTAAATCCCTAAATATTAAACATAATTAAAAATACTTTTTATATATCATTTAAATCGAATTCCTTGAATCAAATATTTAATTAATTCTATTTACAGATCATTACGTAGGTTAATCTTAAAATAAATGTGAAATTTTCATTCTATGCCAAAATTTACTAATATACTTCTTTAAAATATTATAAAAATTATTGATTAAGTAGAAAATAGAGCTAATAAAAAATATATTCATGTTAGATGTCATGAGCATTACCGATGTAGGTCATCTAACCTGAAACACAAGATATTAAAAAAAACAAACCGCCGATCTCAAGAAAAATAATCCGTTATATTGCAATAAATCGGGATCAACTCGTACTAGCAGTTCTAAGAGCCATTGAAGCTTTAAAAAATGATGTTATTGGTTTTGCAGTATCGTAAGTTATCTTTCCAGAGAAATCTGACTTTAGTAATTGGTAAGTTCAGGAACTATTTTCATTATATCGCCTTGTTTTTTTTATTTTTATTTTTTATTTTTTTTGTGGGGGTAAAGCATTAGAGTGGAGAACGATAAAATATAATATTATGGAAGACTAACGTAAGGTTGACAATCCTTATGCTTAAACGTTAGAATAATAGAAAAAATAAAGTATCTATCGCTTGCACGATTATTAAAAATGCTGGACGAAATCAGTAGGTTGCATCAGGAGTGATATGATATAGTGTATAAGAGTAAATTAGAGATAGACGAAATATTTATTAGAGTCTTGATGAAAGAATTTCTTTTCCCCACTTCTCTCTATTCAGTAGTATTAAAAAAACTAGCAGCTACCATTTTCAAACGGAAAATTTTATAAAAACTCCTTACACATAAAATACCCTATTCTATTAAGGAACAATGAACCTTACTGTAATATAAAAATTGTAAAATACTTTTGGTCCTAACCGCGTTAAAAACACAAAAGTAGACGAAATAATAAAAATTCGAGTTAAAAGAAGAACGTCACTTTGTTCGATCAACTAAGAAGAGTGAAGAGTGAGCCGGTTTTTCACTTCTTTCCTCACTGAACCAAATATACCAAAGCAAGGCAACACAAAACACACACGAAATTCAAGAGAGATTCACTCAATGCAACTGATATACTTAGCACAGTGAACTGTTGTATAGTGAACAATATTATTCTCAGAGAAAGCAGTGTTAATCTTCAATCTCTGATATTTTATATATGATACAGTCTTAAACGTACTGGTCAAACGCATTGAACTGCAACAAATTAAACAACCTTTAGTTTTCACTTAATAAAATTATGAAAAATGAAAATGAAAATTAAATACTTAATTTTTAACTAATATATTTTCACGATTATTATTAAAAAAGTAATAACTATGTCTAGATTTAATTTATGTTTTTATATATAAAACATACAATTTTATGTTAGTCGTTTAATGAAAGTAATAAAATTATATTATGTAGCAACAAGTAAAAGAAATTTAAAAATCTTAATGGAAGCGTAAAAGTATTGCATAAAAGATTTTAATAAGAATAAATTTTTATTCATAACGTTTTAACTCATTTTAATCAATTTTAAAAGCATGAATTGACTTTTGTGTGTAAAAATAAAAAAGGTTAGTGTTGTATAAAAGTCTTAAACCCTTAAACTTTCGTAATAAAGACTCAAATAGAAGCAGTAGTAAAGTTTTCATTTCTATTCTCATTTATCCCATTTTCCACCCTTCTTTCATCTACATATCTCTTTTTTTTCATCCTGATAACATACATTGATCCCCATCGGTACAACATTACGTTCTTGAAAAAATCCATCAGCTTTTTTGAATCATCCTTCAAAAGGTCACAAATTACCTTCCATCGTGTATAGGTCTAAACTCTATACGTTTCCATCATCTCACACATTTTCTATTACTCTTCCGCATTTATTTTCATTCTATAAAATGTTACATTATTTTATATGAATTCTTTACCCAAATCGTAGGTTTTACTACTTTTCGAAGTTGCTGTACTTTATGAAACTTTGAAAAGTGATTTTTAGTTATAAAATTTATTATATATATAAAGTACATATCTTTCGTTCTCATATTTATATTTAGCTATTTTCTTAAATAAAGTGGAAAAAGTATTAAGGAAAATTTAAATAAAATTACATTTTTATCTGAGAAACAAAAAACTTACTACTTATTATATTATTCAAATCTGGATGTAAAATCGGGATACCCGTATGTGGTGAATGATCATTGCTTAGAAGTAAATAATGTAATGCATGTGCACCTACGTTATATGAGACCGTATATTAGCTTCTTATCTATTCAACTCGTTACGATTTATTATAGGAAAAGAAAGAATATGTAGTTTAAAAATAAATGTTATATGTATATAAGTACTAATGCACCTTTTGGAACATCTTAAAATTTCATTTGGAACATAAGATTTTACTTTTTACTGAATTTCAAATGTTTATGAATCAAACTAACTAATCATTCTAAGTTTTTCAGTGGAAATAATTATTATGAATCATGAATATATCATTTTTGTTTTTTTTTATGAATAATATTTTTCGTTCAATATTAATGTTTAATAGCTTATACATCACATCAAACTAATTTAGCCTATAAATATCCGTTATAAATTTCTCGAGTTTAAAAAAATATGAGCATCAATCAGCTTTTTAATAGATAAAATGAAAATTATATAAATATTTAATTGTTTACTATTATATTTGATTGATATTATTTTTAAAGTATATTTGATTGTTACTTTTTCCTCTACACCCCTGGTTCAGATCTGCAGTCAAGCATGTCTCAGTCCAGGGGTGTGTCTTTGCGACTCTAACGGGCCTCCCCGCCTGCCGGCATAGGTCCGGCATGGCAGGCCGGCCCGCCGGTTCTGGATCTTCTTATTTTAATTTACCTACCTCTAACATCAGAGGTAGGTAACCGAGCCCGGCTATGCCGTTCCCGGGACCCCGTCCCATCCGCCAAGACCCGGTTTTTTTCTCCATTTTTTTTGACCCGGGGATCGAGAGTCCCATTCCTTCTCACTGCCACCCATGTAAGCACGGATAAACGGCAGCTCAGCAGAGTCCTATCCTTCCTTCCCACGTCTTCCACTCGGGCTTTAGTCTGTCCCCCCATCTCTATAATCCTTTTCTTTCCTCTTTAGGATGTCTGCAGTCAGCTTCTCCATATTTAGCCATTCCCTTAAAATACCTGATAAAGAACCAAATATTAGATATAATTTTGTACAAAATAATATTTCCACTTACCAACAAATTTTAACGTAAATATCCGAGTGCTTTTGGAGTCACTTCTCCATCATCAGGGATTATTTGAAGTTATTAATTTAATATTCATATATATATATATATATATATATATATATATATATATATATATATATATATGTTTTTTATGTATAATTAAATTGAAGTTAAAGTTGTTACGTTCGTAATAGTCGACTGTCAATTAATAAAATAAGTTATACGTTAATAAAAATATAACGTCATGTAACTGTTATCTAGACATTTATTAGTATTTTTGTACTTTAGTTATTTAGACACTTTCATACTTTAATAATTAAAATCTCCGAATCAAAAATCCAATTCAAATCTTTGGAAAAAATGTACTTTTACTTTCACGGGAAATTGAAAGTAATTATTTAAATTTAAAAATATTTAATTAACAAATAGTAGACTAATAAATTACTGTTTATTTAAGTCACAATTAAACTAATAGTTCAGACTCTTTACTTACTACGTTCACACTTCTATGAACATGTTATGTAATTTCGGAATGTTTATTCCATCAGTTTTCTGAATTTATATTAGTTAAATAATTTGTATCTTCAATGATACTTATGTTATGATTTTATTTATTACATAATAACTCTAATTAAAGTACAAAAATTGACTTTAAAACGTGGAAACATTCAATACAATTAAAATAAATGTACGATTCTTTGTTATACAAATCTAATTATAATTTTAGATCATTTACAAAAATTATATTTTCATCGGTAATCAAGAATCTCCTCTATCTTTCCTAGTAATTAATTTTCTTTGTACTCTATTCGTAAAATTAAAAATTCTCTGTAAATCTCCAAAACTTTATTTCCACTTATACAAACATTGACTTAAACTAATTCTATGGAGGACTTCAACTGCAATATATATAGCATGCGCTCAGGTGCATCCGTGTGAGCTTATATAATATTTATTCTTGCGTATATAAGATATTATAACAATTCAAATATTTTGGAAATAAACAAGGCCTGTAAGAATTGGTTAAACATTTCATGTGGAACTATATTTACAAAATGTCTTTATTTTGTACAGGTTAAAAAATACAACAAAAATTATTGTATAAACTGACGCACAGTTATTCTGTTAACAGTAAATCTAATTTATTTGAATGCAGCATATAAAATTATATTAATGGAGCAAAGTTCATTATTGCCATGATTTTCTCTGTACCTTTCTAGCAATTAGCGATATATAATCGTATATCACTGTTCAGTAACTAAAATTGATGACGGAGAATACGAGTTCAACAGGAGTAGAATATAACCACACAAGGGGCGTTCCGTTTCACTGACTTACAGATTGCACAACGAAATGAACGCTCCTTAATTAGAAAACTGATCACCCTACTTTTCATGGTCGTATGATTACATTATTACAATCATTTTCCTTTGATCCACTGTGTTTACAACTATGTAATTGGAAAGACTCTGTAGGTGCAAAACAAATGATTTTCGGTTATTACTATAACAAAGTATTGAAGGATCTCCCTTCTTCTCATCTTAATATTTAACGTGAAAGTTTAATGTTATATAACCTTCATTTTCTCTATTCCAGTTGTTTTTATAATGATAAAGAAGAATTAGTGATGTACAGAACTTTTCCAAGCGTTTGCTTTTTTCTTTAGTAAGGATAAACAATTTAAATAATATTATAAACAATTTCTTTATTATTTTATGTATGTGTTTGTGTTTAAATGATCAAACACTTCTACTGGTATATACACATTCCTTCCAAACAGTCTCTCTTTCAAAACATTTTAGATTCTCCTTTGAGTAAAAATTTAAATCGTTTAATGATTGATTTAAATCAGGAAGAATAAAAACTTCTGCCTATTCAAATATTCGAACTTCAATATTCAAATACATCTATGGGATAAAAGTAAAAATCCAATCTTTAAAATTATTTATATATTTTAAAATGTTTTCTTTTTTCAATTAACTTTTGCCTAGTTGGTTCATGACTATGCTATTTAAAAAATAATATTTCCAAAACTAATGTACTTATATGTTATATTTGTTTTGTTTACGCGATCATTTTTTATGTTTTGTTTATATCTACAATTTTAATGCGATTTATTTTTAATAAATTTCAAAATTCTTATTTTTGTATTTAGTTTCTGCAAATTTTATTCTTACTATTTTAATCACAATCAAATTTTGTATATGTTTTGTTTAAAACTTTTATACGTTTATGAACCATTTAAAAAAATTATTTTAACCAAACAAAAAGTAGCGTGTTTTTTCTACTTCAATTTTTTTCCTTTTACCCCAGATTTCTCTAAAACTACTAAAAATATACTTTCTGGGATCTACTAATTTCAATTTTTCAGATCAAATTTCATTTAAAACCACTACACTTACCCTTTAATCTGGGTCCCAGGAATTACAGTCTGGCTGAATTTTACCGAAGGCGCAGAAATCAGGACGAAACTTTTCGCTAACCGACATTCGCAAACGAAGCGTTTCCGAACCTATGTTTATGTGAATTTTCTTCTTTATTTTTACCAGTAGAACATGTCATAAAAGTTTATTACATTGTTCATGAATAATCTATCTTATACAAAGGCGAGTTTAAATAAATGAACTTATAAAACACAACTTTAATATTTGCGTCAGGTCCAACATAGTCAACTAAAATTTGGATGACAATGAATCTGTTACAGAGAAAAAAGTTGAGCTTGTAAATAACCTTAGATATAAGCAAAGGAAATTAAATATTGCAAAAAGGAGATGATGATAAATTAATTAATAAAATAAGAAAAAATTTAACATCTGATAGTATCAAAATTTATTACTTAAGAAAAAATATTACAAAATAATAGACGAAGAAAGACGGAAATCTAACGCAGATTGACAGAGAAAGGAAACTTCCAAGCAAATAAAACGTCTGTTCGTATCAAATACTTACTGATAAAAAATAAAATAATAATCTTTTATTGTAATTGCTACGTAATAATACGTGATATAGATTACGTTAGAATTGGGTAAATTGCTGCACCAATGATAAAAAAAGATAACTACCGTAGCATTTGGCTGGGTGAATTTTGGTAAACCATGGTAAAACCTTAAATCTTACTATTAGAAAGTCATTCTTACAATTATTCGGATGGAGTATAGAAATGTTCTTTATGTTGTCTTTTTGATGAATAATAAGAAAAGACGAAATAAAAAAATAGAGTCCTTTGAAATGTGGTATTTATGAAGGCTTTTGAAAATAAGTTGGATTAATAAAGTATTAAATGAAGAGCTCCTTAAGCCAAAAAGGAGATACAAAGAGTTTGAATAGAATCTTATAAAAATAAAAAAAACAAACTGGATCGAAGGGGCCATATAATACGACAATCTAAGATAATTTTATAATACAGGTATGTACAGCGTAAAAAAACATAAAAGCAAATATATATGAAACAAATATAGAAGATTAAAATGCAGTAATTATATTTAAAGGAGTAGAAAATACCATCAAATGATTAATAACTAAAAAAAAATTGTAATAAGTTAATAAATATGCATCACGTATCGAAATTTATCCCTACACATTATGAACGTAGAACATTATTCTTCTGAATTATTATTCTGGTTCATATCAATAATAAACTTAAAAAACAAATCTTTTTTTATACTTTAATTACCTCATTATTCTGTTCACACGAAAAACTGTACTGATAAATTCATGTCACAAAAAACTGATGCTAAATATAATGGAACTAATATTTACGACAGTTCTATTTTCAAACGCCTATTCGTTAGTTAAACGTCAAAAGCAATTTATTTTTACTGCTTTTAACTAGGTCGATAATTTTAACTAATTTATTTTATTACATTCGTTTTAGAAAATTTAAAATAATTAGCTTTAGAAACTTTAAAAAATTACATAACAAAAACCTACGTTTATCACAAAATAAATATTTTTTTAATAAAAACATCTTAATTAATCAAACATTTTTTTAAACAAAAATAACACATTTTACAACAGAAATTCAAAAATATAATAAAAAAGTATAATTTTTAAAACTGTTAGTTACAAAATTATACAAACTCAAACTTTTTAATAAGCCAAAGTATAATTCAATTTTTTCCTAATCTTAATAATTTCTTTAATTAGTGATATATTTTTTTAAAATTATTCTATCAATCTTTCATAGTCATAGTTAAATTAAAAAATTGTCAAGAAAACTAACTGAAAAAGAATGAAAAAATATATAGTTACTTTTATTGAGAACCAGTGCTACTACTTGTTCCCTTCAAATCAGTGGTTTTTTGAACTAATTTATTCATTTTTAATTTACATTTAAAGATGAAAGAAAATTTACTTACTGTTACATGGCGGCTTTCAGCGGCACCGCTGAACGTTACATGATGGAACTGAAATGGCACCGTGTTCGGTAGTAGGCAAATTCCAAACATTCATATGAAACGATGGTAGTAAAATTAAACTCTTTTCACGATAAACGCCCAGAATTAACTCCATGTAACTGGTTGCAGTACACAGATGCAGATGCCGATATTAATTTACGTTACTGAGATAAGGAAACTTACTCTTATATTAACCCTTACGTTCGAGAAAATTTTAAATATTCGAGAAAAGTACCAAAAAATCACGTGATATCATAAGGCATTATTCTCTTGAGCTGGACTTTGATGACAGAGTTTTCGCGAATACTAAAGAATAATGTTTAAAAGCTTTAATAATGTTGTTACAAAACGGTTTACACTTTAATCTTTTGTTGAAAAAGAAGGAGAGAGCTTCCCGTATTCATCAAAATAAACTTAATGTTTTGGAGTTACTATAACTATGCTTAATCTTTTAACATTCCATTAAATAAAAGATAAAACCTATTTACTTAATTTAAGTTGTAGGTAACACATTCAACTACAAATTACCCTACAGAGAGATATTTACAGTTAAATGCATCTTGTACTTGAGATATTCCATTCGAAATTGATATATCAAATGACATACATGATATAATACCAATATTAATTTGTGATTCAGGTTACCCTAATAATAAACAATATATATATAATCTATCCATTATTAATGTAAGACTAATGTACGTAGAGTACTAAAATTAGGTCTAATATCAATCAATCAATTAAATTGGTTTCGTAATCCATTATATCCAATGGAATTACCAACTGATACGTAAAGAAATTGCTTATTAACAGAATATACGAAATGATGAATTAATATATATATATATATATACATAGTAAATTGAAACAACTATAAATATTACTTTATTTCATTGATTTCCTTCTGCAATAATGTCAATGACCTTTTAATTGTTATTCTTGTCAATATTTGCAACTTGTGCGTCAATATTTGCATATCAGCAACCCGTAACAAATTCTAGTAAATAAAGTTAATAATAATGATTTCTGATTTTATGATTAGCGGCATAGTAATGAAATTTATTGATTATAATTAGAGTATAAACCTTTATATAAATATTCATTCAGTAAAACAAATATACAAAATGCAAAAGAGAAGATAAAGGACTAGTGAATAAGTGAGAGAAAGAATAAGTAGTTGCCGTAATCGATGGTTCTATTAGATAAAAGAAAAAAAATTGTACTACTTATGAAAACTCTATTCACTATTATAGGCCTACTTAATATCTTTATGTGAAGTTTGTTAAATTGGATTTAGAATTCTAAAAATTCAAAAAAAGAAAATTAAAGAGTTAATGGAAATAAATCATGGTTCTGAAAACGACTCAGATGTTAGAGAAATTTAAAAAATAGAATTTACAGAAAAAATATAAAAAGTATATCTTCAGGAATACATATATTATACATATATATATTCAGGATTATATATATCCTGAAGGTATTTCTATTGTTATACGTATATATAAAGCATAATATAGTACTGCATGACTTTCTCGCCCTAGGCCGGTCAAGTTACACTACACCTTGCATAACATTTATTACATAATATTATTTTATGTAATAATTATAAATACATTATATTATATAATAATAATAATAATAACATTACAACTATAATAAAAAAATATTAACATATATACAGAATGATACAGAAGGAAAGGGAAATAATTTGCAAACTGATTCCAGAGCTCGAAATAAGAAAAACGTTCATATAAAAACCTATATCCGAAAACGCTTTGTTATGGAGATACAACTAGAGAAAGATTTCACCCGGATTTCAGTTAACCCCGGTGAAATGAGATAGTAATTAAATTTTCATATCGTTAACTAAAGGGTAAACTTGATTGATGGTTTCTTATTTTTTTGATCTGAAAATAAAACAAGTCTCAGAACTGTACTTCCCATAGCTTTCATGATATTTATCGTAAAACAGAAAAATTCTAGATGAAAAACATGTTTTTTAAGGTCTGAAGTACAATTTTTTTTTAAAAATACTTTTTATAATAAGATTTATAAAAACTTAGAGAAAATTTAAAAAGAAAATTTATATAATAAACTGTTTGAAAAAAAACCAAACGGCCTTTATTATTAAAAACAAAACAGAAAAAAATTACAGAAAATGTTATGAATTTATAAATATTAAAAAATATTGTTTTTATAAAAATAAATTTAAACTTTTGAAAAATTAAAATAGTTTCAATTTACTTCTAAAAAAGTACTCAGTGATATTTATTTATGTATTAATTTACAATAAATTTTCGAAAATTCCGCCATTCACGTCGATCCAATTTTCAGTTCATTGCCTTAAATTTTCTGTCGCCAATTAATTATATCTTTACGTTCCTTCATGAGGGTAGCAGCATTGAGAATGCGAGCGATCAGTTCATAACGTGTGTCAATTTTTTGTTTGTATAGATCAAATTTCAGCCATTTCCACAAACAATAATCTATGGGAATAAGGTTCAGTGATCTAGGTGGCCAATTTACCGGCTCGCTACATCTAATTCATCTACCGGTACAATTTTCATCTAACTTCTTCAATCGTGAAATGTGGTAATGCTCCATCAAGTACATTTCCTTTCGTCTCGTTCGTTTCGTTTCATCAGTGAACGATTTTCAAGCACTGTTAGAAATTCATTGTTTAAAAATTCCAGAATATTTCTCACCGTGAAACTTTCCAGAATGACAGGGCCTATTAAGCGGTTGTCGACCATGTCATACCAAACGTTCATCGATAATCATAGCTGGAAATTTGATTCAAATTTGGGTTTTATTGAAACCAACCATGTGAATTCCGCGTGTTTTTTACGATGTGAATTTCGTATATTTACCCATTATGAGTAAAATAGAGTCCTCAGAAAATAGTAGGAACAGAATTAAGTGGTAATTGTTGTTAACACATTGACAAAACTACAGTCGGCTCGCGTAGTCATTAAGCTTCTTTCTTTTTCTGTTTAGCCAAAGGAACCGTGGTAAAGTTATTACTTCAAAGGATGAATGAGGATGATATGTAGCAATGCAAATGAAGTGTAGTCTTGTGCAGTCTCAGGTCGACCGTTCCTGAAATGTGTGGTTAATTGAAACCCTACCACCAAAGGACACCGCTATCCACGATCTGGTATTCAGATCCGTATTAAAGTAATCTAAGCCTTTACTAGGATTTGAACCTTAGAACTCTCGAGTTCGAAATCAGCTGATTTGCGATGACGAGTTCACTCACAACTAGACAAACCCGGTGGGTTGCGGTCACTAAGCTAAAACTGTTGAACTTTCTGAACATAAGGACCTAGTTCATGAGAATTTAATGTCAACCACTGTGCAGTATTGAATCGTGTAGAAATTCTTGCGTGCTCGTTTAAGATGTACCATTTGAAGAATGTTTTCTTTTTCATCATAATGTAACGGTTCACAGTAAGATGAAACATAAGGGCTGGGAAGTGTTCCATTCTCACGAACTTTACTAAAAATACTTTACAGTTTGGAACTGTAACTCGTTCAGGATATCTATCGATATTCTTTCACCGCAGCTAAAGCATTTCCATCGCAGAAGCCGTACGCAAAAATCTTACCAGGGTATTATTATAAGGTTATTATTATAAGGGTATTATTATTATTATCAGGGTATTATAATAAGGTTCAAAAGGCACAATTGAGAATGGAGAACCTTTATACAGACCATTGAGTCTTTTAAATACCATGGCGAAGGTAGTGGAGAAGATTCTCGCTGGCCGAATCTTTAAGGAACTTGAGAAAGGAATAGGCATTAGTGGAAATCAGTTTGGATTCATGAAGGGTCGTTCGACGATACAGGCGGCGACAAAGGTGATCGACTGGGCTAAGGATACTAGGAGCGGCACATGGAGAAGGAGGCGTATTCCCCTATTCATAGCTTTAGATGTAAAAAATGCATTCGGTTCTATTAAGTGGGAATCAATAAATAGGGCATTAGTGGAAAAAGGTATCAGTCCTTATTTAAGAAGGCAGATAGGGGAATACCTCTCAAATAGAGAATGCTTGGTGGAGACGCAGAGTGAGTGCCTACGTTTCAATATTTATGGCGGTGTGCCACAGGGCTCTGTACTGGGACCCTTACTCTGGATACTGGCCTTCGATGGGATAAGACTAGACTATCAGGATGGGGTACAAGTAATTGTCTATGCCGATGACCTGGCGATACTCATCAAGGGTAAAACAACTGTCGATGTACAAGAGAGTGCTAACAACACGTTACGGACGATAGATAATTGGTTGAAAGAGAGGGGACTCCAGCTGGCAATAGAAAAATGTAAATATATTATGTTCACAGGGAAGAGGATTTTAGACCGTCCGGCAATCCAAATTGGAAACCAACAAATAACGGAGGTCGAAAAGATTAAATACCTGGGTGTGACTTAGAGAGGAATTGCCGGTTCACCCAGCATATAATAGACATATGTGCCAAAGGTGAACAGATGACTAAGAATTTGAATATAATAATTTCTTCGCAGAGAGCTCCAAGACCCACTAAGCGAAGGGCGATAGCGTCCACAGTGACATCTATGATGTTATATGCAGTACCAGTGTGGTGGCACTCAGTCAGGGTTAAAAGAAATTTAACAGACTGGTTAGTACTCATAGGAGGCTGTTGCTGGGGGTTGATTCAGCTTACAGGACGGTCTCCTATGAGGCGTTGTGCGTGTTGTCTGGGATGCCACCAATAGACTTGATGGCCCTAAATAGAATCGAGAGGGCGCAAGGCCTCGAATCAAATGAAGCATTAGATAGACTTAGACATAGATGGCAGGAGCATGGACCAGCCAGACGCACGAAGGAGCTGATTCCAGATCTTACACTATGGTTAGACAGGGAACATGGTGAGTTAAATTATCATATCACGCAGTTTTTTACAGGTCATGGCAATTTTAATGAGTACCTCCATCGTGTTGGAAGAAGGCCAGGTCCAGAATGTATGTACTGTGAGAGAATTGACAATGTAGAACACACATTTTTTCTGCTGCGAGAGGTGGGCAATTAAAAGGAGGAACTGTGGCATAATAGGTATGAGCCCAGCAGAGGTCCTAGAGCACATGTTGAGGAGCGAAATAAACTGGAAGAAGGTTACGTAATTTATAGTAGCAGTATTAACAGAGAAGGATATAGATGAAAGGCGACTAGGTTGCTAGTGTAGAATAGGGTAGGGTGGACAGCCTCAGTGGTGAGAGACGGCACGCTGAGGTGTGTCGTTCTCAATGATCCACTGAGGACTCCAAGGGTTTAGATAGGTTCCGATGAAGAAGAAGAGTTAGAAAAGACCCGGTGCCACGTTACGGCTATTTAAGGTATGTCGTGGTTTCCAAATGGGCAAACAGAAAATCACTCAAAAGAGCTGACACAGCGAGCCGACCTGCCATGCCGGACGTTCAGCCGGTAGGCGGAGAGGCTCGTTAGAGCTTACCAGACACTTCCCTGGGTGGCGCAATACCAACCAGTCGGACCGGCCCAGGGGAGTAGAGTAAAAAAAAAAAAAAAAAAAGAAAAAAGGGTATTATGCATGAGTGAAAAGAAGTGAAATTTTTCAAAACAAAGAATTCAAAACCGAATTCCTTTTTTTAATTTCAGATTCAACTAGAAAATGTAGGTAAAGTTTGGAATACAAGAAATATAAAATTACTTTATTCTCAAGCATAATTAAACATGATCAAAATTATATTAAAAATAACTAAATGGCGTAACGTCTATTATTAACACGTAAATACAATTTTATGACAACAAAGAGTAGTATTCAAATTAATTTTGAAGCATACAGTTAGTACTGACAACCTAATTTTACAAAGGTCTCAATTTATTGTACGAAAAACAGTTGTTTTCAATTTTACAAATTCATAAAAGTTTTTATGAAAAAAAGTAGTTAGTTTTAGTACTTTGTTTTTTTTTTAATAATAGAAGATATTCTTTTGTTTTTCTTAGATTTTATTACATAAACGTTCTCAGAATTAAATTCTCTACAAGTTTTGATAATACAATTTACGCATTTATTAATCATTTATCAGTCATTGTGCTTAAAATTAAAAAAAAATTGATGTGGACACCACATAACTTATTCGTACACCTATTACATGACATAATACACATTTTTAAAAGTACATAAAATTTTATTTCATTAGTAACGTCTGATTTTTTCATGTTTTTTTTTATTGTTATTATTGAATTAATATTTATTTAAAACATTTTTTTAATAATTTTTAATATATATTTAAATTTATTATTAATAAATTAATATATTTAAATTAAAAAAAAAGTTAAAAAAAAAGAAGGAAATGAAGTCGGATTGGAACCGATGTGCCTTTCTTTTGTAAGATCCAAATCTTTCATTAATTAATATTTTATTTGACTATAACTCTGGAACCAATGAAAATAATTACCACTTATAATATATTGTTGAAAAGCTCTCAATGAGGGCTTATTATTCCAGTTAAGAGAAATTCCAAAAACCAATTCTTTTTGGATTTTGGGGTTTTTGGAAATTTTTGGTCAAGACGATTGCAATCAAAAGAGTGCATAACTAGATGTTACAAGAGACCTAAATCCAAAATTTAAACATTCTACGGCGAGATACGTACATACATCCGTTCCGACGTCACGCCAAAACTAGTCAAAATGGATTCAGGATGGTCAAAATGGATATTTCCGTTGAAATCTGAAAACCGAAATTTTTCGCGGTTACAATACTTTCTTTACTTTGTACAAGGAAGTAAAAAGTGTTTTTGCAACCGAATTTTTCTATTTTATATTGAATATCATGAAAACTACGAGAGATACACTTCTGCGACATATTTTTAAAAAACTTTTTCAGTTTAAAAAACAAAAGAAACCAACAATTTTACCTGTTATATAACCCCTTAAAAATTTCAGTATGACCTCATCTCAGCGGGGGAATTGAAATCCGGGGCAAAGTTTTAGCTAGCCGTAACTAGATAAAAAAGTGTTTTCGAACATATGTTTTTATGAAGCTTTTTCCTTATTTCAAGCTATAGAATCAGTCCCAAAAGTATTCCCCTATCTTCCTGAATAATTCTGTGTAAAAATGTCCAGACAGTTTATGCTTCACAAATTTGCTTAAGTAAAGTTTTCTCTACATCTAACACCTCATTCAATAATGTTTAAAATAAAAAATAAAAAATCTTCAATTAACTTTTCTGTATTTTAGGACTAGTGTCTATAATTACAAAAAAAAATGTAGACATTTATAATAGATCTATACTCCGTAATGGAGTATAAACATTCAAAAAACTTTTGAAAAATATTTTAATCGAAAGGAGATAGACAAAAAAGGACAAAATATATATATATTTCAAGTTTACTTAGTGGGGAGGTTGATTTTTTGAAATAACCTTTAGGATGATTTATATACTACGCATTGTAAGCAAAATATCTGCTTTAGTAAAGTTTTTCCCAAAATGCCATTTGAATAAAATCTGAATTTGTTTGTTTGCTATATCCTCCACTCCTTAATAAATTTTGGAAAAAAATTATATGATCAATATTCGATATATAGAAATATATAAATCTCATTTGAAAAGATCGGTTGGATCAATACTGAGATATTTAGACAAAAGCAGCTACATACACAGATCTAGATGAACTAGTTCGACCGTAAAAAAGGAACGATTTACAAAAAAACCTGATAGCCCATCTTCGATATACTTTTCACTTTAATATTGGCTATTCGAGCTATATTCGGCGGGAAAGTAAAAAATGATAAAATTATATTCAAATCATAACAAAAATATTTTAAAATAGAGTGAAGAAAACATACAATATAAGTGAAATATTAAAAATAATATCTAGTCAAAAAATAAAAATTCAAATGAAAAATTACTAGTAGTAGCTGGTGCAAAATATAATCAACCCACACTAAAATCCTTTAAAATTGAATTATATATGTTATTTTACAACTGATAAATGGTGCTGTGCTTTTTTAATGGTGGAAAGTAGTTATCTCGATGACTACAACATTTAATCACGTAGTAATGGGTTTTTTAAGTGATGTTTCAGTAGTGTGATTAAATCAAAAATGAAATTTATATGAGCATAATTTTTACGAACAATTTTGAGTATTATTTCATCTGTTGAATACTCACTCTTCATTCACAATCTAGGGAAAATAAAGAGTTGTTATTTCATTTATTTTTAAAAATTTTAAGGATTTACTCCACTTTTCCATCAAATAATTGAATGAATTTTGATATATAAACTATGGAGTTTATACAACGTTTGAATATTATTTTTACTTTTTCTTTTTATTTGCTCGCGTCATTATAAAATATTCACACAAATACAGAAACACCGTGTAATTAGGATAAAATATTAATTTCTTTTCATTCTTTTACTTATTAATATTACTGGTATTTAATTATTATGTAGGGTTATTTTTATACTAGTAGCAGTTTTAATTTTATTTAATACTAGTTTTTATTTAATACTAGTAGCAGTAACTGATTTACACTTATATACTATTAAATTTGTTATTTTACTCCTGAATAAAGCAGAGAAATTTTCATAAACTAAACATTTTATCACAAGTTATTAGTTTTAAGAGGATTAAATTTTTCCCCTCCTTATCAAAGCAAACGTCGATTCTTTCCTACATCAGGTAAGCAGATTCTAAAATTTCATAGATTTTCAATAAATAGTTTTCTCTAAAGCAATGAGCGAAAGGATGGTCAAGTGAATTACGTGCCCTTTTAGTCTATAATTCTTGATTAAGGGTATCTCACTAGGACTACCTAGGGATTGTATAGTACCTAATGATGGTAGAAAGGGAAACTGATAAACAAAAAGTATCCGTATTTTCAATTTTAAAACAATCAACATGGTTTTACGGGCGAATGGACTGATGTAATTTAGTACGGTTATAAAATTCATCGACTCACGTATATTTTATCTACCATTAACGATAGATAATGGAGATATACTGAAACTATCGATTGGGTATATTAAATCCTAATTTTAATGGTTTTGAAACGTTACACGTTACGAAAGTATTTATTATGTGTAGTTTCAGTATCTACAAACATTTTTTTTATTTTTTATCTTATCTTATTACTTAGTCTACGTGATAAAAAATATAGTGATATATTATGAAAAATGAAAAACCAGCAAAAATTAAAATTTAATTGATACACTAGAATTCCCCACACATTAGTAAACTAGTAACCTGGTTTCCGGGTAAAAAATTACTGAAATCAGCTATTAATATTAACCTTATAAAAATATTAATGGTTTTAATCTACCCTCTACTGTATTGATATTTCTAGAAGATTAATATAATAGTTAAACTATTACCGTTGTTCCAACTCTCGCATCGTTACCTGTAGGTAGTTTACATTAATTATTTTTAAAAAAGCCATTTTGTTTTTTTGTACGTAGAGATTCTCAGTATATGGAAAAATTATTATTGACCAATGTTCATATAATCTTACAACAATTTAACATAAAATCTGAGTTCACTTAATGAGTTGAGCAGAAATAAACGGATACTACATACCGTAAATAATTAAAAATAATTATTAGTCTATTTTAATAAAGAATATTATATTACTATTCAATCATAAAATTACTGCCTTTAAAATCCATTGTATAATTACCGGGAGCAGAGAAACCATGAGCGAATTATAAAAATGGTAACTTCTACTGAAATGAATGAATCAATGAATTTTAAAAAATTCATTGATAGTGTAGGTACATTACCAATGAATTTTTTATGTTGTAAATCCTAGGATCAAATAGATATTCATAAACTATATGTTTATAAACAAGTATACACTCGATCATATGATCCAGGTTGATATATATTCGATATTTATGCATGTGAATGTATTCGTTATAAATCGATGGTGGCTCTATACTGTAATGTGACGGGGTTGGCATAACTCCAACTTGGTCTGTCTGCATCCAGATGCCTGGCCATTAGTAGGCGAGTTACAACCCATAACATTCTAACGCACCATATTATCTTCCCATCACTATGCTAATTAATTAACATCAGATACCCTCCCATTAATCGCTGCCTAGTATATTTCTTGTAACTACCATGTACCACAAATTGTTGCGGTTTAATGTAAATTTAAACGCTTTAGCGTCAAAATCTCTAACATGATCAACTTGTTAACTTCAGGCAAAATAAATTATGAAGAAACTAGATCTATTTTAAAGTTAAAATACTTTACGAAGTTTACTTTTGTAGCTAATACGTAATGATATTTAAAGAACCTAACAAGGTATTACTGAACTTACAAAACGTTTTGCTTGAGTTTAAAAGTAACCATTCTACCAATAATAAATTAAAAAATTACAGGTACGTTTATGTCAACTTTCTTCTTTGATTACTTAATTCTTATTTTTCTATCAAAATAAAAACATAATATTCCACCAATAAAAAAATTAAAAACTGCCCGAATTTCCTTTGTATAAATACAAAAAAAATAAAAAATAAAATAGAGAATGAGAATAATTTCAATTATTTCGGAGAATGGGTCAGTTTGAATTCTTTAGATAAAAAGCGTTAACAGCTAAAAAAATGGAATTAGCTTTTCAACTATCGAAAAACACATATAACGAACAGTATTTGTCATGAAACTCAAAGTTTCAACACTAAAACTGTGATAAAGCCAGAAGCACTTTATGCGACAGAACCCTAAGACTGTGCAACAAAGGTCTACTAGAAAATCTACAAAGAAGAAAAGATAATTATAAGAAAACTCTTACGTGTTAAATTTCAAAATAAACGGTTAAAATTAATTCCAAATAATAAAATTTATACAAAAATTGAAAATCTATCAGACACGATAAGAAAAAGACTTATTGCGTTTTATTCTCATTTATTTAGAATGAATAGATTGACCAAGTACTGAAAGTATTTGTCCAAGTAAAAATGGTTCTCATAAGTCAAAAAAAAAACCCTAAAAACCAGAAGATAACGATAAGTGAAATTTTTAAGAGAATATTAAAAGATGAAAATAAAAGATTTCCCAGAAGCGCCAAAAGAAGAACGAAGCAAGCAATATCAGAAAGAATGAAGAGTGACTGGGCTGATAGAAAAACAGAAAATAAAAAGAAACTACTGCAAATAAATAAATGATACAACGTGTTCCAAGGTGAAGTATTCCAGGAAAAAATAAAACACATATGTATTAATTTTATAAATAAAAAAAATAATAAATGAATTTAACTCTGTTTTAAGGAAATCTTCTCTAAGATACAAAAAAAAAAAACATTTAAAAATACCAAGAATGTACAAAATTTTATACTAATTAACTTTTTTTTTATTTTAGTTAAAAGTTTTGCTATTAATTTAACGATAAATATGGTAAACTTGCGGACTTACGAAGTGGATGTTAACGTCGTCGTCTTTTAACAGGAATATTATTCGTTCGAATAACAGTTAGGCATATTATTTTTCATTCTCTACAAATATCTCATCATATATCATTTCATAATTGTTTGTTAAACGTTCCATGTATATATAAAACCAAGATTCAAATATCATATATATGTTACAATCAAAAAATTAAAAAGTATACAAGTACTTGTTCTATCAAAAGAAATTGATACATCTTAATGTAGTGAATAACAATATATTGCTTATTAATCTATTCTAAACAAAATTTCTCTTTTTAAAAATAAATTTTTTTCCTCTTATATCTGGATAAATATATGAAATCTTTATAATACCGGACCCAGCTTTACAACGTTTTTTTTGGACCAGGATTTGCTCGGATTTAGTATTATATATCACAACTTGAAATCAGGGGAATAAAATAGTTTTTAATTAGCTTATAAGATTGTAATGTTATCTTATTAGAAATAATAAAACAACAGTAATTAAATTGCTTAATTAATTAATTTCAACTATTAACATCATAATTTGAAAATTGTCTTGTTTAATTTAGCTCCCATAAATAGTGGTAATTAAGAGCTGATCTTTTTTTGTTATTTCATTCTCTTCGCTTTTGGATTCATCTAACTAATAAATTTCTGCTTCCTTGGAGATGTGATTTAAAAAACTACGTCATTGAACAGCTTTATTATTTTTTTTACAATACAAGTATATAGATTACAGTAACTATTCAAATCATCTTGAACATATCTTTACAAATTTGCATGGCATTGAAATAAAAAATATAAAAATTAAAATGTGGGGACTTATCACCACTTAAATAATTGATATGTATGCAATAATTGAAATATACGTAATATATTTCAGTTATATCACACATCTCTCGAAATGTAGATCAAAATACTTTGAGACATCGTAAAAGCTTAAAATATATGATAAATAAATTAAAAGGTTTATAAAGAACAATCGGCAGGAAGTCAACCCAAAATTTTACGCCGTTTCGTCTTAGTACTCGGTTTGCAATAGATATAAAAACATTTTTCCTAACTATACCACAGCACTCTGTTTTTTGTCTCACTAAATTTACAAGTAAATATCTTAACCTCACAATGTCAAACGCTACACCATCAAGTATTCCAGCTAGATTCTTATTCAAATATTACAGTTGAAAATGAAATAAATTTTTCAGAAGCTAAAGTTTTAGCAATCTTCTGAAGTGTTATATAAATCTTTCAAATTTTATGTTAGTCAGTTAAAATATTGAAAACTAAATAAGTCACACAGATTTAAAAATTCAACAAAAAGTTTGTATTTCATTTTTAATTGAAATCGGTTAATTATGAGCAATTATGCCGTAAAATGGATTATTTAATTACAAACCACTATTCCTAAATTAAATTAACATGTTCGTATTTTAAAATTATTTCAGGTTATAAATTTATTTGTTTTTTAATTTAATTTATATTTTCATTTATTTTAATAAATTAAGTTTATAAATTTAATGTCATTTATGGGTTATTAATACCTTGTAATAAACTTTACATATAAAAGGCTATTGTTTTTAATAGAATTTAATACTAATTATGACATGAAATGATTATAACAAAATAATTATTTAAATAAAATATTAAAAATTATTTTTCTGGTGCTATTTAATTTTTTAATTTATTCTCTACATTATTAAAAAAAACAACATTCTACATCAACCATAAAAAAACCCAGAAGGGTTTTATGTGTTTTCATAATTAACAATATTACAACCGCTTTTCTGTAAGGAAATGAGAGTTTTATTTTATAAGGTCAACAAAATTAGAGACATTTTATTTATTTATTATTTTTTAATGTTTACTTCGATGTATTCGCATTTACTCAACATAAAACAATTTAAAAAAATCTTTAAAAAAATTCACAATTTTAAGTCAAGATTTAAAAAAATAATAATTTCTTTTGGTAACGGTTATGTATATAGTAAATGATAAACTCATGGTATACATTAAAAAATTCATTTTTTATATAAAATATTGAATTTTGAATTATTTAAAAATCATCCTTTTACGTTATACCGGATAACCGAGAGCATATATACTCAGTATTTTAATCTGTTCTAAGCTAAATGGAAAGTAATGAAAATATCCTTCCAACTGTAACCTACTTTTCGTATATAAGATATACTTTATATTACAGAAAGTATATAAAAAATACGCTATTTATATGGAAATTTAAAATAAATAATCAAATATTTCAAGTATGATTTATTTTCATTACCGAACCGTTGGCAATCCCCATTTTATTAGTAAAAAAATAATTCATTAGCGACATCTGTTAACAGTGGATTTTCAGAAGTCTCAGTAGACATGTACTGACACTCTCCGTAGTAAAATATTTAATCAGTTTAACACAAAAATTCTACTCCAATTTTTAAAAGTAAAACCACTTTCTGGGAACATAAAACAGAAGATAAACGTACATATTTAGAGAATAAACTAAATAAACTAAACTAAACATTATTCATGTTTATACGCGTTTAGAAAGAAATTAAGAAAAATAGTTGTACATAACCTGTAACAAAATAATTTTATTTATGGGACTACGAAAAAGAAAAGAAAGTGTGATATTTATTGAGAAATTACTTATGAACAATTCTTAATGCCAGCCCATACACTAAGGGGATAATTAGACTATAATCCACTCATAATGATAAAGCTACGCGATTAATTATAGTGTAAGATATATATATATATATATATTTATATAATTATATGTTAATTATAGTGTAAGATGTGGACACCACATGAAATCCTTGTACGCCTATTAAACTACATATACACATTTTTTTTTTTTAATGAAAATTCCATCAAATTTTATTTCATTAAAAAGTTTTGATATTTATCATATATTTTTTTTATTGTTATTATTGAATTATATATTGTATTTTTTTTTTTTACTACCAGATGTAAATAATTATTAAAAAATCAATATATTTAAATTTAAAAAAAAAGTTAAACAAAAAAGAAGGGAGGTGAAGTCTGATTGGAACCGATGAGCCTTCCCTTTGCAAGAGCCAAATATTTTATTAATTAAAATTTTATTTGGTTATAACTCTGGAACCAATGAAAATAAGTACCACTTATGACATATCGTTGAAAAGCTCTCAATGAGGGCTTATTACTGCAGTAATAAATCTACTGCAGTAGAAAAAGTCCAAAATTCAAAACGTTTGGTATTTTGTGCTTTTTTGGACACTTTTGGTTCATTCGATTGCAATCAAAACAGAAGGTACTAAAAATGTCAACATTCTACGACTAATCGTTTTCGAGTTAATGCGAACATATGTAAGTACAGTTGTCACGCCGAAACTAGTCGAAATGGATTCAGGAATGGTCAAAATGGATATTTCCGTTGAAATCTCAATAACAAAATTTTTCGCGATCACAATACTTCCTTTTCTTCGCGTACAAGTAAGTAAAAATTAAGGTTTATTGTTCTGTACTAAACAAGGTAACGAGATTTGAAAAATGTCTAATGTTATGCGTTCAGGAGTTAAGAGACGGATCCACTTACTGTGGATATAATGTAATTGTTTTTATACACTTCGCCATATTCTATTAGTTCAGTATGAGAAGCAGTATGTACATTGACATGAAAATGCGGTATATTCAAAACAGTAAATTACTGTATTTTTTGAAAAAAAAAATGGATTATGTACAATTTTCATAAAATTTCCATACAACTGATTGCAATTAAAGTAAAACCTTTTCAGTCTGACACTTCATTGATAAATAATTTACTAATTTGCATTTGACGTATAAGTAACTATAAAAATCACAAGAATGAATTAGGTTTTCAAACAAAAAAAAAAAAACAAAACATCATAAGTATATCAAATGTTTTTGGACGAATAAAAAAAACCATAGGTTATATTATTCACCAATATTTGAAATTGTCTGGTCAAATTTAACCCGATTTTTCTAAAATAAAAAAGTGAAATTAAGTTAAATAATTCTACTGTATGATTTTCAACATATCTACTATTAAATTTAAAATAAAAAGCTGCTACTGTATAGTTTCTGAATGTTTTCCGTTTTATTTTTGTTTTTAGAAATTATTTGATCTACGATCAAACAAATTGGTGTGATATCTTCTTTATTAGAATAACTGATTTAATTTTTTTTCCGAATGAGCCATTACCAAACACAAAAAACAATCAAAAATTATGTTATTAAATCATAGTCAAAAAACTTCTAAAAATTGGATAATTATACATTTGTTTCAGAATTTTAATGTTTCAACCTTGAAACTCAATTTTTAATTTTGTTCAACTTTCAATTATTTGTAAATAAGGCAAAATTGAGGAGGTCTGGCTTTCAACCAAAGTGACGGTGTAATGCTAAAAGTAATTTACAATTTTGTTTCAAGAAAGGGTTGAATTTTAAGCTCCTTGATAAATTTTTTAAAAGTTTAGCAACAATTGCCAGTAGATTTCCTTCCAGTTATTAACAACTAAAATTATTTTTTTATTTTTAAAAATGTATTTCCTAATTTAATATAAAAACTAATTGGAGAACGTTTTGAATAGAATAGATTAAATCGGGGAAAAAAATTTAAAAATAGAAAAGTACTTGGTTCAAATAGCTTTAGAAAGCCTCTTTTTTATAGCTCGTTATGAGAAACTCAGATTTTTTTTGTAGCCCGGATCAAGCTGTATAAAATGTCTTTTGTATGTCAACGTTCTTGTTCGCAAATAAACCCCTTTTCCAGTTACAGAACAAAGAACAGAATTCAGAGAAACTAGGTTTTTACGTATTATAATTTTTTTTTTTTTAAATAAGAATAATAATTTTAATAAATTAAATTAAAATAAATATTAGCACCAGAATAAAAAGATAGTAAACAAAATGAATCGCAGCATAATCTCATTTGATTTACACAACTTACTGATTTCTGATAAGTTGTTAAAATACACTTAATACTATTAACAGTTATAATGAGGATGAAGGAAGTACCTGCAACAAATCCGGATAACACTCTTGAAACTAATTTATATGTTAAATGCTATTAGTTATAGGATTGGAGCACTTCGAAAAGTACTAACTACCATGAATATTGTAATGTATTATTATAATTTTCATCTTGTCTAAAGTATAAAGGTATTACTGAAAGAGGTTGTGAAGAATTCTTTCAATTGGACTTAGGGTTCGAGTAATTCTAATATTTTTATAAGTTTACCAATAACATTAAGTATATATATATATATATATATATATATATATATATATATAGATATATATATAGATATACAAATATAAATATATATATATTTTTATATTTATATTTATGTAATATATATATATATATATATTTAAAATTATTTCTCAAATGTGTGCTCTCTAGAATAGAAACGGCATTTTGCTATTCATGAAAGTTGTTAAATACTAGTTATATTCACCTTTACAATCTTTAAAATTAGCTAATTTGTGAATTACTAAACTATTTAAATATTATGAGTTACAAGCAAGTGAATTTTTAAAAATCCCCTGTTTTAAGGATTTCAGAATAAACTAATAACATTGTTTTAATACAAAGTTGTATAATATGAGATTAACAATGTTAAAAAGAAATCTGCTAGTACCAGTTCTAAGAATCAGTAATACTGATTGTACAAAAAAGAATATAAAAATATTAATTTGTTAATATCTCATGGATGAAGTGGACAGTATTGATTTAAGGCTGGAATCAAAGAGCATAAAAGATAATTTTAACTGCGCACATAGATTGATTCCCTACCTTTCCGCTTGTCAGCGCCAGTATAAAAAATATCGACTCTTGAACAGAAAGCCTTCTGTATTTTGAAATTTGTTAAATTTGAATTGTTGATACAGTCAACGCAGTTACCTGCGTTCCGTAGAAAATTTAATTGTGATCATCCAAGTGACAATAAGATTTTTTGATGGTATTGCTAGATAGAAACGACCGAATATCTCCGTAAAGGAAAGAGTATTGGACGACCGAGGTTATCTGAAGAAAGCGTTTTACGTATGCGAGAGTCGTTAATGCATAGTAATACAAAAACCGTTCGGAAGGCCAACCGCGAATAAACGATGCTGGTAATGATGATAGTATAAAATGCTTTAAGGAAACGCTTACGTTTGCGTCCATACCATTTATACCGGTTAGACGCTTTGAAGCTTCTTTTTCTTTTTCCTGTTTAGCCTCCGGTAACTACCGTTTAGATAATACTTCAGAGGATGAATGAGGATGATATGTATGAGTGTGAATGAAGTGTAGTCTTGTACATTCTCAGTTCGACCATACCTGAGATGTGTGGTTAATTGAAACCCAACCACCAAAGAACACCGGTATCCACAATCTAGTATTCAAGTCCGTGTAAAAATAGCTGGCTTTACTAGGACTTGAACGCTGGAACTCTCGACTTCCAAATCAGTTGATTTGGGAAGACGCGTTCACCACTAGACCAACCCGGTGGGTTAGACGCTTTGAAGCCTACCGACTAGGTTATGCACGACGACTTCGTGATCGAAGTGTTGCAGCGATGAAGTTGACGATTTTCTCCGTAAAACTATCTTTTGTCGTGAGTCAATTTTTCACTACTGAAAAAGTTAACAATCATAACGATCGAATACGAGGGTAAGAAAATTTCCATGAACAATGCGAGAGGGTCTCCCAAAATTATGTTTTCTATGCAATATCCCGACGGGTAGTTCTTTTTCGAAACTGATTAAATGACGTTCTCTTCAACCGCTGGATCGATAAGCATGGACCCGACGACAAAGATCGTTTATGATTGTTTCTAAGGTACCCGATCTGAACCCATTTGATTTTTGCTAAAGAATCTTGTGTATCTGTCTCCAGTATCTACCGATTTATCCAATTTTATGCACCGGATTGAAGGAGCTATAGCTTCCGTTACTCCAAATATGTTGGTTAAAGTATGACTAGATTGTGGCGCGTGACAAAACGGTCTCACATTGAATACTTGTAGGGAAAAATTATAAGTACACTTTAGAAAGAGTTTAATGAGTAAAGAGTTTAAATTGTAAGAGTTATATTTAATTTCCGATTCATTACTCTAAATCAAAGTTAAAAGATATTAAATACCTTTAAAACTTCGAATTCATTTTTTTGTACCTGATTATTTTTGAAAATATGTTTAAAATGTAGAGAAAATATTTTGTAGAGAACATAGAGAGTAATAATACCAGAACGGAAAAGAATAGGGGCAACTGAAATGTAGTTCATATATCAGGATATGGAAATTTTTTCAATGATAAAATTCAAAATGAAAAGATCATTAATTGGAATTGCAGAGGAGAGAAATTCTTAGAAAGAATTTTGAAAATAAATGAGTTTGTCTGGTAGCGCGTATATTAAGACATCAAAGTTTAGTTCATTTCGTCATAGAGGGAAGCATAGAAGATATAAAATACATAAAAAAGTATAACGAAAGAGAACAATATAAAAAAAAATAAAGAAAACAAGAAATAAAGTAAATATGTTGACGTTAAAAGTGTAACATACTGAACAAAAAAAAAGGAAGATCATATCAAACTACTCGACTAACTTGTGACTCAAAAAACAAAAAATTGATTGTAAAAAAGAGTTTTAAATTCCAACTTTAAAGTACCATTTTGAAATGGTTAAATATAAAAGAAATGCTGTACATTACTTGGAATACTTCTTACTGGAAAATGTGGTTTTACATGATAATTATTCCCACTTAATAAACTGAAAGATAACTTCTACAACATGAAGAATTACTCTTCCATATTCATGTAGGGTGAAAAATGTTTCTTTAGATTTGTAATATAATTTACGAATCTTTATTGAGAAGAAAATCTTTATTTGAAAGAGAAGTCTTCCTTTCCCTGTGCACATAATAGTGGTAATACTAACAACTTTTTAAATTGTAATTTGCCTATTTAAAACATTATTTTTAAATTTGTAAAAGAAAATATATCTGCAGTAATTATAAAAATGTATATAATAATTTCATATTTTCAGTTATAAAGAAAAAAGAAGTTATATATTCTTAGTAAAATTATCCTACGTATTTAATTTTTTTAGATTTATAATTTATTTTAATCTTTAGAATTTGCTTCTTTATTCAGATAATGTAATATAATACATTACATGCAATAACTTACTAGTTGTAAAACAGATTCACTTCATCTTTTATTTTGAAAGTTTTGTTAAAAGGATAAAAGGTGGTAACTTATTTGTAGAAATAAAAAGCAGTCACTTAAAAAAAAAAAAAAAAAAAAAAAAATACCCTATAGTAAAGATGTGTAACAAGTTTAACTGAAGTTTCATAACAAAATAATGTAATTGACATTAAGTCTTAATTATGAAAAATCTGAATAAATTTTTTATACCATCATAAACAAGTCAGTCTTGTTAAAACCGTCCTAAGAATAGTTTAATCACAATTATAAATACTTAAAAAATATACAAAATTAAATATAATTATTTCGTTAACAAATATAAATTAAATAACGAATTTACTTAATCACGAGAATACATTAAAAAAAATAATAGACATATAAAAGAATATTAAAGAGAATAATAATTACTTCTTCGCGGCTTTATGTTTTTTAGTTACAAAAACGACTGGTAATTCTGCTGTTTTATATTGTTAAAAAATTCGTAATCTTTAATAAAAAAGTTATAAAAAATGTAATTGCTGAAATGTATATCAAATGAATAGAAATTATAGTAGATATAATAGTACAATGAACGAATTCCAAAACAGTTCGTAAAATATTTTTACTTGTATGAATCCATTCAAAACTGTGTTTTTAAACAAAAAAAATGTTTTTAGTTTTTTTTTATGATAGGATCTATTTTTCAATGATATTTACTGGATATGTATCTACTGCTAGTTTTAAATAATTTAGATATTTATATTCCAAGAGTTACACAATGTATTGTATTAGAAACATAGATTAGAGAATAGAAAATTTAAAATTTTCCTTATATTCAGAAACGAAGGAGAGATTACTAGAACATATAACTCCTCAATGTTCAGCATATTGACTCGATGAGCATTCAGTTATTAAATCTGTTCAATATATCGTTCTTTCTCGCAAAATACTTAACGATCACGATTTGAACTGACGATAATGGTTGTTCAATAAAAATATCTTTCCATGGCAATACAATATTATAGAGTTGAATGAATTTGTGAAAACTAAGCTACCCTTCTATCTTATCAGTTAAACAGGAGATGGAATCTTAAATATATAAAATAATCGCTGAGATTACTCGCAGTCTTGCTATTATCTATGTACACCATTTCACACGGCAGTGTAACCAGAATCTCAATATTTATTAACAATGTACTTGTTTAATTTCCCTAGATGGACATTTGAAATAAATGTATTATTTCGTTGAATTTATATTTCCATTAGCCAAAACATACTCTTATGAAATTAAAAAATAATAATCAACTAAGTTACAGATGTCTGAAATTAATTCATCTCTCACGAAACCTAGCTAAATGATTTACAGAAATAAAAATAAATTATTTACATTTTTTAATTATAAATGATTTACAGAAACACCACAACATATTTAAACAGAGTAGATCATTTGTTTCCAAAATGGGCGATAACGCCCATTCAAGGGGGCGGTAGAAGGCACACAAAAAATTGGCGATCTAGGAAGGCGATGGCTGATTAAAAAAAGGCATATATGATGTTTTCCTGATATTTCAAACTAAAATTAAATACCTACTATACTAGTACAAAAAATTAAAGCGACACCTGTATCTTATGAAAAAAAAAATGATTGTATTCGAGCTACTTTAACTTTGCAAACAAGAGGCTTAGAGAGAGACGAATAAAAAAAATAATAAAGCTATAATACTCTACTTTTTGACAGTATGCTTCAGATTTTAAAAATTCATCAAATTAAAAAAGGAACAGTGAGAAGAAAAGTCTTAAAAAATTGAAAGTTTTTCTTCATGTCTGATCGGGCGCATGAGGAAACAACATTTTTTCAATAAACTGCATTAAAATCGTTTAAAAGTTTGACTTTAGCTTTAATTTTTTTTTCTACGTTTCTACGATTTTTGTGAACCGAAATATTCCACTTTAAAGAGAAAAGGCCACTTTTTTCTTTAATGCTGCATATCTCCCGACCTAAGCAACGTATTGATATAAAAAGATATGGAAATTAAAGGGTGTTGGTCTAGCTAATCTAGCTTTAATGTAGCGTTGCGGTTTTTGTTTTTTATCCATTTTGTGCCGAGATATTGAAATCATTAAAGATTGAGACTGCAACATGTATCACCCGTTCTCATCTTAATCTAAGATCATGTTACGTCTCAATCATTGTTTCAACACGTAAATAGGATATCCCACGTTTAAAACAGTAACTGCAATTGCTGTTTTAAGAGCACATCTTAAAAAGAGCAATTGCAATTATTATTTTTAAGAAGTTTAAAAAGTTAGTAAGTTTAAAAACTTTGGAAACTAATGGAACTATTTTTCGATCTTTAAAGTCGTAAACTCATTGTCCTAAATCCTAAATATGAACCTTAATTCAATCTAAAGTGAATGAATTTACGTTCACTGGAAAATTAATATAGTATAAAACTCAATTTTATGCGGTTATTTTACGTTAATTAGGAATCATGTTCATGTCCACCCATAATTCATTATTCATGTGGATGTAATCAACTTTTAATTATTATTATCATTTGCTTGTTTTGCTTGTCATTTATTTTTTAAATATGTTTTGTATTTATCATGTAGTCTGGCTTAATTTTTTTAAATAGAATTTATTCATTCATACAATTCATATGTTTTCTACGGACAATATAATAATAAAGTTCATAAAGATTAACACTTATGTTGTATATCATATATAAATTTATGTTTTAAACAACAAAAGAATAAAGCTAGATCTGACTGGAATTCAAACCAGGAACTCTCTAAATAAATAGGAAAAGAACCGGATGGGATATTACATTATATTTTGTAAACGGGCTGCGATGCATTTAGAATACGGTCCATTTTGTCCAGTTTTAGGGTGATACCCTTAAAAAAATATTTTTAGTTGAGCCCGAGCAATTAATTAAATTTTTTTACATGCTCATTGAAATCCTAACTAAATCTTAAATAGGAAATACATTGTAACGGGTAGAAAATCTTCTAATAACAGAAAGTGTTAGAATAAGAAACAGAGAGAAAATGAAAACGTAAACCAATAAACAGATAGTATAAAAAAAATCAGAAAAAACGACAAAGAAGGAGAAACAACTACTACACAAGAATAGTGTAGAAGATTCGGACAACAGAAACCATTAAACAAGCTATTTGATGGATCGGCTGCTGTTACTACAGGTCAGACCCTAGGCCCAGAGATATAAATACTGCCGAAGACCAGCGAAATTCGGTACAGTTTGCGATAAGTGCGAGGACAGTGTGCGAGAGCATTTGAGATATGTGGTAATGATCGAGCGTATTAACGAAGAGTGAGTCGAGTATTCCGTTTTGAGACAGCGGTCCCTTTTGTCTGCCATTAACTACGAGAAGCTCTTCAGTAACTTCGTTGTAAACAGGGAACTAGGGAAAATTATTCATTGATAGAAGTATTAGCTAGTTTCCTTTTGTAAAGATTATAAGTAATTAATATTCTTGTTCTAAGTTCATAATTAATTTTTACTTCCTTGTACGAAGTAAATGAGGTATTGTGATCGGGAAAAATTTCGGTTTTCACGAAAATATTCATTTTGAGCATCCCTAAATCCATTTTGACTAGTTTTTGCATGACATCTGTACGTACATACGTAAGTATGTATGTGTCTCGCATAACTCAAAAACGATTAACCGAAGGATTTAGGATTGTTTTAACATCTAGTTGCGAACATCCCCTTCTGATTTAAATCGACTAGGCCAAACATGTGTATACAGTTACACCTCCAAATAAATTAGGATTTTGGACTTTTTCTTAACTGCAGTAATAAGCCCTCATTGAGAGCTTTTCAACCGTACATAATTGGTACTTATTTTCATTGGTTTCAGAGTTATAGCCAAATAAAATTTTAATTATGAAATATTTGGATAATACAAGGGGGAAAGCACGTCGGTTCGAATGCGACTTCATATACATATATTTTTTTAAATTTAAATATATTGATTTATTAATAATTATTAACCTCTGACTGTAAAAAAAGTTTTACAATAAAAAAATTCAATAATATCAATAAAAAAAACCTGATGTGGACACTACATGACTTCCGTTTACGCCTATTAAATTACATATACACATTTTTTCAAATGAAAAGTAGGAGGGTAAGTCAATTATTATCCGCAATTTAGTTATATTTTTGTAGTACTGTCGTGTTGCGTAGAAGACGCATGCGTGTTTTAATTGTTGTTATGTCTGTGCAGGTTTGATGCTACTAGGTTAGTTCCATTATCACTGCCCTGCCGTTAACCATGGCTGCTCCCCTTTTTGTTTGCACCAAAGAAGAGCAACGTTCAGTGATCTGTTTTTTGTGGTCGGAAGGTGTATCAGGGGCCGAAATTCATCGAAGACAATCGGTACAATACGGTAACAGTGTGCTACCGAAAGGGGAGTGTCTACGAATGGATTAAAAAATTCAAAAAAATAGTCGCAGAAGTGTTACGCAAGACGAAGGAGCCGGACGACCGTTTACCGCCACAAATGAGGACAACATTGAGCTGCACGTGACATGATTTTCTTAGACAGACGAGTAACTATCGATGAAGTGGCACGTCGTCTGCAAATTAGTCACGGTTCTGCCTATGAAATCATCCACAACAGACTTGGGTTTCATAAAGTCTGTGCAAGATGGGTCCCAAAACAACTCACACAGTTGCATAAACGAACGCGCTTGGACATCTGCCAAAAACATTTGGACCGCTATGGTAACGAACGGGGGACATCTTCTTAGACACAATCATCACTGGTGACAAAACACGGATCCATCATTACGAGCCGGAGAGTAAACGGTAGAGTATGGAATGGAAACATCCAAATTCGCCCTGCAAAAAAAACTCAAGACCCAACCGTCTGCAGGAAAACTGATGTTTACGGGTTTTTGGGACTCACAAGGCCCAGTACTGGAACATTATGAGGAAAGGGACACGACAATAAACAGTGCGCGTTACAGTCAGATGCTTACTGCCAAGCTGAAGCCTGCAATTCGAAGCAGACGACGAGGACTGCTGTCGAAAGGTGTTGTGTTGTTGCACGACAATGCCCGTCCACATACTGCTGCCCACACAGCTGAAACGCTCCAGAAACTCGACTTTGAAGTATTGGCTCATCCTCCTTATAGTCCTGATCTTGCCCCTTCTGATTACCACTTGTTTGGTCCACTCAACGAGGCATTAATGGGCCGTCGATTTACCTCGGACTATATAGTGAAAGAAGCAGTGCATTCCCGGCTCGCAGCTCTACCTAAAATCTTCTTTTATGAGGGCAACAGGAAGATTGTCCAACGATATACCAAGTGCGTTGAAATGCAAGGGGACTATGTTGAAAAATTATGTACATGTAAGTTTCCTATTTGAATTGCAATAAAATTTATAACTACATTGCGTATAATAATTGACTTACCCTGGTACATACAATTTTATTTCATTAATAACTTCTGATATTTTTTCATATTCTTTTTATTGTTATTATTGAATTATTACTTACTGTAATTTTTATTTTGCCATCGGAATTTAATAGTTATTAATAAATCAATATTCTTGGATTTAAATTAAAAAATATATATGTTTATGAAGTCGGATTCGAACCGATGTGTGCATGATTACGGATCCTATACGTTCTCATTTACACCACATAACTACTTCAGCGACGTGAAACAAAATTAATATATAAACTAATATAAAATTCTGATATAGGCATCACAATAAAAAGTGATGCAATGTGGTGTCCACCTTTTTTTCCTGTTTAGCCAAGGGAATCACCGTCACATATTACTTCAGAGGATGAATGAGTAGGATATGTATAAGTACGTATTTGTACGTTGGAACTCTCGACTTTGAAATTAGCTGATTTACGAAGACGCGTTCACCACTAGACTAATCCGGTATCTACAGTGCGGTGTCCACCACTATGCAATTTTGTAACAGCCCACTTTATTAAAGAATTGGAGAATCGTATCTCACTTTCAAATGAAATGCAGCAAAAAATGTGTAGATGAAATTTAATAGGATTACAAGGAAGTTATGTGGTATCCATATCAGATTTATTGATTCTTATCTCGTTGTCATGATCATTGATAATTTTGTATTAGTTATTTATTGTTAAGTTCATAGTAAAGTCGCATCGTATTTATGATTTTTAATTTACTTATTTTTTAGATAGTAAGTTATTCTAGGTTAAATAAATTGTATTTGTAAGAATTTTTTCGTGTTCTTTTTCTCAATGGCCTTGCCGTATCGGATCACACGTAATAATATATATTTTCTCAATCCTGTTTTATAGCAAAAGGTTATGATAATTGATGAGTCGTTAAGATTAATTACTCAACTAAAGCAAATGATACATTATTTGTTAAAATTAAACTTACCTCAGTGTTACAAGAAATACATTACATAGAAAAAATAAATAAATAAAAAGAAAGTTAGAAAATTTGATTTTATTTAATTATAGATTTCCAGTAATTTTAGTTAAAAGGTAATATAGGAAAATGGTAATATAAATAGTATAATAGAAAACAGTAATAAAAAGTAATATAGGAAATAGAAAAATTTAATAATTCACAAGCTTTATAGAGTAGTCGAATAATTCTTTATTAGTTAGGTGGTTGAAGTTCCTTAGAGTATAAAGTTCTACGAGTTACATTACACGAATTACAATGAACAGTTTGCAAAACTTATTCTTTTTGTTAAATTTTCCTGTCTACTTTTTCTTTTTCTAATGGTAGAAATGTTTCCACGCAATTCGATTTTTATAATACGTCTGTTAGTAATCCTGTACACTTTCTGGTCAGACGTGATTCAGAGTTACAAAGCGTGTGACACGGTTAGGGTAGAAGTAGAACAAGTTGTTACCTGTATATTAGGGGAGGGTTGTGTTCATTCCTCGAACACGACCGACTCACTATCAACAATACTGCCTGAACAACTATATGCCTACAGTAATCAGGGAAACTTTCTCTTCTAAAATTTCAAGTAAGGTACTACACCCCCTATACACTCACATGAAAATACAGGTATATTTGTACGTTCCCACACGCATACGTACATACCAATACCACAAACTTCCTTGTTCCTAAATCCTACTTTTAAAGTATTTCAGGTACCCTATTAGAAGTAAATACGCTAAATTTCAGGGTTATTAACTCATGTTATGTTCAAAGTATAATTATTTCGCATAAGACCAAATAAATAAATATTCTTTAACAAAATTTACCGATTAAAAAAAAAATATTCAGACCATTTTTACAACTACCCTAATGATTTACCCCTGCTACTTTCCAAGATTCTGCAATTTCTTTTTTTAATATAATTTCTTTTAAGAAATTGCAATTTTAACTTAAGATACGCTACAGCATATTTTATTGACCATTTATTTATTTAGAAAAAAATTAAGAAATTTCAAATTTAATAATCGGAAAGATTATAATATCGATTTTTCTATTTTTTTTTTCGAGCCTAGTCGTTCTTAACAGAAGGGAAGACAGGTATAAAGACTGTGTAGAAAACATTACTTTAGATATCAAATAATTCTTCTTAATCTCTGGTAAACACCAAAGCTGGAAAATCGTTAAATATGCTTACACTAAAACCTAATGACTTTATAACACATAAATTTGAAATATTTGTTTTACTTCCCCAATACCTTTTATCGGATAGATTTTGAAGAAACAAAAATTATTAAATTTGTAATAATTGGTATTACAATATACCTTCTGTAAAGATTAAGATATAAGATACTCGATGATCATCGTTTAAGGTACGAATAAATGAATTTTTTTCTGCACCACTAGTCATGAAACACGATTAAAGTTTAATGAAAGTCACGACATTGAAATTTATAAGAATATGCTGTACCACGTTCATCTAGAGAGAACTGTTAGTTTTAACCAAACGATCTAATTTTGTTGAATCAACTTTACTGATTTTAGTGGTAAGCGCCTTACAACTGTGAAATATGCTCTACATTTTTTTGTTTTTTATACTGAACTAGTAATAAGTAATAATGTATATTACATTAAAAAAATGCATGAAAAAACCTGTTGTAACATCAGCTGTATTAAAAAATAAAAAATATAATGTTATTGAAACACAATCTCTTAAAAAAAAATTATCATAAAATAGTTTTAACTAGATACAATTTTTTTTTTTGTGAAAAAAGTTATTTTTATTTACAATCAGTTCCAATTGTGAATCCTAAGTAAATTTGATTAAAAACAATAAAAAAATTCAGAGAAGTTTCTACTGAAATCTTTTAAAGAATCATATATGCATATATTTGCATATATGTATACGTATCTTATTTAGTACACCTAAATGTATAACAAAGGTAAACGAAGTACATGCAATGATGAATCCAAAGAATGTTGTTAAAAAAAAGAAATCATTAAGAAGTAGTTCTATCAGTTGCACAAAGAATCACAAAAAGCAAATCAAATGAAGAAACGGTGAAATAAAAAAAGAAGAAAATAGAACCAATAAAAGTAAACGTCGAAACGAAACATTTTGACGATTCATAACATCTTAACGTAGCTGATTTCTCCCTAATCTCGAAGAACTTCACTGATCAAATATGTGCTACCGCTTTAGGCACCTAATGAGCTCTTTTTTTTTTTTGAAAAAAAAACCTAATGACCTCCTATTATCCAGAAAGTTAACTGAGAGCCAGCTGACATGTCTGTACAGTATTTAATACAGAAGTACTTTGAAAAAAACGTTGTATTTATTTCTGCATCTCCTCTAGAACGGGTGGTACTTAATTAATTACTTAATTGATAGGTGATACTTAATTGATTATCTAATGATAATCAATTGCTCAATGTTTTTCGCAAACCATGGCGGATCTGTTACATTTCTCAATAATTTGTTCTGGAATCGCTGAACGTTGTCAACATTACTCACGTTTTTTGTACTCCACAACTGAATCCCGTAGGTACAACACCGTTTCAGAATCGTTGTATACAACAAGTGCTTGTTAGATAATGATAATTGCAACCCCCAGGCTAGCAATAAGTACATCTCGGAAATTACTGTTAAGCTGTTTTCGTTCTTTCTTAAATGAATCCTCGACGTCAGACGGCGATTCAGATGCAGTGCCAGGTATCGCACGCTGTTAGCATTCGGGATGAAAACACCAATCAGTTGAAATCGTGGGCATCCATCCCTCCTCATTGCAAACGTAACATGTGTAGACTTAGCCGGGTTAATCTTTAACTTTTATTTACATAGTCATTCAGTAATTAGATCCATATAGTTTGCAATTGACCCTATCGTATACTACGATATCCTACTACTACAGTATCCTGACCCTATCCTATAACTACGATAGGGTGAGAATCCACAGCCAGGATCGCCGTGTTATCCGCAAACGATGTAACTGTTATGCCCTCAGGAGTCGGGTGGTCCGCTGTGAAAGTCGAGAGAACAACAGGTCCTAGAACCGACCTCTTAGGAACACCCGACTACTCAGAATCAAATAATTTAGTTAAATTAATTTTTTTATATCTAAAAAATTTTTTATATATTTTGTTTTCATTAATAATAATTTTTAACTGTGAAAGTGAACAAGGTACGGATGATCATAAAAAAAAATTGGAGCACACCGAGGCCTTTTTCCAAAACACATAATTAAACTTCTTTAAAATTCATCAAATACAAAGTGAATGTATTTGACCACAGAATTGAAAAGCAAAATATATATGATACTACAGGAAAAAATATTACGCATAAAAAATATACAAACACTGTTATGTATATAAGTTAGTAGTAATAATCATGAAAATATTAACAGAAATCATTAAAATAGATTGATTTAAATTAATTTAATTTAATATACTGGAAATTCTTTGATAACGATACAAACAATTTTGAAAAATAATAATAATAATAAAGAATAAATCTTATACCTTAAATTTATAAAAAATAGATTTAAAAATTTGATTGATAAACTGTGGCCTAAATACTTATTTTACGTACATGAACTTTTGTAAATAAAACATTAAATTTATGAACGAGTGACACTGACTGTATACCAGTTTTTATCATCCTAATATAATCTCCGGGCTAGATAGTTCTTGTATAAAAGAAATCAATTTCCTATTCTAAAAATATAAAAGTAATTTACTTTTTGCAGATTATTTTCATACAATTTTATAACTTTAACTGCAGTCAGAGGGACATTTTACTGCTAAATTTAAATTACAAAGAAAATATAAGGGTAAAAATTGAAATGTCTCAAATAATTCAAAAAATGTTTTGCTTAGTCTATTAGTATTGTATAATAAATTGTGTATTTATTTTTTTAAATATAATTTCGGTGTATGTAAGAAATATTTTAAATTAACCGTTTTGCAAATTTTTTAATTTAAAAATTGATTACTTTCTTTATACTTTTTAACTTTAATGAGTCATCAAAAGTATGAGAAATTATTTGATAATCCTTTCTTCGTAAGGATAAGAAATTTGAGCTAAACAGAAATTCCTTGTTTCCAGAATTTATGATTGTTTACTTTTAACATTTATTGCGTTATAAATTGGTAAAATTTTGAATCTTTTCTTTCTACTTCCTATACCAAAACAAGGAATTAGATTCGGAAATGAATGGTGACTTTCATAATGAAGGATTTTAAAAATGGAAAATTCTGTACAATTAAGAAAAAGATCCAATGATATTTTATGTAGAAATAAAAACATAAATACAAACAAATATGTAAAAATTGTAAGAGAAATATTAAATTTAATCTCAATATAAAATTATAACTTAAGTTCGGAATTTACTTTACTGATATTATGTAATGAAAATAATTTTAATTATAATAAAAATATGTTTGTTAATATGTGAAATAAATAAAAGCAAAGAAATTAAGTAATATTATTATATATATATATATATATGTATATATAATAATAATACTTTATATACATATATAAATAGCGTGCATGAAAAATCGTCTCACTATTCTGTAATAAGCTATTTTATCACATATATTATGCATCCAGCGTCAGTTTAATTACCACTTAACATCCTCATTATAACGTTATTATTCGACATGAATGATTTTAATATTTGCATCTTTGTAACTTTTGTTAAAAGCTAAAAGTAGTTAGTATTGTCTTTTATTAATTAATATTAAAGATATAATTTGTAGATTTAAATATGAAAATTATCTCAGATAACTCTAAAGTAGAATTTCTGATATTGCATTACATGTTATACAGTAGAATTAACATAGAATTTAAAATGGAATTCATAATAACTAAAATATAATAATTTGACATTTAAAAAGCATAAATATATGTCTTTTACGTAACGATTTTTTTCCGTAACATTACGGCTGCATAAGAGAACTATCTAATGAAGAGAATGTACTATACATCAATACCTTCCACTAATAAAATAACATGAATATGTATACACAGTTCTGCAACTGAAGTCGATTTTAATTAGTATACTTACTCTTTTTTTTTAATTTAAATATTTCATCAATTTTCCTTGCTGTGGAAATCTACTTCAATTATGTTTTGTGTTCATTATTTTTATATATTTCATCTCTTGAAAATTTATAAAGTAATTAAATATTATAAAATAATATTTTATATTAATATAATATATTATAAAATAAAGAGAAAATATAAAAATTAATCCTTTTAAATTGTTTTCAATAAATGAAAAAAAAATATGTTCATATTATCGAAAAAGTACCATAAAAATGAAATTTTTAAAAGCAACAATTTTCTTTAATTCATATTTCTTATTTCATCATGTTGTCGTGTCATTTTTTATATTTTTCTCCTTATCTTAAACAAATTTATTCAGTTGGACAATAATCAGTCTATAAAACATAAAAATTTTGTAACAGTGGATTTCTGCATAACCAATGCTCTAAGTAACTTATAAATATGGAATGTAAAGAGATAATCCTGTTAGTTTATGCAAGTAATCAATTTAATTGAAGGCTACTAAAATCTGTACATTCTTTTCAAGTTAGAAAATCATTACAATCATTAACACATCAAAAAAGGATTTAAATTTTATATTGTAATAATTTTGGTTAAGAAATAAATTATTTTTTCTGTTAAATTTTTCTAAAATGAAAAATTAACATCAATTAAATTTTATTTTTGATTAATTAAAATAAAGGATACAATTAATTTCTTTTGGTCAGTTTTGTTGCTACCACCTTTTAATCAGTATCTTCTTTTTTTTCATGTGTAATCATTTATGATTATTTTTAATAAAGATTTGTTTGAGTGTAATAGAGTTTGTTTCAACAAAAGTTTGCTCTGAAGTCAAGGCTATTGGTCTTTTACAGTGAAAAAACATTAACACAACGGAGATATAATGGGTAATTATAGGTTTATTTCCAATTTTTATTAGTATTTCTTTCAAATATTTAAAAATAAAATCCACTAAAATAATGATAATCTTTTAATTTCAAAAAAATGATATGCGGTCATATAAATAAAAATGTCAAAAACATTTATTCGTCCTGCAAATAAAAATTTAGAATTGTAGTTGTTGAAACATTTTCATATTTGTAATATAATAAAAAAAGAGAATAAAAAATAACTTTTACACTGAAGTTTACATATTTACTTTATGTGAGGTAGGTGATGTAGTCTGGTAATAAATAAATAATAAACGTTTTTGCAAAATCATTTGATTTGAAAGAAGTTTGATTTAAAAAAATAATAAATCGTTTCTGTAATGTGTTCTACACGCGGATCTTTACATTATAAAAAGCTACTGTTAAAAAACAATTGTCATGTCTAAAATTTTGAGAATAATATTTGAATTTTTATAAAAATTGATTTTATTTTTATTTAAAATTAAAAAAATAACATACATACGACCAACCATCAACTTGTTGCTCTAGTTGAGTAAATGAAGTAAACCCTAACACGGGATTAAACCAGTGATAGCTGACGATAAACGAGATATAATTAGTAGGAAAACGAATAATCGATTAAATCTACAAACAAGAACATGTGTTACTTCTAAAATTTCAGGTTAAATCTCATTCACACAGTGATTATATTCTTAAATATTTTTTCTTGAAAAGCATTTTATTAATTAGTACGATTACAAATATTGAATATTTATTTAAATTAATCCTTTAATTTTTATAAATTTGAGTGGTTAGCCCAACAAAATGCTGCTCATAATGGTATGAGACAAGAAGCAAGTTGGTTATGTGACAACCAGTTGTCGAAAAACCATGTGTATTAATGTATGTAACCTTGCTCAGGCGTGGTCGTCGTGTAGGGCCAGGGAGGCAGCCTCTATGCCTAGGGTGTTCGGGCCTACTTACACACAAGTGGGTGGGTTGGAGCTCCCCGATGATGGCATAGGGTACCCTCGAGGTGTGCATGTGGGGACGCGTAACTGTGAAGGGCAAGCGAAATGCGTGTCTGGATCAGGTAGGATAGCGACGGGAAGGGTAGCTTCCCTGCGGAGAAATATTCTGATCACCAGAAGGTGATTAGTATTTTTTCGAGGAGGCACGGGAGATTCCGACGGGATCTCCGAGTTCGGACGAGCTAGGGAGGGCAGACTTGGCTGCCACGACATCTTGAGGTGACTGTGTTAAGCTTTTTAGCGTGGGCGTCTTGGGGGTTTTAAAAAAATTAATAAATAAAAAATCTTGCTCAGGCACTGCAATAATCTGCTTAATCTGCCGACTTGAAAATTATTAATTAAATAATAGGTAGAATGTCCTTTGGTCGACGTTTTAAATAAAACATATAAATACCTTGCTAATCTGTCTTGAACCTTTATTTATTTTCTAATAAAGAAAAGAATAAAATTGTCTTTAAATTATAGAAAACATTTTATAAACAGTTAATTATTTTTTTTAATATATTCCATTCCAGTTATTCCATTCAAACAACGTTGGAAATCCTGTTACTTTGGTTATTGAATTTTAAAACAGCCTAATACGATTTATTTTTTGCAGCCGTAAAAGAAAAGCTGAAGTGAGAATTATTACACGGACCATGAACTAAGTTTCCTTGCACTTTCTACCTGTCACAGTCCTGTATAGATTTCCTTAGGGTACATAGATTACCTTTTCTTCTGTTGACAGAGTAAAAGAACCGAAATTGAACTTTGCACTCTTCCCGGCTGTAACAACCCGCGAATAATTTGAAAGACTCCTTATAAGGAATTCTGAATTCATTACGTTCCCTTCGTAAAGCTGAACGAATCATTATAAAGCCAGTCTGATCGCAAACGGGGCATAACTGAATCTAAATTTCTTTTCATTCTTTATCGTTTTATTCGATTTACATTTTAAAACCTTTCCTTTTGTACTTTACTATTCAAATCATCGAATTTAATAAGAAAATCATTCGATATTTAAATACTACAGTTATTTCTTTTTTTTACTTTTTTTACAAAAAAAAAAACATAATTTACTTTCATTTATCTTTTACCGATGTACGAAAAAATAACGAAATTACAAATCGAAAGAAAAGTCTGTTGACAATCTTCTTATAGGATAGGTAATACATTCATTATTAATTACATTTTTTTTTTTTAATTTCATTTCTCAAAGATTTCTTAGAATTAAACTGAGTTTGTATGTAATTTTTAATCCACTATTTTTGTAAAATAATTTTTATCACGCTAAAATATCTTCTTTTGTACAAGGAGAGATAATTACAAAAAAAATAATAAATTATTCGCGCTAATTTTGTTAATTCATTTAAATTTTAATAGTATCCAATGTTGAAACGTAAAGAACCCTAAAAACTGTTTCCATAGGACAACATATACTTCACATATTTATGATAAACAAAATTAAGAAAAACAAAAATAAGTGAAAAAACTATGCGTACAATCATCAAGTTTAACCCACACGTAACGTCTTAAAAATTGTGTAAGACCTCTAAAATCCGAGCGAAATTTTTTGCTAGCCGTAACTCGACAACAAAGCGTCTTCGAATACAACTAACACTTCGAATAAAGTGTGTTTATATGTACTTTTTTCCTTATTCCAAGCTCTAGAATCAGTTTCCAAATTATTTCTCTTCCCTCCTGAATCAGTCTGTATATCTTATATATATATATATATAATAAACAGAAGAATTTGTAATTACTAAAGTGAATGCACAGTAAATAAATGGGACATAGCTTACCTCAATTCAATTAAAATGAATTTCAGTCAATTAATAATTCAGTTTGTAATCCCTTTCATCTTTCACCTGTATAAAATGGAAACAATATTCGTTTATTTATAATTCAATACTCTGGTCCAATTCATTAGAAATATCTAGTGAAATTATGTCATTTTTTCTTATTTCACCGTTAAAACACATGTGAAGTTTGTCCATGGCTGTAAAACTAAAATAATAATAAATAAACGTAAATTAAATAGACTTAGGAATAATAAATAAGTTATTAAATAAGTAATTGTGAAAATATCAGCGAAAAATATCACTGATTTTAAAAACACTGTGTTTAAAAAATATCGGCTGTTTTTCTATACTTGGCGTACATTTACGTATATGTTCTTCGAGATTTTTTAATTCTAGTAAAACAGAAACTTCATATTTTTAAAAAAATGCGGGATACTAGGAGTTAGAAAGCAATCAAATAATTTAGAAAATAGAAATAAAAACCGACTTCAGGAAATAATAGTATTAAAAAGTGAAAATAATTATATTTTTTATTTATTAACTAAAGTTAAAATATTTAATCAAACAACTATTTTTGAAGTCGGTGCCAGCCAACATAAGTTAACGTAAAGTTAGTCCCTCAACCGACCGCTAGGCGGCTAAACGGGATTTCCACATATAAAATGGGATGAGAAGAGCATATGAGGAAGAGGATCTCAAGATGATACCTCATCTTGAGTTCGCTAAGCCATATATACTTAAATAAATTAATTAAATTAATCTATTTATATAATTAAATTACGGGTAGACCTACTAAACGCGCAGTTCAAATGAGACAGCGAAGTTTTAAGAAATGTTGTCAAGAACGGAATGATCGTTTAAGGAAAAAAAGAGGAAGAAATGCCGTGAATATTTCCGCAGAGACTTCTCAAACAACGAGAATGTAGACTCTCACAAATGAGAACGTACAACAGTCAATTCCTACGGGATGAAAGTCTAGAGTCATACTCATCATGTCAGTTTAGTACACAACCTTTGTCAAACGAAACACAAGAGCAACATTCTCTCCGTCTCGGTTTGATATACGAGAAAGGAGAGTTACTGGAAGCTGTACTCGTAAAATTTGATGACGAGACTATTGGTCTTAGAATGAAAGATGTTGATGGTTGCGTAGCCCTTTCACCAGTTTGTACAACATTCCAAGCGACAAAGGGATATGGAGATATCAAGCGCAGAAAGCTACCTGTAAGATTAAGCTGGACTGTAATTGTTCATAAACTGCAGGGTACAACTTTTGACAGAGTATTGGTAGACCATGGCAAGAAATATTTTGCCAAGGGGCAGATTTATGTCACTCTTAGTCAAGTTAAAATTACAGAGGGCATCGCCTTGTCTGATTTGGACCAAATAAGTTGTTAAATAGAGCTCATGATGGGAAACCTCTGCAAAAATTTTGAGGTTGCGTAATCTATCCAATTTATAGGTTTCATTATTGCTTGTGTAGACATTTGGACAGGGTTTACGAGTACCCGGTTAAAAAAAGTGTTTTTTGTAACTATAGAATATTATTTATTGTAAAATTATAATACTTTCCTCGCTTCAAACTGGGTGATGTCAATTGAAAGCTTGTTGTGTGACTATTTATTTAATATTGCAAAATTAGAATTTATTATTTCGTAATAGAAATATTTATATTATAATTTTATAATTAGGAATAATACAATTTTTCACCATTTCATATAAATATTAAATGTAGGTTTATTATTCGTATGGTGTTTAGAAGAAAGTAGCGAAGAAAAAAGTAATGATAATCTAAGGAAGGAAAATAGAGAAAGATACGCCATGAATATTTCCACAGATACTAAACAACGATATTATAGACCGTTATTTTATTCTAGTCATACAGGGCAAAGATAGCAACACTACTGGTGCGAACGGCTAACGGTATCGAGCCGTGAGGCACTACTAGTTTCGCCATTGTGATTTCAGTTTTTTTTTCTTTTTATTTCTTCTAATATTATCATCGGATTTGGTTTAAATTTATATAGTACTACTGTGAAAATATACTCCCTGATAATATTTTTTTTTAATCGAAAGAGTATACTTTCGCAGTGGTTCCACATAAACGTAGAAGATACTGCGTAACATAAAAACAATTTTTAAAAAAATACAGTCGAATTGAGAACCTCCTCCTTTTTTTATGTCGGTTAATAACAAATTCTTTTTATTATTGTAATAATAATAAAAGTAAATAATATAAGCTAACCTTGCCACTTAGTTTTAGTAGTGTCGTGAATTATTACCTACTGTGTATTAATATTAGGATAATACGAAATAAAAAAATGTAACTAAGGGCAATTGTATTTTTATTTACACAGCAATTTTTTTCGTTTTTTCAACTTACGTTTATTTTAACTTGAAAATGAAGACATGTGTCAAGAAACGGGTTTTTCCATAATTTTTTTCGTATCATTTTATATTAAAATCATTCATGAAATATCCACCTATTTAAAAAAAAAATTTGCGCAGTTCTGCTCAAGAAGAAAAACTTTTCTTTAATTTAATTTGGTTTTACTATTTTTTTTTTTTAATTTGGTTTAATATTGTTAATAATAGATACCACAGGTAAAAAAACTTCAATCTTCCAACTTGCAGAATCATATCGAACCTTGTATGATATGATTCCTTTTAATTTGCCCCACTCGAATTTTTTCGATTATATAATTGAGCGTAACCCAAGAACCATACGATCAATATTCATCGAATTTTCAAATGCCAAATTTCAAATACATTACTGTAGCATATCTAAATTTCAATGATATTGATGCTGTAATTTTGGATATTTTTGGGTAATAAATTTGAGCCTTAAACTGAGAGTTACTCAAGACCACTAAACCAGCCATCATAAAACTTTCACATACAGAACTTCAGATACCCTACTACGGCATGCATATATAATTTCAACGAAACTGATCTAGTAGTTTTGTAAATTTTCGAGAACAAAATTTTATAAATAGGCTTATATACAGATATATATGTACGTATATAAAGGAAACACCAATTTAAGTGAATTATATTTTCGTACTCGTCATAGTTGAAAATATAATGGAAATTAATTTTCAACCTCCCACTCACATCTTTTTTTTTTTTTTGTCTTCAGTCATTTGACTGGTTTGATGCAGGTCTCCAAGATTCCCTATCTAGTGCTAGTCGTTTCATTTCAGTATACCCTCTACATCCTACATCCCTAACAATTTGTTTTACATATTCCAAACGTGGCCTGCCTACACAATTTTTCCCTTCTACCTGTCCTTCCAAAATTAAAGCGACTATTCCAGGATGCCTTAGTATGTGGCCTATAAGTCTGTCTCTTCTTTTAACTATATTTTTCCAAATGCTTCTTTCTTCATCTATTTGCCGCAATACCTCCTCATTTGTCACTTTATCCACCCATCTGATTTTTAACATTCTCCTATAGCACCACATTTCAAAAGCTTCTAACCTTTTCTTCTCAGATACTCCGATTGTCCAAGTTTCACTTCCATATAAAGCGACACTCCAAACATACACTTTCAAAAAGTGTACTCACCATGCGATCGAAAGTAATATTTTATTTTTACTTTAAAAAAAGAAATTATCTTTATTCTCTTTGTTATTTTTCCCAATTCAGACTTCGGTAAATTTATGATCCTTTATAAAAAAATTTTAGTAAAGTATGAGAATCCTTAACTTTTCGAAAAAAATATAAAAATTAAATTTAGAAAATGCTCCTACCTCAAAAGTGTCTATTTTTTGGTATGAGACTCCCAAATACACGCCAAACTTCCAGTGACCCTCATGACAACGAACATTATAAACAAAAAGAGTAGTATTGTCACAGGTCATTGTGCCATTTTAGTACGACTTGTCGTAGCGTTTATCGATGCTTTAACCCATTTGTTTTGTAATGCCCTTTAATGGTTCTCATACATTATTAACACGTGTGAATAAAAAAATATAAAGTAAGTTTTGTCCAATTAATATACACACTATATCATTATTTCATCTACTACATTATCTCAGTAAAGATGAAAAATGAACATTTTAATATTTTAATACAATTACATATCAGTAGTTAATGAAAATGTAAAAACACTGAAAGCCAAATCTCAGTATTTAATTATTTAATTTTTTATCACGGTTATCATTTTAAAAATAAATCTATATTATTAGAAATTGGAAAAATTTCTAGGAAAATTGTAACTTAAGCTAAGGCAATGAATTAAATGACAGATATAAAATCCTGAACAAAATAAATAAAAAATAATAATTTACATTGATTTTTTTTTGCTTTTTGTAGTGAAATCAATAAATCAAAATGAAAAATAATTCCAAAGAACAAATATGTTCCAAGAACATATTTTATATCGTTAGTTTTTCTTAAAAGAAAGTTATAAAGAAAATAATAAATAAAACAAGAAATAACGCTTGGTGTATATAGTCATAGATGTTTATTTTAGATTTAATATAACTTTATAAAAAAAAGGAAAAACGGTAAAGGTAAAGCTTACTATCTCATATTGAGATATAAAATCAATTTCTTCTAAGAACTCTATTTATTTGACTTATTCATAAAAATGCAATGAAAAATTAAAAAGATTAAAATATAAAATTGTAGAATGTTAATATTATTCAAAGATAAAATAAAAATAATAATAATAAGTAAAGGGGAAAATATGAAAATATACTTATTTTTTTCTTAATGTGTACGTTATAATCTGTTCAACTACTGAACAATAAACAATTTAATTTTCTTGTTATGTCGATAAATTTAAAATCGGTTTCTCCTGACGGAAACATAAGTAAATATTATGTTAAAATATCACATGAGATAGGACCATCCAATTATGACCCTCCTCAAGAAAATAAACAGAAAAGGTGACGATTAATAGAAACGTCCATGTTAAGAACATACTTATAGCAACAAACAGGATCCAATAAACAATCATTATGTCAAAAGCACTATTATCAATAAGTTCTATAATGTGTCCAAACTATGATGGATCACATGCGTTCAACAGCGGGGACGACACTCAGATCGCTTGCGATGTTATTTATCAAACAGAAGATATACTGGGGTAGATAAAAGGAAGAATGAAATTAGAGTTAAACAGTAATAAACAAACAGTAATAGTGTTAAAACAAAAAAAAAAAATAAGCATTAAAACAACAGTAATAAGAAATAATAGCGATGAAAAAGAAGGAAAATAGAGTATCTTAACCGACCATCACTAAAGTCTAGTACTAAGAACTTTTTTCAACCGTGTATGTCATCACCGTTGTCTTGCAGGTACAAAGCGAGGGGATTTACAAGTCTATTCAGCCTAACCATGTAGTATATGTAACTTAAAACGTTCAATCTCATCCCGAACATATGAAATCCCCAAGTATTCTTGTATTTCAGAATTCCCGACGAACCAAGGCGGTTGGGTCACTTTCCGTATTATCTTTTTCTGTGAATTTTGGATCACTTTAATACTGGTTTCACTAATCGTCCCCCAGAGCTAAATCTCATACGTCTATATCGGCTTCAAAAATGTTTTATATAGAAGGACCTTGTTTGAGAGAGGCAACTGAGAATCATATCCATTAGCAATACACATGCTTGAATTTCTGGTCAATCTGTTTCCTCATCTCCAATATATGACCTCTCCAAGTCATACGCTATTTAGGTGTAAGCCAAGATGTTTCATGCTAAATGTATGATGAATTTCAATGTTATCCAAGTAGAATGGAGCGCAGTCTTCACTGTTAGTCGTAAAGGTAACGTGGGTAGATTTCGCCGGATTGATTTTAATCGTCCAATTGTGCAGCCACGTACTGATTGCATCCAACGCCGAATGAACCTTCTCCGAGACTATAATCTGGTCATCGACAAATGCTAAGATGCAACTGCAACAGATTCTGGACAAGAAAGGTCAGCAGTAAACACCAGGAAAAAAACCGGTCCCAATACCGTCCCTGTCGGAATAAAACCGGCCCTGCAGCACTACCAAGGATTTTCAAAGAAGTCAGATAAATCTTGATTAAACCTAACCTGCAAGAAGCGACCATCTGAGTAACTTCGCAGAATCAAATAATAAGGCAGAAGAAAGCAAGATTTCAATTAGAAAACCAGGTCTTCAAATTGCAACTAAACTTTGTCGAAGGCCTGTTGTTCGTCTCAAAATACTGCAGAGCAGTACCTTTTTCTCTCAAGACACAAGATAATAACATTAATATTCTATGGGTTTGCTTTATAGTTGAGTAGCCCATTCTAAAACCAAATTGATGGTCGGGTTTTACATTCTCAGACTCCAAAATAGATTGTAGCCTTCGAGGAAAAAGTCTCTCAAAGATGTTAAATAAAAAGGTAAAATCGGCAGGATGCTAATTGGCTTGCAAGAAGAAACTTCCTGTGAGGGTTTACCTGACTTAGGATCCTGAGAGACTTTCCATTCCAGTGGGAAACGTGTCGGTCAAAGAAACCCATTAAACAAATTTCTTATGCATAATACAACCGAAAACGGCAGCAAAAATAACATCTTAATATTACGGAGTCGAACCCCGGAGACATTTATTTTCTCTATTCCCTTGAATTCACTGGATATCTCTTCCAAAGTGATTTTTCTTATGGACAACTCAAAGGGATAGGGCTATTCAAAAAATCCAGATTTCTTCTCGTCTACTCTTTTCTCACCTTGTGGCCGGAACATCATGTCAAGATGTCTAACAACCACTCAATCTTCTCGACATCACAAACCCATCTGTTAGAAGTTCTTGAAGGAGGAAATGAGAGCGATGGCCACCCAAATTTCCACGCCCTAAATTTTCCTAAACTTTCCATAATGAGTAAATCGTCTCCCTTGAGAGAGGACAAAGTTTCAACTAAATCCCTAAATTTATTTACCTGTTTTATAACAAAAAGATTTTTTGTTAATCTATATTTTTTTTTTCCCATTCCCACGAGTTTCTTATCAGCTGTATGGGTTCTCTATTTGATCCTAACAAGAAAAAATAAATTATATTAAAGTTTATGAAACTATAATAAATTAGATATGAATAATGAAATAAATTAGATTTAAAAGGAATTTAAAAAAAAAATATTGTGCTACCATTGAAAAATTAGAATTATTTCTTTATATTTTCATTTAAAACCAAAACAAGAGTTATTTGTCCAAACTTGAAATTTGTATGGCATCCTGAGTTACATCATATTCGGTATGGACACTAGACAGAAGAAAGAAAAATTGACAGAAGATACTTTTGGTAAAATAATATAAAGTTTGTTCATTTTATTTTAATTGTAAATTTTTATTTTGCTTTAATAAACGTTTGTCTGCTTAAATAAGAAAAAGGAAAACATTAATAATTCTCATTAGATATGGTATAAATAATTTTTTTCAATAATAATTTATAATTTTAATTTTTTTATGGTATAAATAAAAAATATAGTTTAAAGTCGAATATAATACGAAATTAATTTCTTCAGACCACAAAGTAAAAAAAAGCAGACTTTTGCATATAGATTAAAGAAAAACAAATTTGAAATGAATATGCTAAAAAAGTAAGTTATCTTTCATTTCAATCAAAATATTTGATTACTTTTTAAACAATTGTAACAAGTTACATAGAATGTAATTTCTTAAAGCAAAGAAAGAGTTTTCACTCTTAAAAAGTTATCCAATGCCTTTTATGAGTGATATAATATAAAATCAATGCTGATAAGAAAGTTGAAACGCTTGTCCATGTCGGGTTGTTTAGTGATGAACCTAAAAGATGTTTGAAGTTGAAACTCATTTTGTGTTATTATAATGAGAACGACTGGGTTAGAAGTCACTGCTTACAAATTGGTTGTTATGATAAACATGGATAGAAAGGGAGAGGAATGGATTACTTGTTATGGAGAAGAAAGAGATAGAGAATGATGGAGAGAGAGAGCGAGTGAGAGAGAGCGAGCGAGCGAGAACGAAAGAGCGAGTAAGAAACTAAAGGTAATGCAAAGCAGCAGCAATTTGTATCCTATCCAACTCATTTTGTATTCCACCTTCACTCGAAATCATAAATCACGAAAGACTATGAAGGAAAACTGTATCGGCCGAATCACAATAACTTTAACTCGATATTTTTCTTCTTTACTGCCTCTAGATTATTCGATATCATTTGAAAACTAATTACCATTCCTGAAATTTTAAATAATTATCTTATCAAAAGTTTTATTAATCATACGATCTCTATAAAGTATCATAAAATATTACGAAATAAAATTACATCATCACATTTGCCTGAAAAGAAATAATGTTTCTTTTTTTAATTACTAATTAACTACAGAAGCACAAGAAAAAATTTACTGGTTTAATATTATTTTTAGATTATCTTTAAAAGTTACAAGAAAAAAATTACCGATGTTAAAAAGTAAATTAGAAATCATTATTTGCGAAAACAAGTCAAAATTTTTTTCCCTGTTATTAATATGAATTTACAAAAATACAAGAAATCAATTCTGTTTACTTTATTTTTTAGAAGTAGCAAATAAAAAATGTAATAATTTAATCAAATAAATATACAAGAGAGAATATGGAAGGGCCTATGAAAATAGGTATTCCTTGAAAAGTATATATACAAAATTCAGACTTACACAGAATAAATCTGAACAAAATTAAGCACGATATATATGTAATAACTACATTCCCAGTCCACGAAGGATCTTATCAAAGCTAAAAATATATTTCGGTTACGAGATGTCGGATTACGTCAAAAAATAAAAAAAGAAGTAGAATGTCGAATGATATTTGCAGAAATTGTTCCTTTGATTATAAAATCTAAGCTGTAGGCAGACAAATTACTTGAAGAATAAAGAAAAGCAGAAAAGCAGAGGAATGTACATAAATAAAAAAAAAATGGAGATTAATTTTTTGCGTGATATATACGCTGTTATCAAAACAGTTGGCAAGATTTTAACCTATTTCCTACAGATTTACTTACTTTGCGATAGATTTTCGGATTAGTTATACAAAACTAAATCTAAGCAGATATGAAGAATACAATTAAAAAACACTAACTCTAGTATAATTCCAATTGCTTTGTGATGAAAAGCTGGTAAACTGGAAAAATTTATAGAAAACAGTGAGGCTAACAAAAATACATCATATTGAAACCTAAAAGATGGTAAAGAAATAAAAAAATAAATTTAATGTTGTAGACATACAAAATTATAATTAGTCTATGGATTTACGAAACAGGTCAAATAATAGAAATGTAGAAGAAACAGAATGCAACTTAGAAAAGTTTCAGATAAGATTAATTAAGCAAGTACAGATATTTTAATTAGACTATATCGGAAAATATCTTTAGGAAATGGCACCACCTCACTGAGGAAGTACCATCTTCCCGATGGCCAAACGGTGAATATTGAGACCATAGGGGAAAGGGTGGAAAATTATGATTTAGAGATGATAATAGATGGAGGATGAGTAGTTCCGCATCAGTGAATCGTATAAGTCAGCAAGCTGCAGAAGAAGAGAAAGGGATAAGAGTGGAATGGAAGATAATAAGTCTGTAATATACTGAGTATCGCAGTGAAGAAGTAAAAGAGAAAGAATGAAAACAAAATGGTTTGGATGTATTCACTGTGCATTGTACTGGTTAAAATTACAACTTTAAGATATATATAACAGGAAACGATGGAATGGAATGATTTGCAGGAAGAATTTATTTTGGTTCTTGAAAATGTTATTTTTGTTTTATTTTTCTGAATATTGTTGTATAAAGAAAATCTCTATAATGATTTAACATTTTCTTATAAAAGGGGACCAAGTAAATTTACTGATTTACAGTTATTTTTATTTACATGGAACAAATGACTATGAATTCTAATTATATCACAAAATATATTGAGCGTAAAGTTCTGTTCATAAGCCAGTATTCGTAAAATGAACAGAAACTGCTAATTTATGATTTTTTTCTTTTTTTAATACAAGGGATAAGAACCATTTGAAATATTTTTTAATGTTTAATTTATAAATTTAAAATTATCTTTATTTTTCAATCTGATGCATATCACAGATTTGTTAATCATGAACGTATCAGTTTAACTGTAAGAATATTATTTATTTGAAATTTATTTAGCGCATTAATTACATTGAAAATAATTATTTATATTCAAAGATATTACAGAGTAATTTCTAAGGCAGTTAATTTAAAAATCATCATAAAATTCACGTTAAACTGAAGAAATTCGGGACGCCATTTATTTTGCAATTATCATAGACATAATAACTTGACGAAATAATATGAACGTTGGAATTTAACGGCCAATCTAGAAAAGTAAAATATAATAGTTTCCAAAAAAAGGGAAAATATGAAAAAGAAGAAAGGAGGGTTTGCAGGCGAAGATAAATAGAATATGTCAATAAATATATGTTATGTTATGTTATATATGTTATATATTTATGTGTAATTTAACAATCACTACAGCTACATTTAAAAGAAAAAGTGCGAAATGCAAAATTAGGACTAAATGCAGATGGTAGGGTGGGTTACAAAATATATAAATATATATATAAATCTGGCGGCTAAAAAAAATGCTATTTGTGGACTGTTGTCTATTATGCTACGCAGGTCTGGAATTTTAAGCGATAATTAGAGTAATTACAGTGCTTTTTTAGAATAAGACTATTTGCACTTCCTAATAATACCCTTAAGTGTACTCTCCCTTTAGAAACCGGAAAGTCTTTTTTCATGAATATACGTTGAAAATGAACGACAAATTTTGAAAATGTAAAATTAACAAAATTTATTACATTACAAATAACAAAGAGCTTATGGTTGGTATCTACTGCTCTACCATCATTTTTCTACAGAAAAATGGTCAGTGTTAATTTAAAATTTGATGTCCATTAAGTTTTGCATTAAGCCACCGGGTTGGTCTAATGGTAAACACGTCATCATAAATCATCTGATTTCGAAGTCGAGAGTACTAAGGTTGAAATCCTAGTTAAGGCAGGTACTTTTAAATGGATATGAATACTAGATATTGGATACCAGTGTTCTTTGATTGTTGGGTTTCAATTAACTACACAACTCTAAAACGGTCGACCTGAGACTGTGCAAGAATAAACTTCATTCACATTCATACATATCATCCTCATTCATCCTCTGAAGTAATATCTTATGGTGTTTCCGGAGGCTAAACGGAAAAACAAATAAAGTTTTGCATTAGAAAATGTAGCAAATCGGTGAGGCGACACGGAGAAATTGGTGGAACGATGGATTGATAAGTACAGCGAAGATCCGGTTTTGAAAACGGGGGCTTCAATGTTTCATAATCATTACATACGAGGTGTGTGAGAAAGGTAATGAAACTGGTAACACTGCGAGCGATCTGGAAACTCTATGTCTACCAGTCTGTGCTAGACCGATTTGTTCATCTCTTCTACATACTCAGTACGAGTTTCAACTCCATTCAGCCAACACATTGTTTTTGACAGCGCCATCAGTGAAGTTCTGTGTTACGAAAATGGAGCATCGGAATTTAAACCAATGTTGTGCAATCAAGTTTTGTGTTAAACTTGGGGAATCCGCGAGTGTGACCTTTGAAAAGTTGAAACAGGCCTATGGGGAACATTGCTTATCAAGAGCCCAAGTTTTCCGCTGGCATAAATCATTTTTGGAAAGCCTAGAACACGTTGAAGATCAACCTCGCTCAGGTAGACCTTCGACTTCAAAATCTGACGAAAACGTTGAGCGTGTGAGAGTTCTTGTGAGATCAGACCGTCGTTTAACAATAAGGATGATGAGTGAACAGTTAAATTGAAACACTTTCACTGTACATCAAATTATGACAGACGATTTGGATATGCGAAAGGTTTGTACGAAGTCGGTGCCGAAAAACCTCACAACGGAACAGAAGAACAATCGAAGAAACGTGTGCGGTGATCTTCTTGAGAGGATTGACAACGACCAAGAATTCTTCAATCGTGTGATCACAGGTGATGAATCCTGGATATTTGAGTACGATCCTGAAACAAAGCGGCAAAGCGAAGAGTGGCACACTTCGTCATTTCCTCGACCGAAAAAATGTCGAATGAGCAAATCAAAGATCAAAACCATGCTGATTTGCTTTTTTGACAGTAGGGGTATCATGCATTAAGAATTTGTTCCTCCAGGACAAACTAAGTGTTTTACAAAGGTGTCCTTGAAAGGCTCAGGAAAAGTGTGATTCGCGTGAGACCAGACACTGCAGACAAGTGGATGCTTGCTTCATCATGCCTCCGTGTGACACGGAGCATTTCATGCTCCGAGTCACACGGCCATTTCCATCAGGAAAATTTTGATCTCAAAAGGCAATCCTACGGTTCCTCAACTCCCCTATTCACCTGATTTGAGTCCTTGTTACTTTTCCTTTACCCCAAATTGAAACATTTCTTAAAAGGACGTCATTTTGGAACTCTGGAGAACATTCAAAAGACTGTGACCGACTAGTTAAAAGCCCTACCAGTTGAAGCCTTCCAGCGCTGCTACCAGGAGTGGGAACAATGACTCCGCCGGTGTAAAACTGCCAAGGGAACTACTTTGAAGGGGATAATATAGTTGTTTGAAAAAAATTAAAACTTTGGTAAGTAAAAAGTCAGTCTCATTACTTTTCTCACACACCTCGTATTGCTGAATTTGAAGGAAACAGGAAATAGTTACTTACGAAAATAAACATATTTTCGTCAATTAAATGGATTATGAAAGTACGGTATGGGATAATTAATATTAGTTGTAATCCGGGTCAGGGATATAAATGAGCGCTGTTCCTTATTTAACACAGAAGAGCAAAAGGGTATTCTTCATTTTGTTTCTCGATGCCCTGTCTTCGCCGAATGGCGGAGTATCTGACGAAGGTCAATTCAGCTGTCACGTGATTTAATTATAGACTTTTTGAATGGAAAATATTCGCTGGCAGCCTGATAGATGGGTGCAGATAAATTACATTTTAGCTGGTAGAATTCTTCTACTTCTAACTAGTTCGGGAGTTCAACTATTAACTGCTTAGGATTATTAACTGAAAATGATTACAAAGATATGTATTGTGGTGTAGCAAAATTTCATCTTTTTAATTTGAATACTTATGTTGATGTTTCACATTACTTTCTGTCTGAGTTACGGTTGTTTTAAGTTAAGGTGAATGAACTTGAATTTATTGAAGATATTATTTTTATATTATAGTAATGAATTATATTAAATATGAATACTTGTTAACTAAATTCACATTTACTTCACATCAGGTTATTGTATGACTAAATTTATTTCTGTTTTCTAAACTACATTGTGTTACTTATAATAAACTGGATCTTTTAGTATAAAGGAAATTGTTTACTCTTACGAAGATAATAATTATACATGATAGTATAAGTTTAATCAAGTTACTATTGTTGTAATTAGTATTATTTTGCCTCTGTTTATTATTCTACTTAATAGTATTCTTGTTTCGTAGATAGTATTATTTTATCTTAGTACTTCAACTTTCCAGCAGACGATTTTTAAATTAATCTCTAGAACAATTATTATATATTGTAGTTATTTTTTTTGTAAATAATTTATTTTAAAACGAAATATTGAAAATAAAGCATTATTATTAACATTATTTATTTTTTTGAAGTTTTAAGGGCATCGACTACTTTGGTCATTAGCCCCTTTCCACTTCAAAAAAAAGAAAATATGACGTAATACTTTCAGAATTTCATTGGAACTAAGACTGTTAATTCATTCTACTTACAAAGTGTAACAAATATAGAATCATAAAAATTATGATTCTTGGACATATTATATTTATTTCTCGCCTAAGCTTTCCTTTCGGCCATTCTTTCTTATATCTTTTTTTCCATCCTCCTTACGGCTCCTACTTTTGATGACAGTGTGCCTGAAGCCTCAGACCTGTCATCTTCTTCCCTTTCAAATTTCAACGATGTTCTGCGGCTGACATCAGTTGATGATAACTTAGATAGAACGATCAGCATGGCTGTTACTGAATCAAAACTCGATTCCATCACCAGTTGTGTACATGAGAGGGCTGAAGTACTCACCCTCTCCTAAGATATCCTCTGGGCTTTTGAAGATTCCATAGGTGCTGGTAATCCAGTGCTTTCTCTATTGTTACTTGCACTTGCATCGTATTAATCTCGAACTTTTCTGCGCCTTTGCCACACCCTCCTTTCCATTATTACTGGTACAAGGAGTGATGTTTTTGGCTTTTTCAGATGTCTCCTTATCCTTCAACATCGATTGGTGGTTGCATCATCATGGGTTTTTGCTGTTTCTTTACCTTGAGAAGATTCTAGCCTAGCAATCGTAATCTATTCTAGAGATGAAATAAATTCTCGAATCTTCAAAACTTCATAGATTTCTACATTATATTCTGAGTAGGCAATATACTAGACAGATAAAATAATAAAAGTTCTACGATAAAGAGAATTGTACATTTATATATAAAATAAATACATTTATTATTTCTATATAAAAAATTCAGTCTCATAATGGCGAAATTAGAATGGTAAGGGGCAAAATCATAAATTTTCCCTTATTTTAATCATACATTTTTTTTATTTATTGTTGTTAAAGCTATTTAGTGCATTGTTATTAAAATAATTCAGTAAGTTAGAGCCATCAGTTTCTTTTTTCATTAAAAGTAGCTTTAATCTAACTAATAATTTAAATGATAAAAACAGTCTATGTCTCTTATTATGTTTGAAATATTTTTCACTATGTCTCAGCATTCCGATAAAAAAATCACTTTCTATACGCTGGAAGGCGGAGGTAGATTTCACCGGTGCTAAGTAAGAGATAAAAAATATTTCCACCTTAAAATTAAGAAAAACTACAAATTTACTCAATACGACAATGGTTGCATGTAAAAAAAGGTATCACATGCTTAGCATACGACAACTTCATCTTCTTACAATTCCAGGAAATTTTGGTCATCCCTTGCCGTAAGGGTTGGTCATATCAAAAATTGTTACAGACAAAATTTTTAAGCAATGTTTAGCGGACTAACGGTCACATTAAACCGATTCAATACTGTGCCTATTAAGGGAGGTATGATTCTTTTTTGTTTTCGAAATCTAATCTTTCCATTCCCATGATCTGATTTTGGCCGTTGACTAACTCGACTGAGGTTTTCGGACGAGATATTTTTAAGGAATAATTTGAAAGTGATTGGCGCAAAATTACGGCAATGTTATCGTGTCCACAATAAAGTGAAATATATATATAAATGTATATGTAAACTTTTGAGCTGTCGTTGGTTTTAGGATCTGGGGGATGTGAAATGCGAAGATATGTCGAAATTTTCCGGAAGTCAAATCATAGTACCCATTACAATAGGTAGCTTTCGTATGAAATCTACCTAAAACATTAGATTGTCCAAAAATATAATGAAATAAACTATTTTGTAATTTGGCGGGTTCCACCCGTTTAATACCCCTTAAAATTGGATAATTCATTCGGTTTGAAAATACATATTTTACATAAAAATAAAAACAATAATTTATTTTTAATTATTAACGATATTTTACTGATTTTGAATAAAAGTCCATTTAGAACCATGACCTCGTTTATCGGACCTTTAATTATTAAATATCACGTCATTATTTTCAAGTCTTTTAAATATAAAGTGATGCGTTGATATTAAAATGTAAGCTTCCCTATCCTATTCGTATTGCATTACATAATATTAAATTTTAACTTGTTTTCATATTACAAGCGTGTCATTACACGTGTATTATTCGGATTTTTTTTTATATGATAAGCATTTTTAATATTATTTCGTTTTGTTAAATGAAATGTTTTATCTCTTTAATTTTTAAATAGACAATTTAATAATATTTTTTATTACTTAGACCGGAACACTCGTTTTTAATTCTATTCTGTAACATATCGACGTTAGAATATAAACAACACACACATATATATATATAAGGAAGTAGTATTATGATCGCGAAAGATTTCGGTTTTCAGATTTCAGCGGAAATTTCTATTTGACCATACCTAATTAATTTTCACTATTTTCGGCGTGACGTCTGTACATACGTATGTGCGTATGTATCTCGCATAACTCAAAAACGATGAGGTGTATGATGTTGAAATTTTGGATTTAGGATTGTTATAACATCTTATTGTTCACCTCCCCTTGTGATTGCAATCGACTTCACCAAAAGTGTCCAAAAAAGCTCAAAATCCAAAACATTTAGATTTTGGAGTTTTTCTTAACTCCAGTAATAAGCCCTCATTCAGAGTTTTTCAACGATATATTATACGTGATACTTATTTTCATTGGTACTGGTGTTATAGCCAAATAAAATTTTAATTAATGAACTATTTGGCTCTTACGAGAGGAAGGTACATCGGTTTGAATTAGACCTCATTTCCTTCTTTTTTTTTAAATGAAAAGTAAATAAAATTTTATTTCACTAATAACTTCTGATTTTTTCATATTTTCTTTTTTAATGTTATTATTGAATAATTATTTATAGTAAAACTTTTTTTAAAATTAAAACATAATAATTGTTAATAAATCTATATAATTTAAAAGTTAAAAACAAAGATTTCATCCGTACTAAGGAGGGGATAAAAAACATTTCCATCTTAAAGTTAAGAAAAACGACAATAATTGTGTGAAAAAAGTTTCACATGTTTAGCATACACATAAGCCCCATCTTATAATTCCATAAAAATTTTGGTCATTTCTTGCTGTTTGTTATATCAAAACAAAAGTTTCAGACAAAAGTTTTAGGTAAAGAGGACTAACGACCACTTTAAACCGATTCAATGCTGTGCTTATTAACGGAGATTTGATTACTTTTGTCTTCAAAACCCCATTTTTTCCACTTCCTGAGCTGGATGATGATATCAAAAATCTTTATTTATTAGTTTTAGGCCCTTATCCATAGAATCGTAGGAACTTTAACAAATTGATATTTTAGTTAACAAAAAAGTTATAGCTTTTTTTCGTAAAAGCCACCCCATTTCCACCTCATGGTTCGATTTTGCCCTTAATAAAATTTACCGAGATTTTAGGTCGAGTTTTTTTTAGGGAAAAATTTGAAAGTGATTGGCGCAAAATTATGGCAGTTATCGAGTCTACAAGAAAGTGTAAAAGTACACTAAAAATTTACCGGAAGTCGAATCATGGTACCCATGCAATTGGTAGTTTTCTTATGAAATCTACCTAAAAACAATACCGACTTTGGAGGATAAATTGATTGGTCAATCGACTGATTAATATAAATATAGGGAAATATAAGGATTACAGTTTTAGGTATAAAAAAGGGTTTTCAATTAAATGACGATTGTTATTAACAAATTAATGAAACAGCAATGAGATATCAACCACCTTGTCTGAATTGTTAACTAATATTTTAACCTAGAAATTAAAGCTAAAAGATAATTCCAGCATTTCTCTCAAATTTGAATAAGATTCAAGAATGATACTTTTTGTGCTGTTTCTTACTTCTCATCATACTGAAAGATTTTTTAAAGATTAAAAAACATAAAATTTACTGATGAAGTTAGATATAAACAGATTTTGACATTTTTTAATTTAAATTAATATGTAAAGAATCGGATAAAATTAAAACATACACACACTAGTACGTGTATCATTACCTATTTTTTTATGTTACGCAATATAAGATGAAAGCTTAAAATACGGTGGTTTTCGGATAAACCGAGTGTTAATTGATGCAAAAACCTATCAGAGAGAAATGAAGTTTATTAAAAATAATTAACTTCATTAAATTTTCTAAACAACCATTCTCATTATGAAGAGGAAAAATGACAAAACATTTTACTTGGGCAGAACAATCTTACTTCAGAATAACAAAACAAAAAGATCACAGAGAGAATTGGTTGGATAAACACTGCATATAATAAAATAAAAGATTTTTACAAAAACACATATTTAACGTAACTAGCTACTTCTGGGAAATTATTTCTTCCCGTCTGAAGTGCCAAAGACAAAACTATAAGTTTCGACAGGTCGGTTTTTTATAAATTGTTTGTAAATATAATAATTGCAATTGACAGAAGAAATTTAAATCAAATTAAAGTTGTGAAACAAGAATAAAGGAACGTTTGGCTCTTTATAAATATGGAACACCAGAGAAATCGGATATAATCTAATAATACCTGGAAACCGTTCTCAAATTTATTTTACATGAACGAATTAAAAACGATTCACCGTGAAGCATAGCACAGCCTAGTGGATTACCCACACTAATGGATCGTTTCAGTGCCTGCCTCTAACCCCTAGGGCAAGGCATCCAGGCCCGACTATGTCGTTCCTGAACCCCACCTTAGGAACCTGGAGACGATCTTGATGCCTTGCCTCCAATGTGAGTATCCCACAAAGGGGGCCTACACCGGGTCTCGGTCTTTTAGCTGCCTGCCTCTAACCGGGTCCCTCGAGGGAGTCCCAGCTGGCTCACGGTTTTAACAGCTCGAGAACGACGAAGTCCTCGTGTTTCCCGGCAAGCCCGAACGAAAGACGTCTCCACAGGAGTCTGTCCTCCTCACTACCTCGTCATCCTTGTCTTTGTGCTGTAGTATCGTAGTTATATATTCTGACACAGCCCTGAATTTGTCGACTCCAGATAGCATTGTCGGTACAATCGTGTCTACATCGAGGGGTCCAGTAGTTGTTCGCAGATGCCTCTTTTGACCATCCACCGTCGACACTTCAACACAACATGTACAGGGGAGCCAGTCTCCGCAATATTGATTTGAATAATTTAATAAATATATACTGCAACTATTGTATTTTCTACCAAATTGCTAAACCGGTCTTAAATTTATTTTGTTTATCAAAAAATCAAACTTATTTTCAATGTAATCACAATTTATTTTTCTCTTTAATAAATTTCTTCATAAATTATATTTTAATGAAATGCCATAAAATTTTGGTAAAACTTCAGCTTTAACAAACCTAAACGAAATTAAACCGTTTTGAAGATATAACAAACTACATTATTTTCTGTAAATGAATAACATATAGAGTTTAAGATTAAATTTAAACTATGTTAAAATAAAAATAATCTTATTTTATATTTTCATTTATCTGTACATCTAAGTAACAAAGGAAAAAGGTAATTTCATGTAGAGTTTAATTACTATAGTTGTTTATATACATCTACGTGTTTTTGTACCGGTGAAACACTTAAAGTCGATGTTTCTGTTTATTTCCTTGTTTTCCGTCTATTAGCGTAAGTGTATACGTTTGGTATTAAGCAGTACGTACGGTAGATAAAGACAGATACAACTAGTAAGGGGTTTATAGACAGAATGTATGCGTATAGAGAAAGAAAGTGGAGAGGTAAGGAGGGATAAGAGAGGGGAAACTTTAGCTCGGGAGTGATTCGTAGGGAAATGTTTGTTGGTGGGTGCGTACGTGTGTTTGTGCAAGCACGGTGAGCTTTAGTGTCTGTGTGAAGCGCGATATTCTGCTCTCTAAAGTCATAAGAAAATGTATTTCATGAATATTCATCTGTTTAACTGTAAACAGTAAGGAACATAACAAAAACTACCTTAAGATCCATCCACGTAATCAACTTAGTTACGTTACTATTTGGACCTTCCATTTGTAATACGTATTGTATGCAGCATGAGTTTTGTCTCTCTTTTTTTAATATAACAATATTTAATGTTACCCATTTATTAATATGTATATATGAACTAGCCGCTTATTGAACTTTGGTCAATACATACAAAAATATAAAAAGTAATAAAATTATTTTTAGGTTTTTTTTATTGGAGATTCATAGATAGTTATGAAAATAATAATAAGTAGTTAGAATTATTCCAATAATTGGAAATCTATTATTATTATATATATATTAATTTATATTTAAAAGATCAACCTTAAGTACAAAACAATACAAATAGAATGACTAAACTTATTTCATTACATAACAGAAGCGCTTTCGCGAATTTGATTCGCATCATCAGCTGCATATATATATATATTACAAACCATAAAAACTTGTAATCCATGACAGTATACCACCCATTCAATTATAATCTTATGTTAAAAATATTTATAAATAATTAAATTTTTTTGTAATTTTTAAATTAAATTTAACATACTTTAAAACCATACAAAAATTTAAAACCTTTTATTTAAATTAAAAATTTTTAATTATAATCCCAACAAGAAATAAAAACATAATATAAAAAAATTTAAAAATTGGTTAAAATTACAAAGATCAATTAATTAAAATTAACCAAATCAAAATTAAAATGAAAAATGTAATTAAAACAAAGATAAAAATTACATAATTAAAAATTAAAGCATTTAAAATAAAATAAAAACTTAAGCAAATCAAAATCATGTGATAGTCATTTCAATGATTTTACTTTTACTGTAATGTACTTTTTTTTTTAATTTTAGTTAAGTTAAATTTAATTTAAAATTTAAAAAAATGTAATTAGTTTAAAAAAATGTTTAACATAAAAGTATAATTGAATTGGCAGTATGCTGTAATGGATTACAAGTTTTTGATGGTTTTGTAATATATATATATAAAATGTATGCAGCTGGTGATGCGAATAGAATTAGCGAAAGCTCTTCTGTTATGTAACGAAATAAGGTAAGTCATCCTATTTCAATTGTTTTATACTTAGGGTTGATCTATTAAATATAAATAAATTTGTATTGGTGCAAAGATGTATGGTCATTAAAAAAATTTCTTTAAAAAAAGAAATATATATATAAGAATCTAGTTGTCATTGTGAGTTTTTTACAATTTCACGCAAAAACTATTCAACTGATTCAGCTAAAATTTTGCATGAACGTAGTTTTTATACGTGTAAAGAACACAGGACTATTACCGTTACGAAATGTTTTACCGTTCCAAGATGGTAGCCGTTTTAGTGGCTTGAGATAACAACCGGATTATGCTCCTTATCTGTATTTAACATTACTATAGCCAAATTGGTCAAATACAATTCGGAGATTACTTATTGTATTTCAAATTAAATTTTCTAAAAAAAATATTCTTTCATGAGATCTGTATTGGTTATCGAGAAAAATAGCTTTAAATATGCTACGGTGTTCGGCGTACATTCCTTTATACTTGCCCTCCACTTTCAAGGCCTCCAGTTTCCACTTAAAAGTTTCTTTTTCGATGACAATAAATAAATCACAAGGGAAGACGCTTCAAGTGACTGATCTCCAACTGGAAAGTCAATGCTTTTCGCATGAGCAACTGTATGTGGCTTGTTCCAGAGTCTCCTGTGAGAACAATCTATATATATTCCCTCCACGGAGTAAAGCTGTAATTATTGTATACAAGTCCATCCTCTAGACTATATTGTTCACGAACTGTTTCACAAAAAAAACATAAGAAAATATGAGAAACGAAGTACGTTCAACTTCTTGTGGTGTTTAACGCTAAGAACCGTACAAAAAATATTTTTACCTGTACGAAGGACGAGTAACAGCTATAAATATTATTTTTTTAAATGGGAGCCAACTATTCTAATATCCGCAAACTTCAGATTCCTCATAGTTTTGAGTCCTATGGTGATCAAATTGTTTCTCTGAAGAAATTACAATATACTGACATTTATCATAGATTGAACACACTATAATTTTTATTTATTAGTATAATTCATACAAGCATGAGGATAATGAACACAGTCGGGGTCCTGTGGGAGGAGTCCCTTGGATAGACTCCTGGCTAGCATACGTATGGAGCTTCTTTTCCTAATATCGTATTATATCTAATGGAACAATTTTTTATTATACTCTAAATGAATCATTTAAAAATAAAATTGTAATTATCTGCCTTTGTTAAAGGTAAACAAAACAATAAAAATATAATAATTAATCATACAGTAATATGAAAATATAATAATTTTAATTCTTGTTTAAATTGTTTACAATAAAGTAATTATTCCCAAAATATAGAAGAGGCCAGATAACTGGCCTCTTCTATATTGGCCAGAAGAGGCCAATTGTCAACACTGGAAGAGATTGCAGGAAAAATTGGTCTAAAACTTTCAAACGAAAAAACCAAAATTATGGTGAGAGACCCACTATGCATAAGCAAAGTAAAAATAAATAGAACTAGTAGAAAACTTTAAATATTTGGGGGAAAACATCACACACAACCTCCAAGAAAATCCAAACTGGAATGAAAGAATAAATAAACTCATCAAAGCCACAATAAAAACACAAAACATCTATAACAAAAAATGCATGTCCATAAACACAAAAATAAGACATTATAACTCAATTATCCAACCAGAAATACTTTACCGATGCGAAAGCATATTTGGACCGTACAGACAAGCTTTACCGACACACTGGAAAAGATTGAAAGACAGATTCTACAACGATGCATCGGGAAAAACACTAAAAAAGATGGAATTTGGAGAATTATTCCAAACGAAGAGATTTACAAAACGATCATCCCGATAAATAATAAATTTAGAAAGAAGAGAATTTCCTTTCTAGGACATATTTTCAGAATGGAAGAGACCAGACTTATCAGACGGATAATCGAACTTTTCTCAAACAAGAAAAGCAGAGCGAACTGGTTATACGAAGTACAGAAAGACATGGAGGAATTAGACATAACCCATGAAAACCTAAAAACGAAAACCGGAAACTATGAAAATTAAAAAATAAACAAACAAGATTCATATCAAAACCCTAGAAAACAATAAGCCTGGTGTACTCTGAACAAGAAAGGGCAAGAAGATCTGAAACCCTTAGAAATTACTGGCAAAAAAGAAAAGCTGAAAAACAACAAATCAGCAAGAAAAGAAACAACTTGCCAAAAAAAAAAAAAAAAAGAACTAAAGTGATCCTTTATGGTCTTAAAAGTAAAAAAAAGTAATTATTCAAAAAATTAATTCTATACTTGTAAATAAGTTTTACCACACCACTTAAGACGTAAAACTTATATTTGTTATTATGTAATATTTTTATTTTTATTTGTATGTAAAGTTTATTTATTAGAATTCTAGTAACAAGTAATTTTATGCTTAAATCATTTTTTATGGTAAAAACAACAAACTTAGCCAAGACCTATCAAATTTAGTAACGCGAGGAAAATAAGTAATTATTTCTTTAATAAAACTAGATTGCAAAAATTTAAAATATAACCAATTAATGACAAGAGTTTAACAACTTTGTGTTTATTATTGACCTTTTCCATACTGTATAATTGCATCAAATAACTTTTCTATTTATTTTATTATGAAAATGTGCGTAAAAGTACATTCCTTTTAACTTATAAATAACCTTTTATTGCCTTGTAAAAAGCACGTCGTTGATTTGTAAACAGCAGTTAATGGTTCAGATGAGAGGGGTAAGGAAATTCCCTCCTTTACATTGTTAGGTAACTTGTAAAAAAAGTACGACATTTTTAATAAAGTTTGAATGGATAGCACCTGCAGTGAGAAAAAAGACATTAAAAATGCGACGCAATTGCGTTTTGAGTTTTAATTACGTTCCCCCAGTTGTAAATTTTTTAATACTGGAGTGAAGAGATTTATGGGTGAAAATCCATGCAGAAGACTAGCAATCCCTCCCACTAACGTAGTCTACTAGCCCTACAGGCAAAGCAACCGTTTGTTTCTACCCCTTGTCGAATTAAAGCACAAACCCCAAAACCACCCTTAACCCCCTTATTCACCACCCTTATGGTCACACCCATGCTTCAACAAATCCTTGTAAGCTACGTCTCCACTCAGAACACGGATTTCAGTATACGTATTTCTGTTCTCTAAATTTCAATTAATTGAAAATTCTCTTATTTAAATGGAAAAGAAGAGACTTTTAAATTAAAATCGAGTAAACAATTCTACATCGCATCTGTTTTTCTTCTTTGTATGGTATGAATTTATATTTACATATAAAATATAAAACTAATCTTCATTTCTAAATCGATACGTGTGGGAAATACAGTATATAGGATAAATGAAAATTTCTTCAATACTTTTATTATAAAGCGATGTTAGTTTTTATAAATTATTACATTTAACCGCTAGTAAAATCAGTAACGAAAGGTATTAAATAGTTAAAAAAAGGATAAAACCCAAGTTAACTTCATGAATGAATCGTACAGCTATTAACTTCGTTAATTTAAAATACTATTTCTCTTCTTTTTTTTTTGTTAATGCTTATTAAGATATAAAAATACCTACATTTAAAAATTAATCCCTAAAAATTAATTTCCAAAAAGAGAGATTATTTTTTGTTTAATACATAAAAATTATTAAAAATTAAACATTATTAAGCGCAAAAAATCACCGACGTATAATGATGCATGATAGAAACTAATCGCAGTTAAATGTAATGTTCCTTTATTTGTCTTTTCATGTGGCAATTCTTCACATTATTTTACAAGTATTACTATTAAAGTGAAATAATTACAATGTTTATAATATTGGTAACGGATGTGTGTATTATAAATACTTTATACTGTACATATGTTTATTTTCTATTATATAAAAATTAACACAAAATATAAACTATAAAGGGTAGGTAAAAAAATTCATCTTTTCCGTTATTTATTAAACATTTTGCTAAATTTTGAATAAATAGGGAAAAATTAATTAGAATTAATTTTTAATTAGAATTACCTTAGCATTAGCTAAAATCTATAGTATTAGGGCCAATTTGGAATATTAGTCGTCTTCACGGTACAAATATTTGGTCACCTCCATCAATGCTAATTGCGAGTATAGTAATTAACCTACTTTTTCTTAGACTAATTTTATGGGTTTTTTTTTTAATTTCAGTTTTTTATAGTTTGTAAATATAAAATGTTTTATAAATATATTTATTAAAACCTTATTCAAATCAAAAATATTAAACAATAACAAAGGAATTAAAAAGAGATCAGTAAAATGATACGAGTAACTTCACTGTCCTTAATTTTTATATAAAATTTCATTAGTAATTCTGATATAATTTTAAACTTTCCTGCAATAGCTTTCCTATAACTCTTTTCTATAAAGATTAAATCAACAGTTATTTACTGGATCATTAACATAGTCAAAAAACTTTTTTAAGGTTTGCGTTTTGAAAATCTCCTTCCACTTGATGTATTAATTAATAATGGCAAAAGATTTGTTTAAGCCAGTGGTTCCCAAACTTTACCGAGTCGCGCGCCCTTTTTCAATTAAAATATTTCTATGGCTCCCTACCCTAAGTAAAAGTATGACTACTCGTAAGTAAGTGATAAAAATAAATAAAACTCGTGTATCTTTATTATTTTTTTTATTTTATTAACATTAAATTAATAATTATAAATATCTTCGTTTAATTATAAATAAATAAGTAATAATTATAAAGCTTTAACAATATTTCGCGGCGCCGCTGTTAAGAGGCCACAGCTTCCAGGGGCGCCGCGGCGCACAGTTTGGGAATCACTGGTTTAAGCTATGAACACATTAAGAAATGATGACAAACTATCATCACCATCATCATCTTTGTTTTTACTTTTTATTTATTTATGTTGAGATGTCGGGCATCTACTGCTTTGGTTATTTTGCCCAATAAGAATTGAAATCCGTAGCATATGGATAATATCATGCCTGACCGGGATTCAAAACAGGGATCTCCGGATGAAAGGCTAAAACGCTACCACTACACCATGGAGATCGGTATTATTATTATTATTATTATTTAACGCATTTTTAATGGTTTTAATAGATCAGCAACACTATATGTTATCAGAACCGCTGTAAAGTTTTAGAATATTATTATATATTATTTCTTTAATACTATGAAGAAATTAGATTAAATGAAAAAAAAATTTTTTTTCTTTTTATTGTTTTTCTAACGTTAATATAAATATTTTTCCAGCCACCCGGTTGTCGTGGTCGAGAGGTTATGGGCCTCATTAATTTTTTTTTTCTATTCAGAAACAAGTATTGTAAAAGTCAAAATGACTTTAAGATGAAAGGCAATTAAATACGATTTAAGTGATAAGTGAAAGGAAGAAAGTAATTTAAGTGATAAGTAAAATCTTTTATTAAAATATGGCGACTCGTCCGACTACATTAGTAAACTAATCTATCTTACTCTAAATAAATTGACATAGTAATATATTAAGCGTTCCAGCCAAAAGGACGGTTTTGATTTCGAATTAGGACAATTTAATTGATATTTTCATAATTTTTGTTTTTGTTTAATATGCATGAAATCATTATATTTTAACGAAAAATAGTAAAATACATAAAAAACAAATTATTTCGATATTGATTCCGTAATTAAAGTGATAAATTAAATTTATAATACTAAGATATTTAAATTGATGACTTGTTGATTACCTTGGCAGATCATTCTGTACAAATGAAAAATCAAAACACTTATTTCGCAAAGTTCGAAGAAAGTGATTTGCTATCATAAAAATCCACAAACCGTTTGTTATTAAATTCCACATTTTTTTCATTATTTTGAATTAGTGATAACGCGTTCTAACCAGTCACTAGTCTTGACTTCGGAATTTGAAGTCTGAAATTATATTTGCCTTTGTTTTTAATTTCATCACAAAACAAATGTTCATGATGTTATGTGTTTTTAACAAGTGATAGAATGTAACAAACTAAACGATTATATATATATATACTAGCGGATCCGACAGACGTTGTCCTGACGCGGCATTATTCTGTAATAAATGCACACACATAAATATAAGTAACTTAATTAAGTTATAAATTAGCAGGAATGTGTTCTAAATTTCATTAAAATGACTATTAGTATGATATTATCAGTTTGTAATTGTTGTATTATTGTAATGGGTTTATTGATTAATTATGTGTAGTATGGTTAATATTTATTTTCACTGAATATTGAGATGTCCGATGAAAATTGAATTAAAAAATCGAAACGTCGTAAAATTAATAATTAGTGTAATTAATAAATTTTCATCCACATTACTACTAATTTTCACTTAACATCATTCTAAAAAAGTATCTCCTACATATTTTTTTTTTTTTTTTATTTAATAATTTTGATGTTTCATAACCATGTAACAGCTTAATTAATCAATTAATAAAAAAATTGAAGCACTGTAAAAAAGCAACGTAGTAAAAATTTTAGTAAAAATTTTTATCATTTTTCTCATTCTTTATTTTAACATCTATTTTACCAAATTTTAGATAATTGTAAATTAAAAATAATTTTAGAAAACTTTTTATAAAATTAATCAGCTAAAACACTATAAATTCAATTTTTTAAATATACTTTAAACTATATTATAAGTAACTTATATTTTAATTTTATAACTGTTATAATTTATTTTACAAACTTTGAAAATTTTTATTTTCAAAGAGCCGTTAAATACTTCATAAGTTGCATAGAATCAAATGAGAACTGACAATTTAAATTTGTAGGTTAAGTTGATTGTTATTGAATGCACGTGTTACATCATTAAAATTCATGAACAATCATGTAAAATACTCACTTCAATACTGCACCTTACAAATTTGCACAATGTACATTTTTTAATTAAACTTTAAAACGTTATTTCAATAAATAATAATATAATATTCTTAATAAGCGCGCAATTCTAGCAAACTCGGCAATGCTTCGCTATTGCTAGATCTGAGTATACATACAGATTAAATGACAACAATTGAATTGAATGTTTCATAAAACCTTAAAAACTGAACATTAGCAATTTAACAAAATTTAACTTATCACTTTATAAAAGTCAGAATGTAAATAAATCCAAATGGCAAAACAATGGCAAAACTACATATCGAATTTAATTCACAACACTCTCTAATCACAGTATTCGGTAGAAAATAATTTTTTAACGAAAAGTGTTGTGGCTGCAAAATCATTACAATTAATATTGAACATTAAGAAACTTACAAAACATTACGGAACCTTATAAAATTTCACCTTTAACTTTACAAAATTCAGAATTTAAATAAATCCAATTGTCAGAACAGCACTACCTATCGGATTTAATTAAAATTATTCTCTAAATACGAATTTTAATGTAAGAACAACACTAAGCTACGACGCAAGTAACTGATATGCGAAAAAGCTACAAAATAAAAAAAATTCCTAGAATCCAATCGCAGCACCAACTACCGCGTTTGACTGATAAACAAAAAATTAAATAAAAAACTTCTAAAACGCGATGGCAGCTCTGGCTACCGGACCCACACGCTGACTACCGGACCAAGTTGTGAACCTTAACCATCCCAAGATCAACAACATATAGATAAATTAAAAAAACATTTTCACTTCAATACGGTACCTTACAAATCAGCACAAAGTATATTTTTTAATTACACTTAAAACGTTATTTCCATAAATAATAATATAATATAATATTTCTCAACACGCGCACAATTCTAAACGCGATCGCAGTGCTTCCTACTTGTTACTTAATCATTTGTGATTTTGTTTACATTGACAACGGCCATACGGGCTCTTTGTGATTGGTCGTTGTGTTTGACAGCGGCCATCTTGCAGTGATATGATTGCATTGCCATCTGATTTATTAGCCTCTTATTTATTAAAAAAACTGTTTTCTCGCGATTTTTTGTAACACAATAATAACACAAAATTACGAAATATTTTTCTCAATTTGATCGCAGTACCAACTGTCGGGACAAACTAAAATTAAAATAGAATATTACTGAATATTCGATACTGCGATGGTTGTGCAGTCTGCCGGATCCAATGTAAAACATTCCAAAATCAACAACTACTTATAAATAAAAAATTAATTAAAAAACATTTTCCAGTGGACCAAATTGTGAATCTAAATCATTCTCGAATCCGCTTGAACACACACAAAATATTTCATCAAGATCGGTCCAGCCGTTTAGGAGGAGTTCAGTAACATACACACGTACACATAAAATATATATATAAAGATATATATACATCTTATGTGTAAAATTATGATATCACTATCGTAATAATAAATTTAATTTATGATCATATTTTTATTTTATAAACACGGAATAAACTAATCATAACAAACGTAAGTAACATTATAATCATAAAACTTGAATAATTTTAACGTATATAATTTTTAAGGGAATGAGATAAAGTTAGTATAATACATTATTATTTGTTTCGATTAATGGAAAAATGTCGTGATTACGAGAAAAGAACGCGATATAAAGAGTTCACATATAGTAATCATAGAAATTTGATTCGAAACAAATGTAATGTTATGAGATTTTCGAAAAGATACAAATTGTTTTAAAGAGAATAATTTATATTTGTTTAACTAAATTAAACAAATACTAAAAAAAAAGTTTGTTTTCAACAACAGCTTTAATATGACAGAAATAAACTAATGATTTTCATTTGCGTCAATCATATGTTTTTAATTGATTCCAACATTTTAATTATATTGAAAATTTTGGAGATAAAAGGTAATAATATTGAACATCATGATATGAACAAATGATTTTCAGATTATAACAATAAACAAATTTTAAGAACATAATATGAAGCCCTTCAAAATTCGAAGATTATTGAAAAATCATTAACTGTAAACTGAAGGTTAACAGCTAAGCGGAGAATACACTCGTACTATTGAAAAATTATAAAAATAACAAAAAATTTACGAAAATTTGTCTTTTTCAACAAAAATAACAAAAAAGTTGTCTTTTTCAGATAAATAAACTGCTACTTATAACAAAACTAGAAAAGTTTTCATTTTGTGAAAACGCCTTTAACATTTAAATCTTTATGTATTTTGAAATCATACATTTAGTATTTCGACAATAAAAATTCAGTATTATGCAGCACAAAAGGGAATAAACATAAATCCATAACATATAAATATGAAAAATGTAAATTGTGTTCCATATTTGCGGCGATATTTCTTTTATAATTTCCTTTAGTATTTTAAGGCAAAATATTATAAAACAGATTCAAATTAAATTTAATTAAACTTCAACTCGATGTAATATTACATCATCAGATGAGTTATCATTACATCATTATCAGATGAACTGATAATTTAAAAAAAGTCCATTATATTTTGTTAGTAACGCGGAAATTTACTGAGAAAAATTGTCATTTAGACAATCTTTTTTCCTCTTATGAATACTAATACTTTTTATAACAAAATACGTACTACAAAAAATATCTATAAAAATTAAAAGATTCGAATCTACATACTGTGCAATCAAAAATTTATGTTTACTTTTAAATCAAAAACATCGTCAGTAATGGTATGTAGAAATTTCAATTCTAACTCGTTAAAAATAAGTTAAAATCGAGTAATAAATATGTAATAAGAAAAGATTAATGTGTTTTTGCGTAGAGAGGCGTCTACGCAAAAACACATGGATTTTATTTGGATTTGCGAAAACTTGAGCAGAAATATATTATTTTTAATATATAAAGTAAAAAAAAGGATATTTTTATGTCTTCGATATTAATTCTGTTCATATCAGTGATTTTTAAATTGGTTTTAATATAAATAAGTTTTTTATTTAAAGTTTATGAAAGGATTTTATTATTAATTGAATATCTCATAGTTTTCTTTATTACTCTAAAAAATACACGAAATTTAAAATTAACAATGTAAGGTTATAACTGAAAGAACCATTAAAACTTTTAATGAGTTTAGATGTAAAAGGTGTTAGTACTTTATTTTATTTTATAGGTTTTTTTTTTACTTTACCAGTGTTTATTCTCCGTGGAGTCGGATCCGCAACCAAACACAAACACAGCTCCAAGGAGTGCCATCGCCTCAAACTGCCTAGTCGAGAACTGACGTTTCCTCCAGACAGCTTGGACTCTATCTTTAATTAGTCGCCATGCCTCTAATGAGGGGACCTCGTAGAGATTCTCACACCGGGCCTCCGGTCTTGACGCCACACCTCAAATGAGGAACGAAAAAGGGATCTCCACCGGGACAACGGTCTTACTTTGCTCCCCTCATCGAAGTCCATCCGGAACACTAAAGAAGTCCCTGTCCAATCATCGGCAGCTGGATACCTAAGCAGTCCACCCATTCTGGACAGGGCTGTCCAACCCAGGTCTTCCCCAAAAGACAGGAAAAGCACCTCATTTTTTGTTCTTGGCCCTGCAACAGCATCCCCCGAGAGAATGCTGCCAAGAATTACAACGGGCTGTAATTTGGCCTCCGTTGGGAAATCCTTATGTAGATGCCCCGCAATACCGCAGCTGAAACAATGTCCTCGCCTATCAGAACCGCCGCAGGACCCAGCCCGGTGCCCAATCCCCCAACATCTACAGCAACACTTCGCAGCTGATCTCTTTGAAACCCGGCAAGACACCACCCAATGCGGATGCGGCCGTCCTGCAATTTATCGGCGAGCACCGCCACCGTTGCCACTTTTGTATCCCCAAATGAGGGCCGCAAGTAGAGGACATCTATCGTCACTGAGAATGGAACACCACGACTAAGGGAAGATCCCTGTACAAGTTTATACGGGATTTGGGCGGATGGTATGCCTCGAGTTCGTTTTTAAGGGCAGCGGGTGTCCAAGTGCTCACCAACCATGTTAATTTGAACCAATATATGTTTCGGTTCCGCCTGGAAGCTGATGAGCTGTGCGTCTGCGGAGAGATCCAGTGAAATGAACACCTGATCTTTGACTGCCCTGCTCTTGTGGGGGGGGGGGGCAGAGACCGGCCACCCTGGAAGTTAGAGGTCAAGGGGAAAATTGGTCACTCACAAGCGTTGAGTCAATGTGGCGTGAGCCGCATTTTTGGACCGTATGGGAGTTCCTTGATGCGGTTGCTATGTTCAACCGGTATCAGTAGTTTACTTAAGGGAAATACTCCTACCGCAGTGCTGTCGGAATCTAGTCTAGAGATATATGGCTGACCACCAGCCATAAGCCGGTGGTTTATAGCACCGCGCTTGGTCCGCTCACGCTAGGTAAGCTCTAGGAGCTATTTAAGACACTGGTCGCTAAACTGTTTCGAGGCTCAGTAGCCGTTTGTGGCACAGACATTCGGTCTTACACTTTAGGGCGACCGAATGAGGTGGTGGTGGGAGAAATGCCAAGCAAACCAATGTATCTTTACTGAGTCTCCAGCTGTCTTGCAGATATCACGAACTAAATCCATCTCAGAGGTAAGAATGTCCACGTCCTTTATGAGCAAGTGAACACCCTACCGGCTGAATGTCGAACTCCCCTACCGGCCGTAACTTCGTGCTCTTTAACTTGTCCAAAATTTGCCGGCGATTGCAAAATTTGCATGCAGGTATACGGTTTTTTTAAAGCACAAATGTGCTTTACCCAGCTTGTTGGGAAAGGTTGGGGCGATGATAGGAAAACGGAGTATTCTTTGAAGTTCTGTGGATTTTGCAAATGAGTATTTGGGATACATTTGAGCCAGAAGTTGTGACCTTGGCTGATTACTTTCCAATTCGCAATATTTCTTATGAACTAGGTTACCGTTTTTATTGTTATTAGAGTGTCAATTCTTGTTTTAGTTATTTCTCAATTATTATTATTAATATATAAAAATTTTAATTTTCTTTTTCTGTCTTTGTCTTCTTTCTGACATTATACAATAACAAAGGAATTTCTAATCTATAAAGAATTTCAATTACTTCAAGAATTTTCTCTTTAAATCCTTAATAAGCCCTTCGTTGAAAGTATTCCCTTTTAGGTACACTTCCAGCTTTATTTCTTCATATTTCCTCATCCATATTTCATTTCTTTTAAACATTTTCAATGTACTTACCTTACTTTTATATATATTTATATTTCCTAAACTAATTCTTTGAAATACAAATAATCTTAAAATCATTTCATTAATGCTAATTAGTTCAATAATGTATTGCTGTTTTTATAAATGTATGCTACACCACACCATTAATCTGTTTTTTATGAATTTTTTTTTTAGAACAGGAAAATTAAGTTCGCTTATAAATATGGTTCTGTGAAATTCACAGTATTTTTACTGAAGTAAAAATATTTAAACTTAATTTTTTTCCTTTTGATATCATTTCATTCTGTGAAACGAACAAAAAACAGAAAAGTTTTTCTTACCTATTTGTGTTAATAATTTCAGCCTTATAAACTAGGAAAGGGAAGAAACCTTTAAAATAATATATTGCACTAAAAATTGAGATTAAATTTTTTTAAAAGTTAGTGAATATAAATATATAAAAGAAAATAAATCTAATTGTTCTCAGGAAGTTAGTTTAATTACAAAAACGAAATACTTCATAAGGAATCGAATTTATATAGAAAAAAAACCGTTTTATGATTTTTTTTTGTAATTATGATCCTATAAATAAATATGCAGATATTTAAATTGGTTATGATGAGTTGTGGTAAGAAGATATAAATATTAACATATTATTAAATGATACATTCAAACTACAACTGACAATATAAAGTTTGCATTATATTGTATAAAATATATTGATATCCGTAAATACCTCTTTTATAAAATAAATTTACGAAAAAATAAAATTATCTTCTCTCTTATATTTTGAAGGTGAAAAGAACAAAATCCTCTACTAAGCTCTCGTAGAGTTGCAACTTGAAAATAATATAGAGGAGTGCATCATTTTACCGGGAGTAATAGCAAAAAGGATTTAAATAAGTAGATTGAATCTGATATAATTCTTTTTATAAGAAGAGAAAATACAATTTATCAATCACATGAATGAGTCAATAGATATAAACTGAATATCTCTTTTGATAAGTGTCAATCTTATTGTTATTATTATTATTATTATTATGTTTTATATAAAAATCCTTTTTAAATATTATTTCCTGAACCAAACATTGTATATTTTCCCAGGTAGAATAAGATATATAAGATATTTTTAATAAATTTCTTATACGTTTCTTATTACGTGTAGGAAACAATTAAATGATTCTCATCAAATAAGAAAAAATCTTATCGCCCAATATTCAGGATTTAATTTTTGGTTAAAGAGGAAAGAAATCTTACAATTATTTTAGAATATCTCTTTTGGGTAATTTTATTTGATTCTACTCACCTATTAATCTCTGTTCTTTGTTAATCTTTTAACCTCAATAAATTTACCAAATTTTTTTCCCTCAATTATTTATTTTACACATTACAATGTTTGTTTTACTACCCAGCACCCTATTCTCTATACCTGATGAACGAAACTTAAATAAGAGTATCTTAATACATGACCCATCCTCTTCTTACTAGATTCATTCATAATTTTTTTTCTTGTTCTCTTAAAATTTTTGTAATTTTTATTTTATAAACCCATCTTATAATCCCTCTCTGTAACATCATACATAAAAGTTTTTCCCATTACTTTTATTTTTACCCACTCTCTTTCTACTCTAAGTACTGTCAGTTAATAACAAATATATACACTAATACAGGTTTTTAAAATAAAGAATATTTAATAGAAATACGTTTGTTTATTACTCATCTTTATTATATTTTATGAGTTTCTTTCAAATTACGATATAAAATGTATTTTACCAACCTTACCATGATTAATACTTTACTCCTGCAATCAATATTACAAACATAGTAAACATTTTAAAGAACTTATTTAGTTAAAAAAATTAAAAACACTTTTAAAAGCTATTGAATATAACTTTAAAAGTTATTCGTTCATTATAATATTGACTGATGTAATTTTCTGATGGTTTATCTAAAGAGAAAAAAATAAATAAATAAACAGCCCAATAGTGTTATGAAATGTAATACTGAAGTGAAAACTAATATATTTTTTCCCATTAAATATACGTTATAATTGATGCAATACAAGAGAAAACCCATTAGTTATTGAAGTCGCACTATTAAATTTTTACAAATCTATGTTCCAGTAAAAGTAATAAAAAAGGCTATAACTAACCAGACCATTTTATAATAAAAATGTTAGCCTCATAATATAACCTCAGTTTGAAATTATACATAACAGATAATACGTACAAAACTCAATTTGATGTAGTGCATTTTTCATACGCGCTTATGAAGTGAGTCATAGCAGTGCATGAATTAAACTCGATTTTTAAATGAGTTTAAACATTATATTCAATTATTTCATTAAATTACGGTTATAATAATTTTTTTTTAACAGAAAGTATATTTTTAATATTTAAAAAATTTTTCCTATTTTAATTTTCTCATTTAATTTATGTTTTGCTTATTTTTTGCACAAAAATTTACACAAAAATATTACGCAAAATAAAATAAGGAAAGTCGGTCTTCTTGCGCAGTTCTGCGCCAGAATTTTTTTACTTATAATTGTTTTTAGATGCATTTAATTTTTTAAGATAAAAAATTTTTCCTGTAATAAAATGATTACAATTATTTAAGTTAAAATATATTATTTATTTTTTATATAAATTTAATAAAAGCAATAACGCAATTTTAAATATTAGTAATTATAAACTTTGTTTATTTGAGTATAGCGTGTTTTTTGTTTTAATTCAATGTTGTAAAAATAAGACAAATAGAAACATTACGTAATTCATAAAAGAAAAGTAATTTAATAGTAGGAAATTATTTAATTGTCAGGTGATTCTCAATTCATTTAATAGTTATTATAAATAAATAAATAAATAAATGAAATTTATTTTAATTATTAGTTATATATTTTATAGGTAATTAAACATATTTATTAGTGATTAATAAGTTTTTTATTAAATTAATTTTTATATTTATAAATACATAGAACTAAAGGAAAAAATGTTTGATAGATGTTTGAAATCAAAGGAAAACTAATTAGAAAGCTGTACTGGGGTAATCCATTCAGTACTTATAAGATCTGAAAACTTATTTATAGGGGGAACCAGATCCCCGTGGAAGGGCAATGCATTTCGATATGTCAGCAAGTTAATTACTTTGGAGTTTTGAATAGAACTGCTCACCCGTGCGGTAAGTTGTTTTACCCTTTTTCATTAAACTTTTCTACCTTTTATTTTTCCAATTATTATATACAAAAATGAAGAAGAATTACGTTTTGCGTCATATTATTACAGTACGTTAATTATTTTTATTCATAGATTTTTGTCAATAATTGATTTTAATTTTTATTTACTTTCAATTTAACAAAAAAAAGTCATTATTAAAATTTCAAAATCAAATGAACAAATTTTATTTTAAGAAAAGTAAGAGTAATATTATCCACATTACATCCTTCTCTAGTTCCTGAACAATTTTCTCATATAAGATATGGTACACATGATATTTACTCATGTAGTATTCCACACTATCATTTCGCGCTGTCAACATGGTTTCCTTCGTGGTAAAGCCATTGTATCCAATCCACTTACCGCTCTGAATGACTAGGTTTGAGTGACTGACGAGCAAAACTCAATAGATGTTATTTACTTTGACTTTGAGAGGGCTTCCTATAGGGTCCCTCAAACTAGTCTACTCTACAAAATTGGATATTACAGAATTTCTGGCCCCATCTGACAGTGGATTAAGAGTCTCTTGATCAATATTACCTTTTTTTTTTATTACTAACAGCTAAGTCACGCGAATTCCGAGTTTCCAACGGAGTCCCTCAAGGAATGTTTATTGGCCCGATTTTTTTTATAATCAGTTGCTTCGGCCCTTGACAGGGATTGTCCCACGGGTAAGGGTATCAGGTTTCCTGCTGCTACGTGCGAGCGCTAGTTCTAGAGAGTCTTTGTCTTTGCAGGCGAATAGAAGGAAGAGTGTAGAATTTAGTGATAAAGAAGAGGTTATAGATCTGGAAAAGAAGAAGGAGACTCGTAAGTTTAGACCGATGAATAGTGGTTCAGTACCAAAATATTTTGTCATAAAGAAGGACGACGATTTTTCGAAAACTTTCGTGATAGCTCGTGGCATCACGAAAGCTGCTCTGGTGGACCGATGAATGATGTGGATGATTGCAGTAGGACTTTTCTTTGAAACAGTCAACGATTTACAATCCTCGCGATTGTTAAAGGCGAAGAAGATTGAAGTATTAGACGTTGAAGTAGCACCACACGGAACCATAAATACGGCGAAGGGTGTAGTTGTGTGCAGGGACTTGTTGAACTGTACTAAAGAGGAGATCGTCGATGAATTCAGTGAACAGGGAGTTATAGCTTGTTGCCGATTGAACACCTGGCTCAGTGGATAAGTACAACCCTCCGCGTCGCACGTATGGACATTTAAGAAGCCAAAATGCCCAGAAAAAATATAGGCTGGCTTTCACAGACGTCCCTCCGTTTGTTCCAACACCACTGCGATGCTTTGGATGTCAGCGGTATGGACATACAGCGGGACGTTGCATTAGGAAACAAATCTGTATTTATTGTGAACCGCTCCATCCTGACGACCCATGCAGGGATCCACCTGTGTGCGTCAATTTTCAGGGGAATTATTCAGCGAGGTCTAGAAATTGTCCAGTGTATAAAGAAGAGGTAGCAATCCAAGAGATTAAGACCATTCAAAAAGTGAGCTTCGTAGACACGAAGAAAATTGTAAAAAATATATCGCCGAAGAGAATGTCATATGCACAAACTGTGTCACCTCCAGCAGCTTCCTTCAATGCAAACTATATGATTACGGGAATTGCTCCAGCGTTAGCAAGTACGGTTGAACATATCGCGGTTAACAAACTTCGAAACCTTCGTTAACCGAGAGAAGAAAACACCAGCTGCTAAGGAAAAGAGTTCGTCTCCTTTGATAAATGAATCTTTGAAGACGAATGCAGGCAAGAAAATAAGCCTGAAAAACCGTCGAAATCACTAAAAGTCCCCATACAGTAAAGTGATAAGACAGAGATGAAAATCTTAGAAAAAGAAGATGCAGAAAAACAAAAATGAAGCCCCCAAAATCTCGGAAGCATCTAGCAGAGAGGGCAGGGATTTTGGACGCCCAACGTGTTTTGGCGGTGAGTGCATCCAGTTTGGACTGTGTTGACCTACTCACCGCGGTAGAGGAGCCGGTTTCATCTGATGCCGGCAGTTGGAGTTCCTGCGCGATTTCTACCAGAGGAACTGAAGGATCGATCTCAGAAGCCTTAGATACTTTAGAATTTGACATCGAGGCCTTCAGAAAGATGGAGAAGAGGAACAAAAAAGGATGGCGTAAGGGAAAACCTAGGCAATAGGCATTAAGATGAAACTCGTTTTACATGCTTTGACAAATTTTAACGAAAGGATGAATATTTTTATTTTTTGCGTCACATGGAGAATTCTTTAAAACTTTGATTGAAGTGGTCTGTGTGTTTTTAAGTTGCAAGGGTCCTTTAAAACCTTGTCATTATGTGTTAATTTGAAGTAGATATGAATATTTGACAATGTTTCGTTAGAAATGGTTTATGTTTTAATGTAACAAGGTGTTTTAATGTAACCCTTCCGTTTTGTGTTTCTTTTGGGTTTTAAACCCATGACAGGGTCAGGCAAGTATCTGTAGGGTCAAGTAGATGTGTACTGTTAAGTTTTCCATAAAAAGTTATATTATGTCATTTAAAACTATTTTCGCAATATTATGTTCTCCCTTTTTTTATTAGCTTATCTGCAAGTGTTCTTAAACACTTGTCTACTATAAGATTCAATAACAGACTAAAGTTTATAAACTACTTATGACAATTTTTAAATTTGTTTGAATTGTAATTTATGGTAAAAGAAATTTAAAATTCAGGTAAAGGTTCGTTTATTAAGAGAAGGATTATAACATTCTTTAATGTTAACATTAATATTTATTTTTAAATATCTGAAATATTCAATTTGATTTTTCTGCTAAATTTATTAGTAAATTCAACTGAAAAAAACAATATCTTAGCTCTGAAGTAGTATTTTTATTACTTATAATAAAATAATAAAGGTTATCAAACAATGTAAAGAGAATATATATATTAAATATATCAGCTTATCCCAAACGACAGTAGTTATAGCTATTATAATTTTATGCTGATTCTGGGATTTAACACGCAAAAGTTAAGTAAAATCTTCCGCTCATATGTTAATTAATTATTTCTAATATAGGGACGTATTTTACATTCATATTTTTCACTCATTATACTACATTACCATCATTATTATTCTCTTCATTAAATGTACCGGGAAATCTGGTAAATTTTTCAGTTTATTAATTCTAATAATTTTTATAAGCAATACACACAGGGAACGGTATTTCAACACAGAGAAAATGATAAAATATTCAGATTTAGAGATTGTATAATTTGAATTTAAAAAAATAAATTTTTATGATAGAACCAATTTAAAAATAATGAACCTTTTCTACTTTGATGAACACAAGTTAGAGATTAAGACTATTAAAGGATGATGAGGTTTTAGTTTTTTTTAAAAACTATTCCAAACACATTTTTTTCATAATTAGACTCACAGTACATAAATATTAGATTTAAAAAAGGAATCTTTGAAGATAGTAATATAATCTCTTAAAAAAGAAAAAGATAATGATTGATCATATATATAAATATAAAATAAACCATTCAGTGTTTTATTAATATAGTTACAAAAGAAAGGGTAAGGAGAAAATTGTTTAAAAAAAGTTAAATAGATAGACAATTGAAATTGAAGAATCTAGGAAATATGCAACACGGAAAAGAATAATGAACTATTTAAAACCAATCAAGTGACTGTGAAAAATGATAAATAATGAATATTTTACTAAAGATATCATTCAATTTAAATGTAAAAGATTTTTCTAATTAAAATTATATCCTATTTCATTCAGTAAAAAAAATACATTTATTTTCTAAATCAAACTAAAATTTAGATTTAATTTTTTTAAATTCTATTTTCTAAATGAAACTAACTACTCGTCAAATTGTTGTAATCCTCATTAGTGTAATTATACTAATCTAATTAACTCAGTTATTAATTAAATTACATAATAGGTTAATTTTCCGATAGATGAGGCCTTCGAATCAGAGTGATTGCCTTTCAGTTTAACAATTGGAAAGTACCGGATTTGATTACGGATTTTTCACTCAGTAAAAATTTTTGTTATATATTCCCAAGAATAATTATATAGTGAGTGAACTCACTATATGTGAACTCATCTTTTAAAGAAAAAAAAACCGAAAACTTTGTTAAATTCAGAGAACAATATTTCAGATTTTAAAAAGCTAAGAGAATCTAAATATAAGCACATCTGTGAAACAATGTATAAAACCGTATATAATGAAACAAAGGGAGTCTTCCTTTTGAAACAAGTAGCTCAGCCAACCTTATTCGGTAAATACTGCTTTTATCTTTACTAATTAGTACTAACAACTCATTCATATATGAATAAAGTAGGCTAAATTAATAATTTACTCTTCAATAATAAAATTAAGCCAGTATGAGTGTAAAAGTTTAAAATTTAAGTACACCTATATTAATAAGGAAAGTTATTCTCAAACGATAAGATATGTATATACAAGCCAAGCAATAGAAGCGAATAAATGTAAACTTCAAAACAAATTTATTAATTATAACGTTGTTGAACGAAATTATACCATAATTTTTATAATTTACAATATTCTCCTGCGAAGATCATTTATGAAATTTATTAATGTAATTTTTAAAAGATTGTGAAAAATTTAACGTGCGCGCGGTTGCGCGCACACACACATACACAATATATATATATATACACCTAGTTTCCAAGAGTGAATATAGTTTTTACTAAGCAGCATCCAAGAGTGTAATACTTAATCTTAAAGCGACATAAATTACGTTTTACTTTACACTGCATTAGACTATTGCAAAGGTCAATCTGTAATGAGCCCAGTTTTCAGTATCATAAATAAATTATACGTCTTATATAAAAATTCTCCAAGTGATAAAAGTACACGTCAGTGGTACGAACAGTTTTTGGAAACCAGAAGGGTTTTGAAAGAACATTCAGCAAGTCAGCTTAAAATAAGTACCGAAAACACAGAAAGAAATCTACTGTCTTTCCAACGAAGTCCAAAATGTTCCATTTTTATAGTGGAACGGAACGGAACGCAAGGATAGCGGGAGTTTGTTTTCTCCCTATTAATTGCAGAACCTGGACAAATGTCCCTTGGTGCTCTATCTTTCTATTTTATCTGGCGGATTATCATCTCTTTTGTGGCGGTTATAGATATTATTTGTTTTATTTTATTTATGGATGGATTTCGTACTTGCGTTCCGGTCCCTTAGACCAATCAGAAACAATTAACTGGGGCTGATACGAGGATACTAAGCGTGTATGTGCTTTGTACTTACGGCAATATTCCCCTTTAGTCCGTCCTCTGAAGTCCTTTCGGTGCTAGAGCCTTTCGGTCAAACAGGAATTTCCCTTCCGTGGGGGTCCTACTGTTTGGAGGAAGCTTTCAGATGCTCGTGTGTCCGGGAAGGGTTTGGTGGGATCATGTGGACAACTTCACTGTGCTGATTTACCTGAAACAGACATAAAAAGGAGGCGTGTTCTGTATTGCAAAGAAAGATACAGCAGACCTCGTTCAGGATGATACGACAAACCTCTCATGTTTCAACCTACCTATTTATTAAATATTTATAAAATTTTTATTTTTATAAAGAGCGGCAAAATCGCTCTTAATTTTCCCTCTCGCGCGCGCGCAAAAAACCCCTAATAATGTTTTAAAATATTAATTAGGATAGCATGGGCTTAGATTCAGATGTTTTCAATTTGTAGAGTATGTAGTTAACTAAATATTTCTAAAAGCACTGTCCATGATGTTTGGCGAAAGCGATTGGAACTTCGTGTTTACATATTGCTTTACTCCACAAAACTAAACCTAACGATAAGCTCCAAAGATTTCAATCTGTAACGATTATGTTAGACTTCATTTCTGCTGATGAAAACTACTTGAGGCGCATTTTATTTCTGACGAAGCAAACTTCATGTTCTTGAAGTCATGAATAGCAATAATTGTTGAGTATGGGGCTTAGAAAATCCACTCTTATCGGTGTAATCCGTCCAACTTCATAAAGTGAATGTTTGGTGTGGTATCACACATAATCGAATTTTTGGACCTTTTTTTCCATAAAACACATAGAACTTCCTCAGACTGAAAATATGGTGACTCTAATTTTCCAACTGGATCGATTGCCTCCACATCAGAAGTTGAGCGTCCTGTAATCAACGGCAAGTTCCCATTAGGTTGAATACGCAGAGAAGCTCCCATCAGTTGGCCATTACGAAGTCCCGATTTGACGCCGACGGATTTCATTTTTTGGGTCGAAGTAAAAGATATCGTATGCCAAGAAAAAAAAAGAGTTACTTGACCAGCTGCACCAGAAATAACAGCAGCCGTTGAAATAATTCCTGTAGTCATTCTACAGGAATGACTAAAGGAATAAAACTCGTATGTTTATAATTATAAATGTAATATAGTAAATTTAATTTAAAACGGTAAAGTTTTTTTTTGGACACCCGATATGTACATATATATATATTAGCAAATGAAATGTTGCCTAATTTTAGTCACTAGTAATTATAAATTTAAAAATAATATTACAGACTGTGTATTTGAGTAGTAAATATAGTTAAACACATCATAAATAGCCAAAATTTAACAACTTTTAGAACATATATTTTTTTTAATTTTGGAGTAACCATGTACAGAAGAGAATCGAACAAATAGCAAACAGGGCTAACCGACCTTGACTCAGAATAATAGAAAATAAGGATAGATAAAGCATGGGTGAAAACTACAAATTCTTCTCCGTATAACAAGAGATATGAATATTTAAATATATAGCAAGGATTTTTGAAAAATCACTATTTACCTTTACAGTGGTTGCATCAAGGAAATTATTCTAATTATGAAAACGTTTAACTAATAACTAAACCTGTTGAAAGAGTAGGCATATATAAAATGATTTATAAAGAAAATAATTTCAACTTAGGATCCGAAGGGCAATTTTAAAAGAAAGACTAGCCCTAAAAAAGGGCGTTTGATTCATTATTAACATAAAATAGCTAAGAAATCGTCTATACCCCATTAATTATTGGCAGTGTGTCAGGAAATTACTTTATTACAAATTAATTTTTTTTAAATATGTTAATAATAAAACAGTAAGTGGGTGATTTTAAAACTGGTCTTATTAATAGTAATAATACTGAAGTAATAATGATGAATAAACTTGATTGTAAGATAATAGACGACTAATATTTTAGCCTTTAAGAATTTTAAATTTATTTTAAATATTTCTGTAAAAGTTACATATTATAAGAAGATTTAATCCAAGATTATTCCGTATTATAAGAACAATTATCTCATTCCATTAAGTTTTAAGAGGAGAGATATTTCTTTGACTACTTTAAAAGTAGTGCTATCTTTAGCTTTCCTGAGATAAGTGTTTTCTTAGCCAATCCTAAATATGAAAAGTGTATGAAAGGTCGTTACAAAATCATACAATACTACTTCAGTAAATTACATTGTTTATAGTCTACTTGCACGTTTCTGACTGTGATTGTCTGAAATGTTACGTTGAAAATTTTTGTCAACAAATATCTTTTACTTTTATTAGAAAAACATTGGTAAAGATTTTTTTTTTTGAAGTACTGTTTACTTGATTATAAATTATTATCACTGTTATTTGTCACTAACTACATTTTTATATTTTTGTTTCTAAGTTCTTAGTTTATTTAATAAACTATTTTCTCAATAATTCATGATAATTGTTTTACAATCGAAATGATCAATTTTTAGATGTTGAACGACTTAAAAAGTGATGTTAATGACTTTTAGATGTTATATTATTTTTAAAAAATGATTTGTATTTAACATTCTCTAATTTTTAAATAAATAAAACAATTTCTTCACTTTCTGTTGTTCGTGAAATGATATACCTTGAAACATTCGATTAATACAGATTAAATGATAGCCAAAAGCGACATCATCCGGTGCGCGAGTGGTAAGTCTCGGGCTTTCATCCGGGAGGTCTCGGGTTCGAATGCCGGTCAGGCATGACATTTTCATACGCTATAAAATTGACATTTCATCTCATCCTCTAAATCAATACCTAACGGTGGTCCCGGAGGCTAAAAAAAAAAAATAAAATAAATGGTAACCAGCAGCAATATATTCTGGATAGTGAAAAAAATCTTTTATTTACCAACAAATCTTACAATCGCATGTGATACTTATCATCATTGAGTACCGATACATCATATAAGTGAACTATGTTTTGTATCGCGGGTTGTTTAAAAACGTCTAGTTACGTCACATATCAGATAGATATTGTGTATAAATATCGGTTCTAGAAATTAAAAAATTAAGTAAAATTTACAACAATATTTCTGAGTAGTTGGCACAAAATAAGTAATTACCGGCCTCCATGGTGCGAGTGATAGCGTCTCGGTCTTTCATGCGGAGGTCCCGGATTCGAATCCCGATTAGACACGGCTTTTTTTATACGCTACAAAAATTACATTTCATATTCCTATCAAAAGCTTTGAGTTTCTGATAGTGAATAGTTTCTTTTAGTGAATTTCATCAGGCAGAAAAAAAAATTGTAATTCAATTTATTATTACAACAAATAAATTATAAAAAGAGATTATATTTTCTTTTACTTTTCAAGTAATGAAGGTATTTTTAAAGAAAAATAATTAATAAAAAATAAATTTCGGTCAAAACGAAATATATACTGTTGAAGCGATGAACTGCTTTATTTATTCTTTACTTGTACGCAAGATGAAAATATGAAAACAGCTTGTGTAATGATGTGAGAAAAGAGGGATTATTCCTTAGAAATAAAGTTAAAATGAATGGAGTTCTTTGTTTACAAAAGAGGAAAATGAGTAAGAAGAGAGTTTTAAGTAAAAGGAAAGAGAAAGTGAGAGAGAGCGAGTTTTAGTCTACTAAGTGGAGATATTAGCATGCTGAGAGGGTGTACCTCGTAGAGCGAAACGAACAGTAAGCCCCTCAGATCGTAGTTCTTAGAGAGTAATTAGGGATAAGGTACATAAGAGGCAAGTATCGTCGGGAGACTAGGAAAAGCGGCAGGGGGTTTTCGGTCACGTAGGCCTTAAAATGTATAATGCAGTCACAGTAGGTCATCTAGTACTTTAGTGACAAGACGGGTAGATGTTCCTCGCACCCCATCCCGATGTACAACTGAGTTAGAATTCAACAATGTTTGTCTAATTGCATTCGTCCGTAGAATGACATCTTCCCGGTTAAGTTACCGACTACAACAGACTAATAGCATCAAAGTTTCATTTCTCTTCAACACTAATGTAACTATGAAAAATAAACTATCTCTAGAATTCAGTTGTTTGTTGCATTAGTTACTCACAGAGAATATAGAAAGTTACCGAGTAGAATTATTTCCAAAAGACCCTTTCCCATTTCTTTACTCTCTTGTATTTTGTATCACCATTGAATTTTATTCTCATATCACCTCAATGTGTGAGCGCGCGTATGCGTGATGCACTGTTAGTTTATTATTATCAAACCCTCTTTGTATCAGACATTTTCATCGTTCGTCCCCCTTTATTCTACAGCTAATGAGCATTTTTTTGTGATATTACCAAGAGAATCAGCACGTGATCTGCAGCTGAATTCTACTCAATACGTTCTTCATTTATCCTTTTCATTGGATGAATAAAGGCTACTCACATAACGTTTTTGTCTAAATCATCATTGGTAATATAACCTTTTAAATATGGAATAATAATTCTTGTACTACTCATGCAGTTTATCGTACGAATTAGATTTTAAATTCCAAAACAATTTATAATTATATATTTTACAAAAATTTTCACAAGAAAAATGGGGAATATTTTTATCACTTCCCTTGGTATTCTTACTGATGCTAAATGTTGAATAAGTTGATAATAGGAGTCTGCACTTAAAAACAAATCCATAAAGACCTTCTTCAGTGATGTAAATAATTCGTAGAATAGTTTAAAAAAATTTAAAAACATAAAATTATTGATTTTAAATTATTTACAACTAAATCTTAACTTCCATGTTACGGTTTACTAGAATAGTTGTAAGTTAATAGAACCTTTTATTTTTCCCTAAATTAAGATGTTGGTAAAACAAAATATATATATATTAAATACAAACAACCTATTTGAATATATCTAAAGATACTGAAAATTAACAAAATATTACAAATGTATAAAAAACCACTTTGGCGCTTAGTAAATTAGAAAATAAATTAATTTTATGAAAAAAATTTTCTCTAAGTTTTCTAGAAAAATTAGTTAAGATACACCTATTTCTGTTTTTCTGTGTTACGCAAAGCCCTGTTATAACTTGTTGCCTCAGATTCTCTTTTTCTGTTTAACCTTCGGAACCACTGTGTGATATTATTTCATAAGATGAACGAGGATGATATGTATGAACGTACATGAACTATAGTTTTGTAAAGTGTCAGGTCGACTGTTCCTGAGATGTGTTGCTAATTGAAACCAAACTACCAAAGAACTCCGGCATCCATAATCTAGTGTTCAAAACTGTATAAAAGTAAATGCCTTTCTTTATACCGATAGTATAGTACCCTCAAACTGATATGTTATTGTTTCCCTATTTTAATATTAAAAAAACAATAAAAATGAAGGGTTGGCTGAAAGTCTGATAATTTATGTACGCCAACTTGTATTTATTGGTGGTCATACTGTTAACATTTGATTGGCTATGTGGTACTAACTACTCACACAATCGATAAGTTGATTAATTATGCCAAAGTGAAATGAATTCGAAATGCAATTTATGGAAATTACTGTAGCATTCATACAAAAAAATGAGTACTTTTATTTACTGAAGCAAATAAGTACACCCTTCAGGAGGTTATGGTTGTTACAGTAGTACATGGACTACAGACCGATTGGTGTAAGCCGATTGCAACCTTCTGCAATACACGGTAACAAAATTCTTTTTATCTTCAATAAAAAGAAGTCCAATACTATATTCGCAGTATTTAAGAATCATTATTGATTATTATTAAGTTTACATAACGATACTGAAAATCAGTTAAAATTTATTTTTAAATAAATTAGACATCACGTAAGAATTTTCTCCCAACGTCAGGGTACTTAGGAATCGTGAAGTAGAATACCATCCACCTACTACTAATATACATTATACAGGAATCAATGATAATTCGTAAGGAATTTTAAGCATAAAGATTATTGTGTACTCCCAAAAAATAGCTCAGCTTATTTATGAAGGTTAGGAATATTAAAATCTGGAGAAGAACAAACTACAACGATTTGGACAAGCTTTCAGGATAGGATGTTTCATCTTCTATACTAAAATCTACAAGTATAAACTGGAACACCTAATACTTATTGATTGGCTGATTAACCCATACATTCTGATAATTTAGGGACAAAATAACCATAAAGATATTTCTGAATGAAAGGGAAACTCAAATAATAATAAATTTTGATAAAATTAGCTTAAAAATAAGAATTTTAAAATAAATTTTGATAAGTTGAGTCCTACATTGCCACCCGTATGTACGCGTATTTTGAATATATTATCAAACCGCGGTAAAAAACCTATTACTTAAAACAACATTAATATCTTTTGAATAGCTTAAATTAATTTAAAGTAGGATTTGAAGATTAACTTTAAACAGTTCAAATATTCGTTATTTATGATAAAAAGAATTCCTGTAAATTCGTCGTATGTTTTTAAATCTTCCATTTTACGTTAAATTATTATTATTTTATTCTAAGAACAACTTCTGTTTGCTCTGAATTAGTTGAATTTTCTCTTTAAATCTAGTAATACGCAGTTATAAAAGGTTGCATGATGACACCTCATTGCCATTTTCAAAACTTTCTTGCCGATTTAGGTTAGAGTTAATGACCCCATGATATCAGTTGGCTGGACGGAATCCAAGTCTCGAAGACGTTATCAACTACTTGCTCTGGCAAAGCAACCGACTTTAAAAGTTGTTAATTTAAACTAAATTTCTATAATAGTAAAATTATAGAGATTTTTAATCTAATATGACGTATAAAAACTCGTTAATTGTATATGCACTAATTCGATATTCAATATTAATTAAAACAGAAAAGCTATCTACTCTTATTTCTTCTACATACCGTAAAAATAACATATTTGATGTAGAACTATGAATATTTAGGCTGGATGACAAGAGGTCTGTCAGTGACAGATTATAATATATAAGCATGAGTGTCAGTGAGTAAGCTTACATAAATCATATTCTTCGTAACAGCAAATTTAAAATTAAATAAAAGGAAAAAATTAAAATAGGGAAATAAACTCTCTTCTGGAGCCAATCCCCTTCATAAAAGTTGGAAAAAAAAGGATTAATGAACGTTCTCTTTATTTTAATACTTAGACATTTTATTTTTTCTTCTTAGCGCTTTGAAAGAGATATTTGTAAAGATTGAATTCACTCACTCATGTTTAGGATGAGATAAAACAAAAACAAAACAAAAAACACTGAATACGTACTTTGTTGGAAAAACAATTAGATATTTTTAAATCTAAATAGCTATTACGTCAATAGATGGTAGCTGCATTTTGAATGAAATTAAATAAAAGTATTTGTAATTTTAATTAAACAGAAAAAATTCATTAAATTAATATAACTTAAAAAAAGCTGCTGTTGCAATATATACAGTAATAGTGGTAAAATTACAATTAATAAGCAAACAATCCGATTGCTTTAAAGTGGTTATATGTCTGCAATATTATTCAAAACATTGAAAAAAAAGTTATTTCTACTTGTGGTATTTTACCGGTGCATTAAACATTCAATTGCATTTGTTTTGGTGTTCAGCATTTTTAAATAATAATAAATTTATAAAAAACCGTTTTTATTTGCATTATTAAAAAATAATAAACTTTACTTTTTCACTGCTGAATATTTAAAACGAGTTCATATACTCAAAATTTTTTATAACTGCATGTAACGGATTGTGGATCCTAATTTTACAAACCGTTTCAGCTTTTCGAAATCCCACAGCGTATCACTGACTGAAAGAACGTTGACTACATCTACGATCATAACTTTTGTTTTTCGGATATTTAATCTCAGCCGTAGTGCCTCACCTTTTTTGCTGAATTCGATTAAGTATTTCCTTCATTTCAACTTCAGAGCCTGCGAACAGGACCATATCTTTTGCAAACCTTAAATTTGTTGTACACCGGCCTCCATTCTCGGAAAGAGCAGGCCAAAGAAGAATGAAGAGGTCATCGGAAGAAGAAGAGGGAGAAGAAGAAGATGAAGAAGACGGAAGACCCTCTACTCGTCTCAACATCACGGACTGGAGTCCGGAACAGAGCCCAGCAGAGATGCGTCCTGAAAGGCAGCCATAACAGAAGTGGATGAAGAGCTTCTACACAACCCTTCCTTTAAAACTTACATAAAAATTAACACAAATCAGCAATTGCGACTCCTCCGGAAAAGGGGGGGCGCATTGCTCCCTCCATATAGTTAGTGCCCCGTTGTGGCGTATTCCTGCTAGCCTATGAAGCGTTAGCACCGAAAGGACGGTCTGAAGGGGAATTACGTCGGGAGGACAGGTTGCATAAGCCTAGCCTTCCGCGGTCGGCCCATAAAATGGGTTTCTTTAACGCTGGTTTAACAACGGATTGAAATGCAATTAAATCCGTCCCTAAAACACAAAATACTAAGACAAAACTTGTAAAATTAGACCCGTCATTTAAAAATAAACCTTAAAAACACGCCCGATAGAATCATCCAGCAGCAAGGGACTCTGTCCAGGTTCTGCGATCCGTAGGGAGAATATATAAACTCCTGCCAACTTTGCATTCCATTCCATTCCACCGGCCTCCTAATACACCGCCATGCCAATTTTTCTGGCTAAGTATATATTAAACATTTGTTATTATATAGATAAACCTTTGTTACTGTTGAGGTAAAACGAAATTAAAAATATAATAAACTCAAAAATATATTATAAATTAACATACACATATATACGAATGTTATGCAAATTTAGTAATATACACGTACAAAAGGAAACATCAATTAATTTTAGTCGTTTAATTATTTAATTTCTCAGTTCACTGTTTTTAATATAACAGATATTTTATAAACAAGAATGGACCATGTAATTGACATAGAAAACGTGAATATTATTTCAGTAATTTTATAAATAAATTGAGATCAGCAGACTAATATAAATTTAATGCATCCAACCAATTATGAAGAGTTCTTCTGAGTATTCAAATCCATACTTTATTATTTACTGAAGGTATAAATATCTTAGTATGTGTATATATATATATATATATATATATATATATATATATATATATATATATAAAACTTCTTTTTTATTTCAAATAAAATTCTCACCAGTAAGAAAGTTAATTACGTATAGCTTGAAAGTTTCAAAATTATTCCTACTTTTGTTTCTTTTACTACTTCAAAGGAAAATTAAAGCTCACAAACAGCGTGAAAGAGATAATTACTTTTAAGACTTATTCATTAAGGAAACAGAAAAGTAAAAGAAAAGTTTTCGGTTAAATATAAATTTACATAAAATAAAAAAGAACCCAAACCGAATGAAATACAGATCTTAAAGAAATAAATTAATGTTGTTTTTTTTTTATAGAAAAAGAAAAAAAATATTTTTCTTCAAATGACAGGACTCTTTATTTAATGTTTTATCTGTCTCAAATAATATCTTTTTCATCGTATTGTTTTTTTTAATGGGCAAACTAAATTAAAAATGATTTATTAGGTTTTTAAACGACAGATTTTCCAGCTAGACAACTAAAATCAGAATTTAAGAAAACTTCTGTGTAAAACGAAAAATTGTTAAATGAAATTATATTTAATAAAAAAAGTGTATTATTAATAATATAGTATAATTCATTAAAATTCGGTGATGATAAACATATTTTTTTATGTTTGAAGTACAACAACATTGTTACATGACTAATAAATGCGAAAATTTTATTATCAAAACCTGTTTGAGAAAATTAATGTAATACAGTCTAAGAAAAATAAAAAAAATCTACTTTTGTTATTAAAAACAAAACAAAACTTAACAGAAAAATGTTATGAATTTTCAAAAATTAAAAACAGTTATTTTTAGTACAATAAATCTAGTCCTTTGAATAATTAAAATACACTTAATTTATTAAAAAACAAACACTCACTTGTTTTATATTGTATTAATTAAAATTAAATGTTCGAAAATCACGCAGTTAACATTGATACACTTTTCATCTCGTTTTCTTTCATTTTCTATCGCCAACTTAATGTTATATTAGCGTTTCTTGAGGGCAGCAGCATTGAGAATTTGAGCTATCAGTTCATCACGTGTGTCTATTTTTTATTGTATACCTCGCATTTCATCAATCCCCACACAGTAATCTAAAGGAGTACGTTCGGTGATCTAGGTAACCAGTTTAGCGACTCTGTTCGTCCATCTATCAGAAAATTTTTATCTAAGAATTGTCTTACTTCATTCGTGAAATGTGTTGGTGCTCCATAAAGTTAATGGTATATTTAAATTTGTTTCACCAATGGAAAATTTTCAAGAACTGTAAGAAATCCATTATTTAAAAGTTCTAGATAATTTTCTACGCGACACGTTGTTATAGTATGAAAAGGTTTATTAATTTTGTTTAGGTTATCGATCACGCCTTATTAAACGTTCACCGAAAATCGTTGCGGGAAATTTCAGTCATCTTTTTTCAATCTTCATACACTTATGCTTGTTTTATTTATATTTGCATGTCTTGCAACCGCTGTTTTGCATTTGAACCTGCTTATTTTAACCCAGCATGTGGGTTTTCGTCAGATCTTCAAGAATGTAAATTCCGCGTGTTGTTTATGTCACTACGGGTAAAAGCCCTGCTACGTCTGAAAACAGCATGAATGGAATTAAGTGCTAATTATTGTTAATCCATTAACAAAAATTCAGTCGACTGCCATGGTCACCAAGTTGGAGGTGATGAACTTTCTGAAAATGATAAGGATGCAGTCTGTGAGCATAAATGTCCTTCATACTTTGTGGAATGTTGAGTCATGAAAAAATTCTTCGCGTGCACGTTGTACGACTAAGTTGTAATATCGTAAAATACTTTCCCTTTCGTCAACAAGTACCGACGTAAAGACGTTCAGATAAAACATGAGCCCTGGGAAGTATACCAATGTAATGAAGATTGTTAAAAATTCTATAAATACTTCACGGTTTGATTCTGTTATGTTTTCTTCTGTTTTGTTTATAATAATAAAATTAGATTTATTTATGTTTTTCATAGACTTTGTTACATCAATCTTCTCAAAATTAAATTCTCTACAAGGTTTTATAATAAAATTTACGCATTTCTTTCATTTATTTAACAAAGTTATTATAGTTCAAACATTAAATCACTTTTTTTTTGTTTTTCGTAGGCTATCATGAAAACTACGTGAGATACGGTTCGGTGACTATATTACTCCATTTTCAGGTCAAAAAACATAAGATTTATCCCTTATATAACAACTTAAAAACTTTAGTATAACCGCATTTCAACGGGGGAACTGAAATTCGGGCGAAATCATTTGATAGCCATAACTCGGTTACAAAACGTTTTCGGATATAGGTTTATATGAAATATTTTCCTTATTTCAAGCTGTAGAATCAGTTTCCAAACGTTTTCTCTTTCCTCCTGAATCATCCTGTGTATTAGAAACAAAAATTGTGAAATTTTCATTATAAAAAACCAATATGTTCTAAAAGCAGATTTCAATGAATTTATTTTTCATATTATACCTTAATCAAAAATAAAAAATTAATGTTATCGTTTTCTTTAAAGTTGTATGCACTTTTACGAGATTTAAAAATTTTAAAACTGAATTTTTTAGATTTTAAATTAATAAAATTTCAAATGTTAATTAATTAGTAATTCTCTGAAAAAATGATTTATAAGTGGTACTTTTAATTAATCTGAAATATTTCAGTTGTAAATTATTTTTTTATAAAACATTTATAAAAATTTCTATTTATTCAGTTTAAAATAAGATTAATTTAATATAATTATTTAATAAATTATAAATGTATTTTATTAGAGAAACTCATAATGTCAGAACAAATATATTCATATTGTACATGAAACAAATCAGAATATACATTATAAAACCATATGATCAGCTAGTTTCATTGTGTTGGAACACAATGAAAATAAAACAACACAACGAAAACAAAACAACATAAAGTTGTTTTTTTATTCACAAAGTAAATAGAACATGTCCTGAAAACGTTTGTTGCATTCTTCGTAATCATTCTGTATATATTTATATTATGTATACACATAAAAACTATATATGTATATACTGTATTGGATCGTTTTCCTTCACTTAACTTAATAAACAAAAATAAAACTTAAAACTATATTGTATTATATTTGAAGAAATAATAAATTATATAAAATATAACAGTTACAGTTTCATACGATAGCTTTAGTCAATCAATCAATCACCTTTTTACCTTCATTCAATTAAAATAAATTACCAATGAAAATGAACTATCAATATTTCCAACTGTCAATAATTTTAGAAGCTACGCAAAAGAAAGAAAAAACTTTCATCCTATCCTAATTCTAGCTGGTACAAGAAAATGAGTACTTCTTGAATTTTTAGTGAGTACGTGAAATCATTCATATGATTACACGCCTCGTAGTGCATAAAAAAACCCTAATTTTTCCTTGTATAAATGAATATAGAACGTATTTACTAGTGAAAGATTTGAAAAAGAAACATTTAGTAACAACAGGAGGAAAATAGATTAAAATTAAAAAGAAATATTGAAAAATGTGTTCATTCATAGGAGGAAAATTTAAGTAAAAAATAAATATGACAAAAATAACGGTAAGAAAATTGTATTAAATGTAAGAAAAGTGGGGGTTACATATCAAAAATCAAATTACAAAAGATCGAAGTTGTAAAGAATATTGCTTTAGATATGAAAGAAGGTTAAAGAAAATCTTTAAAAGGTAGAAAAGTTTCTTCCAATAAAAACATAGATTTAGGAATTAAAAACACAATTTGTTTTTTATTATTTGTATGGACTGTCAAGTTTAAATTACGGAAAAGGGAAGCTAGGAAGACAAAAAAATAGAAGCTTTTAAAATAATAGAAAAATGCAATAAGTTAAAGGAATAAAGTTCAAAATGAAGAGGTTTTAAAACTAATCAAAAAACCTTTATCAAAGGCTCGAGAAGGCTTTATAAAATTTCAGCTAGAATAACAACAATTAGGTTGGTAGGTTATACATACATTCATGCTTATTTAGTTTAATAAACGAAAATGTGTACGAGATGATGGTAAAAACTATTAAGGCAAAAAAAATTTAAGGAAAAGAAAGGATAATGAATTGATAATGATTGAATAAAATAAGTGAGACCAAAAATTATGTAATTTTTTTTTTTCATTTTTGCTTTCCCGGATATAGCGATATATGCCTCTATGGAAAGTATAACGGGAAAGAATAATAGATCAGTAAAAAAATAAAATACATAAAAATCTAAAACAAAATTGTGATTTTAAGTTTTGTGCCTTGAAGATATTTAAAAAAATTAAGACAAAACTAAGATATAAATAAATTATAAATAATGTGCGAACAACCTATTTTTATTGCAGTGTACGCTAGTTCAATTTTTTTTTTTCTGACGGACGTTTGATGGTACGTATGTGTATATATGTATGTATGTTGGCTAGTATTTGGTCTTACTATAACACTAGTCCCATTTGATTGATTTTATTCAAACTTGATAGAAAGATGCTACCTTATCTTTCGAAGGGGAAAAAATGTATTCAAATTTTACAAAAAATTGGAAAAAGGGTGAGGGTGTTTTGGGTGAAATAAAATATGCAATTTTTACTAGGCTACTTTAGAAAAATAATTTTTTTATAAAAGTTGAGTTTTTTGATCGACTACAAAAACTACCAAAAATATTAATTTAATATTCGCCCCTTCCCAAAAAATGAGTATATATTTTTCTTTCCTTAGCTATATCATGCTATATAAAAGAAATTAATGAGAATTTTTGTATCTATTTTTTCTAGATCAATAGGCCTTTCAAGGCATTATAATTTTTTTTGCCCATTCCCACTCCAATGGTCTGTGATAACAAATAAGTATTTTTTTTTAATTTTAAACAATTTTTTTTGCAATTTATTTTAAATTTAAATCCATCTTGCATGTTATTCATTACATTTAAAATGTAAAAATCTTAATTTTCTAAAGTTCTTACTCTTCAGTATTTCTTGAAAAACAAGATTAGCTAAAAATTTTCACCCCTTTCTGGAAAATAAAAACTTTGTGTATTTAGAATTATGGCTTAACTTTATATTTTTTTTAAATTTATTATCACCACTTAGAAACTACTTTCTTAAAGATTAATTTTATTCGAATGTTTTCCCTTTAAGGGTGCCTCCAAAATGATTTTTTTTTTAGCATCTTTCGAGCAAAAAAATGAATTGCATAACTTCCCAGCTATACCCGTCAAATTATGAAATTCATTGCTGGCTTTCTTATCAATGTGACGAAGTAAATACTGGTCAAATAAATTCAGTTTTTAGTTGAAATTGATTTTTTGTCATTAAAATATATTAAGCTTTTTGTATTATACGATTTTAAGTATGTACTTCATACATCTAATATAGATGTCTGAAAAGATAATTTAAGGGATGTATGGTAAAATAAAATATTCATATGATATTATCCTAAATTAAAGTGAATTAAATACAATGTAAATGAATTACAAAGTAAATGAAACAAATAATTTAAAAAAAAAAAATTATAAATCAAATTATATTAGATAGAGAATAATTCAATATGATCATCAAACCCTACAGAAAAATGTTGACAACAAAAATGAAATACTTACGGTTAAAATAAATTAAAAGATTGTGGTTTTTGTTTTTTGGGAAAGGGGGAATTTTGGGGCAAATTATTTTTAAAAATGGAAAGATAAACATGTTCTGAGTAATATAAAATGGGGTTATGTATGGAAAATTTTGAGAATGGAGTTTGGAGAATTTGAATAATTGGGTTATGTTTGGAAAATTTTGTACAGACTCAATCTGTACAAAATTTCATCAAAATCTGTGTATTTAATTAAAAATTATCAAGCTTCAAATAAGCCAACATACGCACGCACACATAAGTAGGAATATTAGCCCCCATTTCTTTTTTTTTCTTTTTTTTGGGGTCCCTGGGTCATGAAAGATCGATAAATAAAAAAGAAACCCATACCTCATTTTTTGACCGATTACCATACTTTCCTTCTTGAAAGTATGGTAGTGAAGACCTAAAAGAAAGTAAAACCTAGTGAAGACACTAAGATTAGATGAAATATTGAAAAATTGAGCCTTGAATGTAATCTCTCACAGATAGAAACGGTTGAAGTATTTGTAAAAAGAATTTGTTAAAAATCAAATGGATAATTTTACGTTCCTCTAAAGATTATTTGCATAGCTATACCGCGAGGTTTCTCATGCTTATACGTCGTAAAGTTAACGAACATATTATTCGTGTATGTACTATAATGAATGTAGTAAGTACGTCGTTATTCATTTAAAGACATGAAAGATCAAAGGAAGTTCATATTATAATATAGTCTCTATTATATTACACAGACTACAAACCAACCTAAGAAAAACGTTAAAAAACAACACCAAAGGAAACCTTACTTTGACCAAGAGTTTATACGTAAGGCTAAACAAGAAGTTTAATAAGAAGAACAATATGCTATTTATAGAAGATTAAAACTATATATAATACTGCTATTATTAATTATAAGAAAATATTTTTGAAATCATAAATATATGATGTATTTATAAGACGAAAAATATCCTGTATATATTTTGCAGTTAAACTATTTCAAATTTATTTATAATAAATAATATTCAACATTTAATTTAAAAACTGAAGCTTTATTTACAGAATTTTATTCTGATAATATGTCGTTGGAAAATCCTTCCCGATCAACACTAATTAACAATACTTTCTTGGTCATCTTTATCAGCAATTTTGTTTTATTCTGCTAAGCTTTTGTCAAATAAATAAAAAAGGATTTACGTAAATGAACATTGTACAATATTTGTGATAATTTTATTGCACAGAATTGAAAAATAAGTTACTTAACTCATACTTTCTTATTTGTCGAGGACAGACTTGAATAGGGTAGAGAAGGTTACATTAAAATTTTCTTTCTTTTTTTGTTATTACCTATAGCCTGCCGTACTTTTTCTGCTTATTTTTTTTCTCAGGTTTTTGTATTCATTTAAAATCATATTTCCTTAGGAGCCACATTTTAATTTTTTCAATAAGGTGATTCTGTAATAATTTTATTTTATTTTTTTAAAAACGGCCAATTAAAATATAACTATAATAAAAAGTTACTTCATTTTATCGTAAAGAGTATACGCTCTCGATGAAGCAATCACGTTTAAATTCTAAAAATAATAACTATTATTAATAATTCTAACTCTATATATGTATAAAATTTAATCTAAATATCATATTATTTTATATTTATGAACACAGTAACAAACATGTCTAGAGATTTTACAAAATATTTTTAGAGTTTTAACTTCACAAGCTTGTTACAGTTTTAACATCAAGAGTAATTCGTGGGCGAAAATAAAACGAGAATTATGGTTAGAATTGCAGTTACTATGTGCAGACATGCAGAAACGCATGTCTTTAACCGATCTCATTGGTTAGTAATATATATACTCCCAACTAGTTCCCATCTGTCAACGATATCACTCTCCATATACAAAGAATATAATTAGGTTTACTGTCTAAACACCTACAGAAAAAAAATGGTCTTTTTAGGACCTGTTGAAATTACATCGCTGATCAAATACTACTTTTACATTATAATCGTTTCGAAAATTTAAGATGATTTACCAGGTCATAATTAAATAAGCTAAAAATAAGCTTACTCAGGATAACATCAATTCTATTCGAATATTAATATACTTTTTCAATAATTTTTTGTAATAAATTACTGAGCAAGGAAAATTACTTTTTTTTTATTATTATTAAATAATAATAAACGTCGCTTTTAATATATAGGCTGTACTTTAACGGTAGGAAGATCATTTGCAAATGCTGTTTAATTTATTTAGAATTTTCATATTTCTTCAGTTATTTTCACATACCTTTGTTATCTAATAATGAAGAATCTGATGTGGACACAACATGATTTCCTTGTACGCCTATTAAATTACATATACACATTTTTTGCTGCACTTCATTTAAGCTTATTTCATTTGAAAGTCAGATACGATCCTCTAATTCTTTAATAAAATGGACAGTTACACAATTGCTAAAATATTATATTTTATTAATATCAAATACTTTAATAATTAATTATTAATTCAATAATCTTACCTGAAATATTTCGATAGAGTAAAATTCCCTTTATTACTCATTAAATAATTGTCTTATATGTATCTAATACTATGTTTTTTTTAAATTATTGTGATGTAACAATTAAAAAAATTAAAACAAAACGAATAATCAGATGTTTCACCGAATATGATTTGGACACTACATGACTTACTTGTACGCCTAATACAAAGTATATTTTTAAGAAGATGAAATAGGAAAGTTGTTTAAATTAAATATAATTTCTTTTCATATGGGATATTATAATTAAAACAATTTTTATTTTGATAACAGTATAATATCAGTTTTGTTTAGTTGATATTGTTTGCGTGAGTTTTGTTTTTATATAATCAGATCGCGTTAAAAAACGTTACTTGTACCTATACGGTTATCAATAAGCTCTACATGAGGGAAAAAACATTCTTTATCAAAGAAATTACGTCAATTAAGTCGGTAGTCAAAATCATTGCAATGGAATTTAACTTGAAATAAATAAGCTTGAAAGAAAATTTAATTGTTTTTAAGAATAATATACATTTAATATTTTACATAATATCTGTCAAAACAGACAATGCATTTAAACAATGATTACAATGCTACTCACGGACATGCTGCCTGTACATGAGTGTTCGTCAGTCAACCCACACATCCGTGTGTCAGTTGGTTGGAAAGGGTTAAAATCAATATCAAGAACAGCTTCAAGGTTGTTTTCGTACACGTTCGTTCGTCTAGGGTGGACCGATCTTTGGGTACTATCGATAATATTTATCTTGTTTTAAAATTGTGTCTTGATACTTTTAGAACTTTCAGAAAGTTTAAATTTAGTAAAATTATTTGGCTCTAATAACCGCACCAATCAACTTGGTGGAGTTCATTTTTATTTTCAAAACAAATATTTTTTAATAATTTTTATTTTACGTTTCAGTAGTTCATGATTTCGATTTCGATTTTTACTTCCTTGTACGAAGAAAAGAAAGTATTGTGATCGGGAAAAATTTCAGTTTTCAGATTTTAAAGAAAATATCCATTTTGACCATCCCTGAATCCAACTTGACTAGTTTCGGCGTATGTATGTTTCAGGTACGTATGTATGTATGTATCCCGCATAACTCAAAAAGGATTAGCCGTAGGATGTTGAAATTTTGGATTTAGGACTGTTGTAACATCTAGTTGTTCACCTCCCCTTTTGATGCAATCGACTGAAACAAAAATGTCCAAAAAAACCCAAACTCCCCAAAAATTTGGATTTAAGACTTTTTCTTAACTTTAGTAATAACCGCTCATTGAGAGCTTTTCAAGAATATATCATATGTGGTACTTATTTTCATTGGTTGCAGAGTTATAACCAAATAAAACTTTAATTAATGAAATATTTGGATCTTATTTAAAGAAACATCGGTTCGAATCAGACTCCATCTCTTTTTTTAACTTTTTTTTTAATTTAGATATATTTATTTATTTATAATTCTTAACCTCCCATTGTAAAAACGTGTTTACGATGAATAATAATTCAATAATAACAAAAAAATATCGGAAGTTTTTAATGAAATAAAATTTTATGTACTTTTCATCTTAAAAAAAAAAATGTGTAAATGTAATTTAATAAGCGTATAAGGAGGTCATGTGTTATCCACATCAGATTTTTTTATTTGTCATAATTATAATTAAAAATACGGTATTATTTCTAATAACCGTAAAACCAATATAGAATACAAAATAAATGAATAATAGTGTCATAAAATCTAATAAAAAAACTTCCTATATTTTTAGTAAAGCATTAAGAAAAAGGATATATTTATTACAGGAAATCAAGTAATACAATACTCTTGATGCTACAGGAACAAGATTGAAAAATCCAGATTGTGAAACAACTTGTAGCAGGTAGTAGTGGATGTAATAAAGAATAAACAATGAAAAAGAAGCAAATAAAATGACATCAGAGAAAGAGCTAGTCCGGTACAGAATGTTGAGAAAGTGAAATAAAGAGATTTCAGCATAAAGAAAAGACAATAAAAATTGCCCTGCTGCTCAAACTAACTTAGGTTCTTTTATAAATAATGGAATTCTAGAAAATGAGATGAATCTGATTTTATTATTAAGATTATGAATCAACAAGAAAACAGTTTAGAGATGATAGTAACAGTACAACGAAAAAAACAACTTAAATTCTCTCCTATTATTCAGCGACAGATAGATGAAAAAAAATTACATAAGTTATATTCAATAAAAAAAATATTTTTTTCGAATTTTAAAAATGGTAACAATAAAAATTATAGTTAATGAATAAATTATAAGTATTTTTATTTTTATTTAAAAAAGAATGCTGACAACAAAGTTGTAATACTTTCCTGGCACTGGTTTATTCTTATATATATGGAGAAATACTTTTATGGAGAAATTCGTATATACATGAAAGAAATTACCTTTTCTGGAGTGGGGAAATTTATGATGAATTTTTATTTTGACATCATCATTGCAGTTTAAAAAATGAAAAAAATTCCTATCTTCATACTCCTTCATCTCCAAAATCATCTTTAAATAAATTTTTGTTGATTAATCTACATTTATTATGTTAAATGGAAGAAAATTAAAAGAAAATTCAGTAAAAATTGTACAATCAATAAAAAATGACCTATATACATTTTAAGGTGGTGGTGAGGGGTGAATACATTTTAAGGAGGTGGTGAGTGGTGAATACATTTTACTGAAAAATTATTGCTCAAAATTTATTAATTAAACTTTTAATAAACCAAAAAAATCGCGAAACATTAAAAATAAATCTGATGTGGACACTACATGACTTCCTTGTATGACTATTAAATTATATATACTCAATTTTTGCTGCATTTCATTTAAACTTATTTCATTTTGAAAGTGAAATAAGATTCTCCAGTTCTTTAATAAAGTGGACGGTTAGTTACACAATTGCATTCTGGTGGACACCACATTGCATTACAATTTTTTGTGGTGTCCGTATCAGCATTTTATATTAGTTTATAAATTAATTTCTTTTCACGTCGCTCAAGTAGTTATGTGGTGTAAGTGAGAACGTGACGAATTCGTAACCATGCACACATCGGTTCGAATCTGACTTCATATCCATATATTTAAAAAAAATTATTTCCATTTAATTAAAATATATTGTTTTATTAATAATTATTATCATCTGTAAAAATGTTTGAATTAAATGAAAGGTACATAAAATTCTATTTCACTAATAACTTCTGACTATTTTTCCATATTTTATTATTATTATTGAATTATTATTTATTGTTAAAACTTTTTTACAATTAGAGGTTAATAATTAATAAATCAATGAATATAAATTAAATAAAAAGTTAAAAGAAAATATATATATGTGTAGTCGGATTTGAACCGTTGTGCCTTCCCGTTGTAAGATCCAAATATTTCATTAACTAACCAATGAAAATAAGTGCCATTCGTGATATATCGTTGAAAAGCTCTCAACGAGGGCTTATTACTGTAGTAAAGAAAAAGTCAAAAATCAAAATTTATTTAGAGGTCTAACTGTATACACATTATTGGCCCAGTCGATTGCAATCAAAAGGAGAAGTGCGCAACTAGATGTTACAGACAGTCCCAAGCACAAGATTTCAACATTCTACGGCTAATCGTTTTTTAATTATGCGAGATACGTACGTACGTACAGACTTCACGCCGAAACTAGTCAAAATGGATTCAGGGATGATCAAAATGGATATTTCCGTTGAAATCTGAAAACCGAAATTTTTCGCGATTTTTACTTCGTCAAGGAAGTAAAAATCGATATTTTTAAACTTTGATCGGCTCCTCCCACCAATATTACCCCCATTTTATTTTATTATTATTTTTTTTTTGTTCTGTCTTTATGAATGTCTCCACTGTTATATCTGCCCGTTATATCCGTTGCATAAAAAATTGTTAAGTGGATTCTTTAATTATTGATCAGATATATTCGTATATTGATTATTTTTTTAGTCGGGAAATTCATGCAATGCTGCCTGCTTTTTTAAAAATAATATTTTTGTTGAAAATGTCATTTTTTATCTGAACATGGAATTAACAGGTTAAAACTTCCCTTCTCAAATATTTATTTTATTTTATTTTTTATTTATTTATTATTTTTTTAAACATGAATTTCAATCAAATCATTTACTTTTTTTAATGTAATTGATCATCTTGACTCCGAGAGGAAGACATCCAGCATGTGACATGTTTGACCGCCACGCCACCTCCTCCGTACACAACCCTTCAAGGCTTTACCGGAGGTCATCTTCAGTAGCCTCATGACATATTTCAGTCTGACCGCTGTCAAGATGCCACCGATGCGAATGCTACAAGTTACATTCACATCAATGTTCGTCGCCTAACATAGACACTAACCCTAAACCGATACCATTTATCAGTCTGAAACGAGACCACACCGATTGAGCTGCAATTTAATTGATCAGAATATGCATTAAAACAGTGAATTTAGATTAAATATTTCATTCAGAATTTCACATTCTAACTGAATGGACGAGAAATAATCGCCCAGCCAAAATTCAGTACTCCAATTTCTAATTTCTCCACCTGCGAGATTTTACGTGGCATGCGTAAAATAATAATTACTAAAAAAGATGTTTAACCAACATAAATCAGGAACAGTAATAATTTATAATTAAAACATTCAATTGCTTACAGTAATAAATATTAAAAGAAACAGTTTGTGGTTTATTTAATTTCCAGTATTAATTTACGCATGTATTGCTTAGTAGAAGGTTAGGTGGAAATGTCATTTATACAATGATGTTGTATAACCATGCGCTGCAAATAAGTTGTACAAGAAAGTGCTTTTGTGTTACTTAACACTCGGTTGCCTCAAAATTTCACAGTTGCCAATGAGGAAGGTTTAATTATAAGCTACATTAATGGGTTGTGGAAGAAATCACTTCAATGTTATCAGTAATCGTGCATTTTAGCGTAAATAATAAGGTTAGTGTAGAAGTTCTTTTCAATTTATTTTAGATATCATAAAGGTAATAAAATAAACTGTAAATGACCTGATATAAGGCATAAATCAGAGCTAATTAAGACTTACTTATTCTGATAGAAAACTTGAATTTCAGACATTACTAGGAATATTAAGAAATGAAGTTACATTCATAACCTTTTCATTGATATAAAAAGTCTAAGTGGCATTCAGACCTACAAGTGACATAATTCCTCTGTTTATCTCAGGGAAAAGTAATATGGAGAAGAATTGTTGTTATTATATTAACATAAAAACACTCTGATTAATGTTCCTTATGCAGCACATATTTGCTACTAAAACACTGAGAGAAGGTAGCAACAATGTAATTTATCCTTTACCGTCATGAAAAAATTGATTAGGCCTACATACTCGTATTATACTTCAAGAGAGTGAAAGGTTATTTTAATCTTAGGAATAAAGTTAAAATAATCCTAAAATTATAAAAATGCAAATCATAGAAGGTAAGCAAGAATATAAATTCTATGTGTAATTACTTGAAGAGTAACGTACAAATAGAACAATAAATATATCTGAATCTTATGCCAATTTAGTATCGATTTAAATATAGTTTTAGTCCGATTGGATTACTACTTACCGTTGCAATTTACTGAGGTTAATTTTGGATTTCTTCAAAAACAACTAAAAATAAATGTGCTCAAGTTTTTGTTAGACGATAAGGTGTATTCTTCAAAAATTGAGTTTCACACAATAGTAAGGCTATCATGTTTAAGGGAATATAATTTTTGAATCGGTAAGATGCAAAGTAAAGTTGGAAGGTTAATAATAAGAAAAAGCCGTTTACTAAACCGAATCCTAGTAAAACGAAATGAAACCAATACGGGAACATTTTTGTTTTGATTGTTATAGATATCTACATATAATTTTATTTTGCTTGATAATCTCACCACATATACTTGTAATGGGAGATGGAAATTAAATTTTATAACATATGAAAATTGCTATACCTGACCAGGATTCAAACCTAGGACTTCCGGATGAAAGGCCAAGACGCTACCACTCCTCCACGGAGGTCAGGATTTAACAGATTACATAACTGAAGATGATGGTTAACATTTTTATTATAAGTAAATATTTTCCATTATTTTTACGTAAAATTTTGCTAACAAAAGACGTGAATTCCTGTAATAAACAAATATAAAATATGTATATTTAGTTGTAATTTCCTCAATTTTTTTATAGAGCAATTACATATGAAAATGATCCAATTTTAAGATTTTATTTGACAAAATCATTCTTTTTTCAGGTAATGAGCATGCTGCGAAAGAAACATCAAACGTAAGTATTCTAACAAACATTTTTCTAATAATAAGATATATCTATATAATTATATTATACTCAATGACTACATTATAAAAAATGGAGTGCATCAACCAGTAAGAAAATTCCATAAAGTTAAATTATCATAGTCTTTTCCATTATAACCCACCGGCTTGGTCTAGTGGTGAACGCGTCTTCCCAAATCAGCCGATTTGGAAGTCGAGAGTTCCAGCGTTCTAGTAATGTCCTAGTAATGTCAGTTATTTTTCCACGGATTTGAGTACTAGATCGTGGATATTGGTGTTCTTTGGTGATTGGGTTTCAATTAACCACACATCTCAGGAATGGTTGAACTGAGGCTGTACAAGACTACACTCATATTTATCATCCTCATTCATCCTCTGAAGTATTATTTGAAAGGTAATTACCGGAGGCTAAACAGGAAACGAAAGTCTTTTCCGTTATGCGCATGGACAAACAAATCATCGAAAATAAAATTAGCCGTGCTTTAATCCCGGTGACACATCTTAAAAACTAAAATACGAGTACTAAAAGTTTTTATTATTATAATTATAACTCATATAATTTCCTATTCGTTAATTTCAATTTAATTTAATTGAGTAATATACGATTTAATATACAAAAGATTCATTATCCCATGCTACAATAGCTTTTAATACAAAATAACATTTGTTTATATTTGTTAGTTCCATTAATAAATCAATTTACAAAACACATACGAAAACAATACATTTACAATACAATTTACAAAACAATACATATTGAATATAAAACATAACATAAAAAGAATTTTTCTAATTAATTTTTTATTTCCTAGAACATAAACTATCATTTTAAAAGAAATTTATTTTTCCTCTCGCAATCCTTTTCCACACTTTGTTTTTCTTTTCCCTTTTTGCACTTTCTTTTTTTCTGTTAATATAGATAAATGCATTATACTATTTATATGTTAAAATTGATTTATAAATTTTTATTTATTACTACTTTTTTTTGAGTACATAATTTTTTAATCCCCTCGGAGCTGGGTCCGCAATTAAGCATTTACTTGGCTGCAGGGGGTGCGATCGCCTCAAACTACCTCGTCGGGAACAAACTTTCCCCATGTAGCCGCGACCCGATCTTTAATTATACGCTGTACCTCTAATGAGGGGACGACAAGGGCTCCCCCATCGGGACTCCGTTCTTGACGCCACGCTTCAAAGGGGAACCCCAAAGGGATCCCCACCGGTACTACGGTCTTACATTGTCCCCCTCCATTTTGGAGACACAAGAGAGTCCCAATCCAATCCACGTGAGTGGGAGACCTAACCGGCCCTCCCCTCCTAAACGGGGCTGTCCCAACCTTAGACCCTCCATAAGCGTATCCATATTTTGCTGCTGGCCCTGCAGTCCAGACCCCCAAGTGAATGGTCGCGAGTATAACGAACATTTAGCCTCCGTTTAGTAGTCCTTCCGGAGGTGCTTCCCAGCTCCAAAATTAAAATAACGCCCCCTTTTGTCGGGGACACTGCAGAACCCTGTCCGGTGTCCGATGCCCCGGCACCGATAGTATCGTTTCTCAGCAGACCTCCTCGAAACCCCACAAGATACCCATTCCACACGACGTCGGCCAACCTTTAGCAGTTCCTCGGCCAGCAGTGGCAGGACCGCCACCGTCGCTACCTTAGTTTCTTCATACGATGGCCTCAGGAAGAAGACAATAATAGTGACCGAATCCCCAGTAGTCTTCCCCATGTCACATAACAATTCCTCCTCCGAGGTAAGAACATCGATGTCCTTTATCAACGAATGGGCTCGACGAACGCCCCTACTAGCTACGGCAGTGGTACCTTCAACCTTGTCCAGTATTTGTTATTTCAACTTGAAAGCTACGTCACCAGTATCCTGAACTCTGTGGAGGTCCTCTCCCCGACCCCCTACGTACCGACAGAATGTTGGCTTCTCCCGGTGGCACGGTATCCTTCACTGTCTGGAGAAGATCCACGTATGACCTTTCCGCCGCCATCACCACAACTGTCGCGGTTGGGGTCCCCACCGCCTTCCTCACCTTCCTCATTGGGACCCGACTACCCGTAACAGCCAACGAAGTAATGTCTATGTGTCCCCGGGGCTTAGTAGAATTCCTCCAAACCATATACTCGGCCACTGAATGAAGGTGGAGTCCCACCCTCCGTGAGGGCTACAAAAACAAACGTTGGGGTTTCCGGCCAGAACCAGCCGAGCTGATTCCACCATACTGGTAACTGACCGTTCCTCGCCGTCAGAGGAGTCCACTTTCACCACAAACTTCATTCCACCTACTGTCACCTCCCTGTCGGCCAGGTCCATGGCACGGGTGCCGCCGACAACTACTTGGCCCACCCACATTGAGCCCGACCGAAGCATAGGCCCGGCTCAGGGCATCTCCTCTAACAACCTCGATTTGTCCAACAATCTGCACCTCGTGCAGAAACGACCACCCATGCCAATCCGTCGATTCCACTGACGCCCTAAAGAACTTCAGTGGACGTAAACACCTCCTTTTGCTCCTCCGCAGGAGGAAAGGAAACCCCTAATAACAAATAAACAACAAAACATAAAATATGGACGCAATGAAAATGTCAAACTGAGAGCGCTATCAACACGTCTACACTCCCTCAGATCTCACCTTCCATTTATTTAATATTAGATTCATAATAACATCCGGAGATCCTGAGTTCGAATCCCGGTCAGCTATGGCATTTTCAGTCGCTAAAAATCTTCCATTTCATCTCATTCTCTAAAGTAATACAAACTGTGGTCCTGGAAATTAAAAAAAAATGCTTCATAGTAACAATTCGATTTTTTTAATATTTTTTGTGTTATCCTTATTTTGTTTGTTTATTTTTACATACTTCCTTTTTTTAATTGTAAAATCGTAATTTATTTATTTATCCGTGTATGTAATTTAAATTTGCAATTATCAACATTTTATAATTTTCAGATATATCAGAACATTATATGGACTCTACCATAATAAACCAATTTAATGTTATAGGCGATTTAATGTTATAGACAGATTATAATTAAAATATGTTGATGAGGTTGTATAATAATTGTTGAAGTGTGGTAATTATAAAATGATTTTTATCGAAAATAATTGGTTAAACAGAAATAAGGCTTTAACATTTTTGATGATACGATACGTTTAATAAGTTATGTACACTTGAATTATATTCCCTTTTTTAGAATTTAATTTATTTATTATCAACATTTTATAGAAAATGTTGTTATAAATAAATACTTCAAAACGAGTTGTTTAATTTAAAATTAATTATATTTAGGTTACGTTTTTTTATCAACAAAAAATCCCAGAATCCTTATTTCTCATACTGCAACAAGGGAAAATTAAAATAAAATAAACATTTTTATTAATGTATAGTCTATCTAAATATGCATTATAATATCTCAAATATTCATATCTCAACAAAAATAACCTTTACACCAGATATTCTTCAATAAAAATTAATAAAGATTTAAAAAAAAAACATTTAATATACAATAATTCACTTTTAAAAAGGAAATTTTTTTTACTAACCAATTATGAATGTGGTATTAAATGTGGGAACTGTAACTCATTTTATGTGTAATATATATTGTAAATAATTTCCATTCTCTCTAAATTATTTAAAAATTTAGTGATACAAATTTAGTTAATGTTTTTTATAATCATAAATATAATTAAATAGCTGCGACTAATTAAGTAGTTTTTAATTAAAAATTGATCAATAATACTCTATATCAATTAATTTCAACTTTAATGCGTCTTACCACAAATTTTAAAAAATGGGTGCTTTTATCGAATCCCGGCGCCATTAGAAATTTGTTTAAATAGTCAAATTATTTATTTCTAGCAAATTTGATTATGCCTTGAACGGAAACGTAATAGTAAATTATAACGATATAAATTCAACTCTGTATTTGTATATAATGCTTTGCAGCCGGTTATCTGGAGTTGAATCTTTGTATTTATCGTGAAAGCAGTTTAATTTCGCTCCTGACGTGACATTGTACAAGAAAGCAGGACATGTCGCAAAGGTAACGCTAGGCATCTTTACGAATAATAGCCAATAACAGGAGAGAGACAGTCGAGAAGATAACCAACGCTTTCAACACAAAAAGCGGATGGATGAACGAGGTCAGGCTACAGATGTTGCCGGAAAAGACAGAAGCCGTCGTGATCACAAAGACCAAACGAAGACCCACCATAGTGATACCACTGGAAGAACAAAGAATAGTATCACGACCGTTAGTTAAGTGCCTAGGCGTCTGGAGAGACGCCCGGCTTCGTTTCGGCGCACACGTAAAGGAGGCGTGTGAAAAAGAACAAGAAAGTTAGTTCCTGTCCTTCTCCCGAACTGCCATGGCCCGGGGCAGCAAAGGAGGAATTTACTTGTAAGCATAGTTTATTCAACGCTACTCTACAGAGCAGAGTTAGGAGGGGGGAGTAACGAAGTACCAAAAGTACAAAAGCATGATAGAGTCATTACACAGGAGGTGCTGCCTAAGAATCACGGCAGCATACAGTACCGTGTCGAAGGATGCGATAGAAGTACTTGCGGGAATCCTCCCGATAGATCTAGTAATCGAAATACGGATAAGATTTACGTGAACTCGGTGCTTTCTCTCTCTCTCTCCCGCAGACAGAAGAAGATGGAGGACGCACACTGACGGAGGAGATGGAGAAAATCTCCGTTGTGCTGCCGTGGGACGGCAGCACAAAAGGCAGATGGACACACCGCCTGGTAAGAGATATAAGGCGCTGGCGAGGGAGAGCTCATGGCTCGCGGGATTACTGCCTTACCCAGTTTATGGCGGGCCATGGGAGGTGCAGAACATACCTTCATAAGTACGGCCTCGACGATGAAACAGAACTGCCGCTATGCTAGGAAGAAGAAACGCCATACCACGTGTTCTTCTACGGCCCAAGGTACGAAGGATCTAGGACAGAGCTACTCGATATACTTAGCAAGGGAGTGATGTTCCAGCCTGAGGAGATGATGGACATAGTGATAGAAAAGAAAAAAAACTGGAAGGCGACCACTACGTATTTGAAAATCATGAAGAGAGACCTCCAAGCATGGGAGAAGTCACGAAACAATTGGTGGCGTCTGTGGGTGCGGGGGCGGACAGGTTTGCGAGTGAGCAACTAGGGGGTCCCCGTGCATGTGAGGGTCGCCTTGATGTGAAGAGGCCGCGGGCACTCCGCTTCCGTATCTGATGGCGTCGCAGGTAGTAAGTATAAGGGGTATGTAGTTGTGCCTGGTTAGTTTATGATGCAAATTTGCTGTACTGATATGATGCAATGTGTTTTTTTTTCTACTGTCCGGTAATGCATTTATAGTGTTGCGTTGTTGTACTGATCGTGTAATATTAATGAATGTCTCTTTTCAGGCGTATTTTTATGTTCTTGCTGTTTGGCTTGAATGATTTTTTTTATATTGTTGTGAAACTTGTATTCTGAGTTTTTCTTTTCTTGTATTTTATTGTGTGACATTTTGCTTTGTAGGTAGTTTCATAATCTGTAAACTGCATCTTGATGTATGATGATGCATCTTGTTTGCTGTTGATTTACTGTGACTGATGTGTTTTTGTTGATATTCCTATTACGATGCGATTGTATTATGACGTATGAATGCATGAGTGGACGAGTAACCCTCCTTCCAGAAGGAATGCTTCGCTAGCGGTTCCAGGAAGACTGATAGCCAGGGGTGGCGGTTTAGTCGGTAGTGCACAGGTTTACATACGCATATTAATAACATCTTGCGGTACCTGTTAGCGAGCCCGACACTGCTTAGGTGTTCGTAAATGGGATTCCCCACCTCTTTAAAAAAAAGAGAAAAACAGCATCTTTACGAAACTGACGGTTTTGTATGGCCTTGCAATAAATGTTTCAGTGTTGTACAGCGTTGAAGCTTAAAGGGATCACTGAAATGGCGAATAAAAAGAACAGGGGAACTGCCAGGAACTAATAGTAAGGCTTCCCGTATTTATGTAGCGTTGCATGAAAGGAGAGTGAGAACCCGTTCCAGAAAATACTTGATTCAATAAGTAATAATAATACTTGATGAACACCTGGCAGCCGGTAGTCGTCAAGTAGCAGTTACTACACAAGTCTTCCGTGATCTTTAAGTTGATAGTGCAGTAGCCAGTAAATTAAAAATGAATAAAAAAAATTCGTTCGAAAAAGTCACCGATTTGTAGAGAACAAAAGATGGCGCCGGTATTCGATAAAAGTACCAAAGAATGACTACAGTTTCTTATAGTTAAAACTATAGTATTGGTTAATTTATGATTTTTTTCTTTGAATCTAAACCTTTGTTTAATCAAATAAAGAAACAGTAAATTCACTCCTTTTATCTGATAAGCAGAAGATAGAATTTTATTTGTAGTTTACCGCCGTTCAATACAATAAATTTCAGTTCTAATGCTGTATTTCTTTACTTTTGTGTTAACATATATTTTTATTATTCTCAACACCTCTTCTGTTCTAAATATAAATTTAACGATATAAATAAAAATAAAATAATAATTTATTAAAACGTAGGTATATCGCATGAAAAATTCAACTAAGTTTTTTTTAAATAAAAAAACGAAAATATAAAATAAACTACAGTTCATTTTCTATTACAAATATTTCTATGCAGGTTAAAACCAATAAAATTTTGCAATAAAATTCAAACATCCAAAAGCTACTTATTTATGGAAACAAATTATAAAAAAACACATTAAATAACAAACAATATGAAAAAAACAAATACAATGCAACTACGGCTTGAAAGTTACTTTAAAAACAGAAAAAAAATTTCTGTTCCTAACTACAAATGTAATGTCGTGTAGGAAAATATGCCAAGAGTAATACAGTTGTATTATTTTAATAATATATATAATATTATTAAAGTATTGAAAATCGAAAACTTTTTTATCATAAAAATGTATGAAAAATAATTAAATTATTTCCAGCGAATTATAAAATAAACAACAGAAAATCGTTTATGAAAAACCAAAAGGTTGTATGATTTGTATAAACAAATCATACAATCTTAATTCTGCAAAAAAATATTAAACATTTAAATATCCAAAGTAAATGAGACTTCGCTAAATAAGACCAGAAAATTAATAGTGGTAAGATTAAAAACGTATTTAAATTAGTAAAATTAAATTTGGCATTTAAAAATTATTTAACGCAAATAAAACATTAACCACGAAAAATATTTTATTTCGTTAACAAAGCAGGGATTTATCAACCTGAAAACTTTTTTAAGTGCTTAATAACTTACATAAAAGTAAACCTATATAAATTCTGTTAGTTTAGTAGTCATGAGGGATTTCACTTTGTTGTTTTGAAAACTACACAACTGAGAATAATAAAAAGTTGAAAACATTGAATAATAAACTTTTCTACATTATTTCATAATTAAATAATACTGTAGTAATAATAATAATTGATATATTTATTTCCTTATTAAAATTTACAAATTTATAATCCTAATTATCCATCCAAACAAATTTTTTAAGATACCGGTTTTTATTTTAATTTATAACTCTAGTGAAAGATTCTCATAACATTTCTGAAGGAATTTAGTGAAGATAGAGTCGTAAACGATATAATACGGTTTTCCAGTTTGTAGAAGGTGACTAGGGAGAATTTTTAGTACTATAATTATGTTATAATGGAAAGAACAAAAAAAAACATCACTCTAAACCTCATAGTGAAGATTAAACAGAACAAACCTATTGGTTTTCTTATGGAAACGATCCATATTTCAAACTTGAGGGATAATAGGAAATAGAAACAAGTTGAATAGACGCAGATACAAAATTACTACTTTATGATGTTTGATATTTTTTCCACTGTCTTGGATCAGGCACATTGAATCAAATTTTTTTTAATAGAAAGGTGGACATATATGATTTCAATATAAAGTTTTTCGAGAAAAAAAAAATGGTGAAAACTGTTTCTCGGTAAATGCCTTTGTTTTTGAGTTATTACCAATCAAAATTGCAATACGGATAATTCGCGGTACTAATAAAACGAGGTAAAACGCCCCGTAGTAACTTTATTATTTCATATTACCCTCAGAATTACATCCACAACAAACTTTAAAAAGTTAATATTAGAATTAATGTTCCAAACGCTAAAAATAACAGTCTTTACAATAATAATAATACGCAATAACTAATAATTTACACATTAACTTGAAACGAGGGCATATATCGAAAAACGGTTTTTGTTAATGTTTTTTCGTAAAACGTTACATTAACATTTTGATGATATACCGCGCTATTTAAAATAAAAAACGCATGTGGAAATATCCAAGGTGGCAGACAAAAATTTCAGGCACATTCCAAGGTAATTTTTTAACCATATATATCTACACTTGTTTCTGTCTTCTACTGTATTTAAGTTTTGAAATATGAAGCCATTTTCATACCTTTATATCAATTTGTATATGTTACCTTTCTTAGTTGTTTTTGTTTTATATAAATGTAAACTTTTCAACTACAAACCGAACCAAAATTTGTAATAGAACGTTTTTAAAAACTTACTTAACTTTCATTTCTTTGACATTTTAGACTCTTCGTATTGTTTTCACATAACCATCCGCTTCTCCTACTAATAGGAACTTCTTAATATTAGGGAGACATGTATTTAGAATGTGGTTTAAATGTTTGTAGGATTTGAATTACGTATGTTCACTTTATTATGTACAATAAGAACAGATATTTCTGTATATTATAGAATATTATTATATTGGTCAACCAGGATAAGTTTCAAACAAAATACAATAAAAATTTAAAAGTCCTACATTACAACATACGATTAATTAATGCCTCATCTTCCAATCATTCTCAAAAAATATCAAACACAACAATTAAAATGATACGCTTCAAATCTAACACGTTTTTTCGACTCCATTTTAATACGTACCTGAATAATCTGTATGATTAAAAAACTAAACAGATACGTTTCTGTTTAATTAAACGTTGACTGTAGTCAACGTGAATGTAAAATTAATAGCACATTTAAAGTAAAACTGTCGCAAAGACAACTGAAAAGTTTTAAAGTTTAAAAAAAGTTTTATAATAAAATTTTGTGGTTCGTCGTTGTGCATATTAATATTTTTAAATCAGCATCATTACCATGCACAAAAAAAAACAACCTGTATTTAAGAAAAAAACATCTTACTGTATAACCATTTAAGTTAAAAACATTTCCACATCATATCGTTAAAAGAAATTACGCTATTAAAATTATTATTATTTTTTTAAGTTTAAATTCCTTCAAGGTATAAATAATTTTTTATTTACCTGTAATTAAAAATAATGTTCTGAGTTCATTGAAGAACATTACAGGCTGATTGTAATATTAACCACTTCACGAAAGTAATCAATATTTCTTATTAAAAAAAAATTGTTTACATTTTATTTGTCTTTATTATATTTATTTTTAATATACAAATAAATTATAAATAAATGTGGTATAAATTCTAACCAGATAGTTTAAATTTCTCAATATTACTTTTACTTTTTGTTTCATTTAACCCAAAATAAACTTTGTGTGACTAAAAATTTATACTTGATCAGTTTTTTGATCGATACATTTTTTGAATTTTGAATCGTTGAATTATTTTTGAGTCTTCTTTTTAAAATCCTATAGAAATGCAAGAGATAGAATACGGAAAAGGTGGATATATTCGGGTAAAGCGTTAAGACAAAGTAGTTATATGAAAGGGGAGAACTAGCAGAAACCTTGTCTGGTATAGTTGATTCCGGTTCATCGCTCATGGCAATCTATATTAGTCCTTTTGGGTCTTCAAAGGGTTCAAGACTTATACTTAATTGTCATTGACTGAAATTCTATAATAATATAACTTAATATAAACCTTCTTAAAAGGGGAGTTCAGATGAAGTTCATTTGATGATATGATTTTCATACAAAATTAAAATTTATATATTAATAATAAACCTGGTTTATAATTGAAGAAAACTAATACAATGACAAACATTTTTAATTATATGGGTTAAAAAAAATTAATTAAAATAAAAAATGATCAGTGAAGTATAATAAATAAATAAAAAAGTTGTTGGAAAAAAGATTAAAGGGAAATGGATTTTATCAGAGTTATCGGGTAAAAATAATAATAAAATAATAATAATAATAATAATAATAATAATCGGGTAATAATTTCTCTTCTAGATAGAAAAGTTTTTTTTAAGCAAAAACCTAAAAGAAGACAAAACATTAACCCTATCATACAAAACTATTATCATTTCTATTTCAAAACTACAAAAATTAAATTAAATAAAAAATAATTTATAAAATTAAAACAACTTATATCAAAAAATAGTTATATAATTATTGTATAATTCGTTATACTAAATATAAATCAAGAGTATTAAATTTTTCGACAATGTTTCACTATGTTATAAAAGCACTAACCCATGTAACTATAGTAAAAATGAAACCAATATTACAATTTTTACATTTTACGGAAATAATATTTGAATATATTAAATATAACTGAAAAAAGTTGCTAATAAATGTAGTTCGCCTTCTCACTGACTCAGAACCTATAAAATAGTAGATTTAAACTTTATTATTAGCCTTATTTTTGTAGTTGTAAGATCATCAAACATAAGAAGTAATTAAAAGTAGAAACTTAAAATCAAATTAGATCAATATAGAGGCGCCTTATAAAGACAAAACTGATAAGTTTTTTGAAATATTTTATCTTATTAAGGGATTAAAAATAAATTTTCTTATATTTGGGTAATAAAATTGGCAATGAGAGTTTTACTATTACAAATGTTGATATTTATACGAAATTAAAACCTATGCATTTGTTTGCTGATAATCATCTAGAATTATGTTTTCGTGATCAACTACTCTTTAATCTACGCATTATAATTGTTTAAAAAATCTGTAACGAATATTTGTTTGAAGAGTAGAAAAATATAATTGTAATTTAGAAATATGTTCCGTGGAAGTTTAATTAAGAAGGAAAAAATGGTAATCAGTCAAAAAATGGGGTTTCTCAACATTTCATAATCCAATGACCCCAAAAACAAAAAAAAGTGAGGGGTAATGTTCTTACATATGTGTTTTGGCGTGTTTGAAACGTAATAAAGTTTGACTGGATAAACAGATTTTGATGAAACATTTTGTACAGAGCTCGTGTAAATGGGGCAAAGTGTTGGTAAAATTTTCAGGAAGTAATTTTGTTGAAAATTTTTTTTGGGGAAAAAGTACCGAGACGCGGCTGCTGGGGAAGGGCTCGGAAACGGCATAGCCGAGTCCGGGGTCCCTAGCCTTAGCGGTTAGAGGCAGAGGGACAACATGAAAATAAGGAAAATATCCGGAACCGGTGAGCCGACCTGCCATGCCGGTAAGTGGGGAGGCTCATTAGAGTTGCAAAGATATTCCAATGGCTGAGTAATACTTGATTGTTGAGCGGGCTCAGGGGAACAGAAGAACAAACACAAAAAAAAAGTAATTTTTTCGGGTTAATTTTCCCAAAATTTTGCAAACGTAACCTCACGTTATATTATGCTCAGTACATGCGTACATGCTTACCATTACCATTCAAAAACAGTTTTCCCAAAATTCCCCCTTCCCAAAAATGAAAAAAGCTCTTTATTTATTGCAAGACTTCCTAGGCATAGCAGTAGTGTAATTACCCAAAGAAATACTTTGGGGGGAATATTGTGGATGGGGGTGCCAATCAAAGCTTAAAAATATCGATTTTTTTAAATACTTTTTTTGGTTTATTTAAATTTTTAATATTATTAAAAGTTTAAATAATAAACTTTTAATAATATTACAATAAAATTTTATCATAATTCACCTCTAACCCGGAAAAGAGAAATTTTAGGAGAATTTTTATTGGTTGTACATTTTTCAGTGATTTTTTTTTTTTTTTAGTTTCTTCCATTTCATATAGTAAATAGAAAATAATCTTAGGTAACTTAAAAAAATAAATAAATCCTAGGTAACTTTTTTTCATATATAATTATTTTTCCACTATTTAAGAATAGATAATAAACGCCAGGAATTTATTAAAGGTTTTTTTTAAATAATAGAAATTTTCTGATAAATTTTTACTTTTTTTTTCAAGTATATTAATTTTAAGAATCGACTTGTTAAAATATATATGATTACTGAATTGGAAACATTTACAAACATTTGCGCTTTAATATAAGCCAATGTACATAATTTAATATTTAATATACATTATAATTTTGTTTACGGTCTAGGAAGGATGTAGAATAAATCTACGTTTAAAATTTTCATTTTTAAAATGACATGAAAGAAAAATATTTCTGAAAAAAAGCTTTTATAACAATCGATACAATTTACATTAAAGTACATATTATTTTATGAATTTTTAAAGCAAGTTAAAATATGGTAGAATGGTGTGTTTAAAAACTTTACTGCTTTTAAAAATTAAATATTGTACGTAATTTTATTGGATTACAAATATAGTATTAAAATCTATGGTAATAATATTGAAAACATGATTGATCCAAGAGAAAAGTAGATATAATGATTGTTACTAAAATTTCTGCAAAAATGTTTTTCTTTAAAAATATTTCATATTAAAACAAAAAATTAATTAATCATTTTCTGAAATAAAAATAAAAACTAATAGTATTCATTTTTGAAAAGGTGCGATAGAATATATGTGATTAAGTAATAAAGTTTATTTCAACACTTTACAGTGCAATACATTTAAACTTTTATTTATTTAATTTATATTTAGATATACAGTACATTATTTTATACAGCCTAACCATAGAATGACCGTGCTATTGTACAGGCCATTATGGGGACTGAAAGCAGAGGGAACATAGACCCCAATTAATGAACAAAATAACGCGGAAGCATTTACAGAACACTGGAATAAATTTACCTAATGCAAATATAATTTCCGAATAGAAATTCGGTCAGGTACCGTACCGTACCGTAGGTAAAACAAAAGGTCTTTCCTTCTCGCAGAATGAACAATCGATTTTAATCTGCAGCCCCGCTATTGGACAGGACGTGATTCTCCCAACAGACACCGTTGGGTTTGCTTCCTGATTTTCCATTCTGATTACTTCCTAATCAGAATTCCAGTTGGCCAGTATTCTACATTTCCCCCATTCCACTATGAAATTGTAGTATATTAAAATATATGTGCTGAAGGAAAATAAAAAAAAAAACGAAACAAAATATATTTGAAAAGTAATGGGAAAAAACAAAGACAATGTTGCTCTAAAAAATAATATTTAATACAAGTAATTTACAAAAGACAAAATATAAATAAAAAGAAAAAGAAAAAAATGTTTATAAATGTAAAAGTTATTTTTCGTTTTGTTAAATTGAAATTTAAAAAAAAATGTTCGTTTGTTTAGTTTATTAATACTTACATTTATTATTTTTTTAATCGGCATGTGAGTTTATGTAGATTTCATTCACCGGGAATAAAAATAATTAATATTATTGTTATGATATAAAAAATAGAGCTTTAGAAATAGATAAAACTAACAACTAGACGATTCAGCCATGTTAATATTCAAGTTTCAACGTGAACACTGGATTTAAGTAACATCGACAGCATGATTAATGGGTAGACCGTCTGTTTAAATATTGTGCCGCTGACATCCTATAGTAGGTTGACGTCACAGAAGGGCATCAGACCGTAAATCAATTAGTAATTATGTACAGGAAATTATTATACACCGAATTCTAAGTACATAAAACATATGATGTAATATATAAAATAAATGATTTTTTATCTTTAAAAGAATGTGTATTTCTTAAGGAAAAAAAGTATTAGTAATTTAAAATCCCATCTAAGTCAATTTTTATATCTTCCTGAATGACAGGCTCAACAAAAAAGTATGAATTTTTTTTTTAAATCTGATGTCAACGACTGTAGAAAGACATTAAATTATGACATATTATATTTGCGAGCATTTTTTAAAATGTAAATATGCATATTTACTCACGTCATTTAGAGGTGTTCAATCGTTTCGCGGTAAACATGTTTAATTGTCTTATACATGTAACAACTAGGTTATCTTCCTTGCATCGTATGTGGATTGATCATATTAACAATAAAATATTCAAACTAATTCCTTTGATGAATTAAATCAGTAACCCGCATATTACAACAGAAAAGGTACAGATGTTTGTTGCATTACAGTATCTGTCCTAGCCGTTTTGCACGGCTTTCACGTATATAAAGCTCATAAGTACAAGAGGAATCATCACAACCGCTTTCTCTGAGATTAATGATATTCACTATATAATCCCTTTGGGGAATAGGATGAAACTACCACTTGTAGTGCTGAATATCCTGTGCGTTTCTGTGAGCTAACGTATCGATTTGCAAACCATACATGTGATTACGAGAAGGAATGGGAAAGTACTCTACTCTTGACATCAGCCAGTAGGAATTTCGTTTACTTGAAGACGGCATTTTGGGATTGTCTTATGATACATGTAGGATCGCCTTTAACGATGATGATTATTGTGCTTAACTCATAGATTACAATTTTTAAAAAAAAATTTCCATTTGAATATTATTCTATAGGAAAGAAAACGTTATTGTTTTTACTCGGTAATTAAAACCATAGTACCAAGTAATCAGAAGATTGTAAAAGAGAAAATGAAATAAAAAAAATCTAATACGCATTTGCAGAACACTGGAATAAATTTACCTAATGCAAATATAATATCCGAATAGCAATTTGGTCAGGTAACGTACCGTAGATATAAGAAAAGGTCTTTCCTTCTCGGAGAATGACAATCGATTTTAATTTGCAGCCCTGCTATTCCATAAGTCGTGATTTTCCCAACACCGGATAACTACTAATATCTGTGAAAGTGTTTAACAGAAAGAAATAATATAAAGTAAGATGGAGATAAAGTTGAAATAATGTCTTGCCAAATGTTATACACAAATGTATGCGAGTAAGAAAATCAGAAAAAAAAGTTGGAGGAAATTGAAGATAATTAAATAGACAGACAAGATAAAGAATAAAGAAGTAATCAGAAGAATTAACCAGAATAGAGAGCTTAATCAGAACAGTTCGGTGTAGGAAAGTTAACTAGCTTCAAAATTTTATGAAAGGAAAATGATTGAGACTGACTGAAAAAGGGTTAGAAGAACCAAAAAAGAACGGTCAGAAAAAAAAGTTTTTAACGGATCTGAAAGTAAATAGAATTTATCAAAATCTTATAAGTTTAGGGCAATGGAAATGGAATCGTCGAAGGGGAGACTGTTGCCTCAGGATAGAAGAACATATCATAATAATGGCCTATTATTGAGTTGATATATAGGCAGTTTAAAAAAAAAATTGACAACAAAATTGTTATAATGTCCCGGCATTGGTTATTTTTCTTATAAAAATGGAAAAATTTATACACGTGAAAAACTTTTAAAAATTCAAATATTGATAATTTTTACTTTCCACCATCCCCAAAATCATCTCTCAAAAAAACTTTTAGATTACGTTTACTATTTATATGGAAAAAACTAAATGAAATTTTACTGAAACTTAGAACTAATAAAAAGGAACCTAATATTCATTTTTTTTGGAGTGGAGATGAATTTTGATAAAATTTTATTGTAGTATTATTATTAAAAGTTTAAATAAACCAAAAAGATGTTTTAAACAATTTCAAAAATTGATCTCTAAACTATGATCGGTTGACTTACTACAATATTGCCTAAAAGTATTTTATTTTCTTAGTTCGTTTTCACTACTACTATAATTAGGAAGACGTAAAAAAAATCGTTTAAAAATATTCCATAAATAAAAGGTTACATTTTTTGAGTTTAGAGAAAGTGAGAGAATTTGGGGGGCGGCAAAACTTTACTGAAAAATGGTATGATAAGCATGCATACGTATACTGAAATTAATGTAAAGAAGGAGCTATATTTGCCAGATTTTGAGAAAATTAACCCCAAAACAATCTATCCCATCCCCTGGAGATATTCACCCGAAACTACTTTATCAACACACGAATCTCTGTTCCAAAATTTCATCAAAATCGGTTTATCCAATCAAAACTTATTAAATTTCAAATACGTCAACACACGTTCATACGTAAGTACGAACATTATCCATCCACCTTTTTCTGTTTTTTGGGTTCCATTATCATGAAACGTTGAGAAATACAAAAATTCATACCTCATTTTTTTGACAGATTACCATACTTTCTTGCAAAATAGCTCTAAAGCTATGACGACAAAAAAGAAAAGTTTAAATTATATAAAAATCTATTTTAATATAAACAATATAAATATTTATTAGAAACTACCAGACCCGGCAATATTTCAATACAGCTAGATTTGAGTATACATATATATATAGATTAAATTAACAAATTAAAAGCTTGATAAAACACTAACAAAATGAACATTAGGAAACTTCCCAAAATTTAACCTTTCCTTTTGCCCTTTTTCCCCCTCTCCCTTTACCCGATTCCCTTTTCCGTATTTCCATTTTCCCCTTTTCCTTTTTTACTCTTTCCCCATATTTCCTTTTCCATATTTTCCCTTTTCAAATTTTCATTTTACCATATTCCGTTCACTTTTCCCCATTTCCCCCTTTTCCTCTTCCTTTCCCTTTCCGTTCACCCGTTTCTCGTTCCATTATTTCCCTTGCCCCTTCCTCTTCCCATCATTTCCCCTTTTATTTTTTCTCCTTTCACCATTCCATTTCCTTTTCGCGTTTTTATTTTTCTCCGTTTTCCCTTTTTTCTTTTTTCTTTTTTCAATTTTCCCCTTCTTCCCTCTTACATTTTTCGATTTTTTCCTTTCTAACTTTTCCCCGCGCGTAAATCGGTCCAGTAGTTTTTTTATCTACAGCAGGCACACATATCGGAAACATTGAAATGATATCGTAGAGTATTTAGAATAGCGTATCTTGCTTTTACGTCCAACAGAGAGCGCTGTTTTTCTGAAAAAACATGTTTTTACCTGTCACAGGTGTGACATCTTAGGTATAGTGACATCTTAGTTGGTATATAAAAACACGCGCGTATTCGAATGCAACGTTGTGTCAAAATTTCAAAGCAATCGGTGAAAAATTTAGGGAGATTTAAGATTTTGAACAAACGAACATTTACATTTTTATTTATACAGATGTAAGTATTTATGTGCTATGTTACAGTAATTAGTTTAACCCTTAATATTTATAGAAGAACTGAAATGAAGTAAAGTCACTCCTGAAATCGATGCAGCTACTATTAAGAATTACAAAATTATTACGTATAGGATAAAATAATACAAAGATATTTTTATCGTAAACAACATTCTGCTTAAAAATAATTACAGTAATAAAATTACTGTTCTACTAATAAATAAAAATAAAAAGTCTATTAGGCATAAAAAAAATTATTTCGATGAATCCATAAACTAAATTAAATCACCACAATACGAACATCATTAAAATTAAGTATCTATAACCAACAATAATAGTTATTCAAAGTAGCTGTGTTATAAACTACGTGCTGTTTCTATGTGCGTGCTGAATAACCGAGTTAAGATGTATATTAATTGGAGCGTCAATTTGCTGTATGGAGACGACACTTGTATTGCACACGTGGCGAGTAATTAGAGGTTATGGAGAACATTTCAATACATTACGTTATTATGAATGGTCTTTAATACGACCGAGATCGATCATTATCATTGATACTCAATTTTCCTACTTAACAGAATCGCCATCCAAAACGAGTTAGCTATTATCATTACAGAGAATCATAACTAAATGTTGACATTTTAACATATTGTTGCATGTTCGCGATTCGACAAGGATATTCAGAGATTAAACAATGTAAAAATTTGTTATAAATACAATTTATTACTCTAAAAATACAATATGTAGAATAAAATAAATAATAATAATAACAATAATAAATACACATAACAAACAAAATAATAATTCATATAAAAAAACAGAATTGATTTATATAAATACCAAAACACAATGCAATTTAGTAGAACGTTATAATCACTGATATAATAAACTAACATTGCATTAACAATAAGATAACAATAGAAAAATGTAAAATTCCTACAATTTACTCTCTGCAAATATTATTGCTTTTACTGTTTATAAAAACCTACCCTACATTTTATCTCTTTATGAATGTATGGAGGAATGTTGTCACTTTTACGATTATTTGTAAATAACTCACCAAAAAGCTACTTGTTTTTCAGCCTCTATTCCAAATGGAATACCCATGATGCATCCTTCGGTTATTATTACGAACACTTACTGTTATCGCACGCTGCACCGAACTCGGGCTTGCAAAATTACTGACCCTGTTCGCTGGTCACCGGCAGCATTTATATCTCCTGGCTTATAAGTACGGCACTTTCATTTCATCTATTTCCAATAAAGATTGCGGTAATTCTTTTTTTCCAACTAGATTTCTATTTTCAGTAACACTTATATAAAACTATTTGTTATTAATTATTGATATTTATCATTATTACAAAGAACCGATTACTAAAGTTTTAATCATTTAACTCGATATGATATTTAATTATTTATGTAGTAAAATTATAGAAATTATTGCTATCAAGGCAACGTTTATTTCTATGACAGAGTTTATCACATTGAAAAATATTTTGTAATAATTCGGAATTTAATAGAAAAGAAATCGTGGAATAATGAAAATTTACGAAAAATAAAAAATAAGAAAATTAAAAGTTACAGTGATATGTTATTGTAATATGTAATGTTATTTAGATTCATTAAATACCTATTTAAGTTTTATAAAAACTGTTCAAATTCACAATTTACTTTCCTTTAATAAAATTAAAAATATTAATAACATGAAGTAGAAATTCGCATTTTATTATTTTAAAAAAAATCCCTTTCGGCACGCCGGAAGGTGGAGATAGATTTCACTGGAGCTAGGGTATAAAAAAGATTTCCATCTTAAAGTTAAGAAAAACTTCCAATTTACTCAATACGCCAATGGTTATATGAGAAAATGTTTCATATTCTAGCATACGACTAGCCTCATCTTCTTACAATTCCAACAACATTTTGGCTATCCCTTACCGTAAGGGGTAGTCAGATCAAAAATTGTTTCAGACAAAAATTTTAGATAAAGATTAGAGTAACCACCACTTCAAACCAACTCGATTCTGTGCCTGTTAAGGGAGGTATGATTTTTGTTTTCGAAACCCCAACTTTTTCCACCCCCTGGTCAGTGGTTGGTGATATCAAAAAATTTTACTAACATCAGTTTTAGTCCCTTATCCAAAGAATAGTAAGAACTTTATATCAATTCGATATTTTACTTAATAAGAAAGTTATAGCGCTTTTTTTTTTGAAAAACCCCTAATTTCCATCCCCATGGTCCGATTTTGCCCATTAACGAATTTGATCAAGATTTTAGGTCGTTATATTTTATGTATCAATTTGAAAGTGATTGGCGCAGAATAACGTGTCCACAAGAAAGTGAAATATAAATGTATATATAAACGTTTGACTTAACGGTGGTATTGGAGTCTGGGGAAAGTGAAAAGCGAATATATGTCGAAACTTTCCGGAAGTTGAATCGTGGTATCCATTACAATAGGTAGCTTTCTTATGAAGTCTACCTAAAATGCATAACACCCAAAAATGCATATAATAAATGGCTTTTTCAAAAACTTCAAAAATATCGTTTACAAAAGTTTTTCTGAGTGTTCTCACACAATTTATAAAGTAAATGATACACAATGAAAAAAAATAAAAATATCTTCGCAAAATAAATTGACATTTGATTTTTTTACTAAAGCAAAGACTTATTAAACAGAATAAAACTGTGTTACATAAAAAAAAATCATGTAATCCTAAGTAATTTATAGAATGCTGACAACTTTCATATTAAATTATTATTTTTAATAAACAAATTTTTATATTACTGAAAATAATTAAATACCATTACTATTTTGCAAATAATTTGAGTTAAAGTAGTTTGTATATCGGTTACGGGCTTAAATTAACCTTAGACCAATAAACATATTTAATAATTTTCATAGCTAATTAAGCAGTATTAAGCGTACAACTGTATATCTATTAATAATTGTCTTTAACTTCCCATCTATCTACCGGTCGTGATCCTATCTACTACATATTTCCTTATCTACCGTTGGATATAAAATGAAGTAAAAATGAGCTCACTTCTACACAGAAATTCGCGAAGAATGTAACAAAATTTCAGAATATATTCTACTGATAGAAATAAAGAAGAAATTTCATATAAACATACGTTCGGAAACGCTTCGTTAGAGAGTGTCGGCTAGCAAAAGATTTCGTTCTGATTTATGCACCTTTGTTAAAAATTTAGCCAGAATGTAATTATTGTTGCTCAAATTAAGTTGTAAATCTAATGGTTTTATGTGAAAACGCATCTGAAAAATTGAAAAAAAAATTGGTCTCGTGCCTGTATTTTTAATAATTTTTGAGAAATCTACGATAAAATATCAAAAATTGGATAAAAAACAGTATTTTAGGTTTGGTGTAAAATAACTTTGTTAAATGGGTAATATGCATGTAAACGTTTTAAACCAAGTTCGTAAAGAATTTCTAAGTTTAGTAAAAATAATACATAACGTAACAGATTTGGTTAGAAATTTAAAATTATCTTAAAATTAAAATTAATTTAAGGTTGAAAGTTAATTTTTGGTTCATAAAATAATTATAAATTTAACGATATAAATAAATTTAATATATAATATAATATATATATATTTTACATAATTATATATAATTTACATTATATATATATATTTAATATTTAATATATTTAATTATAAATTCAATATGAATAATGTGTCAAGTGTTTCCGTATGCGTCTGCATTTGTGCGCAAGTTATAAAGCTACATGAAGAAGAAGTGTAATTTTTATTGTAATGATGATAAACTAGTTTGAATGAAACGCGTTAAATAAATAAGTAATATCTCAAAGATCAATAATGTGAGCAATAAAAACTACCGGTCACTGTTTTATTTACGACACAATATTGTACGTACAAAACAGAACATTGCTTTTATTTTGCAGTAAATGTTCAAAGTTATAAAAAAAAAGAAAGAAAATTCATTCAGTCCTAGTAAAAATCGATTTAATTTATACATTAAAGTTAGAATTAATCAACGTAAATTTATTCTTGGTCTTTTTTTATTGTTTCCTGTGTTATACAATGGATTTTAATTTCGAGTTTAATTCATACCCCAAAAATCCCTAAATCATTAAACTTTCTGTCATTTATCATGTAAGAATACGTCTATTAAACGAACTACACAAGTTTTTTTTTCAGGTTGAAAGTAATATAAGCAGTTATTAATTTCAATCAGCAAAATATATTTTTCGCATCTTTTATACTTCAATACATTTAATAATGATTTTAATGCACAATTTCTTCAGTCTTATATCTTCTCCTCTTTATTTTATGTAAATAAAGAAACTAACTGTCTCTTCTTCTTATTCATGTAGTGGATAAATATGTTGTAATTCAGTAGGCCTAATCACCAGCTGAATTATTATAGAGAATTGCTATTAATTATGAAATTGTTCAATCTAAATTAAGCATTCACACAATTAACATGTATACTATTCATTTAATGTTAAATTAAGTAACAATGTAATACTATTCATGAAACATTAAAAGATCATATTTAAACATAAAGTGAACAATATCTCTTTTATTCGATCAACACAATTCAAGAGCATAATATATATAATTTATTTTTATTTTTTCAAAAGTATAATTTATCGCCCAAAAAATAAATTCTTTTTCGAATATTTCTTTTGTAGCAGAATGTTGGTTACACTTTATTTTTTTTATGATCTCGAATTGGTGTGAGGATAGTTTATAATATGTTGGATTAAAGTTTAATAGAAACTGTGAAGAGAAAATATTCTTTGTGGTCTTTCTTTCTCCGAGAAAAATGATGGTAATTGGCTGTTGGAATATCATTCCACAACGTTGGCCATGACATCAATACCGAACAGATTTTCGAACAAATTAAACATGACAACAGTTAATAAAAAAAAACAATTAGAGGCTATTTAAGTAAGGTAAATTTCTAATTTAATACGAGTGTCAACAATAAAAAAATAAAAAAATTTGCATGCTTTATATAATTGCAGTACATCTTTTAACGTATTAGTAGTTTTAATAAATTCCAAAATATATTCGACTTTTTTTTTTTAATTTTTTTTTATTTCATATATTCAGTTGAAATTCAAATCAGCTGTTATTTTTCGGTGCAACTGTGTTAATAAACACAGTGTTGTTATATTTGATAATTTGTGAAATAGATATTTGTACGAGATTATTGCGGACCTTGTTGCATATTTGGGAGATAAAACAAAAACGTTTTTTAAGGTGTACTTATTTATACGTCATTTTAGTCTCTCTAAAGGGCTAACCTAGGCCACAGAGGAATCCAACATGGATCAGTTACCACCAGCTGATATAATTGGCAAAGGGGCACCTGATTGTGAAGATCGTCAAAAAACATAAAGAAAACGTGATCCATTAATGTCGTCGACTAGAGATCCGAGGAGGGTAGCTCGTAGAAAATTAATTAGAGCTGACATAGCAAGTAATTTATCCGGTAACTCAAGTGATAACGACAGGGTAATTATGGAATACCAACCTACTTCTAGTCAGTAGAGGCCATACCTATGCCGGGAAAACAAACTGCAATTCATATCATAGCAATGCTGGATTACCCATATGAAATAGATTTAGTCTTCCATTAAAGGATACGAATATTACGAACCAAACGGAACCCGTCAAGGCCCCCCCTCCACCTATTTTACTTTACGGGATAAATGATGAGCTAAGGTTATACGAAATGTTAGAAACGGTCGTGTGTAAGCAGGATTACAACGTTAGCATTAGGTAGTAGGTATACAACTTAGAATAATTTCTAAAGATATTGAAGCGTACAAGAAAATCATAAATATAGTTCGTGAACATTGTTTAATAGGTCGTACCTTCAGTAGAAAGGATCAACAAGTCTTTCGTGTAAGGATTAGGGACCTGCACCACTCGATTCTACTGGAAATGATCAAGGAAGAAATCGAAGGACACGGGAATACGGTGAAGGACTTAATAAAATAAGGATACGCTACAGAGTAACTAAAGAACCTACATAATTTTTTTCGTGAACCTAGAGCCACAGAAGAATAATAATACTATATTGGTCAGGGATACAAGACTCATGACTCATGTGGACAAAGAGAGATTTGCTTCACACTTAGGGGAAACATTCCTACCTCACGATAAAGAGGTTCTTAGTGACTTCACACTTCACACAACAGGTTCTTAGGATACTAAAGACTTCATAGAGAGCCCAATGACAGTCTGCTTTCCGATTAGACCGCAGCAAGGAAGTTACTGAAATTAATGAACCACGGAAGGCAACTAAAGAAAGCCCCGGGTTTTGGCTTAGTGATGGACAAAATGCTTGTCATGCTACCCTTTAAAGGCATCGTATATTAAGGATCTCTTTAACGTTGTTCTATCCTGCGGACGTCTTACTTTCCAGCGGAATGGAAGGTATCATAGGTGGTAATGACTTGAAACCAGGGATGTCTACGCAGGAGGTTTCTTCTTACAGGCCAATTATCCTCTTACCAGTTATATCTAAATTATTTGAAAAGCTGTTACATCGCAGGCTTAAACCAGTTTTGGATGGTGAGGGAGTAATTCCCGACCAACAGTTTGGGTTCAGGTACGGCCACTCCACCATCGAATAATCCCATAGAATCGTCGACATCAGTGGTTGTCTGAAGGAAAGAAAATTCTGCTCGGCGGCATTATTCTTGACATCCAACAGGCCTTTGATAAGGTATGGTTACGTGGCTTGCTTTATAAATTAAAATTAAAACTTCCTCAACCCTACTACCTTGTATTAAGTAATTACCTTGAAGGAAGTTTTTCTTACGTAAGAAGTATTATGAGTCATCGAAATTTTTTGACATTAGGTTGGGTATCCCTCAGGGCTCTGTACAAGGTCCTGGGTTATATTCCATATTCACAGCGGACCTTCCAGACGTGGAATATTGCATCGTCGCCACATTTGCCGGTGACACTACTATCCTTGCCTTTAACGAAGACCTGATCTAGCCTCGTGGGAGCTGCAAATGGCATTAGACTTTGTCTGCGCATGGCAGAAAAAATAGAAGACTGACGTTAATCAGGATAAATCAAAGCATATCACATTCACCGTGCGAAAGGATGACTGTCCCAGTGTGTACATGGATGATGTCCTGATCCCACAGAATGTGTGCGGCATCAAGGACTTCACCTATCGGCATTTGACCTAGAAGTGTCACGTGAGGATGAAAATAAAATAACTGTACCCGAAGTATAGTAGACTGCATTGGCTGCTACGGAGAAACTCATGCCTCTCGTTGTCCAATAAATTTCTGGTTTACAAAGTTATCCTATGATCAATCTGGATTTGTGGCGCGAAGTTATCCGGAACAGCAAGTAATAGTGACATCGATGTCATACAACGCTTCCAGAACAAAGTAACGAGAGCAATTGCAGAACACCATGGTTCACACGGAATGAAGAAATTCATGAATATCTATCTGGAGCTTCCGATGGTTTGTGAGGATGTGAGACAGCGCAGTATTAAATACCAGCAACAACTAGAAAATCACATAAACCACTTAGCAATCAATTTGCCTGATAACAGCAGGGACGTTCGAAGGTTGAAACGTCTCCATGTGCTTGACTTGGGGCTTCTGAAAGACGTTTTAATAAATGACAATGCCAAATCTAGTGATATTATTTTGTTTACTTTATTTTTTTATTTTTTATTTTTTGGTTTGACTATTTATTTGTTTATGGTTTTTCTTTTTTTTTTATTAATATTTTGTTTTTATGGACTAGTGTTGGCAGAAATATTTTTTCTAATAAACTTTAAAATTACTACTTACTGATAACTATAATAATGAATTACTTATTATGGTAGTTCCTTAAGAACCCCTTATCATGTGCTTCTTATCAATTGATTTACTTATGGTTTCACTTAAGGGGCCGATTGTAAATATACTGGTAGTAGAACAAAAAATAAATAAAAATATATTCAGTTATTTTTATCAATTTTGTTGGTAAAAAGTGCGTGAAATTATCTTTTGTCCTTCTACTTACTTTATTTCCATCTCATATAAAAAAAAACATTAAACACAATTAAGAAAAAAAAAGTTTTATATAACATATCAAAAGATATATAAAATAACATAATACCGGTTGCTATTTTCTATAATTTTTGAATCTCTTCTAAGATTTCTTTCTTTTAAAACTATCTAGAATACAGTTACACATTCTCCTGCTAATAGTGGAATGCATGAAGTACTGCAAAAATTTAAATATTAAGATTCTAGACCTTCAAAAAAATTTATGTTGTTACAAAATTATAGTTCTGTACCTGTTTTATATCTTTTTTATATCTAGTTTAAAATCTATCCGTGAAATTCTGACTTTTGTTATTCAATAATATTAGAATTTTTACATCTTCTACATCTCAACAGGAAAAAAAAAAAAAAATAAAATTATTTTTAGAAATTTAGAAACAAATTAAAAATAAATTTATAAAAATGAATGTATTCAAAACGGAAAAATTAATAAATTTCTCCTATCCGAGGATACAAGTAAAAAGGAAAACGAAGGAAATAAATTTTAATAGTAAAATGAAAACACATAAATAAAATAAACATACAACTTCGTTGATAGGAAGTAAATTTAAAAAATTAAATTAAAAATCATTAGAAGTAGAGCTGGAAAAATTACTTATCGTTAATAAACTAAGTAAAATTAAAAAAGTTTGCAGTAATTAATTTAATGAACTAAGATATTAATTAAGGAGAAAAGAAATAACTTTATGTGTATTATCTAATTAAGCTATGTAGTAGTAATACCACTTTAAACGACAAAAATTAATTTCTCAACGAAGGCAAATTCAACCATCCCTATAAATGTTCCCTGTAGATTAATTTAATAATATAATTTCTAGTGAAGCATATTATAAAAGGGAAAAAAAAAATTTATTAATTACAAAAACGTTCGGGATGCAGTCTGCAATAATTAAAATAGTCAGTTAACACGATATTACATTTAAAATTAGAAGGAAATTACTAAAAATTTAATTTAAGCATTTTTAAGATTATTTTAATATATAAATTCAGCTAATTTAATAAAACTACCCTGCATAAAATATCTGTTTTATACATAAAATTTCATTAATTTTTTTTTTTAAATTACAGTGTTTATAACTGGTTTTATAAAAAAAAAATCCCTTTCGGCACGCCGGAAGGCGGAGGTAGATTTCACTGGTGCTAAGTAAGGAATAAAAAAGATTCCACCTATAAGTTAAGAAAAAATTCGAATTTACTCAATACGACAATGGTTGCATGTGAAAAAATGTTCACATGTTTAGCATACGACAAGCCCATTGCCGTAAGAGGTGGTCATATCAAAAATTGTTTTATAAAAACGTTTTAGGTAATGTTTAGAGGACTAACGACCACTTTAAACCAACTCCATATTGTGCCTATTAAGGGAGGATGATTTTTTTTGTCTTCGAAACTCCATTTTTTCAACCTTCTGGGCTAATGGTTAGTGATATAAAAAAATTTACTTACATAAGTTTTAGCGCTTAACCAAGCAATAGTAGTAATAAGAATTCGATATTTTACTTAATAAGAAAGTTATAGCGATATTTTGTTGTTTTTTTTTCAAAAAGCTCTCCCATTTCCATCTCCATGGTCCGATTTCGACCATTAACGAACTCGACCGAGATTTTAGTCGTTTTATATTATGTATCAATTTGAAAGTGATGGGCGCAAAATTACAGCAGTTATCCTGTCTACAAGAAAGTGAAATATATATATAAACTTTTGAACTGACGGTAGTTTTGGGGTTTGAGGGTTGTGAAAATATATCGAAATTTTCCGGAAATCGAATCATGGTACAAATTACAATTAGTAACTTTCTTATGAAATCTACCTAAAAAAAGGTGCCAATTTTACCCGTACAAATATAATTTTCAAGCTTGCTTTTCACCATATGAACCATTTCAGATGTTTCTTTAGTATAAAAAAAAATTCTAACTTTCGTTCCATTGAACAGGTTTTCTATAGAATATTGGTGAAAAATTTACGTTGTCAACAGAAAAGCGTTTATTACACGCTTTTTAGATTTTTTATCTTTATTTTTTTTTGAGATAGCGGTGATCTACTACTGTGGTCTTCAACCCTTGCCCAAGCCGGAACTTTCCCACCCTGCGATAGGAACCGCGCCACTTAAAAACATACAATTCATTTCTAAAGGAACGTTGTTAAAAACTGGAACAATGGGCCCGCAATTAAAAAAACACACCCTTAAAATAATTTTGTCTGTATTTTAGAAAACTTACCTCATATCGCCTAGGTTTCCTCTTTGGTCAAGCTTTTTCATATCTTTCTCTATCCTCCTGATGGCCTCCACCTCTCACCTCTGAAGACAGAATATGAGATATCGGAGATGGGAAATGGAATCTTCATCCATCTCCGATATCACCGATGGTGGTTGAGAGGATGTTTTGCAGCCGGTATGGGACGATACCATCTCAGATGCAGCAGAGAGTATTGCACCCAGATCTAGACTGGGTACTTTCCCCCTTGAAATTTTTGAGCAAGCTAAAATGCTACTTCTCTCTTTTGTAGTCAGGTCTTCTGTGCTTTTGAAAGCACCATAGCTACTTGGTCAACAGTCTCTGCCTACAATCATTATCTTATCATCTTTCTGACTTCTCTGAATGAGGATTTTCTCTATATGAACTTCGATTTCCTGGTTTGAAAACTCTTCTTCTTAGTGGCATCTGACTTTTTTTATAACAGTTTTGTTTTTTAGATATTGTCTTTTAGATTTAAGATATTATTCATATTTTTATGGTTATCAATGCTCAATATAGGATTGTTATAATGTAATAATATATATTCTCCTATCGTTCCAATAATTTTTCCCCAAAATTCTAGAAAACATTAGGAAAACTAAGAGTAAAAGCAAAACCGGATTTTATAGGCCTTAGCACAACTTCAGTAGCAGTTTTTTAACGGAGGATGTCTGCGTATCATTTTTTATCTTTATCAAGACACGAGATTTTTCAACTTTTCTTCTCGACAAATAGCTTTATTTTCATTTGTTTTACTTTATCTTTTTTCTTAGAATTATCATAGTTTAAATCAGATAATTTTATTAGTTATTCATTATCATAACTTGTAATAGTCAATTTTTATTAATTCTAAATTCAGTTTATACGCCGGCCTTCGTGGCGCAAATGATAGCGTCTCGGCCTTTCAACCGGAGGTCCCGGATTCAAATCCCAGTCAGGCATGGCATTTTTCACACGCCCTACAAATCAATCATTCATCTCATCCTCTGCAGTAATGCTTAACTGCGGACCCGGAGGATAAACAAAAAAAAAAGTTCAGTTTCCACGCAATGGTTATAAAATAACAGCTTTTACGTTCTATAACCATCTTCCACCGAGAATTCTGAAGCTCGTACTGTCAATTTCGACGCAATTTTAGCTTGATGATAGATAAATAAAAATTAACTACAGGACAATGAGTATTTCAGTACGCGTTTTTTTGGATTTTTTGAAATAACCATACCTTATTTATAAGGTATTAATATTTGACGAATTAAAAATCAATGTCTTCTGGTCTGTGATTTAAATAAATTATATTATTAAATAATAATATTAATATTTTAAGTAATTAAAAAAAGAACTAAAAAAGTTTAAATAAATAAATTTCACATAATTAAATCTACAAAGAAAACTGCCTTAAAAATATAAATTAATACTTTTTCAATCTTTTTTTTTTTAGAATTTAGACTTTTTTCATTTACAATTCAGATTCGCTCCTGTAGGAAATTTTTGGAAGGTGTTTTTTGTGCGGATTCCTAAATCATGAAATTTAAAAAATTGAAATATTTACTTTAATTGGGAAGTTTAATTTCGTTTAATATTATTTTATTTTTTATTATCTTATTTTATGTACAAAATATTTACAAAGTTCCAACGGATTACCATTAAAAAATCTCTTCGTTAACATAAAATTAAATATTTTATTTATATTAGGAAGACCGATATTTTTTAACAAGATTCATTATATTTTAAGTACCAGTAAAGCTTGATTTTTGTAAAAATTTGATTTAAATCGATGAGTAATTTTCCTTGCTCTAATCTATGGGAAATTTGAACTTTCATATCATCAGATATAACTTAAAGGAAAAATTATTAAAGTATAACTAAAGAAGTTCTGTAATAATAAAGAATAAAGAGTAATAATCTGAGTAAGAGTAAGTCTGAAAAAACTGATTTCCTTTGTAGCAAAAATAACTATTTTATATTAGAAGTAAACCTACAACGAGTGTGCAACTTGGTTTCTTAACTAATACTGGAGCTATGGAATGTGAATCTCTGCTGAAATGGTAGGTTTTGGTTGATGTGGAAGGGAGAAGGTGTATAAAAATTACGAAGTGCACTTAACTTTATTAGTAGAAATCGGAAAGCGTCAGCCGTTACCAATTCAAAATACTATTAAGAAGTTTTTCAAAAAAGTTCATGGAATTTACATTCCCTTAAAAAAGTCTTTATTTTACTGGCTCTGAGAATTGAATAAAAATTATCTCAATCTGTATTTTTAACAGTTAATGAAATAGGAAATTTTTTCCGTTTTCCTGGAAGGTGTTTTCGAGTAAAACAACATTTTAAGTATTTCTTAACCAAAGATTAGAAATATCAAAGAGCACAAAAATCACTGTAATTGGCTTAGTAAAACACTAGAAAATAATTGTGTAAAACTACATTAAAATATAGTTTATATGAAATATTGTTTAAAATTTAAATTCAGATGGTCGGTCATTTTGATTGTAATCTATCATAATTGGTAAGAAGTACAGGAAAAAGAGTTTGTAAGAAATATGTCATAAATTAAATAAAAATAAAAAACAAAGTAAAAATGAAAAAAAAACTAATAATAAAAAATATCCTATGAAAAATATATAGTTTTTACACTATACAACATACATGGTTAGCCGAGATTTTAGAATAAAACATAAAAAACAAATAAATAATTATATATATATATATATATATATATATATATATACTCGTGTATACATTTATAAAACCTGCTTCGTTCTTGACAATCCCAATGAAAAGCGTAAATGTTGTTTAAAAATATTTAAATCACTATGACAGACTAGTATAGCATTTTATTAGTACTTTGCAAACAAGTTGAACCTAGTGTTGGGGTTAGCTATCCATATGTGCGTGGACTGTTTTTTTCTCCTAAATCACTAATAGATCGAAATAATTATATATTAAAGAAAAAAGCACTTATATATTTATATTTAAAAACTAATAATTATATATGTTTAAAAGAATTATACCTTCATTAGATATATTTTAGTTTTCCATATAAAAGTTCCTTTTAAATTATATTTTTAGAAATTGATAAATCAAATAAAAAAGTTGGGTGAAATAAAAAACTGGATGTAAATTTCTCCTACGCGTGTTGTAAACTACAGCAAACCAACATTCTTGGATTTCATTATTAAATAATGAAATTATTATTATATTGTTATTATTTTCCTTATTTCGATCAAAACCTATTTTACACAAAACAGTACATTGTAATTATAAGTCCCATTTATGTCTCATTCCTCAATTTATATTTTTTGAGACACCAATTTGTATCTCACACACTAAAATTTTGTGAAGCCCAAATTTATATATCACTTTTTTTATTATAATTAATTATACGGAATTTACGAAATTGTTTTAACAGTGAAGTCATGTATTGCTGTTTTTTGATGAAGCTTGTTAAGTAGTGATCAGAAAAAATTAAATTTTAAATAATAATTTATTTGCAGTCTTTTTTGAGGCAATGTAATTTTTGGATAACGTCAAATTATTGTTCATTCTTAAGGCAATGAGGTTTTAACACTTTGGTTGATGTAATGTAACGTACGAGTAGTTTAAATTGTACGACGTGATTATTTTGGTAGATTAAAAGATGCCAAATTAAACTTAGAAATATGTTCCCATAGTTTTTAAAAAATAAAAAAAGTATTTTCTACATGTATTTCCAATAACATTGTTTATTTAAATAAACTTTACACAACACAATATTTTCAAATTTTCGAAGATTGACTTGAACTTAATTGTAAAGGTATTTTTTATAACTTCACTTACACAAGTTTGATTTTTCTGAATTTGTTATAAAAATGATTAAATTGATAAAATTAAAATAATTAAGTATCTTTGCTTCCTTAAAGCACAAGCTTTCCATTATAAACTAAATTTATGTATGGTTTTTTTACAGAATAAAATAAAAATTTAATTCACCATCTTATTACACAATTTATCTGTTTATCTGGTATATTATTTACAAATATCATATTCCTGCCTTCTTAAGAAAATGGTAATGGGAAACATTAAAAAAAAAAAAAAACTGGTATAAGTGTTTCACCGATACTAACTATTATACGATACTCCTCAATTAATTTTGTCTTTCAGTCTATTTTGGTCTAGAGCTCTCATTAGATCTCGTAAGGATCACAATATAAAAAAATAATAGGCTCTTAAAAAGTGATGGTACTAAAAAAATAAGTCTTGTTGTTTTATGTTGTACTTCAAGTTTAATGTAAAAAAAAAACAAATTAATGACAAACAAATATCTCTTTTCTCGTCATCGAAGGCGAAAGCTCTTCCAGCCACCACCTGCCCGCTCAGACGGCAGTGCTGGGATCTCACCAACTAAAACCCCTCCACCACGTACGAAATGCCCCGATGACTTTCGGTATAATTCAGTAGAACGTCGTATTACTTGTGGGACTCCAACAGATGGTTTAGAGAGAGAGTCCTCAGAGCATTAACTGAAGCGGCGACCCTTGGGGGCCCCAAATACCTGACCCCCAGGCTGCTTCTTCACCACCCATCACGACAGCTATTATTATTGACGACCCTCTTATGTCGTCTTAGTCTGAATAATTTCTCTGTTCAAGGCTAGTATCGGATTCCAGAAATTTTTAGTCTCTAATAGCTTGCTCATCAGGTTGGCAGCACAGTCATCCGGCTATGTAAATACATCATTATCTCTCCTCAGCCCACCTGGGACATTCAAAGAAGGTTTGAGTAACTGCACCATCCAAACCACAGTACTCACACCTGCATTTTCTCTTCTTTTTCTTTTCGCTAGGTAACCATTGAAGGCTTCATGGCCCGTTAGGAGCCGGTTAAGCCAGAATTTTACCTCCCCATGTCCCCGACAGATCCACCTTCTCACCTTCTCTTGGGATAACATGTGTCCAACGACCAGCAGTGGCATCATCCTACCTCTCTTGCCATCTGTCCATTAATAAAAACCAGGCCTGCTTCTTCTTTTCCTTTCCACCTCTCCACAGACTCTCTTAATAGGAGATCCAAAGGTGGAGTCCCGGCAATCTCGAAAACCGCATCACTCGAAACGCTCCAGTAAACGGAAGCGATCCACAACGTCATCCTCCACTGGACTCCATTAAGCGCCTTCTTGCATTTCTCGTTGTCTAGCGCATTGTCCAGACGGGAGACTTGCATAACGAGCAATAGAACTCATAACTGTGACCAGCAACTTCCTTTTGGAAGCACGAGGGCCTTTTGGAGCACGATATTCCTCATGAATCTGGAGAAAGCCTAAGCCCCCTTTTCGTTTTCTCTGCCGTTTTGAGAACATGGACCGTAAATCTCATTCTCCTATCTAGCCATACGCCCAGATATTTGACTGCTGCAACCAGGCAAGTGGCACTCTTACTTGGACGGTAATTCAGGAAAGCTTTCTCCTACCGGCCCGGACCAGTCTCAACCTTTGTCCTCCAATCTCGACAGCTTGGTTGGCCATGGTCGTAAGTTGTTTAGGTGACTTGTCTATTACAACCAAGACACGTCATCAGCGAATCCTACTGGTTCGACACCCTCCGGTTTTTGAAGAGACCATCATAGCCTACGTTCCACAGAAGCCCAGCAGTGAGCCTTCTGAGTCTTGTGACAAATGAATAATTAATTGAATTTAAGTACCTCTAAATATCAATAAGAAAAATGGAGAAAATTTTTTTTTATATATACTGCAAGTTAATATTTTTCACATAAACAAATTAAAATTATCTAACTAATTAGATATTTTTTTAGGAAAATGATTATCAATAACATTTCTAATAAAATTATTTTCTTAATAAAATGACAATAACTATTTAATTAGTTATTTCATTTCGGAAAATATTTATAAATATTGCTCTAAATTAAAGAAAAATAATTTTAACATATTTAATTAAACGGTATTAAAATTTTTATCCGCTTTAACAAAAAAATATACCGATATGTGGAACTTTTATAAAATAAAATTATGTTTTTAATAAAAAGAATGGTAATTTAGTTTTATTTGTCCTTTAATTTTGTTTAGATCGATTAAAAAATAACATGAACAAGCTCTTGTATCATTTAATATGAAATTTGTTTTGGAATCAATAAATTCACCTATGGACGCAATATTTATTTAGGCTATATATTTTCATTTATTTATTTTATCTATTAATGATCAGAACTTAATTAATAAAAATTATTAAATTGTAAATACCATATATCTAATAAAAGATGAACAAAAAATTAATATTTTATATAAATTAATAAAAAGAAAATGATTATATTCATTTTGCTCTGGTTTCAAACAAATAAAAAACATGTAACTTTTAAAATGCTTTAGATAAAATTGTGTAGAATGCAATAATGTAAAACAAGACAGAGCTGACTCAATAAAACTCTTTTGACAACTCAAGAGAAAGTTCTTTAATCCAAATAGGTACTCTCTTGTGCATCTTTCAGTAGAATACGGGTATGCAAAAGTTATTATATGAATAAAACTGAAATTCCATCTTAAATACCCTTTGCAAAACTCTTGTTATATGAGTACGACCAAAATTTATCATAATAAGGATGAATTTATATACCATGTTTAAATATTTAAGTAAGTTCTCCTTCGAAAATGTTTAATATGCTTAAGAGAAGTTTTGCAAAACGTAACCAAAGGTAGCCAACCGATAAAATGTGTAAATTTTTTATTATAACTTTCACAAAGAAATTTCTTTATATTAATCGTTAAATATTTTTAGAGTTATATAGTATTATTATTATTCTTGTTTTTATTATTATTGTTATAAAACTTTAACACAGCCTCCGTTGATTGGAGGCAGGCTACTATGTACTCAATTGCTTCTTTTTATTGTCACAACAAAATACTTGCGATGTTGAACCTTTTCCACTATAAATACAATTTTCCTGTCAGAGAAAAATCCACACTGCATCTAGATAATGTTAAAATTTCAGCTTGCGTTGAAAACGATGACTGATGACGACAGGTACGTAGGTTTGTTAAAATTCATATTAAAAAACTAAATATTAATTAAAATTTGTAAAATATGACTGCAAGAGAAAATTTGAAATTTTATTATATTTATCAGTATCTAATATTACTTTTTTTAACACAAAATATGAGAAAAAAATAATTTTTAATTATAACATGAAATAACAAAAAAAAAAAAAAATAAATAAATAGCGGTAAATTAAATCGGATGACATTCAATACTCTTAAAATAACATTTTAATTATTATTTAAGCTTTTAACAAAATACAATGGTATACTTACGTAACCGTAGAAATCTATTGTATATAATTTTTATCTGGTTTTTGTAAGTATGTTTGAACTAAGGTTTTTCTGTCGCCAGTTAATGCCACAATAGGTCGGTCCTTAAGGAAAACTAAGAAAAAGAGCAAACAGAGAAAGAAAAGATTTTTTCGTTGGAAGAAATATAAATATTTGCATCGAACAATAGAAACTAACAAAATAAACAATTTCTCTTCCATTTACTGTGGCTTTCACTGTGTTTTTCCTATTTACCTTACAAATAAAAGTTACATGTCGCTTCTGATTGTTCTTTATGAATGACAATTTATATTTTAAGTTAACTCCACGTGTAAAGTTATCAAATAAAAAAAATAATAAATAATAAAAAGTTTTTAATAGTATTTATTAAAAATCTTCATAAAATTCGGATATTTTATTTTATAATAGCTGATAGGTTTTAAAAACATTACCCGGTTTTTTTTGTTAGCTATATTGGAGTATTAAAAAGCGCCCTTCTTAAGGATACAATATTTTCTTTTACATATCTCTACCACGCTAAAGTTTATCTTTCCTACAAAACGATAACGCCCGCAGGAATAAACGCTTTTAAAATTTGGCGCAAGAAGCGTTTTTATGTCTTCATTCACAATGTATTGATTTATAGAGATATCGGATTAAATATTTCAAGAAGTAGCCTACATCATATTCTTTCTTTTCATGTTATCCTATTCGGAACGCATATTTATCGAAACTATGTTAATAAAACATAAGTTCTCCCGATTTATATTACCGACATAAATCATTATTTGATTCCCTATAGAAATTCTAAATTTTGCAAAATTATTAACGAATAGTTTTATAAAATTTCGTAATTTCAAACATAATGTACCAATTTCAGTCTAAGTACTCTTTAACTAATCTTTTTCCACCTGGAAAAAACACAACCAACTAAAAATAAAACAAAAATTAAAAAGTACAAAAGGAAAATGTAGTATTAACTATTAAACATTAGTTTATTTATTTACCATATTTTTCTGCATTATCAATATTTACAAATTATAATTATTTAAAAAAATATTTTTCTGCTTTAACCAAGGTTGGTAATTATCAGTTTTATTTTCGTGTAAGAATGAATTAACCTTCCAAAATAATTTGGAGGAATATATATTTTTCCAGTCATGAAATGATCATATCTTCATTGCATATATATAAAACAAGAAAATGCACAAAATAAATGAAATTGTTTAAAAATAGATCGGAATCGATTGGACATATGTCATAGGATTGTTAATTAAAATAAAATTATCCTAAATTATGTTCGTAGACTTGCATGAAGAAATAACGATTATTTTCAGAATATTATTTGAATCATTATTTATTTTATTTTTTACTTTCTATAAGCGGGGATTTAATTTTCTAAAAGTATTTTATTACATTTTTTTAAAGTTGAAATGTTGGTTTCAAAGTAAATCTTTACTATGTGAAAATAATTTAATGATATTTTCCTGCAAAACAAGTTTTTTCTATTTAAAATTCGCATAAAAAAGTGATTCCAATCAATAAATATTTTGTCCTTATCCCTGATTCATTCATACAATATGGTGCCTATTCGACCTATTGCTTCATTTTACATCTAATTAAAAATAATATTGTCTGTTATGATCAATGTCTATTTTATGTAGAGTCGTAGTACATTACGTGATTTTGATATTTTCGATGGGCATTTTTAACAATAAAGAAGTGTTGAAATTGCTCTTATAAGAACAAAGTACAGATTATTTTTAATGGAAGAGTCTCATTTAGCATCAATAAATTAAAAAAATAGAGTAGATAAGTAAAAAAATAAGAAAGCTCTCGTGTTTTATCCATTTACGTACAACACAAAAACAAATTCCTGTATAAACTTTAAGCCTAATAATCGAAAACAGTTTCATGAAAATTTTTATAAGACGGCTAATAAAATTAGCCAAGATAGATATTATTGCTTTACTAATTCTCACTAATCCTGTAAAACAGCCTAGGCCTGTAAATAAATTAAATTTTAACAAAAGGCAGATAATGAACTTGCATGTAACATTAATTATTTTTATGGATAGAATTTAGACCAAAGAAAAGTTTGCAAAAAAGCTTTTTTGTTTATAACAGAACTTAAACTTGACAAAAAATATTATTTTAAAAGGTATACTGGTTAGGCAATTAAAGAAAGTAGAGTAGGGACAGAAAAAACTTTCTGAAATGTGTTAAAAAAGAATAAGATAAAGAAATTTATAAAGAAACTCCAAGGGACAGAATTTTACTGCAGTAGAAAAAAATCGAAAAGATTATATTCGATAAGCAACTTAAGTATTAGAATATCGCAACAGTTTTACAATGATCAGGCTAATGAGGAAGTTAAGGTACATTCTAGTACAGAAAAATATTTTAAAGAATTTATTACCAAATTCGGATCCTCGCATCAGGTTTTGCTCATACAAAATTAAAAATGCAAACTCAGCTGAGAAAATTAAATATATAGTCAAGAAAAGGGTTCACCCAAATTAAGTCAAATATTTTATAAACATCTGAATAAAAGTATGCCTCATTCCATGAGTTGTTGCTTTGATCTACAATAAATCCAACCTCTACTGAAACCCCCACCAAGACGAGAAGCATATTAGTTTAAGAATAATGTATATGAACACAAAAACCATACTTTTACACCTGGTCAGAGGAACAATCTGAAAACAGAAGATTATAAGTAATCTAGTCTCTGCTTAGACACCTAAAATATTTTCAAGGAAAAATATCTACTTCAATTATATAGTACAATTATATTTCACAAAACAAAAATAATATACTACATGGAAACCTCAATAACGTTCATCAAGAAAATATTTTTTTCTTTTTGATCGGGCACATCTTGTTGGCGAATTAAATATTTCACCGACTTAAGAAAATATTTAGGAAATTTTAATTATTCTCTTTAAAGATGAATATATTTTTTACTAATAACAAAAAATAGAACATGTTAAGTCTTAGGAGAACAATGGTATTTGAAGACTGCAAAAAACTAAGTATCACTTAGAAAAAAAGTATCACTTAGAAAAAAATCACAAGGAATCATACAATATCAATAAATTAAAAGGCATTACTAATAAGATGAAAAAAAAGATGATGATGTAGTAAAAAATTAAATAAAAAGTAGAAAAACTAACAAACGAAATAAAGAAAAAAGAAAGGAGAATAATGTTTTCTTTAACTTAATCTTTTAGAATTTTATTTTACATCGTAGTAAAAAGAATGTCTAATTGCATAATCAATGAATGAAGCTGTTACTTGGTAAAAATCCATCATAAAAAAAATAAATAAACAAATATGTTATTCGATTTTTACAAAATTAAAATCCGTTGTGATTTTTTTAAATGTTTACTGAAAAACATATACGGTATTTGTTTAAATTCTTTTGGCCTAATTTTATGTTTTAAACTGAAGAAAAACAGTTTGACTCATTTAGAAAAAAAAGGAAATGTGATATTTCAATTATTATGAAGTAGCGATAGATTTAAAAATAATTTCGACACACCACTGAAAAAGATATCTGGTGAAGAATAGGATTTACAAGGCTGTATCAAGGACTGAAATAGTACAATTTGATATTTAATCAGCCTGAAGTACAAAACCTACTCGAAGAAAATGAAATTTGTAATTGTTTCGACGAAGAACGGTACGAAATGCATTTTTAAAGACAAAAACTAATTTCTAAAAAAAAAAGAAACCTAACCTAAATGTTTTTACCAAAACTTTAAATTTCCTTGTGTGTTTATCATCTTTCAAATTAAGTTTGTTCAATCATCATTTGTATATCGAGTTCATCTTAAGTACTTTGAATTTAAGAAATAGTAAACGTATTACATTTAAGTAGTGTGAAAATTTATTTTTAAGGTGTTACATTAAATTATTTGTGGTGTAAATCTTTGAAACATGAAAATGTATATTTAATAATAACATGTATTTTATATATTGTATAATTCCATTATTGTAAAAAAACAAGATCTGAAAGTTATTTCGTCGAGTGTGGTTAGACTTATAGAACTTTATGAATTAAATCATAAAATTTCTCTTCCATTGTCTTCAATTAATCTTACCATAAGATAGTATTTTAAATGACACTGAAAACAAAATGAATTAAAATTTTAATAATATTATTCAATTTCAAAAAAGCAATAGAAAAATTAAATATACTAATTCCACTAGAAGAAAACTGTATATCAAATGTTTCTAAAAATAACACTGAAAAGAAACAAGTACATAATGAGAGTGATGAATTTCTAACATGTAATACATACTTTGCATTTCTAGGGGCACTCAATCAAGCACGATTGGAGCGAAACAATCCAAATTTGCACGATAGAGCGTACGTGTACACTAGTATACATGTACTCGTATACAAGAGTTCACGTAATAATTACATACGTATATGGACCTAATGGCCTCTGTCAGTGGTTGAAGATTATCAATAGTATGTGTATAGTTAACATACCTATGTTGTTAATTCGTACTTCAGTTATGTTGATTGTTTAGTAGGTAATGCGAAACAACGTTTCAGAGAATATCATTTCTGAGTATATACTAAAGACAACAATGAGGCAATATACAGCACAAACACCTTGTCTAATTTATAAACTATTAGTAAGAGATTCTACTATTTTGAAGTTTAAAAACAAAAATAAAATTATTGCTATCTACTCTAAACAGATGAATTACAATTGTAACAACGTAATGGAAGAGGATAAACGCTAGCAGCTGTTAGTAGATTTGAAGGTCGTTACCATGGTGATACTTTCAAGATTGCCAGTGTTCAAAAACTGCCTGAGAATATGTAAATAAATCACTTTTTCTTTGTACATAAAGTATAAAAAATCTGTCTGAACATTGTAAGGACTTATACCTGAGTATAAAAGACAAGTATATAGGTTTATTGAATCATTCCCTTCGCTCCTGTTCTCTGCTCTTTGAGTCGATTTTGCGCTAAAATACGGTATAAGCTAACAAGGATATATCTCTGCTTTTTAAACCTTTATCACTTTTTAAAACTTGTGAAACATTACTAAATATTAACTAAATAATACTATCTCTGGTAGAGTGGTAGCGTCTCGGCCTCCGGATATCCCAGATCCGAATCCCGGTCAGGTATAACAATTTTTATACAAAAATTTCTGTTTCGTAATCCCTGCATAAGCTTCCAGCTTTGGGGGATAATCATCCCCCAAAAATATTATGATATTGTATTATTTACATTACTATTGTTCTTAACAGCAATAAAGTAAAGATTATTGAAAAGTTACAGGAAACTTTCTTTTTTTCTAAATAAATCGGCTTTAATCAAATTAAACATACAATCATCCGATATCACAATCGGTATAATTTCATAAAAAATTTGTTATATATTATAGTTGCAAGTATTTTAACCGGTAGGGTATTATTTGTGATCGTTAGTCACACAATCCATTTTTAATTAGAAAACATTAAATTTAAGATCAGCTTTTAAAACACCATAGCTGTCTGCTCAATCTCAAAAAACATACACTTTTGATCTTCACAAAAATTAATCCTATTACGATACAATCCGTAATAAATGAGATAAATTTTGATTTACGTCGGGAAAAATGGTCTTCTAATATTTATATAAGAATTTTATAAATTTTCTTAAAAACAATGACATTTGAGTGTCATTCGTTTATAACTAATTTTTGTCTTGTCTATACAAGTTCACCGCGACTACTGATTAAATCATTCCGTATTTGTGGTATACAAGCATCTCTACTCGTGTGTTTGTTTTTTATTACTTTTATTTTAATAAAAATTCTATTATATTCGTTTTTTTTCAAAATTGTTGTGTTTTCAAGACACAACATCTCTAAGAAGAGATTTTTTTTATTATTGTTGTTGTTATTATTATTATTACTATTACTATGTCTGTATATCGGACGGGAAAAAATCTTCAACGCTTGCATTATTCTACTAAAGATTGAGATCAGTTCAAGGTTTCTGTTAGATAAGTTATATTTAACGATGACAGCTTCTCGATTTTTCCTCTTGTTCATAATTTTGTTGTTTGGTTCAAAATAACATTAAAACTTTTGACATACCAAACCAGGATTGAAACAATTTTAAGTACACTCATTTCACGATTAAGAAAACAGTTAAAACTAACAAACCAATAAATTTGTACTAGAAATGAGTAAAATTTCAGAAATAATTGGTTAACCAATAATTATGTGTAAAAAATGTCATGTTGCGAAAGTTAATTTATTAATTTACAGACCGCATTAATCTAACCAGAAATACTTTCACAGACTACTCTAGTTCTAGTTTACACTACTAGCTCTATGATTCCGTTATACGAAAACAACGGAGGGTAAAGGAATTCAGGGGTAAAATTCTATTTTATATACACCGTTTTCATTCATTTTCAGTTTCTCTTCTTTCAAAAAATCTACTCTTTAGTATTATAATGTCATAGAACTTTATAAATGGCATGCCATATAATCATTAAAAAATTATTTTTTTCTGTGTATAATAATTTAAATCAAACCAGTTTTACATTTTTTACAGGCCAAATTTCATAGCAGTTGGTAAAACTGATACCACTAAGGGTATAGGCTTGTAGGGATAACGAAATAACCTTATTTACTAGCAACAACACCCACTATTTATCTCTATAAGTACGAACGTGTTAAAACAAACGCATAAACATACACAAAATCAGAAGACCAACTACGCGCAGTATGTGGTATGCGGTGAAGGAATGAGCTGTTTTCAACGAGAAGAGAGTAATTGGAGCTCGCTTGTTATTCGCAACGATGCTGGCCGTGTTTGGTCGTTGTTCAACCACAGAAACCCGACCGTTATTTGTGAACAGATGTCTGCAGAATGGCAAGCCCAGTTGTATTTAATATAACCAATGATAAACTGCCCTACCAACTACTGAACTCCTGGTTGAAAGATTATTTTAACAATAGAAGGTTACGTTAAATGTCAAGGCACTATTAGTAACAGTATTATCATTTCCTTTTCGTTTGCTTACAAAATGCATATATTTTAATATATGTGAATACGTCATATGTTTTTTATGTGTTATATTTTTACAGATATTTGTATTATAATCACTCAAAGACAATTAAATTCAAAAAAAGTTGAGAAGTTTTCGTTTTGAGTTTAACCCGACAGTGGTCAAGAAGTTTTGAAAGTAGCGTAAACTTCTCTCAATAAAAGAATACTGTGAACTTTAAATACTTGATTTTATTTGTTTATCATAACAGAAATTTATTCTCTGTATATTTAAAATAATTGGAAAACCTTGACAGAGTCGCCTGCCTCAACCACTGGACCGATTTTACCAATCGTTTTTAATGAAAGCTTATGACCCCAGAAGATGTATTATCAATGGTCGTCTTCCCACCATTGTTGAAAGATATGGAATAAATAAATATGATGAACTATTGCATCATTCTTTAAAACTGGGGATATTAATAATTAATTTCAATACTAAATTGAAATGAAATATATTAAACATAAAAACAAAATAATCATAAACTTTTTTAAATAAAAAAATTTAGATGAAAATATAAATTGCATAATTTTCAGACTATCAGTACTGAAATGAGGGAGGAATGTACAGTATTACGTCATCATTATGTAACCAATCAGTAGCAAGCATAGCTAATCAATCAGAATTCTCCATAGTTATTACGCAAGTTTAGAGCTGTATTTAAGTTAGTATGTGGTTCAAGGATGTCCTTTGAACTAGTCAACATGGCGTCTCAAGAATATAGTAAATTACTTATTTTAGATTATGGAAACTGTTTATTAAGAGCAATCTCATATTGTATTTATGGATGTGAAAACCTTTATGCAGAAATTCGTGATAAAGTTGTACAAATTATTATAACCCATATATATAATAATTTGGGGTTATATTAATCCAAAAATTATTTAAAGATTTTATTGTTGGGGGCCTCAGTTATTCTAGATTTATTAGAAGCTCTGGAGGTTATGGGGATTTACTGAGTAGAGATGAAGAGTATGCTGGTCATGTTGAACTACACAGCATAAGACAGTTATACTATTAATATTTATTGAAAGTTCATAAGGGGAATGAAGAAGTAATCTCATATGGCAAAGGAAATAGTGTTAATATGAGAAAAAGTACTATGAACCATTCAAATCTCTTTCTCAGTGTGCTGATAACTAAAAGTGACAATGAACTTCTACAATTTCCCAAAAAAATTCTAGATAGTTTGGATCTAACTGAATTACCTCTTCACATTTTGGAACAAAAAAAAAGGTCCGATAGTCATGCTTCTGAGAAATTTGAATCTCGATTAAGGTTTATTAAATCGCACAAGACTAATGATTCGTAAATCTAAAATACTGTTTTAGATTTTGAAGTAATAACTGAAGTAAATAGTGGGAAAAAAGTGCTACTCCCTAGAAATTGATCTTTCATCAATTAATTCAACCCTTTCATTTTCATTTAAGAGGAGACAATTTCCTATGCATCCAGAATTCTGTATGACCATAAATAAGGCACAATGATTGGATGAAATTGGAGTCTTCTTTCATGTCTTCAGTCTTCAGTCATGGACAATTGTACGTGGCTCTCTCAAGTGCGACATCTTTTTAAAAATGTTAGATTAAAGGTAAAACCAAACGTGGAGTGTATTGAAAATCTAGTTTGAAGAGAGGGTACTCTGAATAATAAATTATACAAAATTTAACCTAGTTTAAAAAGAAATTCCCACGTACAACTAGTCAACACATCTATGAACAAAAAAAAAAAAAAACGACGAGAAAAGGCGAGATCTAGCGCTAATGCTAGTAATTTTATAAATTTCACTGGACTACTTAACTCACGTTTCTAATTTTTTTAAATAAATATCTGACTATAAAATTAATAATAAATGTGTTATAATTTTAAGTTTTTAAAATTTAACCTCAAAAATAATAAAACCTTATTATTTTACAATCAGAATTGTACTATCTATTTGTAAATTAATAATCTATCTTTTTGTAAATTAATAATCTATTTGTAACTTTAAAAAGAAGGTAATAAAAATAATTTCCGAAAAATAAGATAAAAATAAATTTTAGAGATAACTGATTACAATCTAAATGATGTTTAACAATTTAAGTGAGAGAAAATTTCGTTAATATTTTGCCCAATGGCGAGACTAAGAGAGTAATATATGATTTTGCTTCACAAAAACTATATTTTATCTAACTATATACCCTTAATGGTACTCAAGGAATATAATTTTATTAATATACGTTAAGATATAAGATTTCGAATGAAGCGTTCTAACATCTCAGATAAGTTTATTATTCTCACAGGTAATATACAACTACATAAACCATATATATCTTAATTGATTTAAACAAAAATGTTGTACCCTAAAGTATCACAGAATTATACAGATCTGTATAATTCGCAAGCTAATAAATAAACTGTTTAGATTTTAACATCATATTATAATTCTACTCTAATTTTTTAATATTTTTCAGCATTACAATGTAATGTACAATTTTCCCGAAACTAAAATTTTATTCTTATCGAAATTATCCAAATTATTACAATAACCAAAAAGTAAATCAGGGAATAAAAGCGTTTTCTTATTTTTAAATTTTCGATGCAGTGCCTAGAATTTTTAGTATATCTTCGTTTCTGTTTTCCATATCCTGTCCCTACTTATTTCCTTACTTAAAAAAAATATATTATCTAAAATAAAAATAATTACAAATAAGCCTATCAAAGATGCTACTTAAACAAAATTTATTACAGATATTACATTTTTTACCTTTGGTAACATCATATACATTAAATCATACTTCAATATTTACACTAGAATTGTTGAATAATATATGCAATGGAAGCTTTAGAGCAACGTTAATTCCTTCCTACCACACATCCTTAAACCTGAATAGAAATAGTGTTTGTATAATTCTAGTTTTACTTCAAGAGGTTGACTTGAATGTTATGTAAACAGTTAAATTTAACTGTTACTTATTGTCTGCTTTTAACACAACCATGTACTTGTTATATTGATAAGTAGTTTGTATATTTGTTTATTTAAATAGAATAATTAGTAAACTTCAATATAGTATTATTATCATTAGTTTCTATAAATATATATTTTCTAAATACTAGATCATTTTTAAATGTAATAACAAAAATACAGTTTTACGAAAGCATAAAAACAAAAAGTTACATTAAAAATAAAACTTGTATAAATTATTCAATAAGTATATAAGCATGAAGTTGGGGTCATAAGATGCAAAGTATTACCATTTAAAATGGAACAGCACAAAAAAAATTTGGAGAATCTGGAAATTTTAACTTAATTATTCTCATTACAGGCCATATTACTTTTAAGTTCCCTAATATAAGAACATATAACATACAAAAATACCACTCTAAAACATACAGCACAATCATGAAAACATTAAATAAGTCAGACAGTTGATATGGTACGTAATTAAATAAGAAAAGATTTAGAACATATCTAATGAGAAAAACAAGTTTTTAACGCAGAACGTGTATATAAAAATAAAGGAAATAAAAATTTGTTTACATTTCATATTGATTTATCATCATATACTTTTCTGTATGTTGAACGACTACTAAAAATATTAAAAGAGAATCATTAAGTTTCAAATTGAAATATACATTTTTCTACCCGCACTAGTAATTGAATCAAAAACCAAAAATAAATTTAGAAATTGATAGTTATTAAATTTTTAGTCACCATACTATGCCAGAAAAGACTCAATCTGATGTTATAAAAAGTTGAATTTTGGAAAGATTATTTTTCTTAAGTATTTACCTAACTTAAATGAGTAACACGTATCTCGAAAAGGTTTTTTTGAAAGTCGAGAAAATGTGGTCTGTTTAAACTTTTAAATATAAAACATCGATTTTGGGTAATTTTGAGCGTGAACGTTCTCAACCTTTTTTTTTCAAATTTAAGTGTATTGAAAAATATTTTATTTAATTAATAAAAATACAAGCTTCAAAAGTCGGAAGAATGAAATTTCTTCCTCAAATCTGTAACGGCAGTAGCGTTGTTATCAGCTGTTTTGGGCAACTCCATCATATAGTCAGAATACAGTGAAGCAAGACTGAACCTTAAATGATGTAACTGGACATAAATGATGAACGTTTGAACGCACTTCTCACCACTCACGCTCGATTGTCTGTGTATGAACTTCCGTGTCCGGATGTATGGAATTATATTTGCGGTTCATCGCAGTTGGTAACCCTTGTGTTGCAAAGAATTACATGTGTTCCAGCAATCTCTGACAACTATTGTACCGGGAAGAATATACTTTTGTATGATAGCCAATAAGGTGGCGTGTGCGATAGTTGGAGTAGCTAATTCTACACGGTATTATAATGTTAAAAGTAAAAATCGTTAAAACTGATTTGAGAAAAAAGATCTGAAACAGTAATTTGGATTTACAGTGAACAAAAAAAAAATGAATATCGTTACTTATCGGTTATACGGGACCCCTATTGAAATCCAAATGTTTGCGTATATAAAAATAAAATCACCTAAACGTATAAATTATATATAATTTTTATTTTTAACGTTAATCAGATGAGGTTGCCGAGCGAAGCAAGCGTAGGTTCTGTTTGATTAGATTATGTTGATTCAGTGTAATGACGTATCGCGCACTATATAAATATAACATAACCTACGCTCGCTTCGCTCGCTAACTTCGTCAGATTAACGTTAAATATACAAATTATATTAATATTTTACCTATTAGGTGGCCAGTAGACAGCTTCATTGTATCCTGATTATATGATGGAGTTGCCCAAAACAGCTGATAACAACGCTACTGCCATTACAGATTCTGAGGAAGAATACATATTTTTCAACATACTTCAATTTGAAAAATATTAAGGTTGATGACGTTCAGGCACACAACTACCCGATTTTGTTTTCCCAAGTATTAAAATTAAACTTTAACGTCCACATTGTAGATTACAATATGTTATTATCATACAAGCTTCAAAGTTTCTCTGTAATTTCATCAACCAAAAATTAAATAAATAAGCACATATCAGCATAAATATGTATTTGGGCAATGAGGATTTACAAAATAAAAAAAATATATAAATTAAAGGTAACGCTTTTATGAATACTAAACCTTCTTTAGCACTTCCCTTGCAATTTATATTTGTCAAACGATTTTGAAAAAAATAAAAGTAATTACCTAATTTTTTGTTATGCTGAATATTTGGGTTTTTAAATTTTTATAATTTATCTGTACTATTTTTATGTTTTAAAGATAAATATAGTTGTTATTCTAACTAATATGATTCCAATAATCCGTTCAAAATAGCTTTACAATATAATTTTTTAAAAAATAATAAAGAAGTTAGAATTATATAAAAATATCATATGTTTTTATACAAATAAAATTTGATTTGATTATAATATTTTCCTTATTTAATTTTTATTTTATAGTTAGTAACATAATAGATATAACATTTTTTGAATGTTTGCATTTTTTAAAATTTATTTCCGTTCTTATTAATATTAACTAAGTAAATTTATTACTTAAATGAAATACAGTTTAGTTAACGACTAGTATATATACAACTATAAATAACATCAGCTTTAAAATAAATACTTTCCTTGATCCATCTCGACTGGTCAAAAGCTCTAAAATTAATGATAATAATTTACAGGACTTAACTTTTGTGTGCAGTTATTATTTTTGAACCATAATAATTATATATAAGCTATTTTTCTTTATTTCATATATATATATATATATATATATATATATATATATATATATATATATATAAAGTTATGAAAATATTATTGTAAAATGTAATAATAATTAAATTAATTGATGTCACATTGGCTGGCGTAAAACCAACATTTATTTCTCCAAAAGTTTTTATAATATATTTTACCTTAAATGGACACTTAAAAAAATTATCATTCAATTTTTTAGACAGAAAATGTTATGCAGGGGATAAATTAACTAAGATTTTGTTAATAAATTATATTTGACTATCTCATATAACCAAAAAACTATTGGTTTTTTCCTAGATCAGATTTATTTTTAAAGTATTTTAATAGAGTTGGGGCCAAACCGTAGTTTGATTTACACACAATGCTATTTTTAAAAAGAAATTTTCTTTTTAATTTTAGGTTTCACCCTTTTACAATAAGTTATAATCGGTTCATGGGAAAGTACAATTTATATCCTTCAGTGCCCAAAGGTGTATCCATTTCGGTGAACTTAATCTTCGGACTTAGTGCTCGTGCACGCGCTCGCGTGTGTGAGTATGAGAGAGTGAACAACAACTGAGGGAAAATCTGATACCTCAAAGCACAATGTGAACAGATTTAACGCACATTAAACAGAATTCACACATCTTATCTGGTAAGAAAATTGGTTTCATTCCATCTATCCTATTAAGCCAGGCAGAATGATAAGCTTGAGATAATACTAACTAACCTTTAGGAATTGTATTCACGCGTTGTTTATACGAGTTTTATCCAACCAACGCAACTTTACGGTACGAGTTGGTGAAAATATTCTAACTATAACTAAATTGAAATTAAATCCTGCAATGGAAAATAATTTTTTTCCATTGATCATTTGGACAGAAATATCATCAAAGTTAATCATACTTTACTCCGAATTTTAAAAACAACTTAAATAAATTTTATCGTTTGGTTTATCTAACCACATAAAATAAAAAATGCAATAAATGAAATAAAAAGAACTCGAAAATGCATAAAACAAATCTGAGAAGAAACTATCAAACAGTAACTTTAATAAAAATGAACTAAAAACAGATAAATAAATTTTATTATAAAATATAACATTATCTTTTTAACTATTGAAGAATGAGTTTTAAAAGAATTGGAACAATCCAGAACTGAAAGAATCGAGAATTTGGTAAATATTTTTTTGAAATGCCTTCATTAAAACTCCAGACCTTTGCTCCGGGGAAAAATTACCATTTTTGTTTCCAATAGTCTCCTTTTTTAATTTATAATACAGTTTAAACACAAAAATTTAAAGGAAAAATTAAAAAAAATAATAGCATCTTTTTCTTAAGTAAAACATAATTTTAACTTCATTTTAAAATTCATGGAATAAAGATTTGTGAAGATATTAACTAATTTACGGGTCCTTCGTTACATGATTTCCATACGTATTTTACTTTAAAGAAATTTATTTCTTTATATAATAATTTTATAATTATTAAATACTTGATCAGCAAATAAAAAATGATGGTTTATTATTTTTTTTAGGAAAAGTAAATGCCATTTAAATTATGTAAACATATTACTTTAAATGATACTTGTACCCGTATATATACTTTTTTTACTATAACATATTTCGGAAAATTAAAAAAAAAATTCATCAAAAATTATAAAACGAATAATTACTCTATTATTTTATTGTTCCTAAAAAGAAAAATATGCTTTATTATTTCTTCTATCTTTTTGAAGAATTTTTTTTTTGGTTTTGTGTCGGAGGAACCGCATATACGGTCAAAGTGTTGGAATCGCTAACAGTTATTTAGAGAGCGTATGTGTGCCTGCGCCCTACCGACTAAACCTCCTACCTCACCTACACCCCTCCCGGAGCCGGATCCGCAATTAAGCATTACTTAGCCCTGGGAGGTGCCTTTGAGCTCAGGGGGATTCATAATTCGTTGTATTTTTGAGTCCTACCACTAACAGAAGCAACCCGAGAATCGCCCTCCACCGGGACTCGGTCGTTCGATGTCTGCCTCTAACGGAGGCAACCTAAAAGTCGCCTCCGCTGGGACTCGGTCTTAACTACTCCAGGATGTCAGAGTCCCCGTGCTTCATCATCGGAAAGTCGACGAATTCATATAGGGCTGTCCGACACCCCGTCGCTACCACGCCTTCTATAAGCATACTGAAGGGGATCGATAACATCCCCGAAGGAAAAAGGAAATCCGGAGACTGCTAGAAGGCAACACTTCACGAAGGACCGACGGTCACCTGCTCTTGCTCGCATCACCAGGACAGAAGTTCACCTCCGGTCACGCACTCATCAGTACGGTAGTCCAACTTTTCGCAAATAACACACATCCGCGGGTTTTCACAGCTTGCTCGCTGATGCCCAGGCTTCCCATAGTTAAAGCATAGATTCGAGCGATCAACTCCTTGACAGGCGAAGGATACATGGCCTAGGCCCTAGCAACGGAAACACCTGTCTTCGGAGTGACGCTATCGATCAAACTCTCCAATCAGTAAGTATAATCCATCGCTTGAGGCCATATAGTACGATGCCCGCACTATCAGATCCTCTCCTTCCATATCTTCCTGTTCACCTTCCTCGGTAGAAGCACCAACGACTTCGGAGCAGGGGTCACCATCCCCGATACCTCCCTCCATACTTTCCTACATTTTGTATTTAATTTTCATACTTTTTAAAAAGTTATAAAAAGTTGTTGTTTGGAAATCTGGTAGATCGTTATTATCATTTACAACTTGTAACACTGTCTATTGTAGGCTGTTCTTTTCAAAAATAAAATTCTTGTATTTTTTTTTACGAATCGCGTTTTTATCGAAATCGTCTACTATTTCTACAATTGACCTATGTGGGTTTTGTTTTCTTAGGAGACGGTGCAAGAAAGGATGGCCGAAAGGAAAGCCTAGAAAGTAATATTCTGAAGAACGTAAATTCTTGATTGTTAAAAATGTGAATCATCGAACCTTTTTTTTTTTTTTGAAGTGGGATGGGGCCAATGACCAAAGTAGTCGATGCCCCTAAAAACCTCAAAAAAAAAAAAAATAATAATAATAATAATAATTAAGGTAGGTATATACCTACAATTTATTTTAGAAAACATTTTATGCTGTTTTTCAATTTAAACGTGTGCAAAATTTATTATTATTAATAAAAACGTACCTAAAAAGCAACAACAACAAAATTAAACAATTAGACTAATATAAATTTAAATAAAAATAAAAATAATGAATCACAAGTACTTAATTAATTTTAATTATTTTCAATTAAAACATGAAATTTTTAGAATTTTTATAGTTTCATATTAAAATATACTATACCAGTATGTAAATAAAATTTAATTATTATACTAATTATAATGAACATGCCTTAAAGATATTATTATTATGCAAATATTTATAATTATAGCAAATTTATCAATGTTTTTGTTGTTAGTCATTATGCATTAAATAAATATAGCTCATACTTCTACTTTAAGCAGGAGAAATTATTATAAAATTCACTAATAAAATACTGTAAATTTTCCTATAATACAGTAATATTATCTTAGAGAGACATTATCGTATTGGTGTTTATAAACACCAATATTTCGCATTATGTATATCGGATATTTAATATAAATGTAACAGCAATTTTTTTTCATTTTCATAATAATTAGGAATAATTATGAGAGTCTATTTTGTACGAACCAATGTACTCGCGCAGGCATGATATAACATGCCTGCGCAAGTCATGCATTCTTAATCATTACATCAAATGATTAAGAAGTAATATCACGTAATTTTAGTTATTTTTGTTGGACTGAAATTTAAAAAAGTACTACCTAAAAGGGTTTTTCGCAACTACCGAGCGAAGGAGTGGGCGGATTTTAATTTTCTTTTCACCAACATTCATTATTTTTTTCGGGTTGTCAATTAATGTAATTAAATGTTACCATTGGCATTTAAGATTTTTGAGTTGGAGTAGGTGTAGCGGAAAGGGTGAGTTTCATCCCTTTGAAAATAATTTTAAAAAGGTTCCTCGGAGACTAGTATACATGCCTACAAACAGAAATACGATGGGACTGATATCTGTTTAATAATAAATGTGGCAACTTTTCAAATGATCTCATGTATATTATATGTTTATTTTGGTGAGGTGTATTTATTTTAAATAGATTTTAAACATACTTCGTGTATTTTAAAAATAATATTTCAAATAGTTCTGTTATTAATATAACTTCTCCTTTCTAAACACTTATACTACCAGATTAAAAAGTATACACCCCTTAAAATAGCAGTGAAAATTTTCTTTTGGATATCACTGTAATATTCAAAATACACACATAATGCAACCTAAGTATACATAAATAAAAGAATGTTTAAGTATATACGAACGAATGACCAATAGCGATGTAATATAAATCAACAACTTTATAATTTATACTATTTTCAAAAAATGTATAATTTACCACTAAGATGAAATAAGATAGTACAGAAATACTGGAGCAATCTCATAAATTCTGCATCATATTATAAATATAATTTTCTAACAATACTATATATCTTGCCTGAAACAGAAAAATCTTAAGAGTTACAGTATATTTCATCTAGGATGACAGGACTTAAAATTTCTTTCAGCGGATATAGAGACTAGTAGAAGTATATTTTATATAAATTGCAAAACAAGAAAGCGTTCAAAAACTGGTGACAATATTTTCTACATGTCAAACTAGGTGGCCATTTCGATTTTTTAAACATCATCACAAGATAATGAGGGGAAATAATGTACGTATAATAAATGAAGAAACTATATTGAAGAACTAATAATAGAAAGTTATCTAAAATTATTATTAATGTATATGTTAAGGAGAATTTTATTAATCAGTTATTATACATAATTACCGGTGAATTTGATTAATCGCCCTCAGTGTTGGAAAATTTAATAAATATATAACAATTTATTAAATATACCGGTCATTTCACATATTTTCCAAATTATCATATTTTACATATTAAAATAACAATTCGACTATAAGCAGTAATACTGATTTTATTAATTAAATAATCAAAACATTATTGTTAATTAGTCGAAGTTAGCGAGTGAACCGAGCGTAGGTTATGTTTGGATAGATTGTGTTGAACTAACCAAACATAATCTACGCTCGCTTCGCTAGCTAACCTCGTATAATTTACGTTAAATATACAAATTATATATTTTATTCTCTTCGACTGGAAGTGATTATCAAATTCACCGATAATTACGCAAAAACACCGCATTAATAAAATTTCCCGTAAGATATATATATATTCTTTTTTGCTACTGTCATCATTTTTATATTGAGTACAATTTTCTTCGTCATAATTAAATCATATGTTGACGCGTTTCGGATATACCATTTTCAAAACTCACGGTATTCACACTCACTACAGTCTCAAAATTGAACTTCAAAACTCACTTAGTACACTGAGTTTTGAAAACGGAGTATGTCCGAAACGCATCAACATATGATTTAATTATGACGAAACTAAGAAAGGTAAACAATTGTACTCAATGCAAAATAAAAAAGTTATTTAAATATATCGCTTACATAAATCATTAAAATCATTATAATTTTAGTGTACAATCTAAACTAGTCTTTCTTCAATACTGTGTAAACAGTGGGAGCGTACTCATAGTTTTTAGAATTAATCAAAATAAGGTTGATTAGCAAATGTTCATTTTATCCGAGTTAATTCACATTTATTTTTAGAATTAATTTCTAATTATAATCTACATAAATAGAAATGTAAATGTTCGTTTGTTCAAAGTCTTAAATCTCCGAAAATTCTTCATCGATTGCTTTGAAATTTTTACACAACGTTGCATTTGGATACGCGCGTGTTTTTATATACCTATTATATGTCACACTTGTGACAGGTAAAAACATTTTTTTTTTTTTTTTAAACAGCGCTATCTGTTGAACGTAAAGTAACACACGCTATACTGAATACTTTACGATTCCATTTCAATGTTTCCGATATGTGCGTTCGCAATAGACTAAAAAACTACTGGACCGATTTACGCGCGGGGAAAAAGGGAGAAAGGGAAAAATCGGAAAAGTTAAAGGGAAGAAGGGAAAATAAAAAAATAAAAAAGGGGAAAGAAAATGGAACAGGGAAAGGAGAAAAAATAAAAGGGGAAATGGGGAAAGAGGAAGAGGGAAAGGAAAATAAGGGAAAGGCAAAATGGATGAAAGAAGGGAAAGGAAAAGAAAAGGGGGAACTGAAAAGGGGAAATGGGGAAAGGGAAATGGAATATGGTAAAACGAAAATGGAAAGGGAGATGGGGAAAAAGGATAAAGGAAAATGGTGAAAATTAAGGGTGAAGGGAAGGGTGAAAGGGTAAAAGGGAGAAAGGATAAAAGGGAAAGGTTAAATTTTGTGAAGTTCCGTAATGTTCATTTTGTTAATGTTTTATCAAACTTTTAATTGTGTTCATTCAATATATATAATAGTATATTCTCAAATCTAGCAAGCGAAGCATTGCCGGGTCTGCTAGTAGATAATAATTCGTTAATATTATTCGACATATAATAACGTTAAAAATTTTAATAAATATTCTTTATGGAAGAGCTTACTTATTAAATTACTACATACATACGCAACAATACATAGTTTTTATTTAATTTAATTTAACGCATATATAAGCGCCTTAAAAAAATTAATAACAATTACAAAATGAAAAAGTAAACATTCATTTACTATTTCAAATAAAATTCTGAGTTTTAGTATTTTAGGATATTCAGTAGTGTTTACCTAATTAATTAGGCCGCCATCAAATAAATAAAACTCTGTTATTGAAATGACCCTTTTCATTTTCTTTTTTTTTATAATAGATCATTAAAAATAAAAATCAAACTAAAATAATGAGTTCCCATAGAAGACAACAAAATTCACGATTTTATATAATATTGTATTTTTCAAACGTTATGTAATAAATTTGTGCTATTTTAACCACAGGGAAATATTCATAGCAACAGACCATAAATTTATATATAATATATGGGTACATATTTGCGCTCATCAAAATTGCATGACGTTTATAAACTTTTTTTTATCATTTATAACAATGACGACAAACTTGCTGATCAACTATGATACGTTCAATATTGTAAAATATTATTTCTGTTAGCATAGAGAAAAAATTAACTAATAAACGAGAGCATTATACACATTGTAACAACATACACAAACACGGGTACAGCATTCACAAACACATTCACACAATCTTTTTCCCTCTCTTTCTTTCTTTCTCTCTATCTCTCTCTTTCTTTGCTTCTCTGTTCAAACTGAAATAATAATGGTACTTAAAACATGTATAAACGTTTTAAATGGTAGAAATTAGTTATTTAATCACAAAATAAACTTGAAATACAAAGACGTATATAAAATAAAGAGATTAATTAAACCGAAATAAGGTAAAATAATTTTTTTTTTAAAACTCTCAGTGGAATTTACTTAAGTCTATTCTTAGAAAATTATTCTAAACATTAAAAAAATATATTTAAAGAGATTATTAAACAACCAGTAATTTCTGACAAGTACTTCATATTATAACAGGATATATTTCTAGATAAAATTATGAATTATATATAAAATAATGAACTTTTAATTAATAACAAATATTTTATTCTCTATTGTACAAGTGAGTGTTTTAATTAGTATACTACTTTATTTTTAAATATAGACTTAATTTAAAATGGAAGATTACGGTGGAAATCTATAATATTAACATAATTTAATTTTGCAATCATCCGACGTAGTTCTTTTTTTTAATATTTTCCAATAAACTTACTTCATGGTTAACAGGTTTTGAAACAGTTGTTTTTAATTTTTTTTATAATTAATATATAAACCTAAATAAGCCTTTTTAGTACTTAACTACTCCAATAATTACTTGATGCCTAGGAAACGTTTGATCCTATCAGTAATTTACATCAAATAATAAATTACTAATTTCTCAAACATGGCACTGTTGATATGTTAAATGAATAAATTAACAATTAATATAATCCACCTTACCAGCACGTTGAAATGTATTCTAGATCTTTCGGCTTACTTGGAAGCCATCATCAGGAGTTAAAATTAATACATTTAAAGTCAAAAGTTTAAAAAAATCACAGTTAAAATTTAAAAACAGACATGACTGTCCCGGTCCTACCATTATACTGATTTAATTTTTAGTGTATACTAGTAGGACCGGGGCAGTCATGACTGTTTTTAAATTTTAACTATGATTTTTTTAAACTTTTGACTTTAAATGTATTAATTTTAACTCCTGATGATGGCTTCCAAATAAGCCGAAAGATCTAGAGTACATTTCAATTTGCTGGTAAAGGTGGATTATATTAATTGTTAATTTATTAATAAATTATTGTATAATCTATTATTTGATGTACAAGGTTTTATTACTGGAACAAGGTCCAATGGGTTGGTTTCAATAGGATAATCTTGAGATCTTCCTCCAATTATTTTCCTTCTTAAATAACCGTTCTACTATTCTTAAGCTAAGCCTTGTATATAAAAAAAACTTTGATTGTTAATTAGAATTGCTTTACGAGTTTCGTTATATATATATATATATATATATATATATATTTTTTTTTTTTTTTTTTTGCTGAATTCCTTTATTTACTTAAATTCAGCTTCTATAATGAAGCTATAAGTCGTATGACTGACCATCATATGAAACAGGACCACCCAGTGATAATCCTCAAGTAATACAAAAACAGTAATATAATATAGCAAATAATAGAATAACATAAATAATATAACATTTGATAGTACCTTTGATTGCCCATTCGAATGTCCAGTCAACATTAACATTAAAACAAAAAAATAAATAACTTTAAATAAAACAATAAATGAAACAGTAACTTTGAAACAGCCAAGAAACAAAAAACGTGAGGAACAAGCCGCCAAACCGGATCATCATAACGGGCCATCAACAAGATCAGGCGGATGGAACCTTTTCAGTCTTCTAACCTCCTCGCTATTGTCTGCAGATTCAAAGGGAGATGATTAATACGCTTATCCAACCTGGACATACGCCTTGAAACTAGACGTCCAACTTCCTCTCGAACGTATGGAATGCCTATGTAATCGTGGATCTCAGCATTCCTCGCGAACCACGGCGCGTGGGTTATGTTCCGTAAAAACTTGTTCTGAAACCGTTGAATGACCTAAACGTTGCTGATACTGGCCGTTCCCCAGAGTTCAATCCCGTACGTCCGCATCGGTTTCAAGAAAGCCTTGTAGAACAAAACCTTATTGGACAAAGAAAGATGATCTCTTACCCAACAACCAGTAGATCTTCTTAAGCCTAATTACAAGCAACTTTCTATTCTTCCTAATATGATACATATTATAAATATATCTTGGTTTTTTATTTTTCTTTAATTTAATTATTATGATATTTCTTAAACAATTACAATACAATTTGCTGATTACATTCAATATCACTTTATTTTCATTAATTATGTTTAGCGTAGATCCAAGATATCTGAACCCTTATATAGTTTCAGAACAATTGTTTTCTGATAGGACTTAATTTCTTCTTTATCTACTTCATTTTATTTTCTTGTTTTTTTCACTAGGTTTTTATTAAGTTTTAAAATTTACTTTTTGTTTATTCATTTAAATTTTTCCTGTTATTTTTGGCCTGTAGAAACAAAATCATCTCCAAAAATCAATGAAGTAATTTTTTTTACAATTCAGGATCTATGATATAAATTTCATTTCCCATAAAAAGCGATAATGAAGAGCGTAGTTTATGTTATATAAATATTAAATGTATTAATACTAATAATAAATATATAGAGATTCATAAAAAATGACACTGAATCAAGTGATTTATCACTTTAAATTTTCATATAAATCGTTTCTCATTCAATATTTACATAAATTATTTCCATTTCTTCATATCTTTAATTTTTCGTTATGTTTGTTTTTCCCTATAATATTTCAAGTGAATCATGTATATCTTCTATAATAAAATACATTACAGAATTTTCTCTTAACACCGTAGTTCAATTTACTTTACAAAGGTAGAATAATAAGACTTTATTTCCTTAAAAATTACTGCAGAAAATGTATTAGTGGATATTTTTTATAATAAATTCAGTAAATTCTTTAAAACTAGAGATATAAAACTACAGACGAATACCTTAGGAAGAGAATATAATAATAAATAATTTAATTTTTTTTCATAAATTTCTATCTCGTTAGAGATATTTTTTGTTGAAAATCATTACAACAAAAAATCTTATTTATTTTAGTTTACTGCCATCTTGATAGCCATCTCAATATAGTTAATTGAATTTGAGTTAATTAAGCTTGTTGAGAAAGTTGTGGAAATACTTTTGGATTAATTAGATTAATATTAAATAATAATTTAAAAACCTGAATTTATTCAAATTTAACAAATTAAAGAAAGTTTAAAAAGGTATTTTCATTTGTAAATATTCGATCTATTGATAAAATTTCACAATAGTAAATCATTAAAAAAAAATTCTTATTACAAAATAAAATTAAAATGAAGTATAGAATATGAAATGAGAGGTTAAGATAAAAACGTGTTTCACTTTTTCCGCTGATAGGAGTAATAACGTATAAATTTAGTCGAACATAACCCTGATAATGATTGTTAAATGGTTTTAATATCAGCATCGTTTTATAATACGTTATAAAGTTAAGTTACCGTATCTGTGTTTCATGCTAAATTACGTTCAAATCCAGCAATTCAGAAACCAGTCACAATGTACTACTGTTTTAGCAGTGAACAAATGATTTATGATTGGAATTCTGAACTTCAGCAAACTTCCATTTTACCTAAATATTCCTTAGTAGTAGTAGTAGTAGTAGTAGTAGTAGTAGAATAACATTCAAGATTATATCCTAACATTTCCAGCATGTAACTAGCAAAACGATATGGTAGGGAGAAGACGTTATCATTACGTTAAGTTACCTTACTTCTGTGGCAGTCAGAATACTCGTATTTTGCTTCAGCGCGCTAACGATCTCAAATTAGTTAACCTCTGCTCATTTCAGCTTTGTAACCAACATTTAATTTTTTTTCTTACACACAGAAGTGAGTAAAACTGAATTATATATTTACTTTACTTTTAGAAGATAAAATTAAGATAAACAGAGTAATTTTATCACTTTCTAAATACATCTTTTTGAACCTAATACTAATTTACCACTCTGCTGAGCTCCGTGGCAGAATAGTAGCGTCTCTTACTTTAATGTGGTAAATTGTGGGTTCAAGTCCTGGTCAGGCTTGCCACTTTTCATTCGCTCCAGAAATCATTTTCTCTTGCTAAATAATAAGAGAGGGGGTAGTCGTCAATTACAAAACGATGAAAACCTTTTTATACCAATATCAAACTACTTCAATATTAATATATTTTAATACATTTTAATATTATACAATATTTATTTATTTATTTTGAAGTAATTGCAGATGATGGCAACAGGCATCAGCTAAAATATATCTTTTTAACATTAAACATAGTTTTTGTCTGAAGTAATTACAGAAAAAAGCTGGTTACACAGTTTTGTAGGACTTTCTCGTCACGCGGCTTTTTACTGATGCGCGGCTTACACACACTATTCAATTTAAAATATTTATGATTTTATTTAAATATAATATTTTTTGTTTATTTAATTCAATGATTCTAACTAAAGCGCGCGCGTATTCAGTATTTCATTCTCACGGTACTGGTACTAGCGGCTACTTTAATTACTTTTTAAACTAAATATTACTCATTTATTTAATTCTACCGCTCACCTGTGACGTCACAACATAGCGGGCGAATACAGTAAATGTACGGTAATTGCTACACTAGCGATCCTTGTGACGAGAGGATACCTACACAGTGCTATACCTACACAGCCACTAGTTTATTTAGAGCATTTTTTGGGGTGGGGGTACGATTTTGTAAACTTTTTTAAAATATTATTTTTTAATTGTTAACAAATGTGACTAAGAAACATAAGTCCTTAATTAGCAGAAATTTGAAAATATTGAGGGGGACTTTGCTCTACAGCCTCACCCCCTTGGCGTATTAAGTTGAAAATTTAATGGCATCAATGCCCCATACATAAAAGTAATATGACCAACTTTGATCAAAATCGGTCTAGTAATTCTGGAAATATAAGGCGATTTAGAGAGCGAAACCGAACATACACACGTACATACGAACATACGGAAAATTTCCATCCGATTTTTGGTTTTTTAGGGGAGCAAACATCTCACCCCAAACTAATACCCCCAGACCGATATATATATATATAAAAAAACAACTTGTCCTGACCGACTGATTCATTAACGCCCAGCAAAAGCTATTGAAGATAAATTAATGAAAATTTGTATACATAATCTTTTTACACTGAAAGTGCACACAAAGAAAGGATTTTTAGAAATTTCGAGTTTAAAGTATTAAACTCGTTATTGGAGTAATAATGAAACTTAATTTTTATTTTTATTTCTCGATAACAAGTAAACATATCAACTTGATTTATTTGGCGGCTCCACCACCACAGCCACTGTTACTATATGTGTGACGACTGACTACATCTACCTCCACTTTGAAAAATAAAAACATAAAAAAAAAAGAATTAAATTAAAAAAGTGAGAAACGAAGTTCACCTCCTAGTGGCGTTTGTCGGGTAACGTTAAGAACTGGGCAAAATACTCATTTCTGTTGCATTTATTATTTTAATTACCCGTATTTTGTATGTGTAAAAATTTAATTTGCCTAGTAACTAACTAATTAAATAGTACGGGTAACCAGGTATAATTAATATTTTTAATATGGAGGCTGACTGTACTTAAACCCAAATTCTTAGATCACTCAATGCTTCGGATCAGGATCCGAAGCTTTGGTCAGTACAAGACCAAAGTGTTGCCTGAAGAAGTTACAATTTACTGATATTCTTTTTATAAATTGAACAGGATTTAAAATTTTATTTATCATTATTATTCTCACAATATCGAGTTTAATGAACACAACGGAGTTCAACGGGCAGAGCCATGACCAGCTAATTATCCCCTGACTGCGACGGGAAACGCAAACAACCACATAGTGCGGCAAAGACGGGACGGAGATGCTAGTATTTTTTTTTGTCTTCAGTCATTTGACTGGTTTGATGCAGCTCTCCAAGATTCCCTATCTAGTGCTAGTCGTTTCATTTCAGTATACCCTCTACATCCTACATCCCCAACAATTTGTTTTACATACTCCAAACGTGGCCTGCCTACACAATTTTTCCCTTCTACCTGTCCTTCCAATATTAAAGCGACTATTCCAGGATGCCTTAGTATGTGGCCTATAAGTCTGTTTCTTCTTTTAACTATATTTTTCCAAATGCTACTTTCTTCATCTATTTGCCGCAATACCTCTTCATTTGTCACTTTATCCACCCATCTGATTTTTAACATTCTCCTATAGCACCACATTTCAAAAGCTTCTAATCTTTTCTTCTCAGATACTCCGATTGTCCAAGTTTCACTTCCATATAAAGCGACACTCCAAACATACACTTTCAAAAATCTTTTCCTGACATTTAAATTCATGTTTGATGTAAACAAATTATATTTCTTACTGAAGGCTCGTTTAGCTTGTGCTATTCGGCATTTTATATCGCTCCTGCTTCGTCCATCTTTAGTAATTTTACTTCCCAAATAACAAAAGTATATAAATACAAAATAATATATCATGAGTCATTCATAATCAACACCCAGCAGAACCTACTGAAAATAAATTGATGAAAATTTCTATGCATGTTCTTCTTACCATGTAAGTGCACGCTAAGAAAGGATTATTTGGAATTCCGAGTTTAAAGTATTAAACTGGAATAACAAAAAAATTTACTTTATTTTTTTATGATTTTGTTTTAAATTTCTCAGTAAAAAATCTAGATATCAACTTGATTTTGATTGTATAACTTTAATTTGATTATCTAAAAACCAATTTCTAGATTTTTTTTTAAAATAACGAGTATAAAGGATTGAAATGGATTTTTGTTTTAAAACAGTTTTTTTTAATTACTGGGTAAAAAATGAAGATGTGAACTTTATTATTGGTTTGTGTAATTTTCATATGAATATCTAAAAACCAGTTTCTAGATTATTCAAAATTCGACCTTGAAAGGGATAAAGAAAGGTAAATCAAAATTTGAACCATGATTGAAAATTTTCCCCGTTTCCCACAATACTAAACGATATATTTACTCGATTTGAGCTTGGAAACAATGTTCAAATAAATATCTAAAACTCATTTTTGGATTTTTTTTTTAATTTCGATTTTTTAAGGGATACGACGGTGTATAGCACGACGGTTAAACTAACACAGCCTTTGCCATTGCTAATGTATGTGCGGCAAGACTGGGTGCACCGTGTTCGGATTACTTGACTAAGACACAAGAAATAAAAAAAATTGACCGCGACAGAAAAGCGAGTAACCATATAGAGCGGGCGAAGCCGCGAAGGGGATGCTAGTATATATATATATATATATATATATATATATATATATATAAAATACATAAATATTTATATATATTGTATATATAAAATATACAATGCCTAAATATAGCACCTACTGTAAATGATTCTTTCCGAGCTATGAAAATTAAAAAATACACGTTCAATTCAATTGAATTATAAACCAATATTGTCGTGTTCTTTTATTAGTTCTACTGATAGATTTTTTCTTAAGTTTTATAATTATTTAAAATAAAGTACGTTTGGCTAGATGACTGTAACGGACAACAGTTTTGATCATTCCAAAAAATTCTGTTTGCATACTACCTGCTAAATTTAATTCAGTTTATGAATGTAAACAGAAGGGTCTAGAAGAGACCTCTCTTTGAAATAAATATGTTTGCATCACATTTATTTCAATTTTATGCAATTTATCTCATTTCAAACTAAAATTACATAAAGGAACCTACACTTCTTTTAGTTTCTCTTATTTCCAGTTCATTTTAAAAAAACATGTTTGTTCTTAAATTATATTTTGCTATTGAAACAATAGGGTACATAGTAATTCTTGATTTTAAACTGAAATATTTTTTGACAAATAGGAAAATTATGGTAATATTTTTAGAATTATATTATTTTGTTTAAAGAAAACGAGCAAGTATAATCGAGTATAAAATTTAAAATCGATATTTATTATTTACAAGTTAAATAAGTTCGTTTTTTTTTATAAAAGTTAGTAAAGCGTTATGTGGCTATGGTGGTTATCCAAATCGGAATGTTAGTTACAGGGCAGCTGTCAGAAAAATGAATAATGTGTGTATTTTATGGAGGGATGTTGGGGGAAAAGCAATTCAATGAGGAAAGGGGTAGGAAGAGAAATATATGGAAGGATTGCTCAAGATTCTGATAAATTTGTAGCCATGAGGTGCATGCATTATGCCTAAGGCAAGGGAAAATAACAGCAACTCTCTGAATTGGATTTTTGGCCTTGGGAAGAAAATAACTTTTAAGTTATTATTCTTTAACGAGATTCAATATTACATACTAAGGTATATGAATGACTATAATTCAACAAAAATACAGATTCGTGCACATGTATTGAATTCTAAAAAATACCGTTTAAAATATTTTTATCCGGGGAATAATTTTTCTTTAAATAAATATAAAAACTTATGTGTACAAATATGTAAGCAAGGCATTCTGTTTTTCATTTACTGTTTAATTTCTGAGAAGTAGAATTGCAATATCAAATTTATTTATCTATATAATATTATATTATGAAAACGTATAAATATAACGTATGCGGTTTGATTTAGACTTAAGTAGATCTAATTTTATAATATTTTCATTAATTATCATCAGATTGACAAAAAGCATCGGTTATTTTATCTACCATTTAAAGTAATCTGTAAATTTACTAAAGTTACTGGTATGGAGCATTTATTACTTTAAAAAAACTTTAACTTTAACCGAGTTTGAATCAGAGTTCTACATTATCTCAAAAATGGTGTTATGATCAGCTGTTATAGTCATTCCCCATTTATACCTCTCTGATTGTATAAATATCAGAAAAGTCCACGCCTTAAAAGATTTATTTTATAATAAGGCTAACATTTTAATGGATTCAATTTAAAAAAAAAAAAAAAATTTCTCTTCAGTAAATCTGCTCTATGACAGGTATAATCTAGACATAACAATATTTCTTCTTCGTAAGAATCTTCCATAACTTCATTATACTACCGTCTTTCTTGTTTGACTCCAAACTTCATTTTTCCCGCTGTTTCCTCCACAGTCCTTCACGGTAGACGATTCCATCATGGGTAATAATACAACCAACATTTTTTCCTTTTCATGTTTTATCATTATCCTTTGCCTCTCACTTCACTTCCGTTCCACTTTTCCATTCTTCTGTAAAACCACATCTCAAAGTTTTCCAAATAACCTTAACTTTAATGACCGTATTCCCGATTTGTACAATCCCAAAATCAATATAAAATATTTAACAAACCTTTTTCTTAATTTAATAAATATCCTTCTGACATTCGTAAATACTTTTCAGAATTTCAAAACTTCGATACTTTTTCTTTAAGTTAAAAATATTTTTATTCTTAAAAATCCTTATTGATTACTAAGTAAATAACTTTTGTTATTTATTAAAATAAGGTACAACGAAGAAGAAATAAGATAGAAATACTTTTTCTATCAATTATTTATATAAATAACGTTTGCTAATTTTTTTTCTTATTTCAGATTTTTCCTTTTACGCAAAATCAAGATAATTCGTTGAATCGGTCTAATTTTTAAGTCCAAAGTAAAATTATTCTACCCTCAAAGGAAGTGAAAATTAATAATCAGTTTTTATCTTCTGCAATTATTTTCAGGATTTTCGCTTCTGGAGTTTGAGAGCCAGTATTTTCATATGTTAAGGGATTAAAAAAAAACTTCACTTAAGGAACAAACGGAAAATACTGCTTGGCAAAACAAAATTTCATGGTTTTTAAGGAAGCAACTCAATATATTAATTATATTATCTCTTCTCTCAAAGAATTGATATTTCCTAGGTAATTATCGTGAGCATTAATCTTTTCTAGTTCAATTTCTAGTGTAATTTTTCTAATTTTAGTACAATTCTCATTTTCTAGTACAATTTTGTAAAGTATCAAATAATCAAACAAACTTATCCTACAATAATTTACAAATCAAGAGCTCATAGAAAGGTAATGTATTTAACAAACCCTAGTTATCTTCTTATAATCGTATTGTTTACTGATCGTTTGTAGTTTATATAAAGTTAGCATGAGAAAACACGCCGCAGTATCACGTTACAATTATCATCTCGCCACAGTACAATCTCTACACAAACTACTATAATAAATAGGATATACGTACGTTGTACGTAGTATTTTATGGTATTTTTTTTATTTTGGTAAATTATGCGTGATTTAAATCAGCTAGTGTCAAAAAAAAACTGATGTAATATTTTCATCAATCCATTTTTGTTGTTTTTCATAGCTTACATTAAAATGTTTTTATTTCATTAGTAAAATTAGCTAAGATTATTAATCTTGTTTGCACTATATTTCAGAAAAAAAATTTAATAAATAAGGTGAAAGAGAAAATGAGTCTTTTGAAAGGCATAGTGACAGCCATGTAAATTTGGCAACATTGCCTTATGCAAAGGCAACCTCGGCCATAAAAATGTTTTACAAAACCAACCGTAGTTTTGAAGGTGCACAGATGAAGTTAAAATTTTCCCGTTTTTTGTATCACCTGTATATATACAGTTATTTTCTATAATACAATTTTAAAGAAAATACGCGTACAAATATATATCCTTACAAATACATTTTTATAAATTTTTATTATTTTATTATACTGGAAAATGATGTTTCCGATATTTCTCTGTTATAAAAAAATACGATTTATTCCATAAAGTAAGAACAAAACATCAATAAATAATATGAAATGTAAAAATGTGTAAGTAAATACACAACATACTTACACATGTGTAAGTAAAATTGATAGAATAATTTTTTTTTTAAATTATACCATTGTAACTGAATTTACTAAGATGAAAATATTTCACATGCAAACATGACAGATAATATATTTTCATATGAGTATACTGTGCCCTATTGATTTTCATACCAACAACAAAAACGGCAGAAATAGGAATTTAATCTTTTCATCGAAATTCCTGGTATTGACAGTAAATTTTCAGTTCCTGCTGGTCTCCTCCATACATATAAATATCGTTGTTGTACACTGATAAATAAAATAAATACTTATAAAAAACTAGGCTATGGAATTGATATAAAATAAAGATTATTAATTTATTTATATTGAAAATATATATACAAAGTACAGGCTAAAAATATAAATGTTCGTATATGTTAGTCAATGTATATTTTTCGATTTAAGAACGTATATGAATTAAAGTCGATAATGCAATTGTTTTTTTTTTTAATACAAAAATCAAGTTACATTTAAATAGAGTAGACTCTATCCGAATAGAGTGTTGGATGGTTGTTGAAAAAATAGTACTAGAAATAAAATAATTACCGAAATTCACCACCTATGCAAATCTATGGTTATGCAAATCTATTTGGAGAAATGCAATACTACTATTAACGAATTTAAACGTAAAGAAATTGAGAATTTTTTTAACCTGTACCTAAGTTTGTTTTATTTTGTTTATCCGCGTATGTTATTCATAGAAACAATACGACGAAACTATGTTTCCAATCATTAAAAATACACGTGAACTTCCTAATTCAAAGAAAATTAGCCATACATAAGAACTGATTATTATTTAGTTGAGATAATATTGCTGTATTTATAATTTTCCATTATTGATATACTATTAAAATTATACATCATCCAAAAAAAGTTCCTCAGTAATAATTTAATGAATGTATGGAAGCAAAATAAAAAAATAAAAATTTCTAATATTTTTCTCAAAAAAATACACATACAAAAGAAGTAATATTAAAAAAGTTACTAAATATTAGTTTAAAGTAACTAATTATATATATAATATTCAGTTAAAATAAATACTTATAAAAAACTAGGCTATGGAATTGATATAAAATAAAGATTATTAATTTATTTATATTGAAAATATATATATAAGTACAGGCTAAAAATATAAATGTAAAATATATATATATATATATATATATATATATATAATTAGTAACGTTAAACGTAATAGAAATTATAAAAGATAAAAAATACTTTCCATAAGATAATATATAATGTTTACATCAATAAAGATACAGTACACGAACATATTTGTGCTGGGCTTCTTTACATCCAAACGTTTATCAATAAAAAAAACTAAAAAAACTAGTAAAGTGCAATAGATAACAATATATCTATAGGAAAGATAGAGAAAAAAGCGATAAAAATTCCACCTGATAATTTATTATTTTCTGATAGGACTCGGTATCAAAACAAACTAATATTATAAAAATGTTATATTACAAGCGATAAAAATTCCACCTGATTATTATTTTCTGATAGAACTCGGCATCAAAACAAATTAATATTATATTACATATACATTTAAAAATATTTACAATGTTAAAAACAATGATGTTTTAATATACAAAAAATATTACTAAAAAGATCTATCATTACATTTCAAAAGTCTATGACATGTAAAAATTAAAAGCAAATGTTTTCAAATAACTATATATACGGAAAAAATACGCAATAAAGGCAATTTCAGTACGAACGATTTCTTACGATTTCCTTAAAAAAGCAGGTAAAGTTAGATTTTCTGTTGTTTCCAATTACGTGTACAGCTCCTTATCATAGCGCCCTAACTTTGTTTCTTGTTTATAGTGACTCCTCTTTATCAGATCAGTCATCCGTAACATTAAAAAGCGAAACGGCAGAATCCGATTAAATAAGTGATATTGAAAGTAGAAGAGTAGTAGTCAAAATGTTTTAACGGTTAAAGCACTGTTTTGTAGAAAAGTGGGTTAATTCTGCGTATAATTACTGGGAATCGACTTAAACGTTATATCTTCATAACGTAATATTCTAGCACTCGTCTTCTCGTTAGAAAAATTTAAAAGAATTCATTTTATTTTCTAAGACTTGATGTTAACGCTCAAGGCTAATTATTCTGAGCAGGTATCTAAAGATGAACGAGAACAAGAACATGTTGTACGAGTACTATGACACAAAATGAAGAAGGAACGTAACTGCTAACGGGTCGTGATTGGATTAAGCTTCTATTGTCAGCCCAGAGATTATCGTAATATGTTACAAAATAATACAACGATAACGCTATGAACCTTCATTATTTTAACTTTTGATTACGAGAACAATTAAATACAAAAAATCGAAATAATTCACCGTAACTTTATTTCTGTTAAAAAGAGCAAAATTAATTAATTTAAATGTTCAGTAAACAAAATTTATATAAAAGGACACCTTACCATATGAAATAAGTATTGTTTTTAAATGCCATTTTATTATGAAAGAAAGAAAAATTATAAAAAGACCAATTTGTTGTGGTGAAAAAATAAATAAGTTTTAAAGGATTTTTTATTTTTTTAAATAAAAATTAAAAACTTTAAAAATCCCACGACGAAAAAATGTTAAAACAAATGAAATAATTACGTAACTGTATTTTTTACTTCATAATTCTTTATGAAATTGTGATATTCTTTTTAAGACAATAAAATTTAAAATTTTGATTGACCGTTGTGCGTTACTCGTAGACTGCGTAGATAAGCTTTTTTCGTCTCTACTCGACCCGCAGTCGGATCCGCCATTAAGTATTAACACGACTCCGGGGAGTACCATTGCCTCAAACTACCTCAGCGGTTGCCCTGGACCCGGCTAACGCCGTTCCCAATGCACCACCCAGGTAGCCGGAACTGGGTCTTAGAATGCCATGCCTCTAGCGAGAGGACCCCCAAGGGTCACTCGTCGGAACTCCTGGCGAAGATTAGAAGGTAAAAATTATAAGGTCACAGAGGATTATAAGGTAAAAATACAGCTATTTAATTATATCATGTTTTTTTAAGGTTTTTACGTCGTGGGTTTTTTAAATTTTAGTTTTTATTTATTATTTTTTAAAGATTAGTAGACATGTGCCCAAAAAAGGGACGTTTATATAGTCTGATGATGATGAAAGTTTAGTGTAATTTACCAGCTCAAATTATTTAATAATCCACACAATAATGTAGCCATGCTAGAGTTACAAATGCCTACAAACATTCAAAAGCCGGTTTAGAGAAACAGATCTACTGCAGTGCCCCCTGGTGATCTATAACCGTAAAACTAATCTAAGAATCTGCTCTGATGTGATACACATGTAATGCAAAAAACCGCATCGAAATCGGTTCAATAGTTTTTTGAGGAGAATAGTAACAAACATACAGACAACCTCTTATCCCAAATGCATATGCCCAGTTCTCTCGGGTGTAATAAACTTTAAATTTTAAATATTTGTTTGTAATGCACAATGTATTGTTTTTTTGATAGAAAAAGATACATAATTTTGTTTCTTTACACAATGTCTGTGTCAAACTTTCTCATACGAATATTACTTTTACGTAAAGTAGTTTTATTCTCTTGGAACAGATGATGTTTGGTATAACATACAACTATTCCCTGTTGTATTGAATAGAATAAAATTGACACATTTAGAGCAGAATATTTCAAATATTTCAGGTAATCTGACATGCTAATTTGAAGAATAGCTTTAGAACAGTAATACAAGAGACAGAAAAAACACTTATTTTTCAATTTCCTTGATTTCCTTTTGATTCTTTAGAATTAATAAACTTTATTGAGGCTTACAAAGATTGTATTGTGTCTCATGTCAGATCGTGTTCGGTCTGGATCTTAGTAAATATAAAACAATATAAAAGTTTTTGATTCCACAGTGCTACTAGAATAATAAAATTATCTTTCTTTCTGGAAAACGGTAGAACGTGCATATTCACTTTCCCAGAATTTGTGTAGAGCTTAACATTACCTCCTTACCAATACGGTATATCTTGTTTTTTGAATTACTGAACTCTTGTCCTGATGAACTCTCAATTCGAAAATAATTATTTAATGTTCCAAGCAAAGAAGTTAAATATTAAAAAGTTTGAAAGATTTATTGAATTATTAAATTAAGGACTGAAACCACCATTATGAATAATATAACGAGATTAACCATTCATTTTATCTGTAATATATATTATTAATAATTTCCAGACTTGTTATGAGACTAGAAAAAACTTAAAAACCTATAAATTGGTACTATAAAAAGTTCTTAAAAGGAAGATTTTTAGCTGACTGTTTATGTTAAAATTGTTTATTATTTCCTATATTACTAAGATTTAATCTTTTTAATTATTACAGATATTTGAAAAATATTTAAATGTTAGTAATTTAAATACGACAAATATAACAAAATTTATATAACATCCAACATCGCAGTAATATTCAATATCACATTACTCCACCCCCAGATATATTTGTTAATTTATTAGTATATAATTCCATATAAAATTTTATGATTGAATAATTTTAAATTACATCATTCTTACTGTAAAAAAAAATTGCACAATATATACCCAACATATTTTATAACCTAAAATCTTTCATCAGTATAGTATTTTGCACCTGTACTTACACATCCTATAATTTATGGCTTTAACGATATTTGTAAACATTGCTTTTTGCTGAGAAATCTCTAAAATTCTAGATGGGTAAATTTTTTATCTGACAATTCCACAATGCTACTACACAAACGGTAACTTTAGCATTGCTTGCTAAGTTCATTGGAGATGAATTCGATTTTTCATTTCATGAAGATAATTTGATACCAAATATCAGAAGTTTTATGTATTTATCTATCAAAAAAATGAAAATATGATTTATCACTCGTTATCAAAGAGTGAATAATGTTTCCATTAACTTTTATAAGATTTAAAAAGTTAGCGGTAAAAATCAAATGATTACTTTATCAGAGTTAATTAATACTTATACTACGAACATTTTATACGGTGTATCTCGCTTTGAAGAATCTTCCGAACTCCGATGTTCAATATATCAAGTGAAACGGAATGACAAGAGCGTAAAGCGCTTGGAACTTCGTAGCATTGCAGCATTTCTTCTTTAATGGAACTGTCTGTTGACAAGTATCAAGAAACAGCATTCTCCATAATGGTCTGTTCTGAGTTTTTTGTTTTAAATTATAGTATCCTTGTCTCCATTTCAAATCATCCAACATTCCTTTCGTTCTTCTTCCTCTTCCCCTCACACCCACAATCTTGCCTTAAGTTATATTACTTTTTGGATACAGACGTGTCCTAGAATATGGCTATCAAATTAGGTTTTCGTTTTTTTATTGTCATAATCATACCCCTAGTCTCTTTTATTTTTCTCAAGCCCTAACCTTTAGTAATTCTCTGTCGCCAGTTGGTATCTAGTAATTTCCTTCATAGCCACGTTTGAAAAATTTCCATATATGAGTTTTATCTTTTCTTTATTGCCCATGTTTCTGCACCATATAATATCACATTCCGAACAAAACATCTTGTAAATCTCTTTCTCATATCAATAGGTACAATTTTTGATGTAGCAGTTTTCTAAGCTTGCTGAAAGCTATTTTACCATTCACAATTCTGCTTCTAATTCCCTTAGTGCAACTTCCATCAAACTTATTGTGTTTCCGAGGTATTTAAAACCACCAACCTGTTCTAATTATTTCTCCTCATTAATAATTTTTGTTGCATCGTATTCTCTACACATCCTCATTACTTTGAGTTTATCAGCGTTTATTCTCATTCCGTATTTTTATCCTATCTTGCTTATTCTATTCATCATTTGTTGCAGCTTCTCTTCAGTTGTAGCCATTAGTGTTTGGTTATCCGCATACTTAATTGATTTTATTTTTTCTCCTTCTACTGTTACATAACTACCATCCTCTAAGTCTTTCAAAGCTTCATCAATTAGTTGGTCTCCATAAATATTAAAAAAGATTGGACACATGCAACATCTAGTCTAACTCACTTACAGAATCTACATTTGCAGATGAATGTTTGTTTTTTATATGGCTTTTTTTTTTCAACGGCTTCGACTGACGGAATCGCATTATTACGATTGATTTTAAGTGGTGTTGAATGCTTGAACTGCAAACACATGCTGTTCACCCGTCTAATCCTAACAAAATAGCATATCATCTGTCCAATATAATTAAATACTATAGAAGGAAAACGAAATTGTTATAAAATGTTACAGAGCATCATCCGAATTTTACCGAAAAAGGAAGATTCAATAGTTTATCATTTATTTTAAAATTTTATTGAAAAAATAGCAAGCTTAAGATAATAATGTCATTTATATAGTGTTTACGTAAATTATTCTATTAAGAATTAAATTAAAATGGAATTCCATTTTTAAAGGATAAAATTTCTACTAAGAGTGAGGGTTAACAAGTAGTGTATAAAGATAATTTGTTGCGGTCTAAAGGTATTAAGACTAATCGGATGATCAATGTGTAATTAGTTCCTCTAATTAAAGCATTAACCCCCTAACTAATCCACGGTTAAATGACACAAACGTACATAAAACGATATTTAAACTAATTGAAACACAAATCTGAACTTTGAATTCTAATATAAAAAGTGTGAGTTATAATTTTTTTTTTTTTACGCAGGTAATGATATATAAACTAAAAATACGTTATATATATATTTATTCGTAAAAGAAGATATTATACAGCGTAAGTATGAATAAAGTTCTGACACAATTTTATCGTAAATAGAGTCTACAAAATTATTATTGTTTCTTAAATATTCTAAAGTAGATGATTTGAAAAAGAAACATATAAACTGTGACATTCCGTTTGGAACGATGTAGGAGGATGTTGTAATGGGAGTGAGAGAGAACGACGGTACAGAAAATCTGTCTGGCTTGAGTTCGACCCGAGCAAAGCAATAATGAAGTAAGATTAACGAACCGTACTGCGGATTGCTACGCGACCTTGTTTTGCTGCGGCGGTAAACTGCAACCCACACAACTTTCAAACCTTGTACAACCTTACTGTAACAAATGATAGAACAAACCTGTACCACGAGTAAATTCATATAAAAACGCAACCAAAAAATGCCTACCTTGTGTTTTCAACTTCAATATAATGTATATATATATATATATATATATATATTACTTTGATGTTTGTTTATTTTTATCTTTTATCGACATTCTGATTTCGTAATAGAAAAATTTTTTTCAAACGTCGTGCGAATGATTCATTCACTGATACGGAAAATATTCTGCGTCCTCATTCGAAACAAAATTAAAAAATCTGAATATAATAACGCTTTAGTTGATCTACATTTTAATAAAATATTAATTACATATATATATATATATATATATATGTAATAATAATAATAATAAATAAACCAAAAGATACATAAAAACACAAATAAATGTGAATTGATATGTATGTACTTAAATATACAGAAAGAGTAAATTAAACTACAAGCATGCGTGCCCGTCCACTCACACACACACACACACACACATATATATATATATATACACACACACACACACACACACACACACACACACTATCAAATATGAAGCAGTTGCTTAATAATTAAAATAATATTTGCTGTTAAATAATCTTAATATAAATAAAAGTATTGTATGTGTATATGCTTGGTTCATATCTCTTCCTAAACCACAAGACCGATTTCAGCCAAACTTGGAACAATTATTACTTATTAACAAAGCAGAAATACTGTGGGTGTTAGACATCTCTACCGCAATCACTGTGGTAGAAGTGAGGGGTGAGAACCTTAAAAATTATAAAAGATTAAAATTCTAGAACATTTGGGAATATTCTAAAATATTCACTATTTATTTTGAATTTTAGAACTTTATTAAAGTTTCTACAGCATTTTGGAGCATTGTAGATCATTCTATAAAATTATAGAATATTTTTTTAATTGAAACTTTTAGATCAATCTGAAATTTTCGTTATGTTTGTAGAACATTTTAGAGCATTCTTGCAATAAAGAAGCTCTGAAAATTTCTTTGACAATATAAAAGGAGGCATGAGATGTCAGTTGCTTTAGTTTAAAACTTAAAAGCACATACATTAAGGTCGAAGTGTAATGTATAGAACTTAAGTTTCTTGATAATAACTAAATTCAGATCATAGTGTTTAGTGAAATTTCGGACTATATTATCAATGAAATGTACAAAATTTAACGTAGTGATTTGACGATGCCTAAAAGAAATCCTAAATTTATCGGTCAAATTTAACCGTTAGTGAAAATTTTGCGAGCAGACAAAACAGATGATCTGCTTCGTCTGTTTTGCAACGGCTTCAATCTGTGCGGAACATGCCAGAAACATTCTACAAACATTTCAGGCTGCAGTTACTGACAATTTTTATAAAAAAAAAAAAAAAAAAAATGGATGGGCCTGTGAAGAAATTATGACTCAGAGCAAGAATGGATATATGAGCTAATTTTAATTAAAAATTGTTTTTTTTCTTCAATTAGTTAAATACATGTAGTTGGTACATATTCCTAATTAATGAAATTTTAAACATTCTTGTATAATAATGTTGGTGAGAAACCAAACACCTTACAATAATAAGGTAGTTCGTATTTCAATTTTTTTTATTTTTAGTACTCATATTTTGCTTACTGAACATTTTCAAATTTCCTAAAGAAGTTTTAAAAATGTCTTGGTTTGTAGTATCTGTTTTAGACTTTTTACGAAACTCATGTAAGCATCTAAGGTACATACACATCTAGAATATAAACCGTTTCGTCTAAGAATAATGGTATTCATTATACAGCGACGTCCTACAGTGATTATATTGAATGTCTTACGTGTATCGTCACTTCCGTTCGGATGAGCTTGCCATATTAAAATGCAACAGTTTATTCATATTGATGAAGAACAATAAACCACTTCACTCTTTACTTTCCTTAGCAAACTTGGTACAAGATGGGTCTCATATCAGATCCCCTACAATCGTTTGGTTATGATTCCTAATATACGTATAAAATAATGAGCCTTTCTAGTACCATAAAGGCATAATTGTAAGTGTTATAATTATCAAACAATTTTAATTATCAGTTCAAATAACGTAATTATTATATCAGATAATAATAAAAAAATTTAAAAAGGTGAAATTATAACATCATGGTTGATAAATAAGTTTTAATGAAGTAAATATTAATAATTTACTGATTAACAAGCAAAAACGTTAAGCGTTATATATATAATTACAAAGCTTTAAAACCCTTTGTAAAAATAAATTACTGCTGCAAATAGACGAACAATAAATCACACAATAAAAATACCCGCATATGAAAAAATTATATCCCAAATAAAACTAAAGTAAAAAATAAAAACAAAAAAACAATTGCTTCATTCATCTTCAACTATTTATTTACATCAATTACTGTAGCGAGAAAATAGCATTATACAATGTAATTTATCATCCAAGTCACTTACAAGAAACAGCGTTATTTATTGTTTAATTTTTGTTTTATTTAAAAAAAGAACTAAATTAAAAATTCGATAGTGCAAGTTGCAAAACTTTCCATTTATCCATTAATCGAAGGCCAATATAACGTAATTTAATCGATTGAAAAAGAATAAATCGAAAAATATTTTATGTAAAATAACAATTCATAACTAAAATAAAATTACATTTATACATAGATTATTTGTATAGCTTATGTAAATAAAACTTATTTTATTCCAGGAATTTAAATAAAAATGAATTTTGGTTACCTGTGGTAGTTATTAGCTCTAATTCAATTAACTAATAGCGTTTATACACTCGAAATATTAAATAAAATGAATTAAATTTACGTAAGCGGATCTTATTTTTTATATTAATACTAGCCGGTCGGAACTTGCTTCTCTCGCCCGACCGTCTAGCCAGGGAGCTTCGCCCTCTAGACACTCGGGAACGACCCAGGGATTCTTCACGCTCTCCCGGGTGCTGACCCCAGGGTCTCAGAGCTCGCTTCGCTCGCCATTCCTGTCTAACCAGAAGGTACCGTCCCCTGAACTCTGTAGTGTGTAGTGTTTGTTACCCCCATGATAGTAAGAATAATACTGATAAATAACAATTAAAGTATTCAAGATTTATAGAAACTTGAAAAACAGGCTAAATTACAAAAGACAGAATAGTAGTAATCATGGTAAGTAAAGTACGCAGTAATTTGACGAAGAAAACTCCACAACTTATTATTGTTACCATAGTGATAGTAATGAAGTAAAAGGACTAATTTTTGTTTTCTTTAAAGAATATTTTTAATCTATAACTCATCTTCAAGGGGGCTAGGACCTCGATCTATGACTTAAAACCTTTCCTGCGATAAAGCGAATGCATCCTGCGAATTTGTTTATGGAATGCGGTTGCAAACAAATAAACAAACAAACAAATTTTCAAAATTATATATAACATTGTATTGTCTGTTAAGATTAAAAAAAATATATTTAATTTATTAAAAAACTAAATTGAAAAAAATTTTTTTTTTTATTCATAAATAATAAAATAAAGTACCTAGCATGAAGGAATTTAGGGAAACTATAAAACTTAGAAACTAACTTAGAAACTATAAAAATTTATCTGTATTTGGATAATATGCTTAAATCTAAAATTTGTTATAAAAAAAATATATTGTTAACATAATTATATTTTGTAAACGGTGCATAATCTACATTAAAAAATTTGTGAGATTAATACATACATTATAAAACTAAAAAAATTAGATCTTATTGATTGGACAATTAATAATTAATTGTGTACTTGATTTTTATATATAAATATCCTGAGTTAGGATTTGGAAAATGTTAAACAAATTAAAACCACCGCAGTCGCTAATGACAATTAAATAAAAAGTTAATCATTTATGTAACAAAAAATATATCTATTCATATTTATGCAGATATGAAAAACAGAAAAAGTACATGAATTTAGAAAATACATTATCAAAATCAATTTATAATTAAAGAATAAATCATTCTTTATAACAATATATATTTTTAAAAAAATTAATATTCTTTAGTAGAATATCATTAAGTTGAAAAAAAATCCTAAAAAAAGTAAGATATTATAATTTTCATGATTGTAACTTAAGTACTCAGTTCCTAATTAATTTGTAATACATTTTAAAGTAATTGGGAAAAATTAAATTAAACACATAAACAATAAAAAATTTATAAAAAAAAATCTATTTAAAACTAAATGGAATCAAATGTAAGAAAATTTGAATTTATGAAAAAAAACTATTATAAAAAGGAAACCAAATAAACCTAGTTTTCATTCTAATATATAAAAGTATGCTAATTATAATTTCAATGATGACGAATTTAAAATAGATTTAAGTAGTTTCCGTGGAATAAAAGATATTAAGATTAAACATAAATGAATACTAATCTATGTTTAATATAAAGACTTAAAATATTGTTCTTATTTGTTACACTAGTTCTTTGCCAATGAGTTAGAAGCTTAATAGCTCACTTCGTATTAGCGGTAAGAATACAAGGTTGGCAAACTGAGTAAAATTTAATTTAACAAAAAAGAAGATCATTTTTTTACTATGTATTTTAACTTAACTCGACTTTGCATCTGCGTTAAACTCACAGTAAACCTAAAAATATCTGTTTATTATTTCCCTAATTACTAATCTTTTCTCATTGTTTTTACCCCAAGTTGGACATATCTATCCAAACCTTTTACTGTTAGTAGGCGTACTTTCAAGTAATAATTATCTTAGTAAACTGTTTTAATATTTAAAAATAAAAAATATAGTATGTTGCTTTTTGTTAACTAATTAAGAGAATGAATTAATACGATGCCGATAAATTGTATTTATTTATAGTTGAGCGCGCTCCACGTCGCAGTCTGTAACAAGAAGCGCAACGTCGTCAGCCTGCCGCGGTCTCATATTGAGACCGCGGTTCCTCAGGTATGCGCACACCATTCTGAGGAATTATTGAGGCACATGGAACGAATGCTCTAGGGCCCGAATGATATCGCTCCACCGTGCAGAATTGAAAGCGTTTTTAATGTCTAACGTAACAAGAAGGACCACACGCGCGAAAAGTGGTTGTAGCCCTCTGCTCTCCGCATTGCCTCAACAACCTCTTGGACTGCCGGCCGACCCTGCCGGTAACTGTACTGGTTGGGTGACAGGCCACCTCCACCTGCCTGATTCATTTACATAACGAGTCTTTTCATTAACAGCTTCTCCAATACCTTCTCAGCTGTGTCAAGCATACACAATGGGCGGTAGGAGGACGGCGAATAATAATAATAAATTATTATTATTAGCCGTTAGCCTTGAGGTAGATACACCCCACGTCAGAAACATACCATCTACGTTCCACGTCCAAGGCGGTAGTATCTGTATTTATATATAGGTGGCTAACGGGATTATAAGTTTTTTTCAGATACGTGATCACTGTTAATTACAATGACCCCGAGGTGTTTCCAACTTCAGGTCAATATAGGACTGGACTCTTTGGTCATCTGCAAATCATATTTATTACTAAATGATTTTGGATATGGACTTACACCATCTTTAGAGCTGGCAATGTAGCGTCCAGGGTCGATGCGATTTAAAGTGTAATAGACACCCTTCCTTTGTCCACATTCACACCCTTCCCACAATGGCAAGCAGGTAGTAAGATGGCCATGTATTTCGTCGATGCATAGGAGCCCTGAAAGCTTCGGTGAGTAAGGGCTTGGATTCAGTGTGGAGATTTCGCATCCTCTCTCTGCCAGAACATATCCCAGTTCTATCGGAGTACTGACTCGGACATTCAAGGTTAGCAGTCCTAGAGTGTACCTTGACGGCTAGCCTTGGTACAGGAGTAATCCATATTTTATGCAGAATCTTGAACAATCAAAGGAAGTAGAGGGTTCACGACAACACCCTTGTCTAGAAACAGCCGATTCGCCAGAAGTGAAGAAGAACCGAAGTATGGATACAGATAAACTTAGAAAAGAGAAAGTCGACAAACGTTTTTAGCAATAGTGTGCCCAGATCAAGGCATCTTATGACGAGAGAGAATGATAAATTTCAGAAAGGTAGCAAATTTGCAAGGTGAAACAACAAATCGATTAGAACTTTATCAGTAGATGATAAAATAAAGATATTTATAAAAAAATTATGTCAGATGATGAATAACAGTGGTCAAATGAAAGCCTTCAGTCTTTTCCAAATTTGGAAAATTTTGTGACAGTACAGAAAATTTAGATTATTTACGATAATTTAGACTATGTACGAGTATAACACCATTTTCTAATTTTCGCTAAAACGTTTCAAGAGTATTTAAAAAAAAATCTATTACGAATTTCAATGAATAAGAAACCCTTTCATACTGCATATCATTCCTGGAACCCTAAGTAACAACGAAACAGAATTTTTGATAGATCTATCTTGCGGTGAAATTTGAAAATGGAATTTCCTAAATTAGAGTTATGTGAATTTTGGCTAGAGGTTAAAAATGGATATTATCCCTATCCAGAAAAGTAATGTTATTTTTAATTCCATTTTCTAATACTTACCTTTGTGAAACTGGATTTTTTGCTATGGTGAAAGCAAAAAAATAAATTTCGTTATAAATTGAAGCTGGACCTAATTTGAGGTTAACCTTCTTGCTGAATCTTTAGTCATCAAAAATAGTGTAATCAATAACGCAAAGAAATCTATAATGAAACATTTCTTGTTTTTCTAAAGAAAAAAGATTAGAGAATTTGTAATAAATAGAAAATTGAAATACATGATTTTTTTTTAATAATATAAATAGATACTTTAAAAAAAGTTGTAACTATTTTTCCTTTAATATACTGAAAAATAACTCCGTCGGTAACGTAATGACATATTACATATTTAATAGATCTGTAGTACACTATTGATCAGTAATTTATATGTGAGCAACCATATGTAAATGATTATTCGGGACCTAATTTATTAGCAGCAATGTGGGCTATGTTATTAGTTAATCGTTATTATACATTCTGTTTGTAGTAGCTAGTTAAAGAATAAGATTAATAAATTTATTTTGAAATATCACCTTGTCCTCATAGTTAAATATTTTTTTTTAATTTATTTTTTTCTTTTATTATAATAAAGAATATACAGCATCAATAAGCAAAAATTAAATAATTTGAAAAATATAATGACAGTTTTTTTTTACTTCCGGGAACATCGTTATATACTACTTCAGAGGATGAGATGAATGACAATTATTTAGCGTATGAAAATGCCATGCCTGACCGGGATTCGAACCCGGGACCTCCAAATGAAAGATCGAGACGCTACTACTCGCACCTCGGAAGCCAGCACCTTTAATCTTTTACTCTCACTATAAGGCGAGATATTAAATTTTATACTCACAAGTGAATATAAAACATTTTTAGCACAGATTCCACACGTTATTTATATAAAAGCATTAATTTGTCACGAATAAAACTTAAAAAAATATACGTATTAAAAAAATTCCATGTGGATATAACCAAAGCAACAGCTTTTTTGAAAACAATTAAATATAACGGATTTCCGTCTGTAATATACTTGTATTTAAAAAGAATCATTGGGTAAAGGTTACTCATAGACATTCTCTTCAGTCTCTTTTACTGCAATAAATTGCAATACCTATTATACCTTTTAATATAATAATACATTTTGATTTTTTTTTTTTTTAAGTAAAGTTTATATTTATTAAAAACCCCGTTTATATATTTTTTTATATAAATTTTAGTATTTCAATTAAGCTTTACAGTTCATATTGAAAATCATTAAAACTGGGGTTACTATTGCATACAATAATATTCGTATTTTTTTTAATAAAATATTTACAAATATCACCTTTACAATTTTTTTTTCTGTTTCTGGATTCAAAGGGCTATGAAAAGTCGAGCTATGCAAGAAAAGGGAAAAGTTCTATATAAAAGAAAAGCCTGAAGAAATTCATAAGTATTTTTATGTTAGATTTTTTTTAAATTAATTGCATTAACACTATTCTAAATGGAGAAAACATTTAAGAAATTTGATTAAAAAACAACTTTTTGATTTTTTATGTAAAAAATTAAATACTCTTTAGTAAGATAAACGTTTAAATACTTTGCTGAAATAAAAGAATGTATATTAAAAACACTCTGTTGTTTATTATAAATTAGATAAATATTGCATAATCTTTAATAATTTCCTATATAAATGAAAAATATTAGATTATATTATGAAGTTTGATATAAATTTATTATTTTCGTAAGTAAAATTATTCAAAAGAAGAAATTAAAAATTGTTTAAATTAAAATTTAGTACCTTCAGTTCTCGTTCGTTGATTCACCAATTCGTACGTTCATTTGTTGAATAGGACTTTTTTAAGAGTTTTAAAATAAATCATGTCTTTAAACGCTTCAATACTTTGACTAAAAATCCAATAAAATTACGCAAAACAAAGAACCAAGCTACGATGAAATATTTGAAAACAATCAGATATAATTTTTTTGCCTTGATGTATCCTGAAAATTAATTAATTTTTTATTGTCAGAAATATTTATTGTCATTTAACGAATTGTACGTAAAACAGCTATGCATACTGATGTAAAATAACTGAAGTATTACTCTCATGCTTGTAAGCGTAAGAAATTATTTTTAAAAAATGCGAATTCTACCGTCGAGAAATAAAAATTTCTCGAGAGTGAATACTATATGCTAAATATTTAATATGTGCATTAGAGTGCGTTTAGTGAAATGAATACTGTTCTAATATTTATAAAAGAATAAAAAATGGTAGGTTACATTCAAATGCCTAGTATATTAAATTTTAATGCAGGAAACCCGCTAAAATTTTGCTGAAATTATTATTTGTATTTTAAATCAAAAGCTATATCCCTATTGCTATGTAATTTACCTCATTAAATGCATCCACATATACTCTGTTTTTTAAAATATCAGTTCTCTCAGTGTCCTAATTTGTCAATAAAAATTCTTTTCAGCGCCTATATCGATTTTTTTTTGTAATATACCAAAAGCTTTCGACAAATATCATAACTATTTATATCATTGCCTATAAATTAATTAACTATTTCAACTAAGAAATTAAATTTAAATAAACAATTACTGTATATAAAAAAATTAACTGCTTTCGGTATGTTATTATTTGAAAATTTTGAGTTGTGTAATTTTGTGGCACTCTAAAATTTGTATTTTGTAACTTATTTCTTTAATTTTTAACTAGGAGGGGAATAATGTTTATGTGCTTGAAGGTTCTTTATGAGCAAAATGGAAAAAACTCATAATTATGATTACTAATACCGAAATAAGCAACTGTAAATAATTAACTGACACGAAACATTGTAATGCTGCTTTTTATCGATAGATGTATAAGTATTTTTACTCCACCGATCTCTATATAACTGGATCCTATGTATTGAAATTCTTTAAATTTGAAGCATAAACTAGCGCCACTAAATGAATGGTAGAACCGGTAGAACTAAATAAAATGAAACAGCGCATGCGCAGAGGTAAGTGTAAAAGTAGGGATGAAACCACGTTTTAAATTTAAACCGATGCAGTAGAAGTGTTCTAATTTTGTATTTTGAAAAAAGTGTCCTATTTTTATTGCGTAAAAAAATAACTGATTGTGATTGTGAATACTTGTAAATTGAAAATAAATTTGTGAGTAAAAATCATGCGAAAGTGTGTTTTTTGTAAAACAAAAGATACGAAATTGAAAAATGTATCTTTCTTTTAAGTACAACGTAAATATGAAGTTATAACAATGTAAGAATTGCAAACTTGTGTAATTACTGTGAATTCATAATAAGTTGTTTTTCATAAATAATACAAAAATGTTGATTAATTATATAAAGCAGTTGTAAAACGATTGTCCAATTCAGTTAAGATTGATATCAACTGCAAGAAATAAAAAATACTTAGAGGAAGGCTTGAACCTTGGTCGTTTAAATGGTGAGCAGGCTTGCTACTAATCAATTTACTGCAAGATTTAATGTAGGCCTTAATAAGTGCTAGTATATAATACATGCTGAAAACTTGAAGGTTATTTTTTGAAATTGGTTCAAAATATATGTTCCGGGAAATTGGTTGGAAAAATTGGACATCTTTTATTATATTTTAGTTATCCAAATTGGCTTAGAAAATTGTTCATATATTACCTCTGTATAAATATTAAATATTTAAATACTTAAAAAAAAAATTTCTACAACTGTCCATAAATTGCTTGTGTTGCAAAAATGCCCTTTTTTGTTTTTATTATCGGACTTGGAGTAAAATAAAAAACCCTACCATCACGATTAGTCACGCAAGTGTACAATGGTTTTATTTAGTTCCCAGCATCTCATTATGCGGCGCTGGAGTATGCTTCAATATTGAACACTTTTTATTTTACGCCATAAGGATACCTATCCAGTTATATAGAGATCAGTGATTTACTCTTAAGACGGTTAAAGCTAAATTACTATTTATACATATTTTTCATTTGCTTTTTAAAGTTTTTTTCCTTAAATACTTTCTTTTAATTTCATTTTCATTTAATTAATTATAATTTTTCAAAAAAAGAAGTTTAAAAAATTAAAACCCGACTATTAAATTAAATAAAAAAAACAACGCAAAAAAATATTTCTCATTAAATTAAAACGACAAACAATATCCTGAATTTTATAAATACGGTAGCACAAGTACATGAAATAAAGTTGTTTTAATTTTATACTCGCAATAAACTTATTGCGCTCAATAAGAAGAAATGATTAGACCAAGATTAAAAATTTATTGAGCGTAAGATAATAACTTGGTTTATAAGTTTAATAGATTGTACTAAAAAGCAGAATGAAAAAATCAACCAAATATAAAAATATATGACCAATTCAGGTATTAAACAATCATCAGTAGATACTTATTTATAAACACAAAAAAAAATGAAATATATAATATACATTTAATAAGTAATAATGATTAATTAACAAATAAAAATTACTACTAGAGGTGCGTTTATGCCGATCTTTATAGAATGAAAATAATATTAAATGTAAAAAAAAAAAAATAAGAAAGACCTAAACTAATGTTCACTCCCAATAAAATGTTGAATAATGCAAAACATATCTCTAGAAAAAGCATGGACCATAAACCAACCATGGACGTATCCCCTCGAATAGTAAAATTTTCGGAGGAAGAATCTATTATTGTTCTTATAAAAAATATAAGAATTAATGTTAATTAAATTTCTTCATTGTTATTGAAAAATTAATAGTCTTAATTACCTAAACTGTTTATTACAAGCAATTTTTTTTTTCACAATTTTCGTCTCAACAGGTTTTATGATCAGTTTTCAGGCACTATAGATTTTGATCAATTTCTCTTATTTTACGGTTTTAATGAATCAAATTGGTCCTTTTATTTTAGTCTCAATATAATTTGACCTTCTTTCTTTTTCCTGTTTAGCCTCCGGTAACTACCGTTTAGATAATACTTCAGAGGATGAATGAGGATGATATGTATGAGTAGTGTAAATGAAGTGTAGTCTCTCTTTGTACATTCTCAGTTCGACCATTCCTGAGATGTGTGGTTTAACCAAAGAACACCGGTATCCACGATCTAGTATTCAAATCCATGAAAAAATAACTGGCTTTACTAGGACTTGAACGCTGTAACTCTCGACTTCCAAATCACCTGATTTGGGAAGACGCGTTAACCACTAGACCAACCCGCGGGTTGGTCTAATTTGACCTAAATTTATAGAAGAAGCTTTTATGTGATAAAGTTTGTTTCTTTAGAGAGCAGATAGGATATTTGATCTTGATGACACCCATAATTCAATAAACGAGTACAGTTATTTGTTTTAGTTTTTACATGGCACTACTCTTCAAACACTGCCATTCATAATACTTTTCACAAAACCATAAAGGATTTTCTGTATTTTTTGCCATTTATCATTTAAAACATTTTAATTGGGACTAAATTTAATTTATTTGAAGATACTTTGGATTTCATAAACGTTTTTTCATTCTATAGCCTGAGTAATGACTAACACGGATTGAATAACATCTAATTGATCAAATTCAGTTTACTTTTGTGTTACAAAAGGGATTAAATATGTATATATATATATATATTTAATATAATTTATATATATATATATATATATATATATATATATATATATATATATATATATACAGATTATAGCTGAAATCATAATCCTAGATTCAGATAAAAAGAAGTGATTTCAGGTAGTCCAGAATTCCTATTGATGCTTTACATATGAAAAGTCGATATCTGTGGCACTATATGTGAGTGAATGATTTTTTCGTACTGGAGTGTAATAAATACTCGAAATTGCAAAAATATAACCTTTCTTTCATAGCTATTTTTAATATAATAAAAACACTACATATCCTCCAACCTGTGTTAGAAGAGTAGCGCCTCTATCTTTCAACAGAAATGCAGTGGTTCGAATTCCGGTGAGTTTTACCATTTTTATTCAGTTACAGAACTTACATCTCATTCAAAAGATAAAGTAAGATAATTTTAATTGTCTAATTAATTTCTCTTTTAAATAATTAATTATTATTATAATTAATAATTTTTATTATATTTTAATTAAGTTTTACAAATTGAGACCTGACATAAGAAAAAGTTATTTCTCTATAATATAAAGCACAATTTTTTTTTAATACTGTGTTATTTATAGTCCCACTAACAATAAAAATCATTTGCTACTTATCAGTATAATGTAACTGTACCGGTAAATGAACAAACAAGGGCGACCATTCCTGGGACGTGTGGTTAATTGAAACCGAACCACCAACAAACACCGGTACCCACTACCTATTATTCAATTCCAAATAAAGGCCAAATCCTTTATTAGGATTTGAACCTCGACTTCGAAATCAGATGATTCACGATAATTTTAAAAAAATTCAATATTTTTAATGAAAATTGTTTGTAATTACTAAAAATACATAAGAATTGTACGTATAACAATAAATTAATATAAAAATCTTTAATTAAAATTTTATCAAATTCTACCAACTGTTTATCAAAAAGCCAAGATTCACTTTTATCATGTTTTAACGTAAGGGTCATGCGTTGAACAAAAGCCATTACAACGGTTGCATTCATCTTACGGTGAGGTTTTAGCTTTTATTTCATATACAAAAATAAAGGTTAAAAATCTTTTTCATGGTACTGTATTTTACAATTTTTCTTAATTAGGAAGATATATTATATTGGTCATTCATAAAAGGTGTAATTTATTTATTTCTTTTATTAATAGATTACTAATAGAATACGTTTTCTCCTTTACATAAACCAGTTTTCAATTTCACACACATACACACACACACACACACACACCTATATATATATATATATATATATATATATATATATATATATAGGGGTGTGTATGTGTGTTTGCGCGCGCACGCGCGATATTGTGTAAAATTCTTACTCTAGAAAAAAGTAAAATAACTGTACTTAAATATTCATGCACTTGAAATATAGGGTTTAATTTGAATTATTTAAGTAGATTAACACTAATTTGTACGTACATTAAGTGAATTTTGCAAAATATAAACCCATTATATTAATATAATAGGAATTTAATTTTTATTTATTTAAGTAGCATTTAATATATAGGTAGGTAAGACGTATTTAACCCTATAAATCTAAACCAATTTCATAGCGTTAATTTAGATTTAAGCTCGATGTAGGAGTATGACGGCTTGGTATTGAAGACCCTGATTAGTAACAATGTTATAAAGCTTATTTGAGAAGTTTAGCAAGAGACGAATTATATTTGTTGTACCGTGTGGTGGAATTAAGAGGCGGGTTTAACCTACCCCTATTTAAGTTTCGAGTGAGTCATAGCTAAGTAAACCATAACCGATTCTAAACGGTGGTGTAAAGAGAAAAGTTAGAGAGAAAGGATAAAGATTTTCATTGATTTCCTCTGTTAAAACAAAATTTTAAGAGAAAGTAAGGTTAAATAGTTATAACAAAAAAATAAAAAATAAAATAAAAATAGTATTCTATTTAAAAACATATGAGAATTTAATGTTATTTTTACTACTTAAGATAAGAAAAATTTAACTTAATAATGACTAGGAGAAATTCAGAATGCTTCTAACATTTATTTATAAATAAATTTTAATTTTAAACAGCTAGTATAATTGGAAACAATAAATTTAACTTTAAATAACAAAGTTTAAAATAGTTACTTAAGCTTATTTACATGTTGAATGGAACTTCTTTGCATAAACCAGTTTTCAAAATTGTAATTTAATTTGGGCAAAGAACAATGTTTTTTACCATATGGAAAATAAACTAAATTCCAAAATATTCCTTTATTTTATGAATTTTTCATTGTCTGAAACAGTAAACTTCCATTAAAATATTCATGAATATTCAATTACGGAATTATCAAAGCATGAATTTCTATGAAATAAAATTTTAAATCTAGAACACTTGAGAATTCTCAAGTAATTTTTTTTTTTTTTAATTGTGATTACTATCATTCAAATTAGTTTCAAACTTGCATATTTTATCATGATTTTGTATTAGTGCTTAAAAAACATTATACAATTATATAATTCTGTACATTTTTTTCAAAAAATATTAAAATAATTAATATATTTTCCATTATAATCATTTGCCCCAACAGTACAATCTCTTTTATAGTAAAGAACATCAAGTCATATATCCACTGATGTGTGACGTAATATGAATGGTAAATACGAAAAATAACAATTACTGTGTCTGTGTACGGGATTATAACAATAATAATCATCGAGATATAACCAAAAAACTAAATTTTTATTCAAATTTTCATTGATTTAAATCATTTTTTCAATAAAAAAAAATCTTTTTATGCGATGATACGGATAAGTTAACAAGTAGTTTTTCATCATTACGTCAGTGTTGAAATATCTAATCATGATTATTTGAAAACTTAGCGATTAATAAAGGTTTTATTATAAAAAATTATTATTCCAAACTGTATCTATCAAACTGATTTGTAAATAAAAATATATTATATATTTGTAAAATATAATTTATATTAATAGTAATATAATATATAGTTAATATATTATATTAATAGTAATATATATTTGTAAAATATAATATATATATCATATATTTGTAAATATATATATATATATATATATATATATATATATATATATATTCTTTCCCTTGTACAATAACTAGAATTGATGAGGTGGTTATGTGATAAAAAATTAAAATATTCGCTTATTATTTTTCGATAATTTTTATTGAATTTCACTCCGAATTCTTCTTTTTCATTATTTATTTTAAGATATGATAAATATTCTCGCTACTGATTTACCATGGATAAAACGTTTTCCGGAGTGTTTTAGATTGGAAGAGTCCAAGTACCTCATTAATGGAATTAGCCAAATATTTTCCATAATTGGATATCGCACATTTAAACCAAGTTGCCTATTTACTGGAAGTCTACTGGAAAATTACAGTTAAGATTATATCCAAAAAAACTTTTTAGAAACATACATCTAGGTAATTCTTTTTTGATAATAAAGTATTAGTACATAGCTTTCATTTAATACATAGCTTTCTATATGTATTAAAATATGCTTCCTACATACCTATTATAAAATATATACTTACAAGAAAACTTTACTGAAGGCAATTATTCCTAGCCAGAATAATTATGCTATTAGTGAACTTAGTTATACATTTTCTTCATATTTAACCTCTTTTTAATACCATCTAAAATGACTTGTAATCTCCTTTAGACAATACAAGGATTTTTATCATCGGTAATAATCGTTGCGTCACGTACAATTGTTGTAAATGTGATAATAAATAAATTGTTTTATTAAAGAAATTAAAACTTTGTTGAATTTTTATGTAAAAAGAAACATTGTTGCCACGTTTCACAATTCGTAATAAGTATTTCATACCGTAATAAATAATTACAGAGATCTATTAACATATCTTTTTTTTGCCGTAATGTTTATTTTACAATCGGTTCCAATTTACCGGAACCATAAGTAAATATTGTAACAGGACCAGTTTAACGGACCAGGGTAATGGATTCCAATTAAGAAGATAAAAAGAGAAAATAATAAATGAAAAGAAAAATCAAGAAGAAACTAAAAGGGATTATTTACTTAGAATAATAGATCTGTTTAAAAATTTGTTCTTTGTAATACAGACAATGGGGCATCTCCTAAAAGTGTTGTTCGACAAGAAGGGTTACGAGACCGGAATATGAATTGATAGAAAGACGTAAGGGTGGGGATGATGAAAATTATTACGCTACAACAATTAAAAGAATAAGGTGGGTACTGGTTCTGCAGGCCAGGGGATATAAATAGTGCCAGGGACCAGAAGAGAGAGTCTGTAGTTCTGCGAGGCCGTGTTTTATGGATTTATCGTGATAAAAAGCGATAACAGAGTAGTTTCGCAAACCCAAGTTCGACACGGTTGTAACATACCAAGACGCGAATGTGGTAACAAATGAAGAGTACGTCAAGTATTCCATTGTGGGCAGTGCGTGAATACAAGGAGTTATTCGGCGAGTTATTTTTAAACAGTAACAGAAAGTGACAGTATTATATTGATTCATAAACTGCAAGGTTGTAAAAAGTAAAATCAATAATATTTGCAGAAAATGAATTGTATGAACTTTAGACTTTTCTAGTGTTATTTTTTTAATGCAATATTAGGTTCTAGCGGTCATTATAATGTCTTTAGTAAATTGGTTTGTATTCCGATTATTATAATTTAACTCTAATTAAATAAATCTTGTCTTTATTTGAATTACTATTCTGTCTGTTATATATACATGTCATCATTATTGTTATTACTATTATTGTTATTATAATTATTATTTTTATTATTTACTTCGTTTATGTCTCAAGAGTAATAAATTGGGTTTATAAGAAATTTTTAATTTGTTAGTCTCCCAATATCCTGGTCGAACCGCGAACAAGCGACAATATAAATGTAAAATAATGACATGAACAGAGGGGTTTCCATTAAAAATCCTTCTAAGAAATAAATATTTATATAACATATGTATACATATATTTTTCATTATACATAGGTATATAATAAACGTTAATAAGTATATACAAACATGAGTCCAAGAAACATTGATAAAGTTCAAAACATAAAAAGCAAAAAACACTAAAAATAAATAGTCTTGTTAATCACACAAAATATAACTAATCAATTACAGAGATAATGAAATAGCAAAACAAATCAAAAAAGTGTAAGTGACGAAATGAAACAAACAATTTTGCACGATGTACAAACCTTAGCTAGCTTAAGTGATTCACCCCAAATGTCAGAGAACTTACAGATCTAATATATGCAGTCACTTTAGACGCCTTACATCATCGCTGTTAACCAGGAGATTAACCGCGAGCCAGTTTATATGTCTGTTCAGTCTTGTTTTACAGCTTGTAATGAATCGTAGTTACTCCTCTCGAACGTTTGGAAATCCCAGAGATTCATGAATTTTAGTATTTTTCACAAACCAAGGTGCTTCTGTTTGATTTCTTAATAGTTTGTTCTGGAATCGCTGTACGACTTTGGTGTTACTCTCAGTTGTCGTCACCTATTAGTTGGGTTCCGTAGGTTTAAATCGGTATCAGAACCGCCGAGTACAGCAACTGCCAGTTAGGTAGTGATAGTTGCGACCACCTACTTAACAATAAGTTAATATTATGTCGCGTCCTTTTCTCCCTGACATAATATCAATGAATAAAAATCTTTTGCGCAATTTACTTATATGGGAAAGCAGAAAATGCTTCTTCTTATTTTATCAATATCCTTCTAGAAATAGTAAGAACTATAACGAACTAAAACTCAATTATAATCATTTACTCAAAAACAGAACAAAATTTTGAAAAAACCCTTTCGCCGGAAGGCGGAGATACTCACCTGTGGTAAGTAGGGTATAAAAAAGATTTCCTAAAGTTAAGGAAAACTTCAAATTTACTTAATACAACGACGGTTGCATATGAAAAAAAGTTTTACATATTTAACATACGACAATCTTCTTACCCCCATCTTCTTACAATTCCAGCAATATTTTGTCATCCCTTGCGATAAGGGTTGATCATATCAAAAATTGTCAGACAACAGTTTTAGGTAATGTTTAGAGGACTAACGACCACTTTAAACCGATTCGATACTGTGACTATTAAGGGTGGTATGATATCTTTTGTCTTCGAAACCCTACTTTTTCCATCTCTTCAGCCAGTAGTTGGTTTGTGATATCAAGAAACTTTACTTAGATATATTTTAGGCCCTTATTCAAAGAATAGTAGGAACTTTAAACGAATTCGATATTTACTTAATAAGAAACTTACAGCAATTTTTTTTTCGAAAAAACCCCATTTCCACCCTCGTAGTCCGATTTTGGCCATTAACGAACTCGACCGTGATTTTGGGACGAGTTATTTTTAAGGAACAATTTGAAAGTGACTGGCTCAAAATTACGGCAGTTATCGTGTCCTCAAGAAAGTGAAATATATATATATATATAAACGTTTGAGCTGACGGTGATTTTGGGTTCTGGGGTATGTGAATCGCGAGATATTTCTAAATTTTCCTGATGTCGAATCATGGTACCCGTTACAATAGGTAGCTTTCTAATGAAATCTACTTAATAAGTTTTATGAAATAGGAAATTAATGATCTCTGTAGTGACATGTCTAACACTTATTTTTTCGGATTAGCACTGTCATCATTATGGAATGGAATGGAATGCAATGTTGGCGGGAGTTTATTTCTCCCTACAAATTGCAGAACCTGGACAGAGTCCCTTGCTGCTGGATGATTCTAATCGGGCGTGTTTTTTTTAAAAGGTTTATTTTTAAATGGCGGGTCTAATTTTTCAAGTTTTGTTTATTATTATTTAGTATTTTAAGGACGGATTTAATTGCATTCCAATCCGTTGCTGAACCAGCGTTATCGAACCCATTTTATGGGCCGACCGCGGAAGGCTAGGCTTATGAAACCTGTCCTCCCGACGTAATTCCCCTTCAGACCGTCCACTGAAGTCCTTTCGGTGCTAACGCTTATAGGCTAGCAGGAATACGCCACAACGGGGCACTAACTATATGGAGGGAGCAATGCGTCCCCTTTTCCGGAGGAGTCGCAATTGCTGATTTGTGTTATTTTTTATTGTAAGTTTTAGAGAAAGGGTTATGTAGCAGCTCTTCATCCGCTTCTGCTATGGCTGCCCTTCAGGACGCCGTCATCATTACATCAGTGAGAGTTAGTATGAACACCATTTACAGATTTAAAAGCTTTACTGGTTTTCAGGAAATAACACGATTATAATCGTGTAATTGCTATGGAGTGAGGGATGATTGTAATTTTAATACTTCTATACAAACACTGCCCTGACTTTCTATAATATTAAACAAAATATTCCTTAACGTATGAATGAACCTTATATGTGTTTTATACTTTTATCCCTAAACCCAAACTTATTTTAATTTTAATTACAGAAGTATGTATTTAAAGTTATTACTATCGTTTACTTTACAACTCAGAAGTTTAACCTGAAATCATCTAAGGTTTGTATAATTATGTGATTATTTAACAGATTTATGTAAATCTTCTTTTTCTTTAATCAAACCACAAAGATTGGATTTACTGAAGAGAACAATAATTCAACGGGTGATGGATGTAAAACTTTACTCTTGCACGTTTATAAGCTTATTTTTTCATTTTTTTACCTCTTCTTTCTTTCAACGTTCTGCCATTAAAAAACGTTTTAAAATCATTCTTTTTTAAATTTAATGTATTTTTAGGACGTCAATACTTTTGTCTTCTTTTTCTCAAGCAGTCCATGTTTTTTTTTTCTCATTCCATCCTAGGTCTGACATTTTCCTGTCTCGCTTTAAAGGAATGTATAAAAAAAAATGTCATTTTCTCTTCAGCCCAAATATTCAAACCATACTTTGATTAATTGTCAAACGTTGACATAATCCGTTGAATAACTGTTCATATTTAGTTGACAATTATTCCTACCTAGAATAGATGTGGTATGCGTGAATTTAGTCATAAATGTTCTATATATTTACCCATTTTGGAAATCATTTGAAAAGAATTGTATCCTCCTCTTGAAAACACGATTTTTATCATCGGTAACAATAATTGCTTCATCTACTAATATATCTATTGTTAATGTAATAAAAAAAAAACTCATGTCTAAAAAAATGTAATTAAGATAGCTAACGATAACATTATTTTCAAATTTATCAAGTATGGAAGGAGTTTTATTCTAAGCTCTATACCCAATTCCTAATTCCTTATTATTACACGTCTTATTCCATCCTTTTTGGCATGACATAATAATTTTTGCCGACACTTTTTATATCTATGGCTATTAGCTTTTTTTTCATTATACCTCAGATTCACATAGAAACTTTAAAATATATTATATTTTATAGTTATATTATACTTATTATATTTTTAGTTCTTAATAACTTCTTTTTATCCTATTATTTAGGTTATAAACAACGTAATTTGTTTTTATAATCTTATTATAATTATGTAATGTATTTAACTATTTCCATTAATTCCTATATACTTATTACTTGTAATTTTTCCCAAATAAACACCAGTTTATCTTATGTCCAGCTCTCTAACTCTCACAATTATCATTACGTTACTCTTCAAAATTAACTTTCATGGTTCTTTATAAATTTTTCATGTTAATAAAAAACATAATGTTATAAAATATACAACTTGAAATTATATTTAATCAAAACTGTTGAATTTATTGCTTGAAACAAAAATTTAAAAGAACTAGAATTTTATATACTTTTTTTTATAATTTTTTTCAACCAAAACATTTAGAAATTACATTTATTAATTTTCTGTATATAATATTTTTAACTGCGAAACTCCTAAAATCATCATAAAATTGAGAGTTTAAACTTTTCTTGCATTTTTGCAATTAAAATCTGTTAAAATATTATATATTATTCTTTATCAAATTATCTATACAGAAGAATTGAGAGGAGAGTGGAGGAAGTGTTAGGAGAAGACCAATTTGGTTTCAGGAAAAGTATAGGGACAAGGGAAGCAATTTTAGGCATCAGATTATAGTAGAAGGAAGATTAAAGAAAAAAAAACCAACATACTTGTCGTTTATAGACCTACAAAAGGCATTCGATAACGTAGTCTGGAATAAAATGTTCAGCATTTAAAAAAAATTAGGGTTCAAATTCTAGCCGAGAGTAAAAAGGATTTAGAAGAAACAATGAACGGCATAGATGAAGTCCTACGCAAGAACTATCGCATGAAAATAAACAAGAACAAAACAAAAGTAATGAAATGCAGTAGAAATAACAAAGATGGACCACTGAATGTGAAAATAGGAGAAAAGATTATGGAGGTAGACGAATTTTGTTATTTGGGAAGTAGAATTACTAAAGATGGACGAAGCAGGAGCGATATAAAATGCCGAATAGCACAAGTTAAACGAGCCTTCAGTAAGAAATATAATTTGTTTACATCAAAAATTAATTTAAATGTCAGGAAAAGATTTTTGAAAGTGTATGTTTGGAGTGTCGCTTTATATGGAAGTGAAACTTGGACAATCGGAGTATCTGAGAAGAAAAGATTAGAAGCTTTTGAAATGTGGTGCTATAGGAGAATGTTAAAAATCAGATGGGTGGATAAAGTGACAAATGAAGAGGTATTGCGGCAAATAGATGAAGAAAGAAGCATTTGGAAAAATATAGTTAAAAGAAGAGACAGACTTATAGGCCACATACTACGGCATCCTGGAATAGTCGCTTTGATATTGGAAGGACAGGTAGAAGGGAAAAATTGTGTAGGCAGGCCACGTTTGAAATGTGTAAAACAAATTGTTAGGATGTAGGATGTAGATGGTATACTGAAATGAAACGACTAGCACTAGATAGGGAATCTTGGAGAGCTGCATCAAACCAGTCAAATGACTGAAGACAAAAAAAAAAATATCAAATTGATCGTTATTAGAATGGGAATAGTTTATAAACTATACGACAGTGGTAGTGGGAAAACTTAAAAATAAATTTTTTTGCCGGTATTTGATCAAAATTTACCAAAACCTTATGATATATTAAGCCTTTAACAAATATGTTGAACTAGTATGAGTTATATGTTACTACTGATTTAAAAAATGAATCAAGACCGATTATTAGATAAGAGAATAAGTAATAAGATCGTTAGTTTCAAAGTTTAATTTTAAGCTTCATACAACTAACTAGAAATTTTCCGATAAATTCTTGCCAGCTTTTTGAGTGGGATGAAAACAGTAAGCAGAAATAAAGAAAAACTATTTATATATCCATTAATCACAAATAAATTAATTAATTTTTCACAAAATAATATAGAAAAGAAACTTTCAAAGAGTAAATAATTTTGTGAAGAATCTACAGTATTTTCAGAGTAACAAGGCTTTGGGGGATTTAAGAATATTACATACAATACACTGCACTACAGTCGAGTCTATTTTAGTTCAGGTTAAGTGTAATAACGTTGTCTTCAATTACACAGGGGTCTCAGAAAAAAAAGCAACTTCTTTCTTAACCCTTAGGGCAATACCTTGTTCTCACATTTTCTTTAGGTATATATGCTTACCTTCTTTTGCATCTCTTTCCTTTTTCTTTGTGTACTTCTAGAAATTCTCTTTTTATTCTTTTGTGCTACTGTTGAATATATTTTTAGAAATCCCTTATAAGAGACGTATAATAAAATAAGCATGCATTTCTTTCTTTAGAGTTCGCATTTATTATTTTACATTTTACAGCCTGAACTCTTCACTATATATAATTTATTTTTATAAAACGTAATGTATTTCTTAAAAAAACCCACATACAGATAAACTAAACGACTAATATAATAAATTAATCCAAATGATTATTATATCTTTTTATAAATAAAACAAATGCCATCTATTTCTTTAAAGATAAAAGCCAATCCTTTACATAGCCATCCATAAAAAAAAAGAATTTTTCCCCATATTATATATTTACTAAATGAATTTTATTACTTCTCTAAAGTTTTGTCTTTTGATAAACTTCCATTTACTACAATCAAATAAATAAAAATACTTTTTTTTAAATATCAATAAAAAAATACTTATTCTTTGAATTTTTTTTTTTTTTTTTTAAAACTTATTCAGTTTTACATTGATATGTTTGGTCATGTAGGAATATCTTCCCCTTAGTAAATATTAAAATTAACAATGAGAAACTAAAAATTTACTAAAATAAACAGAATCAATTGGTTAAGTAATATGTTGTTTAACATCTGTTAACGGTGAAGTATTAATTTATTTGTTTTATATTAAAAAAAAATAGTTACATGTTTTCATCAAAATGTTTTGTTTTATGGATCTTGAAGCCTTTCCGATATACTCATAAAATTAATAATAAACACTAAATTTTTATTATTATACTTACTTTTATTACTTCTTTTTTTCTGTTTAATCTCCTGAACCACCGTAAGGTATTACTTGAGAGGATTATATATTTGAATGTAAATGAAGTGTAATCTTGTACAGTCTGAGGTCGACCGTTCTTAAGAAGTGTGTTTAATTGAAACCCAACCACCAAAGAACATCGGTATCCAAGATCTGTTATTCAAATTCGTATAAAATAACTGCCTTTACTAGGATTTGAACCTTAGAATTCTCGACTTCGAAATCAGCTGATTTACGATGACGGTTAACCACTAGACCAGCCTGGTGGGCTACTTTTATTACTTACAATTTTTATTCAACACTGGAAACAGAAATGACGGTATATTTTTATTATTCTATTACAGAATAATAAATATTTCCTCCTTATCGATTAAATAATAATTTATTTTACGTTCTTAAACTATTTTCTGAAATAAACACTTCTTACTTATCAATGGTACTAAGTTTCGGATATAGTTATACGATTTCTTCTTTTTATTATTGATAAGTATAAATTATGTATTGTGAAATTAAGAGAATGTTAAAGTCTGCCTTTCCGAAAATTCTGGTGTTTATATATATTTACAGAGAGCACTAATCATTTTTTTTTTTTTTTTTAGTAAAACATAATAGTGGAAAACAGACGTTAAATAGATAAATTGTTCTAACCAAATTTCTCTAATCTATTATCACAATTTGTGAATCCTCTGCTCGCTTGGTTACGAAAACATTTTTTGGGTAGTCAATTACTTATAACCTATTCAAATATGAACCGCATTTGAAACATGAAAGAAACAGTTTGAAAACCCAAATTGTTTTATCCCAAACTTATCCAATTTTAGATCTAAAAGGTTTTTGATTTATCATTTGAAAATGATTCTTTATATCTTTAAAATCTTTTTGGGTTATTAAGTAAATGCTTTTATTAATAACGTAATAATAATAAATACAGAAATAATAATACTGAAAAAATTTTTAAATATTTTGATGAAAGAAGGAAGATTTATTGAACAAACAAAATATTCAATAAAAAACATAACCTAGAGTGAATATAAATAACTTGGCGTAGAAACGCTTACACGTAAAAAGATACGATAAACGAAAAACATATAGTGAAAATGAAAGGATTGGTAAGTGGCAGAATAATGCCAGTGTCAAAATCTGTTATTTATACCATCATGTTTTAGAAGAAGAGTGTTAGGTAGAAGATGTGTTAAGTTAAGAGCAGCATGTAGACGGATAGGTAGTGACGGGTCGGTAGGGAAGTAGGCACGCTGTGGTACGCTAACCGACAACACAAGCTGTATACCTTCTTAACAGCAACACAGCAAGAGAGAGAGGTAGGCGGCATCCGCCTTACAGTAATTAAATAAGCTTTGTAAAACAGAGAAGAGAGGCTTCTTACAAAATCAAATCTTCTTTGCAACCTTAAAGTGCTCACAATCAGCCATTGAACATTCGAATTGGTTCAATTTAATCACTGTTCTACCCACAACTAATCTTTCTTCACTTCACCTTACGAACACATTTTCCTTTTTTTATAAGGAAATTGTATTTAAATAAACCTATTAATTTTATTTATAAACGGAATAAATAGTAAATTGAATTATAAAATAACATAAATAAATAAACACGTTTCTTCTTTACCTATACCAACAAAGTTTAACTTAATTATAGAAAAAAGTACGTAAATTAAATTACATTTACTTAAATAAACCAGTAAATTTTAAAACTCCATCCAATGATGAAACAAACAGTGACTAACACTACTAATTTTATTGTTGAGATTCCCGTGACAGAAAATTACTGTAATATGATTTTTTTTTAAACCATTCATTACGTAATTATACCCTTTTGGCATATAGGCTATATCTTTAATAAAGAAAATAAATTATACACAAATCTCAAATAATTATTATTGCAGAGAGAGGAAATTAGAATGGAGTGGAATATGATAATGGTTTCTCATATAGTATTTTCTCTTATAAATTATAACTTATATCTATCGCATGAAAAAAAATACGTTTCTACCATTTAATAAAGCAAAAAGAAATGTTTACTTCACATATGCAAGAAGATCAAAGAGAATGAAATGCCCTCGATTATGGCGCTTCAGGTAAAATTAAAAATTTAATGTTTTTATGTAAATAAATATAAATATAAAAAAATCTGACGTGAACATGACTTCCTTTTACGCCTATTAAATTACATGTAAACATTTTTTCCTGCACTTTATTTAAACTTATTTCATATGAGATACGATCCTCCAATTATTAAATTTTGATACAATTATTAATTCAACAATGTTACCTGAAATATTAGGATAGAGTAAAAGTCCCTTTATTACTCTTTAATTAAATGTATGTCTTATATCTAGGTAATACTATGTTTTTTTTAAAAATTATTATGATGTAACCATCAACAAAATGAAAACAAAAACGAATAATCAGATGTTTCACGAAATATAATGTGGACACGACATAACTTTTTTGTACGCCTATTAAATTACATGTAAACATTTTTTCCTGCACTTTATTTAAACTTATTTCATATGAAAGTGAGATACGATCCTCCAATTATTAAATTTTGATACAATTATTAATTCAACAATGTTACCTGAAATATTAGGATAGAGTAAAAGTCCCTTTAATACTCTTTAAATAAATGTATGTCTTATATCTAGGTAATACTATGTTTTTTTAAAAATTATTATGATGTAACCATCAACAAAATGAAAACAAAAACGAATAATCAGATGTTTCACGAAATATAATGTGGACACGACATAACTTTTTTGTACGCCTATTAAATTACATGTAAACATTTTTTCCTGCACTTTATTTAAACTTATTTCATATGAAAGTGAGATACGATCCTCCAATTATTAAATTTTGATACAATTATTAATTCAACAATGTTACCTGAAATATTAGGATAGAGTAAAAGTCCCTTTAATACTCTTTAAATAAATGTATGTCTTATATCTAGGTAATACTATGTTTTTTTAAAAATTATTATGATGTAACCATCAACAAAATGAAAACAAAAACGAATAATCAGATGTTTCACGAAATATAATGTGGACACGACATAACTTTTTTGTACGCCTATTAAATTACACATACGAATTTTTTTAAAATGAAAAGTACATAAAATTTTATTTCATTAATAACTTCTGATATTTTTCCATATATATTTTTTTACTGTTATTATTGAATTAGTTATATTTTTTTTTTTTTTTTTACTATCAGATGTTAATAATTGTTAATAAATAAATATATTTAAATTAATAAATATATTTAAATTAAAAAAAAGTAAAAAATGGAGATGAAATCTGATTCGAGCCGATGTGCCTTCTAAGATCCAAATATTTCATTAATTAAACTTTAATTTAGCATTAACTGTAGAACCAATGAAAATAAGTACCACTTATAATAAATCGTTGAAACGGTCTCAATGAGGGTATATTAGTGCAGCTAAGAAAAAGTCCAAAATCAAAATATTTTTAGATTTTAGATTTATTTTGACATTTTTGGTTCAGTCGATTGCAATAAAAAAGGGAGGTGCACAACTAGATGTTACAACAGTCCTAAACCTAAGATTTCAGCAATCATTTTTGAGTTATGCAAGATACATACGTACGTACAGACGTCGCGCCGAAACTAGTCAAAATTAATTCAGAGATGGTAAAAATGGATATTTCCGCTGAAATTAGGAAACCGAAATTGTTCACGATCACAATACTTTTTTTTACTTTGTACAAGGAAGTAAAAAAACTTCCCTATCAGAAAAAATTATTTTTTTATACAACAGAAACATTTCAATTTACTTTTAACGTTTCTATATACGTATACCCAAAACGAAATAAAGGCGTTCTCTTATTTACAGAGAAAGTTCCGTTGTAATTTTAATTGGTAAGTTTTTGTGCTTAAAAGAAAGGATCAACTTAAATTTTAATTTCATAAAAGTTTATCTTATAAATCAATGATAACTCTCAAAACTTATTTATAGCATTTCTTGGAAATAATTTTATTCCGTATAATTAAGTGGTATATAATTTAATAATACTCTTAACTTGTAACAATAATAGTACAATGCTAAATAGTTGAAATACTACTTATGAAATTTCTTTGAGAAATTCTATAATTTGTTATTATTTTGGAGTTACATATAAGTTACGTGTACAAAACACTGACGTTATCTAAGTTCAAGGGGACAGGTCTGGTACAGACTGATACATCAACCTAGGCTAAATCATGACTTATTAAGAGCTTACCTTATTATTAAGGTCTTAAGACTTAATAATATTTCAAGTTTTAGTCGAATATGATTAGAATATAATGAAGAACTAATAAACTTATTCATTTAGATTTTTTAATTATATAAAAAAATTTATGGGTGATTGTTAAAATAAATATGTTATCTTAGAATAACAGTGCCATACTGTGAAGTAATAATACATTTCCTGATTTTATTTTATTTTATGATTGTAAAAATATTTCCTTCCAGCTGAAATGATTGTTCAATTTAAAGTTAAATTTTCTCTGCTTCCTTACATTCTTTTTATTGAATATTTCAACAACGATACAGGAAAGAAGTGGCAATAGTCGAGTGTAATATTTCATTTTCAATGAAAATTAATATTTTCCATATTCTTTTTTCGTAGGTTTTATTTCAAACATAACAGTTAGAAAATATATATTGATGTACATTTATTAAATTTTACTTAATATCAAAAAATAAAACTTATTTATAAACAAATTACATTATTTTTTGTTTTATTTTGTATTATTATAATTTTATTCAATTATAAAAGTGTCCGATTTCACAATTAAAAAATAATAAAAGATGTTTGTTGTTTTATTTCTTACATTAAACAAATATTTTACTTTTGTACAGGTGAAAAAGGTAAATTGAGGTATTCTGTTGTTTTCATATATTTTTAGATTTCTTTTGTGTTGTTTTTGAGATTTTTTTACGAAATAGAAGAGTAGCTTGTTATAGAATAGATTTTCAAAATAGGGGAAAAATGAACAATTATGTGTGTGTGTGTGTGTGTGTGTGTGTGTGTGCACCAATGAGAAGCATTGTCTTGTAATACAAATTTAACACTTTATTAACATTAAAATTAGCCTTGTTTTTATACAAAAAGGAACTTATTTACTCTTGTAAATAACTGTAGGAAGTACAAAAACATAGGAAAAATAAACATTATTTAACGCTGTGATAACTTCTTGATGATAGAGTGTGGGAAATTGTTTTGTAGATTATGATTTTCCGCCCTGTTTGTCTTTTAAATTACATGAGGAAAACATGAAATATAGTTATTAAAATAAAAGCATTAGAATTAATAACTATACCTTTACATATATTAGGAATTGATGAATTTTTCAATGGTTTTTAGAAATTACTTTTACAATAAATTTTCAAATATGTTCTGAAAATAATATACCCGTAAAATAAGAGAAATAACAAAATTCACAAATTTTGTTAATGAATTTTTCTATAAAATATAGTCATAGAAAATCAAAATGACAAAATAATTTTATTTCGTGTAACCTTCAGAGATATCGAGATACCATAACTGGTGGGCATTTTACTTTAGATAAGCATATCAAACTGCAGAATAACTGTTAGACGTTGGCAGCATAAGGATGTTTATCGTTTTTCGTTCCCGTTTACTGTGCGTTTTTCGGAAGGTTGTCGATTCATTTCATGGGAGTTGTCAGTAGAAGCGTGAGAGATCGAATTAAAATTGTAAGTGTAGTTTTCTTTTTTTTAATGTGCATGTGATTTTTATATGGATATTTAACTTAATAATATTAATATTAAAAATATTTCGTCCTTAAGGATTATTTTCGCTTGTCGGTGATAAACAAGTATGGGGTGTCCAAAATTGAGGTATCATTTTAATTTTAATAAAAAAATACTTTTTTTCAGATATTAAAAATATTTTTATTTCAGTTTATTACAACTAGGTTCCGGTTAAAAATGAAAAATTATGTCGGTCAAGTGACCCCCCCTACTGGCTCGGCAGGCTCGTAATCTTTTACCAAAATTATCAATCACGTTTTTTCAATAAACTGTTGTCAATGGTTGATATCTGCTCGATAATGTTGGTTTTAAGCTCTTGAACTGTTGTGGGATTATTGCTGTACACTTTCGATTTCAAAAAACCTCACAAAAAAAAATCTAAATGTGTCAAATCGCACTATCTTGGTGGCCAATTTACTCCTCCTCTACCAGAAATAATGCGATTTTTGAACTTTTCTTTCAAAAAATCCATTGTTTCTCTTGCTGTGACAAGTGGCACCATCCTGTTGAAACCACATATTCTCTACTTCTAAATCATCAATTTTTTGCCACAAAAAGCTTCGGATCATCTCCCTGTAGCGATTTCCATTGACCGTAATCGCATTTCCGTTTTCGTTTACAAAAAAATATGGTCCGATGATTCCTCTGGACCACAAACCACACCAAACCGTTACTTTTTGTGGATGTAATGGTTGGTCTAAGATAACTCTTGGATTCCTTCACCCCAAATGCGGCAATACTGCTTGTTGACGTAGCCATTGAGCTGGAAATGGGCTTCGTCGGTGAAGATTATTTTGTTAAGAAAATTCTCATTTTCTTCTAGTTTTTCGATGGCCCAAGAAACGAATTGCCGACGTAATGCGTGGTCAGCTGGTTTTAATTCTTGGGTCAGCTGGATCTTATAAGCCTTTAAATGGAGATCACGATGCAAAATGTTGAATAATGTGGATCGTTTGATGTTTAATTGCTGCGAACGATGACGAATGGATGTTTTTGGATCTTCTTCAACACTTCTGCTCACAGCTGCTATATTCTCGGTTGAACGACCACTACGTTGATAAATTCTGTTTCTGTTATCATGAACGGATCCAGTTTCTTCAAATTTCTGATCGTGCCATCAGCTTGATGGCACGATTTGTTGGAGCATTTTCTCTACCGAATTTTGTTCGAAATTTCCTAATGACAACTCGAAAACGTTTGCCATTTTCAAAAAAAATGTTTTAATAATAAAAACATGTTGTTCCTTCGTGTAACGTTCCATATTAACTAACCGGAATGTATTTAGAATCTGAAAATAAAAATTTCGAATAAAAATTACAAGTAGAAAAAAATGGCAGAAAAATTAAAATGATACCTCAATTTTGGACACCCAATATTATTCTGTTATTGTTATCGAAGTTAAATAACTTTAATCCCGTCTAGATAGTATTATTGGTAATTATATTATCAGCAGTTATTGTGCGTAATGCTTCTTGTGGCGAGTAAAATTTTTGACTGCTATCAGTATTTGGTAACAGAGATATTTTAATAACAGAGATAGCCGGAGTGACATTTTTATTCAGTTAAAACCTTTGCTCTATGTAGAGTAAAACTATATTTTTGTACCGTAAAATTTTATGTTTAATTGTTGTCTCTCCTGAATTTGCTGGTTTTTTGATAGTCCATCTCACAGGATTAGGTCATCCATCATAGATGACACTGTTAGAAAGAATAAGAAAATCGGCAGAACTCCCGTCACCTCAGGGACGGGGAATTTAGATTGCTGAGATGCCCCTCTTGGGAACCTCCTCAACAGGTATAGAAAGATTTAACGCCTACCTGGTAGCCAGAAACAGACGGGATAATATCCGTGTGCCTGTTGTGGCCATGAGGACACGGTCAGGCACATCTTCTTTGATTCAGCCAGGTGGGCAGATGAGCGGATGACCGTTGACAGCATGCCGGAGATGCTGCTGAAGAGCAAAAGCACATTTCGGCAAGAGCAAGAGAGATGCATTAGCCGATAATATCGGCAATTTTATCTATACATATATATTTTATCGGCACGAATAACCAATTTTATTAAAGAAAACCGATTTCTTTAATAAGAAACGGTGTTATTAAAAATCGTTTACTACGGAATATTGTAACATGTAATAGGATAGATAAATAATATATCCTATTCATTGAAATAATATATCCTACTCATTGACGTGCTTAATCAAAAGATGCTGTACTATTTTGTATTGTATTTACAAAACAGAATTTTTACAATAGTTTGTAAAATAAAAATTAAAAACAATAAACAAATAGAAGAATAAAATAAATCAGTAGTAGTGCATTATTAAATGTTCCAGTACAATGTTTCAAAATTATTTACTGCACGTTAATTTTTTATTTATTTAATTTATCATACGGATAAGTTTTGATGTCTTACCTTATTAAATTGTGGGAAAATGAAATCACATGTATCCATACATATTAAAAAAATCCTACTGCGAATGATTTAACATGATATCAACTTACATGGAATATTGTTTAGCTAATTTTTAACTTAATTGCTTTTCCTGTTCTGTTCGTCGAATACTACTTGTAGTTTAATAATAATTTATCCTAGCTTGGTAAATCTAGTTATGGTTTTATCAGCTTGAGGTTTGGTTATTACGCAATAACAACAGTTGTTTCATTTAACTATGTGATAGTTCCTTCAGTCTTAACTCATCTACCATTTTCTCTTGTTGTAAATACAACTTTTCAGCTGAAATTAGCCTGCAATAACATTAATTATAAACACTGTTCAATTAGTAATGGTAAAACGTAATAAATTTTAGTAGTATATTAATGAAATTGTATTATTTTCTTAAGTTTTTTCTATTACAAAAGGAAATAATTTTTCAAGAATGTTTTATCATGAAGTGTTTACTGAAGAGTAAAATGTTTATTTAAGAAAAATGAATTTTCAGTTAGCTTTAGCAAACAGAAACCTTATACACGTGTATAGTACTAACACAGGTTAAGTAACACTGATCTAATAAGTTTTTTTTTTTTACTTCTTCTTTTAGTAGAGAATAATATAAATATAATATATAGGAAAATATGTAACCTAGAATTGCTGCGTATAAAAACTATCAAGTTTTGCTTTTTCATCACTATTTAAGTTCGTATTAATGTTAACAGAATAGTAAATTTATATTAAAAAAAAATCTATTGTAAATGGAAAACTTTTCAGAGCTCTGAATTTTAGTCCGGTGTACTTTTAAAGATATAATTTAGTCATATACTAAATAATTTCTTTATTTTTTTTTTTTTTTGGATGGGGAAAGAAACATACATAAAGTTTTCTTTGAGTAAATCATCTTCGAAAATATAAAAAAATAAATTTTACTTTGAAAACTTTCCTATCTTTAAGAAAATGAATAAGTTTTATTTTCTAAACGTTTTGATGCCAAAAGGTTTCAGTTTCTTATCGTTTTGGTTTCGATGACTTAAATTTTCCCTGAGAAAACTCACCCAATTATTTTTTATATTTTTCTGTATAAATCTGAAATTTTTTTGTATCAGAATTAAATAATGAGAGAAATTTTAAATCTTGTCTTTTCATCATAATCGTAATAATCATTTTATACCTTTACCAATTGTTATTGGGTAGACAGAAATCATAGAACTCGATCTAACTGTTTCCCTTGTATACAAGACATTGTTCATTATAGATAGGGGTTTCTTAATTTTTGAGAGAGAAACTTTTCTCTATCGCCTTCTCTTTTTCACGTCGTCTTCCTTTTTATAATTTTCTTTCTTGATCTTCCTCTAAGTCTTTTCCTATCATATTTAATTAATCAACTTTTCTCGTTATTCTTCTCACTGGCATTCTCCGTAAGCCCCTTTGAAAAATGGTATGTAAAGTGATGAATAGCTGTAATATTTATAAAGGATAAGAAAGCGGTGGCTAAACGACTAGCTGGATAAGGTATTAATGTCTGTATGAAATCACCTTACATGTAAATATAAATTTTATAATTAAACAATAAATTTCAGATAATTTCTCATTCTGCTTTAGTTATTTAAGTATAATAATTATATTATACCGGGTGTCCAAAAAAGCCGTTTAAAATTAAATATATTTATTTTATGATGTTATAATTACAAATGTATGTTTTATTAGATGAAAGTACAAAATCTGAAAGTTTTTTTTACTTCTTAATGTAACTCAATATGCCTGCAGACGACGTAACGTTAATGCATTTCATTCCATACTCTGATGAACATGTCTGCAGGAATCGCTTATACAGCTGCTGTTATTCTTTGGTGCAAGTGGTCAAGTGACTGGATTTTTTTTTGTATACGTTGTTTACGTAGTCCCAAAAAAAGGAATTAATCGGGACTTCAGAAATCGGGAATTCGCAGTTGCAAATCAATGGAAGCTTCCTGCTTACCTAGCCTTCTGAGAACCTAACTTTGAGCGCAGTCAACAATGATGTGGAGGGGTTCCTCCTGTTGGAAAATTAGGCCCTCCATATTTTCAATGTGCATAAAAATAAGGTTCTCTAACATGTCCGAATACACTATTACAGTAATAATCTGCTCAAAGAAAAAGATAGCCCAAAAAATTCGACTGCGCATAATACCTCACCAGACATTTACTTTATAAAATAACATGCGCGGAATGTAGTTTTCATCAGCAGAAATCAAGTCTATCATGGTCATTCATTACAAATTGAAATCTTTCTGGCTTATCGTTAGGTTTAATTTCATGGAGTATAAGTACAAAGTCTCAATCGCTTGCGAACAACAACATGGACTATGCTTTTAGAGTGTTTAGACGACTAACATTGCAAATTAAGCGTTTTGAAATTCGTTAGAAAGACCGTTTCAAAAGAAAAGAAAGACTTACAAAAACTGTTCACAACACTTACGCATGGTATTATCATTCCAAGAATTACAACATTAATTTAACATTATTAATTAAACATTAGACTCGCGTATAATTTCTTTGTATAAAAGGCACTGATTTCATTTCTTCGAAACAGTACATGCACTGTGATTTCTCTAGTGGCAATGGTACTGAAGCCAGGGCTTATAGGCCTGTAAAACAATTTAACACAGCTGCTATCTGATGAAGAATTTATAAACTAGAACTTAATTGTTGCCGCTTCAAGATTATACATAAAACACGATTGAGTACTTCAAAATAAAAACTATATTTGTTCTTGAAATTCCGGAATTTTTTTCGGACATCTGGTATTATCGAAAAAAGGGAGTAAACAATTGTAAAATAGCATAAGTATGGTAATTTAATTGAATAAATAATTATTTTTGAATTTTGTTTAAAAATAGATCACCACAGTGATTAAAACAGCTAAATTACGTATATGTTTCTTCACATAAAATATTCGTTTAAAATCTTGTGCAAGTAGTTAGTTTCAAATAGATTCGATACAAATTTATTTAAAATTACCAATTCACGATAATTTTATTATTTATAAATATATTAAATGATATTCGAACTGATTTTTAAAAAGTGTACTAATGTTTTGTGTATTAATTGGAGAATAATAAATCTCTTATATTTTTAAAATATATTTCATGCATATGATACAATTTTTTACATTCTCTTTTGAACAATCTTATTTAATAGCCTACTTTAGCAATTTCCAAATATTTTGGTTTTAGAGCTTGAGAAAAATAACGCACCACATAATTATCTTTAAATTTTCATTTTTCCTGCATCGCTTATGTGATTATGAAAAGATAGGTCGGTACTTGTTTCAAGAAAACCATGTAATTTTTTTGGCTCTTAAAAAAATATTTAAACATATAAGTTATCCTATTCCTGGAGTAGTCGGGTAAAAATAAAACAACATGTAACTAAAATAAAAATACATTCAAGGATTTAACCACTATTTATTTCTATTTAATTTAAATGTGAATTACAGTCTATTTGAAAAAACATCCTTTTTTACAATGAAAGTACATTGTAACTTTACTACGGACAATTTACTGCTACAATGAAAAATCATCTACGTAATGTCTTTTTTTTAAGTAGCTTACTCTTAATTGCAAAAAACAGACGTAATAATTTATTTTTCGTTGACCACGTATAAATTTTCTCATGTATTCTAAGTCATTATAAAAGCCTTCTACAGCATTACTTTCCTGAGCAATTTAATTACGGTTTAAAATAGATTTTAGTTGAGAAGAAATTAATATAAATTATGTTATTTCTCTTAAAACCAGTATTAAAACGGTTTGATGATCAAGGAGATGACTTATCTAAAGTAAAATGTTATATAAAGAAAAAAAAATTTATTTAAACCAAACAGGAAATAGAATTTTCTTTGTTTTCTCTTTGCCTAAATATAAAATTCATTGTTTTAGAATTTTCAACCGAATATTACATCAAGAAAATGTAATCTTCAGTTAACGTAAGCTAGTTATTTTCATTCTTTTACAGGAAAATATTACTTAGTATTTTAAAATGTACACCTACTTTTTTCAAGAAGGAATTCTTGAGATTATAATGCATTTTTTGAAAATGTTCATTTTACAAACAAAATATTGAATTGTTATATTAATAATTTTTTTTAAAATTAATAAGTTTTGTTTTTATTAATTAATAATAAAGAATGCCAATTACATAAATAATTTAAAACTGAACGATTATTTTTAACCCTACTGGTAACACACATCAGACAGACGCTTAGGTAGCTAATTCTCCGCATTTTATAATTTAGAGCTATTTGTTACTAGAAACCTTCAATGTATGCTCAAGTTAAACACTGAAAATACCGTATGTGAAGTTTCAAGCTAAACGGTTGTGCGGTGTGATTTCAAAAAGAACTTAATTAAAAAGACGCCAGTTACTTAACAAGTGTTGATATCATCTTACAGACATATATTACCTGAAACGTCGTTTTTTACTACGTATGAAGTACGTATCTTACCCACTATGAGATTTTTTTAAATTGTTTGTGTTTGCTAAGAATTTTTACACTTGGTTTCCTCAATTTATTTTTATATCTGATACAATTTTTTTTTTGTTAACATTTCATTTTTGTTAATTTTTTTTTCTCTCTTAAATACCGCGGAATCCAGTATAAAATTTTTTTACTAATTACATTATTGGTTGCATAATTTTTCTCTTCATCTTTCTCTTTTTAATCTGAAAAATATGTTAGCAGAAAAAGTTTACAAAATAAATTATTTAAACAAAATTTAGTGCAAATATATAAATTTCAATTTAATATACGACAATTTTTTTTATTTTTTTAGCATGGCAAGTATAATTTTGGCTAGAACAAAAAAAAATAATGTCAATGGTTGCTCTTCCTGAAGAAGAGGTAGATCCGAGTGATCAAGAATTTGATTCAGATGATTCCTACAATGCTGAGGATGAAATAGAAAATTCAGAACATGACAGTGAATCCGAATAAGACGGGAAAGATATTGAGAATGAGGTGAATGAAAGAGCGAGTGGAAAATTAGTAGAAGATGTGGTTCTTGGCCCCTTTAGTGATAGTTATTCAAAATGTTTTGGAAATGAACCAAAGTATTTTTTTGGAAAAAAATAATGTTTTGCTTGGTGTTCAACTGAGCCAAAGTTTACAAAGACAACAGCCAAAAGTATTATAATGATTAAACTTCCTGCTTTGCTATCAAATGCGAAATCACTTGGCAAAAATCCTAATGTTGAAGATGTATGGCCGCTTTTTTTTGATGAGATGATTACACAAATAGTAGTTAGCACTGACCAAAAACTGGAAGCAACGAAAAAACTGACAAACCAAAACTCCCCAAATTACAAAGACATAGATGTTATTGAAATTGAAAGTCTGATTGAGTTCATGATGCTTTGTGCTATTTTTAAATCAGGAAGAGAGGATTTTGCATCATTATTTTCAACGCAACCTACTGGACACCTATTTTTCAAGGTGTGATGTTTTTGAAGAGATTCCAAACTCTATTATTGGTGTTAAGGTTTGACACAACTAGGAAGGAATGTATGAAATGTAATTCTGGTGCAGCAATTTCATTATTATTTTCACAGTTCATAAAAAACTATCAAACATCATTTGAAATCGGGAACCGTGTCTTTATAGATGAAATGTTGGTGAGTTTTTGAGGGAGGTGTCCTTTTCTGGTTTTTATGCCAAATAAACCAGCAAAGTACGGACTTAAAATAACGAGCTTGACAGATACACATATTTCCTATTATTATAATGCATTATGTACTTGGAAAAAACAGTGATGGATTTATACTGTCTAGTGAAGAACAAAAATTAAGTAAACCATCACAAAGCTTAATTCGGCTAACGAAACCTACTTCACACTCCAAGCGTAATGTCACCGCAAGCAGTTGATTTTCATCATTTGAAATAGTTAATGAATTAAAAGAAATCAATATAACTTATTTTGGCACTTTGGGAAATAACAAAAGAGAGATCCCACCTGAATTTCTACCTACCAAATAAAGATCAAAGGGATCAAGTTCATATGGTTTTTGTAAAGATGTAACACTTTTATCATATGTACCTAAACAAAGTAAAGCAGTTAATTTGATACCTTCAATGCATAATTTTACATTTACAGATGAATCTAATAATAAACTGGAAATAATAAGTTTTTATAATTCAATAAAATTAGGAGTGAATAATTTAGACAAAATTATTGACGATTATTCACCTAATAAATGACCGAGACGATAACCCCTGACAATATTTTACAACATGATTCCGGTTAATCTTGTAAATTCTGGCATTATCTATGCTAGCTATAATGAATGAGACGACATTGGCGAGTCGATTTGATAAAGGTGTAACGTCGTTTATAAATTCCAACCCTTTCTGACGATCTTAAAAAAATGGTAAAAGATATTCTTAGAGGGCTTGAAGAAACGGGCAGCGGTTCTCAGGAGATTTGTGTTAAGCTTCCCAAGAGAAAAACGTGCAGGTATTGTCCTTATCAAAAAAAAAAGAAGCAAACAGCATACAAATGTATAGTACGAAAATCCGTGTTGTCTAGAGTATTAAAAAAAATGTGTAATTCTTGTGCTCCTCGTGTGAAAAAATAGTTTTGGATTATGGATTCTGATTTTAATTTAAAACAGAAAAATTCGTTTAATTTTCAAATTTGTTCTTTATATATAGTACTAGTTAGTTATAAGTACTATTCGTAATGATTGTAATAAAATAAATTTAGTTTATTTAAAGTTTTATTCAGTAATTCACTCCTAAAATAAATCTTTATTATGTAAACGTCTCACATACGCATGTTACTCACAACGTAGAAAATATGTGTTATCAGTCAAGGGTTAAATATACAATTCACAAAATACTGAAACAATAAGCGGTTGTACATCAGCAAATATCCGTACCAAGTAAGCCCACACTGGCCAATAATTTTTTTTTTTTTTTTTTATGAAAGAAATATTATTATAACAGCTTTTACTCAAAAACTCTAATCGGATTCCATTTTTACTTCAAGAATGTGAAATTATCAACAACAAAAAAAATGGAAGAAATTCTTATCAACGGAGAACAGAATTCCATAGGGATGGTCAGAAGAAAAGGTTAGAGAGTAATTCACTTTAGTAATTAGCTTAAGAGGAGATTAATTAACTGATGATAAAGAAGAACGCTTTCTTTTAATTTCGATAAGATCGATTTATTGGTTTTCGATCAATCGTAAACAAAGTTTAATTCATCACACACGTTCCTAAGTAATTGTTTTCGAATTTAGATTAAGAAAATTATTTATTTATTTTTTTGTATTTTCTTCCCTTCAACTTGTAAAAATTATTTTCCTTTTAAACATATGCTTGTATTGTTGTAACTTGGTATATTTTTATCGTAATATTTGACTTCAACAGCATTCAATGCATTCATCAACTTAGATGTTTCATCTAACCTAACACATGAAATGGACTAGATGTACTAAAATGTCAATATCACTTAAAAGTCAATACTGAATGTTTTCAAAATCACATCATTTACTACCTTGACAAAATTTACAAAATTTCAGATAACCGAACTGATATATTTGATCATTCCAATAACTAAATTAATCGTTACTCTTAATTCTAATTCAATTTTTCAAGTTGTTTCGTTATTCGGGGTTGGATTACAAAGAAAAAATTACGTTTTTTCCCTTATTTTTATATTAAATCCACTTGAAAAGTTCATAGATTTCCACGTTTAACTGATAATATTCTTACGCTCATCCGGAAAATTTCCTAAAGTATTTTCCTTTTCATAAATTTATTTATTTAGTGTCAAAACCACATAAAGTAACACATATCTTACAGTTGTTTCGTAAATTTAAATTACTGTTTAAACATTATTTTATGAGTTTTTTTAACTAATGAATTTTTTTATCAAAAATGTCCAAATTGTACTTTTTTTATATATTAAATCGATTAGTTAAATTCTGGTTCTACTATAATTTACACAAATAGTAAAAAAGAGAAAATAAGTTCGTACCAGGTTAACATACAATTTAATCAATTTAACTCTTAATAAAAATTAATGAACATGATGAAACTTGAAAATACTTTACTAATTTTATTATTAACTTTATAATTATTCAGTTTACTAAACCACCAGTTACACAGAAGATTTTCAAACTTATAAAAAAAGAATAATTTCATTTCAACAATACTTGCAAATAAAAGGAATAAATAAATAAATAAAACAATGAACCCAGTTGTAGGAGGTTGGTACTTAACTGATATTTCCCTGTTCGTAGTATAATTAAAAGTTCAATTAATTAAGGGCAGTACTACCGGTTAGGTTGACAGGAAGCATTAGTCACTGGGTGATTCTATTTATCTTGTCACTAGCAATGCCATGCTCATGCCCGCTGCTGCTGCTTACGTCATCAATCAGCTACAATCCTACCAACAACCAGTAGGCTAGGTTACAGCTATTCATCACTGCCGACCAATTTACAGAAAAAAAAAATCGCCGCTAGATCTTGCCATCTCTCCCCCCTCCTACCACTTATTCTATCAACTAAAAAAAAAAAACTTATCCTCACTTATTCAGTTAAACGTAAACGTTTTAATTGCTTCCATCGATGAATGTTTACTTTTCGGATTAAAACTAACTTTACTTTGTTGTTCTACATCTACGCTAAATAAATACAGCCTATTGATGAGTACTTTGTAAGTCAGCAGAAAAAAAACTTCATAACATAGCAATTATACAGTTAGTATAAGCTGATTTTAATTATTCTACTCTCATCTAAAACTTTTCTTTGTTTTCCGATTGATTTTTTCTTATTAAAAAAAAAGCGCTTAAATATTAATAATTTTAGGGAAATAAAGAAACATTTTTATCATTTATCCTAGCCGTCAATAATTATTATTGATAAAGGCAGAGGCTTAAATCTCCTTGATCCTTTCAGAAGAATGCTTCTTAGATGCGAGGTGAAGTAAAACGTTATCAATAGATTTATCAAAATTCAACCAAATTCAATACTTAAAATTCATAAAATGATTTAATAATAATATTAATAATTTTTTTTTCTCAACTAAATCAATGATTTTACAATTTGTGCAGATTAATAATAAAACATTAATCAAGAAAATACAAATAAAAATTTCAATAAAAACAAATTTTTAACTATATAGGAAGATTATTTCACGAAGAATGTTTCCAACTTTCAGGACATGTTCCATTCCAGAGTTCTAGAGTTTTATACGGATTTGAATAATAAGATCATGGATACCAGTGTTCTTTGATGGTTGGGTTTCAATTAACCACACAACTCAGGAACGATCGACCTGAGAATATATGCGTACAAGACTACACTTTACATTTACATTCATACATATATATCATCTTCACTCATCCTCTAAGTAATACCTTACGGTGATTCCGGATGCTAAACAGAAAAAGAGAGAGAGGACATGTTCTATTGGAAAAAATTAAGAAGAAAGTTCATATAAACAAAGATTCGAAAACGTTTCTTTAGGAGCTATTGTCTGGAAAAAGATTTCACCCTGATTTCTGCGTCTTCGGTAAAATTAAGTCAAACTATAATTTTCTGGACCCAATATAAGCAAAAAACGTAAATCTAAATGTGACCTAAAAAATTCGTAAAAATGTCCAAGAACTCTATTTTAAATAGTTTTTGAGAAATCTGGGTTAAAAGATTGAAGCGTAAAACACTCTATTTTATGTTTGGGTAAAATAACTTTGTTAAACAGATAATAAAACCATAAAAGTTTTAAACAAATTATGTAGAGAATTTGATTCTGAATAAAACGGTTTTAATAATATCCACATAAACTAAATACAGACGTAAGAATTTCGTTTCGGATCCCAAGAATTACAGTCTGGCTTAATTAATTAATTAGGCTGAAACTCGCTAACGAAGCGTTTTCAAACTATGTTTATATCAACTTTCTTTTTTATTTTCATCGTAGAACATGTGCCTAAAATCTTTTACATTTTTTGTGACTGAAGAATACATCTGAGTATATATATATATATATATATATATACGCGCGCGCACACACGTACACACTCACACGCACCATATTAGGACAATCATTTGGTGAGGACAGCTCTGATGTTCATGGTTGTCAGTCCAATTACCAGATGAACGTAATTGCTAAACTTTATTCTCTTTATTTTTATAATTACTATCTAATAATTAAATTCATTGACAAGAACCCTCCTGAATTTTATGTTTTCTCTAAAGTATCCTGCCAAATTATTCCAGCTGAGCACTCCTTTATTGTATTAACATTCTTCCCCGAATTCAGCGCACCCTATAAAATCGTTTCTTACCCCCTGTAATTTATATTTGCTCAGAATATCTAAAAATTGGCTCTTTTTCTCTGTCGTTACATATGGAGCAGAAATGTCTATCAGCCGCTCTGTTTAGTATATTATTCAATGACAATACAGATACCCGGACCCTTAAAACAACTTCTATAAATCCTCGACTATATTCATTTTCCCATTAAAAACAGTTCTAACCGTACTTTACTCCTTAATCCTTCCACTACCTGTACCATCCTTAAAAAAAATCGATTATAACCTTAATGAACGGCCGAATCTGGCAAGTTCTCTGAATAATTACTGTATGATAAGAAAATTAAAGAGCTTTTTTTTTGTACATATACTAAATCTGATTTAGATTCTAAATATATTATATAATTTGCCCTCATACAAAGCAGTGTACATATTTTTTTAATAAAACTTTACCAAAATCTCTCATTATCTCACTATAATTTTTTCCACACACCTCAGTTCCATAGATTATAACCAACTTATATAATGCATTAAAAGTGATTTTAATTGCAGTTCATTTTTCTTTCCACGAACTGTTTAGCCAAGATAAAAAATGTTCAACCGAAAACCTCTCTTTTATTCGTAAATGAAAATTTGGAGGAAGCGTAATTTCCAAATATTTAGAGTTAGCAAACATCTCAATAGCAGTATTTTAAAAATACCATTATCTAACACCTCCCTTACCCTACCTAAAGACCATTATCTTTAACTTCTGTAAATTAATAAGTAAAGCAATATCATCAGCGTATAACATAACCCTAGTCTTGAGAAGATGACTAATTTTTATACTGCCCCCAACTTCCTCACATAAATTCTCCAAAAACAAGGCAAAGAGTAAAAAAAATGAACATCCTGACACCGTAGGAGAAGACATCCTGTATGTGGGAGTTTCGGTTGCCACGCTACCCCCTCTGTTCTTACCCATAATGGGTTTACCGGGAATCATCTTCAGAGAAAGGGAAAAAGGAATCTCTCAGCCTTGTTCTTGCTTCAGTCAGGATTCCACCGATGCAAATACCACATCGGTGATATTCCCATCGGTGTACTACTAGGAAATTAACTCGTTAAAACAAAACAAATCTATGTCGAGTTTTTAACAAGACAGAGTGACATGAAGAAAATGAAATTAAAAACCCAACTACCTACCAATAGGTTAGAAGCTGAGTTCAACACGGAACCGTAACATAACACAAAATAAAAAGTAAAAATGAACTTATAAATAAAACTGAAAACAAAACACTACAAAAATATCAAACTTCATAACACCAGAACAACAAAATCACAACCCAAACAAGACCAGGTGGAACCCTAAATTCCCTCGGCAATCCGTTCTCTTGCCAGGTACTCGAAAAAATTTTCAACGATTATCCATACGGCCCGGTTTTCCAATTCTCACGGACATCTAATGTCGAGCCAACAAATGGTCTTCGTGCGTAAAAGTTCGTATTTCGCGTATTCGTAAATTACATGGTATGCATCGTCTAGTAGTCCACAATCTGGACACACACCAGAATCCACCAGGCTAAATCGCGGGAGTCTGTCTCGGAAGGCGCCATGACCAGAAGAAATTGCGTCACACACTTGTTAGGGTGGACCCAAGGGGCGCCCCGCAAACCAACAACGTCTGGGAAGAGATCATGCGTGTAACACCCACCCACTGCCTTATGATGAAAGTAATGAAATATAGTAGAAATAACACGAAGATTGAATGTAAAAATGGGAAGAGAATGAATTGTGGAGGTAGAAGAATTTTGTTATTTGGGAAGTAGAATTAATAAAGATGGACGAAGAAGGAACGATATAAAATGCCAAATAGCACAGGGGAAACGAGCCTTCAGTCAGAAATATAATTTGTTTATATCAAAAATTAACGCCAGGAAAATATTTTTGAAAGTAAATGTTTGGAGCGTAGCTTTATACGGAAGTGAAACTTGGACGATCAGAGTACCTGAAAAGAAAAGATTAGAAGCTTTTGAAATGTGGTGCTACAGGAGAATATTAAAAATTAGATTGGTGGATAAAATGACAAATGAAGAGGTGTGGCGGCAAATAGATGAAGAAAGAAGCATTTGGAAAAATGTGGTTAAAGGAAGAGACAGACTTATAGGTCACATGTTAAGGCATCCTGGAATAGTCGCTTTAATATTGGAGGGACAGGTAGAAGGAAACAATTGTGCAAGCAGGCAACGTTTGGAATATGTAAAAAAAATTAGGGATGTAGGATGTAGGGGGTATTTCGAAATGAAACGAGTAGCACTAGAAAAGGAATATAAGAGAGCTACATCAAACTAGTCAAATAACTGAAAACAAAAAGAAAACAATAGATCTTTAAATTTAGTTTGAAATATCAGGAAAACATAAATTTTCCCTTTTTTTTAAATCAGCTATCCCCTTCCTAGACCGTCTGAACGCCCCCAATTTTCTTTAGGCCTTCACCGCCTTCCCTGAAGGACTCCAACGCCCACATCGGGGCGTTATCGCCCACTTTGAGAACTAATGAAGGACTCATCGATCTATCCTTGAACCACATTTATAAATTAGTCATGCAATAATGATCTTCCACTATCTTTAAAATTGTACTGATAAACCTAAAATTATGCTATTTAAAAATAAAGCAGGCTTAGCAATATAATCAACTGCTGCTATAAAATCAATTAAGAAGGAATAAACCCTCTTTCATCCTTTTCCTAATTTTAACTAAACAATAAATATATACAAATGTAGTTATAGTTAATTATAATTATCATACTCTACAATTGATTTAATTTTGTCAGTTATTTAGAATTATATATATATAATTTAATAAACTTATTTTTTTAATAAATTATTTCAGAACACCGTATTTGCTTAGTTTTGTTCAGATTGTCGTTTTAATAATTTATAGTTTTATAAAATCATATGTCTCTCTATTTAAAAAAAAACATAACTTTTAAAACATTTTCAAAATTCTACGTTAAGGTAAAATGTCTACTTAAATGATGATTGTTATAAACAAAGGACATTGATAAGAAAAAAAGATATATTCTTTTCTTTATAGATACGACTTATTTCATTTGGTACAGTTGCTACTGGATTTATATATGCTAGAAAAAATTGCTAAACAGTTTGTTACTCCTTTCTTTCTGGACTCTTAAAGAACTGTATTTGATGTTATCGTGACATCTTAAATGACTATATGTGTGTTAAGTCGTTAAAATAAATAGCGAAAAGAGGGAATAAAATATTTTCATTTCCGTTTGTTAGGAGAGAAAAATATTTCTTATCAGTTTTATCATATGCCCTCTTTTAGGTCAACTGAGGTCCCATGGGACATAGAGAGAAGGAAACATTTTAGTGTTGGAAATAATTCAAGGCACTGAAGTCAGCACATTAAAGGTTAAAGCTCCAAGCATTAGACACCATCACTCTCTGATGCTCTTATTCTTCAGAAAAATTGTTTGTTTCATCTCTTTTTATATATAAGTTTAACTAAAAATTATGCAGTTAACTCATAATTGTTATTTTTAAACTAAAAAACTGCAAACTACTATACTACTATAACTACATATGATTCATTTTTGATATTACATGAAATAATAATTTTTTCACCATTTTATTATTATTTAACTGAAATGTTTCGTGAAAAGAAAAGATAATTTCAAAAATTCAATTGTTACAAACACAATTTAAAATGAATATCTAGATACATTATTGCCTAAAACCGAATATCGCAATTTATTCACTATTGTTTAATTGGAATCTTATAAGAAGTAAAATAAATTGACTTATAAAACTTGGAACAAATTTATTTACATCAAAAAGTAAAAATAAATCTTATACAAAACAACAAAAAATTCAATTATATTGTTAATTACAATACTAGCTAAATCCACAATATATATGTATCATTACGGAATTATATTGGTTGTTTTCAAAAAAGACACGTTCCCGAAACATTCACTTAAAAAAAATTGCTATACAACATACAAATTACTTGTACTTCTGTTGACCAGAAAATTTCGACTTCCGAGTTTGATTTTAGTAACAATTAAAGAAAAAAATTTGTCAATTACTTGTTTGTAAGCACTAATTATTAAACTTTTAACAAGTACAAATATTTTTCAAACAGTTTCTTTGTTTTCTCTCATTTGGAGAAGAAAAAATTGTTTCAGACAACATTCCTTGCAGGAATACTAAATATTGTAAACATATTTCTAGAAAATCCACGGATTCATTTTGTTTTCTCCTAGAAGTCATTTTCGATACATTCTAGGCAACGTAAACAATTTTATGGAAGTATTCAGATAGCGAAAAATTTCTGGAACCCAAATCATATTGGATTCATAAAATGCACAGGTTGCAAGAATTAAATAGAGAAAATACTGCGTGACTTTACGGTGGCTTATAGGATTTCTTAAAAAGTATATTTGGTAAAATTTATTTTACTAATAAAACTACGTTCAACATCAGTAGAAAAGTGTAATAAGAACAGAATTTGGTATCTGAAATTCCAAATGCCTCCTATACGCTTCCACTTGGCTGTGTAAAAATCTTTCTTTCATTTTCTTTAGCATTTCCGTTGTTAACCAAGGTTTCTTCGTTCTACTTTCCTCATAGTAGCCTACTTCTTCCCCTAACATTTTTTCTATTACATTTTTATTTTCATCCAGGTCTTCTCACAGTTCCCGTTTAATTTCTTTTTGTTTCCTTTAACTATCCATCGTTTTCTCATCCAATTTCGTCAAACTTTCTAAGTTACATTTTTTAAATACCTTCGCTTTCTCTACTTTCTTTTAAGCTATTCTCATTTCTATCATACGTATATGAGCATTGTTGATATTTTCACCAGGTAATCTACTGACTTTCTTAAAGGATTCCTATACGTTTCATTTATTAAAATATGGTCTGTCTGATAGCGTAGTTTGTCCCCAAGGGATTTCATGCAAATCACTCATTCTACTAATTAGTGATATGCGTGATCATTCTCACGACAAAATTCTGCTAATCTGCTCCTCCCTCCTTTCTTTCTTCTAAGACAAATTTTCCTACTACACTTCAAATCTTCCCTACTACAGCATTCCAGTCTTATATCAGTAACCTGCAGAGTCTTTTTCTGATTTTATTACATCTTCAATTCTCTCATACATCTCTTCAATACCTTTTTCAATAATTTGATGGCATATATACTTGCCCTATAAATCTTTTGTTAACATACCAGTTCTTAACGATATTAATTTATCATTTATATAGCTTACATTTTGCACCCGTTTTGGTCGTTCATTCCTTATAATTATTGTCAGTCCACCTTTTCCTTTTTTCTTCCAGAATAGAATATGGTAACTCCTCCATTCTTCATTTCACTGTTCTTCCTACCTTATTTCACAGTCCTATTTTATTTACCATTTTATTTATCTTCGTTTCCTCTTAAGATTCTCTGAATTTTTACTCTGTATCAAAATCTTGATATTCCAAGTTCCTAAATGCAATCAGTCCTTTAACTTCTTTTGTTGCATCTCCCAGAAATCCGAATGAGATGCTATTTTAACTCCAAAACATTTAACAGAAGAGGCAAGAATTATAGCGTAACGCAATGAATTATTACTTGGATCTTTAACACAGTGGTTTTCCGTTGTCTTTTTTATTCTAATACCGTTGATTTCCTTAAGAAGTTCCTCCAATTTTGGAGGAAGATCCCGCACTCTCAGGGCTATAGATTGCCTTATACCCACCCCTGCTCATTCGCCGTGTGAGGAGGCCGTTGTCACAAGCAATGGGCCTCCTTACATATCGGAAGTTAATCGGTCCCTTCATCCTTTAGTCCCTTTTATATACTAGCAGTTGTTAATATATTATTTTAAAACTTCTATACTGTCACATAATATTAAAGAAATAATTAAAATCTTCCTTATATTTTTAGGTAATTCTTTGTAATCAAGTGTTCATTCCATACTGTAAACACAATTCAAAGATCGGTGTTAATAAAATTCCGGTATAATTTAGATAAAAAAGAAACAATAAATCTTCTTTAATCCGAAACGGAAAGTTCAATTTTGATGAACTAAAGCAATAATAACATTTTTACTTTTTTTTAGTTTTTACTTTAAAAGTCTTTTAACAATACAATTTGTTTAAAGATTGAAAATTAAAAATGTAGTATAAACCGTAAGAAATCTACAGTAAATGAGTAAACATCTAATCTAATATTATTAATCTTCAAAAGTATAATTTAAAATAGAATTATAATTTTTTAGTTTTTACCTTCTAAAACTGAGGCTTTACGAGAAAAATCTGATAAATTGACTAAAAAAAAATGAATTCATCAAATTTTTATTTGTGGCCGAGTTGTCAGTACATTAATGATTAGTAAATTAAATTTACTTTTTTTTAAAATGATTAGTACCAAAATCGAATTTAATGAAACTCATAAAACGAACTTTTGTTTCTCTCCGTAGTAGATGAAAATAAAACTCCGACTTTTCTTAAACAGATTTTTTTTTGTTTTTGTTGAACTGTGTAGAAATTTATATAAAATTTACAACTAAATGACAAAAGTTTTGATGAAAATTAACATTAAAAAAAATATTAAAATGAAAATAATAAAAACGTGATAATATTTGTAAAACCAATAATAAAATTTTAGTTTGTGAAAATGAAACCTTACAATTTTTGTATTATGATGAACAAGAATTGATATTAAATAATATCTTACCTTTAAGAAATAAGGAAAAATACGTAATTTATAGATAAAATGAAAATAGAACAAACTCAGCAGAAAAATTTAGATATGATGAGAAAGGATATTCAGATTGGAAATTGTCACGTAGATGTTCGCCTTCACTCAAACTGTATCCGTCTGCAAACTCAAATGTCCTATTTTTTACTCCTATTACAATTTGTGTAATAATAACAATGATGGTTTCTATTATAATAATAGTAAATCAATATTTCTATCATCATAATAGATCGTTGGAATAGCCTCCACCATTCCACTGACATCCATGGCGAAGAGGTACCATCTCTACCTTTCATTCGGAGGTTCGGGGTTCGAGTCCTGATCAGTCTGAATTTTACAAAAACTATAAAATTCATTAACATCCGTCAGATAGTAAATTATAAACTATTGTTACCACCATCTCTGATATGTTAGATACGAACTCTAACAAGGGAAAATTAGGTAAATGATACAAGTGGAAAATATCAGACGTAGCATAACATCAGGCAAAGTAACGTAAAAAAAAAAAAACTGGAAAAGTAATGTTTATTTCAAATATATTACTAATTAGAATAACAAAAGAGAAATATTTTTTAATATAGTTTATTACGAAAAAACACAATTTTCAGAATATGAAATCTTCCTAATTTACTCATTGTTAGTTAAAATAAGAAACCTGAAAGTTTCATAGCTCATTTTCCCTTTTAATTTTAGAATTATTAAAAAATAATTGAAACTGTTTAACAAAATAAAAAAGCTGACAACAAAGTTGTAATACTTTTCTGGCATAGGTCATTTATTCTTATATAGTGAAACGAACAGTGGTACATAAAACACAACCAAAAAAAGTTTTAAAATCCAAAAACCAATACATTATACTTTATCGGCTTCCACACCCTCAATGTTGCCCCCAAAGTATTTTTTGAGGATCAATTCCACTGCTACTACGTCTAGGAAAACGAAAAAACGTCCGGTTGAAAAATAAGTAATAAATAAAAAGAAGCTTTTTTAGATTTTTGGTGAAGGGGAAAATTTAGGGTCAAAATATTTTTAAAAATCTTTAAGATAATCATGCACCCATGTAATAAATTTAATATAATGTGCGATTATGATGTGCAAAATTTTGAGAAAATTGACCGCAAACAACTATCAACTTCCCTTGGAGATATTGACCCCAAACTGTTACAAACCAATTGCCCAGTATACACAAATTTCTGTACAAAATTTCATCAAAATCAGTTTATCTAATCAAACTTTATTAAGCTTCACACACGCCAACACATGTACATAAGTACGTACGAACATTACTTCCCAATGTCCGTACGTACTTTTTATTGTTTTTTGCGGTTTATGGGTTAATGAAACGTCGAAAAAAGCAAAAAAACCTATTTTTGGACTGATTTTCATATTTTCCTTCTTACTGTACAGCTAGCTCTACTGCTATGATTGCAAGAAAGTAAAAATTATAAAATTATTTCTATTAAAATTATTTATTATATTAAAATTACAAAAGAAATTATAATTTAAACAAACTATTTTTATCTTTAATCAAGAATTTTCATTTATAGCTAAGTTAATTGCATAAAACAAGATTTTTGAGAAACTTACTAATAGAATTCTATTATTACTAATAAATTAGTAAATTCAATAATTAAAATTGAATGGTAGAAATAGTAACTGTAAAATATTTATTTAAAATTATAATCGATCAACTGTTCTGTAATTGAATCAAAACTTTTTTTGTACCTACGATATTTAACTTTATTACATAAAATTAAGAACAGAAAAATTACAGATACAAACAAAATGTTTAAATTAATTTTATATATATTTAAATGACTACTATTCTGAATAAAGGAAGAACCAAGCTAACCATTATTTAAATATTTACAGAACAAATAGCTTCATTTTATTAGAACATAAAAAAATTATTCATTTTATCACCAAAAAAAGATATGAAATAATAAAAAAAAAATATTTTTTTTAATCCTTATAAATACTGCATGAAATAGTAAGCTACTATATTTTAATACAGATAAAGCCTTTTTTAAAAATTACTTTATTATGAAATAGTCTTGGACGATGAAAGAAAGAAATACCACAAATGTTGGATAAATTAAATGATTAAGAAGAAAAAAGATAGAATAATGTATATTACAAGATTAATCAAAGGGCTCAAGGCTTAAAAGAGAAATTCTGGTGTATTCTACAGATCTTTCTTAAGGCAAAAACGCTAATGAATGAGATAAAAGAAAAGAAACATTAATAAGAAAAACCAAGGGATTTAAAATAAGAAAAATTGAAGCAATTGTTTTCAAGATTAAGTGGTCGTAAAAAATATATACATATTAATAATATTGTACGTATTTAAAGGCCTATTATTTTATAAAAATAAACTTGTTACATCGATTCATATTAAGCTACTTGTAGTTACAGATTTTTAACATTTTTTTTACTTTAATTAAGAAAAGAAAGGTTGTTAAATTATCACAAAAAGACATAGTTCAACGTATCTATCTTTTAATGTAACAGACCCGATTTTTCCGTTATCTTTTGATAGAAACAAAAATTATAGAGAAAAAAGTTTATTTAATAGAAAAAATTCTATTCTAAAAATTTTCTGGGAATGCTAATGTCTATCTTTAAATAAAAATTTGTTACTTCGCTCATTCTCATTAAGGATGCGTTTTAGCACAAAAGGTTGCGTGGAGAAAGTTCTGTAAAGTTTACAGTAAATTATAATGCAATATTTAATGACATTTTAATACAAACATTATCTGCTTTTATGAAAATCGTGATTATTTCGTCATCTGAATGCATTTTGCTTATAGATATTTACTGTAAAAAAAAAGATATATACCTATTTTTTTAACTGAAGCACAGAACTGGAATCAAACTAAGGATTTACATAGAACAAACTGAAAAAAATCCAAGAGAAAATAAAAACAAAATTAAAAAAATTAAATTTTTATTTATAATTTTAGCCAAAAATTTTATTTTATTATACTTTCTTGACATAAACCCCTAAAAAATGCTGAAAAGTTAAAAAATTACCTTTTCTTTAATTGCCATACCTTCATTAATATTTACGTAATCATATTCTAATGTAGGTTTTTATCTATAAAACTAATTACGAACTTCATAAATTTTTTAAAGAAATACTTTTTATCAGAAAAAATGAAGTTCTTTTTAATTTGATATTCACTTTTTTAATATAGCTTATTTTCTTCTTCAGCAATATCTTGTTACATTTAAATAAAATTTTAAGTAATTTATTGTTTTTTTTAATCTAATCACATACAGAGGTTTTCTAATTTAATCAAACCGTGGTTTTATTTTCCATTTTGACTGACGATATGATTAATAAATTTATAAAAACACAAACATTTATTAAAAATAAACACTATCGTAAAACTTTAATAAATAACTAACAATAATCCAACATTAGTTACACATTTGTGGTGTTTTAAATTTACTGCTGTGTTTTATTAAATTTACAAATTTAGAACTTGTTGTAATGTATTAAAATTTCAATTTATTTAAGAAAATTCAGGTGAAAAAATATACAAAAGAAAAAAGAAACAAATGTACGGTAGAAAGCAGGTTGTGACCTAAGCAAAGAATACCACACACAGACTGCAATAACACTGAGTTCTTCCCCTTATAACAACCAACCAGCCTTTACTATTGTAATCGAGCTACCAACAAACTCAGACTGTGCAAAACTTTATTTTGCTTTTTGTCCCTTTTAAAGTAGAATTTGTGGATCACGTTAAATAAAACTGGGGAAAAACTGGAGTTTATTAACAAAATAAAAACGCTAACATCGTTTATATTTTTTCATATTCACCAGCATAAAATAGAAAAATTTACTCTTTTGCTTGTTTTTATATAAAATAAAAAAAACATTTACAATAATAAAACTAAAATATTTTTGTAACTATAGATATAATTTAAATTGTATTGCAGCATACATTCTAATTATGTTTGTAAATAACACGAGCTCGTGCGCGTATGTCTTGATACTGCTTTGATTGTTTTTCAAGTCCTTGTTTACATCCATCATATGGATAAAATAATATAATATAATCACATGAATATAATATAATTAAGAGATTTACGTTTGTTCCATTTTTTTGTCTTGCTTAAAATCGTCAATAGTACTACATAGAAGATGTAAAATATATAAATATTAAAAATATTAATATTATACTTTAACTTTTTTAATTAATTCTGCTTTCATTGATTGTTTTCTACGAGAAAATTGTATCTGAAACTCATAGTATTTGAACACTCTCGTTTAAATGAAATTAATCTAGAGAAAAGCAGGAAGAGTTTCACACCTTTGTGAACAATTGATTATCACTGAACTGCACTTACTAATCTCAGAAGAAAGAAGTAAAAAGTTTTATTTCAAATATCATATGAGTCTAATTTACTTTATTTTCTTCTTTTTTTTTTTTTTAACTTTTAAGGCCGCAAAAGACCACTTTAGTCAGAATAATTCAAGTCTTTTTTGCCGATCTTTTGGCCTTTAAGTTCTTAGCTTTTACTTTCTCCCAATATTTAGGCATTCTTAATGATCTTGCTTTACGATCCTCTTCTGAATAAACCCTTTTTGTATAATTAAAAGTTCTTACTTTAAATTTGGTATTCGGATCTTTAATAACAAATTTTAATTTTTCGGATTTATTAAGTAAATCTTCGTAAGTCAAATTTAATTCTTTGATATCTTCTTTAATTTCTTTGATCCATAAAGGCGGAATTTTTAAAGACCAAAATTGATCGATAATTGTCTTAGTAATCCATATATTTGTTTCCCATTTATTTGGTAAAAAACTTTTATGTTAATAAAACATTTTCATTTATATAAATATATATATTTTTTTCTTTTTCAAACATTTTTTCCTACTTTATCATTCAAAATCACCAGATACAGTACATTAAAAGCATTGCTTTTTGTCATGTTATTGGTATGAGAAGGAAATTTCACGTTAAATGATAAGGTAGAGTATGCTGATCTACGTGTAATTTCTAATTTAAAATAAATTTTAAGTAAATCTTTGAACAAAATACAGTTGGAAAGTGTTTCTTACTTTTAATGTACTGTAATTGGTGGTTTTAATTTTATAATTTATTGAATTATAAAAATATGTGTGTGTATGTGGGTGTGTGTGCGCGTGCGTGTATGTATGTATTTGTTTAGGAAAAATTCAGCTTTTTCTAATCGGGATCTTAATCCTTGGTAGATTTCTTTAACCCATATAGAAAACATAGTTCGACGAATAGTCCATCCAAAGAACCGTTTAACCAAACATTCAAATAGATAGAAGTAGTAACTAATATAGGTCCCAACATTCTTTGAACAGATGTAATGAACGATATACCAAATCCAAAGATCTCTACCACGGAGGAATAAACCAAGAATAAGGAAAAGAGTGGGTATGTGAAAACAGATAATCTACCAGTTGAAAAAAAGAGAAACGTTACCAATTTCACCTACATTATGAAGTAATTCATGGTCCGCCTTCTGATTAAAAGTATATCCCTTAAAATAGCACGGAAGATGCACCGAAGCATCTTCCGTGCTAATTACCTCAGATGGAAAGCAGAGATGTTTACCTGAGATGGAAAGCAGCACATAAATCAACTTTTTGTAGGGAGTAAATAGCAGCCTCAGAGCATGTTCAGGGTTCCTAAAGGATAATCCTCACTCATCCTCAAATTTTGGTCCTGAAAGTTTGATTTTATGGAAAGACTTATATTTTTATGCAACGTTTTTACACGAGTAATTTATTCTCTAAAATAGGTTGACATGAGGGAAGTTAACACGGCCATAAATTTCTCCTTAAGCTTTTTCAAGTATATTCGGAAAAACTTGAAAAAATAGGTAAATTTATTTACTTAATTACAAATTTATTTTATAAATATTAGAGAGGTTAAGTTAATCTCCTTTTTAAGGAAAATTATAAATATTCCCAACGATATATTTATAAAATATTATATTTGTTTCCCATTTATTTGGTAGAAAACTTTGCATCTTTTATGTTAATAAAACATAAATAAAAGATTAAAAGAAAATTTTCTACAAAGTAATTATTTCACTTCCTATATCATGTTGATAGCTAAACAAAAAATATCAATCTGCGTGAGTCTTTCTCAATGTTTTCTATTAAAATTCTGGAAGAGAAAGCAATTCAAAATTATGTAGTATTTCAGGTTCCTACCGACTTCTGTAGTTAATTAAAGTTGAAATCCAATCTGTTTTTGTAGCCTAGAACGTGGAATTCGATACCCCATTTTATTTAAATGAAAAAATAATTTCATCAGAATCATTAATCCGGAATGATTTTAAAATCACTAATTATATGATTTTTAACTAATGGTCACAATTTTACGTATTGCAAATGAATATTAGCATTTTCTACTTGCATCATAATAAAGAGATTATATACTGAAGAATGTCAACAGGACGGTGAGTACAAGATAAGTAAGATTACTTGCTAATTCTTACAAAAATTTAAAAGGAAACAACGCCGGACTTCGTGGCAATTTATATTAGTGTCTTTGCCTTATATCCGGAAGTTTTTGGTTCGAATCCAGGTTCGACATAGCATTTCCATATGTTTCAAATTTTTATGTTAAATCTCTCCAACCCATTCCCGTAACCACTCGGTCGTGAAAATACCACTAAATCCGTTTCTCTAACGCATTAAAACTGAAAAGATTTTAAATTGATATAAAAAAAATATGTATACAAAAAACAATTTAGGCAGTACGTATTTACATATTGGCTTTTGTTTTATTTTACTATCTGTTTAAAGATATGAAAGAATGTATTGATTATTGGATTTTGGGTGAACTATAAAACACAAGGTATTTTTTTAATGCTTAGTTAATGAAAAAAGAACAACTAAAATACTGATAAATAAATCAAAACTAAACCTGTAGTCAACTGTCACATGATCTGTTCTAAAAAAAAAAAATACGTAAATTTTTAAATAATATCACTTTGCATAAGCTAAAATGTTTTTATACGTCAAATATAGTTAGCTAAAACTAAACAAAACATTACTTATCTAACATACATCGTGAAACAAAATTATACTTTAACATGTATTTAAATATAAAACATCCGTAAACTATTAGATTAAGCTTGTGTACTTAGTAATTTTTTGCAGTTGTACTTTTGTTAAATAAAAATTGCTTGACTCTTTTTTTTTTTTGCTCGTTTATTCTAATTTTTCTTATTTCTCCCAATTCAGTCTGCAATACTCATGACTTTTTCGGCTTCAACGAGCCTATTCAGGCCATCTTCTCCTAAGATTTTCGCATTTCTGTAACCGACCTGACGTTTGTAATGCAAGATATTCTTTAGTAGCCTATTACAATCCCATTATTTTAAAAGATTAATACCACTGTTTATATGAAGTTTTTTCAATAATATTTTATTTAATAATGTTAAGTCGACTCATTATATCATTTTATAACCTACCCCTTATGCTCATACTAAAAATGAATCTAAATTTGTTTAATTTTTAATTACCTTTAAGGAGATGAGTAAAAATGAAATATATATTTATTTTGAGTATCGAGAGAAAAAACTTCAGTAATCACTAAACGACATATTTCTTTTTGGTTTATTGTTACTTATAAATTAATTAGTCAAACCACATAGTTTATTTAAATAAAAATGTCAAAACACTCATATATTACAACTAAATTTTCTCTACCTCAATAAAAAATGATTTACAAATAACCAGAAGTGAGATTAAAACAAACACTTTTTATTAGTTTAACTTATTTATATAAAGCATAATGTTTTAAAAACTTGCTTTTATTTTATTTTTTAACTTCGTGTAATTCAATTTCTTTAAAAAAAAAAAAATCTGTTGTAGACGAAACATGACTTCCTTGTACGCCTATTAAATTACATTAACACACTTTTTTTTTTTAAATGATAAAGTACATTCATTTGTTTTAATTGTTATTATTGAATTATTATTTATCGTAAACATTTATTTACAATCAAATGTTAATAATTATTAATAAATCAATATATTTAATCTTTAAAAAAAAGTTAAAAAAAGGAGAAGTCTGATTCGTACCTTCCCCTAAGATCCAAATATTTCATTAATTAGAATTTTATTTGACTATAACTTGAAAAGCTGTCATTGAGGGGTTATTTATTACTGGAGTTAAGAAAAAGTCTAAAATCCTAAGGTTTTTGGATTTTAAGCTTTGTTGGAAACTTTTAGTTCTGTCTCTTGGAATCAAAAGGGGAGGTCAATAACCAGATGTAACAGTCCTAAATCTAAAATTTCAACATCTTACGGCTAATCGTTTTTGAGTTATGCGAGATACAAATGTATGTACAGTCGTCAAGCCGAAACTAGTCAAAATGGATTCAGGGATGGTCAAAATGGATAATACCGTGAAATCTGGAAAACGAATTTTTTTCGCGATCACAATACTTCTTTTAATTCGTACAAGAAAATAATAAATAAGTTTTACAGTCACATAATTAGCTGGATTGTGTACTAGCAAAGTAAAATATATGTATTTATAATAAATTTAAATATACCAAGTATTTATAAATCTTTTTTTTTATAATTCAAATTTAAAAAATACACATTGTAAGACGAATTTGTAAGTGTAAATGAAACACTTCTTTAAAAAAGGTATGAAATAAATTTTCATCTACAATATTTAATTTTAAAATGAAGCATCATTATACAGTGATTAAATAAAACACTTTCATGCTGTATTACAAAGGTTAAGTTTTATAAAAGTTGCTTCCAAAACTTAAAGCTTCTGACTTAAAACTTTTTAGCTGAGAAAAACTTTTCTGAATTTTCTCAAAAATTGAATTCTTCCGTTAACTTCTACAGCGTATACTTCATTATTATACGTACATTTTTTTGTTTACAACATTGGTTCTAATTATTCTACATTGTTTTAAATTTTTTTAAATAAAACAAAATTTTAGTAAGTTAATCTATTTCTTTTAAAATGAAGGCAGTTCTCATAATATTACATAGCAAAATAACAAGCTTTTAATACATAATAAAAAATAAACACATCTTTAAAGAAAACGTAATAAATTTAATAAACATACTTCAAAAGTAGAATAAATAATAAATGTACTCAAAGTTTATAAAAAATGTTCTTAACTTAATTCTTATCTATATGCATTGTATGTTTCTAAAAAGATCATCCACTTCCAATTACGTTACAACATGCAAACAATATAAAAAATTACTTTAAAACAAAAATCAGTTCAGCTATTCACTCTGTGTTAATGAATGTGTTTTCTTTGAAACCTTCATAATATTTTACTTTACTTGATCCATAATATCAAGTTGCTTTTACTTTTACAAAAACAACGGTAACACAAGAAATTATAAAAACAGTCTCTTATTTGAAAAGGTATAATACTTATATAACATTGTATTCATATTACAAAAGCAGCTGGACAAAGTAAGGAAGACATCAAAATAAATTAAAAAATAAAATGAGAAACTACAGAAAATAAAACTGATAATATCAAATATAAATATACAAATTGATTACTGTTAGATAATATTTCGTTTTATCATATTAAATGTTAAGACGAAAAGAAAATGCGGTATGAATTTAGAATTTGATCAAATTACTTCTTCAAACATAGAAGTTTCCATAAAAGTAAATTCACTTGTAAATCACTGTATAAATTTAAAAAAAACCCTAAAAAAACATAAAATAATGGTATAATACTGAAATTAATTGATAAACACATAAGATTTTTTTTTTTTCAGTCATTTGACTGGTTTGATGCAGCTCTCCAAGATTCCCTATCTAGTGCTAGTCGTTTCATTTCAGTATACCTTCTACAACCTACATCCCTAACAATTTGTTTTACATATTCCAAACGTGGCCTGCCTACACAATTTTTCCCTTCTACCTGTCCTTCCAATATTAAAGCGACTATTCCAGGATGCCTTAGTATGTGGCCTATAAGTCTGTCTCTTCTTTTAACTATATTTTTCCAAATGCTTCTTTCTTCATCTATTTGCCGCAATACCTCTTCATTTGTCACTTTATCCTCCCATCTGATTTTTAACATTCTCCTATAGTACCACATTTCAAAAGCTTCTAATCTTTTCTTCTCAGATACTCCGATTGTCCAAGTTTCACTTCCATATAAAGCGACACTCCAAACATACACTTTCAAAAATCTTTTCCTGACATTTAAATTAATTTTTGATGTAAACAAATTAGATTTCTTACTGAAGGCTCGTTTAGCTTGTGCTACTCGGCATTTTATATCGCTCCTGCTTCGTCCATCTTTAGTAATTCTACCTCCCAAATAACAATATTCTTCTACCTCCATAATCTTTTCTCATCCTATTTTTACATTCAGTGGTCCATCGTTGTTATTTCTACTACATTTCATTACTTTTGTTTTGTTCTTGTTTATTTTCATGCGATAGTTCTAGCGTAGGACTTCATCTATGGCGTTCATTGTTTCTTCTAAATCCTTTTTACTCTCGGCTAGAATTACTATATCATCAGCAAATCGTAGCATCTTTTTCTTTTCACCTTGTACTGTTACTCCGAATCTAAATTGTTCTTTAACATCATTAACTGCTAGTTCCATGTAAAGATTTAAAAGTAACGGAGATAGGGAACATCCTTGTCGGACTCCCTTTCTTATTACGGCTTATTTCTTATGTTCTTCAATTGTTACTGTTGCTGTTTGGTTCCTGTACATGTTAGCAATTGTTCTTCTATCTCTGTATTTGAACCCTAATTTTTTTAAAATGCTGAACATTTTATTCCAGTCTACGTTATCGAATGCCTTTTCTAGGTCTATAAACGCCAAGTATGTTGGTTTGTTTTTCTTTAATCTTCCTTCTACTATTAATCTGAGGCCTAAAATTGCTTCCCTTGTCCCTATACTTTTTCTGAAACCAAATTGGTCTTCTTCTAACACTTTCTCCACTCTCCTCTCAATTCTTCTGTATAGAATTCTAGTTAAGATTTTTGATGCATGACTAGTTAAACTAATTGTTCTGTATTCTTCACATTTATCTGCTGCTTTCTTTGGTATCATTACTATAACACTATTTTTGAAGTCTGACAGAAATTCCCCTTTTTCATAAATATTACACACCAGTTTGTATAATCTATCAATCGCTTCCTCACCTGCACTGCGCAGTAATTCTACAGGTATTCCGTCTATTCCAGGAGCCTTTCTGCCATTTAAATCCTTTAATGCTCTCTTAAATTCAGATCTCAGTATTGTTTCTCCCATTTCATCCTCCTCAACTTCCTCTTCTTCCTCTATAACAACATTTTCTAATTCATTTCCTCCGTATAACTCTTCAATATATTCCACCCATCTATCGACTTTACCTTCCTATTATATATTGGTGTACCATCTTTGTTTGCTCCGTCTATTTTACCAATGTTCATTTCTCTTTCCACTTCTGAACACTTTTCTTTAGTCCACTCTTCTTTCGCCAGTTTGCACTTCCTGTTTATAGCATTTCTTAATTGCCGATAGTTCCTTTTACTTTCTTCATCGCTAACATTCTTATATTTTCTACGTTCATCCATCAGCTGCAATATATCGTCTGAAACCCAAGGTTTTCTACCAGTTCTCTTTATTCCGACTAAGTTTGCTTCTGCTGATTTAAGAATTTCCTTTTTAACATTCTCCCATTCTTCAAATATAAGACACATAAGATATGAAAATCTAAAATATTATGAAAGCAACAAAGCATAACATATTCAACATAACATTAACAGAAAGTAGCAAAGAAAGACAAATACAAATAATTATAAGAAATATAAAGATGTAGGGTACGTAAAAATAAGATAAACCTTTAAGAGACAAAACCAAAATATAAAAAATATGAAAAAAATAATTTTAAACAGAAAAATGAGCTGAGAGAAGTTGGCAAAAGAAACTGATAATGATTTTTCAGGAGATTCTATACTACTATTCTAACTTGATAGAACTCTGAAAGTTTTACACTAGAATAAAGGAAATATTAAGTAAAATGAATGATTGAAATAAAAAAATAATAATTCAAAAGTATTAAATATATTGTCACTATAGAATGTTGAAAATGTTGTAGGTTGTTGCAATAGAAGAGGTTATTAGGTATATCAAAAAAGGGGACATTTGTAAAAAACTCTTATAAAAATAAGCCCCAGGTACAGCATGTAAACATCACCCAGGAGTTTTATTCTATAAGAAAATGTAATGTTAAAACCTCTAAAGAAAGGGAGAACATTAGAAATAAATAATTTAGGATATGAGATGAAGAAAGAAGCTTAAGTAGGTTAAGTGTTAAAAAGAAAATACAAAGGAATGCAGAAGTATAGCTAATCGACCCCTGTGTTACATCAATTCCTATGTTTATACGACTGAAATTAAAATATGTAGAATAGAAAAATACTTTACACTTAATAAATGGTATCTGAAACACGTTTCATCGATTCATAAAATTAAAATCTGACAACAAAGTTGTTATACTTTCCAGGCATTAGTTATTTAGTATTATATATTCTAAAAAATGTAATATGTTAAAGAAGTTTAAAATATTCAAAAAGTTGATATTTTAATCGATTATTAAAAAAATCGGTTAAAAATGTGCAATAAATACAAAGATTGCTTTTCCGATTTTTGGAAAGGGGGAGAATTGAGGAGAAATTTTTTATAAATAATAAGATAAGCCTGTAGCCATGTATTGGTTTAGTATAAAGTGGAGTTATGTTGGTAAAAGTTTGAGAATATTTACCCAATATCTACCCTATACTCCTGGAGATATTGACACCAATCTTTTACCAACAAATTGCCCAATATACACATGTCTCTGTGTCAAATTTCATTAAAATAGATTTATTCAATCAAATGTTATTAAGCTTCAAACAAGCCAACACACGTACATGCATACGCATATAAGAACAAACCCCCCATTTTTTTTTTTAATTTTTGCTGTTCCAGGGTCATGAAAATTTGAACACCTATACTCCATTTTTTGACCGATTAAGATACTTTCCTTTTTCCTGCATAACTTAAGAGATATGATTCTAGAAATGTAAAAAACATTAATTGTTGAATTCATAGAATGAAAATTACTTTATTAATTGATTTTTGATTCTGTCATTTTATAAAATAGATTTTCTATTGATAATTACTATTTTTTATCAAACAAAAAAACAGAACCGAATAAATTAAAGGGATATATATGAACCTTCCACATATGTTCTTTCAAAACTATACAATAAAGTTTTTTTTTTTTAAGAAGAAACTAGAGAATACTTCATCTTATTACTGTATGGAAGACGTGTCTAAAATGCCTATAAGTTTCGAATTTCAAACTTCTCTTATTGGACCTTTGCACCATCTTAAATGGCGTAGAAACAAACTTTGTTAAACAGACAACTTTCAGAAACAATTCTGGTTCACACTAGAAAACTATTCATGCCATGATCGCATTTCACCCCTTTATAACATTTATTCGTTCTGCACACTCTAACTGATAACAAATACATCAGTTCTTTCTACGATATCGATATTCGAGTAATGTTAACGTACTATAAAATTAATTATTTATACTGAACTTGAATTTAACATAAACTGCATAAACTTTATAATACAAACGTTCCGGTTGATTAATTTTGTTATATAATAGATATTTCAATTATTATTGGAAAATATAATAGACTTTCTTAATATTATTATTAAAATTGATAAAAAAGTGAGGATGACGATCATATAGGCTATTATTTACAGCTATAATCCCTCTTTATTGATATATTTATAAAAATATATATTAACTATAATCTTTGGTTGTAATACTATTTTTAATTTGGTTTAATATTGCTAACAATAGATAACTCAGATACAGAAATTTCAAACTTCCAACTTGCAGCATCATAACGCTTCTATCTAGTCCCGCTCAAATGTTTACGACCATAAATTAAGCGTAATTCAAGAATCGATGTTACACATGCACAAATTCAGATAGACTGCTACAACATATCTAAATTTCAGTGAAATTGATCATCTAGTTTTGGAGATTTTTGAGCCACAAAACGTTCGTTATACATAAGCCTATAAATATCTAAGGAAACCCGAATTTAAGTAAATGGTATTTTCGTATTTTTCATACCTAAAAACATAAAGAAAATTCATTTTCACTAGCCCCCACTCTACTCAAACCATGGGACCGAAAGTATACCGTACTTTTCTTCAAAAAGTCAATAAAATAATTTGATTATTTCAATATTTTTAATTGTTTCAAATCAATATTCCATCAAATCCTGATATGAATAACAATCAGTTAGTTGATTAATCTGAAGATAGATTAAGAAAATCGATTTTAAGTTACAGTACATGGCAATTTAATTACACCATTAAACAGAGAAACATGATATAATACATTTTTTTTATAGAATTGGTATATGTATTAACCCACACAGGCGTTTAAACTACAATTCCTAAAGTACTTATCTGATTTTCCTGTATTTTAGTACACCATTACCGTACTCGCAATTTCCCGGATTAATTTAAAATGTATTAATTGATAAAACATATTCTTTTTCCCCCGTTTTACTTATATAATTTTACATTATAAAATACACATAGACTATTAAGGATTTTTCCGTTTGTTTAGACCTTTTCCCAATTTCATCCAGTTTTCCCTCGAATATTTTAAATATCATCAGCCATTATCAGTTCTTTCACTCCTCTTCTCCTGTTGCAGTATCTTCATTCTAAAATTTTCATTTCACATCTTACTGAGACCATTCATCTAACATTACATATCCATTGCCGTTTTATCTTTGCTATCAATTTCCTAATATCTCTTACTCCGGTTTGTGAAGTTATCCAGAAGTACATTTCTCTTTATATAATTAGTTTTACTCCTAAAATTTACTTCTCCATAGCACTCTGAGCCTTTTTTAAGTATCCTATTATTCCCTTAGATATTAGCTAGTTTTCTACTTCCTTGTATGAAATGAAGGAAGTATTGTGATTGCGAAACATTTCAACGGAAATAAATTTCAACAGAAATATCCATTCGACCATCCCTGAATTCATTTTGACTAGTTTCGGTGTGACGTCTGTACGTATGTATGTATATACATACATACGTACGTACGTACGTCGACTGAACATACGATTGCAGTCGACTGAAACAAAAGTCTCGAAAAAAGCCGAAATTCCAAAAAAATTGGATCTTAGGCTTTTTGTTAACTGTAGGGATAAGCCCTCATTGAGATCTTTTTAACAGTATACCAATCATAAGTGATACTTATTTTCACAAATTTTAATTAATGAAGTATTTGGATCTTACAAGAGGAAGGTACATCGGTTCGAATCAGACTTCACCTCCGTTTTTTAGGTAGATTGCATAAGAATGCTACATATTGTAATGGAAACCATGATTCGGCTTCCGGGAAATTTCAACATATCTTCGCGTTTCGCATCCCCCAGACCCAAAACCACCACCGTCAGTTCAAAATGTTATATATATATACAACTTTCTTATAGACACTATTACATCCGTAATTTTGAGCCAATCATTTTCAAATTGATTCATAAAATATAACGACCCAAAATCTCGGTCGAGTTCATTAATGGGCAAAATTGGACCATGGGGAACTTTTCGAAAAAAAATATCTCTATAACATTCTTATTAAATAAAATATCAAACTACTATTCTTTGGTACTATATCTTTGGTTCCTACTATTCTTTGGATAAGGACCTAAAACTTATTTCAGTAAAGTTTTTTTGATATAACTAACCATTGGCCCAGGGGGTGGAAAAAATTGGGTTTTGAAGACAAAAAAATCATATCTCCCTTAATAGGCATAGTATCGAATCGGTTTAAAGTGATCGTTAGTCCTCTAAACATTACCTAAAAGTTTGTCTGAAATAATTTTTGATATGACCAACCCTTACGGCAAGGGATTACCAAAGTGTTGCCGAAATTGTAAGAAGATAGGGCATGTCGTATGCTAAACATGTAAAACCTTTTTTCACATGCAATCATTGTCGTGTTGAGTAGATTTGAAGTTTTTCTTAAATTTAAGGTGGAAATCTTTTTTATCCCCTACTTAGCACCGGTGAAATCTACCTCCGCCTTCCGGCGTGCCGAAAGGGGCTTTTTTAATTTTTTTCTAAATTTAAATATATTGGTTTTATAATAATCATTAATCACTGACTGTAAAAAAATGTTTACGATAAATAATGATTCAGTAATAACAATAAAAAAAATTAAATATCAGAAATTTTTATTGAAATAAAATCTTATGCACTTTTCATTTAGAAAAAAAAATTGTTTATGTAATTTAATAGGCATACAAGGAAGTCATGTTGTGTCCTTCCTTGTATGATTTTTTCATACAAGGAAGGACATCAGATTATGTCAGATTTTGTATGAAAATCTGACATATTTTTTTATAATAAGATTTTTTTATCATAAAGCTGCTAACAGAACATAAAATGATTGATTTACAAAAACGAATTACATAACTTGACCGACGTAGCCGTTAAAGTAATGCAACTCAATGCCGGATTTTTAATTTTAAGTTCGTTATCATTATACATTGTTTATTAATATATAAATTGTTGAATTTCAACGATATTCTTGTTTATTAGAAAGTAGATTATAGTTTTTAATTTAATGATAATGATTTTATTTTAATATTTTCATTTTTTAATTATTTTTTTATAAACGTACTTGGGTTATGGTATAAAATATGGATTAAATCCGAGGTTCCTGCTTTTATTTTATTTTGAAACTATCATGATAAAAAACTTAATAATTGATTATTTTCCACACCTAGAAAGAATGTTTCATGAATTTAAACAACAATGAACATTATAATGTAAATCAACATTAATGTATATAAACATCAAAATATTTTTTTATGTTTGTTGTAATAAACAAGATAAAAATGAAAAAATATTCAGCCATTTAGAGTACAAATATTATTTAATATTTAATGATAAAAGGAAGGTACTCCGGTCGAGAATAAAGAAGAAAAGGGGTGGCAGAGTCCTTTTACGGAGGAGGAGGTGGTTAAAATATAGGGAAACAAAAGAGCTCCATTACACACCGCACAGCATCGGATGATGTTGCAGAGATTTGTGCCTCGCCCTTTGATCATGAATCTATCCGTCTGTTGAAGCATACTAGCACAGCAGGCACAGTTGTAATAGGCATCCTGCACTGTGCCATACCATAGCTGCAGTGCGTGGTAGTAGATATCCGGTATAGGCAAGCAACCCGGGTGGTTACTCCCGCACACCATCATTCCTTTTGATCAAATCGCATCCTCACCACTTCTCTTACCGACTAACACACAAAAAACTCATACCCGTCTTCCTCTTCATTTTACTCTCCATTTCTCTCATCATACACTTCTTTTATTTTAATTTTTCTTCTTTACTTTCTTATTTATTAAGTACGAAACCTTTCCCAGAAATAAAAATGAACTAAGTTCTGAAAACGACATTATCATTTATCTTAAACAATAATATAATATATCATTCCCTTAATTTAATTTCTTTGTGAGACAGTTTATAAATATATTTATTAGCATACTTTTTTAAGTTATTGTTATGAATTTTTATTAACGTACTGTTATTTTAATTACCGGTCTAAACCGAACATAAAACTACTTTTATATAACGCATATAATTCCCAATTTTTCAAACTTCAAAGATGGATTCTTAAAAAAATTTACAACGATTCTGATATATGTATTTGTATATTTATATATATAACTAATTTTTTTAAGTAAGCTGAAGTCATATTCTTCATCAAATGGCTCAACAATTTCTATGACTTTTTTTACAGGACATTTTAGTAAAGATTGAACTGTAAATTGTAAACAAAAAAAATTACAATGAAATTGTAAACTGTAGTAAGAGTCTCGCAGATATCATTTCTTCCGATCAAAAAATAAAAAAATTCTGTAATATAAATAAAACTGTTTTTAACAAAACGATACTGATATCAAAAAAGGTAAGACACTACATTTCTATTATCAAAATCTGTTATTGATTTAGAATTTTCTTTAAAAAAAATACATGGAAATATATTTAATAGACAATGAAATTTCTAAAAAGTACAATAGATATACAATAATAGATAATAAACAATGTTTAAGCGTTCCAAATAAGCAAAACATAAAAAATAAAAATTTGTTACAAAAGTCTTACCGGCCTTTATTTCTCATACTATTTATTCCTTTTTTAATAAAAGTAGTATAATCCCTTGTAAACTAATACTTTTTTTTTAAAGAAGTGATGGGAATTAAAAAAATTGTTTCATCTTCAGTACTTTAATTTAAATAACAGCATTTATATTAAAGCAAGCTGTAGTATATTCTTTTAAATTGTGTTATTTGAAGTGCATTATTAAGTTTTTGTAAGCTACCTAGTACTATCAAGTACTGCTATCTAGCGGAGTGATTCGTAAAGGTACATTAAAAAAAAAGAATAGAATGACATATTCGAGCTTCGCGGTTCATCACATAAAAAAAAAGTTCCCTAACAAAATTCGAGGTACATTTTTGAAAGTATTCTTTATTACTAATATAATTTAACTGAAATATAATGTAATCACGCTTATTATTCCCACATTTTCATTTTACTGTTAGGTTAAATCATGTTTATAACTGTAAACGTAAACGTAAATAATTGACTTCGTCGTTTCTTACCGATGAAGTTCTAACGAACTCCGTGATACTTTAAGTGAAATATTTTTAATAAAAACTTAGTGTGTTGATACGAGTAGGTAATTTAAAATCGTATATTTATATATATACATATTTTTCGCCATCATTGATTTCTTTGTTAATAGCGTAATGACACAAATACTGGCTGTATCTATAAGGATGACAATTGCACTAAAAACATGTTTTTAATTTTTACAAATTCATAACATTTTACTGTTAAGTTTTATTTTGAGTACTAAAAATTGATTCTTTTTCGTTTTTCGTACACTTTATTACATCATATTTTTTTATAATTAAATTCTCTACAGGTTTTGATAAAAATTTTACGCATTTATTGGTTATTTAATAAAGTTATTTTACTTAAAACCTAAAAAAACGAGATTTTCATCACAAATTTCTTCGGTTTATCATGAATATCATGGAAACTACGGAAGGTTTACCTTCTTATTCGATTTTTCCGTTCAGTTAACATAAGAAACCATTAAGATTATCCCTTATAAAACTGAAAATTTCAGTATTATCTCATTTCACCTTGAGTTATGTAATCTGGCAAAAATTTTCTTTAGCCATAACCCAATAACAAAGCGTTTTTGGACTTAAAGTTTATATGAACTTTTTCCTTATTTCAAGCCCTAGAATCAGTTCCAATATTATTTCCTTTTCCTCGTTAATCATTTATATAACCGGCCTTTCATTAGTAAATTGAAAGTTAATTTAATAATTCATTTTTGTTCAAAAGTTTAAAGACAAATTTACTTTCTGACATTTAATTAAACGTAATACCAAAAGTAATATAAACGAAATTATGTAATGTAGAACTTTCTGTTTCTTTATTAAATAGTAATATCCATATTGAAGAAGTTCTAATTATCTTAATAGGTTTAAAATAATTTCTCAAGTCATGGATGTAAATTTAGCTAATAAAAAATAAATCTATTTTTCGTTTAAAAAATCTTTACATAATTATTCATATTTTATGTTAATAAATATAATCTTATATTATCACATTTACATTTATTACATTTAATTTTATATTATAAATTGGAATATAGCCAGCCAAGTACCGTTTCAAGAATAAGGTATGTTAATTTATTAAGATATACACATTACGTTTGAGTACGGTGAATATCATATTTAACGATGCCTTCAAGGTATACTTTAACGTACAGTATTTACTTTTTCCTTCCAGAGTGCGTTTTGAATAAAATATTAAACATAAACACCGTCAGTTTCTCGTAAAATAAACATACAGTAGTGAATATTAACTTTTATCTTAATAACTTGTTATTATGACATTTTTTGTTGAAGCAAAACACTGTTAGAAACTAACATAAAAATATATAGTTATATTTTTTCATCTTAAGAGAATGCATAGTCCTTCCTAAATGGCCTAAGTTTACACAGGTTTTATAGTTTTATAAATGTCTTGTGTGTGTGTGTGTGTATGTGCGTTTGTGTGTGTATGTGTGTGTGTGTGTGTTTGGTGGGTGTGTGTGCGTGTTTGAAGTGTTTTTTTGTTACTGTTTTAAAATTTGTGACTCATTATTTTAATTATTCGTATGATCTAACTCAAACCATCACTTTACACACTTTGGTTTACGGATAAAATTATTCAATTTTTAATTTAATTCCCAAAGATCAGTTCATATTTATCACAATTAAATAATATTCTTTCAATATTATTGACTGTCATCTTACATTTTTTCACTGTAGAAATATTTCTATTGTTTGTTATATTACGGTGGAGATAGAAACTTAGATAATGGTTATATTTGTGCGATTGGGTTTTAAAAAATTTACTTAACTTTACAATAAATCAATTTGGAATATTTCTGTTAAATATTTTTAAATAAATAATGTATTTATTTAAAAATAAATGCAAAAATAAAAAAATATCACATAAATAAAAATACTTCCCACTTTAATGACTGGAATAGAGATTATATTTTAAGCTTTATATAAATATGAAGAAGTTAAAAATTTTTTTTTCTCACTCGATTTCCCCGCTCCTTAGATCCGGATTTGCGACCAAGCATTAGCTCAGCTCCAAGGGGTGCCATCACCTCAAATTACCTCGGAAGAGCACAAGGACCCGCCCAAGCAGCCGGAATTCTGTCTTCCTCGCTTGCCATGCCTCAAAAGAGGGGATCCCAAAAGGTTCCCCTCACCAGGACCCCGGTCTTAACGCCTCGCCTCTAACGAGGAACCCCAAAGAGATTCCCCGCCAGGACTACAGTCTTACTTTCCCCCTTGAGACGCCGTAACCTCCCATCCCTGATGTTGTAAAGCATCTCCCCCCTGGTGTTGAAAGAGATATTGAAAGCATCTCTTCCGTGATGAAGGCGTTCCTGCGGGTCCTACAGCGCTAATTTCCCCTTCTGGTAAATCCTCCTCCATGTGAGAGATGTCCATGAAGGGTTCATACCATTTCAAGTTTAAAAGGTCACCCGACAAATAAAGATCACTCCAACCACCAGTCTTAAATTTTTTTCATCTCTTCACCAGTAGGCGGGGAGCAACGCAGCCGTTACTTCCCCGAAGTCGTAAAAGAACGACGATCTGCACCTACACTGCCATCGGACGTAGTTGGAAGAGACGGAAAACCTTCCCCAAGGTCTCCACTGGTCGAGACTACCAGGTTGACAGTCTTCCGCCGCCGCCGAATCGACTTATTCCCGCCTTCTTCCCAGAACTCGCCGTAACTTTTCCACAACCATGTCAGCAAAATTCTCAGCCTCACTGCTATCAGAGATAGCAGTGAACCCCTCCTCTTCTGGTGGGGCCATCTCCTTGGACCGATGCGGGCCGGCCAGGTTGACAACAGTAAAACTTTCTATGTACCAATGTAAATAAGCCTATGTAAACAAACTTACAAATGTAATCAGACTCACAGCTGTATAAACAAGTCCCTAGCAACTCTAAGCTAAGTTCAATATTGCAACAAAAAAAATTATCCTAAACCAACAAAGCAGAACAACTAAACTAAAAGCTAATACAACCTAACACAAACAGAAATCCTGAAACAAAATACTTAAGAAATCAAAAACCATAAGTAACAACGAAAAATACCAAAATACAACCTGAGTTCAACAATATTACTAGTTGTTGCTCCTAACGTTTTGAACGTTATTTATTCAGTTGTTTTTTTTGCAAAATGTTTTATTGATTCGTAATCAGAGACACTTAAAATCATTCAAAGTTTGGCCCAAGTTATTACCCGCTACCGAAAAATTAAAATATAAAAATTTACAAAACTAAACAGAATTGGTTAATTTAGAGATTATCACATAAACTAGTAGAATAAAACTAAAAGAAATTAAAAAAAACTTCTAGCATAATAAATACAAATCAATATAAATACATTCCATTAATATGAAGTTATTTATATTAGATAATAAATGAAATCATGTTAGCATTGATTATACATATTAAAATACGGTATTTAAAAAAAAGTTTTTTTTTTTAATTTCAGAAAATATATTTCTACTGAACAAGTAAACAAGAAGGAAAATAATGGATTACGGATTGACTTTTGATAAATAACAAGCGAAAAAATAAAAATAAATAACTGCAGGATTGGAAAACTGAACAGTTACTCATTACTCTGGCCACGTTTATAAATATACAAGCAGTTAGAAATTCCAAAAAGCATTCGGTGAAAAACAAGAATGTCAGGAATAACAGATGAGCGTTAGGTTGGTACATCTCCACATGAGGTTGTGCAAACTGACCAAACATTCTGGTCAGTAGTCCGAGAGTAACATTAACAGTATTCTGTTACTATGTGGCTATTGCATTCTACTGGAATTGAACTGGCCCAAAAAAATAAACAAAACAAAAAACCCTATCTTCGTTGTACATAAGCTACTCTGGCAAACCGCCAGCGAATGAGAATAGTTCTTTCTTTTAACCCTGCAACACCTTTCACCTATTTTTAAAAAAACAGAAAACTACCATTTTTTCCTGAATTTTTCCCCCGTCTTATTGTCTACTCTATTTTATATTAATTTTAGCAACCATTATTTTTTAAACAAAAGAATGTAAACTGTTTTAATACTTATTCATAAACAATTTATTTATGACACAGGTGGTTAAGTACTAAATTTTCACTAAAAGTGTTCAGCTATCCATCCCGAAAAAAGGCTGCTTTAACAACACTGATTTATATTTTACAAGTAGTTCCATTACATACTCTTAGCTAAATAGATATTTGTCTGCGTCACCTATAATCAAAAATAGGCTTATAATAATCAATTCTTGTCTCAGTGATTTTTAAACGTTTTTTTGCAATTTGTTTGCAATTAATAAAATAATATAATAATATAATTGATAAAAAATATATAAACAATACATAATTTGTATCAAATTAAAACACATCTAATTAAGGTTTCAAATCTTAAAACATTATACGTAATAAACATATACGTAAGACTTATCCAAGCTGAAGAAAAAGATTATCTTTGAAAATAAGGTTTAGATAAATAAATAAATACGCGAGTACAGTGCACGAACTTAAATATATTATCATAAAATAAAAATAAAAAATAAAATATCAGGAATAAATTCAATCAAAAGTAATAATTAAAACAATTAGACATATTCTTTAAATAATTATTTATAATAATTATTTGTAGTAATAATTTCCTACCATTATTCGCAATCAAAACTGCAAGAAAACCACATAACATCCGCACAAATTAATAAAATAAATTAAAAAACCAATCATTAAATTTATTTGTTCGTATAGTATAATTTAATTATATTTATCTGTTCAAAGATATAATACTGCAATATATCTGCAGATTATGCTATAATTCATGTTATGTTTTACACATATATTATTTTCATATGAGGCTTATAATAGGTTAAACGCATATTAGAACAAATTACAGGAAGTCATGTTTAATAATAAATAAGTAAGAAATGCCATAAAATGCTTTAAAAATATTTATTTTTTTCTTAAAACTACAACCAAACTCTCAATTATCAACACTTGAAAAATTCCAAATCTGATCGATATTCAAGCCAGAATCTTCTGGATGAAAGGCATATTACCGCTACACCAAAAAAGGGTCTATTTCCGTTTATTCTAGAATATTTCGTAATAAAGTATTCATGTAATTATAATTTAATAATCATATATAGCTTATAATTTGGAAAAGAATTCATTATAGGAGTACACAATAACATTAAACGATATTAAATTCGGATGTAATTATAGAGTGAACTAATTTAATTAATGCAATGTGTTTGGTAATTAATGCGATTATTTAATATTTAATTACAAGCAATCATTATATTATAGTCTGGTCCAATACATTTTAATTAAGAACATGAATTAATAAGGTTATTTCAAAGTAAGCGAAATTTACAATAAATGATATAATGAATCAGATTTTTACGTAATCTATACCCTAGATAGAAGATATTTAGATAATTAAATTCATGAAATATGATAACATAAAACGAACTAAATTTTGTTATTCCTATATTTTTTCTAATCGAATTGTTTTGGATTAGAAAAAATCCTAACCGTGTTTTAAAAATCCCTTTCAGCAAGCCTGGAGGTAAAATTTTACCAGTGCTAAGAAAGGATAAAAAAGATTTCCACCTTTAAATTAAGAAAAACTTCAAATTTACTCAATACAACAATGGTTGAATGTGAAAAAAAGTTTCACATGTTTAGCATACGGCAAGCCCCATCTTCTTATAATTTCAGCAAAATTTTAGCCATCCTTTGCCGTAAGGGTTGGCCATATCAAAAATCGTTTCAGACGAAGGTTTTAGGTAGTGTTTAGAGGACTAACGACCACTTTAAACCGATGTGATACTGTGCTTATTAACGAAGATATGATTTTTTTTTTAAGCCCCATTTCTTAAACTTTTATAAACTTTCCCAAGTTTAAACCAATTCGATAATAAGAAATTTAAAGCGATATTTTGTTTTTTTTTTCAAAAAAGCCCCCCATTTCCATTTCCATGGTCCGATTTTGGCCGTTAACAAACTCGACCGAGATTTTCGGAAGAGTTATTTTTTAAGGAATAATTTGAATGTGATTGGCGCAAATTTACGGTACTTATCGTGTTCACAAGAAAGTGAAATATTATATATATATATATATATATATATATATATATATATATATATTTGTACTGACGGTGGTTTTAGAGTCGAAATTTTCCGGAAGTCGAATCATGGTACCCATTACAATAGGTAGCTTTTCTTATGAATACCTAAAAACCGGTTCTTTACTACAATAACAACAAATGTTCACTACATATTTATAAGTTGTGTACAACGTACAATGCAAAGGAAACATTAGAAACTAAACAAAAAACAGTTTTTGGGTGTATAGGGGTCTGAGTGTTTAGGCCGTGTGCGTCCACTCATACATACAACAATAGATTTATTACAAGATACGGATAAAAAAAAATGAAATTACCAGTAGGTTGACTAGAAAAATAGAGGATTATTAACATTAGTACATCAAATCATCGCAAAACCATGAATACTGTAATTCAAAGTGACTGTTTTGATAATAATAACCTAATTATTGCTAATAATAATTAATACATGCGGATGTACTTACATGTACTAATCTATTTCATCCTTTCAGCTTTGTAAACAGGTTGTCTTTACACTATTTGATTACCATTTTATTGCCTAAGAGAGGTCTTTTCTTTATAGGAGATCATTAATTTAACAGACAATCCAGTGATCGAACCGCATTCTCATTTATTTTATAGTTTCAATTACAGCCTATAAAAGGAAAAACACAGAATAAAAAACAGATAAATTATATGTGATTATGAATTAATAATAAAGGAAAGTAAAAATCGTTTAATATAAAATGCGATGATTATAATAATTTATATTCTAAAACGGATGTAAACTGAAGCTGTTGTAGTATTGAATTTCAACGATGAAATTAGAAATCAAGATACTTCTTCCATCCATTACAAAAAAAAAATATTTTTCCTTTTTTTTATTATCTAATGTTTATAAATTTATTATACTAAGGATGTTTTGTAAGGTGAATTCAATACTATTTCTGCGTAACCCACCGGGTTGGTCTAGTGGTGAACGCGTCTTCCCAAATCAGCTGATTTGGAAGTCGAGAGTTCCAGCGTTTAAGTCCTAGTAAAGCCAGTTATTTTTAAACGTATTTGAATACTAGATCGTGTGGATACCGGTGTTCTTTGATGGTTTGATTTCAATTAACCACACATCTCAGGAATGGTCGAACTGAGACTGTACAAGACTACATTTCATTTACACTGATACATCCTCATTCATCCTCTGAAGTATTATCTGAACGGTAGTTACCTTAGGCTAAACAGGAAAAAGAAAGAAAGAATACTATTTCTGCAATGAAAAAATAAATATACAAACGTTATATCGTTGTCTTTAAAACTAACTTTATTGAATATAATATCGTTTCCATGTTCTTGGTTTTTCATAGTTTTCATTTCTCGTGCCACAGAATTTTTATTATTTTCAATTTACCTTTTTTCAGAGGAGAAAATAAAAATCAATAGAACATCAAAATGTTCCTGTTTGGGTCATTAAAATACATGCCGCATCATGCACATACGCATCCTGAGCGAATAAATATCTTGATTCGAAAAAAAGATGATTACAATTGTATTCTTCATCGAAAAAACTGTTTCGTTTTCTATACATTTTAACAGATATAAAAGAATTCAATTTAGATCAGATTTAAAAAAAATTTATTAACGTTTATAAAATATTTAATAATAGGTTAATCGTTAACTATTTAGCCATGCTTATGGTGTGTTAATTATAAAACGATTACAAAAATTTTTTATTCAATTCCTTATATAATTTATCTTTCATTGATGACTTTAGAAATGGGAAGGTTTGTTGTTTCTAGAAAAAAAGGAACTCTCCCAATATTTTCCTGAATAGATAAAGGGAAAACACGGTAAATTCTTGATCAAAACAGTGATATTTATGACACAGATTTAGAATTAAGTTACAAACAATTAACAAGTTAAAGTTAGTACTTACTCATCTATATAAATAAAAATGTAGATGTTTGGTTGTTCAAAATTTTAAATCTCCGAAAGTTCCTACCCGACTGCTTTGAAATTTTGACACAACGTTGAATTTGAATACGCGCGTGTTTTTATATAACTACTATTTATATATCTAAGATGGCACACCTGCAACAGGTAAAAACATGTTTTTTTTTTAAAACAGTGCTATCTGTTGGACATAAAAGCAACATACGCTACACTAAATATTTACGATTCAGTTTCAATGTTTCCGATATGTGTGTCCACTATAGGCTAAAAAATTACTGGACCGGTTTACGCGCGGAGAAAAAGGGAGAATGGGAAACTCGGAAAAGGGAAATAGGAAAAACTCGTAAAAGAGGTCCTTTCATCCGGAGGTCCTGGGTACGAATCTCAGTCATGCATGACATTCTACATACGCTACAAAAATTTCATTTCCATATCCCATCACAAGCTTCAACTTTTTGTAGTGATATCTTCAAAAAGAAAAAAAAATCCTTATTTCAAAATTTACCCGAATGTAGGAAAAGCTAAGATGCCAGTTATTGAATTCCAACAGACACTAATAGAATATTGGCAGTGATGTAAAACTACTCTAAATATGATCGCCTGAGCGATTGAATGGGCATGCTAAAGTAGCCTACTCTATGCGTTCGAATACTATTTAATAACTCATCCAAAGATAGAAATATGTACTATAAAAAAAATCGTTTAATTTAACTTTAAATACAGCGATTGGAAAATTTGTTCATTGTTTATTAATTTATTAAAGAAAATAGCCACTGGAGCATGATATAACTCTCCTAATGCCAAAAATTTGCCCTGTATTACGGGAAAATAATTCTGCAATTTGGTTATTCTTCCACAGAAGTGGAAGTTGTTTCGTTTTAGTTATAAAGAACGATTTTTTTTCAGCAAAAATATATATTAACAAAATCAAACCGGCAAAATGTTAATATGAATTTCCTTTTCAATCATAAATATTAATGCATTATTCGAACTTTTAATTTGTTAAATATCGGTAAATATAATTCACATTTATTAACGTGATAATAATTCACATTATTTATAACAAACCATTTTTTTAATTTTGTTACTCATTCTGATTCTTTGAAGGAGTTCAGAGAGATAATTACATTTCAGATAGTTAAATTTGTGTGCATAATAAATAATTAAAATAAACTTGACATTTTATAAAGGCTATTTAAAATGAAACTTACATTTGATTTTGTTCGGTCCCAACAAATTCGATTAATTATCTTATGTAAATGGATTCATTTACGATTTTACGATATGCAACAAATTATCCAGAAATTTCAAACGGTAGTTTATATTAGTACAGCTATTATAAAAAATACAATTCGGAATAATATTCTGGAAATTATAGACCAATTGTTTTAATGTTGTATGAAACATACAGGATCTACAAATATGAGAAATACAAAGAAAAACTAAATTTTATATAGAAAAGGAGAAATCACTCTCTCTTTCCTTCAATGTATTATTTATATAGCAAGAAGGAGATTAGGGAAAGGGATGGAGTGATAAAGAGAAACAGGAAGAGACAAAGAATGGAACGCATCCTACCACCTGGGTATGTATATATATATATATATATATATATATATAGTTAGCATTGTGACAGGTGAAATTGTTGAAATAAGTGGAGATGATAGGAAGCAAATACAAATTCCCCATTCCCCAAAACGTCTAGCGCACCATTTACCTTATATTCGTACAAGTTTCCTTGCTTTCCAAACCCGAATACGTTTACGTGGCGTAGTATACTACAATACAGAAACTATTGGATGTTGAATGTAATAACAAAACTCCAATGGAAAAGCAAATACTAGGGATTATATTACATGCATTCTTCAGTATTATTCTACAGTAAGGTGCCGTTTTCTCGTTTCAGAGTATAACCTAACGCATTGAATTTATCAAAATATAAAATCTCGCTTCATATCGTAGACAAACGTGTAGTAGATACGTACCAGTAAATATATGCTCGACTCAACCCATCGATTCAAACTGTTTAAATTCCAACAGCGGTTCGTTCCTATTACAATAAGCATTTCTTTCGAATGCAGAACAGAATTTATTATAAAATTCAAGCGGATTACATGTATATTTCAAGAGAATTACCAAAACCGTATGTGATGTACTGGTATTTATAATAACTAAGTAAATATGCATCCTACAATCTAACAGATATTTCAATAAAAGATAATTCTGTATTTAGAATAATAGTAATAGGATTTCGATTAATAATTTTTAACTACCGTATTCTATAAAATTAAAATTTTCCTTCATTTACAGTACGCATTTTTAAAAGATTTTTTTTTTAATCAAATTCAGCTAAAATATAAATAAAAATATAAACAATACCATTAGAGAGTTAATGACTTACAAGGCGTGGCTATTAAATAACGAGACTCATGTAAATTATTTTATTTTAAATTTCCACATATTTAGTTATTATCCCCTTCCATATACACCTCTCATCTATCCCTTCAACGCTCCATGCGAATTTTTCATTGTTTGAAACAGTGCTGAAAGACTTCTTCTGTAAGCTCATTCATGAAGCGTGCCGCTTTTTCTTTCACATCTTCAACGGTCTGAAATTATGTTTCTTTTAATGCAGATTTGACCTTGTGGAACAGACAGAAGTCATATGGTCCCAGATGAGGGAAATACTTGGCTAGAAAGATCTTGATAGACAATGCAGTGCGAGCCGATGCGTTGTCCTGATGAATCCATGACTTGTTCCTCCACAATTCGGGTCGTTTTTTCTTATTTTTTCATGAAGTTGAGCAAGGATTTTGAATAAAGACAAAAATAGTTAACCGACTAGACAAGAATAGTTATCAGATCGGATCAGAACACCAATCTTATCAATATTTTTATCCGTTTTTGACAAGAAAGGGCAACCCGGGCGAACATCATCTTCAACATCTTCTCGGCCGTCTTGGAAATGCTTAACCGCTCAAAAACCCGCGCACGTGATAAAAATTCATTGTCATATACTTTTTTTTAATAAAAGATAAGGTTCAGTAGCGGTTTTTCCAAGCTTCATATGAAATTTCACGACAATTTTTTGCTCTCATAAAACACTTATTTTTTTGGCAAAACAAAAATAAACAAATGTTATCCAAACGAAGGCCACGGCCCGACTAATACGTCTACAGAAACTGGAGTAGCAACAATCAAAAGAGAAGGCTTCCCGCTACACAGCTGTCGGTCGTACGAATTTGGCGCATGCGCAGTTCTTCTGTAGCAGCATTAAACTCATTATTTAATAGCCACACCTCGTATTCTCTTACACTCACCGAAAATTAAATAACCAAACATGGTAAATAATTAAGTTGTGATCGTTTTTCTGTAAATCATTCAGCTCTAGCACATTATAATATGCAAGTGCTAGAAGTATAGCTGGCAATAAATATGACGTCATTTTTCGTTTCTAAATCTGTTTACGAATGAATGAACACGTATAAAGTGTAAAAAATAAATGGGCATACGAAAAAATTTGTAAAGATAAATTGTTGAAATAACAATCATAACATGAAGTAATTTTAAAAGATTGTAAAGTTTGAAACATATTATTACTTACTACTCAAAGAATATTCGTATAAGGATGTAAACGGCACTATTCAAACTACAACTGTACGCTTATTATTTATTAATTAATTATTAATTAAAATCTTAGAATCTTTAATTGAAGATTTCTCAGTTTTTCATTCTAAAAAATAAACTGTGTATGAAATTACCCTAAATTTGTTACGGTCACAAAATTGAGGTCATTATTGGTAAACATGATTACTGATCACAATGAAAAATGAAAAGACACTAAAGTAGTGGACTGTATTGATTTATTTTGCTTATTACACGTATAATAAACGCTCTACATTTTTTCACTGTTACTCACGCACACAACATAATTCAAAGGGACACAAAACGCAACCATCCATACCCCCACCATCAACCCACGCAACACACCAAAGGCAGGCAAGCAAACACCTACACAACACACGCACGCGCTTACACACATGCTCACAAATTTCACATGTATACATTACATTATCCAATTATTTAAAAAAAAAATTAAACAAGAAAACTTTCCTCTAAAAAAGTTATTAAAAGATTTTTTTTTAGAAAGAGTGACTATTACCTAAAAATTGTAGTTTTTTTCTAAACAAATGTTAAATAAATTTGAGATTAATTTATTAGGTTAATATTTTACAATTTCAAAATTACTCGTAAATACAAAAATTTTCATATAAAACAATTTTTTTTTGATAAAAGTTTGTAATTTATAAATGTTATTTAAAAATGAATTACGATTCTATAAAAATGTCATTAACTAATATACTGTTTAATAATGTTAAAATTTCCAAATACGTTGCCTTTATATTTATACGTCTAGAAAATCAATTAAAAATATCGAAAATATAAAAAGCAATCTCATATTGAAATGGCATAGCCGTTCTCAAGAACAAGAAATATTCCATGCTAAGAATACTACGGAATGTGTAAGGAGTGAAGTAGTTTTCTACCGTCTTCTTCACCGAATCAAATATACTGTGTCATATCCTTTTGTCAACCCCACCAAAATTCAGAAGATAGTTAATTACATTTAAGCTATAATTATATATAAACTGTGAAAGTTATGCCTTTACCCTTTTTATCTCAGAGAATGAAATGGAGAATATCATTACTTTCAAAGAAATAAATATGACTTCTGCCTAATACAAGTTAAGTTAAGTAAGTAAGTTAAGTTAAGTTTTAAGTACGTACACATCGTACATACTTAAGTCAGTCATAAAGAAGACTGATAGAATTAGTATAAAGTAACAAATTAATGTACCCCTTTATGCGGGAAATAATACTTTACTTAGAATTTCATACACAATATACAAATCGTATTCCCTCAGACTGGGAAACTGTAAAAGAATAAAAATGGTAATAAGACAAAAAAAATTAATTTTATTGTTTAATCAATGTCATGCAACAAAAGAAAAGGAAAAATAGCACTATTTTCATTTTAAAAAGGTTTGTGTCTCAATTATATACTAAACAGTAGTGGATGAAGGAATGTAGTCGCTGATACTGAAGCAAAAAATTTAATCACCACTTCAAATGTATTTATTATGTGATTTTATAACATTACTAGCTCCGCGTTGCAGCTACCCTCATGATATATGGTTACTTGCGTTTTCCGTAGCGGTCAATATTTTTATTTTATGTTTATTAGTCAAGTAAACGAAGGCAGGTACCACTCATACTTACAGTAACGGTGGCAGTGCCTGTGGTGGTTGAGCCACATGCCTTTACACTCCTTAAAAAAAATCGGAATTAAAAAAACTGAAAATCGTTTTTAAATATTTACCTGAAGTATATTTGCAAGCCCAAATATACTGAATTTTTGTTTACTATACTCGGGATTGGGAAAATTTTCAATTATTTTTTTCAAACGTTTTTAACCTTTCTTCATCCCCTTTCAAGGTAAAATTTCAAAAATCTAGAAATGGATTTATTGATATGAAGATTACGCTCTCCAAAAAACAGGTTTATTTCTTCATTTGTTACCAAGAAATTAAAAAAATAACAGGGATTCAAAAAAAACTCCAAAAATCAATTTTAACCCTTGAAACTCGGAATGAAACTAAAAATAGTTAGAAATTGGTTTTTACATGTTCATAATCAATCAGTTCATCAAACTCAGCTCACATAGTGATAGGCACTCACATTTCACAATTCCGTAAAGTTTGTGCTTCAACCGGAAAATTTCCAGTATTACATTACATATATATATATTAGAGTTTTTTCCTACAACATTCTCAGTTACGCCAAAAAATGTGTAAAAATTTTGTAGGAATAGATCGTGTAGTTTTTTCGTTTATCCCTAACAAACAAAACCCTCTTTATATAACAGTATAAATAGATTTAATGTAAATTTAATTCTATTATTATGTAATATTATTCATTCGATTATTTCGAATCATTCAGTTCAAGCCCTGTTCGCAGTTCATTAAAGCTTTTACTTCATCCGGTAAACCTACACTACTATATTTTTTTCCAGATGAAATATATCAATAATCCTTCTCTGTTATTGCAAGAATGGATAAAAATTTAGTAGCGATAAATCGGGTATTCCGAACAAAAAAAACCCTCTTTCTCTTTATAAAATAGTATAGATTATTTGCAGTATACGCTCACGTAAAAATAATATTATAGGGTGAACGTAAATTATTCAGCTCATTTAAGGGTTTATAAAAAATGAACAAAGCTAGCGCGCATTGATTTTTTCAAACATTACTATAGATGCTATAATATTGATGATCTTGAATCAACATGCAGGAACGATAAGGAGGTCATCAATTTAGCAATGGTTACTGTAAACGAAAAAGCAATAGGCGTTTTATGGTTTCATGAAAATTATTGCCGTTATTGCTATTTGTAGACATTTTTGTAGAGTACAGCCGTGATCCTCCTAATAAAAACTCTATTAAATGTTCTATTAAAACCCTAAAAATGCTCTATTAAATGCAACATTTTTGTGCGGCAAAACCTTCCGTCTCCGAGGAAGTTGTGGATCGAGTAAGAGAAAGTTTTTGAGAAACCAGGATAAATCGACTCATCGTACGAGTTGTAGAACTGGGAATACCACAAACTATAATCGTCAAGCTTCTATACAAGCTCCTAAAACTTCATGCATACAAAACTCAGTTGTTGCATGCAATTAAAGTTAACGATAAAACGCGCTGTTACAATTTTTCCGTGGGCATTTTTGATAAAGCATTTTAAAAAAATTACTCTTCTTGACAAAGTTAGCTTGTGTGTTTCTGGTCACGTTAATCATTATAATTGCCAATTTTATGGTAGTGATAACCCTCATGCCGTTCGAAAAACACAATGTGATAGTCCGAAAATTAAGGTTTGGTGTGTGTTGAAATGAAATATCATTAAGGATACCTACATGAGCAATTTCCTCGACGTTAGATTTGATGTGAATTTCTTGGCCACTTCGATCACCTGACACTGGACATTCGATTTCTTTTCTTTTTTTTTTTAATTTTCAAAGACATGTGAACGCAATGAAGATTGTAAACATCAATTAAATAAAAAGAAGAATCAAAGGTGTAATTAATCGAATAACTCCAGATATTCTTCGTAATGTGTGATTTGAAATTGAATATTGTCTAGACATTTTATGCGCAACCAAAAAAAAAAAAGAAAAAAGCTAAAGAAGAACTTCTTTGACGTTACTAAGTGTGGTTTTTTAACAAAACTGTTTGAAATGCACTGTTCAACAATAAAACATGCATGCAAGTATAAACTGGTTTATTTTTTTTATTAACCCCTAAAGTGCGCTGAATAATTTATGATCATTCTGTATATAATTAGTTCAACAGTCACAAGTAAAATTTGCTTTCTCTGTTTGAGAATAATGATGGCCCAATAAAGCCAAAAAAAGAAATAAACATGTAACTTCTACTCCAGAATATTATTTAAACTTTAGTTGTCTTGATACTATAACATACAACTGAATAATTTCGGCTTAGTAAAGAAGATAACGGACGCTACATAATTAACATTTGTTTGTATAGCCCACTTGCCATTCGATACTTGTTCTTGAGCAAAATGTCCTTCTTTTCCATGATTACTCTAGCACACAATCAGGAAGCCTGTGCGTGGACATATAGTATGAAAATTTTTTAGTGTATGAAAAATGACAAATCTGATAGGAAATCGAATGCGTGACCTTAAACATGATAGATAGTGAAGCGAGTATTCTACCATATTAGTCGGAATTTATAATTCATGTTATTAAATTACGGCTAGTAAGTGATTTGCTATGTTATATCATATCATGTTCTGAAATTTATTATTAAATAAATCACCTAACTCCTATAAAGGCCGTACTCATCAATAACAGTGTTATTCTTTCGGTTTCATTTTAAGGAGGCATTACTATTTCATAGAATTAAATGAATAAACGAAGATTATAATAATAATACTAATAATAATAATAATAATAATATTAAATGTTCACTAGAGAACAAAGATTTAAATCATTATAACGTAATTTTCAGTACGTAATTGATTTAGAGACAATCGAATACTGTACTTGTATGTTGAGGTAAAAAGCCAAAATGAGAAGTTAATAACTTGTATTATTGTAACGTTATAAAAATTGCCTTGTTGTAACATAACAGCCGACTTGTGGCTGATTTATTAAAAATTTGTAATAATTTTAAAATTTTTATTTTTTTCAAATTTTATGGTATTGAAATTTAGGACCCGAAACAATAAATTTAAAAATTAAATATGATAATTAAAGTTAACCTTGCCATTAAATTTGTAGTAGTGTTGAAAATTATTAGTAATTGTGTATTATTATTATTATTATTATTAATGTTTGGGCCATTCATTCCAACATTCACTTTTTAAAGTTTGTTATGGGATGTAAATCAGAAGGTAATATGAAATAAAAAAAAAGTTACTAAGCGATGTTTTACTTTGTTTTATTACTATCGCGATTTTTCCATTTTTTCAACTTTTATAACGAATAACTAGAAAACAAAGGAATTTGTTGAGAAATGGTTTCCGGCAACGTTTATCAAGTAAAATTTAACATAAAATTCATGTATCTCATGTTTATCTTTCTATTAAAAAAAAAAGTTTGATTTAATATGGAGGATTCAAGATGGTGGACAAAAGTTTTAAAAATCATCGTAAAATAGTAATTTAGTAATTAATTAATTACTACAAAACTTAATTTAATAACAATTAATTCGTACTTGTTTCTACCGCTTATTATCATTCAGTTTTGAAAAACGATTAAAAACAGTTTTTAAATATAAAGCCGTTTCCATACTTTAATAACATTTGCGTTCTTTCTCTCGCTCTCTTCTATATTGGAAATATATTTCTTAATTATTTATTGAGATTTAATGATTAATATATATAAAATATTTGAGTATACGAATAAGCATCTACAGTAAAAAAATATTGTTTAAAATTAGAACATTACATAGCAAAAAAAAGAGAGAAAGTGATTAAAATTACAATCCAAAATCAATAAAAATAAAATTAAAAGAAAAAACTGAAAATCTATTTATTTTTTTTCCCCAAGGTTTTTTAACTTTAAAGTAATTTAAGGTGAATTTGTGGTAGTAATAGAAGAATAGAAGACGGGAGTTAATTAATGTACAGCATAAAAAGTGAACGTATCATCGAGTGCTTTTATTTACATGGGTTGTGGTTTAATTAATCATTTATATCATTCTTAGACTTATTTGCATTTTCGATTCAACTTAATTCATTATTTACGCTCATTTCATATTGCATTTAGAAAATAATGAAATAGATTTCTCAAAAAGAAAATAATACGTATAAATAAAATTTGAATATTTTAATTCTATTGAAAAATTAATTAAAATTCTGTGAAAAAAATTCTAATACCGTATGAAGATAAGTCACAGTTTATCATTTTAACTCGGCCACCATGACCTATTCGTTTATTAATTAAATTGTAAGAGCATTAAAACATATTCAGTGCTGGAGAATAAGGGAAAAACACTGACGTACCTTAAATAAATTTCCATAACAGCGGAATATTTCAGTTACTTTATGGTATTTTAAAATAAAATTTCATTATAGATTTACTTTCCATTTGGTAGATTTTTCTTTCTATACCGAGCAATTTACAAGAAGTATTTAATGAAATTTTAATAAACATAAATTCTTTACTAAGAATAAAGAAGGATTTATTATGTTTGTTCATTATTTATTTATCTGTTTTGGTTTACATACGGATAAAAGAAAATTATTATGTACACAGATTATGTTCTAGAAAATGAATTAAACATAACTCAATGAAAAAATCCCGATCTCCGAATCGGAGTAGTCTGTCATCCGCAGGTCTCGGGTTCGAATACCAGTCAGGCAAATGGTAATTATCAAACGCTACAAATTTCCATTTCTATATTCCCATATGAATTTATTATGCATTGTGGTAATAAAAAATATTCAATGATGCGAATATCTATGATGAAATAGTTTTCACTTACGTGGCATCACGCTTTAGAGATATGATGCAAGAAGGAAGAATGGTAATCAATCGAAAAATTGGATATAGGTCTATTGCATTTTTCGAAGTTTCAAACCCAGAGACTACAAAAACAAAAAAAAAAAAAACGGGGAGAATGTTCGTCCGTACGTGTATAAGTAAGTGTGTTCGCAGGTTTGAAGCTTACTTTTGACTGGATGAACCGATTTTGATGAAATTTGTACAGAGACTGGTGTAAAAGAGACAATTTGTTGGTAAAAATATGGGGTCAGTATCTGTCACTTTACATTAAACTGAGTGCATGCGTGCTTGCATATCTTACCATATTTTTTTTTTAAATTTGCTTCGAAATTCCCCCTTACACAAAAATCCAAAAAGATATCTTTTTATTTATTACATATTTTTTAAGCAATTTTTGTATATTTCCTAATCATAGTAGTAGTGCAAATTAACCAAAAAAAAAAATACACTGGGGACAATTCATCAAGTCAATACACAGAACACATCAAAGTTTAAAAATATGTTTTTTTTTTTAATTATTAAAAACTTAATTATTTAAACTTTTAATTATATTAAACGTTTAAAAAATATTTCAATAAAATTTCATCATAATTCAACCCCTCCACCCCTACAAAAATAAATCTTAGGTAACTTTTTATTGGTACATTTTTTAGTTTCTTCCATTTAACATTATAAACAGAAAAAAACAAATTTCATGGAAGGGAATTTTTGAGATGGGGAGCAAAAAAGATTATAAAATAACGAGTTTTTAATTTTTTAAATCTTTTTTTGTTTACCTAAATATATAATGATAATTTTACTAATTATTTATTTATTTAGCGTATGGCACCAAGACACAGCACCAACTACAGTCAAAAATTACAAACATCTAACAAATTAATATAAGCTTTTGATTCTGAAGTCGCCATCAGGAAATCTTCAGAAGTCCCTTCATAAGCTGTCCTAAGGCAAACTTCTGTGATGTGTTTAACAGTTTGATTTTCACCACACTTGCAAAGGGGCGTCGGTGTTTTACCCCATTTACACAGGAAATAGGCGCAATTACAGTGCTGAGTTCGTATTCTGTTTAACGTTGACCATTTCTTATGTGACAAGTCAAAACCCGGCGGCTTTTGAGTAATACATGGAATTTGGTTATTCTGCTTTGTGGTCCATTCTTGACGCCAGGCGTCAGTTAGATAATTTCACAAATTATTTTGTGAATTTGTATATATATGTAATGCAAACTGTACAGTAAATCCTTTCGTAGGAAACGTATGTTAAACATCTAAATAGTTTTGAATAAGAACCTTAAAACATAAAGAATTATAAAAATCCTGGAAGTAATTTTTAAACAAACGGCAGCTTTTTTATTTTTTATACAATATAAAAACTGTAAAATTGTTATTTTACTTTTTTATGAAAGGTGTAACAAAGAAGATAAATTTAATAATAATAATAATTAACTAAAGTGAAGTACTTCCGTTTAATTTTATCGAGTTAATTTTATGTTTAACGCCATCATTAGAGAAATTTCTGAGTAAAGAGACTTTTAAATTAATTGATCTATTTAAATTAACATTAAATGGCTGTTAATTCAGCGTTAAACGAAGTACAGCAATTAATTCTCTCAAGTGGTCATAATTATATATTGTATAATTATCCAATTAATTAATTATTTATTTATCCGGATTTATAATAAATAAATAAATTAATTAATTAATTTTTAGATTTCATATTTTATTTAAACTATTGACTTCAACTTACATTAATTAATATGACACTTACAGATAAATAATATTTGTTTTGTAAAATATATATAAAAAAACGTTTTAATAAAATGTTAATTGAAAATAAAGGAAGCACAACAAAAAAACAAAATAGCATATTTAATGTTGTTTCTAATTATTTTGTCGAATTATTTAAACAAATAGACTATAACCCACTTTCTAGCCACTACGTAGTTTAGTCGTGATTATTTTATTCAGTCTTTTCTTTTTCCCGTCCAGCTTCCGGAAATTACCGTTCAGGTATTACTTCAGAGGATGAATGAGGATGATATGTATAAGTGTAAATGAACTGTAATCTTGTACGGTCTCAATTAACCATTCCTGAGACGCGGTCCTGAGACCGTACCGAGACGACTTCCAAATCACCTGATTTGGGAAGACGCGTACATCACTAGACCAACCCGGTGAGTTTTATTATATTCAGTCTTCTTTCTTTTTTCTGTTCATCCTTCGGGAATTACCGTACAGGTATTACTTCAGAGGATATATGAGAATGATATGTATGAGTGTAAATGAAGTGTCTTGTACAGTTTCAGTTGGAGCATTCCTGAGATGTGTGGTTAATTGAAACCCAACCATTATATTCAGTCTGCCTACAGAATTCTTCACTCATTTTACCTTCCTGCCATTATAGCCCTACAGGTAAGGATGCTAAAAGAAAGAAAGTATGATAATCAGTCAAAAAATGGGATATGAATTTTATTGCATTTCTCCATATTTCATGATCGAGGGACCCTAAAAAGCAAAACAGTGGGTGGTAATGTTTGTCCGTACGTATGTTCGTGTTTTGGGGGGTTTGAAGGTTAATAACTTTTGACTGGATAAACCGATTTTTATGAAATTTGGCACAAAGACTTTACTGGGCGATTCGCGGTAAAAGTTTGGTTCGTCAATATCTCTAGGAGGTGAGGTAAGTGGTTTGTTTAGAATCAATTTTCTCAAAATTTTGCGAACATAACCCCACTTTATATTATGTTCGTATATGCGTATTTATCTTACCAATTAAAAAAAATAATTGCCTCCAAATTCTTCCCCATCCCGAAAAATTGAAAAAATCAATCTTTTTATTTAAAGAATATTTTTTAACCATAATTTTTGGTCTTCCAAAGTTCCAAAGTATAGCAATAATGCAAGAGGCCCGAAAAAATACTTTGAGGTCAATATTGTTGACCCCAAATTTACTTTGGTCGGCTTCTCAATCCATTTATTGAATTTAAGTTTATATATTTATTTGAAGTGAAGTTTAAAAATATAATTTTATTTAATTTCTTAAATTTTTTTAGTTAATTAAACTTTTAATAATAATATTAAAATAAAATTTCATTATAATTTACTCCCCCCCCCCCCAATAAAAGAAATCTTAGGTAAATTTTTATTTATTGTAAATTTTTCTGTAGATGTTTTTTTGTTTTTCCATTTAACACTATAAAAAACAACTTAAAATTTCCTTAGGAGGTTTTTCGGGTAGGTGATAAGAAAAAAAAATCGATTTTTGAATTTTTAATACTTTTTCCATCTATCAATATTTTTTCTTCGTAAATTTATAAATTTATTAGACACGTTAATTTCTCTTTATATTTCTGTTGGATTAATTTTTTCATGAAATTCATTTAAATAAATTTTTTTCCCACAAGAGACGTTTTACTTAAACGACAATCAGATCTTACTCTTTAGGGTCTGTTTTCCAGCCATATAAAAATAAAGATACATTTACAGCTTTACGTACCGTAATATGTTATATAAATGCCTTATGTTCCCGTAGAAAAATCAAAATGATATAAAAGAAATTAAGATTAGGGAATCATATTTTTTGCCAATTGAACGATTAAATATTAATTTTTTTCAGAAAAAGGAACTTTTTTTTAAGGAAAAGGATTAAAGATAAAATACAGGCCAATTTGTATTTAAACATAAATTTTAATTTAAAATAATTCAATATTTAAATGTTTATTTGAAAATAAATATTAAAATAATAAATTTATTTTTATAAATAATTCTTGATTATGTTTAATAAAACGTTGACGATTGCTTTGTTTGTACACAAGTATAATGCGTGTGGTTGAATGGTGTACATGTAATTTGAAAAGGGAAAAGTAATTTTCATAAATAGTACCTTGTATTAGGGAAATCTCTAAGTACATTTCTGGGCAAGGAAATATGGGTTTATTTTCCCTCTTTATTCTATACAAAAACCATTTATGTATTATAACTATTACGTATTTATTATGTCAGTAGTTATATAACATAACCTTTGAAAATGTAAACCACGAATCATTCTAGGGACTATTTTTAACTTTGTGCTTGTTTCCGATTTATTAGTCAGAAGGAAGCATCTCAGTTTACATTATACTTGTATAATAGTTTAAAAGGAAAATTAGAAAATCATGGATAATTAATTATTTTACGATTATTTTTTTATAAGAATGGAACAGTTGAAAATTTGTAGTCTAACATGCATCTACGTATTTATATTGTTTTTGTACGAGCTATGAATTAATACGGTTGTAATAAAACCCAGAATATTTGTCAAGTTGGTAATTGTCAATGTTGTGTAAATTGGCCCTGATGTTTGATGCGGTAGAATTAATGAAATTTCTGTTCTCCTCTACTTCATACAAAAAATTTTATAATCTCTTTTGTTGTAATTTCTCTCTGGTTTATATTTAATTAACTCAACTATTTTCCCTTTTTTCGATAAAAAATTTAGCCGATAAAAGTTTTAATTATATAGATGTTTTTTTAATTTTTTAAACTATTTGGGTTTATTTAAACTTTTAATAATATTAATATTTTAAATAATAAACTTCTAGAAATAATATTTCACCATAATTCATCCTACCGCCAAAAAAAGAGATCTAAGGTAACTTTTCATTGGTCTTTTTTTAAGTGGAATTTTTCCATTTCTTTTTTTTTGTTTTTTTAGACATAAATGATAATTTTACAATAAAACCTCGTAATAAATTATCCCCCTTCAGAAAAGATTCTTAGATAACATTTTTTCATGTACAATTATTTTCCAACTATATAAGAACAAATAACCAATACCAGGAAAGTATTACAACTTTGTTACCAGAATTTTTATTATTTTTTTTATAATGTCTTATGAAAACTCAAAAAATAAACTAATATGGTTAATAAATTTATAATTATTAAAAATAATTGCTCCTTCCGTCCCACCTTTTATTCCATCAATTTCTCACATTTATTATTTTTACAAAAAAAAAACATTTATACAACGTACATATAGGTCCAATTTTAATCAAATATTTAAAAATACTGTATATTAATTGCATGTATCACACTACAGTATAATATCCCTGCATAATGAATAAATTATGCATTCGATTATCGTAAAACAACATCATCATCATTATTATTATTATTATTATTATTATTATTATTATTATTATTATTATTATTATTATTATTATTATTATTATTATTATTATTATTATTATTATTATTATTATTATTCGTAGTAGTAGTAGTACTAATAATAATAATAATAATAATAATGTTAAAAGATTAAAGGGATAAAGCTACACGACGGGTAGGTTTCATAACATTACATGAACAAGTTTACGCTTGACGAACTCAGCTTTAAGTGACAACCTATATACGTACATAAACTTAGTGAACTGAACAATTTAAGTTAAACTAACTAACTAACTAACTTACACTGAACTAAGTATATTACCGTACTGAACAATTTCAAAATCCCATACAGAAAACAAATTGCCAACTAGTCACATAGAAATCAAGGCTGCATTACGACTGATATAAATTATAACAGTTGTTTTAAGATGGAGAATTTATTTTACATTAAACTTTTCTTAACATTTCAATTAGTAAATAATCAATTTATGAAGTAGCTAATACCAATTTATAAGGTTATCGGTTCTATTTAATATATCCTCGGTTTTGATTCAAGACTTTTCGTTAATCTATCAACTCGTTCACTTTTTATTAAATTTAACAATTTTGATATTTTATCCAAGGTTATTGGATTACTGTCTAAAAATGTAAAAACGTTTAAAATGTTTTACTTATAAAGAAGAAATAACAAGAAATCTAAGAAATGTTGTAAATATTTTGACGTGAAACGTCTTTAAAATCTCACCGAAACATACGGGTACCAGCACAAAATACGACTTTGAGTCTGCGTTATTGGCGAGCGAGTTGGCGCGGATGGCGCACGGCGCAGATCGGCCAAAACTGGTGTTCTCCCTCATTTCCATTTAGTGCAGCTCACGACATAGACGTGATAGCGCGGTGATTCGTATGTTTGGGTTTGTTCAGACAGATGGATTTAAGTAATGATAGGTGTATTTTGGACAATATTTATGTGCAAAAATTAAAGTAAAGATGTAAACAAATATAAAAATTCTGTCAGCCTAAAATTTTTCAATGAACACTTTCAGATTTTTTAAAAAAATACGTTGATGGCTCTTCCATTTAACTCAATATATAAGTTGGTCAGTCTGTAGCTCGGAGGAACTTCATCCAAGGTCTGTAACGTTTAACGTTAAACCAACGACCGTGCGCCCCGAGACAGCACCACCCCATTATTTTTTATACCCGTAAATAAAAAAAATTCTCAAAAAATTATTTTTTTAAGTCATTAAAAATTAACTAAAAATGTTTTTTTAAATAATTTAAAAAAAATTTTAGTAGGTAATTAAATTCAAATAATTAAAGTCTGTTACTTTAAGAATGACTAATAGATATTTATTCGAAAAAAGGTTTTCTAAAACCACACAGAAAAAGACTTCTATAATTAGTGGATTTAATTAAGTTTCATATCTTAATATTTTCGAGTGGGAAATAAATTTAAAAAAAAAATTTTAGTAATATGCATTAAAATATTGACTTTTTTGTCGTTATTTTCATATAAAATTTTTCCTTTAAAAGAATTATTATTTTCATCGTTAGATATCGTATCAAAATAATATCTTTAAAATAATACATTTTTGACTACATTACAAAAATGTATTATAATCATTTATAGTTTAGTGGTGTCGTATCTAATTTCTTGTTAATTCTCTTTCTTTTTATTTTTTATTTGTTACTAATATTTGTTTTGTGGACTATATGGTGCTGAAATTAATGGTTTGTGATTTATGACTGAGCTTGACATTTCATATTTGACTTTAAGTTTGCTTGTAACTGTTTATTGTGTATTATTTATGTTGAGGGTTCCTTAAGGACCTTCTTATCACGTCCTTTTGTCAGGAAACTTACTTATGGCTCCGCAGGAGAGCCGGTTGTAATTAAAATTGTTATTGAACAAAACAAAAATTATAAATTTAGATCAGCTGGGTAGTTGAATAAAAAAAAAGAAGAAATTAAATTACTAATTTAAAAACCTTCATTCAGTTGTGTATAGTAGTGTAAACTTTAGTTAGTGTTGTAGTTATCTTCACAATCATATTTTTAGTTGTACTTTGGATGTAAAAATAAAAATATTACGTAACATATATTTAATAATGAATGCAAGTAAAAATACTAATGTAAATTAATAATAAATTACAGAAGTTGGATGGTTTACCACATGAAGACAACTGGATTTCAGAAAGAGTATGAATTTAAGAGAGCCCATTTTATCTCTCATATTAAATTTAGAACGTAGATTTCCAGGGAGAATTTAGAACGTCGAGATTTCCAGCGTTCAAGTCCTTGTAAAGGCAGTTACTTTTATATGGTTTTGAATACTAGATCGTGGGTATCGGTGTTCTTTGGTGGTTGAGTTTTTCAATTAACCACACATCTCAGAAATGGTCGAACTGAGACCGTACAAGACTACATTTCATTTACAATCATACTTATCATCCTCATTCATCCTCTGAAGTATTATCTGAAAGGTATTCCTAATTACCGGAGGGTAAACAGGAAAAAAAGAAAGAAAAGAACGTAGATTTGAAGAAGAATAGAGTTACATGGAATTATTTAACCTCGAAAAACTGAAAATTAATCTTTTTATATTATAGAAATAAAATAAAAAATATATATTTGAAATTATTATGAGCTGAAATAAAGAAGAGAAATAAGGTAGTCAATGTATGCAAGAATTATGTAAGTTGTTAGAAGTGGAATAAAATTAGTTAAATATTTATCATTTTATTTAAATATAATATTTTCTATTTAATTCAACGATTCTAACTAAAGCGCACGCGTATCCCGTATTTCATTTTCGTGGGTGTGGCGGTACTAGCGGTCATTTTAAATACTTTTTTAGACTTTAAATATTATTCATTTATTTAATTCTACCGCTCACCTGTGACGTCACAACATAGCGGACGATTACAACAGCTGTACGTCAGTGCTACACTAGCATTAAAAAAGAAAATTATTTATTAATACATTAATTATTATTAATGAAATTATCGACTCTTTTGAATGTCGATAAAACTGGACCATATGTCTAAAATTTGCAGATATGTTACCAGTTATTTTTTTTTAACATTTTAACAGACCTGTAAGCAGAAACTGTAGGTTACAATTCTTTTTTAAAAATTCTTTTTCTTACTTATTAATGACGATAACGCGTGCTGCAAAATGCTGGTTTTATTTATTTTATATTTTAATTGTACAGAGTGATTTAGGAAGGATGTAACAAACGTTTGGTACATACATTGCGGTTATACATGGAACAAAATATGTGGATTGAACGAAGTAGACCTACCAACTGGCTTTCAAGCTAGCCTGAATTTAACACTTCTGGACTGCAACCTGCGGAACCACTTGAAATCATTAGTATATGAAAAAAAGTCCGGGCTGTATGGTGGATGATCAAAAACTTCCCAATGTAAACGCTGGAGGAGCTTATTTGTTACAGCTGCAGTGTGCGGCCGAGCATTGTCATGGAGAAAGACAATTCCTGGTGACAACATTCCTCTCCGCTTATTCTTATTCACTCACCTTATAGCCCGGACTTGGCTCCATCCGATTTTCACCTATTTGCTCACATGAAACGCTGGCTAGGAGGACAACATTTTGCACAGATATCGATTTGCAGACCAGCGTAGAAACATGGCTGAAAATACAGTCGTCTCCGTTCTATGACGAGAGCATTGGAAAGTTGGTACCACGCTACGACAAATGTCTAAATCGGAGTGGCGACTATGTAGAGAAATAGCATAACTATGTAAGTACTTGTTACAAATAATTTTTTTTTTATTTTCACTGTGGTTTTAATTTCGTGACCGATCGGACCTTGATAAACCCTCGTAGTATAAATTTTTGAAATTTGTTTATTTAAATAGCCTATAACTCTCCTGGCAAAATAAGGATTCCAACGCGGGGTCATACATCTAAATCGGTTCAGTCATTGAGCTGCTACGGTGGAATAAACAGACATACATACACCCTATGTACATTACACTCCTTTTTGGGCAGTAGTGTAAATATAAAATCATGTCCCTTTTTTTTAACCTACAGGATCAAAGAGGATGAGACGAAATGACAATTTTGTAAAAAATATGCCGGACATTGCAAGAAATCATATTGGAGGATATTAAAAAAGTGAAAACTGTAGTACAATCCTCCAGTCTTTGTTAGTCTTTAGGTAAATAGATTCAAAGTTTGATTCTTGTTGTAATAGCCTAGCGCATTTTTATTAAAGTAAATTATATTACTCACGCAACAATTTCACGAATTTAAAATGTGTTATATTTAATATGTTATTTTTTTGTGTGTTTATTTAATCATTTCGGTGATTAAATAATGAATGACAATAAGTTAAATACCACGCCAGCCATGTTAGTTTTTACTTATTTTAAGGTTGTTTTTTTTTTTTTTTTTAACTTTTTCAGATATTACAGAACCTGACCGAGGTACCATAAATATCGGGTTCAATAACTGGTGTAAATTTTAAACGTTTTCATTCGTAGTTAATCATTTTGCAAATTAAACACAAATAAATATTGCTTCTTTAGAAATTGTATTAAAAATATATATTGTAGATAAATAATGGTGAATATAACGGTAAGAATGAAAAAAAAGTAGACAACATATGATTTTTACCATAAATATTGGCAACACTGCATGTTATTAACCATTTAAGATATTCTAACAATGACTAGAATTATAAATAAAATCATGCTAGAAGATAGTGTAATAATGATAAATCAATAAAACAATAAATAATTTACCACCAATAAATTGATTTCACATTTTTAGAATAGAATTAATATTTAATACTTTTAACTAAGAAGCTATTTAATTTTTGTATTTTGTGAATAGTTTCTCCTTAGAACCTACTTAAAATTGTTTGAAAACAATTCAGAAACTATTTTAAAATATTTAATAATTGTAAATAGAATACATAAATATACGAAGATAGATGTACATTAATAATTCTGATCCCATACAAAAAAATAAAATGTACCGAAAAAATATATTTTTAATAAAAAGTTTTAATTAATGTTATTATAACTAAACTAATTTCAGATTTCCGTAGTGGAGTGGTAGCCTCTCGGCCTTCTGTATAGAGAGGTCCATAGTTCAAATCCTGGTCAGGCATGGGATTTTTTATACGATAAAAAAGCTTTCCACATACAAAGCATCAAGCTTATGTGATAAATTAATAAAAAAATAAAAAAATGTGAAAGCAGTTACTGAGTAATAATATTTCAATAATCATACATATTATATGAGTTACTCCTTTACCTCGTTACATTGAAAACAAAAAAATGAAGTGAACATTTTTTGTTCGATAAAATTAATAATATCAAGTATATTCAACGTAAATTGGATTTTTAAATTGATAAGGTTTTTTTTTTATTAATTTACTTTAAACATTTTTAGGCTATATTTAGCTCACAAATCCAAAGGTTTGACAAATTAAATTTTAATATTTTTCATTAAAATAACAATTGAAAACAAAATTTTAAAGTGAAAGTATACCTAATCATCAATCAGTCAACTTACATTCTTATCGATTTATTTATATTCATGCATACCCTCTCTACCAGACATGAATTTCTGATAAATTTAATATCAGAACCAGAGTTCAATTGTTTCAACATGAGATTTAATTTAAAAACATTTCCTTTTGTTTATAAATTGCAACCTACTACCTAGAAATTTAATAAAAATATTAATGACATTTAACTATAAATTAAAAGTGATTTTTTTTTTCAAAGAAACGCTTTAGAAATAAGTTAAACGCTACCTTTCATCCGGAAGTCCTGGGTTCGAATCCCGTTTAGGTATAACATCTGCACACTTGCTACTTGTCATCCATCTCATCCTCTGAAGCAATACCTAACGGTAATCCTGGAGATTATACCAAAAAAAAGTAAAAAAAAAGTTAAACGTTAAATGATAAACAATTTATTAAAACAAATTTTTAACAGAAAAGTTAATAAACATTGAACTTTTTGGAGGAAAGTTATAAAATTTAATAGATTTGTTCTACTCTTTTTCTTGTAGAAGTTTAACAAGAGTACATTCATTTAAGTTACTGCTGCTCCAAACAAATCAAAGAAAGTAGAGTTGAGTTACTCTCTAAAATTTCTAAGTTATCTGGGACCTTCAATATCGTACATGCTGCTATGTTTTCATGTTATATAACCTTTATGAATATATATATGTATATTTAGAACCAGCCAGATATTAAAGTATTGACATCAAATTTTTACCTGAAAAAGGTATAAATTCTTATTTTGTGGAGTGTTGTTATGAGTCTTATAAATTTTATAAATCAAACTAAAAATACGTCCTAAATTTATTTAGCATTTTTATGTTATAGAATAGTTAATATATCTGAAATTTTAAATCCAATGAGAACCTTGGAGTTGATGAAACGAAGTTAGTTCTTATATGTTCGGCTGAAAATTTATTAAACCTAACCTAAGGTCTCCTCGGTTTCAATATTCAATCGATTTCGGGATTTGGATAATAAATAATTAGTTTTTCTATAGCCATATTCCACCATATAGCTTCTCCAATAAACTAATGTAGAAAATGCTGTCTTTCAGAAGGTAAAATGTATCTTTTATTTAGGAACTAATCAAAATACTTGATGGTTTCGATTATATCATAAATGGAATGGAATTACTTTGCAAAACCTACAAGTTGTTCTTGGGGAGTTCTATAGTGACATTAACACACGATTTGATAAAATAAAAAATAATTAATTAAATATAAATAAACGTTCGTTTACATTCAAACGCTGTTAATCAAAATAAAATTAATGACGCGGCAGCCATTATAGCATGTGCAGCCGTTATTAAATTGGCTATGCAGCCGAATATTTACGAACGTAGAGATCGCTGTTCACATCGGTAAAGTTCGGCTAATCAGATAACAAACCTATGAATATTCGACGGGTGGCGATAATATTGCGGGAAAATTTGTTAAAAAGCCTGTTCATGGAGTATTAAAAATTATGACTGAGATTTGCTATTGTGTATACTTATACCGACGATGAGCTCATTTTATTTTTAAATATTTCACGGCCTGCCTTGGCAGTTTTTGTAACCTCTCAGTTTTGAAAAATTTTCCTATGGCTACCCAAAAGTTTTCTGTGGCCTCAAGGAGGACATATAGCTAAGGTTGGACACCCCAGAGTTAGTGTGCGATGGTTTATTTATACTGTTGATATATTTTCTCAATAATTCCTATAGCCTGACTCTTCTGTCTCCTGAGAAAGGATTGGGTTCACTGGAAGGGTATAAAGTGAACCACAAAAATAGTGTGCGTCTGCATAAAGTGTATGTGTTTGTGTGTGTGTGTGTGTGTGTGTCTGTCTGTACTAAACTTACATGTTAGTTTGCATATCTCAGTATATATACATACTACACTACCTGATTTTTTCTTATAAAAATAAGTAAAAAGCATAATATTAATTTAGAATACATTAGTTTATATTAGATCATTAACTTCTTGTACTTCGATTAATTAAAAGCTTATTTTTCTTTTTACAGAATTCAAAAATTCATGAATCAAAGGAAAGAGGTAAGTTATTCATTGTATATATTTATAGTATTGTAACTGAAATTATTGAAACGGTTTTCATAATACCTAATTTTACTTAAAATTTATTTACCTGAAATATTTTATCCGTCTACAACATTCATAAAAGAAGCTGCACTGAAAATAATTATTATAAAGTAAAACTATTGTAATTAACTAGTTAGTGTAATTAATCTAAGTAAACTTTATAAGAATTAAGAAAAAAATGTACAAAAAACACATGTGTGTGTACGTATGTGTGTGTCGCACTGCTTGAGGCCTTATGTCTCAAGATTGACCAAATCGATTACCTTCAAATTTGGTTCAAATATATCTATATATCTAGCACTGAACATATTAACTTTTTCAAAATTCGTTAAAAGGGTGGGGATAATGGGAAAAACCTGATTTTGATTTTCTTCCCAGGAATTTAAAAAAACTAAATTAAAACAAATTTGATACCTACAATGCATATTCAATAAATTCAACCCCCACTTCTAAAATTGAAATGTATGACGTTTTCTTTCACTTTACCGTCTATAGATTTAAATAATTATCAAATATTTTGAAAGTTTACACTTTATAAAACTATCAAGAAATGCTTACATTCTTTTTAAATTACAAACCCTGAACCTAAAATCCAGAAGAGGATTTTTAAAAACTATCTTTTTCTTATTTTAGACTTTATTAAAGGGGGTGTTAGATTTATAGAAAAATTAATAACATAGTTGTATATTTTATATTTTGTTTAAGTGTAAATTTTTAATTTTATATTTAATATTATAAATAGGACATTATAACGTTAAATAAAAGAAAACTAAACAATATGGTTATCAAAAACGTTTTCTGATCGTGTTAGTATATTTTGATTTTTTTATTGTTTTATAAAAGTATGAAATTATATAACTATAAAAATAAAAGGCAGATCCTTATGTCTGAATTTCAAAAACTTTGCATTGGAAAGATTTTGAAATGAAAAAAGCTGTGCAAGATATTTTATAACTTCATCAACGTACCCGGGCATCAGCTTTTTTTAATGCCAATCAGTCGTATATAATCACATACAAATAATTAAAAAATAGTCATTAAACAAAATAACAATTAAAATTATTACGGTGCAGTAAAAAAACCATTTTATATGATATATAAAATCTGAAACCTTAAAAAAAATTATTATTATGAGAAACCTAAGTACAAAAAATAAGTTACAACATAGATTTTACCACCCAAGCTTCTATACAGTGTTCTGCTAATTTTAAAAAGTTTCTTGTCTATTATTCAGGAGAATTTTTTATCGTTTTAATCTTTTTTTCGAGCATTATAAATTTAGCTGCATCTTTGATAAAATCCCTTTTTAAACGAAAAGAAACCAGGCAACGTGGATATACACATTACCAACAATTCTTTTCTTCCTTTTTAATGTAAAATGAAAAGAATAGTTTGCAATTTATCTATCAGAATACATACTTTTTCTAGAATTATCAAAGCGATTTTATCGTTTCTATAATTAGTTATTGTTGTGTAACTTTTCCACAAGATTTAGTTTTTAAAGAATAATAAAAAGAACAGATTATAAAACATGAAAACTTTATCATATTTCGATAACTAAACTATCATTTTAAGAAGAAGATTTTATTTTTATGATAAGAACTATCATTTTTTACATTAAACTATCATGTTACTATCAGTGTATAGTAATTAGACAGAATTTAAAATAAAAGTCATTAGAATAGATAAAATGTAGATACAGTAGTAAACAAAATATCTACCAAAAAAAAAAAATGTCTACCTGTAATAATAAAATATAAAAATAAAAAAAAACAATCAAAACTAAATTGAAATACATTTTTTTCTATGGATGAACTGATTTGAAAGAATATTCATTTTTATTTGTTTTATTTCAGTTAGTTTTGTTGTCTGTTGTTGACCTTTATTTATTCAAATTATTTATTTAAAAAGACCAAGTATTTTAATTGAAATTAGAAATTATTCTCCGTTCAGATTAAAATCACTAAAGAATTAAAATTTACCATTTATTCTTATTCCCTTACTTTAAAATATATAAATTAAAAAAGATCTCGACCAATTTAATGCTTATAAATTGATTTGACGAACTGTATATACTATCAAACCGATCAGGTTTTCGAATTCATGATAAGATATTATTACATTATTATTAAATTACTGTTTTGTTTCAATTTTTCCTCATATTTATCTATTGTAAAAATTATTTTTTTTTTCGTGGAATAACTAGCTTAAATGTAAGCTGAAGTAACATAGTAGAATTTGATGAAAGGGTGAGGCAATAACTAAGTCTTTCGGTATTATATCATAATTTAAAGAAGAAGCATTGAAGGAACAAAAGAAATTTCAGATCAGAGTAAAAAGATCAACGATAAAGTGTAAATACACATTCACCGATTATACTGTTCTTTTGACTAAAAGTAGAATCTAATTAAGAAATTTAATAATTTAAATATTTAGGAATGAAATTATTTCAAATTTTAGAGATCATAAAATGAATATAATGGAATGTGACGACAGAAATGGAAGAATTAATCATTTTAATTAAGAGAACGTGATGTAATAAAACATTATTTAGCACATTTTTTATTTGTAAAAACCTTCAACAAATAAAAATAATATCTGATTTTTAGTGAAAATAATATTCATGAAGTTATTCATACGATTATTCATAATACATTCGTAGTATTAAAAAGTTATTAATATCGAATTTTCATTAATTTGGGAAGTAAAGCTACAAAAAAGTAGGTAAAATAACCATGGATTACATGGATTTGAATACTAGATCGTGGATACCGGTGTTCTTTGGTGGTTGGGTTTCAATTAACCACACATCTCAGGAATGGTCGAACTGAGAATGTACAAGACTACACTTCATCTACATTCATACATATCATCCTCATTCATCCTCTGAAGAATTATCTAAACGGTAGTTACCGGAGGCTAAACAGGAAAAAAGAAAGAAAGAAAGGTAAAATAACCAAAACGTTCAAAGCAAAGCGGAGATGCCAGGAAAGGAATCACATGGTACAAGCTTATAGTAATCACAATACTTTCCAATCCCACCACATATACAGCATTACTTTTTTCGTCGTAAATCCTGGCTTTTCCACCTTTTGGGGAGTTTCACCTTGCTTTGAACACGATCTTTAGCATACATTGTTGTCTTACGAACTGTGTGGGAGAATGTAGGCACTGATCTCGCTCCCGAAAGCGAAGAAGACCAGAAAGAGAAAGGGTATGTTTTCATTAGAGACTTATAAAATTTGTAAATCTATTTCTTGATTTTAAGTATATCAAGAGAACTTTGAGTAAATTGAATTTTAGGACAAAATTATTATTGCGTAATCTAATTGAAGTTAGATGTGTGAAACCTTCTGTGTGAGGAAGGCCTGCGGATCGCGCTTCCGCGAATCGGTTAATCAGTTAGTTGTGACTGGAAGAGACCATTCGAAGGCGATAGATAGTATGCTATGTAAATACACTGATGTATAATACAATGTCTGCCGAGACATTTGCATCGGTGACATATTGACAGAGGCAAAACTGATGACTATTGTGTTGTCAGGTTCAGGGAGAGTCTAAAAGACGACCTCCGGTAAAGTCCTCACGGCTTTGAACGGAAGAGGTAGTGTGGCGACCGGGATCGTTATATGGCAGGTGCTTCTCCTACGGGGGTCAGCATATCTTGTGAAGTTCACTTTTCATCGCTCGTAACGAGCCCCTACAAAAATGTTTCGATTTCGATTATTTTTAGGAACAATTAGCAGGTGGAATTTAGATTTCTTAAATGTTTCATTGTAAAAAAATTTGGCACCCAAATATCGAGTTTTTTTTGTTTTCAATCTTCCTCAAATAATTTAAAACTGTTTTTTGGTCGATATCTATTTTGTTACTGATATAGCAATCGTTAATGTGCCATTCTTGCACAATTTTTTCTGTGATTTCTTTCACTTTTTCAGTCATTGCCCAAACAGAGCAAAGTAGATCATCGGCATAAAAATTTCCAGATTGAAAACTTTTGAACCAAGTTTGTTCTACAAATACTTATACTGCATAATATTAATAAACATAACATATTTTTTATCCGCAGTCTCGTTCTTCCCTTTTTTGTAATAAAATGTCAAAATTTATCGAATTTTTTGTTTAATTTTGGATAATTTTTAAATAAATGAATTAATATAAAACATAATCTTTCTAAAAATATTCAGTGAAAAGTTACTTTTCAACAGTACCCAGTGTTGGCAGATTAGATTAGCAATTGCAAAGTAATTCGATCCTAAAGTTATCTATCGAGAGAATAAGAAGAAACGTTTTCAGCAACCTTGATATTTTTTGTATGAACTGATTCGTACAAGAAACAGAGATTACTTTATATGCAGAGTTTTTAATATTAATTATGAAAATTTAAAATAATTTTATGAATTACAACTGAAATATATCCACCAAAACGTGCAATAAATTATACGTTTTTTACAATACATTTGATAAACTGCATTTTTGCAACAACTGTGTAATTCAATTAATTTGATTCAAATGATTAATTACAATCGATTAAGAAAAAAAAATTTAACATCTTTAAGTGATCAAAGAATAAGCAAAATAAAAAATGATCTTAAAACAACAATATTTCCAGTTTTATTATTAAAAAAAAAAATTAAAAAAAAAAAGTAATGTAATAAAAATTTGAAAATATAGCTTATATTTATGCTGAGAGAAAATAATTACAAAATACGAAAAGTTTAATGAAAAATTAATATCATTGAAAGTGAATAATATTAACTAATAATAAAATTTAAAAAAACAGAATATTAAATTGTAATATAAACAAATTGGTTATAACATATAAATAATCATGTGTTTATGATAATTATAGCTGTTATAGATTAATTGGTAATCACAACAATCAATGATAATTTTTAAAAATTATCATTTTATTAAACAGTAAGCAGTAATATTTACAAAACCTTTGATGAGATCTAAATACAAATTTGTATAATACATAGTAAACGTTTTACACTTTTCAGTCAATGCAGTCGATAATTTAAAGTAATGCAATACTAATATCCACAAGATAGATTCATCATATTAAAAACTGACAAATTTATTATTTTAATTATTATCTTAATTTATAGATATAAACATTTTTTAAAGTAACATTTCAAGGACACAAAATTAAAGGAAAGTATTCATTAATTATTTGTTAAAAAAAAAGACATATATATATATATACAGCCGAAATAAATTAAAAAGTGTATTCTAAATGACAAGGGTGAAGTTGATTAATGAAATTACATACTCAGTCAGTAATAGAATCACATTCTCGTGTGATATGCTCACACTTGCAAGTACACTCATACAACACAAGCACACTCACACCCCTTATTCTCTGTGTATATTTATCTCGTTTCTTTTGCATTTATTTCATTCATTATCCCTCATGTATTTAATGTTACATTTTATTTTTATTTGGTACTATTACATGAAATAACGCAGATACATACAAATATATCTTTCTCTGTATTGTATTATTATGTTTGTGTGTGTGTGTACGGGCGCGCGCGCGTGTGTGTATGCATGTTGTGAAGTAGCGAACTGAATGAATAACAACTCATAATTAAATTTCCAATTCTAATTAATCCAGATCTCTCTAAATGTATTCTAGCACACCATTAAAGAGTAAAAAAATAAACTCTTCAAACTTCAAATTGCGTACGGTTGATTCAGCGTGCTAATAAATACGAATTTCATTACAAATAATATATGAACAATTATTTATTGCAGGTGTTTTGTAATTTAGAATGTCATATATTATATTATATGAAGTAAATTAAATTGTTAGACATAACTAACGAATCGACTTTATTAATTTAATAATATTAAGTTAAAACTAAATGTGATATAATTTGCTTAATTAAGTGATGATTTCACTTATGTAACGATTTTGATATAATATTATACTGCATAATATCTAAACTGGATTCCTAGTATAAAGATACGTATACCTCAACTGTATTTTTTAATACAGAGTGCGGCAGAAACAGTGATTCATTTTAAACACTGCATTTAAGCATAAAGAATTACGACTACATATTTTAGTGCACGGTTTTGTTTGAAAGAACACTTCATACTATTTCTTACTCATGTACCTTTTTGTAAATTATCTTCTTCAGTTGACCGCAATTACTGGCAATGCAAACTTTGGCACTAGTACGCATATCTTACGCAGAGTGTCTCTTGTTTTGCCTTCAATTTCGGTGCGAATGTTTTTTTTTTCAATTCCTGAATATTTGATAGCTTATTAGCATATACTCTGGATTTCAAGAATCCCCACAGAAAAAATCACACCCCGGTAAATCGGACGAACGGCTGGCCAGTTGACATGACCAAACCGGGAAAAAACATGCTCTGAAAACATTCTTCGTAAGGTTTTCATGGACGTTCTTGGTGAGTAAGCGGTTGCACCTTCCTGTTGGAACCACATCTACTGCATATTAATTTTTTTCGGCGCATTTTTAGTGTTACGAACTGTTGCAATATAACATCATAACGATCTACTATGACTATTACAGTGTCGCCTGGGTCATTTTTAAAAAAATAGGGATCAATAATACCCTAAGAAGACACTCCACACCACACAGTAACTTTTGAGTTATGAAGTTGTCGTTCATAAAGTTGATAAAGATTGCGAGACGCCCAAGACGCCCAGTACCTAAAGCTTTTATTTTATTACATAGTCACATAAATGTAAATCGGCCTCGTTAAATATCATAAAATTGTTGAGAAAATCGGGTTGAGTATTTATCATCACAGAAATTTCGACTGCCTTTGAATGTCTAGGCAATAATTCATCCACCACTTGCATCTTTTTCGGATGGAACTTAATATGCAGATGCAATATACGTCCCATATTTCTATCTGATATTTAAGGACTACAAATGCCGACTAACTGATTGCACGGGCGAATCGTTCGTGGACAATCAGTGGTTTCTTGTTTGATGAAGATGCTGTTGTTCTGAACTGCTTGTTCATCTTCCGCGACGAAACGTGTCCATTCCGTTCGATTTCGAAATGTGGTTGAAAAAACACTGCATTCTTACGATACTATCAGCGCATCTGAAAAAAGTTTCAATTGGAAACGCAATGTTCTTTAGATAAGCGTACCATACTGACTGCCAAGGTCATGTAATATGTCGGACAGAAAATTCTTTGAACTACACAATGGAATAAACATCAACTCTCTACGAAGCCGTGACAAACAATAGAGCACGATTTAAAATGAGTCTGTTTTTGCCGCATCTTGCTGAAAAATCTCGCTCTAATTTGAGTCCCAATTATAAATGATGTGAAAAAGAATCTTAATAATACATATTTATGTTGTAAAGAGGATTTTGTTATTGAATAAAATTAAAAATATATTGATACGCTTAACTTTAAAATCATGTTAAAAAAATCATAAATAAAAATTATAATCTTTATTTACGAGTATAATTCTCTTAAAACAACACTTTTTTTGCTACAAAAATAATTATTTAATAAAAATTTGATTAATTCATCAGTCGGGGTCATAATTTAAATCAAAGAAGATAAACAAAAGCACATGAAAAAACGTGTATTTGTACGTGAAGGAACTATTTTTTTTTTTAAATAGAAGAAAATCTACAACTAAATGTTTTGGGTGTGATTCGGTTCAATTAAGTTTTATCATCTTTATAATAGTTTCATCTTAAAATAGAAGCATTATTTTTTAAATAGTTTGAAAGGTATTTAGTAATAATAGATTAATAAATATTATAAATAATGTAAGTTTATACTTCAGACCGTAAACAATTAATATGCTCCACTATTTACTATAGAAGTTAATTTATTATACTATGTGTTGATCATATAAAAGGGTTAAATTTCCGTTGTCCGTTTTTCATATTAAACTAAAATGGAAATTTCCAGTAATGTTTGTTTAATACAACAAAACTCCAGTGGAATTAAATTGAACAAACTTAAAAATTAAAACATTTTATATACATCAATATTATATATATAAAATAATAAAAGATAAACTGTCGGAAAATAAGAGTTTAATCAATCTTATAAGTTTTAACGAGACTAAAACCTAACGCTCTGATGTGGTTGATTTGTTTGTTATTTTAAATACCTGTATTAGCAGGATAATTGTTTCAATAAAAAAAAGTGTGTACTACAGTTTTATTGATAAATATTTTTTCCATCAGGCTATTTGTCACATTACTTTTTCTTTAATACATTTAGCAGTATAATTAAAACAAATAGAAAAAATAATTTTATAAATCTGTTCATTGGAAAACATACGTGTAATAATTTTGTTTCTGTTTTTGTAAATTGTAGTGTTTAAAGTTTTTTTTGAATAATTTTCTCTATCATTTTTTTTATTGAGATTTTTTAGAGTTTTTTATCTTTTATTTTTTATATTCAAATTATTTTTAATTGGCTTTACCTGCACAGAGATTAAACAATTTATCCAGTAAACTTCAAAATCGAGTTACGGCTTTTCCAAACCCTTATTGACGATAAAAAAATCTTCATAGTTTGTAAATAAATAATGGCTTAAGCAGTTACTGAATTATGTGTAAATCAATTCAGGTTCGAAAAAATACGAAAATTAAAAAAAAATATAAAGGAAATTTACTTATAAATATGTCACATAAATGGCAGTCGGGATGTACAACAATGGAGAGAAGTCCCTTTACGCTACCTATGAAATTATTAGGATAGGTGTAGCTTTCCTTCTATGGATCTAAACTGTCCGTGTGGGTTCCACCATGTTCAAAGCACAATTTTTTGCACTTCCATATCCGGTTGTTCATCCACAACAACAAATCAAGGGTGATAATTTCAAATGCTGACCGAACAGCGTCTTGGAGCTGCTCGTTGTTGACATATCTACGTTTTCGGATATCTTATTTTACAAAACCTCAGAGTGCATTGTCAGCAGAGGTGAGATCAGGTTTCATGTTGGCCAAGGCAATGGTGCCGGTAACTTTTCTGATCCATGTCCAATCCAGCGATTAGGAAAAATTTAATTGAGGCGTTTGCGGACATTCAAAGCAAAATGCGCTGAGTACCATCTTGCTGAAATATAATGATGTCAGCGATACTTGCCGTTAATTGTAGAAGCAACCAATCACCGCGATGAGATAACTGTGTTAATCAACTACGCCATCGTAAAAATAAGGACCAAGATGTTTAGCTATTACTCCAGCGCAAATCATAACATGAGCCGAATATTGTTTGATTTTCTTAAAAAAGTGAGGACTGTCTTTCGTCTAGAAAAAAAATTTCGGTTTAGAGAACTACGATAAATCGCACACTCGAACAAGGTAAATATGTCGATCAAGTTCATTACCGCTCAACAAATTAACTATGGCTGGATGAAAACATTTATCTTTCAAGTCCTTCCGCGTATGGATTCGCATTGTCAATCTTGGATTGCCTAACTCTGTAGAATATTTACGCGTTGATTTCATCGGTGATCGTTAATCGATTCCTCCATTGAGCACATGTTTCAGCTCAGTTGCTTGGCCTCCCACTGCGTGGCGCATCACCAACACTTCCCGTTCCAAAAGCCTTCTTCTCCCATATAAGTAACGTTTACCGTGATGGTGACGATTTCCCAAAACGCACAAAGCAGTCATTTATAATATTCTCCATTGTTTTACCAGCGTGAATGTTGACCCAAATACAAGATAACAAACCCTTTTCGACAGTGAACACACTCTTATCCACAATCGTTCCACACTCGACCGACTAAGGTCATCCCACCACGAATGAAAACACCGGACGATCCCCAATACGGCTTATCCTCCCCATGTTTTCCAACAGCATTGAGCAATATCAGCGATGAGAACTGGCTGCAGTAGAGCCCAATTAAGCTAGATTTATTACAGCGTAAAGGGACTTCCCGTCCACTTCGAACAATCAGATTTTAGCTCATTGTACAGAACTAATATTCCTAGGATTTGTAATAAATTACTTCCAGAAATTCATAGCTTGCAGAAGTAAATGAAGAGACTCTATCCATTTTCATAAATTTATTCTGGTATATTACAATTTTATTGTCAGTTGTATATTAAGCAAAGTTATATGGTTCAAAAATAAAACTTAAATACATAATGACGTAGTTAATTAAAAACATGTTATGAATGTCTACATTAAAAAATCTGATGTGAACACCACATGACTTCCTTGTACATTAAATTACACATTCACATTTTTTAAAATGAAAAGTACATAAAATTCTATTTCATTAATAACTTCTGATTTTTTTTCATATATATATATATATATAAATATTTTTTATTTTACTGTTATTATTGAATTATTTATTTATTTATTTATTTTTACGATCAGAGGTTAATAATTATAAATAAATAAGTATATTTAAATTTTAAAAAAAGTTAAAAAAACGAGATGAAGTTTGATTCGAATCGATGTGCGTTCTCCTAAGATACAAATATTTCATTACTACAATTTCATTTGGCTATAACTTTGGAACCAATGAAAATAAGTACCATTATAATATATTGTTGAAAAGCTCTCAATGAGGATTATTACTGGAGTTAACAGAAAGTCCAAAATTCAAATTTTTTGGATTTTTGGCCTTTTTGGACACTTTTGGTTCAGTCGATTTCAATCAAAAGGGGAGGTGCACAACTGGATGATACAACAGTCCTAAATCCAAAATTTCAACATCCTACGGCTAATCGTTTTTGAGTTATACTAGATACATTCGTACGTACGTACTTACAGACGTCACGCCGAAACTAGTCAAAATGGATTCAGGGATGGTCAAAGTGGGTATTTCAGTTGAAATCTGAAAACCGAAATTCTTCGCGATCACAATACTTCCTTTACTTCGTACAAGGAAGTAAAAAAGTTTTTAAAAATACTAAAATAACAATGACTGTAAAAGACTGTTTAGATTTTTTTTTTTTCTTCTGAGATTACAGTCATCAACTGCTACGGTCACTGAGCCTTAATGGAAACTTTAGTCATGATTGCCATTATTTTCATGATTTGATTGTTCTAGTAAAAAAGTCATGCCTCTCCGACATTCGAATTCGGATGAAAGCCTGAGACGCTACCACTTCATCATGGACATCTAAATTGTAATATAAGATTAAAAAAGGTTGTACATTGTTAATAACAATACTAATAGTGATATTTTTTATGTTAATTTAATTTTTACATAACTATTAAAATCGCAAAAAAGAATACAAAATTTATTATCATATATTTGAACATTTAAATACAAAATATGAAAATATAAGGCACTGTATTTTATTAATTAAAAACAGTAAATTTGATATCCGAATCTGATTTGCATTTTCAGAGTTCAAAATTACCTTTTAATGATTTTTTTTTAATATAACTTTTTTTTTGTTTGTTATACATTAAAAAAGCTATTTTACACTTTACAAACTTTATATAATAATTGCCTTTTTTAGGTCTTTTGATTAAATTAGATATTTATGACCAAGTATGCAATAATTTGAATTTTTTAAATCGACTCTTAAAATCTTTTTTCGGAAACTTATCGTTTAGTTTATTCTTCCATTGAGAAGAAAGCGGATTAGAAATCAGGTGTTAAGAATACATCTAAAAGAAGATTATATTTCTAATGTTTAAGTTGCCAATCTCTGTTTATAAATACAAGCATATATACTTACATATATATTTATGCGTGCTTATATCACTGATCATTAGTAAAATACTATAAGTTAAAATTAACATTTTTCTTAGTTATAAATAATGATAAAATGTTTTATGTATTATTTAATAAATAATTTATTTTATTTAATAATAAATTAATATAAATAAACCTATAAATATTATTTTCTCCGTGATGGAGTGGTAGTGTCTTGGTCTTTTGTCCACAGGCCCAGGTTTCAAATCCCAGTATAGCATTTTTCATACGCTACAAATTTCCATTTCCACATTCCCAGGTATACGTAAGCTTTCAAGCATCTGTGGTCAATTAATTCATTAAACAAACAGAAAATAAATGTTATTATACACTATTTGTTATACTATAAATATTTATATTCTACTGAACCATCAAGATATAAATTCCTAAAAATTAAAAATAATCATTAAAATTGAATATTACATACTTTTCATTCTAACATAAGGAAAAACCTGTTATTTTTTTATATAAATAGTAGATTTCTTTTTTTGTACAATCAAAATTAGTTTTACCTTATGACACAGAGGAAAAAAAACAAAAAAGGAACAAAAACGAAAAATAATTTGACCAGTAAGCCGGACTACCATAGCTGTGGTTTTCTTCACAGCACCCATTTGTGGGGAAGTCGCATGTCGTGATAAATTGCAACTAGAGCTCTAAACACACATATACTATTACTACAACTCACACACGCACACATGTTGTACCCTTAAATTGTTCTCTTTTACTTTAATACAATAATCTTCACGAAAAATTCATTTACAATTATTTCCAGTTTCAACATTTTCTGTAAAACTCATGTGTAAATAAAAATTTATTTATTGTAGCAAGCTATCGTTATCTGATTATAAAAGATGTCATTTACAGCACTTAACAAAATTTTATTAATATTTTTTTACTATTTTATACTTTACTTTGTTTCATTTATATATATATAAATAATAAGCATAGTGTTTATTTCATCAATTTATGTCTCCTATTTTCATAGAATTGAGTAATTTTATAATGTTGTTTCGAGACTGATAAATAAAGAAATATTAACTTTAGGTCTCAAAAAGAAAACCAAAAAGTATGTTGTTAGAATCCATAACAGTATAAGACTGACCGTATATAAAAAAAAAATAGAAATATCAAGGAATAGGCTACGTGCAAATTTTCCTGGTTTCCTGGTGGTGCTTCTTTCAGTCTGTCAATATTCTATAATCTGTGTACATACAACACAAAAAAAAAAATTAATGAAAGTTTGTACATAACTTCATCAATTTTTTTCTGTTTATACAACGTCATTTAATGTTTCCGTAATTTCTTTACTTTGCATATTTTTTTTTTTTATAAACATCCATAACGATTAAAATACATATTTCACTTATCTAACTACTTTAATATTTTTTATTTGTTTTTGATAATTATTAACTCACCAAGAATCTTGAGGCTTGTAAGTGACAATATACACGTACGTAGAAACTAAAATTTTGTAGAGTAAGAAAAATGCCATGCCTGACCGGGATTCGAAGCCGGGACCTCCGGATAAAAGGCCGATATACTACCACTTCGCCACGGAGATCGACATAGTCCGGGAATTATAATTCTAATTGAAAAAATTGCGGAATACAGAAATAATACAACCTGTATTGTAATATTTTATTCTCTAAGCCCTGTGTTTTACCGTTAATTTTTACAGCATACTTTGTGAATTACGCATAAATTATTTAAGAAATTACATTCTTTTTCAATAGCTACGAGTATATTACAAATACGAGTATTTAAACGACTTTTCTCCATAATATGTTACTGTTAACATCCAGTAGAACCATGAATTTAAATGCTGAGTGTTATCTAAATTTCAGCTTTTGTTTTTCTATTTTGGCCAGCTAAAGGACCGCATACCATCTTTCATTTAGCTTTATTTTTTTTTTCTCTTAATGTTTGCCCAGATTTTTTAATTTTTTCTGATTGTTTTTCTTGTGCCCATTTTGATCTCGTTTTTTTTTTGTAATCCTTTCATGATTTTTTATTATTTTTCTCTACTTTTAAACATTTTTTGAGGTTATTTGTGTGTTTATTAACCTTTGCAGGTTTCTGTAAACCATTTTAGCAATCGATTATTTTTTTTTTGCTATTTTCGATTTGCTAGTTTTTGTTATCGATTATTATTTTTTGTCATTCTACAAAGGTGGCCATGAAATTAGATTTTAATTGTATTAGAAAATATTTCAGCATTTTATTTATTTTTTTTTTAGCAAAGTTTCCTTTATATGTTATTAATTTGTAATTGACAGGTACACTTTATAAGCTCCTAATATTGGTTCAATATTTCAGTTGGTGCAATATTGAGATTTAAAGATATAAATGAGATTTATTTATATTTTTTTATTTATTATTTATATTTATATATATATATGTATCATATCATACTAAAGGGCATTTGTATGTGGATCTGTGTGTGTATCCGTCCCCCTTGGCTGAGAACATAATTTTTTTTATTTTACCTCCACCGATAGGTATTGCATCAGAGGGTGAGATGAATGTTTTGTAGCGTGTGAAAATGCCATGCCTGACCGGGATCCAAACCCGGGACCTCCGGATGAAAGGCCGAGTCGCTACCACTCGCGCCAAGGAAGCCGGCAGAGAACATTTTTTAAAAATCTTTATAAACAATAAGAAGAAGCAATACCAACAAATACAAGAGTAAATAGAAAGAACATGCTTATATGATTGAACATACTTTTTCTTTTTCTGTTTAGCCTCCGGAACCACCGTCAGGATTACTTCAACTGATGATATGTTCGAGTTTAAATGAAGTGTAGTCTTGTACAGTCTCTGACCATTTCTGAGATGTATAGTTAATTGAAACCCAACCACCAAAGGACACCGATATCCATTATCTAGTATTCATCATGGCTTCGAAACTATAATTGAACATACTGCCCGTAAAAAAAAAAAAAAAAAAAAAAATCAAGATTTTTTTCTTAAATGTTAATAAACAATAAATAAGAACAATAATAATAATTATAAAATAAATTTTATGACCGTAATTCATTCATTCAATATCGTAACAAATCTTGAAGCTATTTTCGATAAAATAAATCGATACTGAAAATACTAACGATTATCCATTTAGAATCGTATAGTTTTTTTTTGGCCTTATAGTTACAATTAGACATACATATAGGCAAAAAATACTTGAGACAAATAACATGGTAAACATATAATAAAAATTAGAAGAATTTTGAATCCTATATATACTCCTTAGCGATTTATTGACTTCTAAATAAATTTCCAAATAGAGATTTCAGAATGAGTAGCTTGCACTTTTGTATGAATTCAGTATTGAAATCAAGAGACTTCAGTATTGAATAGACTTCAGTTTCCTGTATAATTACCTTTTTGTATGACGATTAATAAGTCTCACTTTTGAATTGATTAGTACTGATTTGAGAAGAGAAGTTTTTGGGCAAGGACAGTTGTATGTTCTGTTATCAAGAGTAAAACCATGTGAAGTGTAAATAAAGTAAAATTGTCTCCAGAGAAAAAAAATAAACGAGTGAAACATGCTTTTTAGAGAAATTTTACCTGGTCTAGATTGATAAGTGGAACAGTGATTTTTGTTTATTGAAGAGAAGAGTTTAAAAGTGCAAGTGGATATTTTGTTTTGAAATTATTTTGGGTTTAGGAAACGCGATGATGGTAACCCACCCTAAAACTTATTTCTTACTGAGGAAGGGTGCTTAACTGAGTGAAGACGAACCCTTTTTTCGCATTTCTTTGATCAATTTTCATCATTCAAAAAAAAAAAAAAAACATTTTTACACAAGAGGTAATCAATTTTGGACATCTAACAATACCATTCCGAGACTTCGCTCGCCGGGGCAACCCGCCGGGAGGGCGTTCCGTGGCACAAAGCATTTGCTTTTACAGAAATCATTTACAAATGGTTGTAACTTGGATGGTCTCGTAGCGCTCTTTTAAAAGAGAGATTTCATTTTATTGTGAATTATTCTCTCTGTCATAGTAGTCAAAAATGAAGCAAGGGTTCTGAGGAGCTAATGTACATAAAAACTTTGTGCAGGAACCGTGGCCGCTGCTTTAGCATATGTTGTTGCTGTTTTTAGTGGCAGTTTCTTATCGACGTGAATGCTGTCCTTTGCAGTTACCACAGATGAGAGGATCCTAACATGGTTTCCCTTCCCAAGTTTCTTCACCACGCGCACACATACTTGATGTTTCTCACACCGAATACGATGTAGCCAAATCGGTGGCACTGGAAGCACCGCATGGTTTTTGGCACGAAATCTCACTTATCTAGACGGCATATACCATAGCACATTTTTCAGCAGGGAAGGCCTATTAAAGCTGGGGACATGGAGGCAGAAGGTAGAACTTCGCCATTTCTTCTCATGGTCAGTGTTCGGCACTCTATTACTCTCTGCATGGACTACTCCTAGGCAATTTATTGTTCTGAACAATTTAATAGATCAGAACAAACCATAACACCCTTTGAGGTATTGAGAGTACTGTGAGGATCGACACGTACAGCAAACTAACCTATTTTGTTTAATGTAAGAATCTTCTGGTACTGGATGTTGTTAGTTGTCTCGATACAAAAACCGTTGAAAGTTTTGCATATTTCTTTTACTGAACCACGAGTACATCTAGTAGTTACACGAACGATAAGAAAAGAGATTATCCTCGCGAAAATTATCTTCTTTCGTGATCATAAGGTACTTTTTTTTTTTGAATGAATTGGCAAAATACAATTTACGTACTGAGTGTCGGGCTTGCTAACAGGTTCCGCAAGATGTTATTAAGAGTGCGTATGTGTGCCTGCGCCCTACCGACTAAACCTTCTATCTCAAGGATCTTCCCTTCCCAGGGCTAAACCCATATTAAGCATTAAACAGCCCTGGGAGATGCCTTTGATCGAGGAGGATCCAGAGTCCCCGTGCATCATCACCATCGCCCTTCCACGTAAGCGCGGATAAAAGACAGCAGGAGATAGTCCTTTACCTCGCACTCACCGGTCCTTGTCTTCACCTCATCACTAGTGGAGGTTTTTTCCAGCTTTAGGGATCAGAGATTTCCGAGTCTTTTCACTGCCACCCATCCGAGTAACACGAACAGACGACAACTCTACCCGGGTAATCCCTTCTGTAGAAAGGCTAGTTGCCAGGGTACACTTCCAGTCCAAGGCTACTACCCGGTACTCCGGTGGAACCAGCATATGTCGTGGCAGAAACCGCATCCGCAATCTCTGCACTGACACTATTCTCCTATTCACAGAAGCTTTCAGAGTTAAAGTTTAACCCTGAAATTAAAGTCACCAGTGCATCTTTCCGTTATTTTTTAACTCAAGTTAGTAATTGATGGTTTAGCTGATTTTTATTATGGTTTAACAGAATTTATTTATTTTTTAACATTGATAATGATTTTATTTCAGCTTATTTATTTTATTTGGTATATATATAAAATGAGCTGCTATGTAAATTATTATGATCAAATTTGTTTTTTGTAATTGAAAATAATAATTTTTTTACGTACTTGTCATGAAATTTTATTTACTAGCTTTTATAGTACGGTTTTTATTTCAGTTATTCACTTACAAGTATATATATATTTATTCATACAGGCAACTAGAGGCTGAAATCCCATAACAATTAAATGTTTTTTTTTCTTCTATATAACAAGGTTTTTTGCATACAAAAGCGTTTTATATAACAAGTGTTTTGCATACAAAAAAGTAGGATCTGATCTTGATTCAAACCCAAACCCTTTCAGATGAAAGATAAAGATACTAAAACTCCTACATGGATGCCCTCTGGTATTAAAAATATACTTTCTATAATTATTAACAGTAGGAAAGGATAAAAAAGTTAACCGAAATGTTAATTCAACGAGAAAGAATTCAATTCATTTCTCACTATTAAGGGACTACATTTTTTTTAATGGTACAAGCGTTTTAAAATATTGATAAATATTTCATATTTAACAACATAATCGTTGAATAAAAATAATCTCAGGTATAAGATTAAAAAATGTATACGTTTCAGTGAATATACGAAGATAAATTGGATATATAGAAATTAACCAATGCAAAATTTTGAATTATAGGCCTCTGAATCCTAATTGTATCAATAGGTATAAAATGTGACAGGTTTTTTCCTTTATTTTCATTTAAAAACAGAATCCAATCGGAATTAAATGAAAGTGTTAATAATTCAATCGAAAATGGTTCCATTTAATGGGATTTTAAACAAAATAAACTGTCCAATTGTATTATTTATAATGGTCATGAATGCATTAGGTTTGCAGAATACATCATAGGGTTTAATCAAGTACACTGGATTAATACTCAGATTCTGTTTAACAAAATTAAATTCACTAAACAAAACATTTCAACAACTGAAAGTTCATAAAAGTGAATTAAATCTGGAAAAAGGATGCGATTTATTGATATACACGAAATAATTGTTCATTTATAAATACAGTTCTACCTACAATTTATTTCATTAAATAACACTTTACTTAAATAACAATCTCTACTATAAAATTTTCTACAATATTCTACGGAAAACTGCTGCAAATTTTATCAATTTTACTTTTTTTTAGATTCAACTTAAATACGCTTAGCTAGAAAATACAAATCAAAATTTATCTATTAAAAGGTGAAGGCATTTTTAATGCTTTAATTATTTAAATCTGATAATTTAGAAGATAAAATTAAGATACGGTTTCAGGAATGTAATAGAAAATGAAAATTAATTCACAAGATAACTGAAGAAAAGGGAAGCCGGAATCTTTAAATATTTTGTGTGTTTAGTATGCTGTTGTAAAATTTAGTTGGTATAAAAATTTTTAGAAAATAAATACATTAAAAGTAGAGTCATACAGGTGTAAATTAAAGTATTAGAGTTGAAAACTGTAATGAATAAAAGAAATCTAAGGTGGTAATGAAGAAAGACATTTTATTAGTACCATTATAAAAAAAAAAATTGGTTAGAGCATGACCAAAATAAGAGTACTTGATGAGGGATATATTAGTAAGAAAGTGAAATAAAATATTAAAAAAAGGGAAAATAAGGATCAAGTCTGTGAATCATGATAAATAATCAGGTTATACAAACGCGATGAAAAATAAGATAGACGGAATATCAAGGAGAAACAGTTTGAGTAGAAGCAGAAGAAAATAAAAAGGCGGTTATAAATTATTCTGCATAATTCTCAAAAGTGTGTTATTCAAAAAAATTTATTTGCGTTTTATCACATTAATACTGGAATGAACATTTTTCCTAACGAGAAAGAAATGGACAATGGATCACAATCTAATCCCAAACTCTATTACCAAATTTATTCCACACAGAATATCTATGCGTTCTTTCCTATATTATTTGCCTAATTAAAATTAACAAGCATTAACTTATTAAGACTAAATTCTATATTATATCTGACAAACCAAACTCTAAATTAACCCTTATCGTTCGTTGTAAGAGGCAAACCTGATTTCAATCTACAATTCCGACGAAGAAGTTTATTCCTGGATAAACAGAAATACACGGGAAAAACGGTCTTAGTACTCACTCACAAATAATTGAAGCATATAATAATAAGTTTTTTTTTTTTTATGGGGAAGGTGGAAATGCATTTACGCATTGAGTGTCGGGCTCCCACTGATGGTATTATCCAATCACCATCAGCAGACCACCGACTAAAACCACTGCCCTTTATACCAGGACTCTACAGGAACCGTTTAACACATTACTTCAGGAAGAGTCCTCCTATCCTAGCCTGAGAAGGCAGCTACTTAATTTTCACGACTATCCAGGTCACACTTTTTGGTCCTGAGAATTCTGCCGACGAATCGTGCCACACTTATCAGTTGCTCAGGTGGAGCATCATCGCAACTACGTTGTGGCGGCGGAGTGCCCCGAGATCCGCCTCTAGTGTCCCTCGATCTGCCGCCCACCGAGCACAATTTAAAAAGATGTGCTCGGCATCCTCCCGTACACAGAGGCAATAGTGGAAATCGGGGACGACGCTTTCCCTATGACATTAAGATAAACGCGAAAGTACCAGTGACCCGTAAAAAACTGGGTCACGCAGTACTTCACCTCTCCTAGCCGCCGCTCTGTCGGCGGTCTGAACAGAGAGATAAGCCTTCCGGTCCATCTTCTTCTGGTCTCGTGATCCCAGGTCTCTTTTTATGCGAGAAACGTGCTAGTTCGTTTCTCCTTAGCAATGGACTCCCTGTCTCCACCTTCCCTTCGCCTCTTGTAGGCAGTCTGGCGCTCCCTTGCAAAAAGAGCAATGGGTATGACGCCGGCGACCACTAGTAAGGCAGGCTCGGAAACCGTCCGATACGCGGACGGTACACCTGAGCGAGCCGCCTCGGTTTCTTTCCACATCTTAATGCCTGAGCTCATACTTTTGTCCTGTATAACAAAATGGAATGCACCGAGGGCATCAGCAGTCACCATCTGCTGGCCTTCGGTCTGCCGATATTCGTCATGAACCGGCTGAGAGCGGTTATGGCTGTCGCAGCTTTATCGGTGGCTCTCCGAAGCTGCTCAGCAAAGCTGAGTTTCCGGTCAATCAACATACCGAAGTACTTTGCAGCCGCAAAGCACTTCGATAATCTCTTGGCTTGGCTTGGTCTAAGCCAAGAGCCATTTTAAAAAAAATTAGGGTTCAAATACAGAGATAGAAGAAGAATTGTTAACATTTACAGGAACCAAACAGCAACAGTAATAATTAAAGAACATAAGAAAGTAGCTGTAATAAGAAAGGGAGTTCGATAAGGATGTTCCTTATCACCGTTACTTTTTAATCTTTACATAAAACTAGCAGTTAATGATGTTAAAGAACAATTTAGATTTGGAGTAACAATACAAGGTGAAAAGATAAAGATGCTACGATTCTGATGCTGATGATATAGTAATTCTAGCTAAAAGTAAAAAGGATTTAAAAGGAACAATGAACAGCATGGATGAAGTCCTACGCAAGAACTACCGCATAAAAATAAACAAGAACAAAAGAAAAGTAATAAAATGTAGTAGAAATAACAAAGATGGACCACTGGATGTAAAAATAGGAAGAGAAAAGATTTTGGAGGTAGAAGAATTTTATTATTTGGGAAGTAGAATTACTAAAGATGGACGAAGCAGGAGTAACATAAAATGATGAATAGCATAGGAAAAATGAGCCTTCAGTCAGAAATATAATTTGTTTACATCAAAGATTAATTTAAACATCTGGAAAATATTTTTTAAAGAATATGTTTAGAGCGTAGTTTTATATGGATGTGAAACTTGGACGATCGGAGTACCTGAGAAGAAAAGAATAGAAGCTTTTGAAATATGGTGCTATAGGAGAATGTTAAAAATCAGATGGGTGGATAAAGTAACAAATGAAGAGTTGTTGCGACAAATAGATGAAGAGAGAAGCATTTGGATAAATACAGTTAAAAGAAGAGACGGACTTATAGGCCAAATATTAAGACATCCTGGAATAGTCGCTTTAATATTGGAGGGACAAGTAGAAGGAAAAAATTGTGCAGGCAGGCAGTGTCTGGAATATGTAAAACAAATTGTTAGGGATGTAGGATGTAGGGGGTATACTAAAATGAAACGACTAGCAGTAAATAGGGAATCTTGGAGAACTGCATCAAACCAGTCAAATGACTGAAGACAAAAAAAAACATTTTCTTATGGAAATCATCTCTTAAATTACATTTCATATACCTCTCTTTAAGTTTTAATGAAACACCAATAAAGTAATGATCAGTAGGCTTAGATTCTTTGACAAAAGAAGTACATATAATCTGTCTGAATTCTTAAATTAATATGATTTAAACAAGAAGATACTAATCTGTTACTTATTACTCCTGCCCTTGTTGGTTTCATTTAAGTGTAGAGAATAACATAATTATGCAGCATTATATTCTGATGACCCATAGGCATTTGAGAGAAAACATATATTTATGTCTCCAATCAGTATGATATTCCTTTTCATTTTTGAGAATACTATTAGATAATAAAGATTCTAATTCTGCATTAAAAAAATTAACAATAAAAGATGGAGGCCTATATAAAATTAAAATAAAGAAGCTTTCATTTTTCATCTGAAGATTCATTAATAGCAGTTCTGTATTGATAAATTGAACAAGAATAAGAATGCATTGATTCGTAAATCATGTCTATAGATTATAATAGCACCACCCCTCTACCAAACGATCTACAACAAGAAAATGAAAGAAATCCTGGCAAGCAATAAGTGTTTGATACATCTTTAGGTACATTGATTTCAAGCAGAATCAATACGTGGATGAGTTAGAATTTCCTGTATATAAATCAGGAGTAGGTCCCAGTGTTTCCTAATGCTTCTGATAGTTACATAAATAATATTAAGGGCACCATCAGCAGTTAATAACTGCAAGCTGGATTCAGGAGAATTAAATGAAATAACATTTCTATCTAAATGTATATCCAAGTCATCTAGGTCTATATAGATATTTAATGATTTATTTTTAGGGATTAAGGTGCTGTAGTTAATGATATTGTAGTAAATAAAAATTGATAGTTTAAATTTTAATGCTTAACTGTTAATATGTATGAATTTAAGTAGACATATTTGATGTTTAGTATTCTGTTTTACAGTTCATTTCCTGTTGTTTTACTAGATAATTCACTTACCAAAGTTTATAAAATAGTTAATATTTAAAATATTTATATTTCACTAGTTAAAAGAAATTTTAGTTACAGTTAAATTTCAACTGAAGACTACAAACTTTTACTTATTTTTAGTTTAAGTTTGGTATTTAATTTAGTAATTATAATTGTATTATTAAGAGTAATTTAAGTGAAAATTAGATTATGTTAAATACAATATATACAGACAGAATATTCAAATATATTGTCTGTGGAATTAGGATGGGTTACGTGATGAGTTCAAAATTTGAATTTTTATTAATCATAACAGGCCTACTGGTATCATGATTGTTGATCATTATGCTTGAACCATTCATTCATAGACATTTATAATCTTTATTCTTCCCAAGCTTCCTAGCTTTTGCAAACAATATTGAAAAAAGAGATAAGTGATCATTAAAGAAAATAGGCCTATCCGAGTAGATTTATCTACCAGAGATAACTTAGGTCTACACTTTCTTGCTTTTTTAACTATCTCATCACATGTGTCTTTGTTGAAAAATTGGACAGTTACTGGAGCTGCAGCATCATTCCACCCTCTTAGACGATGAGCTGTAAATCGTTCTTCTCGTATATCAATTTTCATTTAACCAAGGAAGTTGGAAATCTTCCTCTTGATATTCTCTCCTTTTTCATTTGGGAATCCAACAACTTTTACATTTCTGGAATATGAATATAGCTTCTCGGATTCAAGGTCTATCGTTAAAAATGAGACTTCCATTTTAAATGAGGAATAATTCACCTCCAGGTCATTCACTGTATCGAAATATCCCTTGAGGTGATCTTCAAAGCTAGAAAAAATTGGTTCTATGTGGGATATCCTTTCACTGAACATTTTTTCATGTTTCTTAAACATTGATTCTAAAAGCATTCGGAGGGCAGTCAAAGTGTGCTCAACTAATTCATCGTCCTCAACATTGATATATGTGTCCTTCCTTGAGTAAGTTTCTTGGCAATTGTTACATTTCCACTGCTGCTTTTTCTGCGAGCTTTTCGCTTTTCTATTGTTATTAATAATAATAATAGTAATGTCTTGAGGTAGATAATCCTCACGTCTGGAACATAACATCTGTGTTCCACTTCCAGGGTGGTAACAGCTGTACATAAGTACTATTCATAATTTTGGCTAACGGGGGTCCGAGTGTTTTCCTAGGAAAAGGAATTTTCTTCGGCCTGATTCCATCTACAGGCCGTTCTACAAGGACTGGATTTTTCGGCCACTTGCAGATATGATAATTAATATGATTAAGGAAATGGATTCACACTATCTCTAGAGCTGGAGATTTGGCGACCAGGGTCGAAGTGATTGCAGGTTTAACGGGGAACCTTCCGTTGTCCATATGCCCCACGCGGTGGTAAGCAAATAGCTAAGGTAACCATGCATGTCGCTGCATGGGCGCCCTGAAAACTTTGGTGTGTAGGGGCCTGGAGTCAGTGCAAAGATTGTGCATCCGCTTCTGCCACATATGCCGGTTCCATCGGAGTACCAGACTGGACCTTCAGGGTTAATAGCCCTGGAGTACGGGTGTAGCCCGGCGAGTAGCCTTGCTACAGAAGTGATAGGGAATCATGTAGATAGAACAAACATCGCACGTGACAGAGGGTTCACGTAAACATCCTCATATTGAACCAGCCGTTTCACCTGAGGCGAAACGGAGAAAGAGCTATGAGCTATAAAGGATAGAAAATGTCAAGAGTTTACAGAGAGCTGTATACAAGAATAGTTTTTCTAAGCCAAAATATATGGTAATTAGTAGAGAGTTTGGTAATTCTATGGGGTTAAATCCTTTCCTTATCGCTCGAGAGATAAGTAATTGTGCTGAAGACCCAGCAAAGAAAATCCGTAAAACTTACAACGGACTTCATGTAAGACCACTAATGACAACCAGTCGCAGAAGATCGGGCTAAAGAAGATAGGTGAGCTTACTATATGAGTCGATCCACACAGCACCCTCAATATCTCAAAAGTTGGTTTGTCGGAATCTACTCATTTGTACAGAGCTGGAAATTGTAGAAGAGTTGATACCTCAAGAAGTGATAGAATTCCGAAGGCCAAACATGAGGAAGAGAGAAGTTCTTCCGTCTGCCTCTCATGTCCATACTTTCAACAAACCAACCCTACCGGAGAAATTGCATGCAGGAATAACCGATTGGATGTGCGGGCTTTTGTGCCGCAACCAAGGAGATGTTTCAGGTGTCAACGTTTTGGCCACACCGCTGCTCGATGCAAAAGGCCACAAATATGCATATGAGGTGAAGAAATCCATGAAGGAGAATCATGCAAGGATCCTTCTTCCTGTGTAAACTGTAAAGAACAGCATTCATGCAGATCAAGAAATTGAACTGTTTACAAAGACAAGATAGCTGTACAGGAAATCAAAACCCTGCAGAAGGTCAGCTACTTCGAGGCAAAGAATATTGTAAGCACTCGCAAGCCTAGAGCAACAACAACCTATGCTCAGGCTGTGGCTGCTGTCCCTGCTCCAACTGCCGTTGATACAGACCAGCTTCTTGGCAAAATTGCGCCCACATTAGCTGCCATGATTGAGAGAATAGCAGACAATAAAATGAAATTTCTTACCCAGAAGGAATTTACAAAACCTTTGATGAACATAACGCCTCCAGATAATATGCCTACCATGAGCCAAAGCGCATCTGACCAGAAGAAGACACCTACTAAACCAAAGGTTCAAGAACGTCTGCATAACCTGTCAGATGACGGAGCGAGAAAAGTGGTTGCTTCGGAGTCTTCTATGGAGGCTCCCAATACTCCTACAACTGAGGTGGCCTCCAAACCACAGAGACCATAAAAAATCATACAGAGAACGCCTGTTTCCCCCTTGCCTGAGGTGATGACTGATGTGACTCCTGTTGCCGGGGTCTCCCGGGTTCCCGCCTCTCAATCGGCGCCTAAACCAAGCGCCGATCCATGCCGATCGTCGTCCGCAACTTCGATGGTCTGCGATTTGGAGGTGGAAGCTACACAGGCGATGACATACTTATATGTCATACTTATATGTTAACACGAAGCTGTTCGAAAGATGGAAAAGAAGACGAAAAAAGGATGAGCAAAAGGCAAACCTAGAGAATAATAAAAAATATATTTGAAGATTATTTGAAATTTCAAATAGGGTTCTATTTCCATAGTCCTTGGACAGACTTTTTTTAATTTACCTGCTGTGAATAAATTTCATTAAATAATTTTTCAGAACAGAATTAAACCACAGAAATAACTTCTTTTTTTTTTATTTTACAATAAATCATGATTTGGAATCTCGATCGATGAGATTTGGTATCCGGAGGGGAGGAACATCGGCTTATACAAATATATATATATATATATATATATATATATATATTACATAATTAATATATGGGTGTATCTATCGGATATGTATGTTCATCAGTCTACTAATATTGTGGTAATTAATGCAACTGGTTGTGTATTGTTGTAGAGATTAACATGTACGATTAATATCACTGACTCGTTTCTACTAATACTAGCAATGAATATTAGTAATAGGTTATTAATTATCATAAATTGCTTTAGTTCATTGAATTCTATCTTATCTTAGTTTTAGTTTTTAGCGTTAGTATCAGAATAAAGTAGAAATACTAAATAATTTAATGTAAATCCATTTGCATTATTAATTATAATTTACTATTTCCAGTAATTCGAATTCTATTTATTTATAATGCATAGAGAATCTAGAATAGTTTTTAGTTTAGTATACTCGTACTATAATTTAGCATTGTGTGCAGTAATATTAGTTCTACTAGTACTAGTGATAAGTTATAGTCTTTGTTAGGTTCAAGAAATGACCATAGCCTAAATATAAAAAATTTGATGTGAACAACACATAACTTCCTTGTACGCCTATTAAATTACATTTACTCATTTTTTTTTAAATGGAAAGCACATAAAACTTTATTTCATTAATAACTTCTGATATTTTTTCAATTTGTTTTACAATTTTATTATTGAATTATGATTCATTGTAAAACATTTTTTACAATGAAAGGTTAATGATTATTAATAAATCAACATATTTAAATTAAAAAAAAAGTTAACAATAAAAAAAGATGTTCCTTCCCCTTGATCCAGATATTTAATTAATTAAAATTTTATTTGGCTGTAACTCTGGAACCAATGACTTTGGTTGAAGTACCACTTCAAAAAATCCAAAATCCAGATTTTTCGGATTTTGGGCTTTGTTGGGCACATTTGGTGTAGTCGATTGCAACAAAAGGGGAGGTACACAATTAGATGTTATAACAGTCCTAAATCCAAAATTTCAACATCCTACGGCTAATTGTTTTTGACTTATGCGAGATGCATACGTACGCACGTACGGACGTCACGCCGAAACTAGTCAAAATGGATTCAGGAATGGTGAAAATGGATATTTCCGTTGACATTTGTAAAACGAAATTTTTCGCGATTACAATAATTTCTTTACTTAGTACAAGGAAGTAAAAACTTTTTTTTTGACTAATCAAAGTTCATTATTAAGTAAACTGAGTAGAAAAAAGTTACCTTAGTGTTAATTTTATTCGCTTTATATTAATAGTATTTACATATATATATATATATATATATATATATATATATATACGTGTGTGTGTGTTTTACCATTTTCTCGCACTTTGCTGATCTAGTAAAACATCCGTTAACTGTTGTCACTCTTCTAGAAGTTTGCTCGTAAAGTTTACCTAGCAATAATTAACAACTCAATTTAGCAATAATTAACAACTCGCAAATCCTAAACAAGGAGATAATCTAGCTAAACAAATTTGATCAAGTTTTGCTTTACCGGTAACATAATTATCTGGTTAGAGTATTATTTTTAAGCTAATTAAAATAAACAGATGTGAAAAACCACATAAAAGAGATTCTTTGTTTCTAGTAATTTTATTTTTAGTGGAAAATAATTAACAATATGTAGTGGCCACATTTTATTGCTATAACACTTTTTATCCTAACTAGTAATTTTGTAATTACTAATCACAGATAAGTTGTATTTTGTAGTTACAAATGTAATCACTAGTATGTGTAATTTTTGAGGAATCTCAATGGCAATTCCTTTTTAATGTGAATATAATTTACGTAAGGAGGTTCCAACAAAGACGAATTGATTATAAATAAAATTTGAAACAAAAAGTTTTATCGGACTTCTTTATTGACGTCTGAATTCAATTCACAGGATAATAATATTATTAATGTAGGTTTTACTGGAGGATGTCACTATTCAATATGGAGAACGAGAATATTTCATTCCCTATGATCTTTTCATGATCTATTCCATGATAACTTTTCATAGTAGTTTTATTACAATATAATGAAATCATTTTTTTTTTGTATCTTTCAAATCTTATTTGGAATATAAGAACCCTTTTTGTTGATTTGGCGTTAAGAATTGAACGTCAAATCAATTTTAAAAAAGCAATAAATGAAATACTATTGCTCAGAAATAATTATGCATAATATTTGCTTATAATATTTTTTTTTAGGAATATTAAACATGTTTTCTAAAGTGAAAACTATTTCAACTTTTATTTTGCATTCAAAAGTATGAAAAGAATAAATAATTTTACTCACCATTATCCTATTAAAGTGATAAAAAAATGGAAACAATCTTGAAAATAGTTTTTGTAAATGAGAGGAAAGCGCTCATCATCCAAGTCACTGCAAAATTAATAAATTAATATGAGAATACATCGTATATTATTAAAACGGTTTTACAATTGGAGTAATTGAATAGGATTACGAATCAATTTCCTCTCTCAGTATTTTTTACACCACTATTGTTTGAGAAAGTTACTCTGGTTGAAATTATTTATTACTAGCAGACCCGGTAATACTTCGCTATTGTTATATTAGAGTATAATATATATATATATATATATATATAGAGAGAGAGAGAGAGAGAGAGAGAGAAAGAGAGTGAGATTAAATGAACACAATTGAAAGTTTGATAAAACATTAACAAAATGAACATTACGGAACTTCATAAAATTTAACCTTTCCCTTTTCCCTTTTCCTTTTCCCCATTTTCATTTTTACCATATTACCTTCCCCTTTGCCCCTGCCTCTTTCCCCTTTCTTTATTTCTTTTTTCTCCTATCCCCTCTCTATTTCCTTTTCCCGTTTTCCACGTTTTCTTTTTTCCGTTTTTCTCTTTTCCGATTTTTCTCTTTCTCCCTTTTTTCACGCTCGTAAATCGGTCCAGTAGTTTTGTAGTCTATAGCAGACATACATATCGTAAACATTGAAATGGAATCGTAAAATATTTAGTATAGCGTGTGTTGCTTTTACGTCTAATAGATAGCGCTGTTTTTTCAAAAAGAGCTTACAGATAGATGCCACAAGTGTAACATCTTAGGTATATAAGTAGTAGGTACATACAAACACGCGCGTATTCGAATGCAACGTTGTGTCTAAATTTTATTGAAATCCTTGAAGAACTTTCAGAGAATTAAGATTTTGAACAAACAAACATTTACATTTTTATTTATGTAGTTGATATTGGTGTCTAAAACGCGTCACAGCCGGAAGAAAAGAGAATATTGTATAAATAACGTTAAGAAACGAATTGCTGCAGTCCGTTTTACCCGGAAACAATGCAGCTTACATTCCTCCATTCACTAGAACAAACATTCTGTATAAAAAAATGAAAAGTTCATTTAATTTTCTTGTACCCTTTATTTTTAAACCATATATTTAATAAAAACCTTTTATTTTTAATTAGTTACCCTTTTTATACTGCTGAGATTATAAAATTTAATGTAAAATTGAAAATAAAAAGGAATCCCTTAGCAAAATTCAGTATGAAAACTATAGCCGGCGTCCGTGGCGAGAGTGGTAGCGTCTCGGCCTTTCATCCGTAGGTCACGGATTCGAATCCTGGTCAGGCATGGTATTTTCACACGCCACAAAAATTTCATTCATTTCATCCTCTGAATCAATCAATACCTAACGGTAGTCCTGAGGCTAAAAAAAAAAAAAAATTAAGACTATGAATGGAACAAAATGTACTATTGCTACCCTCGCTTTCTGATGTGGGAAAAAATTACCGTGAAAATTGCATACAATAAAGTATAAGTTAATAGAGGTTAAATAGTATTAACTGGAAGTTAATAGGAAACGCTGAATGAAATCTAAGCATAACAGTGGATCACTGATTTAAAACCACATACGTTCAACTAATACGGGTTTCATCAATTTGTATAATATGATCAACTAGAATAATGATTCCAGATTCGATCAGCACAACCCCATAAGCAAAACTAAACAGAAACAGATATAAATATAATTTTGCTCAACAATCTGTTACAGTATGCTAATAAATTATAAATTAATGTTCATACATTTTACTCATGCGAATTATTGTTTTGTTTAATAAACTAATTTTTTCTATTTTCTAGAACGATATACAAATCGTATGAATTACATAAATTATATATATATATATATATATATAGATTATAACACATCACAATTAATTTAAAATAAAAGAGCGTTCAGTGAGATAATAAATTTAAATTTTAAATCTCAATAAATAACGTGTGTTTAATTTTCTGCAGTAATTCTTTTTTTTATGAATTTATTTTCATAATATTAAAAAAAGAAAAAGAGAAACTCTTTATATATGAGGCTGGTATAAATGTTTATTAATAAAGACAATGCATATTATTCTTTCTGTTGTAAAATAATGAAATTAAATTATTTTTATACTTATTGCCTAGTTCAGACAGAGCAACTTTGTATTATCATTTTCAATAATTAAAAAAATAAAAATACTGTTATGAAAAAAAGTACAAAATTAATAAATTTTAATGGATATTTTTCTCTCTGTAAAATGTAAAAATGTAAAATTCAAAGCTTGTAATTTACATACAGTATATACTTACATATATATGTATACATTTCTACTGGCATGTTTTTTTAATTAATTTCTGAGTTACAAGTGTATAAAACTGAACAAAAATAACACAAATATACAAGGATTTCTGCACGCGTAAACACATACCAATTGGAGCACTGAATAAATGATATAAACATATTTACATAATGTTGGGTATTTAACTGTGTAAATAAAGCTTACATATCGTTACTTTTTCGAGGTTGTTAAAATAGGAAAAAAATAAAAATAATAAGCAGCGTCAAGAGGATAAAAATAATAATGTACTGCCCGCTACTGTGAAAGAAATCTTTTTCATTATACGTGAAAGTGACAAAATAAATAACGCAAATCATCGTATTGAAATCAATGTCATCGTAATCATCAACAGTAGCATCATCCGAAAAAGGAGATAAAAGCGAGATGACGTTGAGAAGAGGGTTATGAAGAGATGAAATAGCAAAACGGAAAATACGTAGATAGGGGTTAGATGATTCTCTTGGACACACCCTTCAGCGACCAACCAAGAAAGCAATCAACTGTGTGCGTGACTCCCATATTTAATCTACCTTGATACCGGTCTCGTATAAACCTTTCCCCCTTAAAATATATTTCGTGATATATGATAAATTTCCTTTCGTACTCAGTATTGATAGACAAATAATTATTATTAATTAATGTTATACAATTAAATGAATATTATTATCTATCGGTTAAAACAATAATTAATCAAATTATTTAGTTACATTAATGCGTTTTAATTCATTAATTTTACAAATGGTCTTTTTATTAATACTAAGAAAATGAAAATACCAATATATGAAAGGGAAAACTAAAAACTAGCGTGATTTTAAAATTCAACTGGTTATAATAATAAAATTATTTAAAGAACTTAAACAATATAAGCGATGAAATTCTAAGAACATAGTTTAATTCAACGTGTTACATGTTTAACAATGAAGAAATCTTGCAAATTCAGTGGATCAACGACTGCTTAATCGAAAAATTTTATAAAAAAACTTTATCAGTTTTTAAGTACGACTATTGTCTATAAATAACAGATATGATCTACAAATGTTTATAACATCTATTAAATGACCGTATTAAATATTTCAGTTTTCAAGTTATTTCCGTTTATGTTTAAATAAGTGTAAAAAAAAACTATTTGCTTAATGGTGTTTTTCTACATGATCACTGTGGCTCATCCTAATGCTATTACGATGATATACATACAATGTTAACTTATTAACACAATATATGCTATTAAATCGACAATTATTATTTGATTTTCTTATAACTTCTTATGTTTGGTTGCATCGGTTTAGAAATTATACATGCAGAAATCTGTTATTAGGAATGATTTTAACAATCCAATCTTACTCTGACACGGTTTATTTACATCAATTTCAAATATTAATGAAAAAGATTACACACATTCTTGTCAATTTTTTAAAATTTTGATTGTCAAAATACAACCTTTAAAATAATTAGGCACTAGTAATGTTGATGCTTTACAATAGAAAAACTGTAACTTTTTGCTCGAATAATTTTAAATTTTTTTAAAAGCCCTTAAAGTAAATAAAAAAAACTTATGTTAAAGTATAATATTAATATTTCAAAAATTTTTTATGAAAAAATCTATATAATATATGGGCTTAAATTAAGTTGCCAAATATATAATAGTACTGCATTTTCAGTTATCGCATAAATTAAAATAATTATTTTTTACCAAAAAAGAAGTACTTTTACTGACACATGGTAAGACTAACGTCTCAAATAAAAATCATTCACGATAAATTACAATTACTATAATTCAATCAATCTCGATCGAATGTATGATCTTCCCACCCTAACTTCCTATAGTTGTTCCACAATGTGGCCAAATCCAGATTATATAGAGGAAATATAAAAAGATAAAACCCATTAACTATTTGATAAAACTTAGTATAAACCACTGTCCTACAGGTAAATATTGTTTTGAATACACATTACGAAAACTTAAAGCATGTGCGTTCATGCTTTAAGTTTTTCGGCCCCGTACTCTTGTATGAAGTAGAAATTGTTTACCTTATGTAATATTTTAAACCTGACCAGAATAAGAGAAATAGCTGAGACCTACCACTTCACCACACAGGCCGATGGTTTGTTACAAATATATTCCATGCTTTCTTTAAGAAAAATATTCAAACGATTTTAAATTTAAAAAAAAAAATTTAAAAACCTTTTGTTACTGACATCTAAAATAAAATTATTCCAAATGACAATCAAGAAATGTTACACTGAATAATAATAATTAAAGTTAAATTTTTTACCGTTATTTATCAATAAAATTGGTAAAATCTCTTTTAGGTTCCATAAAACAAGAAGATATTTTTTTCTTACCAATCGTTTCTGAGTAATTTAATTTTGAAAATTTTCATTATAAGCTATTAGTTGTCTATGAAGTTGATAATATAATTTTATTAAAACTGAAAAATTATAATTTATTTATTATATTGTGATTAAATAATTTATTTAGTATTAATAATACGAGTACAATTTATTTATTTAGTATTAAAATATAACTATAAAATAACTTATTTTTCTCTCCTTTTTAAACTTTGTTTTAATATCTAATATTTTAGAAAATACTTAAAAATTATTAAAATCTAGGAAATTGAAAGAAGTTAAAGAAAATTTCTTATAACAGACTAGAAATTAAATATTTAAAAAGGGATTAATTTATCAGCTTCCGTAATCATACTTGAAAGTAGTTTATATTCCAAACGAAAAACTAAAGATTAAAATATGATTTAAAGATAAATGAAGTTACATATTCAAAATTTTAATCATCTAGAACATGAAACTTATTTTCTTTAATGGTAATAATATTATCGGATCCGTTATTGACAAAAATATATAAATTGACAAGATTTTAAAATTATATTTTGAAATTTTGACTTACCTATTCCTGAGAAAACAGTGAAATATCGGAAATATTAAGTCAGAAAGTAAAAAAAAATTAGGTAGGCCGTCAGAAATAAGATTATTTAACAAAGTCTAAGGTTTTAAATATTCGATATAAAGAACATTTCGGTTTTCATTTATCTCAGAATTAGGTAGATTTCATAAGAATGCTACCTATTATAATGGTACTATGATTCGCTTCCGGAAAATTTCGACATATCTTCACGTTTCACATCCCCCACATACCAAAGCCACCTTCAGCTCAAAAGTTTATATATATATATATATATATATATATATATATATATATATCACTTTCTTGTGGATACGATAACTGCCGTAATTTTGCGCCAATCACTTTCAAATTGGTCCTTAAAAATAATTCGTCCAAAAATTTCGGTCGAGTTCATTAAAGGCCAAAATCGCACCACGGGGATTGAAAAGGGGCTTTTGGAAAAAATATATTGCTATAACTTTTTTATTAAATAAAATATCGAATTCGTTTAAAGTTACTACGATTGCTTGAATAAGAATCTATAACTTATCTAAGTAAAGTTTTTTGACATAACAAACCACTGGTTCAAGGGGTGATCTTCCATAATAGGCACGAGTATCGCATCAGTTTAAAGTGTTCGCTGATCCTCAAAACATTATCTAAAACTTTTGTCTGAAACAATTTTTGATATACCAACCCTTACTGCAAGGGATGATCAAATTAAAAAAAAACAATCAAAAATAAAAATTAAAAAAAAATCTCTATAACGTTCTTAAGTAAAATATCGAATTCAATTAAAGTTCTTACTATTCTTTGGATAAGAGTCTAAAACTTTTTTAAAGTAAAGTTTTTTGATATAACCAAGCATTGGCTCAGGGGGTGGAAAAAAATTGGGGTTTTAAAAACAAAATAAAACCATACCTACCTTAATAGGCACAGAATCAAATCCGTTTAATATGGTCGTTAATCCTCTAAACATTACCTAAACCTTTTGTCTGAAACAATTTTTTATATAACCAACGCTTACGGCAAGGAATGACCAAAACATTGCTAGAATTGTAAGATGGGGCATGTCGTATGCTAAACATGTGAAACTTTTTTCACGTGCAACCATTGTCGTATTGAGTAAATTTGAAGTTTTTCTTAACTTTAAGGTGGAAATTTTTTCATCCCTTCCTTAGCATCGCAGAAATACATTTTTTAAATTTAATTATAATGATTTATTAAAAAGTTTTACAATAAATAATAATTCACTAATAAAGAAAAACAAAAAAAGGAAAAAAGTTATTAATGAACTAAAATGTTATGTACTTTTCATTTAAAAAAAAGAAGGAAATGAAGTTCGGATCTGAACCAATGTACCTTCCCCTTGAAACAGCCAAACATTTCATTATTAAGATTTTATTTGGGTATAACTCTGGAACCAATGAAAATAAGTACCACTTATGATATATCGTTGAAAAGCTCTCAATGAAGGCTTATTACTGCAGTTAAGAATAACTCCAAAATCCAAATGTTAAGGATTTAGGACTTTTTTGAACACTTTCGGTCAAATCGATTGCAATCAAAACGGGAGGTACCCAATTAGATGTTACAACAGTCCTAAAGCCAAAATTTCAACAATCTACGCCTGATCATTTTTGAGTTATGTGAGATACATACGGACACACGTACATACAGACGACATGCCGAAAATAGACAAAATGGATTCACGGATGGGCAAATGGAAATTTCCGTTCAAATCTGAAAACGGAAATTTTTCGCGATCACAATACTTTCTTTACTTCGTACAAGCATGTAAAAATCGACTTTTATAAACAGTTAATTATTTTAATTGATCCCAAATTATTTTTATTGCTAACTGGTTATTGAATGCACTGCTGTAATAATTCCATTTCGCAGATCTTGAAGAGTAGCAGTCTTAATTGATAAAACCCACCTGGTTGGTCTAGTGGTTAACTCGTCATCGCAAATCAGCTAATTTTGAAGTCGAGAGTTCTAAGGTTCAAATCCTAACAAAGGGAAGAATAACCTTTTTACGGATTTGAGTATCAGATTGTGGATACCGGTGTTCTTTGATAGCTGGGATTCAATTAACCACACATTTCATGAATGGTCGACCTGAGACTGTACAAGACTACACTTCATTTACATTCATACATATCCTCATTCATACTCTGAAGTAATACCTTACGGTAGATCCGGAGGCTAAACAGAAAAAAAAATAAGTAAAAGATTACATACGCACATATATATACATACATATATATATGTCGACAAGAATTATAAACGAGTGTTCCGGTCTAAAGTAATAAGAAATATTGTTACATTTGCTACTTAAAAATTAAATTATCTATTTAAAAAATAAAGATAAAACATTTCATTTAATAAAACGTAATAATATTACAAATGCCTAACTTATAAAAATAAAATTTATAAAAATAATACGAATAGTACACGTGTAATGACAGCTTATAAAAAAAATAATTTAGTTTTTAGTTAAGTTATATTTATATTATATTAGTTTTATTTAATTTATAATTAAGTTAAAATTTACAATATAATACCAATAGGACAGAGAAGCTTACAATTTAATATGAACGCATCACTTTATATTTAAATGACTTGAAAATAATGACGTGATATTTAATAATTAAATGTCCGATAGTTAATACAAACGAGGTCATGGTTTTAAATGGACATTTATTCAAAAGTGTTTTGATATCACTAACCATTGTCCCAGGGGATGCAAAAAATGGGGTTTTGAAGACAAAATTATACCTCCCTTAATAGGCAGTATTGAATCAGTTTAAAGTTGTCGTTAGTCCTTTTAACATTACCTAAAAACTTTTGTCTGAAACAATTTTTATATAACCAACCCTTAAGGCAAGAGATGACCAAAATTTTGCTGGAATTGTAAGATGGGTTTGTCGTACGCTAAAAATATGAAACGTTTTTTCACATGCAACTACTGTATTGAGTAAATTTGAAATTTTTCTAATATTTGAATATAATTCTAAAATATTTGGAAATATTTTATCCCCTACTTAGCACCGGTGAAATCTATCTCCGCTTTCCGGTGAGCCGAAAGGGATTTTTTTTAATTCTTTTTTTCACCATAATTTGAAGTTACAATATGTAACTTAAATAGATTTTTATATTTAAATAGATTTTTAAACCGCTTGCTATTTGATAGATTTATGAAGAACAAAATCACAAACCCTTTTGTAACATGAATAAATAACTGTACCTATCGTTGTAATAACTGAAATTTATCACCAATTAATTGGAAATAGATAAAGGTAAGATGAGAGAATGCTGCATTCTATGAAGCTCTTTCCGTAAGATGATAACTTTGCTGTCGCTTTGTGGAGCTTGTTCAAAGGAGGTGACAGCGAGGAAAGGAAATACCCTGCTCCTTTACTAACCAACAGAGCAAGATTAAAGTCATGCCAGTAGTGGTGTAGGGTATAGTACTTCTGGTTTGGTCGAAGAGAATTGCAAAAGGGGTGAAAAGGTGGAGGTAAAGGAGAAGTGTAAAGGATGAGGAGAAATGAACGGTTGAGGAGAGAAGGATAGCAAAAGGACAGAGAAGCGAAACGATGACACTGAAGGCCGCTGTACTGTCTCCGTTTCCTGCAGGATATAAAAACCTGCCCACTCACTTCCATTCCGTAGAACAGCCATTTAATACATTAAATGTGACAGCACCCAGAGCTGTCACCGAGGGTAAAAAAAAAGTAAAGGTACTTTTAACAGTCGCTGCTTGCAAGCAATCAACAGAAATAAGTTACACCTTGAACAGAATTATTTTTATTGCATTTAATGGAATAAAACTTTTTTACTTTTAACGTAACAAAAAATTTAAAATAAAAAGTAAGCTACCAACAATAATATTTTACGTAATTTTAAGTACCATAAAATAAACTACTTTTTATAAAAAAAATTATAATCTACCCTAGAACTAATTAACAACAAAAACCCATTAGCAAATTCATTATAATCTGTTGCAACAAAGAATTGAGCAAGGATAAACACACGTTTGTAAACATAATTTTGAAAAAATCACATCAACAAAAATTATGATTAAAAAAAAATTTTATTAATGTTGTCTGGTAAATATTCTTAAAGTAAGTACGGTTTCATGCATTTTTAATCAAATTTTCGATTTTTTGAAATCAAGAAAAGAAAAAGATACATAAACTCCAGTTACAATGCTTTTTTAGCCCACCGAGCTGGTCTAGTGGTTAACTCGTCATCGGAAATCAGCTGATTCGAAGTCGAGAGTTCTAAGGTACAAATTCTAGTAAAAGCAGTTACTTTTATACGGATTTGAATACAAGATTGTGGATACCGGTGTTCTTTGGTGGTTGGGTTTCAAGTAATCACACATCTCAGGAATAATCGACCTGAGATTGTACAAGACTACACTTCATTTACATTCATACATATCATCCTCATTCATCCTCTAAAGTAAGAAATACCTAACGGTAGTTCCGGAGGCTAAACAGAAACAGAAAAATGTTGCAATGCTTTTAATATGACGTAATTCAAGTTTTACTACAATTAAACATACACTTAATAACATTTTATCATTCGAGTTGTTTTACGGAAACGAAAAATATAATGTGAAAACTGAAATTATGTTGGGAGCCTATTTTAGCTGATGTAAGGAGTTCATTATTGTATTTATATATATCCTACCCTACTAAAGGGCATTTGTATGTGGGTCTGCGTATGTGTCCGTCCCCCTTAGCTTAGCACCGGATTCTGATGATCACCAGCGGAAAATTCCGGTTCGTTAGTACATGTCTCGTGGTGGTCAGGTGCATACTTGTTATATTATTATATATCGATATATTGCATACACTCTTATGTCGTATATATGCGAAATACATAGTAATGAAATTTCTTTTTATTTATGTCATATTTTTCTTCATAAAATAATTATCAACAACCAAACAGTAGGCACAGGAATGCACCAATCACTAGCAGAAAATCCCGATTCGTTAGTATCAATAACAAGAGTTTCTAGTTTACTTTCGGTATATCAATTTTGGACACCTAATAATTCCATTCGCGCCCGCCAGGGTAACCCGCCCGGAGTGCCTAGCTTCAAGGTCTAAATTACCCTGTCAGAGCCCGTTTGACCGTCTAGCCAGACTCCATTCCTGGACCCTCGACGCTTTTGTTATCCTCATGGTTGTTAAAATATTAAATATTTTACAGATATTCATGAAACCAGATCGTGGATACCGGTGTTCTTTGGTAGCTGGGTTAATTAACCAAACGTTTCAGGAATAGTCAACTTGAGGCTATACAAGACTACATTTCATTTATATCATCTTCATTCATCCTCAGAAGTAATATCTTACGGTGGTTTTAGAGCCTAAGCAGAAAAAAAGAAAACATTCATTAAAAAAAAAATATGTAACAAAAATATAATGAAATAGAAGGATTAATTTTTATTTATTTAATGAATATCTTTAATATATTAACCCCCCCCCCCCAGGGGAGGAGTTAAAATATATGGCATACTATCTTCCTTAGGATAACATTAATGTATCCTAAAAATTTCAAAGCAATCGGTTTATATATAGTGTAACAAGACCGGTATAACTGACCTGAGTAACGGATTCCTGCCAATTAAAATGAAAGGAATAGAAATTATAATATTGGGTGGAATCCAGAAAGGGAATAAATGAAACCCTTTTAGTAAAGGTAACAGGTCAATTTAGCAATCGTCCTTTGTAATACTGTCTTCTGACACACTAACAGATGTTGTTCCGTAAGAAGAGTTACTGGACCAAGGTAAAAATTTCATGGGAATATGTGAGTAAGGACGATCATTCTCAGCTTTGAGTTGGGTACGGTCCGTCAGATAAAGAGGATAGGAATAAAAATACTCCGGGAAAGATCAGCTGGAATCAGTTCTGCGAGATGTTAATCTGCGAGACAGTGCTACTTTAGAGTTCTAAGCGAGAAGTTATTATGCGAGTTTGAAGTTAGAGTATTCTTCGAGGAGGCCAGTGAAGGATCAAATTTCTATTGAATTAAGTTGACGCGATTAAGGTAATGTCATAAGTAATTCCAGTACATGTAAACAAGAAGTGGTTCGGTGAGTTACTGATAGACTATAAGTGAAAGAAAGATATACTAAATTTCATTCTTGAATTATTAGGGTAGTTTTATTTTGAACAGCAAAGGTATTTGTAGTGAAAAAACTTTATACCTGTCTTATCTAATGTACTATTGTTGTTAATACAAGACTAGTCGTTTACGTGTCATGCAAAAAAGTCTATTTTCAATGGGACTGAATTCTGGTTTTCATTATTTAACTACTTGTAAATAAATCCTGACGATTACTTTAAATTCTCTTTGTATGAAAATTACTGTCGATTATTTTTATTCTTATTATTATTGTGCTTGTGATTACTATGATCTTATTTGCTTATTACTGTTGTTGTTTATTATTGTTTGCTGTTGACATTATTATTCTGATAATTATTGAAAGTTGTTTATTATTGTCGTTTATTATTAATATTACTATTGTCATTATTTTTATTATTGATTTGTCTTATTTTACTTATGTTCTTAAACTAATAAATTGTGTTATATAAGCATTTTCAATTGGCAATCTCTCAATATCCTGTTCGAGCAGGAAACACGCGACAATATATATATATGTATATAAAATATTATATAAATGCGAAAGTTAGTATGTGTGTTTGCAGCATCATCACGCGAGAACCAACTGATCGATTATTTCAAATTTTCAGGATTTCATTCACATGTCTGAGTGCTCCATAATCAATCCCAACAAAAACTACTGAAGATAAATTGATGAAAATTTATATATACCATCTTTTTAAGCGGTAACGCACAGTAAGAAGGATTTTTTGAAATTCAACGTTTAAAGGGTTAAAATAGGATAACATTAAATTTACCATTTTTTTTATTAATTTCTTTGTAAAAAAGAAGATATTAACTAGATTTTTGGTGGGTGTGGGTGTGGGTGTGGGTGTGGGTGTGTGTGTGTGTGTGTGTGTGTGTGTGTGTGTGTGTGTGTGTGTGTGTGTGTGTGCGTGTGTGTGTTTGTGTGTGTGTGTAATATCCATGTAAATATCTAAAAATTAATTTTTAAAACTATATACCTAAAAACTAAAAATTAATTTAAAACTAACTTAATTTCTAAATTTTTGAAATTCGATCTTGAAAAAGTAGAATAATTCGAAAAATGATTGAAAATTTTTCCCATTTCCGACTATGCTAAACGAGATATTCACTCGATTTGGGAGTGTAAATACTCTTCAGATAAATGTCTAGAACCCATTTTCGTGTGTTTTAAATTATAATATTTTAAGGGGTAAAAAACACAAATCGTTTTTTTTACATTTTTGCTGTGTTATGCTATCGCTAACGAATCAATTTTTATGCAATTTTGTAACATTGTAAAGTAATTTATGCTTTTAATTTTTATTATTTATTTCTCAAGCAATGCTTGAGGGGGAGATCTAAAGATCTTGTTGGGAGATCTAAAAGCCATTATTGAATTCTGTACTGATCAAACTGTTGCTCTGAAGAAATTACAATACACTGATAGTTTTTATAAGTTGAACAGGCTTTAATTTTTACTTATCATTATTATTTTCACAAGCATGAATTTAATGAACGGGAGCAGAACCCCCTGTCTAAACGGGAAACGCAAGAAATTATACAGAGTGGGCGAAGCCACGACAGGGATACTAATATATATATATATATATATATATATATATATATATATGTGTGTGTGTGTGTGTGTGTGTGTGTGTGTGTGTGTGAAAGATCATCATTATATTATATATATATTATGCGCAAGTATTGTACATGTACAAAAAAGTATACAAATATTATGTTGTTGTATAAATATAGTACTCGAGCTTCAGTTAAAATACACATTTTCCAAATTTGACAAGAGATAATAAAATAACTTAAAATTTATTTTATCATCTCATATGATAAGTTATTTTATCATTAATATGTGTGATATACTTCTTTTCACGTATGAATATATATTTCTTTGAAATAAAAACAGAAATTCAAATTACAAATGTTTTAAATTTGGCACCGAAATATAAACAAGTAAAAATTAACATCTTACCAACCTTAATCTAGCATATGAGTAGTTTCAAAAAACCCTTGAATTTCCGAGAAAAAGTAGACGTTTTGCTTCATAAAAAAAATTATGCTTTACAAAACAATCCGGATATACAGAATTCAGTTATATGGAACAGAAAGGAAATCAAAAATTAAAATATTACAACCGTTTGAATTTAAACTCCTTCACATTTTCAGAAAGTCTCACCAGTGTACATTTACATTTCAGTTGCCCACAGGGACTTAAACAAGTACAGAAGAAATGTTCAATTACTACAATTTATTAGTTTAAATTATAAAAATATTTAATTAGAAAATGTTAAACCTATTATACAATATGCCAATCTCGTAAATTATGACGCCGGCGTCTATTAAATTTCGTTTTGAGGAGATACAAAATATATCCATTCAACCTTAAAATAAATTATTCACAATTACGAAAAAATAAAACATGACTTAGAAGAGCCGCAAGAAGGAAAATCCCAGAGATTGAGTTTCCTTAATGAAGACATCTAAGTGTACATTTAAGCTATTTTTAAAATATGAATAGACCAACAAGAAGAAAACATTGGTTGCGTGAAAAACCCGTTCACAAGAAAAGAAAAGTGAAATAAAGCATCGTCTTTATAAAAATAAGAAAAAAGAAACAAAGAGACTACATTAAGAAACTTCAACCGAAAATGTGCGAAGGTTGTCTGGATTGTGGGTGTATGTACTATATTACTTTTGTACCTCAACTTTTTAACCCACTTTAAAACATAATACAATAATCAAATCGTCTTCAAGAATATGTATTTTTCACTTAAAAGTTGCCCAATTATAAAAGCTGTAAGGGATCACTACAGAAACTTTTTCTATAAAATAATATCAAAATAGATACATTTGTCTTGTGCAATGCTGAATTACGAAAAAGAAGAGATTATAGGGGTCGAAATGAGAATTTCTTTCTTTTCATTAAGAAGGTTGAAAATGATGAAAATACGACAAGAATTACGGTATTCTTGCCTGTTAAATATTTATTTAAATAAAATTTCTTCCAATTATAATTTCTCTGATTTTGTCCGTTCAGAAATAAAACGAATAAGGAATGACAGATTAGGAAATACCAATTACTTTTTTAAGACGAAAAAATATAACGGATGTTTTTTTTTTAAGTTTCAATGTAATTTTTTTTTTTTTTATAAAAATTACCGAAACTGTAAAGTTAATAAAAAAATAATAAATTAAAAAAATTTAATCTTGTTTGAAACGTTACTAATGAAATCTACACTAAAACTTCGAATAAAATTCAAGCAATAATATGATTCTTTGGATAAATCAAAGGAATACTGGGAAATAATCTGGATAATGAAAAAAAAATTAAGTTATACAGTTTATACCTATTTTTGATTTCAAATAAACATCAAAAAGTGAAATGTATAAAATAATAAAATTAACATAAATCTTGTTTCTTTAGAGACGACCAAAACTGAAAAGGCCACTTTTTAAGTTTATGAAATTTATGTATTTGAAAAAAATAATTGTCTTATAGAAGACATCTTATATTAAAAATAATATGTCTTATAATGTACATATATAAGGAGAGTTGTAGTAGATCTTACTACTGGTTGAATAATAATGGTTATAAATAATAATAATAATAGTGGTAATGAATAATAATGGTTGAATGAAAACAGTAAAATTTTTTTTTTGTAAATAATACTACACAAAACTGATTATTACAGGTAGAGAACGCAGATGGTCCATCAGAGTGCTCAAAGTTTGAAAATTCTAGAACAAATATTTTCAATTAAACTATCTACTCCAAAACAAACAAAAAAAAATAAATTTATGGATTGATTTGAAGCATATATATATACACATATATGCTTGAACTAAAACAGCAAAAAAGAAAAAAATGGAGACTGTAAAACTAGTATTTTCAATAAATATTAAAAATTAAAAAACACGACTGCCAAACAACTGCTGACAAACATTGCACTTTAATATAGGATAATTATTAATATATGATAATTAAAGAGCAGGCGGGTGACAACAAATTTGTATATAGTATATTTATATAGTATAATTCATTTTTTAAATTTATTATAAAAAATATATATATATTTAAAAATGCAAACAATTAATTGTATATATATATATATATATATATATATATACAATTATATAGCCTATGACACTTCGGTACATCAAATTCGGTTCAGCCGTTGAGTACTACGGTAGACATATATACATAATATACCATCAGAATACATTATACTCCTGTTTGGGCAGTCGTGTAAAAATAATAAACTTAAGAAAACAGCTGAAGCTTTAGGTTTTTAATTGCTATAAGAAATACGGTCTTTAGTTAAATTACCATTAAGGAAGAAATTAATAACAATAATTGAAATAATAGGTAAAACGAAAAAAATACTATCAAATTTTTAAAACGTTTATAAATTACAAACGATAAGAAAATTCTAATATCAGCATGAAGAAGGAAAAATTCAGTAACAGGTCATCTAGAAAGGGATGTGAAAGAAAAACAAGAAGAAAGATAACAAGAGTACAATTTTGGATAGGATATAGTTGTATTATGCTTGTAAACAACTTCAATCTTACCTGTAGCGGCACGAAAACCCTTGCCAAACTGTTAAGTTCTACTTGTAGCAAAGGATAACATTCCCTTTGAAAACGTACATGTTGTACCACGAGAATACTTATTTCCATAAATAAAAGTTTTCCTCTTCAATTTTCATCAGTGCTTTATTAAATATTTTGCACATCTGCTTATTGTAAATTTATTGTAACATATCGGAACTTGAACTAAAAAATTATCATTACAAATCTTAGCAAAGTGAACATGAAAAACCATAAAAAAATGTAGCCAAATAAATGCTAGACAAGAGTTAATTAGATAAATTAATATTATAAACACTTTGTTCATAATCTCTTTGTAAAAATCAAATTACCGATCGGTTTAAGTTAAGAAATTGGAAATAGATTATATAATATGACTTCTGTAATGATCATGAAAAATATCTTTGTCAAATATGAAACAAATTATCTAAACTACCCATGTTTCTCAAACGTTTTTTTATACACATTTTTCAATTTTTTCTGAGCTGTAAGGTGGGAAATATTTGTTGGTCCATTACTATTTTCTTGAAAGCGATTTATTTAAACGCAAAATTACATGGCGTACGTAGACGATTTGAAGATTTTTTCCACTTTTTATCACCATTAGTATTAAACTGTTGTAACAAAATGAAATACAGTTTGATATCATTTTAATAATCATTGTATTTACTCAGGAAATTTCAAGAAAATTAGTTATAATAAATAAGGTTAACAGAATACATTCTCGCACTTCAGAAAAACTTAACTCATGCTCGGTAGTAATCTCTTAGTCATTCTTTACATTTGTTTTCTTATTTTAAAAAGATCAGGGTTTTCTTCTTTCCCCTAACCTACTTAGTTAATGTTTTATTTCTATTTAATTAATAGCTTTATTTATTGTTTTATTAAATTTAATTTATAAAAATAGAAATACGGCATTTTTTACTTCCTTATACGAAGTAAAGGAAGTATTGTAATCGCGAAAAATATCGGTTTTCAAATTTCAATGGAAATATCCATTTTGACCATCTCTGCATCCATTTTGACCAATTTCGGCGTGACATCTGTACGTACATAAACAACGTATGTATCTAGTATAAATGAAAAACGATTAGCCATAGAATGTTGAAATTTTGTACTTGGACTGCTGTAACATCTAGTTGTGCACCTCCCCTTTTGATTGCAATCGAATGAGCCAAAAGTATGTGTATAGTCAGACCTTTAAATACATTTAGATTTTGGAATTTTTCTTAACTGCATTAATAAGCGGTCGTTGAGAGCTTTTCAACGATTATCATAAGTGGTACTTATTTTAATTGGTTCCAGAGTTATAGCCAAATAAAATTTTAATTAATGAAATATTTGGATCTTACAAGGGGAAAGCACATCGGTTCGAATCCAATTTCATATACATATATATTTTTTTCAACTTTAATGCTGATACGGACATCACAAAAAAATGTAATGCAATATGGTGTCCACCACAATGTAATTGTGTGACTGTCCACTTTATTAAAGAATTGGAAGATCGTATCTCATTTTCAAATGAAGTACGTTTATATGAAGTGCAGAAAAAAATGTATATATGTAATTTAATAGGCGCAAAAGAAAGTCATGTGAAGTGTACATCAGATTTTTTTTTGTTAAAAGAACGTTTTTAAAATAATTATTCAAAGCAAAAATAAAAACCTTAATTTACTAAAAACTGAAACTTTTTTTGTAATTATTCTTTTTACTTTTACTTTCCAAATAGAGATAAGATAAAATTTTAGTCTGTTGTTTAGATAGAATTGATTTCAGCATAAAATTATTTGCAATTTAAATTTAAGGAACAATTAAAAAAAGCGTTATATTTTACTTTTTCGTACGATTGTTTTTCAAAAGTGTGATTAACCGAGCTCTCTCTACAGAATTATTATGAATGAAAACTATAAAAAAAATCTAAAATTTAGATTTATAAACTACATATACATTTTTAAATAATTAATCAAAAGCTTATCATTATTGGGTTTTAAACAATAATAATGTTACAAAACTATCTTATACTCGATTTTAATAGCGAAGTTAATGTTTATAATTTACATAATTCATTTATCTTTAATCTTATAATCCATGTAAGCTTTTAAGTTAGTCAAGAGTTTCATCAACAACTACTTACTTTGTTACGTCTTTGCATTAAGAATAATGTTCTGAAGAGCATTATAGGAATAAACTTCATAATAAAGGTTTACTTTACGTTTGGTATGCGATATTATATGACAGTGGGAAGGAGTTTTATAAATTACGATCACTAACCGACATTTTCATTACTTCCTTTGAATAAAAGTACACTCTATCTAAAAACAGTTTATGATTAAAGATTGTTTTCAGCGCAAGGATTTTTTCTATTATAAGAACACCAATCATCGGTTCACTCCGAAAAGAAACAAGTGAAACTTTCAACTATACAGCTTCGCATTCCAATAACAAAATGTTATCGTTAGACATCTTCTTAAGTACGCTTATAGCTTACTTAAAAAGGCAATGGAAAGCCATTTCATTCCTTGTTTACTTATCAACCCTTCCATGAAATGCCTGTTCCCTTGCGAATGAATATGTCAATTTCAACACTGGTCTTTATCTCATGTAAAGTAGTCTACAAACTTTCGGTTATGGCAAATAATATATCATAATATAATAATTTATTATTACTTTAGACTGAAAATATAGATTTATTTCCGAAAATATCTTTCGGACAAATCCAACATGATTTTTAATTTATTAAGTAATAAAAGTTTACTTTATATTATATCTACTAACTTTTGTTTCTGGTTTTCTTTCTTTTCTATTCATAATTTATGATGAATAAATTATTCTATATACACATTTTAACCAGTAAATCAAGTATATTTTCTACAACTCCGATAATGATAATTATCATTTAAAACTTTTGAATATAAACTAGAATTCTGAGTGAATAATTTTAACAAATAACTAACTATTCGAAAGTTTTATTCATTATTTAACAAGCAACACACTATTTCACTAATTTTCCTTATTATTAAACAAGAAAACAAAATTGTAGTTCTAAGAAATGAGCTTAACAAAATTTCTGTGAATGATTAAATAATTACAAATCACTAACAGAAATAGATATAAATAAGTTGGTTAATATAAACTATGAATGTTTTGAAATCTTATACTATACACAGCTGAAAAAGAAAATCTAAAACTATAAATGAAATGCATGATTACCCTTTAGTAGAAATTACGACGGGAATAAAATTTACAATTTAGAAAAAAATACAAGAAAACATTACCTGTTTTCCTATCAAATTTATTTCGATCCGTAAAAAAATACAATGAAAAATGCTTCATTTACATTTTCCAGTTCTGTAGTTTTAACCTTTCGATTCTGAACAATGTTTCCTAATATTTTTTATAATGAAAGAGAAATCGGTGAATTTAAGCGAATAATTTTTTATTGAAAAATTGTTTTTGATTTTTTTTTAAGCTATTATTTTAATAATAAATAGCCTAATTTGTTAACCTGAGTTAGTATAAAGCACATAGTTCTGAATTATTATTTTTACTTACTAAAAAATATATATATATATTGACTTCAATAACGCAGTATTTAAACATACAGTTTGTATGATTAAATCTGTGTACGAAAAGCATAACAAACGATCGTTGCGGGCAGAAAAATCATTGTAAGCAGAGAAATGGTTGTAGGCATATAAATCGAAACGATTGAACCGATTTGCATAAAACGGATGTAGAACAATCATCCTATAACGTACGAGAGTATTACTAGTTATTTAGATTAGAAAAAAAGTAATGAAAATGGTTTATTGATATATTTCAACGCATAGAACTTTAGTAAAAAAAATATTGATTCCCATGTCCGGAGTTTGGGTTTTAAAATATATATATATATATATATATATAATTCAGCAAAATTCTATGAATCAAAACAAATAATTTAAAATTTCTCTCATTAAAATCAACCCAATTTGAACTGTAATAATTACAAAAAAGCGTTTATTGAATGCAAAATACAATCCATAAATGGAGAGCAGTATAGTAAAATTTAATAAATATTTTGAACCAGATAAAAAAAAAGAAAGAAAAACAAATCGCACAAGCTGAATCCATAAAGGCGATATTATGTCTGGTGGTCGTCCCACCGGTACATCAATCACTACACGGCGTAATATTATACAGTCCCGTGACCATCAGCCGAAACGATGACTCACATCCATCATTTCCAACACGATGCATCTATCCCGTATACATGGTCATTTTATATCATTAACGTAAAACAACCCCAACCTACAAAAAAGAATACCCGTTAAAAAATACAGATTGTTCGATTGCATGAATATATTTAATAATAATCTATTGATACATCCTACAGATACATAATTATTAAGATTTCTCACTGATTAATCTTAAATTAAAAATCTTAAGAAATATCACTCATAATATGAATTGTCCCGTCTCTGTATAGGATAAATTTTTTTAATATAAATTTTATAATTTGTTATTGCGCTTTACTTAAAAAACTGAATAACTTATACACTACAATAGGAGTATGTAGACCATTATGAAATTGTTCACATTGGTATAGTTAGTTAATAATACCTCTGCCAAGCGCAAAGGGAGGAAAACACAAAATCTAATAAAAATATAAAAATCTTTAAAATACAAAAATTAAAAAATATATAAAAACAATTAAAAATTAAAAAAAAAAAACAGTGGGCAGGCCAGGAGGACGAAGCGTGGCGACGTCTAGGGCCAGGGAGACAGCCCTGTTATGGAGAGGGTGAAGGTCCACCTGACATATAAGAGGAAAGTGGGTCGGCGCTACTCGATGAAGCACTAGGGACCCTCGAGGTAACAAGATGGGTCGCGAGGGGTAAAAGCGACCATGTAGAGGACATGTCGCCCATTGTAGGATAGAATGGGAAGGGTAGACCTATGGGGGAGGGGGTCATGGCATGCCAGAAGAGGGATGTCTATGGTCTCTGTTACCGTGGGGACCCCGTCGGGAGAAGCCCTAGTAGAAGGGTCAAGTTAGGGGGTGGTAGTCTGCTGCCACGGCATGCCTATGGGAACTGCGTTTGCTTAACGGCGGGTACCGGTTTCCATAAGGTTCCTAAAAAAGGTTGAAAAAAAAACTCTGCCAAGCGCTAACAGGACGCCTCGATGTAGACACGATTGTACCGACGATACTATCTGGAGTCGACAAATTCAGGGCTGTGTCAGAATATAAAACGATACTACAGCAAAAAAGGAAGGTATGGCGAAGTAGCGAGGGGGTGGTGGACAGCCTCCTGTAGAGTCGTCGTTCGTGCGGGCTTGCCGGAATGGGCGGTGACGATGATAGACGAGGACTCCGTCGCCCTTGAACTGTTAAGACCGAGACCCGGTGTGGGCCTCCTTTGTGGTATACTCACATTGGAACCAAAGCAACAGGTCCGAGTCCCGACTTCTAGACATAGTCGGGGATGGATATCTTGCCCTACGGGTTAGAGGCAAGCACTGAAACGATCCGTTAGAGTGGACATTCCCCTCGGCTGTGCTATACTTCACGGTGAATCCAGCTCAGAGGGGTGGAAACAAACTAAAACAAAAAAAAGTGATGCAGCTGGTTGATCTTTATTGAAAGGTGACATTAATTAGGCCCAATGAAAATATATAAAACTAACGTAGAAATTTAAATAATATTAAAAATAACTACGCATTGTAACATCCGCATAGTACCTTTTGCCGATGAATAACATACTTAACAGATCGCTTCATCAGAATAGTAAAAGAATTCATGTAAATATATTTTTTCCTATGCATTTATTGTGAATCTACCCTATTTAACTATATTAATCAAAATTTTTCTTTAAACATTAAAAGGAAGACTAATTAAAAAAACGTTCGTTGAATAATTTCTAATCTAACATAATTTACGACCCTTGTAAAAGGCATAATTTTTTTTTTAATATTTCTATTAACTGCTTGCTTAATAGCTAATCTTTTTTCATTGTCACTGCCCAATTTGAGAATTTTTTGTCGAACAATTTTCCATTTATCAGTCATTTTCAAATGAATACAGATTTCAATTAAGAAAAGATCTATTTAAAAATTTATCTATTTATTATAGTTATAAACAGTGGTGGCTCGTAGCTAAAATGAGTGGGGGTTCTCCTCCAGAACATTTTTTTCTGGGCCTTTTCAAGGCCATGGTTACAGTCTTCTGTAAAATAAAAGAACCAAAAATAATATGAATCTTTCCTGTCTTTAACTGTTGATGTAAAAGATTATTTAATTATTTTTTCAAATCTGTTACATTCAGATACCATTTTCTTATTAGGTTCATTAGAAAAATTAAAAAAAAAAAAGAAGATAATAGTTATTTAATTTTTTTTTAAACACTAATTTTGAATGAAATAGTTATTACACTGAAAATGGCCGGAAACGGGAAAACTAAGTTTTTAGGGGAAAAAAATCTAAATTTAGGGTAGATAATGGAAAAATACTAGTTACTATTAGGTCGTTAACAAGGTATTATATTTATACGTTTCACTCCGACACGTTCGAATAAGGTTAAGAAACCAGTTCTGTTCTATCATTTTATAATTTTTCGATTAAAATTTCGGTAATGAAATAATAAAATTGTATAGGTTCAGAGAAAAGTAATTTTTTTTTATCCTTCGGGACCAACGTTAAGCATTGCTTCAGAGGATAAGATGAATGACAAGTAGCGTGTGTGAAAGTGCCAAGCTTGACCGGGATTCGAACCCGGTACTTTCGGATGAAAGGCCGAGACGCTGCCACGGAGGCCGGCAGAGAAAATTAATTGTAGAATAAAATAGTCCCACCCATTATTTTATACTTATATTAAGGGGAGAGTTATTTAGATTCAAATTCATTGGAAAAAATACATCGTGCCTAGGATAAATGTTACTATAAAAAATACATTTATATGTAATATAAATTGCCTCCTTAACCATTCTTCTTAAAAAAATTGTTTTATCTATGTTTATGTTGTACTTACAAATTTAAAAAATAGTAATATTAAGTAAAATTAAGGCAACACGTAATTTGTTAGCTGTTAACTTACATTTATTTGAAAGACCATTTTATCATTTCAGAGTAGACCGGGAAGGACGCATCGTGTTTTAAAACAAGTATTGACTAATGATTATTGTTTATGATTCAGTTATAAATTGCAGTTTCATAATTATAAAGTGGATGATACAATAATAAGTTATTTGTTGTAAATTTACGTATTACAGCCATTACTAATAACAAAATAATTAGGGGCTAGTACAGTCTTACTGATGCATACTATCGAAATAATTAAAAGATTATAATGAGAAACAATTATTTTTCAATGACAAACAATTTTGCAACAAAACTGATTATAATTTCTTTATATAAAAGAATTTTATATTATATATTTATATTAAAAAAATATATAAACAATTATTAAATTAATAATAATTTAACAAACTACATCCTGCAGCTCAACACATTAATTTATTAAGAGTAATTCAAAATGTTATAATTTTTATTTTTATTCTGTGCTCGTCAATTACGTTCGCGTAGATATCTGTTTCTTCAAAACAGGTTTTAATAATAAAAGTCAAAAAAAACATTAGAATTTTAAAACTGTAGAGATAATTCGTTTGTTCAGTCATTGAAACTAAATCTTTGATGACTGTCAGAAAATTTTGTTAACAGTTACTTTGGAAATCCGCTAAAAAATTCTAATATATTTTTACAAAATATTTTTTATTTTGATTTACAAGAAAAGTTTTAACTTCTTCCTTTTTACTGCCTTGTGCGAAGTACAAGGAAGTATTGAAATCACGAAAAATTTCGGTTTTCAGATTTCAACGGAAATAACCATTTTTACCATCCCTGAATCCATTTTGACCAGTTTCGGCGTGACGTCTGTACGTATGTATCTCGTATAACTCAAAAACGATTAGCCGTAGAATGTTAAATTTTGGATTTAGGACTGTTGCAACTTCTATTCATGCACCTCCTCTTTTTATTGCAATCGATTGGACCAAAAGGGTCCAAAAATGCACAAAATCCAAAAAATTTGGGTTTTGGACTTTTTCTTAACTGCAGTAATAAGCCTTCATTGAGAGCTTTTCAACTATATACCTTCTAAAGATAAGTGGTTCTTATTTTCATTGGTCCCAGAGTTACAGCCAAATAAAATTTTAATTAATGAAATATTTGGATCTTTGGTTCGAATCAAACTTCATCTCCTATTTTTTAACTTTTTTTTTAGTTTAAATATATTGAATTACATATTATTAACCTCTCATTGTAAAAAAAATTACGATGAATATTGTTAGATGATTTTATTATAATGAATATTACGAAGAATTCAATAACAAAAAAATAAATAAATAAATAAAAAAATATCAGAAGTTATTAATGAAATAAAATTTTATCTACTCTTCATTTAAAAAAAATGCGTATATGTAATTTAATAGGCGTAAAAGGAAGTCATGTGGTGTCCAAATCAGATTTTTTACTAAAGGAAGATTTGAGAAATTATTTTATCTTAATTTTTACAAAGCTAAAAAGAAAGACTTTTCATTATAATATAATTTGACTTTTTGATTAGCGAACTGGTCAATTGATAAAGATACGTAATTTTTACGTATTATTATCTGAAACAGAATCTTTTCAAAAAGGGTTGCAAAGATATGTAAACTTATTCCGGGAATTGTACCGAAAATATTCAATTTCATTGCGCCTAAATAAACAAATAAATTACTATTCATTGCTAAAATTTCTAAAAACACATACCAGATTATCGATATTTCTTTAGAATTTTAGTTAAAAAGTCAGTTTTTTTTTGTAAAAATATACGGTTTCTATTATTCTAAACTGTTTTTTTCCTCTTACTCAAGCAGTAAACCTGAATTAGAGCTCAGTTATTAGTTTAGAAGTTATTAGTTTAGTACAGCCTCAGACCTACTAATTTTAAGATAAGTAATTGCTCAAAATCTATAAAACGCATATAAAAAACCGGACATTTATATCCAATTAAAAGTTTCTATATCTATCATTTGATGTGAACCAAGATCATGCAGCATAAAAACCCCAACTTACTTTTTAATTCAAGTTTTAATATCAGGAATGATGATAATAATCACTCAATCATCAAATTTAATGAAACTGTAGATAGAGAATATATGAATTTTATAAAAATGTTAACAATTAAATAAAACAAAGTTAAAGAATAATAAAAAATTAATTATATATATACATTTTTTTAAAGTATGAGATTGTATAGATAGAATAAAAAAAAAAGTTACGATATAAATTGTTTTAACTGTCAATTTTATAAAACGATTTGTCCCAATTTTCTACTTTATGATACATTTATCATTTTTACTGTGAAATTGTTGGGATATGGCATTTCAAATGTGGAACGGTGGATTTTCTTGACATTTTATAAGAGAAGTGGGGAGTCTCTTTTACGCTCTGTCGGACTTTTTCCCAGAAAAGTAAAAAGGAAGGGGACTGACAGTTTTATTTTTAAAGTGAGAAAAATAAAACCAATGTCCTTCTTTGGAAAAAAAGGAAATAAATAGAATAAAACCATACATCTGACTAATTGTATGAATTATGTACAAAAACTTTTATAGGGTTTGAACAGTAACGCATATTAATTCGGATCATTTTTCCGGTTGTATTCATAATTTTTTTTTTCTTAGTGGATATTTTATAAATTAGCTGTTCCAGAAAATATGATGAACATTCCAATTTATTGATGTAAAAATATTTATATATATTCTCTTACAATAATTAAAACAAAAGTAAGCTTGAAAATATAATAACAGAAAATCGTTAATATTAAATTAATTGATTCATATAATAAAATTATTCTAACAATCATGAAGATAATGAACAGAACGGGTGACCAGGGGGCTTCGCCCCCTTGCTTAGACGGAAAGTAATGCTAATAATGAACGGACTGACCGGCTAATAATACATAAATGTAACGGCTCGAATTATTTAGCTATTACAAAAACATTAGAAATAGAACCCTACTTCTTTCATTAAGAGCGTTAACCATCGTCAACAAAAATTAATTAAATCTAAAAACTCTCAAACATCCTAAATTTCCAATAGGTTAGTAAGGAAAAAATCGTTAACAAAATATTTCAGTGTAAATAGAGATTTGTGGGAATGAAATCTGTAATTAAAATTCGTCTATTACTTCAAAAAAATTATTTATATAAAGCTTTGTATAAATATAAGATCAGAAACAACTACCATTCTGTATTTTTTTAAACATAAATTCATATTTCAATAAGAGATAGACTGCTTTTAAGCATGATAAATTGTATCAGAATGGCAAATTGCATTACTAAAAAAAACAAGCATTAATACCAGAACAAAGATGTTTAAAATATAAATTAATGTTTGAAACATAAAAACAGACTATAAAAAATTTTTTGATACACGACTTAAAAATTATTTTTGGATATTTCCGTTCAATGTAACTACGGCTTTAATACTGTTTTAAAACTGTTACATTTATGCATTTAAAAAAACTGTATGTTACTATCCGCAATATATTATTCATTCAGATTTTTAATTGGTGAATGTTTAGCGGTTTAATTTTTAACAAGTGGTTTTACTGTGATAAAAATAAATTTACAAACTGCTTTTTGAGATTTATTTTATGGTGACCTCGTTTTACATCTACTCTGAATTTTATATATATATATATATATATATATATATATACGCTATATATACTCGTACAGTTATAAAACAGTAAAAAAACCGTACTTTAAATATGCTATATGTTTATGACAGTAAATGGAAAACTATGTGTTACACAGAAATTGTCATACAACGAGAGAGTCATCAAGAATTTTCCAATGTAACTTACATTCCAGACATACTTGTGTTCGACCAGTCAAAGAGCTGCGGTCAACAGTAACTGGGCTCCAATCCATCTATTCACGGTTTAACGGTCAAACGATTGTCCCATTGTGTACAATGTGGTATTTTACTCGTTACTCGACATCAGGAAACGAAGAGTAAACATGGTGTGAAATACGTCCGAGGGATAATAATCATGATATAGTCCCGTTACATAATCACACTTGCACACGCCGATAGATATATACTTGTGTACTGGAATCCTCTGAAGTAAACATAGATAATATAACATAAAGAAAACACATACACAAACGGATATTGATCAAAGAGGTGGAGTATTATTACTCCATCTGATTAAGTTGTTATCATTAATAAGCAATACTGCTGTAAACCATTTTCACACTTATAATAATAATAATAATACACCGACATAATAACCAATACACCGGGAAATGCATAATAGTGTGCATTATCGGAACTAATGATAATATGATAAAAATTTCGTGAAATCAATAACTATGTCCTCGTTAAAAACGAGGACATAACTTTTCCTCGTTTTTAATAAATAATATAAGATAAAAAGAAGCTAATAACAAACTTATTATCCATTCTTGGCATTAGTTATTTATTTTTATATAGTGGTAAAATAATGTTACAGAAAAAAAAGGTTTTAAAAAATCGATATTTTTTCTGCTCCCCACACTAAAATTTACCTATCAAGAATTTTTTTATCTATCTGCGTTCATTATGATAATTTTTTCAAATTATTTTCTCTTGTTTAATTAGAAAACATTCCCAATGTGTGCATGTGGTAATTTATGTACAAAATTAATCTGCCAATAAATCTAATCACTCAATATATAGTCTATCAGTAAATTTATTAGTATTGCTGAATAAACTTTATGGTTTGCTTTACTATCTAAATGATATAAAAAAAAAAAAATTTAAATAAATAACTAAAAAAAACAGCATTTACTTCCTAATCAAGTGGGATGAAACTATCCTAAAATTCCAACTAATCCGCTAATTTAACAAAAACAGAAAAATCAAGAACCAACACTCGAAAAAAACGAAAGGTTAACAATTTTAACCAAATCATTAGAAAAGGTATTAAATGCCTAAGAAAATTAGAGGAAACAATCCAAACATTTCAATTAATCTTCTAATTTAATAAAAACAAAAATCAAGGACCAAAACTTGAAGAAATCTTATGTGGAAACCACATGACTTTCATGTACGCCTATTGAATTACACTTTTTTTTTAATGAAAAGTACATAAAATTTAATTTCATAACTTCTGATATATTTAATTGTTATTATTGAATTATTATTTACTGTAATTTTTTTGTTACAATCAGCCGTTAATAATTATTAATAAATTAATATATTTAAATTAAAATAAAAAAGTCGGATTTGAACCGATGTGCCTTTCCCTTATAAGATTCAAATATTTAGTTAATTAAAATTTCATTTGCCTATAACTCTGGAACCAATGAAAATAAGTACCACTTATGATATATGTTGAAAAGTTATCAATGAAGGCTTATTACTGCAGTTAAGAAAAAAACCAAAATATTTTGAATTTGGGTTTTTAGACACTTTTGGTCCAGTCGATTGCAATCAAAAGAAAAGTGCACAACTGGATGTTAAAACAGTCCTAAATACAAAATTTCAACATCCTCTGGCTAATCGTTTTTGAGTTATGCTCTAGATACATACGTACGTACAGACGGCACGCCGAAACTAGTCAATGTGGATTCAGGGATGGTCAAAATGGGTATTTCCGTTGAAATCTGAAAACCGAAATTTTTTGCAATCACATTTTTTTACTTCGTTCAAGGAAGTAAAAAAGAAAAGTTAAAACTACTATATACTTGTAAAATAAATAATAATGTATAAAGCTATACAAACTATAAAATCGAACCAAAATCACATCCTAAGAATTTTTTTTTCTTTTTCAACGTTCTCTAAGTTAAATGAAAGAACTAAAAAAATTCCACTGAAAAATTTATAACCAACAAAAAGGTACCTAAGATTTATTTTTGAGAGGGGATATATTATTGTGAGATTTATTGTAAAATTTTTATTAAAAGTTTAAAAAATCAATAAATATTTAAAAAAATTACAAAAATGATATTTTAACTGATCGGCTTCCCCAACACCTTATCACACTTTATCACTCTTTATCAGTCAATAAATTTACTTCACTTTACTATCGATACTTACTATTAATATATATATTTGTGTAAGTATTTATTTACATACACAAACTTCTAAACAAAATTATATATTAAAATTTCATAAACTCCAGGTACGAAAGTCCGAATCAATTTTCAAAATGTTATAAAGCAAGTTTTTTAATAAGATTCTGACCAAGTACGATTATATATCTCAATTTGTATTTTTGTCCTCACTCAATCGAGCTGTGTTTGCGGTTGAATGCAAAATTTAAAGGGATTCTTTCAGACCAATCGCGATTCTTTAGTGAAAATTAAATATTACGACTTATAATTGTGTAAAATCTACATTTATTTTATTGTGACATGACCTCGTGTATCGATAAAAATTAAACACCACTGTATGCTGTTAGATTGTTAAGTGTTTTCGACTCGTAAAACAAATATGTTAAATGAACAATAAATTTATAAATTTAATTTTGAATTCCAAAATAAAATACATTTCCTACAATCGCAGTTGCTTTTAAAATAAAATTTACATGCTAAGAAGTTAACTAATCGCCTACAATCAGTTTCCTACAATCAGATTGCATTAGTCAATAAGTACTAGATTTATAGAAGTACATAGTTTCGCTTGTTAAATTGAAATGTTACAATATATTTAGAAGATTTAAGCCAAAATCTCTGCATGCACTTACAGACAAGCATACATAAGTTAGTTTTATTTATATATACGAGTAACAATACGGAATTATATTACTTTTTTTATTATTAATCACATGGAGATCTTTGAAATTACAAAAAAACTAACTCATTTAAAAACAACAAATTACTTTGCAAATGTTACGATTTTCACATTTAAGACAAGCGTGATATAAAATTGGACGGTATATTCTATTAATCATAATTTGAAATAAATTATGATAAACGTTTCACGGTAAGTTATGTCAATTTCCTTGATTAATGTCAGTCAGTATATTCTAAAATGTTAATAATTTTTGTATTGTCAGAGGCTAATGTAAGAATATGTAAACGAATAAGATACCGGCATTCATTAGTTTTTAATAATAGTTGAAATTTGGTCAATCTATGAAAGTATACTCAATAATTTTTAATATAAGTAGAAAATTGAACTATGTGGGCAAAAATAATTCGTAACTATCAGTCCTGGGAAAGGTAAGATATTACATTTTTTTACGCAAATCCCAATAAGTCCAACAAGCTTTTGTACTTTTTTTTAATAAATTTTACAAATAAAAATCTATTCTTATTCTGTGTAAATTACTTTGATAAATAATAATATGTAATTTTTCCGTAATTTATTCTTAAATTCATTTATACACATAGGTTAATATATAATGCGCGAAATACAATAAAAATTCGTTTTTTACTTCTTGTACGAAGTAAAGGAAGTATTGTGATCGCGAAAAATTTCGGTTTTCAGATTTCAACAAAAATATCCATTTTGATCATCCCTGAATACATTTTGACTAGTTTCAGCGTGACGTCATTCCATACGTACCTATGTATGTATGTATCTCGCACAACTCAAAAATGATAACCGTAGGATATTGAAATTTTGGATTTAGCACTGTTGTGCACTTTCCTGATTTTATTGCAATTGACTGAACTAAAAGTGTACAAAAAAGCCCAAAATCAAACAAATTTGGATTTTTTTACTTTTTCTAACTGCAGTAATATGCCCTCATTGAAAGCTTTTTAACAGTATATCAGCTAGTACTTATTTTTATCGGTTCCAGAGTTATAGCCAAATGAAATTTTAATTAATGAAATATTTGGATCGTAGGGGAAGACATCGGTTCGAATCAGATTTCATCTTTTTTTTTTAATTTTTTTTTTTAAATTTAAATATATTGATTTATTAATAAATTATTAACCTCTCATTGTAAAAAAAAATTACTATGAATAATATATTCAATAATTACAACAAGAAAAAAATCAGAAGTTTTTAATGAAATAAAATTTTATGTAGTTTTCGTTTTAAAAAAAAAATGTGTAAATGTAATTTAATTGGCGTACAAGGAGGTCATGTGTTTTCGACACTAAATTTTTTAAATAAATGCTTCAGTTACACTATAATTAAATCAATTTCATTAGGTAAAATTGTTAGATATTTAAATTCATCATAAATTTTTACCAGTAATTTTAGAGAATTTAAAAGAAAAAAAAAGGTTATTAATCTGACCGGTTTTTTACGTATCTTTGTAAGCCTTACGTTTAACAAATTTGATGTTTTTTTTTTCTGTTTAGCCTCCGGTAATTACCGTTCAGATAATAATTCAGAGAATGAATGAGGATGATATGTATAAGTTTAAGTGAAATGTAGTCTTGTACAGTCTCAGTTCGACCATTCCTGAGATGTGTGGTTATTTGAAACCAAACCACCAAAGAACACCGGTATCCACGATATAGTATTCAAATCCGTGTAAAAATAACTGACTAATAGGACTTGAACGCTGGAACTCTCGACTTTCAAGTCAGCTGATTTGGGCAGACGCATTCACAAACAAGCTTGACTTATTCCAATTATTCTTTATTTTAGTCTGTAGAGAAAATTTCTATGACAGTCCTGTTGTTAGATTTTTAAACATAGCTAAGTTTTATTTGAAACAATTTATCATTCAAAACTAGCGAAAACCTTTTAATATATAAAATAATCATGCTTACATAATTTAAAAATGTTATTTTATAGTCATGAATTCTTACTATTAAGGTTTTATTAGTATAGTGATATATTTCATCTCATTCTAGTTTTAAAAGTAAAAATAAACATTAAGAAAAATAAAAATAATACTTTCTTATGCTCCTATACAGAAAATTTAATGTAAATACACATAAAAAGTTAGGTCAAAAAACGGTGCCAACGAACACAAAACCAAAAACAATCATAAGAATTCATAAACAAGAGAAAAAATGAAAATAAAACTATAATTAAAAATGAAAGAATAATAATTAAAGTTGAACGATAGTTTATATATATATATATATATATATATATATATATATATACATACATATGTGGTAGATAACGATAAGTTGATGGAGTTCTACCTCAGATCACATCAAGTCACCAAGGTCCAACACGTGGAATCGTGTTAACCTTCTAATTTGTTTGAGAATCACTGTTTAGTATCGACGTTGTGGCTGCTTGTTCGTCCCCAAAGCTGGATCCGATAGATTCAGATTGGTTAATTAAAATAAACCTAAAAGTATAAAATAATAAAAGCTTTAAAAAATAAATAAGACCCGACTTTAACATTAAGAATTATAAAATAATTATTTTTTCATTTCTTCATTAAATGACGACTTTTGAAGTTTTTAAAAAGGAAGTTTAGTTAAGTGTTAATCATATTCTAAAATCCTAAAAAATATTGGCAAATGTTTTTTTGTGGAGTTTATTATTTGATGACGGTTTTTTTTTAATTTTTCTTGTTTTAACCGTAATATAAGATTAGCCGCTGTTAATAGTTAAAACGTTTTTCGAAAAAAAATCAATTTCTCTATATTTAAATATAATAATTTCGATTATTACTAATTTATAACGTGATATCAAAAAATTAATGATATATTAAAGATAAAGTTACAGTTGTCGAAACAGACTTTCAATAATTATGCGAAGGCTATTTCAGGCTATACAGAGTTATGACATTCTTTTATAACTTTACATTGAATACAAAAAACACACATACACACACACACACACACACACACACATATATATATACACAAAAACTGGAAAAACCCTTTTGGAGAGCTATGTTACATTAATATACGTTCTCTAGTCTATATTATCAACAAAAACGATCATTCTTCCCGTCACATACACACACGTAACACAATTACACAATGCAGTGTAATATTAGTAAAAAAAGGAACGAAATATAATAGCTCTGTAGTAAAAAGGACAGTGAAAAAAGCTGGTGTAAGCATCAATTCAACACTAATGGAATTTTATAGCGTGTATTATTTACCCCTAGCATTTTATCCAACCAACTGAATGAAATATTACACCTAATATTTAATGTAAAAAAGTAACAAAATAAAAACAAAAAATATATATAAAAATAAACACACAAAATAGAAAATTAAACATCAGTTTAGCTTAAATACAACGTATGTAGTAATAATAAATTAATATCAAACCAAATTTCTATTTAAAATGTTTTAATACATATCTAATCTACTTTTTAAATAAAACTTATTAAAATAAAATGATTACTTAATATAAAACAATAATTATGGTATAATATCACAAAAGAAAAACCGCTATACCTCGGCAAGAATTATTGTTACCTTATAAACCATTTTTTTAAATCTGTAAGATAAATATTGTTATTCTGCTAATTCAGTTTAACCACTATACGACAAAGTATATATTTAACATAAAACGAACTGGAATTGCTGGCCAATAATTTATTTTTCAGTGTTTTGACAAAATTGTTGTTAATTTCATAATCAATTGATTATTCAAATGTACAGTTTAACGCATTTGAGGAAAAACTGCAGATGCAATAAAAAAATTAAATATTTAAAAAGAACATATTCAGAAGCTGGTAATGAAACCGAGATTTTTGGAATTTCATCATAAATGTGTGTATGTGCGTGTGTACGTGTGAATGTATAGTATCCATGCTTCACATTGTTTTATTGAGGCAATCAATATCTTCAAATTGCTCGTCTTTATAATTTAATTCTGAATTAATCAAATACTACTACGTAGAACGTAATTAAATTTATTTTAAAACAACTTTACTGGTTGCTGATTTTTCCAATTTTGATCCCAAACAAAAACTTTTTTAATAAATTTTAATTACATCAAATGTACAATAAACATTAACCGTAATTTATTACTATTACTATAATTGTATGAAATAAAATACAAAATATTTAATACAGGTAGAATAGTTATACTAAATAATGTACAGTGCCGATAAATTTACGAGTAAATTCTATTTTTATACTCTAACGTATTTTAGCCCAGCTGAATTCACAGGTCTCATATAGTTTAGTGATTATAAAATTTAATCATTCAAAATTTCTGAAGAAATCACAACTGAATACATAAGCAGTTCAGTTCATTTTATAAGACGATAATACCAAGTAACATGCGGTTATTACGACACCATAAAAAAAATTTTGTGTAATATTTTTTTCTGTTTGTTATCTGGGGTTCATCCCAACACTTTTCAAATATTCTTTCAAACAACATAATTTTTTAATATTATAAAGTTGAAGACTAATAAAATACTAACTTTTCTTTGTTAATATTTTTATTTATTTATTTTTGTTAAAGAGGTGGGGAATCCCATTTACGTATGCCTAAGCAGTGTAGGGCTCGCTAACAGGTGCCGCAAGATGTTATTAATATGCGTATGTAAATCTGCGCACTACCGACTAAACTGCCACCCTTCCTGGAACCGCGAAGAATTCCTTTTGGAAGGGGGTTACACGCCCACTCACACACTCATACGACATAGTGCAATTACATCGTAATAAGAATATAAACAAAAACATATCAGTCACAGTAAAACAACAGCAAACAACATACATCACCATACATCAAGATACAGAAAACTAAAATACTGACTTAATAATATTTTTATTTTAAAATAAGAGATTATAAAAAAATATCAAGAATATATATATTTTTTAAATTTATATTGCTAAAAAAATCATACGTTTTCTATTAAAATAAATTACACTTCGGCATTATTTAATAACTTCCATTTTTCTTTGACATGTTTAGATTCCGAACTTAATTTATTTTTCGTGAGAAGCGAAACAAAGAGATGTTATACAAAAAGTTAAATTTTCTAATTTTACAAAGAAATGAACTTAATTATCAAGGAAATGTGAAATAATTATTTGTAATATAATTTTTTTTGTCGAGATAAAAAGGTAAAGTTTAAAAATAATTTTAATATAAAAAGAACAAAATTATCATCAAAAAATAAAGGAGACCTAGAAAACAACTTAGTTCAGTGAGCGGTAATCAAACGAAAATTATTTTAATTCTTTGTCAAAAAAAAAAAAAAGAAAAGAAACCGTCTGTCTAATAATATTATACACGAATTTTTTACTTTCCTGGCGTCACATCTCTTTGTTGCTAAAATTAAAGTATGGTAAAATCAATAAAAAAATTGGGTTCTGGTTGGTATGCATTTCTCGACATTTCATAACCCAGAGACCCCCAAAAACAGAAAAAGGGGGTAATTTTCGTACGTACATATTTAGGTGCGTTGGCGTGTTTGAAGCTTAATAACGTCAGACTGGATAAACCTATTTTGATAAAATTTGGCACAGAGACACAGAGAAATGACACAGAGAAATTTGGTACATGATGCAAATTTGTTGGTAAAATTTTGAGGTAAATACTTCAGATGGCGACCCTGCCAACATAACCCCGCTTTATATTAAGCTCAGTATATTGCCAAAATTTCTACCCCTTCTCCAAAAATCAAAAATTATATTTTTCTATTTACTACATATTTTTTAGCAATTTTTTTTAAAAAATGTTTTCCTAGGTTGTAGCAGTGAAGAAATAAAAAAATACTTTAGGGGCAATATTGGGAGGAAGAAGCCGTTCGGAGGTTAAAATTATAGATTTTTAAAATTTTTTAAATTTTTTTGGTTTATTTAAACTTATATTTTTCTTATATAGTGCGTGCAATTTATCTCCAGGCCCGGTTGTACTGTCTTTATTACCTCTAATAACATCTTTTATATTAGCAATGTATTATGCCAGATATAAAAATTGTATAAGGTATTTCTGAAAACACATCTTAGAAATTCATCGATGTCAATTTTTTTTTTCCTTTCTTTTACGATATTTTTCGGGCTACTAAAATGTTCATATTCTTCTTATTTATTTGATTCTATTTAAACTTAATACATCATTTTAGCAGTCATATCGTAAAGATCAACTAAGTGACGCTTTAATCTTAGACTTAAGATTTCTGAATTTTCTTTAGTTATTTTGTTATAAATATTCATTTCTGTAAATTTGTTTTGACTTTTTAAAACTTCTTCTCGTCCTATTTCCTGCAAGATCTTGACTGACACATTGTGAAGATAAAAGTCAATGACGAAGTAGTATAAAAAAAACTGTTGGTAATGAATATTTCAAAATATATTTTAAGATGTGGAAGCGTAAATCGCAAAATTAACTACACGACTGCAACAAAGCGGTTCCCTACTTCTACAAGCGATAAACAATATTATCCCCCCATAGATGCGGTTCACTATCCTCTGCACTATACTATTACCAGTACCAACATTACTTCGGATTGAACTTCTATGTTTCATCTTTCTAAAGTTTTATTAGTTATAGGTACTTAAATAAAAAGATTGACCTTTTTCATAATTTACAAAATTGTATTTTTTTTCTTTTATTAAGAAGCCAGAAGTTTTCATCTTTATTGTGTAAACTGCTACCCGTAATTTTACTAAAAATTTAGATCGGGTGATGAATAGATGAAATAAAAGATTAAAAACCTTAACTTACTCTAAGAAAAGTTACGAATATGACATACTAGAAGAATAACAATTGAAAAAGGCCATAATAATAAAGATAATACAAATTGCAATACAATTACAAAAACATTATTTAAATTTCTAAATAAAATAGAAACAATCAAATAACAGCGGTACGAAATATACGTTTACCAAAGCAGAATATATACGTTTATGTTTGGCAAATATTTTGTGTTATTTATTTTACTGTCGTAATTGGGTATATCAATGTTTATGATTGAATTGCATGACAGTAATACATCGATACAGAAAGGGTACATGGATATTGCAATAATACAGAAGGTTGATTCAAATTCGAGTAACAATTAAGTACTAAAATATTCATGATTATAACTATAGTACAAATAGATTCAAAATAATTTTAAATATAATATTCAAACATTGTTGATTTGTGTAATAATAAATAGTGACTATGGGAGATTTGAAAAACAAACATGACACATTTAATTGAAATGAGCATATAGTATCTATATTTATTTCTAGATTATTTTATTATAATAAACTATAAGAATAAATTATTGTTATTGTGGTTGAAAAGTATCGTCTTTTCTTAGTTGAAATAAGCATTTCTATCTTTTTGGCAACCTGCATAAAAAATAAAAATAATCTTTACTAACAGAAAAAACCTACATTTAGGAAAATATTTGTTTTTTTAAGATAAATCTTAAAAAAATAACACAAACCTATGGCGTACCTCGGCGTTGATTACAAAATTATTTTGTACAGTGTGCAGTGTTCTGTTCTAGTTACCTGTTAGCGTTGTTACTACTCTGTGTATGTATTGTCAATGTTACTTTTTTTTTTTTTTTTTTTTTTATCTGAATTTTTACGGGCATCGACTGCTAAGGTCATTAGCCCTCGTCACATTCTTTAAAAGAAATTATTATCTCCATCAGGGATCGTCATATGTAAGGGTGTAAAGGGCCCTTACATTTTATTTAAAAACACAAACTTCACAATAAACATTAAAACATGAAAGACAAGGACAATCACAAACACTTACGGGGTGTAAAGGGCCCCAATATTAAAATTTGAGATAGGTTCTCAAAAGACCATGAACTTAAAATTATAATTAATCTTCTCAATACCATATCTTTCCTCTTTCTTCTATATGTATATATATATATAACTACCGCTTAGAGTATCTTTTACCACAGCTTTAAACTTCCATTTTACAGACTTTTAAGAAGTCCACTGGCGTGTAAAAATGCAACTATATTTTCTTCATTTCCATTATCCAGATCAGCACTAATATTATTTGTAAAACAGAACCTCTTTCTGAGGTCCTCATATATGGTACACTCTTCTATTAGATGCTTGATTGTCAGTGTTTTATTGCAAACACCGCACATTGGTCTCACTTCGCCGGTTAACAAATATAAATTTGTTAATCGCGTGTGACCGATTCTAAGTCTGGTCACCACTACTTGTTCACGGCGAGTCAATTTAAAGTCGCTTTTCCATTTATAAGGAGAAGTTTTAACTGAGTTTAATTTTGTATTTAAACTCCTCCATTCAGCGTTCCACTTGTTTCTTACTATATTTGTTAGACGGTTTTTAATATCTGCCACTCTTACAGGAAATGCATCCAAATCATCGCAGACTGTTGCCTTTCTGGCAGCTTCGTCTGCGATTTCATTACCTGTAATACCAGCATGCCCTGGAGTCCATACAAATACGCATCGCTGTCCTCGTTGTTTTAGAACGTATAAAATGGACAGGATGTTTGCAATTAGGACATCCTTAATGTTCTTGTTCCGAATTGCGACGAGTGCACTTAATGAATCGTAACATATTAGCACTCTCTCTTCGCAATAGTGTTCAGTGTAGCGAAGAGCTTGCTGAATTGCAGTGAGTTCTGCCGTGTAGACACTGGCCACATCTGGCAGTCTCCAAGAGTGGGCTTCTTCATTTACATATATCGAGCATCCAACACCATGTTCGGTTTTAGAACCGTCAGTATAAATTCTAATATGTTCTTGGTAACTACTGACGGTTGCTAAAAATTCCTGCTGGATGATCATTGCTGGTTTTTTTTTTATTTCTCCTTGAGAGAGATCCAAACTTGTATTTACCGCTGGCAAGAGCCATGGCGGTATTTCTCTAGTAGAAATTGCTAGTGTCTCTGGTATAGCAATTTCATATTTTCTTCTTAATTCGTGATACCTAATTCCGGCTGGTCTGGAATAGGTAGCACGACGTTCGTATAATGCAGCCATGGGATGATTCATAAACAATTTATTATTTATATGAGCAGGGAATGCCCATATATTTGCTGCATATCTTAACAAGAGGATCTCTCTTCTATAATGTAGTGGCATTATTCCGGCTTCAGACATCAGACTAGCCGCCGGACTTGTGCGGAAAGCACCTGTTGCGTATCTTATTCCGCTATTATGAACTACGTCTAACTTTCTTAAGTGCGACTTTCTAGCGGATGAATACACGATACATCCGTAGTCTAGTTTAGATTGAACCAATGCTTTGTATAGTCTCAATAATGTCTCTTTTTCTGAGCCCCAATTTAAGTTCGATAAACATTTTATAATGTTTAGGGCTCTTTTGCATCTAACACTCAAGTCCTGTATATGTAATCCCCATGTAAGGGATTTATCCAATACTAGTCCTAAATACTTTACGCTGTCTTTATATTGTATTGGATTATCATCGATTGTCAGAGCAGGACTTTGATGAGGAATTCTCTTCCTACAAAAGTGTACACAGCACGTTTTTTCTGGTGAGAATTGGAATCCTGTATTCCTTGCAACTTCATTTAGAGCATTGATCGCTCGTTGCAGTTTGTACCTCACCATAGCAGTCTTGTTGCTGGCATATACGATTGCCAGATCATCAACATAGACGCTTTTGCTGATTTCTACTGGAATGGCTAATATCAATTTATTAATGGCAATGGTAAACAAGGTACCGCTCAACGGCGAACCTTGCGGTATGCCATTTTCCAATATTCTTTCACATGAATATTCATTTTTGACGCGTACTTGGAAGGTACGGTCATTCATGTAGTTGCTGAGCAGTATAGGCAGATTGCCACGAATGCCCCATTCATGTAACTGGAGCATTATACCATGACGCCAGGTCATATCGAAAGCCTTCTGAAGATCAAAGAAGACTCCGACACAATGTTTCCTTGTAATAAAGCTGTTATATATAATGTCCTCTAAGCTGATCATTTGATCAGTGGTAGAATGGTATTGTCGAAAACCTGCTTGATACGGTGATATCAGGTTTTATTTTTCCAAAACCCAGACGAGTCGATTATTAATCATTTTTTCCAATATTTTCCCCATAGCACACGTCAGAGAAATAGGACGGTAGCTATTGGGGTCTGTTAAATTTTTATTTTTCTTTGGTACTGGAACATGAGCTTTTTTCCACTGCTGCGGGTACGTTCCATCCCGCCATATTTTATTATAAAGTTCTAATAATCTACACTTTGCAGTGGTATTCAGCTGCCTGATCATATTATAGTGGATTTCATCCGGACCAGCAGCTGTGTTACCTGATTTTTCCAACGCCTTCGCGAATTCTTCCATTTTAAATGGTACATTATATGAGTAATTATACTCAGTTCCAAAATTTAGTAGACCTTCGTGTTCTTCTTTTTTGGTTCGAAAACCTTCCTCGTAGTTGGCCGTTTTGCTGGCCTTTTCGAAATGATTGGATAACAGCTCTGCAATTTCATATGGAGTATCTTTTATTTCATCTTCATCTTGAAGGCTAGTTATGGGAGTAAAATCATTACGCCCACAAATCGCCTTCACTTTCCTCCAAACATCTGATGCAGTAGTAGTTTTGTCGATGGATGACACGTATTGCTGCCAGGATCGTTTTTTCGAATCTATCATAACACGTTTTGCATACGCCCTGTATTTCTTAAAGGCAACAAGATTTTCTATACTAGGACGCTTCTTAAAGGCATTATACGCCCTTTTCTTTCTTTTTATAGCTTCACTTATTTCATCGTTCCACCATGGAACGGGTTTCTTTGTAAGTTTCCCAGATGTTTTGGGAATATATCTCGATGCCGACTCAATTATTGCATTTGTTATGGCGTCGACATCGTCTCCGATAACTCCGGTTGTTTCTGGGAGCATCGTTCTAGCTGTGAAGCTCGTCCAGTCTGCCTTTTCAAATAACCATCTTTTAGGGATGGGATATATTGTTCTAGTAACATCAGTTACAATTTGCACCGGGAAATGATCGCTTCCATGCAGATCGTCTATAACATGGAAGCTGTACCTCGGTGCTATCGATCCGCTTATAAGTGCAAGATCTATACAGGACGTCGATCCATCTCTGGCATTGAAAAAGGTTCCTGATCCGTCTTTTAAAATAATAAGTTCAGAATTCATCAGGAACCCTTCCAGTTCTCTTCCACGGGGATCTACTCGATCCGATCCCCAGAGAGAATTATGAGCGTTAAAATCACCCACCAGTAAAACAGGTGGGGGAAGCTCGGAAAGTAATCTTTCTATGTCATCCTTATTCCAATCGTAATTCGGTAAGTATATGCTGCACACAGTGATCTTAAGCGGTCGCTTCATTCTAACGGCGACCGCTTGTAGGTTGGTGTTTAGAACAACCGCTTCGGTGGTAGCTCTAGTCGATGTTAATATAGCTACTCCACCTCTAACTCTTACATTTGGCGGTTGATCTCGCCGAAATATATCGAATCCTTTTAATTTAAAATTTTCATTTCGGCGGAAATGCGTTTCTTGCAGACATATACAAATCGGGTCTACGTCATGTACCAAGCGTTGGAGCTCATGGATGTTTGAAAAACATCCATTGATGTTCCATTGTACAATCGACTCGCTAATTTTTAATTTTTAATTAAATTATTGCCTGGGTTTTCCTTTCGGCCATCCCTTTTTCCTTTTCTTCTCCATCCTACGAACAGCATCGTGTTCGCGGAGAAGGTCGTCGCCTGTAAGGCTTCCGGTCTCCGTATCGGAGACCACCGAAGCCGCCGACGACGACGGGCATGGATCGGCGCCGGTTTCAGGCGCCGATTGAGAGGCGGCAACCTGGCCGCTCCCCAACACGGGGGTCGCACCGGTCACCGCCTGTGGGAGGGGGGACACTCGCCCCCCCTGTGTGATTTTTTGTGGCCTCTGAGGCTTAGAGGCCACTTCAGTTACAGGAGGCTTGGGAGCCTCCATAACAGATTCTGTAGGTATCGCCTTTTTCTTTTCATCGAGGATCTCGCTGAGACGGACTTGACATTCAGGTTTGTTGTCCGTTTTCTTTTCTGGAGGAGCAACTTTCACTTTTATCGACTTATCTTCAGCAGGCTGTATCACTATCTTTGGCTTAACAAGTTCTTTATTGCCAAAAGGTTTCATCTTGTTTTCGATGATCCTCTCAATCATGTTAGCCAAAGTGGGAGCAAGTTTATTTATAATTTGTGCCTCATCGACAGCAATCGGAGCAGGAGCAGGAACAGTAGCCGCAGCCTGAGCATAAGATGTTGCTGCTCTAGGCTTACGGGCGTTAACTATTTTTTTTGCATCGAAGTAGCTGACTTTTTGCAGGGTTTTTACTTCCTGCACAGCTACCTCATCTTTGTAGACAGGACAATTCCTTGATCTACAAGAATGCGCTCCTTTGCAGTTTATACATGTAGGAGGCTCTTTACATGGCTCTCCCTCATGCACCTCTTCACCGCACACGCATATTTGCGGTCTTTCGCATCTAAGAGCGGTGTGGCCAAAGCGTTGGCACTTGAAGCACCTCATCGGCTGTGGGACAAATGCCCGCACATCCAAACGGTGAATCCCCGCTCTTATCTTTTCTGGCAAAGTAGGCCGGTTGAAAGTGAGGACATGAGAAGCTGAGGGTAAGACCTCACCGTTCCTTCTCATGTTCAATCGACGGCACTCTATTACTCCTTGTGCTGCCAGCTCCTCTACAATCTCTTGCTCCGAACAATTTAAAAGATCCCGACAGACCACAACACCCCTTGAGGTGTTGAGCGTGCCGTGGGGATCAACACGTACCGCTAGCTCTCCAATTTTCTTCAGCCCTAAAATCTTCTGAGACTGTATATCATTAACAGTCTCTACATGAAGTCCCGTAAAAGTTTTCCTTATTTCTTTAACAGGGCCTCCAGCACATTTGTTTATTTCTCGAGCGATGAGAAAAGGACTCACCCTCGAGAAATTTCCATCCTCCTTTGTAATGACCAAATATTTGGGTTTCGGTACATTACTACTTTTAAAAAAAGCCTTTTGTAAGCTTTTTCTAGCCCCAATCTCTATCTTCTTACTCTCCGTACTCTTCCTCCGTTTTGCCTCAGGCGAAACGGCTGGTTCTAAACGAGGGTGTTTACGTGCACCCTCTGCCACGTTGGTTTGTTCAGGAAAATTCATGAACAAATAATCCCTTCTGTAGTAAGGCTAGCCGCCGGGGTACACCCCCACTCCAGGGCTACCAACCCTGGAGGTCCGTTCCGGTACTCCGGTGGAACCGGCATATGTCCTGGCAGAGAGCGGATGCGCAGTCTCTGCACTGACTCCAGGCCCCTACACACCGAAGCTTTCAGGGCTCCCATGCTCCGAACATGGGCACCTTAACTACATGCTTGCCATCGCGGGGGGCATGTGGACGACGAAAGGTCTCCGTTACACCTGCAAATAACTTTGACCGTGGCCGCCACATCGCCAGCTCTAAAGGCGGTATAAATCCATTTCCGTAATCGTTAAAAATGTATTATCTGCAGGTGGCCGTAAAGTCCAGTCCTGTAATTCGGCCTATAGATGTAAATCGACCGAAGAAGGTATATCCGAGAAACAACACTCGGAACCCCGTTAGCCAGCTATATGTAATGTACTTGAGTACAGCTGTTACCGCCCTGGACGTGGAACGTAGATGTTGTGTTCCGGACGTGGGGAATATCTACCTCAGGGCAGTCAATGTTACTATTCTAGGTTCTAAAACCATTATCTATTGACATTGCTACTTTTCTAGTATTCTAACATTCTTTTACTGACTGTCACGACGAAGTACTGTCATTATTATATTTTTATTGACTCATTTTAGGTAGATTTCATAAGAAAGCTACCTATTATAACGAGTACCATGATTCGACTTCCGGAAAATTTCGACATATCTTTGCGATTCACATCCTCCAGACCCCAAAACCATCGACAGTTCAAAATTTTATGTATACACAAATATATATAAATTCTTTATATATATATATATAAAGAATAATATATATATATATATATATATATATAAACTTTTGAACTGACGGTGATTTATATATATAAATATATATATATTACACTTTCTTGTGGACACTTTCAAATTTATATATGAAATATAACGACCCAAAATCTCAGTCGAGTTTGTTAATGGGCAAATCGGACCATGAGAGTAAAAATTGGAGGGCTTTTACGAAAAGAAAAACGAAATATCGCTGTAACTTTCTTATTAAGTAAAAATATCGAATTTGTTTAAAGGTTTTGCTATTCTTTGGGTAAGGGCCTAAATTTTATCTAAGTAAAAATTTTTATATCACCAATCATTGGCTCAGATGTTGGAAAAAATGGGGTTTTGAAAAGACAAATAAATCATATCTCCCTCATTAGACACAGTATCGAATCGGTTTAAAGTGGTCATTAGTCCTCTTAACATTACCTAAAATTTTGTCTGTAACAATTTTTGATATGACCGATCCTTACAGCAAGAGATGACCAAAATTTTGCTGGAATTGTAAGAAAATGGAAAAGTTTTTTTGAAAAAAGTTTTTTCACATGCAACCATTGTCGTATTGAGTAAATTTGAAGTTTTTCTTAATTTTAAGATGGAAATCTTTTTTCTTCCCTACTTAGCACCGGTGAAATCTACCTCCGCCTTCCCCGTGCCGAAAGGGGTTTTTTATTATGGTTTTGGTCCTTTAATATTCTTTACTGTAACTATCTGTTATTCTTGCTTGCCGCGCACGTACTCGTGCACACACAAAGGAAAGCATACAGAATCCAATGAATGATTATGATTAAATAATAAAATGTTTTAAAAACGTTTTAGAATAAAACTAAATAATAAATGCAGAAAGATTAGAAATCATACATTTGAGAATCGCTTAAAATCATATAATACCTGCATTAAATAATCAGTATTTAAATCTATTTCATTCCACATTAAAATTTAAAATACCGTCATTTATTATACGATGTACATGAACATTATTTGACCAATAATGATATACTACAGCCTATAAGGTTTGCTTTTGTTAACAATTGTAGTTGAAGTAAACTAAGACAACATGCTGCAAACAATATATTCATATAGTGTTATTATAAGGTGATATTTTAAACAGGGTTCGCAAGAGAATTTCTCTTTATGTTAATACTCATTATTATTATTATTATTACTACACAGTATTTCTGTTGTTTCTGACAAGGTTTGTGGAAGTTTAAAATCAAATAATGCAAGGGCTGTCATTGCATTTGAACAAACATTAATAACAATTGTAGGGTAATACCAACTTTATGAAACGAAACTTTAAACATAAAGCTGTGGTAATTATTATAATTAAATATGTTTCACTTACAATCTTCAATCAAACAGACATAATAATATTAAATTTTTATCTAGATAAAGATATTATAAAAATAACTATCTTTATATTAAAAAATAAGTATTATACTAGTTCATATTTAATTCCCTTTTTTCAGCGTTATTACTCATATACGTGCAAACTGTTTTTCTATCTAATAATTAAATGTCTTTTTATTTTTTTGTATAACAATAAATAAATGAATCTTTATGGAGTTTTATTCAAATGCAGAAGATATGCAAACAATTTTTTAAAAAAATATTTATTCCTGGTGATCTGCTTAAAATATTTTTTAAATTCTTACGTAATGGAAATAATTTCATCTTTATAATTGTATCAACCAATTTTATTTATTGCAAACTTATTTTTAATTTTTATAACTTTATACCTTTGACTACTGCACTTAAGAGTAAAAAAACTTATTTCTCTGCCCTAACCTATCTACATCACCCTCTTTTCAAGAAATAAAAAAAATGATTGTGACATGTTAATATAATTTATTACTTTTGGGCGAAAATGATTCTTATTTCAAAATAAGTAAAAAAATTGTTTTATATCTTAATTGTTATTTAAAGGTAACGGCATATACTTTTTCTAAATATTTTGTTAACTTTGTAGAAAATTGTGAACTATATCCTATTTAGTGTAATGTTAGCTCTAACCACAATAAAATTAAAACGGCTGTGTAATGTGAAGATAAGATTATATAGTTCACACCAAACTCTATTTTTTCAAACATTAGTTTTTCAATGTTATATATTGACAAATTCTTTTTAAGTTCGCAATTTTCAAATTTTAACTTCTTCCTGAGATATTCTTTGATAAATATGTTTCTGTTTTCAACTTGACCACGAATTCAATTATCTAATATTGTTTTATAAATTTTTACTTTTATAAATTGATCTGTTAAGATAAACTTTAAATTTTAATAAGTATGGCTAACTAAAAAGCAGAATATCTCGAATAAAGTTGGTTTTTAGCCCACCATTATTTTGAAACTGATTACAAAATTAATTTATTGGAAAAAATATTTTTTTTTTTAAATTTACTTAACAATCATGACTTGGATATTTTGGAAATCTAATTTATCAACAATGAAACAGTTACTTCATTGTTCATTGTGTAAAAATAGGGGAAAAAATACAGTAATCTGTTTTTAAGTTTAAATTTGTTAAAAATTCCATCATGGAATGTATTAATAACAAGAATATTAGAGTATAATCCTCAGCCATAAAATTTAGTTCCTGGGCAGGGACTGGTTTAATATTCATGTTCTCTCAATCTCTCTTGAAATATATTTTATCTGTTACATCTACCTAAGAGCCGTACGCTCCCCAAATCCACTGGAGAGGATTTGGGGAAGTCAATTTCTGACTGACCCAGTTCCTAAAAGGCCACGGTGGTTTCAGGGCTTATGTGTGGGGGAGAAAAAGGGTGGACAATGATGATTGCCCGTATTGTGCAGCGGCTACCCCTGAACATGTGGTGTTCCGGTGTCGCAGGCGGATAGCCGAGAGGTGGGAGATAGGGACGTCGGCTAGCCCGATGTCTCAAGTTGGCCTGATAGTTATCAAGATGCTATTGGACAGACGATAGCCGGGTTTATTTCCGGCATTTTTCAATGCAAGGAGATAGTGAAGGATAGCTCCTCATGGAGTTGCCGTTCGTCTGGGCTTGATTGGGTTGTTTAGTGGTGGTGATGTGGGGGGGGGACTCTGAATCCTCTGTCTTTCCGAGTTTTCGGCAGATCGCTGTGAACGGTGGAGATTATTGGAAAATAAACGTTCCAAACCGGTGGGGGAAGCCAGCAATGGTGTTCCCTCATTTGAGCGGACGATTAAAGAAAATACCCGAACCCGGGCAGGAAGCCAGAAATGGTGTACCCCGCTACGGGCAAAATCAAAAGAACAGATCTAACCGGCGACCCTCGTTTGAGTTTCAAGTACATGTCCCTGCGCTGAGCCATGCTTAACTGTTGATCCAGTGCAGGGGGGTAAGGAGAAAAAAAAGAGGCGTACGCTAAGTCGTGATGGTCAGTCTGAATTGAGGTATAAATGGTTTAGATATTTTTAAAGTAAATTTAGGGTTTCTAATTGGTATACAGAGCATACCTTCATAAGTACGGCCACGACGATGAACAGAACTGCCCGGTATACGAGGAAACGCCATACCACGTGTTCTTCCACTGTCCGAGATACGAAGGACCTAGGACAGAGCTACTTGACGTACTAGATAGGGAAGTGATGTTCCAGCCGGAGGAGCTGATGAACATAATGATAGAAAAGAAAGAAAACTAGAAGGCGATCTCTACGTATGTGAAAATCATGATGAGAGACCTCCAAGCATTGGAGGAGTCACGAAACAATGGGCGGCGTCGGAGAGTGCGGGTGCGGACAGGTTCGTGAGTGAGCGACTAGGGGTCCCTCGTACATGTGGGGATCGCCTTGACGTGAAGAGGCCGCGGACACTCCGCTCCCGTATCTGTTGGCATCCACAGATATTGTGTGACTTTCTTCTTTGTGTGTAGTATGTAGTTACATATAGTTACATTCTTACTTGACATATGGTGATGTTTCTTGTATGCTGTTGTTTTGCTGTAACTGATGTGCTTCTGTTGATTATTGCACTATGACGTATGTGAGTGGGCGTGTAACTCCCTTCCAGAAGGAATGCTTCGTTAGCGGTTCCAGGAAGGATGGTAGCCAGGGGTAGCGGTTTAGTCGGTAGTGCGCAGGTTTACATACGCATATTAATAACATCGTGCGGCACCCTGTTAGCGAGCCCGACACTGCTTAAGCATCCATACGTAAATGGGATTCCCCACCTCTTTAACAAAAAAAAAGAAAAAAAAAGCTTTTTGATTGGAATTGCCTAAAACTTACACCTACAGCAACAGTTGTTTGTAAATATTTTACTTTTATTTTTTTATTCTTCTAAAATACTGGCTAATAATCCTTGTTTTACATTGTTTAGTAATTATTTTAATTGCTTTTGTTTATTTACATTTAAAATTTATTACATATATATATATATATATATATATATATTTTATTTTTATTCGTTTGACCTCAAACATGTTTTTACACTATTTTAACGACGAAGATCAGAGAATGAAACGATAGATAAAAAAAATTCCCCGACTCTTGCTGGAAATCGAACCCGAGATCAACTAATTTAGAATACATGTTAACCTTTACACCAATTAGCTGGCCCATTTCAAAGGATCTAATGATTTTAAAAAAAAATCGAAATGAACGTCTAGTTATGGATTTTAAGTAAAATACTTTATAAACTGTTTTTGGAGCGTAATCCCATTTCCAGTTTTAATAACAGTTAATATACCTCTTTATTTCTAATAAAGTAATTCATTTAATTCTTTACATAATTTACATTTTGAAGTCTAATAAAAAAATTTATAATTTTTACGGATTAAAATATAGATTCCTTACACTTTACAAAAATGAGCTACTGATATAGCTAACTAATAAAATAATAATTGATTTATAAATAAAAACAGGATTCTGTTTAATAAAATTTGTTTTTTTTTTTGTTTTACAGGAAATACGACATCATTACGTTTGAAAAGAGAAAACGCTAAAAATCAAAAGGTAAGACAATATTATCTAATTTTTCTCTGCACTGCCATTGGTATTAATCATACTGATTGGATATTGGTATTCCAGTGATATTGATAGTATAATTTTAAATTCAATTAAGTTAATTTAGAACCATAAATTGAAGCTAAATTTTTCGTCACAATCTAAAACAAATTTTATTTTTGTAATTATAGAGTATATTTCATCACATTAATCAATAGAAAGTATCTTACAAAAAAGTATGAATACTTTTCGTTCAATGATGTTAAAATTTAACAAAAATTACTTTTCTAATTAAAGGGAGACTATTATAAATCCAGTAATTAAACGATTTCATTCATTCATTAGTTACTATCAAAGATTTTAATTTTTTTAAATGAGATAATTTTATTGTAATTTAACTATAAAATTAACAACAATCGATTAAACGTTTAATGAAAAGTAGAGTTTCGTTTTTTATATATATATATATATAGTAAATGCTGTAGTAGTTTACAAGTAAACCAATCACAGAAGAAATGAGTAGATCCTTCGGTCTTCAGAGACCGTTAAATTGCGTGATTTTCAGAGCTAAAAAAAAGAAGGGGACGTAAGAAAAAGAACTGGGGACCGATTTTCAACGAGATTAACGACTCATGGGACACAAATTAGGGTCTAAAGAACAAGAACAGACAAGACACAAGAATAAAAAAAAACGAATGGATCTCTGACGTTAAAATTGTCCCATTCGTACAACGAAGTTAAGGCAATTCAAAATGTAAATAACAATATAGTTAGTTGTAAATGTACCTATCTCGTCATTTTATTTTTAATGATATTAGATTTTTTCTTTCTTATACTAAACGTAAATTAATCTAATTTTAAGCATATATGTTAGTCATTATTATATTTTAAATACATAAAATAAAATTTTGTTTTAAAAGATATATTGAACGTTTTTTCAAATTAAGAATTACAGTAAAAAGAAGCTATTAATATTGACTAATCGTTATTTAAATAGAACGTGTATAACGATTTATCATTTTAATTAAGCTCTATGACTGAATGTTGCTATAAAAATCGTCATTTCCAGATAATGCCGTGAGGAAATCTATCCTTAGTTGATTTAATGTTGTTTGCCTTCTTTTCCCCTGCTTCCCAGAACTCTTTCAGCATTTAAGCATAAACATGGCCCTGGGAGGTGCCATCGCCTCTAACCACAGGAAATGAGCAGCGCCAGGCCCGGCTATGTCGTACCCAGCCGTCCCAACCCGGTAACCTGGAATCAGTCCTTTGATATCTGGCCTCTTACGGGGCACCCATGCCGGGACTCGATCTTTTTAGTTTTGGGGGTCAGGAGTCCCCCTGCTTCCTCACCGCCACCCATCCGATGAAGCCCAGATGAACGAGACTCCATAGAGGGCTGTCCCTCACCCCTCGCATCTTAAGCTTTCTGATGAATCGTCCATGCTACGTATTGCGAGATCAGCGTGCACCAATGCTCGATCGACAGCATCTTGCATCTCCACAGTCAGCCCTACCAGCCGTTCACATACCCGACGTTCATGATTCCACCTGCCGCATTCAAAGACCATGTGCTCAGGGGTGTCCCTGCCTCCGCAGTATGGGCAGTCCTCACCTCTGCCCTCCTCATGCCAAACATAAGCCCCGTGGCCGGTCAAGAATTGCGTGAGCCAATAGCTCAGCTCCCCAAACTCACTCCCGAGCCACGGTCTTATGTCCCTGATGAGTCGGTGGGTCTATCGCCCTTTACCGGCAGTGTCTCACAATGCCTGCCATTTAACGATCATCGCCTCAAAAGAGTCCTTCCGATCGTCTCCCTCGTAGACCTTCACCCTGTGTCGGGTCAACTGTTGAAGTGGGATGACTCACGCAACAACCATGACTGCCTCTGTGGACACGGAACTATACGCTGCCGCCAACCGGAGCGCGACCGGGCATTGAACCCCCTCCAGCAAGAGCCGGTTGTGCCCCACTTTCAGGTCCCTGTGTCACACTTGGACTCCTTACAGGACCACAGAGTTTACCACATGCGCATACAGGCAACGCTTCGAAGTTTGTGGATAATGTTTTTTTCTTTTCTGTTTAGCCTCCGTGAATCACCATCAGGTATTACTTCAGAGGATGATATGTGCGAGTGTAAGTGACGTGTAGTCTTGTACAGTCTCAGGTCAACCATTTCTGAGATGTGTGGTTAATTGAAATCCAACCACCAAAGAACACCGGCATCCACGATCTAGTATTCAAATCCGTACTAGGATTTGAACGTTGGAACTCAAGACTTCGAAATCAGCTGATTTGCGAAAACGCGTTCACCACTAGACCAACCCGGTGGGTTCATGGATAATGTTTGAGGAGCACAAGGTTAACGCATAAATTTATGCATCGATTGTGGTCTAATTGTATTCTAATCTTCTTTATAATTATCTATAACAACCTCATCGAATATCTAAGTCATTCGTAAACGAAATAAGTAACATCATTTATAATTTGGTAAAATAGATATATTATTTACACTTAGAGAAAACTATACATTAAACTTCAAAATTTCAGTATTTTTATGTGATTGATTTATATCTAACAGGGAGTACAATTATATTCAATTTCTATTGCTTCTAAATAATATCAAACCTAACGGTATTCGAATCCGGGACCTCTCCTTTGAAAGTCTGAATAGATACAATTTACGCCAGAGGTAGGCTTAGTTTTCAATTTATTTATTACTTTCAACATTCAGGAAATAACAACCTACTGAATTGTTTCACCAATTAAAATCTATAAAACGGGAAATATTAGTAAAGACAAAACAACAAGGTCTAAATGAAAAGTATAAAAAATTAATATTAGTATGTTTTTAATAATGTAACCAATTAAATAGAAAACTTATTGATTAAAAAAGAAATAAAAATCGTATTTTAAGGGTTTGCGTTTTCAAAAAGGTAGAAAAAAACTGTTATGAAATTTATATTAATCAATCGATATTGAATTATGCCAGTAACACAAATATAAACTCAATTATCAAAACACGCGACTAATTAAATTCCCTAGCGATATGATCGCTGACTTATTCGTTTGCAACGTCATTTCATGAATTAGTCACGTTTTTCATCTACACGCACACGGGTCTTGAAAAGTTCATGAAGTAACCGAATGATGGTATACCTATACGTAGCACTTTTATCTTCACAAATATGAATGTGTGTGTGAGCGTGTTTGTGTGTGGTAGATAGAGACAGAGAGAGAGAGAGAGAGAGAGTGGGAGAGAGAGAGAGAGAGAGAGAGCGAGCGTGTGTGTAAACTGATATATATATATATATATATATATATATATATATATATATGTGTGTGTGTATGTATGTCTATGTACATAAAAATATATTAAAAGGTAACAAAAAATGAGAGAAAGATTAAAAAAATACGATACTAATGGTAAGCAGTCATCAAAAGAAAAATTTACATACTCGATACAAAATAAAGTACGATACATCTATTAACAGAGTGTGTATGTATATATGCATAAATATAAAACAAATATATATATATATATATAAAAAAAATATTTATTTATATATCTTTTATATTAAAACTGTGAAGCTTCTAAATATTTTTAGTTATAAAAATAAGAAGGCCTCCGTGGCGCGAGTGTCTTAGCCTTTCACCTGGAGGTCCTGGGTTCGAATCCCGGTCAGGGATAGCATTTTAATACACGCTAAAATACAAAACACTCATCTCATCCTCTGCGGAAAGAATTACTTTACTGCGGACCCGGAGGTTAAACAAAAAATAAAAAAATACAATTTTTTTTAAAAAAGATAATATGATTGAACTGCAGTAAACTAAGTCATTTATTTTTTAAACCTGCAATAGACAGGCTTATAAAATTAAAAATTTCCACTACTACTCTTTTTGGACATAACCAGATGTAAAAAGATCAAAATTATTATTCTTAACTATTAGTACCAGTGCAACCAAAATATGATGGGAAACATATATACATGTGCAGCAAAGACGAAATCAGTTTTATGATAAAAATGAATAGCCAAATAAATTATTTAATTAAATTAGAGGTTTCGAAAATTTAAAAGCTTTACAATTACACACACAAACACACACACACACACACATATATATATATATATATACACTCACGCACACACACACACACACAGAATTACGTCAAATTACGTCTATTATAATTGAACACAACTTTGAGAAGTTCAACTCTAATAAAAAACAAAACAAAAATCTGGATCGGAAAAGTGAAACGATTTTAAACAGAACATTTTCATCAATGTTTGAACAACGTAATGTAAATGAAAAAAAAATAGAAAACTTATTAATAACAGAAAAATTGAATAAAAGATAGATTTGAAAAAAAATAAAAAAAAACATACTTTATGTTTTTTTTCTTTCTAGAAATGATTAAATATCAAAAAGGTTACTTGATAAATCTCCTAGCATTTCTTCAAAGCAGTTGTTCAACGTGGCTGCCATTCTATTCAATCCATACTTCAGCTGGCGAATCAATGCTAGCCGAGCACATAAAATAGCATCATTATTATTCCTAATACTAGCTCCATCTTCTGTTATACGAAGTCTCAATTTTTCTTGTTTGTCAATAGAACCGAAATAGGCTAACGACTTCAACCAACCCCATCCGCTGGCGTGAGATTGGGAGATCGAGATGGGCATTTTACTGTCCGTTTCTACCAATTCATTGCTTACTGAACGTGATATTTAAATGATTCGTCACATCACGAAAATAATAAGCAAGTGCGCCATCATTGAAGAACCACATGTGCACTCTATCTGCAAGTGAAATATCTTCTAAAAATTCCATCAGATTTCTTTGAAAAAAATGCAAATAAATATATCGGCAATTATGTTGGTGCAGGGACTGAAAGACTATGAACTAGCATTTTGCATGCATTGGTTCTGTAATAAGCAAACTAAAGACATTTTCATTTTTTATATGTCTTTTGTGGTAGGATAATACATAAAAAATACCTATTTTTCATAAAGTTATAGCATATGTAATTGTTGAATTTAATTCTAAATTATATGTTGATGTTGTGATCTTGGCCTACCTCCTGTTGTATAGCAATTAATAATAGCAGAATCATGCATAATTAATGTGCTATTTAAGAATTGTTGTAAATCCAATACGCAATTCTACGAATTTCATTTACTTATTTTTAATCTACTCTAATCATTGCGCTATGAAGAGTCATATGTCGCTTGAAATTCTGTTCTAGAAGTGATTATTACAGCAATATTTATTGCGGTGTATATTTTACTTAGAAGTGAATAGCTGTTAGTGATTTATTTTTACTATTTGTTGGATTGTTAGGAGGAAAAGGTACAGTGGTTCATAGTCAGGCGAGGGAAATTGTATTCAGTGTTTACAATTTCTTTTTAGGAAACAATGCCGGAACCGAAATAGTGAGGAAAACTGAAGTGCTGAATACGGTTGTTCAAGCGACAAAAGTATCAAAACGAACTTAGCTTCCAGGAATAACCGTCAGGTATAACTTCACAGGATAAATGAGGATGATATATATGAGCGTGACTGAAGTGTAGTCTTGTACAGTATCAGGTTGACCATTTCTGAGATATGTGATTAATTGAAACCCAACGACCAAAGAACACCGGTATCCACAACCTAATATTCAAATCCATATAAAAGAAACTAACTGCCATTAATAGGATTTGAACTTTAGAACTCTCGACTTCGAAATCAGCTGATTTGCGAAGACGCCTTCATCATTATACCAACCCGGTGGGTTACTCGATCACCACCTCTGGTGCATTAATAGTACAGAAACGGATCACAACGGTATTGAAACTTGAAACAATGGTATTAGCAGTAATATTATTCTTTTTCAGAGTATTTTAACCTACAATGTAAAGGGATTTACCATTGTGAACCCAAATCAAAAAATCATGGAGTAGAAGCACTCAAGTTTACCTTCAAAAAATAACTCCGAACTCAACTATCAGCGGGATAGATCATGAAAAAAATCTTTTGGTCTGCATAAGTCCCGATTTTTGTCGATTTTCTAGAAGCTCGGCGAACAATAAATAGCACTTATTAGTGTAACATGCTTATCGACGAAGTGTAAAACCAGCAGCGTTGAAAAAACTCCATTGGTCTCAACGCAAAGAAATCATTCTGCTTCACAATAACACTATAGCTATGTAACTCGAGAAACCATCCATAAATTGCGTTCGGTACTGCTACTTCACTCCCTATACAATCGGATATTCAGCCCCATCGGATATCCACTCGTTCGGTCTATTCAAGGAGGCGTGGTAAGAAGATTACTGGTAACGACGACGTCAAAGAAAGTGTGATAAATTGGCTCTGATATCAAGACAAATATTTCTTTGCAGCAATCATCAATAAACTAATTTAGATATGAGACAACTGTATTAATGTTGCTTGAGATTAGACTGAAAAGTGAAAAAGTGTCACATTGATTAAATAAATCATTTTGGTCCAAACAAATTGGATCTTTAATTATTGAGTGACACCAGTATAAAATTAAAAATTATAATGAAAATAAATATATGTATTAGATGTCTTAACATAATCAAAATGTCTTCAGTAACCTGACATGAGATACAATCATTTACGAAAAAAGTCATGTCATTGTTAAAAATAAAAAATATGTCAGAATTACTGGAGAACGTGTAAAGAGGAATGTTTTTTGATTTTTTCTTCGCTGAGCACAATATACCGTGTTGAATATCATTACAAGCACAATAAATTAGTTGATATTCAGCCATGCAAGTTACCCAATTCTCATAAAAAAAAAAACAAAGATCATTTCTCTTAAAAAAGTAGCTCTGACTATTGCTACTTTTATCTCAGAAAATTTTAATGGATGAAGAATACTACGTGATAATTTAAAAATGAAAGTTTACAGCTGTAAGATATGTTATTAATAACTAGAACTAACTATAATTTAGCTACTAAATAGTATATAACAAAGAAATTTTATTGTAGCGTTTAATTTTTATTGATAATTATTAAATATCCTTTTTTTTAAATTAAGATATTCTTATAAATAATTTTATATAGTTATACCATTTTCTGGCAGCAAAACACGGGCAATAGTAAAGGTAAAAACCAATGAATAAATTTTATGAAATTCAATGTAACCAAAGAATTTTGTAAAGTAGGAGTTAAAATAAAGGTCGAAAGAATTAACTTTTTAGATAAATAGGAAAAAACACTAAAAATTCTAGGTTTGTAGGTCATGATATTTCATCTAAAGATTATTTAGACTAGAAATTTACATGATGAAAATAATAATTCAGAATATATTAAGCAAATACTTGAAGTTATATTAAATCATGAAAAATGTGTGAGTACAAAATACATTAGTCCAAAAGAGAACGAAAAAACCTGTCAAGTGATTTTTGATAAAAACTGTAATCAGAAGATGAAAAAATTAATTAATTTTTGTTTTGGATATATTTTCGCAAACTTTCTTCAAATAAAAAGAAAATCAACTAATCAAATGATGAATTTTTTTAATTTTTACTGACTTTTCGAAGAAAAGTATGGTATTATTTTAGGTCGCACGGTGGGACTAAGGATGAAATTGAATGTTTTTTTTTACGATTTGAGGTATGAGGAGTACGAAAATTCACTTTAAGTGTAATTTCATTATATGTTATATAATATATATTATATATCAGAGAGGTCCAAAAAAAAAGTACTCACTGTTTGGTAGTCCATAACTCGTGACAAATTTGACGTGACAATTTTTAGCACTAAAGGTTATGGTATGTGCTCGAAATGGACATAGTACAGAAGCTGCCACGAGCAGCTTCTATACAACGTCCATGGCGCCGAAATGCACACCGAACTACGACTGTTAGTACATGACATGACAGCTAGTATCGCAGCACATGACTACGATTTTTTCACCTGGCTCGTCGATTTTTATTGGTTTTTGTCGATACATCTCATTCTTGACAGTCCCCAGATGTAGAAGTCCAGTGGTGTCAAATCAGGAGACCGAGGTGGGTACTCAACAGCACCTTTTCAACCCACCCACCATCCGGGTAGAGTTTTATCAAGGTACAACCTGACATCTCGATAGTAGTGAACGGGGCTCCGTTTTGTTGCAAGTAAAAAATTCATCGCCATACAGGTTTTGGATGGCAAGCAAAATCCTTATCTGAAGCATATCAAGATACGCTCACCAGTTACGGTACCCTCGAAGAAAAAGGGTCCAATCAAGCATCGCACTAATAGAACACACCACACATCAATCCCCGGTAGATTTACTACGCTGTCCACACGAGCGTAAGGATTTTCAGGAGTCCAGTAGACACAACTGTGGCGGTCCACAATACCTTTAAGCTTGAATTGCGCCTCGTCAGTTCTCACAAACTTCCCTGCAAATTCCTCATCCTCACCAACCATGTGCTAAAACCATTCATAGTACTCCATCCTTCGATCTAGTCGTCCTGATTCATCGCGTGTAGCAGTCATGGAACGTACACTTTCCTCTTTGCACTCTTCAGAATGCGTCTTACACTTGACTGGCTCACCCCACTTTTGGGCAGTTCCTGGTTCACTGAATTTTGCGGTGATCGGGTGAAATACTGCAAAACCGCAGTACTGGACGCCAGACTTGTAGCTGTTCGTGGTCGGCCGGATCTTTCCTTGGGCACATCTTTAAGAGTTCCGTCGGCTTTTAATTTATCGCGAATGCGGGCAGTTCTTCAACGTGTTGGTAGTAGTGTTCGAATGTTGTCGTACTTCCAGTACCACTTCGGTACAGCTTTGGGTTCAACAAACGATAAGCGAACCTCAGCCATTGTTGCTACTCGTCTGTTTTCTGCTGCACTGGCTAATATGACTGGCTCGTTCCACCACCAACCACCCGCGCATGCGCGGCATAAATTGCCAGCTCCGCCTATTACGACAAATTTAATAGCTTACACTACATTACACATTAGATTAGCGAGTGTAAGTCTTTTTGTTAAGATATTATTTAATTACAAGCAGTGAGTACATTTTTTTAGACTCTCTGATATATACATAGGTCTCTACGTAGATTTTTGGGTCAAATATCTCAAAGGCTACTAGATCAATTTCATTGAAATTTAGATATGCTGTATCTGACGTTGTGAATGTGAAAATGTGATTATATTGATTGAGTCGTTACGGAGTTACGCTTAATTTAAGGTCGACCACAGGCAACATAACCTCAATTTGAGGTATTTTTTCGGTCGAATGGTGGGATTTAGGGTAAAAATTAACTTTCTTAAAAATTAACGTTTTGAGATATGGAGAATACAAAAATATAATTCATAAAAAAAAAAATAATTGAGATATAATTCATTTTTGGCTCGAAAATCTCAAAAATATCATTCATATATAAGGTTTTGTGGCTTGTAATCTCCAAAAGTATTTGATTAATTCCACTGAAATTTAGATATGCTGAAGTAATGATATGAAGTTATGAATGTGAAAATTTATTGAAAATTGATTGAGTCGTTCTTTAGTTACTCTTAATTTAAGGTCGAGATCAGACAACATAACCTCAAATTCAGGTTATGTTGACTTTGTATTGAATTTTCATACGCACTTGTGCAGGGAGTCACAGTGGTGAGTGAGTTAAAAATGATGCTTGTATGTAGGATTATCATTATTTTTAGTTACTTCGTCAAATTACGGTTTCAATAATTTAATTTTGTTATAAACAGATAATATATTTTAATATTAAATAAAAAAATTTTACTTCTTTTAGTTTTCTCATTTAATCTATATGTTTTGTATATGTCTTGCGCAAAAAATTATACAAAATAATATAAAGAAAACTCGGTGTTCTTACGCAAAAGTGTACACGAATTCTTTTTATCTATTTATTTAATTATTTATTGTTTTTGTAAATGTTTTAGCTTTCATACTAAATCTTCAGGAATAATAAAGGGAAAACCTCATATTCGCCAGATCTTCATTTTTATTGAAAAATAAAGAACGAACAAGAAGTTATAAGAGAGAAATTAAATTGATTTCTATTTTTAATTAAAAATATTTTTTTCAGATGAATAAATGTAATAAATCAAAAAAAATTTTAAACAATATTGATGAAAAATTTACGCTTCCTAGACATTTTGACGTATGTGACAACTTGAGAGGATTACTAAAGTATTCATTTAGATGTACGAGTATAACGAAGTCAATTAAATACCTAAGTTAAACATTTATACATATAAATACTATCAGATTTATATAAAATTGAATACAGTTCTATAAGAGAACAGGTTGTTTACAAAAATAAAAATTAAGTCAATCAAAAAAGGGTTTAAAACGGATAAAAACATCACCAGAAAAACTTCATTTTTTTTAATAAATCAAAATCTACTACAATTCGAGTCCGATAAAACAAGGATTAGTTGGGGTTAAAATAAATTAGTTTCATTTCGCTAGCTTAAAATGCTTTACCTTCAATATATATTTTATATAAACATATCGCTAATAACATAACGCGCGTACACAAACACAAAAAACACATATATATATTTTTTTATATTTGTATTTGTGCGTGCGTGCGTGTCTCTCTGTATGTGCGCGCGCACATTCGTACGCTTAATGAATCGTGTGATTTTAATGAAAATAATGTACACTCAGAGCATCCACTAAGATTTCCGATGATCATTTCCTACCGTATGTAAGTAAAAATGAAAATTAATTATAGTTTTACATTATTTAAAATAATAAGGAAATCATAAAATTGATTTTTAAGTAGGCCTACTTGATAAAAAAAAGAAAGAAAAAAAAGAGTTAATGAATATTTTTATTAATGTACTTAGTAAAAAAATAATAGTAACATTAATAATTATTATTATACCGGAGTGATTAATATAAAAAAGTACTCATATTACAACGCTGAACTAAAAAGAACACGACTGTAATGTTACAGCTTTGAATTTAAGTAACATTTAGATTTAAGACGTAAAGAAACGTAACCTTTATTTATGAAGTTCTACAAAAAGGGAAATGTGTAAATTTTCAAACTAGAAAGTTTTTAATTAAATTTTACATTAAGTTAAAAACGAATATATTTTATTAAAAGATATTGAATTTGATGCATTTTTACTTTCTTAAATTCTAGATATGTGTTAGATGTGTGAATAGATTAATTTTATATTTATCATCAGGATAATTTAATTACTAAAATGAATATTTTATTGTGCTTGTAATTTTTTTTTTTTCAGAAAATCCGTTTAATAATAAAATCTTTTACTACAGAAAATTACGATTATAGTTAAAATAATAAATAATAATTACTACAACTAAAAGCTATCACACTTAATATTTGGAAAAATAAAAAAATTAATGCAGTTCAAAGTGATTCTTAATTCCACTGCAATGGATTGGGATGTTTTATTATTGTATAATTTAAGTGCTATATCTGAAATTGTCGATAAATACGAGTATTAACAATCCTTATATTTTTCTATTTTATTAATATTCTTGTTTATATATTTTATTACTTTTAATAATTTATTATTTTATGATAAATTTAAAAACATATATGAGTTTAAACAATTATTTTACTTTCGCCATAATAAGGTAGAAAAAAATTGTATTCAAATTATTTTATTTTTTTGCTGATGAGTTAAATCACCATAGAAACTTACAAAGGAGGTTGTACGTGGGAATATTTAAATCTAATCTTGTAGCTATGAAAAATCGCCTGAGTGACCGGGATTCGAACCCGCGACTCTCGGATTAAAGGCCAAGACACTACCACTCGGCCACGTATTTTACTTTTACAATTGATTTTACTTTACGAATGAATATAGCTAGAATTGCTATATTAAAGGAGAAAATATGTTGATCATGTCAAAAATGGTGCACTGGGTTTTTGCAAATCTTTACGTTTTAGGGCCCAATTAGTTCATCTAAATAAAACAATTTATGTCAATAAAACGTATTATATTTATGTATGTGCGTACGTATGCATGTATGTAGCACTGCTTTTAGCTTTATATATATATATATCAGAATTGACCGAACCGATTTTCTTCAAATTTAGCTCAAATATTTCTATTTATGGAACACTGATCAAATTATTTTTTCAAAACTACTAATGGGAATATATCGCAAAAAATCCACTTTAGAAAACTTTCTTAAAGAAAATTTGTTACAATGATTATATAAATAATCCAAAAGAATTTTTTTTTTCAACAGCACCCCAACTTACAACTGAAAATGTGTTTTTTATTCTTTCACTTTATCTCTCTTCGATTTAAAAAAAAAAGTTTATATTTCATACATGGAACTATCAAGAAATATCCTTTTTTCTAGATCCCGGCCCTAAACTGCAGAAAATGTTTTTGAAAATTTTCTTTTTCTTATGTTCTTGGGTGTTAGATTTAGATAAAACTTTACAGAGATCGGTGGAATATATCTAATGTACTTCGAAACAGAAATTATTTAGATAAAGTTAAAATGTCTCTTGTATTAAAAGTAATAATAATAATAATAAATGTCATTCTGGAAAAGTATCTCAGAATTAAAATATAAGGTAACCACATTTTTTCGTTTATTTTGTGTTCTATAGAAAACCTTCTTTTTTTGTTAATAACACATTTTGAATACGTTTTACTTTAATGGTGTTTAAATCTTTTAATTTTTTCTTTTTTTCTCTTTAACAAAATGTATCTATATATTTTTAATGTAAGGACACACAAATATTAAATTCTTATTTATTTATTTACATAATTTTTTTAATAATATCCATAAAGTTAATATTAAATCTATTATAAAAACTTTGTTATTTTTTCTTTTTAATTTTTATAATGGGTTTGTCTATCGTAACATAGAAAACAGTATTTCTATTATTTATAAAAGCTTTACAAAATTTATTATAATTAATTTAAAAAGAAAAATATAACTAAAAGGAAAGAAAGTAATTTAATTTCGCGACAGTCTACAGTTGACGAAGTCGATGAATAATTATAAAAACTGAAAAGCACATTAGTAAAGGGTAGACTTTTTTCTTTTAGATTTAGAAATGAACTACATTTACAAGTACCAAATATATATATATATATAAAACTAGTGCAGAAGACGTTGGAAGAAAGTAAGGGAACCAATAGAGCAAAAGGTAAACTGGTGAAATTAAAGAAAAACTTTTTCGCTTAAAACGAGAAGCTGGTTGGTTTCATTTGTAGAATACGTCAGGAAATATTCGATTGAACTAAAAGATTTTGTTTTAATTTACAAATCTGTCAAAACTAGATATCTCTGTAGAAGGAAAAGCACCAAACGTTTCATCAGAAGAAGTAACAGTCAATGGAAAATGGGAAAGTTTCAGAAACAAATGATATTATTGCTGAGATTCTGAAAGCTGGTAGCAAAACGTTGCACTCAGCATTTGCAAAACTATACTCAATTGCCTCAAAAACCGAATGATTCCGAATGTATGGAAAACTGCTGAAGTGATTCTCCTTCACAAGAAAGGAAATTGGAAACCCTGAAGAATTATCACCCAATAAATCTTTTCTCTGTTATCTAAAAGATTTCCACAAAGAGAATGCTAACAACACTAAATAAATCACAATTCAAGTAGCACGAAGGCTTCAGAAGCAGATTTAGCGCAGTGGATCACATCCAGGTTGTTCAGCAAGTCATAGAAAGACCCAATGAGTATACCATGCTCCTATATATGGATTTTATTAACTAGGAAAAGGCATTTTATTCGGTAATAATGCAAGCCATAATGACTTCACTACATAGCCAAGTGAAAACATAGTTTACATAAACTTTCTCCGATCGCCGGCCTCCGTAGCGCGAGTGGTAGCGTCTCGGCCTTTCACCCGGAGATCCCGGGTTCGAATCCCGGTCAGGCATGCCATTTTCACACGCAACAAAAATTGTCATTCATCTTATCCTCTGAAGCAATACCTAACGGTGATCCTGGAGGTTAAAAAAAAATTTCTGCGATCGATATAAAAAGAAGTAAATATTACCATCTGCATCAACGAACTTAAAATAGAGACAAATGCGCAAAAAGTTGTACGACAAGAAGTTCTAAATACCTCCTAAAGGTATTTAGAAAACTGGAATGGGAAGAATAGGGTATACGAATAAATGATGCGTATCAACTCATAAAACACCTGATATTCACAGATGATATAGTTCTCTTGTCACAAGAACCACAAAGACACATACAGGATCTGCAGGTGGCTGGCGAACCCTATGGTCTAAGGTGAAGTTTAAAAATAGCCAGGTCATGTTTAAAAAAAGGACATGACCTGACCATAGCGGTTAGAGGCAGAGGCAAAACAAGGAAAAGAAGAGGGAAAATAGGGAAAAGATCCGGAACCGGAGAGCCGATCTGCCATGCCGGACGTACTGCCGGTAGGAGAGGAGGCTCATTAGAGTCGCAAGGACACTCCCTTGGGCTGAGTAATACTTGATGGTTGAGCCGGCCCAGAAGAGTAGGAGAACAAACAAACATAAGAAAAAAAAGGTCATGTTCAACAAGTTTGCCGAAGACAGATTTTTGCCTCTGGAGAAGAACTCGTACAGGTAGATCATTACATAAATTTTGGCAACGGATGTCAACTGAGGGTGATACAATCAAAGAAGATGAATGACAAGTTAAGCTTGAGTTGTAGATATTCGGGAGAATTTCATCGTTTTCAAGAACATACTCACCTTTTGCCGTTAAAAGAAAGTTTTCGATCAATTTATTCTTCCTGTACTTATCTATGGAAGCGAAACTTCCATACATTAACCGATCAATCACTACAGAAGCTGCGGCTTGATGATATATATATATATATATATATATATATATATATATATATATATTAAAATTATGATTTTAATCGTTTAAAAATAGATAATTATTAACTTGAAATATAAAAGCCCTATAATAAAATGTGTCTTTTAAAGCTGGTATGTTTCTGTTATACGTTCACTATATTTTTATTTCGTAAAAATAAGTTGACTATTATAACCAAAAAAACGCGTTATAATTAGTTTCATTAAAAGTTGTATAGTGAATGTTATTTTGGAAAGAATACCAGTTTTAGTGTACCAAAATAATGCGAAATAAAATTAAAATGTATCAGTTCCTATCTGCAGCATCATAATATTCACACAGAGTACAACTTAGGATATAAACATGTGTTTGATTTATGTTGGTTACCAAATGTATTTTAAATTCAATAAAACCTTCCTTATATTTACTTACAAGATGTCCAGTGTGTTCTTTATTTAAAACAAAATACTACATGTACATAGATACATCCGAGGAAATACTAAAATATACACCAAATATCCTACTAGAATATGAATTATAAACAGATAGACAACATTTATTTTATATTTCTTGCCAGAGGGACTGAGATGAATATGAAATTTTATTACTGACTCCAACTCTGTCCAGTTTTACAACCCCGTTTATTGCAGCTACAAAGCCAATTTTAAGAAATATGACCCAGTATATAGTATGCATTTCTATCTCTATATTTATGTAATAAAATAAGTATTTCCTTCCAAGTTAAGCTGTAAATTTTTCCATTCTCTAATATTAAATATTTTACGACTGCATATTATTTTTTGATAATTTAAATATTATCATTTCTTTTCTCAATAAAATTTTAAACAAACACATTCTTTCTTCATTATTACTTAATATTACTGTATATAAAAAAGTTTAGTTTTTTCTAAAAAAACAATGTAACCACCCCCAAAATTATAAAAATAACAAATTTACTTATTTGCCTATTTTTTAAAAATGAATTTGTTCAGGTAGATTTCATAAGAAAGCTACCTATTGTAATGGGTACCATGATTCGACTTCTGGAAAATTTCGACATATCTTCGCGTTTCACATCATCCAGACCCAAAACCACTGTCAGCTCAAAAGTTTTATATATATACATTTTTTTTACGTTATTTTGGACAAGATAACTGCCCTAATTTTGCGCCAATCACTTTCAAATTGTTCCTTAAAAATAACTCGTCCCAAAATCTCAGTTGAGCTCGTTAATGGCCAAAATGACACCATGTGGGTGGGAATGGTGGGCTTTTTCGAAAAAATAAAATATCGCTATAACTTTCTTATTAAGTAAAATGTCGAATTCGTTTAAAGTGTTAACTCTTCTTTAGATAAGGGCTTAGAACTTATCTAAGTAAAGTTTTTTGATAATACCAACCATTGACCCAAAGGATGGCAAAAATGGGGTTTTGAAGACAAAAAATCATACCTTCCTTAACAGGCACCGTATCGAATCAGTTTAAAGTGGTCGTTAGTCCTCTAAACATTACCTAAAACGTTTTTTTGTAACAATTTTTGATATGAGAACCCTTACGGCAAGGGATGACCAAAATGTGGCTGGAATTATAAGATGGGGCTTGTCGTATGCTAAACATGTGAAACGTTTTTCACATGCAACCATTGTCGTATTGAGTAAATTAAAATCTTTTCTTGTTTAAGATGGACATTTTTTTTATCCCCTACTGAGCACCGGTGAATTCTACCTGCGCCTTCCGGCGTGTCGAAAGGGGTTTTTTTTTGTAGGTAAGCATACAAGAAATTATAGGTGATCGAATTAAAACATTAAACGTAAAACTTGGGAAATGCTTTATATTATCGCCAGTCAGCAGTTATCACAACTGTTTGTTTTATTTCATGTTGTTAAAAATTGACCTACAGATGACCTAGAAAAACTGATCTAAAGATTCAATGAATAGTATTGTTCCGGTAATCTTCGATGTAAAAATTTAACGATTAAATATTAGATTTTAATTGGCAGATCTATTGTAAGTGAAATAAACTTATAAATAAATAAAATAATTTGTCTTCGTATTATACGGCTGCCTTCATCAAATGTTTCCCTAATAAAAACATCTACGCTGATGAGAGTCGTCGTATACGTTAACTACTTCTGTTCAATACTTTATCAGCTGACGTAAATTGCAATCTAATTAATCTGTTTATTTCTACCGGCTAGAAAAGTTTATTAGTATTTTCATTACAAAATAAAATTGACCAGTTACGCAATGAAATTCTGGGAGATGGAAAAAAGTGAGAAATAATCTTCTAGTTTTTTACAGAACTTGCATAGTCTTCCTTCTTAATGTTTTTATCATAATAAACATTTAATGAAGATCTTTCAGTGGCGGTTTTGTAATTAACGTCGTGTAGGAATGAAAAATCGGGTATTGAAATTCGAAAGTATCTTTTGCCATGAAAGGTTTGATTCATTTACGCGTGGGCTCATAAATTTTCTTCAAAGGAATGGTGTTTTCGCGAATTCAATATGCGTCACAACTCTCTAAAAGATTTGAATAGATCTAAGCTTGAAATATTTATCCAGAAAATTGAAAATGTGATAAACGGACATTAAAAATAGACGGTGTATGTTTGTCCAGTAGACAAAATTTAAATGAGATTTGTTTTCAAAACGAAAAAGTAACTCCTGTTTTATGGATGTTCCTGTTTCCTGTTTGTGGATGTTTGGCGGTAACTGTGATCATAGAACAGTGTTTTTTTTTTTTTGGAGGGGGCAGGTTTAAGTGCAAGATCAATCCTTTTTTTAATTTTAATAACGGAAAATATTAACCATTTCTAAAAAAGAAATAACTTTTATTCGGATTCTTTGAATTAATATCAACCTACGGATTTGCAGGAACAAGGGTTTTAGGATTTCAAGAAAAACCACGTGTATAATTTTGTTGACTGGAGTACATTCTTGAGACATTGACAGTTGGTAAAGAACGGTAAAATTGCTAAAAACCTTGCGACTTATTATTTCGTTGTATTTTGTAGAAACTATTTGACTTCATTAGTGGCTCCACATTATCGGAAATACAAATAGTTTCGATATCTTCTTAGTTAATACCGACAAATATCGGCCTCCTGAATGAAACATGAACCATATAAGTAAGGTAGGTTTATTTTTAGTCGTGGAATTCATAAAACACTAATAGGAAAAAAATTGAGGCTGACTGTCGTATACTAACCAAGACTTAAAATAAATAACCTGAAAATAAACTATATTTATTTACACATTTATGTTGTTTTATTCTATCAGTTATTTTATCTATTTACCACGGCGTACATGAAGCTCAGTTATCATTAGGTTTATCAAACCAAGATATACACACTATACTTATTTAAAATTCAATAACTATTCTCCATTGTGTTTAGGAAATAAAACCGAGCAACTTATAAATATAAAATATAATTGGTATGATTAGGTTTCGATCAACTTTTCTTCCACAAAAAAAAAGTTGCTATCCTATTATCGTTAAACTGAAAAATTTTTACATCCCGTAGCCATAGATCAAATAAAAACTGCAAATAGTAATTAAAATTTTGATCATTATCAATTATAAAGCAACATGGTTCTGATGAATCAAAATTAACGAAATGAAAATAGAATATAATCTGGCCAATTAAATAACAGAAAGTTCTAGCAATACTATTTTTAATATTCAATAGGTTATATCTCGAAACAAATGTGATAGATTTTTAAAACACAAAGAACTATATCATTTCCGTAGATGTTAAGGTTATTGGTAAAAATAATCTGTGATGATTCAATGGAATTTTAACAAAATTTGACAAATTGAAGTTAATAAACTTATAAATTATTTATGAATTAATTCTATCAGTTTTTAATAGTGAACTTAATTATTGTTCATTTGATATATCAAAAAATTTAGACAATAGAAATTCAAAGAATAAACGTACCATTTTTGTTACATATTACGTCACTTCATAACAGGAGGTAAGATCAACAATAATATAAGATTTTTTGTCCAGTTATGTATCAACCAGCACTGAGAGAATTTGTAAAATGATTTGTTATCAGATACACTAAAGCATTAAGCATTCAAATACAATTGTAACTAAATGTATTTATTGAATTTAAATTACTATGTTTAAATTCCTGTAGGTGAAGCTGCATCAATAGCTGATCATGAAAATGCTGTTGACACTAATCAAACCAACTGATCGAGTGGTTCGTTTTATTATTCATTCTTTTTTTTGCAATTTTTATAAAATCTATTTAAACTATTATTACTATTATAAACTCTTCAATTTCTTAAAATAATTGGTACATAAAGCTACTAAAATATCTACGTAGTTTAATAAAACCAAATACGCATTAAAAATAAATGTTTAAGTAAATTTACACCCATAAAGAAAGTTGGCAAACCCTCCTTGTTCACATAGTTGTTTTATTTAGTTCACTACTAGAAGATAACGCTTGTTGAAAATGCATAACCCAATGTTACTCACCGTTTTAGTCATTAGCAGACGCTGTTGGTGTAACACATATAACTGGATAAGCCCCAAAGTCTGAAATATGGTAGAGAGAGAAAGAGCGAAAAGAGAGAGAAAGTAGAACCTTCTAATAGTGCGATACGACTCTGTTGTTTATTACAAGATGATAAATGTTTGTGGGCACCTGGTTGGCAAGTACCTGTTACCACTATATACATTTATTCACCTAAGCATTTCTTGAAGTACAACTCATGTTTCTCTCCGGATAATAAGAAAAGAAGTCAAAATTAGTTTTTTACTAGATGCTCTTGTCTTCTGTTCTAATAAATAGACATGTTTTATTTAAACATTTTAAAATAAATTTTGTTTATGGCCCAATGAAACTTGTTTATCTTAAATTTTAAGAAAGAATTGTACAATATAAGGACTTTTTTGTATACTAAAATTTAAAAGAGATGTTAAAAGGTTGAAGGCTGAGTTGTAACAGAATAGGTTAAAATACCTGCCGGTCTCCGTGGCGCAAGTAGTTGCGTCTCGGCCTTTCATCCGTTAATCCCGGGTTCGAATCCCGGGTAGGCATGGCATTTTCACACACGTTACAAATCATTCATCTCATTCTCTGAAGCAATACCTAATGGTGGTCCCGGAGGTAAAACAAAACAAAAAAAAAAGGTTAAAATATCTAACTAGTGATAAAAATGTCACAAATAAATAAACAAAGACGTTGATGGACACTGAAATTACTGCATATTTAAATATAGTTCATCAGCCTCTAAAAACATAAAAATAATATGTTATTTTAATACCGAAGCTTTGTTAAGTCCTTCTTTTTATCGCATCAACATTAAAACGGTTTCCAAAGTCAAGGTGAAGACAAAAAGGGAAAATTTCTTCCATCAAGGAAACTGATGTATAATCGAATTGAAATCAGCCTTCTGGTGTGATTTGTGAGCAGATCAAATAAAAATAGTCTATACACAAATACCTGGTAATGTTTGTTCTTTTCTTTTTCTCCTCACACCAATTGTCTACAAAAAATTTTTAATGAGTTAAAAGATATAATTTTTTCACTCTTGAAGTTAACTTCATTCAAATTTCAGCTTGATAGAGAAAAAATAGTAAGCTCCTAAAAAACTACTCCAGACTTTTCTCAGTTACTCGGATCCAGAAGAACAATATCTTATATTTTTAAAGGGCATTAATTAGTGATCAATCACGACTAAAGATATATCAAAACGAAAAATATTTGAGAAATATTATACTGCATCGAAAATATTTTTTCAATAAAATGTAAAATACTCCATTACTGAAATTTGGTTCTCTCATATGAATAACAAACATATTTCAACACAAATATTATTGAAATAACATTTTAAAAAAAAATTTCATTACGTATCGTAAACTTATCCCTAAAAAAAAATTAATGTTAAAACTGCTTTATTCTTAAATTACCGGCTCCGAACTAGAAATAGTAAATAAAAAAACATAACTTTTTGGCAATAGGGGATTGCCAAATTTATGATATTTTTTTAACTAAGTTTTCGATTTCATTTAACAATCTAGCTAACTGTATTATTAGATAACTACAAAAGTTCAATCGAAAAAATCAATTCTAGTTTTTATCCACTGTTTATATTTTGTGGTTTTTAACACCTAATAAAGAATTTAGTATCCTTAATTGAAACATAAATTATTAATTTAAAATGAAATACATGTAATTAGTACAGAAGTTAAAAAATACGATGTGGACACCACATGACTTCCTTGTACGCTTATTAAATTAGATGTACACTTTTTTGCTGCACTTCATTTAAACTTATTTCATTTAAAAGTTAGATACGATCCTCCAACTCTTTAATAAAGTGGACAGTTACACAGTTGTATTGTGGTGGACACCACATCATCACATTTTTCTGTGGAGTCTGAATCAGCATTTTTTATTAGTTTATGTATTAATTTTGTTTCACGGCGCTCTAGTAGTTAGCTAGTGTAAGTGAGAACGTGTCCGATCCGTAACCATGGACACATCGGTTCGAATCCGACTTCACATACTTTTATTTTACTTTTTTTTATTTAAATATATTGACTTATTAATAATTATAAACTTCTATAAAAAAATTTTAATTGAAATGAAAAAACATAAAATTTTATTTAAAATGAAAAAAATAATTTTTTTCCATATCTTTTTTTTTTACTGTTACTATTGAATTATTTAATGTGATTTTTTTAATAATCAGAGGTTAATAATGAAAATGAAAAGTACATAAAATTTTATTTCACTAATAACTTATGATTCTTTTTTCATATTTTTTGATTTATTGCTATTAATTATTTTTGTTAAAAATTTGTTTACAATCACAGGTTAATAATTATTAATAAATCAATATATTTAAATTTAAAAAAAAATATGTATATGAAGTCGGATTCAAATCGATGTGCCCCCTTGTAAGATCCAAATATTTTATTAATTAAAATTTCATTTGGTTATAACTCTGGAACCAATGAAAATAAGTACCACTTATGATATATCGTTGAAAAGCTCTCAATGAGGGCTTATTACTTCAGTTAAAAAAACGTCAAAAATTTAAAAAAAACTGATTTTTTGGACACTTTTGGTCCAGTCGATTGCAATCAAAAGGGCACAACTAGAAATTGCAAAATAATTATTACAACAATCCTAAATCCAAAATTTCAGCATTTTACGGCTAGTCGTTTTTGAGTTATGCGAAATACATAAGCATATCTACGTCACTCCGAAATAGACAAAATTGATTAAGAGATTGTTAAAATGGATATTTCCGTTGAAATCTGAAAACCGAAATTTTTTGCGATCACAATACTTCCTTTACTTCGTACAAGGAAGTAAAAATTAGTTAAATTTTTTGTTTAAAATTTCTAAAAGATTATTTTTTCACAGGTAACTGGACTTCCTCCACCGAACGAAGATTTATTGGAATTAATGGTTCGAATAGCGGAAACTCCTCAAGAGTGGGAAAGAATACAAAAAGTTTTAAGTAAGTATTAACAAAATTAAAAAAATATATATATATTGTTTTACTCATATATATATATAATATTAATGGAAATCTTTATTACATTCAGAATTGAAAAAGTCTATATACTATAATTTTCTCTTTACAGCTAACAGCCCAAATGCATGATTCTGACTCTCTTATCGTACCATCAAACGCTTCCACCATATATTATAAAACATTTGATATTATTGTTGTCGTTAACTTAATTATTTCTTGAGCTAAAAATATAATTCAGTAAGTCGCTTACGAATAGAATTTAATGGATGCAAAATAGTTTACTGGGGGATCCTCTAGCATTGATGTGTAGTGTTTTTGTGTTATCGAGTGGTATTTGCGGGAACGAGTAAATAATTACGTTTATATATACATCTAAGTTAGTTATTTTAAATTAAAAAGTATAGTTGAAGCATTGGTAGCATACAGAAAGGAACAGGCAAACATTTTAACAAATGCAACAAAACAATCTTACTCTAGAAAAATAAAGAAAAAAGATAGAAAAGAGAGATAAAAGTTTAAATTGCCCTCCAAACAGCAACAAGGTAAAAAATATTTTTTTAAAAATTATAACTTGATGTTGCTACATCTAGGAAATTGGACTCTGTCCTCGGAAACAAGAAAGATAAAAAAAAACTTTTTAAAATAGCGGACATTTTATAAACTGATTATTACACAATATGACTGCAATTTAAGATACGAAGGGCAAATTGAAAAAAATATTAAATAATCAACCAATTGTCTGATTATGAGTAGTAGCGCCTTTATTTTTCATCCAAACGTTATTCCACATTCGAGTCCCTGTCAGACATGGAATATTTTTTCGCAACAGAATTCATTATCATCAATCATATGGACTATTATATGCTATCAGACTATCGTTGCTATTGCATAAATAATAAATAAATAGAAGAACAACATAATTATTAAAGTACAGAATTTCCTGGAAACTAAATCACAAATTTAGTTTATTTAAAAAAAAAAAATATTGTATAAAAAATACAATAACCAAAAGGAATTAAGATAGTTGGAAAATTTACTTTACCAACAGTAAAGCAAAAACTTCATTGTATATTGATAGAAGACTAATATCCAACTGCCTGTTTGAAACTCAATTTGTTAAAAATCCTTTTGCGAAATTTTTCAGTCTTAAGAACATTAAACTGTTATCTTCTTCCTTAAAATTCTTTTCATCAATCATGATAATTACATTAGTTTAAATTTCATGGCATCAAACAATATTTATGATAAGTTTAATTTGCACAACCAACAAAAGAGGCACGAAAATTAACTATGCAGCGATGTGTGATTGAGAATTACATGCTTAAATATTTTAAAATTAGATTTACGTCTTTATTGGGATTGCCCAGTACAAAAGTTATTATTTGCATCTTTTTACTATATTTTTTATTTTCTTATTCTTAAATCCCGGCTAAAGATACTTGTTTTATAAGTTTTCGTAATCGAAATTATCATTAAGGTTCAAATTTTAAATAAAATTACTTGTAAACTGTTTCTGGAGTATAATTATGTTTCCCAGTTTATTTTAATAACCAAAACAATAGAAATAACAATAGAAATAATTTTCAACTTTAACGACTGAAAAAGGGTTAAACTTTATAGTGTATATAAAATTCCGGTAAAGTTCAACATCCTCTTAAAAGCAGTCCTACTTTGGTTTAAAATTTTCCTCACAGTTATATACGATTTTAAATCAGAATCATTTCTGTGGCAATAGGTTATTAGTCACAATATATTATTAGAAGTTAATAGGTTATTAGGTTCTGCCTTTTTTTTAAGATCGATCGGTCTTAAGATATTCCTTCCTCAGAATTAAACATAATTAACAACACCATAAACAATGTAATATAGAAACTTCGTTACCAATTGGTGTACTTTCAGATTAACCTTTGTTTGCTAACTACTAAATCGGATTAAAAATCAAAGTAAAAACAGCAGATATATAAACAATACCTGATATATAAACAACATCCGTTTCTAATTGAAAAGAGTAGATTGGCTGAAAAGAGTAGGCTTTTAATTGGTTGAACACCTGTATCATAATGAAAATCTGTTTCATAATGATTCTCATTATGAAACAGTTTCCAGCCCCGTGATTCAAATACAGCTATAGAAAATATTTATTTATAAAATCAAATTTTTTTATGGTGAGCGATGTTTTTAAATTATTAAATCTATAATGTTGAGTGAAATATTGATTTTTTTTTTAATTATTGTACCGTAAATATATTATACAAAGTCGATCTTCGTGACGGAATGGTAGAGTCTCGGCCTTTCATACAGGGATCGAGGTTCGAATCCCGGTCAGGCTTGGAATTTTTCATATGCTACAAAATTTTATTTTCATACTCTCACATACAAGCATCTGTGTAAGATTCTATGGTGAATATTAAATTAAACTACATCTAATATATATATATATATATATATATATATATTTTGCAAATAGAAACATACAAAGGTATTTTATACTGGTATCACCTTTTTTTTTTTTTTTTGATATCACACAAACTTTCATATAATTCGTGTATAAGTTCATCAATATTTTTATTCCTAATTTTCCAAACTTTACAAACGGATAAACATAAACTTATAGCATCTCGTCAATCATAATTATTTTTCAAAAATTATATTTATTTGAATGAAAATTTTTTCAAATTAATTTTTGAGATCCAAATTACAGGCGCACGTTCCTTTTCTAAGTATTCATATAACATTCGAATTCTAATTAGTAAAACACTTTATGGAATAATCAGCGATTACTTTGAAATAATATATTAGATGTTTTTATAATGCAAAAATACATATTCTAAAACAAATAATACTGATAATAATTTATTATTACTCAAGTATAATTGGATTTACAGTAAAAATATTCACATATATTTCACAAAAAAAAACCCAATGTGCACGTATAATTTATGGATCTACATACAATCTTTAATTTATCAATCTAAATGGTGAGTGTAGCGTCTCGACCTTTCATTAGGAGATCCCGAGTTTGAATCCCGGTCAGGCATGGCGTAAACTTCGACCTCCGTGATAAATTAGTCACAAAAAAAAACTGGAAGGTGCGCATGATGGAATACCGGAAATAATATTAAAAGCCATTAGAATGTCACAATATGTAATCGGCCAGATTGTTAAACGGCACTGAGAAAAATGAATCTAAACACACGCACTAAACTGCTACCTCTTTTGCCACTAAATTGCTAACCCTTCAAATATCTTTGTAAATATGCATACGATGATAGCGTATAGTGTTCGAAAAAAATTACAGCATTAAAAGTATGCCGTGACCACACCTGGATTAAAAAATAAACCAGATAGTCGATAAAATTGAGTATTGAAATTAATATTCTCTGCAGGACACGATGTATTGACGTAACATATAAAATATATTTAAATCATAAAACCTCGTAACACTATTTCACATTTTTAGTGAGCCTTTTACTGTAACGAGTTACGTGATATTTTTTTAATATTGTACATTGAAATCTTCAGATTAACCAACTATTTACTCTTTTTTTGTCTTATACTTTTAAAAACAATTTATGAAACCTATTTTATTCTTGTATAATCGATACAAATTCCCTCTTCTTGGTAAGCCACATTAGCCCTTTTTGGATGTTTTTATTTTTTGTTGATGATGTATGTTTTGTTGATTTTGTTGATTTTGTTGATGTAAATATTATTGTTATTTATAAAGACTAATTACTTACTAAATACTTGCTTGCTTGTTTTTTCTCTCTTTTCTTCATGTTGAGCGAATTTCTACTTCTTCAGAACGAATGAAACGATAAATATAATAGAATAAATAACATAATATATAAACATATTAAAACAATTATCTTGATTATTAGATAATTGACTAATGATTAAACTGAAAAAATAAACTTAATGGTCAAACTACCTTTGACTATTCGATTAAGTATAAGGGTAGTCTAGCGTAAGTAGGATTCCAAATATGAGTGCCGGACAATGAGGTGGAAACGGCCATTTTCTACCACTGCTGACAGCATACAAGAGTTTTTGTGTGATAAATAAGAGCAATTGATTTGAGAATTGTTTAGTTTTCTTTGTAATCTTTGCCTTTCACTTGGTCAATCTGTAGTTTGAAATTCTTAAAAGCGATTATTTTAATACCAAAACGTGTAACCGTACAAAAAAAATCATAATAAAGATGTAAAAAAATAATCAAATTATTTTTGGATTGCTAATATTTTGAAATTCCCTCCCGAGGGAAGAGGGAGGGGGTACGGTTAGAGGCAGGCATATAAAAGACCCAGTCAAGGCCTACTGGGTGAACGATCCGCGCTGGTTCACGGTATGTTAGAGGCAGGCAAAGGCAACTTCTGAGGATGTGCAATGAATTAGCTGGTCCACCCTCCTAGATACGGGAAAAAATATATATTTTTAGATGTTTTTATTTTTTGTTGATGTAAACATTATTGTTATTTATAAAAACTAATTACTTACTAAATACTTGCTTGCTTGTTTTTCTCCCTTTTCTTCATGTTTAGCGCTTTCGCAGGAATTTATATTTCTTCAGAACGAATGAAACGATAAATGCAATAGAATAAATAACATAATATATAAACATATTAAAACAATTATCTTGATTATTAGATAATTGACTAATGATTAAACTGAAAAAATAAACTTAATTAAAATTTTAAAAAAACTTATATAAGAAATAGAAAAATAAATGTTAAAATTTTAAAAAAATAAAAAGGGTTTATAAAAATCTGCATTAGAATCAATGTTGATAAAATAAATATTTTGTTCACACTTTTTGAAAACGAAATAAATTGATGTTATAAAATCAAATAAAAAGGGTCTCCAGTAAAAATGAATTGTGTAATAAAAATTACATTTTTTTTTCTGTAATAAAAATAAAATTAAAGTTATCTTAAAAACCGATAGGTACAGGCAGAAGTATAAAAACATGATAATCAATAAAATCATTTAAACAAAATAAAATAATACCAGAATTATGCTTTCAATAGCCGATTATATAGAAATAAACGAGAAAGTAAATTAAATGGATGTAACTTACCGTACAATTCCTGATCAAGATAAAATTCGTTATTAAAATAACCTGTTACTAATTTCAGTAGCTCTTTAAAAGCAATAACTTTTTTTTTATTAAATTGAGATCTACATCAACGTAATACTAAAACATTCATTTAGCGTAAAATATTTGTTTTCATATCATACATTGGAAAATATTTGTTTTTCGTTGAAATTTTAAGTTAGAGAATATCTATTCTATACTACGTACATTACCAGTAAAACAAATCTGAGTTCAATTATTCCGCCCGAAAGTAACCGCAAAAGTTTTAATCACCAGGTTTGCTTCAATTTTCATTTGTAAGGTCTAAACGGGAATTGAATTTTTCGCTCTACTCATTTCGGCGATTCAAATTTAATCCATGATGATTTGAACGAGACAGGTCGGTTATATATATCTACCTTATAATGTAAAATATTATATCAGTAGGTTAAAATCTCACCGGAATCGTCCATGAAATTGCATCCATCATTCGTACGTGAATCCAATCATAAGAAGTAAAAATTTAATTTATCTAAATGTCAGCAAATAACGAAATGTTACATCGCGAAATAAAGTTATACAACTCATCAAAGAATAAAAAATCTACACGCACGAGAATGAAAAAAAATTAAAAAAGCAAATTTCAATTTAACTTTATCTGGGGCTGTTCTAAAACACATAGATACGCAAAAATTAATTTCGATAGGAAATAATGAATACTTAACGGACATTAAATATTAACAAAACAAAAATCGGTCGTTTTATTTAATATTCTATAACCTTTTTTTCTTCACCGTTTCCCTACTTACTGTTATTTAAATTAAATTTTATTTTAATTTACAAATTATTTGCAAAATATTTTTAAAAATTATTTTTTATATACATAAAATTATATTAAATTTTATTGATTATTACGTAATTGACTAATGATTAAACAGACACAACAAACATAATTAAAATTGATGACTCATATTTATTTACTGTTTTTCAACATATTTTAGCAGAAATAATTAAAAATTATAGAGAATGATCTGATGCTCGAGTGCGATTTGCTAAATTATATATTATTTATAAATATTTTAAAAAATTTCCGGAATAAAAATAATAAACTGTACAGTTAAATAATTAATCCCTTTAACAATGTGTGCACAAAATGTTATTTTTTTAATTTTAAATAAATTTGCTAATAGCTCATACATATTTGCACATTTCAACTGAACTTAGTTTAATCTGTTTTAGTTTGTTTCATTTGTACAAAACTCAGAGGTACATTTATTTAAAATAATAATATCCTAAATGTAAATATCAATTACTTAAAAATGTAAATATAAAATATTTTTAATGTAAAATATTTTTAAGCATTTCAAGTCAACCTTGCGATCATTTTCAGTGAACAGTCAAAAGTCACGTGCGGATCCCTCGCCCAACACGCGCGCGTGGGCGCCCCCCCACATACATTTATATATCCATCACACATATACATATATATACCATAGTGTCGTATCGTATATATAAAATAGTATCTTATAAAAAATTAAGTAACTTTATCTGATATATTCATGTATACATATATATAAAAATGTAGTGGTGTCTGTTAGTCTGTTATTTTTTCACGCAAAAACTACTCAATGGACTGAAATGAAATTTACATACATACTGTTTATATCCGGAAAGAACTTAGGATTACTGCCTTTACGACATGCTTCATCGTTTCAAGAAGGTGGTTATCTTAATGGCTTGCGATAACAGTCGGATTATATTCCTTGCCGATATTCAACTTTATTATGGCCAAACCGTTGGTCAAATCGAATTCAGAGATTACTTGCAGTACTGGAAATTTTTATACAAAAGATCCGTTAGAATTTTTCGATAACTCTTTCGGTTATTGAGAAAAGTAACTTTATAATAAAGAATGAGAAATGATGTACGTCACCTACTCGTGGTGCAAAGTACTTTTTTATTATTTGTATTTCATATCTGAATGAAAGAGTAATACAAAAAATTAAATATTATTGCCCCATTCTATCTGTTATTTTCAATTCGTTATTTTTCCATATTTTGGTATGGTTTTTAGTAATAGACCTACAAAATGTAAAGCGCAACCATAAATAAAATATTGTAATTTTGATTGCCTAATTTATTCTTCAAGACATCTGTCGCAATTTACAAAAGTACTTTTTTTTAACACTCCCAGAGCGACCGGTACAGCCGTAATGCATTACCTCGATCGCTCCGGAGTGTCGTGGCAGCAGATTACTTATACAATAAAATATGGAATATTGAATACAAAAGAATGCAATCAAATCACTAACGTAATTACATTATTTACAAACACATGATTATCAGCATAGCTCAGAACGGTTATGATCACAAGCTAAGCGCCATAAACATTGGTGCCCGCGAGTACAACAAAATTACCTTATTTCATAACAATACAAAGGTCATTACAAAATATATTACACAACAAATTTGATACGTAGCATATCTTAGTTCGACCATGACCGCCTGCTCAGTGCGACGGGACATCAGCGCCCACCGGCAAAACCAGTCAGTTATTAATATTACGCAATATACACAATATAACTAAAATTTATATATAATATCTACAAGTTATAAATCAGTGATAACCAACAGTTCAACACGACACACACTAGTGCCCATTGTCACCGTTAATTTAATTCACAATAAGGCGTAAATTATACTATTCCAAGAAGTTATTTACAGGTACATAATAGTTTAGCCGGCACAAATTTCTCAAATTCGTATGACAGGCAGAAAAATTATTACTAAAATTAAAGTTCATCATCCCATGCGATGTAATTTACATAATATTACAAGTCTGCCCATATCATGGGTAATCACAGTCAAATAAATCAAATATAAAACAAGACAAAAACAACAAAACAACTTGAACAATTACAATCAGAGTGTACTAATTACTAAGAACCTTAATCTAATAACTAAGCTTATTATGCTTAAGGCTAAATGAAGCTCCAACCCTGGTAGATTGGGTATTCCTACTCCATAACTCCTTTGTCACTTCCCAACATATTATTCTATGCCCCAGAGTACTTCTTCCCTGCCTTTAGTCTGCAGTATCTGTGAGGCCAGTGACGCAACTTCAGCCCACTGCCTCCGACCCTGGAGCATGTATCCCAAACGTGCTTAATAAGTGCAAAATTACTTAATAGCATTTAAGCTTTTATATCGATTTCTAAAACGTGTCTGATGCTGTTTGAAATATTGCTGGTTTTAAACAGACTGTTTCAAGGCGTCAGCTGTAACTTGTAATATACTAAAATATTTTAACTTTCTTAATTAATATTAAATAGTGTGTCCACTCGCACACATACAAGAGCATATTTAATAACAAACAAATGCTTTTACATATATTTAAAAATCCTTCAGTTTTCTTTTAATAGAATCTTTATTACTAGGGCTATAATCATTATTCTCGTATAATCTTTTTCGAAAGAAGTGCAAAATACAAGGAACAAAATATCATCCTTATCACAACTTCGATTTGTTTACGCTAAAATTTTCTGTATCCTTAGCTTCTTCATCTTAATCATCAATAGAATTGTACTAATTAACACAATTACAGAGAAAAAGCAAAATAAATTGTTAAAGTGTTAAAGATTTATATCCGCTTGGGAATTTCATAATCGCTTGAGTAATACTCTAATGATTTCCGTAGGGTTATACCTTCTTTATGCCATATTAAATTATAACATCGTTAAATTAAAATTTCTAAAATTTGGGAAAATATGTTTAATAAGAAGAAACTGTTGTAAAGAACAAATAATACTTTAGATATTATCTGTAAGGAACAAATAAATTTGTTCTTCTCATCACTGCATATGGATTTTTACCTCTTTATATTATTAACAATACCTTTTAATTTTTCTTTTATATCCCATTTAAGAATAATTATCCGTTTGGATAATTTTACTCAACATTATCCAGTTCACATTTCTATTGTATAGTTGTTTTTAATTTTAACTCGATGAATACATTATAACGTAACTGTAATGTAAAAGTGTAACTACACTTTTTATAAATTTACCACAAAATTTTATATTTGTAATTTTTTCCCTTTTATGAAAATCTAATACTTAAAGGGAAGCGAAATAATTTTTGCTGTAATTAAAATTTTATACTCCATCAACATGAGTCTAGAAATGTTTTGGATTCCAGTTACCTCTCTTGAAAAATATTTCCAGATTTATGTTTTAGAAGTAATATAAAATGATATTACATTCTGTGTGCTTACATAAGTGGGGAAAAAGTTAATTATTTAATTTTAATTTGACTAAATGAACTTCAAATAAAAGGAGCCAAGAGTAATATTTCAGTTAAAATTAGACAAACGTTTAGAAAAGTATAAAGTTAAAACAATTTATCGCTTAATATCCCTGATGATGACACCTTGTTTTTTGTACAAAAGTTAACAGCAGTGAAGTTAAAATTAAAATTCAGACCATTAGTAACGAATGCTGTGTAGGAATCTAAAACATGTTTTTTTTTTTTAAATTGTTCATTAAAGAATTATTTAATATATATATATATATATGTAATACGCTATAATATTGATTAAAAATTATATAATTTATTTTATTTTTAATTAAAATTAAATATTGATTAAAAAGGTTTTTTGAATATATATACATATATATATATATATATATATATATATATATATATATATATATATATACACACAAAAAACTTGCATATCTCTGGAAGCGACTTAGTTTAATTTTCACTTTGTATAATCAATAATTATTTTTTTTATATAAAAAAAAAATAAAGCAAGATAAAACATGTCCATTTACCATGATATTTTATAGATTTAGTATAGAAGTGGCCCGATGAACAACCTGATAAGTTGCCCAGGAGACGTGTCAAAGCTACAAGTTATATAAACGATATACGTTTCTGTGTGAATGCGTCCAACCTTTACTGATTTTGTGGACTGTACAAACTCATATCGTCGTATTAGATGAAAGAGGAAAGTATTCTTACACATATATATATAGGAAAATACTTTTTGTCAATAGAAACCTCACATTTCATAAAAATGTTAATTTTATTTTTTGAAGGTATAATATTTATAAAAAAAAAAATAATGCTGCTGATTGTTAATATAAAATCAAGATAATTACATATAAATGTCACTAGTCAAAAATAGACCGCAGTATTAAAAGTAGACACCAATTTTATTTCCAACTTTATACCTTATTTTCCAGGCCTTTTTATCTTGTCAAACAAAGGAGGGCAGATTGATAATATATATGTAAATATGAACACCTAAATCGGATCATACGTTGGAAATAGCTATTTTCGATCCGTTGAAATCTTTCACCCCGTGGACATTTAATTTTTCAAATTTATTTGTAGCTGAAAGAAATTTATTTATCTTTGTTACCTACATTTTAATTTCTATTTATAAAATCCTTTGAACAACTTAATCAGGCTTACAACTTCCCTTATATCTTATTTTAAAAAATAGATATCTGCGTTAACAAATGGAAATTAATGAACTAAGGTTTACACATTTTTAAACAAGTTTTTTAAATATCGTTAAATAAATTTTTATTAAGTAAATAACAACAATAAGGTGATATTATTATTGATATAATAAATCGCGATATTTAACTTTGACGACTCACCCAGTTACGTTGATTAGAGGATGAAATGTGTTATCAAACGATAATTTTCCGGCTAAAGGACGATAATTTTTTAGCATTCAGTAGAATCGCGGTTCGTTAGGAGCACAAGGAACGACACCGTGTATTTCATTGATGGTTAGCCTATGACCTTCAAAAACGGTCCAACGTCATACGTGTATTTACATATTCCAATGAAATTTTTGCTTTTTTCATTGGTTGGATCAAAAGTAGGTCATTCTATTTGAAAAAAATCGTGTTAACCTTGAAATGTGTTAACCAGCCACAGCCGGCCATCATGGCGCGAGTGTAGCGAATCGGCCTTTCATCCGCAGTCCCTGGGTTCGAATCCCGGTCAGGTACGACATTTTTTATACGCTACATTTCCTTCGTATTCCACCGCACAAGCTTCAATCTTATGTGGCGATATCATCAAGGAAACAAGTAAATAATGGACAAGGTCAATGTCAAATCAAAAGTCATCGTAAGGTGTCTAATCAAAGTTACTTTCGTTTTGGTAATTTTATTTTTATTGTGTGAAGTTTACGAGAAAATCCCCTGGAGCGATTAAAAAGAAATAACCTATAAAAATGCTTTAGCTTCCGTTTTCGGCTTTGCTCGTGCTGTCTGGTATAGAAGTTCAAAAATTGATAATATCATCTTAATAATTATGTGTGGGCTGTTGCTCTCAGAATTTTCGCTTCCCACAACTTACCGGATAAAATAGGTTAATTTTGTAGAATAAAAATTTTTCAGTAAAACAAAATTTCATAAAACAAAAGAATTGTAAAACTTCTGGGCAAATTAAAGGGAAAGCGCGTTCTTCTGAAGTAGAAGAACTATTTTTGAAAAATTTACATTACATTTTTTAAATGATCAATTACATTTTTTTAACATTGTATCAATGTTACCTTCATTTGTTAACTTCATTTCTTGTAGTTGATATAATATTTATAAGATTTCATATAGTAAGTGTTAGTAATAATACATTTTCGAATTTGTATGATGTTTATAGAGATATTTTATATCAATTTTCTCAGAATTATATTTTCTACAACTTTTAATAATAAATTTTACAAATTTATAAGTATTTAAAAAAGTTTTTGTATTAAAAATGTAAAAAAACGTGGTTTTAAATAACAGAATTTTCTTTTTTACGTAGAATATTATATAAACTACTGGAGTTATGGTTTTGAAACCTGTTTTATTCAATTTCTCAGGTCAGTTGTAAGAAACAATCAAGTTTACCCCTTAATTTGGGTTTCTAGAATTTCAGTATGGTTTTTTCACTTTTTTTCCCAGGAATCAGGGCAAAAAGTTTCGCTAGCCGTTACTCGCTACCGGAATGTTTCCGAACTCATATTTATATTACCTTTTTTTCATAATTTTCGATAGTAGAATGAGCTCAGAAATGATGAATGAGCTCCGGTAGAGATACACAGCGTGCATTTCTTTTTTTGTTACCGTTGGTATGGTAAATATTTGGTCGTTAGGAATTCCAGTTCTGGAAAATCCTACATATAATTGGCCTTAGTAGAAACACACTGAACATAGATCCCCTCCAGTTTCACTAAAAATTCACCCTTGCGACCTGTTAATAGAAATAGTCAAAGAAACTCTGACGGGAAATTGTAAATGTTTAAATTGAAATGATAGATCTGTAGGGATCATACAGAATCGAGGAATAAATGTAATTTTTCCTGTCGTTGGCCTAGTAAGAATTATAACTTCAATGATATTGTTACCCATAGATCTGTCCCATATTTTACTCATAGTCTGATACTATTATACAGATTGCGAGGTTGATGGTTACAAAACAACATAACTGGTGAACCAACATTTAATTTCAGTGTAACAGTTGGAAATCATCCCTAAATTTAGTAAAACATATAATAACTTTCTGAAAAAATTGATATCGAAATTCGATATTTCTCAAACCATCAAAACTTTATTAAATATATAAATAGCAGAAATTCCCTTTCATTTTATTAGCAATCTAATTTGTTTTTATATAAATCAATATAATATAAAATGAACTTTTATGGATAATGACATTAAATGTAGTATATTACATAGCAAATGTCTGAAGAAGTCGATATTATTAAATTGTGTAAAAGAAGTTCTAATTATTTATATAATTATTTAATACGTTTTCTTTTATTTATGATTTATGCAGTAGTAAGACTGATGACATTTGAACTGTGGTAAACATTCCGAATTCTGTGTTAAAATTTCCTAACATTTGGATCAATGGTTTTTGCGGTTATCGCGATCATACGAAAAATACGTCGTCTCTTTATAGTAGTGAACATTAAATTTTCAAACTGTCTGTTGAAACAGAAGAACCTTTCAAGAACCATTAACATCGTGATCTAATTTATTTGTTTATAACAAAGTAGATTGTACTACGAAATAAAATTTGTTTTATTAATGAAACGTTTAATTATTACTGTTTGATAATGAGAAAGCGGTTACGTCTTGTATATTTATATAAAATCTAGGATTTTCGTAGAATTTTCGAACTGAATGATACTTACCTATTAATAATTGATTCTGTCTTATTTTACAACCATATAGGTTATTATTGTCCAATACAATATATACATCAAAACAAGTTGCACACGATTTAGTACGGCATCATAATTCTCTCTCTTTCTCTCTTTATTTATCTACCTATCTATCGCTACCCCTGTCACCTCTACCTACCTACCTATCTACCTTTCTATCTCAAACTATATCTATTCTTAAAAACATTGACTCACTGGAATACGACAAGTTGGCCTACAGAGATGCCAACTTGACCTTAAAGGGATGTTGTTAAACAGACTGGTAAACTAATCGATGTGGGCACACTAGCTTCCCCACTCCCCAACTACGAAATTCATGTAACCTTTTCTGGTACGATAACCCGTTAATTAATATTGACTATATATCATTATCAATATCAATTAACGTCTAACGTCTATGATATTACGGTAACTGAAATTCTACCCTACTAAATGGCATTTGTTTGTCTGTTCCCCCTTACCTTAGCACCTGAATGTACTGAACACTAGCGGAAAATCACGATTCGTTTGTACTTGAGACATGTACAAATGAATCGTGATGGTCAGGTGTATACTTGTTATAGTATTATATATCAATATATATATATATACATCTAAGTTTTGGGAAAATATAGTACTTTTTAACCAAATCCGAATTTTCGGACGAAAATTGCAAATATTTCAAAAACGGTTGGTCCTAGCGCATTGAAAATTTGTTCGAGCCCCCTGTAACATGGGCTTATCCGTCCCCAGTAGTACTCGTCGGATAATAATATTTTCAAGTGCCCCCGGGGCGCTATTTGGAAATAGGGGAAGGGGTGCGATGAGGTACAATCGTAATATCTCGGCAACCGCTTGTCCGATTTTCCCAATTCAAACGGCGTATGTATCAGCAAGTCAAGCGCTAAATGTTTGACAAACGTATGTACTCTTTATCGACCGGATCTTGGTTATCCGGAAATTAAATTGTTTAGCCCTATATTTGGATTGCACTTTCCCACCGTAAAACGTAACGATCTGAACTGTCGCTAAATACGCTCAAAAGTATAAACTGTCAAAAGTATAAACTTATGAAGGCTAAAAAGTAGAAAATAAAATAATATATAAAAAACTTTTTAAAAACCACTCTTATATTAAAGCACTAAAAAGCGCTTTAGAAGCACTTAAAAGTGCTTTTTTTCTACTAAAAAGTAGGGAAAAAAATACGTAAAAAAGTTTTTAAAACACCTCTCTTAAATTAAACGCATTAAAAAACTTTGTTGGTGATGTGTAAAATTATGTGAAACTCATAGTTTCAAATTAAAAATTTTATGTTTTTACCAATTTTTTCTTATGGGTGATGAATGGCCTAAAGAGTGGGGTGCAAACACGCATAGAAAAGATTGGAAAAAGCATAAAATTTTTAATTTGAAGCTATGACTTTCACATAATCTTACATATCACCATCAAAGCATGTTGTCAAATCCATTCTGATACCGTCCTAAAATTATTTTTTACCTTTTTTACAGCGTTTAATTTAAGAATGATGTTTTAAAAATTTTTTTAAAATATTTGTTATTTATTTATGTGATCGTTTTTCTTCATAAAATAATGAACTATAACCAAAAAGTAGGCACCGGAATATACCGATCCTAGCGGAAATTTTCGATTCGTTAGCATCAATTTCTAGAGTTAAATTTCTAATTTAACTTTCATCATATCAATTTACATCATTCAAAAACAAAAAAATTATTTTCACAAGTGGTAATCGATTTTGGATATCTAATAATCCTAGTCCGAGACGCCGCCCACCAGCACAACCTGCCCGGAGGGCCTAGCTGAGGCAGCGTGCCGTAGGCATGCCATGTAGCTAGTAATAATACTATAATACAAAATATAAGTTAATATATAATAGTTTTAAACAGGATATTGTAAATTTTGTGCTAATTTACCAAAAATTTTAAAAGATAAAAGCTCTGCAATTAATTTTTTTACTTTAATGAAAATTACATTTACGTAATAAAACAATTTTTTTATTTGTAAATGATAAAGTTTTTTTTGTAAAAAACGCTTTGAAATATTACCGATAAAGATTAAAAAATGTGTGATATGTTTCTTTAAAAGTCATATATTGTCTTGAACTGAATATGCAAGAGGAAATGCAAATTTTTTTTAGCTTCTACGATAAGCTCATAAAGACTAGAGTGTACGGTATTTTCAAGAAAAAAATATTTAAAGCATACAACACTCAGAGTCAAAAATATTAATTAATTTTAAATTTTACTTACAGTTAAAAAATTTCAGCATAAAATGATTAATATTTTGCAGGATTTTAAATTTAAATATACTTCCAGTTTATTTTTTCTAATGTTCATTTCCGCTTTTACTTTTTAGAAGTACACCGATACATCTAACTTAAATCCTTGTTTTGAGAAGAATTATTAAAAGCTTTTAGTTTATGTATAACTCAGTAAAATGATTTTAATAATTTTGTTTATATATATATATATATATATACACACACACATGGAGAGAAGAAGAGACATACATACACTGTCTGGCCTGAAAGTAAGGAGACTGGAGTGAAGAAAACACTATCTGACAAAATCTTTCAGTACGTGTGAGTATTCTTTTATATCACCATACCCCAAGTCTATCAGAATACAGAGATAATCGAGCTTATAAGTGACATCTTCACTCTATTGACTACATGTCTAGCCACTCACATTATTACTCTCATAGGTGGCAATTTTAACAAGTCTCTTGTATCTCAAGTGCTTTACTTCCGTCATATTCATAAAATAAGACTGGTTAGATAGCATAAAGCAACAAATAAAACGTACTCTTTCTTGTTGTAGAAACACTGCATTAAACATACTGTTTAATCTCAGTACGGTAAGAAAATATAAAAAATAACAATAAAAGAATTAGATAGCGATTGCAGCTGAAAATTTCAAAAAGCAATTGTAAATATTTTACAAAAGCAATTTAATAAAAATTATAATATCCGGTTAGAGAACCAAACTGGTATAAATTTAATTAGGACTGTCCACCCCTATACTGCGACATTAATTATTATTCAGTTTTTTTTTTTTATTATTTAAAAACACAATAAAAAAATTAAGTATATTTCGTTAATAACGTTGACGTTTTCTTTATTACATTTTTATTATTTTATCTATGCTTTACTTTTTAATTTATATTCATTTTTAATTAAATCCATTGCAGCTGCAGGTGACGGTTCTTTATTAACGATAGAAACATGCACTTATAGCAATAGTTTTTCTCTTTTAAATTATTTCTTTTAGTTATTTTATTAATTTTTGTTTAATTTTCAGAGGTATTTAATTATACTTAAATATAAAACATATTATCATCATATTTTACAAAATAATTAATTATAAGACGAATAAATAAAATAGAAAATTTTTAATTCCGCCTTGGGATTTAATTTAACGGAATAAAGGAATCTGTTTAATAATCACGCAAACAAAATTTCAAACTTTAATTATATTACGTCGTACATATTTCAAAACGAATGTAATATAGGCTGTTATTAAAACCTTAAAATTACCGCAAGCAATTTTAAAATAGCCACTGGCAATTATTACCGTGCAACGCAAAACTCGGTTAACGTAGTTAATGCAGTTAATAACTCCCACGGACATAGATGTAGTTGAAGTGAAACCGTTTTGCGTAAATATATTCTTATTTGCATGTTAAATGTAGTAGGAGAGTAAAGGTTATATGAATGTACAAAAGCTTTATCCGTCCTTGCTTAAAGAGGAATTCATGCAGCAGTAAACATTTTGGCTGGTAGTTACGTAACGTCGGTATGTAATAGTGTTATTCTACTATGCTGCCAGGCACGTACCTTTACTGCTCGAATAACATTTCTAACATATCTCTATGTCATAAATGCTTGTCACTGCAGATCGCTGAATGTTTAAACTACTTGACGATATATATGTTGCCATTCTGTATACTTGTATACTACGTTATTTGTAAAACGATAGTACTCGCTTACACTGCCGTCGTCCCTCGTACACATACAACTTGTTATGCATTATGTACTCATCATTGATGCTTACGCATATCCACAGATAATACTACAACAGAAGTTGTCCTAAATTTCCATATTTATTTAGTTTTCTCTCCCGCATATAACGAATGAATTAATAACTTTAATGGGACGAGAAAAAGATATTTCAGATGAATATTTAACATTAAATTTATACAACTGTATAATGTTTTCTCAGCATAGAAAATAAATACCTGATATCTCGTCCTTCTTAATAAAAAATAATTTCAATCAGAATCTATCCCGAAAATTTACTTTTTAGTCATTTTAAAATAAAATTTCGTTTTAAATGTTATCAATGAATATTAATTTTATATTTATTACCTGCACAACATTAAATTATTCAATCAGTGGCGTACGATAAAAAATATAAAGCGTCATTTCTTGTAACATCATCTCACTGAGAATTCTTTGCACTGAGGGAAAGAACCCTTATGAAATAAATGAAAAGAGCCTTCACCTTATTTTTTATCGAAGGACAATTTAGAAGAACTACTCAAGACAATACTTGGAACTTTTATATTTAAGATGATCAGCGTAAGATAATTTGATTCTTCGTTTATTTTTTGATTTACCATTAGGTAGTAGAGGATCAATGGATATCACTGGTTTAGATTTTTCTCGTACGTTCTATGTTTTGCCTTAACTCACATCGTACAAGTTTGCGGGCTCAAATTTTGTCACACATAAGTTTTTCTTTTTACTAAAGAGATTTTATACTCTTCAGACTTCTCTTCGGCTCTCCTTAGTGGTTAAAAGCCTTTAAAAATCAACTACAAAGAAATAAATTATATTTAAATAAATTACTTCAAACTATTACGTATTCATCTTAGGAAAATAAGGAAGTGAAATATGAATTCTGGCTCTATAAGTATAATGAAATAATATTTTTTCCTTAGGAAGGAATTATTTTTGTTGTGTTGGAAGGTAAATTGTCTTTAATTCTCAAATTCTATAAATATAATTTATAACGAACAAAATTAAATACTCGATTACTTCAGTCAAAGTCATTTACTCGTTATTTTTTTCTGTAATACGCAATCCGAAAATTGATCGGCAGGAGCTTTCTAAATAGCTCTTTCAAATGATTTTTCCTTTCAATTCCCAATAGCGTCCACAGCCCATTTTTTTTTCAAACTATATTTTAATATCGATCTCCCTCTAGGTTTCTCTTCAACAAATCCTTCAATTGTTAGTTAACAATTGAACTGAGACACTTACATGTCTCAGTGAATGGGGAAATAATTCATTTCTCCTTTTTTTTAAACTTTACCAGAATTTTTTTTCTTTTCTTATTCTTCTGAGAACTTCCTAATGAGTCATTTTATCACTTTTATTTCAAATAAAAGCATAAAGTTCAGATTTCTTTATTAAAATAATTCTGTATATTGATTGTAAAACAAAATATATATAAAACATACATCGCATAAAGGATATACAGATTTAGTATAATAGAAGATTTTATAGCTCTGCAACAAACAAAAATAAAACAACATATTAGTTAAACCCAAAACTTCTTGATAATGGTGAAATATTCTACAATACTCAAACTTCTTGTGGTTTTAGGATTGAAAGTTCTTCTGCGACAGCTTCATATTGGACCAAATGAAGCGAAACAGGTAAATAGGGAAACAATACGTAGATAGATAATTGGTTTACGTCAGTGACAAGATAACCAATCGACATTTATCTAGTCATTTTGTCTTAACAATATCATGGAAAGCCATTATTGTAATCTAATAAAACAATAATATCACAAACACCCACTCTGACTAATGAATTGACGAGACGATATTCTTAACTGGTCCTTACGACCAGTTACGCTCTTGTCAAAGTTTCAATGATTTCTGTCGCTACCGCTCGCTTCTAGTAATACTTAATTGAGGTATAAACCTACAACACTAATCATTATAAATTAAAAAAGACCTGGTCGTTCATAAGTCAGATTGTTTAACACTTCTTTCTAATCTTCTAAATTAATTTTGCAACGCAAGCGACTAAATCATCTGATGAGCCAAACATAAACAATTAAAGAATATCGACGTTACTACAAAACAGTATCTAATGAAACACGACATTACTTAATGAATAAGTTTGTTCTTTGCCAACAGCTTTGTTTTCCCAAAGTTCTTACTCGAACTTCTCCCCTTCCAATAGTGTTAATGCAACTTTATTAGTGCATCGTAGTACTTCTGCGTGATCTGGTGGTATAATGAGACTGCGTTTGGCATTTATAAGATCCCCTGCATCATTCCAAGTTCATTCCAATTTCCTTGTTAGGTTCCCTTCTACTTAACAATCCCCTCATAAGCAATTTACCATTCCCTTAATATTTATATTCTCTTCGACCGTATTACATTCCTTCTTTCTGTTAATTCCTCACCATACACCCACGATTTCCTTGTTTCACACTCATCTTAATGGCCGTTACCATTACGATTATGTTAAGCCATTTACAGAAGAAACCACTTAGGTTTATTATATATGAAATATTCCCTTAATCAGTGTTCAGTTCTGTATTATAACTCCTGTTGTATTACTCCTATTACGCTACTACTGCTACTCTTCTACTACCTCCTACTGAACTGTATTATGTATTATAACTCCTGAAACTCTGTTTTTAAATTAAATTTTTTTTTTTTAATAAACGTTTTGTCTTTTGAACTCAATGTTTCTGTAGAGTACTCTAACAGGTATATAATTTAAATCTTGACAAAATAAGAAATTGTTTTTATAAATATCTGTTCATGGTTACCGATTTGGAAACCGCAATCAATCGTCTAGAAATTTAATTATATAAATTGTAGAGCTATTGATTTTAATAATTATATATATATATTATTTATGAAACTGTATTATCATTGACCAAAAGAAGCCTATAAATAAATTAATTTTATGCCATCAACCTATCTGACGGAAATCAATAAAAAATATACATCGAATTAAATTTATCAGTAAACATTAAATGATTCTAATAATAAATGGGAATGAATTAGTAAACACATCTACTAGTAATTAAATATAATCCGTTTAGCAATGTATTATATTTAATTTATTCAATTATTCAATATTAAGTACATTTGAAAAATTATATTAACAGTATAAATTTTTAAAACTAACGGTTTTATGAATTTTGAAAAAGGATATTTTTATTTATATAATTTTAAATTAATTCATATATTTCAATATCCAAAATTTCTACCAAGAAAGCTCCAATAATTTGGTAACGAATAAATCTGAATTCTCTGTTAAGACCTACGGGCACAGTAAAAGTAAAAAAAAGCACATTGAAACACACATGTCCATTCCGGTAAGCTGTTAAGGGTATAATATTTATGAAAAGTTTAATTTATACAAAAGTAGTTTCATGTGATATATAGGACAATTAAATGTTTTCTTATTAAAAATGTGGGAAGAGTACAAACTTTTACAAAATATAGCAGTTTCTGTGATGCTGTATGAAAGAGAATTGGGAGAACTGTGGATGGTGCAATTAATTAGATTTTAAAGAAGAGATGAGATATTTTTAAAATAGATTTAAGGTTTCTTCATTTAAATAATACTCTATAAACATAGAGAATCTTGAAAACAATAGAAAACTCGATGGATATCAAGAAAAATAAAAACAGTAGTTGGACTGTGTCTCAAAAATTCTATTACCAAAAGCAACATAACCATAAATATGAGAGATTTCATAATCATGAAAGATCAATGTTGAAATTATTTACGAATTAGAATAGCTCGATTGGCTTTGCTCTTGATAAAATAAGTGAGCTGTAGGTTTGCTCTTCCTGTCTTCAACCGAACTGTCGACTGGATTAGGCTGGATGGGCGAGCGTGGTTTGTTGTACTACCTAATTAGATGACATCATCCGATTATTAATAACACGACAGTTTTATGTTAAATGCAAACACAACAAACTAGTACAGTACAATGACTAGTACAGTAGACACAGCAGTTGGCGGAGGACAAACTTTCATGTAGGTAGCACTACAACAAAAAAAAAAAACTCCTTACGGTAGATGTAAACTATTATTATAAATTAACTTCTTTTTTCTCGGTTGCATAGAATTTTTAAAGCAAAAAATAAAAAGGTCATGATAATAGATAATCGTAGTTAACACAAAATCACTTTTTTACTAAAATATAGTGAACAATAGTAGCGAATTTGGATGTTACAGATAGAACTTTCATTTAATTTTTGTAAATATGTGTTTTTACATCTTAAGTTTAAAATATAAAATCATGTAACCTAACAGCTAAGTTTTAAAGAAATGACTGTTACAAGTTTCTTGTTATTCATAAAAGAAAATGTTACTCATTAACTACAATAAAAGTTAAAAATAAGAAAACGGATTCCGTGGGGGAATTAAATTTATTTTTTTAAAAATATATGTAAATCTCAATGATCGGTTGTTTTTGTTTTTTTTTTTAATACTTTTAGTTATAGTCGCATCAACAATTAAAGTCATTACCGACTTATCAGGTTAATGTAACTGTACTGGTAAATTTGTAGTCTTGAACAAACTCAGGTCGATTACTGCTGAAATGTGTGGTTAATTGAAACCCAACCACCATAACAACACCGGTATTCACGATATAGAATTCAAATCCGAATAAATAATCTTTATTAGAATTTTAACCTGAGAACTTCGACTTCGAAATCAGCTGATTTACGATGACGAGTTTACCACTAGACCAACCCGATGGGTTAATCAATTTTTTTTATTTATTATTTTATTTTTCATGAATTAAAATACCAAGTCTGGTATTTAAATCTTAAAATTTTATAAATTTGGTTTTGGATTTTTTCATTTATAGTAAGATTATCACAGTTAAAAAACTTACCTGATTATTATAAATAAATAAAAATTTATAGTAAAAATAAAATTCATCTGTTCTGTGGAATGCTTTTACTGATTTAATACTTTTTAGATTGAAATTAGAAAGTTAGGATAAATAGCGTACAATGAAATAAATATCCCTTGGGAATTCGTATATACGTATTTTGTTAATAACCGTAATTCCATCCCACCTTTAAAACTTCACCTATTAAATCATTATAGGTCGAGTAAATACGTTCAGTAAGAGTATTAATTATTTACGTGAAATTTTATTTTTTTTATACGGCTGTAAGCTATAATTATAAGTTTTCAATAGAACTGAGTATTTAGAACTTTTATATTTTATTTAATTGAAATGGAATATTTTTAATGGGTAAATCGTTAACTGAATATTTCTATAAATAATAATTATTTAGATATTTTGATTAAAAATGAGACAATAACAATTTTAATCTTTATGTTAACATTCTTTCTTAAATAGAAAAAATAAATAAATATTATTAAACGAGTACATAAAATAAGTTGTAGAAATGTATTTACCGGTATAAAAAATATTTACAAGGGGATAAATTATTTTATTATCAGAGAGTACGAATCATTTACTGCACAAAAAATCGGGATAGAACGTAAAACATGCTTGTTATGATATGGTGTTTATCTTCTTTTGAAGTTATACAAAATAATTATTCTGCTTTCGGTAAGGTAAAATACTTCTCGTATTTTACAAGTTGTATGATAAGGTATAATAGTTCTAACATAAACGAACGTCTTAAATTATTGAAGTAAACAAGAATTACTTGAAGATAAATCTATTGGTCCTTTTTGTAGATATTAGCGTCTATACCACAACTTATTAGATAGCAAAATTATTATAATTATTTTCAAATATGTTAAAAAATTAGCGCATGTTACTTTTTTTTTAAATTTTATCAGTTAATCTTACTGACGATTTAATTGACATTAATTGTGCCCGAATTACTCGATAAAAATATTTTAAATTTGGCTCATAATAATTTTTGTTGGAGTCGTTATAAAAATTAATATTTAAAGATAATTATACAGAAAAGCGCAATATGACCATTACAAATATTTTTTCTCATCCAGCCATAAAAAAATATCTGAGTTTCAATTAGCTTTACAACAAATAACAACCAACCGCTCGGTTTATGTTGTCAAAAAAGTGACTGAAAAAATTATCAGAAAAATGCTCACTTTTTAGATAAGACAAAAAGTTATTAATTCAAGAATGTAATTCTGTAAAAGATAAAAATTATCAGTTTTTCAAGTATGTACATACATATTTATTAATTAACGAGTTATGAATTTTATGCATTATAAACTTATGCTTGCATGTTTTGTTTTTTATTAAAAAATCTTACGACAGTTTTTTTATTTCGATTTATTAATTTGTACAACTACAAATATAAAAAAAAGCATGATATTTTAAATCTAATAAAATGTAATAAACATTCAGAGGTTTTCCTTTCCTAGATTCTTATAAAATTGCAACGTATTCAAGTTAAAAAGTTTAAATTACAATAAGTTTTATAGTAATTGCAGCCTGTTCGTCTTTTATCAAAAAATTTCTTGATTTTTCCACTTTAGGAAAGTGTGATAAGTTCTCAAAAGCAGTTTTAAGCAAATATTTCTGGTGAATCCTTTTTAATCGGAGTCATGATAGTATTTAACTTTGTAATTACATGTATTTAAGTCGATTGCATTTTTATCAAAGGTCATAGGTTATTTTCTAACTGGCAGTTTAACAAGATATAAAAATCATTCCTTATCACAGTAACATATACCTAAAGTTTAAATTTCTTATTTTCATAAAATTTTTTAATAAATCATAAAATCTAACCGAAGAGGGATCTTGTATGCATATTTTCTTAATACTGAACTTCGATTGCCTAAAATTTATTTTCTACGATCTAAACATTCAAAATATACACTAAGTTACATATATCATCATTTCTTGCACAGATTATTTCAATGACCTGTTCCGACTCCATACTTTCCTCGGTCTGCCTCTACCACATCTTCCACAAGGAGCATAAACTAGAGCTCGTTTTTGGATTCGATTTTATTCCATTCAAGTGCTCTGTCCATTTATTCCTATACAAATCAATACTTTCATTATTTGAGAAAATATTTAAATTTGCCCAAATATCTTAATTTTTTATTCCACCCATAACACTCAATCCCTGCAATTCTCTCAAAAAGCCCATCTATACTCCTTGGATCCTACTGTAATCTCGAGATTTCATCACCCAGGCTTCATTTCCATGAAGTAAAACTGGCACTGCCATTATTTTATAACGTTACTGGCTTTCGATGCTAACCTTATTTCTGAGATTCTTTCGAATAGTTCCACACACTGCACAAAACTTATTCAACTTGTTATCTATATCATGTCTTGATCAAAAATTAAACGGCAGCCCAGGTAAATAAAGGATTGAACCTGTTCAAGAATTACCTCATTTAATATTATGTTACTCCCATTTATTTTCTCTTGAGTACCATTATTTTCGTTTTACTGGTAGAGACTTTACAGTTAAAATCCATAGCGGTCTTACTAAATTAAAATTGATTTGTAATTCGTCTTCAATTTCAACTAGAATAATCATTCGTCAACAAACAATAAATGATTCATAAAACTATGGCCTAATGTCACATCAAATGGTGCTTGTCTTTTCAATATAAAATTAAATAATTTAAATAAAGATAAAATAGTGTGTCCCCTAAATAGTGTGTATCCCCTAATAGTGTGTAAATAATAGTGTGTATCCTTGTGTTACCCCTAAATTAATGTTTAAAAGTTTGGTTACTTTGGTCATACTTACTGCTGTTCAAAACCTCAACCTTAATTAAATGTATAATAGTTAAGTCTTTTATTTACAATATTTGCCACTATAAACCTCCGCCCACACGATCAAAAAGTCTTCTCCAAGTCGACGAAGGTGATTTGAGTTTCTAATTAAAATTCACGTCTTTTTCAATTTCTGCTGTAAACTAAAAACGTTGTCTATATACGATCTTTCCTTCTAAAACCACTTTTTTCCTCCAACAATCAATCGTATCTTATCTGTACTCATCAATCAATCATCTGTACTCTAGCTGTAATGATCTTAAAATAGATTTTATATGCTAATTTTAATAAACAATTACCTCTATAATTTTTGCAATTATCTCTATTACCTTTTTTATGAATCTGTTTCACTTTAGAGATTACATTTTACGGAGATATACTCTATTGCAATCAACATATGTTGAATGAAATGAAATAATTCATGTATCAAAAGAATACCGTGTATTTAAATAACTCTCCATTAATTCGATCCCTTCCACTCGCCTTCATATTCTTAATTAATCTTAACGCTACATTTGATACCTCCAAAATGATTAAAACCACCAGTGATGAATCAGAATCGCAGTCCATAACAGCCTGTATTACAATATCAACTTCATGACATTCATCATACTATGAAGACTATGAACTTCATTAAAATCCGGCCCGAAGGACCAAATGTTCACGAAATTTTGAATCGAACAGCGTCCGCGATCATGCCCGCTATTATAAGTAATGTAATCCATAAATCAACTTTACATTAAATAAAGTGCACTGGTTCGCTTGTTCAAATGATTTTAATTAACATACTAACATACATCAATATAATATTATCCAACCAGTCCTGTTCCAAGATTATCTCCAATTTCGCACCATCTTTCTCTTCTCTATTCAACCAATACCTTCTATATTTTGTACGCGTAAGCCTGACGGCGATGTAGATCATGCTCCAAGGAATACACAAATACCTATCAGCTATTTCTATGAGATGCTTGAACGGCCCTTTGTGCAATATTTCTCTTCTGCTTATATAATCGTTGAATGATTGTCAGATTAACTGATAATCATTCTCATGTCTAGTATGCAAACCTTGATATGTGTTTTCCTCTATTACTACTTCCAAACTCTCATTCCAAACTCTTAAACCTCTCTTCCTTCCATTCTTCACACGTTTTCCCAGTTCTTCCTCTATAGCTTTCCTAAGAGCTGTCTTAATATTTGCCCGTTCGATTTCTATATGTTCAGCAGTTAGAGTGGCTGATAAATATTTATTCAGTCTATTCTGAAACAAATGGGGTCTAGCGCCCTACCGAGGTAGTTTGAAGCGAAGGCACTCCTCGGAGCTGAGTGTATGTGTAATTACGGATCCGGCCCCGGGCCGGCGGGGAGATTACTGACGAAAAAAAAGTAGTTCATAAACCAATTACTAATAATTTTAAATTACTAATTTTAAACAGTGGACCTCGGTTAATTTTACTGAAGTTAATAAGCTGAGCTCTATATCGTATATGATTTAAATAGTGCCAAAAAGTAATCTGTTTATATTAGCAATACCATAAACACTATTTCTCGGGTCACCGGATATTACTTATTCCGAGAAGATATTTCCCCCTTGTTCAGTTCCCCTTGCTCAGTAAATTCCCCCTTGTTAAATTTTTTTCTTATATTATTCTATGTTACTGTACATATAATAAACACACAACAATGTTAATATTTATCAAGTTTTTACATGGAACACAGCTGGGTAGTGATTTAACGAGTGGTGGCTAATAGTTGGCGTTCTTCTGAAACGACTGTACCAGCTGCCATTTTGTAACAAGAGACTTTTATGGAAGATATTCATGCATACATCATTCTGCCTAACAAAAAAAAAAATGAAAAGCTCGACTTAAAACAAGTCTGGCTTTAAAATGTTTAATTTTTATAATTTTTTTATATTTATCGGTGAAAATAAAAAAATGTATAGCATACAAAGTTATGATTTTTTGCATAAATTATATGCATGTTTTGAAAGTATATTTCATTACTTAAATCACACTTTATTTTAATTGTGTGTATTAATTTCATTTACAACTAATACTATACTTTACAAATTCCTTAAAAATAGTAATTTTTTTTTTATAATTATTTACTTCATTAAAATAAAATTTTCTTAGTTTTTTACCTATCAAGCTATAAAATAGCTTAAAATTATGATACATAACTGATTAAATAAATTTAAATACATTAATCTTTCAGCGTTTAAAGTACGTTTTATATTTCTTTAGGTTTTGAATTACCGACTATAAAAATACAAAAAATAAGTAGGATGCATTATTATATGTAAAGGTGTGTGAGTGTTGACGTCTGATTTTTTAATTCCTGGAACGGGTAAATATATAGTTATAAAAATTAGTGTGATACCTTGTGTACATGAATGATTAAAGTTATTACATATTTATTAAAATCGGAAAAAGGGGTAATAATCTCCCTTTTATTCATTACGGTGTTAAATACAAACGGAGAAGTTTGGAAAAAAAATGTTACCAACGTTTTTCATATTATGTCTCCCCTGGCGAGGGATCAGTGGTTTCATATAATACTCTACTAAATAATTATAAAATTCTAGCAGTCTTTACATAAATTAATTAAAATTAAATATACAGACCTAATAGTATATGGAATTCATTTTATATTTTTATTAATCTGAATATAATACTTTTTTTTTATTAAAATATAGTAACTAAGAATTTTTTGTATTTTATTAATGTTTTGAATTCTTTACTTTGATGTAGCATTTAAAAAAGATGAATATCATCATTATTTTCATATCATTTTAACCGTACATTTAAAGATTAAAATGAAATTTTTAAAGAAGAAGAGATAGAAAAATTAACCTTACTTTTATTCAGAGGAATATATTACAAATTCTAACGAATTGAAAAGTAAAATATTTTATATTAAGTTATTATTAAGCAATACCACATGGAAATAAAAAATGAAAATAAATTAGTTGTTATTTATTTAAATAATTAAGAATAAAACATTATGACGTGTTTGACAAAAAAAAGAAAGATCATTTATGCCATTAATATAGAGTATAACGCTTTATAAACTAAATGAAGCTCTAACTGAAACATAGTAGAAATTGTTATATCAGGCGATGTTAGGTTGTATTATAAAGAAAATGAGATGGTACAGAGATGAAACTTCAACATAAAGTCTTTTATACAATACACGGTGCCTCTGATCTTTATCAACTCTTTGAGAGCCCCTAAAAGTTTAAAATCCTTAGCTGCAACGCCAAGTTCTGTAAAATTATCCTGAATTTATAACATACATTTAAAATTATTCATTTCCACAAAGGTTTATTGTAACAACAAAAATAAAATACTGTTTTAATGAATTACTCGTAAAATAAAACAAACCTAAACGAAAATAATAAATAAATAAGATTCACCAGAATTATAACGAAATGATTACCTGGTAAAAAATAGCCCGTTTAGAATTAAGCAGTATAAATAAAGTTCTTTATTATCCTATTCCTAGATGAAAACTAAAAATATTCTAGTATTTTTCCGTATGAAACTACAAATTTCTACATAAGCAGTTTGTTCAAAGTAATGCACTGCTACTATTAACTTTTATTTGGTAGTTTATTATCACGGAGTTCGTTAGAACTTCGTCGGTAAGAATTTGCAGACGGCAAAGTCAACGACTACGTTTACAGTTCTAAACATGACCTTACCTAAAAGTGAAATGAAAATGAGGAAAAGAAATAAAAAATAAGCGTGAAAAGATTGTATTTCAGTTCAATTAGATTTGTAATAAAGAATACTTTCAAAAAATGCCTCTAATTTTGTTAGACAACTTTTTTTTTTCCATTTGATGAACCGCGGACTCGAATATGTCATTTATTCATTTATTAATGTGACTTCATGAATTGCGCCGCTAATATTTAATAGTATTTGATAGTACTAGGTAGCGTACAAAAACTTCATAATGTACTGAATATTATAAAATTTAAAGGAAAATATTATACAGCTTGTTTTAATAGTAAATGCTGTTATGTAAAAAAAAGTACTAAAAATGAAACAATTTGTTTAATTCCCATCACGAATAATAACAAGAATTGTATTATTTCTGTAAATGTGATATGTATTATTCGTTGTTTAATAAATGAAATACGGTCGGTAAGAGTTTTATAACAATTTTTTCTATTTTTTGCATAAACGCTTAAAAATCATTTATTATCTATTATTGTATATCTATTGTCTATTACATATATTTAATATGTTTTTCTTTTAAACAGATTTTGATAATAGAAATGAGGTGTCTTAACTTTTTTTGATATCAGTATCGTTTTGTTAAAAACAATTTTATTTATATTACAGAAATTTTTGTTTTTTGAGCGGAAGAAATGATATCTGCGAGACTCTTACCGTACGATTTACAATTTTATTGTAATTTTGTTGGATGTAATATTATTAAAGAATAATTTGCCAGACAAATAACCTGGGTAAAGGAAGTTTAATATCACATGGTAATATCAAAATGGCAAAAAATTAAAAAAAATTATTTTTTAACAAAACACTAAATGTCTAAATCATTATTTAACGGGTAGATTTAAATCAAAATTAAATTATCTTTTAATTTGTATTAAAATAATACTAGTTGATACTCGAAATTCCTTTTTTCCTTAGACAAATAGAAAGAATTCAATCCGTCATTTATTACCCTTCCACCTGGCTGATAGGGTATAGATCTCGGTTTTCAGTAGAAAGTAAATTATTGATTTATAAATCAGTTTTGAAACCTGTTTGGACTTACGGGCTTGAATTGTGGGGTACAGCGTGCAACTCCAGTACTGACATACTTGAACGCTACCAGACAAAAACATTGCAAAAAATGCTAAATATACCCTGGTACATAGGCAACAGCCTCATAAATAATGATCTTAAGTTGCAAACCGTTCGGCAGGAGATCTCTCAGCTCAGCCTACGGTATCAAATTCGTTTTAATCGGCACCCGAATTATTTGGCGGTCAATTTATTGGATAACAAGATCAGTGATTATTCAAGATTACTAAGAAACAATACTATTGATTTGCCTTATCGTTTCAATTTGGTGACTTTATAGTCTGACTGTACTCTTCTATTTCATTTCTTTCATTTTTTTTATCGTTAAGTGACCAGCCGCTGGACTCTGATTACTTAATGTTAGTTCAAGTATAGATTTTATTTATTTATTTTTCAATTATCTTGCTGAACAGATTGTAAAGCTGTTGTGTCGTTATAATAAAAATAAGAAGAAAATTACCCTTTCACCAAAGCAAATTCGAGTGGTATACAATATGTAATTTCCTTTAAAGGATAAAGAAAAAATGTTATTGATGATATCTAAGAAAAGATTAAAATATCAGACAGGGAGCAAAATCAGGTTTATATCTCCATAATTAATTATATATTTATTATGTTATCTAATTTCAGTTAAAATGCATTTATGCAAAATTAAATTCGTTTTTTTTCCAGTAAAAATTTAATATAAGTAGTTTTACGTTAAAAAGATTTACATGAAAATTTTACTTCATAAAATTTATAAATTAATTAAAAATAAAAATTTGTTCCATTATTTTTTAATGGTTAATAATATACTAACCATTAAGAAATCTATGAAAAAATGTATGCACATTCCTAATGCTTTGTGTAAAAACAATTGAGTTAATTTGTTCATAAAATTAAAATCATTAAAGGTTTTGTTAATTTTTAAAAAATTTTCCTTTCAATTTTATGATTGTAAGGGTCAAATAGCTTTTAAAACTAAAATTATTTAGACATCATAATGTAACATTAAGATAGTAAGTAATTTCACTGAAATAATAAATCTTTCTTGGTTTATTTTTCGGAAATTTACGTGAAAATTATAATAATAAATTATTTATATGTTTTTATCATTTTTCTGTAAAAAGTAAAATCCAAAAACTGAAATTTAAAATTTTAGAATACAAAAGTATTTTCACTTCACAGAAATTAGATTTATATGCGAAATTTTAAAAAGTTATAGGGCCTTGTTTAATAGTTAATCACGGTAAAAGCGAGAAATCAGAATTTTTTTTATCCTCAAAACTAAATTCTTGATTTCCGAATAATTCTTTGAGGGTTAGATCTAAATTAAAATTTTAATTAACACATTTAGTCAATTTTGTTATTTCCAAGTAAATGAAGTACGGTGTTTGAAATAGTAGCATTAACCTGATTTTTGCTACATTCTCTGGAACACTTTTTTCTGAAATTGAATAATTCACATTATAATTTATCATACGTCCAGCAATGCAAGAAGAAATTTTCGTTAAAAATAAATAATCTTTCATTTACGCACGCTTTATACATAAATTCCTAATACGTAAAAAAATGCAGTAATTTCCACAGCAAAAGTAACTTTTTTCTTCTATAAAAGATCGTATGTTTGATTTTCAGTGTTGAAACAATTTGAAAAGCAATAAATTATACATACAAATCATTTCCATGGTGGAGTGGCAGCATCTTAGCTTTTCATCCGGAGCTCCCGAGTTCGAATCCCGATCAGGCAGGGCATTTCTTATACGCTACAAAATTACATTTCCATCTTCCACGCACAAGTTTAAAGCTTAGGTGGTGAGATCATCAAGCAAAAAAGAACAAAAATGGCCTTTCAGGTCACGGATTCTAAGTAACTTCTTAATTGTATATTGTAGATAACTCTAAAGCTATTGATTGAAATTTTCGTTTGAACCGTGAATTTCTTATTATCAACGGGAAAAATGTACGCGTATAATATAAAAATAAACGGAACTTACAGTTTGTTAAAGAAAAATATTATTGTTTTATGTTACTTAATATTATTGTTTTTGTTAAATATTGTTGTATTGTTTTATGACTTGTGTATAAGATCAGAATAAAATAATAATTTCAATAAACTTTAGCAAACTGTAAGAAAACTAAACTTACGTATTTAATTTAATTTATTAAATTTATGTAATGCTTATAACAATTTTTTTTTAATATTGCTGAAAACCAAACGACCTACTTAATATGTAAATAATACTTCAACTACATAAATTTAATTAATCCATCCCATCAAATTTCTATCAAGTGAAATCTGAATCTCCATGGTAACTGACCAAAAGAGAAAACCGATAACTCAAAACGAGTATGAACTTCAAGTGCCTTGATGTAATATCAAAACTCTATTTTAGGCAATAGTTTCGCTTCTATTTAGGCAATTAGTTTGAAATATCTGAACTGATTTAAATCAAAGTCCATATTATAAATTATTGTAAAAATAGTTTTGTAAGATTTATACAATTTTAATATAATACCTAACACGAAAAAAACTTGTTTTGCAGAGCTGTCTCTTAAGCTATAAAAATGTAATTTATTTCTCGAATTGCGGAAAATTACACAATAAACTTCTTTGTATCATTCTCAGTAGTGCAAACTCAATATTCTAACGGTTAACAGATTATATAAAGAATAGAGTTTAATTTATTTTTAAACTAAATTTTATTGGAAAGGTAGAAGAACACTTGTACAGGCTATAAAATTTTGTAGCACTACGAAAAGGAATTTTCTAACAATTCCCTTTCTTATTTATTTGAATTTTCTCTTTCTTTCTTTTTCTGTTTAGTTTCTGAAACCACCGTAAGGTATTACTTCAGAGGATGATACGTAAATAATAGTCTCAGTTGATCACTCCGAGATGTGTAGTTAATTAAAACCCAACCATCAAAGAACACCGGTATCCACGATGTGGAACAAACATTCGGTGCTACGGTAGAACATACATACATACACCCTAAATAAATTACACGCTTTTTTTGGGCAGTCGTGTAAATATATTAGTAAGTGTTAAAACCTACACTTTTAGGTTTAAAAGTGAAATACGTGTCTCAACCTTCACACACGTATTAGACGAGGTTTCCGAATCGTTCAGAATGAAGAGTTAAGATGATGCGAGTTATTCAAAAACGATTCATTCATCTGATAGATTTTTTAGTTTTTTTAATTTTAATTAAACATACATACATATAGTCTATGAGAATCCCGGTAACGTAACGATTCCAACGTGGGCCATACATCTAAATCGATTCAGTCATTGAGTGGAACAAACAATACGGTGGAACAAACAAACATACATTCATCCACCCTAAATACATTAAACTCCTTTTTAGGCAGTAATGTAATTAAATCTCGGACTTTTTGTTTTAGTACTTCCGTTATATATATTTAAATACTAAATTTTATATGATTTCTTAACGAAGTTACGGAATTTTAAAACTGCGCTACTGAGAAAACAAAAGAAAAACGTCACACTTTTTACATGTAAATTTCTTTAATTCCTACAGATAAATTGCAACTTATAAAATATCATTAAAAAAATTTAATACTTTATAAACTTAACTTTTCATCAAACGTTTTGTAACAAATGGGAAGCTTTTTCATGATAAATCCTGTAACAGGTTCTTACAGTTAAAACAAGATAAAAAAAACAAAGCTTGTCGGAAATAAATATTTCCGACACAGTTCAAACTGACCGTTATTTCGATTAACATTATCATTAATAGTAGTTATCTCAGTATGTTAGTGGGTTTTTTCGTACAAAGTAATCAATATAAAAAATAATTCATAATGTAGATGAACCTCGTTTATTTTGTAATCTGTTGCTAATGACAGAGATAACTACGTTCTGATAATCTTCATTTGGATTTTTATTACTTTAAAAAACGACATCGCTCAATGTTATAAAATCGTAATTAATAAATTATGCTTTTGTTTTGTTTAACTGTTGTACTATTATTCACTTTGATTTATTAATTATAATGTTACTAAAAAAAACCCAGTCAAATTGCTATTAAAAAAAAAACATCTCCTGCAATAATGAAATCATTGTTTAACGAACTCAGTTTCGTTAAAATAATTTAATTTTTATTAATTTTCTTTGTTTCACTGTTATTTTCATGTCTGCATGTCAAAAAAAGAAGAAATCAGAGGATTTGTCAGTTCTCAGAACAGCAGTTCCGAGAAATTGTTTGTATAAATCTGACGTCACTAGTACAATATTTCTAGTGACAAATCGACAGGTTGAAATATATATTTAATCCACCGGGTTGGTCTAGTGGTGAACGCGTCTTCGCAAATCAGCTGATTTTAAAGTCGAGAGTTCCAACGTTCAAATTCTAGTAAAGGCAGTTATTTTTATACGGATTTGAATACTAGATCGTTGTTATTTGGTGGCTGGGTTTCAATTAACCACACATCTCAGAAATGGTCGACCTCAGATTGTTCTTCACATACGCTCATGCACATCATTCTCATTCATCCTCTGAAGTAATACCTGACGGTGATTCCCGGAAAATAAACAGGAAAAAAGGGGTTAAATATATATATATATATATATATATATATATATATATAGGGGGTATCATAATGTTCTTCGGAGTTTCGAAAATTCATTAACAAAAACCTATTTTACTCATAAGAATAAAACAAGTACTGTACGAAAGAGTACTTCAAATAGTTTTTTCCACGTATACTAGGCATTTAGTAAACGATTTGCTCGCTAGGCGTCGACAGTAGAGAAAATGGCTTCCACGGGAAGCGAGAAGTCGTTTTGTGTTTTAGAATTTCACTTGTTAAAGTCAGTAATTTCTGTGCAACGTGCGTTTCGGTTGAAATTTCATAAGGAGCTACCAAGAGACAATTCAATTCGTGCACGGTATAAACAATTCAGTGAAACTGGTTGCTTGTGCAAGCGAAAATCAACTGGTCGTCCATCAACTTCAGAAGTCAATGTTGAACGTGTGCGTGCAAGTTTCATTCCCAGCCCGTCAAAATCGACTGCGGCTGCAGGCAAAGAATTAGGAATTCCGAAAACAACAGTGTGGAAAGTTCTCCGTAAACGTTTATTATGCAAACCGTACCGTCTTCAATTAATCCAGAGTCTTTCTGATGAAGCTACTTTCCATATTAGCGGCAAAGTAAACCGTCATAACGTGAAAGTTTGAGGAACTGAAAACCCACACGCGTATGTGGAACACATTTGGGATTCTCCGAAAGTAAATGTTTTTTGTGCGATCTCTCGTGAGGCAGTGTATGGGCCGTTCTTTTTTATGGAAATGACAGTAACCGGCATGATATACCTTTCTTTCTTTTTCCTGTTTTAGCCTCCGGTAACTACCGTTTAGATAATACTTCAGAGGATGAATGAGGATGATATCTATGAGTGTAAATGAAGTGTAGTCTTGTACATTCTCATTTCTACCAATCCTGAGATGTGTGGTTAATTGAAACCCAACCACCAAAGAACACCGGTATACACGATCTAGCATTCAAATCCATGTAAAAATAACTGGCTTTACTAGGACTTGAACGCTGGAACTCTCGGCTTCCAAATCAGCTGATTTGGGAAGACGCGTTCACCACTAGACCAACCCGGTTGGTTCGGCATGATATACCTGGATATGTTACAATTATGGCTTATGCCTCAGCTACTCAACGACTTCATATTCCAGCAAAATGGTTGTCCTGCTCATTTTCATAAAGAGGTTCGACAGTACCTTAACACAACATTACCTCGGCGCTGGATAGGACGTGCGTCTGAAGAAGACCAACACATTATGCTGTGGCCACCAAGATCACCAGACCTCACGCCATGTGATTTCTTTCTCTGGGGATACGTGAAAGATAAGGTGTTTATCCCACCAATGCCGCATGATATCGCTGAGCTAAAGGATAGCATAATCAATGCAATCAACTCTATCGAAAATGACATGTTAAAACGAGTTTGGCAAGAGCTAGACTTTCGTGTTGATGTGTGCCGTGTCACCAAAGGAGCACATATTGAACATTTATAGATTTTAACAGAAAACTGTTTGAGTTCCGTGCATCACCTCGTACAACTTTCATTTAGGTGTGAAATACTTTTTTTGGACTGAATTTTTGTAACTCCTAAGAACATTATGAAACGCTCTGTATATATATATATATATATATGTATATATATATATATATATATATATATATATATATATATATATATATATATATACATATATATACATATATTATATATATATTATTTCCCTTTCATCCTATATATATATATATATATAGGATGAAAGGGAAATAATTTGCGAACTGATTCTAGAGATTAAAATAAGGAAAAAGGTTCATACAAAAATATATTCAAAAATACTTTGTTATCGTGTTACGGCTAGCGAATAGTTTCGTCCGAATTTCAATTCCCCCGGTGAAATGTGGTCATACTGAAATTTAAGGTGTAATTTTTAATATATATAGTAATTTTAGCCTTCTATCCCTCCAGCGTTTCTTGTAATTTATCGGACTAGACAAACGTTATTTACTTCTGACTGATTTTCTACTAATCTATTTAAGTTAACTTTAATTGGGTATTGAAAATGCCATGCCTGAACGGGATTTGAACCCGGGACCTTTCATCCGGAGGTTCCGGATTCGAATTCCGGTCAGGCATTTTTACACGCTAAAAAAATTTCGTTCATCTCATTCTCTGAAGCTATACCTAACGGTAGTCCAACAAGTTAAAAAAAATTATATCAATTCCATTTAAAGATACTAACAGTCTAAAAAATCTTAAACGTAACAGTAATAAAATAATGTCAAAGATTATAATTATAATTTTAAATTGCACCAAATAACTATTATAATTAAATTATAAAACTTTATATTAGTCTATATTATCATATCGAACCTACTATTATACCCTTATTGTTATAAATAACGTTAAAACTGTAACGAGATAAAATCTAGTTGATTAAACGATTTTTATCACTCATATACATTTCCAAGGAATTTTAAATATTAATTTACTTGATGACAATATTAATCCTTGATGACATTAAAAAAAATAATAATAAATAATGAAATAAAAAAAGTAATAACATTAATACTATACGTTTGAGCAGTACATAGAATTTTCTTGTTTCAATCAGATTCACGTCAAACCGAAATAAAAATTGAACATAACAATAAATGTTACATGTCAATTTTATAAATAAATAAGATGAAAGTGCTACACGATAAGAGATGCAGTGTGTAACAATTCTAAAACATTTTGATATGTGAACATTCTCATGAGATTTATTTCCATCATCTTGTACTCATGAGACTGACAGTCAAGAAATGTTGCTAAAAAAGAAATAAATAATAATCTCGCGGAGGAGTGGATGATGCAATATTCCCCTGATATTATCCTACCTGTAAGAAGCGACTTAAAGGAACGCACATATCGATTAACGATTTTTATAGTTATTTTTCTCTGTCCAGAAAAGTAATTAATGCTTTGTTGGTTAATACTATGCTTAGCTAGGTAAGTTCAAAGCCTTTTAGCTACGCTTTTGGTATTAGATATATGAGGATACATAACTAACGGCTCAGCAACCGATTTTATCAAATCCAGAATAAAATTAAAAGTTATGAAAAACTTTAATAATATGTTTTCTTGCTTCCCTGGGTCGGATCGGCGTTAAAGCAATACTCAACCCAAGGGTCGGATCTTTCATTCACCTCATTCGCCTGTCTCAAATCACTGAGGCGGGATAACTGGGCCCGGTTATGCCATTCCCGGGCCCCGCCACAGTAACCGGGACTCGGTCTTGTCTCTTGCTTGCCTCGAGCCACCAGTGAGAGAAACCAAGTCCGGCTATGCCGTTCCCGGATCCCTCCAGTAGCCAGGTATCAATCTTTCTCTTCCTTTTTTTTATACTTGCTTTTTCCTGTTCCAGTCACGAAATTCTATTTCTTTCCTCTGAAGAACTTCCGTGGCCAAAACGTCTATAGCATTCCAACACTTATAGTGTTTTCGGTCGTTATCCATCCAATGCCTGCTCTTTCTTTACATTAATATACCTACTGAATTTTACCAAACTTATTTCATGTAAAAAATACATTTTATTTTGGAAATTACTTTCATTGGTAATTTATTAAATATAATTTAACTTTGTACTTCCTTTGTCAAAAATGAAATAAGATAATTAAAAATGAGCAAACTAGCTTTAATAATACCTAGTTTACAAACAATATTGTGTACAGAATCTTTCACAACTACATTATTTAACTACACTCTTCAACATTATCTAAATTGCCACAATAAAGAAGCAGAATAACACTGTAGAACTGTTCACTAATCTCAGATCTACAACAATAACTACTGAAGTAATCAATAAAAATTAAATTTTTACGATATATTATGAAATTTTTATTATAAGTTCAAAATGTCAATAAAATGTTCAATATGAGTAAATAACGACTACATAACTAAATAAATCGAGACAAGATGTACGTTAAAATAATTCAATAGTGGATAAATCCCACATTACATTGGATATTAAATTAATATTCAACACATCTAATGAAAGAGCAAATAAAATAGTTAATAAAAATGAAATTAAAAAAGGTCGTATGGTTTGCGATTATGAGATTCATTAGCTTGAAAACGACGTAGGGTTTGATAAATATTAATTTTTTTTTTAATTAAATTTTTTTTCAATAGAGCAATAACACGCATCATTTGCGTAGTAGAGACGGATCGTTTGATAAATATTTCATTAAATTCGTTGCATCCATTCTGACGTTATAAAGGCATAAATAAATATATAAAGTAGTCATTAAACCGCATTAGATTTATGTGCTTCATCCGTAGTCGACGAAAATTAAATTAAGTATAATATTAAAAATAATTTTCTCGCAAATGGAAGAAAGAAACTTCACATAAAAAATTATTGTTAAATGTAGTGATGTATTTTACAAAGAAATATATTGATTAAAACCTTCTTTTAAAGAAAATAAAAAACGTGCCGTATATGAATACCAATATCCATTTGTAATTTTAATCAAGAAGTTGCAGATTCATAATATTTTATTTACTACAAAAAAAAAAACCATATGCAGTAAAAAATTATAAACACATACCCTTTCATTAAATTAACCTTTTTAATAAGTAACTGAAAAAAAAATCCGAATCTAATTATTTTTTTAATTTTATTTTCCTACTGAAGAGTAACATTATACACTGACTCTTCATGACGTAATTTTGGTATCGTTATTGAAAATAGGCTTAATTAATTTTTAAATAATAACATGGAAATTTTCCACTCAGCTAACCAATCTAAGCCAAATTCATAACTATTCCATGTGTAGCAAATTTTGTAAAACTTTAAAGCTAAATTTCTTTCGAGTATATTTATTATTAATTTATATATCTTTAATATTCTAATTTTTATAAAAAGAACAATAAATAAAGTAATGTTTATTCTCATATGGAATACTTTATTCTTTCCCACATTTTTATCATCAATGGAGAGTTTTTTACGAGATTTATATTTATAAATATTCGATTTTGTATTAATACTGTATACATTTTATTAATAAAATAGAAATTCTATCTAAAAAATGTAATAAATACAATATAAAAGAATTTCTACTCGATTTTAAACCAAATTGCTGAAAATATTCAGATTTAGTTGCGTATATTCCGAAAAAAAATAAAGCAAATTTAAATCCGGCACATCGAATTACTTTAGTCCTAAACAGAAGTAAAGAACTTTTAGAATAAATTGAAATTTTAAACTTTAATTATTACATAAACAATATTTTCACAGCAATCTTTTTTCTTATTATAAAAAGTATTTTAGTCGAAAATTACATTAACTGAAACAAAAGGAAACACCTGAGTTAGATAAAATATGATTTTTAATTAACTTCACTTAATAGACAAAATTATTTTTCAAAATAGACTAATTATTGTATATAACTAACGTACCAAAAATATAGAAGAGAAAAATATAGACACTATCCAAATGGATCATAGACAGTATCCAAAAAAGCAGTGCAAAAAGTAAAACCAATCAACGTAAAAAAAAAAAAATAATATTTGATTTTTCAAACAAAAACTTACAAAATTTCACATAAAACCTACATATATAAACTCGGAATTTAAAACAAAACCTTTCTTAGTGTTCACTTATACCATAAAAAGAACATGTTTAAAGATTTTTATCAATTTATCTTCAGTTGGTTTTGCTGGGCGTTGATGAATCAGTCAGTCAGAACAAGTTCCTTGATAGGTACATATTTAAACATATATATATATATATATATATATATATATATATATGTTTGACTGATTAATCAACGCCCAGTAAAACCTACTGAAGATAAATTGATAAAAATCTTTAAACATGTTGTTTTTATGGTGTAAGTGCACACTAAGGAAGATTTTTTTTTAAATTCCGAGTTTAAAAGGTTAAAATGGAGTAACAGTGAAAATTAATTTTTTTTAATTTCTTTGTAACAAAATAAGAAATTAATTTGATTTTTATTGTGGGTAATCTTCATGTGAATATCTAAAAATCGATTTCTAGATTTTCCGAAATTCGACCGTAAAAGGGATGAAGAAAGATAAACAAATTTTGAACAATGATTGCAAATTTTCCGACCACACTAAACGAGATTTTTCTTCGGGTAAATATGTAAAAAACATTTTCGGTTTTTTTTTTATTTCGAATTTTTAAGGGTGCAATGATGTACGGCGGGGCGGGGCGGTTCAACCAACACAGCCACTGTTATTTTACGATGTGACTGACGGCACCTGTCTCCGGTTACTTGATTAAAATTCTTAAAATAAAAGTAATTTTAAAAAAATTGAGAAACGGAGTACGGTCCACCTGCTAATGTTGTTTGTCGGGCAACGTTAAGAACAGAGCAAATACATTTTTACCCGTACGACGCACAAATAATCAGTTCTAAGTAATATTTTTAAGATGGAGGCCGGCTATTTTGAAACCCGTTTTCTTAAGACCATTCAGTTTCTGGTCTTGCACTGATCAAACTTAGCTCTGATGAAATTGTAATACACTGGTATTTTTTTATAAAATGAACAGGATTTAATTTTTATTTATCATTATTATTCTCATAATCATGAGGTTAATAAATACAGAGGGATCCAGGGGGTAGAGTCCCCGACCACAGTATGGGAAATAATTACGTCACATTTGGAGAAGAATAAGGAGGAATCCTCAACTATGACGGAAAATAATTGGGGTCGCAACTAATCGAGCTCCGATGAATATTTCATTCAAATGTCCAAAAGTTTAACTTGTGGTGGATTGTGTGAACTGGTAGCGGCTGGTAGATTATTTCCATTTGTATTCGATGCTCACCGCAATGGCGAACTTTATACTACTTTCGGTAATGAGGTTCACCCTGTACTAAGGATGCGCTTCTCTGATCGTTATCCACTGGTCATTTTGAGGTATACGAACCCTCACCGTTAACTTACCACCAACATTTGACAGCGTCATCTGTTACCAAGGTAACACCTGTTACGACTAACGAGATACACAGATGCCTTGCGAAAAAGCAGCTTATTCATTCCAGCACTACAAAAAAAAATGGTAATGTAGTTTACAAGGAAGTCCTGAAATAAAAATATATCAAATAGCACTTTTCAGTGCTACATTTTAAATCAGCCCTTATTATGGATGTAGAAAACACCTCATCGTTGGCAAAAATTAATTGTTTATCGTAATAAGTAATTTTTCTATAAATTTAATAAAAATTCTTATTTACCGTTTTATCAGAGTTTAAAATCTAAAAGACAATATTATTGATTAAATAATTTTTATTTATAAATAAATACGTTTGCTATTAAAAAAAAAATATTGAGGCTGAAACCTCATTGATATCGCAGGCAAAGCCACGAAGGGGAAACACTAGTGTGTATGTATATATACGAATATATATATGTGTGTGTGTGTATATATATGGGCAATGAATGATTCCCAAACTGTGCGCCGCGGCGCCCCGGACAGCCGCGGCCTCTCACAGGGACGCCGTGAAATATTGTAAAAGCTTCATAATTAATTGAACCAAGACATTTATAATTATTAATTTAATGTTAATAAAGTAAAAAAGTAATGAAGATACACGAGTTTTATTTATTTTTACCTCTAACTTACGAGTAGTCATACTTTTACTTAGGGCAGAGCGCCATGGAAAAATTTTAATTGAAAAAGGGCACCGCGACTCGGAAAAGTTTGGGAACCACTGATAGAAGGTGATCATTTGAAAAGTTAACATATTTATTATGCAACAGATATCAGTCCCATCGTATTCGTGTTTGCAGGCATACCAGTCTCGGGGCAAACTTTTTTAAATTTTCAAAGGAGTGAAACATACCCTCTCCGCTGCACTTATCCCAACTTAAAAATCTTAAATAGCAACGGCAACATTTAATTACATTAATTGACAACCAGAAAAATATAATAAATTTTGGTTAAATTAAAATTAAAATCCATCCACCTCTTCGCTTGGAGGTGCGAAAAAACGTTTGGGGTAGTACTTTTTTAAATTTCGGTCCAACAAAAATAACTGTAAAATTACGCGATAGAACTTCTTAAACCATTTAAGATAATCATGATCTGTGAATTAAAACTGTGAAAATTATTTTTTAAGTTATCATCAAAAAATTTCGCTCTTAAGGGTTGAAAAAGTATTTTTTTTTTTTTTTTTTAATGAGATTATATAGCTTGTGACACCTTATTGGAAGACCCCTTGAATGACACGTTATTTGGTACAAATAAAATAAAAATTGGTTCATTGGTATTGAATTTATGATTAAAGATGTGATTTTTTTTAGATTATGTTAGACTTTTTTTAGGTTATGTTGGGATACAATGTTACTGACCCAAAGCATTAGGTCTGAAATCGTCCGTTCATCTTAAAAAATATGGGTTTTACGTTTCTCCAGCATTGAAAAAACGTTCCGATAAACACAATTATGAAATCAGTTAAACATACAAAAAAAAAACCAATAATAAGGTACTTACTTCTTTGCTGATAACATTGTTAAAAAATGCAATGGTGCACAGCGGGCGGTTCAACCAACACAACCACTGTTACTGTATAACCAAAGTTATGGTTACTTCATAATTATTACCATTATACACAATGATTCGGGAGGAAAAGGAAAATAATTTGGGAACTAATTCTAGAGCTTGAAATATGGAAAAAGGTTCATACAAACATACGAGTACGTCTGAAATAGATTGTTATCGAGTTACGGCTAGCAAAAAATTTCACCCGGATTTCAGTTCCCCCAATGAAATGAAATCATACTGAAATTTTTAGGGCGTTATATAAAAGGATAAACTTCATGGTTTCTTATGCTTTCTGACCTAAAAAATTAAATTAAACAGGTCCTATAACTGCATCTTTCGAAGTTTTGTTGATATCTAAAAAAAAAAAATTCGGTGACGAAAAACATGTTTTTTTTAAGTTTAAAGTACCATTAAATGACAAATACGTAAATTTTATTATCAAAACTTGTAAAGAATTTAATTCTGAGAAAATTAATTTAATAAAGTTTGTGAAAAAAATGTTTATTATTACAAACATAACGGAACAAAATTTAACAGAAAAATTTTATGAATTTGTAAAAATTAAAAATTCCACTTTTTAGTAAAATAAATTTAGACCTTTGAAAAATTAGGTTGGCAACACTAACTGCATGCTTCAAAATTAATTTGAATGCTACTCATTGTTGTCATAAGATTGTGTTTACGTGTTAATAATAAACGATAGTTGTTTTTGACATAATTTTGAGTGTTTAATTATGTTTGAGAATCATGTTATGCATTATTTTTGTTGTTTTCTTTGTACTTTAAAATGTACCTACATTTTTCCAATTGAATCTGAAATTAAAAAAAGTGAATTTTGGTTCTGAAAAATGGTTTTGAAAAATGCTGCGTCTCTCAGAGCTGATATAAAATTGGTTTGTACCCTTTTTCTTCTTCTTTCTTTTTCCTGTTTAGCCTCCGATAATTATCGGAGGAGAGGATGAATGAGGATGATATGTATGAGTGTAAGTGAAGTGTAGTCTTGCACAGTCTCAGTTCGATGATTCCTCAGATGTATGGTTAATTGAAACCCAACCACCAAAGAACACCGATATCCGCGATCTAGCATTCAAATCCGTGTAAAAATAATTGTTGACTTTAGTAGGACTTGAACGCTGGAACTCTTGACTTCGAAATCAGCTGATTTGGGAAGACGCGTTCACCACTAGACCAACCCGGTGGGTTTGAATTTAGTACCCTGACGAGTAGTTCCAAACCGTAAAACATTTTGTAAAATTTTTAATAATGTTCATGAGAATTTACACTTCAACAACTCCAGCACGATGATCATGCCGAATAATTGAAAATTGTCAATGGGTTAACGATAACTACCACTTAATACTATTCATACCACTTTCGGGCGAAGCTACTTTTGTCCATAATGGCAAAAAAAAACACACGGAATTTCGGTTGATAATAAAGCGTTATCGGTCCCTAATAACTCGAAAACGAAGACATTTATCGAGAAATGTTTTCTTGATCGTTTTATTTTTTCGTAAAATTATATATATATATATATATATATATATATATATATATATATATTCAAATCAAATATTATATATAATATTAAATATCAATTTATATATATATATATATATATATATATAATTTGATATTTAATATACAATTTGAAAGTATAACAAGCCAAAATAACACATTCGTAAACTGGTTTGTCATTTTCGAGATAAAAAACACGTTTTATGTAAAGCTAGATCTATGGAAAAAGGCGGTATATATATATATATAAAAAGAAAGCTAAACTATAAATTATTAGTGAAAAAAATGTGATTGTACGGCTCCTTTTTTTATTTATTTGAATAAAAAAAAAACTAGAGTAAATTGGAATTAATAGATATTGGTGTTTATTCGGTCTGTAATAAGCAATAAGCCACGACTAGTAATTAAAATTTCCATCTGGTAGTTCATTGGATTCGTTGATGAAAGGTAATGTTGTTGTAGAGTGTGGTATTAGTAAAGGTTGTATGGTGTATTGTGCAAGAGAGTAATTAATCTGTACCCTGTAGTGAGTGACGGAGTAAACGAACGACCCCAGCTAGCTAGTGAGCGAGTGAATGAAGTTCGTCGGAGGGTGGAAGGTGCTGTGGGAGAGGTAGGTTATAAGCGGGCGTACCTCCTTTCTACAAGGCAGGCTAATAGAAGGCGGTAACACAATTAATGTTGTACAGACCCGAGGCCTATCATATGATATGACGACAACGTTGATATCGTATCATAACGCCACATAATCATTATGATGGAACGGCTGCTTTCCTTCCTTATATGCCACCATCTTTTATCCTTCATAGTCTTCCTACATTTATATTTCCTTAACATTAACAAGCTTGTGTATCCTTCTATTCTTCATCATAAATTACTATTTATTATTTTAGATAAAATTATAAACTGTTATTGTACATTTACATTAATTGTAGAGGAAAAAATCAACTTAAAAATTGAAAAATGATTTAACCCTTACGTTTTCCTATTTTTGTATGCGTTTACATATAAATTAAATTGAATTAATTACGTGGAAATAAAATTTAGACTGGAACATAAAATAAAAATGAACGGTATTTTTTTATTAGCGTTACATCTTTGCAGGCGTAGAAAGTATTGCAAAAATCATCCAACTGTTTTTGTTTTAATCAGAATTCTCTGGTGAAAAAAAAAATTAAATATGGCAATATTTGATTAATATATATATATATATATTTTTTTTTTAGAAATAGCGCATAAAAATTTCACTAAAAATATAAAAAGAAATCGTACAAATATTTCGTATTGTATATTTTGGTTCATCAATCAATATTTCCACGTCTCGAAGAAAATATATGATGATAAATTAAAATCATATTGTTTCCTGTGATTTAATGTGAAAGTAATGGAAGTAAACATCAAAGAGAAATTAGTTGTAAGAACAAGAGAAAGAAAACTGCAGATATTTGGTATAAAAGGAAGGATGACAATACCAAAGGAAGACTTCATTAAGAATAGGAAATTATAATGTAATAATAGTCTGGACTTTATAATTAAGAAAAAGGTTAGCCAAATATTATGTATGGAGTGTTTTAATGCATGAAAAAGAAGAATGGACAATTAGAAAGAAAGAAAGGAACTGGATTGAGGCTTTTGAGATGTAGGTATGGAGAAAGTGGGATGGACGGTTACAATGACGAATGAAGAAATGAACAGAATTAAAAAAGAAAGAGAATTTATGTGGAAAGTACATAAAATAAAAAGAACTGATTATTAGGACGTGAAGTTAGGGGAAGTGAAACTTGAGAACTGCATTGGAAAGGTCAGTAGAAGCAGAAAGGAAGCGAGGAAGAAGAAGGATTATGTTAATAGATGAGGTGAAGCTTGAAAACTACAAAAGGACAAAAAAGCTTAGGACAGAAATGGATGAAGGCAGCGCCAGCTTTAAGATCCTGCCACCAGGCAGAACAGCAGATAATGATATAAAGAGTAACAATAGGTTCACCATCACATCATACCTTTGGTCATAATCATCCTCATTTTAAGCAGCTTAAAAAAATAATTATTATCGTGATGCTTGGCAAACAAAGACTGAGGGGAAGTAAAATATAAAAATAAGTCGCAGCATTTTTCCGAATATATAATCACATTTTAAGTTTTATATCTCCAATGAATTTTTTATTCAATTTTATTTATTGAAAAGACTTCTATTTTTTTTCTGAAAAAACATCCTTATATAAAAGAAAATTTAAAACTTATTTAAAAGAAAATATTTTTGAAAACTAAGTTTCAAAAAAAGGCATACAATTAAAGACCATGGTGTTTTTAATTAGTTTATTACATTCCTTCTCTAAATTTGTTTTTTTTTTTCTAATTCATACAATTACATCAAAATGCACTAGAAAATTTGATAAAAGAACTGTCTCTACTAATTAACTAATTCTAAAAATCTGTGGGGAATAAAGTAACATGAGGTTACTACTATAAAGCATTTCTGAATAGACACCCCTTTTTTTCATAAATTGTCATAAAAATCTTTTAAAAAGAAAAGAAAATTAAATTAGATAATTACATTTTATAAAATATTTCCTTAATAATAATCCTTTTCTTTTACACTGAAATAATTATCGTAACAAAATATTTACTTAATAAAACATCAATAAAAGAAGAATCCAGTTTATGGAATAAATATGTCAATATAATTAAAGTAACCTTTTTCTTTAAGGTGTTTATTTCGTATAATATTTATTATTTAATACTAAAAAGCAAATATTCCCAAAAAAATAAATTATATCGAACAATATTCATTTGAATTTTACATTTAAAAAAATATATATACTGTAGTCATTTTTATTTAAAAGAGCTAATCATCACTAAATACGAGTAGTTACTTTTCTATAATACTCAAGGATTGTAATTAAAATTCAGTTAAAGATATCATGTAATTACTTGGATAAAGGTAAATAAACTTGGATTAAAGTGATCATGTTGACGGTGTACTTTGGTTATTGGGTTCTTCAATTAACGAGGCTACCTTAGGAATAGTCAACCTGAAACTTGATAAGATCAACTGCTAAACTTAATTGAACTTGTGGTTAGTTTTGAGTCTAAGTAAGCCAAAAGATAATACATATATATATATAAACGTAAACCTCACACAAATAACGTTGTTAATAAAATGTAGGTTTGAAAAAATCTCTCTTTTGTGGCTTCACCATACAAGTCAGATAAATTCAGTAGTGTTAGACGAAAAGTCTAGGAAAAATATTATTCAAAGATTTAAGGATAATTATCAAATAAAACTCTATTTAATAAAAAACAAACTCTGTTGCGCAGTTTTGAGACCGATTTTATATTTCCGACGTCTTAATTAATTCGCATTTAAAAACGCATTGCTATTCAGACAACACACTGGTTCTATAAACCAGTAGACCCAATATAATAGGTTCAAGTTTCATGTCGCTCACCACTGTGACTTACTGCATAAAATATACCACTTGAAAAATATACCACTACACAGTCAAGATAATCTCAAAAATTATTTTTCTGTTGTCGACCTTAAATTGGGTGTAACTTAAGAATGACTCATCCCACCTTCATCAAATTTTCACATTCACAACATCAGATACAGTACTACGGCATATTTGAATTTCAGTGAAACTATGTAGTAGTTTTGGAGAGTTTTGAGCCATAAATTATTTTACATAGGCCTATATATATATATAAATATAGAGGAAATTAAATTTCAAGTGAATGGTACTTTCGTACTCCACCACACAAAATGTAAAGAAAATTCAATCTCACCCCTCAACCCAATCGTGCGACCTAAAGTAATACCGTACGTTTCTTTGAAAAGTCGGTAAAAAATGTGTAAAACGCCCTTCTCAGAAATGTAAAAATTACGTCAATTTTAAATTTTTTTTAATGTAATGGGTACCATGATTCGACTTCCGGAAAATTTAGACATATCTTTGCATTTCACATCTCCCAGACCCCAAAACCACCGTTAGTTCAAAAGTTTATATATATATATATATATATATAAATTACACTTTCTTGTGGACAAGATAACTGCCGTAGTTTTGCGCCAATCACTTTCAAATTAATACATAAAATATAATGATCTAAAATCTCGGACAAGTTTGTTAATTGGCAAAATCGAACCATAAGGGTGAAAATGGGAGGCTTTTTCGAAAAAAAAACCAAAAATATCACTATAACTTTCTTATTAAGTAAAATATAGAATTCGTTTAACTACTATACTTTTTACTAGGCTACTACTATTCTTTAGATAAGGGCCTAAAACTTATCTAAGGAAAGTTGTTTGGTATCACCAACCATTGGCCCACGAGGTGGAAAAAATGGGGTTTCGAACCAAAAAATTCATACCTCCCTTAATAGACACAGTATCGAATCGATTTAAAGTGGTCGTTTGTCCTCTAAACATTACCTAAAACGTTTGTCTGAAACAATTTTTAATAAGATCAACCCTTACGGCAAGGAATGACCAAAATGTTGATGGAATTGTAAGAAGATGGGGCTTGCAGTATGCTAAACAAGTGAAACTTTTTCCATATGCAGCCATTGTTGTATTGAGTAAATTTGAAGTTTTTATTAACTTTAAAGTTTATTAACTTTATTAATCTTTTTTATCACCTCTTAGCACCGATGAAATCGTCCTCCGCTTTCCGGCGTGCCGAAAGGGATTTTTTAATGTACATATTTCTTTTAGATAGACTGACGGATGGCTTTTATGTTCGAACAGATCAAAATTGCATTGGTTAAATTAAGTATTTCCTTCTAACTGTTTTCTTTAAATTACATAACTTCTTTTGAATTCAGTCGTTCTTGGTAAGTAGAAATACTATTTGCATTTAATGATCCAGCTTTACATAATTAATGAAGAGTTAATTTCCATATTCACGAACGACGGGAAAGGTTCATAAATAGGTTTATAAATATAATTTATTACATACCAGGTTTTTTCATTAAGATTATAACAAAGAGGTGGATTATAATAATTGTATGCATGATAAATTATAAAAAATATATCAATATTTAACTGTAAGCATTTATGTGTACGCCCATATCCATGTATATGTGAGTATTTTGTTTAAGTTATGGAGCATATACGTAAACAGTATTTCCAATACTTGCCAGATTCTACCGTAGGTCAAAACATAAATTACAATTATTAATTAACATTGATACACAGGTTATTTCTGTTGTGAAAAATTGCTCATTATTTTCATCTTTTTTTGATGAACCATAATTAGAAATAGACATAAAAAACATAAATAAATTACACATTTACTGATATTATTAGCATTGAGTAAAGGCTTAAATCTTTTTTAATCGATTAATAAGGACAGGATTAATGACAGACATCACTATTTGTTTTAAATGAACTCATGATATAATCAAACTTTAAATTTGTAATAGGATAAAAATCTGAAACCATGAAAATTAACAAAAAACTTAAGTAAATTGATTTTTATATTATCAGATATGTTTATTTTTAAAAACGCTTTCATACAGTTAAATTTAAATGATTTCTATAAAAATAAATTTTTAGATTTTAAAATTCTCAGTTGAAAAATTATAAAATGTTGAGAAAATAATAAAAGAAAGTCAGATCCGTCAGAACTGAAAGACAGATCTGTTGAGAAAGTAATAAAAGAAAGACAAATCCGATTAATCAATCCATGACCTCTATGGTTTATCGAAATAAAAAACAAAAAAAATAAAAGACAATTTTTTGTTCTTTTTTATTTAATAAGATGCCTTTTCGATTTTTTTATATTAATAAATATTACTTATTTAGTTAACTTTATGCAAAAACTAACTATATCCTGTCAATTAACTTCAAACTACGTTCAAAAAAATCGGTAAAGAATAGAAATATTATCGAATGAAAATGAACCAAATCCTCAAATTGATATATTCGTATGGATGCCACAAATAAACGTTCGGAAAACTGAACAATAATAAAAAATTTCTGATGAGCATCAATATATTATATTACATATTTAATAGAAAAATATTCTTTGATAAATATCAACGAATTTTGTTGTTATTGGCAATTATAATAATTATTATAATAATAATAATAATCTTTATTCCACATAACATAAACAAATTACAAGTGAAAATAAAATTATTTATTCATAAATTCTTAAAACATAAGCTTAACAGACATATAATCAAACAATAATATAAAATAGAAATAAAATAATAAAAGTAATTATTTATTATATAAATGGTGTCCAATTGGAACTCGGTATCCCCTATAGTAATAACTATATTGGAGGTTACCATCCATCATTTTTCAATGAGTAAAATAATTAACTAAAAACTTACTGAAAAATGGTTAAGTGTGAAGTTCCAAGTGGTTTATAATTACACAAGTCTTGTAATACTAAAATTTCAAACTAGAGACAAGATTATATATACACACACAGATTAAGTAACTGAAAACTAATCATAATTACACACATAAATTCAATTTTCGAGTGTTCTGGTGGTGGTGTAGTTGAATATACATATGGATACTGGCTTATGTGTGTATATATATATATATATATTTACCGTCTAGCCAATCCGCTATGTTCCTTACCTTCACGGTTATGAAAATAATACTGGTAAATAAAAATTTATACAGACTTTACAAATTCTGAAAAAGAATTACAAAAGACACAACAAAGTAGTAACTATAGCAATTGAAGTGCAAAGACTTTTGACAAGAAAAACTTCACAAAACAACGCCCAAGGGAGGTAGGACCTCAATCTATGCCTTAAAACCTTTCCTGGAATAACATAAATGTACCCTGAAAATCTGAAAGCAATAAGTCGATTGGTTCGCGTATAATGTTGCAAACGGTCAGAGAGAACCTATACTACAAATTTTCACATTTATAAATTAGATTATAAAAATATAATAAAACATAATTTAAGTAAACAGGAAAAATATAATTTTTTATTGTACGACGAATGAATTAGGTCCTGGATAAGCGACAAACATTCTGAAACGTCTCAACATTATAACATCTTGAAAATGAAAAGGGGTGAATCAATAATACTACGGTGGAAGCCACATTTAATGAACTAATTTCAATATACAACCACTGTAATTCTCCATTTAGACTGTCAATTAGAATCATCTAAACACAACGTGACTCAAAAGTCATAATCCTTTACTACTGTTACAACTTCACAATAGGAAGAAGACAGATGACACCGGTGAAACAGTACGAGTCTGTGTATCTTTCAAAACGTCGGCCAGTCAAGTGAACCCACTATATCCAAACATTTGTCATATTATTTGAGTATTATTTCTACGGAGGATTTTTATATATTTCATCTTTCGTTTGATTGTATAAGACTGCAATTGAATAGTGAAATTAAGTGGTATTTACTTGTACAAAAAAAAAAAAAAAATTATTTACTTCAAAACATAAAAGGTTCTAAGGACCGCAAAACCAACGCCGTCCATAAAGAAAGATATGAAAATCTATATCTGCCATTAAATAAATAATGACCCGATTGATGAAAGAAAAACACAGCAGCTAGGGACATTTGTCCAGGTTCTGCGATTAATAGGGAGATAAAAATAAAACTCTCGCTACCCTTGCGTCCAAAAGATTCTATTTTTTCAAAAAAAGAGAAAATGAAAACTTTTTAGACATTCATGAAAAGAAACCTTATTTGAAAATCTAATATTAAATCCTATCATCAGATTATAGACTCATAGATTAATTTGGAAATAGATGAACCTCTTTCTTCTAACAAATAATTCCTTACTTTCAACTTCAAAATATTGCAATATATTATGTTTCAATATTAAAGGAATATTATAAACTTTGTATACAATTGGCAGGGATTTTGTGGATGATGACCAGCATTAAAACTCAAAATTAAAAAAAGAAATAGTTAAACAAAAAATGTACTAAGAATAAAGAAACACACATTGATAATTATACAGTAAAGGACTGTAAAAACTTTGAACCACAGACGCTCATGCGCGCACACATAAATACAAACGATGGATTTAGTTTCTTTTTCATGATTTATTTTTGTTTGTGATAAAATTTACCACGCATGTCAGTGTGTGTATTCGTATCTGCATTTAATAAGAAATTAAAATTTATGTAACTTCTTACAACTTTAAAAAAGATCTAGGGGAAAACCAACGGGTATGTTTTTCATTTTACGTAAGGTTATATTTATATAGGTTTCAATTCGCAGAAAAACATCTTATTAAGAAATAACCACTCATTTGTCAATATAATGACAGTAACGTTAATATCTAACAATCTAGGTCACTAGTAATTTAATTAAGGAAGAAGTTAAAAGTTTTAGCGTCATATATTCATCTTTTTAGGTAGTGTTATTAACTTTACTTACTAAATAATGAAGTAAAAGGGCATTTCAAAGTAATGACTAAGTGCAAGTACGTATCTGCATGAATTTACAATGTACACATCATGCTTATCCACACCAATTTCATAATTAATTTTGTAAAGTGTCTAGGTTACAAAGTGCAAAGTTAGGTACGATGACGGAGAAGGTCGGACGTTCCTTGAACGAAAGGGGGTGTTGATTTATTCAAATCTCAGGAGGCATCTATAGCTTTTGTTTACAAACCTCACAGCCCAGCCCGACCTTTAAGTCTCTTAAACTTCTTATTCTTCAATATCATCATCAAAATCAACGTCTTCTTGTTCCTCTTTTTTTTTTAAATTCACAAACATTTTATATATTCCAAGTCCCTTAAGGATGCCTTCTTCATACTTCAAACATCAATAATCCTCTACAATCAAAAACCCTTTTCCTACGACAGTGCGCTTATGTCAGAAAAAACCGTATGAATATTGGAATCTATTCAAAAATGCTTTAATGAAAAATTTATCAGAAACATGAATAATTTCATACAAAATAATTTTCATGAAAAGAAAGAAGAAATTTAAAAATTTACTTAAAATATTTTTCCCTTTTTCATTAAAAATAACGTATTTAAAAAAAAGAAACGAAATTTTTCACAAATGTTTCATCTTTCATTTCTGTTTGAATTAATGATTTTCAATTTAAATCGTCTTCAGTACGTTCCTCCTATTCACTTTACCACACCTTTCTTAAAAATTCTGTAAAATGAAAAAAGTAAATAAAATTAATTTCACTAATGGTTATTTCTACTATAGTCAAATCATGGAATAGTAATTAATGTAACCGTACCCATACACCTGAGATTAAAAAAAAAATTATAATTAAAATTCCAAATTTTTAAATTTAAGATTAATTACGATGAACAGTTTAAGAGAAAAGTTATCTCTGTTAACTCCTGAAAGACAATATCTATCATTAACTCATTTGGTCACTTCTAGAAAAATTGGATAAAGATGATACAAAATAATAGCTATAGTTTCTGAAAGCATCAACAAACAAACAAATAGATTGTTTAATACAGAAAATCAAAACTGAATTCGAAATAGCTATTTTAACGTTAAGAACAAAGAACTCAAGAAGAATCAAAGGATTAATCTTTATAATGATACATTTAAATTTACTGCTACTTGCTTACCGGGTAGAACATTTTTTATTTTTTTATTATTAGATGTAAAATGAATTTATCTGTGAAAAAAGGTAATTATAAATAAAAAAAATATATTTTAGAAATTATGCGTTACTAGTTAAAAACAATAAAATTGGTTTATGTGTCGTACTGTACCTGCGAGTAGTTACAATCAAACTTCAAATTTAAAATCCAACGTTTAAATAAGTGTACCATTTTAAAGAAAAATAAAATCCGTTACTTTATCGCTCGGATTAAATTATCAATAAAAATTCATGAATGGTTGGGTTGATATCAAATAAGTTATACGTCCAAGAGCAATTAGTTTTGCAGCTTTTGATGAGGTTCACTGAATATTTTGAAATTAATTAATAAATTAGTATTTAAAAAACAGGATAGCTCGTAAAACTGCATTCATCAGAGTTAAGAGAAAATTATTTTAAAATAAAATAAAGAATACTTATAAATGATTAGTAATCAAATCTCTTCCTATATTGGATGCGATACCTTGATAAATTATGATGGGCTTGCTAATAATATTTCAGATTAACCCAAATTGTTCTTCCATCATAAAATATTTACTTGGAACTTAGTACACCTTTTTAATAACAATAAAATCAGGAAATACTGACATAGAACCAAAAAGGGTGTAATGGAATAAATCTGTACTAACAATCCTCCAACAATATTACGTGAAGTAGAAACCTGAGTTCTGACTAGAAGAGGTATAAATAAAATGATGACTACGAGAAGAAGGATGATAAAAAGAAAGATCGGATTAACAAGGAAAGACAGGAAAACACAGAAATGGTTTCAAGGAATAACAGGGATACACGATATTGGAAAGGTAAAGATGATAGCAAGGAAATAGGACCAGCCCGGTCGTTTAGTAAGAATAACAAATAAAAGATATATATAAAAAAAACAAAAAAAAAACAATTAAATGGTATCTACGTGAGTTGAAAAGATCTAGATGAAGGGCGACTAATGTTGCTTGGAATGAAGAGATGAAACAATCGTCTGTTTGGACCGTTCATATTACCTGGCTGCTTAAATACTACTTGTACTTTCTTCAAGAAAAATTGCCGCAGCTGCTTGAAAATGTTCCAGTAGCGCTGAGACGCAAAAGTATACTTCCACCACGAAGGCGCGCCTCTCTACTTCTCTTCTGCCATTTCCATTCACTTAATCATCATTTCCCTGAGAAATGGATCGGTCTTGAAGGTCTACATTTCTGGTTACCAAGATCGCCTGATCGAACAGCTTTAGATTTTTGCGTCTAGGGATGGATGAAAAATATTTTATACAAAACAAAAATACATTTTCCCACGAGTTAAAATGACGGGCTCAGTATATACTGCATTATGGTATAATGCAGTGTGGATTTGTGAACTGGTTCTAAATAAAATACGAATTTTTCTAACTTTTCTTTGTTTTATTCAACTATCTTACACCATTTTGTTCAGATTTAAATTCTTTACAATTTTTGTTTAAAAGTTTTACGTGTTTATTTCCCATTCAACAAACATATTGTACATCAAACATAAAAAAAACAGCGTTTTTTACCAAAATGTTTTGGTTTTCACCCAAGATCTCTCAAAAACTACTGTTCACACGGTTCTGGGAACTATTTTCTTCGAATTTTCAGATTAAAACCATAACATAAAAAATCAATAATTCTGCCCCTTAATTAACGTTCCAAAGATTTCAGTATGACCTCATTTCACCGGGGTAACTGAAATCCGAGCGAAATCTTTCATTAGCCTTTCAAATCTTTCATAACTTGCAAACGATGCATTTCAGAATATACGTTTATAAACTTTTTCCATTATTTTCAGATTAGAATAGGTTATGAAAGTCCCGGGAGAACTACGCGTTACACTCTGTATTGATAAAGAGATAAATATATCCGCGAATATCGTGCATATTTTATCAAATATTTACATTTTCTATTAATCTAAAATTTTCTGTTACACTTTTTAAGAGAAAAATTGTATTTGTATAAATTTTTTTCATTCTTGTCTGATTAATAACGTATCATTTCTGAACATTTCATGTATTTTTAAACGAAACCAACACTTTTGATTTTTTGTGTTAGCCCTGTTTAAACATAGGCTACACAAAATTTCAAAAATATGTTCGGATACCATCCAGTTGTTAACTGTATGTAAAAACCGATTACGGCAAAAGAGTACCGTTATAAAAGTCGTTACAATCATCGTAAATCATTGCTGTTTAATCTAACTGTAGCTAATACATGCTTTGCACAATTAATTATAATTCCGTTCTCTATTCCACTTCATTTAGTTTGTAAATTAATTACAATGCATTCTAATATCAATATCCACATCGATATTTCATTTTCGTTATATATGAATATATGACTCCGTATTGATACGTTTTATCGATTTAAATATGACTAATATAATTTTATCAGTTCTAATAGTTTTCATCCGTATACGTTTAGTTGTTTAGTTACCATCCAGGTTGTACGTCGCAGCACAAGTTGAACTATCAGTTTTAATACTACCTAACATACACCCGGGGTCAAACATCTGTTAACTTGATATACTTCCATCGAAACTAATGATAATTATATATTGAAATATTATCGAAGTTCGTTCGTTTGAAGCTACCTCTAAATTCAAAATTTGTAATATACAAATATCATTTGTGACCTCTTTTGATTTATGCGAGTCAATACAGAGCGGGTAAAACGTTCAATTATCGAGCGTATTCAATGATTTCTGTCAAAAACACTACGATTACTCGGTAAGCGTAATACTACAATAAAATACAACAACGTATATTGTAAACAAAACTTATCATAATGGCTTAAACATTCTTTACGTCAATACATATTTTTTACCTTCATATGATATCGTAAATTTAATAGTAACTTAATTAAATCAATAATAATTAATTAATTGGTCGTTTGTTCCATACCAAAACCCAATACAAAAACCGACCATGGAGCAAAGAGTTTCTAAGTAAATTTATTAACAAAAATTTAGTTAAAATATATGTACACCAGAGTCTTATTTAAAGTATTCTTTTCACGTTTCCATACCGATATATTTTTCCTGTTTAGCCTCCGGGAATCACCGTCAGGTATTACTTCGGAGGATGAATAAGGATGATATGTACAAGTGTGAGTGAAGTGTAGTCTTGGACAGTCTCAGGTCGACCATTTCTAAGATGTGTAGTTAATTGAAATCTAACCATCAAAGAAGACCGGTATCTACGATCTAGTATTCAAATCCGTATAAAAATAACTGTATTTACTAGGATTTGAACGTTGGAACTCTCCACTTCCACATCAGCTGATTTGCGAAGACGCGTTCACCACTAGACCAACCCAGTGGGTTTCCATACCAATATTATCACTCATTATCAGCACATTCATCAATTTTAAAGATGTACAGTTTTAAATGTTTTTTTAATTTTATTTTAATAAAATTAAGGATGAATTGGATTATTTAGATTTGAAAGTTTCGATACATTTCATTACGATTCTGTTGTTTAATTAAACCGGTTTATACTTTGAAATAAATACTTTTATTTTTTTAGCTATTAATTATTTTATTTTTTAGCTAATGAAAGATTTATTTATATATTTTTTCTTAATTATTTTTGTTTTTGTAAAAATAGTAGTTGAATTATATAAAATTAGTTTTTTCGGGGACTCATTGAAAGTATTAAAACGAAAAGTTTTATTACTTTCTTTAATTACTTTCTTTACTTACTTAATATTTCTCGTTTCGTCTTTGTATCACTTAAGTTACAACCATCATCAACAGGAATTACTATGATTGAAAATATTTTTATTTTTATTTAAAGGAAAAGTAAATCTAAACGAGATATTTAAAGTGAAATGTTTTAGTAAATCAATGACCCATTAAAAAGCATGAAAAGAGAGGGGTTTTAAAAGGGACCAAAATTAAAAAAAAACAGAACTAGCTAATTAGGAACTAGGACATGCGGGAGGTAATGTGCGCTGACCTAAAAGAATAGTTTTAATACATGGAATATTGTTTGTCAGGCTATCCAATTAGGCTATTTGCCAATAAATCGTACCTTTCTATCCCTCTTCGCATTCATTTAATATATAAATAGTAGATTCAATTTTTACGAATATTACCTAACGAGATTACTACAAGCTTGGTTTAAACTTTCATTACGATTTATCGAAAAATCTTGACAAAAAAACAACTCTCTTTTAATAGAAGACGCATGATCAAAAGAAAAGTCGTGAATATGGCTAGTAAAAAAATACGCTGTAAAATGTTAATAGGAAATAAAATTTAAAATAATGAAAACAGAAACACATTATCTATTTTAAAGCAATAAAAAAGTCGAAGCAGTAATATGATAATAATAAAAATCTAATAATAATAATATTAACAAATATATCCAGCAAATGTAATAATAGAATGAATAATGTAACTACATTTCAAGTAATAATGGCCCATTAAAAAAATATTAAACAAGTACAATGAAGCATGGAATAGCACATAAAAGTAATAAAAAAATTGGGGAGATGGCACCATAAAAGTTGTAACAGAATTACTAACATTAAAGAACAAGCAAAAGTCTGTTTCTCTAATAATATAACTGTCATGGAATAAAAATAAACATAAAATATTATTTTTAAAAAACATATATTTTAATCGGAGTTATGGCATTAGATACCGTAAATGTTTACTATAATAAACATTATATATTTATTTTATTAATTATAATAATACAAAATATTATTATTGGTATTATTAATGTAGAATAATCTATATATTACTTACACAATAGATAATGTGTATTTTCATATCATTCCACATTAAAATAAGGGTAATTATTTATTATCCCAATATCATAAACTATTTATATGATTTAATATAATCCAGATATCACAAATACCATAGTTGAAATTATATTGATTTTAAGAGAAAATATTACTATCATTAATATGTATTAGAGAATGCAACGTAATACTATTTCATAACGTAATGCTAATACTAATTGTAAAATTTAATTGCGTATTAAACCACAATGTTTACTATTAATTAAATTTAATTAATTATTTCATATCGTTATTTTATTTATTTATTTTTAAGCGGTAAGACAATTTTATATATGTATTTTAAAATTCTGATGAAATTGAGGTGTTACATAATTTGCATATTTTATATCTGATATATTTATAAAAATCTGATCGAGTCTGTGGATCCGTTATTCTATCACGCAAATACTACTGAACAGATTGATCTGAAATTTTGCATGAACATAGGTTTTATAGCTGAAAAGAAGATAGGACTGTTGCCGATACGAAATGTTTCACCGTTTCAATATGGTGGCCGTTTTAATGACTTGCTATAACAACTGGATTATGTTCCCTGCCGATATTCGAAATTGACCATCAGTCAAATTCGAATTCGGAGACCCCTGTAGTATATAAAATTAAATTTTCCACAAAAAAGTTATTTTTTTATTTTTTTCGATATCTCTATTAGTTACTGAGAAAAGTAGCTTTAAATATGCAACGGTGTACGGCGTACATTCCTTTAGACTTGTCCTTCACATTCAAACGCCTTCAGTTTCCCTTTAAAGTTACATTTTCGATGACAATAAATAAGTCATAAAAGCAGATGCTTCAAGTGGGTGGTCTCCACTTGGTGAATCAGTGCTTCTTGCATGGGCAACTGTACGTGCTTTCCTCAAAAGTTTCCTGTAGGAACAGTTTATATGTATACAGATAAAAAAAAAAATATATAAAAAAACTGTACAAGTTCATTAAAGAATGAAATACAAAATAATCTAAAGAGATTATTTTGTTCACAAACTGTTTCACAAAAATCTCAAAAAAATTAATATATATAATTTAAAAAATTGAAATGTGAAACGAAGAACGGTCACTTCCCGTCTCACTTCCTGGTATTGTCGGGTAACTGATCGTGCAAAAATCATCTTTACCCGTACCCGGGTAACCAGCTATAACTACTATTTTTAAACCAAATATTCTGAAACTCGCATACTAAAGAAAGTTTCGAGTCCTGAACTGTTCAAACTATTGCTCTGAGGAATTTCCAATACTCTGATGGTTCTTATAAACTGAACAGACTTATTCTCACAAGCTTATTCTGAACAGTTCCCTTACACTTATTAACTTCCCTTACACTTATTAAGTTCCCTTAACACTTATTCTGAACAGTATTATTCTCACAAGCTTTAGGATAATGAACGCAGTGGGAGTCCAATCTGGCTAGACTGCGAAGCGAGCCCTTACCGGCTGGTATATATTTCATTATTTCTGATTAAATACAGCTTTAGAACATCTCTAGACAACTGTTAAGTGAAGGTTTGTCGAATAACTAACTGATTGATTTACAATTTCTATTCTAAATATTTATAAATACACATACATTTTACAGCAAAAATAAAGACGCTACCTTCCGACTTAACAACAGAATGTACACTGAAACTATCAAAACCATTCCTAAATATGGTTTTGTTACAAATGCATAGTAATTTTAGATATAAATACAAACAATTTTTTTTTTTAAGTTAGTACCTTTTAATCACAAAAAGAAAACACAGACATCACTAAAAAAAAAAAAATAAATAAAAATATAATATAAAATATTAAATAAAACTTTTATAGGAATCCTTGTCACAGTATCGCTATATTGACACTACATTCAGAGAAATACGAGTATATATAAATTAAGTTAATAAATTGATATGTTGATGATTTTAAAGGTTTTACTCTTCAGTTTATTTGTTACATCACAGATCGCATCTCATTTTTATTTTTTTAATTACTGACACAAATGGGCAGCAAATAAAAAAAATAAATAAAAAATAAAATTAATAATTGTTATTAATTAATAATTTATTAAATTGATAAATAAAATAATAAATAAATAATTTTGGTTTTCTTTCTTGTTTTTTTTTTAAATTTCAGGTTTTTTAGCTTGCGTAAAGATCATTTTATAAGATTCGATTACTCATATTTGGGTTATAAATGGTACTGGTATTTGATTATCAACTTCGATTAGCCGAAATTATGATTTTTTTTTTCTTGATTTGTTATATGTGATTCAAATTCCAATTTTTTAGAGTATTTATATGATCAGTATAGTATCATTGATGCCCAATTGTTTAGATAGTAAATACTATCACTGACTGCTTCAGTAGTTTTGTATTTTACTTATGTCATAAAATTTTAATTAAAGTATAATTCGAAATTGCATTAATTAAAATAAAAACAATTTACAGTGTTTCAGTATTTTTTTAAATAAAATCCACCAAATATAAACTAGGGGGATCTAAATTTTTTTTTTTTTTTTTTTTTTTTTTTAATTCCAGGTGTTTTAGCTTGCATAAAGTTCATTTTGTAAGATTCTTAGTAGACGAATGATTGTCTCACACCTTATAAAATTTAAACATCTACAATGTTCATAAAAGAAATACGCTTATATTAATTTCAATAATAAAGTTAATATAATATAGACGTCCCTTTAATAACACTAACACGAACACGATTACCTAGATTAGATACAGACATTTTCAAGATACAGACTGTAATCAAAATTTAAGTTAAGTATTAACTTAATTTAAGCAAGTATAACTCATTAAATTTTATTTGATAATCTAACCGAAAAAGCTTTTCATGACTTTCCGACTTCACCATTGATAAACTTTATTTAAAATTACATCGTTGGGTTTTAAGTAGATTTCATAAGAAAGCTACCTATTTTAATGGGTGCCATGATTAGACTTCCGGAAAATTTCTTTCACATCCCCAGACCCCAAAACCACCGTCAGTTCAAAAGTTTATATATTTAACTTTCTTGTGGACACGAAAACTGCCGTAATTTTGCGCCAATAACTTTGAAATTGATACATAAAATATAACAACCCAAAATCTAGGTCGATTTTGTTAATGGGCAAAATCGGACCATGCGGGTGGAAATAGGAGGAATTTAAAAAATATATATATTGCTATAACTTTCTTACTAAGTAAAATATAGAATTCGTTTAAAGTTCCTTCTATTCTTTGGATAAGGGCCTAAAGTTTTTTGATATCACCAACCACTGGCCCAAGGGGTGGAAAAAATGGGGTTTCAAAAACAAAACAATTATACCTCCCTTAATAGGCAGAGTATTGAATCAGTTTAAAGTGATCGTTAGTCCTCTAAGCATTATCTAAAACGTTTGTCTGAAACAATTTTTGACATGAACAACCATTACGGCAAAGATGATTAAAATAATACTGGAATTGTAAGAGGCTTGCCGTATGCTAAATATGTGAAACTATTTCACATGCAACCATTGTCGTATTGAGTAAATTTGCAGTTTATCTTAACTTCAAGGTGGAAATCTTTTTTATCCCCAAATTATCACCGGTGAAATCTACCTCCGCCTTCCGGCGTTCCGAAAGGGATTTATTTAAGTTTAATTAAACACATTAAAGTCAATAATTATAATTAACAACTTTATTTTAATTTAAAAATCTATCAAATAAATTATAAAATACAAATAGGAAACGATTTTAGAAACTGATTTTAGATTTTTAAAAATGTAGTAAACAGTTTTAGAAATCTGTTTCTGTAGAGCTTTCCTAGAGGTTCTAGAGATACTTCACTAGCAGGTACTGAATGTAACAACTTTATATAAAAATTAATAACCCGTTGTATATTTCTTTTATAAGGAATTTTTTTAATTAATCTCGCCCCTTAATATAAAATCTGCGTTATGGTTTTAGGATAAAACTAATAAATGTGAAATAAGATTCCCCTTACCCGCTTGTCTGCAGCTGTGCAGAGACTGCAAATTATTACAGTCTGATTATTTATGCCTCTTTTCACGCATGACGTATTAGTTCCACTAATAACTTCGGTTATATAGGTGCTGTTTATCAATAGATTCGAATAAATGAGGTGTCGTTATGTTCATAATAAAAGATTTAGGCTTAACAATTTATCTAATTAAACATTATTCGATAAAACTAATATTTATGGCGCTATTGGTGATTAAAAGATTTAAATTTCCGCCATCTTGGAATTTTCAAACTTATTTGTTTTGTAGAAGAAACGTTTAAGATATAAATTTTTATTTAAAACACGAAAAATTTCTAACAGAGGTAAAATAAAGCGTGATGAGGTATTTATCTGCATGATGTATTTTCGGTCGCGAGGAGGGGATAACCCTCCCATCAGATGAAAAATAAAACGAGATAAGGGATTTGTTCATATTAACTTTTTTGTTTATTTTGATGTCCTGAATCTATACCTTAATTTTTTCTAATTCAATCCTAGTTCGTATTCTCGGAGTGGGAATAAATAAATATGAGTACCCTGATCCTCCCTTGTCCGATGAAGTTGAAAATCAGGTCAAAACTCGGTTATAATATAGCCAAATATTTATGCCAATTTCAACTTTTTCAGTCAACGGGTTTTTGAGATTTGAGATCAAAACTGTTAGGAAATAATGTTGATCATCCCTCCCACCAGAAAGTAACGTTTGATTTAAAATTTTGGAATTTTATATAACTTAATCAGTATTTTCATCATACTAAACCTAATATTTCAAAACCTACTAAGGAGAAAATCAAAGATTCAAAATGGCGAAAAACTACCTTTCCCCTTTTTTAATTTTTTTCCCAAAATCTAATGCCACCAGTGGCTTATATAGAAATTTTTTTAACCATTTTCAAATAAGTTACATTGAGCAAGTTGGAACATATTAATCAAAATATGCCAACACACGAACGTATGTACAAACAGCTTTGGGAAATTTTTACGGTTTTTTAAAGTATTTTGGACTCAAGGAATCGTGGAACTTCGACATTCGCAAAAAAATTGAGAGAAAAAAATTGGATCAATTTATTTATATAGTTTTTCTTTTTACTTATAGCAGCAATATAGTTGTGGTCGGGAAAGTAAAAATAAAAGCATATTAACTTCAAATCCATTGAAATTAATAAAATTACTCACGATTCGCTGGATTACTTCCGGATTATCTTAACATAATTGTTAGATATATATTTCATTTAAAATTTACAGATTTTATTCTGAATAAAAGGTACGAACAAATGTCCTTAGATTTTGTCTATTTTACTCATAAATTTTATGTATATTAATTAATTTTATGCCTATCCATGGTACTAATACAAAAATATTTCTGATTTTATTAAATTAATATACATCATCTCATATTTCATAGGCGTGAAATTTTAAAAAGTAATTTAATTATTTCGTTTTTGTTATTTATTTAGGTTTGATTTAATTAAATTTTATCTAAATCTAATTTAAAAGAGATCAAAAAATGAGGCTTAAATCTTAATTAAAATTATAAAATCCCATTATCTAGATTACATACAATTCATTCTTAGATATCTGATAAGCGTGGTTTTTTTTATGATTTATTTAAACCTAATCTTTTGAAAATAAAGTTCTTGAAATGGTAAAAGTATGTGAGAAAATCTGCTCAGAATTATTGATTAAAATTTTATAAATCATTTTATCAACATTTTTACAGCGATGTGATAAAAACCATTGTCTTGTAGTCAATTGGAGGTTGATATTGGTTACGATATTAAGTCTAACTTTTTTACCCGCACCTTTACCACTTAAAGTGATGTAAAAATGAAATAAAATCTTTGTTTAATTATAAAACTGACAAATAGAGAATAAAAAAATAATATACATACAAATAAAGTTTTTCTACTTTATAAGTAATAATGTAATTTTAATAAACGACTCTTTGAATTGAGATGATCATAGGTGATGTGTTTTATCAGTCTTTCGTAATGCATTTCAATTTGTTAAAATTGTATAAGATATGTGATAAAATAGTTAATAAATAAAAAGACTGATAAAAACAGTGCAACCAGTTATACGATTTTAGAATTGATTGAAATTTGTTACCTAATGATTTTCTTAGTCTATATATTTCACAGTCACTCTCTTCTTAAAACTTCCGTTTTAAAGATAAACTCAACCGTATTAAAATATGTATATCTTATATATATATGTAAAGCCGAAAGTTTGTCTGTTTGTTTGTTCTCGCACCACGCGAGTTCCAACCGACTGATTGCTTTCAAATTTGCGGAATTCATTCGTGTTATCGCAGGGAAGGTTTTAAGCCATATACCGAATACTTTAAGCCGTAATCCGAATCCCTACTCCCCTTGGGGATGAAGTTGTGAATTAAAGATATTCATTAAAAAAAAAAAAAAAAAAAAACAGAAGATTTAATTTCCTTATCCTTATCCTTTCCTTATTCCTTATCCTTTTATTTCATTATTATATTTTTGTCACCATGACAACAGAGCTAAGTTATGAATTTTTTCGTTTTCAAAAGAGTATGTACTATAGTTACCAACACAGTTACTGCTATTCTGTCTTTTGTAATTAAGTTTCTTTTTCAGGTTTATATAAAGCCTGAATACTTTAATTGTTATTTATCAGTATTATTCCCAGAATCATGAGGATAAAGGAACTGCAGAGATTCAGGGGGAGCTCTCTGGCAAGACAGGAATGACTAGCAAAGCAAGCTCTGCGGCCCTGAGGTAGGTGCCGTGGCCTCTGAAAGGTCCAGGGTTCACCTGGGCTGACCTAGGCCTCGGGGCTCCAGGTCAGCTAGACCTGCTGAGATGGCCGGTCAGTCGAGCAAAATGATCCTCGACCGCAATATATACATACATAAAAATAAAAAATTATATTTTTCTTGGGTATAGCTATGAATTACTGTATTAAAGATTATATATAAACACATAAAATTGTTAATGCTTGGTTTAAAATAAATCACATTTACCATACATCATTTACGCTGCTTTATATACAGGAAATTGTTATTAATAACTTCTAAAATCCAGATGTAATTCTTTTTTTTTTTTTTATATATACAAACAAAACAGCCTATGAGAGTCTAAACAGCTTTTCTTTATTGCTACAGTCTTCTACTACGCTGGTGTGAATGACACTTGACTAATTACATTTTAACTCCCCCAAGAGAAAATAAAACAACAAAAAAAGAGGAATATAACAGGCTGTATGTCATAAAAATTACTCTAGGATATAAATTGTAGAGAAAATTGGTTATTTCTATTACAGATTCCATTTTTACAATCACAAAAAAAGGAATTCTCATTTATCTTTATCTGAAATGAATCAAATTATTCGGTAAAATAAATATACTAGCATGGTTCAATTTATCCACCTTTCTACCTCTATGTATTATATTTTCTAGTACATTTTATTAATTTTAACTATTTTTTAAAGTTTTAAAGAAATTTTTTACGATTTTAACTACTTTTTTGCAATTTGAATGCAATAAAGTATTAGAGAAAGTTGTAATTTACTGCTTTTTAACTCGAATCGCAAATCGCTCGGTATCATGTTGAAACATCAGTCTCGTTAACATAAATAGAAGAATGACTGAAACTAGGCCAATTGTTGTCAATGTAGATAAATAAATAAGCAAACTGAAACAAATTTAAAAGATTGTAATCAATCTTGACTAAATTGTATCTACACATTTATAAAAAAAAAAAATATGTAATTCTATTATTAATGTGAAAAAAAGGAAAATATATGATTTTTGAGGCCGGCTTTCTTTAACCAGAAACAACTGTTAGAATATTAAACGAAATTCTTAAGTTCTTCATGTTTAATTCAAATAAAGCTTGTATATAGCTAAACTTGAATAAATAAGACACATCGCGTAGTTCTATGATATGGCTTACAGCAACTCCCCGATTCAGAAGAAACATACTTAAAGGTTCAGTATATTTAATTTTACTTTTATTGATCGGGTCTAATCAACGATACTAACTAATATGGAGTGACTCATATGTAAGCCAGATATTAATTAATATTATCTACTAATTTCTAGTAAGGTACGCAGTTAAAATTTCGTAACAAGTATGATATTTTAAGAATGTTGATATTTGTGATATATTAAATAAATATTTTTCATATATTTTACTACCAATCACAGTTTTAAAATTAAAGCTTACAGGAAACTGTAAAAAATAGTAACTATGTTACAATTATGAGAGTTCTATTATATGAAAAAGTTAGTGGTAGAAGATAAGTACTTCACTTTTTCAAAAGTTCAAAAATAAACTTTTAGTAAGCAATAAATGAATAAACAAACGAATATTTCTTCTAGGTCTGTGAAGAGTATTTTTCCAAATAAATGAACTTATCAATGAAAAACTTCAATACCTTCCGAACAATATCACAACAATGCAACCTAGAAGAAAGAAAAAGTTGAGTTGGGTTGATGAAAGATTTCAGAGAAAAAGGACAAACTGGAGAAAGTTATCATAGAAAAAAACCATGGAAATTCAGAGAATGGGATGTAAAAAAAGTAGTCTAACAAGAGTTGTGAATGAAATACAAGATAATTCTCGGTTTTTCCATGACAAATTGTTCCATTATACAGGTTAATTCTGTTCAAACTCCTTCAAACTTTTTTCTGGCACTATCGGTAATTCCGGTCACAGAAACAACTGAAAAAAATCTCTTTAATGTCTTATATTTAAAATATTTTAAATTAAAGGAATAAGTGATTTTTAAATAAAAATTAAATACTGGGTCAAAATATTGTGATATAAATTTTGTTGCGCCTTCAACGATTCACATCGTGGCGAATATTTAATTAAAAAGGTGTATGTGTAATAATAAAAGTTTGGGAAAAACGCTTATCATTGAATAAAAGAACACTAGAATCAAGATCCGATTCAAGGGCTGTTTCTTGAAACTGGATTTGATCTGTCTTCGTTACTCCTTCTTGTTCATCACTCTGTCTCACCTCACGGAATTTTCAATTTACGATCTAAACTTCTAGCCAACGTAGGATATAAGTTACCTAAGTTACGTTTTGTCAAACATTCTTTTTCACGACGAGAGTTTTAAAAACTTTTATAAAAATTGCAAATCTCTGTGAATTTGAGATTTTCAAGGTATTAGAGAACTTGTTGAAATTTGAATCAAATTTTAAATTTTATGAAACTTCTTGAATTTGTTTTCAATTTTTAAATTAAAATTAGGAATCATTCCCAATAAAACAGTTTATGTTAATATAGAGAAGTAAGTGTATGCAAAATTCTTAGAAAAAGCCAAGAAAATAAAGTCATAACAACTACGCAAATGCTAAACCAGTAAGTAAAATCTAGCATATATACAATTTGCTGGCACGAACTTTACTTTTTTAAATTAATTAATAGTTAATTTAATATTTGTTTAATTAATACATAACAATTACAGTAGTGTGGATATAAGTATTTGCAATTAATTAACGTCTAATGACGTTAGTAATGTTAACTATTTGCAGACTATTTATCAAAGTTAACTTCCTACAAGGAAGAAGCAATTTATGTAAAGTTTAATCTAAAGTAACTGATTTAGTATACACAGTTGGTTATGTAAGGTATTTAACCTGTCTAATCGGTTACAATTTAATGCACTCAACTGCTGAATTTCATTATTACATCAGCTTTAAGTCATACGTCATCTTTTTCTTCCGTGACTACTTGAGATAAAAACTATTATAAACGAAGAAAAATAAATAATTCTGGACTTTATAATAAACATATAGATACGTAACAGAAAAATAATATTTTTGACGGTTTTTTTTTTTAAGAAATATAATCTAAATTTAAAATTCTAATATATAAAATTTCTGCATTTTCGAACAATGTTAGAGATTTTAAAAAAATAATATCGAATAAAGGTGTTTTTATTCTGATCACAAATAGGGTGTCACTTGTAGAAATAAATCTCAACTTAATCTCTTTACGTTTGACGTGTAATATCTAAAATATTTTATATTTATTAAAAAATGACAATATAGAAAAACAGTTTTATTCATCACTTTAATGAAGTTACTCGCTATAAACATATTCTCATCTAAAAGTTGTACATGATTTATAATTTGAGACTTCTCCATTTCATAAAGTATCAAGTTTAAATATAATAAAGCTGGTTTCTACAAAATCAGTAATACACTACTTTTATCTTCGTTAATGATACGCAAATCTTCCAAAGAATTGGGAGTCGTAAAAATGAATAATGGGTAAAGAAAAAAGTAGAAAACAAAAAAATTGAATTTAAAAATGTTATTTTCAACATAACCGTATTTCAAATACCGTATTACAAATTTTTTTAACGTTTTGTGAACGTTAAAAAATGAGACTACGCATGTAGAATTAAAATGTAACATACATTTCATTTGTTTTCTCAACAGATAAATATCACTTGATATATAAATATTTTTGTTCTATGGGTCGCTTAAAAAATTGTTTAATTTAATTTTTATCTTTTATTTAATTTACTCTGGTAAATTAAGTAAATGTTTTTTTCATTTATATTTTAGCTACTCGTATATTTTAAATGTTAATTACACCTTCGATTGTTTGTCCGTTTAAAGATTTTACATAAGATTGGCAAAAATGTTCGAAATTAATCTTCGATTGTTTAGTTAAACCTCAAGTATTAACCTTCTGCCCATTCTGAAATTAACAACAAGGTTAAATTAATATAAGTGCAGATTATTATTATATTATTAATTTGAAATACGTTGAACCCAATAAAAAATTAATTAAAAAATGTTAAAATCAATAAAAAAATGAATTGTGGGGTACAGCGTGCAACTATAGTATTGAAATACTTGAACGCTACCTGACAAAACATTGCGAAAAATGTTAAACATACCCAAGTACATAAGCAACAGCCTGATATATAAAGAGCTTAAGTTGCGAGCCGTTCGGCAGGAAATCTCTGAGCTCAGCCTACGGCATCAAATTCGTTTGAGTCGGCACCCGAATTATTTGGCGGTCAATTTATTGGATAACACGATCAGTGATTTTTCAATATTGCTAAGGAACAGTATTCTTGGTTTACATTATCGTTTCAATTAGGTGACTTTATGCTCTGGCTGTACGGAGTGCTCTTCTATTTAAATTCGTTATTATCTTTAAGTTACCAGCCGCTGGGTCTGTGACTCTTTAAAGTTGCTGTCTAGTTATAATAAAATAATAAAAAATAGAAAAAATAATGTTTATCCCATTAATAAAAAATAATTTAGCACACCAAAAAAATAAAATTAATAAAACTTTAGTATTAGTATTATTTCTTTACCAACATTTTGAAGTAAATTTAAATTTAAAAGTAATGCTCAGAATGCTTCTATATACAGATTTAATCTCATCAATATTAAGTTATTGAATTCGCAGCGTATAATTACGTCTAGTATTTAATTTGTCTATCAGAGAGTGAAGCAGCTAGCTCAGCTGCACACGAATATCAGACTGGAATCAATAAAATTATACGGTAAAATTGGATCTACAACCTTAAAACCTTCAGACAGACAGAATTATGGCCATAACGAACTTAATAAAACAAATATAATTTGTTATATTATAAATTTGTGATCAATATTAATTTTTTTTTAAGATTTATCTTTTTAATTAAATTTTCTTTATATTTTTTTATATTCTATTGATAAGAAATTGGTTTAAGTGTTATGCAATTTATAATTATATAAAATTTGATTCTACGATTACAGTTTGTTAAAAATTAGTTTATGAACTACCTGAAGTATGAATATTAATTCGGTATTAAATTTCATATATTTTATAAAACTGGTATTTAAAAAAACTAAGTTATTAAAATAATTAATCATGGCATTACATTCATAACTCATAAAGTTGGTCCGAATAAATTAACATAGAAAAAAAAGTTAAAACTAAGAATAATTTATTTAACGATGTAAGCGTTCAATCTACATCATTTGCATGTATGAACGCACGCATAGAACCGTGCATATGTGAACACAAACACACACACAATCGAACAAAACACACTACTACTACACCGCAAAGTTTACATTCATGTTTTATATATGGATAAAATAAGCAAAGAAAAAAATGTAAATATAAAATACATTCATGTCCACATAATACTCTTTTAATTTATTTACTTGTTTTATAAATGCACCCTCAGCTTCATAACAAGATAAATGCGAGCTAACAAGCCAACAGAGACGCACAATGCTCTTCTCAAAAATCCGTATAAGTGAAAACAAAATCGTACCTTTGAATCTACATAATCCGTAAGGTTTATATTGGATAACAACCGATGCACTCAGTACGGCTCACCGATTATTGTATCGTATTAAATTCTATTCATTCTGTTTGTAATATATACATTCTTTTCATACTAGTTGATTGTTATTAACAATTCATTAACCGATTCAATAACTTTCTGTATCACACTTTTATTTCATTTTGGATATATTGTTATATAAGCTATCTAAAATGTAATATTATTATTAAAATTGTACAGTAGCTAAATTTATATAGCAAAAGATAGAGATATATACGGAAAGCCTCTAGTTTAATACATGATTTTTTTTTCATTTTTATGTACATTATTTTTAAAAAAAACCACAGAAACTTACAATTAAAAACATCCTATCGACTTTCAGCAAATTTTGTACCAACTTCTACCCAAAACAAAGTAAGATGCAGTAGTATACACAGATGGGTCGAAAAAGAATGATACCGTTGGATGCGCTTTTGTTGTAAATGACACAACTCGTATGTTCAGTCTACCTGATATTACAAATATTTGCAATGCTGTACTATATGCCATCAATAAGGTTTTTAATATCATTCGTCTAAAATACCGTCAGATCTTTATTTGAAGAGATTCGTTTAAAGCACTCCAATCTTGGGAAGATTTGTATTCTAGACATCCTATCATCACTGAAATTCATAATGCAATCGCTGAGTTGAACTGTCGTAACAACAAGTGAGGTTTTGCAAGATCCCTAGCCGTGTGGGAATCCCGGGTAATGAAGGAGCGGATTCCGCTGCTAAATTATGAATGTGGCTAACCGTCTTTCACCACTCGTGTTACTTCTACCGATTTCATTAATTCTGTTAAGCAAACTCTTCGAGAAAGGTGACAAGGTGAATGGAATGCTACAATAGCTAATAAATTCGGTTACATCAAGGATACTGTGCTATCATGGAGCTCTTTAATCCGGAATAACCATCGAGAGGTTGTTATTATTTTCCGTTTGCGAATAGGTCATACTAATCTTACACACGGACGCTTAATGAATCAGGCCGATGTATTAGTTTGTGTTCGCTACAACTGCCAACTAACGATACACCGTCTGGACTACATTACGTTACAAGATGTTACGTCGGAAATTTAAATTAGTAGCTACCATCCGAAATATTTTAGGAAATAATCTGATAATGTTATCGAATCTGTTGTTCTTTCTTAAAGCCGGACATCTGCATTCCATTATCTAATACTTATGTTTTCTAAGTATTTTATATTGAGATTAGTTTTTGTGATCACGTTTACCCGTGTTATTGTACGGTTTTCTGTTAATTTTAATTTATTTTTTCAGTTATTTAGTTTATATTTCGTTATACTTAACGCATGTGCTCAAAATTAGTTTACATATTGTAAAAAAAAATCAAAACGTCCACAAAAAAGAAGTTAAAACATTAAAAAATAAAATAAAATATTTTGTTTTCCGACTGCGTCATCAATATAATTTTAAAAACAATTTCACAAGAAAAAACCAGGATATAAAATCATAACAGTATCTCTTTAACATAAAAGATAGATATTTATAAATAATCACAGTAGTTTTCTTCAAACATTATAATCTACTTCAGAAAAAAAAAACAATCGAATTTGCCATAACGAGGATGAACTCTGTCAATACATTTACACAAAGAGATTTATCTAAATAAAAGTTGTTATTATATGTATTACGACGGTTTTTAATATTCATTAATTTTTACTAATATGTATTCACAAAGCACACATGTTTCAAATTCAAATTTTAAAATCTCAATAAAAGTAATTTAATTGTATTGTCCGAAATGAATTATAGCCTGGATTTTGTCTATTCTAACTTCCGCTTGCACTATTATCGACGCAGTTAAATTTACTATCTATGAGTGCCGTGATATTTTATTTGCGTCCTGCGTATATTTTATTACTGCATTTATACACTTTCTAAATATGTACTACATATATTTTTTATTGTTGAATTTTACATACATTTTTATTTCTATTTTTCCCCGTTTAAATAATTCAATATGCTTAATTCAATTCAAAACTTACTTTAAAACTATTATAGTAATAATACTCACTGTCTATACCAACTCTAATATAAATAATATATTGTCCCTCACAATTTTACGTTATAACAATTTTTAACGATGTTTTGTTGTAAAGCGACGAATTGTAAGCATGATTTTTTTAACTTTTTATTATGTATTTTTTTAACATAATTTTTTTTCAATTTTTAATCATCGATGTATTTAAATGGATTGCTAGTAAAGCACTGTAAATGCGATCCGATCCTACACGGATATCCCCACTCTTCAACGTCAAGCTAGACATTAATTGATACAGGCTTCATTAGAAATCCATCGTTTTGTCACTTATCTGAGCTATGCGCGATGTATTTAAACTGCCGTTTGCGGAATATAATTATATCGTAATTTTGTCTAGTTTACGTTTCAAATATTCAGTAAATCATTACATTTATTTAGCCATTAGCTTTATAATCGAATGAATTATTTTTATAAATAATGAAATTCTTACTGTGGTTTGGGTATCAAAATAATTTCACAAAATATTTCAATATAGTTTTATTGAATACAAATTAATAACTGAATATAAATGGTTTCAATTTTTTTTTATAAATAGAGATGAAGAATTAATCTTTATTATCATTAATGTAGCATAAAGATTATTGTTTTAATTTCATATTGTACATTGCTAAATAAAATTAATTTTGTTACTTTTTGGCGTTCACACATAGTTACCCATACATATATAGTTCATATATAGTTCATACATAGTTATTGCGGACTCACAAAAAAAAGTCTACCCTTTTTTCCATCCGAGCCCTCACAGGCCCAGTGCTTTTAAAAGTCTAAGAAGAACATTCTGAAATATTGTCTTCTAAATCAGCCAAATATACAACGAAATGACCACTATTAATATTCCCAGTAAGACGACATCTTTTTTATTGTCAGTACCAAATTTCCAATAAAGATTGCAGTTGTAATAAACTTTAAATAAAAAAGTAAAAATCTTACCAGCTGCAACTAATTCGCAATAACCACCTTGACTGAATGAATTGACATTTTGCGTACATATTCCTCACAAGTTGGAAAGTTGTCACCATTTGAAGATTTGTAAGATATATGAGCAAAGTCAATCCAATGATCAGCCACGTACGAAACGGTTGTATTTCGTACCTCCTGGCATCGTTTTTCTAGTGAAAAGCAAGTGCTCGGAACAGGCATGCACCATCTCCTTTGATAAGTTTAACTGCTTGGGTTATTAACGTGCCGTCGACAGTTATCTTTGTTATCTTTTTAATTGACATGTTTATTCACTTTTAAAAACACTACATTAACCTGTTCACTCATAAAAAAATCATATGATTTCTTTTTTCTTAATTATTTATAAACGATCGGTAGGAAGAAACAACACAAAGCCAGAAGCCAGAAGAAAGAACATGCTTACATGATGATGCTCGTCAAAAAATCATAAGATTTTTTCTTAAATGTTTATAAATAATAAATAACAACATTAACAATAAATTTAAAAATTAAATTATTAACAATAAATAACAACATTAATAATAAATTTTAATTAAATTAAAGTATTAATAAATTTTACTACCATAATCCATTCACTCAATATCAATTGATCTTAAAATACAAATATTTTCGACACAAATAAATCGATACTGAAAATACTATCGCTTATTCATTTGAACCCTTTAAAATTATTTATTTGAACCCCTTAAAATCAAAATTTCGCAAAATCCTTTCTTAGTGCATGCCCACTTAAAGATACGAAGGTACCCTGCAAATTTCAAGTATCTACCTATAATAGTTTTGGCTGTACGTTGATTAGAGTCAGTCAGACAGGACATTCTCTTTTATATTTAGTGATTGTAACAATGGAACTATTTCTGTATTGTTCAGTCTAAATTCAATGCTCATACAGTCAAATGTACACTATCATTAAATCGTATATTCACTGACAATGTAATAAAATTTATGGAACATTAAAGATTACATATACAAATTGATAAATGTCTCAATTTATTATTATTTGAATCAGCAAATTAACATTAGAATAATAGAACCAGGACGGTTTGTTATTCGATGAGCAATTACATTAAATCCTTTTGATTATGTTCATGAAACAACCTGAATTAAAAATGTTCCACATAATAATTTTTAAATTGACAATATCATTAATAAAAATAATGAGTGACGTAATCAAATGATTTTTTTTGGGCATAATATTGTTTTATTAAATTTTTATAATATTTTTAACAAGTATGACATATGCATCTCTCGGGATTCAAACAGTTATGCTGCCGCACAAACGACCAGTTCAGTTAGCTGGGCATGATCCACGGCTCCTTTCTTGACTGTCAACAGTAAATTTGCTTTAAAGAAATCTTTTTAAATATTTTTTCGAATACAATTTTAGCTACAAAACGTTACACACAGCGCATAGATAAAGAGGAAAATGTTTTTTTTTTTATATCTGATATTTTGGAAATAAGCTATCCATTGAGAAAAATAAGGTTTGCTTGCTACTATTTCAGATGAAACGGTAAACAAGGATCTATAATATGATTAATATCATGACTATGATGATGATATTAATATGATGATTATGATAAATATTCTGATGATTTGTGATGATGATTAATATTATGATTAATACGATACATGATGATATTAATATGATTTGAACGCCTTAATTTTCCCCATTAATAAAAATCTAGTTGCCAATATACACAGATACAATAAGTTTTATAGTAGTCATTCCTTCCAGTATGAGTTTCAACCAAAATTCAAAACAGCAATCTTTCGATTAGATAATTCCTTATCGCTGTGACCGTCATCCCTTTATTTTATACATCTGTAAGAAAAATTCTTAAATGAAGTGATACTCATACGACAGCGAATTAAAAAGTTCTATTTAAAAAACTAATCTTTAAAAAAACATTGGCTCACAGCGATATGACATGAGCAAGAATATAAAGCGCTCAGCCGAGCTATTAAAATTTGTTTGGGGATTATTAGTATATTTTACGTATGAGCAATAGGACAGTACTCCAAAAACAAAAAACACATAAAATCTTTACAAAAATATTTCGTGTGTATAAAAAGAATTATACAACTTTTTCTTATTTAATTATAATTCTTTATCCAATTATATTAACAAAATTAAATTAATTTAAATACATTAAAATTAGTTAAACAATTTTTTTTTTTAAATTTAATCCGTACTCTTGGAGGTGTAGAAAACAAAATAAATATTAAAAAAGTTACTGCTAATTACTAATAAATAAATAAAGTTTCTTCCAATAATTTATTATAATTAACTGCTATTACATGTAACATAGAAGTAACAGTAAAGTAACATTGTTTGAGGGACAACAAAGCATGGTGTAAATGCGGTTTTACTAGTGTATAGTTAAAGTGCGTTTAATTGCGTTCCGCGGTTACGGGGAAAACCCTTTCCAAATTCTGACTCCATCCCGTTGTTTAAAGCTAAAGTTTCTTTCCCATACCACTGAAGGGCTACTCATAGATTCAGTAGAAATTTCCCTCCGTTTCTTAAATAGATAGTTCAACATTTCCTTCACGAAATTTAAACTCATAACAAGCAATAAATATATAACTTCATAACTTTACACTTTATATATATATATATATATATATATATATATATACAATAAGCTCTAACTTACTCTAACTTATAATAACTTCTAAGCTCTAACTTTATAAGTATATTATATATAAAAATTAAAAATAAAATAGTTTAAGTGAAAATATAAAAATATTTTTAAAAAAAAGATATTTAAAAAGGAAGAAAAATAGAATACAATATAAACATACCAGGTAAACTATACGGATAAAAATTATGGATGTAAACAGAGTGTATCATGAAGTTCTTCCGGGACTTTTATAATCTACTCTATTTGTGAAAATAATGAAAAAAGTTCAAATACATATGTCCTAAAATGCTTCGTTTGCGAATTACGGCTAGTGAAATATTTCGCTCGGATTTCAGCTACCCTGGTTAAATGAAGCCGTACTGAAATTTTTAGGACGTTAATTAAAAATCAGAATTAGTGATTTTTTATGGTTTTTGACCGAAAAAATTCGTATTTTATTTAGAAATTGTATATTGCGGTACACTTGTCAGATGAGTACTTATTTAATTTAAACAAAAACGAAATTCTTTTTTGGTGATGCGAAATTTTGTAAAAACAAAATTTACGGTTAAATATTTCAATTAAAAATGTAAAAGAAAACTGAAAATTACTCAATAATTGTAAAATAAAAATAAATAAATAAAAATTATTTATATAATCTTTTTATTAATTACAGAAATAAAATAAATCAGTTGAAAAGTTATTATTTTAAAATTGGCAATAAAATAACAGGAGCTGATCAACAATGCTTAATACTGTATTAGTTTTTAAACCAATCTGTAAGGTACATTAAGTACATCGGGTACTGTGAATCGTGCTGTTGTTAGCGAAGGTTTTCTGTGAATTTTATTTTGAACGTGATCGGTTTGCCATTAAAGTAATGCCGCACTTATTTACAACAGAGGAGTATGCTGATATGGTATTCATTTTGGGTGTGTGTAATGGTATTGCTACAGCTTCTGAAGAAGAATATGAAATACGTTTTGCAAATCGCAGGATTCCCGATCCTAAAACAGTTACTGCGACTTTTCGCAATCTTTTGGAAACAGGTTCAATATCTAGTATTCGTACCAGCTACAAACAATCTGTCCAACACGATGATTTTATTGATGAAATTATTACCGATAAAGTTCAGTACATTTCAGGCGTCAGTACACGTCATCGTTCTAAGTAGGTCGGAGTTTAGCATTCGGTGGTTTGGAGGACAGATTGTTCAAAACAATCCTTTATAAACAGTTTTATCCTTATCATAAACAGCAAGTTCAACATCTACACTCAGGAGACGGTCCGATTCGCTTGGAGTTCTGCAACTTGTGGAGTACTAATCGACAACTCTATAAGTATATTTTGTTTATGAACGAGGCAAATTTCGCTCTAAATAGCGTCAATAACTTTCGCAATGAGAAAATATGAACAGAAATAAATCCTAATGAAACAGCAGAAGGCAATTTTCAACACCAATTTAGCGTCAACGTATGGTGCGGCGTTCTTCACAATCAGCTGTCTGAGCTGTTTATGTTACCTGACCGCTTAAATGTTGAGGTCTACTAACACTTTTTTCAAGAAGAATTGCCGCAGCTGCTTGAAAATATTCCTTTAGTGCTGAGAAGTAAAGTATACTTCCAACACGACGGTGCACAACCCCAGTTCTCTTCTGCCGTTTCCACTCACTTAAATCATCATTTCCCTGAGAAATGAATCGATCCATATTCGTGTTCACCGAAGTCGTCTGATCTAACACCTTCAGAGTTTTGCGTCCGGGATGGATTAAAAATATTCTATACAAAATAAAATACGTTCTGGTGAGGAATTAATTGTCCGCATTATGAATTTGGCTGAGCTACTTAAGGACAGTAATGAAGTGCTAAAAATGGCAACGAAAACAGTATAGAAGCGTGCTACAATATGTGTTGAAAATGGCGGGTTCATTTTTGAACATTTATTATAAACTGGTACGTATAAAATCACTTTGGTCTAATACTGTTTCTAAGTAAAATAAGGATTTTTCTAACTTCTCTTTGATTTATTCAAATTATCTTCCATTATTTTGTTCAAAACTAAATTCTCTAAAAATTGTGTTAAAGTTTTATGTGTATTTTACCCGTTTAGCAAAGTTATTGTACGTCAAACATAAAATAATAGGGTTTTATACCCAAATTTATTGGTTTTCACACCAGATTTCTCAAAACTTACTGCAGTTGGATGGTATGGTTCTGGGATCTGTTTTATTCGATATTTCTGGTCAAAAACCACCAGAAGTCACTAATTCTGCTTCTCAATTAACGTTCTAAAAATTTCAGTACGATCTCACCGGGAAGACTGAAATCCGAGCGAAAATTTTCACTAACCGTAACTCGCAAATGAAGCATTTTAGGATATATGTTTACATGAACTTTTTCAATTATTTTCAGAAGAAGAACAGGTTATGAAAGTTCTGCGAGTTATTTTGCAAAAAACCTTCTTGATATATTTTGCATATGTATATTTTCAACGGTATTAGGATTATAATTAAATCCTGCTAGCTCGAATTTGGTTTATGTCTTTTAACAGACTACTCTCCAACCACTTCAGTTTTAATGAATGGATACCTCGTTTTTACTGATTTGATAAGCTAAAGGCAATCATTTTGTGTGTTAGTCACATCGCCTTTTATATACCGTTAAATTTAAACATACATAACATACATCTCCATTAAAGTAATATCTTGTTGAGGGAAAAACTTTTAATTATAACTAATTAATTAAAAATAACGAGCAGTAAACTGTACCAGTGTTGATCATTCCAGTACAAAGTCATAATAAAATAATTATTACTCTTATCTCTAGCTAATGCAGGTTGATTAAAAACTTTTATCGACGTTGCATGTTATTGCAAAGCTTATTTAATAATAGAGCAGTAATAAATAACAAAAATATAAATATTGACGGTAGCAATAAAAAGGTACGGCGCAATATAATCTTTGATAAAATTATGATGTTTCACATAAAATTAGTTTTCATTAAAACAATTTATAAATTTATTAATCTATAAACGCCAATGAATTTTCACTATTTTTTTTTTCTTTACTGAACGCTATTAATTAACATTACAATAAAAAACAATGCTGATAACAAAAACTATTGATAAGAAATAAATTACATAATTAGACGAGAATTTGTTTCATGCCATGAAAAATTTATTTATCTACGTCTTCTAAAGTTTTACCTTCAAAAAAATTAAACATCTTTATCAACTTCAGGTTTTTCTGTAGTATTGCATAACTTGACAAAAATTCGGTCATTATCAATCATTATCAAAATTATTTGTCAAAATCAATCATTATTTGTTTACTTTAAACGTAGACAAATAAGCTAATAATATTAGCACAGAAAAAATAAGGAAAACATAAGCTATAAAAAAATGTACGACGTCAATTATGCTAACACTGTAAACGAATATAATCTCCTCAAAATTCAATACAAAACGTTAAAAGATTAACAGTTTTAGCTATATATGGGTGCAAAATCTAATTTTTTTTATAACTTCAGAAAATTCAAAACGTGTGAGAGAAAATTTAAATAAACGTAAAGAAAAATCTGTCTATCAGAAAAACGTTACAAACAGAGAATTAAAAAAATAAGCTAAACGAATTGATTGCAACTGATTATGCAGCTCAAATGGGTATATAAAAAATATTTTCAAAAAAATAAATCCGTTATGAAACTCGATAAAAACAAAGTAATTCAATAAGCAAAAGCCTAAGGACAAGAAACCTAAGGTATGTAAAGGTAATTAAATTACTAGAATAGGATGATTAAGTCACAATTTTTATACATTTTAAACAAGTTAATGAAACAGTAAAAAATATATTTAATTAGATTTAAGCTTTAAAGTGAGCCACTAATTACTGAAAAGGTAAATTTCGTTAAAAAAGGAAGTAAAATATGAAAAAAAGAGAAACAAACTATTTGATTACTGACGGTAGAATTTTCTAAATTATAAATGGAAATAAGGGCTTTACGAAGAGTAAATTTAGTTTTTAAAGTTTTTTCAAATGTTTTTATTTAAATCGGCTTTTAAAAGTTATCATTTACAGAAATTAGGTAAAGATTTCATAATCTTATTCATGAAAATTCAATTATTATTAATTTATATAAGTAGCAGTTACATAAAATACTAATTAGTACTTCAAGTATTGCCGACATTAGACGAAACGTTTAACCTCACTGAACACAGGTTTTAAGTCAATCTTCTAATTAAGAATTACAATACCTATCTAGAAATGCTGGACACATTATCATCAGGGTTGACAGCTCAGCCCCCTGAGCTGAGCTTTACTTAACTATATCCGGCCCAGGGGTGTAGGGGAAAAAAGTGCCATAATACAGTATCTATCTTATATACCTCGCAATGTATAAAGGTGATGCTGGACACATATTACAAAAGGTTTGATCTGCTTAAACGTGAAACATGAACGTTTCCGGTTCTGTAGAAATGGCTTTTTATCAATATCGTGGCAGAACTTTTAGCAATTTTTTACATCTTGTTTTTTCTCTTTTTCAGCAAAGTTTTATGATTTTTATGTCGTCAATAGTTCGTTTTGAATAGATTAACAATTAGGTTGAAGTATTTGTTTATCGTGTTATTACTTCCTTGTACGAATTAAAGTAAAAGAAGTATTGTGATCGCGAAAAATTTCGATTTTCAGATTTCAACGGAAATACCCGTTTTGACCATCACTGAATCCATTTTGACTAGTTTCGGCGTAACGTCTGTACGTACGGATGTATGTATATTTGTATGTACGTATGTTTCTCGCATAACTCCAAAACGATTAGCCGTAGTATGTTGAAATATTGGATTTAGGACTGTTGTAGAATCTAGTTGTGGACCTCCCATTTTGATTGCAATCAACTGAATCAAAAGTGTCCAACAAAACCCAAAATGAAAAAATTTAGATTTTCAAGAATTTCTTAACTGCAGTAATAAGCCCTCACTGAGAGCTTTTCAACGATATATATATATATATATATATATATATATATATACTAGCGGATCCGACAGACGTTGTCCTGACGCGGCATTATTCTGTAATAAATGCACACACATAAATATAAGTAACTTAATTAAGTTAAAATTAGCAGGAATGTGTTCTAAATTTCATTAAAATGACTATTAGTATGATATTATCAGTTTGTAATTGTTGTATTATTGTAATGTGTTAATTTGATTAATTATGTGTAGTATGGTTAATATTTATTTTCACTAAATATTGAGATGTCCGATGAACATTGAATTAAAAAATCGAAACGTCGTAAAATTAATAATTAGTGTAATTAATACATTTTCATCCATATTACTACTAATTTTCACTTAACATCATTCTAAAAAAGTACCTCCTACATATATATTTTTTTTATTTAATAATTTTGAAGTTTCATAACCATGTAACAGCTTAATTAATCAATTAATAAAAAAATTAAAGCACTGTAAAAAAGCAACTTAGTTAAAATTTTAGTAAAAGTTTTTATCATTTTTCTCAATCTTTATTTTAACATCTATTTTACCAAATTTTAGATAATTGTAAATTAAAAATAATTTTAGAAAACTTTTTATAAAATTAATCAGCTAAAACATTAAAATTCAATTTTTTAAATGTACTTTAAACTATATTTTTAGTAACTTATATTTTAATTTTATAAATATTATAATTTATTTCACAAACTTAAATTTTTATTTTCAAAGAGCCGTTCAATACTTCATAAGTTGCATAGAATCAAATGAGAACTGACAATTTAAATTTGTAGGTTTAGTTGATTGTTATTGAATGCACGTGTATACACCATTAAAATTCATGAAAAATCATGTAAAATACTCACTTCAATACTGCACCTTACAAATTTGCACAATGTACATTTTTTAAATTAAACTTTAAAACGTTATTTCAATAAATAATAATATAATATTCTTAATAAGCGCGCAATTCTAGCAAACTCGGCAATGCTTCGCTATTGCTAGATCTGAGTATACATACAGATTAAATGACAACAATTGAATTGAATGTTTCATAAAACCTTAAAAACTGAACATTAACAATTTAACAAAATTTAACTTATCACTTTATAAAAGTCAGAATGTAAATAAATCCAAATGGCAAAACAATGGCAAAACTACATATCGAATTTAATTCACACCACTCTCTAATCACAGTATTTGGTGGAAAATAATTTTTTAACGAAAAGTGTTGTGGCTGCAAAATCATTACAATTAATACTGAACATTAAGAAACTTACAAAACATTACGGAACCTTATAAAATTTCACCTTTAACTTTATAAAATTGAGAATGTAAATAAATCCAATTTTCAGAGCAGCACTACCTATCGGATTTAATTCAAACTATTCTCTAAACACAGTAGTCCGTTTAAAATACGAATTTTAATGTAAGAACAACACTAAGCTACGACGCAAGTAACTGATATGCGAAAAAGCAACAAAATAAAAAAAATTCCTAGAATCCGATCGCAGCACCAACTACCGGGTTTGACTGATAAACCAAAAATTAAAAAAAAAAACTTCTAAAACGCGATCGCAGCTCTGCCTACCGGACCCACACGCTGCCTACTGGACCCAATTGTGAATCTTAACCATCCTAAGATCAACAACACATAAATAAATTTAAAAATCATTTTCACTTCAATACTGTACCTTACAAATTTGCACAATGTATATTTTTTAATTACACTTTAATACGTTATATTAATAAATAATAATATAATATAATATTTCTCAATACGCGCACAATTCTAAACGCGATCGCAGTGCTGCCTGCTTGTTACTTAATCAGTTGTGATTTTGCTTACATTAGCAACAGCCATACGGGCTCTTTGTGATTGGTCGGTGTGTTTGACAGCGGCCATCTTGCATTGATCTGATTGGTTTTCCTTTGTTTAGATTTCAATCTGATTTATTAGCCTCTTATTTATTAAAAAACTGTTTTCTCGTGATTTTTTGTAACACAGTAATAACTCAAAATTACGAAATATTTTTCTCAATTTGAGAAAGCACCAACTGTCGGGACAAACTAAAATTAAAATAGAATATTATTGAATATTCGATACTGCGATGGTAGCGCAGTCTGCCGGATCCAATGTAAAACATTCCAAAATCAACAACTACTTATAAATAAAAAATTAATTAAAAAAAACATTTTTCAGTGAACCAAATTGTAAATCTAAATCATTTTGAATCCCCTTGAACATACACAAAAAATTTCATCAAAATCGGTCCAGCCGTTTAGGAAGAGTTCAGTGACATACACACGCACACAAGAAATTATATATATATATATATCATAAGTGGTACTTATTTTCATTGGTTCCAGAGTTCTAGCCAAATAAAATTTTAATTAATAAAATATTTAGATCTTTCAAGGGGAGGAATCATAGGTCTGAATCTTTTTTTTAATTAATTTTTTTTAACTTTGTTTTTTAATTTAAATATATTGATTTATTAATAATTATTAACCCGTGATTGTAAAAGGGTTTTACAATAAATAATTATTCAATAATAACAATAAAAGAGATATGAAAAAATCATAAGTTATTAGTGAAATAAAATGTTATGTACTTTTAAAAATGTGTACATGTAATCTAATAGGCATTATTACATATGTGTATATGTAATAGATTTGGTGAAACGTCTGATTATTTTATATTAATTGATAATTATATTATATATTTTATATTAATTGATAATCATTTAATCTCTCTTTGGTTTATTATAATTCTTCTTAATTTGTGTACACGTTTTCTAGTTTTAAAATTTTCTCTCTCTTTATATTCATAATCCTCTCTTAATCTTTTAATTCCGTCCTTGGTCTAAAGGTTTTCTTCCTGTTTATATTCATCATCTTCTCTTAATCTTTTTATTCTTTCTTTGGTTTTAACATTTTCTTCCTCTTCATATTCATCTTCTTGTCGTTTTTGTGTATTTCTTCATGTTATCTTTCTTTTTCCCGTATGTTCATTTTTTAATTTTTTAATATTCACCAATAATAAAAACTGAACATTAAGGTCAAATTAACATTTGTAACCAGTATACAAGAGTTAATTAAACCGAATAGTTGAATTATTATTAACTTTTATTTATACGACACACCAAAAAGCTGGCAATTTTGTTAATAAGCAAGTCACGAAGATACGAATAATACTGATCTAGTAATACGAGTAATTAGGGACTTTTAATATATCCTTATACTTAATTAATAATTGTATAAATATTCAATTTTAATAAAAACTAATATTTCAGCAATGTGTAACTCCACTTTATTAAAGAAATGCAGGATGGTATCTCAATCTCAAATGAAATAAATTTGAATGAATTGCAGAAAAAAATGTATATATATAATTTAATAGGCGTACAAGGAAGTCATTTGGTGTCCACATCACATTTTTTTTTGTTAGGACGATACATAATATAAACTACATCGTAAAGACAAATAAATAAGTAGTTTATTGTTATTAACGAAATTGACTTTTGAAAGAAACTTTACACGAACTATATAAAGAAATCTAAGGAGAAAATGCAAATTGTGATTATGCTTATTAATGTATTAACTTGTACCTTTTTCCTGGCATATTTGATATTACAATTGGCGACTCGCGTAGAGACACTGTGGAACTGCAGCAGCCCCTGTTACCATTTGATAATATCGATAAAATTTAATGTAGTGAGCCTTTTTTCTTTAATTCTTTCCTTATACTTGAACAATATACAATCCTTAAGCTTAATGTCAGTAGTCATCCCCCCAATTTATGAAAAAGATACAAAATTCTTTGTATGGAACGGTATGCTTCACAGTTCCAGGGGCATGGTGTTTGGTTGTTATGTCCATGCGGACATAAGAAGCTGTACGCGAGGCTGTGAGAGAGAAAGAGCACTGTCGCTCCCGCAGTGCCGACCCTGGAATGATGCTGAAAGGTAGTTTTTTTTTACTCTACGTGTGTATGGAACGTTCCTTGTTTGTTCTCTTTTATAGTTTAATCGGTGGAAAGAATATGAAAGCGGTTTAGTTGTTTTTTCAGTAGTGATCAGAAGATGGCAGAAAGCAAGGGCTCTTTGATTGCCAAATCTGTCCATAAACATGCTGGAAGGATGAAAGAGAAGGTAATTAGTAAAAACTAATTATATATATTTCTGTATACATAGAAATTTAAATTAAGCACCATTGGACTATAGTGTTTTTAACCGGACATTTTATTAAGTTATTATCTAAAAATACTAAAACACATTATTTGTATTGACATTTTGTTATTTATTCGGTTAAACCGATTTTGGTTTAAAAGCACATTGTCGTGTACTTCCGAATGTGTACTACCGTGTGTGTTCTTGAATGTAATAAAGTGTAAAATTAGATTATTATCCTGCTTCCAGCTATTTTATTATATTCATTTTTTTAGGTTCTTTTATTTTACAGAAAACTTTAACCATGACCTTGAAAACGCCCAGGAAAAGTTTTCTGGAGCAGCACTCACTAATGTTAGCTATGAATATAGCTAATTAGCCACTGAATATTATTCCATTATCAGTCGAAGCACCTTGTGACTCTTCAGTAAATATCAAGCTATACATACAATTTACAAGCTATATATATAATTTACAAATGAAGTGATAAAGAATCTGTAAGTTAAACCTGTTCCTGACACTTTGCGTGTTGTTCAATATTTCAGGATACATACAGTAATTTTTATTAAAAAATTTAATTACAACATGTGTCCAATGTAGTTACAAATTTCGTACAGTGCATAGACAGTTCATAAAACGCATGTGGCTATGACATATATATAATATTCATAATTCGTTTCTCAATGTGTGCTTCTTCTTTTCTATTGTGTTTTTTTAACTATTAATTTTGAATTATTGTTTAACATACTTCAATGATAAAATTTAAAGCTATCTTAAATTACGACTTTATATTTGCTAAGTAAAGAACCTTCATATTTATTTTAATATTATTACGAATAAATGTTTATACTATATTTACTGGATTAAATTTTTCAGTTTACTTTCCACCAATTTTGGATTTTAACTGAAAAAATATCGTCACTCTTCCAGATATTTTATTATTTTAAACAATATACATTAAGTATTTCTTGCGCGATTATAAAGAACCATTTCATTTTTGTAATACATGATAAAAATTTTTGATACAATTTTAAAGGTACGATCATAATATCATGTACATAATTACAAGTATAGAGGTACATGTATTTAATTACCAAACATACATCAAAACATATAAGATTTTCACTGGAGAAAAATATTGTGGTATAAAGATTATTTGGCGTCATTTATACTTGAGGAAAAAAATTAAAATTGAAATTATAAAATGATGAAAATGTAATATTTCACATAATTATAATATTAAATTAACATCCTAATCCCATAAATTTTGTTTATTACAGAATATTACACCTAATTTTTTTTTCTCCTAAATTAAATTTATTCCAAGAAAAGAATAAACTTCAATTTAACATTTATAAAAAAGTTGAACGAAATGATTAACAAATTAAGGAATTTCATGTATAATTTTATCAAAGGTGTATATATTGGCCTTTATAATTTTATAATATGTAATATTAGTAATTTTCCGAGTGTAAGTTAATAACCGGTAATCGGAAGTCGATAATATAACAAAGTAATTTAAGTTCAAGTGTTAAAGTCCAATAGAATAGAGTCAAGCGGAGCGGTCGCCGTATAACACTTCAAATTCCTGTGGCCGAGCACGCGTAGAAACTGCGGTTTCTTGCCGCCAGGTTTTGGTCCCGGTCACACAGGAGGGCAGTTTTCGGGTCAGGAAAGAAAGACAAGAGATGTGAGCAAGAGGAGGGTTATGTTGGTGTTCCATTAGTATAGCGGTTTTGTGCATATAGTAGTTACAGAGCTCCATTAAAAGAGGAAATTGCTTGGTTTAGCCCCAAACTCTGTTGTTATGTAACCCTTAAACAAAAGGCCCTATTTATACTCATTTAACATCAAAAACAAGTATAAAACAGTTTTCACTTCATACTTCGTTCATATGCAAATCACCATTAATATTAGGCAAAAACATTTTGTAACAATGTTCTTCAATACTTTTACTGGCTTAGTAATTTTAAAAGAAAAAAATTACTCTGCATTTAATAATTTACACAAAATTGTACCCTTAAAATTCATTATAAGTAATTTAAAAAAATTCTCTTAAAAAAAATTCATTAAATTCCTTATTATTTAATGTTTAATTTCTGAAAAACTTGTCAATCCCGTTTAATTAATTTTAAAATAAAGGAGGTTCTTCAATGGAATGCCACAAAATTTTTACTTTGCCATATAGATAACGCTATAGCAGAGCTACAGCTCTAGAAAAGAAAGTATTGTAGTCGATCCAACCTATGCGGTTTCTACTGGATCTTGATGTTTTGACACCTAAGGGACCCAAAGTAACAGATGGAAATTTTCCATATCTTAATATTCGTATGTACATTTGTGTGTGTTCAGTGTTGGCATCTAAATCACCCTATATATATACAAAACCACTGAACCGATTTTGACCAAACTTGGTCAGATTACTTCTATGTACGGGCCATTGATGCCATTAAATTTTCAAATAAAACGGTCAAGTGGATGAGGCTGTGGAGCAAAGTCACCCTCAGTATCTCGAGATTTCTACTAATTAAGGTTATATTTTTCTTAGGGACATTTATTAATTAAAAAATAATAATATTTGCAAAAACGTTTTTTGCCAAATCGCACCCACACTGCGTCAATAGTATCCGCTGTCATCACAAGGAGCGCTAGTGTCACAGTCCTACCTCTTGGAATTTCTCATTCCCCGTGTGGGAAATTCCATTTTCCCTCATCTTGGACCGGGAAATTTGAAATTCTACAGGAAACATTACTTGTTTTATTTAATTTAATTAATATTTCAAAGATTGGCAGCACTGACATACAGCTGTTGTACTCGTCTGTTATGCTGTGAAGTCACAGGTGAGTGGTAGAGTTAAATAAATTAATAATATTTAAAGTATAAAAAGTTAACTCGGTCTGGCTGGGTCTTGAACTCGACCTCCTGGTTGACTTCGGACCTGGTGCGTTAAGCCTCACGGCTACACAGTCTGCCGACCGTACAAGCGAAATTTGTTCCACGCAAATTGTGAAATTACATTATTTTAGTTAGTGCCGACCGTCGCTTCTAGTAACGCCACACCCACGCGAATTAAATGCGATATGCGCGCGCGCTTTAGTTAGCATCATTGAAGTAAGTAAACGAAAAAATATTATATTTAAATAAAATTATAAATATTTTAAATTGTGTGTGTAAGCCGTGCATCAGAAACAACCCACTGTTGAAGGACTTTCCCGGAACGCGGCTTTAGCCGCATGACAGCTTTTTTAAGCTAATTTTATTTACTTTTTTCCAGATACACTGTTCTCCACGATTAAGTTTTTATTTTGTACAAGAAGTACACCTTTGATGATCCAGCACCAAGTTTCTTTCATATAATTAAATTGGAAGCCGCGAAAAGATTTCTAAAAAAAAAAGTGCATGTACTCGTAAACGCACATTTTGTATTGATTAAATCAGGCTGACTAACCCTCCGTTACATATTGTAAATGTAATTTATGGTCGATTTAATCAAAAATGTTCGTTTGATTAAAGCCACTTGAACGACAGTTTGCAAACAACAATTTCTTTCAATTACTGTTTAGTTATATAAGCTCCTCTGATATTTACTGTACTGACCAATAATAAATCGTCGCAAATTTACTCACTTAACAATCTTCTTTGCATTAAGCACAAACGCATTAAGCACAAGCTCGTCATGTTCATTTGATAGATATTCGTAACTCGGTGAGAGGCCAACTCTAAATTTTTTTCAGAGTTTCATCCGAAGGTCCCGGGATCGAATCCCGGTCAGGCATGGCATTTTCTCACACGATATAAATTATTCATCTCATCCTATGAAGCAATGCCTAACGGTGGACCCGGAGGTTAAACAAAAAAAGAAAAAAGGAAAATCAAAATTTTTACTTCAGATATTTCTATATCAAAAAAAAAAAATGTTCTCTTTCGGGTGTGATTTATATTTGTTAAGCTAACCGAAAAATTCCTCCATTTTATATTATTTTAGTTCACGCTCCATATTTATTTCTTTAGGTCCTTTCAATGTATTTCGTTCCTTAAGTTGATCATGGCACAAGTATTTTTTAAGTTTTCCCATTTCTTGCGAACAGTTTTTTATTTAATGAGCAACGTTTTTTATAAGCCACCAATATATTAAATAAAAATAATTGAAAAAATTAAATAAAATGAACTTTAAAATAAAAAAAAAAAAATACTTCGTTAATATTTATTTAAGTTTCGACTTTATGAAATCTACGCCTAATGAAAAACAAACAAATGTTTTTTATTTTTATTATGGTTAACATTTTTTGTAATTCTTTTAAATCTGTTTTTTTTTTATTTCAAAACCTATTTTATTTTTTTTTAAAACATGCAGTGGAATTCGTTTTACTTTTATTATAAAAGCTTTTCTAAAACAACACTTCAAGTTTATTATTAATTACCGATATTCAGAAGACTTAATCTAAACAATAAACGGATTATTAAAAATAAAACAGAACCACAATCAATTTTATAATTAATTTAACGCAAAAACAAACCTTTAAAAATTTACAGGTTACAAAAAGTATTAAATTTTACCTGTACACAGATAAAAGATTTGTTAATAAAAATTTCGTTGAATGCATTTAATTAAATAAAATTTTTACTCACATTACAATGGAGATGTTCTTGGATCCACCACCCGACACAAAAAAATGAAATGATATCAGGGAATCATTGAATTTTGTATGAGTAATACAACACGTGTACGGACGTGTTGAAAATTTAAATTTGACATTTAACATTAGCCTAAAAAAAAAATCAACAATCAATATTAATCATTTATCATTCAAAAGAAAAACCATTATCACATCACAATAATCATTTTTCAAGCAAAGAAAAATTGTTAATTAAAAGACGGCCTGTTTTGTATAAACTAAAATATAAAACATAATAAAAATGCTTTACCATAAATCTTAATTGATAAACTTTAACAGCCAAATTTGCAATATTTATTCCTAATCTAATTAGTACAACCATCAGGTACTCAACTCGAACATTTATTCTAAACAATCTATTTTCTTATTCATAAATTACAATGATACAAAAATCGATATAAATACCATTATTTATTTATTAGTAATGCTAGATAATATAAAGAAACAATTAATTTAAAAAAAATGCTGTAAACAAGTTCCTTTTTTTAATAAAATAATATTATAATAATAATACCTGAAAATATTAGCATACACTACACAAAATATACGAGTATATAAATTGTTCAACACTCATTAAGTTGTTTGTATAGTAAAAATTTAAGTAAAAAAGCAGAAATACAAATCTATTTAACAAGTTGACTTGGAAATATATCAATAATTTACCGAGATAACCTCATGGTTAACAAACAAAATAATTATACAAATATAATTCTTGCCGGCCTCCGTGGCGCGAGTGGTAGGGTCTCGGCTATTCATCCGAAGGTCCCGGGTTCGAATCCCGGTCAGGCATGGCATTTTCACACGCTATTGTCATTCATCTCATCCTCTGAAGCAATACCTAACGGTGTTCCCGAAGGTTAAGAAAAAAGAAAAAAAGAATAATTCTTAAATATTAAAATTACTGACAAAAATTAATAAAATAAAATTGTACTAAAAGCGAAATTCAAAACAAACTGAAGACTAAAATTTTATCAAACATAAGAAAGCCAAATAATAAATAAAGTAATAATTAGACTTATCTTACATGACGTTTTGCTTAAAAATCTAGCCTTTTTTACAGTTTAAAAACTCCTTCACACTTTACCAACTAAAATGGATAGTCTTAGAAAGTTTAAGATTTTAGGTGAAAAACGGACATAATGTTTCTTAATTTTTTAGCTTAGCGTAATTTTTATTTGCTTTTACTATTTTTTTTTCTATATAATTTAATTTAATTTAATTAAATTAATTATTTTATTTTATTTCTTATATTAATTTAATTTAATTTTAAATGGTTTTTTATATTGTAGATTGTATTTTAAGATTAGTAATCTAAACAATTTTTTTTAAATGTTAAAATTTTATGCATTTCCTTTCATTTTTATAAAATTTGACATCAGCCAAGAAAAACTTATTTTTGAAATTATTTATTTGAAATACTTTCAGAAGAATTTTTTAGTTTATTAATCTTATTTTTGTTTTTAATTTTTTTTTTTTAGCTGGTAAATTTTTTCGTATTGGAATTATTCTATCGTCAGAATAACTTTCACCTTTCATGAATTTCAATAAAGCTTTACAAATATTTTATTTTAAGATAAAACGTAAATTGAAGTTAAACATTATTAAATATTACAATTTGCTGAAATCCATGAAGTGAACTTGAGTAAACATCTTCAAAATTTCAAATTAAACAATATAAGACACATTATTTATCTATTGGTAGACAATTGATAATTTATTTATAAATTTAACAAATTTTTATTCATAGTTTGGTTTGTTTGCTTCTGTTCAGTATTTTTACTACAATTATAAATATGCTGGTCTTCCATGTGAGTTTAATTGGCTCCCTTTTTCTACTTGAATTAGTAATTATAACTCGTGTTTGTCAGGAAAGTGATTGCAGTTTTTTTTTTTTTTAATAATGAGTAGAATATGCGCCCTTTAAACTAGAAACAAAAACTTCCTTCAAGATTCCACTTCTATTGTTTGCATCTTTCTAAAACTGATTTTTTTTCTTTTTACCAACTGACTAAAACCAAATTTTATTGACATCATACAAACATGCATCATTGATATACTATAATTTTTTTTTTTTTTTTACTCCGGGACCACCGTTTGGTATTGCTTCAGAGGATGAGATTAATGATAATAGCGTATGAGAATGCCATGCCTGACCGGGATTCGAACCCGGGACCTCCGGATGAAAGGCTGAGACGCTACCACTCGCGCCAAGGAGGCCGGCTAATAGAAAATACTGGAAAATCAATACTTAAAAATAGATGTAAAGGAAAAACTTAATTATGTATCAAAAAGAGGAAAAGAGAACGATTATCACGATAAGTAAATCGACTTTGTTTCGACTTTATGAAATTTACGCCTAATGAAAAACAAACAGTGTTTTTTAGTTTTATTATGGTTAACTTTTTTCGTAAGTCTTTTAAGTCTGTTTTTTATTTTATTTCAAAAACTATTTAATTTTTACAAAGAACATACAGTGGAATTCAAATGAATGTTAAATTAATAAAAACATAACAAAAAATAGAATGAATCACTGCCGCTTACACAATTTCGTGTTAAAAATACTCTAGTACTATCGAAATATAAATAAAGAGGTGCGTTTACAAAAAAAAAAATTATAATAATGGATTCTACAGAATAATAACATTGTATTATAGAATAATGTATGTATTATAGATGTATTGTTATATGTATTACAGATAATGTTTGTATTATATAAATAAATTATATTATAGAAGGAAATAATAAAGAAGTAAAGCAATAAAGATTCTTAAGTATCATCTTCAATTAATTTAAAAAGTGAAAACTAAATCCAAACTAGAGTTAAAAGTTAAGTTAAAATTGAAGTAGTAATAGGAATAGAAGCTGAATCTGAACAGATCAGAATAGAAAAGCTAAATGGGTGCGTCATATTATGAAACAAAAATTATTGATTAAAATAGTGATAAAAGGATTAGTAAGTAAAAAGTGCAAAAAAAGAGGTCTATATTGAATAAAAATTGTAGATTGTTTAAAAGGAAATGGATGTAAAATGATCTTAAAAATTTAGCTGCGAACAGAAAAGAACGGTAATGGTTATGATGAGTGAAATTCATGATAAGTGATACGTATCAGGCGACGGGTTAATCTCGAAACCGATCGTAAATGAATGAAAATTCGCTTATATGAAAGTAAGATATTTTTATTTTGTGTAATTGAGTGCGTCTACAAAAAAAAATAAATTAAAATTTCCAATCTCGAAATATTTAATAAATTGTTCATAATTCTTTAAAGCAACATTAAAATTAAAAAAATATATATATAAACAAAGCAAACAATTATTGCTGTACTAAGCCATACTAAGGATTTTTATGGACTTATGGGATACAACTTTGGCAATCGATAATCAAATATTGTGATTAACCAACGACATCAATGAAACGTTTTAAGAATGGTCACGAAAGGTTTACAATCTATGTATTAATAAAAGCTGACAACACTGTTTCTGATGCACGGCTTACACATACATACACACACAACTAATTTAAAATATTTATCATTTTATTTAAACGTAATATTTCTTTTTGTTTATGTAATTCAATGATGCGCGCGCGCATACCGTATTTAAGTCACGCGAATGTGACGGCGACAGTCGGCAGTGACTAAAATAATGTAATTTCACAACTTATATAAAATAAATTTCGCTGGTAAGGTCGGCAGACTGGTGTAGCCGCGAGGCTTCACTCGCCAGATACCGAGTCAAACCGGAAGATCGAGTTCGAGACCCATCCAGACAGAGTTACTATAAAATTAATCATTTATTTAATTCTACCGCTCACCTGTGACGTCACAACATAACAGACTACTACAAAAGCCGTACATCAGTGCTACCAACCTTTGAAATGTTAATTAAATTAAATAAGACAAGTAATGTAGAATTTCAAATTTCACGGTCCAAAGAGGGAAAAGGGAATATCCTACAAGAAAAAGGGGAAATTCCAAGAGGGCGGACTGCGATAGCGGTCCTTGTGGTTTCACGGGGTATTATTGACGCTATGTGGTATACGATTTTCCAAAAGATTTTTTGCAGATATTGATATTTTTTAATTAACAAATTGTGCCTAAGAAAAACATGACCTGGTGATACTGAGGCTGAACTTGCTCTACAGCTTCACCCCCTTGACTTTTTAAATTGAAAGTTTAATGGCATCAATTCTTCTTATGAAGACATAATTTGACCTATTTGGTCAAAATCGGTTCAGTAGTTCTGGAGATATAATGTAATTTAGAGGTCAACACCGAAAACCTGTAAATTTACGTCCGGAAAATTTCTATCCTTTTTTTTTGTTTTTTGGATGCCGTAGTTGTCAAAAACAAGCGTCAGGATTCGGTGAAAGCCGCATATGTTCAAGTTGGACCGATTACAATATTTTCCCTTCTACAGCTATAGCTCTGATATAGCACTATCTAAACGGGAAAGTCATTAACTTGCATGCAGAAGTAATGAAATAAATAATTCATGAATGAAATCAAAACGAATCGGGAAACAACCGTAATGTTTTATAAAGCTAATCAATAAAGTCTCGTCTCGGGCTTTCATCCGGAGTTCCCGGGTTTGAATCCCGGTGGTCAGGCATGGCATTTTCACACACGCTACAAATCATTCATTTCATCCCCTGAAGCAATACCTAAGGTGGTCCCGGAGGTTAAAAAAAAAAAAAATAAATAATCAATAAAGTCTGAGCAGTTTAAATACTTTTCATTATATTTATACGTAACTTTTTTTTATCAAAAGTAAATATTATTACTCATTATTTTTTATATTTATTTTATTATTTTTTTAATTTAATTAATTTCTAAAACTTATTAAAATTTATATTGCTTGGTATTCTTTATGTAAGTTCTTTATATAGAATTTCTTTCCTTTTATTTACTTACAGTTTTTTAATTAACAGATTTCAAAAATCGTTAATATTAAAGAAAATATATACATATATTTTTAAATATTTTTTTTTAAAACACGGAAATTATTATTTTAAAAATACATGAGAGATGGTTGTACTTTGAAAAGATTAAAAAACAAATAAAATAATTTTGATTTGTAATGAATTTAATTTATAATTAATATTATTATATTTCTACCGTTTAAATACATAAGAACGTAATTTTATCTTAAACAATATTTTTCAATTTCTTTTTTTTTTTCATTATTTAATTTCTTTATTATTTTTAATACGATTAAATATTTTAAAAGCAGCAATCTGCGATCATATTTATTTGAGCAAGGGAAACGACCAATTTCCTTTATTGGCAATAATGTTGAATATTTTTAGGTCGAGAGAAGGAGGTGAGCTAAGTTTTTTTATTCTTTATTTAGATATAGAGGATGGTTGAGCTCCACCCTTAAAGTGGAAGACACGCGCTAAGTACTGACTTTAAAGGGTGAGAGAAAACAGTGGAACGAGGAGAACAGAAGCGAAATCGGGAGGTGATAGTGAAGAGAAGGGCTAGTTGATCGGATCAAAGACGATTGCAAGCAAGGCAGATCTTAATCTAATCTAATTCCTTCTAATCTGTTAGAAGACTCTTCTGCCCCCCTCTTTCATTTCCAAACACATTTACGAAACCTATTTGCATTCATGATATTGGCCTACTACAATATAACATAATAAAGATATTGTAAATTAGGAATTATTAAGAAGTATAGATTTATTTAAGCACTAACATAATCTGCTTATCTACTACATTAATAAACGTTGCTTAAAATTAAATATGATTTTACAATTTAATTAAACAGATTTTGAAATCTTTTCACAGTTAAACTTAATTATAATCACTAAAACTAGGCCAAAATGTTTTCAAAATATTTAGATCAATTGGCTGCATTTCATTAATAAATACTAAGATAATCACAAAAATATTAATTCTTCTTTGGAAAGTTACCCCTAAATATGATAAATTAAACATACAGTATAATAAATCGTCGTGACAATTGTAAAGAATTATATAAATTTCCCTTCTATGTGGTGTTGGAATGTTCGCGACCAATCAAAAAATAATTTTTAAATTAAAAATATTTTTCCACAAGTGTCTTATATAGCCTCGTTGTCTAGGAGGTTCACGGGTATGTGATTCATCTGGTTGTTAAGTCGCAGTTCGTACTTTAACTGAAACGTTGTATTTCCTTCCGGACGTATCGTAAACCTAAATATTCGTGTATTTTGCTGTTTTTTTGCAAATCAAGGTGCTTCTATTATATACCTGACAAGTTTATTTGAAACCGTTGTAGGATTCTGACATTTAACTTGCTCTCAGTCTCCCGAAAATGCATCCCATAGGTCTACATAGGTTTAGAATCGTTGAGTATACCAGCAGCTTTTTAGATGAAGATGATTGAGAACCTCTGCCCAGCAACCAGAACATTTCCTTTAAAGTTGCCTTCTCTTCTTTCTTATATGAACTTAGCCAACAGTCGAGGTTTAGACCTAGGTACCTCACATTGGTTCAAAGTTAGTCAAGAAATCAGACAGAGCTATCAGGCAGAGTATCTTGTCGTCCTTTTTCGTCAACATTTATGTAGAGATAATTATGCGGAAGTTAAACTTGGAAGAATTTAAGATCGAAGTCAAAATTGGGAGGTCGCAACATCAATAATCTCCATTATACAGATGACACAACACTTCTAGCTGAATCAGAGCATGATCTGAAGACGTTGATAAAAAGATTGAAGAAAGAAACTGAAAAGACTTCAATGTCAAAAAGACTAAAATCATGATAACTACTAGAAAAAACAACAAAGTTACGATTAATAATGAAGACTTAGAGTGCATTAATGCTGCGAATACCATGGACAGCTAAAATTACCAACAAAGCAGTTTTAGAGCGGGTCAAACCAGTCTCCTTTGCCTCCTTTGAAGGCAAAATACTTCAGCTCAAGCTCTCGTACTTCGAACATGTCATGCAGTCAAATTTATTAGAAACATCAATGATTCTTGGTACGGTCAGCGGCAAAAGAAGACCTGGCCGCAAAAGAACACGTTGGCTTGATACCAACAAAGCTGACACAGGTATGGCCGTGAAAGAACACAACTGTAAGAAGCAGTCAATTACAAAAACGAATGGAGAAAACATGTCCATAGAATCGCCGAGGATCGAACATGACTGAACGAATAACAACAACAACAACAACCACCACACAATCTCAATTTGCAAAATTACAACCCCACCAGGGTGGACCCGTGGGCAATTATCTCTCTTCAACATGAATGTCACATGGTTCGACTATGCTTGATTAAAGCGTATTCTCCATGTACGCAACCACCTGTTGATCAAATCTATCTGAAATTGTAGGTTATTCGATGCTATACTTGGGCTAACATCAACAACGAGAAAGCTGTGTCATCCGCAAAGGTAGCGACTGTAACCTCATCTGTAGTCGACATCTACAGACGTATTATAATCCTTTTTACTGCAGTAAAGATGCGGTGAAGATGGTGGAGCTCTGAGGAATTCCCGACTTGATTTCGAAGAACGTAAAAATTCCTGATTATAATTCACCTAAGAAAAACATCCTTCTAGGGGTTCACGTAGAATTAGGTATTAAGGTTGAAGAAGGCTCATCAATTTGTATAAAGTGAGAAAGAGTGTAGCCAAAGGCCTGTTGAATGTCTAAGAATACTGCCGAACCGTATTTTTTCTCTTCAAGGCTTCTACTGAATACGCCTACGTAACAGTGTGTTCGCTTGCTAGTGGAATGTCCTCAATGAATACCGAACTGATGGTCAGGAATTCTGAAAACAAGATAATATATGGTTCAATAGTCAATAAAGCTTCTAGTTCTTCTTTCTGACCCACCAGTCCATTAATATTCCACGTTGCAACTCTCAGGAACTTAGCAATTAACAGAGTTTGGTAATTACTTAAGTGTAACTTCAGCTGTGAGTGTTGTACATTATATCTTCTATTTTTATTTTCAAATTTATTGCATATTTTTACTTTTTCTTTCTCTTCTCATTTTTTCATCGTTTTTCTTGTTATTTATAACTTATTTTATTTTGCTTTCTCTTGTTACACTGATAGGTGTTAAATTTTCATAATATCTTAGTACAAGGGCTTGTTGACACAGAAGTTCTTTGTAATATTAGTATCTAATTTTTCGCAGGAACTTCTTATCAAGTGATTGCGAGTGTGATCTAATTTTCTCAAGGTTATACAATTGTAACAGATTGTAAATAAACTTTGAAACTAAAAAAAAAACTAAAAAAGTGTCATATATAGAATTCGAGTAACTAAATTATGAAGTTTTATGTTAACGAAGTTCGAAGAAATGATCAATTGCTAAATCCGTTATTTCACCTCATCTTTTCAAATAACCCTCAAATTATATCATATTTCATATGTTATAACCATAATTAACCATTAAATTACAATTGATTAGTTATTGCAAACCAGTTCTGAATGAAATTCATATATCTATACGAGTATATATAAAAGGAGTCGATTTCTCAGAAATGCAAGATTAAGAACCCCGTAGGTATTCAAAAAATATAATTCGGTCGGCAAAAAGTTTCTATTTATTGTAAGGGTGGTATAATCTCGATTAGTCGGTTGTCCGGTTATCCTGTCATACTCTTATTCCGAAATTCAGTTATATCTACGAGACAGTATGACTAATTTTAAAAATTGAAACGACTTTTTTTTTACCATGTTGAGTGTGAATAAAAATTACGTACGCTGGACCAATTAGTTATCCGGTTATCCGTTATTTTTCTGAAATTAAGTTCATCGTGGCGAATTGCTAATATTTATTTTCTTTAAATATTTCAAAAAATACTTAATATTCTTACAAACAAGAGGATACAAACGTGTCAGGGGTCCAGGAGGCAGAGTCCCTGGCTAGACTGTTGAGCGAGTAAAGCGAACCCTGATCGGCTAGTTTTAAATATCTGGTAGAAAGAGTTATGCGTAAATTTTTTGCATACATTTAATTACATCGAAAAGGAAATAAATAGTTTTCTCCCCTGATATTTTTATCGATATACGATAGTATAAATTTTTATCTCACCCCCGTTTCAGTGATTTAATATTATCAGTATTCTACTACAGAAACCGTCCGACTTTAAGCGATTAGTTTAAAGCAGTTAGGAGATATGACAGGAAATATTAAAGGATTTCTTCTCTTCTTAAGTCCATTTGAAAGAAGATTCATTAAAATGAGACATATGCATCTTTAAAATGTATTTTAGTAATAACTATTAAACTTACGTTAAAATTTGTAAAACAGCATCGGTTAAAATTTATATGTATGAAATACTTGTCGGAAGGGGTGGTTTTTTAAGTAATCCTTCTGTATTCACTGTTAGAATCAAAAAGGTAATAAAAAAAGAGAAAATTTTACCCTTCGGAATTTTTATCGAGATTATGACGCTTCTCTATCAACTGAACTCTTCATCTCCTCCAGCGATTTTATTAAAAATTAATAGAATCAACGTCCCATCCATAAAAGTTACTCCCTACCAAATTTCAAATTTTATATCACTCTTAAGATAATAAGCGAGTTAGAGGCCAACAAACAGATATTTTTGTAAACTCATTTTTTATCAAATATCAATGTTCCTGGTGATTCCCTAAGTCAGAAAATGTGTGCGTGTGTTTGTTTATATATTGATGGATAATTTTGACTCAATAAAGTAAAAATCTATTTAAAAACCAGAGTTTTGAATATTTTATATTTTTGATATCTTTGGATGTATTTTATGAAGTTAAAAACCACTTTTTGAAAAACAAATAAAGTCCGGATTTTAATATTAAAAGCTAAATGGTATTTTTACTTTTAAATTTGTCTACATTTTTTAAATAACAGAGAAATCAAAATAGTTATTCAGTAAGATTTTGCAAAAGAAAAAATATTAAAATGCGGAACTTGTTAATACAAAATGTGCAGCCATAGAAACATTTATCGTTTTGATCTTTTAAGAAAAATATGTTTCAAGAGAGAATACCTAATTGTAAAATTTTGAATACCTATCATCCCGTTTTAGATATACCGTTAGATATACCGTTTTAGATTGCAAAAATGTAGAAAATTTAATTTTCTAAATCTAACTTTAGCATGATAATGAAAGAAAAGCTCCCGGCTATTTCTATGATCTTAATGTAATTTAAAACTATCTATATGAAGTAATTTAAAATCTGTATTATTATAGGTAAAAAATGAAATAAACCTTTCTTATACAATAGAAAAAAAATTGGTCGTAATCGAGATAAAAATTAATCCAGATATAAAATAATGTATTTTTCTTAAGTCCAACGAATTTAATTTTAAAAATCTTGAGCTTATCAGTTCATTATATTTAACAGTGTGAAAGAAGTAAATAATCAATTCATCCAAAAAGAACTCCCTCCCAAAAAAAATGTTTACCAAAGCACCACAGTTCTTGGAAAACATTTTAAAGAAGAATCTACAGATTAGGTTTGTCTATCATTATTATTGAATAATAACTAAGAAATAGTTTTCAGAAATAATTTGTTTAACCAGTGAGACGACTTTACACAAAACGTTAGGAAGACTTCTATTTTTTACAGCCTTGTAAAATTAATATTGAAAATTATTTCTTAACTAAATAGAATAACTGAACGGACAAGTGACATTTGATATGATATCATTTTTCTCAGCCTGTTGTTTTTCTTGTGGCATTCAGAATTGTACCATGAGTTTGTAATGGTCACAAAGTTAAGTCTGTAGTATTTCAGCTATATTACATAATTATACATATTTGTTTTATAAAAGATCCATCAAGCTAATATTTCGTCAAGAGATATTTTAACATAAATACTATTATAAACACGCTTTTTACAATATACTGAAAAATATTTTTTTTTTTACGATATAATTTAATTAACGTTTAAAATTGTAAATAATTATCATTGATTACTGTTAGTTGCATTAAATTAAACTTGCATTACATAACGTCATCTTCTACTTTGTATTTATTATGTCTGCATTTATATTCCTCAGATAACATGTAGAAACAGATTACGAGCCAATTTAGGTGGTGAATACAAATGTACAATACGGCGTAATAGTTTATTTATTTTAATTTTCGAGAGTAATGAATAAATAAATTAGTCAACTTGAGGTCTATTTAATAACAGGTACAGTATACATATATGATAATAATCATTACTAACCTTAACCGTTTATTTGGATTTAGAAATTCTCTCTACCGTTCAAAGGAAAAGACAGTTTGACATCTGATAATTAAAGTACCGATGCAAAGTTGTTAAAACTACTATCTCGTTCAATTTATCCGAGTATTTAATGATAAGCTTAAAAGTAAAGGTAATATTTAAATGTAAAATGCATGAAAAAACTCGAACTTAACTACTATCATTTTTATCTCAAAATCACGTATGTAATTATGTATAAATAGATTAAATGTAATCAAAATAAGCAACATTTGTTAGTACAAAGAAACTATTTTATGATAAAATCACGTAATATATCGTTGGTTAATAAATTTAGCGTAATTTAATAAAAATAGATAATAATGTAGTAAAATCTGAAAATAGAATTTCATGATCCTGAAATAAGGTTTTCAGAATTATTTATTACACATTATTTTAATACAATTATATAAAAAGATCTGCTTCTTTAGAGAGGATTTGTAATAAAAATTAAATAAAAATGAATTCCTGATATATAAATTTGTATTTTAAATATTCAAGATAATCAATGTAATATATTGATAATAATCAATAATGTGTTCCGACTTCCATGGCGGAGTGGTAGAATGGTAGCCTCTCAGCTTTTTATTCCGGAAGGTACCGAGTTCGAATCCCGGTGGGGCATGATGACATTCTTCCTACGTTATGAGCTTTCCATCGCATATTACCGCACCTTATGTAGTGAATTAATTATCAATTACAAAAAATCTCTATATATAATACGCTAAAGAAAGACGACGACGGATTTGCACCACTTATAAGACGCCAACACAAACCCCATAAATGTGGTATTGCTGGATAGGGAATTACCTCACGGATGTGCAACAAACAGATTTAAGACGAAAAAGAAAATGAATAAGTGTTGAAAGTGCAAAAAATTTAGTTAAAATTCAAATTTGTTTCACTGGCCCGTTAACGCGTACAATCGCCACCGATGCACTACCGTACGGTCGCTGTGTTATAACCAGAATCAGTATTAATGTTTTTGTATTAACGTAAAAATGTTTCGTAGCAGATATATTTTTCATGTTTTCTAAATTTCTGTACGGTCTGTTACTGTAACATTTCAATCAATGTACACGTGCCAATTTCAATCATTATGAAAAAGGAAAGAAAGCTTTCTTACACCATAGAAAAAAAATTACTACTGATCGAGATAAAAATTAACCCAGAAATACAATAACGTATTTTGCTTAAGGCCAACGACTTTAATTTATATAAAATATCTTCAGCTTAACAGTTCATTGTATTTAATAGTGTGGAACAAGTAAATAATCAACTTGTCCATAAAGGAGCCCCCCAAAAAACAAAGTTTATTAACATTCACCAAAGCACTACATAAACATCCTCATTTTAGGTAGATTTTATAAGAAAGCTACCTATTGTAATGGGTTCCATGATTCGATTTCCGGAAAATTTCGACATATTTTTGCGTTTCACATCCGCCAGACCCCAAAACCACCGTCAGTTCAAAAGTTATATGTGTGTATATATATATATATATATATATATATATAAACTTTTTTGTGGATACGATAACTGCCGTAATTTTGCGCCACTCACTTTCAAAATGATACATAAAATAACATACAAGAACCTAAAATGTCGATCGCCTTCGTTAATGGGCAAAATCAGAACATAGGGGTGGAAATGGGAGGGCTTTTTCGAAAAAAACAAAATATCACTATAACTTTATTATTAAGTAAAATATCGAATATTTTTACAGTTTCTACTTTTCTTTGGATAAGGACCTAAAACTTATCTAAGTAAAGTTGTTTGTGATATCACCAATCATTGGCCCAAGGGGTGGAAAAATGGGGTTTCGAAAACAAAAAAAATTATACCTCCCTTAATAGGCACAGTATTGAATTAGTTTAAAGTGATCGTTAGTCCTCTAAGCATTACCTAAAACTTTTGTCTGAAACAATTTGTAATAAGATCAACCCTTACGGCAAGGAATGACCAAAATGTTGATGGAATTGTAAGAAGATGGGGCTTGCAGTATGCTAAACAAGTGAAACTTTTTCCATATGCAACCATTGTTGTATTGAGTAAATTTGAAGTTTTTATTAACTTTAAAGTGGAAATCTTTTTTATCTCCTCTTAGCACAGATGAAATCTTCCTCCGCTTTCCGGCGTGCCGAAAGGGATTTTTTTTATCGGAGTTGCGGTTTATTCGCATAAACATCGGCATTTTCTTATCCAAGCTGGGGCGTTAAAATTTTAATATCAATGAGGTTTACTTCAATCATTGTTCAGCTATGTTTTTCTTGTTATTTAATGATCATGAATGTTACTACGAAAGTACCAATGAATGTACGTACAGCACTATTTTACTTTTTTCTAATTTCTGTACAGCTTTTTTTAAGTACAAAATTTCAATCATGATATTACTTTTCCTCTGTGTAGAGATAAATTATCTCTGTAGTTAAAGTAACTTGTTTTTATTTTTATGTAATTTAAATTGCGAAATTTTCGCACAGATTCGCTTGTACTGTTTTAAATGATTATAATAGCACATGGTTTATTTGTTCATATTGGTTCTTAATAGATAGAGTATTCTGTTTAATTTATAATGTTGAGATGATCTGATCCATCCAAGTAACGATAGGTTTATGACTGAATGAGTTTTCTGAGATTTCTGGCGAAGCTATTTATTATCTTAATTCGATCGATCTGATCCTATATAGTTGAAGATGAAAATCTATAAAAGTAATGCCAAAATATGTAGATAATAACATATAAATGTTATTTAGAATTTCGTAATGTAGTTTACAACAGTTGAACGTCAACACGACAGCGTTATAAAATTATTATAAACAGCTGTTCTATTGCTACTTTAATTATTAATGCAGTAACCTTTTATTAAAGGAAAAATAACATCGTATTTCCAGGAATATATCACCAATTTTTACTATTTCACTTCTTACTTCACCTCATCATGCACTAATATTATATAATTATTAATTCGAATTCATATTTAAACAGCCAGCGCGCAAGTATTGATTCATAATCGACAAGGCTTATTGCTATCCTTTGGATAGAAATTCAGATGATGATCGAGAATTCCTTGGTCGTAGAGACTCCTCTTGTTATAGAGATTAAATCCCATGTTACACCTGCACTGTTGTTATATTTGAAACTACCTTAATTTCACCAAAACGCAATCATCCAACCCGTGAATTTTATTTATTAAATTTAACCAGCAAACTTGGATATTATTGTAACTTAACTGACATCCACTTTAGCGGTACTCTTTATAAAGTTATTTGCCTACAAATTACATATAATTTTCAAAATATAGCAGTGCACAATTTTTTGATAATTTATTCTTCCTCAATGTAATTTTATACCAAGACGGTCCTATTATAATTACAATAACTGTCAAGTTTACCTTTTCCACACAAGTTACTTTTGATCAATATAATACAGTGGATTCTATAGCTACATTCTATGTTCTTTAAAATCTTTATATATTTACCAAGTAACAAAATTTTTATAATTACAGGAATGATAATGAGCTTTAGAACGTCAAGAACGTTTAGAAACGTTAAGTATTATTATTACTCGATAAGAAAATAAAAGGATTTTTTTTCTGCCATCACTCATTTTTAAAACTTAATTCCTTTACAAATAAATTATTAATTATAAATATATATAAAACTTTCAATCTACGTATTCCTTCCAGAAAATAGTACTTACGGTAGATTTATTAGAAATAGTTTTGAAAACAGTTTTTTTTTATGTTTAAATTTTGCTATATATTAATATTACACAAATGTTCGAAATTTACGTACTAATTACTCATATGCTTTTGTTTCACTTCTATTAATATACTTTCATTAAATTTAAAAATAAATTATTCTATATTTCAGAACCCTAAAGCTGGTGCGTTATAGCTTTAATATCATTGAGGATAAAAATTAAAATTCCAACAAACTTTTTTAATGGAAAACCGTACCTATTTAATATGTAACATTATTTTATTTATGTCAAAGTAGAGGAAGATCACAAAAATACTCTTCGATATAAATAAATTACGTCTGTGAAATATAAGTTTTGTTAGGTTTGAACTAAAACAAAAGTTTAACAGAATTGTATAATTTTATTAACAAAAATAACAAAAAATTCTTATATACAATTATAGTTCTTGTAAGAAAATCTTAATTTATGCCGCGGGAGTTGCCAAAATATAAGTTTGTTAGAAAATTTATATGACACCGTTGAAACTTCTTAATAATAATAATACACATATACCAAATATAACACTTCATAATTTTTAAATAGTCTAGAATAAAAAAAATCAAATCGAGATATCTGTTTTTCTACTATTACTTAAAGTAAAAATATTTTCTATACTTTTCCATTCAGCCTATCAAAAAACAAATACAAAAAATGTTTTACCATTTGAGATACAATTTTATTACAGATTTAACCAAACCTCCAATTAACATCTTATGACTGCAGTATGAAATTCTCAAATTCTAGGCCGTTTCTCAAACTTTCTTCCATTCTCCCTCTACTTGTCATTGGAAAGCTGTCTCATTGGCAAAATCTCTTCAAGAGCTGTCTACAACAACTAAATTTTAAGTGAAGCGTACCAGTTACAGGGCAACTGTCAGGTAGTTTTAAGCTGGTAATTATAACAGATGTATTTGAATATAATTGTAATTTCCGGAAACATCCTCATCGAATAAATTCTGTTTATATAATTTCATGTAAAATGTATCTTTTACGATTACTTATAAAATTTGTATAAGAACGCACCGAATTGTTTTTCTTAAAAACATACGTACTTGATTAAAAAAACAATAATAATTATCATAGAGATAAACTAAATTATTTTATTAGTAATTTTGAAGAGTAAATTGTTGATTTTGAAGTTCATAATAACAATTATAAATGATTTTACCCAAACAACAGATGGTGAATGAATGAAACTGTCAGAATAATGTGAAATAATTTATTGGATTCGTAATTTTGAAACAAAATGTCGTATACTCGTATAATCATTATGAATAATTCATTTTATTAAACGGTTCTACTTTAAATTATTTCCGCCAAGTCGACTTAATTTTATGTCATATAATTGGCGGCAATCATCGAAGCGGGTTTGTGAGTAATATAGGGGTAAAGAGAGACAGAGAGCGAACAGATTGAAACGAGTAGGAGAATAAGAGAGAGCTTAGATTAAGTCGTGTATGCAAATGTTTCTCTCTCTTTTCCACTTTCCACGGGTAGACCTATTTTCTCACTCGTTCCCTCATTCTCTCGACTGTCGGGCAGGAGTTAAGCATCGCTTCTTCTATTGATCTGTAAATCTGAATATTCTAATGAGTCCGGGCCGGTTGGTACGCACAATTTCCCGCCAACACACCCAAAAACCACACAATCTCCGTCTGACTCACACTCTTTTCATTTTTTCTCAGCTTCTCTCTACAACGAAAATGCGTCTCACAAGTGGGAAAGCTGTAATAACTTTATTTTAACAAAACTTTCAACTTTCTCTCTACTGTTTTTTCCACCGCTGTATGTTTTCTTCGTTGATAAAATCATTGAAATACGAATAAGTTTTTTTTTTTTTATAGTTTCTTCTGTAAACAATACAATTTAACAAAAATAAGCAGTACCCAATGCAAACAACACAATTTAATTCAATATAAATACATTTAAAAGAAATTATATTAATACAATTTCAACAAGAATTACATTAAGATAATTAATTAAAAATAAAATTAATTTTACGAAGTAAAGGAAGTATTGTGATCGCGAAAACTTTTGGTTTTCAGATTTCAACGGAAATATCATTTTGACTGGTTTCGGCGTGACGTCTGTACGTATGTATGTATGTATGCATTTACTTACGTACATATGTATCTCGCATAACTCAAAAACGAATAGCTGTAGGATATTGAAAATTTTGGATTTAGAACTTTTGTAACATCTAGTTGTGCACCTCCCTTTTTGATTGCAACGACTGAAACGAAAGTGTCCATAAACCCCAACATCCAAATTTTTTTTAGATTTTGGACTTACTCTTAACTTTATTAATAAGCCCTCATTCAGAGTTTTTCAACGATATATCATAAGCGGTAGTTATTTTCATTAGTCCAGCGTTATAGCCAAAAGAAAGTTTCATTAATGAAATATTTGGATCTTATGAGGGGAAGGCATCTTTCTTTCTTTTCTTTTTCCTGTTTAGCCTCCGGTAACTACCGTTTAGATAATTCTTCAGAGGATGAATGAGGATGATATGTGTGAGTGTAAATGAAGTGTAGTCTTTTACATTCTCAGTTCGACCGTTCCTGAGATGTGTGGTTAATTGAAACCCAACCACCAAAGAACACCGGTATCCACGATCTAGTATTCCAATCTGTGTAAAAACTGTGGAAATCGAACTCTCGACTTCCAAATCAGCTGATCTAGGAAGGCGCGTTCACCACTAGACAAACCAGTGGGCTGAGGGGAAGGCATTGGTTCGAATCGGACTTCATCTCCTTTTTTTTAACTTGTTTTTTATAATTTAAATGTACTGATTTATTAACAATTATTAACCTCTCAATGTAAAAAAAGTTTTACGATAAATAATAATTCAATAATAAAAAAAATGAAAAAATATCAGAATTTATTAATGAAATAAAATGTTACATACTTTTCATTTACAAAAAAAAAACGTGTATATGTAATTGAACTTCAGTTTTGGCTTACAAAGCCAAAATTTAATGGGCTTTCAAAGAAGTCATGTGGACCCCTCATCAGAATTTTTATATATAGGATTTCAATTGATAAAAAGCATTTATCTATAAAAAAAACAGTCAATGGAATCATAACTAAGATCACTAATTTTTAAAATAACGAAATTGAAGAAGGAAATTAAAAACCATTTTCACTGTTTACTTTCCGTATTAAATTTGGCATAGCGTGCTTGTTGTTCTTGGGAATAGTTAACCCATTACAGGGAATGACTATGTTTTATATTGAGTAACTTACAACCGTTAGGATTATGGTACCAGCTAAAGCTGAATTTCTCAAATATGAATTGCAAGATGTTTATAAAATTCTGTATTATTTTTGTATGTATTTGTTCATATTTTTAAACGTTTAAAGGATTTTCACTTAATTATTTTAAAAGCAACCGCTTATAATTTACTTTAAAACGATTTACATCATTTCAAAAAATATTGTTTAAAATGGATGGATTGCTTTAAATGGATTCGTTAAAATTTTAACGAATTATAATTATAACGTGTAAAAAATATATAATGTTTACAAACATTTTATAGTACAGCATTAATTTTCTATTATAAATTATTTATTTACAATTCACATAAATTATGATATTGTTGACTACTGACTAGACAGGAGACGATTTATTTCAATTATAAGGAAAAAAATAAGATCTACTAAAAAGAGAGAAAGATATTAAAACTAACATACGAGTATATAAGTGAAGTGAATGACAACGGTAAAATTTAATAGAGCAATCTCATTTCAAAGTAATATATATTTTGGCGTAATATTTTATTACTATTATCATCCTACTGAAGACTTTGGATTAGGATTACTTTGTATTCGTATTTTCGTTAATTATTTTTAATTTCAAACAAAAGCACATGAAAAGTTTACTTATCTGATGTTTTATTACAAAGATTTTTCAATATTATTTCAGTTTAAATATTATGATTTCAAGAAATTCACAACGGGGAACCACCAGCGAGTAATTAGCTTACATTATCAAAATTATATAATAGGAATTCTTTTCTTTTTCTTTATTTCTGTTTTAGCCTTCAGAACCACCGTAACGTATTACTTACCTTAAGAATGATGAGAAGGATGATATGTAGTCTTGTACAGTCTTCTAACCCACCGGGTTGGTCTAGTGGCGAACGCGTCTTCCCAAATCAGCTGATTTGGAAATCGAGAATTCCAGCGTTCAAGTCCTAGTAAAGTAATTTATTTTTACACGGATTTGAATAATAGATCGTGGATATCGGTGTTCAATTGGTGGTTGGGTTTCAATTAACCGCACACCTCAGGAGTGTTCGAACTGAGAGTGTACAAGACTACACTTCATTTACACTCATACATATCATCCTTATTCATCCTCTGAAGTATTATCTGAAAGGTAATTACAGTAGGCTAAACAGGAAAAAGAAAAGAAAGAAAGTGATATTCGTTCCTTACATTCATTACATTTCAAGAAAAAAATGTATGAAAATTTTTGCAGAAAATCGTAAAATATATCAAAATTGCAGAAACTTCATGGGTTTTTTCTTTTAACTTAAATAATTGAAATATATAATTCTAAGATATCCTTCATTAATTACTTTAAAAAATTATTATTTTTTTCTATAAACCGATCGACTACAAAAATTACGTTTTTTCTTTCTTACTTCAATAATTTAAGTATTAAGAATAAATGTATGTTTAAATATGTACAAGATAGCGGACCCACAACTAAGAAAATATATAACACCGGATATTAAGTTAAAATAATAAAAAGAATACCACTTTATCTCAATCTCACTGAAAAATCTACAATTTATAAGATATTATTCAGAGAAAGTTATTGACTTTAATACACTCAATCAAATAAATTTTTAAAGTATACCTTTCATCTTTTGACGTAATGTAAGATTACATTGCGGTTATCAGCTAACCGGCAGTCTGACCACGGAATTAATGCCATTATTTTTATAATTTCTTTAGTTGCTTTTAATTTAGGAAATAATTGCATCTTTACTTTCTTTTTTATTTGATTAAAAGTGATAATCAACTTTAAACTACCAAGTATCACGTTATATATATATATATATATATATATATATATATAATTATTTTATATAATTTTGATAAATTAAATTTACGATTCCAACAGTCAAAAGATGGTAGATCATCCTGACCTCCTAGGAGAAAGACACCCCCCGCCTTATGGTGATTCCATCACCACACCATCCCCTCTGTTCCTAAATATGGCGGATCACCGCTATTTATATACACAACTTTATTTTAATCAATTTTCAAAAATCTTATTTTTAATTTAATAAGCCGCATAGTAAATGATTTACCATGATAATATTCCACAATAATATTTTAATATAACAAAAAATTACCTGGTTTATATTGACCAAGCACGTTGATCATTGGCACGCTATACTGTTCTAGTTTACTAACTAATATCTATAGCCTACAGTACTGCATAGGTAATAGGTGATGGCATATTGCAGACAAGAACTAAATGTTAGTTCTCTGTGTGACAACGATTATTTAGTTAATGTCACATTCACTGAATAAAGCCGGTAAGTTAAGTGAATACATCTTTAATTATTCCCTAAAGAAATTAAGGTGACCGTGTTGGTTCAAAGCATGCATAAGTATTTAATTACATCCCATTAGAATCGAGTTGGATACAAATAGTTACAGTAATAACATTTGATGTACTATGACTCATTGAAAGATAATTATACGTATCTTCAGCATTATGCAAATAGTGTAATTAAACTACTGCAGAATATGTAAATATTACGTTGTATTCACTTCTTATATAACCAACAGCATTAAATCTACACGGCTATCTCGAAATTTATTATACTGCAGTTTATCTTTTACCAAATATTGAATTAAAAAAATTCCTGCATAGAAAAATTGAATAAAAAAAAACATTAGGTAACCTAAGTGAAATCATACCTACAATAAACGAACAGATTTACTAAAAATTGAAAATTACAGTTAGGAGATAAATTTTAGTAAATTATTTCCACGCATAAATAAATATTTAATTAGAAAAAATATTTTAATTTTCTTTTAAATTTCTCACCCAGGTACGCAGAAAGGTAGTTATGAGGTATGTTTGGTTGTTTGTACCCCTGAAATCCAGAATATCTGCATTAATCTTTATGATGTAAACATAAAAATTTTATCTCAATCACTCCATTATCGTAAGGTAATTACATAAACAATAAGATAAGATGATTACTAAAAGAGAATCACTTCAATTAACCAAACCGACAACGTTAACTCAAGTATGAAAAAAAAACTATATAAAAACGGAATTTTTAGGCTACACACTTAATAATGTTTCATTATAATTGGCCAGGAAAAAAAGCTTACAACAAAGTTATAAAAACGTTCTTGGCATTAGTTTTATTCTTATATAGCGGAAAAACAATGATACGTGAAAAAAGTTAAAAGTTAAAAAAAATCGTTATTTTTTACACTTTTGTTCTGCTCCTCCCCGAATATTGCCCCCAATGTATTTTTACTGTGTCACTTACACCACTTCTGTGCTTAGGAAGACATTAAAAAAAATCGGTTAAAAATTCAATAAATATAAAGATAGCTTTTCCAATTTTTGGGAAAGGGGAGAGAATTTGGGGGCGAAATTTTTTTTTTTAATGGTAAAGCACGTAAGCATGTACTGAACTTAATATAAAGCGGGTTATGTTTGCAAGATTTTGAGAAGATTGACTCCAAAAAACTATCTACTCCACCCCCTGGAGATATTGACTCCAAGATTTACCAACAAAATTTAATCAAAACTGGTGAATCTAGTCAAAAGTTATTAAAAACACGGCAACATACGTACATATGTACAAACATTAGCCTCTACATTTTCTGTATTTTATGGTCCCTGGAACATTAAACATCATTAAACCATATCATTTTTTGGACTGATTACGATAATTTTCCTTATTACAACATAGCTCTAAAACTATGCTGCCAGGAAAGAACAAATGATACAGTTTAAAAGTTTATTTATGTATAAAAAAGTTACCGTTAAAAATATAGTAGCTTGGTATTTTTCATATGTTACTCAGTTTCCAACGTACAAGCTAAGTACACGCATAAACTTTGAGCTGATGTTTTAAGCCATGTATAAGCGTTAAGTACCAGAATAAAAAAAAAATTGTAGGTGACATGAGATATCATTCAAAAAAATTTAAAAAAATTCTCAGTATAACCAGGTACAATTCTTGGTTTATTAACGAAAGTAAGGTACGAATATGATTTTCTGTTTCTTCTTCCTCCAGCTAAAATATAATGTTATATTACACAAATCAATATGCCAGTCCCGCTGAAATGTAAAACATGTTCAGTTCTACAAGTGACACTTCACGTCTGTTCACCAACAGGACTGGGTGTTAGTGAACGCAATTACTCTCAGAGAAAGCGACTCTGATTAGTACCTCTTGCACCAGATATTTATGTATAAGAGATTAAGAAAGTCTGGGAAGAAATAAATTTCAATATACTTCTGTTGAAAAACAATAAATTATATGTTGATTATTGGAAGGAACATTCAATGAGAGATATTCAACGCGTTTAGTATATTAGTGAAATCATATAGTGAAATTGATAATAATTAAAATAAATGTGATTACGTGATTTTAAAACGATAAAAATTGAACTGATAAAAATTCTTTAATGAAATAATTTGAAAATGATCCGTTTGAAAAAACAAATTAACAACGATCTCAAATTAAAAATTAAATTAATATTAATCACTTTTAAAAACTGAAAAAAGAAATTTGAAGTGGACACCTCATGATTTATTTGAGCGCCTATTTTTGTACGTACACAGATTTTTTTAAAATGAAAAGTACATAATAATTTTATTTCATTAATAACTTCTGATATTTTATCATAATTTTTTTTCATTGTTATTATTGAATTATTATTTATCATAAATCTAATTTTACAATCAGTGGTTAATAATTATTAATAAATCAATATATTTAAATAACAAAATTAAAAAAAGGAGATGTCTGATTCGAACCGAAATGCCTTCCCCTTATAAGATCCAAATATATCATTAATTAAAATTTTATCTGGCTATAACTGTGGAACCAATGAAAATAAGTAACACTTATAATATATCGTTAAAAAGCCCTCCGTGAGGGCTGATTTCTGCAATTAAGAAAAAGTCCAATCTGTTTTGGATTTTTGGCTTTTTTTGGACACTTTCAATTCAGTCGATTGCAATCAAAAAGAATCTGCACAACTAGATATTACAAAAGTTCTAAATCCAAAATTTTGACATCCTACGGATAATCTTCTTCGAGTTATGCGAGATACATACATACCTACATACAGACGTCACGCCGAAACTAGTCAAAATGGATTCAGGGATGGTCAAAATGATATTTCCGTTGAAATGTAAAAACCGAAATTTTTCGCTATCACAGTACTTCCTTTACTTCGTACATGGAATTATGAACTCTTCACTTTATGTACTAAGAATGGGGTTAAATAATACAATAAAAGGATTCTCATAAGTCGCTTCCAAGCTAGAGAAATGCCTCTATAAGAAATCATACAGGTTTCTTCTTTTTCTTCATTTAAATGTTAAATAAATAATTTTTCCTCTTTTATACATAGTTTGATATGATTCAGTAAAGATCGTTCACTTACTGATATGGATTGATAAATAATTCGGTATTTTTCTACAAAATCGATTAGAAATTAATTTTTTTTTTTCATTATATTATTAGATCGTAATGCAAAAAAATTATATACAACTCTCGAAGTTGCTTTCTCAGAACGATCATTCCTCTGCAGTAAGTCGCGATGATGAACAGAGTACATTGAATATCAACTCTATTTTGGTCGGATTTGTATACTGTTCTACAATAGTTCGTATATTCGGCTCAGGAAAAAAAACACCGAAGCCCATTTCACTTCTTGCCTTACCTAAAAACCTGGCATGGATTGTCTTTTATTTTTGAAAATATATAGAAATCATTTATTGCTCACGTAAAATTGAAAATTTTTGGTTTGTAAAATTAAAAATTTAATAAGTTTTAAACTCTGAACTTACAGATCGCCAAAAACCCAACACATTCTCACAGAGATCGACTTTCATAAACAAAACGAATTTATGAATTTATTTAAGACATATTTAAGTATTAAACATAAAAACAGATAAAAGTTAGAACATTAATTTATTTATAACAATCCTAATTATATAATAAAACATACCAAATTTTTTTTTTGTCATAATAAATATATAATATTGCTTACAACTGCATTTGAAGAAAATATTTGTTATCCTTTGAACCATTTGACCTGGATTAATTAGAATCAGAAGATAAAAAAGCAACGTTAAATAAAATTCTCAATACCTACAGGGTATTGAGAATTACCATAAAAAAAATTTCATGGGATATAAACCTCCATAATTAATTTCCAGGAAAATACTAAAAATAAAAACCTAAAATAATCTTATGTAGTCGTTTTGTACTATAAAATTATGTATTCAAGTGATAAATAAATACGAGTATATCTATACAGATATACTCACTCACTTTGTACGTACACAGATTTTTCTAAAATGAAAAGTACATAAAATTTTATTTCATTAATAACTTCTGATATTTTATCAGTTTTATACAGAACTTGAATACTTTCTTTCTAATTATCAGTGCTTTTCAGTTTTTTCTCTAAGCCAAAGTAATTGCTGATTAATTAAAATGTATCATTCTAAAATTGTTGTGAATGTTTTTCATAAATGAGAATAACTAATGATATAACCGCTTTTTGGCTACATTAACCTTTTATCTACATAAAATAAAATTAAAACATGTGAGGAAAGTTTCTTAAGTAAAACTAAAGGGGAAAAGTTGAAAGTTTAATATTTCAAACTGTTTGTATATTAAGCTGGTATTAAAATATTGTCAGAAACTTTTAAGTTGGTCAACTCTTTTTTTCTTGCTAATATTGTTTGATAAATATTACAAAGAACCGTCATTAAATACTCATTATATACAAAATTTTAAATTCGGGCTTACTTAAGTTCCTCGCATTGCTTGTTTAAATATTTTATGCATATAATGAAAATAATAATTTTATTTAACGCGGTATACATTTTTTCTTTCCTTTTTTTTAGGATTATGAAAATAATATACATTTTATATGACAGCAGTTTAAAAACGGCTACTAATCTGTGAACGGGTATTATATATATTTTAAAGTGCTAAAATGTTTTATCTTTCATAAAGATAAATTTCTCTTTAAAAAAGTTACAATTTCCTGTGTGTTTTACTTTTTTCTCATTACTTTTCAGTTAATTCTAGTCTCTTTCTAACTATTAATATTTGAATATTTTTTACGTGAAATCATCAATCCGACGGCAATTTTGATTATTTCAAGGTACCATTAACATTTTTAGAGTTAAAATAAATTTTTTTAGAATTTTAAAATTTACATTTTTTTTTTTTTTTTTAGTAATAACTATCCAAAAACCTAACATTGGATATAATCCAATAAGGGTCTACTAGGCTAAGAATATGGTAGAAATTTGTTTTCTTTTTTATATAGAAGGATTATTTACCAAAATACTTAAGAGACCAATTAAGCTGTTAGATAAATATTCACTCTATTACTAAGCCAAAAATTAATTGTAAAATCGAATTTTTTCTGAAATACTTTCTACCTTTACTGTACTTGCTATTTACTATCTTAAAATAAAATTGGCTTAGCAAAGGCAAACTGGATAAGTATAACTAAAAGAAATAGTATTCTATAACTAATAGAAACAAAACCAATAAATGATGTATATAAGTGTATATATATATTACAAATATATTATTGTTTGTATAATTACAAACAAAAATGGTTGTTCTCAGATACAAGTTTGTACTACGTCTACAATTAGGTTTTCATTGTATAACTTTGTTATGTCTTATCAATTCCCAAGATGACGTTGATATCTCTTAACTGTTTTTATTTATTTGAGAATTTAGTCCAACCAACATAAGAAAAACTGATTAAAAAATTAACTTTCAGATAATTGCTTTTAAAAATTTGAAGACAAGGGCCTTGTAGTTCACGTAATTCATTAAAACTTCTTTGCAGTAAAATGGATTTTCTTATTTCTCTACTTTTAACTTTACCTCTAGTTTTTATGATGAAGCTCTGTCTAGCTTTATTTTTATTTTACTTTGGTGAGAAATCTTCCCGATTTCATTATTTTCGATTAACAAATAACATCATTTTCTAAGCATTTGGCACCGTTGGTATTAATAAAATTGTATAAAGTTCCACTTACCAACAATCTTCAAATGCATTTCCAAGTATTTTCGGAGTCGGTACTCCATCATCAGGAATTTCTTATAAAATGTTAATTCAATATTCATATGTCATATGTATAAGTATATTTAAATTAAAATTGTTACGTTCATAATAGTCGGTCGTCAAGAAATAAAAATAATTAATACATCAATAAGTCTGTGATGTCATGTCACAGACATAACGTCACATAGACATGACTGACGTCAAAGACTATGTTCATAAGAAGTTTACGACTATTATCTATACATAACATCTATTGGCATCTATTGTAACATCTTATTTTAACATCTACTGTAAAATCTTATGGATATCACGTTACAGTCTATTTTATTTTACTTGTAATTCTTGACGACCGACTATTATGAACGTACAATTTTAATTTAAATATAATTATACATATGACATATGAATTTTGAATTAACATCTAATAAGAAATCCCTGATGGTGGAGTAGCGACGCTGAAAGTACTTGGAAATATATTTGAAAACTATTGGCAAGTGGAACTTTAATTTATACAATATCTTCATTACTTTTACAAAAGTAGTCTCTAGAATGACTTCTAATATCGTAAACGTTTTGTTTTTCACGATTTTCCTGTGATTAAATGTATTTATATTGATTGTCATTTACATCTAAATATAGTATTTTTAAGACTACAAACATTTGTTTAACAGACCTAATTTCTTTTTGTATACCCTACTTGCACGTTTGGGTAGTTGAGTTTTTTTTAAGAGATACTCTTTCAAGTAAACGTGCTTCAGCTTTTCCTCTAAAAATAAATTTTATTATTTCATAGCTACCCATGTAGTTTATAGCCTTTTTAATTCATTGTATGAAGTAAAGGAGTATTGTGATCGCGAAAACTTTCGGTTTTCAGATCTCAACGGAAATATCCATTCTGATCATTCATGAATCAATTTTGACTAGTTTCGGTGTAACGTCTGCACGTACGTATGTATGAACGTATCTCGCATAACTTAAAAACGATTAGCCGTAGAATGTTGAAATTTTAAACTTAGGACTGTTGTAACATTTAGTTGTGCACTTCCCCTTTTGATTGCAAACTACTGAACCAAAAGTATCCAAAAATGTCCAAAATCCCCCAACAAGTTGGATTTTGGAATTTTTCTTAACTGCCCTCATTGAGAGCTTTCCAACGATATATCGTAGGTTGTACTTATTTTCATTGATTCCAGAGTTATAGCCAAATGGGATCTCATGAGGGGAAGGCGTATCGGTTCAAATCAGACTTCATCTCCTTTTTTTTAACTTTTTTTTTAATTTAAATATATTGATTTATTAATAATTACTAACCCATGACTGTAAAAAGGTTTTACAATAAATAATTATTCAATAATAACAATATAAAAGATATGAAAAAATCAGAAGTTATTAGTGAAGTAAAATTTTATGTACTTTTAAAAATGTGTATATGTAATTTAATAGGCATTATTACATATGTATATATGTAATAGATTTGGTGAAACATTTGATTATTTAATATTAATTGAAAATTATAATTTAGAATCATTATTACTTTTGAATTTTCTGGTTTAATTTCTCTTTAATTTTATCTACATTAAAGTTAAATACAGAGTGACTGAAAAATAAACCCTCACAACAACAACATATACACGGAGGCATACATGCCCGATCTTTAATACAGTGCAAAAAAATTCTTATCTTTTAGTTCATTAATTTTCTGATATTGTGGACTATATTCTCCCTAAATGGTTGATCACCATTTCGTTCATTTGTTTTTATTGCCAATCATTTAATCGCTTTTTAGTTTGTTGAAATTCTTCTGATCTTAATTTGTGTACTCGTTCTCCAGTTTTCAAATTTTCTCTATCTTTATAATCATAATCCTCTCTAATATTTTTATTCTTTCTTTGGTCTTATTTACGTTTTTAACGTTTTCTTCCTGTTTACATTTATGATCTCTTAATGTTTTTATTCTTTCTTTCTTTCTCTGCAACAATTTCTTACTGTTTAATTTTTTTTTGCTTTGCAACATTTTCTTCCTTTTTATTCTTTCTTTGGTTTTAACATTTTCTTCCTCTTCATATTCATCTTCTTATCTTTTTTTTTTTTAGATATATTTCTTCATGTTATCTTTCTTTTTCCTGTATGATTGTTTTTTTTTTTGTTTTTTTTGACATCAACTAAATAATTCAATAATAAAAACTGAATATTTTACACCGTAAGGTCGAAATTAACATTTGTAACAAGTATACAGTTGTTTACTAAACGGAGCAATTAAATTATTATTAACTTTTGTTTATACGAAACACCAGAAATCCAAAACATTTTGTTAATCAGCAACTCACGAAGATATGAATAATATTGATCTGGTAATAGAAGTAATAAAGGGACTTTTAATCTATCCTAATATTTCATGTAATGGCTGTTTAATAAATAACTTTATAAATATTTGATGTTTATAAAAACTAATATATCAGCAATTGTGTGTAACTGTCCACTTTATTAAAGAATTGGAGGATCGTATCTCATTTTCAAATGAATTAAGTTTAAAGGAAGTGCAGCAAGAAATGTGTATATGTAATTTAATAGGCGTACAAGGAAGTCATATGGTGTCCACATCATATTTTTACGTTTAAATTAACTGCAGGACAAACTACGTGCTTTGACTGCTCATTAGTGAAACCAACATAAATGTATTAAGCCTGTACAACTTGTTTCATTTTATTAACTCATACGTTTTATCATATACATCGAAACCATACAACGTTTGTAAATTTTGAATCTCATAATAAAAAAGATGATTTTGTTCATACCATGGTTATCTATGCAAAAAAACTTTTGTTAAATTTCAGCATTTACAGTTTCATTCCAAACCGTTTTTTTTTTTTTTGCCAGCAGAAATATTATAATTTTTTTTTTGTTGTTCTTAACATAAAATAAAATTACTAACGAAATTAAGCCCAATAAAACCACAGATATATGTTACTTGTATAATGGTTGTTTTTACCATACTTATATATCGCTCAAACCATACATATAAAACTCCATAAAAAGATCAATAAAGAAATTAATTTTTTATACTACAAACTAGACGGTCGGGGCCCATATCGGTCCAAGCAATCCTTAGAGCCACGGGTCTCTTCCAAAGCCGCAGAGCTCGCTTCGGTCGCGTTTCCCGTCAACCCCTGGACCCCGTTAGTATCATTAATGATTACTTATAAATAATAATTAATTTTTGGCTTTATAATTTTTTCAGGCTTTATAAAAACCTGAAAAAGGAACTAAATTAGAAAAGACAGAATAGTAGTAACTATGGTAAATTAAAACACCTTTGACGACGAAAAATTCATAACTTATTTATGCTGCCATTGAGACAAAAATATAAAAATGAAATAGAAGAATTAATTTTTTTTTTCTTTAATGAATATCTTTAATTCCCCCTTACAAATGGGCTATGGTATTGGCCTGTTGATTACAACCTTCTCTTAGTTAACATGTTAACTAACATTGTGAGTTAACATGAAGTAATCTGCAGATTTGAAAGCAATCTGTTGGTTGTATCACGCGTGATACGCGTGAACAAACAAACAAACAAACATTCGGTTTTATGCAAGATATAAGATTTATAAGAAAGCACCATATAAAAATATAAATTGTATTCAGATATGGATTTAGAAAATCTGATGTGGACACGACATGATTTAAGGAAATCATTAATAGGCGTACAAGGGTACGCCTATTAAATTGCATATACATATTTTTTGCTGTACTTCATTTAAACTTATTTCGTTTGAAAGTGAAATACGATCCTCTTAATTCTTTAATAAAGTGGCCAGTTACACAATTGCATCGTGGACACCACATTGCATCACATTTTTTTGTGGTGTCCGTATCAGCGTTTTATATTAGTTTATATATTAATTTTGTTTCACGCTGCTCAACGTGTCGGATCCGTAATCATAGACATACCGGCTCGAATCCGACGTCATATACATATTTTTTTAAACTTTTTTTTTAAATTTAGATATATTGATTTATTAATAATTATTAACCTCTATAAAAAAAATTAAATTAAAATGAAAAGTACCAAAAATTTTATGTTACTAATAACTTCTGTTTTTTTTCATATATTTCTTTTTATTGTTATTATTGGATTATTATTTATTGTAAAACTGTTTTACAAAAAGAGGTTAGTAATTATTAATAAATCTATTTATTGAAATTAAAAAAAATAAAGTTAAAAAGAAATATATGTATAGGAAGCCGGATTCGAACCTATTTGCCTTCCCCTTGTAAGATCCAAATATTTCATTAATTAAATTTTTATTTGGTTATAACTCTGAAACCATTGAAAGTAATTACCACTTATGATATATCGTTGAAAAGCTTTGAGTGAGGGCTTATTACTGCAGTTAAGAAAAGGTTCAAAATCTAATTTTTTTCATTTTGTGCTTTTTTTAGACACTTTTGGTCCAGTAGATTGCAATCAAAATGGGAGGTGAACAAGTAGATATTACAGCAGTCCTAAATCCAAAATTTCAACATCCTACGGCTAATAGTTTTTGAGTTATGCGAGATACATATATACCTACGCATTATTATTCGTTTTATTATCCGATAATATAATTTGTCAGCCAGAGATCTCTCTAAACTTGATGTTATATTTTTTTCGATTTTGGACATTTTAGAGATACGTTCTAACTTCCTTCACTTCTTTTTTTTTTACAGTTCAATGTACTTCTTCATTCTCTGCGCATGTAGTTCTTTCTGGTTTTTCTGACCACTTCATTTTTGGATTGTCTTTTATAGTCTTTTGTCCATATAAACACATCATAATTTTGTTCTTAAATGGTGTCTCTATTTTAATAGCTTTTTAGCTACATTATTTAACTTTATGACTTTTTAACTTCTTTAAACCAGTTTAATTCTGTTTTCCTGTTATAGGAGAAATAAAAGAATTTCCTTAGTTAACGTGTTTCTCATTTTGTCGAGGTAACCAAAGAAAATTCATTAATTTTGGCTTTTTCATCGTGTCCATTATTCTTTGTAAATTTTAATATGTTTCATTGTTGCTTATAAATTTAATTTTTTTTTTTATACTTTCCGAGCTATCTGTCTAATCCCTTTTTTTCTATGATTTTGATCATTTTTAAACACACTCACGCATATAAACTTTTGGATTTTATTACTGTATTATAATGTCAGATTTTCAAATGTTTTGATAAGCAGTTTTTATTTTATGTATTTTTAAATTATTCCGTATTTTTTTCTATTTTTGAAACTTTTATTTTGTATTGTTAAATTTGTATTCGATTTTTCTGTATCTGTATCGGTATCTAGATATCTGAATTCTTTGAATATTTCTGTTTTTCCTATGCCTATTTGTACGTAATATTTTTGTGTTTTTAATACTTGTCATTATTTCTGTCATATCGACTAATTTTTAGATCTGTTTTACTACCTATTGTATCTAAAATGTTGATTTGTGCTCTCAACGATTCCACTTCAGTTAAGAGAATTGCAATGATATTTACGAAAGCTAAACAACTGATTTTAATGATGTTATTTATTAATCGAAGAAAAATTAAAGCTAGATTTAAATTTTAACATTTTTTTATCTTAAAGAGAAGTTAAAAATAACATATTTTTTCATATAAAAGAATCCTAGTTGGAATTCAAAATTAATCAAAGAACAAGATCCACCAGTAGAAGGATTAGGTTTCTTTCACATATCTGAAAAAATTCTCTATAGTTCTAAGTTTAAATAAACGGATGAAAGTTTTACTTTGGTGGTTTCAAACGAACGTTTGTTGACTTTTCATAACAGAATATTTTTGGAGTGTAAAAAGTGCTTCACACTGTTGATGTCTATGGATATAAATAATTTAACAAATAAACAAAATTATACTGTTTTACACTGCAGTCTGTAAACGTAATCGGTAATCAAGGGTAAATTTTGAGTCAAATTAAAAAAAATAAATATATATATTAACATTGTTGAAAAGGCCTATTGGCAAAATAGCTCCATGAAATATCGTATTTCAGTTACTACAACTCTTAAACTTCTACTTAAATTATAATGAATGAAAATAGTGAACATAGCCAATGAAAAACATATTTAATTAGTTATTAAAAAGATTCACATAATAACACCCCATTCAAATAAAAATGGAAAACTTGCCTTATCGATTACAAACATTTATGATTAATAAGGACGACAACATTTTAAGTATTTTATTATGTATTCTGGATGAATAGCGATTTTTTTTTAAAAATAAAAACAATAAATGAATAAATATGCGAGATTATGTCCTCGGAAAGAGCAATTTATTATATTGGAAATCGCACCTGCTACATTATCTAAAAGACGATTTGAAAAATGGACTAAATATCACATTCTTTTTATCTTTATTAACAACTGAAAAATTTCCAGATAACTTTTATACATGACAATATTTATAAAAAAGAAGCTATATATGAGCCATACATCTAGTTTTAAAGATTTTTATGGATGAACTACTTGGATCTAAAAACAGGCTTCATGTTTCGTTGTATGCTCTATTATAAAATAGGAAAACTTTCCAAATAATGAAAAAAATAAAAATTTAACTGGTAAAAATATTGTATAGTATATAATATGCTCCCTAGATTTGTTAAACTCGAAATAATATTTATTCATTATAACCTCAATCATATTTCATTAAATTAACTATATTCTTTTACAATTCCTTCAAAAATTCCCTTTTCTTTTAAAACTACCTTATCTGCAAAAAAAGTTCAACTTTCATAAACACAAAATTCTTTCTATGATTTCAAAGAACTTATTTAGCTTGAAAACATCCAATTTTTGGTTCTCTTATTGTAAAATTTCAGGGATATTTTCTTTACTCGTACCTACAAAAATAAAAAATCTATCTCAAATTAATTACTTTTCAGATTTTCAGGAAGACAAAGAAAAGAGAAATTATATATATACAGATAAGTTCATCTAATACCACACAATAAGTCTTACAAACTTTCTGTAAAAGTTTACAAAAGTTTTACAAAACTGGATGTAATCTATAATATATTAACCAACATTCCTACCAACTGAACTAAAACGTCGCCGACTGAGCTGAGTGGCGTGATTTTCTGGACGAAAAAGTTGTCAATCAATCGACGGAAACGTAAAATTTGACTTTATGATTTCAAAGACTAAATTTCTGCGAGAATTTAACAGCTATAGGTAGAATAAGAAAACCCTACTTTATAAGGAGCACTACTTACAAGTTCCAAAATCTAATCTTCTTTTATAAAGAAGAAAAGCTGGACGAACTTAACAAGAAAAATATTTAAATTAAATGATTTTCTTCTTTTATGTAATCAGTAATACCACTATTGATAATTTTTTGTATAATGATATTCGAAAATTTTAGTTTCCTGTATGTTCGTTTAACGTTTACAAATAATACATATTCAAGTAATTTCAATTAACGCCTTATAATTTTTTTATATTTCTTTAAATTTATTTAGTAAATTTTACATACTTTTATTTTACATAAATATTATTAAACACAACACGAACTTAAAAACGTTCTTTGATAATCCAATGTGAATTCTATGATACTGCTCTCATCAATCTTTTATCAGGTTTCTGTAATCCGTCAAAACGGATGAAATGCAGGAGCCGTTTGTGTTTTTCACACCTACCCATTTCTGACGATATTTATACAACGTATTAAGCAATGTGTATAAAAATATATAAAAATAAAATATTTATTAATATATTGACGTTGACCCGTTTGATAAAACGATAGGAGCTTTAACGTGGGACATGTTCTAAAGGTTTCATACATTATTTACACTAACGTCGCCGTTGTAGAATAGTACAAGAGATCAGAAATGTACTTAACGAAGTAAAGATGCATTTTCTTTTCGATGAAGTCTTTTCTTTTAAATTAAATTTCTTAGTGCATAAAGAGCGCTTTCGCATCGTTTTAAGGTTTTTAAATAACTATTCCTTTTTGTATCGTAATGAATTTGGCCTCATCTAACTCAAATAAGCGATTCTTTGTTTCTGACAACTTATTGATCAGTGAAGAAAATATGGATAATATAAGAGAATGTTTTCCAATGCATTCAGTAAGTATACATAACGGTTTAAGACACAATCTAAACAGGTACTGTCTAAATAAAAAAATAAATAAATTTTTTTAATATGTACACAGTTTATTCGGTTTTTTGCCATAAAATTTATTAAGAAGATTGCAAATTACAGGATAAAATGAGATAAACGTGTTGGTTTAATTTCATGTTAGTAATATTACAATGCTTCTTTAAGGAAGTCTATTGAATGTAATATTTTAAATGTAGTTAATTTTTTTTTACCGACAGATAAAAAAAAATCATAAAACGATGAACTCCATCGTTTTACATATTTTAATTTACAAATTTTAATATCTAGTTAAATATATCCTTGAAAAAGAAATAAACAAGAATGCATTAAAAAAATTGACTATCGTAAAAGTAACCTAAAATAAATATAATAAAACTGAAATAGATACAAATTTTATTTTAATAGCGATTTATAATTCTCTTGAAAAGAAATTCATGTAATTTGAATTTAACCCTAAAGATCTTTGGATGTACTAGCGTTTCATAAGAGAAACATGAATGAAACTAACGTAACGTAGAATACTTTGAAGTATAAAGTATGTTAATACTCCTTAACCCTGTCAAAGCCTAAACGATTCGTTCAAATGTTCCGGTTTACTGAACTTAAGAGAAACATACATTTATGCAGCACGACAATAAAGATGATACAGAAAGTACTTTTTTTTAAATACACTCAGAATATTAAGGTAATATAAACAAGTGTATTCGTATAAATAACATTAAAATGTAAAATAAGATAATAGAAAAATGCACTTTGATAATATTATTAACTTGAAATAGTATATTATGCAACGAACGTATAATTATAGCCATTAATGCACGAGTGCAAAGTAAATTATGAAACAAACCTTTCCGAGTATCGTAAACTTCTCAAGAGTGCATTAATCGCCGTTATACAAAGTTGGATACCGTATCTTTTCTACGGCTGAGAAAATACTGGAATTATTGACTTAGATTAACGATAAAATACATTGTTTACGGAATATCTTTTTTTAATTTCTCAAAAAATACATTTCTGTGGCAACACAGAAATGTATTGTGATGTATTAAATGTATTTATGACTAATAGGTTATTAGTCATAAGTTTTGCCTTTTCTTTAACATTTTCAGAACTCAGAATCCGACATAATTAAAAAAAGGCTAAACAGTGTAATATAGAAACTTAGTAGCCTTTTTAGTGCACTTTCAAATTAACGTCTGCTTGCTAACTACTAAATCGGATTTCAATAGAATTTTAAAAAAAGTGATACATTAAGCAATAACCGTTTCTGCTTGATCAGTGGTTGAAAAGAGTAGGCTTTTGATTGGTTGAACATCTGTGTCATAATGAAACTCCTTTGATAATTACCCTCATTATGATACCAGCCGTGTAATTCAAACGTTATAGTACACCCGTACGTACAATAACTATTTTTTTAATTACATGGTTTATGGTTATTTGCCTAGTTTTCTGTACAAGATGGGTTTTTTAGCCCCCGAGACCGCCTCCGAGATAAGTAAAAATATCCTTTACTATATTCATGATTACAAATAAAATTATGTATTTGAACAATTTTTCTTGTTATTCTACATTCTTACTGTTACAGAACCAAAAAAAATATATACTTTTATAATTCGTTTTTTAAGCTATTGATTATATTACGTAAAAGTATCGTTGAAGCGTTGTAGCGTAAAAGTAGCGTATTTTTATGTGGGAATATGGAAATTTAACTTCTATCATATGAAAAAAAACACCATGCCTGCCCGGGATTTGAACTAGGAACCGCAGGCTTTTCATTTATATATTTTGTAAAAAAAAAATTGTCTTATACTAACCAAACCAAATTGTTACATAACTCCTAAAAAACGTTCATGGAAACGAATCGTAAGATACATATTTAATGAAATTCGAAATGTAACTTCTAGGAATTCAATTAAACAAATAAAAGTGCTAACCGAACATGTAATTCTCCATCTAGTGTAGTTTGGTCCCACCTCAGGGACTATCGTTTCGTTTGGTATTCCTTCAGAGGATGAGATGAATGAAGACTAGTGTGGGAAAATGCTATTCCTGACCGGGATTCGAACTCGGGACCTCCGGATGAAAGTCCGAGACGCTACCACTCGCGCACCTAGTGTAGCTGATTCAAGTCAACGGTGGGAGAACAAAACTCAATATATTATTTGAATTTTTTTTCTTTATACTTTAAAACATTGGTCTTTTTTTAATGAATTTATAATCCAGGTTTCCTACATTAAAGTAAAGATATTAAACAGCTCTGTAAAATAATAAAGTTAAAATGAAAAACTGTGAGTAAACAAAACTTTTTCTACATTAAAAAAAAATTTGTATGAAATATTTTACTTCACAAGACCGTTTTATTATTTATTTTTGTATTAATTTATGAGATTATATCACTCTCCTCGAATTCTGGCTTACATGTTGGAAAATAAAAATAAACGAACAAAGTCGAAGCACGTCACGTTCATCCTTCAAAAGGAACACAGTCAAACTGTTTCAATTTTCAGTATTCCAATACCAAGTTCTCAAGACTGCAAATATTTAGGTTTTCATCTTGACAGACTACTTACCTGGACAAAACATATCAAATATAAGCGCATACAGTTGGACCTCATGTTTAAAAACATGTACTGGCTAACAGGACATAGATCTAGGCTTTCAGTAGAAAATAAATTATTGATTTATAAATCCATTTTGAAGCCTATTTGGACTTATGGGATTGAATTATGGGGTAAATCATGCAATTCCAATATCGACATACTTGAACGCTACCAGACAAAAATGCTAAACATACCCTGTTACATCAGCAATAATCTCATATATAATGATTTTAAATTGCGAAAGAACGGTCTCTGGCTGGCCTAAGATATCAAAATCTTTTGGATCAGCACCCAAATTATATGGAAGTCAATTTATTGGATAACACAATCAGTGATTTTTCAAAATTGCTGAGAAACAATATTCTTGGTTTGATTTATCGTTTTAATTAGGTGACTTTATAGTCTGGCCTTACGGAGTGCACTTCTTTTTCGATGTTACTACTACGTTACAAACCACTGGGTCTGTGGTTACTTAATGTTGATTTAAATAGATCTTATTTACTTTATTCTCTTACTGAATAGATTGTAAAGTTGCTATGATGTTACAAAAAAAAAGAGAGAAAGATAGAATGATAATTTTTTTAGCATGTGAAAATGCTATACCTGACCGGGATTTGAATCTGGGATCTTTACAATTACAATTATAATTTACAATTATAAAAAATATTAAACTATATATAAAAATATTGTTATGTAGGTTTAGTATAACAATTTTACTTATTTTTCTATTTATTTCTCGTTAATCAATTATTCATTAACATCAATTTGATTAAGATACAAAGTTAACTACTGAATGAAAATTCAATCTGATTGATCGGTTATTATGAGGTAGGTCTTTATAGCGGTACAATTTGATTAAACTCTAGACACTTATAAAACTATTAATCCGTACTTAAATGAAAATTAAACGATATTACTATAATGGCAGTGAGTAGAGTTCATTTACATATTTATTTTCTAATTAATAAAAGAGCTAAAAATTAAGTAACTATTTTTAAAAATTACGTAATAATTAAACATTTTAATAAATTATTAATATGCCGAAAAAAATTATACAAAAATGAAATAATGAAACTGAATTTAAATAATTCAAAATTTTAAATTCATTAACAATATGAATTAATAGAATTTAAAGTCAAATTATTATTATATCCAGTGATTTAGAATTTACATTTTAATTAAAATACGAGAGTTAATTACTTACTGGTAATTAGTAGTTGATGAATCATTTATTAATTATAAAATCAAATATTAACCTATTTTTGAAGTGATTAAATTAAATTCCATCATACCTTCCTCTGAATATTTTATTGAAATATTCAATTTAATATTAATAATTAAGTAGAATTTAAAATTTATAGCTGATTACAACACGACATATAAGAATATTATTCTCTAAAAAATTAACATATTAATTACAATATAAATAAATCTGAAAATTAACGGAATAAAAAAAAACTGACATTTTTCAGGCTAAGTCATGCAACACCTTGCACAGCTTTTATTACATTATATTATTATTATGTATTTACATTATATTGTTATTATATGATGTTATAAAAAATATATATTAACCTTTATATAAAAATATTGTTATAAAGGTTAAATTTATAATTCTACATAAATGAAATTTTTTCTAAACCTAACACACCCTTCAATAAAGGCTAAAATAAGAAAAAAAAAGTTTTTTCAAAACCCTTTTCCGTAATTTAGGTGTGAGGTCCATAATTTAAAAAAAGTGTAGTAATTTCTTGACAGTTGTAATATATGTGAAGAATATACTTTCACAAAATATTATGGAAAATGCTTAAGCTGAAGGGAAATAGAACGAAAAAACATAATATATATATTTCAATTTTAAAAGGTGGGGATATATTTTTTAAAAAGGAATTTTTGGTTTATTTATACGTACATGATGGTAGATAAAAAATCTGCTTTACTGAAATTTTCTTTATAATATCTCTGAATAAAATCGAAATTGTATTTTCGCGATATCCCTCAATCCCCTAACGAATTTTGAAAAAAAAAGTATGACCATTGCCCCATACAAAGAAGTATTTGAGCCAAGGGGAAGAAAATTGGTTGGGTCAATTCTGAGATATAAGGCCAAAAGCAGTATGGCACATATTCATACCAACTTACGTACATGGATGTACACATATTTTGTTTTTTTGGTCTAGATGAATTAGTTGAACCCAAAAACGTAAAGATTTGCAAAAACCCCAATACCCTATTTTTGACATGATTACCATACTTTCCCCTTTTATATAGCTAGCTATTGCTGCTTCATTCGCCAGGAAGTAAAATGAAATTTGAAAAAATTAAAAAAAAACTAGATCATTATCCTTCAATTGAATAGCCTGAGAAATTCGTTAAATGAACTGTTGGTGAGTAGTATTATGAGTGTTGTACTGCATAAATACGAATGTTACATTACACGAGAACCAACCGACCTATTTTCATATTTTCAGATTATATTTGTGTTATCCCAGGAAAGGTTAGTTCCCTTAAGCTGGCCTTAGTTCCCTTTGGGATAAGATTGTGAAGTTTTCCTCGTCAAAAGTCTGTGTACTTTAGTTTCTACAGTTATTATTCTGTCTCTTGTAATTTTGTTTCTTTTTCAGTTATCTGTAAATCTGTATGCTTCAACTAATATTTATCAGTATTATTCTTACTACCATGACAATAACGAACCCCTGACTACCGACACAGTGGTGGCCAGGGAATGGAGCCCCCTGGCTAGTTAAATAATAATATAAAGAATTTATAAAGGAATTATTTTGTATATTTTTACTCATAAACATAGTAATTTAAAAGGAATAATAATTATTTTTAACAAATTTATTTTGACGGTGCAATACCGCTTCCCAAACTCAATGGCTAAATTGCAATAAAGGTAGTATAAACTAGAAAACGACCAAGAAGAAATAACAACAAAGTAGCTCAATTAGCAATGCGGTTCTAATTCAATCAATTTGCGTATTCAAACTTGAACGAAACCAAACTAAACTAAGCTAAAACCACATTCGTACACCACCACTTTGTAAATGGTTTGAATGTGTTTATTACATTTTAATAGAAGTGTAAATTAGCAATTTCGATAATTACACGAATAAGGGTAATTGGTGCTTAAGTGCTCACTATATAGATTGAATTGATGATAGGAAGCAGTGAAAAGGAAACACAGTGAATTCTATATAGAACTAGTAATGGTAAAGGGTCGGGATTCGGTACAAGTAGTAGTAATAGCAGTAGCAGTAGTAGTTGTACTGGTAGAAATATCACAGGGGGCAGGGGAACCGTTGGTGCCCGGCTTGAATATTGATATAGTTCACTTTACCCTGCCCCTTGCCGGGCCCTAACCTCCCGCGACACTGCCTTTCCATATACTTTGCTAGCCAAGCGTTTCATAGTCACGTCTTTTATACGCACACTCGCGTACTTATACATTTACAATGTTCAACATCCTATAAAAGCGTACAAATTTTAACTCATAGCTCTGTAAATACTATATAATATAGGCGTACTGTTTTAATATTACATTGTAAACATTAATGGTCTATATCAAAATATCTAAAATATTATTAAATTACATTATTATGGGAGCGATAAAATTAAGTGGTAATTTTAAACGTCAATAAAAATATTAACATTACTGGATATTTTCCGTTAACAGCATTTTTAAAAATATCTATAAAATGTGTACATCGACAGCACGAGATAACATTCACTCCTCTATAATTTAATTTTTATTCGCTCTTCAATCAAGATTTAAAAAAAAATCGTATGCGGTGAATTGTAATAAAACATATGCCGACATATGAAAGATTCATTAACTAGTTGAATGTATGAAATACCAATGATATAATTATGCTGATCATTTTGATAAAATATTATACAATATAACAGAATTAATGTTTGTTTCCTGAATGAAATTATTACTGTAAGAATATGCAGTTAGTTAAATAGAATTCTGCACGAGTGAGGCAGATAAGATACCTGATAAATACGTAATAAAGATGCGTGTAAATAACATAGAAAATTGTCGAAAAAGAAATTTGTAGTAAGTCAACCTCCAAAAAAAAAAAAAGATGAATGATGAATTGCTGATTGATAATAAGAACGTTATGTAAATGTGGAAGGAGCATTTTGACGACATATGTATCTTACAGCAAATAAAATTGGGTAATGAGTTGAATGTGGTGGTGGAAAATGCGTGAATTGGGGAGGGTTTATTGATAGATGATAACCAAAAAAAATTGAAATTGTAACAGCAGTTAAAGAACTCAAAGCTATCCAACGCCTGGAATTGATAATACTACTTGGAAATGATGGAATTTGGTCTGGCTTTCTAGGATTACAAAACTTTCTTTAAATATATTTGGTCGTAGAAAGTTACATCTGTGGGCTGAAAAAAAAAGGCTTAATGCTAAAACTTCTTAAGAATGGCCATCTATCAATTGCAAAATTTATAAAGTTATCGTCCAACTTTCTGAAATCAGCAAGGTAATGATAGAGTAATTTTGTTACAGTAAACAAAAATATTCGATAGAAGTGTGAGAAGTGAACAACTAACAGTATTTCAGGTGAATTGTTCATATATCGATCAGATAGACTTTCTACGAAATATTATAGAGTTGTCTACTAATTAGAATACAAAACTGTGTCTTTTATTTATTGGTTTTCATATCATTATTTGAAGCGCCACGGAACGATAACTTACCACAAACCAAAGGAAATTATAAACCTCCTAAAAGAAAAGCAAGATCATATGCCTGTGAAGTTGTTCAAGGAAGAAAGTTGGTCGAGAAGTTTAACTTTTCGAAAAATTCTCGTAAATTTAGGTGTCAGATAATAATAATAATGTCAGATAATAATACCGGCCAAGAACTGTCTCCTTGCACATTTCTATTTGATAGTGTTCTCTGTACGAATAAATGAAGATAAAAGTTAAATACAGAGCGGAATTTTTTCGGAAGATTTAAGGTTCTGGTCTTAGCTGATGATATGTATATTTGCTGCCAAGTAACTTCGCTAATAAAACAGAGAATTCTTTCCTTACTTCCTAAGAACTGTTGCGACTTTTCTTCAGTAGCTTTTGCTGTGCGTTGTTTATTAGTCAGTCAGTACATGTTGTTTAGTCAGTCAGAACAGGGCAAGAGGTAGGCGCCCTATATACTGGTGGAACAGTGAGATTGCGAACTTAAGGAAGAAATTGCATTACGCCAGGAGGAAAAAACACAGACTCAGACCCAGAGGTGGGCAGACTTATGAAGCTGCCGTAGAAATGTTTCTGGTTGCTAGGCGTGCACTAAATAGAAGCATAAAACAGGCTAAGAGGGGTCATTGGATCAGACTGTGCAACGAGCTGGACCAATGACCCTGGGGACAAGCCTATAAAATTATTACGAAACCCTTTGGCAGGCGGATACCTGTATTGAGCAGAAATCAGGCTGTGCAACGAATCGCGGACTTATTCCCCTGTAGGGAAGAGACAGAGGTCATCAGAACAGAGTTCGAGATAAGAAGATTCACGCCTGCTGAAATTGCAAGCGCGGCTATGCAACTGGGAAACAAAAAGAGCCCTGGGCCGGACGGGATACCGACGGCTCTTGTTAAGGGTCTTATAAAAAAAGCTCCTTAGCAGATAGCAGATGTAATTAATCAAAGCTTGGAGTCCGGTACCTTTCCCAGGTGTTGGAAAGAAGCGGGAGTGGTCCCGCTTCCTAAGGGTAGAGATGAGGATGGCCACCTACAGTATAGGCCACTTAGTCATATATTTAACCTTGGGAAAGGTGCTTGAGAAGTTATTATCAGCCAGAATAGTTAAGGAGATTAATGAAGGTTTGGGTATCAGCTGTAAGCAATATGGTTTCTGGAAAGGGCGTTCTACCATACAAGCGGCAGCAAAGGTAATGGACTGGGCCAATACTGTGAAACAAGGGACATGGAGAACGAGACGCATTCCCCTCTTTATCTCACTCGATGTTAGGAATACATTCGGCACTATCAGGTGGAAGCACATAAACAGAGCACTACTGGATAAAGGTATTAGTCGATATTTGAGGAGACAGATTGGGGAGTATCTCTCGGAGCGAATCTGTTGGATTAATACCCAGGAGGAGCCTATTGAGTTCGAATTGTATGGTGGGGTCCCACAGGGATCTGTCCTTGGGCCATTATTATGGGTTCTTACGTTCGACACCATCTTGCAGATAAACTACCCAAGAGGCGCTGAAGTAATAGCATACGCAGACGATCTAGCAGTGATAGTGCAGGGTAAAACTACTCAGGAGGTGCATGAAATAGCTAATACTACTTTGCAAAGAATAGAGGAATGGCTACACTCTAGAGATCTGGAGTTATCAGTCCATAAGAGTAAGTTTATCACTTTAACCGGCAGGAGAGTATTGGAACCGCTTAATATAAATATAAACGGACACGCGATTAGGGAGGTACAATCCCTTAAATATTTAGACATCACATTTTAGAAAAATGGACTTTTTACGGACCACATAAATAATGTATGCGAAAAGGCTGAGGGCATGATCAAAAGCATAAATGTGGTCATGTCCTCACAGCGAGCACCAAGGGCCTGTAAGAGAAAATTGATAGCCACAGCTGAGACGTCGGCACTCCTATACGCTGTGCCGGTTTGGTGGCCTTCGATAGAATACAAGAGGAATTACAAAAAAATGGCTAGTACACATAGAAGGATGCTAATAGGCGTGGTCTCGGCGTACAGAACGGTGTCGTACGAGGCGTTATGCGTGCTCTCCGGTACACCTCCAATTGACCTGTTGGCCAAATATAGAGTAGACAGAAATAACAGACTATCAGAGCAAGATGCCAGAAGCAGACTTTTGAATAGTTGGAAAGACAGATGGAGTCAGGATGGACCGGCAAGCAGAACTAAAGAGCTGATACCAGATCTACAAGCATGGCTCAGCAGGAGACACGGGGATATGGGTTATCACATGACACAGTATTATACAGGCCATGGCAATTTTGACAATTACCTATACAGGATAGGCAGAAGGCAGGAGTCGGCCTGTATGTACTGCGGACACGATGATGATGCGGAACACACGTTCATAGATTGTAATAGATGGGACCAATACAGAACGGATTCTGGTTTTGTTGAAAAAACCACTGGAGGGATAACCGCGTACATGTTACAAAGCATTGATAAATGGAATGAAGTAACAGGCTATATCAAAAGAATCTTAAAGACTAAGGCTGAAGATGAAAGACTACAGGGCTATTAGTGTAGAATAGGGAAGGGTGGACAGCCCCAGTGGTGAGAGTCGGCATGCTGAGGTGTGCCGATTTCAGTGATCCGCTGGGGACTGCAAGGGAGCGTAGGTAAAAATAAAAATAAAAGAAATGCTATGACACACGTTGCGATAGATCAAGGTATGACGTGAGGTCATCAATTTCAGTAAAAAATCTCAAAAGAGCCGACTGGCGGGCCGACCTGCCATGCCGGATATTAAGCCGGTAGGCAGGGAGGCCCGTTAGAGTATAACGGACACTCCCCTGGATTGTCAAATACCAATCAGTCGATCTGACCAAGAAGAGGAGAAAAAAAAAAGGACATATTGTCTTATACGTATAGATAAAATAAAGAGATTATAAGTAAAATACTTTTAAAAATATCAATATTAGTAAACAAAAAAGTAGATAGATGAGATTGAAAATAGAATGGAAAATATATAATTACACAAGTCGAAATTTAGTCTAGACTTTGTAAGTACGTTATATATTTCTAATAATCCTAAAAAACTAAAAGGTGCAAAAATTTTATTTCAATAACAGAAAATTCGGAATATTGACAAAAAAAGCTCCATATTATTTATTACGACTAGAAATTATTAACGAGATGAATTTTTAACAATTTCATTAACAAGAACATAACATTCGTAAAACTGGTGTTATCACCTACTCTAAATTCCGTTACACTCTCTTGAAGCTGTATTCATTATTCATAAGCGAAATATATATATTTAATTTACATTTTTATTTTGATATTTTACTACATTACAATAAGCCTAATTCCGGTTCGAAGGCTGGTCCTTCCATACACCGGTTTTGAGAATTTCATAAAATATTTTATATTTCAGAGAATTAAAAATTATACCACTAAAATGGATATACTTAAATCCACTTATGAATTTTTATCGTGATATTGTATTTAATTAATCAACTCAAGACAACGAATTCTAAAAATTCATAAAAATAAAAATCTGGATTATGATCTCGTCGGATAGAAATCCATAATACACATATGTATGTCTATATATATATATATATATATATATATATATATATATATATATATATATATTATAATATCATCTTATTATATATATTATAATAGCATCTTATATATATATATATATATATATATATATATATATATATCTTTCCTTTTTACTTCTCTACTGTAAAGTCAAATTCAGTATATTTAATACAAACTCCGATTAAAGTAATTCAGTATCGGTTTAAGAGTATGAGATTTACTTTTTGATTCAGCAGAGTTAAACCAGTCAGAGACATTTTAGAGCAGTCAGATATAAGAGATAAAAATTGCTAGCATAAGTCCTCTAACGTTACATTAAAGCATTCTCAATAAACATTTAACTTCAAAATCAATACCTACCTACTTAACCAGAGAACAATATCTGAGATCGCAGATGTTATATAAAAAAACATTTGATGTACAAATTCATGAGCTACTTTTTATTAAACTATTTTCAATTAAATCTCAATCCGTACAAAACATTTTTATTCTTATTACTATTATTCAATTTTTTTTTATTATTAGACAAATTTTATTTTGATTATACTTTCCATTACATAGTATTGAATGGCAAGTTTTCAGAAAGACTTCTTTGAATGCATAAAAATACAAAATATGTGAAATATTTTCACCCGTATAGGGTTTTTCTACTCAACTAATTTTTGATTCGGTTTCCAACAAATTATAATTTTTATACTATCATAAAAAAACAATTGAAATCTTAAAAATTACTCACGCGTAAAACCAAAAACGTAATAAAAGTTAAAACTTTTAAATTCACATGTTCTATATAAACAAAATTTAGTTTTCATTTCTATTTTATTTGTTAAATTTAAAATCCTTTTTTAAGAAAGTTAAGTTTAGTTTTTAAACTTAATAATTGTGAAATATATCTCTATGTATTTCAAGCATTATGATTTTCCAATTACTGACTTAGATGATACTTTGCTTTATTTCGTAAAAGAAATTCCTCTAGCCAACCTTATTTCCCTACGTAACTAAATAGAAGTTCTTTTAAACAAGACTTAATATGAACTACGTAAACAAGAGAAAGATTTGTTTTTTCATCATCATTGCTTATTATTCGATTATTATGTTGTATTATGTAATTAATATTTTCTAATATACAAGGAATTTTCGAGTGACAATTTAAAAAAATTATATAAAAACAGAGTATTCACTTACCAACAATTGTTGAGTATTGAGTATCCAAGCGCTTTCGGATTATTCTTCCATCATCGGGAATTATAATTGTATAATACCAATGGTGTCAGATGTTAAGAAAAATTGAACCTTAACAAAATTAATTGAAAAACATAAGGTTAATATTTATTAACATTAATCAATAGTCTTACTTTAAACTCTAAATAATTTCTTTGCGTTTCTTCTTCCATTTTTTTTTTTTAACCAAGACGCAAATTCTTGCCTTTGCATTTCTCGTTCAGATTTTTTTTAAATACGCGGAAGCATTTTTATACGAGAACGCTCCACATACTAGATGAAAAAAAAAAAAAAATTAATATAAAAATAACCTTTTTTTTCTTTTTCTTTGGCTTGATGAGTTAATTCACCACAGAAGCTAGAAGCTTGAACGAGAGAATATGGAAATGGGTATTCTTAGCGAATGAAAAATATCATTGCTTGACCAGGATTCCAATCCAGGACCTCAGGATGAAAGACAGACGCGGTACCACTCCAGCAGGGGGATCGGCAAAAAATGTTTATTACAAAAACTTTAAATTACATCAGATTAAAAAATTATTTTTGTGTCGTATTTTAAATTTCAACTTTTTTATTTGGCTGCAAATTAAGGGTAAGTAAACAGTTTTTAATTTGGCTCCGACTTAACAAATGTCGAAATTTAGATTGATATTGAAAAATATAATTTTAACTCTTTAATTATTACAGTTTACTTTACACATACTTTTTTTTAAAAAACTTATTATTTTGTAGAAAGTTTTCTTGATCCTAGAATATTTAGTTTTTTATTTCATTTTCGTAATTTTTATATTTTATTGGATTTTTATTATTACTAAATAATGATGGTTTTTATTCCTATTCCACTAATAATAACATTTAAGCGAAATAATAATGCTTCTTCCAAAAAAAAAATATAAAATGTATGAAAATATGTAAATTTAAAAGACCAAAATGTGGTGTACAATGCTTTCTCCTTTATTTTTTATTTTAATTTTCGGGAAAACTATAAAAAGTAAGCTCTACAAAATATGTTTCTATTTCTTGTTTTTTTTTTCTTTTCCTGTTCATACTCGTATTTCAACGAGGATAAATTTTAAAACAAAAAATATTAAAATATTTTTCAGACCACCCTAATTATTGTTATATTACTAACCAATCATCAATTGATGAATTGATTTTTTATAGAATTTTTTTTCATGGAATTGAAATTCCAAAATTGATGAATCATGAAATTTTATTATAGATTTATTTTTCGGATTATGCATGAAGATGAAGGAAAAGGAACCGATAATCACAACATAACTTTTTGTAGTGTACCTTAAAGTTGTGTAAATTATTTACAACAACTAATTATGTAATTTAGAATTTACCAACCAGATCTCACTTATTCATCACAGGTTAGCAACTTAAGTTGTTAACTTAAATTCGAACTGAGCCGGCCCAAACCGCACTTACTTGAGGTCAACTTTAACGCTGCTACTACTACCGCCTCTGCTGGTTGTGTATGTAACTATTTTCATCAATTGTTAGCTATAAACTGTTTGCTTCAATGCAAAATACTAAAATACCTTATTTAAATTATTTAATTTCTAATTTATTCTAATTCTAATTTTTATTCTAAAATATCTTATTTAATCGAAGAAAGGGTTGCTATAGGGGAAACTTATGTACCCTTTCAAAATACGAGTCAAATCTTCGGGGGAAAATTTCCGCATACAAGTAAAGAGTAGTACACACGATTTAGTTAAAAAATGACATGCAACGGGGTCGGTTTCAAACGCTAAAAGAGGTAGAATTCTAGAGGCCATAGCCGATATTGAAAGAAGAATTTTTACAAATCCGAAAATTTGTACGTAAGTTATCACAAAAAAAGTGATATAAAATACAAATCTTACAGTAAGGTTCTTCATGATTTAAATTTGAAAACGTATTATAAAACCAATTATGCAACAACTTAAAAGAATTGCCAAATTAAAACGTTTTAAATATTACGACAGCCTTCTCAAAAATCATTGTCGATGGATAGGTGGAACCGATGCTGTATTTCATGTGAGACGACTATTTCATTGGATGACTAAAAATATTCCCAGGTTTGTGTAGCTGCGATTTTTTCCTTTGGGATTATATGAAAGATAGACTTTATGAATCAAATCCCCCACAGTACCAATGAACTGAAAGGGAACATTCAACAAGAAATAAACGCATTGACAACAAAGTTTTGAGTCAAGTGACTCTCAATATGATCAATCGAACAGAAAAGCGCATCGCTGCGCAGGAGTTCACTTCGAACAACTGTAAAAATAAGTTAAATATGTAAAGACAGAATTTATTTAATTTACGTATTCATTTCATTCATAAAATGTCGTAACCGTGTTTATTTTACAGCGGTTCGGTTTTAAGTTGCTCACCCAGTAGAAAAAAATTAGTATAAAGTAATTATAATTAAATAAAGTAAAAGAGGCAAAACATTTACATGTTTTAGCACTGAAATAATACTTGTTATTACAAGTGCATTAGAATAATAAATTTTTATATGTTAATTATCAAATAATCCTAAAATTTGATATTCATTTCATGTGAATGTGTAACGGTGCAGGAAAAGTTGAGAATACGAGCATATATAATTGTATGTTATATATATTTATATATATGGCTAAAGCAAACGTTTTTATTATACAATATTGTCTATGCCTAGAGCAAATTTACTTAATTAAAAAGGGATACGTTCAGTATTATCATCAGTAACGGAACTTAAACGAGGTTAGTATATTAATTAAAGATACTGTATATTAAGTAAAATAATATTCTACGTATATATATATATATATATATATATATATATATATATATAGAGAGAGAGAGAGAGAGAGAGAGAGAGAGAGAGAGAGAGAGAGCAGTTTAAATAATGATCATAATAATAATAAAAATAAAGCAGTAAAATATTGAATATGTACCGTGAAAATAAAGAAAATTTAAGTGAAATAGATGGTAACTTGTAACAAGAAAAGAATGAATAAAGCTAAGGTAGGAAAAAAGATTACTTTTTTATTAATAATTTGTTAATGGAGATATTAAGAATATATCCTTAATGATCCTTAAGGTCATTAACGCTATACAAAATTAAAAGCATGAAAAGAAGCTCTATGTTACATTGTAATAATAATAAATAAATTAAATGAGAAAGTATAATGAGTCTGAGCCAAACTTTTTTAAGAAAAATAGGAAAAGGGAATAATAGAACTAAAAACAAAGTATAAAGTTGAAATTATTAGGTAGGTGTAAATAAGTTAGGTAGATAACTTCATTCTACAGATTTCCCGGTAGATTTTTCGATTACTTAGATACAAGAAAATTAGCAGAATTTATTATATACCATAAAATCTAATTTTAGTTTTTAAAAAAATCATTCCAAAAAATATCTGGAATTTTATCTTCAATCATCCTGAAAAATATACACTACTTAATTTTCTAAAATTTAAAGTTATTTTTATAATAATATCTGCAATCCAATTGTGTAATATTCACTTACCTTTAATAAATTTTACTGATAATTTAATAACTCAAAATAAATAATAAAAAAGATCCAAATTGTAACATTTTAAGAAAATGTTTTTCTCATTTGTATTTGCTTAAGACCACATGGTCGAAGTGAAAACTTCTACGGCAGTCGTAATCGTTATTACTAAAACGTACATATTAAAACTATGATTCATTAAACGTATACACTGAAAGACAGGTATAATAATTATACGAAGAGCAGTACACGAAATTAACTATAATGAAAAATTAGCTATAACGAAATTAGTAATGAAAAGTAAGCTTTGAAATATTAAATTATCGCATTTCGTTTACAACATATATGAGAAACATATTAATTTATTTACATTACACGATGACTGAATTACTCTTCAATAATATTTTTCAGTATCAGAACGAAGATGTAACAATTACTGAAAGATAAATATAGCGGTTACATGAGTAATTACACGTACGCCGAACAATTATAAATGCAGTTAACGTAAAACGAAACACAGTCACGGCGAGCTTAAACAAGTTTTCACTTCAGAAACTATTTATAATCTTTTTTCAAATCTTTAAAATATTTTTTTAAATAAAATTATAAGTAAATCTGCTGTAAAATTTAAAAGATAAATATTCTTTCTTACAATTTTAAATTTCCTTAGAAATTGATATCGATACACACTTTGATATCGTTTTTATAGAAAAGATTTATTTTTTAAATAGAAGAATAGATACCCGATTAAAATTTTAAAATGTTTAAATATTTGAATCACAAATATATAAGAAATAGAACTAGAATTTATTAATTAGTATTCTTGACGATAAATTGCTTTTATTCGGTTACTTCTGAATAAAAAAAAATCATTTAATTCAAACTTTTACTGGAAAATATTCAGACAGTGGAAAAGTAGATTTTAACTTTTCATCGCAAAGTTACCGGGTTTGAACCCTGAAGAAGCTTACAAGTATTTGTATTTAATATCTTACATGTGTATCTTTTCAACTTATGTAGAAATGTTCCCAAAAATCTAATTTCTATCATTTTAGAGCATGATATAAATTTGTCTTGAAAAATATTTTATTCTTAAAACCTCCGTTTTTTTTTTGATTTTTTTTTGAAAAGTAAAATAGTCTTTAATTTTTACTATTTAAAAAATATATATATTTTTTTTATTAAGACATAATATTTTTTACGTTTTCGCATCGTTGATCTTGATTTTAAATCCTTTAATCCTTTCTTCGTTTAATATTATCGGCTTCTACAGTACGTAATGGAGTGGAAGTATTGTAATCGGTCAAGAAACACCATCCCGGACGATGTTCTACTTCTGAAGGGTTTCAAATTCCCTTTTATTGAAGTGCAAACAAGATTATTGTAAGGAAATGAACCTTTCCGTCTTCCGGGTTACAGATCCTTTTACCCAAATACAAAAATAGTAAAATTTTCGTCAAAAAATAGTGTATTATGTACAAAAATGTATTGGATTATATTTATCTTTGTTTCTCAAGAATTTTTTAACGTATACCGAAATAATTCTATGTAGTAACAAGGTATTACTTTTTAAGTCGAAGTAGGGAAGTGCCTCGCGTGATTGTCACAACACAGGAAGAGAGATGGTTCACTATAGAAGAATTACACGAAGCAGTTGGTAGAATACATACAAAAAAGACCCCGGGTCTAAACGGGTCAATAAAAGTCATGGATGTGATTTTTCTAAAGCCTTTAATAGGTGCCCGAGACCCGTCTAGACCCGGGCTCTTTTTGTATGTATTCTACCAACTGCTTCATGTAATTCTTCTATAGTGAACCATCTCTCTGTCTGTGTTGTGACAATATTGGAGGTAATCAACAAGGCGTTGACTACAGGGAATTTTCCTACAAAATGGAAAGTGGGAAACTTGCTGTTGATCCTGAAACAGGTGAATGCAGGTCAGCGACAATCATACAGACCGATATGTCTATTGCCGACGTTCGGCAAGTTATACTAGAAGCTTTTTGCGGGACGAGTTCAGTCTAAGTTAGAGGCATCCGGAGAACTGGCGCCACTGCAATTTGGGTTCACCAAGGGAAAATCCTCGGTGGATGCCCTCACTAAGGTAGTGAGGTGGATAGAGACAAGTAGAGCGGGCACGCGAAGGGCCAGAAAGATACCACTGATGGTCCTCCTGGATATCCGCAATGCTTTCAATAGCATTCCGTGGAGACACGTCTTGGAAGAAATACGGAGGAGGAATATAAATTCATACCTGAGAGCCTCAACAAGCAATTACCTACAGGGTAGAGAGCTGCTGATACAAGTAGAAGGGGGAGAAATAAGTTTTCAGATATATGGGGAGGGTCCACCAAGGGTCTGTGCTATGCCCCCTCTAGACTGCTGGGGCAGGGCACGCGTTGGGCATGGATTGGTGTATATATCAAGATAAATTGATGAAACTTTGTCAACGTGTTCTTCTTACCGTGTCATCGAAAAAGATTTTTTGAAACGACGATACCTCTTAATGAATGGGTACTCCGCATCTTAAAAAACCCCGCAACATTTTAGAAAAACGGTGTATGGCAAGGGGATCAACCAATTCATTAACTATTAGTGTATGTACGATGCGATTGGCTGCATCTGCCTCCGGTTACTTGATTAAAAACCAAAAAACAAGATTAATTAAAAAGAAAGAGAAACGAAGTACTGTCACTTCCTACTGGATTTGTCAGATAATGATAAGAAAACAGGAAAAAATATTCAAGTGAGTATCAAAAACCAATTTTTAAATTATTCGAAATTAAACATTGACAGGGGTGAAGAAAGGTAAACAATTTTGAATAATGATTGAAAATTTTCTCCATATTCGACTATACTGAACGAGATATTTATTCGATTTGGTCTTGGAAATACTCTTCAAATAAATATTTTAAAACCATTTCCGAGGATTTTTGAATTTTGATTTTTTAAGGGATGCAAAGCTGTACAGCGTGCCTCAACCAATACAGTGTCACTGCCACTGTTGTACGTGTGACGCGAATGGCTGCACCTGCCACTGATTACTTGACTAAAAACCATAAATTAAAAAAAGTTTTTTAAGCTAGTTTTTTATATATATATATATATATATATATATATATATATATATATATAAAACAAATATAAATATTATATAAATTAATAATTTTAATAATATTATATAATTAATATTATATAAATATTTATATATATATATGTATATAATCTTATTAAGTGATATTCACTTGATCATATGTATTTTATCTCTTATTATTATTATTACATTTTATTGTAATGAATAAATAATAAATACTAACTATTAATTATTAAAATAAATAATATATAATTCACCAGATTTAAAGATTAAAATCCTTTGTTTTAGAATTCAATTTTATGATGACTAGTTCTAGTTTCTACCAGATTAAGTCATTTCTTTTTTAACGTAATAATTTTTCGTTAAAAGAAAAATTAGAAAGTAAAAAAGAAAAAGATGATTTTAAGATATTTCTTTATCGTTGTTATTGCAAAATTTTGGTTTGCTGTAAAATAATGGTATAGTCTTGTTTTATTTTCAAATGTGAATTTAAGAAAATAAGTTAGAAATTTGGAATGATGTTCGTGTGTACAACATATACTCTTAAATATAAAAAAAAAAAAACGGTGTTTGCAAATCTCTATTTGACTATATTTTATACGAAAATATCTATTTTCATACAAATGAAATAATTTTTTTTTTTTGTTTTTTTTATAAAGAAACGGTACACAATAGAGTTCAAATTCCCGTTAAATCATGCAGCTAATTGACGTTTCTCTACACTCCTTTTCTTATTTGCATTTAATGAAGGTATCTTACGTTTTGCGTTTCTGTTAAATAATCAGCTTTTCAGACAGATTTCTGAAACACTTATTTTATGATTACCCATGTTGTGTGAATAAATAAAAATTAAATTAAAAAGTTAATAATAGTATTTTTTTTAAATAGAATTAGTTTAAAAAACATTAAATTAAAAAAGTTTTCCAATTATTTAAATTTTGATGTTTTAAAATCGGCGCGAAATTAAAGTGTTTAGACACTTAATTTTTGTTGGTAATTTTTGTTTTATATTTTCCTCTTCTAATCATCTTTTTGTTAATTTGCCTATTGTGCCTTCGGGTACGAACACCTTAAATAGTTCTCACGAAGACTGTGATTTAATTTTATCTTTAACTTACAGAAATATTTTATTATTACATACTTTAAATTTTTAAATAACATAAATTTTATACCATAACGCTCAGTAACGGAAGTTAAAGCGAACAAAATTTGCAACCTTCTCTAATTAAAATTTTTCGACTAAGTTACTGTATCATTTCTTGTGACTCATGTATGTATATATTTTGCTTTTGAGAATGAATAGTAACAAGATGCAGCTAATTTAAACAACGATTAAGTAAATGCTTTCTATCTCTTTTATTTAAAAACGTGATATTTCTGTTTGTTTATTTATTTACCATTATTTTTAGATTTTTCAAGCATAAATTTTTATATTGTTCAAGCATTTTATATTTATTTAGCTGAAAGTATATTTTATAAGTTAATAAAATGTTAAATAATATTTCCATCCTAATTTGAGATTTTGTCATCAACGATTTAAACATCGTTGAATGAATCAAAAGCAGTTAAAATATAACCCTGAAATTAATCAGAATTTGTTTAAAATTACTGCAGCAAGTAAAACTCAATACGAATTAAGAAAATCAAGATGTATTAACTTATATTAATTACAGTTTCTGTTTATAATTATTTAATTTTTGTTTAATTAAGATGATTTAATACAGACAGTTGCGGTGACATGAAACAATTTTCAGAAGCGTTTCATGTACGAATATAAATGAACAAACAAATTACGAACCAATACGTAACACTAACGTCACAAGCTCGTGTCAAAGATCGGTTGCTTTTAGAATATGTGGGTTGAGTTTTACCAGTTTAAGGTACGGGTGGAAGGCACCCTCGCGTGTTACGCCTCGAAGGGATTTATCACACGGATTCTCAGGTATTGATCGTAACACGACATTCCTCTCCGTTCCCCTAACGTTACGCATTATACAGTACCCGTCACATCTCTCTGTCAGACGTTTTCTCGCTCACATCTCTTCTCTTACTCAAACTATTCTCCCCCCTTCAAATACGCAGACACACGTTTAAATCGCACACATATACACGCACGAATGTGCTGCACACACGCTCAAGCGAGCACGTAGACATATATAAAGAAAGGATGCAGCAACGGAAATAATTACTGCCAAGTACACATAAGTCTCTAAAATATGTAAGAATCATTTTAACTAACTTCCCATCGCTGTTAATTAATCACTAAGAGAACTTGTTTGAAAAATCTAGAAAATTTGCTCATTCTGTACTATTTTTTATTATAATACTATTTTTACTTTACTCCCTAATTATTGAAGCTATCAAATATGAATAAAAGATTGTATTTTTTTAAAACTAACAAAAATTTGTTTCTTTAACGTGATTTTCCAATACGTCTGCAAAGTACTTTCATGTAGTTTTGAGATGCTTTTATAAATGAGTCACGAACTAATTAAAAAAATTATAAATATCTGTTAATTTTTTTTTTTAGATGGATTACTTTTGGTCTCTGCTTTAATTTAAAAACAATGTATTTAATATGATTTACTTAAAAAGGAATTCCTTACTACAATTCCTTTTAATAATTAAAACAACTAAAACATCTTTTAATTTAAAACAACTAAATCAGAAGAGGCATCAGTCGTTTGGATTCTCTGAGAATAATGATATTAACTCCATAGTCCAGGCATGGCCAACATACGGCCCGGGGGTCAGATACGACACCGAAAAATGTTTCAATATTAGTTTTTTTTATAAGCAATTGAATAATGGAAAATACGGAAATTTAAAAAAACTTGGCAAGAAATATTTAGTAATCTTCTGCTCAACTTATTTTTGAACAAACTTTTTCTTTAATGAATCTAAATAAAAGAACAACAAATTCCGTAATAAAATTTTGTTTACTTAAATGAGTCGTTATTGTTTTTAACATTTTTTAATTTTAATATTTCGTTCGGCCAGTGAAAAAGGTTTTCTTTCCAATTTGGCCCGCAGGCAAAAACTGTGGGCCACGCCTGTCATAGCCAATCCTTGTGATGATAAAGTATAGATAACGTATGTATGGCTCAGAACAGATCAAGAACATATCATAGTACATAACAGGGCATAAAATCATGCCACGTTACCTTCTAACAGTCTAAAGTAAGCGTAAAATAGAATGCTTGTTATTGTTGACAATGGCTTTTCGGAGAAAACTCGTATCTCATATGGGGTCCTCTAAAACCTTTCGGTTATGGTATCGAACTGAAAACTTTTCATTTAAACAGAAAAGTTTACTCTTTAACATAGGTTTTTTCCGAAACTATTTTTAAAATATTGATTTTGGGCTGTATTATGTTAATATAAAATGGATTTATAAAATATTTTTCTTTCATCTTAAAATTTCGAATAAATGTAAAAATTATTGGAATTTCAATTGATTTCATGAGCGTCACATCTAACGGGTCTAAATTTGATGCTATTTGTACAACTAAGAACAAATATAGTAGTACAGCAATGTCGTAAACATCGGTAGCAAAGATGTTGGTACGTTTTATTAAGATAAATAACTATTTTAGCATTTTTAGGTATTTAAATACGCTCACAAGTTAATACAATACACACACCCAGTATGTATGGCTGCTGGGCGTTTGGTTGAGGCAAATTTTCCCACTTTCGATGTAAAAGAAAAGTTATAGAAAACAAAATAAATAAAAAAGAATACGTGTTAACAACTGTTTATGCTAACTGAAAATTAAGTTATAAATTAGCCAAGTTATGTTAGTTAACGTCAGTTCAGCCGAAATTAATAACGTACAACTTTATACAATTTTTAATGATAAGAGCTATTAGTTAATGATTGCATCTGTTTGATTAAAAATGATCATGTTCCTGTTTTTTTTTACTTCCTTGCACAAAGTAAAAGCAGTATTCCGATCGCGAAAAATTTCGGTTTTCAGATTTCAAGGGAAATATCCATTTTGACCATCTCTGAATCCATTTAGACTAGTTTCGGCGTGACGACAGTATGAACGTATCTATCTCGCATAACTCAAAAACGTTTAGCCGTAGATGTTAAAATTTTGGATTTAGGACTGTGGTAACATCTAGTTGTGCATCTCCACTTATGATTGCGATCGACTGGACCAAAAGTGTCCAAAAAACGCCCAAAATCCAAAACCGTTTGGATTTATTAACATTTGGATATTTTCATTGGTCCCAGAGTTATAGCCAAATAAAATTTTAATTAATGAAATATTTGGATCTTATAAGAAGGCACATCGGTTCAAATCTGTCTTCATCTCCTTTTTTTTAATTTTTTTATTTTTACTCTAATTTAAATATAATGATAGATTAATAATTATTAACCCCTCATTGTAAAAAAGTTTTACAATATATAATAATTTCATAACAATAAAAAAAAATATGAAAAATATCAGAAGCTATTAATGAAATTAAATTTTATGTACTTTTCATTTCAAAAAAAATTGAAAATGTTAATTTCCCCGACACCAAATGACTTCCTTGTACGACTGTTAAATTACATAAACCCATTTTTTTTTTTTTTTTTTAATGAAAAATACATTAAATCTTATTTCATTAATAATTTCTGATATTTTATTGTTATTACTAAATTATTATATATCGAACCAATTTTTTTTACAATCAGAAGTTAATAATTAATAATAAATAAATATATTTAAATTGAAAAATAAGAAGATAAAGTCTGATGCAAACCGATGTCCCTTATCCTTCTAAGATCCAAACATTTCAATAATTAAAATTTCATTCGGCTAGAACTACAATGTGTATATGTAATTTAATAGGCGTACAAGGAAGTCCTGTGTTGCCCACATCACATTTTTTTATATGTTGTAGTTTGCACACTTATTCTTAACAAACTTCTAAAAATAAATAAGATTCTCAATCAGACAATTTGTTTCAAGCGTGTTCAAAGATATGGAATGGATAGATTCATTAAATCTTTGTTTATTCTGTAGAGGACATTTTTCTGATCGTTTCGTTAAATATTTAATTGAAGACTTTTGAAAATCAAAAATTATACTGTTCAAAAAAATGATTTGAAGACATTTTGTATTTACCATTCCTTATTTTATAGCGTAATGGTGTATTTATAGTGTGGTATGGTGTTATTACATTCAAATTATTTTATAATCGAAGAAAACTTTATGAAAAACTTTGTAAAAAAAAAAAACAGTTTCCTCGTTCCAGAGAGTATTACCTCAAGATACCTTTACGTTGGTAGCAGTATACATCTTTTCTCGACATTCCTTTCCTATTTTTTTTCGAGACGCCCCCTCTGATTTCTTGCATGTTTCTTACGAAGTGCCGTTTTTCATAAGCACCGCTTTTTTATTGTTCTATCTATATTTTAAATTAAAACATATCCATATTAAAAGTGTTGTTTATTTTATTTTTTGGGTGGCTTTTTAGAGTGTTTAAATCTGTTCTGCTATATTTTTATTAATATTATTATTATTATTAATAATATTGTTGTTGTTTCAATGAAATTAAGAAGAGCCGACATTTTATTTAAAAAACACAATTATTATTTGAATAAAAGATTCTGGAATCTTAAGTATACTAATTTTAAAAAAATATATTTTTTTGTTATCACTATTCTATTACACATACCAAGTTATAAATGCGTAAATAAATTTATGAAACATAAAAATATGTCACTTGGTATTAGTTTTTATTTCATTCAGAAAAGACAGCGTGATGAACTATACACAATTACTTTTTATTGCGTAAAGTTATATTTTCTTTTTCCAATTTTGCAAGAAAATAATGATATATTTTCAAGGATCATTCCAAAAGGTTATTATGTAACTTTATTGAGCCATTTCTCAAGATACCCACTGCCAAGGAGATCGGCAGTTTTAGAGCAATTTATGGGAACTCCAAGTTCTTCCTCGCTCTGCTAATGGAATTGTCCCGACTCCTTTAGTTGAATACGTACTTCAAGAAGGTGATTTATATTCAACTGCGACTCCCGTATCCAGTTACAAAGTTCTTCCAAGTATGACCGTAACGTAACTTTCAAGAAAAGTTATGTAATATTTCAATATTTTATAAGGCGCGAATAAGAAAGTTATTACAGTCCTAATCCTTATATAATTACAAACAAACAGAAAAGTAAAGGTTCACTTTATACGGATCAGAGAAGAATTTAAGATGTAATACAGACAAATACACACACACACACACACACACACACACACACACACACACACACACACACACACACACACACACACACAAGAGAGAGAGAGAGAGAGATATATATATATATATTAACTCAACCAAATCAGTTTACGTAGATTATCTTTATTAATACATTTATAAATTAAAAGTAATGTAATTTTTATTTAATTTATTACCCAAAAATTAGGTTTTTATAAAAATCCTGGAAAATGTTTCCTACAAAAACAATTTTAAACACTTTCTTTGACTTTTAATCTCTATATTCTTAAGCTAATATGTTTAAGTATTGAGCAAATTTAAAAAAAATTTCCCCGTTAGAGAAACGTCTATTTTTATTTTCAAAAAATATTACGTTGAAAGTTATACAAATTTTTTTCCAATGCAATTTCTATTCCTAGAAGTTTTACGCTGTAATGTTTTACCAGAGAGAGTTTACATATAAAACAATTGTTTTTACTGAAAATAGTGAAGTGCTCTATTTAAATAGCTAAGAATGTTTGTTAAATTTTTAAAGTTATATCTTTCTTTAAATTTTTCGTACTTTGCAACACATTTTTTTTAAATCTTTCTTTACTGAGTGTTTTCGATTAATTTTAGTTATTAAACCTAGTTTAATACTGGAAAGTGTACTTTTTTGTGAAAATCGTTTAAAATTTCTATAAAACCGATAGAAAAGTAATTTTTCATACATACATTTTATAAAATAAAGGCAACAAAAAATTGATTGAAATAGAAAAAATGTAATGGATTTAATTCTGAACAATTCATGTAAAAATATCAATAAAACGAATTTTTTTAAGGATAAAAAAAGTTATATTCTGAACTGAATTAATAAGAAAGCATATAAAAAATCATTTGATTAAATTTATCTGTCGTATTTTGTTAAAATTTAATTAAAATCTATATTACATCATGTTTAATATTTCATTTGTAAGTTGGTTGAAACAGGTTTTACAGTTTAAACTTATATCATAAACCTATCATAGATTTTAATTTAATTTAAACAATATATTTTTGATAAATTAATAAAACCGATGTCAGGTTAATGTAAATTGTTAATAAGTAACGGATAATACAATCGACTTGTAATGATCATATGTTTCGTGCAGTTTCTTTATTCTGCTGTAGTCAATTAGCCTATTCATTAATAATAATTTTCTATTTACGAACAAGGATATACTCATTCCAAATATGAAACTACAAAACCTTCAACAACTGAGGAAGACCTCTTAATACTTTAACAAGAAAGACTGCATCATCATTATAACTACCAGTCATAAATATACAACAGAGCACTCGAAACTATAATTCTGTGTTCTCGAGATACAAATTGCAACTTTGTTGAGAAAAGTTTTCATTTTTTACAATCTTATGCTTTTTATACGTTTGGTATGAATAGCGTATATTAATACCTGTTTTTGTGACAGCAACAAAATACAAAGTGCTCATCAAATGAAGAACGTAATTATTCAGTTTAATCAAACGGTTTTTATTGTAAACAAGTATAATTATCGTGTTTAAAAAAGAAATTATTGAAATTAAAATTATATAAAATTTTTAAAAGAATTATTAAAAATTTTTTTTAATTTGCTTCCTACGTACAGAAAAATATTACTTATTCGAAAACATTGAATTTGTTACGACTATGTTAGAAATTACATATATATATATAGCGGACCCGCAGACGTTGTCCTGACGCGGCATTATTCTGTAATTAATGCAAACACATAAATATAAGTAACCTTAATTAAAAATTAGCAGGAATGTGTTCTAAATTTCATTAAAATGACTATTAGTATGATATTATCAGTTTGTGATTGTTGTATTATTGTAATGGGTTTATTGATTAATTATGTGTAGTATGGTTAATATTTATTTTCACTAAATATTGAGATGAAAATTGAATTAAAAAATCGAAACGTCGTAAAATTAATAATTAGTGTAATTAATACAATTTCATCCACATTACTACTAATTTTCACTTAACATCATTCTAAAAAAGTACCTCCTACATATTTTATTTATTTTTATTTAATAATTTTGATATTTCATAACCATCTAACAGCTTAATTAATCAATTAATAAAAAAATTAAAGCACTGTAAAAAAGCAACGTAGTTAAAATTTTAGTAGAAATTTTTATCATTTTTATCATTCTTTATTTTAACATCTATTTTACCAAATTTTAGATAATTGTAAATTAAAAATAATTTTATAAAACTTTTTATAAAATTAATCAGCTAAAACATTATAAATTCAATTTTTTAAATATACTTTAAACTATATTATAAGTAATTTATATTTTAATTTTATAAATGTTATAATTTATTTTACAAACTTTGAAAATTTTTATTTTCAAAGAGCCGTTAAATACTTCATAAGTTGCATAGAATCAAATGAGAACTGACAATTTAAATTTGTAGGTTAAGTTGATTGTTATTGAATGCACGTGTATACATCATTAAAATTCATGAAAAATCATGTAAAATACTCACTTCAATAGTGCACCTTACAAATTTGCACGATGTACATTTTTTAATTAAACTTTAAAATGTTATTTCAATAAATAATAATATAATATAATATTCTCAATAAGCGCGCAATTCTAGCAGATTCGCCAATGCTTCGCTATTGCTAGATCTGAGTTTACATACAGATTAAATGACAACAATTGAAAGTTTCATAAAACCTTAAAAAACTGAACATTAGCAATTTAACAAAATTTAACCTTTTTTCACTTTATAAAAGTCAGAATGTAAATAAATCCAAATGGCAAAACAACAGCACTACCTATCGGATTTAATTCACACCACTCTCTAATTACAGTATTCGGTGGAAAATAATTTTTTAACGAAAAGTGTTGTGGCTGCAAAATCATTACAATTAATACTGAACATTAAGAAACTTTCAAAACATTACGGAACCTTATAAAATTTCACCTTTAACTTTATAAAATTCACAATGTAAATAAATCCAATTGTCAGAACAGCACTACCTATCGGATTTAATTCAAACTATTCTCTAAATACGAATTTTAATGTAAGAACAACACTAGCCTACGACGTAAGTAACTGATATGAGAAAAAGCAACAAAATAAAAAAAAAATTCTAGAATCCGATCGCAGCACCAACTACCGGGTTTGACTTATAAACCAAAAATTAAAAAAAAAAACTTCTAAAACGCGATCGTAGCTCTGCCTACCGGACCCACACGCTGCCTACTGGACCCAATTGTGAACCTTAACCATCCTAAGATCAACAACACATAAATAAATTTAAAAATCATTTTCACAAATTTGCACAATGTACTTTTTGTTTATTACACTTTAAATCGTTATTTCAGTAAATAATAATATAATATTTTTCAATACACGCACAATTCTAAATTCGATCGCAGTGCTGCCTACTTGTTACTTAATCAGTTGTGATTTTGTTTACATTGGCAACGGCCATACGGGCTCTTTGTGATTGGTCGTTGTGTTTGACAGCGGCCATCTTGCATTGATCTGATTGGTTTTCCTTTGTTTACATTTCCATCTGATTTATTAGCCTCTTATTTATTAAAAAACTGTTTTCTCGCGATTTTTTGTAACACAAAATTACGAAATATTTTTCTCAATTTGATCGCAGCACCAACTGTCGGGACAAACTAAAATTAAAATAGAATATTATTGAATATTCAATACTGCAATGGCAGTGCAGTCTGCCGGATCCAATGTAAAACATTTTAAAATCAACAACTACTTATAAATAAAAAATTAATTAAAAAAACATTTTCCAGTGGACCAAATTGTGAATTTAAATCATTCTCGAATCCCCTTGAACACACACAAAATTTCATCAAAATTAGTCCAGCTTAGGAGGTTCACTTTCATACACACGCACACAAGAAAAATATATAAAATAAATATATATATATATTTCTTTTTCCTTTTCACTCTATTTGGAGGTAAGTTGGATCAATCAATTTTTGTGTTTTATGCTCTCATTCTAGCCCAGTATTGTTTCATTATTTCCGATTTTTCTTCGGAGAACTCAATTTTCAGTTTGGTTTTGGATTTGGCTTGGTACCTCATTTTCTTGTTCTTGGTGATTGTTTTGACAGTTTTGCCCAGGAGCATGCTTTCTTTGATTTGCTGTGCCATTAGATTTTTTTTTTTTTATTTGGTTGAAACTGTTTGCGCTCATTCTGAGAATGTGTCTGTAGAACTCATTCTTCTTTTTCTCACTGTGACAGACAGTTCTTATGTTTTTTGGTATAGGGTTAAGTTTTAGACGTAAATTGGTCTGTCATTTTGAAATTTTGAGCCTAGGATTTTTCTTAAGATTTTCCTTTCTCCAGTCTCAGGATAATGTTTCGGCTGCATGCAGGACTTCGTTATGATTATCGTATTTTAGTGTTGTATTTTTGCATTCCAGGATAAAGATTTTTTGGTGTTGGTATTTTTGGTGAGTTGAAAGGCTAGTTCGATTTTGTTCTTTCTGGTTTATAACTGCCTTTTCTTACGAACATTACAGCTGATCTATTTTACGAGATAGTTACATCCTTCAACTATTTCTATCTTTTGTTTTCAAATTTTAAGATGCCTTGTTAAGTTTGTGATTTCTGTTTTTATTTTGTTCTCTTCGAAGGAATTTTAGGAAACTACTTTTTGCTTGTTTTTCAAATCTGTTCTTTGGTTTTATCCCATGATATATATTTTATCTTAATAGATTTTTTTTTTTTTTTTGATTTTTTAATACGAGTTTTACATTTAAGTATTCTAAATACGTTATTTCATATTTATATACTATTTTATTCAAAGGTGATGAAAGTTTATTGGTTTTATTATATTAATCACTAATCTGTGCATAGAAATCTACGACTAATCCACAATAATTTTTATTATTATTATGTTTATGTTATATTAATTATTATGATTTAATTGACACTTTCGTCTCAATTAAAACAAAAATTAATTTAGCTACACTTTTATCAGTCTTGAGATAGTTCTCAACTCCATTACTACCTGGTCACATCTTGTACAACTGGTAATGATAACTTCATGGTTACCATTCAGACAGTGGTCAGTTATTTTCGAAAAATAATCCTAAGGAAATTATTACTAATTACTGTAATTTAAAAGAAAAATAATGAATAAAAAAAACTTTTCAGCTTATAGCTTTAAGCAGTTGGAGAGAACGTACTACCTCTTTGAAAAATTCTAGGTCATTTCAGCAACGTTTAGTTTATAATGTGAGGAAATTAACCGGGTATTAAAAAAAAGAAAACTACAAATATATGGCAATAAGGAAAAACGTTATACCTACAACGTTTTTTTTATAGCAACGACATATTCTGTTCATAAACTAAATAATAAATGGCAGCGACTTTTACTAACTAGGTCAGAAATACCCGACCTAGTATTCCAAACAATTTAAAAGAAAAATGACAACTGTATGGATGAATTTTCCCAGCAGATGTATACAGCTTTCCCTAAGGATTTAAATGAATATCATATTTGCTATTTTTTTTTGTCATAGTCACTATTTTATTTTTTTTTAAATTTAATATAAGTTAGTTATTCATTTTCATAAATTAATAAAGATTATAAAAGGACATGTATAACAATTAGTTAAATAAATAAAACGTTTTAAAAATTATTGCATTTTTTACTACAACTTCACTTTACTACAACATCTTGAAACGTAATAAAAACAACTCATAAAAGTTTTTGGTTATTTGAAAAATAAGATTAATTTTGATAATATATAAAAATTTACAATCCGTCTCTGTGATAAAGGTTGAAAACTGCCTCCAACGCATGATTTAATGGGGTGAAGGTGAAAATACACATATAATTTATTCGCCAGATAATAACTGTAAAACGTTGGAAAAATGTACGGATCTCCTCTTCATTTAGAGGTATAACATTTTTTACGGTGTTATAAGGTCTAAAATTGGTCTTCTCCTAAAAAGAAAGAGTGCACTTAAAAACTGCTAAGAAAGTCAACTTGTTATGGGGAAACAGTAAAATGTTAATAGAACACGTATTTTTGAGAGTGAAGGTTATAATAACCTAACCTTATAAGACTAAAATTGTATCCATCAAATAATGTTGCATCTTGTGAAAACTAATTTTTAAAACATTCTGAATTAGTTCTTTGAAACAGTCGAAGAATATAAGAAATTATAAAAATAAAACTTTTAGTATCGGGGTGTTCTTTTTTTTTTTCAAGAAAATTTTCATTATAATTTCAATAGCGAATTCAAAGATTTTTATAAGCTAAAAACACAGTTTAGTATACTTTATAGCAATTCCCACCAGATATACCATCCGTCTAGATAGAGGTTTCACCTTTTTTTTTTAATAAATTAATTATTCGATTTTTTTAAATAAATTAATCCCCTAATACACAACCACCAAACCAGGATTTATAATTTTATATATCACTATTCCTTAACTACTAAACCAAGTATATACAAACAATCCTACAAGAATTTATAAGTAAAGAGTTTTTTAATATTTTCTGACTTACGAGAACTTCAACTTCTATTGTTAAAAAAACAATAATAAATAAAATTATATCAATCAATTTCAGTGCATACGGTACCCAACCAACAATCAATCATTTGTATTTAAGGAAATTACGTGTTCCTCACTTAGAGATTCCAGAAATAATTTTATTATAAGAAGTAATAGAAATATCTTACGTTTTTAATCTTTCCTCCACAGCTTTTTTTTATTTTTTTATTTATTTCTCTTGTTTTCTATTCAGCCTCCGGAACCATCATAAGGTATTCCTTCAGCAGATAAATGAGGATGATATATATGAATTTATATGAAGTATAGTCTTGTACAGTCTCAGGTCTACTAATCCTGAGATGTGTGGAATTGAAACCCAACCACCAAAGAACTCTGGTATACACGATCTAGTATTCAAATCCGAATAAAAGTATTTGCCTTCACTAGGATTTGAATCTTAGAACTCTCGACTTCGAAATCAGCTGATTTGCGATGACGAGTTGACCCCTAGACCAACCTTTTTTTTTTTTTTATTCCTTTTTTAAACACCCCCAACATCCCCGGCCTCTGCCGTTAGGCTTTGCGCAGGAATGTCAGGGTGTCGTGGCAGTCGACTGCCCCCCTGTCTTGCCAGTTATGGCTACCCATCGGGGTCCTACCAGCTTCATCGAGACGCAGTTGCCCCCCTCTTCTGGGCGACCGCTATATCCCTCAGCTGAGAGGCTACCCTTCCCGTTCCTAATCTAGGTTGTCGACTGTGCGTTGCACATAGCCGGCAAACCACCGCGCCCCCCATCACTCATACCTTCAGGGTCCCGAATGCATCATCGGACCACCCCGACTAACCCGCATTCTTGCATATGCAGGAGCCAGAGTGACCTCTGCATCCAAGCTGCCTCTCCAGCCCTACACGGCAACCACGATTCGCTTTTTTTTTCAAGACCAACCTGGTGGACCCCTAGACCAACCTGGTGGTGGGTTTCCTCCACGCCTTAAATTAAACAATCTATAGATAAAGTAATTAGTTAATATATAAATAAATTTTATAATTTAAAAATTTATAATGTTAATAAAGAAGTAAATAACGTAAAATGTATGTTTTATTCGTGTACATTTTCCAAACTTAATTTTTCAAAAACTTTTTTAAATGATTATTTTAAAAGAATCTTTCTAAATAAATACGAATCGTATATTACGGTAACATATTTTTAATTTATAATGTAATAAAAATAAATACTTAACATTATTAAAATTACATATATATCGCGCGCGAGCGTGTCTGTGAATGGAATTACACAAAAACATCATTTATTCTTTGCCTTTCATTGTTAAGACATAAGTAATGCAGAATATTATAAAAGAAATTGTGCAGTAAATTTATATCCTTGTGAAAATATTCATAAGGTACAATACTGAATAGTCTATATATATATATTTTAGAACTACGCAACAATCAGTACAGTTAACGAATTCGATTTCCGCATAGGCCATTTAAAAAACAAAAAAGAACACAGTTTTGCGATATTCGTATTTTAAATGCCAACTGGAAAACAGTACGAAATTAGTTTTTCATTAAAGTTTTACCGCAGTTAAGAAATCTGATGTGGACACTTTATGACTTCCTTGTACGCCTATTAAATTACATACGAATTTTTTTTAAAACGAAGAGTACATAAAACTTTATTTCATTAATAATTTCTGATATTTTTTCATATTTTTATTTTATTGTTATTACAGAATTATTATACATTCGTAACAATTTTTTTTACAATCAGGATTTAATAATTATTAATAAATCAATATATTAAAATTAAAACAAAAGGAGATAAAGTCTGATTCGAACCGATGTGCCTTAACCTTCTAAGATCCAAATATTTCATTAATTAAAATTTAATTTGGTTAAAACTCTGGAACCGATGAAAATAAATACCATCTATATTGTTAAAAAGCTGTCATGAGGGCTTATTACTGCAATTAAGAAAAAGGCCATATTCCAAATGATTTTGGATTTTGGGCTTTTTTGGACACTTTTGGTTCAGTCGGTTGCAATCAAAAGGAGTGGTAAGCAACTAGATGTTACAACAGTCCTAAATCCAAAATTTTTTTGAACATCCTATGGCTAATCGTTTTATAGTTATGAGGGATATATACGCACATTCATACATACGTACAGACGTCACGCCGAAACTAGTCAAAATGGATTCAGGTATGTTCAAAATGGATATTTCCGTTGATATCTGAAAACCGACATTTTTGGCAATCACATTACTTCCTTGACATCGTACAAGAAAGTAAAAACCTCGTTCCTTATTATATAGTATCACAAAAAAAATTAGAAAATTATTTTAATAAAATTAACAGTGAGATCTGAATTAAGACTTTTATAATCCCCAATAGGAAAGTTTATTAACTAAATCGACGGATAATTTCAAAATTGCACCAATACCATTAATAGGATTAATAGTGATGATTTCTTTTATAAATTAGAGAATTTTCTTTAAGTGGTTTTCACCGATTGTAAATCATCACACTGAAACCATTTCATTATTTCCACTTTAATATCAATATGACGAAAGAATTCATACCTAGATTATTCATTTTATACATAAAAACATCGTCCTTCCATCTAATAAGTAGATATCGTAGGGGGCTACTTGTTTAGAAATAGAAAAGCTGTTTTAAAAAGAAATATATTATAAACCAGCTATATTATGTGAGCCAGCCTTTCATGTGGGTTCGGTAAACTGAGGTACAAGAACCGCCAGCCGAGAGTTGGTTTACTTGAAAACAATGAAGTAAATATTTACTATTAATTCAGTTCCTATGTTGAAGGGAATGGATTTATCGCCTAAAAAACTGACTTTCATCTGCATTTTGGTTTATTTGTCAAACTGATGCGTTTTTTTTTTTGTTTTTTTACGTACACTTCTGTCGTTAACTATGCATACTTGGAATTTATTAAGCTTGTTGTTCTAATGATGACTATGCCCTTTTCTAAACAATGTTGTGTCTCATGATAGGTAAAGTTAATCGTTAATAGTTTTGTCAGTTTTCTAGTCATATTATTTTTTTTTTATATATCCTTACGATTAAAGGAACCTGTTCAGGAAAAGAAATCATATTTTTCTACTTTATAAAAAAATAATTCATTCTCTATATAAAAATATACATTTATTATTATTGATGGACCTAAAATATGATGTATCAAGATATTACGCTGTCTTTAATGAAAATTCTGAATGTAAGGTTATGTCAGAAGATTCAGAAAATAAAAAAATTTATGTGTACTGCTGAAAATTATCTACATGACATTTCAGCTACCAAACTGTAAAGAATGTTACCGGAAATTATCGTTAAGAATCTTTTGAAAAATTATTGGTTGTACATGAGAAAACAAATGTAAGTTTTTACAAATTTATTTGTTGTTTATTACCGAAAAGAACACAACTTTAGAAAATTGAATCACAAAGTACACAAGTGATAAATTATAAAATATTATTTAATTGTGATCAGACAAAGCTAAGCTTTACGTGAAGTGAATATGACCGCAGAATTGACATATTAAAAAAATGAATATATAAATAAAAAATCAATGGAAAAGACATAGAAATAGTTAGACAAGCAATAGACAATAGACAAATAAAAGATAAAAAAAAAACTAAAAATATAGGAGTCTATAGTAAATGGAATTTTGCAGTCTTTGTATACTGCAAAAAGGTTTAAGCAAATATAATATATTACAATTTCATATTTATTAGTAGTAGTACGACAAAAGGGAAAGTTTACTTAAACCGCTATATTTTAACGTTAAGCATTCTTAGTCAATTTCAACATATAAGTTTCTACGCTAAATTTTTCTTGAATGGATAACTTTATGAAATAATTTTTTCTCAACAGTAAAAATTATTCCCGTAGTACTACATATGACTTAAATAAAACTACTATTTTGGAATTAAAATATATATTTTTAGAATGAAAAATCAAATTCTTATTCTAACATCTATTTTAAATCCACATAAATTTAGCGTACATAACAATATAAATATCCAGAAAAATATAACAAAAATATTGCTTATAAATAATCACAACAGACTTGAAGACTGGCCTCGAAAATGGAGGATTAAGATTAATTACAATAAACTTATCACCTTCGCATACAAGACTACGCTATTACACTCCTTTATTTTTAAATAACTCACAGATCCCTGTTGAAAGCGATGTATCTTTGTCTAGGTAGATATGTTAATAGAATTCAACTGTTTGGTAAAGTTTTTAAAACGAGCCTAATACAAATCGCGAATTTTTATATTTCAATAAACATTTTGAAAATGAATCTCTTATAAATCTCTCTTTTTCGTAGGCGATTTTAAGTTACAGACTTATTTTTTTACAGTATATTTTACTGTTTTTGAAAAATATAAAAAACTAGACTACAACACTTCTCACAATCGTCTTCAAAATCGAAACATCAAAATCTTTTAGTAAGTCAGCTCTCCGGAAAATTCTCAGAAATTATAACATCATAAGTAAATTTTAATGTAAATATTAATTTGTACAGTATCGAATAATATAGTTTGATCTACTTAAAAATTTATCTTACGTTTGATCTTAAAATTTATCTTTTGTTGCATTCAAAATAACTTTTAAATGCAACATTAGTAGCGTACTTGGAAAACTCTAACCCTAAACTAAAGAGTGTTTTCGTTTTATAGTATATGACACATAAAAATACGATACATATGTAACCTTCACCGATTACACAAGCTTTCCACGATTTTAACCGTTACAAATTCTATGAAAAATTATAATATCTGATGGAAAATATAAGATTGAAAATAAATTATTCAGCGCACTTAGGGATTAATACAAAATGAACAAAGCAATGTAACGCACGTTGATTTATTTTAAACATTTAAATAAATCAATGAATGAACATACCTGTGCGATGTAACGACGGTGCGATTGCCAGTTGAGCAACCAACGGCTAGCCTGCAGGAGAAAGCAATGTGCGTTCTACGGTTTCATGAAAGTGATCTATTATTACCGTTAATAGATATTTTCTTTTAAAGTACGGCTGTGATCCTCCTGATAAAGATTCTATTAAACGCTGGTATCAGCAATTTAAGGATATAGGAAAGGTGCTAACAGACCTCCCGTCTCCGAGAAAGATGTGGATCGGGTAAGAGAAACTTTTCAGAAAAACCTGGGTCTTTAGAACTTTTTGCCGCTTTAGAACTGCGAATACCGCAGTTTAGAACGGGGAATCGACAGCTGTGAAGCTTCTATACAAGACTCTCAAACTTCAAGCATACAAATATTCAGTTGTTGCATGCAAATGAAGGTGACGGTAAAACACGCCGTTACAATTTTGCCGTGGACATTCTTGATAAAGTGAACGAAGATGCGTTTTTAGACAAATTAATCTCTCTGAAGAAGCTACGTTCCTTGTTTCTGGCCATGTTAACCGTTATAACTGTCAAATTTTGGGTAGCAAGAACCCTCATGTCCGATAAACACACAGCGAATATAAGAAAATTAACTTTTGGTATCCGTTGACAGCTTACGAAGTGTCGGACCATTCCTCAGTTAGCCGAGCCAACTGTTACTACTGCTAGTTATCTAGATATGTTGCAGGAGTATACACTACCACAAATTGAATATCGGCAATTTAACGTTTAGTTTCAACAAGATGGCACATACACTAGGTTACATGTTAGGGACTATCTACATGAACAATTTCCTTAACGTTGGATTGACCGTGATGGACCAATTATCTGGTTGTCAACATCAATAAATTAAAAAGAATGAATAATCGAAGGTATAATTAATGGAATAGCTACAGATATTTATCGAAACGTGTGGCATAAAACTGAATATCGTGTAAATATTTTACGCACAAGATGCTCATATGGAACTTCTTTGTAGTTAATAAGGGTTGTAAATGGGTTGCAAGGTAAATGGTCTAGTTAGTAAGTAAATTTTGGTGTGTTGCACAGAGTATGGTTTTGGGTCCTACTTTATTGCCGATATTACTTCGGAATTTTTAGCTTAAATTCTACAAATATTACAGTCATTTACTTTTCTAACTGGAAGAAAATAATCGTATATATATATTTGTATATTTTAGTAATATATTTTTAAAGATTACGAAACCTTTTTTTAAGCTGAAAATTCTAAAATCAATATTAAGTAAACTTATAATATATTATTGTCAACTAGCCAGATCTTTATTTTTTAAAGTATGATTATTGCGGAATAATTATTTGGAATAATTCCTACGATTTTTTGCTAAATTCTCTTACTTTGACTGTGAATTCTTTGTTGAAAAGTTGTTTAAAACTGTTTTATATCCAATAACTGAACTATTATATACGAATTTTAATGTTACCAGTTAAAAGGTTGTTAAAAATTTATATATAAAATTAATAGTAAAAGTAAATAATTTAATTTTTATTTTTTACATCGAAGGTAACTAGATATTAAAAAATTACTAATATTTGCTTATTTTTCTAAGGCTACATCAATGTTTAAAAGGGATACTTGTGTTACTGCTAATTGGCTTCTATTAACAGTAAATATTAATATCAGACATTTAAATATTCTTTTGTTTTTAAATAAACCACAATTTTGATATAACTATTTATATTAATGAAGTGTATATTATTCAAATTGTTTTTTATTCTGCATAAATGTAGTTCTCCAATTTTTTTTTAAATGTATAAAAATTATATTTATGAAAATTATGAAGACAGTTTACCGTAAGAGATTTATGTTTTGTTGTACTCCTGCTCTTGGCTCAGGCACTACTTTTGAGAGTAGCATTATACGAGTAATATTATTATTATTATTATTATTATTTATGTGTATTATTCATATTATTATGAAATGTATATCACTAAGTATTAAGAGTATTATTAATTAGTAAATATTATTTTGTATATTTTTTCAGTAAAAATAAATAAAATTACAATAGAATGTTACAGTATACGATTACAAAAATAGATTAAAATAAATCGCATCACAAATGATTCAACAGGATGTTAAACTTTCCCGTATACTGACATTTTTCTTACAGGAGTTAAAAGTTAATAAATGAAATGTTGAATTTAGAATTTTTTTTAGTATCTGTTATCTTGGTGTACAAAATTTTACAAGCTTTGTGTACAAGTTCAACGTACAAGCTTTTTTATGTTATATTTTTAATTAATAACTTTTAAAATTTATTCATATCCGTACACGCCATATCAAAGTTACTATTAATTAGCATCACGTATAAATGAAATTCAATGTTACTTAGTCACGAAGAGTATTGTGAAAATCAAGTTTACTAAAACAGTAAGAAACTTAATAACAGATTTATTTTAAGACGAATAACTCATTGAACAATTTAAATACAATCAAGTTTTAAATAGATTTTCAATAAACTTATTGGTAGCTAAAGTTCAATATAGGAATGTCACCGGCAGCTATGTTAAAAGTTTTTTTTTTTTTTTTACTCGTCGAATACATATATTGAAACAAACACTCAAAAAGGGAAATTTATTTATTCTTTAAATAAAGTTGCTTTCGAAAACTTATTTTAGATTAAATGAGGTAGCTCTACAGAATTGTTATTTAAAAGTTTGATCGGTTTAAAAAGTTCTCTGTTGAGATCGGAAAAGATAAATCCAAACCGACATAAAGACTATATCAGGCTAGGTACAACGTTCAACTTTAGTATCTATGTTAGCGTTCACTTCCATTTATTGATCGGTCGGGTTCATGATAATAGATACTTATTTTTAACATTTCTTTAACATGAAAAATTTCTATTATAACTGACATAAAAACGAAATAACTTGTTTTAGTAAAACCATTTATCTATTAACATAACCTCGTTTATTATTTATTGAAAAAATAAATAAATAAAATTCGGTTATGATTTATTTGACTCTATTGGCACGAATGATATAAGGGGATGATTATATTTAATAAAGTAAAGCAATAATCGTTTGCAAAGGACGTGTTTCGTCACATTATTTTCTCTTGCAAGTCTTCCATTACAATCATCAGAAAACTACTTTATGACTTAGTTTTGACTTTCTTAAAAAAAGCTAAATACTGAAGGATTTCTAAGAAATCCTATTAAATTATCTTTTTACCTAATTATCTTTTATTTAAATTATATATATATATATATATATATATATATTTGTGTGTGTGTGTGTGTGTATGTGTGTGTGTGTGTGTGTGTGTGTGTGTGTGTGTGTGTGTGTGTGTGTGTGTGTGTGTGTGTGTGTGTGTGTGTGCATATGTATTGTAGGAACAGATAATTACATTTGGGCTGTACGTATGAATATATATCTCCGCTATCCGTACCGTCTTTGAAAATTACAATTAAAATAATAATAATAATAATAATAGACTTGGTGGTGGTTGCTGGATACATTTTTAATTCGATATAACATATAGATGGCACACAGAATGGAATTTATTCAGTTCCATTTCCATGATACACTGACCGGATTTTTGTCTGATTAAATTTTCACGCTACCAATTGTTCAGTTCTATCTGTAGTTCACATTTGTTAATTCTTAACATCAATCCTTAACGATGTGACATGTAACACAGATGTCACGTCAAAAACAAGGGAAGCAGTTGTTAAATAAGGAATAATTTACGTTACCAGATGGATGAAGTAACATATAAAAAATCCCTTTCGGCACGCCGAAAGACTGAGATAGATTTCACCTGTGCTAAGTAGGAGATCAAAAATATTTCCAGCTTAAATTAAAAAAAATTTAAAATTTACTCAATACGACAATGGTTGCATATGGAAAAAAGTTTCACATGTTTAGAATACGACAAGCCCAATCTTCTTACAATTCCAACAACATTTTGGTCATTCCTAACGTAAGAGTTGGTCATATCACAAACTGTTTCAGACAAAAGATTTAGGAATGTTTTGAGAAATAACACCACTTTAAACAGATTCGATACTGTGCCTATTAAGAGGGGTATGATTTTTTTGTCTTCAAAACCCCATTTTTTCCACCCCCTGGGCCAATGGTTGGTGATATCAAAACCTTTACTTAGATAAATTTTAGGCACTTATCCAAAGAATAGCAGAAACTTAAAACGAATTCAATATTTTACTTAATAAGAAAGTTATAGCGATATTTTGTTTTTTTCGAAAAAGTCCCCCCATTTTCATCCCCGTGATCCGACTTTGCCCATTAACGAACATGACCGAGATTTTGGATCTTTATATTTTATGTATCAATTTGAAAGCGACTGGCGCAAAATTACGACAGTTATCGTGTCCGCAAGAAAGATAAATTTTGAATTGACGGTGGTTTTGGGGTCTGGGGGATGTGAAACGTGAAGATATGTCGAAATTTTCCGGAAGCTGAATCATGGTACTCATTAAAATACGTAGCTTTCTTATGAAATCTACTTAAAAATTAACTCCTTAGAAGGTTTAATTTCGCAAAACATTATAGAATCTAAGCTGAAAACATCGACTGATCTATAAATTACTTACGTAAGAAGTATATCATACTATGCTTGATCTGACGTTTTATCTTTTTTCACTACATGTGATGCCATTTTTCGCTGTGAATTTTTCTATTATTTTTAACGGTAACGACCATCCAACCTGTATTATTTAAGCTATTCCGATGATTTAATTGTTATATCAGGTAATTGCACGAATGAGAATAATAAACAAATTATAATTCCATTTCATTAAAAATCCCTTTCGGCGTGCCAAAAGAGATATATATGTTACTTCCATCTGGTAACGTAAATTATTCCTTATTTAACAACTGCTTCCCTTGTTTTTGAATTGACATCTGTGTTACATCGTTAAGGATTGATGTTAAGAATTAACAATTGTGAACTACATATAGAACTGAACAATTGGTAGCGTGAAAATTTAATTAGACAAAAATCCGGTCAGTGTATCTTGGAAATGGAACTGAATACATTCCATTCTGTGTGCCATATATATGTTATATTGAATTAGAAATGTATCCAGCAAGGGGTGATGTAATGAAGACTTAAATAAAAATTTTGTTATTTTCCATTAGAAAGTATTATTTGAAGTATTGTAAACAGAGAGATTGAAATATTTTTAGATCATAAACTGAATATTAATTTATTAATTTGTTTGCGATCTGAAGTTTATTAATGCACGGCTTTCCTAGTGATAATATGCAGCTACATACTCGTAATTATCAGTTTTTAAATCCAACTTACTTTTAAATGAAAGATTTAAAAATTCATACCATTTAAATCTACTGATGTAGAAACCACTATAATTAAAATGTTAACACTTTCAGCGTACATCATTCACTCCATGCTTCTTATACTCATTATCAACAACGTAAGGTTCAATATACTTTTTCGTTAAAGAAAATATAAATATTTTTTCAACTATAGAAAACATATCAATATTAGAAATCCGCAGTAATAAATTAATCCCTTCTACTTGAAAAAAATACACTTAATACAATATAGGAACAAAAATATAATTAATCAACCAATAAAATTTGAATACAACGGTTAACTTGGGATTTTAAATAATACTTTTAACTACTCAAAGATGCACAATTTATATTTTAAAATACACGTAAATATGATACCAAAACAATATTTTTATTATCGACCAATATATTTTAATAGCGTTAGAAAAGTTTATTTAATTTCAATGACAGAGAAGTAAACATTTATCTTATGATTTTAACCTTTTAATTAATTTAAACAATTTCTTTACAAAAAAGTTCTTTCTAAGGAATCAGAAATCTTTCCTAATGTTCTCCGGAGATAAATAAAAACAAAAATTATTTTATTTGTTCATTTTATTAAAATATACTAGTTAATTCACTTTCTTTTAAATAGTAAAAATATAAATAAATAAATTTATTTAAAGATTTTCCAATATAAATCTTAATAATCCCTTTACTGAGATTGATCGCATTTATCCCATATTTATAGAATTCATCTTTTATTGTTTAAAATTCCACAGAAATCTGTATTCTTGTAATGGCCTAGAGAAACGGGATTTTTCTGCGGAGTTCCTGAAGACATATATACAGAGTGTCCCATATAAAACGCAACCCATCAATCACTCATCCATGAAATTTCAAAAGTCAAGCTTACTCTCCTACTCGTTACTGAAATGGACTCGTCCAACATCTGAACATCGCGGCGACGCAGTAGAACACTACCGATAGTAACAACAATGCAATCATAACGTTCAGTGTATTGCTAGAGACAAGATGGTGTTTTCGCTAGATGAATGTGTTTACATTGTTGAGTCGTACTTCAGTACGAAATCAGTGGTTTCAGTGCAAGATTTGTTTCGCCATAAGTACCCAGATAAACCAGCTCCTAACAAAACATCAGTATTAAGGTTAGTTGCAAAATTTAGAGAGACCGGTTCTGTTAATAACAAGGAACACAAAAGATCTGCGTCATTGTTGAATACAGATACAGTCACTGAAATCAAAGACCGATTACTCGCCTCGCCAAATAAATCGATCAGACGTTTGTCTGCTGAAATTAATTTGTCTAAATCAACTGTTCATCGGGCGAACAAACAATTACAATTACGACCTTATCGCATTCAAACGGTTCATCAACTTCTTGAGCCCGACAAAGAAAAACAGCTACAATATTGTCAATGGTTCCGTCGATTTCTACGTGAGCGAATTAATGTTATGGATTCGTTATTTTTCACAGATGAAGCACAGTTTCATTTGGATGGCTACGTAAACAGCCAAAACAGTAGAATTTGGAGTGCTGAAAATCCCCACGTTTATCACGAAAAACAATTACACTCGCAGAAGTTGGGCGTGTGGTGCGCGATATCGCGGAAGAAAATAATCGGTCCTATTTTTTTCGAGTTCACCATTAATGCAGAACGATATCAGGATATTTCATTTCGATTCATTGCACTCTTGGAAGAGGAAGACAGACACTGCCGGCTACAACATGACGGCGCGACATCGCACTACGCAGGTTCAACTTCTGATTTCGTTGAGGAATTCTTTGGTAATCGTGTTATCGGTCGAGGCTTGTGGCCACCAAGATCTCCAGATTTGACTGCGGCGGATTTTTTTCTATGGGGTTACCTCAAAGAAAAAGCCTACAGCAACAAACCACGAACACTTGAACAATTGAAAGTCAATATTGAACAAGCTGTATTAAATATCCAGCCACAAACTTTGAAAAAAGTTGCAAGAAACGCTGTAAAAAGAATTGAAGCTTGTGTTCAAGAAGATGGCGGTCACTTCCAACATTTACTCTAAATATAAGGTAATGGATGGTAATAATAAAAATTACATTTACATTTACACATGCCTTTTTATTATTTCAATACCTCAATATAATGTTCGGTTGCGTTTTATGTGGGACACTCTGTATTAGGTAACTTCAAATTTAACACTATTAGTGCTGGAAAATAAAAACCATATTCATTATTCAAACCCCAGAGTTTGAATAAACCCCCCCTGAGATTCTCAAAAAAAATCGTGTTATTATAAAACCTTTTACAAAATGCGAAAGGATATAAACTAATTAGTTTCTATTTAAGTTTATTCATTGGTAATTTCATTTTTAACCGAAATCAACTGACACATTATCTAACATTCTCAAACGATCAGTACGGCCTCAACAGAATTTCAGTTCAGTCGCATTAATTTAATCCTGAATAAACGATAATAATTTTACTTGCTTATAAGTAAATAAAGATAATATTAATTATAATTCTGGATAAGAGGTGATATTTGAAATTTTATTAAAGTAGGAGATGATTAACCATAATGCCTAACGAAGAATGATCAAGTGATCCATACAGCAACAAAATACTCAGTTTTATTTTAATAATTCAAATGTAACTAAACAACTCTATTTTTCACATTTCAAACGTAGCGAAAGTAAGATTATTTATTTAATCAGATACAAAATTTTCCTTTTTTTAAAGAAATTTCTTTAATGTTGATAATCGAAACCTATGGGAAGGTTTGACCATGTAAACATAATAACAATAATTTTTATTTTTCAAACGTTAATTGATGTACATAATCATCAAATATATTAATAATTACACTTAAATATAACATATAAAGGAAATAGATTGAACTAAACTGAATCCATCCAACATAACTTATTGAAGATATAAATAATAAGCACAACTTATCATTAAGAGGAATGAAAAAAAGATATCTTGGAAAAATAAATTTCCATATTGTAATTTATTTATACATACTTTGAAAAAATAGTTACTCTAATAATAATAATAAGAACATTATTTTTAAAAAAAAGCCAGTTGAATAATTTTATTTGTTACCGTTTTCTTTCTCTAATTATTTTTGTTTCAAATAAAACACATAAATATTGCAAGGAATAAATAAATATTTTATTCTACTTTCTACTAAATAATACATTCTATTAGATTTACAGAATGAACAACTCAAAATGGCCACTGTTGGGATTTCAGAAACTATAAGTTTTATGAGAAACTTTAAATGGAGAACCCTCCCTAGTTTTTCCCTACATTGAAAATACAGTGTTAATATTTTTTAAATCTTCACCCTTTTTCCAATATTGGCTGCCAACTTCAACTTTCAAATGGATACCTCGCGTTTGTATTGTCTTTTTTGGGGGCAGAAAATATAATTTTAAGACTTTTTATTCTTGGGTATTTTTCTCTAAACGCAGCCGTTACGAAACTACAATCTAACTTACAAAACAATAAATATAATTTGAATGCTATGTAATTATCAGATGTTTTATGCATTCTTGAAAAACTTCTTGAATTTAACAGTACACTCATTGATGGTTAATTTGTCACCTTCATTTATTAATTGTTTGAATTGTTGTCAAGAAGTCAATAAATACTTTAGATTTTAGTATTCTTTATTTATTTTCAAAATGTTTATCGGTTGTTTGTATAGTTTTTATTTTAACAGTACAGTTTTATAATAACGAAAAAGTGGATATGCTGGAAACCTATTTTTTTAAGTAAAAGGAATTCAACATCAGCAAGAAATATGAAGATATATGTAGAGCGATATCGTCAGAAGATATCCACCTCACCGTTAATTGCATTTGCAAGATTAGTAGGAAAATTAGGATTTTTTTTCTTTGATATCGCCACATAGAAATTTTTCCGTGGGATATGGAAATGTAGCGTATGAAAAATGCCGTGCCTGACCGGGATTCGAACCCAGGACCTCCGGATGAACCCACCGGACGCTACCACTCGCGCCACGAAGGCCGGCGATTAATTGATCATTTTAGAAAAAATGACATTGTCATGACGAGTTGATATGTTTTTACTGAAAATATTGTGTAAGATAATCTGACCTTCTTTGAAGTACATATTACAGCTTCCATAAGGGAAGCGCAGCGCAATTGCTATCCGTATGGCTCAATAGTAAGTGTTTTGCGGTAACATAGTTGTCATGCATAGAAACCGACGGTTTATTACACTATCAAATCTGGTAATGAAGGAAAAATGCTTGAATTCAGAAGATTGAATTCAAATAGAACAGGTTGCAAATTAACCTAATTTTTTTTTTAATACCATTTGTTGTATTGAAACAAATTTCTTCAATAATGGAATGTACAATTGAAAAGACAATCGTTATTGATCAAAAGAAAATCCACTTAGAGAAAAATACAAGCAAGTAAGATTTTCCATAAACTGCTAATGCGCCATCATTAACAATCAAATTTTGCCCGTGCATTTCTGTGAAGAAAATCTTACGGGAGCTCGATACCATCAATTTCTGGAAGACGTTCTACTGCCAACTATTTAAGACTTGCCTTTAGATTTGCAAGTGTAACGTATTTCCAATAAGATGGACTCCAGCACTTAATTATCTGCGAGGTAAAGGAATTTTTAAATGCTCAATTCTAAAACAGGAGGATTGCTAACCAAGGAGCTATTGCTTGCCCAATAACTCCAAGTTGGCCCGCAATAAAAACATGAAATATCCATTTGAAATAATGAAGTTGGTTTCCATATTAGAAAAAGGGCAAAAAATGATAATACAGAATATCTACTGTAGAGAAAAATCTGTACAAATGATACAACCAGAGCATTATCAGTAAAATAGAAGAAGATATATTATTAATACTTAAAAATGATAAGTACATAAAATAATATGAAGATACTAAATAAATAGAACAATGAAAAAAAAGGAAATCGTTTAGAAAGAATTAGTAAAATTATTTAAGAGTATATTACTTATACGCGTTAAACAAAGATGAAAAAAATTCAGTTTTTTATATTAGTTGAAAACCTAAGATTAACATTATTTTGGTAAAAAAAAATTATTTGTTTATGTAAACTGGTGGGAAGATCGTTTAGATAATTCATTAAATTATAAAACAAAATAAGGAAAATGAAGACTGATATTAAATTTCTTTCTTCAAGATTAATATAATGACCCCTTAAAATGGAAATAATTCTGTTTCCAGGTTTCGTAGAGATTAATTTAATTTTTCCTTTTTAGGAATAAGTGGCTATTTCTTTTAACAAAAGACGTATTATTTTTGTAAACCATTCCTGATGTGATTGTATAATTTATAAAATTAAATACTGTTCTGAATAATATAAATATATATATGTTACGAATCATGTAAACCATGTAATAAACATCTGTTTCTGTGTAAAATACATCAAAATCTCTATGACTCAAGTAATTAAGCCAATTCAACTACAAAATCCAAAATGTTGTAAACAATCGGCTTACTATACTTATCGTTTTACATACATGTACAAGAAATACATCAGCATGCGTGCACGCTCATACAGAGATTTATAAATGCAGATTATTGTAATTAAATAGCTAAATAATTTACACTTTAAACCATAGACACCAAATTTACACTTTCCATGTCGTTTTACAAAAATTACGGATAAAATAATCTAATGCGCTTATTTCATATAAAAAAGCTGTCAACAAAGTTGTTATACTTCCTGGCATTGTCTATTTATTCTTATACAGGTAATTTATTCTTATATACTCGTATAATAATAATAATAATAATTATAATAATAATAATAATAATAATGATACAAAAAGTTTAAAAATCGATCATTTTAAACTTTTATCTGCTCCCCCACCACCAAAATTGCCCCCAAGTATTTTTATTTCCCCCCCCATTTGTATTACTACTATGCTTAGGCAGCCATAATAAGAAATTGATTAAAAATATGTAAAAAATAAAAATATAGCTGTTTTTTTAATTTTATTGGGGAAGTGGGAGAATTTGTGGACAATTTTTTTTCTAAAATGGTAAGATAAGCGTGTACTAAGCATAATATGAAGTGTAATTTTTGCAAAATTTTGAAAAAATTGACCCCAAAGAAACTATGTACCCCATCCCCAGGAAATACTGACTCCAAACTGTTATCAACAAATTGCCCCGTATACACAAGTCTCTGTTCCAAAATTGTCTTTTCCAAAATTCTCTGTTCCAAATACGCTTCCCACTGTAGTGTATTTATTTAATTTCATCATAATATCTTTTAGATTTTATTTCAAAGTTATTAAGTTTCAAACAGAAGAACAAACTTTGCATACGAACAGTCGCCTACCACACATTTTTTTTTTGTTTTTTTGAGGCCCAAGTGCCCATAATATGTTTCATAACGTTTCATGACTTTTTTCGTCTAAAACTATTCCTCTCATTATTCTAAACTAACGTTTCTCAACCAGGGGGTCGCGGTGATATGAAAGGAGAGTCACGAAATTAGCCTACAACTTTACATGTAAACAATAATGAAATCATTTTATGAGAAAAAAATCATTTATTATAAATATTTTACTTAGATTTACAGGTATATGTCTAAAGAAAGTAAATTGATTTGTGCATTTATTTTTCGTTTAAAAGTTTCTCCATGCCTGGATCTATGTTACAAATACAAAATTAAATTAATTACGTGTGATAAAATACGATTCCTATGTTTAGATTTCAGCAAAATCATAGATGAAAACCCCTATTCACAGAGGTAAGATTTTGCGAAAGGGATAATTACTTTCAATGCTTCTGTGACTAAATTTCCATATTTACTTCGACGAACAAGCCAAAACGTATCAAAATCTTCAGAATTTGTTTGAGGTTTTCTGGTATTTTTTTCTAGTAAATTGTAGTTGTAACATTTTATCGGCAGATGTTTCGATGAGCTGATCGTGAATTTCAACTGGTAACTTAGCAGCTGCAATAACGTTTTCACCAAATGAATTCAGTAACCACCACTTCGAGAAATCAGTTTTATCTTTCGGGAAATACTACGACAATTGAATCTTTTGCTTCAGCATATGCACCTTCATGCTATCCAAACTGTGGTGAATAATAATGTCTTCTTGATCCAAATTTTTCTTAATATAATCGAAAGTAAGTGGAAATATATCAAAATGTTTGCTTTGAAGGCGAATAATTCAGATGTCAAGTTTCCTAATGAAATCATGATCTTCATCATTAATAAAATGTTTTTTTCATCACGACCTTATAAATTCACATTCAAGTTGTCTAAATACGAAAATGCACCAGCTAAGTAAGCCAACAGCAACTCATTCTCTAAAACTTACATAATGATCTATAACTCATTATTCTGTAAAAACATTAAGAATTGCGTTTGTTTATCAGGAAAAATATTATTAATTTTTCTTGCAATTTCAAAAACCGGGTTAACACTTTCCCTCGCGATAATTATCCGTCTTCTATATGGAAAAGAAGAGATTTTGTTCTTTTCGACCATTTCATCTTATAGTTTAACAAACAGCCTATTCTGGAATCGTTGACTTGTAATAAAATTAACCATTTTTACAACTTACAAAGAATATGTTTGAAATTTTATGACTTTTTTTTTTGTAAGAGCATACCTGTGAAGGAAGCAGTGCATCCACTCCGCCCTTGGTGTTATCTCGTTGCGCTATCACTATATATATATTTTTTTTAACCTCCGGGATCACCGTTAGATATTGTTTCAGAAGATGAGATGAATGATAATTTTTGTAGCTTGTGAAAATGCCATGCCTGACTAGGATTCGAACCAGTCACCATATATTAGAATACAATTTGTACACTATATGTTATATTTTTTAGTAACTTCATAGAAAACATCAAAAAGATATTGTCCTGCTGTATGAACAGTATTGATTTGCAAAGCAACATATTTTCTTTTATTAATCTGTCCCTATCGCATTCATATCTCACAAAACAAACAAACTGAGAACTGTTTGCTACATCGGTTCATTCATCAAACTGAATACTAAAAAATTCTCTTGAACTCACCTGGTGAATTATCCGATCGCCAACATCGGTAGCCATGTCATCGATTAGCCTTGATACCGTATCGTTAGAAAACAGAATTTTTTTCAATTTTTTTTCTTCCACGCCTATTAAAACACTGACCATATCAATTGCAGCACGCAATATGGGGTTTACTGCAATTGTATGGGGTTTGGACATTTAGCTACTTTTAATGCTACGAGATAAGATGCTTCAAGAGTACTTTTATCAGTACGGCTTGATTTACAAACAGAAGCTTTTAAAACTTTTTCGAAAGAAAGTTTCTTTCGAAAAATTCCAAGGGTTTTTTATGATTCGGCTATTTAGTTTCCAAGTGTCAAATCAATTTTGATGGCTTGATGCTGTCATCGGAGAAGACATGAAATCAGACAACGAAACTATGGCTTTCCATCCAATGAAGTAAAATCATAATCTAAATAACTGACATTGTTCAATTTTAACTTTTTACCAGTCGATTCACTGGATATAAATGGCTCACTTCGTTTTTCACAAATTTACCCATTTTTCATAAGAATCTAATTGAAAAAAAAGACTTACACCGTTTGACCGCACACTAAAAAAAACGAAACTTCTACGATTATTATTTTCAGTAAAACTATGCTTTTAAAAACGTAAATAAAGGCACCAGACGCACTTTTCGGATTCGAAACTATTTTGGCATCTGCAATCCCGTACACCTCTTTTAAACTGCTGAAAGCACGACGTGTTCAAACGGTATCATATGCATGTTCGAACATGACGCTCTAACAGCAAATATTATGCAAGCAGACTAAATTACAAGGAGAACGTACACATGAAATTGAAACCTGTAAATCGCTCATGTTTGTACACTTCATGGATGTTCATATCCGCCGCTATCAACACAGCTAAATAGTTTTAACTAGGTTTCATTGGATAGGGGTTGGAGGTTGCGAAACATTCGTTATATATATTTTCTTTACTTTTTGGGGATCGTGGAGCTAAAAAGTTAGAGAATCACTTTTCTAGAGCTGTGACGACAGGAAAGTTAAAAATAGTTAATTGAGGTCAGTAAAAATGTCACTATAAAACGTTTATGAAAGATAGAAGCAAAGTTTATAAGTGGTAAAAAAAGAAAAATAATAATAGTAAACTTTTAAACGTTCTAAAGTTATATGTACAAGTTTACCCCTTTTCTTAATACATGAATAATTTATTAACTACTTTCATTAAAAAACTAAAGGGTTGCAAAAAAATTAATCTTAGTTAATTCTTCGAGTAAATTACGGTTTTGTTTTTTCATGAAAATAAAATGTAAAAGTTTTACTGAAATAATTTGCTGCTATATTATGTACTCTTAACGTTTAGAGATTTACTTCAATTTATCAAAAGTAAAATATTTTTACTCTTAATGAAATTCTATTTCAAATAATTAGTTACGAATAAATTTATTGACTATATTATAATGTTTTAACTTAAAATTTATTTTATAAACGTTTTAAATTGTTTACCAATATACCGTAAATTGGATTAAAATAGAAAAAAATTTTCTTAAGTTTAAAAAAAATCAAACATTTCATGCCAGAGAACATTTTAAAATAGAAAGGCCAATTAGTGATACATTAATAATAACACAAGAGTTTTTGCAAATATAAAAGAAAAAATACATAGATATACGGATATATGATTTAATTAAAATTAATTGTAACACTTTGTGTAAATAAAAAACTGTGCTAAACCGTTTTTTAAATAAACCTGAAAGCAAGAATGCACTCAACTATTTATAAAAATTTAATTAAGAACTAAACTTAAATGATCATTTCAAATTGCTAAAAAAACATCAATATATACTGTTTTAAAAAGATTTAAAAAAAGTAAATAAATGAAAAAATAACAGTAAAAAAAATACTGATTGATTGGCAAATGATCACATGAAATACTATTAAAAATTTACTCTTGAAATAGAAACTACTACTGTCATTTCACCGATACCAATAGACAACAACAGCTGTTTGTATTATCACTTTGTATAGCGAGTGATTCATACGTACAGTTCATTTTTCAATTAATATTTTATTATTATTCATTTCTTTACTAATTATTTACCGAAGCGTCTATTGATAATTAGATTGTTTGTTTAAAAATCGAAATGGCAAATTGGGTTCACATTTTAAGTAAAAATTTAAAAAATATTTTTGACCGTAAACTTGTCTTCCAATTTTAGAATTTTTTATTGATAAAAAACTTGTATTCTATTCTATTTCAAGAATTATTTTGTAAAATATTAGTGAATTTTATTAAATTCCTATCAAGCCTGTATAATTCGTAGAATAAAACGGTCAACGTTAATAATGAAAAAAAAAAATTAAATTATACTAAGAAAAGTATAACCGTATGTTGTCAAGAGTAGCAAAATGACGTCAGAGAGCAAGCCCTATCACATTACACGCAGTTTGTATTCACCCCTTCACTGTACGTTACCGACCTTAGAAAACTATTTTACTAAATTATACATTCCTTCTTGTTTCAGAGAAACCCTTCATTTCACCACAGTTTTCCTTCCTTACAGGATATATATATCGTCTCAAACAAAACATTGATGTAATAATTTCAAACAAAGGAACAATATCTTTGTTCGCTACAAAAGAACAATTCAGTTCAGATTTATTTCCGTGATACATAACCAGTGTCCTTAAGAAAAATTAATGGGGGATTTAATAAGTACGATAACACGACGAGTTCTTTTGTTTCATAAAACGCAGTTTACCACGAAGAAAATCGTAAACTTTATTCACTAGGAAATTTTTGTCATCAAACACTTAATCGGTTTAATGAGCTTCTCGTTTCTTTCCAACTGAATGTTAATATTTTGATCTCGACTTCCAGTAAAGTACGTACACAGTTTATCTACCCAGTGTACTGAATAGAAACATAAATTTCAGCACGATTGTATCAACGTATCTCTTATCACTGAATCATCCGGATTACTGTAAACTATGTAATTTTTTTTCTGACTGATGAATTAATTTACCACAGAATCTTACAAAGAAGTTTGTACTGAGTATATAAAAATACAAATTTATAGCGTAAAAAACTGAAATGCTGACCGGAAATCGAACCCGGAACCTCCAGATAAAAGGCCCAGATGCAACCACTCCGCCACGAGACTGCTAAAATTACGTTTTCAACTACGTATTAATTTAAATTACAACCTTTCTCGCTGAAAGTATTGTATCTATATTTTAGAAGATATTAGGAGACGCGGCTTAAAATGATAAGGATTTCAGCTCAAACATTATGTACAACTCCGTATCGGAAACAAAATCCATAAATATCCACTCCCATGTAATGACAAGGATAAATAATTTCCACAAATCTATTCATTCAGATCATGAACTAAGAGAAGACTAAACTTATAAACTGGTTATTAACCTATAGATAGAACATCGATTTAGTCGAATTTTAAGAAAACAACAAAAATATTATTATTATTACAACAAAAAAAAATTGTGAAAATAGTTAGGAAAAAAATTTATTTTTATTATTTTACATTGGCAAAATACCAAACTGTTAGTAGCAACGAATCATCAGATTATAATGAATAAGACTGGTGATAATGGACTTATTGATTAACAATATAAAATGAAATAGTTATCGATTTATATTCACAAATTCATTTAAAGCTTTTTTTTTTATTTATGAATCAATTCACCAAAGATGCTTGTACATGTAAATATGAAAATGGAAATTTGTAGCGCATGAAAAATTTCAGGCCTGATCAGGATTTTAACCCGGAATTTCCGAATGAAAGGCCAAGATGCTACCACTCCGCCACTGAGATCAGCAACTATGATTTTATATATTAAATTTTATTCTTTTGTAATCATTTAACTTTATAAATTTAATTTTTCTTCGCTAAAATACCACTGAATGTTTTCATTTTAGTAAACCCATACTTATAAAGAATTTTCATTTAAGTATAGATAAAATATAAAGAATAAAAATGAGAAAATCACTTAGCAAATAAAAAATTCTTCTAAAAATGAAGAAAAAACAGGGCTTATATTTAAATACAATATTAAGATTATATAAATAAATTTTTAATAATAATCGATCCAATGAATCCAGATTTTACGCCGTCAAATATTCATAATATGAAGAAAAGAATGAATTTATTTTAGAACGGTTTGGATTTACATAAGGATAGAATTATAGAATATTATATCAGATGAACTTTTATCTGGGCTGATTAAATATTATTACAGTAAAGATTAATAAATAAAAAGTTTTACTCGTAATTCTAATATTGGATTAAATAACATACCTCGTATATATAAAATACGTACAGTTTTATTATAATACAACTGGATTAGGCAGTAGGTAATACCAGTTAAACAGATATATATGAAGTTTAGAAGAAAACCATGTTTTATTCATATTATTCGCTGTACGGTTTTTATATTCTGAGTAAAGTTTTTTTTTTTAATAACTAAACGCATGAATTGAACAGGATTATATTATTAAAAGTGAAAAGATTGAAAATATAAACAAATAATACGTTTGAATACGAATAAAATCGATATCGAAATATACTCGTAACGCATAGATTTTATTAAGAAATAAACAGCCATTTTCTGACCCACCCTCGACAACTGTTTTACAAGTTTTCTTCTTCTTTCATCCCCAAACTTCAGTCCCTAAACATCAAAACCACAAAGTGCTGCCTTAGGATAAACCTGAATCAGATCTCAACAACCTACAACCCTTGAACTTATTCCTTATATCGCATACAAAATCACAATCGATGTTAAATAACGCCCCTTCTTTCTTCTTAAAATTGCTTCTACTCCCCTCGGTTCAACCCTCTCGGTTGTAATTATCCAAACGCTGTTATTAGCGTTTTGGAATACATAAGCTGCACCATTATATTTTATGGCTGGTACAAGGGTTATTTTTAAATGGATAAATGGAAACAGGAAGAAGCCTTATCGTTACTGAAATAGTTTTTAATTGTACTAAAACAAAGAAAAATTATTTAACGTTGGTTTAGTTTTAGTTTTATCGATTTCAAAATGACAAACGGATAAAAATCTCCAAATATTTTCACTAAATAAACTTTTTTCTTAATATTTTATTGATTTTATTTTTTCATTTGAATTTTTTTATATTGAAATGCTTACTTATACAAACAGATCGCTATAAATGTTAAGCCTAGACATCAGATCTCATAATTATCTGCCCTGAAGCAGACCTTTGTATTATGCCCCATCCTCATTTTCTTCTACTTGCAGCAAAGTTTTAAGATCACGATAGCTTGTTTTTTTTTTTTAGATTGTTTTACTTTTTTCTGACCTTTCCAAAAATTTTTCTTATTCTGAATTATTCTGATTAAGATACTATTCACTTTATCTCATTTTTCATATTTTCATTTAATCTCCTTCCAATTTCACAATTGCAGATCCCTCTAGGATAAATTGTCTTTTTTTTCTCAGGAGTACAGCTTAAACATAACACTTCATAAAACGCTTCTTCAAACTAGCTTCATTTTACTACTAATTACATAATAATTTAAATGCTTCCCTTGTTATTTATTTTGTTTTTACCTTTACAATCTTATGTTTACATGACACATAATTATCTGCAGTTTTATACCTTCAATTTATATTTCTTTTGTTTAGACATTCATTGACTTATTATCTCCTATTCTTATTATTTTTGATTTTCCAAAATAATTTTATTTCCATATTCTGTAATAGTATTTTCTAATTTTGAAACTATCTGTTAAATATCCAAAACTTTACCTTCTAAAATAACCATAAAATGGTAAATATAGTGTTTAGAACCATTTCATCTACTTTATTTGATTGTATTCCTCTCACGTAATTTCTAGTCATGTTTCCTGAATCCTACCAAACTACACTGTAGTATTCTTAGATTTCTTAAGTAACATCTCAACATAATACAAGCTAACAGGCATTTTTATCTTCCTGTTTCTTTTACCTCGGTTCTGCACCTTCAGTGAAGGACAGAACTGGCCTAGCTAGCTAATTAAAGACCGAGAAAAAGGATACGTGGAGAACAGGTTCTTTTACAGTATTTCATAGTACATGATTGAATGACTACCAGAATCAATCGATTATTAATAACATCTAAAACGAGTTAACCGTCCTTGAATTAAACAGATTTTTTAAAAATTTTCTATATATAAAATGACCGCTAAGAAACTAACTTATCAAAGATTTTCCTATGTAATCGATTGAAATTTAGTAAACTTTTTTGGAAATTTTCAATGAAAAACCTTCAAGATTGATTTGAGTGTTGAGTTCTCATTCATCGTTAAATTACAGCCTTGGAAATAGTTATTTAAATTTGTTTAGAATTGTGATATCTAGTGCCAAGTTACGTTTACAAACTGATTTGGTTCAAAACAGATGATGTTTCACGCCTTTTTTGGTCAAAAACCTATACCTCTCATTACCTTAAACTAACAACTGTCCCATTCCCTTCCTAGTATTATCACTTGTATCGTTTACAACCATGTAGATTTTTTCCTCAACAATAACGATATGAATATAATTGTTTTTCTGTTATTTTATTAATTTATAATTTCATATTACAATTTTTACATGTCGTTTATTTCTTTAAGAAAATTACTTTATATTGATTTTTTAAGCTTAGCTATATTGTATCTTGAGCAGGGGTTATTATTGCTGATTGTCAATGATGTTCTAGAAAACCAGTTCACATATTTAAAAAAAATTCTTATCCATAAATAATTCACAGGAAAACACACAAAAATATAATTTATTACTACATATTAATTGTTTTATTTATTTTTAAAATTGTTAATAAATATAAACTAATGAAGTTTGAAAAGAAAAACCAGATTTTATTCAAGAAAAATATGTTTTTGGTTTTCCTTATTATACTTTTTAAAAAGGAAAAAATACTGTAAATCGAAGCGTTTATAAGAGAATAGTAAAACTAAAATGAACTTTTAAAACTATAAAACAATGGAAAAAAATATTCTACAATCTACTCTGAAGTGAATGCTGAATTAATATAAGACCATATGTGCTTTCGATATTGATCTAACCCTACCGAAAGCAGCCCTTTTCTTAATACTTTCATAATAAAGCAGAGTCATTCAATTTACTTAAACAACTTTTAGCGAAATCTATAAGATTTTTTTATCAATTTTTACTCAGCTATTTAATTTTTACTACTCTCCCATAGAAAAATAGTGAAATTTAAAAAACTTAATATAGATATAATAAAATACATCTTCTACTATTCTGATTATCAGGGAATATCACTAAAAAGGTCATCTTGGGTTTTATGTACTTTGACTTCAAAAAAATTAATTCGGGAGACATCCTTCCTACATGTTCTTTTCACTGCAACCTGAAGTCCTTGATTTGATCATTCAGTAACTTTACTTGGAATTCTGCGCGTGTATCGGCATTAGGAGTTTTATCTGTTCTGAACCAATCTTTAAACACCTTCAGAAAGTACATTTCTGCTGATTGGATACAGTTTATTTTTTTTTTAACTTAAATACCAACCATCACTACTATATTTACCGCTAAAATTTTAATTTTGTTTTTATCTTTAATCTTCAAATTTCTGTTAGTGGTCCAACAAATAAATTAAAACTCGTCGATTTTCTGATGGATGTCAAACTTTTTGGGATGCATAGATTACAACCCAAGTTTTTATTTCAAAATATATAATTTTTGAAAGCATTAATGTTTTTTTTTAAGATATTATAATTTTGTCTACTGTTATTATAGTTGTTTATAACTGCACTGAAATTTAGTATTTACAAATGGCTTTATTAATGCAGTATCTTAAATGTTTCAGACTCAGATTTTACAAGGTTGTTTATCAAACTGAGTTGCTATTTACAATAACAATAAAAGATTGTACTATTTTTAATAAATTTAAAAAAATTCTTAAAAAAAGTCGTAGCAAAACTTTTATCAGATTTTAAAAAATCGAGTTTATCTGACCTTACATTATAATAAAATATTTGTGCACTTTATTTTATAAACTAAAATTGAATGTTCCAACTATAAATTAATCCTATTAAGACAGTTTATAATAGTTAATCAACTATCAAGATAATTCGTACAAATATTATATTATTTAAATCATCAATTTTTTAAATATAAAAGTATTTAAATTATAAATTAACAAAGATCATAAACTAATAAAAAGTTAATCAACTGTAATTCTATTTTGTTTTATATTAATTGCAATAATTTATAACATACGATTAACGAACAATTTACACAAAAGAATGATTAATCAGAAAAAAGGCTCTAAAATTTAATTACTTTTATATCGTTTTTACAAAGCAGACAGGAAAGCAAGATCTGTTCATTCAACAGTTTCATTAAATGGAATAAAAAATAAAAGTATAGAAAAAACGTTGACGCTTATACACATATGCAAATACACAATTTTTCTAAAAGCACGTACGTACTTTTATTAAAGCAGAGAACTGGAAATGATTAAAAAAGGTGAAATATACTAAACGGACACCTATTGTGTGAATTTGTATGAAGGTTTTCGTACCGTGTGGTAATGTTTAAGTATATACAAGAGTATGTGTGCGTTTTTAAATTTCACTAAAACATTATATTCAGCCAGAATATATTTAATGGAAAAAAGTCATTTTGTTTAAAAGTCTTGTCACTAAATACTATTTAATACATACAGTGTGTTAGCACGTTTTAGGTTTTCCTTAGAGAAAACTAACTTAAATATTATTGTATGAATATTAATGTAACGCATTATTTTAGGTGTATTTTAAAAAATTTTATAGTTTTATTATTATTATTATTATTATTATTATTTTTATTATTATCATTATCATTATTATTTTTATTATTATTATTACTATTTATTATTCTTTATAACCACTATCTATTTTTAAAAAAATAATATTAACGATCCGGTTACTGCTAGAAAAGTTACAAAGGCTCTAGTATCGTTGTTATTAGCATAAATAAGATTTTTATAATTTTATCTTGCACAAAAAAGACATACGCAATAAGTCATATTGATAAACAGAGATATTGCGAAACAGATTTCGCTTACATCTACCAGATAGATGTTATTATTTAGGTTAACTATTCAAAGGTAAGGTAAATTGTAAATGTAACATTCATGCATGCGGATTAAGCCAGTATACCCTAATTTTCTGAAACCCTCACCTATTATCAGCTGTGCAACATTCTATAGCTTCAAATTAACAAATTACTTATAAGTTCCAAACTACTTTTAAAAAATTACAAATTAAAATTCTTCAAAAGAGAAAAACTATACCTCTCTTAATATCTGAAGCTGAATTACCAGAAAAGTTGTGTACTATTTTTATAATATTTTATTACTTTTATGTCAAATGCTAATATTTTCATTACCTGAAAGTAATTTTTGAAAAAACTTTTATACTTATTATACTGAAAAGGGATGTCATATTTTGGCATAGTTAAAGTTCTAAAAAGAATTATAAATTGCTCAAAAATAACTACTGTAAATGCTGACTCATAACCCTGCTCAGAGTACCCAAAACTGTTTCCTGATTATCGGAAATTTTTTCTTTTTTTCCATTTATATCAAAATTAAAAAAAAAAGAAAAAGATTTTTTGGCCATCCCAAGATTATGAAACATTTCTTGTAATAATTTTTGAAAGTTAAAAGAGCCGAATTAATAAAAACAGATTAAAATGAATGTAATAATCATAAATTGTAAAAAAAATAATAAAGAAATAGGAATTTTTTACGTATTTGTGTGCCTCTGAATATATTTATACGTATTCTTGGAGGTTATATTCCATAGTTTGAAAACTATCGGAGAATATCTACACATAAGTATCCAACTGTACGTATACTAAATTATATTCGTGATAAACTAAACATTTATGTAGAAAATTTCTTTTGAATAAAATCTGGCAACAATGTTGGTGGTCTTACTCGGTAGTTCCGTAGATCGTATGAACTTCCTAAAATATTACAATTAAAATTATTTTTTATTTTTATTTTTTTTGTATTTTTAAGGGCATCGACTACTAAGGTCCATTAGCCGTCGTCACATTCTTAAAGTAAATTAGTATCACCATGAGGATCGTCATATGTAAGGGTGTAAAGGGCCCTTACATTTTATTTAAAAACACAAACTACACAGAAACATTAAAACACCACAAAAACAAAAACAAAACAACACTTATGGGGTGTAAAGGGCCCCAAAATTAAAATTTGAGATAAAATTCTCAAAGATGATAAAAGTAAAACTATAAAAACAATACCATACCATTCCATTTTTCTTATACCCGTCTCGTTTAGTTGTTAATTTTAGCACCCTCGGGGCGACAAGAACCGCCGTGAAGCAGTATATTAGTCGCGCCAGGATGCCGTGGTAGTTACTCCTTATAAACAGGCTACAGGCATCCATTGCGCTTACCCATAGCCTCGCGCCCTCAGTCCACCCTTGAGGGTCCCTCATGCCATCATCGGACACACCCCGACTCACTGCTCTTGAATGCAGACGAGCCAGGGTGGCCTAGGCATGAAAGCTACCTCCCGTCACTATACGTGCCACGCTTCGAGACTCCCATATATAAATAAATGAAACTACCTCTTCGAGACTCTTTATCACAGCTTTAAATTTTTCATTTTTACAGACTTCTAAGAAGTCCACTGACGTGTTTTTTTTTTATTTTACTTTTTTTTAATGAAAAGAAACAAAAGTATGTTCTAACTGTTTTATTTTTTTTAAATCAGTTAAGTTTTACAAAAAAAAACTACAATCCAATGTTATTTTGCCTTAATTTATTATAAAATACAGCCTTTAATTTTAGGGAGAAAGTATTCGGGTTATTTGGATAAAAAATCCTTTACTAAGATAAATCGTTTACCGGAATATCCTATAATAAAATGTTAATATTATTTTCCTCTCTGAAAAGCCTTGTTTGGAGAAAATAATAATCATAAAAAATCTTGTAGATACATTGAAAAATTGTAAAAAATTTTAAATAATGAAAAAACAGGTTATAAAAGTCAAAATTTTAGAAGTAGCTAAGATTTCAATCAGCACTGAATCAGTACTCCCAATAAGACCACTAAGGCTGAGAAAAGTTTTTCATTTAGCTGAGAAAATTCTTTCACCCTATTATTTAAACTAATATAACAGCCAACACTAAGTTAAATTTTAAATAAAATTGCAACCATTGCAGCCATTACTTAATAGATAAAATATAGATGTTAATATATTTCCAATTTTTTTTTTTAGCAAGATCTAGGTGGCATTAGCGAAATCAGTTGATTTCGAAGTCGAGAGTTCTAAGGTTTAAATCACGGTAAAGGTTTTTGATAAACTTTTATACGGATTTGAATACTAGATCGTTTATACCGGTGTTCTTTGATGGTTGGGTTTCAATTAACCACACATCTCAGGAACAGTCGACCTGAGACTATACAAGACTACACTTCATTTACATTCATACATATCATCCTTATTCATCCCCTGAAGTAATACCTTACGGTGGTTCTGGAAGCTAAACAGAAAAAAAGGCAGCATTAGCTATATGTAGTCCACTATATTCACAGTTAAGAACCAGAGAAATTAATTCCTTTCGCCTTAAGAAGCAAACGCTGCTGATTAATCGATAATATGATCGAAAATATGTATGAAAAATATCCCCAAAATTTAATCATCAGTATTTAAAATCTTAAATTATAAACCTCATTACACTTTAGTATTTTTTTTTTTTTTTAACTAAGTCATTATTTAGGAAAATAAATTTTAAAGAAATATATATTAAAAAAGAGATAAAAAGTTTTAAATGAATGTATATTTTCATAAAATAAAATAAGTCAATGACATAACGATTCTTCAGTTATATTCATACACAAAAGGTTTTTCACTAATAAGAAAACTTTACTCGTGTTAAAAGTACTTCTACATTTTATGAGCAATTTTATGTTGCTAGTAAAATAAAGTAAAATTAAACTTCTAATCTTGTCTAATATTGCTTTAACTATAGTGTCATTATTTTCCACTACTGCTCTTTTCCTCGTACTTCAACCATTATTATTAGTATTTCTCTCGTAAAAGTTTTTAAAAATTAGCATTCACGTTACAGTTGAAACTTTAATGAGATAGAACATTAAGTTTAATGAATTATATTAAATATAATTCAAGATGTTGTATTGTTGCGATATAACTAAACTTCACAAAGATAAATTGTTATTCCAACATAAACTACAATGAGATAAGTTAAAACAACAATACCGCTGCTATAAAAACCAGAACAATTCATAAAAATAAAAGAGATTAAAATAGTTTTCCTTTATTCTTTAAACGAAACTAGTTATTGCATTTTACCAAATTACTACTATTTATTCCTAAAGTATGGGAAAAAAATATTTAAAAAATTAATATTTTTGTTGCGGACGGAGAACTAAGAGCAAAACACTTATTTTTATCTGGACGAATAACCTTTGGGTCATTACCTCCCGAATACTCTTAAAAATGTAAAAAAAAACGAGAGTTTATGTGTACTTAAAGAAGTATGTTCATTCACATTGTCTTAAGAAGAATATTCGTGTAAAAGAATATTTTAATTAAATAAATTAATTTTCACTATTAATCAATAATTGTAAGTTATTTATTCATTATATGTATACTGCTGCGAAATATTTTTTGACTTGTAGGTAATGAAATAAATAACAAACATTTGTAAAATGTTTTTCACTTTTGTATTATTCTTCGGATATTCGTTTTGTTGAACTATCCAAATATATGATGATAAATTTACAAATAAAAAATTAATGTCTAAAAAGTTGGTTTTAAATTTAAAATAAAATCGGTTACTTTTTTTATTCATAATTTTTTTTCGTTTCCTTGAAAGGACCTTAATTAAATACGTTCTAAAAAACATCAATAGTAAATCAAAGGTAACTTAAGCCACGATAAAGTCTAGACAATTAGACACTAGAATTCTTATAAAGTTCAGTAATATGAATAAAATCCTTAGAAAAAAGAAAAGTAACAAAAACCAACAATTTACTTGGATAATGCACAACTCAAGCCTAGTCACGAGTATCGTTATTAGGTTTCTTGGTCTAATACATGTAGTTGCTTTAACCACTTAACTTCTTTACCTTTGCCCAAGAGGTTTTTTTTTAACCTCCGGGACCACCTTTAGGTATTGATTCAGAGGATGAGATGAATGAATTTGTAGCGTGTTTAAAATGCCATGCCTGACCGGGATTCGAATCCGGGACCTCCGTATGAAAGGCCGAGACGCTACCGCTCGCGTCCCGGACGCCGGCTTGCCCAAGAGGTTAAAAATTAGATAGTTTACGTAGTCATTACGTTTTATTTTTTAGATGGCTGTCAATTCATTGCATTCTTCCCGAACACACGGTAACCCAAAGTATTCATAGATTTCGGTGTTCCGAACGAACCATGGCGCCTGCGTCATGCATCTCGCAAATTTATTTTGGAAACGTTGAATTGTCTGTATGTTGCTGGTACTTGCCTTCCCCAAACTTGTATTCCGTATGTCCGATTGGTTAAATTTGAGGATAAAATTAGTTTTCGCAAAGAAATCAGTAATTTCAACTCGATGCTTACGAAAAGTATACGTAAATTTTAATGATATATCAAAATTGATGAATTTCCTTCCTCTTGTTATAATTTTTTTTTATTCAAGAAGTTATGCAACACAAGTATAAAAAACCTAAATATAACACAACCATAAAATTATATATAAAATAATATTCTTAAAAATGATAAATTATTGTAAAGAAAAATTGCTCAAAAAATTTGACTACTTTAAATAGATAAATAAATCTAACGTTGGAGTGATTTCAATTACATTCAAAACCTAATTCACCATCTATCCACTGTAAAAGCGAGATAGTTTGATCAAGCTGATGATAATTCAGACTTTCGGTAACTTACGAGGAGTATTGAAATGGATATTAAAAACATGGATAAAACAGAAAAGGTTGAACTAAAAGGATTATAAAAGTTAAGTTGGTAACATAAATTTTCGTCTATACCAAACGGCAAAAGGAAATAATTCAAAAAATATAAACGTTAAAAAAAATTTTAAATTTACTTAATATGAAGATCTATAAAAGTAATACTGCTGAGATTCTGGATAAAATTTATAATAATAACTGGATAAACAAAGTGATAGCGTAGAAAAAACATTAAGACCGTACGAAAAAAATTCTCAAAAAATTTAGGAAGGACCTCAAAACAATGTATTATATTAACAGAGAAGAAAGATTAAAAGGAAAAAAATTCGTTTGCAATTTTCGAAAAAAGTTTTTGCAAAAAGCAAAGTATAAGTATTGTTTATCCAGTCATTAATTAGTATTATACAACCACCAGAAAATTTTTAAAAACTTTTTCTAAATTTTAAGTCCGAGGTCTACAATTTAAAAAAAATGTAGACCTTTCTTGATAAATCTATTTTTTTTTTTTTTGTCTTTTTTTGTCTTCAGTCATTTGACTGGTTTGATGCAGCTCTCCAAGATTCCCTATCTAGTGCTAGTCGTTTCATTTCAGTATACCCTCTACATACTACATCCCTAACAATTTGTTTTACATATTCCAAACGTGGCCTGCCTACACAATTTTTTCCTTCTACCTGTCCTTCCAATATTAAAGCGACTATTCCAGGATGCCTTAGTATGTGGCCTATAAGTCTGTCTCTTCTTTTAACTATATTTTTCCAAATGCTTCTTTCTTCATCTATTTGCCGTAATACATCTTCATTTGTCACTTTATCCACCCATCTGATTTTTAACATTCTCCTATAGCACCACATTTCAAAAGTTTCTAATCTTTTCTTCTCAGATACTCCGATTGTCCAAGTTTCACTTCCATATAAAGCGACACTCCAAACATACACTTTCAAAAATCTTTTCCTGACATTATAATTAATTTTTGATGTAAACAAATTATATTTCTTACTGAAGGCTCATTTCGCTTGTGCTATTCGGCATTTATATCGCTCCTGCTTCGTCCATCTTTAGTAATTCTACTTCCCAAATAACAAAATTCTTCTACCTCCATAATCTTTTCTCCTCCATTCAGTGGTCCATCTTTGTTATTTCTACTACATTTCATTACTTTTGTTTTGTTCTTGTTTATTTCCATGCGATAGTTCTTGCGTAGGACTTCATCTATGCCATTCATTGTTTCTTCTAAATCCTTTTTACTCTCGGCTAGAATTACTATATCATCAGCAAATCGTAGCATCTTTATCTTTTCAGATAAATCTATATATGAAGTATAATTTTTCAAACTTATAAATTTGGGTTTGTTATTTTTATTCGCTAACATACTCATTTCATCCAATCATAAAAAAATTTCTCGACTGGAGTTGGACATAAGCCGGTTAACATCAGAGACGTAAATAAATAATTTGTTATTTAATTTTTTTTTTATATTACATGCGTCATAGTGTGTGGTAGTAAGTTTCAACATAATTATTACCTTCTCAACGCCTTATATAATAGTATAACTTTCTTTCCGTAAATTAGCAGCCGTCTGCTAATAAGGCAGAGTCGTTACATTTTCTACCTCTTAAAATTGGAGTTGTGGTAAAAAGATGAATTAGTTGCTGCAAGGCATGCAAGTTGCTGCAATTAAATTACAAGGTCGTACATTATTAAACAAAAAAATTTATCAAATTACGTAGCCTAAAAAATTACATTAATGTCATTTGAAACACTAGAAATAAACACAACGAAATATATATATTTTTTTCTAACTACATTATAATTTATAATTTAATGTTAATTTTCATTAAATTACGTATGATAATTTACCCATGCTGAAATAAATTATTATTTTTCCATACCATGGCTTTTATGGGAATAATAGTAATCAGGAATCAGTAGAATAAATAAATACAGAAATAATAAGTTTTAAATAGAAAACAAACAAAAAGAAATTTCTTTAAAAAATAAAACGGACGTGACGCGGGATCAAATCAGTAAACGGTGATGGGGATGTCAAACTCTACAAGTGCGGACAGACAACATCGGAAAGTGACATCGGTTCTACTTTAACCCCAGTAACGTAAATATTTTATACGTTTAAATATTTAGTTACATTGAACTAGTACGCTCTGGGCGAATTTGGCTCATTTTTCGAACTCGACTGAGAGAATGCTTCTGAAAATGTTCATGATGATAGGATGAACCCCTAAGCAGTTATCATGCATATAGAAAAGAGTCGACCAGACAAGTTTGTTTAAGCTATATTTAGCTTTAGGAACTTCATAAATACTCGTATATAAAATTTATAAAAAGTTATTTAATATGTTTATTTTTTCATATTGATAAGTTTTAGAGACGAATACAAAAGTAGCCCTGACCTTGACCGGCTGACTTAACCGCTTTATTCCAGTATTATAACTTTTTATAATCTGAAAGCTCCATATAATGAGTGTACAAAATTTTGTATAACTTTAATAAATAAAAAAATACGCCATAACAAAACTATCACGTCATTTATCATTTTTATTATTGCAATATTTCATTATTGATTTAAACATTATTATGCTGAAAAATTTCTATTCACATTTTTTGTAAACATGAAAGTCTTTAATACAATAAATCAATAATGTTATCCAATCAATAATTTCACCATTAAACATTCTACACTATTAATGCTATTTTACGTAAGTATCATAGTACAAACAAAACTTGTTGGATATTAATCACTGTACAAGAATGCCAATTCTTTTTCTTTTTTTGACTAGAGAATTAATTCACCGCAGAAGCTTACAAAGAAGCTTGTGCATGGAACTGAAAATGGAAATTCGAAGCGTATGAAAAATGCCATGCCTGACCAGGATTCAAACCGTGAACCTCCGGATAAAAGGCCACTCCGCTAAGAAAATCGGCAACGTTTTAAAAATCTTTTTGTGATAATAAATCTGCCACTAACATTTTAATGTTAAGTAAACAATTTAAATTAAATTTATAAAAATTAGTACCAAGATAAAATAAATTACGTTTTAAAACAAAAAATCGTTAAAATAGTTAAGTTGTGCGGGTCAATAAATTATTTATATCAAATTTTATGCAGGCAGATATGATTTTTTTTTAAATTTAATGAAAGCTTTGATTTGATTAAAGCATATTGAATTATTTAAAAAGGGAAAATAGTGATAAAAATATCTAATAAATAAGCAGTTGAGACAACGCGATACTAGTAGATTATTGAACGTTACCGAAATGATAATAAGTCCTTGAATTAATGTTAGACCAAGACCCAGGACTAATTGTGTTCCTTGTCAACAATCTCTTGATTCACTCGTAAAATACAAACGGAGAATTTAATGATTTTTTCGTAGATAATTATTTTATTTTTTAATTAAAAGTTTAAATCGATTACTCATTACACATACTAATTGATATACTGTAAAACATTAATTAAATGTTAGTGGATCTTTTCCTCCTAAAACAAGGTTTGCTCTGTTAAAATATGCTAATAGTATTATATTTGGTAGTAGAAGTGGTACTACCAACACATTATATTATAAAGTAACAAGTTTATTACTTACTATTCTTCTTTCGTTACGGCCGCCTAAGGACCACGTAACAATTTCATTTCCTTCTCCTTTGTTGTTTCCTTATCTTCCAGTGCTCTTTCATCTTTTCGCTATGCGTTTTTTCCTTTCCTCAGACCACTTTATTCCAGTTTAATTTTCTTTCCTACCTTGGAATCCTTCTATACTTTCCTACGAAACACGTCTTTTTCTGTTATTTCATTCTCATTTATGTTGTTTCTTTCTAGGAATTTTTCAATTTCTTTGATTCTGTTTGTTGTTACCTTCTTTTCCCAAAGGTAGTTAAAAATCTGTTTCGGTAACCTATTGACATTCTTTCTCTATAAGTGCCCAATGATAATCAATCTTGGTTTCTTATTGTTTACGAAATTTTTTCTACGTTTTCATATACTTCACCATTACTTATTACTTTCCAGCGTTCATTGGTTTTTAGTGGACCCAATAAACTCCTAATAATTCTTACCTTTAACAATTCTAATTTATAACTTGGTGATAGGAATTCGCAAGCATTAAACATTTTTTTAAATTAAATGTTAAAATGAGTTATTTTTGCATTTTTGATAAGCATTTCTATTTTTGCAACTTTATTATTATTACATTATTGTCCAATTTGTTCGAACGATGGGCTTCCATAACATTTGGTATTCCATTTTAACCATAATATGATTCATAAAAACCTTCAATATTCACATAGAATCCTATATGTGTTTTTGTTTTTCATTCTATTGCTCAATGAAATATAATATTCAGGGATAATTTGGCTCGTTTTTAACGTAATACTAGTATGATAAGATGATGCCACATAAATATTAAATGATGACTAAACTTTTCAGGGATTCTTACTGCAAATAGTATTACTTTTCTAGAAGGTCAGATATGCACATGAATTCTTTAAAGCAATAACCTTTGATTATTTTTACAAGAATACTGTAGATGTATCAGCATCTTACATCACAAAAATAACGCATAATAAACAAGAAACGTAAATGTATCCTGAATAACCTAACTAAAAAACCATATGAAATTAGTATTTCATATTAAAATATTTTAGAATTTATAAAAAATAAATAGGAATAAATTATTACGTAACTTATATTTCTTTACAATAATTATAATAATATAATAATTAAATTTATAAGATTAATCATAACTAATCACAATTTTTTTTTATAATAAAAGAAATCCCTTTCAGCATTCTGGAAGGCGGAGGTAGATTTCACCGGTACGAAGTAGGGGATAACAAAAGATTTCCACCTTAAAAGTTAAGAAAAACTTTACTCAAATTTACTCAATACGACAATGGTTGCATGTGAAAAAAAGTTTCACTTGTTTAGGATATGACAAGCCCCATCTTCTTATGATTCAAGCAAAGGTTTGGTCATCCCTTGCCGTAAGGGTTGGTCATATAAAACGGTTTTTAGACAAGGTTTTAGGTAATCTTTAGAGGACTAACGACCACTTCAAACCGATTCGACACTGTGTCTAATAAGGTAGGTATGATTTTTGTTGTCTTCAAAACCCCATTTTTTCCATTCCCTGGGCCAATAACCATTGGCCCAGGGCCAAGTTTTAGGCTCTTATCCAAAGAATAGTAAGAAGTTTAAACGAATTCGATATTTTACTTAATAAGAAAGTGATAGCGATATTTTGTTTCGAAAAAGCCCTCCTATTTCCACCTCCCTGGTTCGATTTTAGCTGTTAACGAACTCGACCGAGATTTTGGGACGAGTTATTTTTAAGGAACAATTTGAAAGTGATTGGCGTAAAATTACGGTAGTTATCGTGTCCACAGCGTTACAGCGTGTTACAGCGTTCGTGTTACAGCGTTCAAGTCCTAGTAAAGCCAGATATTTTTACATGGATTTGAATACTAGATCGTGGATACCGGTGTTCTTTGGTGGTTGGGTTTCAATTAACCACACATCTCAGGAATGGTCGAACTGAGAATGTACAAGACTACACTTCATTTACACTTCATACATATCATCCTCATTCATCCTCTGAAGAATTATCTAAACGGTAGTTACCGGAGGCTAAACAGGAAAAAGAAAGAAAGAAAGTTATCGTGTCCACAAGAAAGTGAAATATATATACATACACATATATATATATATATATACATACACATATATATATATATATATATATATATATATATACATACACATATATATATATATATATATATATATACATACACATATATATATATATATATATAAACTTTTGAGCTGACGGTGGTTTTGGGGTCTGGTGGATGTGAACGCGAAGATATATCAAAATTTTCCAGAAATCGAATCATCGTACCTTTGCAATGGGTAGCTTTCTTATGAAATCTATCTAAAATATTTTACACTTTCCTCATAGTTAATAATTAAAACTAAATCGTTTTTTCTTCTAATGAATGAAGATGTACTATTTTAATATATGGCTTCTTACAGAAGTGCCCTCCCTGTGTTAGACAAGTTATAATTTGTTGCTTTACATTATCTTTCATATGGCTATCGTGTATTATTAAAGCTTCTGAGGTACAAAAAACACAGAAATTAAGCAGAATTATAGTTGACATTTTAAGAGTAATAACATAATAATAATAGTAATAGTTCTTTATTTTCAATATTTCGTTTAAAAGTGCATTATTTACAACATAAAAATACAGTATATAATTCACAACATACAATAAACACATATTCAACAGCTTAATGTCCATTAAACAGACAGTCCTTTGACGGACAGTCCACACCAAACTTTGGGTTTGGTGTGTTATTATGCAACAGTTAATTCAACTCAATTTAGAAAGTAATGGAAAACCGACTAACTTTTCACTTTTAATAGTAAACCTAACACAGGATCTTTGAGAATATATATGCCATTTTCTGGAGTGATCACCACCGAACTTTAACCTAGTTTGTGTAACAGCAGACATCTAAAGTTAAATTTTATGGGGTAGCATACATTTTTAAATAACCTTAAAAGCACATCATGTGGATTATACCTTTACGCAAGAAAAATGAAAACTGCTATGTACATTAAAAGATTATAATCTGAATATCCATTCCAACATCCACACAAGTTTACATTATAAGTACAATCACAGAAATAAAAATTAATAAATAGTAATTATATTAGTAGTAAGACTTTTCACAAAAGTAGAGAGGGATTATCAAAATTCATAATTACTTAAAATCAGTTTTAATTAGCGTTCAAGATAATTAAAATTATGTTTATGCACAGTTTTTTTATTACTTATTAAAATAAATTTTACGTTTGCAAAATTATTAAGTTATGATAAAAAATAAATTAAAATACTGAATATTCTTAAAATTAAGTACACCTGATTTTTCAAAAACGTCAAAATTTAATGAACTATATTTGTATTTTTTGCAATCAAATAAGAACCACTTTCATATCCATATTTGTGATTTATAAAAAAATTTGGGTAATATATTTGGTTTTATATATATATATATACTTTAATTTTGAGGTGTACTGCTTTTACTTTTTAAAGACAAATCATTGTTGAAAAAAATTATGAAGAGTTGTGGCACGGTAAGGGAGAGCCTATACGAAAAGAGATTAAAATGTATAAATATAGCTATTTTTTAATGGAAAAGGGCTTCTATGTTTTATAATAAATTAATTAAGTTAACAAAAGGAATTAGTGTATATTTTATGTTACCAAGAAAGAATATTACGCGTATTTTCATAGTTCTTAAGGCTTTTAAAATGCAGAAGAATGTTTGAAAAGTGTTAAATTAAGCCGTTAAAATATTCAAAAAAAGATGACCTACTTTCTTATACCTTTTCTTAGGTTAGTTATTATTCTTTCTTTTCTATTAAGCTTCTAAAAGAAATGTAAACAAGTAGGATAAAAGATTGTAACGTATTCACGTTTCATTATAGTATAATAATTATACATTGTTTCATAATATATATATATATATATATATATATATATATATATATATATATAATAACTATACTATAATAATTATATATTAATTATACTATAACTGTACTTGAAGGTACAATTTTTTAATATTCAAAATAATATTTCATTAGTATAATGGACTTGCCATCAAATTTTTCTAAAGAATTATAACAAAAGAAACACATCTACTGACTCACATTCAAATATTCATACACACTAGGACAAATAATAAAGAACTTACACGTCAAAACTAGAATTCAGAAATTCGTGTAAGTGATAACTAAAAATCTATTCTAATATTCTAAAATCTATTCTACTGCTTTCTTTTCAAAGCCGATTCTAAAGCAGTATATACTCTAAAACAGCACCCAATTAATACTACACTATTTATTTATTTAGCGGTTGTTTTACAGCCGTTACGGCCATTTCCCGCATCCTACTCTCCAAGCCTTCGTATCGTACGAAGGCCTGCGTCATAAATACCACGCTCCTCCATACTCTTCACTGCATCATGACCGCACATCCTTCACGGTCTTCCTCTCTTTCTTCTATTTGTTAGCTGCCATTCACAAACCTGACAGTTGCCGGCAGTCTGTCTGGACCCATCCTGCGCATATTACCACACCATAATAACCGTCTGTTACGTTCTCTATCAGAGATGATGTGACCATAATTTCTTTTACTCAATCATTTCTGACTCCCATCAGTGTAATTTGGCAACATCTTCTCCAGTATATTTCTACAGCCGTCAGTCTCCGTTTTATTTCATGTACAGTCCGTAGCTCAGATCCATACGCTGCACTGCTTTCAACTACAGTTTTAAAAATATTATGTTTTTTACGTTATGTTATTTTTACAAAATATGTGTTTTTCATTTACATACGATTATTCTACCAAATCGAATGCAACCTTTTTACGATTCTCTTTCCTTTTATAATATTATTCGAAATATCCGTAGTATCTCTTCTATCATATTTATATTTCACAGATATTTAAATTCAGAGTTCTTAACGACGTTTCTAAATCCTCTACTTTTCTTCCGATCACCGTGCACTGTGTCTTTTCTACTTTTAATTTCCAGTTCCCATTTCTTGTATTCAGTAATTAAGCTCTCCACCCACTGCCAAAATAACCTGATCATCTCCAAACAATAAAGTGTAAATATAGTTTTCCTTCAACAGAACTCCCATTTCAACATATTTACGAGTCCATTTCAGAACCTTCTGCAAATAGATTTTAAACAACATTGAGGAAACACCACACTCTTACCGTATAACCTTAGTAATAACGAAGTCATCAGACAAATGAACACCGACCTTGACCCTTCTTTTAGAACCCTGATAAAAGTTTTTAACTGCATTTACCTTTCTTTCTTTTTCCTGTTTAGCGTCCGGTAACTACTGTTTAGATAATACTTCAGAGGATGAATGAGGATGATATGTATGAGAGTGTAAATGAAGTGTAGTCTTGTACATTCTCAGTTCGACCAATCCTGAGATGTGTGATTAATTGAAACCCAACCACCAAAGAACACCGGTATCCACGATCTAGCATTCAAATCCATGTAAAAATAACTGGCTTTACTAGGACTTGAACGCTGGGATTCTCGGCTTCTAAATCAGCTGATTTGGGAAGACGCGTTCACCATTAGATCTACCCGGTGGGTAACTGCATTTACCTAAATTTATTTAACTCCACAGCCTTTCATAGCTAAGATACTTAATAAGAACACAAAAGCTTTTTTCAAGTCAATAAAAACTATATCTCTCTATTATAGGCTAATCACTTTTTAATAAGCTGTTTACGCAAAAAACATTACTTACACAAGAACGACCAGGTTTAAAAAGACTGATCCTCCGATTCCTGCATTATTAATATATATGCGTATATTACATATATACTACGAGTATATTATCTATTTACATATGAGCTTTAGCAGCATTTCCGTCTATTTATTTTTACGCATAGATTTTTGCATTTAAAATATAAGAGTGATATTACGTAGATGGTCTGATCTACATAATTCTTCTATTATTAGTTTCCAAAACATTAGAAAAAAAATCTTAAACGTTATTTCTTTAAGAAGACTCCATAATAGGGAAATAATACAATTTAAACATAACTAACAGAAATTAATATGACCAAAAATTTGAAAATATAAAAACAGCACGACTTGCATTTTTATTTTACACATCGATTAAATACTCGTTTATATATATATATGTAGAATTTTACAAACTATTTTATTCGATTCATAAGGTAAATATTTGTACTTAAAGAAAAGAGAGAGAGAGTGTGTGTAACAAGCGTGCGCGCACATGCCTTTCATTCTCTCTCTTCACCAACCCACCCATTCCCTCTGACTCCCTCACACTTGTTCACTCTATCTTTATATATATGTTTCTCTTCACACTCACTCCTCGTACGTGAGACACAGAAGAGCGTCAGAAGAAAACGAAATATCTCTATGAGAACTTTTTAATGTCCCGAATCGTTTCCCAAATTTATTCTGTTTATTTACATTATATAAATTCAGATTTCCGTGTGTTTGTATCCAAATAATTTCATAATAAATTGAAAAATCAGGTAAAAAACGACAGCTTTATGAATTTTACTTCATAAATTTACAATTATATGATTACCGAAAATGAAATTTAGAAAATAGACTAAATTTTATTTTACTGTTTATTTCTAAGAATTGTTCAATAATTCCTGTAAATATAGAAAACTTTACGTCACACATTTCTCGTAGACAGGCAAGTTATTTTTTTCCTTTTTAACATTATCTACTTAATGTATATACGAGTATAATTAACTTTTTTTGCATGTTCTACCAAAATGAATTTAATGAAACTTGCAGAATGAAATTGTTGTTATTACTATTAATTTCAAAATTTATGCTATGTCTGTTACAGCTTAAATAAAATATCTACCGAAGACGCACCCATAAATTTATGAAAAATAGTTCTTTTGCCCCTAATCGCTCATTCAAATTCCTTTTTTTTACTCCTAGAGAATAAATCTTTCAAAAGATCTATATTTATATATTAGAAGGAAGAAACATTGAAAAACCTTTCTAGACTACGTTTTTTTTTTTTTAATTTCCTTGGAGCTCTGTCCTATTTTTTTTAGTAACATTACATTTCAACTTACTAATGCATATTTTTTAAATTTCCTAGATATTTTTACATTTTTTTAACTACAAAAAAAAATTTAATGATTTACTTACCGTAATGCTCCATTTTAGACAAAAAGATTAAAAGTATTTATTCGATTAAAGATAAAAGCAAAATGTATTTTTAATACTTTCTAAAAAAAGTTTTAAAATTTCAAAAAACGGTTCTGGTTGTTATCTTACAAAAAAATATTCGTTATTAATTGCCGATCTCCGTGGTGGAGTGGTAGCGTCTCGGCCTATCATTCCACAGATCTCGGCTTTAAATCCCAGACAGGCATGAATTTTTTATACGCAACAAAAATCCCATTTCCATATTCCCAGGTACAAGCTTGTCGTGTTTCTATGGTGAATTAATTAATCAAGCGAAAAAGTAAAGCGAAATTATTTTATTAAAATATTGATGAAACAAGAATTAAACAAAATATAATTAGAAAATATAATCATTTTTTCTTTTAAATTTAGACTGATGTTTTCCTTCCAAGTAAAAACTGATTTATAGGTTTTGAAATGATGATCGAGATTTTGCGAAAAACATGTGAACAACTAAAACAAGTCGAAAGTTAATGTGGAGAAAATTTTTAAATGTTAGAGAAAAAATGAAAAATTGTAACAGACCTAAAGGGCATGAATTCATGTAACATAGAGTATCAAACTACTTCTTTTTGCGCATTGAATAATCACGCAATGTGAAATAATATTAACAACGGTGAGAAAAGTAAGTATATCTAGGAAAGCAAAGTGTCAAGCTGTAGTAGAAATATTAAAACTGCGAGAGAAATTTTCCAGATTTAATTACGTTGGTTTGAGACTCAACTGACACATCAATTCTGTCCCATTTTACAATATATACTCGTAAAATTGAAAAATAACAATGTATACAACATTTCAGTTAAATAAATCTAATTAAAAATTGATTTATCCTTTAACATACAGATTTCACACACATGCTGACTAAAATTATCCCTACAGACTTTAAAAACGAATAAATTAGAAGTACAATAACTGCTGTACTTTTAGATGATTTTATAAAAATTCTAAAGATTTCAGTTTTCAAAAATATATTTTTAGGGAAACAATAATAAATGTAGAAAATTAAAATGACACGTTTTTCCGCTTTATGATTTATACTCGTATTTTCAAATTATAAAGAAGACTGTCTAAAATACTTAATAACTATCTATTAAACGGTTTTTCAAAAAAAATAAAAACCTTTTCATAAATAATTTCGAACATAAAACTGGTCAAAATGATATCTTAAAAAAAGTTTCGCAAAAAAAACATTTTTATAGTTTGTTCATTAGTTTTCGCACGCTTCGGAATATAAAAATTCATGAAAGTATACTACTCTAATAAATACACACCAAACATCGTACAAATAAAATTTTCTACAATTATCTTGCAATAAATACAGTTTTTTCTGCTAAAATCTGGCCGCCATATAAAAACATACTGCTAAAAGTACTAATGCGCTGAAACTTTGTTGCCAATACCTCTTTACTAGTAGATGTAGCAAAGAAATTAAAATAACAAATTTCAAAGTGGAAACAAAAAAAGAGGATTCAAAACTACAAACTTCAATCTTTTTATCCAATTGAGCAAAAAATCAGAGAAATGTTTAGAAAAATAACTTTTCTAAAATACTACTTTCTTAGCGAACGCGTGCGCGCTTGTTAACACACACACACACACAGAGAGAGAGAGAGAGAGAGAGAGAGAGAGAGAGAGAGAGAGAGATTTAAAAATGTTAGAGAAATAATTAAAAATTGTAGCAGACCTAGAGGGCATGAATTCACGTAACATAGAATAACTACTTCTAATAACTACGTAACTACTTCTTTTTGCGCATTGGATAATCGCGCAATGGGAAATAATATTAACGGTGAGAAAAGTAAGTATATCTAGTAAAGCAAGGTGTCAAGCTGTAGTTTTGTGTACGAGTCAAACACAAAAATTTAGAAATATATGTGTGTATATAAAGAAATCAAAACAGGATTTCAATCAAGCTTACAACTGATTAATATTACCATTAGATCAATCAATATGTCATTAATATTTTACATCATGTTAATATTTACATTTGTTTATTTTAGAATATATTTTATATTAAACGATTTATTGATTTTTTTTTTTTTATTTGCAGGTAAGTTTCATCTTCACAAAGACTATGTATGAATAACATTATGTCAGTAAATACCAATTACTATAAAATATTCTTTAATATGTTCCTTTACAGAAATAAAATTTCTCTAAAACCGTAACATATGCCATCTGCATTTATAGTAGATAAAAATTAAATATTACAAACGTTTCCTTTAATCCTATTTAAGAGAACCATAAATAAAATATTCGTAATTTTTTATTTTATATAATAAAAAACTTATATGACTAGTTAGCGTAATAATTTTTTGTTTAAAAGAGAGGATAAAAGTTCATTTAATATTCTCTACTACTTTAGTGTCGGACAGTGTGGTAATTACTAAAGAGTGTAAGCGTAAAACATTCCTTTTGTAAATTTATTATAAATGTTAAATACGTAAGGACGCGAGTTCAAGTTGCATATAACTCACTGAACTGTTAAAACTGATCTAATTGATTACTTATTCCGTTAAAGAACATTTGTAACCTAAGAAGTACTATTAAAATACAAATATATAAAAAGAATTCAAGAAAAACTATAATATTTTTTCTAAAATTAAAAGAAAAATTATGCGTGGTTGTACTAAAAGATATTATTAAAAAAAAATATTTAGTTAACAGTAAGTAGCAGAAAGTCAGAATAGAGATGATTTCCCTATTTACAATTAAATATCATTTGAAGGTTTTTTTGAGGTTTTAGGGGCATCGACTACTTTCGTCATTAGCCCCTTTTTCATTTCAAAAAAAAAAAAAAGTAAAAATAAAATAATTTTTTCCTCCCCTAAAAAGAAGACTAGCGACATAGTCAAGGACTAGTATTGTCAAAAAGAGCATCTTAAGATAGACTTGTCAATGGTTATAGAAACCCGAAAACACCACATAACAAGAGTATAAAGAAGACCCTTGTTATTTTAAAACCTTTCTAACCATTTCTTATGAAATTTTGTCAAAAACTATCAAAAAAAACTCTTTACTGTGATAAAAATTAAAAAACACATTATAAAACTTTTAAATATAAGATGACAAGGGTGTAAAGATCCTTGCCACTTAACATCACACAGGTCATTATAATGAAAGGTGTTTTGAAAACATCAAATTATTCAAAAATTAAATATACACCTATTAAAAAATTCTTCATAGAAACATAAAATCAACCTCTTTTCAAATTCTATCGCTTTGGTTTCCTTTTAGGCCATCCTTTATTGCTTCGATTTTCCATTATTCTAAAAGGCTTTGCTGTCGAAATCCAAGATATCTGAGGCCTCAAAGATAGCGCCTTCAAATCCTCCACGGTAAGTTGCGGAGGATCTCCTGCTGCCGGCATGGGATGATACCGGCTCCGTTGGCACGGTCAGAAGTATATCACAGTCCAGACTGGATGCAATCACCGCTACAACATGTGAGGCGATCGAATTTCTCGCCCTCTCAGCTAGAGGTTTCCGTGCTTTCGGAGGCTGTATCATTGATTTTTCAAAATCTTCCTTTTCTAATATCTTTATTTCTGGTTTCGCGTATACCTGATTAGGGATTTTTTTCTAGCTGGACTTTTACTTTAAATGTAGTTAACAACAGCTTTCTCTCGGTTTTTGTTTCTTTTGGCTTCACTTGTGTACTAATCGTAGGCTCAAACTTTGGCTTGACGGAGTTCTTTTCCACGGAAACTTCTGCTTTGTTCTTCGTCGACTTAGGACTATTTCCTCTTGATGATCGTCTCATCATTCTTTGGTTGATGATATGTTCGATCATATTTGCAAGAACCGGTGCTATTTCCAATATTATGAGTCCTTTGAAGCTACAGGAGCTGCAGTAACCTGCACATATGACGCAACCTTTGGCGTTCTGCTGATCACGAGATTCCTAGCTTTCAATTAGCTAATCTTTTGTACCGTGTTGACTTCCTGAATACAGTTACATCTTTCTTGTAAGTAGGGCAATTTCGAGACTGATCTCGCAAAATGATGTCCATGACAACTGACACATACAGGCGGGTCCCTGCATAGGTCATCAGGATGTAATGAAACACCACAAACGCAGATTTGTTTTCTGGTACACCTCGCCTCTGTATGTCCAAATCGTTGACATTGCAGTGGAGTCGGTGTAAAAGGAAGCACATCTAATCTATAAAATCCTGCCTTTATTTTCTCCAGACACTTCGCGGGTGTCTGGGTTCCTGAAGGTCAGGAACCCGTTTTTTCGCGTATTTAATCGTCAATACGCGACGACTCATTGGGCACGATTTCCTCTTTGACGATTTCCTCTTCAGTACAGTTCAATAAATCTCTTCATATAACACCCTTTGAGGTGTACCGTGCGTCATAACCTCAAGTCTAGTACTTCAACTTTCTTAACATTAAGTAACCGTGATGATTGTACGTCGTTCACGGTTTCTACAAATAGTCCAACTGTAATTTTCTTCTTTACCGGACCTCCGGCGGCTTTCATGATGAATCGAGTTATCTAAAAGGGCTAATCTTTGAAAAATCGCCTTCCTTTTTCTTGATAAGATATTTAGAAATCGGTCCACCACTCTTCGGTTGAAACTTAGATCGATCCTTCTTTGTTGCTAAACTCAACAATTTTCCTCCTCTTCGCTTCCGAAGAAAGAAGTTATTCAAGAGGAAGGTTTATACGTAGTCCCTCTGCCACGGAAGTTGTGATGTTGAAATATCCATAGCCTATAATTTCTCTAGTTTATATGTAACAAGGTGCGAGCAGAGAGACAGTTGTGCATGCCCCGGATCGTTGATCCTGACTGGGTTCCCCCAGTCAGCCACGTCCTACAGATTTAACTTGGTACTACCTGACCCACGATACCGACATCCCAGAGATCGCACGTAGCAGTAAGAGCTCCGATACCCTCACTCACGGGACAATTCCTGCCAAGAGCCGAAGTGACTGTCGACAAGACAAGTGACGGCGCAAGACTTCGGCAGATTAAGCTCACAGCAGCCCATCTCAATCCGGTCTACAACCAGGAAGAAGTATAAGCACTCTCCTTCCGCATTCCGCCCAGCGTCAGCAGATCCCGGTAATGCCTCCCGCCCTCGAAGCTAACAGAAAAACCGAGAAGCACAACCACAACCAGCTTGGACAGCTCGGAACCACCAATTCTGTACCTCACAGGGAAGCTCCTGAACAAAACCATTTTCCCATTGGCCGATATATGTGAAAGGTAACGAAGTACCATGTCGATGCTCACTCCAGACCTATGCATAGATATTATTGCACGGGCGTGGGGTCGGATTTATTCGAAACATCATTATTATTATTATTATTACATTAGAAAACAATGAAAAACATTTACAAACCTTATTATCGGCTTTTAGATGTCAAATATGAAAGAAAACAGATTTAGTTAGTGAATGGAAAATTATTCACTACAACATAAATAAATTTATAAAATTGACATTGATAAATGGAAATTATATGTAGAACCATATAACGTAATAATCTGTAACAAAAGGAAATCATATACTTACGAAATAAGTAAGGAACATCAACACCCCAATTTTACAGTCTCAAAAAAAAATAATCCAATAATTGAACAAATTCTATAGGACAAGAAAATTCATACTGAGTTTGACCATAACACAACATAACAGGATTGTGAGTATTCATTTGGTTACAATTCACTTTCATTAGAAAAATCAGGTATATTTTAATTCCAAATATTGGACGTAGCATGTTACTGGAAAAGAATTTTTGCATTAACGACCTTTAAATGTAATGTAAAGTATTGATTTTTCACCAGATATAATAAAAGTATGTTCACGCTTGTGCAAACGTTATTTTTGGCCATTCAAGGAATAAAAAGTACAAGGAATGAGAAAATTTCTAACTAAACTCTATAAATATTAATGCAGTATCCCTCCGTTGTTTAAAGTTTACATGTCCAGAAATTAGAAGTGCATTTACAAAGAGAGAGAGAATGAAACCTGTTTTCAGATCACAATCATTATTTATGCACTACAATATTACCAACCAGTAATACTGGCATTACTGATACCGACTGTAATGAATTAGTCAACCAATTGCGAATTTAGAACTACAAGCATTAACCTTTACTTTATTTCCATTTTCAGATTTAACAAAATGATTTTTTTTAATGGTCAAACTTTTTAAATTACATTTTAAAAAACTACATAGTAAAGAAAATACAGAGAAACTTGAATGAAATTTATTTGAATCTAAACCAGAGTTTTGTTAATTAGAAGAAACGTATATTAAATGTGTAAAAAAAAACTAAAAGAAAAATTTTTAGTTTAATTTTTGTTAAATTATTGATTTCCTGTAATTTAAACTTTTCCACAAAATGTATTATTTCATACTTAATATATCATTAATTTGCCATAACAGAATTGTATATTACGTTACAATTATTCCTTAGTTACTAAAATACAGATATAATTTTAAATAAGTTATATTTTTATTTCCTATTTTTCTGATAAAAATTACAAGATTTTTTGTTATAGCTCATTGACTTTACAATAATAATGACTCGATTTACTACCATGTTTTTAAAATTATAAAAATTTATATTTATAAAATTTATAAGCCTTATGTATTTACAAAAATTCTTTAAAAAAACTATTTCGTGCTCAGCTATTCACCGAACATATTATCTACTGATTTACAGAGCTCCTGTTCAAATCAAACTAAACTTTTTCTTGTTTCTTTTACTATGTTTGAGTGTAATTTCCACTTCGCTATATAGTTTTTTTTTTAAACCGCGCTAAACAGGTTTAACATTTACAAAAGAGATTTGTTAAATTTTTAAATGGAATAAAAGTTAAACCAAGTAGTTTTAAAATCAGAATAAGTTGACTTACCAAACCTGACAAAAAACTGTATTGATAATCTACTTATAACTCTGTTTGATAATCTTATTGTGCATATATAATCTATGTACATAATTTTCCATATCTCTTTTAATCGAGTTTTGATGTTTGATCAATTAATAAAAAATTTCTGCAACTTTTTTTTTATAGAAGGAATTTACTTTTTATAAAATAAGGAATGCGAATGAATGAGATTGTTAAGTTTTTGAAAAAACGTGAGATCAAAGTACATATATACCTGTTAATATATAAATATTGAATTTCTTAAAAATATTCTATTCTATTTGTTCTACAAATTGTTCATCATAACCTACTTTTTTTTCCTGGTTAGCCTTTGTGAATCACAGTCAGGTATTACTTCAGAGGACGAATGAGGATGATATGTATGAGTGTAAGTGAAGTGTAGTCTTGTACTAAAGTCTCAGGTCGACCACTTCTGAGATGTGTGCTCAATTGAAACCCAACCACCAAAGAACATCGGTATCCACTATCTAGTATTCAAATCCGTATAAAAGTAACTGCCTTTACTAGGATTTGAACGTTGGAACTCTCGACTCCAAAATCAGCTGATTTGCGAAGACGCGTTCACCAATAGACCGAACGGGTGGGTTATCATAACCTACTTTTTTCCTGTTTAACCTACGGGACCACGGTTAGGCATTTAGAGAATGAGACTAACGTTTTGTAGCGTGTGTGAAAATGCCATGCCTGACCGGGATTCAAACCCGGGACCTGCGGATGAAAGGCCGAGACGCTACCACTCGCGCCAAGGAGACCGGTATCATAGCCTACCTACTTAAAATTAACTCACACGTATAAAACTCCATTAGCAATGAATAATTAAACTGTGGAACATGAAAAGCAATTCAAATTACCTGAAACAGATGAAAAAGAACGTCTAAAAGATCGGCTTGAAAGAAGAGGACACTTCGATAGTATGACTTCTGAAGAATAGTTTACAATATAAAAGTTCTTGTGGCAAAAAAGCAAAGGAAAATATAGACAGATGAGAAAAACGAAACCATAAGAAAATGAATACCGTAACAAGAGAACGAAACCGTAAAAACGAATGGAAAAAGAGAAAAAAGCTAGAAAGAAGGGTTATTTCCGTAACCCTAAGCTTCCCTTTTCACTTAAAAAAAAAATCTACAACCTTTTTTGAGTTGGTTATAGTTAATTATTAATGATTTTCTGCTGTGCAGACGTCGTTCAGATAATTGTCCTGAAAATCAATTTTACGATAATCTTCTACTGAAAAAAAATTATCTCCCAATTTTTATTCATGCCATTTAAACGTTAAACCAAACAGAAATTAAATTTGGAAGATTCTCATATTTAAAAATACTTTCATTCTAGAAGAATAATAAAAGCCAAACCGTTTTAGGTGCAGGCAGAAAGGTATTCATAGAGTTACTTATCAATAGTAATGTATTACACACGATCTCACAAAGAAAAAATTAATCAAAATTTAATATTCTTTTTAAATTATTTTTTTTCCTTTAATCAACTTATTTTAAATATAATTTTTAAATATTAATTAAAACTTTTAAACAAAAGACAATCAGTATATTTTATAATTAAAATATCCTTAAAGGCTGAAACATGATCTCAACTTATTTTTTTCAAATGTATCCCAGGAAAGTAAGACAAGTACTTCGTAACTTGAGAGGATTAGAAAGGATTGTCATTTTCTTCCTCTATCTTAAGTTTCTTTTGTCCTTTTTTCCGTAAAAGACAAGCATCGGATAATTGTTGCACTGTACTTCCTTTTATACTCATTCTTTTTTCTTTGTCTTTTTGAGAATGTAGTAGAACATTAATGACAGCTGAATTTAAACAAAAAACAAAAAGAAAAATACATAAGACACTTCGCCCTACTTCGAATTCATTAAACTCACTTTTAAATCAGATGATAAACTAAAATTAAAAAAAAATTGCTATTTTATTTTTCAAACCATACTAAGTATATTCTTTTTGTTTTCTGTTTAATAGTACTTAACTATTGTATTTTTTTTTCTAAGTTTTTTTTTTCAACCAAATTAACTAATTCAATCGTTTTTATTTTTTACCTCAGCTAAGTCTAATTGAAAATTCTAGAGAATGCATTAATGTTAGTATAATAATCAGTACTTCAGTCACTTATAACTATTCTTTTTTTATTAGTAACATCCAATAAATTACTTATTATACTGTAAATTATTAAGCACTACAGATCATATTTGGAAAATTATTTCATTGGTTGCCAGAATACACCTCAACCGTAAGAATATATCTTATTCTGGAGAATAAACATTAAGGAAAAGTTGGACTTCATCCAAACGAAAAGGTATTTATCCTGAAGACAGAAATGTCTTTTAAACATACATCACTGCGCTTATGTAGGAGTTCAGAAATCATAGCAGCATTATTAAAATATAAATATTTTCATTCTGAAACTACGAAATATCTTTATCATTGTTTTCCCTGCATTGTTTTCGTTGTATTAATGCGGGAAATAAAACAAATCTAGAAGAAAACTTCACCCAACTGAAGGGTGTTCTTCAAAATATATTCTATTAAGTAATTTAGCAGCGGATTTGTTTAACTAAATCTTAAAATGAATTATTGTGAAAAAACAAAGTAAATAATATGTGTTGACCTAGCCATTTAATTACGTAGTATTGATGCAAATTATTAGATATTGTATAATATTATATTATTATTGTTTTACTAGTAGTAGTATTAGTGTTATTTATTATTGTGAAGCTGTTATTATTAGTGCTTGGGTCATTAATTCCAACATTAACAGTATAAACATTGTTATTGCATACAATTCTGAAGGTAATACGAAAAAATTTACTACGGGGCGTTTTATTACTACCGCGAATGTTTTGTTTTTGCAAATTTAATAACTTACAACTAGAAAACGAAGGCATTTATCGAGAAACAGTTTTCGCCATAGTTTTTCAACATGTATCACAAAAATCATAAAAAAATCATGTATCACATGTCCATCTTCCCATTTAAAAAAAAATATTTGACTGAATACGGCAAATCCAATACGGCGGATAAAAATTTAAAACACAATAAAATATAATTTTTTTTTAACTACGTAGATCTGCAATTATGTCAACCTCTTAGTATGTCTTAGTTTTGAAATATGAATCTGATTCCTTACTTTAATACCGTTCTGTATAAAAATAATAATGTTTTAGTATTTTGCAAGATTTCTTAGTACTGTAACACATGTACACTTGCAGTGGAAGATTAAATTTAAAATTAATTATACGCTCAAATTATTGGTTCAAAGATAACAGTCGTAGTTGAATAATAGCGATTCTTCTTTTCTTTCTAATTTATATATACGGAAAGTGCTGATTTTGAATTCCAAAAATCTTGACATATCTCATACACTATAAATAGTACATACTATACATATCAATCCACAAAAACTTGAAATGATATGAATTAACGTCTAAAAAAATAAAAACGATCTTCTTGAAAACGAGACTAAAAATCCGACACCTTTTCCTTTACTACAGCTGTATTAGAGCTTTTCTTATATTTACAGCAGTAAAGTTCCAAAATAACTTACATAAAACGAACAGTACGTGAATAAATTAAAACAAATAAACTAAAATAACTGTTTAAGCTTGACTTGTAACAAATGTTTATAAATTCGTACTGTTAAGTTTGCTGATTGCAAATCCCAGTTTTATCTTTTTTTAAAGATGTATTTTACTGTGTGATTTGATTTATTACTTTACTTTAATATATTAGCGAAAATAATCCTCGTTAAAAAATTTTATATTTTCTTTATACGCTAGTAAGACAATATTAGACTTGATTAATCTCCTAATTTAATGAAGAAAAAAGTAATTTCATATTTTTCTGGTAAATTATGATAACCTAGAAATTATGATCAACTAAGATTTATAATTATGTTTTTGGCAAACGTTTAGTGGATTGACCTCCTATTGATTTGACATTACGCGAAACGCTAAAATTACTTCGTATTAATAAACGGAATTCTTGTTTTTCACTTTTTTCCTTATTCCTCACTTTTTATTGTTATAATTTTTCATTACTTTTAAAGGCAGACAGGCATCTTTATTTTTAATTAATTATTTTATTTTAATATTTTTAATGTAGTATTTATATAATATACACAAATTTTCCCCCATTCATATGATGATTAAAGTGTTGTTTTTTTTTTATACAGTAAAATAAGTTGATAATAAACCTTACGTCAATGGTAATTATGTAGATGGATTTCTTCAGTGTAAGCACAAACGTTTAAAAATTCTACTGTAATAAGAGTTATGAAAGAAACCATTTTACGAATAAATTTTCCTTTTTTTGCATGATGATATCGCTACATAAGCCTGAAACTTGTGTGTGGAATATGAGAATGGAATTTTGTAGCGTTAGAAAATGCCATGCCTGACCGGGATTCGAACCCGGAACCTCTGAATGAAAGGAAGATACGCCATAAAGATCTTTCACTGGCGGAGATCTTTTATTTAACTCTTAAAGATTGTAATTTTTTACATGATACATGAGTATTGTAAGTATAAGAGTATGAGTGTTGTAAGTTATAAGTTACTATCAGTTATAAAAAATAAATTGTTGAAATTACAGGTAATTACACATAAAAGAAACTTGTGTTTTTGAATGTTTTCCTGGGACTGCATTTTCAAGTTTCCATAGCTTCTTTAAGAAATTATGTATTCTTTTAAATTCTTGTACAGTTCTGTGCTATAACACCGACTTTTTGTAATTTTATTTTATTTCGTTTTGAAAGAGTGAAAAATTATCCGTAAAAAATAATTACACGTCAAAAACGCATTACAATAAAATATTTACAAAAATAGAAAAAAATATTAAAAATTAATAAATAAAAATAACAATATTTCTAAGAATAGATATCGCATATAAAGAAACATCGACATTTTTAACTCGCAGCATTACAAAGGACCACGCTTCTTACTTGCCCCGCTCAAAATTTTTCGAACTAAAATTGAATGTAACACAAAAACGACTCAACCAATCTTCATAATATTTTCAAATGCACATCAAGTATTATTACAGCATATCTAAATTTCAATGAAATTTATCAAGTAGTTTGAAGTTTTTCGAGCCACAAAATTGTATACATAGGCCCAAGGTCTATATATAAATAAATATATATACGCTTATGTATATATGTGTATATACACACCGTTGCGTATATACCCTTTGCGGTTTCGCCCACGCTATATGGTTACTTGCGTTTGCCGTCACGGTCAAGGGATATTTAGCCGGTCAGGGCTCTCTTCACTCGCCCTTCTCATCTAGTCAGGAGACTCTACCCCTGGACCCTCCTCTATTCAATTAACTCTTTCTTGCGAAAATAATAATTAATAAAAGTTAAAGCCAGTTCAATTTATAAAAACCAATCACTCTACAATTTAGAAAACATGTCAGTCAGTCAGGACATGTTTTTCTTATATTCATAAATATAAAATAGTCGGTCTACTTCCCCTGCTAACACGTAAGTATATCATAATTTCTTCACCAGAACAGTTTGGTCAGTACAGGCCTTAACTTGAGTGATCTAAGAATTTGGGTTTAAAAACATTGGCCTCAATCTAAAAAATATTAGTTATTTATTACTGGTTATACCTTTGAAATACAGATAAACATATTTTTTGCCCAGTTGTTATCGTTACCCGACAAACACCACTAGGGAGAGTAGCAGTCCTTCGTTTTTCATTTTTTTTTTTTAATACTTCTATTTTATGTTTTTTAATCAAGTACCCGGAGGCAAATGCAGTCAGTCGCGTCGTTCATACATTAACAGTGGCTGTGTTGTTTGAGCCGCCGAGCCGAACACCGTCCCACTCCTTAAAAAAACGAAATTAAAAAAAAAATCGAAAATGTGTTTTAGAATATTTGGGAGTATTTGAAAACCCCAGCCTAGTGACTATCTCGTTTTGTATAGTCGAAAATGGGAAAAATTTAAAGTATTGTTCAATTTTTTTTTACTTTTCTACGCCCCTTTCAAGACTGAATTTTGAAAAATCTACAAATTGATTTTTAGCTATTTACATGAATATTACACACACCAAAAATCAAGCCGATATTTTCGTTTGTTACAAAAAAAAAATAAAAAAATAAAAAACAAATTTCATTGTTACTCAATTTTAAACCTTTAAGCATGGAATTCCAAAAAAATCCTTTCTGTGTGAACTTACACCGTAAGAAATGAATACAAATTTTCATCAATTTACCTCCAGTAGTTTTGGCTGGGCGTTGATGAATAAGTCAGTCAGTCAGAACGTGTTCTTTTAAATATATATATTTAAAGCCGTTTAAAGCTATTTATAGAGCCGCTTAGGGCTCGTTTCGCTCGCCCAACCGTCTACCCAGAGGGGAGAGTCCCGTGGGCCCTCAACACGTTCTTTATCCTTATGGTAGTGAAAATATTAAATATTTTACTGATATTAATTCATTAAAGAAAAACGTTAAAGAATGACGAAAAACGTCATTATATTTCTGTTGTCATAGTAGTTGTGATTTCGTTAATCTTGATTAATATTTTCATTAACTTTTTGTTTCTTTAATTAATATCGTAACCCTCAAAGGTGCTAGAATCTTGATCTATGACTTAAAACGTTCCTTGGGATAACACAAAAGTATCTTGAACATTTCAAAACAATCGGTCGATTGGTTCTCGCGTGATGCTGTTGTAAACAAACAAGACAGATCCATAAACTTTCGAATTGATATATAAGATTTATAAATATATTAGGAAACCCCAATTTAACTGAATGATATTTTCGTATTCCTTATACCTCAAAACTTAAGAAAATTCAATTCCACCGATTCCCACCACCACCATGCGACCGAAAATAATATCGCACTTTTCTTCGATTAGTCGAAGAAAATTTTTAAATATATTTATCGATATAAGTTTATCTATATTTTAAGTGCTTTTAAATAGTTTTCCGATAAGTGTTTTTTAATATGACAGTCTTTTAGAATAAAACTGGAATTTCGTTTTGGAGTAAAAATAGATTTTTTTTTATTACGATAAAATCTAAAATGGTACTTGCGCATTTTCATAATTTCAATAAAAAGATGGACAAGAACTATGAAGTAAATATATTTCATCAAAATTGCTGATCAACAAAAGAAGTCAGACTGAAAAGGTAATGGACGGTGTTGGATTCTAGTCTTTACTAGTAAAGACTCCCGCCTGCTTTAATATAGATGCTTCTTTCTTTACTGAGAACTAAAATGTATTTTTTGATATGCAAAAATCGGGTTTTTTGCATATCTTTACGATACAGGGTCCAACTAGTTCATCTAAACAAAAAAACAAATGTACTCGTATGTACGTGCGTTCGTATGTACATGAATCGTTTTGGTCTTATATTTCAGGACTGACCGAACCAGTTTTCTGGTTCAAACTATATGTGGAGCATTGATCAAATTATTTTTTTTTTCAAAATTCGTTAAGAGGGTGGGATCATATCGTGAAAAAACACAAATTTCGATTTCCTTCAGACCAATTTTAGGAAAACTTTTGTATAGCAAATCTATTACCTACAATGCATATATATATAATCCAAAAACCTTTTTTTTGCACAAAATCAACACCCACCTCTTGAAATTAAAATGTATGTTTTTATGTTGTTTTTTTTGCCGTAAATATTTCTTTTTCTTTGCGGTTTATATTAAATATAAAATATTTTTCAAAACTTTTTTGAAAGTTTATACTTCATATATAGAGCAATCAGGAGATGTTTACATTTCTTTTTAAGTTACAGATCACACATGTAAAATTAAAAAAAAATTAAAAAATTCTTTTTTTATTTCAACGTTTATGGAATGGGGCATTAGATTTGAGAAAATCTTACTTAATCAAATTCTTTAAGCTTAACCTATGTATGAATATTTTTGGAATAATTAGCTTAAAATTTATTCCACCATCTAAGAAAATATATATTCTTTTTTTTTGGTTTTTGATTTTTTTAATTTTTATTATTAAAAAAAACCGGTTTTTTGTATTTTTTCTACATCAATTCCAAGGGCTATTAAAATTAAATTAGCTTTTGCACCTATATTTCTGACCCAAAATGAAAAGCTTTTTTTCATTACTTTCATAAAATTTATACTTATTAAACAAAATTTATATTTTCAGTGTTTTTAAACAGTTCAAAGTAAGAAACCTCCTAAACGTGAAACATTTTTATTCTAAATCTGGGAATTTTGAATTTTTGGGGGGATTTTGATCTGAGATTTTTATTTTGGTAATCATCATAATCGATAAAAAAAGCCCCCTTGCTACTTGGACTCAAAATGTATTTTTAAGAATTCGACAATTTTTTATAACTTTTTCAATCTTAACATCTTCAGAAACAATTATGGTGAATATTAGTGTTATTAAAAGTCTTTTTAATACATCAAAATTGTACAACATATCAGTGACTTTATAAGGCCATTTTATTTCACAATTTCGTAAACCTTTTTACTTTGTTTTACTTATTTTATTTTACTATTTCTTTACTAATTTTTATAATATTTTTATTTTACAATTTTTGTTCGAATTTTTTACGATTTTACCATATTACTTTTTGACCGGTGTAGATGGGAAAATCATGCAACACTTGGGCATCTCAGTTTTCTTAGCAATTTTATTTCTATACGTAAGTTGGATTTTAAGAAAGTTAAACACAATATAATCTTGTTTTTATATCAAATAAATCAACCAGTAATCTACAGACGATATAAGTCGATATATAATTGAATTTTTGTAAGACTAATAACAGAATTAAAAGATATAAAAACAACAGTTTCCATTATTTTTTTAGGAAATATTTTCTAACTAAAATGTCAAATAAATTATATTGTATCATTTATTGAGTTAATTCATTAGATTTTTAATCTTCCCCGTAAATCGATCAAGTGTTTAAAAATTGTTTCTGAAAAATAAAGTAAAGCTAACAGTTATTTTAATTAATAAAATTAAAATCATTCATCTGTTTCTTTCAAATAACTTTCAATAAATATATATATATATATATATATATATATATATATATATATATATATTTTAATAATAAATAAACTATACAGTTAACGTTGGTTGTCTATTTTCAGTTCAAGGTTTAAGAGTGATATCAATAATCGGCTTATAATAGCATAATCTACACAACTTGTTACATATTTTAACAATTTTTTTCCAAAAAAAAAAAAACACTGATTATATAATACCATAAAATGAAAATTAATTGTAGTTACATAAAAGGATTACCGCAGGGTTATTACAAAAGATCTCAATCACATAATACCAGATTTTAGTTCGATAATCTATTTAATCTATTCCATTTTCAGACAATCTATATGTAAGCACATTTAAGCTTTTAAACGGTTAGGCTGCATTATAAAACACCTATAATTTTTTTTTAATTTATCAGTAAATTAATTACACATAAAGTAAATTAAGACCTTCTAATAAATTGACAATATAACAATACATTTTATTTTGGAATTTTTTAAATAAATAATTACTTATAAAAAAGTACAAATAATATAGAAAATTGTATAAAATTTCTGAAATTTAAAACGACTCGTTTTTAACATTTTAATTATAGAAAATTTGTTTTATTTTTAAGAATTATTATATTATTCTTTTTTTAGTACATTTATACATTTTATTATACATTTTTATACTTTTTTTATTATACATTTCATTTAAGAGATATTATACTTTTAATAGTGCCCATTTTAAAATGACTCGGAATAAAAAATCTTTGAGAGATCAATGCTTTTTCAGATCTGAAAAAACATTTAATGTTTTTGTAAAAGAATTATATTGTTTTATACTTTAACAAGAAAGTGTTACTGATGACAAAATCATTTATGTTTAAGATCATAAATTATCCTAGACAAAATAAATAAAATTATGAAATTTTTTAATATTATTCAGAAGAGAATCCTGAGCCAATATTCTAAAAACTCTTCAATTTTCATTATTTATTTTTCTTCATACATATATTTCCTTACGCCCGAATTATTTTTCTACAACGCTTCCTCAATGAATAAAACACAAAAATTATTTCATTAGAGAAGAATGGAGCTTTTGTTTAATAAAAAGTATTTTACGAATGTTATATTAACTTCTCTTTGCTTTAGTTTCTAATTTATCTCGAAAATTTACAAAAGAAAATACTTCTTTAAAATAATACTGAACAGACGTAACACCCGTCTGAGAATCATATGTTTAAAAATATAATATAAATATATTTAGCCTCTAACTCTCTCCTTCTATCACTATGGTTCAGTTTCCCTTTTTCAAAAACATTTAAAATTTATTTTTTTATTACCTTTGAAAATATTTTAATAGAATTTTTTTTTCTGGAGGGGTTTTATTCGGTTTCCAAATGAGGTTTGTTTCAAGTATATTTATGTGCTTATGGTAAATAAAAATTGTTAATTACTTATGAAAATTTTGGTAATTAAAAATTTTTAATTAATTTTTTCCACTTAAAAATATTAAGTGAAAGATTTCTGAAAAAAAAATTAGGCTAAAAATATTATATTTTATTATTAAAAATGATATTTTTTTATTTTTACTGGGATAGCCTAATTTTTATGAATAACGATAAGTCTAAGTCTATACGAAATATGATGATTATCTACTGCGTATTAAATTAAAATGAAGTGTCAGTTTACATTAACAGCACATTTTCCATACATCAACGCCTACATACATACATATATATATATATATATATAGGCGTTATATATATATATATATATATATATATATAATAAATAAAAAGAAACACTCATTCATTATTATAACGAAAATTCAGAGTTCGTCAAAAATAAAATAACAACGCCTAACTTATTTGTGACTTTTTTCATAAAGTATAATTAAATTATAATAACGTGATAAAAAGGCTATAACTTTATTAAAAATAATAATTTGAAAGCTGTGCAGAAAAGCAGTTCCGCTTTAGTTTTTTTCCTATCTGCTTTCTTTTTCTCCCTCTATCTCTCTTCCTCTACCACCTCGGTTCAGTTTCCCTCTTTCAAAAACTCTATAATATATTGCTTTCTGAAAGGTATAACGTGAGAGGATGGGTGTAGAAGAAGGGTTAAATGGGAAAAACAAAACAACAGCAGTGAAGGAATGAATGCTATGAATAACAACAGCACTGAATTGTGAACGGTGGAAGGGGTGGAAGCAAAGAGGGAAAAGGTGCTTGATGCTTTCATACCCTTCCATCCCTGCCTTACCTCATCTCTTCCGCACTTATATCGACTCATCTCACTCAAATACTTCACGTCTGCACATCCCCTCAAAACCTTTATATTTATTTTTTTTTTCCTGTATTCACTTCACTTTTTTTTTATCCTAACTTTACCCTTCTAAAAATCGAGATTTAAAATATATACCTTATATTAAAAGAGATGAAATTAAAATTCCATTTAAGTGATATGTAGATGAAACAACACTTCCAATATTAACATTTAATTTTATTCCGAGCTTAGAAGAAAATAATTTATTGAAAGAAAATAATATTTTACACAAAATCGATAAATAATTAATTTTTGTAGAAGTGACAAATAAAAAAAAAAATATTTTAATTAAAAAATATAGGATAAATTATAAATTAGCTTGAAACATATATGTTCCATATCATAAGCTAAAGGTTATTAAACCTTTAATAAAGGCTAAAGACTATTACTCTTTTAGTTTTCCATATAAAAATAAAATAAGTAACTAATTATCTATTTTTGTAACCGCCATCATCTTGTTAAATAAAATATTTTCTTTTTTGTATTTACTTAATTTGCATGATGTACTCAAAAAACATTAAAAACAACCATTTTATACCAAGCGGGGTTCCAATCCTCTTGCTGCGAAAACCTTTTATTGATTTAATATTGTTAAATTATTTTTACCTATTTTTTTAACATTAAAAAGATAAATTCTACCCGACGAAAAAACTCCTGTTATTATGTTTTACACGCACACAATAAGTAATCCAGAGAAACAATTAACGATAATAATTAAATAAAAACTAAAAATAACTTTTCTAGAAATAGTTTTTAACAGCAACTTGTTCTACTTAGAAAAAACGTTTTTCTTGATTAATTAGTCGTCGTCTATAACTTTTATAGGAAAATTAAAAAAGAATAGTCAAATTTTAAAAAAAACTTTATTGAAAATTTTCTCAAACTGTAAAATGTAATTCTAAACCCTCTAAAACAAAAGTACGATATAAGGAACACCAATAAAAGTAAATAATAATTTTAAAAAAAAACCTTTTAAGAAATACTACTATATTTTGACGGATGGTTTACTTACGAATGCCAGATAAGACCTCATAGTATGAGAAACTCCCAAGTAGTATTTGTTAACTTTAAGAGCTAATTGTTTATTAACAAAGTGAAAACACATTCACAAAAAATTGTGGTCCTTCAGAAGATTTCACCGCATAAATTCAGATAAATTTAATTGTTGGCGTACCCGGATCTTTTTTCTTAGTTGTTCTACTCTTGTAATTGTTTTATCAAGTTATTTTTAATAACAAAAAAACAAATTTTAATGGACGCCAAAAGCAACTGGTTCATAATAACGACTATAAATAGGTTGCTTAAATAGCATATGTTTAAATGGTACGCAAATTCAAAGGTAGTACCAATTATTTTGTATCGGTCTCCTTTTGCTTCGCTTGTTCCAGTAATGCTAATGAATTCACGTGGTATCCGAAATGAAAGGGTAATAATAAAGTTTCACTTGCATCCATCTCTGCTTTTAACTAACAAGAAATACCTTTTATGTTTGAATGCCGTATGAGATTTGCATTAAAATTTTAAGTAGATTATATTAAATACACCGTAAATAGAAATTAATGCATAAAAAAAGGAAATAATTAGTTGATGAACTATTAACCGATAATACTAGAGAGAAACTGAACAATTAAAAATTATTTCAGTTACACATTTCATACACAAATTAAACGATTTATTAGTATTAAAAAGAAACCATAATACAAGCTTTAATATTATTTTAATACAGAATTTTATTCTTCGTTTAAACCATATTTCAGATTTTGGATTTTGTTTTTAAATATCTACCCATATAATCCTCTAATAATATTAGTTTCTCTATCACTAATAATAAAAGAACCTTGGACCAATTTCAGTGATAGTTTTACCACAGTATTTATTGCAGTTTATAAAGATTTTATTAGTGATTTTCCCAGTTTTGTTTTGTAACAAAACTAAATGTTATGTTACAAAAATCTAGTTTTGTAACAAAACATTTAGTTATGTTACAAAAAACATCTAGTCGTGCACCTTTGCTTGATGCAATCAACAAAACTAAAAGTGCCCTAAAAAGACCAAATTTCAAATTGTTTTGGATTTTGGACTTTTTCTTAACTTTATTAATAACCTCTCATTGAGAGCTTTTCAACGTTACATCATAAATGGTACTTATTTTCATTGGTTCCAGAGTTATAGACAAATAAAACTTAACTGATGAAATAACGAGGTCTTATAAAGGGAAGGAAAGGAATCGGTTCGAATCAGACTTCATCTCCTTTTTTTCTTTTCTTTTTTATTATTATTATTTTTTTATTTATTTATATATATTGATTTATTAATAACTATTAACCTCTGCTTGTAAAAAAAAATTACGATAAATAACAATTCAATAATAATAAAAAATATGAAAAAAATATCAGAAGCTATTAATGAAATAAAATTTGATGTACTTTTCATTTTAAAAAAAAATGTAATTTAATAGGCGTACAAGGAAGTCATGTGTTGTATCAGATTTTTTTAACATAAATTGAGCGTAACTCAAGAACGACTCAACCAATTTTCATCAAAGTTTCACATGCACACTTCAAATACACTACTATAGCAAATATAGATTTCAATGAAATATAATATTTTTTGAGATTTTTGAGCTACAAAATGTACAGTTCTGTACATGCATACATTTTTTTTATTATACCCTGTACATGATTTTCTTTAATTATATAAAAGAAAGCCCCAATTTAAATTTTTTCCTATTCCTTATGCCTCATAACGTAAAGAAAATTAATTTCCCTCCCCCTCCAGCGTGTGACCGAAAATAATACCGTACATTTCTTCGAAAAATCGGTATTAAAACATCATCATAAAATATCAAAAACAAAATTACATCCAAAAAACACTAGTTTCGCTATATAATACCTTAAGTTTCGCTGTAATCCAAAATGTGATCTGGTATGATGGAAAGAGGTTGGTGTCCAAAAAATTAGTATTGAATTTTTAAACGTTTTGAACACATGATACTAACATATTAAAAAAAAAAAAAAAAAAACAACAGCAAAAGCTAGCTAAAACAATGAAAACTATATTATTTTCAAAAATCATTACAGCAGTGGAACATCCATTCTTTCTTAACTAAAACTGGAAATACGCCGCCCTTCTGACGCATTTACTGCGACTGTGTTTTTTTATTAATATCCTTGAGTGGTTTAAGGATGTAAAAGTTGCATGAAGATTATATTTTAATATTTTAGGAAGTGAAATAAAATTAAATCTAAATGATATTTAACTTCACAACTATCTATCAACTATATATGTACAACTATCTATATAATACGTATACTTATTTTATTCTTTACTAAATCTATATTTAAAGTTGTTAAATATCTATATATTTAAATCGTTAAAATGCTTTTTATTTTTATTCTATTATAACAAAAAAGGTTACAGTATTATCAATAAAAAAACTGTCTGAAGCCCATTCTTTCAAGCTTTACCAGTAAGATCTTGTTACGCCACACCTAACCTCAGTTATGCCGATTTATACGGATTTACTCATGAATGACATAACGTTTATTTTAACCAGATAACTCTCTCTTTTATTCAGTAAAGTATAAATTATCTGTTTGTCTTCACTTAAAATATTTACCGACTACATTTTTGAAAATCAGTCAGTCAGAAACTACTTAAATAAAAAAATCTGATATGGATTTCCTTGCACGCCTACCAAATTACATATACACATATTTTTTTTAAAATGAAAAGTACGTAATAAAATAATGAAATAAAAATTTCATTATTAACAACTTCTGATATTTTTTCATATTTTTATTTTATTGTTATTATTGAATTATTATTTATTGTAAAAAATTCTTTTTACAATCAGAGGTTAATAATTATTAATAAATAAATATATTTAAATTTTTAAAAAAGTTAAAAAAAAAGAGTATGAAGTCTGATTCAAACCGATGTCCCTTCCCCTTGTAAGATCAAAATATTTCATTAATTAAAATTTGATTTAGCTGTAAGTCTGGAACCAATGAAAATAAGTATCAAATATGATATATGCCGTGGAAAAGCTCTCCAATGAGAACTGGCTTATTACTGCAGTTAAGAGAAAGTCCAAAATTCAATTTTTGGGGGATTTTGGGCTTTTTTGGACACTTTTGGTCCAGTTGATTCCAATCAAAAAGGAAGTGCACAACTAGATGTTACAGCAGTCCTAAATCCAAAATTTTAACATACTACGGCTAATCGTTTTTGAGTAATGCGAAATACATATGTACATACAGATATCACGCTAAAACTAGTCAAAATGGATTCAGGGATGGTCAAAATAGATATTTACATTGAAATTTGAAATCCGAAATATTTCCTTTACTTCGTACAAGGAAGTAAAAATATGATAGAAAAAAGTAAGAAATAAGGTCACAATACTTGCTTTACTTAGTACAAGGAAATAAAAAAATTAAATAAAATTAAAAAATTAAATCTGAGAACAAATTTTTTCTGGAATTGGTATTATAGGTTTAAGTATTTCTGATTATTATTATAAAGTGAATAGATAATGATGTATGGAAAAAAATTACCTAAGATTTATTTTTTGAGGTACGGATAATTTATGATGAAGTTTAATTATAAAATGATCATATGTTAAAATAAACTAAAAAAATTAAAAATAATCGGTATTTGTATATTTTTTCTGCTCCCCCACCTCCAAAACCACATTCCAAAATAATTGCTTTATTTTTCTACGTTCATTATGTCAAATGGAACAAAGTAAAAAGAATTTCACTGAAAAATATAAAACCAATAAAAAGTTACCTAAGATTTTCATTTTTGATGGTCGATGTCAATTATGATGAAATTTTATTGTAATAATATTATTAAAAGTTTAATATAATAAACTTTTAATATAATTTAGAAAAATATAAAACAAAAACATTTTTAAAAATATAAAAAATCGATATTTTTAACTTGAATTGGCTCCCCCAGACAAATAAACCAAACCTTCATAGTATTTTTTGGGGGTTACTTGCACTACTACTATGCTTAGGAAGACATAAAAAAATAGATTAAAAATATTCAATAGATAAAAAGATAGCTTATCCGATTTTTTGGAAAGAGGAGAATTTTGGAGAAAAATTGTTTAAGATGGTAAGACTGACTTTATTTTAGGTAAATATGAAGTGGGGTAATGTTTGCAAAAGTTTGAGAAAATTGATCCCAAGAAACTACCTTCCCCACTTCCTGGAGATGAGATATTGACTCCATATGTTTACCAACAAATTGTCCTATAAACAAACACGAGACTTTGTATAAAATTTTATTAAAATCTGTTAGTTCTGTCAAAAGTTATTCAACGTCAAACACGTCAACACACGTACATATATGTACGTATAAATACTACCTCCAATTTTTGTTTTTTTTTTTTTTTTTTTTTGTGGTCCGTGGGTCATGAAACGTCGAGAAACGCAAAAAACCACCCATATCCCATTTTTTTACTTGTCTTCTTACAGCATAGGCTCTAGAACTATGATCCCAGGAAAGTAAAAATAGTAGACAAAAATTTTAATTCACTTTTTTGTTAGTTTTTTACATTTTTAAATGGAGACGAACAGGTCTGATTGTATTAAAGCAATTTCAATAGACAAAAATACTATTTCAAAAAAAACTCTCTCTAAAGTTTACTATTAAATTCGAACGGTGAACGAATGATTACTCTTCCTTTAAAAAAACATTTTTATTCTTTTTCATTTTTTTTACGAATTACAAAGCAAAGGCTGCATTTTTGCGACAAATTTAAAGAGATAACAATTAAACAAGATTAAATAAGAAATATAATTTTAAACGACTTTCATATGAAATATGTATCCGGATTGGCATCAAACAACACAGTTTATTTAACAATAATTCAGAATGCAGAATAATACAGTCTTTTTATGTAGATTACACAAGCTTTTTTTTTTCGCTATTATTATATATATTTTATTGCAAAAAAAAGAACATTGCAGTCAGTATTAAAAATAAACTGCTCTCTTTTGTTTTCTTTATTTGTTTTTTGTATTGAATTTCCATTGTTAATAGTTTGAACATGATATTTCTCTATTCCTTTTTATCCTATTATCTCTTCACGCGACTAGACGAATAAAATATTTAACAAAAGACATATATCCGCTATCTAGTGTCAAAAAACACTAGAGAACGGTATTAGTGGTTAACTCGTCGTCGCAAATCAGTTGTTTAACAGCTGATTTTCGAAGTCGAAGGTTTTGAGGTTAAAATCCTAGCAAAACGTTAGTTACTTTTATATGGATTTGAATACCAGACAGCTGACACCGATGTACTTAAGTAATTTATTTTTACTTTTTTTTGTTTAACCTCCGGGACACCGTTAGGTATTGCTTCAAAGGATGAGATGAATGACAATGTAGCGTGTGAAAATGCCATGCCTGATCGGGATTCGAACCCGGGATCTCCGGATAAAGACCGAGACGCTACCACTCGCGCCACGGAGGCTGGTTCTTTTGGTGATTTTTTTTTTTTATCCTCCGAATCGACCGTTAGGTACTGTTTCAGAGGATGAGATGAATGATATGTAGCGTGTGTGAAAATGCCATGCCTGACCCAGATTCGAACCCGGGACTTTGGTTATTTTCGGCCTGAGTCTGGGCAAAAGTAGATCTCATTTGCGTGTGATACATATCATCATCATCTCAATTGGGCCGTGGGGAGGGTTGTTAATTGTTCACTAATTGAATCTATTGCAACGTACATAGGAAATAATAAAAAAGACAGTTAATATAAAAAAGAAGTAAAGTTTGAAATGTTAATATAAAGTTTGAACATTTTTTAAAAAGTAATTTTTGTAAAGTTTTTTTCAGTAAAGTTAAAGTTTGAATTTTTTTTTTTTTTTAATTATTTTATATAATTTTATGTTTTAAAGAAAATTAACGATCGTTAAAAGTCTTTTTGTTATTTTTAAAATTTATTTAAAATTGTTTCAGCAAAAGTTTCTCTTTTACGAATTTTTATTATATTCTTCTTCATGAATCATTATGTTTATTGATATATTTAAATTTTTACAGATAAAAAAGAAAATCTTTAAAGTATCAATATGATAAAAAAACTGATGTGGAGACCACATGACTTCCTTGTACGCCTATTAAATTACATATACACATTTTTTGCTGTACTTCATTTAAACATATTTCATTTTAAAATGAGATACGATCCTTCTATTGTTTATTATAGTGGACAGTTACACAATTGCTGAAATATCAGTTTTTATTAACATCAAATATAGAATTATTAATTCAACAATCTTATATGAAATATAAGGATAGAGTAAAAGTCCCTTTATTACTAGATCAGTATTATTCGCATCTTCGTGAGTTGCTGATTAACAAAGGTTTCAGATTTCTAGTGTGTCGTACGAATAAAAGTTAATAATAATCAAACTATTCTGTTTAGTGAACTTCTGTATATTGATTATAAATGTTAATTTCGAACGTACGGTGTAAAAGATTCAGTTTTTATTGTATTATTTGGTGAATAATCAAAAATGAAAAAACAATCATACAGGAAAATGAAGGATAACATGAAAAGCATATATATATAAAAAACCGACAGAAAGATGAATATGAAGATGAAGAAAATGTTAAGAACAAAGGAATAATAAATAAATTAAGAAAAGATGATAAATATAAAGAGGAAGAATATTTTAAGACCGAGGAAATTATATTAATAAAAAGATTAGGAGAGGATTATGAAAATAAAGAGAGAGAAAATTTGAAAACTAGAGAACGTGTACACAAATTAAGATCAGAAAAATTATCACAACCAAAGAGCGATTAAATGATTGGTGACAAAAAACAAACTAACGAAATGATGATCAACTCCGACCTAGGAAGAATATTGTTTGACAATATCAGAGGCGTAATGAACAAAAAGATAAGAATTTTTTGCAATTTATTAAAGATCGGGCTCGTATGCCTCAGTGTACTCGTATATGTTGTTCTTGTGAGGGTCTATTTTTCAGTCACTCTAAGTTAACTTTAATGTAGATAAAATTAAACAGAAATTCTAGTATAATTAAATAAAATTAAACAAAAATTAAACTAGAAAATCCCAAAATAGTACGATTCTAAATTATAATTTCCATAAAAATTAAATAATCAGATGTTTCTCCAAATCTATTACATATACTACACATATGTAATAATACATATGTGTAGTTATTTATTGTAATTTTTTTTTATAATTACGGGTTAATAATTATTAATAAATCAATATATTTTAATTTAAAAAAGTAAATATAAAAAGAGATAAATAATAAAGGAGATGAAGTCTGATTCGAACCGATGAATCTTTTCTTATAAGACCTAAATATTTCTTTAATTAAAATTTCATTTGGCTATAACTCTGGAACCAATGAAAATAAGTACCACTTATGATATCGTTGAAAAGCTATCAATGAGGACATGCAGTTAAGGAAAAGTCCAAAATCATTTTTTTTTTTTTTTTTTGGACACTTGATTCAGTCGATTGCAATCAAAAGGGAGGTAACACAACTAGATGTTACAACAGTTTTAAATCCAAAATTTCAACATCCTACGGCTACTCGTTTTTGAGTTATGCGAAATACTGTACGTACGTACAGATATCACGCTGAAACTAGTCAAAATGGATTAAGGGATGGTCAAAATGGATATTTCCGTTGTAATCTGAAAACCGAAATATTTCCTTTACTTCGTACAAGGAGGTAAAAATATGATAGAAAAAATTAGGAAATAAGGTTCTAATTAATAATTTTCATTTTAAGAAAGTTATTTAAAAGGATAAATCTTTAATATTTTTGGAACTGCCTTAATAGATATAAAAAATAATTTTGATTAGCTGTTTATTATAAGCATTTTCTATTACGCTCTCTCTTTTCTTCTGTATTAAATCATAAAACATTTTTCTATCTTTTTTTTATGTAACGTAATTTAGCCACGCAAATAATTTATATAATAAAGATTATTAAAAATAATAAAAACAAAAAGGCTCAAATGAAAATTATAAGTTTGTTTTTCAGTTCTTTAAAATTTAACTTTTAGAATTCCACGCTTAATTGAGATCAAGTATTAACAGCTAACAACTCTTAATTTGGTGCAGATTTTAAGACATCGAATTCCTGTAAGTTTTCTTTTGAATTTTACTTTATAGGTCAAAAGAATTGTTGCCCGTATGAAAAAATGCTCTTCAAAATACAAGAAAGGCGAGAAATCTACGTTTTAATAAAAATAAGAAAATAAGGGATAACAGAGAAACGATCTATCGAATGCAAGCTAAGGCTCTTTAGATTGCGGGAATATATTTTATTTCTTTACTGCGTCTTTTTTAAAATAAAAAGGAATTCAGAGAAATGATGTACAGAACGTGAGCATAGGCTATCTGGAAGGCTGGAGTATATATTATTGTTTTATTGTATTTTCGTAAAAAAATTTCCCCAAATTTTCATATGAAAATACTTTGAACAGCGTAATGGCGTAAGGCTATGATATCGACCTATGAATATCTAATAATTACAATAAGCAATGATTTCTTCAAAAATTGTAAAATATTTCCAGCTCGATAAATACTGTAATAATTCGTAAAAGCGGAAAGTAATATGCAGTACAGACTTATAACTTTATCTCACTGAATTTAGGTATGATCTTGATTATAGGTAACGGAGGTACCTTATAAACTTAATGCCTTCAAAGAATAAAATTTTTTGAAAAAATTCAGGGACACTTTGTAATTTTACGGATACTCAGTTCATCCGAACACATGAGCGAATGCATTCAATCGTACAGAAAATATTTTTAGACAAATTTTCATTTCATTTTTTATAGACTCTAATCTTAACATTTCATCAGTATAAAATCTCTCCAACATAATTTACGTATAAAATAGCAGCCAATACACTTAAGATACTTTTAACTGATAAAAGCGTTTTTTCTTTAGTAGTTTTAAGAAATTTGTAATAAGTTCTTCAAATATATGTCAGAATTTATTATTACAATAATAGACATTAAAATTATACTTTTTACTGCATTTTCTGTTTAAAAAAAGTTTTAAATTACAACATAACATAATGTAATAAAACACAAAAATTAATGTTTTTGTAATACAAAAACATTAAATTGTAACAAAAAAATTCGTAAAGAATAATTTTTCAATAGAGGTTTTGTAAGATTATTTGAATACTCGTATATTGAAAATGCATACAAAAATGAACTATTTTAGATAAAAATTAATTCATTACAAATCCTACGGATTTTTTTTTTTAAATCAACTGTTAAAATTTTCATCTTTCATTTTTCGGTAATCATTATAATTTTAGTTACAGAAGTTTATTTTAGACAAACTCGTACAGATTGATTTGGTATTATTAAAAAAGGCACTTTCTTCTATTTTAAGTTATTTGATATAGGATTTTTATTTCTGTAGTATTACATCGATAAATGAATCGATCCCAATATTAGTAAAATAACAGTCATCAGTTTTAGTGCCTAAGTTTTATAAACTTATTTAACTTTTTTTTTAAATTACCGAAATATATGCTAAAATAGTCATTAATTTTATATTGCACCACAATTGTTGACTTTTATAAAAGTTATGAATTTTTATCGGAAATTTAATTTTTAACTTAAATGATTTTTCGTAATATAAAGATAATTTTTATTAAAATTCTATAATTACTTATAAATATTTTAATAAGAAAAGTAGTTTCTGTATTCAAATTACATTATAGTTTCTCCCAATGTTTCCTATTTCCCTCTTACTTTAATTTTATAGTTATTTCATATAAAACGTATGACGTATTCTTTACTACATACATGAATAGGTACTGGTGATATAGTAGATGCATAGCCCGTAGCATCTAGGTTAAACTAGAACAAACTACTAGTTTTAATTAAATTTATATTATTATACAAAGGATTCGATATCTGGTTTGAATCATAACAGACTGGATGTTATATAGATATTCTATGAATCTGTACGTTATTATTATTTTGATTTCAGTTCCCAATCAGACGCTGGAATTGAATTAAAAACACTACACCAGGAATAATTAAAATATAATCTTGAAATAATAAATAAAAAATGTATGATATCTTTATATCCGTTATTTTTCAGTAGTTAAAATACAGCCATTAGACCAGCAGCGTAAACTGCATTTGTCAAACATGTAAAAATGAATAGAAAACCAGCAAAGAAATTTACCTAATCTGAACATTTCCTGACAGTGAACTTCTTTTCTAATATTAGGAAAGTATGTAGAAAAATATTATATATATATATAAATACAAGTGGTGTGTACGTGTACGTGTGTGTGTGTGTGTGTATGTGCGTGTGTGTGTGTGTGTGTGTGTGTGAGAGAGAGAGAGAGAGAGAGCCTGTTATAAGTACGTACTTATAAATCACTTATTCACTAAGAATTTATCACATCAAGGACACCAAAATTTAACTCAATATTGCCGATCTATGTATCAGTATGTAATTAGTTTTAAAGATAAAACCTCTATAAGACAAAAGAGAATCCAACAAAGTTATCTTACACTAATTTACGTGAAAGCTTTTAATAACTTAATAATTTGATTACGAAAATAATAATACAAATAAATTCAAAAGTTTCTTCCATGGAATAATGAATTTAAAAAATATTTTATATTATTGTTTTAAGTAGAAAGTTAGCGATAATAACATTTGCTATAAAATTAAGCTATATATACTAATTTATTTATTTATTTAAAGAAACATTATCATTAAATAAACATCACTTAATTAATCATTTATAAACTTTATTTATTTCTTTGAATAAATAATAGTATACTTGATGTATTAAGTTACTAAAATACACATATGTTACTATTAGATCGAACCTTAACAACGATTGAATGAACCAGTGAAATAATTCACCGCATTATCATTTTTTAGTTATAGCTTTCAAACTTTACAGGTATTGCTGCCTTCAAATAAAACTTTACTTTTAAGATACTTATAAACCAAGAGCCTACATATATATATATATATATATATATATATATATATTTGTGTGTGTGTTCCGGCGCGCGCGCGTTATGTAAATTTTAACAATCCTGTAAATTGTAGTATATATATTGTTTTACAATTTTAGTTAATCAAAACCATGTAACTTAAGGGAAATTGATTACTTTTTGGTTTAACAAATATTTTACTTTATATATTGCACTTCATAATCAATTTTTTGGTCTTTAGTCCGGTTAGTTGACATAAAGAGTACATAAAGCTGTGACACATTACAGTAATTTCTGGTAAAAACAGATGGACCAACTAAATAGAAACCTATATTACTAATTTTAATCTTCAATTAATATTGATTAGGTTTCATAAAAACACAAACAAGTAGTATTGATTGAACATAACTCATTTCCAAAAATGATATCTAAGAAAAACAAAAATATTTCCCATGCTATTTATTGATATTTGTCATAAGTATTAAAAATATCGTTCTTAGGAGAGAAAAAATAAATATATTTTTCTAAAATATATTTGATTAGTATATTTTCCAATGAAAGGATAGATAATGCATTAAAATATTTTGATCTTAATAATTAATAGATGACTAGTTCATCAGGAAGTGTTACAGCTTAACACCAAAGCAAAATCACAAAATCGCTGTGTAATAATAAAAAAGCTAACAATAATATTGTTTAAATTTCTCGGTATTTACACAGAGCATAAAATTTAACGCTTCTTCAAATGATGGAATAAAAAATTAATAATTATTTGCCAAATAAATCTTACAATTTTTATATTTATTTACTTGTTTGCTTAAATAAAGAAAACCCTGTTTTAAATAATTAAAACAACGATCTAAAATGAATAAAAAAGAAAACAAATAATTCTATGTTTCTATATAATGGTTTAATATAAAATATTTCAAATGACGATAGCCCTTTTTTTGCTGAATAACATCAGTTTCTCCTGAAGAAACGATAAGTAAATATTATGTTAAAATAGCACATGAGAGAGGGGCAACCAATGATGACCCCCCCCCCCCCCCGGCACCACAAACACTAAAACAAACAGTAAATGATTATAATAACAGTAAACATCCGTGTTTTTTAATAAACATACTTATAATAACAAACAGGAAAACAATCATTATGCCTTAAGCAATAAAAGCAGTGGATTCTAGAACTGTCCAACCTATGGACCACATGTGTCTCAACACATTCGGTTCGCACGCCATGTTTTTTAACAAATAGAAGATCATCATGCACATATGAACACGGTAGATAAACGAAAGGATGAAGAATTAAACAGACATAAATAAAAGGCTGATAAAAAGCGACTATAGAATACGACAAACAGTAGTAGTATTAAAACAACAGCAGTAAATAGGTAGGAACAATGAGAAAAAAGTAATAGAAACATAGCTACTGAAAATAGCTACTGAATTAATCGTTAAAATAATAATAACAAAAATTGTTTAAACCATTTAACTATTAATCAATTACTTTAATAATCAAATTTCACAATTTTTTTTACACAGTGTACTCAAAACGTACTAAAAAACATGAAAGTAGAGTATTTTTAACGACCGTCACTAAGATCACGTAACCCCTTTTCAATCGTCTAACGTCATCACCGTTGCCTGGCACGTGTAAAGCAAGGGGATTTACGTGTCTATTTCGCCTAACCATGTATTTGATCTGGAACTTTGAATCTCATCCCAAACATACGGGATCACCAGGTATTCAAGTATTTCAGAATTTCTGACAAACCAAGGCGGCTGGGTCACTTTCCTCAATATCTTGTTCGGTGACCTGTAGAGATCAATTTAATAATACTGCCACTAGTTGTCCTTAAGACCTGAAAATAGCTACTGAATTAATCGTTAAAATAATAATAACAAAAAATGTTTAAACCATTTAACTATTAATCAATTACTTTAATAATCAAATTTCACAATTTTTTTTAACCTGATAACTCTATTTATTAAACAATAGGTAAAAAGTATTTTGGCTGGTATATTGCAACAGTAGAAAGTTATAAAAATATTAGAACTGGGGTTTTATTATTTCCTGAAATTCTGATAGTGTTTAAAACTTGTACCACCCCAAATAATTTTAAAGATTTCAAGTCAGCAGGCAGGAACAATCCAGAGAATTCCCCCAAAAAAAAAATGGACCACAATAAATGATACTAACCAGGATCACCAAAATGAACTCCTATTTTATTAAAGAGCTAAAAGCATTTATCATTGTGTTACTAATATTAGATTTATACTTTTGATACAAATTTCTAAAAATGTCATGTGCCGAGGTCAGTAAATCTTATTTAGAATTTTAGATTTATTTTTTCATCCTTGATTAATAATACTGCTACGTTAATGTTAATTTATATTCTACTTTAGGGCGTCTCTTATCTTATGCCTCTATGCATGAAGCAGACGGTCACTATGTCTCCAAACATGTTGCTACCGAGACGGTAGTATCCCCTACATGTCAGCGTACGCTTTAGATGTTCAAAAACATGTCTGCTGTTATTTTGAATGTTTCAGAAAATTCAGGTATTTTAGATAAATACAATATAATTAGCATACTAGCACTTCCATTCACTTCGATATTGTGTTTAAGTCTGTGTGACAATATGTGTACATAAGTGGGTGGTAAGGAAGGAGTAAATATTATATTTGCTAGAAAATAAACGGAAAACCACTTTTAAAACATTGGAAATTATTGTCCTAACCCTAAGATAAAGGTTGAAAATTGTATCCATCCTCTCTTTAAAGCCAATAATAAATTCAAAAAATTCGAGAATTATATAATTTATAAAAGCTACATTTTTACGAATGAAGGTGATATAAAAACGGATGGAGGAATTAAAAACCTTTTAATTTTTAATTTTCTACATGGATTTCAAACAGTATATTATTTACCTTACTCAAAAAGCATCGCTCAAGTAAAACTATCATTTAATCCAAATTTCTTCGAGTGTCACCCCTCAATATCAACTAACCCAAAACAGATATTAAAAAATAAATTTAGTAAAATTAAACTTTTTAATACATAAATGATTGCTTCACCAAATTTCATTATTAACTTGACTGTTCCTGTATTTTTCTGTTGTTTTGTTGGATGTACTGCAGACCTTTGATAAAGTCTGTCTTCTTGGCTTATTCTATAAAGTGAAAAGAGACTTTCTCATCCGTATTACTTGATCCTACACAGCTACCTGGAAGGACGTTTTTCCCAGGTGAAGTACTTCTCAATCCCCCCCGAGGGGAGAAGATCCCTCCTCGTAGCGTGTCTGGTCGCTCCGTTCCTAGCCAAGAGTGGCTTAATCGGAGGTCATCTTTTCACCCTCAAACTGATCACATTCCAGTGTTCAGTCCGGCCTCGTGAGATGCCATCGATGCAGATGCCCCGTATGTAATTTGTAATTTCGGCCTAGTCAAGTTTTGCCTTCAAAGAAGACATCAGACACCCTCGCGTAGCCTCACGTATAACACTATCACGTAGCCCTTAGGAACTAAGCTACAAGCCTACACGTGGAAGATTGAAGACCCCGCGCCTATCACTACAATCAAGCCCTCCGTAAGTACCCTCAGTACAAACAGTTGCAACAAGTTATGCCACGACAGCATTCAAACACAGCAAATTCAGCCTAAATTGGCACGACGGCATACCGTTAAATTAAGGGATTGGAGTGCAGGCAGCATGAAAGAACAAAGTCCCAGAGGACCTCAGGTCTGATCCGTTCGGGAGCTGAGAATAACCTCTAGTCTCCCACTTCAGCTCCAACTTTGAGGACCGCTCGGATTTACACAAGGTTGATCGCAACCAACATTTAATCTTATTAGCCCCATAATAGGTGTGCACTGTAATTCGACCCAATGCCATGCTAAAATTAGTAAATCACGCCCGGGAGAGCGAACTCCCCGAGCACGACCTCCATTGAAACTTAGCTAATCTAACCGAGGCACGATGCCAAGCACGCCTACCTCTGGCCAATTCAACTGCCTGGGTGGAGCCCTAGCCACCCGAGATCCTAACCAGGACAAAGAACCCACAGACGCCAGCGCAGGTTAGAGGAGCAGGAAGCTAGTCAAGTAGGAATACACAGCGGTAAAAAAAAGCCGCAGGGAACCCAGGTGAACTACAATTAAAACTTATTTGATACTTCTTCGATACTAGATCGAGTGTTCCTCAGACTACGATCTGGGGCTAGTTCTATAGTCATTCTTCACAGTGGACCTCCGATTTCAGAGGACATCACAGTTGTATCGTTTACGGATAACATGGCGATCCTGGCTGTGGATGCTGACTCTTTCGTAGCTTCTGCTAAACAACAAGCTGTATTGGATCTAATTAATGAAGGCTAGCTAAATAGAAGATAATCCGGCTAGGTCTACACATATTATGTTTGCGATGAGGAGGCGTGACTGCCCACGAGTTCAATTTAATAGCGTTTACATCTCATTTTCTAACAACGTGCGATACCTAGGACTGCATCTGTGTTGTCGAACGTGGAGACTTCATACCAGGGAGAAAAGAACACTGCTTAATATTAACTTCAGAGAGATGTACTGGTTGTTAGGCAGGGGTCACAATTATAATTACGTAACAAGAAATTGCTGTATACTCAGCGGTCCTGAAACCGATATGAATCTACGGAATCCAACTATAGAGCACAAGTAAGAGTAATATTGAAGTCGTACAGAAATTCCGTAAAATACTATTGAGAAATAGAACAGAATTGCTGTGGGTTGCGAAAAACAGAGAAATACACGATAATTTGGGATTGCCAACCGTTCGAGAGAAGATATGGTGATTTCATAAAGACACAGAACGAAAATAAACATGTGAACTGGCTCGCAGTTAACCTCCTGGATAACAACGAGAACGTAAGGGGCCTAAAGCGACTACATATATTATTATATTTGTAAGTTTTCAGAGATTTGAGGTGAATCAGATACCCTAGGATGTTGTGCATCATCAAAACTCTTCATTTCGTTGCGGCACTTTTATTAGTATTTTGATCTGTTTCACTATTTCTTTTTTGTCTGATTAGTTACCCTTTGTGTGATTAATAAGATTATTTTTTATGTTTTTGTTTTTTTTTTTTTATGTTCTGAACTTTATCAATGGTCCTTGGTCTCAGGTTTATTAATGTATTTATGTGTTTACTATGCATTTATTAATTTTTATTATATATCTATATGTATTGTATAAGATACGTATACTTATATGCATACATAAACTGTTCTTTGAGAGATTTAAATGGAGACTCCCCTCTGCATGTTATATTTCTTTTATTTATATCCAAATTTGCTTATGATTCCGGTACATTTTAAGTGATTGTAAATTAAACGTTGCAGCTAAGAAAAAATGTTAACCGTCCCTAAATACAAACCAAAATTGAGGCCAAATGGCACAATCTGTATGTAAGTACTGAAGTTTGTAATAAACATTTCAATATTTCTGCTCACAGATCTCAAAAATCGAGATGTAAAAAAAAATCGAGTCTGGGTGATCATTGTTTGACTTCAATTAATTTCTTTTATTTAATAATACCGTATTATTTTTTTTTTTATAATATCGTATGTATAACAGCCGAGAATGTAAAATATTGCGGGTTACTTTTAATGTAGATTAATTAATTTATTACAAGGATTTTATCGTAATATTTGTTCTACCATTTTATTTATTTTATTCTGTTCCAGATAAAATAACTGGTTTAGAAACATAATTAAAATAATATTTTCAAATCTGTTGCGTAATGCCTTTGAATTTCACTGAATAACTGTTTACACTTATATTTCTGTAAACAATTTTTGATTTGATTTATGGGAACGGATATTTTTTTTTTCTTCTTTTTAATTACCTACCCGAAATGACGGGAAAGTTTAATTACATTACTTCAGAAAAATCTCTTCGCATTTATTTTACAAATATAAACGACATAATTCTCGTTGTTTGTATAAATTTTTAATAAAATTGAAATACGAGAAAACAGAAATTATTTTCTATTTAATTCATGCTATAATTCTTTAACAAATAATTACAGTAGCTGAAACTCAATTTTTTTTAGAAAAAATTATTGTTTAATTAACTTGCTTAGTTCAAATTAAATTCGATAAAAGTTCATTAATACATATAGAGTAAATGCTATACCATTAAAAGTGCTACAGAGTAAGTGCTACACCATTAAGTTGTATACGATGAAATACAACTTTATTTAATAACGGTAAATCTATTTTATATCAATTAACTTCTACTCCACAAGATATTACGTAACCTAGTAAATATGCATTCATATATTATTAGAAAATACGCTACTACTCCATGGATTGCCCATGAAAAGTAAAAGTAACCCATGAAAAAACTAACATCTCTAATAATAAAATTGTTGTCATTTCTGCTGTAATGTAAATTGTCAAGATGTAATGTTAAATATATATATATATATATATATATATATACATTTATATTAATTGTGCTTTACAAAATAAAATTGGTTATATAAAATATGAATTCACAGAATATATATATAATAATAAATTAAATAAAAGAATGAATATAAAATACACGTAGCGAATTCATTTTTCAATATTTATTTAATAAACATTGCACTGCACTGCATTACATTCCATGGAAACGATCACTGTTCAATCAACAGTAACATTTATGGAGTTTTATTATTGTAGATGAAATCGTTTATTCCTTTTTTTAATGAAAAATGTGTGATAAATATATATATATATATATATATATATATATATATACACCTATAAAACAAGATGTACTACTGATTCATAATCAACGCTCAGTAAAACTAGTGAAAATAAATTGATGAAAATTTTAATACATTTTTTTTACGATTTAAATGCCCATTAAGAAAGGATTTTGTAAAATTCCAAGTTTAAAGAGTTAAAATGGAGTAACAATGAAATTTTCTATTTTTGAATTTCTCGGTAACAAATTAAGATATCAATAAATTTGATTTTTAGTTTGAATGTAACCTTCATGTGAATATCTGTACACTAATTTCTAATTTTTTTTGAAATTCGACCTTGAAAGGAGTGAAGAAAGGTAAACAATTTTTGAAGAATGATTGTTAATTTTCCCCATCGCCGACTAAGTAAAAGATATATTCACTCGATTTGGGCTTACTCATGAAATAAATATCTAAAAACCATTTTCGCAGTTTTTTGAATTGTTAATATAAAGAAAATTTATTCAATTATAATTGATTACTATAAACGGTTCCGAGATTTTATGATTATAATTAATTGTAATAGAAAAAAAAAGCAATTGGTAACAGTGTTATTAATGATGCTGGGAATTTTTGTAGATCTTAACATTTAACCCTTACTAAATTATAAATTTAAATATTATCATTCTTCATTTAACCTAACTTTTTTATTTATTTACTAAACAAATTAAAAATAATAGAAATATGATTTACAATAATTTATTCAACCAAATTAGCAGAAATTCAGTCCTCTGTTGTTAATGTTCTCTGTCTTAAACGTTTCAGCATTTTATTTAATTTTAGCCGAATGACCCGTCTATCCGTTAAAAGCATAACTCGTTTTAAATGCAAGGTCATGAAAAACTGCAAGATTTGACTATACTTTCACGATAATTAAAAATGAATTTTAATTGTGTTACGATGCTACAATAATTATTAAAACACTAGAATTAAAAATTCGCAGTTATACAATCGGAGTTGAAAAGCAGGCTTATTTCTGATAATTTTATTCTTTACATTCTGTTTTCTTTGCATTTTTAAATAATTATTTTGTATGAGAAATATTTTCATCTAATTCTTTACAATTTTTAGTACTATTTAATAGGTTATGACTTTTTTTAAAATTTTTATATCATTTGTTACTATTTTTGTTATCAGGAAAAAACTTTTATCACAAAAGAAATAAATAAGCTATACTGCAAAATTTTATGTAATTATAATAATTTAATTAATTATTTTAAATTTACTTATACCGATTTTTTTAGCAGTTGTCTATTTTGAATGGTAGTTAAATATCTACCTCTATTTTTAAAATTGTTAAAAAGATTACTGTATAAAAGATTATTGTTTATAACTTACATTTATTTATTTTTAATATTTAATGATTAATTAAAACTTAAAATATTTTTACAAAGGGATTTTTTTAATTTCTATAAATTTCATCTTTAACTGTTGAAGGGGGAATTTTGTTTAAGGGATACGTTACTTTGTTCTTTTAATTATTATTTTTTAATAACGTTTAAGATAAAAAATTATGAACATTTAAAAATGCTGCGTCGAATTTCATTTTTCTTTTTTTCAAAAAAAAATTGCGAAAAGTTTACATGGAATAGAATTAGATAAATAATTAATTAGATAAATTAAGGTAAAACAAATATTTTTTTATTTTAAAAAATAGATAGTTTAAATAAAACAGTATAACAAATGAGAAGGAAATTAAATTATTACGTGGTCCTTAGGCAGCCGTAACGAAAGAAGAAAATAGTATGAATTAAATAAGATAATAGTTTTGATAAAACAGTTTAAAACATCCCAAATAATACTTTAAGACCTTCTAGCCGGTTTGTAGAGGAAATGGAAAATACAGGTGAATCAAGAGAAGTCGACTCGTATGACATTCACCATTCTTGATTATTCTTGAGTTGTGCATCATACAATAACCATTTATGTTTATGATGTAATTAGTTCTTATGTTACTGTATTTTACCTTGTGGCTTTATTCATTCATGTTATTGGACTTTTTATGAATTCTACTGCCTATTTGTCTAATATTTATAATTGCTTAAGCTATCTTTGATTTACTATTGCTGTTTTTTAAAAAGTATTTAATTTAAGTCCTTTCTAGAAAACACTTTTCACTTGCTTATTGCAATGAAATTTACTTCGGTTTTTACCTATGAAATCGACTGTAAATATAATTCCAGAGAGAAAAAAATATTGATTTTTAAAACAGAATTTCTAACTTCATGACAAAATATTTAAATTACTTAATTCTGAAATTATCATATTTAGGAAAAATGTAATCACAAAATTTCAGGTTAACAAGTTAAAAAATCCCTTTCGGCACGCCAGAAGGCGGAGGTAGATTTCACCGGTGCTAAGTAGGGGATAAAAAAAATCTCTACCTTAAAATAAAGAAAACTTCAAATTTACTAAACACGACAATGGTTGCACGTGAAAAAAGTTTCACATGCTTAGCATACGACAAGACTTATCTTCTTTCAATTCCAGAAAAATTTCATCCCTTACGAAAAGGGTTGGTCATATCAAACGTTGATATGACCAACGTCATATGACGTTGATATGACGTCAAAGGGTTGTTTCAGACAAACGTTTCAGGTAATGTTTAGAGGACTAACGACCACTTTAAACCGATTTGATACTGTGCCTATTAAGGGAGGTATGATTTTTTTTTCGAAATCCCATTTTTTCCACCTGCTGAGCCAATGGTTGGTGATATCAAAAAACTTTACTTAGATAAATTTTAGGCCCTTACCAAAGAATAGCAAGAACTTTAAACGAATTCAATATTTTATTTAATAAGAAAGTTATAGCGATATTTTTTTAATTTTTATTTTTGGTTGTTTTTTTTTTAATTTGATCATCCCTTGCAGTAAGGGTTGGTATATCAAAAATTGTTTCAGACAAAAGTTTTAGATAATGTTTTGAGGATTAGCGAACACTTTAAACCGATGCGATACTCGTGCCTATTATGGAAGATCACCCCTTGAACCAGTGGTTTGTTATGTCAAAAACTTTTTTAGATAAGTTATAGATCCTTATCCAAACAATCGTAGTAACTTTAAACGAATTCGATTTTTTTTTTAAAAGCTCCCATTTCCACCCCATTGTCTGATTTTGTCCATTAACGAACTCTACTGAGTATGGTCGTTATATTTTATGCGTTAATTTCTAAGTGATTGCTGCACAATTACGGCAGTTATCTTGTCCACAAGAAAGTGAAATATATATATATATATATATGTTATGTCAAAATTTTCCAGAAGTCAAATCACAGTAATATGTAGCTTTCTTTTGAAATTTACTTAAAATGTAAAGTATAAAATATGTTAAAGTAATATACACTGTATATAGCATACATTAAAAATATTAAAGTGTAGCATATATTTAAGTCGGAAAAGTACAACTTACATTTTTAAAAGTTTAGACACCGTTACTTCTAAAACTGTAGTCGGGTATAACAGATCTCTTTCTAATGTGGTAATGGATCATTTAGAGAAAAAAAGACTTCAATATGATAAATTGCAATTGAAAAAAACTTAAGAATTTTTACTTAATAGTAAAGATGTATTTCCTATATTCCTCTGATAATCGAAAATGTATCCCAACCTGATGATACATCATTTAAAGAAAATAATAAAAATAACTATTTAAGTTGATAGGTTAGAACAAGTATTTTTTCACAAAATTCTTAGTTACGGATTGATTTCGTGTGTTTATTATAATTCCTTCAGTAAAATTAGCTTATTTAAATCGACCCTCAAATTACATTTTTTCGTTAACAAAAAAAAAACATAAGTAAAATTATCCTATGTTATGTTCTTAATATAATTCTTTACCATCTTATAAAGCTACTCGTAGAAAATAGAATTATATAATGCTAAATTAAACAGTTTCGTAAATATAAAGGGAAATAGAACTTGCTACATTAGTTTATAACTTTATTTTTCTTCTTTCTCTCTGATTTAAACACCCCTACGACAACCAGTCCGGCAATCAAGTTTCACTCGGTCACCTCAGATTGTCGTGGCAGCCTATCCCTATCCAGCCCTCTGTTGAGGCAACCCATCAGGGTGTCCCTAGCGTCATCAGGACATGCCGACTTCCTCTTCTGGACAGCCAGCCCGTCCCTCAGCTGGAGAGCTGTCCTTCCCATCCCTAATCTACGAAGCACCAGGTGTGCGTTCACACATGTGGTGTTTACCCCACGCGACCCATCTTCTCATACATTGAGAGTCCCCCTTACCATCATCGGGTAGCTTCGATCCCCCGCTCTTGCATTTGGGTGGACCAGAACACCCTAGGCATGGAGGTTACCACCCTAGCCCTAGACGTCACCACGCTTCGTTCCATGCTTCATCATTGTAGTAGATTCCCTCATGAAAGCAATAGACCCCTCACCACAAAACTACACAACAGTCAGCCTGCACCCCACACGCTGTACTCTGACTCCTTCTTCCGCAGGATCACAGCAACCATTCCTGCAACAGTCTTCCACTGTTTGACACCTCGTAGCATGTAGGCTACTGTGTCATCCGTCGGAATCCGTCTTAGGTCCGAGCGTGTCTTGACTTGTCCCATCTGAGGCACTCATAAAATATGTGCTCCGTAGTGCTCACCAGTCCATAATAGATACAATTTGGGAAGTCCCTTCTTCAAAACCTGTAGAGATAGGATCCAAATCCTCCGTGACCAGACAAGCTGACAATCATAGTAATCATCATCCTCATGCTTCCTCCTCAACCTCTCCTTCAGCCCTGGAATCAGCCGACTGGTCCAAGCTCCCGTATTCGCGGTATACTTTATAACTTAGATTTTAACATTTTTACTTTTCTGACGTCATAGCTATGCTGCAAGAAGAAAGTATGATAATCAGTAAAAAAAAAAAAAACGGGGTATGGGTTTTTATTGCATTTCTCACCGTTTAATGACCCAGGGAGCTCAAAACTTTTTTTGGTTTATTTAAAATATATAATGATAATTTTACTATAAAACTTCATCATAAATTACCTCCCAAACCAAAGAAGAAACTCAGGTAATTTTTTTTATGTATTTGTCCACTACATAAGAATAAATAACCAATGCCAAGAAAGTATTCCAACTATTTTGTCAGCTTTTTAACTTTTTTCCTCCTGGTGCGGAGAGGAATCCCATTTACGGACAAAGGGTTGGACTCGCTAACAGGTTCCACAAGATCTTATTAATGTGTATATCTACACCCTACCAATTAATCCTCCACCATATCAACTCTCCTGCCAGGGCCAGACCTACATACCACAACCCCGGGAGATGCCTCCAACCATGACAACTCGACTCGCTGTAATGCGAGCCGACAGGATATTTTTCTTCGTGCCCTGCTTCTAACCTCTGCGGCGGGGTAACCAGGCCCGACTGTGTCATTCCTGGGCCCCACGCAGGAAGCCGGGACTCGGTCCTTATGCCATTGCCTCAAATGGGGGCACCCCGGACGGGGTACCCCGCCGGGACTCTGTCTTCTTAGTGCGGGGGTTCAGGAGTCCTCATGCCTCATCACTACCGCCCACCCGCGCAAGCATGGACGAACGGCAGCTTCGCAGGGAGCTGTCCCTCATCCCCTCGCCAGCGGACCCCTGCCACAAATCCCGCAATAGTATTGGAAGTTCGAGGAGCTCCGCAACATGATACCGATGATGTTATCCACACTGAGTGGCCCAGTGACTAATGTACAAGTGTGAGGGTGTTCCATCCACCGCGGGTACTGGAATACCACGTGTTCGGGCTGTCGGGATCACCACAATAAGTGCAGTTGGAGTTCTCAGTCCTCCTCCTGCCGCACACGTAGGTTTTTAACTTTTTTCCTCAAGCATCACCAGATCCGTGAAATTTTGCAAGGGTTATTTTTTACTGATAAAACTACTACTTTCTTTGTTTTACAAACTGTAATGCAGACGAGCGATAAACAAATTTATAATGTTTCCTTCAACATCAATTCACTTCAATTTGTTCACATTTTTATAATCTATAATAACTAGCCAAATATTTCGATATAAGACTCATTCTATTAATATAATTAATAACTCTATAGTTTACTTTTCTTCCGGGAAGGGTGATCTTGTTTTCATCGTTCAATTAAGATTTTATAACGGATTCATTTCAGAATCGTAGTATTAGTAAACAAGAAGTAAATATTTTTGGATTATTAGTTACTTAACTGAACTGATATAATCGTTTCATTGCTTTCCATTCTTTGCTAATTTTGTTATATAAAAATGTCTCCTATTTCCTACATTCCCGATTATTATTTTCCTTTAATACTATTCTTATTTAATTTACCTTGCCGATTTTATCTTACTTCTTTTTCCAGCTTTATCTTACTCTAGATGTCATAAATTATATACCTCCATAAATGGAAGTTTTTTTCTTCTTCAGTTATTATTATTCAGTTATTATAAATATCATAAATTCAGTTATTATAAATGGAAGTTTTTTTTCTTCTTCAGTTATTATTATTTTTTTTTATATTTTTTTTTTATATTCATCCACTTGATTATATATTTGCCTTTCAATTTTTGTATATCTATTTAACTTCAAAAGGTTTCGAGCAAAACTTCATTTCCAAAGTATAATCTCTTCGTTTCTAACTCTCTTATTGTCTATGTTTCTCTTTCTTAACATTTTATCACTAGTAACAGTTTAAGTAGTATTTTTGTAAACTGTCATTGTTTCCGTACAAAATATTTACTATCAAATTATTTTTCGCTTTACTTATTTGCTTCTTCTCATTAATTTTAAATATTACATTATCTGAAAAACATCATTTCAACACTTTACTTTTTTACCTTTGAAAAATTTGTCCAGCAATGTTTAAAAATAAGTTAAATATACACCAGAATATTAGACTATTTGTTTACACGTCCTTTAATTTGACTTCCCCTATCTTCTTTACGTTATACGATAAACATGATAAGATACGTGTATGTAGTAATTGGGAGGAAAACTACGAGGGAGAAAAGAGCTAGATATATGTGTATTAGGGGTGTTGTGTGAAACAAAAGGGAGAGGAGTTGATTAGATTCCGTATATAGTGAGTGACGTATGCAAAATGCTGGCTTACTTTCACATAATGCGAGCAAGCAGGTAGCCATAGCAACAACATGATTCTCTTTTTCACTCTTTCTCTCTCACTCTCTCAATCACTCTCTCTCTCTCTCTCTCTCTCTCTCTCTCTCTCTCTCTCTCTCTCTCTCTCTCTCTCTCTCTCTCTCTCTCTCTCTCTCTCTCTCTCTCTCTCTCTCTCTCTCTCTCTCTCTCTCTCTCTCTCTCTCTCTCTCTCTCTCTCTCTCTCTCTCTCTCTCTCTCTCTCTCTCTTTATGTATCTCACTGTTGATAATCCAGCTTTTTATCTGTTTTCATAGATTTTTGTATAAAAAATGAATTCTTTTCTGATATGAATGTACCAATTATTTATTACAAAGCTGTTAAAGCAAAAAAAAAGTAAATAAATTATATAATTATAGCTAAAGTCAAATAATAGTAATAATAAAAATTGCTAAAATTCTGGCATTCTTCTTTTCTTATAAGGGAAGTATATCACAATATTAAACTGCAACAGCTGCACTGTTAGGTATAAGCTTAAGTCCTGATAGTGGCAATATGTAGGTTCAATGTTAAAGTATTTATTATTTTACTACAAATAAGGGTATATTTGTACCAGAATCTGGTAATTTTGAGGTACGAAGGGATCTCAGGAGTCCGAGTTGTTTCCATTAAAATAAAGTGAATATCATCTGTAATTTTGTAGTTTTGGAGTGTTGAAATGTTATTTTTCTAACTGACTCAAAAAAATAATAAGTTATCAAGTCATCATATTTGTTTTCTTTATGTCTGTTCCCCGATTATTCGAGAATGGTAGGAACGATTTTTTTTGTTTTTATTCTAGTTTTAATGGAAAGAGCTTAGCCCACAGTGGTTTCATAACGTTTTGGGAAGATACTGAACCAGCACTAAATCAATACTGGCAAAATTAATAAAAACGTTGGGCGAATTTTTATTCTTAATGATTGTAGTATATTGGAATTGAATCAGTAACCAAATTTGTATTATTTTTGAAATGAAATGATCTTAACAGATGAAGAAATACAAAATTCCTGAAGAAGAAAAAAATAAAAATGTTTTTTTGTTTATTTTATATTATAACAAAATTATAAGTAAGAATAAATACAGAAATATACATTATAAAATATTGCATTAAAAGTTATAAAAAAACCATTGCATTAAAAACCGTTGCATTTTCAGTAATGCAATATTCACTACAGACAACATATATTTAAGGTAGTACAATCAGCACAGAAATGACATAAACACTGTTCATATTTCATCCTGTTTGATACCTATACGAGTATACAGATTTGTAAGCGAGTTATACATTAATTATGTGCATCTAGTAATAGCTCCGCTTTCCAGTTATATCTATCATTATATTAACACTGTGCTATTGTCAATCTGTTAAAAATTAATTTTATAATACATAGATATTCAATACTAGCAATTACTTTAACTTATTGATTTTTCTCGTAAAATGCGCGACATATTTAATTATTAACAATTCAGTTTTCTTTTAAACAATCAATTTTTTTACACACATTTTTATAGAACTGTTATAAAATAAATTAATCATAAACGATGTAAAGTCATAGAATTTATTATAGTACCGTATCCTTTTATTGGTTAAAATAAATTCTGCAAGATCCACATATTCCAAGTAAAAACTATTAAATAAACTGCAGAATTATGGAATAGTTTTTAGTCCCTGCCGTGATTTTTTTTACATAAGCTGGATTTACCAAGTTAAATTTAAATGTCCTAGTGAGTATCCAGAATTAGTAACAATATGGAAAATAGTATAAAAACTTAATTAATGAATACAAACAGAGCTAATGTTTTAAAGACCTCCGCTATAGTTATTACTTCTTAATAACAAAAAAGGTGCTATTACAAAACAAACGTATCAGTTTCACGAAAGTTTGTTTGCGTGGTAAGAATCTGTAAAGATAATTATCAAGTCTTTCATCATTTGTACTCTTGGTGAAGCATTACAGGTATATATGTAGGTTAAAAAGATGATTACAATCAGAAACATGGTCGCGTGCACCATATCAGCCCTTGAGACTACACCGAATACAATTAACGTTGCAGTTCTGAATTACATTTAAATAAACGGCTATTGACCTAATGTTCAAGTGCTGCTACAGTCTTTTCTTTCATTTTAATACTACCTATTACGTAATTACTTCTGTAGCAGCCAGGAAGTATTAGATATTTATTTTGAATTTTTAAGCAATTTAAATATTTTTTTAAAAAATAAATAATAATAATAATAATAGAACGATTTATAGCAAATTAAAATCATGTTTAATTTTCCAAGGTTTTAAAATAAATTTTAACAAACTGTTCAATTCAACATATTTTACTTTAAATTATATATTTTTTAATATAACAGTTTTTTCGCTTTAATTCTTAAAATTTTAGTACGTATTAAAAAATATGTAAGTATTTACCAGACATTGATCTTAATAAATGTCAACAACTCTCTTTTCCTGATCTCTTAATTGGACCTCTGACGTATTTTAACTATTGTAGATTTAACAATTAATTATTACAAAATAGTAAGCCTAAAATAAAATTTCGATAAAACCTTATTAAATCGTAATATATCACAAATGTAGACTGTAAAAAACGCACAAAAATATTTCATATCAACGAAAAACAAACTAGACTATAAATGAAAATCAACAGACAAACAATAGGAAGGGTGATTTCATACCAAGAAAGAAAGTTAAGAACCGAAAGAATGAAGAAGTACTGGGCTAACAGAAAACTGAAAAACCCCTCCTATAAAAACTGACTAAAGTGGTCTAGTTCAAACAATTAAAAAAAAAGAAAAAAGCAAACGTTTTTTGTCTAAAGATATTATCCTTATCATAAGATTATTTACTTAAAAAAAATAAAACCTCAAAAAAAAATTATTCAGGTAATTTTATTTTACTTTTTTTTATTGACAATATTCCGTAGATATCAATCTGGAAACACGTCTGTTTCGTTTTTTTGTTTATCTGCCTCCCTATAACAACAAAATTACACAAAAGAAGATCAGCAGTACTATGTATTTGATTGAAAAGACTCAAATAATTTTAAATTTTGAAAAGTTGTTAAAGATGTCATTATGAAAACAGTTTTTTTTATAATGTTACCTTATATATACCTCATGATAATTTTGGTGGATAAAAATAAATTATTTCATCCTTCCTCAATCTTCAAATTATTGGGTATTGATAAAAATATGAAAATATTGATTATAGTTTTATTATTTCGTTATTTAAATAAATATAAAATATACCTACGATTTGCCTACCTGGTCTAAAGGTTAACTCATCGTTGCAAATCGGTTGCAGCTAATTTTATATGTTCCAGGTTCTCAGTTTCAAATCCCAGTAAAAATTTGTAACTTTTATACGGTTTTGAAAATTAGGCAGAGGATACCAGTGTAGGTTGGTGGTTGGGGTTCAATTAACCACACGTCCTAAGAATGATCGGTCTGAGTTGTACAAAACTATAGCTTATTTAAATGACATATATACGAGTATCATTCTCATTTCACTGGGTAATGGAGGATTGCTTATTGCTCACTAGTTGAACAGATTACAATGTACACATTAGGAAAATAAAAAAATAATTATACCTAGAATTTAATTTTTTACTACTGATTTTCTTTTAAACCATAAAAATGTTATAATTAAAGAATTTTTAAAATGCGAATTGCTTGTATGTTTGGAACATATAATTTTCTGAATAAATCTTTTCGATTTCTTGGTAAATCGTTAAACGATTTACCAAGAAATCGATTTTTTGTTAAATTTGATGAACTTATTCATCATGAAATTATTTGTTTAGCAAGAAAAAATTAAGCCATTGTTTAATTTTTAATTAATCCAATGTCTATGTCTTAGATTTAAGAAATAATGTGTGATATATAGTGTAGGAATCTTATCTTAAGTTTGTCAATTACAATGATAAACAAAAAAAACTTTTTTCAATATTTCTCCATTTCTTGAATTTACCATTTCTTGAATTGCTTTTTTACGTACATTACAAATCTGTAAATACAATTTTTCTATCACCCTTAGTTTTAAATAAATTATCCTTCAAAAAAAAAAATAAGGGAAAATATAGATAAAATCTGTAAAATTTATAATTTTGCATGACCGTATCTGTGTTAGAATGATTTCCCTGATGCGTTTCTTTTATAAATAGCCTCAGGCACATCCCGAATTAATCTCCAACAGTAATCGGCTACCATGTTAGTATTCAATTTCCCTTTATAGCGGCTTTCCATCACCGAAATGTCTTGGTGGAAACGTTCCTCACTTACGTCTCCGAGGTTTTCCGAGAAAAATCCAGATGTAAATGGAGGAAATATATTTTCAAAGACATATTACATCCCATAGTTCTGTATGAAGAAAGAAGTTTATTAACAATATCGTAGTAATTGTCGGATTTTTGTTTGCCGAGAAAATTTTTGCAAACGTCTTTAAATGAAGCCCAAGCTGCACTTTCTACATTATTTAACATCGCGTTAAATACATCATCTTTGACCAACTCTCTTATTTGAGGACCAACAAATATTCCTTCTTTAATTTTTTCTTCACTTACATGATAAAAATATTATTTTGGGTTCAACTAAGGGCTCATGAATAATATTTTTCCCAACTGGAGTTAAGTTGTCTCGTTTCTTCCACTCTTTGGTAACATAATGTTTATCCCGAGCACGACTGTCCCATTTTCAAAGAAAACACATGTATTTGGTATAGCTTAAGTGCATACCTAACAAAATAATTCACCACATATGTTCCAACTATATTTTTTATAATTTATTTTTTCAAGAACGTCTTTCATCACATCGTATGTCTCTTTCAAATTAATCCCATAAGCGTTTAATATCGAAGGATATTTTTTACTGTCGTGTAGTAGAACCACTTTTAAACTATACTTTGACGCTAGTCTTCAAAAGGCGCTAGTCTTCAGGTTTATGAACTTGTCCTAAGTGCAACATAAACTCATCAATATTTGATTTTACGGTAAACTCACCACATACATAACAAAAGGCATCCACATCATTTACACAATTTCGAGGCATTATGACACTGCACTGTGTCATACTGTACCTATGTTTTCAGGTACATGTTTTGACCTGCACAGACATGTTTAATCTTGTCAATGAAGGCTCACTCTTCAGTATTAGATATGATGTCATAATATGTGACTATGATATTATTTAATTTTTTGTCTAGTATTGTTTATTTATAGCTTACAAATTACGTTAACAAAGTTAAATAATAAAAAATGACCTAACAAAATACAATATAGGAGCTTAAAATGCTAACTATACGTTGAAAAATGAAAAAATCCTTTAATTAAAATTTAAACATTTTTCAAAAATGGTGGGTAATAGAAAGATTCTGATTTCATATTCGCTTTCAGCATCAAAAATCAGATTATAATAATGTATCACAAGTTAGGAAACAAAAATTATGTTTATAAGTGTTATCTTTTGTTGTATTATTTCATATTGTTCTATTTTTATTTTTTGTTATGTTCTTTAATGTGTTCTATTTTTAACTTTATTCAATCTATGCTGATTTTTATACCAGAAACGTATACAATTGCTTATATGAATTCTTTATGAGAAATTCATTGGGTTTTTTCTTTCACGTCATTGCTTTTTCATGTATTGTAATTTTAAATTAAATTTTGATTGTAGATGTATTTTTAATGATTTAATTTATACATTTTATATATAAAACTGATCGTAAATAAAATTTTGAAGCTAAAAAAATATATTAATTTAAATTAATAGTTTTTATCAATACTTATTGAAAACACAATTTTCATAAAATTTAAAAAATAAAGATAAAATTCTGCAATATATTATAAAAAAAAGAATTTAATATAAAATTATATATTTGAGTATATTATCAAAAGGATAATATTACACATTACAAACTACAACGGAATCGATAGAAAAATAATAAAACAAGAAATATAATATCAATTTTCTTGAAAGACAATGTTTTACAATATTTGGTTTTGATTTATTGAATATAAAAAAAAAAATATGAACTATGATACAGTATTGATGATGCATAGCGGTCTTTTATTCCCTATTGAGACCAAACATCAATCTTTTTTACTCATTATTATGCAATCTACTTCACTGTAGTAGAAATGTATATAGAGCATGGCTTAAAAATGATGTTTAATACATGTAATAAAAAAATTTGTATCTATCACAAGCTCTTTTCTCTATACAAATATAATAAGTATATAAAACGAATTACATTTCTATAAAGATTATTTACTTAATTTATTTACGAATAACTTAATTAATATTGATGTTCAGTTAGATCCACGTATAACTTGAAATTAATAAAATAAATTAAGCGAATCTAAACAAGATAATGGACATTATGATGGTACCTATATATATAAATATATATAGGTAATTACAGTATAAACGTTACAGCATAAACGTGTTAAAATGTGTATATATATATATATATATATATATATATATATATATATATATATATACATATATATATAATTAGATTATTTTAAATAAATTATTATTCTCTCAAATCTAATTTATTTATTATTTGTTGTATGCAAAATAGATACCACAAACAAACGATCTGACATGAAACACAAATCATTTATTACAATGGTAAAGTTTTTCTCAAGATTAAATAATCTGTAGAAGACTTACAAGAAAAGATAAGACTGAAAATGTTTCCTTATGCTTTCTTCAATGGGCATAAAATACTATTTTTATAAAACTTTGAAGCAAAAGGAAAAAACATATTAATTTAAAGTAATAGATTTTACCAATACTTATTAAAAACAAAATTTTCATAAAATTTAAAAAAGATATTATGTTTGCCAGTATATCAAGCTCGCTGATGTACAGGTGAAATTCATTATTTCCAGAACCCTAACTCTGATAACTATTGATACTAGCTGTATAAAAAACATTATTACTTTCAGAGAAAGAAACTGTGACTTACAACGCTTGGTACTTTTAAGAAAAACTGGCGCATACTCGTATAATTTTAAATAATTGATTTCCGGTAATGTATTCCCCTTGATGCAGGAAACAAAGAAACAAAATATTATACAAATTATCTTCTCCGTAAATGAAATTATTAATATATTCAATTTTACGGTTTTTTTTTTTTTTTTTTAGTAATACTTTACAAAAACGTATTAAAGAATTTCGGCCGTTCTAAATTTTAAAGTTAGAAATAGTTACGTTACTTAAGCATTTACTTAGTTAAGTTTATATTAACTTACTAAGAGTTTATATTATCAACTCTTTAATTAACTAGCGCAGTTAAAATGGAATAATCCAACCGTGACTTTTAGAAATCGTAAAAGCAGCTCTGGAATTATTTTTGGCGCAAATGAAATCACTATATTCACAGTCGTTTAAAAATTTCAATTCATTAGCTGATTGGAAAGCGAATATTGGAACCCCCAATGATGAAGCCCAGAAGGAGAATTCAAAGGTTCGATGTAAGTAAATGATTTCTCTCTTACTCTTCAAAGAGACTTCACGAAGAAAACGGAATATTCCGATTTTGTACAAATAAAAATGTTATAAAGATTTAACATCTCTTTGAGGAAATCCCTGATGAAAAACTAAGTGCAATGCCGATCTCAGTAATGGAGTTGTAGCGTCACGGCCTTTCATCCAAAGGTCCCGGGTTCGAATCCCCGTTAGGTGTGGTATTTTTTATACGCTACAAAATTTCCATTTTGTATTCCCATCCATAAGCTTCGAAGCTTAAACTAACCATAAAAAAAATACAACTAATAAATTTTAATTTTAGCACAAATATTGTGTAATACTCGTAAAAATTTTAATTCACGTAAGTACATAGATGTTCAGTATTTTTCCTAGGTTGTCTGAACTATCAACAGGATATCATAGGTGGAAAAAAACCAGTCAGGAGTTCGGCAATTCATCCCAACTATATCAACATAAGTTTTCTAAACTTTAACGAGTAGCAATTTATGAAATTGTTAGTCGGGCTGAGAACAACTTGAATAAGTCTGTATACTCTAATATAACTTTACTATTAAACTCAGTTCTTATATTACACTAGAACTTTTTTATAAATATTTTTATTTAATATCTGAATTCGTACAAAAAAAAATATATTTTAAATATCTTCATAATTTATTTTTTCTTTAATTTTAACTAAACAGTACACGTATTGCAGTCATTTTGAACAGATGCAGGAAGAAGTGCAAACTTACTGAAAAAATTTCTATCTATTCTTTTTCTATAAAAATCTTTACGTTTGTTAAAAAAGTCAAAATCTTGCATGAGGGTAACGTAACGATTAATTTCATTTTTTAATATTAACAGTTTATGTTAAATACCACTAATTTGCGTACAATAGATATACAATCGCTTTAGAAAAAATTTGAAAGTCAAGTTTTTCGAAAAAAGGTTTTCCAATTTTCATAAAATGTTAGTATTTTGATTATGTGAAATACTATTGTTTTCCTCTTATTTTTTAAAAATTAGGATAATTTTTCACAAAATAATGGAAAATATTTTTTTTTAGTTTAAAGGACATCATATTATTTATAAAATTGTACAAATTCTTGTTGAACATATTTTAAAACTGATGTAATTGGGATTCAAGTGATGAGTGATGGGTGTCGGTACGTCTTCGTTAAAGTTTTAACATTACTGATAAAAATGAATCTACAAGCATAAAACATCCGTGAGCTGTGTACCCTTCTGCTCAAATCGTACCAGCAGAAAATGAATGCTCATGTAAAATATAAAAAACCTACTTAAGGGCTTGTTGCACAGCTGCAAATTATTTACCGCTCCTGCATAGCGGCAGACTAAGGTAAACACTATTGAATCTAATTCTATTTACCTCGTTTAAACAATAGACGACCTTAATTCTTCTGCCGTTAGTTGTATGTATATTCGATGCACTGAATACAAAAATGATTGGTATGAAATAAATTTAAAATAGTATTACCTGATTGTGTATGAAAGATAATATCATTTATACGGGTTATACTGTATCTGTCTATACGAGTTTAAAATAACAAATAGATCACTGGAAATTTTCATCTGTTTACGACTATCTAAACTCAAGACAAATACAGTTAAGTAAACACATTTAACTCGAAGTAATAAGTTTTTCCTTCATAACTGTTACACATAAATTTAAATTATACAAACAGCTGGAAATTTCATTTAAATTTAAATTCATATTTATTTAAAACAATAATTAAATTGAATTGAAGTTATTTGTTTGGTGTTCAGAGTATAAAACCGTAATATTAATTTCATATTAAATTGTGATACAATTATTTATGTTATTCTTAACTCATTCAAATCGGTTTCAATTCATCGATAATTAAAATTTAATTATTATTTATCGATAAAATTAAGTATTACCATTGATCTTAACAGGTATTAACTAAATAAATTACAGTTTAATCTCATCAATTAATTAGTAGTAAATGAACAGATTTTTTTTAAATATACCGTCCAACTTCTTCGTCATCTACCGGCAAGCAACTTTATTGAATTTTGGTTAATTAAACAAATCGGTGGACAAAGAATCAGCTTATAATTTATACCAAATGATCAAATCAACTCAAACAAGATATATTCGGTTATCGATATTACATGCATTATTTTTAAATAAAACATACAAAACATTATTTATACTCAGTATATATTTATTGTATTTCTTTTTACACAATTAACCTAAAATATGTTATTAACATTTATAAACGTTTCATGAATCTATTTTATTTATTTTTTATACAAAATTGCCAGAAAGAGATATTTTTTTTAATATCTGATGTATTGAACCATTTTGTTGTACAATAATTAAACTACCAGAACCTCAGGTTAATTTTTGTTTTATACTTAAATGAAACTTGTATCTCTATAATGAATATTAAATGAACTTAGTCATATATACTGCTTGAAATTTGTTGTTTGTCCTTAGGATTTGATTTAAAATGGAAACGGTTACCCGTTACCACGATTTCAATGCGGCATTATGCAAAAATAGTGTCTTCCATTTTAAATAAATCCTGATTAAAATCTTAAACATGGCTTAACTTTACAGGCCTTTTTTTGAAAGAATAATACGTTTCCTCAGCTGTGTTGAAGCATTGTGTTTAATGTTTTGTTTTACAACAAAAAAAAATCTATTTTTACACCCGAGGTGGATAAACAAGATATAATGTCATTACTACTTTCTCTAAGCCTAGTAAACTATACAGCTAGTCCCTGTGGTGAACGGAAGGAAAGTCACTTTAAGGGCGAATACCATGTATAATTTCAGTGGAGTTAACATATCAATACAGTATCACATACGTTTATACATTTCGATCATTGGGAATGCTATTCACTTCTCGCATTCTTAGCAAATCTTAAATACGATACGCTTGTTAGTATTGAAAATGGTGATCTTTGTCTGAAATGAGTTGCGCTGTTGTCAAGTCTCTACAACTAACATATTTATGACACTAACTTCCCTACATATTATGAAATCTATTCATTCAGGGTACTCGTTACTAAAAATTAAAGCCTGTAAAATTTTTAATAGTATTTGCAGTGAAAATTATTTTAAACTTTCTACAAAACATAAAAACAAAGTGCTTTTATCCGTTAAAATTAAAGAAAAACAGTCCAGAACGTTTAGAAAAAGATTTTAATCTTAATTAGATGCACATTTCAATTTTATAACAATCATGTTCATTAAATATTAAGAATTAATATAAATAAAAAATAAATAAAATAAAAACAAATAGAAAAGCAATTCTGGATATAAATTCCTGTCAGGTTTAGAATTTTTCACAAGATTTTTTTTTTGTCTTCAGTCATTTGACTGGTTTGATGCAGCTCTCCAAGATTCCCTATCTAGTGCTAGTGGTTTCATTTCAGTATACCCTCTACATCCTACATCCCTAACAATTTGTTTTACATATTCCAAACGTGGCCTGCCTACACAATTTTTCCCTTCTACCTGTCCTTCCAATATTAAAGCGACTATTCCAGGATGCCTTAGTATATGACCTATAAGTCTGTCTCTTCTTTTAACTATATTTTTCCAAATGCTTCTTTCTTCATCTATTTGCCGCAATACCTCTTCATTTGTCACTTTATCCAGCCATCTGATTTTTAACATTCTCCTATAGCACCACATTTCAAAAGCTTCTAATCTTTTCTTCTCAGATACTCCGATTGTCCAAGTTTCACTTCCACATAAAGCGACACTCCAAACATACACTTTCAAAAATCTTTTCCTGACATTTAAATTAATTTTTGATGTAAACAAATTATATTTCTTACTGAAGGCTCGTTTAGCTTGTGCTATTCGGCATTTTATATCGCTCCTGCTTCGTCCATCTTTAGTAATTCTACTTCCCAAATAACAAAATTCTTCTACCTCCATAATCTTTTCTCCTCCTATTTTCACATTCAGTGGTCCATCTTTGTTATTTCTACTACATTTCATTACTTTTGTTTTGTTCTTGTTTATTTTCATGCGATAGTTCTTGCGTAGGACTTCATCTATGCCGTTCATTGTTTCTTCTAAATCCTTTTTACTCTCGGGTAGAATTACTATATCATCAGCAAATCGTAGCATCTTTGTCTTTTCACCTTGTACTGTTACTCCGAATCTAAATTGTTCTTTATCATTAACTGCTAGTTCCATGTAAAGATTAAAAAGTAACGGAGACAGGGAACATCCTTGTCGGACTCCCTTTCTTATTACGGCTTCTTTCTTATGTTCTTCAATTGTTACTGTTGCTGTTTGGTTCCTGTACATGTTAGCAATTGTTCTTCTATCTCTGTATTTGAACCCTAATGTTTTTAAAATGCTGAACATTTTATTCCAGTCTACGTTACCGAATGCCTTTTCTAGGTCTATAAACGCCAAGTATGTTGGTTTGTTTTAATCTTCCTTCTACTATTAATCTGAGGTCTAAAATTGCTTCCCTTTTCACAAGATATAAAATTATTTCTCATTCGATCACAAAAAAATAAGGTATCCTGTCGTTACTTTATAAATAAATACATAACTAAGAGTTACAGGTACATTTTTGTTTGTATTAACAAAATAAACAATGGATACCAAAAAAAATAATAATACTTAGCGTAGCCAATCCAAGTTGAAACAAAAGGCTTACCTTTAAAAATAATACGTACCACTTTATAATTCGAGTGGGGAATGTTAAATATTTATATTAACTTTTAGGTAAACCTATTTCTATCGACTTAGACTGCCCATAATTAAATTATATTACATCTTTTTGGTTTTCATTTTCAAGTTTTATACAAGCTGAATTCTTTTGTAAAGCTTGGCGAGCATTTGTAACTACTAATGATATTTATTTAAAATTCAAAAAAAATTAATCCAATTATAAGCATTCTTTAAACAGTCTTTGAGCGTTTTCATATGCCAGTTTATTTCAATAATATTCATTTAGCACCGAATATTTTTTTCGCACAACATTTATATAGTATTAATACTTTAAAGTATCCACCCTAATGTTTTTAAACTTAAGTTTCTTCTGGGAAAATTTTATTAATAACCAACAAAAATAATACTTTAACCGTAAAACGATAATAAACCATACCAAAAATTCTAAACACCGGTCTTTTTCTCTCATATAACATTCATTGAATATATGTTCAAAAATTATACTTAGATAAAAATATATTAATAAAGAAATCATAAAATTGTTTAATAATATTAACACGAAAATAAAAATTTTTGTTGAACATAAAAAAAGCAAAACGTAAAGGAAAAAGTAAATGTTATGAGGAGAAAGAAAGATGACTGTAAAGACACACTTTATTACTTCTTTTCAAAGATAAGAGAACTGTAACGTAAAACTTCGAGTAAGACACTCATATTAGCTACAAACCATTCTCTTATGTCCATTACAGAAAGAGACTAGAAAAATGGAAGCACAAGGAAAAAATATCTCTTTATCTTGAAGAAACTTTTATCTTAACGGATATCTTTGTCTTGCGCGAATTCTAGTGTAGAGTGAGCGTGTATATGAAATACGTTACAGGAAAAAAAAATAAACATTTTGAATAAATAATTTCTATTATTTTAAACCTTCACATCATTCAATAAAATAAATAATAAAATTCTTTCTTATTATGAAACAAATTAAAATCTAGATTTATTTATTTATTTATTTATTGACATGTAATATACGTTGCGACAGTTATTTTATTATTATTGTTTGTCCACCGTATTATGAACAATCAGCAAAACCAAGTTTGAACATCAGTTGTGTTCATTATATTCAAAGGCTTAACTGTATCAGTGGATATTTATTTATAAATAGATATATTATAAATTTTGTTTGTAGAAGAATAAATAAGCACAAGATATAAAAACAACAAAGTTGTAATACTTTCCTGGCATTATTTACTAAAAATCGACCTAGATGAAACATACCGTGTTTAACATCAAACAGATCTGACAGACCATTTTTTTAATACTGAAATTTGTTCAGTCTTTTGAATTTAATTGATTAATAAATAAATAAAAAACTTTTTGAATGATGTTTACGTGCATTTTATTTCATTTTACATTAATTTAGTTTAAATTAAATTACGGTGATGCAAATGTTAAAGAAATTATTTCTGAAAAATTCAAAATATTTCCGGCATTTTGTAATTCTAATTTGCTGAAGAAAATACGTGTAATTAGAGATAAATACTCTCTTGTGAAAGAGAGTATTTTCATAAACTTTTTTGAACATTTTTTGAGTATTTTTTAAGAAAAAATTACCAAACGTTTTACTTTCTCTATCCGTAATCAAAATGAACTATATATTGTAAAACAATATAGCTTACAAAATATTTTTTTTTTAAATTAAATTTTTCATAAAATATTAAAAGGGTTCTTAACAAAAGTCTCTAGTAAGTAAAACTGCATCAGCGTCTAAACTATGTTCTACATCTAAACTTATTTTTTAATCTAATTCATCCACTGAAACGCAAAGAAAATTAAAAACAGGAAAAATTCGGAGTTATTTTTGTTTTAAAGCAATTATGATTGCTTAAAAACAAAATAAAAGAAAATAAAATTACTTAAGTTAATACGTGTGCTAACTCACACGGTACGTAGAAAGATTAAAACTTAAGATCCTGTATGGAATATTATTTAAATTTTGTTGCTTCTTAAATAACCGGAATACCATGAAATTTCAGATAAAAGAGATGGAAGCAAGGAGGTGGACGGCGTAATAGCAACCACTTTTAAAGTGTACTTCCACTTGTATAGATTACATAAATGAGGCGTCTGTAATGATTACAATCTCTGAGAAAAATAATTATCACTAGATCGGTGACCAATGAAATAAAGATATACTTGTAGCATATAAGTTTGCATGATGATGAGGAACGGCTCAAAGAAGAATTCGAAGAAACTACTTAATTTCTCACATTTCCAAGTACGCTGACAATTATTGTTACGAACATTACTTTATTACTTTCAGATGTTAATCAAGATTCTTGTCAATTCGTCTGTAAAAATTCCTGGGTTTTTTGTACAATACCTCATTCAGTTTCAAAAAAAAAAAACTGTTTAAAATTAGAATAAAATCTTTCTTTTAAATCCAGAATAATACTTTTAAAAACTAACTTTTTTAGATCATCTCCTTCTTTTACTAACAATCCCGTAGGATGTGGTACCTATATTATGAAAGATATAATCCTATATTATGATTATGGAAGACGTATCTTTCGAATCTGGTCGATATTCTTGAGCCTCGGTCTTCCTCTAGCATTTTTTCCTTCCCTACACCTTCTAATATAGTTTTTGTCAACCCACTATATGTTAACCAATGGCCAACCCAGCTAGCCGTTCTTTGTTTGAAGTTGATCAAGAGGCAAGTTTTATCAATGCCGGCCATCTTTAACACCTCCTCATTACCTCTTTTGTCTATTCACCCGATTTTCTTAATATGTGATAACACCACATTCTCCTTTTCTCCTCTAGTCCATGTTTCGCTTGCATACGAAATACCCTCCACACAAAAGTCTTTAACAACCTCTTCTTGAGATCATCATTATGTTTGTTATAAATGAATTATGTTTGCCGACCTCCGTAGCGGAGTGGTAGAGTCTCAGCCTTTCATTTAGAGGTTTCGGGTTCGAACCTTGGTCAGTCCAGAATGGCATTTTTCTTACGCTACAAATGTTCCATTCTCATATTCCCACGCACTAGCTTCGAGCTTATGTGGTGAATAGTTTCATAAAAAACAAAAATAATAATAATAATAAAGAAAACAAAAATAGATTACCGCTTTTTGTTAAATCCATTCTTAGCCTGGTTGATACGGCTCAATATTTCGTTTTTTTATCTAACATTATCTTACTGTCCAAATATGTGTAAAGCAGTCCACATTCATTAAACACTCCCAACATGCATTGTGCTTTCGTTTGATTCCGACTTGTCACAAGTATCCTAGCCTTAGTAAAACTGATGCACATATTACACCCTTTACTAAGCAGGAATTCCATTTCTTCCAACGTTGTCATTAGATCCTGCTCATTCTCTGCCAGAACTGGATATCATCAAAAAATCTTACCATACTCATTCTTTCTCCTTGAATTCTTTCTCCTCCCAGCTTCCCTCAACCACTCTCTTACCTCATTCAGTCGTTACTGTAACCATTGAACAAATACGATTATAACATGCATCCCTGCCGTACATCTTATCCAATGTTGGCCTCTTCTTGATATTTTCCACATCTTATTACTGGAATTTCACCATCGTACAAATATTTTCACTCTCTTATCCCTATATTTCACACCCGTCCCCCTCACAGTCACCCAGAATCTTAAAATATCTCGCCCAACTCACTTTGTCAAAAGGTGTTCTACGTCTATGTTCTGAGCTGTATAGGTGACTGAATCTTTCATTAAACTCTTTTTTATAATCCTAAAATAGCTTCAATTGTTCCAATCCTTTTCTTCTATTTGTTCCTCAATCCTTTAACATTATTGAGATCAGTAATTTGGACACATTTGGTACTAAACTAATTATTCTATACTGTTCACATTTCTTGGCAGATGTACCTTTACATCTATGCAAAGCCATCTCTCTTAAGGAGAATTTAATAAAATGATTACTTAATAAAAATAATTATACCAGTGGGCTGATATGAATAAATACATATTTTTGTAAATATGCTTACTAGTTTTTTTAAAATAAAAACACGTATTTATTTACAAATGTATAAAAAATAGAAGTTAAAAAATACAAAAAAATTCTATTTACGGTTCTTATTTTAATAATTTAAAAAAAATTAATTCTAGGCAAATTTTCTACAAAATACTAGGTTACAGTGTCTACCAAAACCTAATACGTTACATTTTTATTTGAATAGATTCTACCTAAATTTAAAGAAAAAGAAGACAAAAACCTTTTCTAGAAAATAGTTAATACAGCGGTCATTAAAATATCATGTCAAGAAAAAACCAACAGTAATTCTTTGTACCTACCTAGAGTCTGAAAAGTTACAAGGAACAGCAATATCGACTACTGTTTTCGATTTTTGTTTTTTTTTTTAAGAAGCTTTTCTATTCTGTTTTAAATGTACCGAAATACTTACGTAAAAAGAAAGCTATAACTGTAAAGTTAAGATATGTCATGACCATTACATATATCTATATATTTACCGGATATATTTATATCCGATACTTGAAACGTTACAAGTACAGTAATAAAAATATATCAAGTCACTAGAGGTTGTGTAAAACAACATACTAAAAAGCACTTTACTTCATCACTTTTTATTTATTTATTTTAGTTTCGACTTCTATTTAAATTTATGATTAACAATAATTTCCATGATATACATTGATATCTAAATAATTGATTTTATTTATTTTTTTGTTAGCGTGTTACTTATTTTGGTGTTACTGTGTGGAAGCTACGAATAGAAATTACACACCACTAAACAGGTCATTCACGTTTCAATAGTTAATCCTTATTTATTCACGATACTATTAACTGATTCATAATAAACAAATTAGTAGGGTATCCAGGTCATTCAAGTTCATTTAAAGAAATTAATCTAGATCTGAAAAATAGAACACCTGCGATATCTTATCGATGTCGATGCTATACACATCCATTTAATATGGGATATAATGAAACCTCTTTTATAAATTCTCTCTCGAAGAAAATAAAATAGATAAATAATTTAAAAAGTATTGAGTTATTTTTCCACACAATAGTTTCACAGCTTATAACTCGGAAAAGCTTTTGTGAAGCAAAAAATTAAATTATTTAATTACACACAAATACCCGACGTTTTTTTATTTTTTCAAGATTAACAACAATAAAAATGCTAACTGAATATTTTTTTATAATTTTATGGTTATAGTTCTCTAATTAATAAATGGAAATTGTGCAATTAAGTTGCACTTATGTGATGTAGATTCTATAATAAAGTAATATAAATTGAATGCTATCAATACGAATGACAACTCAATCAGCCATTACCTTTTTTATGCGAATAGGCCAACTTAGAGCCACCAAAATATCACTTCATTCTAGCCTCTTTTCTTTTTTCCATGCGTTTCTCATCTTTTCGGCATGGCTTCTTCGCTTTTCCTCTTCTGTAAATTCCTTCCTGCTTTCCTTTTTCCTGTCATAAGAACCATTGCATTGTAAATTATTCTTCGGAAGTTATTTCTATCGTAACCGTCCTCTTCATTCAAGCCAATACTTAGGAGGTCCTCATCCATCAGTTTAAGGTAGTTGAACTTTTCATGTTGCACATATCTTGTCAAAGATTTATTAATTTAACCTTTTTTTCTTGTTTAACCTCCGGAACCACCGTTAGGTATTGCTTCAGAGGATGAGGTGAATGATTTGCAGCGTGTGTGAAAGATGCCTGACCGGGATTCAAACCCGGGACCTCCGGATGAAAAGCCGAGACGCTACCCTCGCGCCATGGAGGCTGGCTCTTTATTTAGCCTGTCTGGATTCATCCTGATCAAATGTCCCAAGAAATTTAACTTCTCTTTCTTACCGCTGTTTCTAGGACTTCTTGATTTTGGTAGATCTCTTATTACATTTCAGTCTGTATCCTTTGTCTGTTACTCTCGGTCCATGGATACGCCTTAATATGTTTCTTACAATCTTCAGCAATTATTCCAGATCGGTTAGGTGTAATGTTTCAGTCCCGTATAGTATTACTGATGTGTCTTACTATAGTTGTATAATCTCTCAGTTTCGCGGCCTTGGAGAGATTCTTCTTATTGTAGATATCTTTGGTAACAAATATACGCTTCTCCAGTTTTAATGTTCTATCTTTAATTGATTTTTTATCTATTTCAGTCCTGTTTATAATTTCTCCTAATTATTTAAAAGGTTGGTAGCTTTTACCTCTCCGTACTTAATCTCTATTGTCTTTTGTGTGAATGATTTTATGTTTGTTATGATCTCCGTTTTGATAAAGGATACCTGTAGGCCTAATTTCTGGGCTATTTCTGTTAACTGTTCTATTTCTTCTTTTGATTCAGCCAAAAGAGCCAGGTCATCGGCAAAAGCTAGGCTTTATTCTTTTTTTTTTTTTTAATTATTAAGCGATACAAACATCCAAGTGATATGAACTAGGTAAAATTAATAAAAGTATAGGAAAATAAGAAATTTTTAGTTAAATAATTTTTAATTTAATCTTTATTTATATGTTTGAAGAAAAAGAAAACTATTTCAAAAAAATGAATTCTACATTCACTACTACTGTCTTTAACAATTCTTGCCACTTCATAACTTTTCAAAATATGTAACAGACAAAGTTAAAAAATAACTTTAGTTAAAAATAATTTATATATCGTATAATATGTTTTTTCGTTGTTTTTTTTTTTTTTACTGTAAAATTATTTTTTTTACCAAAATTAATTTTAGTAGAAATTATCTGGCATCTGCCAGGTCAACAACAAATTAACAGAAGATTGCTTCAAGATGCAAATTATAACAATGATATATTAATTTCTTCTACCCGGAAATTTCCCGTGGTTTTTTAATCAGTAAATATCCAAAATTTAAAAAGGAAATTTATTAAACTACAATTTGAATTTATACATTTTTTAATTTAGTTTCAAACACTGAATTTAATTATTGTAGCTCTAATTATTCAAGTATTACTAAAAATCATAGTAAATCTTGCGAACTGATATCAGGTTACTTTTTACGAAAAGTAATTACGTTAAAATAATAATTTCGCTGCTATAAACGGATCATTTTCAACTACTTAAAAGTTTCAGTCATAATTTAATAGTACGAATTTAATAGATCATCTGGTTAAGTTTCGTGCAGACAAGTGAGATGATCTTTTGAACTTTAGTTTATTTATAAAACATAAAAACACAAAATATTTGGTTAAATTACTAATAAATCATGGGAAATTTCCAGATGGGACAAATTATAATAAATGGAACTTTTAAGGGATCATCTGTTAATCTTTTTTTTATTTACTTAGCAGATTATATATATTCTTCTTAAAATTGAATTACGGTAAAACAAAATAATAATTTCAAAATAAAATGACCGATTAACAGAAAATCTGTTTAATAGTAAAACGTAAAATTGATAATTTAAACATTTTCTGCTAAATTAATTTGCTTATTTAATATGGATTTAAGATTACTACTAAGATACTTCAATTAGAAATTACTTGCTAATGGTTTTAATTAAATGTTTTAATTTCAGAACAAACACTACTGTGTATTTTTAAAATCATAAATATTGTTTTTGAGAATTATACGTACAAGTAAGCGAATTGAAGATCGAAATTAAAGAAAATAACCAGAATAAAGAAACTCAATCAGAATTTTTTTTTTTTAAACTTTATATAAGTGCGGACTTTTTCATAGGAGAATAAAAACATTTCTTTCGTGATTCAGTAAACTAACTACTTAATATTCATTCATATGGTATAAATAATAAGATTACATTTTTACATGTATTTAAATTACCATGGCCGTAATCTCGAATGTGTAGACTATTTCACAGGAAATAGTACATTTATAATAACATAGTCTCCAAATGTCGGTAATGTGAGCATTCTACAACACAGGAATGATTTTAATTATTAAAAATAATGTATATAATTCCCCTGTTGAATTAAAATAGAGTACATAACGCATTGTTTCACTACAGAAAGTGGAAAATTAATCCGTTGCTCTACACCATCCCTCCCAGTCTTTCTTATAGCGGGACACGTATTAAGCACCTGAGTTAAAATAGATACTAGTTAAGAGTTAGAGAAATAATTTCCACTACGCGGAAAATAACTGCAGGGATTAAAATAAAGGAAACGCTCGAATAAAAGGCTGAAAAACAGTTGAATTTCAGTAGGCTTGGCGTGCTGATGTGCATTCATATATTTGATTAAGAAAAGAGGTCAACAAAAAATCATTTCGCTTCTCACTTTTCCTAATAAGCCTTGCATGAGATGCTTATTATTCTTGCAAATAACTGTGTCATTTTGAAGCGTGACTCGTGGTCATACTTAGTCACCTATAATCGTTACGGATACAGAACTTAACATAACACAGCATATATACGAGTAATTATGAAAAGAATTTATAATTTCTCTGTAGATAGATTTTTAACTATACTCGTTTCGGTATCGATTCATTCTGTCAAATCTGATAATGGCTGGACTTAAAATAGTTGAAATTATTATTCCACAGTTCAGGCTACTTAGTAAAACATTGTGCACGTTTGACGCAGCCAAACACGACAACGAAATAGGTCATCCAATATTAAAATAAAATTTTAAGTTCTGCAGTTTCAACTTCTATTTTTAAAAATGAAAGCTCTGAAACCCTATACTGAACAAACATAAAAATATACGTTTTATTTCTCAAAATCGGTTTCATTTATTTGAAACTATAGAATAATTGTTAAAAACATTTTATACACAAAACTTTCCGAAGTAGTAATTTAAAGTTTTAGGCTCGCATTATAACGGCAATTTCGAGATTATTGAAATTTCGATAAATTTATTTAAAATTATATCTTTTTAATAAAAGAATCTATGAAAGCGTCTCCATAAATTAAGAATATTTTATAACAATTCTATTTCTACAAAATATATAACTGCAAAAGAGTATTTTCCTCCACACAATTTTTTACTTCCTTGTACGAAATAAAGGAAGTATTGCTATCACGAAAAATTTCGGTTTTCAGATTTTAACGGAAATATCCATTTGACCATCCCTGAATCCATTTTGACTAGTTTCTGCATGACGTCTTTACGTACGTGCGTATGTATATCGCATAACTTAAAAACTATTAGCCGTAAGATGTTGAAATTTTGGATTTAGGACTGTTGTAACATCTAGTTGTGTAACTCCCCTTTTGATTATAATCGTCTGAACCAAAAGTGTCCAAAAAAGCCCAATATTAAAAAAAAATTGGATTCTTGACTTTCTCTTAACTAAATAAGCGCACATCCAGAGCTTTTCAACGATATATCAATCATAAGTGGTACTTATTTTCATTGGTTTTAGAGATACAGCCAAATAAAATTTTAATTAATGAATTATTTGGATCTTACAAGGGGAAAAAAGACACATCGGTTGAAATTCCACTTAATCTCTTCTTTTTTTATTTAATTTAAATATGTGATTTATTAATAATTATTAACCTCTAAGAAAAAAAAATGTTATATACTTAATATTTTTAAAAAAATATGTAATTTAATAGTATATGTATATGTAATTTAATAGGCGTACAACGAAATCATATGATGTCGAGATCAGATTTTTGTTTATATTTCACAGGATTTTTCCGTTCTTCAATCATATGTGACCAGGCTGATGTGAATAATTTAAAAATTAAATTTTAAAGAAATACTTTTTTTTAATCCGAATTACTTAATGTCTACGTACAATAATACATGTGTGTCTGTGTGCGTGTGTGTGTGTGTGTGCGCGCGCGCGCACTCACACACACAGGGTTAGAATTTAACCGTTTTTAGCTAGGACTAACTTCAACTTAATTACAAAAAATATATATACAAAAAATTCGAGGAAAAAATATTATGTTCAAATAAAAAATCAAAAAAAAATCAACCAAACTAGTTTAATTCATGTATTACATATATTTTCACGGTAGATAAATTTCATTGTTTCATCAGAAAAATTCAAACACAGGCGCATTGATCAAAACAATTCATTGTTTATGCAATTATGCATAAACAATTCATGCATAAACCGTTTTAATAAGTTTAAATATTTGATACTTCTCTTTAATATTTTACGTAGGCTACAGCATTTGTTATCTATTTGTTATATAATAAATTTAATTTAAATAAATATGTAAATTATAATTTAAGTCGTATATTACATTAATTTCTGATATAATAAAATTATGGCCGCAACAATTACAAAAGTAGCATGCCCACATCCTTCACTGAAAGTTCCGTTTGATTTCAGCTAGGTCTAGAAAATTTAGAATTTATCAATCCCAGAATAAGTTGCTAATTACTTCAGTATTTGATGCGACTTTTAACTAAAAAAAAAATAATTAAGAATGAATTTATCGGTTTTTTATGTATTATAAATTTTATATTTTAATATTACGTAATATAATAAGTACTATAATTAAACTATGGGTTTAATATACATTCTATATTTACACAAACCTAAGCTACTTAAATTAGCTTTTTTTTTTTTTTTAAGCGATGCGCAATGTTACAATCCCAGTAGGTACACCAAAGAAAAAAATGATAATATACACCGGGCTACATACAACTCCACTCACAGGATAGTTTGTTGTAACCCCCGAGCCTACGGAAAATATTGCCTTTTTCTTCCTATCCTACCAAACAAAATAAAATAAAACCCTTTTTTTTCTTTTATTTGGTGTCTATGTTTCAGATTCCACAGGCAACACAACATAGGCAATTGACAGCGGCCACGCGGTCCCTCCAACCCCTTCCCGGACACTGGTGTGTCTGGATAATTTATTAATTACGTTTAAGTAAGAATGCCACTTCTTACTACTTCAAAAATTAAGGTGATCGCCGCTCCCAAACCGCGATCGCGAGATTAAACGCCATTGTAAGTTCCTTACTTTCTTTTACATTTCAATAAAGAAAAAATGGGAAAGAGCCAAGCAGCCACCAGCCGTAAACCGAAGAAAGACAAACCTGCACTTTCCCCCGTTCCGCCCTTCCGGGCCACGGGACTTTCTAAGGTTAGTGACGTGTAATTCGATTACTGCCAACTCACAGAAAGGGCAGGCCAAAAAAGAAAGAAGAAGTCAACAAAAAGAAGAAAGAAGACCCACAACTCGACTCACCGCCACGGATTGGAGTCCGCTAGAAGAGCCCAGCAGAGAAACATCACGAAGAGCAGCAACAAAAGAAGATGAAAATCTACAATCCCTACAAATTTCTCCCTACAAATAACTAGGGCCACGGTAGACCTATTCCTGCTAGCCCGAAAGGCGTTAGCACCGAAAGGACTTCAGCGGACGGAGTGAAGGGGAATCAAGCCAGAAGTACGAGGCTCAAAAGCTCAGTCTCCCACGGTCAGACCTAGTAATTAAATTCCACGCTGGTCCGTACGGATAGGAATGCAAATCACCAAATCCGTCCATTAATAAAACTTAAAATTAATAACAGCCACTAAATAACACCAAATAACCAACCTGATAATAGAAAGATACAGCAACAAGGGACATTGTCCAGGCTCTGCGATCTGTAGGGAGAAATAATGAAACTCTCACCATTCTTGCGTTCCGTTCCGTTTAAATCACCTTACAAACAATGGCAGTTAATGTACTTATTTTAAATATCTGTAGACCAAAACAATGTTTGGTAACAAAATATGCCATCCTGTTGGAAATTTTTTATTAATAATTGTTATTAAAAACAGTATAACTGATGTAATGTTTTAACTGATTTTAAAATTTTATTGAAAAATTTATGGAAATATTTGTAAAGCTAATCCTATTGTACATTTTACGGAATTTTAATTTTTGCTTAAGGATGTTTAATCCGGCATGAAAATATAAGTATTTAGTGGGATTACAGGAAACAGACGTTCTATTTCAAATTTTACCTATTTAAAAAAAATTCTAATTCTTAATTTATAAAAAAAAATGTTAGATAGCATTTGTGTATAACATCGAAAATAAAAGTTTGTATTTATATTAAATATGTAAATACTTTATAATCATTTCCCAGAATTTTAGAAATAAAAACACGGTATTGGGCTGAAAATGAATGATTATACTTGTTTCCTTTAAGAGGTACTTGAAGGAAAAAAATAAAAAGGTAATTTATTGAAAACATTAACGTACTTCTCGTCTTTCAACATACAAATTACTTGAATAAGTCATTACTTTTGCATGCGTCAATTAAAAACTCAAAATACCGGTTCTTGATTAATGACTTCATCTATTGCTTCAGTTCATCACTTAGTGAAACATAAATGTTGTTGAAATTCCTTTGGTAGTAAAATTGTAACCTTTCATTTTTCTGTTTATCCTTCAGTAATTACCAATCAGATAATACTTCAGAGGATGATATGTATGAGTGTAAATGAAGTGTAGTCTTGTACAGTCTCAGTTCGACCGTTCCTAAGGTGTGTGGTTAACTGAAAGCCAACCACCAAACAACACCGGTACCCACGATCTAGTATTCAAATCCGTGTAAAAATAACTGACTTTTAAAATAACTGACTTTTAAGTAAAATTGTAACCTACCAAATCTGATTCATACGGAAGATAAGCAAAGAGTCAAATTTCTTTATTACACGAGCAATCATAGTTCGGAAAGCATCTAGGATTATTCAGCTGCTACACTATCGGATTTGTTGATTTTTGAATTCGACAAACACATTTTTTTAGTTATCTTCAAGGTCATATTGCCAAGCAGAGTTCGAAATATTCAACCTCCAAATAATCGGTCAAGTAAATAAATCCCAGAAAAACTTTTAAAAGAATAAACGGTTACATAAACACTATATTTTGACATTTTTCCATTAAGTAGATAATTAATAGTACGTGTTCTTTCTTTTAATCTTTGAGCGGTAATGATGACCCATCCCTAAACAACAGCCACGTCATTAAAAAGGAATTCCTCCTCTTTTTCATGAGACCGATTCAAGTCTCCTCTTTGTTTTCCTTAGATAGTAATCACTGAGATCAAATCTTTCTACTGCCGGATTAATAACGTTCTTTAAATATTCCGACCTTATTTGGGATGAGTTTTTGAGTAATGCGTAATCTTGTAATCATCATGAGGTAATCATCGACCTGAATTTCATGCAAATCTGTCACAGATACTACTATGTTCCCTTATTCCATATTAAGAAACTTACTGCATATTTAAGAAATTGTATTATCAAACGATTGATTGAGTATCCTTCGATTAGTAGTTTTCTTATCTTAAACAGATTTGAAGAAACGATGAAACTGAATAAGAATGATTTTTACTTAAAATTCGATCACTACGTGCACTTTGTTCTAATTTTATTTACAATGTACAATACTCGAAATTGTTTATAGAGAATATCTGCAAAACATACACGCTCTGGGGAGTTTTTTATTGAGAGAATATAACCTACCATCCCGGAAGAGGCGTCTGCATCGATCATTCTATTCCTTCTTGAGATAACCAGGACTATATATTACTTTTCAGCTTCACTTTCGTAAATAAAATAAGTAAGAGACTGTCTTTTTTTATCAGCCATAAAAAATCAATAAAGTTTTATGGTTTTCCTGGAAGTAGTAAAAAAAATTTAAATGTAGAAAACGTCAATTTTTTTTTAAATTTCACTTAGCGTATTTTTTTATTTATTATTGAACATTTTATTTTACGATGTTATATTTTGAGAAATCTTTTCTTACGGTAATAAAACAATTACATGCACATGGATGTAATGGAAGTTCTCTTTTTACCGTTCTTCAGTTTATTTTTAAATACGTGCTGCGTAATAAAATATTTAGTTTTACATATAAATTAAATTATGGGGTGATTCTTGACTTGAATCAAAATGATTTTTTAAAATTAATTAATCATATTTTACATAAAAAATAATAAACTATTTTTAAGGAAGAATAGAGAAAGAAGGAATTCAAGTTAAAATAGTTTCATAGAGATAAAAAATCTGACTTCTCGATACAAAAATGTGATGTTTTAAAAACTGTATTTTTTTGTACGAATTTGTGTTATGTATTCGTTTCAAATTATTTTGAAGATTTTTTTTTATGTGTATCACTGGACGAGTTTAAATTATGTTTATATACAATCTATTTTTCTTAAAATCACGAGTGACAAGGATTGCTTGAAGGATGAAGAGTTAAAAATACAGAGCGTACGGAAAGTCTCTGCAGTATGTTTTAGAATTATGTAGTGCATACTGTCTTTCAGCTCGGGTGCCCTGTGAGTTTGTTGAGTGTTGCTCAATAATAAATCAAGACGTCAGTTATTGAGTTGCGACTGAAATTGTTTTGTTTCGTTTTGTGTTGTTTCGTTTATCCGGAATCAATAATTTTGAGAAACGTAATGGTTCTTTCGGTAGAAGAACACATTTTTCTCATTAAACTCGTCTTTTGTGAAGGTGACTAGTACACTAATTTAGTAAGCATAAGTTTTCTGAAAAGTTTCCAAACACTCTAGTTTCTCACCGCGATGCAGTTCGAATCCTTATCAAAAAGTTCGGCTCTGTTGAAGACGCTAATCGAAGTGGAAGACCACCTAATCTAAACGAATAGAATGATATTTCGGACTCTATGGCCGAAAGTCCATCAAATTAAGTTAGCATAGCAAAGATATCGGGCTTGCTATCGCATATAAAGCTGTAAGAAAAGAACCGAAACTTTCTCCTACAAAGTATTGCGTGTTCGTAATTAAAACCTGCAGATCATGCCCATAAACTATTTTATTTTCAATAGTTTAAACGTTTTATTAACCAATATTCCGGAGATATCCAACATTGCATTTTTCGCAAATGAAGCGTGGTTTCATCTGGGAGGGTAAATCAATTCAAAAAATACACGACTGTGGTCGACAGCTAACCTCCATGAATTACACGAACAATCTTTACACGAAGCGAAAATTGGAGTCTGGGTCAGTGCGAGTAGAACGCGCATTGTAAGTCCAATCTTTTTTGAAGATACAGTTAATAGTGATCGTTATTGTGCTGTTTTAACAAATTTCATTTTTTTTAAATATTTCAAATATATATATATATATTATTATAGATAGTCTATAATTTTTCTTCAGTTTACAATGTTCTAAAACAAAAATAATATTATTACTCTTAAAAACCTCACTATTTGTGAATTTCAAGAATTTTGAAATCTTTTATTATTTTTTACAGATCTACTTCAGATTTATTTTTTTTATATCCTTTATGAAAATAAGGGACATTTTTTTATATCCCTCATCTTCTGAACAAGGGAAAAAATTCGCCTAATTTTAAATAAGAAACGCTATCAAAATTTCTTAAAAAAAAAAAATTTATTTTTATTTTACGATAGAAATTCAGACCGTGAGTTTAATGTATGAGGCGTTTGAAAATTTACTTCTCAACAGATAATAGAACATTTAATAGTAAAAATTAAAAGCTATGAGAGTTGTATTATTTTAAATAATTAATTTGAAGTAAAGATTAATATTTAATTAGTTCTCATCGCTGTAATACAAAAAGAGATTTCATTTATCATTAAAAATACGAAACTTAATTATATTTTCTTTTGAGTTACATCACTTCGCGTAAATGATTAAATTACCACTAAATAGTTCAATAAAGTGTATAAACCCGTAATTTATCATCTACCTGCTGTGAGTTAGGACTCCCTGCTACGTCAATTAAATTCTGAAAAAGTACACATAAAAAGAAAAAAAAGACAAGGATGTTCAATATTTGCTATCGATTCCATCTCGGGGTAAGACGATTAGAATTGAATAGGGTGAAGTTATATAGGGTCAAGGGGGTGATCGGGGGATAAGAAAAGGGGGAAGGAAGTACCCGTCTTGAGGGAAATCTTATCGGAGACTCCTTGTGAACGATAGGGTGGCCTCGTTCAGAAAATAATCCTCCATTCTGTAAGTTTTGTCACACGGATGCACATCGAGCGTGACGGATCAAATAGATTTTTCCATTGTCAGTTCTGCTCGCTCAACAGTTCCCTCTTCTCAACTCTCTTTTCCTCTTTATATATTTTTCCCAATATTTCTTCTTTGTCTTTCTTCTTTCATATTACATCTGCCTTTATCAAAAACTGATTGCGAAATTTATGATAAAAACTTAAAGGAAAAGTTATGTAAAGAAAAATATCAAAATTCAAAGATAAAAAAATATACTAAAAGGAAAACATTCATAATAAATCCAGCAACAAAGAAACTTAACATTTTCCAAAAAAATGTAGTTTTAAATGAATTGTTAAAATTAAACAAAAATTCAAAATTACAGTTGATTTTTGCGAAATTATCACTGCACACCTAATAAACTAAGTAAACTAATTTTATAAGAAATATTTTTTTGAATATTTTTAAGACAAAATTATTATATTATTACTTAATTAGAAATTGTATTATAAGGGAATAGTTATTTTTTAAGGCAGAACTGTCTAATCAGGAAATGATTTCAGGGAGTTGCCAAAATACACCAATTTTTACTTGATTTTTACACCATTTTTACTTCAATTTTTTATTCTTTTTCTTTGCAAATCCATTCATTTGTATTTGAATAATTGTTCAGAAACTTCTATTTTTTTTTAAATCAGCCTCTCTCTTAAACTAATATTTTTGCAGATTTCCATTTCCAACGGACTTACCCTGACCCACAACAGATTTAGAATAAACACGTTATACTAAAATAACGTATTATTAAAACATCTATACTCCTGTCTAGCTGTTCAAAATTACGTAAAGGTAAATATTCAGAGCAATACTAAAACCATGGTGGATGTATAAAAGTCATATTTATACGTTACAGCAAAACAGTAAATAAACCGGAACTAGGCTTTCAATAAAAATTCATACTTTTAAAAACTTCGACGTACGTATGCAGTATGATAGATACTAAAAAAAGAACGTGCAACTTCAGTACATTACGATATTTTTAGAAATTTGATCGATGATTTACCGGCAAAAATAAATATAAATCTTTTAGTAGTTACCCTGACTTACTAGCAATAATTATTTAAATAATTATACCGTACTAAAATTTACTATCCCCTTTTTCTTACCAATATTAATATGGCTAAGAAAATAATTCCAGTAATTAACCGCTATTTATTTAACTAACGAAAGTATGTTCTTTAAAATATATATATATAAATATAACCTAATTTATTACTTGCATGCGCTGGTTTACGGTTGTATTTGTAAAATTAAGTGAAATGAAGATTATAGAGAGACTGAAATATACTTAATATCACTATATAATGTTCAGGTATTTTTTCACAGCTAACGTCAAACTAGTTTTTTTTTTTAAATACTTAATTTATTCAATTTTTATTTATTTTAAATTGCTTATGTATGTTTATTAAATTTCTACATGGGGGGAGTAGTAGTACAAAAGCCAATCATTCGGAAGATTTTCGGTTAGAAACCCAGAGAAGCACTACAATTTTACAAACCCCCAAAAAAAAACTTCACCAACAACAGGAGAAACTCGAACGAAAGGTATAAAAATAAAAAACCACCTAATTTATTAAATGTTAGTTAAATGCATAATGTTATTTAAATATAGATTTATCAAAAAAGTATTTTTTTAGATATAATATTATTATGTAATTGTACAATATATATATATATACATTGGAATTTCAAAAATCTTTACATAATATTCCACCTGATGGGTTTCAAAAAGAATTATTATTTTACTATAATGTTGAAGAAGGCGTCTTATTGGTCGTCATTCTGTTTTCATTTAAATTTTGATATATTTAGTATTACTCAGACGATCGCTCAATCGTTTGATAACCATTTCTGAAGATCGATAGGAACAAGGGAACAAACAAATCTCCCAGACTCACCTTCTTCTTGGAATTTTGTTTGGTCTGAATGACAATTACCCTACTTTATTTATGCAAAAAAAAATTGGGAAATCGTTTATCAAAATAAATTTAAGCAATTATCGTGTTAATAAAATGTAATGCATCAAAGCGAGGCTACAGATAAAACCTAGTAAAAAATAAAAACTCAATCTACAAGAATAAATTATTATAGAAATAAAAACACGGTTTTGTAATTCGATAAATGTTCAAAACATAAATTTTTTTTATGATGCAAAACATTATTGCCCGCATTCATGTTATCTGCCAGATTCAGACCAAACAGATGACAAGTTCAGTATGTTAAACAATTTTTTTAAATACATAATACTGCTAGAGGAAATGTATTTTGCTGCCAAAAGGAAATCATTCTATTTCTATATAAACTGATAGTGTAAAGGGGAAAACGATGTGTAGTATTGTATATTTTATCGAGGGAGAGAGAAAGAGAAAACAAGAGAAATTGGCAGGGAGAAAGAGTGCGATGGAGGTATTTTATGGTAAAAGAGATGGAATGTATACGTTTATTGAATGACATAACTATTATTAAACAATTCTGACAGTTTGTATTTGTAAATGCATTATAATGTCCATCACAAAACGTTACTAACAGTGAACCGTAACAGAAATCTCTCAATACATTTGAATACATCAACACCTTAACTACATATATGTAAATATATGAAACCGTTACAAATGATACAGCTCGCTATCAAAGAGCTTAATATCAAAAGCAGAATCTTCTCTAGTATTCAAATTAATTTACTACAAAGTTCAAATAACGCAATTTCTAAGTCGGATCAAATTGATCATTAATCCTAAAATACTATTTAACACAGTTTAATACCACATAAATAGCGATATTACTACAATCATTTTATTTGTGCTTTTCAAATTATCCATTTTTTTCAGCTTAAATGCTTAAATTATTTAACTACAATAAGTTTTTAATGATAGACATTTTCTTAATAAATATTACTTTCCTTATTGATAAAACGATATAGTTTTTGTTTATCTAACGTTTAAGTTAAAATTTATATGAAACCATTCCCAATTTTTAATTAAATTCTAGCAAAATTAATAATGTAGTAATTGTACAGTTCTTGTCTGGCATTTATATAACTATTACCTGATTACCTTTCTATTATCTATTTCTCTATGCTATACGAGTATAAGCTCTTTAACCTTACAACTAAAATGTAATACAATTTGTAAATATGTTATAACCATGCTCAAAAAAAAAAACAACAAAAAAATTCATACTCTGAAAATTATGGAAGTAATTGATATTCCAAGACATTTTCCTGAACCTTTTTTTTAACCTCCGGGACCACCGTTAGGTATTGCCTCAGAGGATGACAAGTAGCGTGTGAAAATGCTATGCCTGACCGGGATTCAAACCCGTGAACTCCGGATGAAAGGCCGAGACGCTACCATTCGCGCCACGAAGGCCGGCATTTTTCTGAACCTAACACAACTTACTATTACGTACATCACAACCCCGTAGGAGAAGTTACCCCTACGTGGTTGGAATAGTCTTGTGGCGATTCCGGTTGCCACACCACACCCTCCCGTTCCGAGCTCTGAGGGGCTTTACCGAAGTTCGTCTTCAGACCCGCTAACCGATTACATCTCACAGTCATCAGCCAGGTCTCAGTCGGGATGCCACCGATGCAAATTCTTCGGCAGACATTTACATCAGTAAAAATTATTATCTCAGCCAACGCATTCGCTTTAGGCTTCTTTCGGACATCTTCACTCTTCTTTTCCTACAACATCACCCTCTGAACTAACTAACCGAGTCCGCGGAAGCTCGGACCCCGCGCCTAGTCCAATTTTAATACCAACGCTTGTGACTGTAAATGCCTTAAACATCAACTAAGTAACGAGTCAATATAATACTAAATTCAAACCTTTCAAAATGTGTTATACGTAACAACGAAATTCGGGCCTACATCCACCCACTATAAACCCATTACCCACTATAAACATTATACTATTACGTATACGAGACTGGTTAAAATTTAATTATATTCTGGATGAGAAGTCACACTTTTATTACGTTTGCTTTGTGAAGCAGCCTTTTTTTAAAAAGCAACTATGATTTATGCTTCTTGTAGGCTATCTTAGATTTTTAAATATAAGGTAGCTGATGTTTTTTTAATTAATAATCAAGATAATTTAGAGACAAAGTATATAATCTAATATATAATTTTTCCCCCTACGCCCCTGAAGCGAATATGCAGTCAAGCATGAATCAGTCCAGGGACGTTTCCTTGCGACTCTAACGGGCCTTCACTGTTCAGGTTTATGACTGGCTACAGAATCAACATGAACACTCTAAAAGTACTACGAGTGAATCTTTGATTCTGCAGAGCTTACATACGACATTGTGTGTTAGTTACAGTACTGCTTACAAATTTCATATTTCTTTCTACAACCGAAGTTCGAAGCCGGTTTCGAGAAAATAATTAACTTCACTAGTAATGAATGGGTAAAAAAAAAAGAAAGGAGCAACAGAATGGTATTTTTTCTTTTAAATGTTTCCTATTCATTTTCTTTATTCAAATTATAGTTCCCAACAGTAATACGGTGGACAGGAGCAGTAGATACATCGGATCTTCATCGTTTCAAATAAGAACGGGTTACACTGGTCTGCTGCATAAGTCTATCTGTTATAGTTCATTTTCAGGTTTGTTTCACAGCAGAAATAAAAGAGGTATCAGTTTAATCTCCTTTAACAGTAAATATACAGCCGGTATACCTATACAGCTATCCTCTGAACTGAATGTATGTGGGAAATTTTATCGTTGGTTGTCATCAAAATTTTAGTGAAATGCTTCATTGGGCACAAAAATCGACTCAACGAAGAAGGAAATACCAAAATAATTCATTTCCCCCCTTGTTATTATTAAAGTGTTATTTTTGAGAGTATTTGTGCAGTTTTCGGAAATGAATTATTTCTCATACCAGTTCACCTTGTCACCACATATATGTCTAATTTAATATCGGCGGGCGATAACGGTAAGAACGATGTGAGCTGGTGCACAGTATACGAACGCGCTGATACAGCATCACTCCCACCGCATAGATGACTGCCAGTTCTCCCACCATAGCGGCGCTGCAGCTTCACCACTAAAAGACCTTGCACGAAAGTGAATTTTGGATGGAAAAAGACAGAAGAAGTTCCCTGACCGGCTCAACGTGGGACCTCCCGGCGGATGCCAACATCCACGCCGGAGCAGCAGGCCTGGCCGACCCTCCGAGGAAGCCGCTGGACGCAGATGCTACCTTCCCGCTCCAGCTCCAGTTCGCCGCGCTTTATTCGCCCTGGCCGGCGGACTTACCAGCAGGAGCCGGCCCAGCATGAGATCGCTCGGGGAGAACCGCCTCGGCCGCGCCGACCCGACACTGCTGGGCTCTGTGGGCTACCACTGCCGCTCTGTAGTGGGGACCCAACTGCCGCTGAGGGAAAGCCCAGTTGGACTTCAATAGACGAGCCGCAACTACCCGACTTCGTCGAAGACCAGCTTCCGGAGACCAGTTTCCGGACCCAACAGCTCTTCTCAGAGCTAACGCAAAATATGACCCTTTTCAGGGCCACCACCAGATAATGAATTACGAGCCATCGAAGCCATTTGACGACAACAGCCCTTCTCAGGGCTACCATAAGGTTACTATAAGGTTACCATAAGGTGCTACGTTCCGTCGAAGCCATTCGGCGACACCTATAATTGTTATACTTTTGGCAACTAACAACATTATATATGAACAACTCTGTTTTTCTCCCCTCCCTCTCTCTTCCTGTACACACACATAGGTATAAAATTAACATATGTATAAAATTATGTAACTTGTATGTATAAAATTAACATAACTTTATTACCAGATCAAATCGTATCAAATCGTTCTAGAAAATTTAAAAGCTGTATTTATTGGGTTTTTTATTTGTTAATTCTTAGATTTAAAATTAACTTTATTAGATTCCCTGCTATTTAGATTTTTACTTGTACTGAGTACAAATATATAAACTAAGGAAATAAAAACCTTTCGAGTATAAAGTTCTATACGTTTTGTGAACATGAAAAGATTAATTTTACCATTCCAAACGAAATCGGAAGCAATGTAACTGATTCTGTAGAATTATATTAATAAAATTGGCATGAAATTGGAAATGAACAGGGCAGTTTGCCAATAGTTAGAATTATAGATGAGTAAAGATCACGTAACAAGAACTTAGCAACTCAAAAGAACACAAATATATAAACTTTACAAAAACTCCTAAAACCGGCACAGTGTTGTTGAATAAAACTAGTCAGTTGTTTCATTACAAACAATAATGAAAAAATTGTAGAAATATATTTCAAAAAGGCTACGAATTTGTATGTTTTTTCATAGTTATGATAATTGATAAAAATAAGTAATAACAAGCTAGCAAACCATAAACCAATTGTAATTTAATTATAGCCTCCAGAAATTTATTCTAAGAGATAAAAAGTTATCTTTAATACTAAAAGATATGATTCCTTAAAATATTTTCAATCAAATAATCTTTTACTGATATTTTGAACTTATTTAGAATTGTGTACGAAATGCGTAGTATGTATACTCTTACTTTACACTCACTGTAAAAACTGATTTTATGTTACTTCATGTATTAATTACATCATTTTTTAAATAATTTTGAATTTTATTAAACTAGTATTCAAATCGACACGTTCGCGCGTGCACACACACACACACACACACACACACAGACACACACATATATATATATATATATATATATTACCAATTTTGTATAACCAATTTTACTTATGGTTTTTTGATAATTGAAATTTACTGTTTAATTACACCTTTATAAATCTTTAAATCTATTATAGCTGCTTTAAAACTACTTTAATACTTTTTGTTATTATTTTAAATTATTGTTATTTCATACTCATTATTATTCTTTAAACATGTTTTATATATATTCTGGGTGCATAATATTGTAAAAGAATCCAAATTCTATTTTCAAAAATCTTTATTTGATACCTAGATTGATGAATTTTGTTTTTTTTTTTTTTGTTTTATAAAAATGACATCATTCGGTTTTTTTAAGCATTGTTTAGAATCATAAATAATTATCCTAATATAGAAAAATCATTTCAAGTTCTACAGTCTTGCTAGATTGTCAATTACCTTTTTTTTAATTGGTCGGTAATGAGTTTAAATAAAATTTTTATTAAAAAATATACATGTAAGAATAAACAAATAACAAAGTAATCTCTTTTTTTATTGTAATGAATTAATACATTAATAGAAATTAAGACATCAATAGAAATAATTAAACAAACTTGATTAACTGGGTTTAGTATAACTTACGTATCAAGTTTTAGATAGGTCCAAGTAAAGAGAGATTTAAAACTTTTCAAATTATTTGTTAGCAATTTATCAATTTATTTATTTTTAATTGAGACAATTATATTAAACAATCCTTTTGTAACCTGCCTATTATAATCTGAAACAAGAGCGGTAAGAATAAAGTGTACGAAAAATATACCATATTATACGCGTAGTATAGATTATAATTTATGTAATGACCATATAAATACACATATGTATTGTAACTATTATTATTTCACTTCTCTTTTTTTTGCAATCGTTAATAAATAAAAAAGAATAAAATAAAATATAATGTTACCAAAATTAAAATAAAACGAAGAGGCTTTTTCAAAAGTTGAAAAATAATAATCTGTATATTAATATCAGAATAACTGAATATCAGAATAATTATCAGAATAATAATAATAATAATAATAATAAATATCAGAATAATTATAAATGAGACTCGTAGAAGAAAGAAAGAAAGAAATGGTATCGATAAGTTTAATTTTAATTTTAATTTAATGGTCTTTTGAGAACCTATCTCAAATTTTAATATTGGGGCCCTTTACACCCCATAAGTGTTTGTGATTGTCCTTGTCTTTATGTCTTAAATGTTTTGTGTAGTTTGTGCTTTTAAATAAAATGTAAGGGCCCTTTACACCCTTACATATGACGATCCAGATGGTGATAGTAGTTTCTTTTAAAGATTGTGACGAAAAAAATCAGAATAACAAAATTGTTAAAGAAATGAATAATAATTTTTGGAAAATATAATTTGGAAAAAAGCGAAATAGAATTGTAAATTACGCTTTTTTTTAAACAATGAATTAATTTAAGCTACATAAATGGTAGTATTTATGTAGTTAACCTTCTTGTAGTTTAACTTGTAGTTTCCTTGTAGTTTAACCTTACAAGAAAAAAGAGTACGGTAATAATTTGTTCTGCATTTGTTGGATATACTCTGATAAGAATAAGCATTAAACGTCATTTACAGTTCCTAAAAAATGTTGTAATACCATCTACTAACTTTACCGGAAGCAATAATTCAGAAAATACAGACCATAAATTATGAAAATAGAGATTTAAATATCGGATTTAAATTCTGCAACCAGCTTAAATCTGCTTCATTTTCTGATATTGTCACACCAGAAAAGAATAAATTTTCAATTATTTTTATAGCAGATTTCTTGACATTATTTATTTCTTTATAGAATAATTTAAATCGTTTGTCATTATCATTAAAACAAAATAATTTACCAGTATTTCTGTATTATTTCTCGTAAATGAAGGTCAATGAATCCATTGAACCAAAGTAATATAAATTCTTGCGTAGCAAGAAAACCGACTTTTCGTTTACTTTATATAATATTTTTTGTATAATTTTTTGCGCAACAGTTATAGAAAACATAAATTAAATGAGAAGATTAAAAAAGGTATAATTTTGTTTTTTATTTAATATTAAGATATGTTTTCTGTTTATAAGAAAAATAAATTATTATAACCGTAATTTGATTAAATAATTATAAACAACGAGCAGACCCTACACACAAGCTTCAAATTTAAACACGCTCACCACTGTGAATCCCTGCATATACACAACATATGAAAAAAAAATCTGATGTGGGCATCATATGATTTCCTTGTACGTCTATTAAATTACATATATACATTTTTGCTGCACTTCATTTAAATTTATTTCATTTGAAAGTGAGATACGATCCTCCAATTCTTCTTAGCAATTGCTAAAATATTAGTTTTTATTAACGTCAAATATTTATACAATTATTAATTCAACAATCTTACCTGAAAGCTTAGGTTAGAGTAAAAGTCCCTTTATTATTCTTTAAATAATTGTTTACCAAATAATCCAATAATAAAAACTGATTATTCTACACCGTAAGGTCAAAATTAATATTTTTAACCAGTAACCATGAGTTCACTAAACGGATTAGTTTTATTATTATTAACTTTTATTTATACGACACACCAGAAATCTGAAATACGCACCAGATCTTGCGCATATTACGCACAAGTGAAAAAAAATTTCAACAGTCACTCTAAACTGATTATAATTCAAAGATGTATTTTATTTTTCTGTGAAATAATTAAATAAAATGATTTTTTTTTAAATAAATATACAACTTTTATAAGAATTTCCTAAGAAAATCCAAAATTAATACAATTCTAAATTATAATTTTCAATTAATATTAAAATAGTCAGATGTTTCACCAAATTTATTATTTTTATTTTATTTTACTTCTAATGTTATTTCACTATTTTTTTTTTTTTTTATTATTATTATCAGTGAATTATTATTTATTGTAATTTTTTTTACAAATCACAGGTTAATAATTATTAAATCAATATATTTAAATTTTAATTTCGTTTGCAATCAAAAAGTTAGGTGCACAACTACATGTTACAACAGTGCTAAATCCAAAATTTCAAATCCTACGGCTAATCGTTTTTGAGTTATGCACATTACATACGCCCATACATACATACAGACATCACGCCGAAATTAGTTAAAATAGATTCAGGGATTGTGAAAATGGATATATCCGTTGAAATATGAAAACCAAAATGTTTCACAATACTTCTTTTACTTCGTACAAGGAAGTAAAAAACGCTTAAAAAAAAGAAAAAAGAAGATGAAATCTGACGACCGAAATTTTTCATGATCACAATACTTCGTATAAGCAAATAATACACCAATAATAAGTAAACAAAACCTAACATTGAGGTTATGTTATCTGTTGTCGATCTTAAATTAAGCGTAACTCAGGAACGATTAAACCAATCTTCATCAAATTTTCACGTACACAACTTCAGAAACATTTCTATAGCATACCTAAATTTCCGATTGATCTAGTTTTGGAGATTGTCGAGTCACAAAGTTTATACTTGGACCTATGTATAATAACATTTTAAGCGAATAATATGCAATTAGTGTAATTGGTATCAATAATGTTTTTAAATTTTTTTAGGTTATATCAATTCGGTGATGATGTGGCTTTAGTCAGAGCAATCATATGAACGCGCTGTATTTCAGATGCAAAAAGATCTTATTGCACTGTTACGCTGGGCTCATGATCTAGGTATAATTATTAATGAAAAAAAGACCCTTGCAAAGCACATCCATTGCCCAAAATCAGTAATTAAAGAAAACTTATTTTTTTAAATACATATTTGTTTGCAAAATTATTCATCTCCTGCGATTGCCCTGCACTAGCTTATAAACCCGAGCATAGGTATTTAGACATTATTATTGAAGAATTTTTTACTTGGTCTAAGCAAATTAGAGTTATTTCTGCTCGAATGAGCAGTATACAATGTAAAATGTATCATCTGCGGTTTCGTTCCCTAATTATGTTTTAAAAATTATTTATTACTCGAGTCAGTCTTATGATATAGTATTACTGCTTGAGGATTGTTATTTAAATGTAATCCTTTCCATTCAAAAACAAGTAACTATTCTAAAACCTTATAAGAATAGACATATTTTAACAAACACTCAAGATTTTCATAAAATCAGCAGACCTCTATCACTCAGACATCTGCTGTATGAAAATATTATTACGGACAACTTTTTCTCATCAAACCTTTTAAAAATAAAAAAATATAAATTACGAAACTCGTAACACACCTTATACACCAGCCTCATAACAAGTATGGCTATCGTACGTTGTCATATCTTGACCCAAAGATATTCTCAGATTTGTCACCGAGCACATTAAATTTTATTTCTATAAAGAAGTTGAAGAATGACATTCTTAATTTTTGTTTAACTATTTATTTAATTTTAAGTAAAAGGAAGGATAGAACTGAAGAGCCAAATATTAATATTAAGGAGATTAGTTTTCGTTTTTTTATGTTAATTAATCGTAAGTTATGAGTTTCGTTTTTATGTTTTATTTTTCAATGGAATTATTTTTGTTTTTTTGTTGTTTTATCTCCGTATTTGTTATTTATATGGATAGCCCTGATAAACTGCTGTCAGTTTAGGGATCCTATAAAAATGTAAACTGAATGAAATAAAAAATAAAAATTATAATTATTACAAATTAGAGAGTAAAGATTTTCTTTATGTTAACAAACACCATAGACCTAAACAACATATATTGTTTCCTTTTTCAGAATTAATTAACAACAGATTTTATTTTTGATGTTCATGAAATTTATTACTTTTCGATTAAAAATTATACGCGTAGAGAATGAGGATTCGTATCCAGGAAATGGATAATCACGTTTTCATAAAATATAAAATAATTAGCTTGTTCAATTATGTTTTTTTTTTACTTTTTAAAAAAATTCAAGTAATTTATTTAACATATAAAAATTTGTTTTTAGAAGTTTGATTCCGAAGGCCTTACTTGGCTTACTGTAACCCATAACCAGATTGTTTAAAATTATGAAATTTTAATTGCCATAATGATTTAAACGGTTATAAATTTTATAGACTACAAACTTTGTTCGTCTGTTGTTGAAAAAAATAAATGATTGTGCCCTTGCTGACAAATCAATAGCTAGCTCAGACCAGAAAGGTTATAAAACTAAATAAAACTTAGCACAGATATCCCATAGTAATCTACTATTAATAAAGGAATTTTACATCATTATCCTTTAAAAGGGAGGATCGATGTGAATGTAAATTTGTCAAAAATTGACTTCTCATACCAGTTAAAATACAATACGAAATTTCATTACTAATTTTGTTCATGCCAACATTATAATCTATAAGGAGGCTTTAAAAGTACTGAAATTAATCAATATGAAGAGTTAGTTGACGATTCCTCTCAAATCACAATGTCTTATTGACGTAGTAACTTTTTATATAATCTTCTTCTTGTTCTGTTTAGCTTCCAGAACCACCGTAAGGTATTACTTCAGAGGATGATATGTATGAATAGTCAATGAAGTATAGTCTTGTACAGTTTCAGGTCGATCATTCCTTGTTCTCTGATGGTTGGGTTTGAATCAATCACATTCTCAGGAGCGGTCGAACTGAGACTATACAAAACTTCATTTAAATTTATACATACCATCCTCATTTATTCTCTGAAGTAATACCTTATGGTGGTTCCTAAAGCTAAACAGAAAAAGAGAGATAGGTCTACCCCATTCCTGAGAATGGTCATTTATATAAATTTTTTCCTGTTTAGCCTCCGGGAATCACCGTCTGATATTACTTCAGAGGATGATATGTATAAGTGTAAATGAAGTGTAGTCTTGTACAATCTCAGGTGGACCATTTTTGATATTTGTGGTTAATTGAAACCCGACCATCAAAGAACACCGGTATCCACGATCTAGTATTCAAATTCGTATAAAAGTAACTGCCTTTACTAAGATTTGAACGTTGGAACTTCCCACTTCGAAATCAGCTGATTTGCTAAGACGCGTTCACCACTAGACCAACCCAGTGGGTTATTTATACAACATATACTTCATAAAAGTCAACACCCATGTGAAGCACAGCTTTTCCGCTATTTTTATATTCAATACCATATAGAACTGTGTGTTTGAATTTCAATATTTATTTACATTATACTGATTTCACTTTGCTGATATTTGCAAAAGAAATTTACTAAATAAATAAAAATTAAAAAAAAAATCAACGATATAGAAATAATAAAAACATTTTATGTGGTATTTGACGTATCAGAAGAAATACCTTAATTTCAAAGGAATAAAAGCATCCATTCATGCCTTATTGAGAGGAAAAAAGACAAAAATCGGGAGGATGAGATAAGATGAGCTTTCAAAAGATTCCATAATTCAAGACAAAAACAGAAACCCCACTCTATCACACTAACACTGTCCACTTCAAAGAGACAAACACATCGGACTATATATAGCCATCTACTTTTACTTTCTTTTTCTCTTTATAAGAATACTTCTTGAAAACGTCTGTTAATTTCCTGTACAAAAAGTAGCTTTGTTGTGAAAAACAGCAAAACAAACTATAAACTTTCGTTCATTGGGAAAACAATTATATTTGAGATGGTCTATCATAAAATCGATTAAATAATTTTATAATAAAATTATTTTATTAAAATAGAAATAATTAACGGTTTACACAAATCTTTCCTCAATTCTAATTTTTTAAGGACTGTATAAAATAATAAAATTCAAAAAATCACAGGGCAATTAATTACTTAAGAATCATGAATTCCAGTAAGGATCTTGCTGAATATTGAATATTTTAACGTAATATATTCGGATGTTTCATCACGCCACATAAATTCAGAATGTTTCTAAGGGAATATTAAATCTGCTCTCAGGTGGTTCATTTATAACTGAAGGAATAGAGAATATTATTTGCAACCTTAGTAGTCGTTTAAATATTATATCATTATACATTCTGACCCTTTTCCCATTAGGGTCATCCGGGCTGCCACAGTGGTAGATCAACCCTAGTCGTACCCCGATCGAATATTTCTATGCAAGATGATTAATTTAAATCAATGTGTTCGCTAACGAAACCTCATTATCATATAAATCTCATTATTATTTGATTTCAAAATCTTCAACAGAAATTGAAAATAATTCTACTCTGATAACGCTTCGTTTAAAAAAAAATGATGAAACAAGAAGGATTAATAAAATTTCTTTGTTTTTAATTCTTAATTTAAAGATATTTATTCGCTCGTAACTCTATGGTAAAATAGAAAACTACTATAAGCCTGATAGCCTTTTGTTAAACAAAAACAAAAAATTGTTTAATTTCTAAATGATGGGCTAACATCGCAATAATAGTTTGGCGACTGGAATTTGGCTGCTCTTGCTTGTGACAAAGATTTATCCTTTCAATTGGATTAATTTTTTTCCCCATCAGTATCATTGAATGGGACATAATATTTCTTATTTTTTGTTCTGCCTAAATTCAATAATATTAATGTTTTTCTTATTAAAAATTGTATTACACATTTTAACTAATACGTGTATTACTTTTTTTGAAGAAATTAGATTTCTGCACTGATAAAGTAATTTTTTAAAATTAAGTTAATTGGACATAACCAAAAAACCAATAAAAAATTGATTTTTTTTATGTACATTATTTACAATCGGTTTCATATTTATTTACGATCGAGAACCAATGTAAATGTATTAACAAAACCATTGACACGAATGAAGAGTACCCAGAGATACTCCTCTCATGAAATACCGATACCAATAGTTTATATTATTTCTATTCATAACGGACATTTACCAACACAAGCTTAATAACAAAACACAAAAATAATCACAATGGAAAAACCTACTGTAATAGAAAACAAATTATTAAAGGAGTTCAACAAACAAGTTATGTAAAATAGTAGTCTCTACACAAACAACACACAGTAGAAAGATTCATAATTTAATAATGTCAGTCGAGAGGACGATTGACCCGATCACAATAGCCCTCAATACATCAATAATCCTCAGTTAATTCCATTCGGCGAGTGTATTCTCTCTATTGGCAGATACATAAAAGTAATATAAAAATATAAGAATATAAATCCAATATAACAAACTAGGTTGTCAGTAATAATTGATATTTTAGTTCTGAAAGGCAAAATCCATCGCTACACAGCATAATCCGGGTCCAACACTTGTCGCCTAATTAGACGTCTGATACTTCTTCTGTTGCCTAACAGATTCACCGCTAGGTGGTTCACATGTTCATTTATTTTAAGTATGTATTTTGCTCTTATATCTTGGGTTTCCTCACATACGGGAAGAGATCCAACAATGTTGTTTAATCTTAACAATTCAGAATAGCAAAGCTAACTGGCTGTAATATCATTAAGTAAAGCTATGTTAGAAGATGCAAAAAAAAAGGCTGAAAATTAGCAAAGATTATTGAAAATTTAAAAGGAAATGGGAGATATCAGGATTAAAAAAGTTTAACTGAAAATAAAAAATAATGGAGACGGACTGGAGCAAAGGGCTTGCCTAAGGGCGGATCCCGTATGATAATGAGAATGAAACTAGACCACCACTAAACTGTTTACATGTAAACTCGATGCAATACTTTTGGCTTACAAGAAAGCCCCTTATCACACTTTAATTGAATATTTCATGTTCTTTAATGTCTTTGCAACATGTTTACATTTTTTTAAATTCCTTATTACATGATATTTCGTATTCCGAGTTGTTCAGTTTAAAAAGAAAAAAAACAAAAAACTACCTTTTCTATAAGTAAATTGATTTCTTTTTACATAAGTATAGAAATACTTATGTATTTCTAAACACAAGTATTGTCCATATTATTATATCCAAGGATATATCATTGGATATTCGGGATCTATCATTTCTTACAAACTATGGCCCTTCTGTTAAGATTCTGAGCACTTTGTTTTGGAATTTCTGGGTGATCTCAACGTTGCTGTTACACGATGTTCCCTATAACTCTATGCCGCAGCTCCTTATATAGTAGTAATCTGTTTGATAGAGATAAAGGAGATCCCCTCCTGCCCAGTAACCAGTATATTCACTTAAACTTTGCGTCTAATTTTCTTTCTCTTCTCTTTTATGAGTTATCTCGACATTAAAATACGATCTAGTTGCAATCACAGATACCGTACAGTGTTCGTATGTGGGATGTAAATATTATCCAGTTGGATAACACTTATATTTATGTTACATGAAAATTGATTTAAAAACAAATATTAAGTAATGGTGGTGGCTTACGTTAAAACTGTTTTGTCGCTAGTATATTATCGATATAATTTTCAATAGTATTTTCCACCGGATAAAACCACACGAGTAAAATTTTCATTAATTTCGTACCTTCAAGGTATAGCGTCTTTTAACAACTTCTCACACCTCTTCCGATTATTTTTTAAAATTTTTAATGGAATCAGTGCTCTAATACACAAGCCACCTACCAAGGTTATATATATATATATATATATATATATATATATATATACTTTCAACTCAGATTAAACGCAAAATAGATGATAGGCAGCAAATTCCTTCGTATAGTATTTTGTAACCTACATTTTATTATTATTTTAAATAAAAGAACTTCGATAAATACAGAATCTCAGAAATACAAAAATCCTAATGTATGATTAAAAATAAAAATATTTACATTAATTAATAATAATAAAATATATGCACATGGGTACAACACAAAACACAAAACGAATATAATGGTGGGTGAAGTGCAAAGGACTCGGCTATCTGAATTTGGAAAAATGTTTTGTATGATTATGCTAATATTAAAATAAAATTTAAAAGATTTTACAAAGATTAAATAATATGCACTACAAGTAGTATTACTTGTCTTGCACCCTTTCTGTTCGAAACCAACCCCTTTGCTGATTTCCTTACCCTTTTTTCCCCTGCTGTAGTTGTTTCTCCCTGAAAAGACACAACGAGGGAGCGAGACCTGTAATAGCCGTAATTACGTAAACAATGAGTCCTTTCTCTATGAGCCAGTCGAGGGACTCTGTAACAACCGAGAGTTTGCACAAACGGTCCTAGCGCCCTTAGTTACACCAGCACACAAACATATATATATATGAATGTATGTGCTAGCATCCCCGTCGCGGCTTTGCCCACACTATATGGTCACTTGCTTCCTCCTCACGGTCAGGGGATGTTTAGCCGGTCAAGGCTCGCTTCGCTCGCCTTTCCCGTCTAGCCAGGGGGCTCTGCCTCCTCGGGTGTTCATCAAACTCGTACTTGTGAGAAGAATAATGATAATTAAAAATTATGGAAGGAAGTGCAGTTAGTCACGTAGTCGCGTCGCATGTACAGCAAAAAATAAAATTTAAAAAAACCGAAAGCCCCGAAATAAGCCCCAATCAGTTGAATATCTCGTTTAGTAAAATCGGATACCGGTAAAATCATTGTTAAAATTTGACTTACATACTTTTCCAGATCGACTTTTGAAAAATTTAGAAATTTTTATTCAAGTAGTTATGAATGAAAATAAAATTTTTTATGTAAAATAAGGACAGAAATTCCAAAATGTTGTTTAATAAAACAATATTGTTTTCCAATCTCACCCAACTTCCGTATACCTCGTACAAACTTGAACTTGATCTATAGTAAAAATAATATAATAGAGATAAGCTATACAACAATTATTTATTGTTATTAGAAAATATTAAGGTTAACACAGCCTATAAAAAGCCTTTATTATATTATTTAATATAATAAATAATGATTCATCCCTATGGAAAATTTATGACAGTTCATATCAAATGGAAAATTAATTAAATTTCTCTTGCTGGTTATACATCAGATGAAAACTGTTCACTTATAAACAGATGATTGAATTTTGACGTTTTAATCACAATCTTCAGAAACAGTTATAATTAATAAAAGGTTATATATCTAATTTTAAAAATATTTTATACATAATAACTTTCATAATTAAAAAGTATTCGTAAACATTACCGTGTGAATAACGTGCCAAATACCTAATTTTATTATTCAAATTTTTTTAATCGAATTCGAAATTTATATTTATAAAATAGTTTCTGAAATATAATTTAATCGAGATATAACTTATGAAATTTTAATATTATTACTACTCCTATGAAAACATATCACTGTTTATTAAATCTGGATTTAAAATATCTAAAAATTTATAAGGGGTCACATTGGTAATACCTAGTTTTATTAATAGGCTAACCACATTTGTCATATTTACTACAAAAATTCATATATAATGTATTTACGTAGACTTATAGTTTTACGTGATCATTACATTTACGTTTTTTTTTAGTTTTTTTTTTTTTTTTGTAGTAGAATGTCTTTATAACAAAATTTTTCCACCAGCGATATCAAGAGTTATTAAGTTTAGGTATAAATTTTAAATCATTATTTCTCAATAAACATTCCCATTAATATATTTTTATATGTTATCAGTAAAAAATATTACCGTCTATCATTCCTAAAAAATTTTCTATTTATTTTTATGTTTTACATTACAAATAAAAACTAAATATCTTTAAAAAGTATGCAGTATTGTCACAAAATAACTGGGTTAGAATCTAGTCAGGTTTGGAATTTTTCACACGCTTCAAAAATTCATTACTCATCAGCGGCTGTAATTGCTTAAAAAAGTAAATAAATAAAATAAAATTCGTATTTGTCTCACCGTTCATTTAACCACATTGAAGTTTATTAATTTTGACAACTGTTATTAATAATAAAATGATTCAGTATGTTACACGCGTTTTTAATAATTACAATTGTTTCTGAAAATATAATACCGTAAAAAAAAGTTTAATCGTATGTTTGGTGAATAAATCATTAATAATAATTAATCTTTCTGCTTGATGGTTCATAAATTTATCAAATCAGTAATACAGAAGAAGAAATATTTTTAAATAAAATATATTTTTATTATAACATTTCCAATTCAAACAATATACTGAAGTGAAATTATTTATTTTAATAAATTAATTTTAAATTCAAAAATTTTAAATATTTTAATAAAAATTCAAAGCCTACAATAAAACTCCTTTAAATTGGGAAGGAAATGAATATTTTATAAAAATTCTAATAAATTTTTTTTAAATTATATTTTTGCAAGACTAATAGATAACTTAATAGATTTGAAAGAAATATATACTTCATAACAATTTGTAACTTAAAATATCCCATAAAAGCAATAAATAATCATTACTGAAAAATTAATTGTAAAAGAAAACTATTGAATCCGTATACTGAAGTATTCTGAAAAATATTGAATGGGCCTCTAAAAATAATATTTTCTAAATTTATGCAAAAACTCGAAAAATTACGGTAAAAATATAATAAGAAAAGCACACAATAAAATTGAAATACTTTCCTGGTATTGGTTATTTATGTTTATATAGTGAAAAAATAATGATACATAAAAATAAGCCAAAAAATATTGCCCCCCCCCCCAAGTATTTTGTTTGAGTTACTTGTATTATTATTATACCTATAAAGATAAAAAATATGCAAAATATAAAAATTTTCAAATTTGAAAAAATTACCAAAATTTTGAGAAAATTGATCTCAAAAATCTAACTACCCCACCCCCTGGAAATATTGACGTTAAAATTTTACCCTCACGTCCATTACCCTCACTTTTATTTTGTTTTTCGGGATTCCTGGGACATGAAACTTCACTTACAAGAAATGCAAGATAACCCATACACTATTTTTTGTCTGATTACCACACTTACTTGCGGCATAGCTCTAGACCTATGATGTCAGGAAAGAAAATCATTCTATACACGCTTTCTTACTAGAATGAATATTATTAAATATAAATAAATAATAATATTAATATTTAATATTAATCCCAATAAATTGGGATTCTTTACAAAAAAAATATTCGAAAGTATCTAAGTATCTATAAAAGTTACTATTGATGACTTGGATGTGCCTATCCACACTTAATAAGTAAGCTGAAGATTTGCTCCGGTCTTAGTCAACCGAACTGTCAGGTGCCTTTGGAGGGAGGGTGAACGGGGTTTGTTATCTACCTCACCAGATGACATCATCCGATTATCAATAACATGACACATTAAATATAAAATGCAAATACAACAGACTAGTACACTAAACATAGTACTTAGCGAAGGATCAAACGTTCAGCTCGCGTATTGTAAGGTTAATTAGTCTGTATAGCACGTATAAAAGAGTACTCGTGCTATAGAACAGAGATTAATATTTATGCATTTTGAAATAGCTGCATTAGAACCTGGTATATGATTCTAAATTTCGAACTTCTTCCTTTTAACGTTAAAAAGTTGGTTCTACAACTCTTCTAACCCTGAATTTGATGTAGACTTAATAATTCTGAAACAAAAGTTATATCTATCTAACGAATCGAGCAATCAAATGTTAGCGATATGGGCTACTAAGATGATACAATGAGCTGAAATGTTTATCATCCTTGACTTGTCTTCAACCCTGATGTAGTAAAGGTGTATATAAAAGCACTCATTAACAAAAGAGTGCTTTTATATACACCTTATGTAAATAGGTAATTTCGACTTTTAGAAGATCTAACGAACCTTCTTTCTGTTAACTATACGAACACCTTAAAATATTGTAAAATGTTCATAAAAGGAATATTGTATCCAAAACAAATTTTATTACAGCCATACACTAACGATACTTATATCAGTAAAAATAATTCAGGGAATAAATCAAATCAATTTCCCTAATAGTCGACAACCATCAAAAAAAGTAAAATCTAGACTACTTTAAAGGCAGCTGGGGTGTTGATTTAATTTTACTTATCACAGCGTCAATCAATTTTTAATAACTTTATTCGTCAGTTCAATACTTGTCAACAATACAACCAGTAAATAAGTAATAAACAGATAAAATAAAAAATTAATAAATTTTGCTGATAACAGAATTCGTATAAAATATTAATGAATTTAATTGTGAAAATTTATTAATAGTACTGACAACCTATATTGAAATATAGAGATGCGATACGATGTAATCGACTACAACCAATTCAATTTGCGCTTAATATTTTATAAGACTAAACTCAGAATAATAGGAACAATAAATTTATAAATAAAACAATATGATTTCTATCTACATATTTTTTTTTAATTTTCTAAAAAAAAAAACAAGTAACAAAATAAATAAACTTAGATGCATGTATATCGACCTGAAATGAATAAAATATGAAGAAAATTAACTAGAAAAAAATAAAACTGTAAAGTATAAATTTTCTTAATATTCAAATTAAACAAAAAATAATAAAAAATAAATTTTATTATAACTTTTTACTCTTATTTTGAGCAGATATTACGTAAAAAATTTTATAAGCTTCGTGTGAAAACATTTATGATATTTTTTTTCTGAGTGTTTTAATTTACTGGAAATATATTAATAAAAAAACAATATCAATTATTTCACCTTTTGTATAACCCTACTTTTTTTGGTTTTTACAGACTTTTTGAAGAAAAGTACAGTATTACTTTCGGTCGCTCGGTGGGATTTGGAAATAAATTTGAATTCTCTATGCTTTGAGGCTATATGAGGTTATAAATAGACCTATGTATAAAAATTGCCACTCGAAAATTTTCAAACCTAGTAATCAATTTCATTAAAATTTAGATATCCTACAGTAGCGTATCTAAAGTTTTAAATGTGAAAATTTGTCGAAGATTGGTCGTTTTTGAGTTTAAGGTCGGTAACAGAGAAAAAAACCTCAATTCGAGGTTTTTTTTTCGGTCATATGGAAGGATTGGGATGTGAAAATGAATTTTCTTTACGTTTTGAGATATGAAGAATACGAAAATACCATTCGTGTATAAAATTATGTGGGCTGAAAATCTCCAAAATACCATTCATGTATAAAATGTCTTTTGGCTTGAAATTCTCCAAAACAACAATTTGACGTTATTTTTTAAGAAATCAGTCAACAGTAACGAAGCCACCGGGTTGGTCTAGTGGTGAACGTGTCTTCCCAAATCAGCTGATTTGGTAGTCGAGAGTTCCAGCGTTGAAGTCCTAGTAATGCCAGCTATTTTTACACGGATTTGAATACTACATCGTGGATACCGGTGTTCCTTTGGTGGGTTGGGTTTCAATTAACCACACATCTCAGGTATGGTCGAACTGTGAATGTACAAGACTACACTTCATTCACACTCATACACATCAATCCTCATTCATCCTCTGAAGTATTATCTAAACGGTAGTTACCGGAGGCTAAACAGGAAAAAGAAAGAAAGTCAACAGTAACGAGTAAGTTTAAACTAAATGCTTGCGTGTAGGATCTATTCGATATTTTTAATTATTTCATCAAATTACGGTATAATAATTTAATTTTCTTATAAACATAAAATATATTTTAATATCAAAAAAAAATTAACCTCTTTTGGTTTTCTAATTTAATTCATGTTATGCGCATTTCTCGCGCAAAAACCTTTACAAAAATATTATTAAAAAAATTAAAATAACGAAAAGTCGGTCTTCTGGCCCAGAACTGCGTAATAATATAATTAAGTAGAATGTTAAATAAATAAAATTACATCGGATATTACCTATAAATATTTAAAATTTGTAGATAAATTTATATACAAACTTAAACATAAGATACTTAATCATAAGAAACACAAAACCTATAGATTCCCCTTGATGAATAGAAGCAGGGGATATAATGTATTGTTTCACAACAGAAAAAGGTACACTAATTTGCTGCTTTATACTATCTGTTCTTTTCTTTCTTACATGGATGTGACGCATGTAAAGCACCTGAGGTACAAGAAGCACAATTCAGAACGGCTTTACTTTCCGTGATTGCACTATGTTTCTTTGTACTCGCAAGACAGTTTGTAGGACTGAGATGAGAATCGATCAAAGTTTTTTCGTATGCTTCTCGAGTATATAAGAATTTCTGTTACAGAGAATTCCACTCAATAAGAATTATTTTACTAATCTCAATGATATTCAGAATCCTGACCAAAAAATCTTAGAAAAAAATGGTTGTGACATAAATATCGAAATCGAATATTCAAAACAATAAAAAAAATAGATCAGAAGTTACATCTAAATGCTATATTGCAACCATACCTTGTAAAAAACTATTCTGTGAACCCAGCAACCTTTCTAGTCTGTAAACAACTTGTATGCTTTCAAATTATATGAAGTATAAATTTGTGATTTCAAAAACATATGAAATTAAATCAAATCAAAAATAATTTTAAGAAATATTATTAAAATCAATAATATTTCATTTATAAATTTTAAATAAAATCCTGCAATTTCATTCGACCATCACCTCATATTTAAAAACTAATTAAATGAAAAATCATCAAATCCAGATAACAATTTTGTCAAAGGTAACAAGGCGGCTTATTAAAGCACAAAAATTAAAATAATTAAAGTTAGATGCCCGAATAAATTGGAAAGAGAATGTTTTAAATAATCAAACGATTTTTAAAAGGTAATGGGTAAAAATATGAAAACCCTTCGCTTGAAAATAAATGGAACTGATATTAAATCATGCAAGGTTTATATTTATATGAGAATATTTCTTATAATTATAATTCATTATAAATCTTTCTCTAGCTCTCTGATTTTTATTTATTTATTCATCGTAATTTTGTTTTAATAAAAAAAATTAAAAATATGTTTTTTAATCAGGATAATAGTTGCCTTTTATTATTTTACTTCCTTACAAGAAGTAAAGGAAGTATTATGATCGCGAAAATTTCGGTTTTCAGATTTCAACAAAAATATCTATTCTGACCATTCCTGAATCCATTTTTACTAGTTTCGGCATGACGTATGTACGTACGTATATATCTCGCATAACTGAACAACGATTAGCCGTAGGCTGTTCAAATTTTGGATTTAGGACTGTTGTAACATCTGGTCATGCAACTTCCCTTTTGATTCCAATGGACTGGGCCAAAAGTGTCCAAAAAGGCCGAAAATCAAAAAACCTTTTCTTAACTGCAGTAATAAGCCCTCATTGAGAGCTTTTCAACGATATATCATAAGTGGTGCTTATTTTCATTGGTTTCACAGTTATCGCCAAATAAATTTTAATTAATGAAATATTTGGATCTTATAAGGGAAAGCACATCAGTTTGAATCAGACTACATGTCCTTTTTTTAAGTTTTTTATTTTTATTTAAATGTATTGACTTATTAATAACAGACCCGGCAATGCTTCGCTATTGCTTGATTTGAGTAGTATATATAGCATATATATTTGAGTAGTATAGTAGTAGTATATATTTGTGTAGTACATATATATATATATGAGCATTTACCCTTTCCCTTTCCTTCCTCATTTCTCCTTCCCTTATTTCCCTTTTGCCATTCCTCTTTCCCCTTTACCCCTTTTCTTTTTTCCTTTCCAGGTTTTCATTTTCCTGGTTTTCCCTTTGTTTTCTTTTTTTCAATTTTCTCCTTCTTCTCTTTTTACCTTCTTCCGTTTTACCCGATTTTTCCCTTTCTCCCCTTTTCCCCGCGCGGAAATCGGTACAATAGTTTTTTAATGTATAGCGGACACACATATCGGACACACTGAAATGGAATCGTAAAATATTTAGTATAGCGTGTGTTACTTTTAAGTCCAACACATAGCGCTGTTTTTCAAAAAAAGTATATTTTTACCTGTCACAGGTGGGACATCATAGGTATATTAATAGTAGGTACATAAAATCCGCGCGTTTTCGAATACAACATTGTTTCAAAATTTCAAAGCAATTGGTGAAGAACTTTAGGAGGTTTAAGATTTTGAACAAACGAACATTTACATTTTTATTGCGTAGATTATTAACCTCTGATTGTAAAAAGATTTTTACAATCAGTTTTCAGTATGAAAAAATATCAGTAGTTATTAATGAAATAAAGTTTTATGTACTTTTCATTCCAAAAAAAAAAAGTGTATATGTAATTTAATAGGCGTACAAGGAAGTCAGATGATGTCCATATTAGATTTTTTTTTTGAAAAATTTTACAAAGCTAAGAGAAATTTTATTTTCGTGTAACGATTTCATGTAGTTGCAGAGATAAGTTATCTTCTATAATGTTTTATACAAGGCAGCATTTTTATAAAAAAAAAACATTTTTTATACAAAGAAACTTCATCAGACAATTAATAAATAAAAATTAAAAAAACAATGGATCATTCATAAGTAAATTAAAAAACAAAATCTTTCTAATCTGTTATTACATTTAAGGCTGTTTAAAATGAATCATTAGAATAACTGAACTCCCTATCTATATATTTATCAGCTAACAAAATTTACTAAAAACAAAGATAATAATAAAATTAGGAAAACTATTTAGAAAGAAATAATTAAGTAATTATTAGCCCGAAATCTAATTTCATCCTCTCCAGGACGATCATAACCCGTTATATACACCCAAGGCTGGTGTATATACACCCAAGACCCGTTATATACGGCCTTGGGTGTATATAACAGGTTATTCAAACTATTCAAACTTTTTTAGTTAAAAAAGTTTGAATAGTAAACGGTTATTTTCCTCTTCAAAAATATCAGATTACCAGTTAATGATTAATCCATTACTTATTTATATATAAGTTCTTTGTAATAAATACGAATATATATTTCACATACATTCCACTAGATATCTATGTAAAAAAAAAAAAAAATGAAATCATAAACATATTTCACAACTAACCCACACTCCCTGAAGTAATTAGGGTAATATTTTCTACCATAATGATATTATGAGATATTAGAAGAAATAAAAAACAATTTCAAAAAAATCAAATCAAACTTCCAAAACGAATTATATAAAAAATATACTAATTCCGGTTATGAAAAATGAAAATTATTTTTACCCTTATTGAAAGAAAAATATAGGTAAAATTAATTTTTTTTAAAAATCACATATAAAAGGCGTAACATGATTTATTAAATTATTAAAAATTGTTGGAAGTCATATTATCCTGAGATTTAATAAAATGTAGTTAAACTTTTTACAATGTTATTTTTTTTTACATCTTCTTCTCCTTTAATAAAAGTTGCAAACTACTTTCACCCAAATTCACGGTTTATCTAGAAAAATATTATTATTGTTTTTTGTAATTTTCAAAAAGTAAAGTTGAAAAAACACTAAATTATAACTTCCGTGTATAAATTAACTACGTGTATTAATAAATTATAATTTCGTGTATTAATGAAGCATTTATTTGTAAAATTATTTTTTTCTTTAATATGTTATATAACAATTATATTAAAACTTTCGACGTTTTCGGGTTCAACTAGTTCATCTAAACCAAAAGAACATGTGTATGCATGTCGCACTGCCTTTGACCTTATATCTCAAAATTAACAGAACCGATTTTGATTCAAATTTGATTAAAAAAAATATATATATATATAAATGAATTTGATCAGTTTCCCGTAAACAAAAATGAATATATATATATATTTTTTTTGTTTTCAGGGGTGGGAGGATATCGTGAAAAAGCAACGTTTGTTTTTGTTGAGAAAAATTTTTAAGAAAACTGAAAATCCTTTTCAAAAAATGAACCCGCACTTTTTAAAAATTAAATTTGTTTTTTTTTAACTTTTACTCTTCTCCTTTTAGTTATATATTTTTCAAAAATTTGTTGAAGTTTCTATTTCATATAAAGAGCTATCGAGAAATGCTTACAACGTTTTTAAATTATTGACCAAGGTCCTAAAACGAAGAAAAGGTTTTTGAAATGTTTTTTTTCTTACTTTAGCCTTTATTGACGAGGGTGTTGACTTATAGAAAACTCAGTTAACCAAATTTCTTAGGCTAAACCTATTTATGAATATTTTTAGAAGAATGTTTTTTTAAATTTTATTTCCCACCTCTAAAATACATGTATTATTGTTTTTTTGTTTTTTTTTTGGCTCTAACCTTTTATTTTTTATTATTAATAGCCGGGAAAGTCAGTCATACAATATTATGCGAACATTTTTCTTTTGAAATATAATAGTTTTTCAATTAATAATCCCTGTTCTCTTATCTGATATTTGTATTGTTTTTTTTTATACCAGAACCCAAAAAATGAGGGGAAAAATCTTGACGGTCGGCTTTTTTTTTACCAATAGTTACATACTCAGTATATGTTACATAAATTAAACGTACACATTACTTTATAATATAGATTATATTTTAATTTCTTAAAAGCCACTTCCTTTTTACCTAATCTATATTATTATATAAACAAGAAGACGGTTTTTTTTTTGTTCGGGATAAACAAAAAGCTATTCGATCAATCGCAACCAAATTTTTAAACCATATTTCTTGGCATAACTGAAAAGGTTTTTAGATATATTTCATCTCGAAAAATCTCAAAGAACCAACTGATCGATTGCTTTAAAATTTTCAGGATATATTCGTATTTTACCATGGAAGATTTTAAGCCACAAACCGGAGCCTTAGCTCCCTTGAAGGTTAAAATAATAAAAATATTCATAATTTTTCTTCACTCCCAAGGAGGATGAAGTTGTAAATGAAAGATATTCATTAAGGAAAAAAATGATTAATACTTTTACTTCATTATTATATTTCTGCCTCCAAAGCAAAGAAAAAAGTTACGAATTTTTTGTCGTCAAAGGAGTGTGTACTTCAGTTACCGTAGCTGCTATTATTCTGCCTTTTGTAATTTAGTTTCTTTTTCAGGATTCTATAAAGCCTAATACTTTAATATCAATATTATTCTGACAATCATGAGGACAACGAATAGTGCGGGAATCCAGGGGGTGAAACCTTCTGGTAGACGGAAATGGCGTTCGAAGTCAGTTCTGCGGCCCTGGGTAGGCCCCGTGGATCCGAGGAGCCCCTGAATTGCCTGCGCGGTTGTCTGGGCTCTGAGGGTCCAGGTTCTGGCTAGACGGGCTGGCTAGTTTACTTATAAAATATAAATTCCGGCTTAAACAGTAAACAATGAAAATATTTTTAATTTTATTTTTACAGTTCGGTTTTTAAGGAAGAACACTTGCTTTTTTCTTTTTTATTTCATCTCCACTTCCTTTCCTTCCACCAGATGTTAATATATCTTCCCTTTTAATTTACCATGTCAAATCATTAAGAAACTTCATACTTATAATTATTATATGAAAATGTGTACAAAATACATAATAAATTGACAAAATTAAAATATTACGTTATTTAAAATTATTACGTTAAATATATTTCGTCGAAACAGAAAAAAAAATAACACTTGACGAAGGAAAGGGAACAAACATAAGGAATAAAACCGGAAAACAGTTTCTTTCTATTAAAAAAAAATCTTAATCATTTCTTACAAGAGTATACAAACATATTTAAAAAGTAATCAAATTAATACAATCCAGAATATTTCGTAAATTTAAATGAAATAAATTTTTTTGCGAATTAATTAAACTATGATTTATTTTTCTCTGATTTTCTTAGATTTATAAAATGAAAAAAGTCTGCTACTCCTACATTTATCGATTGATTTAAATGAAATTATAGGTTACTTTATCAAGCAGCTTAAATTAAAGAGGATTTAAAAATTACAGATGCAAGAATTTTGTAAAAAAGGGAATTTATTCATCTTTATTAAGAATTAGTAATTCTTTCTTTCGTTATACTTTCCATTTCATATATGATCAAGTAATGCACTTAATAATTTATGTTACAACGCGCCCGTGCACGCTTTTCTTTTATATATTTACATATATATTATATGATGGAGGGTGAACTCTTTCCCCAGCGATACCTATTTCTTGTATATGATAATGTATGGGAGTTGATGTTATTATTCAATTATGCATAGAATGTGGATGTAAATACAACACAATGACAATATGATGTTAAACGATGTAATATAATATATGTGATAGGTGACAAAGAATGGGAAAGTTTAAAAAACATGGCAGATAAAACAAAACAGGAAACTGGGGTCGAAATACATATATATATGTACATATATGTATATGTGTATACATGTGTGTGTGTATATATATACACACACACACACATAAAGCCTATATATAATAACATACTACTGAAATGGTTTGTTCTTCCCTCCCCTCACTCCACCGAAACCGACCGACCCGTACCCGTTCTACCTACTCGCATATGATGGATGGCTAGTCAGATGTATAGGACTCGTGGGAGTGCAAACACTCATTCCAACTTTTTCCGCTAGGATTCCTCCCTGTCGCTGTGTCTTCAGTATAACTCTATAACCGAAAAATCAATTTGAATGGTCATCCTGTGTGTCGTTTCATTTCACTTTGTTTTTATGTCAGTGAATTTGTGGTGGCTAACTGTCATGAAAACTTTTCTCTCTTTTTTTCTCATGTAATAGTGTAGTCTATAGAATGGGAAAAACAATATGGAGTTGAAAGTTTACAACGTTATAACAAGCTTACAGAAAATCAAGAAATTTATAATAAAATACAACCAGTTTCTTGTAAAATTCTGTATCAATTGATATCATAAAATAACAAAATAAAGAATATGACTCCCAACCTTTTAGGATTTATTATTTCAATGAAATAAGAGTAATAATAATGAAAAATGATTATTTGAATTTCGCAATACTCTAATTATAAAATTTACTACTCTATAGTAATAACAATAAATAGACGTGTTGTTCTATTTAAAACTGAATATATTACTTTTATACTCGTAAGAAGTGTACGTTATTGTAATGTTAATTTTTTTTCTGTGTTAACCAATCCATTAACCAAATAATTTTTCATAGAACATGATCAAGTTTTAACAAAACTCTAAAAAAAAATTTAATGCTTGATTTCTAATAAAGATTTTTCTCTTTTATATTGGCATACTAATCAATATTAGTATATTGTATATCAGTATATTGTAATATTTTCAGTATATTGTTTATGGGCTAACAAAATGAAAACAAGAATGTTTACATTCAAGTTTTCATTTGAATGTGGGAAGTTTATTTGCCATGTAAAAGATTGTGATGTAGTTTTTTTTAAGAGTTCAGTTCATTAAGTTTACATATCGAATTTAAGTGGGGGGTATGAATGTTACACAACAGGGGGTGTTTAAAAATTTTTTCTATATCAGAAAAAATTCCTAAATTTTAAAATGATTTGGCTTATTATACTAGACTGTAATATTTATTGATATAAGAGGAAAGAGAGCTAAGCCTCTGGAGCGTCGAAAAATTCTGCGTCGAATATCATATTATAATTTGGCGTACTGATTTAAGCATAAGTTCCAAACTAAAACTTAAAATTTGATTTTCTAAAAGAGGTTTATAGTTCTAGGAATCCTATTATAACCTTAATATCCTACTTACTGTTTTAATATTCCAGTTAAGAATAAAAAACAACCTGACAACAAAGATGTAATACTTTTCTGGCTTTGGTTATTTATTCTTACATATGTATATATAAAAAAAGTTAACAAAATTTTATTTTTAGGTGTAGCGGTAATTTATAATAAAAGTTTATTGTAATATTACATTATAAGTTTAAATAAACTAAAATCAGTTTTTGAAAGTAAGAAAAATCGGTATTTTTTAAAACTCATTCTGTTCCCTAAGTCCAAAATTACTTCCAGGTTTTTTTTTATTTTTCTACGTTTACTATTTTTAAATGGAAATAACAAAATAAAATTTCACTAACAAATATAGTATTACAACCAATAAAATGTTATCTAAAACTCAGTTTTTGGGAGCAGGGGTGAATTATGATAAAATTTTATTGTAATATTATTACTAAAATGTATTATTTAAATAATCTTTTAATACTATTAAACGTTTACAAAAAAGATATTAAAAATTAAAAAAAAACGAAATTTCAAAATGTTTATCCGCTCCCTCACCCCAATACTTCCATAGTATTTTTTTTTTTATTCGATTTTTGATCTACTACTGTTCCTAAGAAATAATCCTAGAAATTAATCATGTGAGAAATTTTTTTAAATTCTGTTTTTTTTTTTAGTTAGCGACCCATGAAAATATATACAAAATACTAAAGTAACACATCGTTTTAACGTGGCGACATATGCAAAACATTATCAACAAAGTTAGTTAATTAAAACCTGTGAATGTTGAATCAACGTTAAAAGACTGTACAAACCTTGCCACTCACTTTATTGCGTGGCAATTATTACGTACCGATTGCCGGTTCTCTAAATGAACGTTGACAATTTAAAAGTTAAATAATATTTATTTTCACAAACATAGATTTGAAGAGAATAATTAAACAGCCAATGCTCTGCACTTTTTCTTACGATTAGATTAAAACAAGTTAAAGATTACATCACTTAAATTTTGAACTGAACAGAATGGAATATTAAGTCATGATTAAATATTCTCCGCTGTTTAAATAGAATAAGTTATTAAAGAATACATGTAAAACAATTCATCAATTGATAAAGACGATTAAAGAGTCAGCGGACTTAGAAAAATAAAATAAGTTAAACTAATTCATGCCTGAACAAGAATAAACCAATGAAAAGATAGTTTATTAATGTCGTGCACTTAATTTTCGTTTTAAAATATGCAGTTAAATATTATTTGCCAGTTTTAAAGAATGGTTAATTTTTTATGCATATAAAAATTCAGATTAATCATTACGTAACTGCTTTTTTTAAATCATTAAAGAACAATAATTTTAAAAATCAAGGATTTAGTCTCTTCAATAACAAATCAATTCATATTACGAATTGATTAATGGTAACCTCCTCTCTTTTTATGTTTATTCTCCGGAACGACTGTAATAAATTACTTCAGAAAATGAATGAGAGGATGATATGTAAGAATATGTAGTCTTGTACAGCCTAAGGTCGACCATTCTTGAAATGTGAGCTACTTTCTTGAAAAAAGCTACTTTTATAAGGATTTGCCTTTACTAAGATTTGAACCTTTGAACTCTCGACTTCGAAATCAACTGATTTACGATGATGAGTTCACAATAGAACAACCCGGTGTGTTAATAATATGAATAATAATAATAATACAAAAATAAAATCAATATTAATAAACAGTTTGGTAAATGTATACAACTGCGTCCTCACCTCAAATGTTGATGCAATTTGTAATATGCAGAGTGTGGCAGCATAATTTGCTGATTTGAATTAGGCATCAACAAGCGAGGTTTCACCGTTAGAGGTCCGGATGGACTTATTCGAACGGGTGGGTCGAGAAGTTTTTTCTCCCTTCCACTTCAGTACTGAGAATGCGGTGGACGAAGGAACAGCGTACGCATGCCGTAAATGCTTACTTTTCTACTGGTCGCTCGATCGTTGCCACGCAGCGAGCATTCCGCGCACACTTCAAGATTGCCACCTGAACTCCTTTTTCTGGTCGGCAATCGATTGTTACATGGACAAACACTCTGGGGAACTGACAGTGTTGAAAATAGAAGATCAGGGAAATGGTCCGTGAGATCCCCCTAAAACATCGAGGCGATCTCCTCGACGCTCGGCACGCAAGCATGCAGTTGTCCTTTTGCTTTTTTTTTTGCCAAGGCTTACGAAATGGATGTCGGGGATGAGCGGGTTCAGCAGTATGAAGCCACGGTACCCATGGCGCGAACGGCAATGCGTGTTTTGCGGGCAAACTTCCCTGGGCGCCTGACCTCTTTGAGGGGCGATCTTCAGTGCCCGCGCTCACCCGATTTAGCCCCTTGACTTAGCCTTAACCTTAACTTTAACATAAACCTAACTAAACTCAATTTAATTTCAAACAAATCAAATTATTTAGTCCGCAATTAATGAATATTATTCTTGTCCAATGTTGAATTACGAAATTTTTGGTGCGGTCACTGTGTAACTTACGAGGGACTTAACGCAGGTGAAATGCGTTTCTGAGGTATAATTTCAATTATAACGAATAACTTAGGTCCTAAGCAAATTCCACAAATATCTGAAGAAGTTCATAAAATAAATGGATTGATTATATTACGCGAAAATTACCGACTGGCATTTAACAAATAACGACACAAAACAGGAGTTAACTGACTGACATCCGACAAGATACGATAATCGTTATTATTCTGGTACTGAAAACCTACAACCTACAGAGCAGCAGAGGGAAAAAATCTCTCAAATATTAGAGAATACTACCGGAACTCACAGAGCGAGAGGTAATAATATAACTTTCTATGAACACCAACCATAGGAAGTTTTTTAGGGGAGTAAAAATCCTCCCTTTTTTACCCTAGACATTTAGTAGACAAAAGATTACACCTTAGTAACGATGCGTACAAGTAGGTATTTAACATTTATTACAATAAGCATAGAGTGGACGCAATTTCTTATATTTATGAAAGATAAATGTTACAATTATGTGAAAGATTTTATCTCTCTCATGTTACATACTGATTATAATCTAAAACAATCTACGTAAATTAAATTAATATAATAATAATTAGCGGTTATACTAAAATCACCGTGAATTATTGTTTGCATCTGTTTTATTAATATTTTATTTCAAGCAGCTAAATATGATTTTTTTTCGATAAATATAGTGTTCTTAATTTTATTTTAATTATAAAGGTACAGGCCAAATAACAAATTTCCCGTTACCTCATCTTAGTCTATATTTTCCTCGTAGGACTAAAATATCATCCCTCATTTTAGATTTAGTAAAATAACAACACTTACTTCACAACTTTATCATCCTCTCCTTCTATATCACAAAATTTAGTAGCCTCCTTTTTACGTATTAGCCACAAAGCACTTTTGCCGATCAGTTTAAAGCTTCGTAAGATGTTAAAAAATCGAATCTAGTCTTTACTTACATCCATATCACTTTTCTGTTAATCTATAAAATGTAATTTTATTACTTAATTTTTTTTTTTAATCCTTGTACGAAGTAAAGGAAGAATTGTGAGCACGAAAAAATTTAGGTTTTCAATTTTCAATGGAAATATCCATTTTGACTATCCCTGAATCCATTTTAACGAGTTTCGGTGTGACGTCTGTACGTATGTATGCGCGTATATATCTCGCATAACTACAAAACGATTAGCCATAGGATGTTGAAATTTTGGATTCAGCACTGTTGTAACATCTAGTTGTGTACCTCCCCTTTATATATGTGTAAATAAAAATATGATTTAGGTATTTTGCGTGGATAAAGGAATTACCGCATTCAGTTATAATTACGTCATCAAGAAATTACCGCAAGAGAATGATAGGGACTAAAAGTTACGAGTAAGTAACTAATCACTACGTAGTCACTACGGTAATTTTTCCTCTCCATAGTAATTAATATAATTAAATTATTTTAAATAATCTTTTATTTCATTTACCACTTCATCCTCGAAATAATATTGGTATCCCATTGTTATATACAATCTCTGACGCAGTTTATCAAAATTAACAATACCGTTTTATAATTTTTAAAAAACAATCATTCCTGACTGAAATAGAAATTACTACAAAAGCTACAATTAACTTGTATACTGTTACACGAAAAAAAACATTTAAAATGGCAAAAACAAGTAGAAAAAAATTAGGCATAATTAGGGCATAATTTTAAAATATGTTTTATCTTTTGTTACATAGATGTAAATTCTTATTAGGTTAAATGACAAATCAAAAAGGTCACCTTTTGTTTTTTTTCTGTTTTTATAACGAAAAAATAATAAAATAAAATTATTTAAATTTTATAGCAAAGTAAATGAGAAATAATATGAGACCATCGTTATTTCTTTATAGTCCGTGCTTATTAAGTTATGATAAGTTCCAAACTCATCGGTAAAGAACGACGCTACTAGAATTATTGATAATGACTAACTTGTGACAATTAAACAGTTTTACTTAAGTTAAATTACAAACATAAATATAAAAATTAATCATTTCCTTAAAATATATATATATATATATATATATATATATATATATATAAAACTAGAACTGAATATTAGATATCAATAAGGTAAAACTTTAACGTGAATTGTTCAATACCTCAAATTCACACACAAAATCTGTGATTGTTTTATTCAAGTGTTAACTGAAAACAGAAAAAAAAAATCTAATTTAATGTATTAATAGTTTTCTACTAGCCATTAAGGTGCACTCGTTTTTATTGAAGTTTTCAAAGAAAAGTGCAGTTACTTTCGGTCACATAGTGGGAGGAGAGGGGTGAAAACTAATTTTCTTTACGTTTTGAGGAATGAGAAATATGAAAATACCATTCACTTAAAATCGGGTTTCTTATGTATAAATAGGTCTATGTATAAGATTTTGTGACTCGAAAATCTCCAAAACAACTCGATCAATTTCACAGTAATTAAGAAATGCTGTAGTAGTGTATCTGAAATTCTGTATGATTAAGATTAACTGAGTTCTTTAAGGTCGAAAATTTACGTTCAATTTAAGGTCGAAAAGATCTGAGGATATGTTATGTTGCCTGTGTATTGGTCAATTTTTCACACGAGCTTATGCAGTGAGTTAGTTGAAAATTGTTTTTTTTTTTTGTGAAATGGCTCAAAGGTTATTTTTGTACAATTTTAGGTTATAATGTAGTATAATATATCAAAAGGAAACAAAATAAAAGAACAAAATTATCTTCTTTTGCAGAACTGTGCAAGAATTTTTTTAATCAATAAAATGTTACGTTTCATACACATAGCGTATGATGTTCTTAAATATTTCTGGGATCAAAAAAAAGTCCCTTTCGGCACGTCGGAAGGCGGAGGTAGATTTCACCGGTCCTAAGTACGAGATAAAAAAAAATTTCACCTTAACATTAAGAAAAACTTTAAATTTACTCAATACGACAATGATTGAATGTGAAAAAAAGTTTCACATGTTTAGCATACGACAAGCCCCATCTTCTTACAATTCCAGCAAGATTTTGGTCGTCCCTTGCCGTAAGAGTTGATCATATCAAAAATTGTTTCAGACAGAAGTTTTAGATAATGTTTAGAGAATTAAAACGACCACTTTAAACAGATTCGATTCTTGGCTATTAAGAGAGATATGATATTTTTTGTCTTCAAAACCCTATTTTTTCTACCTCCTGGGCCAATAGTTTGTGATATCAAAACACTTTACTGAAATAAGTTTTAGGCCCTTATCCAAAGAATAGTAGGAACTTTAAATGAGTTCGATATTTTACTTAATAAGAAAGTAATAGCGATATTTTTTTTTTTTTTCGAAAAGCCCCCTCATTTCGCCCCCATAGTCCGATTTTGGCCGTTAACAAACTCGACTGAGATTTTGGGACGAGTTATTTTGAAGAAACAAATTTAAAGCGATTGGCGCAAAATTACGGCAGTTATCGTGTCCGCAAGAATGTGAAACATATATATATTGGTTTTGGGGTCTGGGAGATGTGATACACGAAGATATGTCAAAATCTTTCGGAGTCGAATCATGGTACCCAATACAATAGGTAGCTTTCTTATGAAATCATGAAATCTACCTAATTACGACTAGCTGATATCTATAACTTATTTTCATAAAAATTTAATAATAAATTACCCAGAAAAGTGACAAAAAAAAATCATAAAAACACAAAACTGATTTTTAGGAAATTTAGTTTTAATTAAGCCTTTTTCTAACATAATTAATTAAATTGAAACTTCTGATGGATGATTAACCTATTCTATGATAATTTTATTTATTTAATTTAAAATAAAATACTAAGATTCCTTTCTAAACGAGTAGTCAGGCAATGGCAGATCCACAATAGAAGTTTTCACTTTCAATTCGTACCTTATCGGAACTATTTATCCAGTTAAAGCTTAAAAACTGGTAATTTTAGCACAACAGTTCCAACTTTATTTCCACTGTTAATGCAAGCTTTTTACAACTTTCATTTTCGTTAAGTTTTCTTTAACAGTTACTTTTATTTTCTCAGATTCTTTCTTTTTTATATCATCGATATTCGATTTTATAATTCATTTTTAATGCTACAATAATTCTTTCTCAACGTACAGTTCTATTAATTAATAAATCTAGTATTTCTTGGTTAAGTGATCAATTCAATTTTCGTTTTCTGTTAAGAATTTTGATTCTCAACCGTACTGCAAAAATTTAACTCTACACGATTTTATTTATTTATTTTTTTTTTAATTGTCCAGATTTTTCTGAGTAATAGTACATTGTCAAGGCTTATCAAAAGATAGTAAAATTATGTTTAAACAGTATCTGTGAATCAGTTACATTTATAAGTTTACTTTAATCATAAAAATAAATGAAGACGTAGGTAATAAAACAATAATAAGCTATATATTCCATTATTTGTAGATAATTGTTCTACTCTAAGTGTAAAATTACGTAAACGATTCAATACATTATTAGTAATATAAATATTAATATTTTTACTTTTATTCTTTGATTTGTATATATTATTCTTGAATGTAATTATGACGTCACAGTATATCAACTTTTATTTCTAAAATGAATATACCAAATCTGTAATTTTTCAAAAATATTAATATACCTTTCCTTTTTCGTGTTAGATATGGTAACCACATGGTTGTAATCCGACATAATAAGTTATTCCCACAAATGTTATAACCACGAAACCAGATGATATCCAACTCTATAATAATGACATCATTGAGTGCATCGCAGGTACTATATGTGTGGAGAACTTTCATAAACAACTCTGATTAGTTCTTCCTGCACTTCTTCAACACAGCTTAAGAAATATTTAAGAGATCGCTAGTAGTTTTATTATAGTGAAAAAATTAAATTACCGTTGGACAAAAAAAATGTCTTTTTTATAATTCATTAAAAAATACAGACCCAATCTTATGAGGAAACAAATCTTACGGAAATATATTACCATATTTTATGTATGATTTGTAAAGTTATGTAATCTTCTAGAATGACCGAAATCATTCCTAATCAACTGTTAAAATAATTAATATGTGATTGTGTAATACCAAGAAACTACATTTTTCATAGCAAAATTAAAGTATATTTAATTGGATTTGAATCTCTAAGTTACCGGAGTAATTTTTGATGTAGGGTTCAATAAACAGTATTGTCTCAGGAGTACGACGGCGTGAATCAAAACAAAACAATAGATTTTACATCATTATTTACTTGTACTAATCTAGATAATTGAGGTAAGATAACTCGATACTTTTACTTGAATTGAACGATTAGTCCACGCAAAATTGCGTTCTTTAGATAAAAAATATAAAACATAATCATTAATGTTTGTCAAAGTATCTCCGTGTATATGTATTTATATAGATAAAAGTTTTTTAACAGAAAAATATCTTCAGAAAAAAGTACATATTTATTAATCTGGAAAAATAGTTTATGTTTTTTTTTCAAACAAAATCTATAAAACTAGCAGGCGTATATCACACTAGTTGCCAGACAAACAGCTTTTTTAATTTTCGGTGAAAGTGTTAATCCAAAGAAAACCTTCTAAATGAAACAATATATTTCAAAAAATCTTAGCAGGTTTGTTCTACAAAATAATTCGAAAGATTTTTTTTTTCTTTTTGTGTTGGAAAAGAAACTGACTGACTGAAAGATTTATCCGCCACATAGGGAAATGACGGTTCATCTGTATCTACAGATTTCAATTGCATTACTCTTCACGCAGAATCCAATTTCATCGTAGTTTTTAACCGATTCCCTAAAGTAAATCCCAAACAGAAGAGGAGTATTTTTTATTTAACGTTCTGCATTTTAAACAATATAGCGTGCATGAAGTACATTTTTGTATGAAATGCAGATGTATCATCATATTTTTTAACTATATTTCCCCTAAGATTAAGCCAAATGGATTACGGACTAAAACAATCATCCATTTACGCAAAGTACGAATACTGTAGCAGTTTTTAAGGTACAAACTGTACCTGTAGACTGTATTAGTCTTGTAAGGTACAATTTTAACAAATTTCTTCAAGTGTAAACTTAAAAATATGGCTTCATTCGGATCTTCGTCAATTTTTTAAAATTTATTTTATGAAACTCACTCGAACTTACATTTTCTTAGAAACTAAATGTCAGTTCATTGGTTACATAGTCAAATTTATTTAGCTTATATTATCAAAAATTAGTTAAAGGTCGAATTAATGAACAAAATAAACAAACAGCTTTTAAGGAAAAATATCTTACAATATTTGTTCCAGGAATTCCCTTCCGCCGCTATGACGATACAGACCAGAAAAAGTTTTAAAACCCGTAAAACATTTACAGAAAAGTTATTTACAATTTTATGACGATTAAACTTGCTCTTAAATAGTTTTTCTAAAATCACATTTAAGTAAAAAGATTGTAAAAATAACTAACTGCCTAAAAACAGAATGTTACTTTCACCATAAATTTGAAATACCATGTAGGCTAAGTTTGAATCAAGGCTAAGACCAAATAAACACACACACACTTTCATTTCTATAAATATTATATAAATTAGAATGGTAAAGAATAAAAAAAAAGATATTCTAATTGTACCCTTTGATATTTATTTTAATAAAACATTTGGTCTGATTAATTAAATTCACTACAATAGCGTTTCATAATGTTCTTAGGAGTTACAAAAATTCAGTACAAAAAAAGTATTTCACTACCTAAATGAAAGTTGTACGAGTTGATGCAGGGACTCAAACAGTTTTTTTAAATTTATAAATATTTAATATGTGCTCCTCTGGTGACACGGCACACATCAACACGAAAGTCTATCACTTGCCAAACTCGTTCTAACATATCATTTTCGATAGAGTTGATTGCATTGATTATGCGATCCTTTAGCTCAACGATATCGTGCGGCATTGGTGGGATAAACACCTTATCTTTCACGTAACCCCAGAAAAATAAATCACATGGCGTGAGGTCTGGTGATCTTGGTGGCCACAGCATAATGTGTTGGTCTTGTTCAGACGCACGTCCTATCCAGCGCCGAGGTAATGTTGTGTTAAGGTACTGTCGAACCTCGTTATGAAAATGGGCAGGATAACCATCTTGCTGGAAAATGAAGGAGTAGCTGAGGAATAAGCCATAATTGTAACATATCCAGGTATATCATGCCGGTTACTGTCGTTTCCATAAAAAAGAACGGCCCATACACTGCCTCACAAGAGATCGTACAAAAACGTTTACTTTCGAAGAATCCCGAATGTGTTCAACATAAGCGTGTGGGTTTTCAGTTCCCCAAACTCGCACGTTATGACGGTTTACTTTGCCGCTAATATGAAAAGTAGCTTCATCGCTGAAAATTATCTTGTTTAGAAAACCTTCATCTAACAATATCTTTTCCTGCAACAAAAATCGAGTCTACGTGTTTTATCTCCATCAGAAAGACGCTGGATTAATTGAAGATGGTACGGTTTGCATAATAAACTTTACGGAGGACTTTCCATAATGTTGTATTCGGAATTCCTAATTCTCTGCCTGCAGCCGCAGTCGATTTTGACGGGCTGCGAATGAAACTTGCACGCACACGTTCGACATTGACTTCTGAGGTTGATGGATGACCAGTTGATTTTCGCTTGCACAAGCAACCAGTTTCACTGAATTGTTTATACCGTGCACGAATTGAATTGTCACTTGGTGGCTCCTTATGAAATTTCAACCGAAACGCACATTGCACAAAAATTACTGACTTTGACAAGTGAAATTCTAACACACAAAACGACTTCTCGCTTCCCGTGGCAGCCATTTTCTCTATTGTCGACACCTAGCGAGCAAATCGTTTACTAACTGCCTAGTATATGTAGAAAAAAACTATTTGAAGTACTCTTTCGTACAGTACTTGTTTTATTCTTACGAGTGAAATAGTTTTTTGTTAATGAATTTTCGAAACTCCGAAGAACATTATGAAACGTTCTGTATAAATCCAGCACTATTTAATGACTATTAAAACAGAAAAATATCTGCATCTACGCATCAGTATCTTTTTTATTACTATTACTTAAAATTTTTATCGTTACCCAGTATACACTTCTATTTCCATTCATTCTATCTTTTTTCTTTCTTTCTTTTTCTACTTATCTCTTCAAATAAGTGGCGGGTACGCAGGCGCACGCACACATACATACACACACCCACACACAAATAAATATATATTTTTTACTTTATTATATTATTATTATATATATATAAATATACATATACATATCCATATGCATATAAATATACATATATATATGTGTATGTATGAATGTATATAAGTAAAATAAGAGAAATTTGAAGTAGTCTTTGAACTTAAACTCTCAAGGGATTCTAGTGGTAGAAGACTGCCGTTGGTACACGCAGAATACAATACGATCTTGCAAAAGCTGATTAAATATTTCATCTGTCACTATTGAATTTGAACAGAAATCTCTTAAACCCACCTTTGTGCTCAGTAGCACAGAATTTCCTCATATTACCCACCAATTGTAGATCTAGTAAACTATGCCCATTTTGTTAATTAATTCATTTATTTTTAGTCAACATTTGTCCTTATAATTAATAAACAAATTTTAGTAACATTTTTTACCAAAAAAATTGTTTAACAAAAGATTACCCAGATTCTAAAATAACATTAAATATTTATACAGGCTACTACAATTATCATATTTTACTGACCAAAAAAATCCAGTAATTTATTTCTGTTCTGGTATTTAGAAAAAACCCAACTCTTTTTCTTAAATAATTTGACTGCATTAAATGAATAAAGAGATATATAGTTCGTTCTACAATCCATTAATTTATGTTTATTCTTCTTGAAAAAAAAATGAAATTTTTTTTTCTATTATGGGTAACTACAAGAGAGGGTATGTTATAGTTGCAAAACAATGATTTATAAATTAATCAGACGTTACTCTAGGCGTAACAACAAAAAATATATTATATACGGCACATATATAGTATATAATATATTTAAAGTAATATGTTATAAAATTATATTTAAGCATAATATAGTATAAAATATATCTATTTTATATACATATAAAAAATAAATATATTTTATTTATATAATTATAATTAAAAAGGTCACATTATTAATGGATAGTTGTGTTGTTTCATACATATATTAAAGGACCTTTTCTTTTAGAATTAACCAGGAAATTCATAATAAGCAGTAGGAACCGTAAGAGAGAAAATGTACAAATTGCAAATGTAATTAAAATAACGAATAAAATTCTTACTAGTACATTAAATAACAATTATCTAAAATAAAAGGAATAAAGTGATATGACGATAATAAAATAAATAACATTAGTAGAATATACAATTAGAAGCCATAAATTTTTAAAAAATTTAACGTTAAACATGCTGTAGCTAAATTGCATATTACCCTTCACATTTTTGCAAAGTAAACAATATTTTACTTTTAGATCACAGCTATCAAAGATAATTGCAAACTAAAAAAAAAAATTGAATCTGGAGTAAAAGAGTTTTGGCTAGTTATAAATACAGATGATTAGAGAAATAGTTTGTAATCCAGCATTGCTTGGAAACTAGTAAAAAAATTAGTTTATGAGAAACGAAGGTTTAACAAATGTATATAATAAAGAAATTAGATAGTTGGAAAACTTACTTTATCAATAGTGAAGCAGAAACTTCATCGTTAAACAACGATAGGGGATCCATTAACTTGTACGAACTTTAAATTTGTTAAAAGTTTTTTGTTAAGTTTTCAATGTTTAATTTTTAACGAGGTTATCTTTGATCATTTTAAGATTAATCCGTCTTTATCTTTTTTATGACAAGTTTTTATCTACCCAATCTATAAAAGAGGTGTACAATTAAGTCATGATGTGCAGTCACGATTGAAGGATTAAGTAGTTAGGTAATTAACTAAATTTACACTTTCTATTCAGAATTGCCATAAAAGGACGACATAAATACTTAGTACATTTTTTAATCTTTTTTCTTCTTATTCTGAAATCGCAGATAAGGATATATGTTTTTTAATACCCTGTTTGATTGTTTATTAAAATTGTTTAATTTTTTTCTCTGGCTATTTTTAATTTAATTATTCTTATAAATATACTTTCTCTATGGTATTTCCTGATGATTTAACAATCAAAATAACTATCTAGATTTAGATTTTTATAAATGGTTTTTGAAGCTTAATTTTTTCCAGTCTATTTTAAAAACCATAACGCTTAGTTCTTTATTTGTATGTAGTAACATCTAATGAGTATAGAACAACTAATTTTTAACTTATAACAAATTAGGAATAATTCCCATGTTAGTGATCCTAACACCGAACGGTTAAACAAATTGTCTCAAAATTGTCGACATCTACTTAATTTTCTCGTGCGTAGTACTTTTTTTTAGGTATCTCTGCTTCGATAGGGCAAATGTAAAATTAATCAATGTTCATAGGCTAAAACAGCTATTCATCAAACCTGACAGAGCGGACCCTCCCATCAGCACGAGTGATACACACTAGGGATCGATCACTCTTCTCAATGATGTCTATTCGTGTCAATACCCTACTGCAGCTATCAAATCTAAAATTGTTGAATGTTCAATAAAAAATAAATAAATCAGATCGATGAGTAGATTTTATAACAAACACAATCAGTAAGGCATTAAAATATGTAGATTTTTAATTTAAAATTAAATATTTAAAACATAAAAAGCCAACTATTGACGTAAATAATTAACGACGCTCCAAATTAATTAAATCTGTTACCCGAATAATTAATCGATTGACAATCTTTTCATATCTTAGGTTAACTTTACCAACAAAAAAATTTAGTTTTTATTTTATAAATAAACAAAAATCACTTACTTACAAATAAAATAACAAAATAAATAAACTTAGCCCCCTTCCAATAGTTAGCCCCCTTCCAATTAATTTCTCACAAAGCCTTAAATTTAAAAAAATCTATAAAAATTTTATTCACCTAGATTAATTAATTTACAGGTTTATCTCTGACCCACTTATCGCCTAAAAATGTTGGATGAATCATGTATTATATTTATAATTTAATAAAAATAAAAAGAACTATTTTTTTTCTTGGAAAAAGAAAGAGTGTGATTAGCAGAATATTCACCCTAAATACGATAATAAATTTTCAGAGATAATCTTTGAAACATTTGGTAAAATTATTTTATATAAAGAGGATAACTGACAGCACAACTTCGTGTTTTATGCTTTTAAAATTTAATCTTTCCGTAACAGAAAATTTTAATTTACCTAGGTTGAAAATTATTCCATTTCGATTACGCGTCAACTGGAAGGAAAATAGAATTATACAAATCGATTAACCGACACGATCAGAGGTTATAAAATAAAGTCCGACCCCTCTTTTGGATTTGATGGCAGAGGAATATTAGTACTTGTAATCCTTGTTTAAGGATTATATTAATATGTTTATTTTTTTATCGCATCAATATTTGAAGTTAGTCATTTAAAAAAACTTGAAATTTCTATGTTAGCGGTTAAAACAATTATTCACTTGATGGATTGCAATAATCTGACGTTAAAGATGCATTTTACTTCTTAGGTAGATGTAACATTGCTGGTCGCGTGAATAAAATTCCTATTAATTATAAACAGTATTTCTGTTGCCCGTAAAACGAAACCTCTGGCTGTTTTATTAAATGACAGATTCTTTAGGGATGAACAAATTTATTTCGTTAGCACCAAAACAAACGTACGTTTTGTTTTAAAGCGCATTAATAAAATACTAAGATTATCATCATAATTAAATATTTATTATGCTTACGTATATTCCCCTCTGAATTATAATACCATCTTTTAAGGCATCCTCAGAAAGTCAAAAAGGCAAAATTGGTCTATCAGATGACTGTTTGGCAGCTAAGTATGAATTACGTAAACTGATATTTGAAAAATAAAACGTTTAACTTATCTTTTTCATATTTACTCTTGAGCAAACAATCTTTGCTAATAAGTCAATTATTCTTAACAACTAACAATATCCAACTCTACCAAATTAGACAACAGATCTGTTTCCATGTGTCTCAACACAAATTTGACTTACGAGAAAAAATTGTATTGTGCTTCCGTTCCCATTTTTAATTAATTTTCAAATCATTAAAATCTTCCGACAATTTTATTAAAATATAATTAATAGATTCAAGAAGTTCGTTAGAACTTCGCCGGTAAGAGTCCTCAAAATTGGATGGCATGGCGAAGTCAACGAACTGTTTACAATTCTAAACATGACCTAACCTAAAAGTGAAATGAAAATGGGGGAAAAGGTAAAAAATAAGCACGAAAACAAATATATTTCACATCAATTAGATTTGTAATAAAGAATACTTTCAAGAAATACCTCGAATTTTGTTAGAGGTTTTTTCTTCCATTTGATGAACCGCGGGACTCGAATATGTTATCTTTTCCTCAAAAAGGTGGGTTTACGAATCGCGCCGCCAGGTAGCAGTACTTAACGGCGCCTTTGATTTTACGAATTGTACAAAAACTTTATAATGTACTTGAAATAATAAAATTTAAAAGAAAATATACTATAGCTTGTTTTAATAGTGAATGCTGTTATGTAAATGAAAGTACTGAACATGAAACTATTTTTTTTTAACTCCCATCACTTCATTAAAAAAAAAAAAGTATTAGTTTACAAGAGATTATGGCAGTTAATAAAACACAAAAAACAAGAACAGTAGGAAAGTGTTAGATAAATATTTATTACATTAAACAGAAATAAATTCGATTGGTAAAAGTTTTATTCTGCAATTAGAACTATTTGAACTAGTTGATGGAGAAATAAAAAAAGTTGATTTAATAATAATATAAAAAGTGTGTCCACGGATACGATAAAAATCGAGAGTTACATTTACAAAGTAATAAGTGCAATATTACATCACCGATTTTTTATTCGTAAAGGTCATTACACTAGTTTTATTAAAAAAGGGAAATTTGGTAGGAAGTGAATGACTGACTATCTACAAATAAACTGGTCGAGAAATACAAAAAATGTATATTTGTTTGTTCTAGAAAGGCAATAAATTTTAATAATAAATCCATAACATAGCAATCAGTAATTCATACAAAAAATAAAAGAATAATCTAACAAAACGAAGTGATATCCAATAAAAATGACAACGAAATTGTAAACCGTACGGTAAAAGTCTCGTAAATATCATTTCGTCCGCTCAAAAAACTAAAATTTCTGTAATAAAAATAAAACTGTTTTTAACAAAATGATATTAATATGAAAAAAGGTAAGACACTACATTTCTATTATCAAAATCTGTTATTAATTTAGAATTTTGTTCAAAAAAAGTACATTTAAATATATGTAACAGACAGTAGATATACAATAATACTCGTAGATAACAAACAATGTTTAAGCATTTCATATAATAAGAAAAAAATAGAAAAATTTGTTACAAAAATCTTATCGGCCCGATTTCATTTATTAAACTACGAATAATCATAAGAAATGTATTCTGTAAAATGTGAATATGAAATTTAATAGGCGTACAAGTCATTTGGTGTCCACATCAGATTTTTTATGGGAAAGATCGTATCATTTTTCTCGTCTAATAGAGTTCTTTAAAATGATTCATCAAATGACGACCACTGGTCCCGTTTAAAATTTTTGAGTTGCCACCCGCCCGCCGCCACCCAAATATCAAAAATACTGAAATAAACGTTCACTGAAGTAGCCCTTCGGTACAAGGAAGAATGCCGCAAACCGCATCTAGTTTACTCAATTATAAAAAAAAGTTAGTGGGAGTGTAAGTTACTTTTCAGCCACTATATATATATATATATATATATACCTGTTTTATATAAATTTATATAAAGGAGAAATAAAATATAAATATATGAAAGAAGAAGAAGAAAATTATGTGATTTTTTGATTTTGAGATTCTCTGGATCAGAAATGACTACAGAAGTTTCACGAATAATAAATAAAATTATTTCTAATAATATCTTTTATCCATAATACTGTTTATTCCGTATTTATTTATTTTAAATCCTCTTTTAAAGTGATTTTATTTAACGACATTGATGTGTTTTTCCAAATATTTACTTACTGTCATTTTCACAATGAAAATGAAAAGAATATTTTTCATGATAAATCAGTGTAGTCCTTATGGAGTTTTATAATACCGTTTGTACTATTGATATGTAGTGTTTCTAAATATGCACAATTATATATATTCTCCGTTGAATATATTTTTTTCATCAAAAGAATCAGATAAAAACGATTACTAAGCATCTAAAACCCGCAAAGAATCTTTTTAAAGAAAATTAAATTTACTGTTTTTTATTATTATTTAATAATTAAAAAAATCTTGTTATTATACAGTTTATCTTACATTTAATGAAAGAAAAAATAGTACGGGGAAATTCCAGGTCATATTCTATATTACTAAATAATTACTTTAATCTACAGCGGGTCTAATAATTATAAGCTTTTTATCACTCTTAACAGCAAAGGAAATGTGAATAAGACATTAACCTATTTATTTTTCATTTAAATTTGAAATTAAAATAATCTAAAACGTAAGTAAGGGGTTGGGTAGAACTTTCTGTTTATTTTAATTACATTACCTTACTTGTACTGTAGATTAAAACAGACTCCGTTAAATTTTTTAATACAAAAATTAATAAATAAAAATTGTAAAATTACTAGAAACATTTATAATATTAATCTCATAGCTTTATCAAATTTACCAAATTAGTGGAAATAGGAACTTTCAAATCTATTTTTTTGAAAGAAGTACAAATTAAAAAAAAGATAGAAAAAATCTCCAGGTATCTCAAATTTAGTTACATTTAGATAATTATAGAGAATTCTGTTATGTGGATACTCTGTTGTAATTTTTATTATTATGTAATAATAATGCGATATCACACAAATAAATACCATATTTAGTTAATTAACTGCTCAATAAGTTTTCTTATAATAATTAGGCTTTCTTTCTCTGACCTTTAGACCTTTAAATTTCTTTTTACGTAGAAAAATATGAAGCCATGTAAAATGCATATTTTAATGCACAATTTAGGCTTTGTTAAAAACAAGTCTGAGTTGAACTTTGAAAAGTTAACTCACGGTAAAGTGCACTTCATAAGTAAAAGCACGTAAGATTTTACGTATGCTAGTAAGGTACAGAAGAGAAAAAGATAGTCGTGTATATACGTGACTTAGGCGAATGACAAGAAGCAGTTTTCGGACTAGGAGAGAATTCTGGAATATGAATCAAGGCTGGAGCGAGCAAACCTAGTTGTCAATTCTTATTGTGTTACATAAGTTTCATAAAATATAAATAAAGAAAAAACCACGTTTATCTTTTATAAATAAAAAATTTAATTCCCTCTATCAACAGATCGTCAAATAAATAAGTAAATAAAACATTGACTACCTAAATCATTACTTAATAACGTATACACCCATATAAGACGCACACCCAGGTTTGGAAAATAGAAAACGTAAAAATTATTGCTACTTTTTTGCATTTTATTAAAAACTCACCATAGAAGATTGAACATATAACAATATTATTTGCATAATGTCAGTAAACAGTCTACACTGTAGATAATTAATTAACAGCACAGAGATTACATTACGTATTTACCTTAATTATCGTCATCAGTTCTCGAATTTCCGTTATCCTTAGAATTGCAATTATATTCGTAATCACTTAACCACAAATAATCGTCCTCACTTCCATAGACATCCTTTGAAATATACCATTTAGTAAACGATATTTAAATCACATTATCCGGTAGTTCTAACCAAGCCGCAATAATCCACTCACAAATATCTGTATCAAAGACGATTTCTTATGATGTAGTCTCCTTCTGTCGTGTTGGTTTGTAATGTTTTCAGAGGTCGTTTTCAAATGGTCGGTTTACACAGTTACGACTAGCTTTAAATTTATCCCTACCAATATTTAATTCATCGACAATTTCCAGGGCTTTCATCTGACACATTTCTATAGAAATCGCCTATCCAAACCGATGAACACTCCATATATGCGCTGCAAGTTTTTCTTTTACATCCGGATATTTCACGTTTTTCCACCGAAATGATCTCTTGTTTTCATTGGCAGCGAGATATATTTTTTCTTTCTTTCCCCACTCACGAACGCAGGTCTCTACAACATGAAATATTCTGTTTGCCTGTAGCACGATTTCCACGTTCCTGTGCGTACGCAGTAACAAATAACTTTTCCAGCAACAGTGAAAGAACGCAGTCCTTATTTTTCATTCATTATATTAATCTACTGTACACGAAACGTTTAGTATAACGATCATCGTCACAATAAAACTGATTATAAAATGACTAATAAATGATCGGTAAAATTGTTTTCGTATGAAATAAGAATACGTGTTAGCAAACTGGTTTTGCAAATCGACTGCTAGTACACTGAAGAATGTTGACCACCGCTAAAGCGCGAAAACATTGTCCCACCTAAAAAAGTTAAGTATTCAGAGTTCAACTCTGATTATCATAACATCTTTTTTTTTTATATCATTTAAAATTAGAATCATTCATTTTTAGGAAATTCGTTTTGCAGTTCTTTTTTTAGTGAAAAATTTGTAAATGACAAATGCACAAATGCACATTTACATCATGATAATCTGTTAAATTTATTCACTTTTAAAAACTGCTCTATGTAAAAACCTTAAAGACTGATTTGGTCACCGCTGCTGACAGATGTGATTCAAAGCATTGAGCACACTGGTAACGTGAGAGCCTACCTTTCTTCCTTGGCACGACTTACGGGATAAGACCATACTTATTCTGAAGATTTATCAGAATATGTTCCACTTGTTTACCTAAAGTGCATGACTTTCATCTTAAATAAAACAAACATGACAGTAGTACTTTTTGTACCTAAGTAGACAAGACGGGTATCAGACTAGTCTTCTGCTACCCGCAGTCTCACATACAGAACAAAATTAACTGCTATTGCCGTGCTGGATATATTATACCTGTAAGTTAAAATCCGACATACATTCAACTTACCATCTGATCAAGACCGTCTTATTCAGATGGGTGTCAGATGGTCTTCGGTGACAAACGAGAAGTTTCGGACAAGTGCAATCCTGTCATGATTCACTCACTCTGCTTCATCCGATTCACTATGTAAAATAACGACCGAGGACCACTTTTGCTTTTGACCGGTATATGGTTTGAGCTGCTCACGATATGAGGAAGAGACCACTTTTAAGAAATAAATTTGAGACAAAAAACAATCTGTACAGAGTAGAGCCCGTTCCGGCATTAAAACTACAGTTTTCTACGTGTCCTAATGTGATAAGGGCAACCAGTAACCCGATGAGTCTAAACTTCAATTGATAGAAACAACAGACACTTTGACAAGACAAATAGCCGTGTTACCAAAGATAGTTCACACATTCCGCACGCAAATAGACAATCGGTTTTACAGTCGGGTGAATACTTTTCAGATTTAGATCGCTACAAGGTCAGTGTATGTATATATATATATATATATGTGTGTGTGTGTGTGTATATATATATATATATATTGAGCTCAAGTCCATGATAATAATAAGATATACTTGTATATAAATCACTGCTTTATAAGAGAGACATCTTTTTCATTTGTTCGAAACTACTGAACCAATTATTACGAAATGTTAACTGTAGCTTTCGTATAATTCCCCGAAAAGTTTATCACAGTTCAAACCTCACTAGTTTAACTACTAAATAAATTATAAACAAAAAAAAAGAAGAGTATAAATATATAACCAAGAAATATTTTTTACCAAATTTAATATCATTGTCTACACCGATTATTGTCTAGATCAATATCGACTTCTTCACACAGTTATTATTTCATTTACTAAATTTAGTTACTGTCTAATCTGGTGACGACTCATCCTCACCCGATTAGAGTAGCACTGTGAAGATTTTTTATAACCTGAACTAAGAAGTTCCATCAGGATAAGTCATAAAAATAATAGGTATGAATTCAACTTTAAATTCGGTATAAATATTTTCATATTAACATGATCAGCGAGGTCACAAATAGGAAAAAGTACTTCTAGGGCTACTAGAATTTATAACTGTAGGCGACGTGAATCTAGACCAGAGAATTCTCAAAAACTTGAAGAGTAACGTATATGATCAGCTCAAAATTAAGTTTAACCTTTGAAAAATATGTTATGAATTGTGAACTCTGAGAACAAGAGCCCATAAATAATTACTAAAACGTTATTTCCTTTTTATGAAATTTTTTAGTTCACGTATTGCGGGCGAAACCGCAGCGGGGTTAAAATCGATATATAGTGGATTTTAATTAAAATCTTTTCCTATTCATATCATCTTTTCTAAGTTTACCATATATATGTATATATCTCATTTATTACGATTTTCTTTTTATTAATAGACCTGCAACCAGAAGGTTACGTAACATTTAATAAGTTATTTTATTTATTTATTTTTTTATTTATTAATTTAACTGACGATGACACGCGCATTGAAACGCGTTTTAAGCTGTAAAATTACATTATTCAGTATACACTCTTTAAGCATGCAATTCTATTAATATTACAAGAAATTATCGTACTATTTTTTTTAATTTTAATTTACAACGAATGAGTTTTACAGAGTAAAATCTATTTCGATAAATTTTATCACACTTTAAGCATCTCGTAATCATAACTATCATTACAATTTACACTATTTTACTGTAATTCATATTTTTAATCCAATCAATAATTTATTATTTTGTTTCATTCGTATACGTTCTACAATAATAATTATTATAAATAACTGAATTCAATCCTATAAATTACGAAAATCCCAACTTTCAGGCAGTAACCAAGGTAAAAAATAATGCATTGTTTTATAAAAAAAAAATAAATAGTAATACTAAGTAAAATAAATTAAAAGAATGACCTATGAAAGAGAGGATATCAACAGCTCCGGTCATTAGCCCGTGGAAATTGGTAACGTATGAAAAGAGACTGACCGGGAATCGAACGCGGTACCTCCTCACGAAAATGCCGAGACGCTCTCTACTACGTACGCTCTTTTACGATACGCTAGGTTTCATATATAAAAATATTCAAATTTAACCTCAAACAAACAAGATTAAAATTACTTTCCTTGTATTAATGATATCCTTTTTACTTCCTTGTACGAAGTAAAGGAAGTATTGTGATCGCGAAAAATAACGGTTTCCAAATTTCAATACAAATATCCATTTTGACCATCTCTGAATCCACTTTGATTAATTTCAGCGTGATGTCTGCATGTATGTATGCATCTCGCATAACTCAAAAACGATTAGCCGTATGATGTTGAAATTTTGGATTTAGGACTATTGTAATATCTTTTCATTTTTGACACAACAAAAAGTGTCCGAAAAGGCACAAAATTAAAAAAATTTGGATTTTGAACTTTTTCTTAAGTGCAGTAATAAGAACTCATTGAGAGCTTTTCAACGATATATCATAAATGGTACTTATTTTCATTGTTCCAGAGTTATGGCCAAATAAAATTTTAATTAATGAAATACCTGGATCTCATCGGTTCGAATCAAACTTAATCTCCTTTTTGTACCTTTTTTTTTAGTTTAAATATATTGATTTATTAATCAATGATTATAAAACATTTTTACGATAAATTATAATTCAATAATAATAATAGAAAAAAAAATATTAAAAAATATCAGAAGCGATTAATGAAATAAAATTTTATGTATTTTTCGTTTTAAAAAAACCGTTGTATATGTAATTTAATAGGCTTACAAGGAAGTCATCATAGGTTTCCACATCAGATTTTTCACTTACAAATGTATTGTTTTAAAAAATAACTGAGAACAAATTTTACTTTTAAATCATTAAGAGAATTTAAGCGTATATTTAAATTGATGGAAGTCTCTGCATAAACTGATGATATTTTCAGAAACTGTAACTTATATTGGAATATTATTAATAAAAAAAATAACAGCTAATGAACACAGACTTTTAAATATCTAAATATAATTTATTTTAAATAGAATAAAAGAAATAAGAATTTAAGTTAAATGATAAGAATACTGTGGACTAAGATTAATTTATTTGAAGTAACGTATTTGCCCTTTAATTTTATGGAACATCAATTCTGTAAGACGATTTACGACATTCTATTAGACAACACGGAATCAGGTACGTAGAAAATAAGTTCATTATTTTTTTACCTTCTTTTTAATAAAATAAAAATACTTAAAATTTTTCAATTCTCTTTTAATATAAAATTTAATTCTCATGAGACTTAAAATTTAATTCGCTTAAGTTATTTCATTTTACCGTTTTCGTATTTGATGTAGACTTAATGATATAAAAGAGTACGAATAATGTAGCCACCGAGTTAATACATCAAATTGTGTCTTTATTTCTAAAGAAAGTACATAAGGTAGCAAAAGAAATAGGCTATACTGTGAAGGTAATATACCAAGACAGCTAAATCTCTCGTGTGGCAACAGACCCTGTAATCTACTAAGCTAATAGAAATTGATTTTTGTTTGTTTTTTTTTTTTTTTACAAAATAGAAAAGGAAAAATCGTAAATCTTCTAGATTTTCTTATTGGAAATAGCTTACTTACATCAGTAAACTTATTTTACATTACTTTTCTCCACTTATATAGGCAAATATAATCTAATCCTAAAATTGAAGGCTTTATTTTTATAACTTTCTTTCCTGTTCTCTTTTTTTGGAATTTCTCCGAAAACCCTGAATTTGTATTTTTAAGGATAAAAATATTATTTTAAAAAGACACAATAACTTTGTTATTCTTTTTAAACAATTTTATATTTAAAAAATTAAAGAGATTTCTACAATCTATTAATTACACTAAGTAGGGGAAAAATTTTATAGTTTTTATTATTTATACTAAACTTGTAAATAATCTGTGTTAACTACATAAATATTAAAAGAAAAAATAATAAAATCGATATATTTAAATTATATAAATAATTAATTAACGTACAAATTAATTTTATTGTTATTCCTTAAGAATGTGAAATATTTCGTGTCACTTTTTCCCTACTTATTACTATGCAGAAGTATATTACTAACGTAGAAAAAATCATAACACTTTTTTCTTTAATAATGTAAAGATGAATAATATTTAATTTAGTTTAAGTCTTTTTTATTGTAAATATATTACAATAAGTGCATTGTAACCACATACTAAATTCATTTTTGTAGTTTAAACATTTAACGAGGTAACTTTTATGAAACTGCTTTCTGATGTCCAGAACATTTTTCTTTAAATTTTTAATTTTAAATATATTATTTTATATTCTTTTTCTTCGTAAAGATCTAGTACTTTTTTTATAACAATTTGCTTTTATTTTTAATTTGACCTTAATATAGTAGTGTTTCATTTCAATCGCCCTAGGCGATTTTCTCTCCAACTACGCACAACGTAAAAAAATCACCTAAACAAATTTTACTCAGATTGAAGGGGGACACATCATGGTGACCTTGACCTTGACCTTGACCTTGACCTTGACCTTGACCTTGACCTTGACCTTGACCTTGACCTTGACCTTGACCTTATTTCAAGGATAACACGATTTTCCAAATAGAATGACTTATTTTTGACACCATCAACAAAAATAGCAGAAAATTTTACATTGGAATATATAGCCGCACATATGACCTTGAACCTTTTTTGAAGGTCATACGGCTACCAGCAGAAATAGTGTTATACGATAGTGTAAATTTCATTTTTATGCTGTTTCGTATAATTTGCGAGATAAGTGGCCTAGAATATAAATATTCAGGAATATCTCTGAGGGCAGTTTTTATATATTTATAAATAATAATAATAATAAGCGATAAGTTGGTTTCGTTATTTTCTTGACTTTAAGATTAAAGTTTATGGTTCTCAATTAATTAAATGTTTTAATATTACTTTTTTGATTCGATGCCCAGAGGTAAAACTTCTTTCCTGTTTTCGTGTAATAAGTGTACCTGTAATTCATTAAATCTATAGATGTAGCCAATATATTATGATAATGAGAACCCTTCAACAGATCTGTGATGAAGGATAGTGTCAAGAAGCCAACAGCTTTAAAATGGAACTAGTTCGACCGGGCTCCACAAGGAACGATAACGCTTTAATCATGTAAGTTTATAAAAAAATAAACTTATAAAATGAAATATTTATTCCCCGTAAAGTAAAACTGATAGGAATAAGGTAAATTAAAATTCTACTAAATAAGTATTTACTCAAAAAATAAAATGCAATGTAATTACAAAATACAAACGCCACTAATTAAAATTAAACGCTTCTTTCTACAAAATTAACATTCGTACTTATTTATCACAAAATTTTGTTACTTTGTCCAACGGATATACACTACAGATTTTTTTTTAATCTAATTTAACTTTTTTTCAATTCCCCGAAAATCAATGGAAAAGTAGTTTAATAATGATGTAATAATTTATTTTTAAATTACCATGGCTCAGAATATGCTTCGGAAATTACTCTGTAACTCTCTCTCTCTCTCTCTATATATATATATATATATATACTAGCATTTACCCGCGGCTTCGCTCGCGGTGAACCTTTAAACGAAATACGCGAGCAACTATGTCATGTCAATCAGTGGCTTTTTGCCCGGGCATTAGCTCTTTAGTTACATCCTGCCACGAAGGATTTCAAGTAAAAGTTACAAAGAGGTCAGGCCTGCCGTAAGTTCGTACATAAGCGAAAGTGTCTTGAGTGTATTCATGCAGATAACGGGGACTGTTCACAAAATTAGAAGGCAGAATAACCATCTTGCCTATGTCGTTAGGTCTAATATTACCATCTGCGCTAATCGCATCTTGTAGATGAATGTAATTTTCAGCTCGTAATTTCGTCTGATTTATAGAAATGTAACGAAGGCGTTCCCTCTCTACTTTAATATACATATCTACCAAGAATTGATGAAAGAGTTGACTTGGCCGCGAAAGGAGATTGAAGTCGTGCTCTCGAAGCATCATGTGATAGGCATAAAAATCCATGCAGGAAACTTTTTTATTGGGAACTGGCTGTCTTGTTGTTGGATTAATGACTGGAATATTGAAATTATATCCTGGCTCACCTTTACTGAAAATTAACGGGTACTGCAAAGCATCATAAAATTTATGAGTATCGGCTACGCATTTCAGCGGATTATCATGTGCCCGTAACACTACGTCTCGTGGAGAGCACGGGTCACCAGCAACCAAAACAGCAACTTCATTGATCATCGGCGCATTAAAACGCCTCTCACGTTCGCCATGTGGAGTCCGATCAGCATGAATGACCACTATGTAATTATCTGGAGGCCAGTTTTCTATTGCACTTTTAAAGGTATTTACCAACAAATTGTGGCTGTGTAACATTCGTTGAATTTTTAATACTGTATCTCTTTCGACTCCTTCAATATACTAACAACGAAGGTTTACTTCATTTTCTTCATCACCCTTAAAATGCACCTGCAAAAATGTATGCTGTTCATTATCTGCTGGAAAGAGTGATCCAATTTGATGATATATCTGTCCTTGTACAGTAAACGTTGGTGAAAATCCGGGCATTCTTATCACTTTATCTACTCCAAAGGATGTCATTAGGAAGTAAGAGTTATACTTTCTGATTTTACTTAAAAATTGCTTCGACTCATCTGTAACACTTAAATATAGTTTTTTCAAAATCTCCTCTGGTTCACCAAGTAAAGGAAGCGAAACTTTACCACTGGAACAGCACATTCCAGCAGTTTCATCTTTCCATTTCAAAGCATCGCAATGCTGACTTTTTCTATTCACTGAGCCAATAAAAATTAAAGAATGCTTATGGTATTCAAGTGAAGGATCATATAGAAATTCAGAATTATTAAATACAGTCCAATTGTGTTTGCATTATATTAAACGAATTTGTGTTTGAATTGGCGTTTCAGCTGCTCTTAAGGTAGCTTGGCGTTCAGCTTGCTCATCTAATCTTTCTTGTCTCTGAGAAGTTGTTTCACCAGCCCTCAAAGCACATTGTCGCCTCGCTTGTTGTTGTCGTCTTAGTTCTGCGTAAGCGGAAGATTCTTGAGTTCGAGCAATTTTTGCCGCCCGGGCCCGTGATGAATCCCTTGACAGGTTAGATTTGCGCTGGCATTTTAGGAAAAAACAGAGTAAAAACTGAAAATAGCGTTAGAAGTAAAACAATAAACAGGCAACTAACCTCAAAATCTGGAAAAGTTTTAGTTTTATTTAGAAGTGACAGAAGAATAACAATAAATATAGAAGGATTCGAAACAGCAGAAGCACTATAGTCAATTGAATAATGACTTGACCGTCGGTGTTACAGTGTTGGATTGGCACTTTACTTCATTTACTTATTGGAACGCCAGATGGCGTTGAATTTGGTCAAATTTTTTGTCGGACGATCATACCTACCAATATTTATTTAATATAAATTTTTTTACCCTACCGAAAAAATATTGTTTTTTTTTTTTTTTTTTTTACTAAAAAGTGTCCTTTGTCCATCGCAATACCTTTGAGAATACGTGTACGAAGTTTCATGATGATCGGTTGTGTAGTTTCTGCGTGAAAGCGTAACAAAGAAACAAATGCACATTCACATTTATAATATTAGTAAGGATGTATGCATGTATATTTAGTTAGTATTTATAACTAACACACAGAACAACATATGTTTATATATATATATATATATATATATATAATTAAATATTATTAAAAAGTACGAATCCACCTTCCCAGCTATTAATTTTGAACGCAAGCAAGATCTTTGAGTCCTTAGACCATCGTCAAGAGATTAAAATATATTATAAAATAAAGTTATTATTTATAATTTTTTAACTTTGTAATAACTACATACCTAGCCGTTAAAAATTTTTAATTTTTTAACTTTTTTTTATTATATTTTAATCTTCTGACGATGGTTTAAGGACTCAAAGATCTTGAGAAGTTCAAAATTAATTGCTGGTAAGGTGGATTCGTACTTTTTAATAATTTATTAACATATCAGCGGTAACCAAGTTTGAAAAATGTATATATATATATAAAAGAAATTTGTTATTAAAACAACAATAATTTTTTATGTGTTTATAATTTGGCTACCTTGAAATAATGTTCATCTTAATTCGTATCTTGTCAAGTATTTACGTAATAAAATAAGACTCGCCTATAGTATAAATTACTGCTGATTTACGATTAATAACATACTATGTATTTGAAGAATGATACCCTGATTCATTATAATAACATTATTCTTTGCTTCACCTTTGTAAGCTATATCCTTTTTCTTTTTTTTAACGAACCACAAAAAATAAATCTAAAATAACACGTTTAATATTAATTATTGTGTTCATTTGTTTTTATATAACCTTTTTTTTTATCAGTTAAAATAGATATCTTTATTTCGATTTGAAATTACATTTTATTATATAGATTAAACAATGTAGCTGCTCTCTACACAAGCTACAAAACAAACGCCACCAATGGGAAATAACACCCAGTATTTGATAAAACTAACACCAAAAACGGACTAACGAACGTACCCAATGGTACGAGTATATACACCAGTGCAGGAGTAAAACACTGAACTGATTAATAGCTTACAGAGGTGCACATATATATATATATATATATATAATGTACCATGAGGGGGGAAGGGTATAGGCGGCAACTCAGATGTATTAGAGAGTTGGAGTTTGGAGTTCGAGGAGGGGGAGGAGTAGTAGGTACGAGTATAGCTTCCACTGATTAATAGCATCTGCTTTTGACAACATTGTTTCGTTCCGCCCCATAATTTAACACATACCGAATTACACATCTCTATCCTCAACTCCACCTCTTATCCGTTTGTACCCCGCACCTCCCCACCACTAATTCAAAAACCTGTCATCAGTTCGGTCTAAATAACCTATATCAATAAATGACGAAAACAAACACTGTAGATGGGTAAACGCACTAAACGTTAAAGCAATTCATCATTAATTATTATTTAAAATCAATTCAAAATTTAGTAATCTATTTAGCCTAGCCGTTATACAATTTAATTAATTTATTAATTATACCAATTAATAAGTTAACTGAAAATGTCAGGTTTAAGTATATTATTGGTAACTGATTTTCAATATTTTATTTTATATTTTTAATTAAATTTAGCAATAAGATTAACATAATAAACAATCAATACTGATGTAAAAATCAATAATTAAAAATTAATTATATATTTTTACTCTCTTGGCTTCATAGTTCTAGAGCTATGCTGCAAGAAGTATGATGATAATAAGTAAAAAAAATGGGGTATGAGTTTTTTCATTTCTAGACATTTCGTGATCCAGGGACCCTAAAAAACAAAAACAAAATGGGGGTAATGTTCTTACGCACGTACATATGTACGTGTGCTGGTGTGTTGGAAGCTTAATAACTTTTGACTAGGTAAATCGATTTACTTAAATATATGTGCTATAGATATATATGTACATATGCTACATTAGCTTAAATATATGCTATTTACTTAAATATGTGTATTATTTAATTAAAATATTGAGGCCTTTTGTAAAATAAGATTCATTATTTGAGTATATTATTAAAAAGAAAATTTAAAAACGTTAAAGAACACGTAAGTAATAGTATGCACAATAAGGCTCGCAGACCTCATTATTTTAATAACGTGCCGTAGTTTAAGCACCACAGAAAGAAGATACAATTACTAAGATTAAAATTAAAAGAAAATAATAGGTATTGAAACTCTCGTAATATTTTTTTTTTTTTTAATTTAAAACAACCATTAATATTTAACAAAATTCTATTAATTGATAGAAATAACATCTACTAATATATATGTAATAATTATTTTAAATATTTAAAGTATAATATTTATTGTTATTCAAATTATATAAATATATACGTAAATATAACAAAAAATTACAAACGTAACATTGCATTTAACATAATTTTAAGGATCAAAATATTTAATTATTGAGGATCAAAATGAGGACCAAAAATTAATCAATATTTTGATCCTCAAAGTTAGACCCCAAAATACTTTTGTTTTAAAATAGTATAGCTACAGTATATAAAAAATAAATATAATAAATTAAAAAAAAAAGAACTTAAATAAAATATTGATTAGATCTTCAAAACAGTCTGCTTTGCGAATTTGATGTTTTACAAGTTTTATATAAATCGAATGTTTGTTACGAAAATAGAGTAAAAAACACACCCACACACATATATATATATATAGAGAGAGAGAGAGAGAGGGGGGGGAGAAAGAGAGAGAGAGAGAGAGTGAGAGAAAGAGAAGTATAATAAAATATGTTCTGCTGCTGACAAAATTCTAGTATACATAAAAGAAAACTCCGCTGTTATAAAGAGTATTCACATTCAGAAACCCAAGATTCATGAATATGAATTGGCGAATGATTTCAACCCGTTTTACACGAATTACGATGTTAATAAAACACAGTTGTTTTAGGAGATAAAAAACGAATTAATTCTGAATCCATAATGTTTTATTTATATTTCAAAAATAGTTTTAATTTTAATAATAAATAATTATTCCGTGAACACATTTATTAAAACTTAGAATTTATCTGTTTTAAATAATGTTAACTAGGAAACATTAAAACTTTATTATATTCATGATGATACTGGCGAAGTGAAAATTATTCGGGTGGTAGAAAACAGTTCGAGTGGTAGCAGTTCGAGAGACAGTACCAGTGGTAGAAAACAAGTCGCATCGGAAAAGAATACAGATTGAAGAGATCGTAAGAGCAATATCCTTAACGTTGCGTCGGATTAGTTGGGTAATAAATAAATTACACATATTCATTTAATTAAGAGCCATTAAATGAATGTAAAAAAACGGTATTTATTATTATCATTATTAATAGTAATAATAATAATAATAAAAAATCGCTTGTCATTTTCATACTTGTTTTCGGTTTGATTACAACTGTTCTCGTGGAGGAAAAGGCTCTTGCCAGCCACCGTCAGGTCCACACTGACGGCAATGCAGGCTCTCACCCGCTAAAAAAAACCTTCCTTTATCATGCAGGGGAAGAATCTAAACCATGTATGTACAACCCCTGAATGATCACCCAGGCACTCTACTATCCGAATTTGGATCACCAGAAATTGCCACGAGGGCGCGATAGACGAGCGACGACTCCGAGGAGCCCCTGCCGTCCAGCCCCAGATGCTGGCCTCCATTGATCACTCGTCATCGAACTTGTCTCTATCGATCCGAATCACTTCACCCTGTCGTCGCCTCTCCTGATTGGCCTTCTCTCCTATCATTGTTGCGATCGTAGTCGAGACACATTCCCATTTGTCGCTATTGCTGAGCATCATCTCGATTATAGTGTTGGCTCCCCCACACCCTGATCCTCGAGCACTACTCTTAAGTCGCCCATCTAGGGAAAAAGAACACCACATGCTCTGCTGTATCCAGCTCGCCGCAATCATGACAGAGACTTCTATTGAATGTGCCAATCATGTTCAGATAGTCCCGGAAATATTCATGTCCAGACAGGAACTGGGTGAATTCTTAGCCTATGTTACCGTGCTGCTTTCACATGTTATTATTATAATATATAAATAGAATAAACAGCTATTTGCAAGGAATATTAATGTCTTAAATAAACGAAATATATTAACGTTCAGTGTGAACCTAGATATTCTTATATTCACAATATATCAGGAGAATGTACCGTTTAGAGATTAAAAGTCTTTTTAAGTTTATCTTTAGCCGACTTCAAATCATTTGAAATCAGGTATACGTACGCTTAAAAATACAGTTTTCTTCTGGCTTACGTACAGGTATTATTTGAACTATAAAGCTACACGGAATTACATAAAGTACCCAAAATAATCGCAAAATTAATCTGTACACAAATCTAATTCACTAACAAGGAACATAAATTTTCATTTTATCATAAATCAGTTTTGTATATAGATAATTCACGTTACAGTACTGTTTATTTAACATACCAAATGTGCATACACGTATTTAATTATGTAGTATTACAGAAAAATAAGGACTGTTGTATAAAAAGCCATTAAGTAAAACAAAGCTTATAAATTAGGAAGCCATTTTCAAAGATATATTTTTGAAGGTTATATTTATACTTACATTAAAATACGAGAAAATGTTTAAAAAACCTGAAGGTATTTTTTTGAAATGTAGGATATTAAGCGCTTTTGAATTATTTAAAATATGAAAATAAATTTTCAGCTACAACTGCAAGAAATTATGAAATAGTAAAAAAAACATTAACTAGACTGGCCGCGATTTAAGAATAAAACGAACATTAAATGATATTGAGGAAGGAATCTTCTAAAAGTTAAAGATAAAATAAAAGTATTGATGACGTCACGAAGAGGTAAGATTATTCTGAAAAGATTAGACAAAAAAGAGACGATTGGAGAAGATGATAACAGAAAATTGAAAATGATGGTAATCATTGATAATGATGATTGATAACGATAATAGTGAAAAATAAAGCGTAGCAGACGTATTATTGTTATCTAGAAGGGTCAACAGCAGATTATTTCGGTGATTAAGTAATATTTTTTACTTAAAATTTTCTTAATATTGTGATACCTTGCTAAAAATGGTACTTTTTTAAATCTTGACTCGATATACTCGTATATCGAAAATTTATCTAATCTAATAATACTTTTAGCGGTTAGGAATTTTTTTTCAAATTAATATGAAATTCGAGGCTGATTCATATACTCGTATATCATATAGACAAAACTTTTTATACTTTGTTCACAAAAACTTAGTTCAAAATCTATTAAGAACATCAAGAAAAATTTGATTTGTTAATTATTTTATAAAATTAACATTCAGTCCATCTCAGTGTATATGAAGAGTAATATTTTTATTTTCCTTATGTTTAGTATCAATCTTGATCTATTTCTTTAAATGTCATCCAGTTATGGATAATGCAAATTTATTTTAAATTACTTCTTAATTTTTATATAGAGTGATCTACAAAGAATATTACATTATTTCAGGATATGTTTTATGATGAAAATAAAGAAAAATATTCGTATTTCCGAAACTACGAACAGATTTCATCCTGATTTCTGCGTCTTCGGTAAAATTAAGCTAGATTATAATTCTTGAGACCAAAAATTAAGGGGTAAATTTAGTGGTGAAATACGAAATCTGGCCTGAAAAAATAAATAAATCCCAGAACTGCAGTTTTAGTTTTTGAGAAATTTTAGATAAAAAACAAAAGACTACGGGCGAAAAACGCACTATTTTTAACTTTGTTAAATCGGTAATAAACAAAGTTTTCAAGAAAACTTGAACAAAATTTGATTCTAAGTAAAATAGTATGAATAAAGCTCAAAGAAACATAATACAAACGAAAGAATTTCGAAATTTATTCAAAACAAAATATTTCAAAATGTGTGATTTTAACTACGCATTTTTTAATTTTTTTTTAATTTTTTTATTGCATTTGAACTTCAATAAACATTTAAATAATTGAATGGAATAGTGTGCGTATGTCATGATGCCAACAATAGAATAATAAATTTTCCATTGAAGAATACGCAGACATCATTCTTGTTTATATGTTCTGCAATGGAATGCAAAACATTGGCTACTAAATAATTCTTCGTCAGATCAAAAAACAAGAATTCTGTCTTCATTGTGGTGGAAGACATTTTCAGCAGCTTTTTCTTTTTTTATTGTCGAACTTCGTGGCGCGAGTGGTAGCGTCTCGGCCTTCCATCCGGAGGTCCTGAGTTCGAATCCCGGTCAGGTATGGCATTTTCACACACGCTACAAATCATTCAACTCATCCTCTGAAACAATACCTAACGGTGGTTCCGGAGGTAAAAAAAAGTTGGTTTTATTGTTTATATTTCTATACGTTATTTTCTAAAATATTTCATTTTTCTGTTTTTTAATATTGAAAATTTTGTTTCGTTTTGAACTGAAAATTTTACTGAAGTAGCAGAAATCAGTGCAAAATTTTTCGCCAGACTACACTCGCTAACGAAGCGTCTCCAAACCTATGTTTATACGAACTTTCTTCTTTATCACCAGTAAAAAAGTCTTAAAGGTTTGTTACATTCTTGTGAATCTTTCTGTATATTAATGATGTTCAATTTTTTTAAAAATATTTTCATGATTAATTCTAATTTTTTTTTTTTCAACTTTTATTACTATTAGAATATAATTATTTTCTCATCCTTAATTAAAAGATTAAAAAATTAACATACTGATTACATCAACTTGTTCTTTCCCAATATAACTTTCATGATTAAAGCAAATCTTTTGGCGTCATTAAAATCGATTTTTCTGTATTACACACAGGAGTGACAAACCAAATCATAAACACATATGATTTGTGTTGAATTAAACAACCTTAATTCTAAAATACTTAGTAAATTTAATGAAATAAACTGTTAAGACTGGAGATTAAATAAAAACTTCTGCAAAATTTTACACGATAATTTTCATTACGAGTATAAATAAAACCTTTCAAAGGGAAATTTTTGTCTACTAATATGGTAATATTACTTCGGAGCAGTAAGGGAAGAAGATAAATTTACATTTAAAAGACAGAAAGATAGAAAAGGGAAACTGTATGTTAACTACTGGTATATTTTAAACGAAGAGAGAAATGGAATTCATTTGTTATATATTTTATTGCTTAATCAAACAGAAAAGCAGACACTATCTGCTTGCCAAACATAATGTATAACAGTAGTACGCCAGTCATGAATTATTGTATATACCGGGTTCCCTTGACAGCTACGTTAATATCTCTCGACTCACTTCAGTTGGTCGTTACGGAACATGGGTTTACGGATCGAGAGGATTAGGTCAGACGGAAGAGAACGGTTTCAGTAACCGAACTAATACTGATATAGTTAGTTAAATATCATATACAAGTTTACCTGACCTTCAAAAACAATCAGGTCAACCTGTCATTACCTTTCAAAACAATAGGTTTACTAATGATAACATTATATCGAGTTTTGCAACTGAAATTCTATTAACTAACAAAAGTATAATCTATTACGTGTTTAATTACTTTTCCTTACTCACTTAAAGTAACGTCAATATACTAATTGCTATATTAATTAAGAAAACAATTAAGCAGTTACTAGTAATTAGAAGAAAAAACCCTCGTAAGACGATTTTTTAAACTAAACATTAATTAGTTGACATTTCTTTTGAAATTTAAATAATTATCAGGAGCTTTCTAATATTAAAAGGATTTTTATCTTAAAATAAATACAACTTCACCTTTTTTTTTTTTTTTTTTTTATTATTATTTCAATAACTATTGTTATTCTAAGTATTGTGTTGTACCTTTTGATGATTTTTATTTTAAAGAAATACGAACCGAAATAATTTTTTTGTGACTTTTAAGTTATATTTAGGCTATGAAAATAATTATTATTTTATTTAAAAAGAAAAAGGTGCTAAAGATTTTTCTGAACTTTTCCGGCATTATTAAAAGCTTTTAATTTATCTACCCCATCTCACGATAAAAGTTGGAAAATATTAATTTCTTCTATAGCAGTCTTAAAAGAAAATAATTTTTTAAAAATTCTACATTAATTTTTTTTATATCACAAATAAAGATTATGAAAATCTGCTAAACTGGAGGAGAAACCACAAAAATTTAAGAATGGTAATATCATAGAAACTAGTTTAAAATTACCAAAAGTTTAACATTTAGGATTATAAAAAACTGTAAAAACGTCTTTATTGAGGATATTTATTCTTACAAAGTTTTTTCATATATAATTACACATGTGCATGCACACATACACATAATTCATACTACTATAAGTTGTATGAATACTAAACAAAAAACAGATAGAATAATACCGAACATACCAGACAGTTTTTTTAGGAGTTAGGAGAGGTAAAAATGTACGAAAGCTAAAGTATACTGTTATTACATAAATTTTTGACGATTAATCTTTTACCGATTGAACATGTCATTTTTTAAGCTGTAGTAAAAATTATAATAGAGAGTCTGGAAAAAACTTGAAAAATTTAAAAAACAATCCTAGAAGATAATGTCAGTCAGATGCACGATATGTAGTACACTAAAACTAACTACTCCAATTCTCTTAGCTGTATAGAAATACACAACAATAAATAAATTATAAAAAATTCCACTTATCAGTTGTCGAGATGTACTCCAATAACAGAGTTCTTTTAACTTCATCTTTTGGCTACTCTCGTTTTGTGTTACAAACGGCCAAACCGTTTTCCAATATTTTTTTACGAAATTTTGAAATAAGGTTCTTTGCTATTAGGTGGAACAACACATTTGTAAACAAAGTTGGAAATAAATTTTCTTTTAAAAATGGCGGCCAGTACGGTTCTAGCCTTTAAAATTAGAATAACGGCTTAATGAGTGATCAGATGATTCGTTTCTTTTTTTAATCTTTTTTTTCATTTTTCAACTTTTATTTTAAGGGTTTTCAATATAGTACACGGAGGTATACATTAGTTTTTAATACACATGTATAAATCCAAAAAGAAATAAAATCATGATCATAAACATGAAAATTTGTTCGATAATCCAGGTAAATAAAAGGAATAGTAAAATCCATAAAATTAAATTACACTTATTTACCCACTAATAATTGTAAAAATCTGAATTTTGAATTTTATTTTTTCTATACATTCACTGACACGTGCAAAGAAATTAGTCAAATAAAGTTCTAATCTTGAAACAGCCAAGATATGCACGAAAATAAAGTAATGGACAATTTATACATTTTTACAAAAATTATATTATCAGAACATTCTTAATGACTTATCCGTAACGCGATTACCTTTAAAAAAAATGTAACGATTTAACGTATTAATAATCCACTCTAAAACAAGTCTTTTCCGAACTTAATAAAGATATTACGTATGAATATTTTAAATATATATCACAATAATAATAATATAAAATCGTAACTAAGATCGAGAAATTGCTGAGACACAATAACTGATAGTTGCTGTTCTTCACCCTCCTTACAGACAATTTCAAATGCCTCTTAACTTTTTCAATTCTCTCTTTCTTAAAGTCCATTCTCTAAACCCATATAGCAATTCGTTCCAAAAATAGCACTTTAAGAAACGTTTCTTTAGATTTAATTCCATTTTACAACACAGTAACAATTTCTTTGAGTAAAGTACTCCTTTTGCCGTTTCGGCAGTGGTACTTTTCCCTTTATTTCTTTTTCGTCGTTCAAGTTACTGTATTTCTTGTTTTTACACGTACATTTCTCCTCTCATCTCATGAAAAATTCCTAGTTACCTCGTATTCTATAGTTTTATTTCGGTCTTATAATGTAATTGTTAATTTATTAAACGTTAATTTTTATTCCATTTTCTTTGCATCAGCTTACCTATCTTTTATCATTAGAATACAACTCTATGTTCGTTGATTTTTGTTAGGTTTCGTAGGCGTAATAGTTGCAGAAAATCTAATAACAGGATACAAAAGTAATTACTCAAAACGTTACACCCATTTTCAAGAATAATAAGCATCTTATGCTATGCTTAAAAAGAAGGTCAGGAATGAAATGTTTTCCCGTTTCCTTCTTTAAATATAACAGATTCTAAACAATACAGCTAATGATGCTTGTACTGCATAACTCTAAACCCTTTAATCTGTCACTCAATTTCAACATTTTTTAAAGTTTAGTTTTTAGATTTTAGTCAGGGTATTTGCCAGTTTTAATTTTTTAAATTATTTTTATTTTACTTTTTAGTTTTATATTTATTTAAGATCTGTACAGTTTTACGAAAAATATTTCACATATGAAAAAAAAATACTACTTGCTAAAAACGCAAAGGTGAAAAACGTGATTTTTGATAAATATACGAAAAGATAAGCAGAGAAACAATGTAAAAAGTGTGAGCTACAACTGACTATAATTTGGGAATACTCAATATATTATGCTTTCAATCTTAGTTTTCAAAGTAACTCCCATGAAGTTTTAAGTTAAAATATTTTTTTTTTTATGAAAATGAAATCAAAATATATCATTAAAAGCTACTAAACGATGACGACAACCAAAATTGGAACAAACAAAATTTCAAATCATTTTCACAGATTATGTAATTATTGGTTTAAAATTTTCAATTGTTATCGGAATAAACTCACAATGGAGACTATAGGAAGGTTCTCGATAAAACAGAAAAAAAATTATGAAAAGCTGTTACGTTTTTATGAAAAAAAGTCTTAAACACTGTCGACATTGAAAAAAAAGCTGGCTAAGTACTGCATGACTTTTCCGGCTAAATAAAAATTAAGAGTTAAAATAAGAAAAACGAAGTATATATTTTTTGAGAGGTGGTGAATAAATTTTAAGAAACATTTTTCGAAGAATATTCATGTATAGGTTAAGGTTAACAAATTTACTTAAAGTTTTTTTCTAAATCTAACACTCCCTTTTACAAAAGGCTAGAAAAATAAAAAGAACATTTTCAAAAAATCTTTTCTGCATTTTAGGTCAGGGATCTATATTTTTTTTTTAATTAATGACATTTCTGGATAGTTCTATTTATGAAGTATAAACTTTCGATTAATTCTTCGAAAAATATTTAAATTTATAGGAGATATAGTAAAATAACAAATTCCATTTTTAAGAGTTGGAGTACATTTTTCGAAAAAAAAATCTTTTGGCTTATTTATACATGCATTGTAGATAATAAATTTACTTTAATAAATCTTTCTCTACCCCCTCCACCACAAAACGAATTTTGAAAAAAAGATTATTACGATCAGTACCCCATCTATAGAAATATTTGAGCTAAATTTGAATAAAATCAGTTTAATCAATCCTAAGATTGTAAAATTCATTCATACATATATATATGTTTATTTTTTTGTCTAAATGAACTAGTCGGAACCGAAAACGCCAAGATTTTCAAAAACCACCCCATTTTTGATATGAATATTTTCTTCTTTAATGTAGCTATATTCACTGCGTGTTACACAAGGATCAAATTGAGAACTTTCTCCTTTTATTGAAATGAGTAGATTTTTTTTTTGCAGCCAAAGGCTTATTACTTCCTTGTACGAAATAAGGTATTGTGATCGCGAAAAACTTCAGTTTTCTGATTTCAACGGAAATATCCATCTTGACCATCCCTGAATCACTTTGTAGTTTTGGCGTGATGTCTATACGTACGTACGTATGTATGTATGTACGTAAGTATGCATCTCTCATTACTCAAAAACGATTAGACCAAAGGATGTGTGGATTTTGGACTTTTTCTTCTGCACTAATAAGCTCTCATTGAGATATTTTCAACGATATATCATAAGTGGTACTTATTTTCATTGGTTCCAGAGTTATAGCCAAATGAAATTTTAATTATTGAAGTATTTGGATCTTACCTAGAGAAGGCACATCGGTTCAAATCAGACTTCATCTCCTTTTTTTACCCTTTTTTTTAAATGTAAATACATTGATTTATTAATAATTATTAACCTCTGATTGTAAAAAATATTTTACGATAAATAATATTCTACAATAAAAAGAAAATTATGAAAACATATAAAAAGTTATTAATGAAATAAAATTTATGTACTTTTCACTTTTAAAAAATCTGATGTGGACCCCACATGACTTCCTTGTACGTCGGTTAAATTACATATACACATCTTTTAAAAACGAAATGTACGTAAAATTTTATTTCATTAATAATTTATTGAATTCTAATTTATCGTTAAAATGTTTTTACAATAAGAGACTATTAATTATTAATAAATTACATGAACTTTATTTATACAATAAGTATTATTACAATTGGTATAGATTAACTATAAATAATTAACTTTTAACATCATTTAGCGTGTATGTTAATCATGAATTAAATAGGACGATGAAGCGCATCGAACGAGTACTGCAATAGAACTTTACACGACGAGAATATATTCAGAGCTGAATAATTATTCTGTACACTTGCTACAGAATGCAGCTGCATTGCACTCCATCATACGGTAGATTTCTAAATATTAAGTGACATGAAACAAACACACGTGACTTATGGAATGCAATGAGTCAGGAGTTTACTGTAACATAACTTCCCCATCCCAAAATAAAACACCGTGTGGTTGATTATCAGGCACAGGTGTGCTTTCCCATAAATATTTCAATATACAATACAATAATAACAATTATAATTAATATACAATATAATATTATTACCCAAATCGATATATCATCTGTGACCATATTATTTTTCCTGACCATTGACAAATTGTTTAAGTTTATTTTTTATTTCTTTGTACAAAGTAAAGGAAATATTGTGATCGCGAAAAGTTTCGGTTTTCAGATGATTTCAACGTAAATATCCATTTTGACCATCCCAGAATTCATTTTGACTAGTCTGTATTTATAGATCCAAATATTTCATTAATTAAAATCTCATTTGGCTATAATTCTGGAACCAATGAAAATATGTACCACTTATGATATATCTTTGAAAAGCTCTCAACAGTAGCTTATTACTGCAGTTAATAAAAAGTCCGAAATCCAATTTCTTTTGGTTTTTGAGCTTTTTTGGACTTTTGATTCAATCGATTGCAATTAAAATTAAAAATTTCAACATACTACGGCTAATCGTTTTTGAGTTATGCGGGATACGTACATGCATAAATACATACGTACGTACAGACGTCACGCCAAAACTAGTCAAAATGGATTCAGGGATGGTTAAAATGGGTATTTCCGTTGAAATCTGAGAACTGAAATTTTTCGCAATCACAATACTTCCTTTAGATCGTAAAAGGAAGTAAAAATGTGTATATATAATGTAATAGGCATACAAGGAAGTCGTGTGCTGCCTAGATCAGATTTTTTTTAATTTTTGTAATACAAGAGAAGACTCTTTATTTATTTGTATATTTGTTTTATAATCTATGATATCCAATTTTTATATATTTGTATATTTAGACCCTTTATTTATTTGTATATTTATTTTATAACCTATTATATCCATTTTTCATTTGTACAAGCTTCATTTATTTGGATTGTAAATATGAAAATTATAACAATACTTTTTCAAAATTCCTGCATTAATGAAAATTCTTAACCTTCCTAAATGACATGGTACTTTTATGTTCTGGCAAATAGATATACAGACCTACGAAAAAATGAAAATTTCTTTTCATAAAACTTTTATAAGATGGCCAACCTACACCAGATGAAGAAAATTTATCGAACTCATGGATGATCTTTTACTCTAATTTAGTTCTATAAAAACGTTTTCTGTACCGAACCAAAGCAATTTTTTTTTTTTTTTTTTTTACCATTTGCAGCAAATCATAATGACTTCATTATAATTAATTTGGGGAAAAATTGTTTGATATATTGTATTTTAATTTAAAACAAAATATATTTTAACTTTCATTTTACTTATTGTTTATGTACCTTAGTTAAGGTTTTTTTAATATTCCAGTGAATGCTATTTAGCTTATTATTACTCAAAAATCTTCATTATTTAATATATGTCATGCCATACGACAACCAGAAAGCAGAATCGTTGCTTCTTTATCGAATAAATTCATTGACTGAAACATTTTGCAGTAATGTTAAGATAGAAATTAATTAAAAACATGGTCGTACAAAACAATTTGAGGTCTACAATATTAGGTAATATTAATTCAGAATTTTACGATGATTAATTATATTTAATAACAAAATGATCATTTATGTAAATATAGATCTATAACGTAGTTATAAAACAAACATAGTTTATACCATTTATTTACTAACAAAACTTGATAAGTTAAACTTAAGTTTATCAAACTGATGAATGTTCCCTTAAGGAATCATCAATCTGTAGGCCTATACAAGAAAGTTGAGAAGTAAAGTAAGTTGTAACATCAATGTAAACTTTAACTTAGGTCGCCCTCTACTCCTGCTTACACCAGCCAACGACCCTTTTACCATTACAATCATCAACGTTATGTAACTGTATCGAAATTATGCCTGAAGGAAATAAACCTATAATAATAAATATAACATTTCTATACAAATGAAACTTTGCGTTTAAATATCACATTAATAAAGTCATACAAATTCATTTTCACTAAAAATGTTCAAAAAAACAACAAAATTCTTCTGAATGCAAGTAAAATTACTAAATTTATTGGTAGATTTTCAGATAGAATTTTAGAATTTAAACTTTCTTCGACTGTTTATATGTCCCCATACTTTTATTTAAATTTTTTACTAAACAATTTTAATGTAAGTTTTCTCAACATGGCACAGTTGATTATTATTTATGTTCAACTTACAAGTTCAACTTACCAACATATAAAAGTTTAATTCATTCTAGGCTTTCCGATAATTATCCATCTTCAGGAATATACAATTATAAGATGTGTAAAAATTCATTTAAAATAGTAGAAATACAATAAAAATAAATTGAAATAAATTATCATAAATCAAGTAAAATTAAATATATATATAAAATAATTGATCGTCATGGTCATAAAATTAAAATAAGTATACGTTAAAGTAAAATGCATCTTGTCAATGAAGTAATCTCAATTGTTATGATAATATAAAACAAAAGCAGTCTGGCCAACCGATAATCATTAATTATTGTTAAAAATTTGTTTAAATAATGTCGTTCTCGAATTTAGTTTGTGCGTTCATCAGTTTGTTATTATTTAAATAAATGTAAAATTTCTGTAAAATATTAGTTTAATGAAAATTGTTAGTATATTCTAATATATTGAAGAAATCGTTTGGATTGTAATTATGGTTTTATTCAAATACATTTTTAGCAAAATTAGAACGGTCTCTATTTCCTTTATTTATGCAGTTAATACGTTCTTTTGACCTATCTGAAAATGATTGATTAGTCATACCGATATATTTTAGTTCATAGTTTTCGCATTTTATGCTATATACTCCTAGTTTGTTTAAATTATATTTGTTATAATAAATTATAATAAAATATATTTTATTATATTAAAAGGATTTTTATTATTTACATATTTTATTATTCTGATATTGGTTGTATTTAATTCAAATGATTTAAATATTTTATTAAATTTCTGATAGTTTATATTCATTCAATTTTAATGTTATACTGAATTTTTGAATAACAAATATGTATATAAACATGAATTATTAAATTTACGAATACTTTTTCTGAAAATTTTAAATTTTATTATTTTAATAATACATTTAATAAAAATAATTTTTGAGCAGAAAATCTGAATTCAAAAGACTCTTCTACCAAATCTTTCCCGGAATTTATAATTTGATTATTAAATATTTATAAATTAACTTACAATTAACGGAACACTGAATAAGATAGCCAAGTGATTGATAGTAATACTCGTAAATGCAAAAAATGTATATCGTAGCATATCCATCACAATTAATTTGTTTTTCTTGAAATGACAGGCATCGACTGGTTTGGTCATTTTGCCGTACGAAAATGGAAATTTGTAGCGTATGAAAAATGCAATGTCTGACCGGGATTCGAACCCGGGACCTCCACATGAAATATTTTATTTTTCTGTTTAGCCTTTGGGAATTACCCTTCAGGTATTACTTCAGAGGAAGAATGAGGATGATATGTATTAGTGCAAATGAAGTGTAGTGTTGTACAGTCTCGGTTCGACCATTCCTGAGATGTGTGGTTAATTGAAACCCAAACACCAAAGAAAACCAGTATCCACGACCTAGTATTCAAATCCGTATAAAAGTAACTCTTTACTAGGACCTGAACTCTGAAACTCTTGACGTGATACACAAATCACTTCCCTAAAAGCAACATAGCTATTCTCAGGAATATAAAGCAATTCCTATCAAATTTACTAGCCAATGTAAAGAGTGGACAGTTTATCGATGCATTATTAACTAATCCAAATATATTGTTGCATAATCAGCATGTCAAGCCTATCGAAATACAATTTGTACTCAACAAGTGATAACTCGTACTGTTCACCTCAGGGACTGGTTGTAATATCACCCACATCACACTGACTATATCTATTTTAACTCTAATTTAACCCTAATTGGTGCCTACTATATCTCAAATGCATAAAATATAATGTTAAAACAATAACATATAATTATGATAAGATTTTACGTCAAACTTAATTTAAGTAAAAACTTAGATTTTGTCTTAACGGTGTACACTCTCTCATCAAAATTTAGATTTAAATCTGATCGATTCGGAACCACACGTTACCGGTTTAAAGATACAAATCACCGAATTTGGAAAGTATTTGTAAATATTAGAAATTACAACAATACTAGTTAATCAGGAGCCTACTATTGTAACTGTCAGGAGAGTACAATATTACCTACAAATGAAAGCTTAACCTATAATATTAACTTTATAGGAAAATGGATGACACGGTTAGAATTTTTCTATGTTTTAACAACTAGAAGTTTACGGCAGAATCGTAAAAAGAAGGAATACAATTTATTAGTTGATAGGTCGTATCTTAAGGAAACAAGTGTTGTTTAATTCGGTTGGGGAAGAAGAAATGTGAGGAGAGTAAAAAAGGTCGTTTATTGTGCAATCCTTACAGCGAAAAGAGTAAAAGAATTTAATTTCAACATCAAAACTGTCATTTAAATAGTTTTTCCTACGAATTTATTAATTTTCTTTTGAAATTAATTTGAAACTGTTATTGTTAAAATAATCGTGAAGGATGTAAAAATCTGTGCATTTATCAATAGTAATCATCAGTAATTCAAATTTACGTACGGTTCCCGTCTACTGGAACAGATTGTGAATTAAACACTACGGTAAAAAAATAGAAAAAAAAATTTATTTTAGTCCACCTGGCTAATCTAGTAGTAAACTCATCGTCGCAAAATCATTTATTTAAAAGCTCATTTGCAAAGTCGAAGGTTCAAATCCTAGTGAAAGTTGGTTGCTTTTATATCGGTTTGAATACTAGACGGTGGATGCCGGTGTACTTTGGTGGTTAAATAACCATGCATCTCGGGAATAGTCTGCAGAAGTATGTTCAAGACTACATTTCATTTACATACCATACATATTAGCATCATCTCAATTTGCCGGTGGGAAGGAGGTGCTTATTGTTCACTAGTTTAACAGATTGCAACGAACACGTTAGGAAAATAAGATAAAAAAGTATTTTTTATTTTGTAAAATTAATACTCTTTCAATTGAAAGACTTCTGGATTTCTTACAGAATTGAGTATCTTTTTAAGCGCAATTTTCTTTTTTTACAGAATCCCAATAATCATTTTAAATTTTATATTGATATAGTAATTATTTAAATGTACCGGTTTTTTTTTACAATATCCATTGAAAAATTCTTAAGAATATAAATTTTAATGCCATAGTCCATTTTTTGTACCTAAATTATTGTCTAGAACAACATTTTTTTGTAGATTTTTTCTAATCAATTATGTAAGATAAACAATTTTTCATCTATATAAATTATACATTCAGTTTCTTTTTTTTTAAATAAGCTTAGATAAATTTTTGCCTTTTACCGCTGTAAGTTATCATTTAATTACATGGCAAGTCGAAAAAATAGCGCTGTTTCATCTACGTTACCAATCATGTGCAGGAGATCTTCCTTAATTAAATTAAAAGAAATATGTTTGAAAATGTACTCGTACTCCTTGAGTTTTGTTACCCATTTGTAGGTACTATTTAATTAATTATAGTTCTTTCTAATCGCCGACATTTTTCCTCATAAAATTTTTACACTACGAAAAGTCGAAAATAAAATACCTTTTTCTCTTGCTAATTCTCTAGCCCTCCTCCCGCTTCCTGGGCACTCTCGTTTTAGGTAATCCCTCATTAAAGTAAAATACAATAACAACCTCTATCTCGCATGAAATTTTGTTTTCTTTTGCCCAGAATTATTTTCATAGTGTACTTCCTGCAAGATAAAAACTTGATACCTCGCGCATTTTCTTCAATCAAATCATAAATTTTATCTGCTGCATAGTTACCGATTTGTTCAGAACACAACATTAATCTTCTTTTGAAATCCAAAATTTTCCGCGGTAAAAATTAAATAAATAAATAAAAAAGCACATATAATCACACGATAAAACAACAGAATGAAGCACGAATGCTTTATCAGTCTAGTAGTATTGTAAAAAAGATAATGGTGGATGGACATGATAAAAGAAGGAAGAAATTCACGCATATAGGTATTTTGTAATTCCAATTCTTTACATTGCAGCTGTTATAGCTATGATTTCTAGTATTTTGGATTAAATTAAAGATTTTATAAAATACTACGTTAAAAATACTATTGGATTTAAGGCACTGATTTGAAATGGAAGATTTTGTGATAAAAGGATGTCTTAAATTCGAAAAAATACGATTTTAATTTACAAAAGCATTTTCAAATTTATTTAAATTATTTTAAAAATTCTTTTCATTATGTACCAACTAAATTATATTTTTATAAACACCCCTTTAATTGGTAAAAGTACTGACTTGATAATTTCAAAATTAAAAACTTGTTGAAAATTGTTTAATTTCAAAGAAAAATAAAACTTTGGATGATATAGTGCCTTTCTTAAGTACCTTATAAAACGTCCGTATGTATAATTCATTTCTTTGTATGCGTGCATACGTGTATTTTTAAGTAATTCTGTTTTTAATTTTTGTTCTAAAAATACAAGAATGCATAAACATGGAACTCCTATAAACGATATTTTTTAAATTAGAGCCAATACACAGAGTGATTCATGAAGAATGTAAAAAACCTTTAGGACATGGTCTACTGGTAAAAATAAGGAAGATAGTTCATATAAACTTAGGTTCGGAACCGCTTCGTTAGCGTTTCTTAAACAAATTCGCTCTGACTTCTTCACCATCGGTAACATTAAGCCATATTGTAATTCTTGGGAATTAAATTAAGGGATAAATTTGGTCGTTTTAAATGAAATCTGACTTGAAAAATAGAAACCAATAAGTCCCGAAATTGAAATCGTTTTAAGAAACGCAATTTTTAAGAACTGTTTCTAGAAATCTGAGGTAAAAGACAAAAGATTGGGATCCAAAAACACACACAATTTTATATTTGGCGTAAAACATCTTTGTTAAATACTTTTTAAAAACACAACATTTTTAAATAGACCTTGTAGAAAATTTGATTCTGAGTAAAACGCTATGAATGAAGTCCAAATGAACAAAATACAAACATAAGAATTTTGAAATTTATTAAAAACAAAGCATATCAAAATGTGGCAGATTTTAACTAAGTATTAAACGAAACAAAATTTACAGTATTATAAAACAAACGAAAATTAAATAATCTGCGCCAGCTACCGCGACGTTAGTGGTAGCGACTCCGCATTTCAACCGGAGGTCCTGGGTTTGAATCCCGGTCAGGCATGACATTTTTCATACACTACAAATTTCCATTCGGGCTAAATTAATCCGAGCACTCGATGCCCGCACATTTCATTAAATAATTTTTTTTTTTAAATACAGACCAAATATTTAACCAACTTAAAAAAAAAAACAAATAAAATGCTAAAAATGTTCTCCGCCAATGGATACAAACTGTGCTCGACAACCAATGTTTCTGGTGGATTCTGTATTACAGCAAGGTTTTTTGGTATTATTTGTACTGCACTGAGAATTCTAATAACTAAGACTTCCTTTGCATTACATTTTTGTTCATATACCGATGATTTGAAGTGGCCGCATAGTAGTCCAGAGGTATTAAGTCAGGTGACTTTGAATTATTGATTTACAAGCGTCCTGTGAAAATTTAAAAATTTGTATCGATAAGATAAATTATAATTTTTACCTTATCGAATAAAGACAAAATCAATTTAGAATCGCATTTGGTGTAAAGATGCTGATTTCTAACTGCAGTATATAAGAAGCCTGCTTATGTATATTTTTATAACGTATAAAAGAAACGTTCAATAAGTATTGCTAGAGATATGGTGTGAACAAAATTCAGTACCGCGATTTACTAGCTGAATTACAGATTACTATTGATCATTCACGAATATCGCTAAAAATGAAAATCTTTGCGCTTTTTTGTTTCGTCCTCCTACAAAAGTATCGACATGTAAATTTTTACCGGCCTGTTGATCGATCGATTATTGAATATTGACAGAAGTTTAGGACGTAAATAAAGGGATTTATAGTGTGTGTGTGTGTGTGCGTAAGGTTTTAGGCGTGCACACGCGTTTTGTACATACAGTGTTATAACAGACAACATATCTTATAACAAACACACATTTTGTAAAAAAAAAAATTTGATGTAGGTTTCACTTACAATTTACTAACGTTTTAGAGTTCAGAGCGTGGGTATAAAACAACGAACAAATATATAATTTTACATTACACAATATGCATTCATATTATTTCACCAATACGCAACGCAAAACTTGAGGGTATGTATTTAAGATGGCAAATTATCTGTTGATTAATGAGAAGCATAATATTTATTATTTCGAAAAATCCCTTGAACAGTTGTAAAATGCTTCAGGGGAAACATACGAATGTTGGTAAAGATATTATTAATTAAATAATATTATATTTATTATTAATTTAATTATTAATAAATATATTTATTTCAATTTAAAAAATAAATAAATAAGATATTTTGAAAATGATACATTGTTCAGATAATTAATTTAATTTTACTAATGATAAAATTTAATACTTGTATTACCACCTTACAAAATAAATTAGCAAGTTAAATATACTGAACGAAACGATGTTTTATGTTTTAAGAGAATTTTAGCTTTTTATTTTTAGACGTTTAACTAGAAAATGTTTTTAAAAATTAATAATTTACAATTTTAAAAAATATATAGCTGCTGCTGATGATAATTTTATCTTTGAAAACGAGATTTTTAGAATATCTTTAAAATATAGGTCATGAACTACATGATTTTTCCTATTGCAAAAACAGATAAAAAAATATTAATATTTTTTATCTATACCTGTATAGAATCACAAATCATTATTTGAAATAAATATTTCAGACGTTTTCAAAGATGAAATTTTTTTTTCAAAACCTCTTATACGGTTTAATAAGTCTGGTTTTTCACTCTGAGAAAAATGTACTTTATCTACTGTTGTTTAGTTTATTCAAATCATCATATAAGCTACCAGTTTCGCTAGTGCGATCGAAACGAATTTTAGTTATTTTCATCTGTTTATAATTCTACTGTAAAATTTAATGCTAAATTATTACAGGAAATTTAACAAAAGAATAAAAAATATATTTTTTACGGTTTAACAATAAAAGGATATTTTACAATCTTTTAAGGAACATTTGATGAAGAATTTAACGGGTAGGCCAAAAGAAGAGGAGATTTCAAAAGACGATATTGAATTCCTTTACTTTAGAATAAGAGTTAAAATTCCCTTAAAATATAAGTCTCAAAGGGTTATTCTGTATGAAAATTATAGTGAACTGTTCTCGTTTTCTTACTAAAACAGTGAAGAAGAATTGCAACGAAGGAGGTTATATTAATTTATCATCTGCTAAGTATAATGAGGCCGTCTGTGCTTTTGCTATTCCTTTCTTCCTTCTTCCTCATTCGTTTTTCTTCTTTGTCTTCTTAGCCTACTCTTTGCTTTATTTCTATTAAGTTAACAGCCTATTAGATGCTATCATCTACAAGCAATTGTTTCTGTTCCGTGATAAGAAAACAACTTTACAAGGTATATTTATTGCAAAACAAACGGTAAGAATGTATCAAACAAGAGTTCAATTACAAAACACAAGTTACTATTCCTAAATTAAAATGTAAATTCCTAATGTCTTCTTCCCTTTTTTACCTGTATTTCGTTTTAATAAAACTAAGAGTAAAGTAAAGATTTCAGATAATATCCAAAGTAAATCGGAGAATGATATTGTAGAAATATTCTCATTATAGTAAAAATAGAAATGAAATTGAGTGCGAAAGACAAATATTATTATAGAGTTCCAATAAATGTATAGCTGAGAATAGAATCTAAAATTTATTCATCCAAGTTAACAATTAAAATTACAATCCAGAACTTTAAGTTCCCGTTCGTAATTTTGTTATTTAAAAGTTATATCACCCTAAAAAGAGAATATTAGAAATTTAAAATAAAATAAATGTCAACAATTTAGAAAAGTTTTCGCCAAATTAAGGATCCTTCTTGCTATTTCTATTTAGCCTCCGGAACCACCGTAAGATATTACTTCGGAGGATGATATGTATGAATATAAATGAAGTGTAGTATTGTACAGTCTCAAGTCGACCATTCCTGAGATTTGTAATTTTGTAACTATTCTGCTTATTCACGGTTTCTGAATTTTTAAAACATATTTTGAAAAACACTTTTAACTTCTGAGTTTGTAAAACGTTATTGGTTTAGAATTCAAATCAACATTGTCAATTTGCTCTTGTTTTTGAGATTCGAATATTTAAATCATTGATTAAAAATCTTGGGTAATGTTCGTTAAGAGGCAGATCTTCTACCGATGAAGTTTTAAGCACCATTTAAATTAATTAATTAATTTTAAGTATTGTTGAAATTTTACTTGAAATTCGTAGAATTATGCAAATACGAAGTTCAATATTGCAAATTGGTAATTCGAATTACTAAATTAGTTTTTTTTACATGTTTTTTTTTTTTTTTAATATTTTATTTATCTCTTTAATTTGATTAACATTAATTTTTCTTTATATATATATATATATATATATATTTTAATTTCAATAATTTATTATTTTACTTTTAAAATATTTTTTTTAAATTATTTTAACCATCTCAAATTTTTATTAAAAACACTATTTTTTATTATTTGTACGATTAATTTAGTTAAATGAAATATTACATTTATATTAATCTACAGTATATAATTAACTTCAGATGTTTGGGGATATACATAAATTTACCAATAAGATAAGAATTCAACATTAACTATTATTTCATCAAAAATATCAACATTCTTGTATTGTTGTCGCTACATAAATTGGATGTAGAAAATCTTAAAAATTAAAGTTTTTAAGAAATCTCTTTCTCAAGTAATACTAACAACAGAGATGATGGGACATCAGCGTACCATACTCTAGTGTACCAACAGATTATCTGAAAATATCTGGTAATAGTTGTATTATCTGTACAAGTCTATTGACTTGCAACGGGCTGAAATTTAATTTTTTATTATACTTTTACGTTTTTACCTTCACTTTACTTTTTTCTTTATAATTTATTTAAAATCTACATTTTACGTTTCTTTAGCGTTAGTTATTTTATTTATAATAATGTACATACGGATTTTTACAAATTTAAAACAATAAACACAAAAACAAATAGTACTTATTTTAAAAAGTTGTCACTCAAATATTCTAGCACTGAAATTTTGATTGAAGTTATCCGCTATCGATAAATAAAATAATTTAAAGAATTTAAGAACGTAAGCTCAAAGATTGTCCCTAATTAATTGATGTGTCTAGTGTACTAGTCATGCAAAAATATGCATCGCCTGCTCATATATATTTATTTTTATTTCCAATATTTTATACGTTATTAAACACGATATAAATTTATTAACTTCACGTATTAATTTATATGTATTTTATTTTTGTCCTTGTTTTTATTTAGGTTATTTTACTTTAACTACAAGTAAATATTAAAAATATAAAAATATTTATTTTGATTTTTAAGGTGTTACTAAGTCTTCGCTGCCGAAATCATCTTCGCTTATAAATGAATAATCATTGTCCTCTTCACTACTTTCTCGTAAATTAAAAACAAATTCTTCTTCAAAATCATCAACTAAATGTTCTCTGTCCAAATATTCATCTTCTAGTTTTTTCACATTCTCACATATCGGTGATCAATTTTTCTCTGTTATATTAGAAATTATTTCTTCACATAGCGTAATCGCGGCAATTAACTCGAACGTGATGTTTCTTTGGGCCACATATCCTTTTACTACGGATTTAAATACTAGATCGTGAATACCGGTGTTCTTTGGTGATTGGGTTTCAATTAACCACACATCTCAGGAATAGTCGACCTGTGACTGTGCAAATCTACACTTCATTTACACTCATACATATGATCCTCTGAAGTAATACCTTAAGGTGATTCCGAAGACTAAACAGAAAAATCCTTTTACGTTGTCCACATCATTTCGATGAGGTTTAGATGAGTTTCCAGAAGGCGATCCAAAATACACGTCTTATGCCTTCAGCTTAATTAATTTGTAAAGTTCTAATCAAAGCATTTTAGAATAAAACTGTATTTGCTTCTCCTGTAACCAAGATACCATTTCCGATTTCTTAGACTTTGTGTTAGGTGCCTTATCGTATGGATTATTATGGTACTCAGCATTATCCAAAACTACAACAAATCGCAAGAGTAGATTGGACAGAGTTTGTTTTCCACCCATTTCATGAAATATTCGGAGTTCATGTTGTCGTGATAATTCCCACTTGAAGTACTTTTTTCTATATCAACAGAGCGTTGTTTATGAATCCCATCTCACCGTTAACGAGCACGATTATCGCTCGGTCTTCTTTTGATACAGAACGAGGTTTGCCCTGATCAGAATTGTCCGATCACGTTTTATTTGAGATATGAGAAGATAAAATGTGCGCGTTACATCTACATAAACAATGGAACGTTTTTTTTTTCTGTAACGTTTAATACATAATTAAATAACGTATTCTGTATTCTCGTATTTCAACATTTTCGACGAGAATATTTTTATTATTTTTTGTTTTTTCTTTGACATCAAAAAAGAATGTTGAAAGGATTTAAAAATTTTCCTGATGCTCTATACACTCACCCTAAAAATTAATAACCTCTTTCAGTTTATTACAGATACGTTTAGCTGCAGGAAGCGCTTTTTCTTGCAAACAGAAATCTAAATAATTTGCCTGACAAAACATTTATCGAAAATGTCTAAATTAGTAATTCTGTTTTTCCGTTTTCATCTTTTTGGGGTTTGAAACGAGCAGTCACCCTCCCGACATCCCATTCTTTTCTTTCCTAATAGTTTTAATAGTCCTGGCCGAAACCCCACATGCAGAGGCAGTTTTCTCAATACAATTTTTACAGTAATAATAAATGATACACTTGAACCGCCCTGTTCTTGGAACTATTTGGCCTTTCTTTCCATAAACTGATTATTGTTCCATATAATTTCCCGAGCTTGACAATGGAGAGTTTTCCCTATTTTAAGTTTTAACGTAAAACCCTCTATAATTGTTCGAAGAACATTAAAAATATGCAAGAAAATAAATATTCACTAATATTAAAATACAAGTACAAAAATATTATACGCAGGATAATCCACACCACACGTGAAAAACAAAAAAATAGAAGAGTGTAAACAAATTAACTTTACGCGCACTACTACACAATTAAACTGTAACAACAAGATTCTCAATGTGTTCGCATTTTATACACAAATGTGCCTTGTTATTAGTAATCTCATGATGTAATCTGGTTAGATAGTACAACAAAACCCGCTAGCGCCTGTCCCGCCTAAGCCAGCCGACAAGTTCGGTTGACAAAGACAGGAGCAAACCTTCAGTTCACTAGTATATTTATCTGACAAAAGTTTCGTATATAAACTGTAAAACTCTTTTCTTTCTGGAGTCTACAATCAGTAATCGGATTTACCCATAATTTCCTGTTTCTCTTCAACTTTTCGTTTATGCTGAAGCTCACAGATATAATTTCTTGTAGTTCCAACATATTTTTTACTATTCAATAAGATAAGACAAAATCTTCAGTAAACTTAACTAAGTTACACAACTGTTTGTACAAATAGTACACTAATTACAAAAATTATAGAAAAAATCGATTGATTGACAAGTTCAGTTACTAAATATAAGAAGATATTTAGAATGTGGCTATGACGTCATACACACAGTTTTTTCTGAAAGGTGTGAGTCGGTTACCAATCTATCGTACAGCCGATGTCTAATCTCTTTTATTCTAAGTGATCTGAACTCTCGGCAGTCTTTTTTACAAAAGACCTATAATGGACTTTTAAAATTTCCACCCACACCCATTAAAATAAAACTGACTATTTCGTGAAACCTCTTTTCTTATAGCTTCACTTTATTGGAAACTAGTTAGGGAAATTGTTGTAAATTTATGGTTATGAATAACACAATTGTGGGATGTAAATTACATATATACATATTTGTGATATAAATTTGATGATTTACATATGATATATATCTATGTGTGTGTTTGTCTGTGTGTGCGCGCGCGCGTGCGCGCGCGAAAATTTACGTCCGCGTGCGAAATGGAGAAAATTTACATTCTTCAAAAGTTTTTACCTTTCTTCACCCCTTCAAGGTCAAATTTCGAAAAATCTAGAAATTCTTTTTTAGATATTCACATGAAAATCACACACACGCGCGCGCGCATACATACATACACACAGAGAGAGAGAGAGAGAGAGAGAGAAAAAAAATTAAGTTGAGATCTTCATTTGTTACCGAGAAATTTATCTCTTTTAATTTTCGTGTTATTGTTATTTGAGTGCATCGTGTTTAAGTGTTTGTACGATTTTTGTAATATGCGATTTTCTGGGCAGCGATGCAACGTAAAATTTTGCGTGAAACTGGAGAAAACTTTCACAGAAAATTTTTCAACTTTTGAAACAAGCTTACGGTGATGATGTTCTGGGTCGTACGCATTGTTACGAATGGTTTTCACGATATAAAAATTGTTGTCAGTTAATTGGAAGACCTTCCTGTCAGTCCGACAGCAAGGTATTCGAACTGATGACACCCACGTTCAGAAAATTAACGATCTGGTGTGTGCAAATCGCCGGTTGCCTGTCAGAGAACTTACAGAAGAGGTTACCATCTCGATTGGATCATGCTATGACATTTTGACTGAAAAGTTGAAAGTGCATAGAGTTGCAGCAAAGTTTGTTCCTCGTTTGATGACCGAACAGCAGAAAAAAATCGAATGGACGTTAGTCGGCAACTTCTTGAACAAGTCAATGGCGATGAAACATTCATGTAAAGAATCATAACGGGAGACGAAAACTGCGTGTATGGGTACGACATCGAGACAAAAGTTCAATCATCACAATGGATTGGCAAAAGATCTCCCTTTCTTTTTCCTGTTTAGCCTCCGGTAACTACCGTTTAGATAATTCTTCAAAGGATGAATGAGGATGATATGAATGAGTGTAAATGAAGTGTAGTCTTGTACATTCTCAGTTCGACCATTCCTGAGATGTGTGGTTAATTGAAACCCAACCACCAAAGAACACCGGTATCCACGATCTAGTATTCAAATCCGTGTAAAAATAACTGGCTTTACTAGGACTTGAACGCTGTAACTCTCGACTTCCAAATCATCTGATATGGGAAGACGCGTTAACCACTAGACCAACCTGGTGGGTTGGCAAAAGATCTCCCATCGCCGAAGAAAGCACGTCAGTCTCGATCCAATGTAAAGTGATGCTCTCTGTTTTTTCGATTTTAATAGAATTGTGCATTTTGAATTCTTGCCTGGAGGTAAAAGAGTGAATCGTACGTACTATCAAGGCGTTTTACAACGGTTACGTGAAAAATCCTCTACGAGAGACCAGAGTTTTGGCGAGAAAACTCGCGATGATTCTCCCTTCACCACGACAATGCACCCGCACACTTAGCTTTGTCAATTCGTCAGATTTGTTGACAGCCTTTCTTCAGCCCCCTACTCACCAGATCTGGCTAAGTGCGATTTTTTCTTATTTCCGAAATTAAAATCAGTGATGAAAGGACGCAGTTATGAAAAAATTGGTGACATTAAAATAAATTCGTTACAGACCTTAAAGGCCACTTCAAATGAAGTTATCCAGGACTGCTTCGCAAAGTGGAAACACCGCTGAGAAAAGTAAGTGAATAGGGAAAGGAAGTACTTTGAACAGTCAATTACTAATAATCCGTACAATTAACAATAAAAATTAAAAAAATAATTTTTGGTTATTTTCTGAACAGACCGACCTCATATGTAACATTATAAACAAAAGTTAAGGTAGATGTCTCCCAAGATTCGTAGCATACGCCATTCGGACATCAAATGTATTCTGTAGATATTACTTTCAGGCTAAATATGCTATTAGTTTGTTTTATATTATTATATTTTTATTAATTACTCATTTTTATGTCTTTAATATAAGGTTCGAGTCAACAGACCAGATGAGTAAAAATCACTGGAACATCACATGTAAAAAAAAAAACGCTGTCGCAGTAAGTGCATCAGAAGAGCGGATTTCCAGTTTTATTTAACCTTGAAAACGTGCCCAAAAACCCCGTTTTTGCCTCTAACTCCGATTCCTATGAACCGATCCGCTTGAAAATAAGTAGGGCTCTATTCCTAATAGGTTTACATCACCCCATCGAGTTTCGCAAAAATCGGTTAAGATTTCCATCCGGTTCAGCGGAAGAAAAAATCTAATACATACTTACATATGTATATAAACATTGGAAAATCGTGTTCAGGAGTTACTAAAACCGCCTTAGAAAATCTGGCCGGGCGCAATAGCGATTTTCTATTTTTTTTTTTTTTTTTTTTGAAATCCACTAAAAAATTAATATTTATTATATTAAATATATAAATTTCTCGGTTAAGATAACAAAACTTATTCAAAAATGTGTTTCTAGTGGCATGTAATTAAACATTTTTTACAGTATACATTATCATATATTTAAATATTACCTATTACATTATAAAAAAAGTATTCTGTATGCTTCACCAGTGTTACATAGGCTTGAATAGAACATGACAGCATCAATCCAGTCCTATCTCTTAAAATAATTCATTCCTAAGAAAATGTAAAAAAAATTCGCACGGTAGAACGATAAAAAAGCTGAAAATCTAAAAAAAACCTAAAAACCTCGTTTTTGGTCTAACTCTGGTTCCTATGTATCGATTCACTTGAAAATCAATAGGACTCTATTCCCAATAGGTTTATATCGCCCCACAAAGTTCGTCAAAATCGATTACGATTCGTCCGGTGGAGCGAAAGAAAAAATCTTAGACATAAACATTAGTAGATATTTATATAAACATGACCTGGCGCAGTAGCAATTTCCAAATTTTTGAAAGTTCACTAAAAACTGTTCAAAAAATTACAAAATGCAGAGTTTATCTCCAAAATCTAACTTTTTCAAAACACTCATTGACTCATCCCTATATAATATCAAAAGAAAAATAAAAACAATCAAAAAAATACAAACATTGATGAATACAGGTAATGAATGTGAATAAATCAGGTAAAAAAACCGCTTTCTAAAACCCAATATCATATTTATAAAATACTTATTAAGATACACCATCTAATGGCAATATAAATACACTGTGCGATGAAAAACGTTTTTCGTTGTGTAAATAAGACAACAAATCAACGATACATTGAAGAAATAATAGAACAAATGTCAGAAATTTCTAGGTAACAAATTTAGATTAATAAATCTGTCTCTAAAATGCCTTTGAAGATAATTGAAATTTTTTTTCGTATCCCCCAAACCGCCTTAAACAAATTTTGAAAATAGATTAATATGTTCAATGCTCCACATATAGAAATATTTGACCCAAATTTGAGTAAGATCGGTTTGGTCAATTCTGAGATATAAGACCAAAAGCAATGCGGCACATAAACGTACATACGTACGTTCACACGTACGCACATACATACATATGTTTTTTTGGTCTAGATGAACTAGTTGGACCCTAAAACGTAAAGATTCACAAAAACCCTGACATCCAATTTTTTATATAATCCCCACACTTTCCTCTTTAATAAAGCTATTCTAGTTTTATTTACCGAGAAAGTAATTATGGATGAAAAACATATGCAGCCTATTTATTTTACTAATTTTTTAAAAATAATACAATAAAATAACATTTCTTAAAATAGATCGTACAAATATTTAATTTTGACAAAAAATGAATACTTCTACTCCAACAGAGCAGCTCAAGAGTTTAATAAATACATTCGTGTTTAATTAAATATATTACTGTATAATAAATATATTAATGGTTTAATAAATAAATTAATTTTAATAAATATATTAATAGAAATGCATTAATAAGTTTAATAAATATATTAATGGATTTATTTTATTTTTTAGTTACGCCTCCATAATTAATAAATATATTAATTACGAAGGCGTAATTATAATGACATTTAGTTTTAATTATTTTTTTAGATGCTTTGTTCATTCGAAGTTTTTTGGTAAAATTGTCAGTTTTTGTGTGTTTTATGTATATCAAACCAAATAATACTGTAATATATTATATTTTACTCCTTCCGTTTTATTCTTACAAAACGATCTCACATTTATCTTTTATATAACTCCATACAAAGAATATCTTTTATAACCCAAAAAAAAAAAAAAAAAACAGGTCAGATGTCAGTGTTCTAAAACATGTTACATGAATTACTAATACTACCTTCGTTATTACAGCATTATTATAAAAAACAAAAAAAAACTTTCAGAGTAAAATATAAAACTTTCACGCGAAAAAACTTTGAAACGTCACAAAATTTAACTGAAACAAATATTCTCAGCTGACTATTCTCAATTAATGTCGAATTATGCAAACTTAAGTATAAAGCCAACTAATACAACTTGGATGTCTAAAATAAGACAATGATTTATAACATAAGAGAAAAAACTTGAAAGATATGAATGTTTTAAAAATCCACTCTTCAAAAAATCATTAAAACTTTTTTCTCCTCAACAGACTTATTCTTGTACGCTTGTTTACATGTATATGTGTGTGTGTGTGTTGTTAAAAATTTTATATAATGAGGTTTAACAAGAAATTTTCTTTCTTATATACTTAAAATCTACACGTTATAAAGACTTAATTGTATTATAAAGTAGGTAAAGCCACGTTGCTCCAATTAATGTAATTAGAATAACCGTAAAATAATTAATAGAATTTAATAAATATAAATGTTAAAAAAGACAAAGAAAATATAAAACTGATCGGTTTATTTATTTCCAAATTTTTTCCCGCCTTCTGGTGAGATATAAAACTAAAATTTTAAGCCGATCACTTTTGTACTGCATAAAGATGCCCCTTAAACTTTTATAATTAAAATTATTAAAAAAATATGGAATTAAAAAAATTATTCATTTTCCTTTTTCAATTAATTCTATAACCCTTCTTCTCAGGCCTATATGCGTCATAAGCCTTCTTATTATTACTATGATTACTTTTGAGTCTTATACGCTCAGTAACGTTGACTATCATATTGGCAAATATAATTTTATTCACCGCTAACTAGAAAAGAGATGTACTCGACATTCCAAACCATTAACTGAAATTTGTAGACCAGGCCTCACTGGACCATGACGTCCTGGTATCTTTCGCTAGATAAGTATATGTAAAAGAGAATATTAATCTAAAAGTCAGATGACGTAGAAAAAATATAGGATAATTTCCGGATTTTGTCTATTCGTATAATCTCTGGTTTCTTTCTCATCCGGCTTAGAATACAACGCACTTTAAGAAGACGTCTTCAGAAGAGATCTGGTGACACGAGCACATTCTTAAGCCGGAAAAAGGCTGATCTGCTTCCTTCTAGATTCTGCACTTTATTTCCAAACTGTTATTCCATCGTTCATCAATACTACTATTCCCTAAGTACACATGCTTTTTCATCCTTTCTAGCATCACTGCCAGTATAAAATTACTCCACTCACCCGATCCTCAATGACGACCATTTACTTGGAAGTTTTGGTGATCAGACGTAAGCCATACTTCTTACACGCCTCAATAGCTCGATCTAAGAGTTTTGGCATATTCTTTTCAATCTCCACCAATAACACAGCGTCATCAGCATAAGCCAATATCTGTCATAAGCCTATACGCCTTATACTACAGAAGTTAATTTATTATGATTACTATTTTGATTTAAGGCGCTGCATAAAGAATTTTACTAACACTTAAATATGTAGAAAGCAATTTTTATAATAAATTACACATAACTACAAAAAAAAAACTTTTAATAGTTATTTAAATTATTTAACCCATCATAAATATATACGAATGTCAGAATTTTGTGCAAGTTTAATTTCCATTATCTGAAGCACATAATAACACTTCCTAGCGAAGGGTAAATTATTCCAACTTTCGATTTAAGAAATTAGAGTGTTTGTATTTACGGTTTATGTAAAAATTATTACGATCAATATTTTTTACATTAGCTTTCGAGTTTGAAATCTAGTGAAAGACCACATCTTTCACCAGACTTCAAATTTGAAAACATGTCTTCTGAAATTTATTTATATTAGCTTTTTTTTTTTTTAATAATAAGTTTTAATATTTTTCTTCTATGAGTAGCAAATAAAGACTTTTATCTGTATGAAATGTCAGTTTTATCTGTGCAATTTAAATTAAAATTTCTAGTATTTTCAGCTGTCTTACAGAATTTTTCGGCTATAATTCTATAAAATAAAAATATAATCTAATGTATTCAAAAGAATTTCCAACAAAACCCTAACAAATCGCTTAATTCTCTACCGGTTAAGTCTTCATTAGACAAAATAATACTACCACGTGTCACAAGGCGCTGATTGGCCCATTTATTGTGATGGAAGTAACCCAAATAAAAATGAAGATATCTACAATAATCTAATTGAAAACTAGATATAATTTATTTTGCTTCGTTCAAAGTTCCCATTCAACCTTCGAATGAATAACTTCGAATGAAGTAATGCAGATCTGATAAAAAAGAAGTGCATTATAAAAATAGAATAATTCAGCTAACCGTTTCATAAATTTACTACTTGTATTTTTTAAATAAATTAATAATATTTGGAATATATACATACACTAAAGCTGCTAAAACCGGTTTGATTGAATTATGGTTTGAAAAGCGAAATTTTAATAATTGCGCGCTGCTGCTACCTTGTAGCTCAACAAAACCAATTTATAAAATTCAAGGATAAATAAACAATTCGAGGATATTAACAAGGATTAAATTAAAGGATATAAACTATTCAAGGATGTTTTTGTCACTTAAAATTAATAGCAGTAAGTTTTAAATTACTGTAATTTTACTTTTCAGAATACAGCTATAACCTCAAATTTAATAATATGTACACTAATTTTCATATTTTATCAATTACGTTAAACTACTATGAAAAACCAAAGAAAATTTTTTTCCCCGATATAAATTCATATTTAAATTAAGAACTATAAACATATACAAGATTATTCACATTAGTTATGTTTTTTTTTTTTTTCAAAAAGTAGATATCTATAAACTACAGATCACTGCAAACAATGATTTAAATTATTATTCTTTTATTACGTTATAGACAATGTACAGTACAGTTTACTTGTAACGTTTACAACTACATTTAGAATTTATTGGATAATATTTTTCATTCACAGTGAAAATTCTCTTTTTAAAGACAATAAAAGGAGTACTACTGTAAAGTATTAATACGAAGCAGATGGCAATAAACATAACCTACTTAAATCAACGTCGTACGCACACATAAACATATATGAATAAGTGTACGTAATTTTATTACTAAAATAGATACTGTTGAAATACTTTTTAAGCTCGAACACTTATCCCATATAGCGAATAATTCTTTGAGAAAGTAACGGAAAGGAAGATACTTCGTGTAAATAATTGCAATGGGCATTAAACGACATTAGCAAAAGCTCCGCATTGTATAATTAAACACATAAATTCTGGAATACTGAGCCTAAAGATAGGGGATAAATACAAGCCAATTCAACCCCTTTCATGGTTTATTGCAGAAATTAACTTGTATAATTTGAAGAAAGCTCCGTAATGTTTTTGTTTTAAAAACAAGATTTTAAAATTAGTTCTGAGGATGTCGACTAGGGAAAATAATGTTGTTAAAACAATTGTTTTCACTCTATTTTAATACCGTTTTATTATTAATTTATTCTAATAATTGTTCCAGTGAATGAATGTAACATCGTAAATATATATAACATCGTAAATTATTTTACATTAAATTATGGGCAATTTAATTTCACGAGCGTGTAGGATATATTTCATTGGAATGGAATGCTAGAAATAATAGCTCTATTATAGATAAATTTAAATAGAGTTGAACTGCCTATTTTATACAGAGCATAAATATTCAGAACCACAAATGTAAGTCTCTCTCTCTCTCTCTCTCTTTCTCTCTCTCTCTCTCTCGCGCGCGCGCGTGTGTGTGTGTGTGTGTGTGTGTGTGTGTGTGTGTGTGTGTGTGTTTGGTGTAGAGGTAAGCTTAACATTTAACTTCACATTCATAGCCTATTTACATTAGATTGACTGTCTACAAATGATTACCTTTAACACTTAAACATTAAGAACAGCTGGTACAGTCTAAATGAATCTTTTACCATTAAACGTTAAGAAGTAAATTAATCTAGTTAATAATAACAATTAAAATTTTGATCAGGTAATCTAATCCTTTCGATTGTAGTGAACAATATTGATTTTAAGGAATCGTTTCGCATTTTACAAAAGGATTTTGTTAGTAGTAAAATTTTAATTCTCTTATTAAATCATGTTATATTTTAGATAATAATATTTTTCCTGATGTAATTTTACGAAAGAAGTTTTGTCTATAACTAAAATTAATGGTTTGTCTTTACATTGGAAAAGAAACGTTAATATTTTTGGGTTACACAATAAACTGAACACTCAAATCGACGTTTTTACTCGGAAATAACGAATGTTTCATTTATTCGCAGAAAATTAAAGAAAAAAATATTTTCAACAACATAAATAAATGATAATAAAATTTTAAACAACTTTGGTTAAAAGTTTTTTTTTTTTTTGAAGTAATATATTTAGAATAAATATTAACATAGTGTTCCAACAGATGAAAATGAAACTTGAAATAGCTTTCTTAACTTTTTTCTTTAATTTTTAATTGGGTAATGAAAGTTTTATTCACTTAACTTACGCCGAAGAGATTCCACTAACTTTTGAACGTCTCTCAAGATTTGCTTGCTAGAATCCATTTTAATTTCAGTGTAAAATTTAAATGGATAAAACTGAAATAAAAACGATTTCAAATAAATTACACCAAAAACATATATATTTTTTTTTAAATTTTAAACTGGGCCTTCATCCGCATGATTACTAGTTGGGAACAAATATCTCTGTGAAGTATTTCACGGGGATAAAAATTAACCTTTGTCTGATCATCTCCTGCGTAAAATGTGCCAGATAAATTTAACATTTTTGTAATTAGAATCTTGGTTACGTCTAGACTTAACTTACTTTTTATTACCACATTCAAAAACAGTTTTATTGGTGTTCAACTCCTTGTTATTCACTTTATCAAAACATTTAATAAGAAGATCTGATCAAATATTCACAACTATTTCTGAAAGGTAAAATTTATTTTTAATTCTCAACAGTTAGTCAAGACCGTTATAAAGAAAATATTTTTTTGTGGTTTGCATTCTGAAGATGCATCCTCCTAAAATATTTCAATAGAGAAAAAAGAAAATAAATTTTGAAACATCTTTCCTAATAGTTCTGTCTCTCAGGAACAGACAGAATACCTTATGACTGAACAGAAGCAACAGTTAGCTTGTACTATTCAGAGTACACTGATACTGTATTATTTACATAAGTATGACAGATTTAGCAAAATATTTTCCTTACCAGACTTCGAGTAAAATCGTAACAATACTCAACAAGATGCAAAATTACAAAATAACGAATTGCACACACAAGCGTTACTTGGCAAAGTGAAGGAGCTCGTATGAGACATACCTGCTGCTTACTATCTTTAAGAAAGAAAGTGAATAAATATATATTATTCATGTATTTTGGAAACTACGATTTAAGTAAACCCAGGTCATTTCTCCTTCCTAGTGTTCAACTCTGAAAAATACAATGCGTGAACGCAGTTATTTTCAAAAGTAACCCACCGGGTTGGTCTAGTGATGAAATCATCCTCGCAAATCAGCTGATTTCGAACTCGAGAGCTATAAGGTAAAAGTCCTAGTAAGGGCATATACTTTTATACGGATTTGTGTACTAGATCATGGATACCGGTGTTCTTTGGTGGTTGGGTTTCAATTAACCACACATTTCAGGATTGGTTGACCTGAGACTGTACAAGACTATACTTCATTTACATGTATACATATCATCCTCATTCATTCTCTGAAGTAATACCTTACGGTAGTTCCGGAGGCTAAACAGAAAAAGAAAAAAGTTATTTTCAAAGGTGGTCTAAAGTACACGTCAAGAAGTGGTCTCGTATCAAAAGAGTAAATCGTTTTGAGGTAGAGCAAATGCGAAACTTCATTTTACTTTAACAGTTGAAAGTTATTTAATGGTTTATAAAATTTAAAGATAATTAAGTTTTTTCTTATATTTAAACTTAAAAAACATTTTACAAAATTACTGATAGAAATTACTTTTATTCACCTTTTCAGCTATGGTTTTAAGAAATTTTCTTTGAAGGTACTGGATACAATCTCGAATCTAACAACCTACCATTTAAGAAAAATCGAATCTGGTATATTGCAAGTTCTTTATGAGTCAGAAAAAAAATCAGGCAGTTCTAAGTAATAAATAATAGTGTCTACACTGCTGAAACCGATGCTAAAAGTAGACTGTAGTAAATGTATACGTACTGATTCAAATTCCTTTTCAATCTCTCGTTCAAGCTCGCGTTTATGCTTTTGTGTGTGTGTGTGTGTGTGTGTTTTTAGATACACTATTGTAAGATTGGTACAGCCGTAAATCTTGAATCTAGGACCGTTCATACATTTTAACGATTTAAAAATTACAAAACATAAAAAAACTGAAATTAGATTTTTAGTTTGCTTACCTACTTTTTTTTACTCTGTAATGTAATCAAACGTAGATGGAGAAGGGTTCTGACAAAAGAAATAATATTCGCCAGTTTGAACGTGAAAGGAAAAAGAAAGAAATTTATTAAACTCAGATAACATTTAAACGCTTTTGTCCCTATCTTTTGTTCAATTTGTACGTTTTAAATTAAAAAAAGAATATTGCAAAATTTTAAATACGATCAAATTGTAAAGTATATTTCTACTGTTTTGTACTACATACAGTAATTTTTTTTTATTTCTACAAGCCACCACACAACAATAAGATATTATGCAAACTTTCACGAGTTGCAACTATTTTCTTCACGAATTATTAACAACTAGCATTCACAAGACTATTTATTTATTGACGTGGAATTACTCAAATAGCATCATTAATCTCTTGGACATTATTTTGTACTCTTTTTAAACTTCATATCAACTGAAATAAGACATATCTCTAATGATTCAGGAAGCATAAACATTCTAACGAAAAAATAATAGAATAAACGAAAAAAATAATATTTTTTTCACGCTCAACGCGTGAGCGGTGGTGGTGGTGTAGGAGGGACGATTTGGGGTGTTGAGGTTGAAAAAAAAATGTTTCAATACAAAAGTTGTAGATCATCTACAACATTTGTAGAGGTCACTTTTTAACATAACCTTAAAATTTCCGAGAAAAATTCAAAAAATCTTTTTTCTTTTCGTTTTTTACATTTCATTTCCGCAAAAATAATTTAATTTTGACAAAACTTTGTAAAAGTATACCTTTCTATGTCGTAAATAACCACAGACTTTTTTGACGTCAACTTTCGCCGGTAATCGCAATAATACCATTTTTCACCCCTTTTCAACCCCACAAATCAACCCTCTTTCATATTCGCTCACGCATTTATTTTGTTTACGTTTATTATAAACCCCTTTACTATTTCCACTTATAAAAGTCCAAGTAACAAATTTTTTCCCCTCTAAATGAGTTATTTCGATCGGAGTAATCTCAATATCGGTTAGAAATAATGTGGTATCTGTAAATCTTACTGAGCAGAAATATTTTTTACAATTTAATAGTGTAACTTTACTTTTCATTTTAGATAATATGTTAATTCAGTTTATAAAAATCTTTTTACTGAGTTTTACTAAGGTAGTGTTTTTAAATTTAAATATTTGAATATTTTACAAATTAATATGGAAATATAGAGTAGTTACAAAATGAATATTTGCAAAGATTAAAGTACATCGATCACTAATTTTCAGTTAATTTATAGTTAAGTTTTTTCTTTTGCTGAAAAAGAAAATTAATCTAACTAAAAAGCAGCCTTCACAGACGTAAACCGGTCAGCAATCATAAATCCATATAACATAAACACTCTAATATTCACTGAAAAACTAGGTAGAGTTTTTACTCTATTTAAACATAAGTAGGTAGTAAATTGTACGTTATCTTCTAACTTAGAATGCTATACCATATAATTATGATAAAGGTCAGTATAAACAAGTGACACGTGAACTATTAATTTAAATTTAATGAGTATAAATTACAGACCGGTTACATTATATTAGGTTGAGTATCGCACGCAAGATAAAGGAGTGTTAATGTATATTACATGGTGATTTAAGACATAATACTGCATTTGCTGAACTGCAGCGATGCACATTAATATTGCTGCTTGTTTACAGAATGGCGTATCCACTCCATTATTCTGTTATTATCCAATCCATATCGAATGCGGAGGCTAATTCTGGTCAATATCGTAGGTCATACGTAATAAACTTTATGCATTAAACGCTTATGAAAATATTAGTTACTAGACTCGCGACAATATATCCATCTATCGATTAAGTTCAAAAAGGAAACTACATATATTGCTATCGATTTATCAGGCTATCATTTTTAACACGAAGAATGATCAAAATCAAAAGTGAACCGACATAACACACAATAAAACAAATTACAGTCAATATTTATTATATCATATAAAAAACTATACTGAAAGAATACAAACTGAACTGCATATTAGCCTGTACATGAGATAATAAATAATTTTAAAATATGTTTTTTGATACGTACATTTAAAACTGGAGTACAACCTATCGATAATAATGTATTTATTTTAACATAAAAATCTGACGTGGAAACCACATGACTTCCTTGTACCCCTATTAAATTATACAAACACATTTTTTGCTGCACTTCACTTAAACTTATTTCATTTGAAGGTGAGATACGATCCTCCAATTCTTTAATAAGGTGGACAGTTACACAATTGCACTGTGGTGGACATCACATTTTTTTGTGGTGTCCGTATCTACATTTTATACTAGTTTATATATTAATTAATGTTGATTATTAATGCGTTTGGAAGGAAATACATGGAAAGTTTTCCAATGCTAAAAAACTACTATTATATAATCTAGTTTCATTTTTAAACTACTACTTTTTAAATCACACCATGTTTAATTTGCCATCTGTTTGCTTCAAGATTTATTCTTAACTTGGATGACATTTCTTTTAAATTATTTTATAAAGAACTAGCCGATGAGGTCTCGCTTTTGTCTAGCCAGGGGGCTCCGCCCCAGGACCCTTCGCTGTATTCTTTATACTCATGATTGTGCAAATAATACTGATAAATGATAATTAAAGCATGAAAAGCTCTTTTTTCTCCTAAGTTTTCTTTGTTCTTGTCAAAGGAGATCCTGTTGTAGACAAACATATCCCTTTTGGTTTCCCTTTTCATTACCCTAGAATATATCTATATCTCTATCATTACTCTATATCTCGGGAAGGGATCAAGGTAGAAAGCTGAAAGTCGAATATGTTATAAAATGCATAGTATGTTATTTTACATCGAAAAACGGTATTAAGTCGTCGTCCAAGAGAAAAATTTCACAGTTAGAAAATTTGAAATCAGTCGATCGGTTGGTTCTCGCGCAATGCTGTTGCAAACAGATAAAACCCTCGCAAACTTTAGTATCTACTTTTAGATTTTTTTAAAAATATTTTCCTTAAAATAATGAATTTCCATAAAAAAATTTTGGTTACCACTTTTAAAGTCCTTACTTTTATGAAATGATATGTTAGTTTATCATAAAATTTACCAAATAGTATTCTTCTAACAAAAATGAATAAAAAACATTCAAAACCATTTCCATGAATCTAAAAAGAATATAATTAAAGTTAACATACAAAAACCGCTTACCAACAATTGAATTCGAAGCGTTCAAGTGCTTTCGGAATTAAATTCCATCTTCACAAACTCTCATATTCGTCCTACTCGTAACAGTAATTAAAAAAAATCGTGTTTATTTGTTCAAATCACAGCCACCAAATTAACAGGACGTTTACGTTGACATAATTTTATAATATATGACTACCAACTGTTATGTTTTAAACAAATACCACGATATTTTATAAGTTACATGTGAAATTTTAATTACTACACCTGTGAAATTGTAATATTCACCTACACTAATTAAATAATAATTATTTTTAAGATGTTTTTCGACTGTATTTTTTGGGTAATTTTATTTAAATTTCTCATTTTAATATATAAAAACTATGTCTTTATACATGAAAAAAATAACCTTGTGTTAAGTCTCACTGGACCTATTATTTAATCTTCGTAAAGATGTTAGTGGGGATAACACGGAAGCGCACAAATAAAAAAAGAGTAATCTCCAAAAACTACTTTAATATTTTCAACTGATAATCAATAACATGTGTCTCTAAAATATTTTCACACGCGATACAAAAACTCCTTGACATGAGAACGTCGACGAATGTTAGGTTCATAAACAAGATATTTGCAGGTTGGCTGACATGAAACGAAAGTCATTCACGACAATGTCATATCCATTCTTAAGGCTCATATGAGCCTGTCATATTAGGCTCATTAAAGAAGCGAACGGAATTTCCTCTCTACCTTTTTCACTAAGCCGTTTCACACCAGCACGCCAAACCACATGAAAATTGCATAAAAGTTATATTAAGTTGATCTACAAATGCCATCTTTGTTCACCGTTGGGACTTCTGTGCCGCGAATATCGTTACTCTAAAGGAAATCTGAATGATTCAAAGAGAGCTGTAGCTTTACTTCAGTTCCTTTAATCGCGTCATACAGAGAGAAAGAAGATTTTGTCCTTGAATAAACTGGAATAGTCTGACGTAAAAAATTAATGTAACTTTTTCCTTTGTGAAGCAATGTATTGTATTCATTAGAAAAATTATATTATATATTTAGCAAATATTAAAATATAAATAAATTATGAAGTTAAACGAATACTAGTCGAATTACTACGAGATTGCGAAAGGTGAAGGAATAAATAAGTACTAATTTTCTGTCATGATCTATCGTAAGTCGCATTCTGTCTCGAGTTGTTCTGATTATTCGATTCGTAATTCGTTCACCTAAAGCACGTACAGTACGACACTGCACTGTACTTTAAATGCACCAACTATCTCAACACCAGTCAGACTCCCAACCATCAACTGCTTACGTACTGTATGTCGATTTTTTCATGTCACGTAGCAGCAACGACAGGTGGATAGTAATCATTTGAATAAATTTTCGATTGAATGTTTGAATTGATGTTCAATTATTTTTGCTGTTTGGGTGGTGGCAACTGAAATTTATATGAATATCTGGCTGAATGGTTGAATATTCGTCATTAAAATATTTAGGAAAAATATTCGTGAATCATATGTTGTCATGACACCTGCGAGCCATGAAATATTATTTTGCTATACGAAATAATTTTTTTTACGAGAAATAGACTGATACAATATACCGATTTAAGGTATATAACTTTATGTAATTAACAACTTCTATACATCAACTACTTTAAAATTGTTAATCAATAAAGTCGATATACTTAAAAATAATATATAATAAAGTAAAAGTTAGGTAGTACATTCACAATATATTTAAATCAAATAATTAAAAGTAAATACGTGATATATTCACGTTTCTTTCTTTTTAGTTTTTCTGTTTAGTCTCCGGGAATTACCGTTCAGTTATTACTTCAGAGAATGAATGATGATGATACGTATGAGTGTAAATGAAGTGTAGTCTTGTACAGTCTCAGGTCGACCATTCCTAAGATTTGTGGTTAATTTAAACCCAACCACCAAAGAACACCGGTATCCACGATCTAGTATTCAAATCCGTATAAAAGTTACTGCCTTTACTAGGACTGGAACGCTGGAACTCTTGACTTCCAAATCAGCTGATTTGGGTAGACGCGTTCACCAACTAAACCAACCCGGTGGGTTCATATATCCACCTTACCAGCAAATAAGAGTTCAAGTCCTCGAGATCTTTCGGTTTTTTTCAACCATCAAGAGTTAAAATATTATATATAATTAAGTCAAAATTTAAAATATGCATATTTCAGTATACTGTTTCAGCATAGCTGTTAACACGCAGACACTCATTACTGTATACCTAATTTAAATTTTGACTTAATTATAATATTTTACCTCCTGATGATAGTTTGAAAAAATCGAAAGATCTTTAGGACTAAACACTTATTTGCTGGTAAGGTGAATATATCACTTATTTACTTTTAATTATATTATTAAAATATACCAGCCGAACAATTTTTTTTTTTTAACCTTCGGGTCCACCTATAGGAATTGCTTCAGAGGATGAGATGAATGATTTGTAGCGTGTGAGAGGAACCATGTCCAAGAAATTTATATTTAAATCAATCAAAAAATCGATTAGTTAAAATAGTTTCGCTACTTCAAAAACTGTTCAATTATTGTCAACTTGAAAATTATACAAATTTGAAATTATATTCGAACTTTTTTAATGTTACCGTTTATTTATATTCAACCTTAAATTATTTATAATCGATAAGCAAAGAATGTACATCGATTTTATTCTCCTTGTAACAATAGTTATATTCAGGTAATTAACAGATGAATGACGGACAAACACTAATTTTTTCCTTATTATTCAGTAAGATAATAGGCTGATCAATTTTTAATTATGTCGATAGGCTACGAAGTTCATAACTTACGTAAATACCCTAACTGCTTTTTTCTTATTTCATTTTAAAGTTGCTGGGAAAGCACAGATGTTAGCTCAACTGCTATTATTAGCTTAGAAAATTTTAAAAAAATGTTTCCTCATTGTTTGCCCGATATTTTTTTATTTATGAGAAACTTTAAAATTCAATTTTTTTTAACCAGAATAATAATTAGATAAAATTAAAAATCTATTTAACATCGATTTAATAAAAAAAACTGCAATTTCCACTCCTGTTACTAGATACTTTAAAATGCTGTTATATATAATTTGCCGGAAGCAGTGTTTTATTTTAAACCAGTGGTCCTAACTAAAATTTTAGTTCGAGCTACTATCGGTGTGGTAAACGTGTATTGGGAACCGTAGTTAAATACAGCCTTAGGCTTCTCATATAATCGTGACCGGGTAGTAAATTCCGATACCAATAAGATAACTAACTGGTGCTATTATAATGTTACGCTCCATTTATCGGTAATAAAATGTACTTAATTCAATAAAAATATAAAATTGTATCTTCATAATCTTTGCCTGTATGTATAAAATGTTTACCTATTGCAATATTTATTATAACTATAAATAGTAATTAATATAAATATAAAACTTCTAGCTACTGCAAAAGTCGTACAGGCTTGCTCGGGTGGCGGGGACGCCTTCTCCGGGGTGCCCCTGTTAGAAGAAATGACAATATAGGACCGAGTCTAGGCTACCGGGCTGGGAACGGCATACCCGGGCCTGACAGTGCTTAATTAGAGGCGATAGCATCTACCAGGGCCGTGATAATGCTTAACTGCGGGTCTGGCCCTCAGAGGAAGGATGAAAAAAAACTATTGCAATAGGTTTTAATATTAGTTATAATAAAACGATTTATTTGAATATTAGTTTTGTTATATTAGCCGCCTGGCAGCTGATGAGCTGTGTGTCTGAGGGAAGGTCCAGTCGAACGAACACATGATGTTCGACTACCCAGCTCTTGGGGATGGCCAGAACTCAGGCCACTCTGGAACTTAAAAGTCAAGGGGAAAACTGGCCACTTACAAGCGGCGAGAAATGTGTAGAGAGCCGCATTGTCGTACCGTGTGGGAGTTCCTTGATGCGGTTGCTTTGTTCGACCAACATCAGTAGTTTACCTAAGGGAAAAGACTCCTACCGCGCTGCTGTAAGAAGCTGTAAGAAATATGGCTGGCTACCAGCCAGATTAAGATTCCAAGCGCTTTAATGATGGACAGATACTTGTTGGCATTCAGCGGCCTAGGCGTGGCAGCGAATTGCTGTCTTTGATAAATTTAATTATTGATAGTCATATATGTTGCAGTAGTTGAAGGGCATGCGCCTACCCATTTTAGTGATATATGAAAAGTGGGCGGAGGGACATGCAAGCGAGTGGTGTATGATACCATGTTTATTCCGCTCACGCTTTTAGGTTAGCTCTAGGAGCTAGTTAGGACACTGGTCGCTAAACTGTTTCGAGGCTCAATAGCCGATTGTGGCACAAACATTCGGTCTTATGCTTTAGGGCGACCGAATGGGGTGGTGGCGGTAGAAATGCCAAGCAAACCAAGCCAGTTAGTTTTGTTATATTTCTAAACAAGTCGTTAAGAATATGTAATAAGTGTGCTTGAGTTATTCGTATTTACGAGTTTTAGTTTTGTAATCCATAATAAAGATTTTTAAACTTTATAAGTTTTTTTTTTTCAATTTATTAATGCGTAATATTCGTAAATATTTAGATAATCTTTTTCAAAAAAATCAATAGTTAATAAAATCGAGTAATATGTCGGACTAGCTATTTATATAACTCCTGAACTGCCCACCTAATGATCATACAGACGTAAATGTTTTCATTTTTGCAACTTTAGTTTGAAAATTAAGCTGTTGCATTAATATTTCAAGAATTAGCTAAATCCCCTCTCAAAATTGACTTGGTATATATATATTACGTAGGATTATTTGTAAATAAGTGATTGATTAATTTCTATACACTAAGGTAACTGTAACATTAAGAATGAAACCTTAACTATGACTGCAATTACAAAATTTTACGTCTAAATGAATAAATAGAATTCCAAACTGTACGGTACTGGCTTACAAACAACCTCGGTATTATTCCTTTGAGGAAAAATTTACATCCCGTAAAATTTCACGTTTTATCAAAGTAACAGGCAACGAAATTTTTCTCAAAGACCGGAAATTTGTTGTTTGATTATAATAACTTTTATATGAATTGTTCATGTTTTTGTTCATGAAACAGTATATCTCTTTCTCGCCTTTGGAATTCGACACGACGCTTATATGTAAGTCCGAGGTTCTACTAATTTTTACGGTTCCAAAATTCCTTATATGGTTCCTATTCCACAGAAAACCGCTTCGGTATACTATTGAACTGAAGTTTTGAGACTGATCGTTAGGTCTAGGGTCAATAATTAAGGTTACGTTTTATTACTATGATTTTTCGAAAATTTTTAATATTAGATTTAATTTTGCGACCAAATTCAGATTATCTATAAACTTAAATCCAAAGTTTTCTTGGAAATATTAATTTTTAAATTGATTGATGTAAACTAAAAAATTTATACAACTAACATTCTTTCTTCTTTTTTATCATTAGCAATACTTATAAAATAACAGCCTTAATTTGCTTATATGTAAGAACATGCAGAACAGTCCAGAAGCGTACGGTTTAAAATTGTACAAATTTAATTTTAAAGCCAGAAAAATAAGTATAGTAATCTAATAACTGCCTTAATAAAAATTTTATAATATTTACTGCGGGTAGCAGCAACGTCCATTTGTCACATCGTATTTTTCTAGAGATAATAATGCTTAACTGAATCGCGCAAAAAATTAGTAACTGCAACAGTATTTACTTAAATCAGCATTTAATACCTTAGCATTTAATACCAAGCATTTAATACCTTAAATTTTCACAAAGCAGCATAGATAACATAATATTAAAAATTAGAAATTGAATAACAGAGAGTTGCTAAGGACACTGGTTACAGATTTAAAGGCTTTTATTGGTTTTCATCAAGATGTAGCACTTATACGATTAGTTAGTTATTGGTTCAACTAAAAATGTCATTCTTGTAATAATGTAATTAATGCCATAAAGAGCAATCTGTAGTATATTAATAGCTATAAAAACGCTTACAGATGACTTAATAGAAGTCAAAAGTTTAATAAATAAATAAGTGAAACTGTTTATAAGTATAATGGCTAAATAAGTAAAATGGTTTCCCTTTGTCTCCTTCACCGATCCGATTTTACTGATGATGTCAGCATGGACCACCATAATAGTGAGATAAAAGAGGTGTCAATCGAGATCATCACTCTGTATAATATAGGTACAAGCTATATTATAAAACAAATTAATTTAAATAAAATACATTAAATATTTAATACTAATATAATAAAATCATTAAACTAAAATAAGTAAATATTTAAAATAATAAAAGTGAATAGGATAAAACTAAAATAAAACCAATACAATTAATTAATAATAGAATAAATTTATAAATTAAATAAATAAAAATCAACGTATAAATTACAGATAAAAATAACTAACTAAATAATAAAAAAAAAACGAAATAATATTTAATTAGTATAAACCATATTAAACTAAAAGTAATAACAATAAAATTAAATTAACTAAATTAAACCGAATTAAAGTAATTTATATTATATTAATTTAATTTAATATAATTAAATTAAAGCCTCCGGGAATCACCGTCAGGTATTACTTCAGAGGATGAAACAGGATGATATGAATGAATAAGTGAACTGTAGTCTTGTACAGTCTCAGGTCAACCATTTGTGAGATGTGTGGTTAATTGAAACCCAACCACTAAAGATTTTCACGGATTAGAATACTAGATCGTGGATACCGGTGTTCTTTGGTGGATGGCTTTCAATTAACCACACATCTCAGGATGGTCGAACTGAGAATGTACAAGACTACATTTCATTTAGACTCATACATATCATCCTCATTCATCTTCTGAAATATTATCTGAACGGTAGTTCCCGGAGGCTAAACAGGAAAAAGAAGAAGAAGAACCACTAAAGAACACCGGCATCCACGATCTAGTATTCAAATCTGTATAAAAGTAACTGCCTTTACTAGGATTTGACGTGACCTTACGAACGAAGTCCTGCATTCATGTGAAGGACCTGGACGCCGATACAATGTTCTGTGACTCAAGCGAGCTCTCGGCGGCAAGACCCAGGTGACGGTCACGTCTCTCAGGTTGGCCTTCCACGATTCCCAGAAGGCGACCGTGGCGCTGCTCGTAAGTTCCACGACATGGGTAGGAACCGTATCGGGTAGCTGACTTATTCCCAGACGGAAGGAGGAACCTAAGTGCTGGGATTCTGACCATCTTACTTCTAAGTAAAAGGGCCCAGACCGCTCTGTCCTTTGCTTCAATGTGGTAAGACCCGCCACAAGAGGACCGAATGTAATAAAGGACAAAGATGCGCGGTCTGCGTACAGGACTGGTAGCAAGCAGTGCCCGAAATCTCCCAGGATCTAATAGGATTGAGCCGTGGGATCAGATCAGTAATGGAGGTGTGTATTTATCAAGACACATAGGGTGCTGTGATTATTCGGTAAAGATGGGTCCGGCCTCTCATCTGTTTGAGGAGAATGGATTTTATTGGATAGGCTTGCAAGGGAGAGTCCTATAACAAAATATTATTACGATGGATTTCGAAACCACTCAGTGCCTATAAAAATCTTCCCTTCTTCCGACAAAAAAAAAAAGGGAAGGGTATATAATTATGATAATAATAAGAATAATTAATTTCAGAGAAAAGTATGAGTATTTTACTTATACTTCAGATACTTTAGTTTTATCACAGACAAAAAAAAACACCCGGTTGGTAGTAATCTGTTGAGCAACAAACGCACTCATTTTTGTTATGAAATTATAGCCATTTATTAATAAGATACGTAAATCCCAACTTCGTTAGTAAAATTATTAATTTCATTTAAATATTTTCCAGATTTTTATTCTGGCCGAATGCTACAAATGATTTACATTATATATATATGTAATGATATTTCTTTAATATCATTTTTAACCTTTTGATACAAGTTAAAAATCAGTATTATTTCATTAATGTTAACCGATAGTAATTTTTTAATTTTTTTTTTCAGATGCTCTAGGAGTGGAGGAAAGAAGCAAAAAGGGGACAAACAGCACCAATGATTCCACAATAGTAAAAGAAAATAAACTGAAGGAAAACAATAATACAATAGACGAAGTAAATGTTAATAATACATATATAATCACAACTACCGTACGTCCTCATATTCAGAATGTCACTTTTAAAAAACGAAGGAAAGGAAACAGACGAAAAGAACATGTAAAAATGAAAAAGGCTGCTGCAATAAGCATAGAGAATAAAGAAGATGGAGATAACAGAAGATGGTCAAAATTCGTCCAAACAAAGAAACGTGTCAGGGACAGAAGAGACGAAGGAGAGGATGACAGTGATGAAGGAAGATGGCCGCAGCCCGATGAGTGGCTACAACCGGTTAGATTTCGTCACGGAAGGCAAGATATACTGTGGTCGGAATCGGAGAAAGAGGATTGGCCAACGGCTTCCGTACAAGATAAAGTAAAATGGACTCCTAGTAATGACAACAGTGAACGAGATGGTGGTAAGTAATGTGAATTATTACATCATCTAAATCTAAAAATTAACAAAATCAAACAATTTTTTTTAATCTTTATATGTGTAATCAACGTAACGCTATAACTGAAGATTTAAAGGCTGAATATCAGTAAAGATATTAATAAATTTACAGTACAAATGTACACATACAATAAAACTATTTAATAATTATAATTTGTCTTAAAAGAAAGGAAGTTAATTGCCGATGTTTTTTTTTTTAATTCAAGTCTACTGAATATTCAACACATTTAATTTTTTTTAAATACTTTTTTATTTATTAATTCAATGAATCTAGTAATTTTTAAAGTATGATAAACAAACTTTAAAAATACTGGTAGTAACTACAAATTAAATTATTTCCACAAAGAAATATAAAATTCTACAGAATAAAAAAATCATTTCACTCTAAAAACCATAAACTCACAACAAAATAACATTTCAATTAAAAATCTTTAATTAGCAGTTTAAAAAAAAAATAACAATTTGACTAAATTATGAAACGACATATATAGAATGATTCAAAAAGAATGTAACAAACTTTCAGATCATGTTCTACTGGTTAAATAAATAAGTTCGTATTAACACAGATGAAACCTGAGCGTTAGGAAACGCTTCGTTACGGAACGTCGGTTGGCGAATAATTAAAAAATAAACCAAAAATCGTTGGTACCCAAATTAAGGGATAAATTTAATGGTTTTATATGAAATCTGACCTCAAAAACTGAGAAAAAAATACGTCTTAGAACTGTATTTTTAGTAGTTTTCGAGTAATCTGGGGAAAAAGACAAATGATTACAGTCGAAAAACAGACGATTTTATATTTGGGATAAATATCTATGTTAAATAGCTAAAAAACATAGAGGCATTAAAAAAAACTTGTAAAGAATTTGATTCTGATTAAACTGGTTTGAATTAAGTCTACAGAAACTAAACACAGGCGTAAGAATTTCAATGTTTATTATTAAAAAAAAACATCCTCTACAGATTTCAATGTCTTTTAACTAAACAGAAGAGAAACCATTTTTTTTATGTCCACCATTAATTATAGAAAATAAGATAAAATAGACTTCAAATTATAACTGTAAAATCAAACCTCTTAATGCGGTTTCAACATTTTACGAAAGATTTAAATTTTTTTTATATAGAATTTCGAAATCAGTATCTGTGTAAAATGCAGTAAAATACGTTTTTCAAAGTAGCGTTCCAGTATTTTTACGCCTTCTAACAAATCATTTAAGGCAATTTTCTTATTTTCAATTAATTCCCATCGGAGTTTAATTTTCAGTGAGATTACAAGTTAATTTTTCTTGATTTTAGTGTACTCAAAATTTGTAATTTAGTATCATAGTAATAATTCACTATTTATTAGCCATAAGCAAACATAATACGCTTGCTTATACAACCTACATATTATAATTAACATGTCAATCAATTACATGATCTAATTAGCAGATCGATGAGTAAATACAAATTAATCATAATAGAATACGTCTTAACAGACCAATACTTACTAATTTAAACAATAAAAAAAAAACGATTATAGAGTTCCTCCTTATAAATTAAGTAAATATTGCAATATTTAAAAGAAATTAAAATAGCTGACAAAAATATTTGTAGGACTTTCCCATCACGCGGCTAAAGCCGCGTTCCGTGGCTTGTTTCTGATGCTACGACTTAACAGACAACTTAATTTTAAATATTTATCAGTTCATTTAAATATAATATTTTTTCGTTAATTTAATTCAATGATTCTAACTAAAGCGCGCGTGCATGCCGTATTTAATTCGCGCGGGTGTGGTGATATAGAGGCGATGGTCCGCGCTAACTGTAAGTGTGGGTGAATATAATTTCACAACTTGCGTAGAACAAATTTCGCTTGTACGATCAGCAGACAGGTGCACCTGCGAGGCTTCACGCACGAGATACCGAGTCCATCAGGCGATCCACCAAGTTAGAGATACTTTTTTGCACTTTATATATCACTCATTATTTAATTCTACCGCTTAAATGTGATGTCACAACATAGCAGTAGTTTAAAGCATTTTTTGGGATGTGGGTGCGATTTTGCAAAAGTTTTTTTAATAATTAACAAAATATGCCAAAGAAAAATATGACCTTAATTAGTCGAAATCTCGAGATACTGAGGATGACCTTGCTCTACAGCCTCAACCCCTTGGCCTTTAAAGTTGAAAATTTAATGGCATTAATGCCATTAAATAGAAGGAATTTAAACACTTTGGTCATAATCGGTTCAGTAGTTCTGGAGATATAGGGTGATTTACAGGCCAACACCGAACACACACGATGTTCGTTCATACGAATATTAACATCCGGAAAATTTCCATCCGGTTTTTTCGTGTTCCTTAGATATCAAAAGTGAGGATCCGGTGTGAAACATATGCCCAAATTGGACCGATTACAATACTTTTCCTTCTAGAGCTATAGCATTTTTTTATATTACGATTTATATTTTATTTTTAATTTTATTCAAATCATAAAATCATTTTCTCGTATATTAGTAAAATTTATATTACCGCAAGAAGGTTAAATTCTATAAAAAAGAAAAAAAAACTTTTTTTATAAATTACACGGCAGTGTTAATAGTATAACAGATTTTATAGTAACAGCAGACTACAATTATTTGCAAAACTTAACTATTCTACTTATTGTTTTGTATTTTCTTAAGAGTTTAGTTCTCTTGCAGGAATCCGCTTCATCAGAAAATGTTACGCGGAAATTAAATTAAAAACATAATTTAAAAGATGAAAACTTTAGAGATGTATGTTTACCATTTTAAAGTGGAAATATTTTTTTTTTTTTATAAATACAGCACATAATACACTAACACCTGCTTTTTGCAATTTTTTTTATTAAAAAGAATGTAGAAAAAACATCCCAACCCGTAGGTGAAGATAACCTTGTGGTAATTCCGGTCGCCACACCACACCCTCTGTTCCGAGCCCCTATCGGAAGTCGTCTTTAGACCCACTAACTGATTACATCTCACAGTCATCAGCCAGGCCTCAGTCGGGATGCAACCGACGCAATGCCTCGGTAGACATTTCCATCAGTCAAAATTATTATTTCAGCCAACTTCTTTCGGACATCTTCACCCTTCGTTTCCTATAATATCACCCTCTGAACTAGCAAATCGAGTCAGCGGAAGCGCGAACCCCGCGCCTAGTCCAATTTTAATATCAACGCTTGTGACTGTAAATGCCTCAACCATCGACTAAGTAACGAGTCAATACAATGCTAAATTCATACCGTTCAAAATTTATTATACGTAACAGCGAAATTCAGACCTACATCCCATCACCCCTATAAATATCATACCTGAAGCCACACCTCACGGCTGCATGGACTAACATGCCCTAGACAGCACAGTCACCCCCTCGCCGACAGCGGCTCCACCAACCAACTTTAACATTAACCGCGTGACATTTACTCCAACACATTCGAAGACTGCTCTTGGCAAGATAGTTCCACACCTCACGGCTGCATGGAAAGCTATGCCCTCGGTAGCACAGTCCCCTCCCCCGCCAGCGGCTCCGCCACTCGACTTCAACAATCAAGGCTTTTGAATAAAAGAGGCTCGTAGAAAAACACTATATTTACGTTAATTTTTACTCTACGCAATTTTCAAGCTTCATAACTATAACAGAACAATGATAAATGAGTAAGCAGAAACAAATTACGTTAAACGTAGCTTTTTTTAATGTTATCCATTTACGGATCGTTTCTTTCATTATTCACGTTTCCTGATTGGAAGTCTTTAAAAAAATTTCCTTTCCAAGACATCGAAAATATCTTTTTCATAATAAAAAAAACTGCTAAAAATCGTGTATATAAGAAAAATCAAATACATATTTCTCTGACGAAGTAAGCATGGAATTAAGTAGTTAAAAATAAAAATGTTTAGTGTATATTTAAAGAGTATCCGTGTTACTTTCACCATTTTACTGAAACTATGCCACGTAAAGGAGTGCACGGTGCAATAGGTAACTGGTAGTTGATTTGACGTTTTTAAATGAATGATGGTTTATTAGTAGTATAATATTGTATGTATACTTAATCCATAAATAATTTACTTTTTATCAGTAATTCAGGAAATGATAATTAAGAAATGAGTCCGCTTTCATGGTAACACCCAATAATACTTAAGTAATACTATAAACAAGTGTATCTGAGACCGGGATATTAGAGTAAAAGAAAAAATAAATAACTGTCGTTCTAGAAATTCCAACAGAAAGGATAAATTTGGTTTTAAATTATTTAAACAAACCTTCAATCACGTCACGGTCACTATGAATTAGTACACACTTCATTCATAAGCTAGTGAGAAAAATTATCTCAAAACAAACAAAGACAACATGAATCTTAAACCAGGCAAAGAAATTTCCCTCCATCGAAAATAATTTCAAGGGAGGAGGTAATAGTTTAATTTTCTTACTTAATTTTCTTTGAACAGATTATTGGATTCATTAACGTTGTTCAACAATGAAGTTTCTGCTTAGCTTTTAATAAACTAAGTTTCTATTATGTTATATACTATTTTATTTATCCAATCTATGTTAATTTCGTAAATCTTTTAAAACCATCGTTTCCAATAAAGTGTAATCTTATAAGCAACTTCTAGGAAATGTTGGGGTCAGCCGATATGTCTTCTATAAGTACAGCGCGTTCGGAAAATTGCTGTGCACTGGAATTATGGAAGTGTAATAACGAAACTTTCTTAATTTTTACTTTGTATTTTTATTTCATTATTTTATAGAAACTTATATTACAATAACTGAAATAGTTTATAAAAGGTATTGAAAATGACCTCCTCCAACATCAATACATTGCATACGATTCAATTTGTTTTCAAACACTTTAAAATCGGCTGATGTAGTAGAATTTTCTTATACATATTTATGCCGTTATTGCGGTTTTTAGTTCGTCAATTTAGCGTGCTCTGTTGCGATGCACTACTTCTTTTGCTGAACTTCATAGAAAAAAAATCTGGGGGAGTCGGATCAGAAAATCTTGCAGGCCAAAAACCTGTCAAAATGATTCATTAACCAATGACATTTCGTAAAAAAAGTCATTAACCGGTTAGCTATGTGCGCTGTGACGCTATCTTGTTAGAACCAACCGTGATTGATTTCCAATTTTGTTAACGGACTAATAAAGTTTGTTAAAGCAACACAATAACGATCATTATTAACTGTATTTTTAAAAAAGATTGTACCCTCAATGCGCGTTCTACTCACACCGACCCAGACTTCAATTTTCGCTTCGTGTAAAGATTGTTCGTGTAATTCATTAGAGTTGTTGTCGACCACAATCGTGTATTTCGTGAATTAATACAACCTACCAGATAAAATCATGCTTCACCTGTAAAAAAAAGTAATGTCGACAATACCTACGGAATTTTGGTCAATAAACAATTGATAGTAATAATTAGTATTTTGGCATGATCTGTAATTTCAGTTCTTGAACACATTACTTTATAGGGGAAAAGTTTCAGTTTTTTCTTACAGCTTTATATGCACTAGCAAGTTCAATATCTTGCTGCTACGCTAACTTACACATTGACGTTGCTGGACTTTCGGCCATAGCAACCAAAATATCAAGCAAATTCTGTTCGTTTAGCTGATTTTCCACTTCGATCAGCGTCTTCAACAGAGCCTGTTTCTCGAAATTTTTCGATAAGAGTTTGAACTACATTGCGGTGAGGAACAGGAGTATTTGGAAAAGTTTCGGCAAACTTGTGCTTCACTAAATCAGTATACTTGTCACCTTCACGAAAGACGTATTCAACGAGAAAAACACGTTCTTCTACCGAAAGAAACATTACGTTCTTGCAACTATTGATTCCAATTAACGAAACGAAGCAAATTCAATCATAACTCAACAATTGACGTCTTGAACTATTACTGAGCAACGCCCAACGAATCAACGGGGCAACCAACCTAACGCCGTAAAAGCAGAATGCACCACATAATTTTAAAGCATACTGCTTAGCGACTTTGCGAACGTACTGTAATGAACAAAATACAGTTTATTTTTCAAAAATTTGTTGTATTGTCTGATGTTGATGATCGGTTAACAATCGAAATGGCCAAATAGGTTCATATTTTAAGTAAGAAATTAAAAAAAAAAAATGAGACGGTTTTGGTAGCGTAATTTTCTTTCCTAATTAATTTTTGACAGTTTAGTAATACACAAACCATACACTACTCTTAATCACTTTTTAACCACTATGAATGACAAAAAAACATTGTAACTTCAATCATTAATCATTATTGTCATTAATATCATTGATATTTTTTAATTACAAATCTCATGATTGTTTTATAACAAACTATAACTGGCATTTGTTTTTTGTTTGTTTAACAGAAACAGAAAATAAAGCAGTAATACAAGAGACAAGAACATCTTCAAACTGGCAGAAAAACAATGGATCGTGGCCGGAAAGTGCCCGCAGTAGAGCGGAGTTTTCGTATCACCGTGTTACCGCAAACCCTCGTGAAAGACACAAAGCCGCGACCGCATTTGTGGCAGTTTCAGTTGTCAAAAACAAAGCCCCTCCACCACCATCACATAAAACTCATCCGCCGCCTTGGAGTCATGCACGACATCTACATAGGTTACAGGTAAATGAATTAAAAATATCGTAGACAAATTATTTGTGAAACATTTAATTAAAATATATAGACAGTTTCCTTCATACAAGTTAAAACTGTTACTGTTAGAAGGGAATTGGCGATGGAGTAACCTACCAATTCAAACGGGCATATTTTTCAAAATAATAACAGAAAAAACTTTCATCTTGAAAAACAATTATTTATTTATAGTTTATCAATTGCATTAATTATTCTACACGAGTGAGAATAATAAATGCGCATTAAATTTGAATAATTAATATTTAAAAAATAAACAAAAATATGATTATAAAACCTTAATGAAAAATATCATAAATAGAAATTTAGTACGTCCAAATTCCGTGAATCGACAGAATTCGCGCCTATTTACAAACATGGGCAATATTCTTATACCTATTCCGGCGATAAATATGCCATTTTTAAAATCTGACCCCCTCGAAACGGCCCCCCCCCCGATGTTTTAATCGAAATTTCCCGAAAGACATCCCACATAATTTTGAATAGAGGAACCGTATCCGGTTTCAAAATCCGAAAGGAAAATAGTTGAGCTTCATCCGAACTGAATTGGTAGATTACTCAGCATTAATTAAAGAAATATGAATCCAATGAAGAACAAATTAAAACAAAACAATATAAAAATAATTCACCGATCTAGAAGATTATTTTTAGAATATATAATTTATATATTTGCAGCTTTAATTCTGGGTTTAACTTTTTTATAGTAAATACATTCAACTGTTTTCCTATTCCACTTTTTGCGGTTAATTCCAAAGTAGTATATTTGCACAAACTCCAACGCAATAACCAGACTAAGAGCAGCATATTCACTCCGATGTAAATTACAAGGAAAAAAGAGAATTTCAGAGGACCTGACGTAGTGCACGTAGCCTTTTCTCGTATTTTCATTACACTGAATGGAAATTAGAAATTAACTTTTAAAGAACTTGATGATATACTGTTAAAACAGTTTCAACAGCACTTTTAAATTCTTTTTTTAAGTTGAATGAATAATAAAGACATATCAACGGTTAAAACCTCTGTTTTGATATAAATTAATTTAACATCGTTTTAAGAAGAACTATTCGTTATGTATCCTAAGATATGATAAAAAAGGAAAAAAAATAAAATGTTTTTTCAAATTCTTAAACCATTTTTAAAATTTAAATTCTTTTGAAGTTAAAAGATATTTTAACTGAAATAAATGGAACAGAATATAAACGTAAAAAAGAGAAAATTGATTTTTTTATGTTTATTATTTTAAACATAAAACTTCTTTCTTTCAGAAGTCAATTCCTGAATTTAAAGGAGAGTGTTACAAATTATTTCTTGAATATAAAATAACTAGAATCATCGTCGCGGCTTCGCCCCTGCTGTATAATTACTTGCGTTACCCGCCGCGTCAGGCGTTATATTTAGAAGATCAGAGCTCGCTTCACTTGTCCTTCCCGCCTAGTGAGAAGGGTCTGCTAGATCCCCTTTCTTTCTTTTTCCCGTTTTAGCTTTCAGGAATTACCGTTCAGGTATTACATCAGAGGATGATCTGTATGAGTGTAAATGAAATGTAGTCTTGTACAGTCTCAGTTCGTCCATTCCTGAGATATATGGTTAATTGAAAAACCCAACCGCTAAAGAACATCGGTACTCACGATTTAGTAATCAAATCCGTATAAAAATAATCGCCTTTACTACGACTTGAACGCTGGAATTCTCGACTTCCAAATCAGCTGATTTGGGAAGACGCGTTCACCACTAGACCAACCCGCTGGTTTGTCTGCTAGACCCTCCCCCCCCCCGCAGTGTTCGTTAAACTCGGACTTTTGAAAATAATAATGATAAATAAAAATTAAAGCCTCTTTAATTTATAAAGTCCATCAGTGTATTGTAATTTCTTTAGAGCAAGAATTTGGTCAGTAGAGAACACACGATTGGTTTTTAGATTTCCCGTCGCGGCTCCGCTCGCGAATACACGACAGAATTACAAACATAAATTAGCATCTCAATGTTACCAAATCTCGTAAAGATTGATTCAAGAGCGGTAGCGTAAATCCGGATAAATATAAAAAACAATTTATGTTTCCCTCTTAAAATATTATTCAAAAAACCCGAAAATAATTTTTAGATATTTACCTGAAGTGTATTTGTAAGCCGAAATCGAGTGAATATCTCGTTTAGTATTGTTGGAAATGGGAAAAAAAATTTGCCAACATGTTTGAAATTTTTTTATCTTTCTTCATTCTTTTCAAGGTTGAATTTCAAAAAATCTAGCACCTGTTTGAAATTAAAAACATAATAAAAAAAACTTAATGTTAGCCCATTTTAAACCTTTAAACTCGGAATTTCACAAATTTTAGATTGATTTTAAATATTCACATGAAGATTATACACGCTAAAAATCAAGCTGATATTTTCATTTGTTACAAAGAAATTCATAAAATATTAAAATAACTAAAAAAATAATCAAATTTACTTATACCCCATTTTAACGCTTTAAAACTCAGAATTTCAAAAATCTAAAAATTTACTTTTAGATATTTGCATGACGATTACACACATCAAATATCAAGCTGATGTCTTCATTTTTTACCAAGAAATTAAAAAAAAAAATTAGTTAATTTCATCTATTGTTTCTCTATTTTAACCCTTTAAACCAGGAATTTCAAAAAAATACTTTCTTTGTGTGTACTTACTCACTTTTATCCAAATTTTCATCAATTTATGTTCAACAGCTTTTACTGGGCGGCGTTAATTATGAATCTGTCACGACATGTTATTTTATATATATATATAGATATATATATGTTATATTTATATTTATAATTATAATAAAATATAATAATTTATCAATTAACTTAGAAAATATTTTGATGAATTTCTTATATAATAAAAATAAATTAAATGTAGGAATTGATTCCCGTAAAACTGTATTTTTTTTCAAATCTATTCCTGTATTATTAATATTCTACATTTTTCTTTCTTTCTTTTGCTATTTATCCTCCGGAAACACCATAAGATATTACCTCAGAAGATGATATGTATGAATGTAAATGAAGTGTATAATCTTGTGCAGTCTCAGGTTGACCATTCCTGAGAATGTGCAGTTAATTGAAACCCAACCACAAATATTCTATATCTACTGCTATGTAAAATTCTACTGTTTTCCACATGATTAAAATGAATTTCAAAAAAAAAAATTATGAAAAATAATTTTTCAATCAAAAATAAATTAGAAAAATAGACATACTCAAGGAAATTTTACTTGAAAAAAGTTTGTCTGTTAAATAGTCGTACTCAGGAGATATAAAAAAAGTACCTATACAAAACAAGTAGGAAAGAAAAAGAAAGCAAAGTAACTAAATAAAAACCGCTAGACACAAAATTCACAAAACATTTTTTTTTTTAATTCTATTCATAATATGAATTAAAACCACTTTAAACTAAATAGTAGTTAATGAAACTATGTTATATAAATAGAAATTTATAGAATTGCATTCTGTGGCTTTAAATTCAAATTATTGATAAAGTAAGAATATTAGCTCACCTTTACCTCTTAGCTGCTTTTTTAGTAACATTTTTATCAAAATGTTTTCGAAGTGCACCCATCATAATGAAGTATGACATAAATAATAGTACACTACGATACAACATATATATATATATATATATATATATATATATATATATATAAATGTACTGTACACAATTTATTTTATATACAATTTAACGTATTCAATTATTTAATATAAACTAGCCAGTCAAGAGACGCTCGCCCCCTGGATCCCCGACGTATTTTTTATCCTCATTGTTGCGGGAATATTAAATATTTCATAGACATTCATTAAAGAAAAAAGGATTAGTTATTTTACTTCATTATATTTTTGTTGCTACGGTGACAGGAATATAATGAAGTAAAAGGATTAATATTTTGTTTCTTTGATGATTATCTTTAATATCTTAACGTCTAAGGGAGCTAGAGCTTCAATTTATGACTTAAAACCTTCCCTAGGATAACTCAAATGTATTCTGAAAATTTGAAAGCAATCAGTCGGCTGGTTCTCGTGTGATGCTATTGCAAACAAACGAAGAGACAGATGCACAAACTTCCAAAATATATATATAATTATAAACAATTTATTTAATTTTTTAAGTAAACAGTTTCTGATTGTTCCCTAATTTTATTTTGGTAATCTTAGCATGGTCCTTATTCTTTTTACATTTCATCAATTTTTTATTAAATATTATGTAAAGAATTAAGTTTTATAATTTTTACTCAAACGCAATTAAAAATAAATTTGAAAAATATTATCCAACTGATTTACCTGTAATTATTGATATATATATATATATATATAATTCCTGAGTCTCTTATATTCAGGACGCTAAACTGTGATTGTGATCACTCTCACTCCCACTCCCACTCCGTCGCTCTCAACTAAAAATGCATGTAACTGATTATTTAATAAAATGATTTTCAAGTGTAATCAATTTAATATTAAAAAAAGGAAAAAATTTAAAACAATAATCAAAATAATTCGCAAGTTGTTCTTTACTCTATTATTTTTCATAGTAATATAATATCTTCAGAAATTCAATATCTACACGGTTTATTTGTTTTCATTCGTCTCAACGACAATTTTCATAACAATTTCCTTTACTGTTTTATTAAAAACGTAGAAGTTAAGAAAGTAGCTTAAATAAAGAAATAAAATATATATATATATATATATATATATATATACATACATCAGGCCTGATTAATAAAATAACAAGAAAAAACTTATAATACTTTCATGAAGTCTAACTGTTAAATTAAGTTTTAATGAGGAAAACTTAATCTAAAAAGAAGAAAAACCAAAAAAATATGAGCTTTATATATATATTACATAACAAATAAAAAAGTTTAATTACAAAAATGTCTTCTTAATTACAGTTGAATATTTTATGTCACTTTTTATTTTGTTAAAGAAAAAGAATACGAAATTAAAGAATACAGTAAAAAAAAAGGGGGGGAGGATTAGAGTGCGTAAAAGAGAGAGATAGAGCTAGACAGAGTGGATGCCGAAAGTAATTCTCAACTCTGACCAGGCTTAGCTCGGAGGGATTTTAAATTGAATTACAAGTTCGGAAGCTGGCTAAGTTAAGTCTTCTTGGACGTTTATCTCCACACCTCCTCCTTTAAATATGTTCCATCTTTGTTCATCTTTATACACCGTACTGCTGAACAAGTATACAGCCATCAAACCACTACTAACAACTTTTCAACAATTAACTGTATTGTCTACAAACTTATGTAAAGTCATAAATTTACTACATATTCTTTATGAGATAGACAACTTAAAACATTATTATAATTGTTTAAATGTATATTTTTATAATTGTTTTTTCACTAATTTTTAAAGATAATGATAGATCTATAGTGATCAATCTAGTGTGTTAAATGTGTTATACAGAGTGTCCCATATAAAACGCAACCCATCAATCACTCATCCATGAAATTTCAAAAGTCAAGCTTACTCCCCTATTCGTTACTGAAATGGACTCGTCCAACATCTGAACATCGCGGCAACACAGTATAACACTACCGATAGTAACAACAATGCAATCATAACGTTCAGTGTACTGCTAAAGACAAGATGGTGTTTTCGCTAGATGAACGTGTTTTCATTGTTGAGTCGTACTTCAGTACGAAATCAGTGGTTGCAGTGCAAGATTTGTTTCGCCATAAGTACCCAGATAAACCAGCTCCTAACAAAACATCAGTATTAAGGTTAGTCGCAAAATTTAGAGAGACCGGTTCTGTTAATAACAAGGAACACAAAAGATCTGCGTCAGTATTGAATACAGATACAGTCACTGAAATCAAAGACCGATTACTCGCCTCGCCAAATAAATCGATCAGACGTTTGTCTGCTGAAATTAATTTGTCTAAATCAACTGTTCATCGGATACCAAACGATTACAATTACGACCTTATCGCATTCAAACGGTTTATCGACTTTTTGAACCCGACAAAGAAAAACGGCTACAATATTGTCAACGGTTCCGTCGATTTCTGCGCGAGGGAATTAATGTTATGGATTCGTTATCTTTCACAGATGAAGCACGGTTTCATTTGGATGACTACGTAAACAGCCAAAACAGTAGAATTTGGAGTGCTAAAAATCCCCACGTTTATCACGAAAAACAATTACACCCGCAGAAGTTGAGCATGTGGTGCGCGATATCGCGGAAGAAAATAATCGGTCCTATTTTTTTCGAGTACACCATTAATGCAGAACGATATCAGGATATTTTATTTCAGTTCATTGCACTCTTGTAAGAGGAAGACAGACACTGCTGGCTACATCATGACGGTGCGACATCGCACTACGCAGGTTCAACTTCTGATTTCGTTGAGGAATTCTTTGGTAATCGTGTTATCGGTTGAGACTTGTGGCCACCAAGATCTCTAGATTTGACTACGGCGGATTTTTTTCCGTGGGGGTTACCTCAAAGAAAAAGCTTACAGCAACAAACCACGAACACTTGAACGATTGAAAGTCAATATTGAACAAGCTATATTAAATATCCAGCCACAAACTTTGAAAAAAGTTGCAAGAAACGCTGTAAAAAGAATTGAAGCTTGTATTCAAGAAGATGGCGGCCAATTCCAACATTTACTCTAAATGTAAGGTAATGGATGGTAATAATAAAAATTACATTTACACATGCCTTTTTATTATTTCAATACCTACCAATATAAGGATGAGTTGCGTTTTATATGGGACATTGTGTATATAAGAGTTATTCTGAATTTGAAGTAAATCTATTTCCAATGCGTTTTATACCCGTAACATGTATATACGGGTATGGTATACCCGTAACATGTATATTGACATACGGGTCAATTATTTATTTGTCACGAGAACCAAACAAAAATAAAAAAGATCAGAACCACGTTGTAATAGTTATAATCCATTACTAGGTAAGATACTTTGTAGGCGATTTGTATGTATTGTCACAAACACTACAAGAATATGTTTAAAATATTTTTTCAAACGCTATATACGAAAACTTATAATAAAAGAGATTCCTGGAATTTAAATCACAGATTATTTTTATACCCAAGTAAAAATACCTAACTTACATATGTAAAAAATATCAGTTCTTAGAAATACATGATAACAATACCGAACACAATTCACGGGACAATCATACAAAGCAATAAATATTGCTAGCATTCCCGTCGCGGCATCGCCGGCGCTGTATGAGAATAAAACATAAAAAGTTGGTAATAATTTTCAAAAATTAAGTGTGTTTTCAGAATTATCGCTATTCACAATCGCTATTACCTAACGGATAAAATAAAATGTTTAATTAAATATTAAGGATGTTTTCCCAAAATTAAATTTTTAATTAAATCAGGAGGATGTTGAAGTTCTTCAAGAACTACTGTACCCTCAACACAGCAAAATCCAGAAATTTCATCATTCCATTTTTTGGCATTGCAATGAATAAATTATTTTAATCGTGTTATTTATTTGAACATCTTTCAGATTTAGCTGTTTTGAGGCCTAACGTATTTCTCGAAGCTTCGATTTTGAGTCGAGCGCATACGTTCAAGTCTTTGAGAACGTTCTGAAGTAGATTCACGTTGTCTACGATCATAAATTCTATTATCCCTAGAAGTTCTTCTTCCTATCAGCTGTGACCTCTCCGACTTAGGCGTTATAAAAAAATTAATATCAGATTGAAAGTCGAATCTATGCCGATTATGTGTATGGCTTACCCTGATGGAACTTTTTAGTTTCATATATAAAATCTATTGACTGCTAGCTTTACTTATGTGAGGATGAGTTCTCACAGATTTGACCAGATTAGACAATAACATTAAATTTGTAAAACACATAATAAATAACTTCCTGAAGAAGCCGATTTTGATATCGAAATTAAGTATTCCTCAAACCTTTAAAACTTTGTTAATAACTTTGTTAAATAATTTGTTTTTCGTACATTATGATAATACAAATTAATTTTTTTATATACAATGGCATTAAATTTAGTAAAATACGTAAGAACATTCTGAAGAGATCAATTTATGTAGACAATATGATTATGACATTAAATTTTGTAAAAGAAGTTCTTGTTTATTTATTTATACTTTTTTTATTTATGATTTATATAATAGTGAGATTGGCGAGGTTTGAACTGTGGTAAAAACCCCGGGGGGGGGGGGAGATCATAAGTAAACTAAGTTAAAATTTCATAATGATTGGTTCAGTAGTTTTCACGGTTATTAGGAACAAACGAAAAAAAACTGTCTATGTAGTAGCGAGATAATTATTATTAAAAAAATAATAATAAACAATTTATTACGTGTTATTCTGATAGAAATTCGTCCACTAAATAAAATAATTCCCCAAAAAGACCTTCCTTTCCTTAAGTAATTTTTTTAATGATATGGTAGATCAAAATTCTTTAATTATATTAAATACGCCTTTTTATCTGCATACCCGAAGAGTAAATATTTATTTTTGTGTCATATTAAATAAATTAATATGGGATTGGTTTCTAAGCATGGTAAGATTATTTTTTACATAATTATAGTTTGAAATACACCATATAAATGCGTGACAAAGTGGAAAATTTCAATCTTTTAAACCATACATAACATGAAAATAAAATCAAAATATCAACTTTTTCCGGATTTTTTTTGTATCATAAAATATTTCTGACTTTTTTCAAGTTATACACCAAAAGATAACTCGAATTAAAATATATTAGAGTAATGAGCCGTAATCAATTGGTTTTTCTCTATAAGCAATTATTTAATAATAAAATTTTTTTTTAAAAATTGACAAACTTTAACAATATAATATTCACAGCAAAATAAACAAAATAAAATTTCGGTAACTTGTTAATTTAAGCTAATTACAATAATAATAATAATAATAATATTGATTAAATATTAAATATTTTAAAAATTTCGTTAGATGATTAGCAAATACATTTAAATACTCAGAGAGTTTTTTCTGTTATCATGGTAACAGAAATATAATGAAGTAAACGGATTATATAGTTTTCTTTAACGAATATCTTTAATATCTGAACCCTCATCAGGAATATCGTGATAATTCTAATTGAGGATATTAGAAACGTCTTTCTATTAGGATATTAGAAAGGTATAAATCTGCGAAGTTTTATTAAAATTTGATGAGTAGTTTTTGCGTGATGCGCCCACAGGGACGACTCTAGTTATCATTTTATTATATGTATAGATTTAAAAATCTAACCAATTTGGTTTAAACTAAAGTTTATTGGGGTTTGACCAAAGTTTAAGTCGAGGCTTCATGTTTCATAAAGATCACATATGTCGTTCAAGTGTGTAAAGAATGAGGCGAGACAGAAACAATTTATTGACATTAAATAACAAACGACCTACATTAATTTCTACTCCATTGATGTTTTGAAATGATGTAAATAAACGCTCTGTTGATTATTGACAGGACTGTTATTGAGCTTACTCACACATACGCTTAGCTTGACACATCTCAATATTATTAAATTAATTTCAATCTTTAATCTTCTTATCGACAGTAAACTATATATATATTAAAACGTGTTTAAAGAAAACTTATTCATAATGTTTTCAGTCGTTTTTGCAATCATTCTCATACTGGTTATAACTGTTAATAATTTTTTTTTATTAGGTAGATATATTATAAAAAACTGGAATTTTCAAATCGCCCACACTTTTTAATCAAAACTTTCATAAATATCAGCTTAAATTAAAAAATAATAAAAGTTTAAAATATGTTAACAGAAACATGAGCTGATACCAGTCTAGAGATAGTAACGACAGTCATTCAGGATGATTGCATAAACGACTGAAAAAATATTAAATAAGTTTATTAGCCGGCCTCCTTGACGCAAGTGGTAGCGTGTCATCCTTTCATCCGGAGGTCCCGGGTTCGAATCCCGATCAGGCATGGCATTTTCATACACGCTACAAATCATTGATGAGCGGTGGACTAGGATGTTAAACAAAAAAAAAAAGGTTTATTAAACACATTTTATAACATAACCTGGTTCGGTGTGGGTTGTTAAAAATGGTTTAATTTCAAATTAATATCATCGCCTATCATAACGGTCAAGAAAATAACAAATATTAAATTTTACCCACAACATTAATATTATTTCATATTAATATAAGGTATAAATATTAGATTATTTACTTATGAGTCGGGTATCTATATTTTCGTTTCACTACGTACATACGGTTATATAGTGAGAGAGACAATTTATATAAAAGGTGGCCACAGGCAGACCAGTGTAGTAGTGGTTTTAATAATCCAAACTTGCGTGGTACGATTTGTTTAGAGATTCGTTAGACTACACTTTTCAATACCACTTCCGGATTAGCTAATAAGGATGAATTTTAATGTAACGTATTTAAAATTGCAACTTAAGTATGGGTTTGTAACACTCATAATTCTACAAAAGCCGAGGTAATTTTCATTTAGTAGGCATTAAATGATTTGTCCCGGCTGCGTAAGTGATACTACGAATTTAAACCAACTCAACTTATATTAAACAACTTTTTTCAGAATTATAATTAGAATTACAGTGACACTTAAATGATAAAATATAATCAGTTTTTTTGGACAACTAATACGGGTCATATGTATGATTAAGTAGATTAGAAAATTCATTTCTTTTAACAGTAACTCCCATCAACCTATTCCTACTGATTTTCAACTTTCGTGTCGCGTAACTGTTAAGAATCGAAAACAAATTTTAAATTGATAAAAAATTCAGTAAACTGAGGTAAACTAAAAAACACATCTTAAATTCTTCAGTTCTAAAAAAATATGAAGAAAAGGAATTCAATTCACAATACCGAAACATTGATTCTAAATGAGAAAATGTTCTGCAGATTTTTTACGACCGACCGTAGAGTAAGATCTATCGACCTTCCTTTACGGTAAATAAGGCAAAGACACATTTTATAAAAAGTTAAATATTATTAAGAAATGAATCATTAAAGAAGAGAATCATTCATTTTTTTCAACCAGTTACTATCATAGTTCGATTACATCTCATTTATTTTTAATTTCTTAGATATTTAAAACTACGATGAGACCGTGTATTAGAAATAATATTTCTTACACTGACCACAAGTAGTTAGTGGTTAGTAAATAAAAATACGAGTAATTATAAGTGTATCGTTTTTATCCCTTAAACTACACTATAATAGTATACTATTTTTACTACACACAAGTGATGAAAATCTTACTACAAAACTACTACAGCATTCGTCATGAAATGAAAATATTATCTTGAAAAGTTACTCTTACGAAAGCAGTTGATCGAAAATGTTTAGTTTTATAAGATTTGCCAGTTTCTTTACTCATTTTTAAAAATTACTTACAATCTCCACTTTTTATCAGAAAAGTTAATAATGCTGCATAGAAAAAAAGAAAAGTACAGTGGCTGTAATAATCTACGTTTACGTGAAATAACTGCATTTTTTCATAACTGTCTGTAAAAGTTCCCCCTGTTTTTATGGAAATCTTTCTTTCCCTAACCAACCGTATCCCAACCCATTGTTTACCGAAATAACATTATTAAAACACTGTATTCACAATCTATTTTTTTTTTTTTTTTGTTTTACAGAACTTTGTATGTTGTTAAAACACATAGATAGTGTAAAAAATATCTTTGTTGTCTCTACCAAAAACCAAAATAGCATATTTTTAATGGTTCAGTATTTAAACCGACGTTCGGAAAAATTATTAGAAACTTAATAGATCTGACTATTGTGAGTAGTTCATTCTAATACTTATAAAGGGTTGAAATACTCGCGTATAAACGTTACTCGCGTCAGTGAGTAAACGAGCAAAACTTTTGCGGTGAGTTTCATGCGTAACTTGCCTCAGTTCCTGTAGGTAAGTTTCTGCAGGTTTTCTTCTAACAATGTTAAGCTTTAATAAATAATAACACAGAAAAGAAGATAACATCGTATAATTTAAATATTTTCAATCAAGTTGTTCGTAAAATAAAAACTCTTCCTGATCAAGCTTTTTTTCGTAATGTATTATTGTGGTAAGTTGGTAATTTTCGTTTCTCCATCATGGAATAAACTTTAAAATAGATATAATATGTAAATATTATCATTTTTATTCGCAGTAATTTTTTTTTCAAACTAGATCATTTATGGGCCGCGTGAACAATTTTACGTATGGTTTTTAATCTTTTTACTCCAGTAATATCATTTTTTGTTAACGGGGTTGTTTTCTTTCCTCAGACCACGCTATGTTGGGTGTATTGTTTTGTTAGTTCTGGAAATCAACTGAAATTACTGATTTAATCTCGAAATGTTTAGTTTCTTTAACCGTGATGTTTATTTCTTGCCTACCTTTACGGATATCGTTGATCCATTATTGTTCTTTTAAGATTTGATATAGGTGAGATTTCGTTTTATTAGTATTAAGTCATTCATACGAAAAATGTAGCCATAGAATTGGATCTTGCTTTTCCAGATTATATAGGTGAGTTTTTCAGTTTATGTAGAGTTCCTTGTTGGTTCAAATTTGGTAGTTACTGATGAACTATTTCTTGATTTTGGTCACCGATTCATACTTATGATTAAGAAATAATTCATTGATTATTTGATTATGTTTAACAGCTTTTTTATTGTAATAAATAATACACTGATAAAAATAAATAGGTTAATAATAATCGTATAATAGTATTGTACAGATTCAAGACTTATGTTTACTCTGTGAACTCCGAACTTGCATTAAACAATATAAGAAATTAATAAAAAGTAAAATAAATGTCAGCTGGTGACTGAATTGTAACAACTTCATATATTAAGGAGTAAGAAGAAGGTAGTTCATTTAATTAATAAAGATATGATTTGAATCTCAACAGTTATATCAGTTTTCCTTGGGCTTAAAAGTTTCCTGAGGAATGTTCTTTCCCAAGTTCTGAGATGTCGCGTTTTGTTAACGGTCTCAGTCATTTGGCTGAATCTAAGCATCCGGGTTGAATGCTAAAAAAAAAGTAACTTTTTTATTATAATAAAAATTATTTTTTTTAATATTAAATCCTAGGAGTTGCATCAGGCTTCGACCAATCAAAGCGCGTCTATGTTGCCTACCTTATTAACTCATCCTCTCGTTGGCGCATTACACATTTTTTCAACCAAACAATTTTACATTACGGTAGTAATAATTATAAAAAAAGGTTATTTATTTATTCTCTTACCGGTAACTGCATTTCTCACCCGCTTATCCTATTCTTTTTGTTCATGATAAAAAAACAATAATCTGTATTCGAACCCACAATCTTCCGGATGAAAGGCAGAGACTTACCTCGCGGCCACGGAGGTTAGCAGACCTCAAAACATTTTATTTATATAACCACCTTATCAAATTTGTTTATAATTAGATAGATATTCTATATCATAACTAAATTCTGGTCTTACTATTCTGTTATGATAACCTATAACTTATATTATGATAATTCCATTATCATAATATACACCAAGTTATATGCTAAACTAATTAATACACACTACTTAATCATCTTGCCAATAACTAACCTGATGAAAATCAGTCTATGTAACCTATACCGTATACTAAGATATAATGTTTACACTTGCTTTGTATAAAATTGTGATCTCATATTACTAAGCGAAGTAAAAAAAAATTATAAAAACTACGTTTATTTTTAGAATTGAGGGAAATAATTTAGATATAATGAAGAATGATAATCTACGTCTCATAATACAACAGTGCAGCATCTGAACGCACATAAACACATGTTGGTGGGAAGGACTGAGAGAGAAGATATTTTCTACAACATTCTTATATAAAATAACCCTCAGCGAATTTCCTTAAATAAAAAATAGCATTAGAATGAAATAAATATCTACAACTGCATTTATGGCAATAATATTTTATTAGTTTAGTATTACTACTTTTATAGAAAATGTGGAACTTCCATGTTCTGAAATAAGTACACTAAATAAAATTAATTTAATTTCCGTTAAAAGTTGGGAGATATATATATATTCGTGAAGGATTCTTTGGGGATAAATGAATAACGAATGTTATTGCAACAGATTAAATCACAAAAGTTTAGTTTAAGATATTTTTTTAAATGTTCATTTATAGAAACAATCTTTGCATCTTGTTGTACTTACAAGTTAGTCAGAATTTTTTTTTTTTAGTTATTAAAAAACAAGAATAGTTGTAAAAGGTTAAATTATCTGAAATGTTGAAGCCGAAATAGTTTAGTTAGAAGAATAATTTCTAAATAAATTTAGCAAAATCACCAGTACGATAGATAACCTTATGTTTAAAGAAAAAATTAAAAATATAAAAGAATACGAAAAATCCTACAGTTGCAAGCTTGAAAGATCTGTAGAATCTTTTTACCGATTAATTCTTTCTTCTTTTTTTGTTGATTGTAAAAAAGTATAGACTGTTCTACTTAGAGTGTAAATAAAATTAACATAAGTATTTTGTATAAAATAGATTGTTTGGAGTACGAAACACTATTTTTTCAACAGTATTGATCGATTTAAAAGAAATTCTCCATTCCTTTCTATTCTATGCTTACCTTTTAACTTCATCACATTGATTACATCTTCAATCATCTACAGAAAATATTCCCAACTTTACCTTCCTTTGTAGGTTTACTTATTTATTGCAAAATTGACTAAACCTGAATGTCTTAAAACACGACCTACCAATCTTGTTCGTCTATATAGGATTCTGTAATAGATTTCTTTACTCTCCTAATTGTTTTAAAACCTCTTCATTTGGAAATTTGATTGACACATTTAATCTTCAACAAGCTTGTGAAACACCACTTTTTGGCTTGATGATATCGCCACATAAGCTTAAAGCTTGTGCGTGGGAAATGGAAATGGAGTTTTTGTAGCGCATGATAAATGCAATGCCTGACCGGGATTCGAACCGAGGACCAAAATCGGTACTCTTTCGTAATTTCCCCCAAAATTTTTCTATTCTTTTTTAACGGTATACGACGAATTGTACGAATATCACCATAACTTAACCAAATATAACCTACGCTCGCTTTGCTTGCCTAGTTAACGTTAAATATACTAATTATATAAAACAATGATGCAATCTTTAACGATGGCTAATAGAGTTTGTTGGATTCTTATTTATATGAATTTCTATGGCGTCACTGACATAAAAATGAGGAAGATTTTTTCAATTTAATACTTAACGTATTAGCGAGTTTCATCCTGAACTATCATTTAGTAAAATAAGTATTGTATTGTGTTCATAAAAGTAATTTCAATTATGATTTATAATAAATGTTATATTAAAAAATATATTACATGGATTTTTAATTATACTCTTGTATCTCCAAAATAATTTTATCTAATCATTAAAATACATGCATTTTAATGAATTATGATATTGAACAATATTACAATTATATATCGTTCAAAAAATAGAAAACTTTTGAGGGGGAAAACTCCGAAAGAGTGCCTCAAAATTTATAAAAGACTTGAGATTAATAGAATCTAATGCCTGAATAGTTTTTGTAATCGTAATGTAAAAGTAATTGTAATGTTAAACAATAATTAAATTCCTAATTTCAATGTTTATAAATTAACACAAAATAGTTTGATTTGCTTATTAAAGAAAATTTAATATAAGAAATATCTTAATTTTTTTTGACGTACTTCAGTTTAAAAGTATTTTTAATCCTGCTACGTTTGTGTTTTATGTTTCTTTAAATTCAAAAAAGATATACAGTATACTGGGTATGATGAAAGTTTGATAAAAGTTTAATTAATAAATTTTAAGTTCTTTTTAAGCAATTTTCTTCAGTCTAGATTTATATCTGTTTTTCCACGTCATTTGTGTAATAGTGTTTACTGCCTGTTAAAAGTAAGAAATGAAAGGATTGTATCTGATATAATTATTTATAAGAATATTAAGCCTCTTATTAGTATTAAGTCTTTATTTGAATAATAAAACAAATTTACAAACAGTAAAAAAAATAGTATTAATAAAAAAAAGAAGAAAACTTTTATCACTGCAGTAATAATTTGCAAAAATATTTTCACCAAGCTTTTCCGGTATTATCTAAAAGTAAATAGTTGTAAAATTTGTAAAATAAAAATTTAATGGAAATATCAGACAAAAAACTTACGTAATAAAACTTCAAATGAGTATGATTTTTAGTAGATAAACAATTACGATCAATAAAAAGCTAATATTTAATTTATTAGATAGATATTTTACGTCAAAAGCCGCATTAATTTAAATTAAACTCAAACTGAAATATTTTTCAAGCGTCTTTTAAAGGAAATCAACGTTAATTTCACTAGGTTTTTTTTTCTATATATATATACATACGTGTGTGTGTGTGTGTGTGTGTGTGTGTGTGTGTGTGTGTGTGTGTGTGTGTGTGTGTGTGTGTGTGTGTGTGTGTGTGTGTGTGTGTGTGTGTGTGTGTGTGTGTGTGTGTGTGTGTGTGTGTGTGTGTGTGTGTGTGTGTGTGTGTGTGTGTGTTAATAATTGATTTTATATGCTTCTAAAATAACAATCTGAAAAAATTACTTAATAGACGATACGTATACCAATCCATTAGTTTTTTAAATCTTACAAAAGAGACTCAATAAGTTTTTGTTTTTTATAAACCAATTCAAATTAAAGTGTCATATCGATATATAATCAATCATATTTTTAAAAGTACACTATTTAAACCAAAAACTGGAAAAAACTATAATCTCTTTTAATATTATATCTATTTTTCCCTTGCACTTGAAAACCTTTTAAGAATTCGAAAAAATCCATATAAGCATTATGTACGCCAACAATAGCCTGCGGTAAGTGTTGTAAAAATAATAATAGTATTTTATTTATAGCTCTCCTGGGAACACAGCAGTAATAAAAAAAGGTTCCAGCATTGAGTTCATGTACCCTTGGACGTTGTAGATTACGTTATGTTAACAAAAAAGAATCTATACGACATTTACCGCAATCTGCTGTTTTTGGTGTCCTATTATTTATACATTTATTTTTTTCTTTTAGAAAATTGATATACAAAAAAAAATAATAAGTATTACTAACTTAATAAAAATGTAAACAATCGTTATTTTTTGTAGTAAATCCCCTCTTTTACCATTAATTTAATCCATATGCATTACTATTTTCGTGTAATTTATCAGAAAAAGAATTACTATGAGTGTACTGCAAAATTCAGGGTGGATCTACTGCGACAACAGGTGATAAGAAGTTTGCTTTTGACTTGTAACATCTGGTCTGAAAAAATTCAGGTGTCCCCTTAAAAATAATCACAATCTGGATTCATCTCCGGATGTGTTGCACATAAAAAGTATGTTTTTAATAATGTTTAATACTTCTCATCTCAACGAATCTGAATGTACTGTTACGTAAATTTATTTATTTTGTATATGATTATCTCATCATGTAAAATTGAAACTGTACTTATATATGAAATGAAGAACTTTGTAGCGCATGAAAATTGTCACGACTGACCGGATTTCGAATAAGAGATTTTCCGGATGAAAGACTGAGATGCTACCACTCAATCACGGAGGTCGGCGAGTGGCGAAGTTTACTCATTACTTTTTTTTTTTTTGAATAACCAAGTAATTTAATTTTATTTTCTATCCAATAAAGTTAAATAACAATAGTAATAATAAAAATGTTATATAAGTAAATACTTCACCTAAGGAAAGTTGTAAAAAAATTCAGTTCAAAAGAAAAAACTAAATTTAAGTTTTATGAATACACTACAAGTAAATGTAAATACCAAAAACTACACCAAAGTTTACTTCTTCTACATCTTCTTCTTATTATTATTCTCCTTTTTTCTTTTTCTTAGTTATACTTCTACTTTATACTCATCTGAATACATCGTGCAGCCTTGGCGCAGTTCTACTTGAATCAACCTGAATGGCATTACTTGGCTTTTGTTCGTTTTAGCAAAAGCAGCAGCAAATGTTGTTGTAGAACAAGATGCCTACAGCCCAAGATTCTAACTCGTACCTTTTACATTTCTTCTTATCATTCTATCTCGTTCCTTCTGTTTCTCTTTCCTTATCTTATTTTCTTGTCTGTCTTTCTGTGTGTCTGTACAGCCGCGTTTTTTTTATTCGCCTCAGATTGAGTTGGCAAACATCCATTCGATGAACTTAGTTTAAAAGTTTTCATTTGGACTGTGATGTCTGCGGAATCTCATGCAACTTTTTTTTTTAAAGTAAGTAAAGTTTCAACTTTTACTGGAGATAGAACTGTTGACGGTTTCATAAGAGGTGAACGGAAATGTTTTTCTTAGTTTGGCCTCCCTTTTTCACTTAACCCACAATCTTTTTTTTTTTATTTTATTTGAAACCAACGGTTTATAAATCAAGAGATATTTTAAATAAAATTAATTTGTTTTTTCATGACCGCAACTTAAATCTAAAAGAAGTGATTAAATGTCTTCCAAAGTTTATTTTTGAGCTAATTACAGCTAAAACAAATCACTTATGTACATACTGTAAAAAGTAATTTATAAGATTAATGTTTGAATTAAAATTCCTTTAAAAATAATAATTTGTAAGATTAAATACAAGTCATCAATGACCTTTAAATTATATTAAACAAATATCATTTAAGTAAACCATAAAGCTGTAAATTTTTACGTCAATTGAAATACATATAATTTAAGAATATGCTACAAATTGCAAAAAGTGTTTTTTTTTTTTACATTAGAATGTTAAAATTTTAAAATAACAGCCTCTACTTAAAAAAAAACGCTTCATAACAGTCCATATTTACTAAATTAAATCACATCAATCTAAATAATAAATAAATCCGATGTTAATAAATAGTCCAGCAAATTGCATCCTAGAAGCAGAATATAATTATTTACAAAAATTAATTTTTCAATTTAGTGTTTTATTATTTTTTTTCTTTTCCTCTGCCTTTAGCGCTAAAAAAGTTTTTATTAAAAAGAGTGTAAAAAAAAACTCAGCCCTGATAGTTTATATCAGCGACCGAAATAGTAAACACACCTCATTCTTTCACTTTCTTTTTATTTTAAATTAAATTTTTTTACCCTGAATATCCACATGTACGTTCTGAAAAATCATAAATCTCTACGAAAGCGGTAAATGTAGAAGATAGGAAAGAAGAATTAACCAGTAAATAAAAAAAAATATAATTAATTTAATAATTTTTGTTGTACTCTAGTCAATACGAAGCACTCGATTTAATAAGCCACTAAGATCTCCTTTGCAAACTTAGATCATTTCTTCCAACACTTATTTTCTAATATTTCATTTTTTCTGTTTTCCAGATTTTAAAGAATATCAATATTTTTCCCTATTTATCATGCTAGAACTAGAATCATAAAAGTAATCTTTGAAATTCTACAGACACGCGCGAACACACATTATACTAATTGTATCACACCTATTTATAAAAGGAAAACAACGATTAACCCAATAACAGCAGTTAATGAAATAAATTCTCTTTTATATTCTAGTAAATCTATATATATATACAAAAATGAATGTTTGTCTGTCTGTATGTCTCTTATGCCTTCCTAAACCGTTCATCGGATAGCGATAAAACTTTGGGGAATGGTTGGACGCATGCCTTAGAAAGTTTCTGAATTAGTTTGGACCCGCTAGGTGGCGTTAGCGTCGAGATATTTCGAAAAATTGTATTTATGGTCCGATTTGCTTCATATTCAGAATACATGATACTTACATGGAAAGAATTATCTCTGCAAAAAATGAACCCGCTAGATGGCGCTGGGGTTGAGGTATTCAGAAAAATTATATTTATGGACCGATTTGGTTCATATTCAGAATATGAATATTAGTTTCATGAAAAGAAATATTTTTCCAAAAACTATAACCGCTAGGTGGAGCCGGTATCGAGATTTTACGAAACAAACAAACAAATATACAAACAGACTTTTTTATTCTATACATATATATATAAAATGCATGTTCGTATGTGTGTCCGCTAAAGACCAAAAAACTAATGGACCGATTTACGCGCGGGCAAAAGGGAAAATGCAAAACGAGGAAAAGGGGAAAAGGTGGAAAGAGAAAAAAAGGGAAAACGGGAAAGTGTAAAAAGGAAACTGTGAGATGGTGAGGGAGAAGGATGAAAGGGAGAAGTTGGAAAGGGAAAAGGGGAAGGAGAATAAGTGAAAGGTAAAATTTGTGAAGTTCAGTTTTTTAATTTTTTTATCAAATTTTCAATTGTGTTCAATTAAACTCTCTCTCTCTCTCTCTCTCCCACTCACTCTCTCTCTGTCTCCCTCCCTTTCTCTCTCTCTCTCTCTCTCTCTATATATATATATATATATATATATATATATATATATATATATAGCAATAGCGAAGCATTGCCGGGTCACCTAGTTATAAATATTTACATTAAATGTGTGTCAATAACTACTAGCCAAATTCTGCAATATATTATATTTAGAGCAAACATTTGACAAAAATTAACTCTGAATAATTCATATAGTTAAAAAAAATAATAACGATTGATAGAATGAAACTTCTTTTTGATCTATTAGTAAAATATTTCCCTTATCACTGTCTAGAGAGACTCGTTAAAACAAATGCCAATAATTATTTTTACCCTTTTGACGCTATTAGCTCACTAGCAGCCTCAATTTCACATTATTGCATTAAAAGAAACAAAAACCCTACACAGTAAACTACGGTTATTAAAATTCATTTCAATAAAACAATCCTAACCCACCGGGTTGGTCTAGTTGTGAACGCGCCTTCCCAAATCAGCTGATTTTGAAGTCGAAAGTTCCAGCCTTCAAGTCCTAATAAAGTCAGTTACTTTTATACAGATTTGAATATTAGATCGTGTTCTTTGGTGGTTTCTTTCTTTTTCCTGTTTAGTGTGTTTAGTGTGTGGCAAACAATTCGCGGGTGACGATTACCTTAAAAATGTTGTTAATCAGTAGCCAAATGGATTGGCGGCAGAAGAATACGACGAGGGTATATTGAAGCTGGTGTATCGCTACTATAAATGTCTTAATTCATATAGCGATTATACAGAGAAGTTGTATAAGTTATGTAGTTTAAAAGAAACAAAAAATATTTATAAAGTTTTCAGAATAAGTTTTTTTAAATGAAACGGTCTTTAGTTCAGATATAACCTCAAATAATATTAAAATTTTTTCTATATAAATCCTGAGTATAATTTAACAATGAAACCGTATAATTTATCAATAAAAATTGAACCAATTATTTGAATGATAAAGTTGAAAAACTGTAAATAAAATCATGAAATTTGGAACTGTTGAACAGCGGTCGGGATAAATCGCTGATGTTTAACAAACAATAGTAATAATATACCACAATAATTTAATTTATTTGTTTAAACAGTAAAAACAAGCTTATACCCATTTACAGATACTGATGGATGATAATGAATTTTGTAGCGGGTGAAAAATGTAAATTGTCATCGGAAAAATTAATCTCTTAGTAACTAAATGAAAACTATACTTGCTTTCTTCTTAGAAGAACCTAGAAGGTATTAAAACATTCAAGGAAGTAAAAGTAATTAGAATTTTAAAATTATTATTCTGAAATTTTTAAAGGAATGTTATTTCCTACAAAATTAGATCTTAATGATTTGTATTTGGTTTATCTAAACTAAAAATAAAAGTTCTAAATATAAAAAGATCAACAATCTTAAAGTTTAAAAAAGTTAATTTGTCATAAAGTTCTCCGACGGAGTTTTGTAAAATATTAAATTTGTTCTTGTTTTAGGGCGTTATTTTCTACACGATAATTTATTTTAATTTTATAAGCCTAACACACAAACATTGCATAAAATTAATTACAATTCTTAAGCTACTCATAAATTAAGATTAAACAGCCTAATTCTTTTTTTTTTTTTTTTAATATAATAAAAGCAAATATATTTTGTTATTTTATTTTAACTAACTAATTAATAAAATATAATCTAAACTAAGTAATAAACTTACGCACTTAGTAATTTATTTTTTAATTATTTAATTTAAAAATAAATATTACCACAATAGGAATTTCGACGTATCGATCAGTATAATTCCGTATGAGAAAGCCACAAGTGGTACAGCAGGATTAGTACAACGTATATTTTTAATCCGAGATAGGTTGTGTTAAAGTAATGGGCCCATTTGCCACTGCGATTACAGGAGTTACGGTAACCGCTAGGAAAAACATTAGCTGCTTGTGGTCTTAGCGATTGCGGCCATTAACCGGTCGGTTAGCTATGCGTTTTCGGAAGGTGGATTTTTAAAGATAAACTTAAGTCAATTTATACTTTAAGAATTACTGGATATAATTACGAATACACGCATACTGGTTATATTAATACATAAACGTCTACTAAAATAAGTTCTATGAACAATCCCGCAGTTAATTAATTATTACTTAATAGATAAAACTTTTCTTTAATAAATTATTATCACAATATTTTTATAATAGTAATCCCTAATCGATCATAATCTGGTATTGAATGTTTTTAAAACCGAAAGAAATAACACCTACCTAGTAATTATGGCTATGAACAGAACTTCTTCAATGTTTAACAAACTTTATAATAATAGTTTATGAAAGGGTTTTTTTTAACCTCCGGATCCACCATTAGGCATTCTTCAGAGGATGAGATGAATGATTTGTAGCCATTTGAAAATGCCATGCCTGACCGAGATTCGAACCCGGGACCTCCGGGCCGAGAAAGGCCGAGACGCTACCACACGCGCCACGGAGGCCGGCTTGAAAGGGTTAATGGAATTTAAACTTGCTTTAGAGAATATAAATATAATAATACAAAAAAAAAAAATTAGGCAAGGTCTACAAATAGGTTATTCGCAGCCTAATCTTCGTCTGTACCATCATTTATTTATTTCAACAATTATACTTCTTTATAACTTCCTGAGCCGAGTAACAAATTTTACAATTATTCTGGTCCAATCTCAGGTCGGTCATTCACGAGATAATGACGTTTAATCTTAAAGACAAAAGCATTTTGGTGTATTTAGATCGTAGCTTTTGTAACAAAGAAATTATTTTTTGTAAGTTCGTTAGCCTGTTGGGATCAGTTGACGAAAGCCAGATGGATTCACAGACAGATCCCGGATTTCCAGAGATGGCTGGCCGACAGACACGTGGAACTGAGATACAAGCTGATCCAGTTCCTTACCGATTAAGGGTGTTTTAAGACATATTTGTGTTCGCGGACGTTGAGACCCTCCATTGGGTGTGATTATTGAGAAGAGAATACCACAGAACAGAAGTGTTCGTATGGGATCGGTTACTACAACATAGGGAAGCATGCCGGAGAGAATTCGGCGTGCTTACCCCAGAGAATATCATTGGAACTATTCTGCAGATCGAGCTATCGTGGCATGAGGTGTCCACGATATTGATTATTATCTAGACAAAGATGGCGGAAGAAAACCAGGAATGATTAATTCCTCCTGAAATTCCCTTGGGGATGTATTCATATCGAAGCAGGTTCGCTTCAAGGTGCAGAAACCATAATGAAAAAAATTAAAAATATTTTTTTTTAATTTTATCCCGTAAATTAAAGAGTTTTAATTAACTATTAATTAATTATAAATTAACAGTTGTTCTATCTCTTTTGTTTAATGTCAAAATTAAGGTACATTCGTATTAAATTACTAATATGCAATTACGTTTAAATAGTATTTACGTTAGTATGAGACAGTCCATCACTGGCTTTCCAAACAGCAATATTTTAGAATAGGAGCGTAATAAGTGTTCAGACACGAATATATCAGTCAAACTCACTAAAAACGGATGTAGAATATCTCGAGAAATCCAGAAATTTTCACCGATCAGCCTTTTAGTACAGACCCTGAAACCTTGACTTCATTCAGATTAACATCATTGAGAACATTCAGAATTCCAAAGAAGTCGAAGTACTGTCTGAAATAGTATTTATGTTGAATTTTTCTTTAAAAAAACCACCTTCTAGTGGAAAAAAAACAAATTTCTTTACCATAAATAGTATTACTGACTTCTTAAAAAAATATAATTGTATTTTTTTGCTAAACGACATTCCTGAAATATTTCAAATTCCATTATTTGTCATCCTTTTTAATAATTCATATCATTCCCTTCCATGTGAAGCAAATGAATCTCCAGTGCAATCTAGCTTCTAATAATGTCATAATAATCATAATTTGAAAAATCGCTCAAGAGCGCACGACCTTCGTGCACTGAATACTGATAATTTTATCGGTTCGGTATCTGTCAACTGTCAACACAAAGAATTAGTCACATATAGCAAAATCTATGAAATCATTTTTGCTCCAATTTCAGAAGTAATCACATATCAATCCAATTCTTACCCTTTAATTCAGATTTAATTGGTTTGAAAAGAAACCGATTAAATAGCTTTATGTCTGCTCGATCACAAAATCTTCCAACAGTTTAATGAACGTGCTTCATTAATTTCTGTAAAATTTTCTTCCCAAAATTTGAAATGCTTTCACGCCGTTTATAGTTCCTCTGATTACGGTGAACTCTTCGCTCACATTTGAGAGTTTTTCCGAACCTCGAATACAACCTTGTAGTTTTCACAGTCCTTTTTCCAATTTTTCGTCAGAAACTGGTAGCATCATTGCAGTCTTTCATCAAATCACCATTCACAAAGTAAAAAAAATAATTCTAAAGATTTAAAAGCTAAAGAAAATGAGGTTACCCATCCATCTTAAGGGAAAGAATTAAATTAACTGTAACAGTTTGTCGAATAGGGCATGGCATTAAGAAAAATAGCTTTATGAAGAGGTTTGAACCAATGCCGGTTAAAAAATATTTGAAAATTGTACGATATGATATTCGTTGGGTTACTTTCAGTCACATTTAAAGAATTTACGTTGTCTTCTCTTTGGCTTAAAAGATTGAGTGAAGAATATAAAAACAGTTGATCATTTTAATGTTTTCTTAATACAAATAAAAAATTTGCGCTTTACTTGAAATAAGCTAAAATATCAGAATCATATGTTGACTACATAATCATCTAGCTTCAATGACAACAGACCAGAAAAGGACATGATCGATCTTTTAGGTTAGGAAAACAACTTTCCCATTTACTTCGTAGGATTTACAGCTTTTCAGATGACTCTCGGCTTTAAATGAGCGCGGATCGTCTTAAATATGGTTCTGTATGTCCAACTTTTCGCTTAATTGTAACTGTGTAAAAACTAGACTAGATGAATGAGTGAATACTACAGAAATCAATGTAAATTTTAATTATTTTGAATTTTATTCAATCATTAAACTTCAGGGTAAAAAAACCGGTGTTCTACTAAATCTGTTGATACTAAATTACAAGAATAAATAAACTAATCGTTAGAAAAAAATAAATCATGATAACCTCATGGTTATCTTGAAGTTTATGTAACGTTCTACTATTCTTAAATCATGCCGCTGATCAATTGTAAATGGTAATTATGATTAATTTCTATAGTTTTAATCGCTTAAACTTTTTAACCCCACCCAACTTTATGTATATTAATTCGAGATGTTAAAGGTAACAGACGGTATTACTTAACAAAGTTTAAAAGGTATACACACATAGATGTGCAGTAATTCTACTTGGGATATCCGAAATGGTGTTGGAAAAATCCATTGGGGTAGTGAAACTCGATAAAATGTAATGGATACTATTGTAGGCATTTTACTTGGCGTGTAGAGAGATAGAATGCGTACAACCGGTTCAATATTTAGACCTTTCCCACCATTGGTAAATTGTAGTAATGTTAATAATAATTATTATTATATTTTAAAACAAAAAACTACAGTTAATACTTATCTTATTAATAAAATTTATCTTATTTAATTATTTATCTTTTATTTTATAATAGGCCTACTTATATGAGAATGTTGTAGGATTCTATCTTACAGAGTAAGTATTTAGTCCAATCTAATTCTGAAGTATCTCTGATTTAACTTCTAACATTTTTTTAAAAATAACTTACCACCAGACAAATATCACACTCGTCTACTCCACTCACAGCTTCAGTACCAATATCCGGATCGCTGTCATAGACACTGCTGTCACCCGTATCAATACGGTGGTAAAAAATACAAATATGAATTTTTTGCAAAGATTTTTTGTACAAAGATTAACGACGTCTTCATGTATGAAAGTTTCGTTGGGTTTCCAACCCAGTTTTTCACATTTCCCCACATCAGTTCAATGGGATTTAGTTCGGGGTGATAGGGAAACAGTCTTAAAACTTGTTGGTTTTTTTTTTACAATCTCGTCAAAGGCATATTTCTCGCAGCGCTTTTTGTTATTCTTGATAATATTATAAAATTCCAGTTTCAAGGCAATTTGAGATATTGGAATTTTATTAAACTGAAGTTTATCATAATTTTATTTGAATTTACATTGTAATAAGACGCGTTGTCTATCACAATTACAAAGTTTTCAGGTAGTTTAAGAAGTAATTTATTTTAAACTTCATTTAGAGAAGTTAGCGTAATTCATACCGTGGTGGTAATCCCCTGTTATACTACTTGATTTTCACATCATCAGACAATCCGGTATAAATCCCATCAATTCATACAGTCTTCTTTACTAATAAGGCTTCTTCAAACATTCTGCCTTATTAAATTTTCCAACCCACAGTTTCTTTTGCAAATGATTACTATAGATGTACATCTCATCTACAAAAATAATTGGTCGATTCGCTTTTCTGAATTTATAAATTTTTTGTAAATACGTAAATATCTGGTCCCGAATATGAAAACTTTCAACCAATACAGACTTATTAGATGGAATTCCAGTCAGTTTAAACTCATCGCTTTAAGATCCGATGTAATGATCGGTTTGTACCGTCAAACACATTACCATCCTTCAGTTATCTCACTATTTTATTAACCAAAAGTAAAGATTTTCCGGAAAAGTAAAAGTGGTACACTGTATTTTGGATAACATGGATATTAAAATTATCAAGTCCTGCAACAGGTGTCGGCCATTAACTGGGTGCTGATGAACCTGCTTCAATTCTTTTTAATAATTTTTTATGCGAATGATAGATTTAATCGAGACACCACTGACACGTTCTATAATTCTCTTAGGGATAAAGTTACCACCTTTCTCTGTTCCCTCTTTCATAAGCTTTACGACATTAGCCAGAATTTAAAAAAAGATACACAGCTAAAAACGGGACACAAAACTTTCCCCTTACTCAAACAGTATACAGTGAAAAGATGAACAAAAACTTTCAAATCACTGAATCTGACAGTTGTAAGAACAAACTGAACTGATTCCTAAGATTTGCAGTGTATGTAATTTTAATATGCGTACATTTGAAGAAATGGGCAATAGGGAACGTTTCAACAATGAGTAATTATTTCTAAGTTTTAACATTCAAGCAAATTTTTGTTTCTGTTATATTTCATTACCGTATCTTTAATTTATTTACGGCAATGAAAATAAGAATCAAAACAAACATGACATAATTAGTCATTTTATGTGACCGAGTAAACAAGCTGTTATAGGTGTGTTGAGTCATAATTAGTTGTCCCGCGGGATCTCAGTAGGTTAAAGGCAAAGGCAACCTCTGAGGGTGTGCAATGATGGTCCACCCTCCTACGAATGTGAAAAAAAAAATAGTCATAATTGGTTATTTGAAACGACTGCAGAAGACGGACTGATTCAGTAGGGGAACAGGGACTATGCTGAAACGAGTCATGCGCCATGTGAAATGTCTACAGTTGTAGCAATGTTTCATCGCCGATCCGACAATCTATCTCTGCGCGCCAACTGAATTGTCTAAACTTTAACGAATAGAAATTCCAACTTTGTCATTACTTTGAATATAAAATTATGTAAACTACTGCTACCTCCTTCATACTTGTACTAGATTTATAATTTTTGGTTCAACATTTAGATAAAATTAAATTTCTGATTAGTACATAAATTCTTTTATCAATTCCTGGAAAAAAAATTTTAATTTCAAAAAAACTATTAGAAAATTGATTTTTGCCTTATTCCATGCTAAAAATTTATTATAGAAAACCTTTTATACCAATGTAGAAATTGTAGTTAAAATAGTAAACATTAATTCCAGGAAGCGGCTGCCGTTTTGAAAAATTTTTTTTCTTTTTTTACTTCCTGTGTACGAAGTAAAGGAAGTATAACGATAGCGAAAAATGTCGGTTTTCAAATTTCAACGGAAACATCCATTTTGACCATCCTCAATCCATTTTGACTATTTTCGGCGTGACGTCTGTACGTATAACTCAAAAAGATTAGCCAAAGGACGTTGAAATTTTGTTGTAACATCTAAGTTATGCACCTCCCCTTTTGATTGCAATCGATTGAACCAAAAGTATCCAAAAAAGCCCAAAACCAATTTTTTTGGATTTTGGACTTTTTCTTAACTGCAGTAATAAGCCCTCATTGAGAGCTTTTCCACAATTTATCATAAGTGGTACTTATTTTCATTGATTCCAGAGTTATAGCCAAATGAAATTTTAATTAATGAAATATTTGGATCTTACAAGGGGACGGCACATCGGTTCGAATCAGACTTATCTCTTTTTTTTAACTTTTTTTTAAAATTTAAATATATTGATTAATTAATAATTATTAACCTCCTATTGTAAAAAAATTTACGATAACTAATAATTCAATAAGAATAAAAAAATATTTGAAAGAATATCTGTAGTTATTAATGAAATATAATTTATCTACTTTTAAAAATGTGTATATGTAATTTAACAGGCGTACAAGGAAATCATGTGATGTCCACATCAGATTTTTTTTCAAAAAGTCCTCGATAAAAGAAATTTTAGATGACATAAATTTAGAAATTCTATGTATTTTTTTTTTTTAATGAGATGTGCGGGTGGCAGGGACTGCTAATGATCGTTTAGCCCGAATGGAAATTTGTAGCGTATGAAAAATATATGAGGCTACCACTCGCGTTACGGTTATTAATTAATTATAGACGGTTATTAAAATTATACAGTTTTTCGGAATTTCGGAAAATTATCGGAATTGAAATCCCATCATAAAAAACAAATTATTTAATAAAATCCTTAGTCATTCATTTGTGAACAGCACCAAACCCAAAAAAAAATTTGGTTCATTAGCTTATAGGAAGCTAAAATAGCATTAAAAAACAAACAGTTAATATAATATGTACTCATTATAATACTCGCATTTTTAACAGCTTTATTTACTTAAATATTTTTTTTCATCTGTAGAATATGTTAAATTTAGTTACTGCCCATCTGAAGTCAGCATCTCACGTTTCAGTTCTTTAATTTAAACGTTTTATATTAAACTGAGTACGATATTAAAATTAAATTTTATTTTCTAAGAGAATCATAATGAAATGATATTTTGTTCATTTCAAACATGACTTAATTAATAATCTTCTAAAATAATTAATAAGCACTTTATTACATTCTAAAAATTCATTATTTTTTTTTTTTTTAATAATAAAGTAATGTACTGAAACTAATGGAAATTTTAAATAATGGAAATAATTGTGTTTGATAATCAAACACAATTATTTTGAATGGCGTACATGAAAGGATAATAATAATTTTTTTTTTAAATCTTTGCAGATAAAAATGTACACAAAAACAGGAAACTTTATTTCATCATTAATACCATATTAACAGTGAAAAGTTATGTACTATTTTGCGACAAAAATATAAACTTTAAACTACATTAAAATGAAAGGTGAAAGGTGATTTGAAAAAGGAGTAGTAAATAAGTAAAGAAATGAAGAATTTCATTAAGCAGAAAGTGTAATTATCAAAATCTCTCTAGTGCTAACTGTAAAAGGAGGAAAGTTAATTTAAAGACGAAGGATTTTTTTTTGTTTCTTAATACAAAAATTCTTCTCTAATGGTTCAAAACTTCTTTTATTTCAGCAACACATCCCCCTTTGTCGACCAGATTGAAATTTCTATTTATAGTAAATACAAACATTATAAAATTTATAATTTAATTAATTTTTACACTGTGGTAAAAAAATTCGAAAATTTGTGGTGTAAAATTTCGAAGACCGACCTTTTAAGTAACCGATTTTTATTTTATTATCAAACTGAGCAAAGAGCATCAAAATGCGATTCATAACTATAAACTAAACTGAACATTTAAAATAATAATTTGTTCCGAAAATTTGCAGGAGAAGGATCGCTGATTAATCCCTAATGAAATTATGTATTAAATAACATACCAACATCGGTACAATTCTATCAGGTGCCACAATTTCGTTTCGGGTTTAATTATCAACATATTTTGGCTCCGGAATTTCTCGTTCAAAATAAGATACTCATCTGGTTATGAACTCCCAGTCAGCAAATCTGCAAAACAATTTGGAGTGTTCGGAATATCATACGAATCAATAAACTTATTATTTCGGGAAGCGTTAAAACTACACCTGATTATTATTTGAATTTATTAATTTCTTATTTACGCTATACGATATTAATGTGTTGTACGTGTAAGATTTCTTACTCAAAAATAAAATATTAATCAAGTTTTACTTGATAAATATGTTTTACTTCAAAATTATCATTGATTATACGCAAGAATATATGATGTTATTTGGTACCTTTGAGATTCCTGTAATCGGATACTCGAATAACATATTTCATCAAAAACTATAATTAATGTCAATTTGTGACAGTATATATCCCATAATACCGGAGGTTAAAAGACAAGAGTAACGAGTTATCGACACCTAATAAATAGGTTTATAGATTTCAACGTAGAAAAAAGGACGTAAGTTACAGCATCTCGTTTCTGGTGTCTGTATTTTTACCTAAATTAATTTTAAGCAATAATTCACATTTCTAAAGTTTACTGTAGTTAAATTAATTATTTAATAAATCAAAAACAGTTTTTATTAATCAAAACTTTCTAAATACATAAATCTTTCATTCTGATTAATATATAATAATAGATTACATAGATCACGTCCTTGTAAAATAAATTATAATTACAAAAACCAATTAGAAGATAAAAAATCTGATGTGACACCATATGACTTCCTTCTACGCCTATTAAATTGCATACTCACATTTTCTTCCAATTAGAGGTTAATAATTATTAATAAATCAATATATTTAAATTAAAAAAACGGAAATGAAGTCATATTCGAACCGATGGTCCATCCCGTTGTACGATCCAAATACTTCATTAATTAAAATGTTATTTGGCTATAACTCTGGAACCAAGGAAAATAAGAACCACTTATGATAAAGCTCTCAATGAAAGCTTATTACCAAAGTTAAGAAAAAGTTCAAAATCCACTTTTTTTTATTTTCTTTTTTTTTACCCTTTTGGTTCAGTATATAGCAATCAAAAGGGAAGGTGCGTAACTAACTAGCTGTTACAACAGTCCTAAATCCAAAATTTCAACATTATACGGCTAATCGTTTATGAGTTACGTGAGATACGTACGTACTTGCATATGTACAGACGTCACGCTGAAACTAGTCAAAATGGATTCAGGGATGGTCAAAATGGATGGGCTTAAAGTTGACAGGCGCGGGATTTCGATCTTCCGCGAGTAGGCTTTTAACATACCACGTTCCTGAGGGCAACGTGGTAGCGTTAGGTGTCAGCTGTCTTCTTCGGAAGGCAGAACTCAATACTATCTCTCGGGATGAATTTACTGATGTAGGTGTCCCTCGGGGCATCTGCATCGGTGGCATCTCACGTGGCCGGGCTGAACACTGTGGAATGTGATCAGTTTGAGGGCAAGAAGATGTCCTCCGTTAAAGCCATTGTTGGCAAGGAACGGAGGGGGTGGTGTAGCGACCTGACACGCTACGAGGCGGGATCTTCTCCCCTCGGGGGGGAATTGAGATGGTAAAAATGGATACTTCCGTTGAAGTCAGAAAACCGAATTTTTTCGCGATCACAATGCTTCCTTTAATTTGTACAAGGAAGTAAAAATGAGTTTTAAAAATTTGTATGAATAAAAAATAGCTGAGGTACAATTTTTTAACTGTCGCATAAAAAAAAAGGAACAATCTTCAATTTCATTCTTCTCCAAAAAAATTTTATTAAAATCACACCATAAAAAATCGCATCTCAAAAAAATAACATATTTTTTTACATTTTCCAGATGTAGACAAGATCCAGCAGTAATTAAAAAAATATTCAAATTTATAATACTATGAGATGTTTTGTATTAATAAACAAAAATTTTTAAATTATAAACCGTGAATAAAAATAATTTATCAACTAAGTCTACTTGCATTTAAAAAAAAAAAAAAGTTTAATAGTCTAAGCATGTCAAAAATTACACTAGAATGAATATTTTACTTTTAATTAGTCAGACGTTGTTTTCAGGAGAAATACAGGACACAACCTGAGCACCCCAAGAGGTGAGTTAATGATTCCAGATTGCGCTCAACTGCCTAAATAGTACCGTAATTAAAAGTAAACATTATAACAAGGAGTTTGAAATTGGAATTAAAAAAAATAATTGCTACATTAACCCTTGCAAAAAGGAAGTTCCTGGAAGGGTTTCCTTATAAATTACATAGGTGTTAGTGTAAGCTGATTATTACAACATAAGACCAGGTGGAAAATTATCTGCTGAGAATGGATTTTTTATTTACAAATATCAATTCATTTGCAACGTAACAAAGAAGAATGTTGGTTTTTGTTTTAAATTTTAATAATAAAAATTTTTGTAATAAAACTATTACTTGAAAAAAAACGGTCATAAATAGAGAAAAATTAGCCGAAAAGTACGAAAATTAAATTATTAATAGGTTTTTAAGAATATTTTTGCACGGCACGCTTAACAAGAACGTAAATCGAATTTCTTACAAAAAAAGTACTACTTACTTAAGTACTTATAAAAAAAGAGTACACGAAAAAGAAAGTTAAATTAAAGAAATTACCCTGGATGTTTTATCTCTATTTACTTCAAACTCATCGTTAAAGACACACCAAGACTAATACAAGGTTATTACTTAGTTTGAATCACCGAAATTAAAATTATTAAACTATTATAACCAGCTAAGGAAATAGTATTTTTTGTTTATTATTATTTTTGTTATTTTAAAATCTGGATTCTAGTATTAATAATTAATGTAATATAAAATGTACGATAATAAAATTTGACTTTGAATTATAAATTAAAAAAAGTGATAAATATACAAAATACAAACTACTTTAAAACGAAACTATACAACTAAGCCCGGCAATAATTTATATCAGCATTATTTGCATTAAATCCATGAAAAATTTGAATAAATTCTATTTTGTCTACTCTAAATACTTCAGTTTCTTTAAATTCACTGATCCATAACAGTTATATTCTACTGTAAATTGAGAAACATTCTCGTTAATTTATATTCTAAAAAAGAATAACTTATAAGCTAGAGACCCAAAATAAACATCATTGTTTTTAATTAAAAACCCCTTTATAGCGAACAAAAAATAAATAAACTAAATAATGAAATAGAAAAAAGGTGGTATGAATTGCAGATTTAGTGCGCAGTATGTAAGTTCAAAATGTACAAACAACGTTCGACGTTTTTAAAAATAATAAATAACATTAATAATTTTTGTTATGTTTTACATACCCGAAATTTGATGAAATGCACAGATTTTTCCAGAGTATTATTTTTCTTATACGTATTACTCTTGTACTAGTATTTATTGTTAAAACATACAATACAATATTATATATATCGTTTAACAATACTATATGTATTGTTAAAACTATTTTGACATCAAAACATTTATGTATGATATTTTATAACGCATGAAAAATATTGTGTTAAATAGTTTCAGATATTCATTATATAAATAATTACGCATATTAATAAATAGATATTAAATGATTATAAGCAGATATTTATTAAATAATTATAGAAGCATAACAGTAAATTCACCAGCTTTATGAAAATATATGACTATATAAAATCCATTATTGACGTGAAGCTTGTATATTTCATTACATCTAAATTCTAAATACTATATAAAAAACTGATATTTCTTACCTTAGTAATTGCGAATTATTCTGTTGATTATAAAACAGAGCGCGAATAATTAAGATATTTACAAACATGAAACTGTAACGGCGTCAATCAAATGTTCTAAATGTATTCAACGGTTTGAAATAACGACGCAACCCACGTAGACGATAAACTGATCGTTTTGTGCATGTCGAGACAGGTCCACAGCACAGCTAGAGCAGTCAGATGGCTCTGCGCAAGCGCGTTAGCAATATCACTGTGCGTCGCCAAACAAACACCAGCGCAGAATATCTGAAAAACAAGCAATTACACGTATTCCATCATAACTATACGAAATAAAACCCACCTATTACAAGCTGACGCAACAATGTGTATAGTTCTTTTTCTGGTTGTTAGTATATTTTTCAACAAAGAACAAAATTACTATCTACAAATACAAAATATAATATGTTTATAAAAATTTGCGTTAATGTACATATAAAATAAGCATATATTACAAAATTAACATATCGTAAAATATTTACAACAATAAAATTCCCCCGTGATATTTTTACTTCTTAATGTTTTTAAGATACCTGAGCCCAGAAATAATAAGATCTTGATTACATAATTCTTTGTATTTGCAAGTCTACCGTACAATATATATATATATATATATATATATACGTTTAATGTTTATAAAAATATTAGAAATGTTAATCATAGGAAATGAAATTCATTAAACACGCTTATATCGAAACGATAATTCTTTTTCGTTTTTCGAAAGCGTTTGAGAAAATCAAATTCAAATTTGGTAAGCTGTATTAAAATCATATATAATGATCTTTCTTTTTGTATAAGCCCACCACATCCCACCATCCCACATTCATCCGTAGCGGGAGGCAACTCAACAATTTTAAATGAAAAAAGAAGAGTTGTGACACTTAAAAATCATTACAACACAAAACTTTTGACGTACAAAATGTTGGGATTACAATCTTAACCAAAATGGCGACCATTTAATGTTAATTCACAGCTAGCTAGGTTCAAACGTTGTCTTCAGTACGTCTTAAAAAACTGCTCAACAGTGAAACATTAAAAAAAATAAATTTAGGCAAATGTCTCCATTTCAAAATTACCTATTTTTCAGTATGACACCTACACCCCAACCAACTCAAAACTTAAAATTAAATTGGTAGCCTATATTTTGCATTATTTCTCAAGAATGATTTAAACTGTTATGAAATTTAGCGTGAGTTCTATGCGTTATGGGAATTTAGTGTGGAATATTCATGGAAAAAATCGAATTAAGGAGTTGGGGAATATTAACCGGGAACTATATCTTAAAGGGGACTTAATTTTAAGTCCCCTTATAATTTTTAGTTTACAAAAATAATATGTGAAAAGTAATACAGAATATAATGCAGTTGAAAATTTTTTGTAAAGAATTTTAAAAAGCTCTATGCTTTTAAAAATTTTTTGAAAACTAAAAATTTTGGTACTTTTTCGTTTTATGCCACCCAAAAATTCTTGCCTGAATCAACTCAAAATCACTTAAAAATAATTATTATGTTGAATAAAACAATTTTTAGGTGAGATAAATGATAAAAAGCATTCTTTTTTCAATTTTTGAAAATTTTTTTTTCCCAAAAAAAGGTTTTTACAAAAAATGCAATTAACATTATTACTTATAATTATAGAAATAAATTAACAAAAACTTAGCCTAACAGTTATGTTTAAACTTAACCTAAACGAGATTATGCTCGCTCCGCTCGTTAAACTTGACTAATTAACAGTAATGTTTTGATTATTTAAATAATAAATAATTGTAATAATTACTGAATTTATTATTTAAATACTCAAAACATTACTGTGTTAATTAGTCAAGGTTAGCGAGCGAGCGAGCGTAAGTAAAGTTTTGTTAATTTATATATATAAATGTTTTTGTCACATAATTTAACCTCCGGGACCACCGTTAGGTATTGTTCAAAGGATGAGATGAATGTCAATTTTTGTAGCGTGTGAAAATGCCATGCCTGACCGGGATTCGAACCAGGGACCTCCAAGACGCTGAAAGACCGATATGCTACCATTCGCGCTACGGAGGCCGGCAAGCATTATTGCTTATTATTATTATAGATATAAATCAATAAAATTTAACCTACGCTGGCTTCGCTCGCTAACCTCGATTATTAAACAGTAATGTTTTGATTATTTAAATAATAAATAATTGTAATAATTACTGAATTTATTTTTTAAATACTCAAAGCGTTGCTGTTTCAAAAAAAAATTTTATGACATAAGTTTATCAAAAATTTAAAAAAAATGTTTACCTTTTTTCTCGCCTAACAATTGTTTTTTTTTTCAATATAATAATTATTTTTGAGAGATTTTAAGTTGATTTGGGCAAGAATTTTAGGGTGACATAAAACGAAAAGTACCAAAATCTTAAAGATCCTAGAAAATGTATTTTTATCCAATTTTAGGTCTTATTTCGAAAGCACATTCTTTAATTTTCATTTTCTGAATTAATAATATCGTTTTATAAATTATTTATCAATTAATTAATAATATACGATATTAAATAGCTGTTTATCTTATCTGTCGTTGTAGTAATTTATATCTCAACCTGACATATTATAGTTAAGTAGTTAGCTGTTAGTAGTAGTAGATGTAGTTAGTAGTGGTAGTTAGCTGTGTGCTAGTCGGTACAGTCAATTATTTCAATTGTATACTTCACGTGTTTGCTGTGCTAGTAACTATTCGTTATTTTCATTTGATATGGGTTTGACTGACTTACTCTGTGAGGTGGTAGATAAAAAACACGCTGTTGGTTTTTTACAAGCCGAAGGGATTTTACGTAATCCTTGGTTTTGCATACACGATCATGAATCTCTCTTTCCTTAAGCGAGAAGAAGGTAAATGGCGTTGGGCAAAGGCGAGTTGATGAGTCGTCGCCATTCCTCCCGTTTAAGGACTGGTGTGTGGCTACAATCAACAAACTGAAATCAAATGTTGTTGTTATTTCCTGTACGCATGGCGTAGGAAACATACCTCGTTTATGTTTTGTGACGAAGAATTTGGTACGGCTGTGCCGCTGTAACAGAGAGGAAAATTCTTTAAGGGAGGTGTGTGCAGATATCTTACACCTTAGCCCAGTAGTAATAAGAGGGAATGGTCTGAAAATATGAAAATAAACTATTTTGTTTCAAGGCGAAAATAAATTGTGAAAATTTCCGGAGAAACAAAAGAATGTTTCTTGTTTGCGGTCCTCGATCGAACGAATGGCAAGTTATTATAAAGAAGTGTATTAGACCAGGGGCGAACATACTTTCTGATTGTTAGATGATATACCTAATATGTAAGGTTACATTTTTACACATCAAACTGTTAATCAATAGGTTAACTTTTGAGATCCAACTACGGGGACGCTTACAAACACAATCGAGAGTTAATGGCAGCCGCGAAAAGACGGAATCGTAAGGAGGGATACATTGAGATCTACGCTAAACTCCTTATACGAATTCATGTGGCGACACCCCAAAATGTGTTGTATTAGCCTTTACAATAGTGAATATAAGTAAGACTTATTTTTTACAATTATAATATCAATTTAGGAGATGTGTCCGCTTTCGAAATGAGATTATTTTTTCCTAAAATACTTATTGACGAATTTACTATTGTATAAACACAGAACTGTTTGTTTATACAATAGTAGTTTGTATATCTGTTTCTATGAGATAATACAAACTACTAAACCGATATGAAAATTCACACATTTGAAAAATAATATTTATATACTCCTTTCCGAGTATCATAGGGTAAATACTAAGTACATAACAAATATCTCGTTAAATTTTCAAAAAGATATTTAATAAGTGAAATATTGAAACTGTCTCTTTTCGTTAGATAATGTTTCTTTTCGCCTTAAAGAATCGAAAAGTTCCTGTAGGAGATTACAAATTTACATTTCCTGGTCACCAAAGAGCTCATGCCCTTAAACACCATAAATTAACAAAACCTTAAGTATTTATTTCAATATGAAGCCTTCATTTTAAAAATTTCTTCTAGCTACTGTAAAAATTAAAAGCAAAATCTTGTGCAAGAGTTCAGACTTTCTTGCTCAGTAAGGACCTCTTATTTCCTCTTATTCAACACTGAGAATATTCGATTCCTTTTTATTTTTCAGTGTCATGATTCTTGGGGGTGAGAAAAACTTTGTAACATTAAAAGTTCGAATCATGTTGCCTAACTGCTACTTTTAAGTTCTTTAAGTGCTTTCATTAACAGAAATTGCCACCTCAGTATCCATCAATCACAAACATCAATTATCATAAAATGAATGTTTGAGAAAATTAATAATAAAAAATATACGTATATAAAAGTAAACACTTGTTTACATACTCCAATCAATAGGCTATTTTCACGTTGAAGATTTTAGAATGGAAAATCTAATGCAAATAAACTCATTATTACCCCATTTTATACTGCTTTTTATTTATAATTAAAAAATCTTATTCATTTATAATTACATCCTTTAATTTTTTATCGCATAACTGCAAACCGATTTTTAACAAAAATTAATCATAAACCACGATTAAAACAGTAACGTTCAAATCATCCTTGTTGCGTATAGTTATAAAAACTGTATTATTTTGTATGTGATTATTTGATTACATAATTTTTGTAAGGACTATATTTACCTCCGACTAATAAGTATACATGCCTACACTATTCGAGAAAAAGGAGTACCTCATCACGCAAAACATAAATCTCGGTTTATTTTACGTAGATCATTGCTCACTTCTGTCATCTGATAAATGCAGCTAAATAATATTTCACTCTGTGATCGGTTATATGGTTACCGTACTGACATTAAAACAAATATGAATGAAGAATTAGCAGAAAAGAAGTCACAGCAACACTGAATTTTTAAAAATAAAATCAATATTGAACAAAGAATACTAACTAATCTATTTATTTACGAATGAAATAAAGTTCGAAATGAGGTTGTGAATAATGCTTGGAAAATAATCTATGAAGTATAGTATTATAAAACGGAGTCGGGATAAAGATTTAGAAAAGACTAACTTTGTTTCGATAACAAAATTGCTGTGTTAGAATAAGGTAAATTATGGATAACATAAAACGATAATACTTGTTCCTTTCATTTCCACTCGTGACATAACTTACATAAAATATTGCGATCTCCACTTCTAGACGGATTATATTTAACTACTTTTAGCAATTTATATTGTATATCCTTGAAAGCAAACGTATGTTATTTAACTTACTTCTATAATAGTTTCTCAATATGAACTTTTCTTTAGAGCAATGTACTCCATGAAAAAAAATTGATATAAAAAAGTTTGTAAATATTACTAAGTTATTTAAGACCAAAATAAGAACGCGTGCACTATAAACGGTTTTAAACAAATAAGCGTTAAAGAAATTGTATAACTTCTAACTTGAGTGCAAAAAAAAGAATGAGTAAAATTCGATTAGAAATTATGACAAAAAGCGCCAAACTTATATACATTTTTTTTTTTTTTATATATAGTTATTTACTTTTTGTTAGTAATAATAAGAATAATTAAAAACAAATCAACTCTTATCGTCCAGACTTAATTTTTTATAATACTGGATCAATCGGCAGACAAAAATTAGCACATAATTACAAAACTAATATCATTATTTAAACTGAAATTGTTCACTGAAATTTGTATGTTTTAAAGCTATTCTTTTGTCCTCTTATTACATAGTTACGCGCGCGCGCGTGCGTGCGTGTGTGTGTGTGTACATATTACACATTACTCTTCACTCTACCAGCAATTGGAAGGTAATAAATTTCATAGTCGTTCTAAAAAAAAAGCATTTCACGCTCACTAAGATGAGTAAGAAAGAAGTGATTTCGCGTTGTTTTCTTCGTAACAGTGAATTAAATGAAGTCGTACTGTAACGCATCATCAGTCACCAACCCTGCCGGAATGGAGACGATATACAATTTCACAAATGATACTTTTTTCTGATCAAAAAGGAACTAGATGTTTAATTAACATAAGTATTTCTATATAAATGAAAGAATTTTAGATGCCAAATTCGGATTGAATAATACAGTGATTTTTGCAGTGCAAAAATGAAATTTCGGTTAAGAACAAATGGGAGGTATTTAATGCGGTAAAGGGCGGTAGTTGGTGATGGAGGGGCATGTGTGGCTATATATTTTAGCTTAAGCTAATAAAAAATAAATTACGTGGGTATTAGGGAATGGATGTTTTTAAGTGAAAAAATGTCTTTAAGTGAATGAGAGTGTGAATAGAATAAATATTGAATATCACAATAAATATGAATAGAATAAAACGAGGAACTTGATTGTCTTCAAACTTGGAATTATCTGCATCGAAAAGGAATCGAGGAATTAACTGCACGAAAAAGAAACATGATGAGATATCTACTACGTGTGTGCCAAGAGAACGCAGTTTCATATCATGTTCGGTGTATTAATCAGGATTTCAAAGATAAGAATTTTTTAATGGCAATTTTAATAGAAGTGAAATGTCAATTATATTAAAATGTCGCATTTTGTATTTAAATTTTAATGCTGATAGGTTGGGTAAGTAGCTTTTATCCTCATTATGTATTTACAGAAGGAAGATGACATTGTGCATTTTACAGAAAGATGCCCATTACTCGGTGAGATCAGAAGAGCTAAGTTGCTAAAGGGTTGAAGGTCCAGCAGGTTATTAAATTATCGAATTGTAGGGACTTAAAGGGATAGATTACGTTATGTTAGAAAGGCGTAAGAGGACAGAGGAAATTTAATACCGGAATATAATAGCAAGATCATTTGTGTACGTTTGATTATAAGTGTATTATGTATGTATGTGCGCGCGGCGCGGCGCGGATGCAAATGCGTGTGACATAGGAGTAGTTTGTATGTAGAAGCAATGAAGGAAATCTTTTTTCTACGACTCTAATATAAACTTTGAATTACGCGGTTGAAATCTGTATCATAATAAGTGTTATTATGCTACAGGTATTTAATCAATCAAAAGCCTCCTCTTTTCAACCTCTGATCAATCAGAAGCGGGTATTGTTTAATATATTGGTTAAAATTAAAGTAAAAAAAAAAATTTTTTTTTACTTTGATTTTTATCCGATTTAGTAGTTAAGCAAGTACAGTGTTGTACAGTCTCAGGTCGACCAATCCTGAGATGTGTGGTTAATTGAAACCCAACCACCGACAATATTGTCGGTTTAGAATATCATCATTTAACACATACTATCTTAAATTGTTCTATCTAGAAGGGAGATCGGCTACAGTTGGGGATAAAATGTAGCAGCAATATTAAATTTCACATAGCGGACTAATCGTCACTGTATCCTGTACAGGAGATCACCGAGGCTGAGGTGCGTCATGCTTTCTGTAGTTTAGGTACGGATAAGGCCCCAGGCTTTGATGGTATAACAGCGGAGCTTCTTGTTCGCTCGGCTGGGGTGAGTGTATTTAATAAATTTTTGTTTGGAGGATACTTCCCTGTGCGTTGGAAGAAGGAGATTGTGAAATTGTTGTTTAAAGATGGCGACAAGGATCCTGCTGTTAGCTCGTCGAATAAACCTCTGACGTTACTTCCGATTATTGGCAAGATCTTTGAAAAGGTTCTGTTTCTGCGTTTAAACGAGAGAGGTTAACCTCGCAAAGATTGTTGATGGAGAATCAGTACGGAATTCGTTCCGGAAAGGGTACGTAAGACGCCATACTCCGTATAATGAGTAACCAGTAAGACGGAATATGTCCTGGGGATTTTCCTGGACATTTCCGGAGCATTTAATAATCTATGGTGGCCTTCTGCTATTTACTAACTCCAAAAAAGAGAATATACTGTAAATGAGTTGCAAGTTATGCAACGTTACTTAGGGCAGCCATGAGGTTGGCAAGACGCTGTCTAAGGGATGTCCAAAGGGCAGCGTGTTGGGTTCATCATTTTGGGTGGTGGAGTTTGATTCTCTCCTGCGGCTGACGTTGCCCAGCGGGTGTTGCATCGTGGCTTATGCTGATGATGGGCTCCTACTGGTCGAAGGAAGCTCGCGGAGGGAGGTTGAACTCCGAGCCATTCAGGTTTGCAGGATGCTTGAGCTGTTGGGTCGTTTAGCTGTTTGACGTTTAGCCCGGGAAAGATCACAATAATGCACCTCAAAGGACGTTTGGCAGTGAGTCGGGTGTCCGTGTTTCGATGGCAGGCCAGCTTATAAAGTATGTTGAGGTTCAAATATACCTTACGGTATTTCTTGATGAGAAACTGCAATTTAAGAAGCACCTTCAATATGTCGCGGAGAGGGCCTGCAATGCCTTCTTTGGTATTCGACGTGTAGTCAATCCTGATTGGGTTCTTAACTACTTTAAGACCATGAACATTCTGTATAAAGGCGTGTGCGAGGTTATTATGCTATACGCGGCGCCTATTTGGGTGGCTAGGTTAAATTGCAAAATTTATTGGGACATATTATTAAGGGCTCAACGCCTAATATTGTATTGTACGGGAGGCAGTCTTGGTGATTGCAGACGCGAAGCCGATAGACTTGATTGGGTCTGAAGAGCAGCAGCGGTATGTTGCTAAGAAGTCCAGTGAATTGACTTCGAATAAAGTTCGAGAAATTGAACAACATGGCAATGCCTTGTGGCAGATCAGAAGGGATGAGACAGATGGTGGGTGTTATACGCATGATCTCTCTCCAAATGTTGTTGGTTTGCGGGAAGCCTCTTGGGTACACCCTAATAAATATATGACGCAATTTATTTCCGGCCATAGTGCTTTTAGGGACAGACTGCAGAAATTCGGCCTGGTAGATTCTGGGATGTGTCCTCAGTGTGGACAATTGGACGACACCTACTATGTTCTTTATGAGTGCTCGAAGTACGATTTAATGCGTACGGAGACCATCTGTCGGCTTGATCTTATTGGGTGGGCGTTGGATCTCCGTTAAAACTGGAGGATCCAGGCCGAATGGGCAATATGGAGAGTTTTATAGTGTGCTTATCAAAGGAAAGGATTGCTGAGGGGATCTAAAAGCTTTGCTTGGATTTCTCTTTTATTCTATTTTTGTTGATTTTTTGTTTTATAAATAAATTATGTTTTTGTTGTCTTTTGTTTTAAATGTTGCCGTGTTGTTTTGTTCCGTGTAATATTTTTATGTTTTGTGTTGTGTATTGAACTCACTTTTGCCGTAGAAGGCAAAAGTGAGTTTAATTCCTTTGTTTAGTTAAGTATTTTCAGACTCGGTGAGAAGGGTTTTGTTTTTAGTTCATTAATTACTAACCGATAGGAATGTCACACGTGGCACTCGCATCGGTGGCATCCTGGCCGAGGAGGACTGGAATATGTCAAAAGCCGAAGTGTCGAAGATGACCTTCGGTAAAGCCGATAATGGCTCGGAACCGAGGGGTTGGCGGAAGATGTCTTCCCCTACGGGGTCAGGATGTATCCCGAAAATATGCTTGTAAGAAAAGAAAGAAAAACTTGTTTTTCTTTAATTTTCTTGTTTTTATAAAATTTTATTAATAAAAATTGCATTTTCTTACAATATTATCAGGAGTATTTACGGTGGATAAGTTTGAAAAACAAAAATTTAATTATACAGATAACATTAAAAAATATAAATGCATGCTTTCTAAACCAAAAAACCTAACAGTTACTTCTTTTAGATACTATATTAGAAGTTTAGCAACAGATTTAAATGTCGCACTATTGAAAAATTGTATATAATAAAGAGTAATCATAAAAATAGAGTAAATGAACGTTTAAACTTTGACAATGATAAGTAGATCAGAGAAATAATAAATTTTATTTAATAATTGCTTATTTTAAATCACTTTTAAAGAAACTTAAAAAAAATCTGTTTTAATTACCTTAATTTAAAAGAAAATAAATTTAATAGCAGTAGATAGTTTCATTTAATGATTGAGAAAATCAAATCATACCTTCCTAAACTTTTAATGTAATGAATAATAACGTGACTCTTGATTAAAATAATAAATGTATATATATATATATTTATTACAGACTCATACACACATATACACACTCTGTTTTGAGTAAAGATTTATCTTACAAACGCTTCTCTTTGAAAATATACACCCACATACATAGTTACTGTTTTAATAACTAATTAAAATAATTGAAAAATATTTTTACAAAACAAAAATCACAGTCTAAGCAAGATGAATTAACATTAATTGCTTTAATTGTATCTTTCTTCTAATCTATTCATCATTTAGGTTTATTTATCAGTATATTGCGTGTAAAAACAATCAGAACACTTTTTTTTAAGTAATAGAAATATTTTTCTATTTTATATTTTATATTATCTCATTATTTATATAAATAAACATTTTGAAATTCCATAACTTTATTTTATTTAGATCTCAATATGATTATGATAGATATAATGATAATGATGATGATGATAACTTGAAATACACTTAAGTAATCCACACCTAACTCCACCGAAACTGAAGAAAATAATGATTGAAGAGGTTGATAAGAAATAAAAAAAAAAACTAAATGCATGAAAATTAGTTTACCTATAATATGATTCCACCCTACCATTAATTGAAACAACGACGAGTGTTGTTCAGTAAGTAGTAAGTTGAAATCAATTATATGTCGATTTTTTTTAACTTTTTTTTTGAATCGTTGTTTTAATCACATAAAAATATTACTGAAGTATAGAATTTTCAAATCATTATAAAAGCAGACAAAGTATAACAAGTAGCAAAGTATAACTTTTCCGGCTACTAATAATAAAAATTAAAAGAGTTAGGAACAAAAATAATAACCAGAATATTATATGCTTTTAGTGGTGGGGAATAAATTTTAGGAAAGATTTTTCTAAAAATATTTATATATAGGTTAAGCTTAATAAATTTACTTACGTAAATCTGACAACCCCTGTAATAAAAGCTAAAATAAGAAAAAGAAATTTTTCAAAAAATATTTCCTGCATTAGAACATAAATTAGGTCCGGAGTTCACAATTTTTTAAAAATATAAATATTTCTTGATAGCTCTATAAATTATATAAAGTACAAACTTTCAAAAAACTTTTGAAAAATATTTAAAACTAAGGAAGGTGGATTTTTTTAATGTTTTGGAATATTTATATATCCATTTTAGGTAACACAATTGCTTTAATAAGATTTTTTTTAAATGCATCTGAAGAAAACCAAAATTAGCTTTTCCCGATATCCCTCTATCCCTAAACGAATTTTGAAAAAAGTTAGTATGATTGAATGCACCATATTTAGAAAAATCTGAGACAAATTTGATGAAAATCAGTCAATTCTGAGATACAAGGCCAAAAGCAGTGCCACATACATACGGACATTCGTATGCACATACATACATACTGTCGCTTGTTCGCGGCTCGATTAGGATGTTCAGAGATTGAACATTGAACATTTTTATATAATTGCAATTTATTGGTTTAAAAACACAAGTAAAACAAGACAAATCAATAATAATTACAATAGTAATAATAATAGTAAACGACAATAATAAACAGCTCACAGTAATAATTAGAATAATAACAATAAAGCCAACAGTAAACAATAGTAATATTAAATGTCAATAATAAACAAATGATAATCTCAGTAATCACAACAATAATAATAATAATAACAGACAGAGATTACATACAAAACAGAATCTAAAGTAATCGTCAGGATTTATTCACAGATAAATAATGAAAAGCAGAATTCAGTCCCATTGAAAATAGACTTTTTTGCACGACCTCTAATCTTAACACTTTTAACCACACAGTCTTGTATTAACAATAGTACAATAGATAAGACAAGTATAAAGTCCTTTCACTGAAAATACCTTTGCTCTTCACAAATGAAACTAACCTAACAATTTATGAATGAAATTTAGTTCATTTTCTCTTTCATTTATAGTCTTAACAGTAACTCACCGAACCATTTCTTGTTTTCATGTACTATCCACCCTGAAATAACTTGCGACGTCACCTTAATCGCATCGAACGTGTACGTACTGACTTACTCTCAGAGTACTCTCGCTGACTGACATCCCGCAGGCTGACATCATAACGTCTCGCTTAGAATCATTTCGCACAACTAACTTTTAACTGGTCTTCCCCAGAGTATTTATACTCCTATCCTCTTTACCTGTCGGACCGGACCCAACTCGAAGCATAAGAATTGATTGACCTCCTCATATTTTCCCATGAAATTCCAAACCTTGGTCCGGTAACTTTTCTCACGGAAGAACATCTGTTTAGGTATGTCTGTGGGCAGTATTACAAAAGACGATTTTTAAATGCTACCTTTACTAAAAGGGTTTCTTTTAGCCCTTTTCTGGATTTCTCACATTATTATATTTTCTACTACTTTCTTCTTAACTGGTAGGAATCCGTTACTCACGTCCGTTATACCGGTCTTGATACAATACATATATATTTTTGGTCTACATGAACTAGTTGGACCGTAAAACAAAGATTTTCAAAAAACTCGATACTCCCTTTTTGACATGATAACCATACTTTGGTCTTTAGTATAGCTATTCCAGCTATATTCGCCCGAAATGTAAAATGTGTTTTTACATTTTTATATATTTAAGACTTACATATATTTTACACTTTTTATATATTAAGATCTACCAATTATAATACGTAAAACGTTTTATTGAAATTTTTTAATGTTATTAATAGTTTATTGGTTTACACTGTAGGAAATCAGTTTTCCTGTTGGTTATAAGTTATAAGTTTATTCAGGAATATCAGTAACAAAAGTACAATTAATAATTCGTTGAGTAATATATTTTAATATTTACAAATATTTTATATAATAAAAAAGTTTATTGGTCATGATATAACAATAATTCATTCATTGAAAGTAATTTTATGAATAATTCAATATAAAAAAGAGAAATAAATAAAAACTGAACGAATAACGTGTATTCATATTCGTATATAGAGTCGTAAACTACACTTCCGCCTATACATGTGGATGTAGAAATATATACGTTTGTATAATTTACGTAATGTACCATAAATAAACACATCTAACCCCTATAAAAAAAATTCCTGGGAAAAATATCGTAAAGTACCCTGAATATCAACATATTAATGTTAAACCACTCGAAAATATTTCAATATTCGCCGCAAAATAAATCTATGAACGTTTTTAGATCTCTCTTCCCCTTTTTTTATTCTATCCGCTGGTAAAATGGAGGTAAAATTTCTTCAAAAAATAACGGATGACCTGTAACAGTACAGTAGTGAAAGAGAGAGAGAAGATATCGCTATGAATCATAAAAGGCAGTAATCTGGAATCCTGCTGTCATATGTTCTCCTACACACGCGTTCTACTTCTCACTAGGTTTCGAAAAGCAAAAATCCCCGTACTGCTTTGCATAAGGAAAAGAAAAGCGAGGTCCCCCCTTAACGGCGTGTCAGATCTCTATACCTATTCAAACACACTTTTTACTTAAGTTTCCACTGGTGTATGATTCCGAGCTACATCAACAAAAACCTCTACTTACTTACATTGCAAATAATACTCTACAAATAAAATATATTTGTGAAATCTACCTATACATTGAATTAGATTTGAATCTACCTATACATTCATAAATATCAGCTAATGCTATGCATATACTCAATGAAAATGGTACTGACACTATAATAATTGATTTTCACTGTGTAAAATTAAGATTTTAAAAAAATGAAAAAGCTGAATAAACGCATTAAAAATTTAAAAATATTCTTTTTTTAATTCCATCTATTTAAAGGCCTCATTAATTAAAAACAAAAAAGTAGCCTTTATAAAACCTGTATTTGTATTAGAATTCAAAACATCCAAGTTAAAGAATTATAAAATATTTTTTGTATTTAAAAGTTGGTACCCCTACAAAAATTCCTTACAAAAAGCCGTTTTCAAAAAGACAAAAATATGTTATTCTTTAAATAAATTATTAGACGATGTGTTCAGCACGAAATTTATGCTGCTTTGAACAAATCTAGTCTTCCAAAACTAAGTAATTAATTTTCTTGTTTTGACATCCAAGACCTATACAAATTTTTTTCTTTCTTTTTCCTGTTTATTAGCCTCCAGGAATTACCGTTCAGATAATACTTCAGAGGATGAATGATGTTGATATGTATGAGTGTAGTCATGTACAGTATCAGTTCGACCATTCCTGAAATGTGTGGTTAACTGAAACCCAGCCACCAAAGAACACTGGTATCCACGATCTAGTAATCAAATCCGTGTAAAAATAACTGACTCTCAACTTCCAAATCAGTTGATTTGGGGCTTCCAAATCGGTTGATTTGGGATACATCCAAAACCAAAGTAAGTTATTTCTGTTTATACATATGCGTTGTACTTGCTCGGGTGGGAAAGCGGATACATGATATCTAAATTTAACAATCTGACGGACGTTCCGTGTTTTTTGAAGACACCTCATTCTTCAGAAAATTTTGATGATTTTCTTAAAAACCAATTTTTTTAACGTTGACTGCTCCGTTTTCTGTTTTTTTTTTTTTTTTTTTGTTTTTTTTGTGGAGAAATGAGTAATTACAGTAAGAATTTTAATGTTTTTAAGAGAGGAAATTTTTAAAATGTAACAAAAGCTTTATTTTAAATTATTTTTTATAGAATCTTCTTCAGAATTCACAGCAGTTTATTTAATATCCGGAAATAGAAAGAAATAAAAATAGATTAAAAATTAAATAAAGTTCCACCATCTTCCCACTCTAACCACTCACCTGGCATGATATAACTCGCTTCTTAAATTAAAATAGAGAAGAATAAATTACCCAATTACAATTCCCTAAATAATAAAAGCATACATAATGCATTCTTCATTCATACTGATTATATCCTATATTATTATTTAACATTATAAATTTATTGTCCAGTAAATATCGCTGAATAAAAAGGTTCTAAAATAAATAGAATTTTTCGTTCAACAGAAGTTTTCCAATAGTTTTCAACTAAATAATTTACTTACGTATCTTATTCATTAAACTTAAAATAAGTCTTATTACGTTTTTATATGAAGGTTTCGGCTTTATAATAAAGTTAAATTAGATATATCTAAAAGTTTCATCTTACAATTAATTTCTGATTCAGAAATCACATTAATTATTAGCCGTACAATTACATTTTATTTTCAAATCATTATGACTTTCTATCATTTTTTCAGAAAATAAAATTAGTTTCATTTTAGTATATAATAATAAAATTTACTGTTATGCGAGTCAAATCAAAATTATTTTAAGAATTCTCTTATTTAACTAAAATAAACATCTAACAATATTTATTTAGTTTCTTCTTTTTTTATACTTTTTATATTTTATTTAAAAAATAACTTACAATGGAAAAATAATTTAGGTTTTAATATATTATTTCCATGATATAAATTAAGTTAAAAACTTGAAAATACCACAAATCAAATTATTTTTCTGTTAGAAAATATCAGCTAGCTCAGACAATAAATATTATAAATAAAATATGTATGTATTTTATTTTATCTTTTTATTGTAAATAGATTTAAAGTTGTTTGATAGGTAAAAAAAATGTATTTATCAAGGATTAATTTTATATAAACGTCCACAGAAGATTAAAAAATAAATATTAAATATCACTGAAGTATACAAAACCACACAGTTTTTACTTCTTATGCAATATATCCGACCCCATTCGTTTTATTGGATAGACATTTCAAGCAATTTTTATAAAATTACTTTTTCCCATACCTTTATTAATTAAAATGTATGAAATAAATACGATAACAGTGTAAAAAAAAATTTCATACGTTATTTTTTAACTACTACCACATTAAGACCGATCGCTAGATTTTTATTAATGAGATACAATTCTCTTCTTAATTATAATTAAACACAATTTTTTTCATATTATCTCTTTACGGAAGGTTTAGGTGTAAAAGCAGGAGAAATTTTATAAGTAATTTTCCGTAATTTTTCCGGGTTTTTTTTCAAATAAATCGAAACTTATTACAACCCAGAAAAAAATTTAAATCGGAACAAATCTCAAATTTTCTATGAAGTGGTTAGTAAAATTTAACATTAAGAACGTAAAGTTTTTTATTATATTACATATCTTTCTTTCTCATAAAAAAGGATAGTGCGTTTGTTTGTTGTTGTGCTCACATTTTTGTTTTAGCTGCTACTGACTCAGAGCGGACAAATGGTGATGCGCCGGGCGGCTGCGCGCAGCACACAAACTATTAATTCATCCGAACGATTTATCCTTCTCAAACGATTCATTTGTTCGAACGATTTTTACTTCTTGGTACGATTGATTTATCTAAAATTATATTTGTGGTTTGGGGATAAAAAGGGAAAATATTGTATTTAAAATCACAACTCAAGAAACAGCTAAAAATGTTCAAGATTTGAAGCTTTTCGTTGCAAACGTATTTGCTGTTAATACGCTAAAATCAAACGTTTAATCTGAATCATTTTCGCGGCGGTCCGTAGGCCCGGCTTTTTCCTAGTCGTAATAAAATAATAATAAAAATAATAATAATAATAATGCACTTACTTTGGTTTACAAAGTAAGTGTATTTTATAATTACAAATTATTTGTATTCTGGCCGTTTCAATTGTTAAACGATCATTATAGGAAAGAGTAAAAAAAATAAAATAAAAAATGAACGAAAATATGTAATGAAATAATAATGACAAATATTTACTGACAAAATCGATCCCGTGGCTGAATGTAGCGTCTCAATCTTTTATCTAGAGGTTTAGGCTTCGACTTTGGGTCAAAAATGGCATTTTTCATAGGCTACACTTTTCCATTTTCATATTCTCACTTACAAGCTTTTTAAAACTTCAGTGGTGGTTTAATTCATCAATCAAAGAAATAAAAATAATTACGGATACTAAAATCGAAAATTAGTTATTTTTATATTTGTAAAAGAATTTATAATATGAAAAGTGAAGTAAGAACACAAAAATATTTTCTGTAAAAAATATTTAATCACAAAAGAAAACACGACTTTAATTTTCTACATTCATGAATTATCAGACCTACAAAAGATTTATATACTTTTTTTAAAATAAATAATTTAAGTTTACATAAATTATTTAATACACGAAGGAGATCTTTCAACAAGTAAAATTACTTATTATTATAAGAGGTTTATTTTTTAACTTTATACAAAGAGTAAAATATGTTTTCAAAATCTTAAGTTCGGATTTCACTTTCTAATTACTTCGGGATGATAAGAACGGTAACCGGAAAACTCCAATTAATTCAGATAGTTCAAATAAAAGGAATTAATTTTTGGGAATTGTTTACATAACAAATTTTGAAATATTTTTCATTTACGTTAAATATTCCAGTAGAAATTTTTATTTTTAAATTGTGATTGGATGAAAATAAAATTTAAATAAAAACTTGAAACGCTATACTTCTATAAAAGTAATGAGAACTATATTTCTGATAATATATGTTTAAAAGTAATATTTAAATAAAATCAGATTAATAAAAGAATAGCTCACGGATATTGGTGGTTGGGTTTCAATTAACCGCACATCTCAGAAATAGTCGACCTGAGACTGTGCAAGACTGCAATTCATTTACATTCATACATATCATCCTCATTCATCCTCTGAAGTAGTACCTTACAGTGGTTCCGAAGGCTAAACAGAGAAAGAGAGAGAGATTAATAAAAATAAAATCTGTACAACAATTTTTCCATTATTTAAGAGGAATATTAAAAATAAAAAAGAATTACCATTTGTTTGCTTAATTCTAGTCTTCTACATCCTGACCCTCGAAGAGGAAGACACCCTCCGCCTCCCAACCGCTCCGAGTCCTTATGGGCTTTACCGGAGGTCATCTTTGAAACCTCGGCTTTTGACATATTCCAGTCCGCCTCGGCCAGGACTCGACTGCCACGAGTGACACTCCCATCGATGTACAACTATTTACTCAAATCAAAACACATCTCATCGAGTAATTTGTACATCCCCTCCCTTACAACGTCGACAAACATATAAATTTTATATCTTTCTCAGATGATCTTTTCATTTTTCCCTTGCTCCCTCTAAACGTTTTCTTTTGTAGTTGTTAACTGCTAGTTTTTTTTTTATTTCTCCTGCATAGAAAAAATATGATGGCATACACGAAATACAGTAAAAAATAAATAAAAATATTATTATTTCCCATAAACTTCACTGAATTCCGTGTTGGAAGTCCCGGGTTTAAATCCCGGCATGCCATTTTTCATACGCTATTAATTTCCATCTTCATATTCCAACTTTGGGCGTTTAAACGTTATTCGCAAAAAAAAATAAATAAAAAAAATAAAAATATTCCAAGCTTCTGTGATAAATTAATTCATCAGTCGAAATGAAAATTACTGTATTGATTTTTTACTAATGGGTTTGGTATACAGTAAAAATACTTTTGAATAAAGAGATTTGGTTTTTTTCACGTAGCTCAGTGCTTTACATGTAATAGAAAGTTTGGAAAAGTAGCATGAAGTATAGTTATGTACATTTTTTTCTTATTAAGCTACACTATTTCTAATCGTAAGGCAGAAAAATTCTTGGATTTTCTTTATTTTTTAATTAAGTTTATTATTAATTAGTATCGAAGCTAGAAAAAAAGTTATTTATCCACTCGGTCTTGTAGAATTTTTTTCTTTGTTTGTCAAGCCTTCACGTTTAATCTGATAAAAAGATATGGAGTCCGCTTGTTTTCAAAGAAACGCATTCAAAGCTGGTAGTTGCATCAAATATAATATTCCTAGTTTTTAAATTTTTATCTATAATAGATTCTTGTTCATTAGTTAATTTCTCACTTTTTTGCACATTGTAAGGTAGACTGCACGCTGTAGACTAAAAAACTACTGGACTGATTTACGGGCGAGGTTTTGCAAAATGGTCCGCGTTGTCTGGAGAAAGGTTAAAGATATTGAAATCTTCCATCTGACCAGTAGAAAGAAAGTTAGGGGTATCTTGAACGGACTACTGTGTTTAGAGACTAGTTTGAATTAAATCCGACAGGTAGTGCTGTTTTGACAATTGGATTTATTTTACATTCTGACTTATATAAAATGAAAAGTTAAATTTCGTATTTCCGTAATGTTCAGTTTTTTAATGTTTTATTAAACTTTCAATTGTGTTCATTTATTTTATATGTATACTCAAATCTAGCAATAGCGAAAAGTATTGCCGGCTCTGTTAGTATATAATAAATTCTTGTTCATTAGTTAATTTCTCAATTTTCTGCATTCCGTATGTATAATTTGTCTATTTTACTTACATAATCAAGAAAATATTTTTGTTATTAAACTGTTTGAGACGATGTCTTCTCCGTTTTCCAAGTACCATCATAATGCACGGAATATATATTAGTCGCAAATGAATGTGCAAGGTTAAATTCATTAGGATTTTACAATATTTCTGTTCAGAATATTTTCAAAAATTGATAAGAAAAAGTCTTTACCATTCTGATTTTTTTTTTTTAGTTCAGTTTGTGCTAAAAAATTTGTGTATTTCATACATATATTTTTGTGAGCTTTAAGTATATTATTTTATTTAAAAACTCCGTATGTTTTTGGGAACTAGATGTTTGTGCAAAAACCTGACTTTTCTCGTCAGGTTTTTGTATAACCTTGTTCTTTATTTTCTTTATGAAACTGATAACGACCTTTTAACACCTACTCTAAAATTATCTGGGTTGTCCTAGTATTTAGTGCATTCTAAGGTTATACACTCTTGAATGGAAAGCAGGACATCGTTAAACGATTCACTTATTTAGAGAATCTTTGCGAATCTATTGTTTTAAATTAAAATAATTGTAAAATATACTACGAATCAGTGTAATGTTATGCGGTTTGGAAAATACGTATATAAAATTAGTTTTGTTTAAATTTTATCGACAGAATATAACTGAATTATCTTAGTTATTTCACTTTTAATTAATTGATTAAAATTGTGGATTCAACGTTTTTCCTTCTATCGGTCTTCATACGAATCCGTATGATCAGTTTAATTTGCTGTATAATTAAATTTAATTATTAACCCTTGTATTCATAGACATCATCATCATCATCAGTTACATCTAAATTACTGAGTATTTATACTTTTATCTAAATTACTGATTACTTAATTTTCATTTTGTGGAAAACAATTTTGTTAATTATAATTTACGTTATTCATTCTAAACTCAAACAAAATTATTTAATTTGTTATACACACAAACAAAAATAATTATATTCTAATTAGAACATATAAATTTTGTATGTAAGTTTTTAATTGTTTTATATTTTAGACGTATGAATCGAATCTATATATTTTATACTTAGTGGATAGAGATACCTAATTTACTTGTTATTACACCAGAGAGTGGTTCTGTCATCAGAAATTCTATTGAACTTCATTAGATCAAAGGTTGTGGGACGATAGACCAGTTCTTCCATTAGAAACATCCATGTTAAGTTAATTAAATAATAATATAACTTTAATGTACGTTACAACATTAAAATATCAAAACCTGTTATTTCATGGAATAATACTAATTCTCCATTTTAAGTGTGTATTTATAACTTTTAGTTCTTTAATCATTTTACTATATATATATATGTGTGTGTGTGTGTGTGTGTGAAGCCAGTCGCGTCGCATGTATAATATTTGGATCTAACAAGGGAAGGCACATCGGTTCAAATCGGACATCATCTCCTTTTTTTAACTTTTTTTTTTAATTTAAATATATTGATTTATTAATAATTACTAACCCGTAAGTGTAAAAAAACTTTTACAATAAATAACTATTTAATAATAACAATACAAAAAATAATATGAAAAAAATCAGAAGTTATTACTGAAATGAAATTTTATGTACTTTAAAAATGTGTATCTATTTTAGTAGGCGTTATTACACACCCTCACAAGAACAACATATGCACTGAGGCATACATGCCCGATCTTTAATAAATTTCTAAAAATTCTTATCTTTTATTTCATTACTCCTCTGATACTGTTGGACAACATTGTCCCTAAGTTGGAGTTAATCATAGTTTCGTTTATTTGTTTTTTTTTTTTTGCCAATCATTTAATCGGTCTTTTTTGGCTTGATATAATTCTTCTCATCTTAATTTGTGTGTACATTTTCTAGTTTTCAAATTTTCTGTCTCTTTATATTCATCACCTTCTTTTAATGTTTTTATTCTTTCCTTGTTTTCAACATTTTCTTCCTCTTTATATTCATCTTCTTTTCGTTGTTTTTTTGAGCTATATTTCTTCATGTTATCTTTATTTTTCCTGTATGTTGTTTCTTTTTTCATTTTTGATTATTCACCAAGTAATCCAATAATACAAACTAAACATTTTACACCGTAAGGTCAAAATTAACATTTGTAACCAGTATACAGTAGTTCACTAAACGGAATTGTTTAATTATTATTAACTTTTATTTATACGACATCCCATAAATCTAAAACTTTTGTTAATCAGCAATTCATAAAGATACGAATAATACTGATCTAATAATACGAGTAATAAAGGGACTTTTACTCTATCCTAATATTTCAGGTAAGATTGTTGAATTAATAATTGTATAAATATTTGATGTTAATAAAAACTAATATTTCAGTATTTGTGTAATTTTATTAAAGAATTGAAGTATCGTATCTCTTCTTTCAAACGAAATAAGTTTAAATGAAGTATAGCAAAAAATGTGTATATGCAATTTAATAGGCGTACAAGGAACTCATGTGGTGTCTACATCAGATATTTATTTTCATTAAAACATACAAATTTTATTCATTTAAAAAAATAATAATATTACGTACGACATGGGTTGTAAACTTAAATATTTAACGCATCGTTTTGTAACAGAAAGGATTACATTAATTATTTATTGCTTTGCATTATCATTACTTCCAGTCTTTCTTATGGATGACTTATGTCAAGTTGTTGTTATTTGAGAGTACTGATGTTTACTATTTAGCTAATCCTTACGCTGTAGAGCGAAAGTGAAATTTGCACGGCTAAGTATTAGCTGAATTTCGGCGTTTTTTCTATGATGATGTGAGATAGTATATTTGGCAAAAATGAAAGATGAAAGGTAGAGGTTATGGTGAATTTAACAGGTAACATAAAATGCTAATCGTCTCATCTTTGTACATTTAAGTGAGGTATAATGTACAAATATATGGTATGCAGCTGTAAATTGAGATACCGTTAATAATAATAGCCTGTACAAATATTTCTACTTTAAATACTGATAATTTAAATAAGGCGAGATTACCGTTAACTGAGATTTGAACGGATTATTTTATGAAGATGTATTTTTCTTTAGTTAATCCGTAGTATCCTTTCTCTAACAGTACTAAATTTTAAGCATCACTTTTCCCTAAGTTTCAATTTTTAAATTAATTGATCCTACTTTATATATTTATTAAGAAGAAATCTAAACTGAAATACATTCAAAATATTACGAATTTTAATGTAGTGTACGTGCTAGCTGCGCGTACTATCTAGAGATTAAACAACTTTTGTACTTGCTTGAACGGTTTATTTATATGCATATGTTTTTATTATGTTTACGCACTTGTAGTTTACGCATTTACGCAACGTAATATTTTTACATGTAAGTTTCATATATGGTAATATTACACTAAGGCGGTGTTGTTAAGGCCTTGTTCCCTAGTTAACCCTCTTTCGATCATCATTACTTACAAATTCCCGTTAATCTCTTTTCATCCCGGTTTAGCCACCCTTTGTATTAAGTACAGTAGTTGTATCCTAGTACTGAGAGAACGTAAACTCGCTCGATAATCCTTATACGAGTGCAAATACATTATTCTGTGTTTAGGCTTATGTAATTAAGTCGGTGAGAATTTATGTGAATAAATTTGACATTAAATTTTGTAATATATTTTAGGTGATCTAACAAAGGGATTACTTTTACCAGACGATTTTTGTATTTTTGTAATTTATAAAAAAATTATGCTAATTTAAATTTAGGATTAATAATAAAAATTTTCGATGAATATGTAAATTTTAGTACGGGTAATAAGTTATGTTAGACGGTTAAACATAGTTTAGGGTTAAATTAAATTTTTGTCTCGGTGGATTAAGAACATTATAAAACGATAAAAAAACAATAAAACATTAAAAACGATAAAAAACATTATAAAACGATAAAAATTGTTAATTCTTAAATAATGAGAAGGATTTAGTTCTCCATTTATCTATTACGTCACAAAGGAACCGAATTTTCCTCAAAAACTTACTAGGCTTCAGAAAGTAATATCCAGATAATGTATAATATTCTACGAATTTTTGTTTGATTTATTATTTTAATATAATCTACCATTCTGTTCGTAGAATAAAAAAAATCAATGTTTGTGTTTAACGATTCATTTTTTAGTTGAGACGTTCCCGATCGGTATCCTTCTAATGCTTATGTATAAATAAATTGTGGATGTTTAATCATAAGGATAAGAGTAGTAGATTTAGTATTCGACGTGTTTTAATGCTATCAAGGAAATTTATATATTATAAATTTTCATAGTTTTTGACCGATTTCCAAATAATTTACAAATTTCTACTGCGCCCGGTCATGTTTATATACATATGTATAGATTAAATTTTTTCGTCCGCTCTACCGCACGCAAATATTAACTGATTTTGACAAAACTTAATGAAGTAATGTAAACTTACTGGGAATAAAACCCTATTGATTTTTCAAGGAAATCGGTTCACAGAAACCGGAGTTAGAACCAAAAAAAGGAGTTTTAGGTACGTTTTCAAGATTAACTAAACCGGAAATACGCTCTTCTGGCGAATTTACTGCGACAGAATTTTTTGTAGTTTTCTTTTATATGTTTTACTGAAGTGTTAAATCTTTTAGTGTATTATGTGAGTGTTCATATTTCTGTTATTATGGTGATAAGTATGTAATAAATATTTAATAATTGTATTGACCTAATAAAGATACATTTTAGTCTGATCAACATACAGAGTATATAGATCACGTCAGGAAGAATAAATAAGTGTGCTACTCTGGAATTTAAAAAAAATACCCCAGTGTGTGCCTGGATTGACCAAGTAAAACCATTGTAAAAACTCGATCAGAACCGGATCATAAAATACATAATAAATTATTAAATAAAAACAGAAGTAGTTAAAATCTATAACTATCCTTAAAAATAGCTGTAAATTAAATATGTGAAGGTATTACTAAATTAGAAAAAATACAAAATAATTAAAAAATTCAGAAAGGGTTTGAGTATATAAATTTACAGTTAGTTGATATTAGTAGACTATTCAAAAACTCATCTATAAAGTAATTTTGTTTCTACAAAACAAAATCTTTTAATGTTTGCATACATTTTATTTTCCACCAATTTATATAAACATATTTTAAATGAATATGATATTAATGAAATGTAATTTAATGTATTTTAAATAGGTTTGTAATTCATTAAAAAAATCCCCAAAAAAATAATAAGGTACATTCTCATATTCCAAAGTACTGAATTAACACAAAACAACTTTTTTGTATAAAGAGGTGAACATTTTTATTTTTTAAGATTGACTATTTTATTAAATCAAAGGTTGGAGATTCCAACCTTCCATAAATAATTATGCGTTATTATTTATTCCATAAATAATAACGCATGGATAAATTACCATTTTTTTATTTCTACTAAATATTCATCTACATGATTCATATCTATGTGTGCATAAAACGATCTCATAGTCCATTTTTGTGTCTTGAAAACTATTTCTGATTTTTTAATGAGCCCAAGAGATGACATTTTCATATTTATTTTATTTTTACCCATACAGGGTCATTCACGGGAATCGGATGTTTTTAAAATAATCATAAAAAATTGAATATTTACTTTAAAAGAGTTTTATTGGTATTGAAACACTTGTTAAATCAAAGCATTTGTTACTTACTCATGAACGAAAAATTATGTCCGGCAAGTGATGTCCATTTTAGCCAATACATTTTTGTAGCCTTTCACGGTAACTGGCCTCAATTCTTTGCAGCATGTCTACATCAATCTGGGTGACGTGATGACGAATTATGATCTTTAGGTCCTCCAATGTACGCGGTTTATTGCCGTACACACGATTTCAGAAACCCCCACAGTAAAAAATCACAACTACTCAAGTCAGGGGACCGAGAGGGCCAAGGAATGTCGCCGAATCTGGAAACGATCCGTCCCGGAAACAAGTTACGGAGAACAGCCATCGTTGCCCTCGCTGTGTGCGTTGTAGCTCCATCCTGCTGGAAAAACACATTTTGAAAATCGATTCCCCGGTTTCGTAATTCGGGGATGAAAAACGTATTCAACATCGCAATGTAACGATCAGCTGTTACAGTTACGGCAGCGTCATTTTCTTCAAAAAAATATGGTCCAATAACACCGACCTTTCCTATTGCACACCAGACAGTCACCTTTGGGCTATGAAGTGGTCTCTCGTGAAGCCGATGTGGGTTTCTTTCTGCCCAATACCGGCAATTCTGATTGTTGACGAAGCCATTCAGATGAAAATGGGCTTCGTCACTCATTAACAATAACAAATTTTCATTTTCTTCGAAAATTGTAAGCATTTGTCGACAAAATTGTAATCGCTCTGTGAAATCTTGCTCGTTTAACTGCTGCACGACGTCTATCTTGTAAGGATGGATATGCAGGTCTGTATGCAGAATTCGTCTTACCGTACTTGTGCTCATTTGAAGAGTGCTAGCAGTTCGTCGTGGACCCGGTGGTTTTTCCTTCAATATTGAACCGCTTGTTCGAAGGTTGTTTACCCGTCGCAATATTGTGTTACGAGAAGGGACACTTGCATTACGATGGATATTAAACTGACGGCGGAAATCTCGCTGAACAGCAGTTACGGATTCGTCATTTCGCACAAAACTGTCATACGCGTACAGGCGTTGGTCTAGCGTCCACGGCTCCATCTCAACGACTAAAATGTAAATGCTATGAACAAAGGAAACGTCAGACCCCAGCCACGTGCCCCTCCCACCACGAACGTCCGAGTACAACCCACTTCAAAAACATCTGGTTCCCGTGAATGACCCTGTATAAACTTACTTATTCTCTTATCAAGAAATTTAATTTAAAAAAATATGTTATAAACTGAGTTTTTAAACCAGTAAAAAGTTACTTACTTATTATTCCGTAACTTATCACTTGAATCAATCCTGGAATTGAAAGATTATTATCTCCCAATTTCAGGCTTTGTAGAGAAAGTAAGAAGTGATGAGCAGTGGCGACTCGTAGCTAAAATTAGTGAGGGTGCTGCGCCAGAAAATGTTTTACTGGGCCTTTTCAAGGCCATGGTTAAAATTTTCTGTAAAATAAAAGAACCGAAAAAAATTAATCAAATATAATAGCTGGAAACAGGATAATAATCTAATTCTACACTTTATCACAGTAAAGAATATGGTACGTGGTTTTTAAGCACATTGTGCTTAAAAACCGTATTCGGTTAAACCGAATAAATAATAAAATGTCAACACAGATAATATTTTTTAGTATTATTAGATAATAACTTAATAAAATGTCCGCTTAAAAACACTAGAGTTCAATAGTGCTTAATTTAAATTTCTATGTATACAGAAACAAAAACATAATTGGTTTTTAGTAATTTTCTTTTTTTTAGTATTATTTTATTTAGTATAATTGGTTTTTAGTATTTTTTCTTTTGCCATTCCAGCGTGTTTTTGGACAGATTTGGCAATCAAAGAGCCCCTTACTTTCCGCCATCTTCTGGTCACCACTGAAAAAAACATCTAAACCACTTTCACATTCCTTCTACAGACTAAACTAGAAAAGGGAAAGAACAAAGAACATGCCATACACAAGCGGAGTAAAAAAAAACTACCTTTCACCAGCACGCCAGAGTAGGCACTGCGGGAGCGACAGTGCTCTCTCTTCCTTGCAGTCCCGCGTGCAGTTTCCTACGTGTGCATGTGCACAACAGCCAAACACCACACTGCTGGAACTGTGAAGCGCACAGTTCCATATAAAGATTTTTGTAAGTTGGGAGTTGGTGGCTACTAACATTAAGGTTAAGGATTATATATTGTACAAGTATAAAAGAAAGAATTAAAGAAAAAAGGACTCATTATATTAAATGTTATCGACAATATCAAGTGGAAATAGAGGGTACTGCAGTTCCATAGTGCCTATATGCGAGCCGCCATTAGTGATGAGGTTTTCAATACCGTTCATCGATAAAGCTAATTATATTTTTTGTACATTCCCATGAAAAACCCATCGAATTACAGAAATTACTCAACCCTAAAAGTGACGTTTTTTACTCTGTTCGTCACACAGACAGACTTACTGTTTGATGAACAACTCTCAGAAAAAGCAATACTGACTGCTTGACCATTTCTGTTAAGAAACAAGAATTATATATGTTGCTTTGGTGTGTCTTCTATTAAGATGTTTTTGGGTAGCCGTACTTCAGATTCTATGAAAGCCAATTAATAGTTAAAATACCAAACTGAAGGATAGAAAAGATGTATGGTGTATTTTGTACTTGTCAACGCTGTTTAAAATACTTTTCTTCTGTAGTACGCACAGAAGTTTTCACAACAATTTATACCTAGTTCAATTAAAAGAACTTACGTGTACATGGATATTCAGTTCTATGGATCAGTTTTGATAATTACTTTTTAAAAGCTGTAAAATAAAAACTTATATCATTCTCTTAAATATTTTCCTTTACTGTATTTAAAATAGCTACCAGTAATTTGAAACAACTTAGGATAATTTTTTTTTTTAATAATTTTCTGGAAATAGTTCATAGGTCCTCAAAAAGAAGTAAAGGTACTAATTTAACCATAATTTTATTTTTTACTGCTTAATTTTGTATAAGCCCAATTTTAAAGATAAACCGTGCTTTTTGAAGGCCTTTTAAAAACATTTTCAAGAAAATACAAAAAAATAAGAAGTAATGTAATTAAAGGTAAGGTATAGTAATTAATACATTTTATAAATATGGATTGCAGTGTATGAAAAGAAATATATATTTCTTTTCATAAAACAAAAAAAAGATGTATCATAAAAAGAATATATATTTAACTTTTAAAATAACTCAGTAATATTTTAATAAAATTGTTTAAACTGTATTTGAGAAATGTAAATTTAAAATTCCTTATATTAAAGAAATATTAAGTTCTTCTGAAAATATAAAACTTTTATGTAACTGCAAAAGCAAATTTCAGTATTTTATTGCCACAATATGTCGAAACCGTTTCGAAAGTATTAATTATGATACAAAATTGATAAAAATTTTAAATAAAATTCAGAACAACTGATGGTTAATAATTTTCTCTAAAGCTGTCTATAATAAGAATTCTTTAATAAACAAAACCTTAAAAAAATTATGAAAGCAAAAATACTCATTTATATTCTTCGTTATTGAATCAATTTATTGAAACTTCGTATTTTATCAACAGTACCGTTTTGCGCTTTATTTAATTTTTATATTTGATTGCCTTTTCATTATAAGTTAGGGTGTTTATTGCCTGACAGAATTATTTTTACATCTAGTTATTCATTTATTTCATTTCATCTTCATTTTATGAAATATTTAAAAACTATTTCGGTGGTTTATTGGGTTCTGGTTATGAAAAATGTATCGCGTATTTTATGTATGTATATATGTGCAGGTCCATGTAAAACAACAACTGCATATCGTATAATACAACAGGACCACAAAATGGGAATAAATAAAACACCATTCAAATTGTTAGTAATAATAATAATAATAATAATAACCCAAAAGCTTAAGGTAAAATTACCCCTATGTTTTACTCATCAAATCTTCTTTCTTACGGGTAGCGTTTATATCTACCTGTTTTCATTATTTTCTGTTTTCTTAACATTTATTTTCAATCCTTTTCTACCATTATATTATTCAATTTTGAAATTATCCATTGAATATTCTATTCATCTATTATGAGAAAAAAATGATAACATTTACAAAACTTATATAATTCATTTTTCTTCCTTCTACTCCGAACTCTTTTGTAGAGTATTTTTTATCACCTGTTCAACATGTATATTAAAGAAGATCGATGATAGGCTATTGTCTATCACCTTATCTGCTTATCCGTTCCTGCCTTTCCCCCCTTTCAAGGAAAGTAAAAATTCGGAAAGAAAATAAAAAAAAAATTATATTCTATAATGTGTTTGCGTACGATGTGATATCTGTACGAGCGTATAAAAATGACTTACATTTTTCATAAATCAATAATTTGTCAATCACTCAATAATATATTTGTTACATTAACGGTACATCTAATCTATCAATTTTATCTAGTTGTGTATTCATCCAAGCAGGAAGGATGAAACCACTTAGACTATAAATATTGACTCGTACCACCCCCCGATAATCCCAACCCTTTATATAAAAACTCATGGTATCAGCTTCATTTATAATTAAAGCAGCCTTTCTGGATATTACTTAGCCGAGTAATATTAGGTTATTACTGTAATTTTAACGTACTGTATAAGTTATAATTAACGAATGTTTAGAAAACAGACATTTCACAATAGACGAAAGTATTTCTGAGCTCGACGGTACCTAAACTATCGCGTAAATATATAATAAACTAAAATATCTATTCCGACATAAAATAGATATAAATAAATTTTATTTATTCTCTAGTACTTAAAAAGTGAAAAATAAATTTCTATAATAATTGAATCATATAATGTTTTTAAGTTCGAATCGTATAACAGTAATTATTTTACGAGATGATCAGCCAAGTTAGATAACGCAGATTAAATATTTAATAAGTTTCCCCTAAGAAAAATAAAAAAAAAGGAAAACTTACTGAATAACTAAATCATAATCAAATAGACCAATGAAAAAAGGGAAAGAGAATTGATTAAAATAAAACAAAGTACATAAAATTGTACCGAGAAAACACTGATTATAACAACTACTACGCCATATAAAATGTGAGGTTTCAAAAACGTTAGAATACCTGTGTGTTATCAATGAGAATTCGAAAAATGAAATAAATAAAAAAACACAAACTTCTGCGACTAGTAGATTCTAGTAGGCTCATCTCACACTGTATCTGAAAAATATATATCGACAAACACAAAAATTAAATTGCGCTGTAATACAATATGTACTAATGTTTGGTTCTAAAAACTATACGTTAACTAAAAGACGAAAGATTTTTACTTAATAATCTTAGAAATAAAGTTCTAAGAAACACTGCCGATTTTGTCTTAGAAAACATAAAGAGAAGGAAATATCTAATATAATAAAAAATTATGGAGAATAAAAAATAATAAACGGCTAAGAAATAAACATACTGACTCAGATTAACAGAAACAGTTAAAATCACTATCCCAGCGGTTTTGATATGTATAAAAAAGATCGGAAAATAGAACGGTAAGGAAAACTTAGAAGAAGAGAATACAACAAGGATCTAGACTATAGAAAGACCGAAATTAAGATGACCATACAAGTTAAAAACTTTTAGCAGCTGAAATAATGGCGTAAGATTGAGAACATCCAAAGATTTGTTAACAACAGTAAAAATTTCTTGAGCCCTGAAGATCATACACGTTAGTAAGAAAATAAAATTTAAGATTATTTTTAAATTTGTAAAGCGTATTAAGCACTTAAGTACAAAATAAATGTAAGTATATGAGAGTGTAAGGTACGTGAGATTAACTGTTTGCAGAAAAACTAACAGTGCTCAACTGATATAACACTGCAATTCTATAGGGAATGTGTGTAGTCATCCCTTTCATATGATAAGCGATTAAAGTACTTATTTTGTGAACAAGTCTGTACTTTGATAGAGGTGATGTAACAATTTTGTTTTGTACATTACTGGTTTACGAATACAGAATTTCAATATTTTTATAACAAAACTAGTTATTGTATGAAATTACTGATCGTCATCGTTACAGTATGAAACTTACAGTACTTTAACAACATATAGATACTGTACTACAAAAATATTATTATTTAATAATATTTTATACATTTTCGAATTAGATACCTGTACCAATGTGAAAAATTCTGTACACTTTAGTTGCCGAAGCGCAGCTCAATCAATTAAATATATATTTATTTTACTACTTCAGTAATGTAGCTAGAATAGTTATATTAAAGGGGAAATTATAGTGATCTTGTCAAAAATGGAGTATCGGGTTTTTTGAAAATCTTTGCATTTTAGGATCAGCTAGTTCACCTAAACCAAAAAAACATATGTAAGTATGTGTATCGCACTACTCTTGGCCATATATTTCAGGATTGACGAAATCGATTTTCTTAAAATTTAACTAATATTTCTATTTATGGGACATTGATCATAGTGTTTATTTTTCAAAATTGGTGAAGGGGTGGAGAGATATCGCAAAAAAAGCCAATTTCGAATTTCTTCAGAGGTATTTTAGAAATAAACTTTATTATAACAAATAAAGTTATTATATAACAAATGAATATACAAATCAACCATTATTTTTTTTAAATCAACCCCAATTCATAAAATTTAATTATGTTTTTTCTTCTTTTGCTCATCTCCCTTGCTTAAATATTTTTAATTTTTTTTGAAACTTTAAACTTCATATATAGAGCTATCAAGAAATGTTCATAATTTTTTTTTAAATTATAGACTGCGGACCTAAAATGCATAAAAAGTTTTTGAAAAATTTATTTTTCTTACCTTAGTCTTTATTGAAGGGTGTGTTAGACTTAGAAAAACTTTACTTAAGAAAATCTGTTAGCTTATCCTATATATAAAAATTTTAAGAAAGACGTTTCTAAAAATTCCCCACCTCTAAATTTTTTTTGCTCAGTTCGATCTCGAAAGGGGGAAAAAAGTTAAAAAATGTTTTAACAATGATTTAGGAATCCGACAGTGTAAGGCGCAGCGGATTAACCAACACAGCCCCCTCCCACTGTTACTGTATTTGCGACGCGACTGGATTCACCTGCCTATGGTTACTTGACTAAAAAGCATTAAATAAAAAAAAATTCACCGCGACAGGAAACGCAAGTAACCATATAGTGCGGGTCAAGCCGCGAAGGGGATGCTAGTGCATATATATATGAACTAAAAGTTACAGAATACACACTAAAAATGGAGAATTAGGATTAGCCCATGAAATAATAGATTGTGACATTTTAATGTTGTAACATAAATTGAAGTTGTATTATTAGTTAAACAACTTAACATCGATATTTAGATATGCATTTTTCTAATAGAAGAACCGGTCTACCATCCCACAACCTTCGATGTAATGAGTTCAATAGAACTTCTGATGACAGAACCACTCTCTGGTGTACTAACAAGTAAATTAGGTATATCTAACACTAAGTATAAAATATACAGATTCGAATTATACGACTAATATAGAAAACAATTAAAAACTTACATACACATCATTTATATGTTTTAATTAAAATACAATTATTTTTATCTGTCTGTTAAACAAATGAAATATTTTTGAGTTTATAATAAATAACGTAAATTGTAATTAACAAAATTGTTTTCCACGAAATGAAAATTAAGTAATCAGTAATGAACATTGATGATTATGATGATAATGATGACTATGAATACAAGGGGTTAATAATTAAATGCAATTATACAGCAAATTAAACTGATCATCAACAGAGGATTCATATGAAGACCGATAGAAGGAAGAACGTTGAATCCACAATTTTAATCAATTAATTACAAGTGAAATAACTAAGATAATTCAGTTATATTCTGTTTGATAAAATTTAAACAAAACTAACTTTGTATATGTGTTTTCCAAACTGCATAACACTACATTGATCGAACTATATTTTACAATTATTATAATTTAAAATAATAGATTCGCAAAGATTTTCTAAATAAGTGAATCGCCTAACGATATTCTGTTACTATCCTAGGGTGCACAACTCTAAAATACAATAATCACTAGGACAACCCAAATTAATTTAGAGGGTGTTAAAAGGTCGTTATCAGCTGCATAAAGAAAATAAAGAAGATAACTGACAAAAAGAGTCAAGTTTTTGCAGAAACGTCTAGTTCCCAAAAACATATGTAGGAATTTTAAAACAAAATATAATTAAAACTCACAAAAATATATATGAAATAAAAATCTTTTAGAGCAAAATGAAGTAAAAAAAAAAAAAAAATCTGAATTGTAAAGACCTTTTTTAATCAATTTTGAATATATTCTTAACAAAAATATTGAAATTCCTACGTTATGAATTTAACGTTGTGTATTCATTTGAGACTAATATATACTGTGTACATTATTATGGTATTTGGAAAACTGAGAAGACATCATCTCAAACAGTTTATTAACAAAAATACTTTCTACTGGTCAGATGGAAGATTTCAATATCTTTAACCTTTCTCCAGACAACGCGGACCTTTTTGCAAAACCTCGCCCGTAAATCAGTCCAGTAGTTTTTTAGTCTACAGCGGACATACATACGAACATTGCGTTTTATATATATAGAAGAAGATATATATAATACACCTAGAAGCTATACACCTAGCGGGTATAGTTTTTGCAAAGGTTTTTCTTGTCACGTAACTAATATATATTCTGAATACGAGCCAAATCGGACCATAAATACAATTTTTCTAAATATCTTGACCCCCAGCGCCACCTAACGGGTCCAAAATAATTCAGAAACCTTCGTGGGCGTACACACAACTCACCAATGTTTCATCGCAATCGGACGAATGGCATACGAACGCATTCGGGACAAGCAAACAAACATTCATTTTTATATATATAAAATAAAAATTTAAATATTACGAATATATTTGATGCGACTATTAGCTTTGAATGTGCGGCTTTGAAAAGAAGCGGACTTCATATCTTTCTATCAGATTAAACGAGAAGGTTTAACAAACAAAGAAAAAAATTCTACAAGACGACCGAGTGGATAAATAATTTCTTTTCTAGCTTCGATATTAATTAATAAGAAACTTAATTAGAAAATAAAGAAAATCCAAAAATGTTTCTCCCTTTTAATTAAAATAATGTAGCTTAATAAGAGAAAAGAGTGCATAACTATACTTTATGCTATCTTTCCAAACTTTTTATTGATTAATATATGTAAAGCACTGAGCTACGTGATAAAAAAAAAACAAATCTCATAATCTAAAAGTATTTTTACTGTATACTAAGCCGATTAGTAAAAAATCAATACAGTAATTTTCATTTTGACCGATGAATTAATTCACAGAAGCTTACAAAAGCTTATACGTTGGAATATGCAGATGGAAATTTGTAGCGTATGAAAAATAGCATGCCTAAACGGGATTTAAACCCGGGACTTCCGCCACTGAAATTAGCGGAGTTATGCGAACTAATAATATTTTTAATTTTTTTACTATATTTTGTGTACGTCACCATATTTTTCTATCCAGGAAAACTAAAAAAATTAGCAGTTTAGAACTTTATAATGTTTATTTTTTATTAAAATACTATTAACTTGTTTTTTGTAAGTGAAAATTGTTTGTCGATGGAGAGAGGTTACGTAAACCATATTATCAATATTGACATAGCCAAGGGAAAAAGATCTTAGGGAAAAAGGGAAAAGATCTGCGAAAATTATAAAATTTATATGTTTGTGGATGTGGTAGGGAATCGATGTACAAATTACTTGTAGAAGACTAGAATAAATCAATCAAATGAAAATTATTTTTACTTCCATGTACGAAGTATTGTCATCGCGAAAAATTTCGGTTTTCAGATATCAACGGAAATATCAATTTTCACCATCACTGAATCCATTTTTACTAGTTTCAGCGTGTCGTCTGTACGTACATATATATCACGCATAACTCAAAAACGATTAGCGGTAGAATGTTGAAATTTTGTATTTAGGGCTGTTGCAACATCTAGTTGTGCACCACCCCTTTTGATTGCAATCGACTGAACCAAAAGTGTCAAAAAAAGCCCAAGATCCAAAAGATTTGGAGTTTGGAACCTTTATTAGTCTGTTTTTTTTTTTTTTGGTTTTTTTTTTAAGTACTACTTTATTCTCATTACTTTATAGAAGTATAGAATTTCAAGTCTTTTTATTTAAATTTTATTTTCACCTATCACAATTTAAAAATAAAAATTTGTTCTAGAATATCTGACGTAAATTCCCAAAATTTTACTTGTTTTTTTAGAACTATCTGAATTAACTGGAGTTTTCCCGTAACCGTTTTTATCATCCCGAAGTAATAAGAAACTGAAACCCCGAACTTAAGATTTTGAAAACCTATTTTACTGTTTGTATAGTAATGATACTGATTCTCCGTGAATATTCTCAGCGCATTAGTTTTAAATATATTCGCGCGCGCGCGTGTGTGTGTGTGTGTGTGTGTTTGTGTGTGTTAATTAACGAATTAAGTATTTTTATTACATTCTGATTTTTCTTTTTTGCCTAAGTTAAGCTGTTGCAAAAATCTTTTCTTCTCCAGAACAAATTTTATTATAATAAAATAATTAAGTTTAAAAACTGTGGAGATAGAAGTTTACTATTTTAGTAATTGAAATATATTAATTTTTCCACTGTTATTATAATCTACTGGTAGAAAATGAAATTATTATTTTTTTTAATTTTAAATATTGAATAATTTAAATCTATTATTTCCTTAACCCAGATTTCGGGTTCAAATTTTACTTGATCATTAATTTTATTTTCATTGCCATGTTATTTTAACGTATATTTTCGGGAATATGGTTTTTAAATTTGTCACAAACATTTCTAAAACTGTCATAATTTTTAGAGTAGAAAATATTTTATTTATTTTTTACTGACTTTTGGAAAAAAGTTCGGCATTCCTTTGAGTCGCATGGGGGAGGGGGTGAAAGTGGATTTTCATTACATTCTGAGATATGAGGAGTACGAAAATACCATTTACTTAAAATCGGGTTTCCCATATATATATATATATATATATAAAATCTTTCGCTCAAAAATCTCAAAAACTACTAGATTAATCTAATTTCAGGGAAATAATTATTATGATATGCTGTAGTAGCGTATCCAGAATAGTGCATGTGAAAATTTGATGAAGATTAGTTGAGCCGTTCTTGGGTTACGCTCAATTTAGTCGAAAAAAGTTAAAGTTATGTTGACTGAGTAGTGGTGAATTTTTCATACGCGCTAAATGCAGTGAGTCACAGTGGTGAGCGAGTTGAAACTTGTTTTTTTTTTTATTGCCGTGCGTTTTTGACGTTTAACAACTTTTATACATCAAATATTTTTTTAATAATATTTTAAATTATAATGTGTCGATACTTTGTCAAAAGGAAACAAAATAAAATAACAAAATGTCGGTCTTCTTACGCAAACATTTTTAAAGTTTTATAATATGTAATTTGATTAAATTATTTATTGATTTGCTGATGATATAGTAATTCTAGCTGAGTAAAAAAGATTTAGAAGAAATAATGATGGAATGGATGAAATCCTACGCAAGAACTACCACATGAAAATAAACAAGAACAAAACGAAGGTAATGAAATGTAGTCGAAATACCACGATGGAGCACTGAATATAAAACTAGAACGAGAAAAGACTGTGGAGGTAGAAGAATTTTATTATTTGGAAAGTAGCATTACTAAAGATGGACGACGCAGGAGCGATATAAAATGCCGTATAGCACAGGCAAAAGGAGCTTTCAGTCAGAAATAAAATTTCCTTCCATCAAAAATTAATTTAAACATCAGGAAAATATTTTTGAAAGTATATGTTTGAAGCGTAGCTTTATATGGAAACTTGAACGATCGGAGTACCTGAGAAGAAAAGATTAGAAGCTTTTGAGTGCTACAGGAAATTTTAAAAATCAGATGGATGGATAAAGTGGTAAATGAAGAAGTGATGCGGCAAATCGATGAAGAAAGAAGCATTTGAAAAAATATAGCTAAAAGAAGAGACAGGCTACATCTTAAGGCATCCCGAAGTAGTCGCTTTGATATTGGAGGGACAGGTAGATGGAAAAAAATTGTGCAGGCAGGCAACGTTTGGAATATGTAAAACTAATTATTATGGATGTAGGATTTAGAGAGTATACCGAAGAATGAAACGACTGTCACTAGATAGGGAACCTTGGAGAGCTGCATCAAACAAGCCAAACGAATGAAGACAAAAAAAAAATTGATTTGTTAATTGTTTTTTAATTCATTCAGAAGTACTTTGAAAATGAAGAAAGTATTTAATGAAGACTTTCAACGAAAGCATTAAATGATAAAAAATTTTAATTTATTTTAATAAATTAATATATTCGGTTGAAGTCGTGAAATTTATTAGTTATATCACTACAGTTTCATTCTCTAATATCATATTATGAATACAGAATAATAAGTCATATACTCAATATATTATTATATACAAAAAATTGTGATTATACAGAATAGTGTCATATTATACAGAGTACAGGCATAGGTAAAATATTCATTACTTTATCATTTTGCACAAAAATAACGAAATTTAATAAAATAATCAGCTTAAGTAGTCTTAAGCTGTCTAATTTACATAATCCATTCGTTTACTATTATTATTTAACATTTCCTTTTAATACTATAAAAACATCTGGTATTTAATTAGAAATCCAGTTTAATTCAATTTTGATTTACGTTTTCTCACATTTTTTTTTTTAATAAAAAATAAAGAGAATTTTTAATTAATACTTCACTACAATTTTAAATTAACTAGAAATTTGAGTAAAATTATAATTTTACGTGCGAAATAATAAACTTATAAATTAGGTGGGTAAAAAATTGTCCAAATGAAACCTTTTAAAAAAAAACATATTTTTGCTCTAGTCAAAGTAAATTTTCACAATAGAGATACATTATTCAGCTGACTCGACAAAGTTCTGACAACGTCGCAATCTGATATTGGTGAAACCATTACCGCTCACAGATATTGTAAATACAACGTAGGTGTGAATATACTCGTGCAAAATATGCATACTAACGTCTACAAATATGCAAGTTCAGCGGACAAAAACAGTTTATAAAACTTTTAAACAAATAAAACCCTTTTATATATTTTTTTACTACATTGAACTTACGGTTCAATAAATTGTAGTAGTAATGTTTATAAAATAATATAATTAATATCTAATAATATTTAATAAAATATATAATTTTTGTATTATTATTTTAAAAAATAGTATTGTATTATGTTTTTTAAATAATTTACTACAATTAGCTGTAACCTTTACAATTTTGTTTTCATTTTTTTAGTAAAAAATAAATAAACACATAAAAGAGATTTAACTTATTTTCAAGATACCTCTTACTTGCACAAAATACTTTGACTTTCCGTATACAAAAATAACACAGGTCAACAAAATAATAATAATTTGGAACTGAGATAAAAGTAGGCGAATTATATGTATTTTTTATGCTGAATCTTAAAATGAAATCAGTTTTTCTTCATAATACCCTCAGATTATTAATTATGACTCTAAAATATTGAGAAACTTCTTAAATAATAGAATGAACAAATAATAATAACAATAAAAATTCCTACCTTTATTTTGCAGACATTTACTTTAATTTCTTTTTTCTTATTCTCCTTTTGTGTTCAGTGAAGTCTTCCCTTTTTATCATCCAGCAGTAGTCATCATAGATTCTCCCCATCTGCCTCGATAACGTTGTTCCATCTGTAATATATCTTGATGGAGCCTTTCTCCTTATTCGTCGCTGATGTCACCAAGTAAAAGTCCACATGAGAAAGTAAGAAATGAATTTTCAGTGACATTCTGCAGCCTAAATTTTTGTAGTTCACTAAGAGTTTATTTATAAGCTGATCATGGTTTTCGCTATTTTGTTTCCAAGAAAACCAGTAACGATATCAGTGAACGATTTCCATGCTGCTAGTTCCTTAGGATTCAGTTTTCTGTCAAATATATTTTCACGAATTAATTTTCTTATTTGTGGCCCGATAAATATTCCCTCTTTTAATTTGGCTTCACTTAACTGTGAAAAAACTTCAGTTAAATATTTAAAGCCGTCACCATCTTTATCAAATGATTTTAAAAAATTCTTCATCAAGCCTAGTTTTATGTGTAGAAGTAGTAAAATAATACGATCTGTTTCGACAAGGGAAATATTAACAGCATTTTTCCTTTGCTGGGGGTAAACTGATTTCTTTTTGGCCAGTCTTTAACTGCGTAATGTTTACCTATAGCCCGACTCTCCCACAAACACAAGAAACACATATATTTTTTAAAGCCACTTCGAAGAACGAGAAGAAGAACTACCGCTTTCAGATCAGCAATGAGTCGCCATGACTGTTCATCATACTTAATAGTTTTTATAATTTTTGTTTCTTTCATTCCTACAGCATGTACTACCGAAAACTTATTATAGAAGAAAACAATTCGATTTACGCAACAACACTGCCTTTAAGCTTCTTTTTCGTGAGTCTCTGAATAAACTCTGATCATGAATAACATAGTCAACGTCCATTTCAGACATTAGCCCCTAACATCATGGCAGAACAAATTAAAGAATTTCAGTAAACTTTCGTTTCAATTTCTATATACTGAAATTTTAGAATCCTCGTTTAATAAATTCCATTCTTTAAGAAGTGAACCTAGAAGATCTGCATGTAGTTTCGACAAACACAAGTCACGAATTAGGTCGATCAGTTCTGCTTGTGTGATGAGGTGAGGCTCAGTATTTGATTCTTCTGGAATGTAACTAATTTATTAAAGTTGAGAATTCATCGGTTGAGCCTTCTGAGGAATCAGAATTTTCTTTCCAAGAAATTGGAGCAATCGGAATCGGTAAAACAACTCCATGAAATACTGATCTCAAAGCTGAACGAACATTTGGATATACAATACTACTTTTATTGTTTGAATTGAAATCAGTAACATTTGTTAAGCGAAAATAGCAGTCATCATAATGGTTAGTAGGCTCTCACCAAATCAAAGGTACGCCAAAAGGTAAATGCTCTTTTTTCCTTTTAACCACCGGGTTAGTTTAACGTACCACTTGAAGAATGCTACATGCGGAGCCCAGGGTTTATCTTGGTCTCCCAAGGGACAGTCAACATAATATTTGTAAGCAGTTTTCAGCATATTCGATACTGGTTTTCGTTGACTTTTCGTGGTGAATTCTCCGCAAACGTAACAAAATATATTTGGAGAATTTTTACAGGCCCGATTTTTATTCATTGTAAAATTCAAAATGTTTAATGAATGAAAGTAAATTGAAATATTACAGAAATATCTAATTACAAAAATAATTAAGTTTTATTTTATAAATACTTAATTATTTAAAATGTTTCATAAACTTATTTTAACATGCAGTGCAATAAAACACAGCGCGAAACACACACACACAACTTAACAAATCTTAATGTTCAATTAAAATAATACCAGAAGTTGTTCTGTCAAAAAATTACTAAATTTACGGCATCACTTACGAAACAGTTTTTATATGTGTATGATAAAACTACTACCACAACTAAAGAACACAGCAAGTCAAACCAAGAGTTGAACTAATTCTGAAGAAAATTTTATCACGTTGAATTACTCATTACTTGACTCATTGCCATGTCTATACATGCCTGGCTTGACATGAAATGACATCATTCGACTGTTATATATCAAACGTAGGTCTACAGCATGAAAGACAATATAAATCAGACGTGAATAAGCAAACTTATTTATATTGTGAAACTAATAACTTATTTGTATTGTTTGTTACACGAATGATGGAACAAATAAATTTAAGTGGTTTTAAGAATGTAACGTTAAGGGTTGTTTCGAAATACATATACAGATTCAGTATATAATATACTGCATACACATGTACTCCCTTTCTTTCAGTTCCAAATTTTATGTCGACTAGTGTAATTAATAGGCCTTCATTTTATAGTATATATTGATTTAAAATTTAAAAAGAAAAATGAAAAATACATTGAAATATTTGAAAATTTGTTTAGTAGTAAAATGGAAAAAATAAAATAGATGAACAACATGAGGAATGAGATTGTGTTGAGAGAATGGGGAAAACTGGGGAAACTTTATTAAAAAAAAAGGAAAACAAAGTAAAACACGTTATTTGAATAACATTAGAACTATTTATAGCGTATGATCATGCAATGAAAAGAAACAAAGAATATGATTGAGAAGCTAACAATTTAAGAAAACAATACCAGGAAATAAAAGATGTGATAATAGGAAATGTCCGATTGACGCTAGTCATAGAAATTATTACCGATGCAGAAAATATTGTAACATCTAAGAAATACTGTGATGAGTATAAGTTGTAATTAACTACACTAATAAGAAAATAATCTAACAAAAAATATTTCATAATTTTATTTTATTTGTTTTAGGAACAATTGAAATCGCTTTCGGCGGCAAAAGCAAGACTTCGACACCATTGGTTTGAAAAAGAAAGATTGCATCAATCGTTACTAGAAGCAGAAAAACAGAATGAAACTGAACAGTCGTAGATAAGGGAGATAATTAAAGTGAAAAGGTAAAATAATTAATTAATTGTAGTAATTTTAATGTATTATATCTAATAATTATTTTTTTTGTGGATAAATCCAATTAATTCTGTCTTCGAAAGTTATGATGTTACTTTATGATAGATTTTTTTTTTATAATCTATCTCTTTTTAAACGAAGTTAAAGTTAAATTTATATGACGATCGAATAATGTACCTTTAGTTTAACAACCTAAAAAACATGCTCACCAAAAAAAACGCTGGCTACTTTTTCACTTCCAATAAGAAGGTAAAATTGAATTTTGTCAATTTTCGGTTTCCCTACAATCAAACACCTGTCCGCATGTCAAATTTTCAAGCTATTTCCTTTTTACCCACAGATAAAAACTTTTATCAGCTTGAATTTAGTATTAGGAAATAACCGTACTTAAAGTGTTCCTAAACATTTCAAGCATAATCGTAAAGAGAACTCTGAATTAAAAATATTGATCCTCATCGACATATTTTTGTACAGATTCTAATACGTAATACAACCTCTTGTACATTTTCAGAGGTTTATCCATTTTTCCTATCATGAAATCAATGAAATTTAAGAAAGGTTTTGCAAAGAATGTTTTTGCATTCTCCTATTTGTTTAAAAATGAAAATAAATAAAACTATTAAATACGTACAAAAACGGTATTCTTTATATAAAACATTATTTATATGCAGTTTTGTGGTCCAATTTTTTCGATTAAGTATATTTTTTTTACCGTTAAAAGAATCTGGCAAAGTATTGCATGACTTTCCCGGCTACACCGGTTAAAAAGTACAATTTTAAAATCGTAGAAAAAAAAATAGTAAAATAAAAAAGTAAAGCAAAGTTTTATTTTACTATTTTTTTTCTACGATTTTAAAATCGTAAAAAGTTTACAAAATTGTAAAGTAAAATAATCTTAAAAAGTCATTCTAATATGTTCTTGTACAGTTTTTCTGAATTAAAAAGACTTTTAATAACGCCTACATTTTTAAAATTAGTTTTATAAATTTTTATATCGAAAAACTAAAAAAACTTTCCAAATTTTGTTTATTAATTATTACCAAAATAAAATTTAAACACCAAAATTTCCAAATTTCGATTTTTTGGACTTCCTTATTGTGTGAGAGGAAATTTTGGAAAAGTTATTTATAAAGAAGTGATTCCTAACAAAAAAATTAATTTAAAAGAGAATTGTTTTAAAATATTGAAAAAATAAAGTATAACGTTTATGAAAGAAATGAATAAAAAAAAACTGCTTCTCATTTTATGTCCGAAATATAAAATATAGGTGCCAAAGCTACTTTAATTTTAATATATCTTTAAATAATAAAGAAAAATACAAAAAAATAAATAAAAAAAAGACCTAGAGCCAAAAAACCAAACAAAAAACAGAACATACATTTTTTAGGGGTAGAAAATAAACTTTTCTTAAATAAAGTTTTCTCTAAATCTAACACAACCTTCAATAAAAGTTAAAATAATAAAAAATTTTTTTCAAAAAACATTTCTGCATTTTAGGTCCACGTTTATATTTTTTTTCGTACAAGGAAGTATTGTGATCGCGAAAAATTTCGGTTTTCAGATTTCAACAGAAATATCAATTTTGACGATCCCTGAATCAATTTTGACTAGTTTCGGCGTGACGTTTGTACGTACGTATGTATCTCGCATAATTCAAAAACCATTAGCCGTAGGATGTTGAAATTTTGGTTTTATCTAGTTGTGCACTACCTTCCCTTTTGACTGCAATCGACTGGACCAAAAGTGTCCAAAAAAGCCCAAAATCCAAAACATTTGGATTTTCGAATTTTTTTAACTGCAGTAATAAGCCCGCATTGCGAGCTTTTCAACGAGTATTATAAGTGGTACTTATTTTCATTGGTTCCGGAGTTATAGCCAAATAAAATTTTAATTAATGAAATATTTAGATCTTACAAAGGGAAGGAAGAAGGCACATCGGTTCAAATCCGACTTCATCTGTTTTTTTAACTTTTTTTTTTAATTTAAATACACTGATTTATTAATCAACCTGTGATATGTAATATCAACCTGTGATTGTAAAAACATTTTTACAATAAATAATAATTTAATAATAACAATAAAAAAAATATATGAAAAAAATCAGAAGTTATTAGTGAAGTAAAATTTTATGTACTTTTAAAAACATGTATATATGTAATTTAGTAGGCGTACAAGGAAGTCATGTAATGTCCACATCAGGTGTTTTTAAATTCAAAGTCATTTTTTGATAGTTCTATATATGAAGCATAAAGTTTCAAAAAAGTTCTGAAAAATATTTGACCGAAGGGAGATAGAGCAAAAGGATAAAACACATAAATTTCAATTTTAGGAGGTGAGAGTTGGCTATATAGTTTTTTTTATTATTTATATATGCTTTGTAGGTAAAAAATTTACTTTCATAAGTTTTCTCTATAATGCCTCTGAATATATCAAAATTAGTTTTTTCGTGATATACTCCACCCCTTTAACGAATTTTGAAAAAATTAATATGATCAATATCCAATATATAGAAATAATTGAGCTAAAGTTGAAGAAAATCGGTTCAGTCAATCCTGTAATATAAGGCCAAAAACAGTGCGACACACACGTACGTACTTACATCTTTTTTTCTGATCTAATGAACTAGATTAACTCTAAAACGTAAAGATTTTCAAAAAACTGATTTCCCCATTTTGGATATGATCACTATACTTTCCCCTTAAATGTAGCGCTATTCTAGCTACGTTCACCGGGAAAATAAAAGATAGATGCCTATTAATGGTAATAGAACTCGAACTTCCTAGAACACAGAAATACATTGACTAAAAACAGTTTAGAATTTTCTACAATTTTCATTTTTATTTATTGTATTTTTATCTTTACACAACAATAATTTTTGTATCATTGCACTTTGTAAGAACGTAAACCTGCTTTGTACGTGTTTCGTTTTCAGACGGTGAGTGTTAATGAAATAAAACAAGTTTCTTGTATTTGTTTTTATTTGGCTGTTTTACGTTGATTTTCTCAGAATTAAATTCTTTACAAGTTTTGATAATAAATTTTACGCATTTATTAGTTATTTAACAAAGTTTTATATTACAGTAGTAAAATATGATTTTAGACAAAACGTTTTCTGTTTTATGTGTAATATTATGAAAATTGCTGGAGATGTGATTCTGCAACCTATTTTATTCAATTTTTCAGATTAGAAACCATAAAAAAGCATAAAGTTTGCCCCTTAATTTGGATTTCTAGAATTTCAATATGGTTTTATTTCACCCTTTGGCTAGGAATCATGTTATATATGAACGTTTTTCATTATTTTCACTAGTAGAACCAGCTCAGAAAACGCCGGTAACATTACGTAAATCACCTTGTATAAACTAAGATAATAATTTTTATAAATAAATTTAGCATAAAAATGTAATACAGTTCAAATGAATTTTGTCCTTGAACGAACTAAATCGTTGCAGCTTACATAAAAGCGGTATTATTTTTACCAAACGAATTGACTGGGAATTCTTCTTTTTTGTGATGTTACTTATCGTTTATTCATTATTAGATAAAAAAACAATATAATTCAGCTGTATTATTTGAAAAAATGGATTAAGAACTTATTGGAAAATTATTAATAATAAGCAGTTATAATTATTTTCTTTATTTATCTTTTTATTAAAATTTACGTTTGGAATTCATATTAACGCAAGATATAAATAATAACTGTTTAAATATTTCAGTTATTAAATACCATTATATTTTATTAAAGTTTTCTAAAAAATCAATATAATTTATAGTCGTAATATTCATTTATACAGCATTATTCAATAAAAAACATAATAATAATAATTAAATAAAAAAACAAATGATTGAAAATGGGAAAGTTTTTTCACAAGCTTTTCAATTTTATTTCAATCAATCTCTGGTAATCCTCCAGGCTTATGATTTCTCTCAATATAAAAAGTAATTACTCTGACATCCAATTAAATTAAAGAGAAAAAATAAACCTTTTCAATTATCTCACCAAATTTTAATTTTTAATTTCAAATTCAATTGAAAGTAAAATAAAATAAAACGATTTGAATTACTTTTTTCTCTCAATTTAAGTTACTTAAAAAAATGCTGCTATTGAAGTAATTTTTTTTTTTTCAACAAATTGTACTGACCGCCAACGAACGACCTGTGAGCCCTATTAGAGTTAGTTGGTTTTACCGGATCCCAAGCTCGTGATCAATTCCATTAGTTGATTCTCATTTATCTACAAGTGAACTATACCGATAAAATCGGAAATCAGATTCAAATGCATCCAACAATAGCTTTAATCTTATATCATTAATACCACAAAACTATACACCAATTACATAACGTTTAAATTTAATCAAAAGTAACTATTCCTTGTAATTATTGAAAGTAAATTTTATTTTCCAGAATAACTATTCTGCGAATAAAACAATTCTTACCCACAGATTTATAAAAAAAAATCCTTTAAAAAATCATTTGTACCTACAATAAGATCTCATTAACATTTTACCATCTCTTTTTCATTGATATTTCATTTTTGTAACCGAGTTAAAAGAAAAATTGAAACGATGTTGTTGAAATTTCCCAGTATTTATGAAGAAATTCGAATTTAGACCTCACCAACTGATAAAAGTGATACACTTTATTCGCATAATGTAGCTTTCTTTTTTATTGCTTTCCTGGCGAATATACAGAGTGTCCCATATAAAACGCAACACAACCTTATATTGGTAAATATTGAAATAATAAAAAGGCATGTGTAAATGTAAATGTAATTTTTATTATTACCATCCATTACCTTACATTCAGATTAAATGTTGGAAGTGGCCGCCATTTTCTTGAATACAAGCTTCAATTCTTTTTACAGCGTTTCTTGCAACTTTTTTCAAAGTTTGTGGCTGGATGGATATTTAATACAGCTTGTTCAATATTGACTTTCAATCGTTCAAGTGTTCGTGGTTTGTTGCTGTAGGCTTTTTCTTTGAGATAACCCCATAGAAAAAAATCCGCCGCAATCAAATCTGGAGATCTTGGTGGCCACAAGCCTCGACCGATAACACGATTACCAAATAATTCCTCAACGAAATCAGAAGTTGAACCTGCGTAGTGCAATGTCGCACCTTCATGTTGTAGCCGGCAGTGTCTGTCTTCCCCTTCCAAGAGTGCGATGAACTGAAATAAAATATCCTGATATCGTTCTGCATTAATGGTGTACTCGAAAAAAATAGGACCGATTATTTTCTTCCGCGATATCGCGCACCACACGCCCAACTTCTGCGGGTGTAATTGTTTTTCGTGATAAACGTGGGGATTTTCAGCACTCCAAATTCTACTGTTTTGGCTGTTTACGTAGCCATCCAAATGAAACCGTGCTTCATCTGTGGAAAATAACGAATCCATAACATTAATTCCCTCACGCAGAAATCGACGGAACCGTTGACAATATTGTAGCCCTTTTTCTTTGTCGGGCTCAAGAAATCGATGAACCGTTTGAATCCGATAAGGTCGTAATTGTAATTGTTTGGTCGCCCGATAAACAGTCGATTTAGATAAATTAATTTCAGCAGATAAACGTCTGATCGATTTATTTGGCGAGGCGAGTAATCGGTCTTTGATTTCAGTGACTGTATCTGTATTCAACACTGACGCAGATCTTTTGCGTTCCTTGTTATTAACAGAACCGGTCTCTTTAAATTTTACAACTAACCTTAATACTGATGTTTTGTTAGGAGCTGGTTTATTTGGGTACTTATGGCGAATAAAAAAAATTTTGCACTGCAAACACTGATTTCGTTCTGAAGTACGACTCAACAATGAAAACACGTTCATCTAGTGAAAACACCATCTTGTCTCTAGCAACACACTGAACGTTATGATTGCATTTTTGTTACTATCGGTAGTGTTCTACTGCGTCGCTGCGATGTACAGATGTTGGACGAGTCTATTTCAGTAACGAATAGGGGAGTAAGCTTGAATTTTGAAATTTCATGGATGAGAGATTGATGGGTTGCGTTTTATATGGGACACTGTAGTTAAGATAGCTATATTAAAGAGGAAAGGTACGATGATAATGTGAAAAATGGGGTATCGGCGACTTTTGCAAAACTTTACGTTTTAGGGTCAAACTAGTTCATTCAGACCAAAAAAACGTATGTACGTATGTGTATCGCACTGCTTTTGTCCTAATATGTCAAGATAGACCGAACCTAATTTCTTCAAATTTGCTCAAATATTTCTTTATACGGAGCCCTGGTCATATTAATTTTTTTTCAAAATTCATTAAATGGGTGAGAAATATCTCGAAAAAAACCATTTCGATTTTCTTCAAAGGTATTTTAGAGAAAACTTTATTAAAACAAATTTCTTACGTACAATGCACACATAAATAATCCAAAAAATATTTTTCAAGATTTATCTAGATAAATCTATTTATCTAGATATATATCTAGATAAACAAAATGTATGTAGTTATTTTTTTTGAGGGGGTGAATATTAAATAAAAATCTTTTGTAATTTGTAATCATAATAAAAAAGTTCAAATTTTGTAATAAAAAATTTTGCTAAATCGCCCCAGTAAAAGAAAAAAAAAATTTAGGCTAAAACAACCCCACCTTTTTTCTAATTCGTTCAATAATTCTTTCCCTCCGAAGGTAATACCTATCAAGTTTTAAGAAAATCGGTCATGACCGTAGTTATAAGACAAAATACAGGCCGATATATATCTGTAAATATACATGTACATATGCTCAAACCTCCGTCTGGCAAAATTATGATTTTTTGGACTTGGGAGCATTGGAAAAAAAAGATTTTTCGCTGATTATTTACAATTTATTTAAATCTGTTTTTTGTTAAATTTAAAAAAAATGTTTCCTTAAGGTACAAAACTTAAAAAACCAATTAATTTCGATTTTTTTTTACCGATCTTTATTATTTCCCGTTACAGCTGTAGCTGCAGTAGCAGCATACACTGTTGTAGCCGGGAAATAAAAAATTAAGAGGCTAATATTCCTTAATCATATTGCTATTTCGAGAAAAAACAAAAATGAGTTATACAAAATAATGAAAGGGTATGGATTTACTGCTCGTAAAGAAATTCAGTTTGAAAATAAATAAGAGTGAAATAAAGGTATAGAAATTTAACAGATAAATTAAAGAAGAGTAAAGAAGAGCGAATTTGAAGATACATGAACATAATATATTAGTATTTTTAGAATTTTGCAACGTAGGGAGTAAAATTACAAATGACGACAAAGTTAAGTAAACAGATTAGCACTAGCAAGTAGAGATTTTATAAAGTTAAGAAGTTTGAAGTTGTCAGATGTAGGTAGTTATTAATATAAATTAGAAGAAAGTTTCTAAAACATTTAAAAGTTAACTATGGTTTTTTATGGTAGTGAAACATTGATAAAATAAAAATAAAAATGAAAATGAATAGAGCAGGCTGTGAAATATGGTGTCGAATAAAAATTATGATAAAGTAAATTGAATGATAAAGATAAAATTGAGGAGATTATTGAATGGAAAGGAAAACAAATTGAAATCCAATCTTTTGAAGGACGAAGTTGATGTGGCATTTATTAATAAATTCAGATTGTAATTTGGTTGTAGAAGGACATCCATAATAGTTTGTTAACACAGGGAAAACGGTACAGGAAGACAGAAATCGGAGTATATAAAAATAAGACCACAGAGCATATAGTAAATATGCTGAGGTAAAAATGTGATAATGAACAGGAATGAATGGAAAATAGGATTAAACCAGTCATCTGATTAATGATTCATAATTAAATCCTTACTATAAGGAAACGTACTTTAGAATATATAAATTGATTCACGGAAATATAACAAATTTACAGGACAAGATAATTTGTAATTCTGATCTAGGAGAATATTATATTGCGATTATTTATAAAAGCTGAAAAAGTGTAGAATGGCTTTTCTGGATATTAATAATAAAAATTAAAAAAAAAAGAGTTAGTCAAAAAAGAAATATAAATTTTTTAAAGGCGAGGGATAAATTTTAAGAAAAAATTTTCTAAAAATATTCCTACGAGTATATAGATTAGTTTATCAAATTTGTTTATTTGGTTTGATCTAAATCTAACACTTCCTTCAATAAAGGGTAAGATAGAAAAAGAAAATTTACAAAAAACTTTTATAAATTTTAAGTCCCGAGTTTATAATTAAAAAAATAGGATACATTTCTTGATATATATGAAATACAATGTACAAAAAATTCTTGAAAATATTTAAACAAAGGGAAATAGAGCAAAAGAACAAAAAAAATGTATTTTTACTTTGAGACAAGGATTGATTTGTTGAAAAATATTTTTTGGATTATTTATGTGTGCATTGTACGTAAGAAATTTGTTTTAATAAAGTTTTCTCTAAAATACCTTTGAAGAAAATCGAAATGGTTTTTTCGAGATATTTCTCACCCATTTAATGAATTTTGAAAAAAAATTAATATGACCAGGGCTCCGTATAAAGAAATATTTGAGCAAATTTGAAGAAATTAGGTTCGGTCTATCTTGATATATTAGGACAAAAGCAGTGCGATACACATACATACATACGTTTTTTTGGTCTGAATGAACTAGTTTGACCCTAAAACGTAAAGTTTTGCAAAAGTCGCCGATACCCCATTTTTCACATTATCATCGTACCTTTCCTCTTTAATATAGCTATCTTAACTACAGTGTCCCATATAAAACGCAACCCATCAATCTCTCATCCATGAAATTTCAAAATTCAAGCTTACTCCCCTATTCGTTACTGAAATAGACTCGTCCAACATCTGTACATCGCAGCGACGCAGTAGAACACTACCGATAGTAACAAAAATGCAATCATAACGTTCAGTGTGTTGCTAGAGACAAGATGGTGTTTTCACTAGATGAACGTGTTTTCATTGATAAAATAACTACATACTTTTTGTTTATCTAGATATATATCTAGCTTCAGAAAAGGAGTTAATGGGAGTCTTTTGCATCTATATTTTCTACATTAATACGTTTCAGTTTTCTATAAAAATCTTTTGTTATACCACTCCAATGGTATAGGGTAACAAAATTTAAATATAAAAATCTTTAAGTTTTGATAGACCTTACTCTTTATTATTTCTTTTTAAAAAATTCCAACCACTGCTACAAAAACCCTTTGTATTCTAGCAGGTAAGCAAACTTTTCCGCCCGAATTATTAAAATGGTTCTATTTATGGGAACGTTTTCATTCCTCTTCAGTTTGAACCACGTAATAAGAGCTTTATCCAAACAATGTTTTTCATATAGTTTTATCTTATTTACTAGAAACTGAGTTTTTCGAAAGCTATCCGAAACGTATCACGATTCTCCCAAATCGTTGAGAAAATGGAAGTAGAAAGCCCTTGAGTTTTACATACGTCAAAATTAGATCGCCCGTTTTCTAATTCCTCAAATTTTAATTTGTCACAAACTGAAAGAATTTTTCTTTTAACGCCAAACATTATTTTTGCGCCGTAAGAGTTTATAAAAAAAAACACCACAACACGCTCACAAATAATACACTGACTTCTCTCTTTTTTTCTGTTTAGCCTCCGGTAACTACCGTTTAGATAATTCTTCAGAGGATGAATGAGGATGATATGTATGAGTGTAAATGAAGTGTAGTCTTGTACATTCTCAGTTCGACCATTCCTGAGATGTGTGGTTAATTGAAACCCAACCACCAAAGAACACCGGTATCCACGATCTAGTATTCAAATCCGTGTAAAAATATCTGGCTTTACTAGGACTTGAACGCTGTAACTCTCGACTTCCAAATCAGCTGATTTGGGAAGACGCGTTAACCACTAGACCAACCCGGTGGGTTAATCCACTGACTTCAGCCCGAGTTAAACACACGAATCTATTGTACAGTAGCAACAAACCCGTTTAAGAGTCGACTACCTGAACTCGGCTGTAAAATTACTCACACTTCCAATCGCCACATTACCTTTATAAACTTCATAATATTGGAGGAACTGAATTTCCCAGAATCCAGTATTAGCCAGTACAAAACTGTAATGGCTTCCTACTGTATCTGGTTATTTCTTAATATCCACGTTCACTTATTGTGAACGTTAGCCTCCCTAATCTAACGTCGTTATAACATTCAGTATTACAAACATACAGTACTAATGACTTTAATATATAATTCCTAAATCTGTATTTTAAAATAATTCACCTTTTTAATTACTCAAGGAATAAATCTATTATTCAGAAGAAAATAATTTACTCGCTACAACCGATTTCTAAAGCTCGTTAAAACAAATTTTGCTATACATTAATAATATAGAAAACAAATCATTTTTTTTATTTCTGTTCGTTTTAACCAGATTCTAGTTACAAACGATCTCGTTATAAGCGATTTCTACTGTAATATTAGTTACTAGGATTGTAAGAAGAATTCCCCGCAATTAACAGTAGTTCACTAAGCAGAGGTTCGTAACAAACATTTTAACGTATTTTACATTCAGAATTAACCCAAAGTAATAAACACTAATTAACTTTTAAAATGAGCCAAATCAATAAATGAAGATTTTCTCGTTCATTTTTGAGAAACAATCGATTGATTTTAATAGTCACGTTTTAAAAACTGAACAGAAGGATGAAATTTAAGCCTATTATACGTAACCACAGTTGCTGTAATTATCCGCATACACCATACAGCAATTATTCTCTGGAGATTATAGATAAGTTTGTAAGGATTTCCAACTCGATATATGACCTTTGTGGTTAACTATTTCAGAAAGTTCACAAAGAGAGAGAACATAAAATGCTATTAACCAAAATTTATAACCTTTGTACTTTACCGTGGACGGTACCTTTTCATTTCCTTTTTGATCAATAAAATGGTATTAAAATTAAAAGTGCTAATGCGTTTCATTCAATAAATAAAAATCTTCTACCTAATAACGTGTTTGTTAACTGTTGAAATATCAAAAGCATATTTCCTTATACGTAATTAAAATACATACGTTCGCATGTTTTTACGTAGTTATTAATTAATACACGGAAAAAAGATCTTCCGATTTAAAAATTAGAAACATTAAAACACGATATGTTGACATGAGAGACGGCGTAGAATTTTCGCCTAATGCCTACATCTTAACCCAATAAAAATTCAAAAAACTGACAACAAAGTTTTTATACTTCCCTGGCATCGGTTTTTATTCATAATGAAAAAATAATGACGCATTAAAAATGTTTAAAATCGATATTTGTTTACTTTGATCGGTTTGCCCCACCAATATTACCCTATAAGTATTTTTTGGGGGCAACTTGCACCACTACTACTATGCTTAGAAAGACATAAAAAATATTCGGTTAAAAAATGCATAAATAAAAACTTATTTTTTTGGTTTTTGGAGAAGAGAAAGAATTTGGGAACAATTTTTTTTAATGCTAAGATAAGCATGTACGCATGTACTGAGCTTAAAAAAGTGTACTGAGCTAATTAAAGTAGTGTTATGTTTGTACAATTTTGAGAAAATTGACCCCTTTCTTTTTCCTGTTTAGCCTCCGGTAACTACCGTTTAGATAATTCTTCACAGGATGAATGAGGATACAAGGCAAGCCAGAACAAGAGGTCAGGGATGCCGTTTATAATATCTGGCAGGAAAGATGGTCGCAGGAAGCTGTGGGTCGATGGACGAGAACCCTCATCCCCACAACCAACATCAAGCCATGGTTGTCGAGAAGATTTGGTGAGGTTGATCATCACCTATCGCAGTTTTTTACAGGACATGGTTCCTTCAATAATTACCTGCACAAAATAGGCAAGAGAGAAGAGCCAATTTGCAACTACTGCAACGAGATAGATGATGCTGAGCACATCTTTTTTGAGTGCAATAGGTGGGACACACTTAGACATAGTAAGGCACTCACAGGTATAACTCCAGAGACAACAATAGACTACATGCTAAGAAGCGAGTCAAACTGGAATAATTTTGCTAGTTTTGTTAGACAAGTTATTCTACAGAAATACTCCGATGAGAGAAGACAAGGTGTTGGCTAGAATAGGACTGGGTGGACAGCCTTGCTGGTGAGGTCCAGCATGCTGCGGTGTGTTGGCACTGATGAGCCACCAAGGTCTCCACGAGTAACAGTCAGGTAACAGCACACTGAATACTGAAGGGACCCGGCGCCGCGTCGCGGCGAACTGGGTCTGGCGTGGTGTCCAAAATAGCAATATTAATAAAGAACTCTCAAAAAGAGCTAACCGGTAGGCCGACCTGCCATGCCGGTATATAGCCGGTAGGTGGGGAGGCCTATTTGAGTTTAAAGACACTCCCCTGGGCGGCGTAATACCAACAAGTCGGTCCGGCCCACGGGAGCTGAGAGAGAAAAAAAAAAAAAAAGGATGAATGAGGATGATATGTATGAGTGTAAATGAAGTGTAGTCTTGTACATTCTCAGTTCGACCATTCCTGAGATGTGTGGTTAATTGAAACCCAACCACCAAAGAACACCGGTATCCACGATCTAGTAATCAAATCCTTGTAAAAATAACTGGCTTTACTAGGACTTGAACGCTGTAACTCTCAACTTAACTCTCTGGAAGACGCGTTAACCACTAGACGAACCCGGTGGGTTTCAGAGAAAATTGACCCCAAAGAAACTATCTACTACATCCTCAAGAGATATTGACCCCAAATGTTTACCAACAAACTGTACCATATACACGAAGAATCTCTGTGCCAAATTTCATTCAAATTGGTTGATTCAGTCAAAAGCTATTAAACTTCAAACACCCCAACGCGCGTACGCACGAACATTGCCCCCCACGTTTTTTTTTTTTTTGTTTTTTGTTGTTCCTGGGTCATGAAACGTTGAGAAATGCAAAAAACAAACCATACCTCATTTTTTGACTGATTACAGTACTTTCCTTCTCGCAACGTAGTTCTAGAGATATGAAGCCAGGAAAGTAAAAATACATAAAAACATACAAATAGCCTTATTTTCTTTATTATTTACTGCCAGTTTTCTTAAATACAGGTACTTCAGTTTTAATATAATACGATTGTTTCAACAGAAGAACAGGTCAATTTGCAGTTTCAGAATAGAGTTCTACATCATTGGTTTGATCCGCATATGTACGAAATGTTTATGTTTGAATCATCTGTTGAAAATAAGACTTGTTTAGTAACTACAGACGCATTGAATATCGATTATCAACCAAATAATCGTTTTTTTATTATTTCATAAAATTATCGTCTTATTAGTAGTTTATATTGTATTATAACGTTTATATATATATATAATTCATACAGTTAGAATCTGTAGTAAAAGTTAAGCAATTCGATATCCTTGACACAAAGAAAAAATGTTGAATACGTAATACCTAAATAATTTCTTATACTACATAATCACTTATCACTTACATATGTGTAATGTAGCGACCAGCAAGCAGAGATATATTTTTTTACGCTGCCTCAATTCGTCTTTATTTTTTAGGCTTATTGAAAATCATTAATATACGTGAAATATCGAGAACAAAGAACTTGTTTTATATCTAGATATAAAGTGGCAAACGTACCCATCATCTGCTGATTAATGTCTCATTTTTAAAGACAAAAGCTTTGTCGATCATATTCGTTCCGAAAGTCTAACTATCATTTATCCGATGAAAATATGTAAGATCTCAGATTCATTGGTGCATTCTAATAAAATGTGGGAGGAAGACTTTTTTTTCAAAAAAAAAAAAAAAAAATATATATATATATATATATATATCACGAGTATATCTTAGAATTGGTTGATAAACGGCATATATTTTGAAGTTCCATTCATAGCAGATTCAGATATAGCATTTATCACAAAAACCAGATAAAGGAAAAAATTATTTCTACTTATTTACTTACTTTCCGTGTCCAAAAATAAAAAACCATCATATTCTCCACTTCCAGTACTCAGCAACTATAATCGCTTTATCATTTGGTACCTGCAGTTCCTCATTTGTTTAAGCCTCTCCCATATTTGAGCACAGGAGCAGATGTTTCATTGTCTGGATCTGCACATAATTACACCTCTCTTCATATCCCCCACCTTACCATATTACTTGACTTCTTGCCACTCTAGTTCTAAATCGATTCAGCGCCCGCCAATTAAATCTGATGTCCTCTAGGGAGCTCCTCTTTGGGTACAACACCATTTATCTAGTAATGTGTCCTTCAACAACTGTTCGCGCCGGGTTTCAGATGGAACCTTCAGAGGTGCTATTTTCTGCATGAAGCTAGTTTTTAGACTTAAGCCGAGGATTTTAGGCCAAATTTTTATATATAGGGTGTTTAATTTCTGTTCCCTGTTTTTTCCCCCATTTAACCCGTACTTTCCATGCTAGAAAATGCTCTACGTCAGCTAAAGCGTAAATCCTTTATCTGTAATATGACAGTATTATACATATTACAGTGTTGTAGATGGTTTACCCATTTCATAAAAAAATATGTGATTTTTTTTTTTATTTTACAAATAAATCATGGCTCCATCTTTATTGAATACTGTAAACAGTCAAAATAGCAGAATATGGAATTCTAAGGCCTTAAATGTCTTCCATGAGTAACAATTTCATTCTGTGAAAATCTGGTAATGGTATGTTTCTTTCTCTATAGGAGAATTATCGGGCGTATATTATATTCTTAGAAACAATGATATACTTCATAGTTAATCTGATGAACAGTGCCCATATAAAAACTTAACGGTTTTAGTCTTAACATTATTTTTTTTGGGGAGGGAAGTAATTAATTTTTGCCTTCTCGATCTCCACATCTTTCTCTTCTCCTGCTGATTATATTTGTGGGGTTTTTGAAAGAAAATTTTTTACTTAAGTAAATCCTCAACACATTAAAAATCAAAATTAAATATTCAAGGCTGCATCTCAACCATTTCGAAAACAGTACTATAAAAATAAAACACATTTAACCATTCATTAAGATACGTAGTAAAACTTTCAATATGTAACAATGCAAGTAGCACTTTCAAATCGTTTTTTTAATTATATAATCAATTATAAAAAAACTGTATTTAAAATAATGAATTCTTTAATACGTATGTACTATCTAGGTTGTATGACATGGATGTAGATATATTCTACAGTGCCTTACACAGTTTATATATTTATAAGATGATTTTCTTGTATAATTTATGTCTTTTTAGTTAATTTTAAGCGGTATAAATTAGATTCAAAAGTAATTTTAAATTATACAAAATAATTTGAATATTTATCTAGTTATAATTTTGAAAACCCCTTATTTTTAATCATCCAACTGAAAAATCTCGGAATATTTTGGGATTCTACTCTTATTTTGGTAATGAATAAATTTTATGCCAAATTTAAACACGATGACATCACAAAACGTGCTTTTTGGATTAGACATACAAAATAACAAGTACAGATAAATATCTACATAATTTTGAACACTATTAAGCTTATTAAAGAATAAACAAAACTTAAATACTGAGTTTGGTAAATTTTTTTTATGTAGTCTATATTTTATAGGCCTATTTACGTAATATAATCTGTGTAAACATATTTAACCATTTCTTTACTGACAAATTTATTTCTTAGGTCAAAATATTAAGTAGAAATTACTACCTCTGATTTATCTTTTATTAAATCAGTTAGTTAAAAACCAACATTGTACAATAGGCCGTTAAGTTATTTTCTGGAATAATCTTTAACTTTATATGAATGAACTGATGTCTGTTATGCATAAAAAATTTCATTCCTCTTTCATTTAAAAAAATAATAATACGTTCAAGATTTTTTTTCAGAATATTAATGTTTTTTTTATTATTTTTATCCAGGATTTAACCAAACTTCAAAAAATTTAACCAAATTTTAATCTAACCAAACGTAAACTACGCTCGCTTTGCTCGCTAACGTTATCTAATTAACGTTAAATACACAAATTGTATACAATGTATAAATAAAACTTAACTAGTGTATCACGAAGTTCTTCTAGGACTTTCATAAGCTATTCACTCGTGAAAATAATGGAAAAAGTGTCTATAAACAATGTCTTAAAATGCTTTGTTTGCAAGTTACAGCTAGTGAAAGATTTCAGCTACCCCAGTGAAATGAGGCGTAGTGAAATTTTTAGGACGTTAATTAAGAGGCAGAAATAGGAATTTCTTATGGTTTTTGACCTAAAATAATGAATAAAATAGGTTCCAGAACCGTATCTACAACAGTTTTGAGAAATCTAGGGTGAAAATAAATAAATAAAGGTAAAAAAAAACCTGTTCTTTATGTTTGAAGTAATTTCGTTAAATGGGTAATAAACACATAAATCTCTTATTGGATTTTCGCATTCGATGCTATGGAGGATACTTAAACAAAACAAGTTTTACCCTCATCATAAACAGCCAGTTCAACATCTACATCCAGGAGTTTTACTTGGAGTTCTGTAACTGGTGAAATACAAATCGCCAACTCTGCAAGTATGTTCTTTTTACCGATGAGGCAAATTTCACTTGAGATGGTGTCAACAACTTACTCAATGAGCATACATGAGTAGAAGTAAAGCCTCATGAAACGCTTGAAGATAATCTACATTGATTTAGCGTCAATGTAAGGTGCGGCCTTCTTCACAATCAGCTGTCTGGACTATATTACCTGGCTGGTGGCTTAAATACTGAGGCCTGCTTGCACATTCTTCAAGAAGAATTGCCGCAGCTGCTTAAAGATGTTTCTCTAGCGCTGAGACCCAAAGTATTCTTCCAACACGATGGCACGCCTCCTCACTTCTCTTGAGGCGTTTCCGCTCAATTAAATTATCATTTCCCTGAGAAACCCGTCGGTCGTGGAAGTCCACATTCCTGGCCACCAAGATTTCTTGATTTAATACCTTCAGATTTTTTCGTCTGGAGATGGATGAAAAATGTTGTATACAAAACAAAAATATATTCTCGTGGGGAATTATTTGTCCGCGTTATGGATGCGGCTGAGCAACTTAAGGACAGCCCTGAAGAACTAAAATGACCAAAAAAAGTAGTACTGAAGCGTTTCAAGAAATGTGTTGAAAATGGCGAGCTCATTTTTGAACATTTATTATAAACGGTACATATGATATAATGTACGTTGGTCTAATGTACTGTATCTAAATAAAATTCAAATTTTTATAAATTCTCTTTGTTTTATTCAACTTATCTGACACCATTTTGTTCAGAATTAAGTTCTCTGCCCGTTTTTTTTAAACGTTTTATGTGTTTATAATCCATTTAACAAAGTTATTATTGTACGTCGAACATAAAGAACAGGGTTTTTTACTCCAATTTCTTTGTTTTCACCCCATATTTCCCAAAAATCATTGCGGATACGGTTCTGGTATCTACTTTATTCAATTTTTTAGATCAAAAACCTTAAAAAAATCACTATTTTTGCCTCTTAATTAACGTTCTAAAAATTTCAGCTGAAATCGGAGCGAAATTTTTCACTCGTAAACGAAGTATTTTAGGACTAGATTTACCTTATTTTTTTTTCAATTAATTTAACGAATAGAATAGGTTACGAAAGTTCCAGGAGAACTTCCTGATGCACTCTGTATAGCAAAAGTAAACTAAATAAATAATTATTAACGGTACTTAAAAACAGCGCAATAAATTCAGTAATTTCTGCTTATAGCGGAATTGTTATTTTAATACCTGATCTCTATAGAAAAACGTTCCAGTTCAAATTGTCTAAGTGATTACTCATTAAATTTCTCTCTCCTGATCAAATAATAACAATAATTTAAAAATTATTTACAAAATTCTATTTGTAATTTACTGATCCATTAAAAAACCTTAAAACTAAAGTGTTTTTACCCTTTCTAATACCTGGAGAGGGACCTTAAACCTTAAACTAGAAAAGCTTAAAACCTTAAACTAAAGTGTTTTTACCCTTTCCTGATAGCTGGAGAGCCACTGTAAGCAAATAAATAAATCTTTAATAAGAACAAGTGGAAAGAGTGGCATCTGGTGCACGGAGAGAAAGTTAAATATTTAGTTCTTCTAAGCTCTCTAGAGCACGCTATAACTCTCTGATAACCTACGTTTTTACATCCTATTGTAACAGTTGCAATCTTCTACGCAAACTACTGTTGTTATTTATTAATAGTTAAGACACTCTAAGAATCCCATGATGGTTGAACTAGTCCAATCATTACTTTAAACGCTAAAGCGTCGTAAACGATTATTTTTTAAGAAACATCGTTAAAAGTTTCAATTTCTATATTAATTTAATATTTTTATAATTAATTATTTATCTCTTCTAACTCAACTGAAAAATAATTTCCGATTGTAATTGCCAAAAACTGAAATCCCAACTAATTTAGGATTAATAAATCTTTATTTTCAAGAAAGTAAAATTTTTTTATGATTTCGGAAATATTTCTTAAATTTAATTTTCAAATTTTTTTTAATCACTTGATGATATCACAGTTTAAGGTTTTCTAATTGCTTTGTATTTATTAATTTCTTTTGATAATAAGCAATTTGAAAAAATTACTTCTTTATATTAGTAACTTCCTCAATGCGAGTTATATGAAAAAACAAAAATATTTTTTTACAGGACTCCATCATTATTAAGGTTTCCAGTTTCTTGTATAAGTAAATTAAAAGAAAAATATATTCATTATAGGTAGATATACATATACATTGGATTAAAGAAATTCACTATCAGTCAAATTAGACTTTTGAACTATTTAGCCACTACCTGCAGTTCTAATATATCAAATACGAATTATAAAAAAGGGATTTCTTTATTTTTTATTTTTTTCATTTATACATTTTGTAAAACATCGAGTAGCTAATTTAAATTACTGGAAAACTTATTATGCAGTTTATATTTTAGCGATTTAATTCACCACAAACGTTTGAAACTTATAAAGGAATATCTTATCCAATCTTTGTAGCAACTAAATAAGACATTCGAACGCAGATCTTTCTGAATTTAAAGAGAAAATGTTGTTCCTTCACAATCACCGCGAAGATTCGGTTTATTTTTATTATTTTATAGTCTTGTTTAAGAGTGCACCAATCAATGCGACCAGTTTCCTGAACATTTTTTTCAGGTTTTTGTTTCGGAAAAAAATACGGATTCCAAATTTCTTTTAAATCAGATCATTTGTTTTCTAACTAACGCATTCAAAAATCTAATCACTCAATCATACACGTAAAGGAAGAATAAACGTACAGAGTCCGATTTATTTTCAAAACAGCTTTAAATATATTTGTTACTAAAAAAAAATAAATTTCTAATAGTAATGTTTACCGCTGTCAAAGATTTTCTTAATAATATCTAACATATCTATAATTCTAATAACTCATATCTAACAATAAATAATATCTAAGATTTAGTTCTAATTTATAAATAACTCGACAAAAAAATGTTCATAGTGTTGTTAGGTCAAGTAATAAACCCACCAGGTTGGCCTAATGGTTAACTCGTCATCGCTAATCAGCTGATTTCGAAGTCGAGAGTTCTAAGGTTCAAATCCTAGTAAAGGTAGTTACTTTAGACGGATTTGAATACTAAATCGTGGATACCGGTGTTCTTTGGTGGTTGGGTTTCAATTCACCATACATCTCAGGACTGGTCGACCTCAGATTGTACAATAGTATACTTCATTTATATTCATACATACCATCCTCATTCATCATCTAAAGTAATACCTTACTACCGAAGTAATGCCTGAACCGAAGTAATACCTTACTACTGAAGTAATACCTTGTTCCGGAGGCTAAATAGAAAAAAAAACAGAGGTCTAGCAAGTACAAAATACTAATTAAACTAAATAATTTCATTTTAAAGCAACTCAAATAAGAACATGTTTGTTAGTTATTTTATTTCAAATCTTGAATAAATAACTTAAAAATATTATTTTTTTTTAATTTCGATTTGAACTATTTATGAAAATCAATATATCCTACAGCATGAAAATTTTTGTAAATAATTTTATGGAAAAACTATAAAAGAGTACAGAATTAGAGTTCATTAAAAATGACTAACTTCACGAATTTAATTTAATTTTCCGTTTAGCGATAAAAATACAGACTAATTTACAAGTGGGTTTGGGAATAAATTCCCAGCTTGTTTTTTCTCTTTAAAATGCTGGCACACATATTTACGTAAAAGCTGTGAAAAAACACCCGATGGTTAAATCAATTAAGTTTTATCTAGTTAACTTTAATATTTTGCACAAAAAAGTTATTATAATTAAAATATATATCTATTATTATGAAATTGGTTTCGTAGAACAAAATGAAAACAACCAAATAATTTCTTGAGTGAAGTCACCGTACGATGTCGGAGATAAGCCACCCGTTCATTATTACTAAACAAACACAAGAAATTATTAAAAAATTACAACAGATATATTCCGTTAAAACATAGCAAATAAACATAAATAGAAATTTAAATAATTTATAGTAATCAAAAAATCGAATGCAATGTATTTTAGATAAAGAGAGAATATGAGAGTCAATTCGAATCCAAATAGTTGAACTTTCTACATAAAATAAGCAGCTTACGAGATTCTGAGAAATCAAGCGAAATCTGCCGAGCCAGCATCAGTGACGCAATGTGTACATGAAGGCCGCTATTTTTATGTAATAAAATAGAGATCAGAATAATTCAGTAATTCCAGAACAATGTTACACAAAAAATTGAACTAGTCTTCAAATAAAAAGGAGATATATTGTGTTTTTGAGTCCTTTATGTATCCAGTAAATAAACTTTTACTTTTGTATTATCATGCATTTTTTAAACAACGATTTTTAGTTCACAACACCAAGAACAACACAGATATAAGATTGATTTTTTTTTTTTTTTTTACTCTCTCTTCATTAACTTACTACATCGCTTGTTTTACTGAAATTTACTACGTTCATTTTGAACTACCGGATACACTAGTTTATAACACAGTTAAACTCTTTTAATCTCATTTCTCTTTATTCTTAGGTTACTTCAAATAAACTTAGTACTTTATTTCATTAAAAAATTTGTAATTTTAAGGCTCGTTAGTAGAAAAGTTTCTGATTTTCTAAAACTTGAAATAAACGTTCCGAATTTTAAAGTTGTTTAATTTCAATTAAAGACTTAATAAAACTTAATAAATTTTAAAGCTTATAATTTAAATTTTTTAAAACCGATTCGAAAGTATGCTAATATCTCTTATCTTTTACATTTCTTTTAAAAATATAATCTGTTAGTAAAACAAAGTAATTTCCTTATTTTTTTTATTTAACAAAAAAACAAAATTACACATTTTTTAAAATACATTCACCCACACACACACACACACATATGTAAAATAACTAAAGAACAGTTACATGTATGAACTTTGATTTGTGTTGAACGAGTCTCTCGCTGATATTGATGTTTAACCTGGCCTTACAGTCAGAACTCAACAAAATTAATGGCATTTCAGTAAGAGTTAACCCAGCTATTTTCTCAACAAATCCATTTATCTGAACTGTTCATTCATAGATTATTTTTTGGGATTTTAATGTATGTATCTTAACCAATACACCAGTTATATTAAATGAAAGCGATCTCATTTATCATTTATATTTTTAATATATCCTTTTAAGTAGTATTTTTTTTTTTAATTAGGCATAACATACGAGTAATATTTAACAGTCGTATATCCAGGATCAACCGGACAATGAGTATCATTAAATTGTATATCTGGTATTGGCCTGTAAACTCGGTCAATTAATTTCATGTTATAGCTGTTTACAAGCGATGACCTTCAATTATTAACCACAACAAAAAATTAAATATTGTTACAAAATAATAATCATATAAAAATAACAGTTGTTATTTTTGACAGCTGTATTATTCGGGTTAGACAAGAATTTTGAACAACAGTACATTATAATTAATAGTGGTTATACGTAAATATCTTCTTCTTTTCTTTTTTTGTTTTCCACCAATATTAAGAAGTATTCGCAAAATTTAAGTAAGAATCTACCTGAGAATTTTACAGAACGACTCGTGACAGTCGGAAACATGATTCGCAGTTCGCATATTGCGCAACAAAAGGCAGGCGATGAAATACCGCTCAATACCAATTATCTTACGTATATCTTACGTTATCTTATTTATTATCCTACGTTAATTATATTACGTTATTTTTTTACAATAAAAAATTTAAATCATGTATATTAATAAATCATAGTTATTTATCATTAAAGGCCCATTTAGTTACACAAAAATTCTATCATATCTTAATTAAAAATACGTTTCAATAATAACTTTTTAATCAGTTGATATAAACATTCTTAAAAGATATAAAACTTCTAATTAAAGATTAAAAAGGTTATGTTTGTAATTTAGTCGTAACATACATGTATAAAGTAACACTGTTGCGTCGATGTGGGAATGTTTGCAAAATAATCAGTCCTAATAATTGATAAGTAGTTGATATTTATTGATTATTAACCCACATGTTAGCTATTTAATAGAATTGTTCTAAGTTATTCTCAGCTATAATTACAGATTTAAAGCTTAAAAGGGCGCTTTTATGTCGTACCAATTCAACTGACATCGATACTTAAAGTAAAAAGATTGTATAGATGAGAAATTTAATTGAAACAATAATAATCTATACAAATAAAAATGTAAATGTTCGTTTGTTCAAAATCTTAAATCTCCAAAATTTCTTCACAGATTGCTTTGAAATTTAGACATAACTTGCATTCGAATACGCGCGTATTTTTGTATACCTGTGACAGGTAAAAATATGCTTTTTTTGAAAAAGAGCGGTATCTGTTGGGCGTAAAAGCAATACACGATATACTAAATATTTTACGATTCCATTTCAATGTTTCCAATACGCGTGTCCACTATAGACTAAAAAACTACTGGACCGATTTACGCACGGGGGAAAAAGGGAGAAAGGGAAAAATCGGAAAAGGGAAATCGAAAAAGGTAAAAAGGAAGATGGTAAAAACGGAAGAAAGAGAAAATGGAGAAAAAGAAAAAGAAAAAACGGGAAAAGGAAATGGAAAGGGGGAAGAGGAAGAGGAAAGGGGAAATAAAAGATAGAAATGGTGGAATAAAATGGGAGGAAATGGGGGAATGGCAAAGGAGAAAAGGAAAGGGAGAAAGGGAAAAAGGAGATAAGGTAAAAGGGAAAGGTTAAATTTTGTGAAGTTCCGTAAAGTTCATTTTGTTAATATTTTATCAAACTTTCAAATGTGTTGATTTAATCTATATATATATATATATATATATATATATATATATATATATATATACTCAAATCTAGTAATAGCGAAGTATTACCGGGTCTATTAGTAAATTTAATTAAATTTAATTATAATAAATACACATTATATTTAAATGAACTGAATATTTTTTTTTAAATATTCAAATTATACCAAAAAATAAATACGCGTGAGTGTGTGTGTGTCTATATATATATGGTAACGTCACTTTTTCGGTCCGAAAGTTCTGGGTTTAAATCCTAATCATTTTTTAAATCTACAATATATTTATCATACTAGAAAAATGTACGATAACAGAAACTGGGCGTCATTCAGTCTTTACTTCACGAATAAATGAATAAATAAATAAATAAAATTTAATCAAGTATTCAAATAGAGAATCAACAAACATACGTTTGAATTTTACATTACATGAGTTTTATTAAAACTGTTATTGTTATTATAATTATTATTATTATTATTATTGTAAAACAGTTCGGTTTCCTTTTCCTTTTGATAAAAGTACATTAAGCTGAATAATTTACAGAATAAAAAAGAAATAAGCATAGAAATTTAAAATGAAAAGGTTAAAACGGAAGACGATTAGAATACGACAGAGCTTTGCTTGTAATAGTACAAAGAGGTTCACGGATAAAAAAGAGAAAGAAAAACATTAGAGACTGGATATATATATATATATATATATATATATATATATATATATATATATATATTATATATATATTATGGAGAGAGGATGAGAGCAATGTTGAAGTGGGCAAAGAACGAGGCCATCAAACGTACGTAATAGTAAAATATGTATATATAAGAAATCGGAATAAAATTTCACTCGTTTTAATTCTAACAAGAATACTCGTATGTTAAAGAATGTTGAAAGCGCTTTAAGTTTTCTGATATTAATACAGGAATTGCTTTTGTATTTTTTAAATTTTTAACTTTGCATTATGACTTCATGCATTAAATACATTTATGTAAATATATGTTAATGCATGTAATGATATAGCGTATAAATGAAGAAGTCATTGTTATCGTATAATATTAATGAGTACATGCATGCGCAGTGTAATGCATATATACAACTACATTCTAGAAAATATTTCCATCTCGTTCTTAGTGGAATGAGGGTGATTAGTTTTAACCTACTTCCATCTATTATGTAGAATAAAGGATAGAAATATACGAACATCTAACGTTAAATACCAGAAATATTTAGAAGTTCTAAACTTCTAAGAAAGCAGTAGTAGTTTATTTCAAAACTATAATCTAACAATATATGCACATACATGTTATATATGAAAAAAATGTACGTTTTATTTTACGTACTTATTTATACGTAATTTTATTAATTTACTTATTCGTTATAAAAATTAACGTTAAATTATAAATTATTAAAACGAACTAAAATTCATAAACGCAATATTTCTAATCCAGTTGAAAAAGCTGAATCAAATTTAAAAACAGATTACGTATAAAAAATAAGTGTGTATATATTTACCAAGCAACATTACTATTTCTATAGTAAAAAAATATATCGGTTTAAATGACGCACTATTAAAGCTGGATTTACACGTCTAGTACTGTGTGCTAACTGTACCGCTACCATGTCGTGACTGTTTCAAGTGAAAAATGCTCTAAACCATTTGAATCTTTAAATAGGCTGTCTTCAATTTACACAAGTGGAACTGTACGCATACCCTGCTCAGACCGTACGCTCTTCAACTGCTTCGAAGAGGATTCATCAAGGTCCATGACAGACGACAGTCCGACAATTACTCATTTTTCATGTCAGATTTGTAACATTTCCGTTAATCTTTGGTTGCATTAGGGCCTCTTCTTATCACATCAACTTGCTGTGGAACTTTTCCTGGTCTTTCAAAATAATCACTGAATTTTCTACATGCTTCTGTGGTACCTCAGGCCTCCGATTTTGGAATGGAAGTAGGTCAAATTCGGAATCATCAAACGAAAATTCAAGAATGTATTCGTGAAGGAAATTATATAGAACACAAGCAGCGAGTGTAACTTTTTCCGCGTTTTCAGGCTTCATCTGAAAACGCCCGTAGAATACTCGGAAGCTTTTCACCAATTGACCAAAGCATTTTCTGAAGTACGCCGGGCTCTTGATAGACGATTATTAAATATATTTTGATTTTCAATATTCTGCGAAGATTTTGGGTAGGGTCGCTGTAAATATTTCTTAAGAGGGAAACCTTCGTCTCCCACCAGCACAAAATGCAATGGATTTGAAGTTCCTGGTAGTGGTTTTAGTGGAAGTATATGCAGCGTCACTTGTTCCAGATGCTAAACTAGATTCGAGGTTCTCAGAACACCGCCATCACTAGATTTCCTGACTTCCTACATCCACGACTACAAACTTGTAATTCGCGTCAACTATAACCAACAACATTATTGAAAATGAACCTTTGTAATTAAAATAGAGTTAACCGCTAATTGGAGGTGCTTGTATCACTACATTCCCGTCAAGCGCGCAAGTACAATTTGGGAGCGGCCAATAATAGTTAAATTCTTCTGAAATTTTCTGTATAAATTACGAGCCAAATAGGCTTTTCTTTTATTTTTTGTTTTCTTCTGTTGTTCTTCTTGTTCGAGCTCATACAAGCAGCAGGCAACAATTACGTCACCTTCGTCTCGATCCATGACACTACGTTTCTGTCTACGAACGAGAGAGTACTAATGAGCTAAAAGAAAATCGAGATGGAAGGAATATGCGCACAGTGTTTCCATTACAACAGTAATCTAAGTTCGGTACAAGCGCAGTACCGTATGTGTAAATTGAGACAGTCGGAGACAGTTACGACGCGGTAGCGATATAGTACGCGCACAATACTACATGTATAAATCCAGCTTTACAGTTTAAATAAAACACTCGACTTAGATACTACCACTCCGCTGACCACCGTTGCGGAGTGATAGTGTTTCAGCCTTTCATTCACCCATAAGATTTCGATTCCCGGTCAGGTATGGCATTTTTCAAACGCTAAAAAATCTGCACTCCATGTTTATACACACAAGCTTTAAAAACTTATATCAAAAACCTTTTATAAACAGCAACTTTATTTCGTTATAATTTTAATCGTTTTGCATAGTAAATAAAAACACTCTTTTTTTGTATTTTTTACTCTCACTTTTTACACATTTTTAGGGCCGTAATGCTGGATAGATTGACAGAATTTTACAACTGGATGTCTGTCATAACAAAAAGTAACTGAGTGTAGAACAAAGGTTTGTAGATTAGAAATATAGTTTAATCAAGATTCGAACCGGTAACCTTATCAGAAAAAGAATCAAACTAAAGAAGATAAACGGAAATCTATGATTAATTTTAGTCATCTTTATGAAATTATTAACAAAATTATTAAAATCGTTACGATTTTATATCAATCAGACCGTTCATTTCTTACTTAAAAGATTATTGATACTGTTTTAAGATATACTAGCCAAAACATATACTCCTGTACAAATTGTAAACGAGTAGATTAGATATCCGACTTGAACAGGGTATAAATTCGAGTAATTACAAACTTTTCAGCAAACAGCAAACTTTTCAGCTGAACGGCCGGATTGAAGTTTTAATTCGTGGGGGCTATTAGCGACTACTGATATAAATGACGGGTCGAATCTTTTGCCAAGGTCATTTAGTGATTCAACCCAGTTTAGCGTGGCAGCGTCTTCCACACACTACTACCATGCCTAACCTCGGTTATCACAAAACAACTTTTGTTCCAGGCTGGCCTGCCGTCGATTTCTCTCACAAACGAAGTCGCTATGTTTTACTCGGTGTGTCGGATGGAAGTGAATAACTCCTAAACGCTAAGAATGTCCGTCCTCGAAATCAACGATAAGTTATAGATAAATCTACCTCCGAAAAAATATCCATTGCTCTCGTCGTACCACCATAATGAGAGGTTGAACTCAGCATACCCCTTCTTCCGTCTTTCGGAAGGGGTATGCTGAGTCAACAACATTATCACTACAAAAAAAAAAACAAATATACAGAAGTAAAGAATAAAATAGTGTATATAAAAATTTGTTATATTTATTTTTTTAATAAATATTTAATTTTCTGTTTCAGTTAAAAGCCGCCTGAAACTGAAGAATGAACCACTGTAAATATGGTAAATAAATATATAAATAAACTAAGAAGCGATCTGTGTAAAGTTTTAATGTATAATAAAATACGTGGGACCTTTTTTAAAAAAGAAAAAGAGAGAAGAGACCATAAAATTACATTTTGTATTTAAATATAAATTAAAGTGTAAGTGATAAAAGTAAAATTTAATACGAAAAACACTGTAAATAAAACATCAAAAAGAGTTTTGTTGTTTGAAATAAAAATACATTAGTTTATTATTATTATAGTTATTCCTTTGGTTTAGAGCTGATTTTATTTTCATCTCAAATTTAATTTTTTTTCTTAAATTTTTATAACAGCTGAGATTCTAAATCATTTTATATATAATATTATGTCGTTAAGTAACGATATTATCCAACAAAAAAAATAAAATAAAAAATATCAAAATTAATAAATATTACTAATAAAAACAAATCAACTGTTCATAATTTGTATGGTAAACTCTTTATTAAGTAAAATATTTTCTTTGCACGAAATACTACTAAGAAATGTAATTTTGAGTTGTAAAAACGTGCAATAATATTTATTATATTTATTTATTACTGTAATTATCATTACAGTACCCTGACAAACGTCAGGGGGATTCATAATCTTCAGATTTTTCGCTTTTTAAAAACTTTATACAACAGTTAAAAGTACATAGTCAATAATAATTTATTAAGATTTTTCTAACTCAAATATTGAAATTTATAATATTAAAGGCAAAAAAAAAATTTAACAATTCTAGATCTTTTTAATGGTATTATCTTACATTTTTCGGTCTGTGTTAAAACTTCTCATTTATCAAGAAAAATGTTTTTAAATATTACAAATAATATATAAAAGTCTGTATTTTATGCTTTTTTTCAGATATTTATTGATAATAATGATTGACCGACATAAAAAAAACGCACTAAAATTTTAAAATAACACTTTTTCATTTCTACTCATAAAAAATGCAGCCAATGTGAAAAGTATGATTAGCAGAAAAGACATACGTCTTTTCAAATATTATTTCTGCATATTGACAAAGATAAGAAAAATCTTTAAAGAAAAGCAACGAAAAGAGACTGTTATAAATTTCAAAGCTCTATGGAATGCGAGAATAAATATATATTTTTACTTTAAGTTTTCCCGCTACTTTTCTAAAATTTCCAAATGAAAACTTAAGAAATTTTCAGTTTAAGTATCAAAATATCATAATGAATGTCATTACGAGTAGATATACTCGTAATGTATTACGACTATATCTACTCGTAATACATTGCAATTACAAGTAGATTATAATGAATATAATCTACTCGTAAAAGTAAGCAATACTAAAGACAAGAAGGGAAAACATCTTCAAATCATCTATTTAAACTATTTAATTTTTTTTTAAATTACCTGCGTTGTCTGGAAAAAATTTATAACAGGATCTCCAAAGAAGTTTCCTGTATAAAATTTGTAAACAAAAACAAGTTATGAAAATCAGTCCATAATTTCCTCTTTTTTTTTTGAGGTCGTTAAAAAAGTTGTATATCATTTTTTCTTTTCTTTTTTAAATTAGTAATAATATTTTACTGTTAAGCATTCGTATGCAGCTAATTTATTTATTTTTTTGAATTACGAGAAATAAAATGAAATTTTTTTTGAGTAAAAGTGAAATATTTAGATTAAAAAATGTAAACGCAGATTAATATTTTTAAATTAATAACGTTTATAAAAAGGCGAAATTCACTATTCAAGAGTTTTTATTTGGTTTCCCAGTTAACGGATTGACAAACTTAGATTTTGATATCATTTTATATTTTTATATATCCAGTTGAATTAAAATTAAAAGAAACAATTGATTTTTTTTTTTACGAAAATCAGTTCAAATATTTACGATATAACTGAGAACAAAAAATAAAAGTAAAACTTAAAAATTTTACGGTAAGAAATTTCAGATGAAAAGTTAAATTCACCCATTTATGGTGAATCTTTTTTATATTAAATAAATTATGTATCAAAAATTATTTTTATGATACCAAAATCTGCCTTTTTTTTATTTTCAACTGCAGTTTTCAAATTGAAATATTTGTAAATTTTATAAATTTTTTCCTTTGAATATTATATAATACTCTGCGACATATGGAATAGTCATTACGTATTATTCACTATTTTAGTGAAGAAAAAAGATAAATAAATCAATCGTATTCCCCTCCGCAAAAAATAGCTAAAAAATAATTAAACATTTTTATTAAAAAAAATAATAATTTTTTACGCTAAAATTTATTTTTTTTGTAATTATTTAATTGAGGTGCCTCACCCCGAAATCACAAAAAAACATATCAAAATCTTTTGAAATGTATTTTATGATGGAAATGAAGTGTCGGAAAAGTAGATATTTGAATATTAATACACTCGATAATCCAGATTCTCACCTCCGGATAATGGATAATGTAGAATTCTTTCTTATTCAGTAAACTACTTTTATTATATATAACTTACTCATTTGTCGTTACTCATATATAACTTACTTTGTTGTCTGCTATTCTCACACGGCGTCTAAGTTTTCTGAGTTTTCTTTACAGAATTTACAGTATTCAGTAAGTAAATAGCGTGAACCACAATGGATGAAAAAAAAATCTGCTGGACGTGAAATGTATTTGTAAAAATTGTGAATTTACATTTATTACACGAAACACAAACAATGTCCATCGTATAATAACGAAATGAAGCTGAATGAAGATCGACACATTTTCCTTTGTAGAAAACGCTTTCGTGTAATTAACAAACATAAGAAATACGTAAATAAACGGTGTAACGTAGCCATTTCGCAAACGCCGATACATGGTTAGCCACCGCTAGGTGAGAATTACGTGTTATTTTATGTTTCTCCATAATATAGTGTGTAATAAAGTCACCTCGTCAAGATATGTTGTGTAGTGAGCTAAATTTATCGTCTAGTACTGTGGTAGATTGGAGCAATTATTTTCGGAAAATTTGTTTTGAATATTTGTGTACAAATTCGAAAAAGTTTGGAGGAGTAGGCAAAAATGTAAAAATCGTGTAGAAACGTTTCTCGATTTTAATTGTGTTAATTGTATCGCTATGTAAATTTTTACTAATTTTCTATTTTCCGACACCCAAAATACATAATTAATTGAAAAAATATTAATTTTTAATGAATTTGATGTTTTTTGTGATTTCAGGGTGAGGCACCACAACTACATATTACCAATTTTTTTCTTAAAATTCTAAAAATTATTCTATTTAATATTTGTCAAATAAAAATTTGGAATTACTCGTATGTAGAACAAAATTATATTATGTATTACTTGTATTCTAAAAGTGTATTTTCTAATTCCTTATAAAAATTATTGTTTATTAGTATTTGTTTTATAAATAAAAATAATAAAAAGTTTAAAAGTAGATGGATAAAAAATTAATACTTAATTTTAGTTTATCATGAAAACCACATAATTTATCTGCAAATAATCTACATTAATAAAAAAAAAAATCATGTAATTATTACTTTTTATCCTTTTTTTATAAATTAAATTTTTGTATTATTTATTGAAAAAATTGCTATATTATTATTTAAAATTATAAATAGCTTACGTTATACCCTGATGTTATTGTTTAGAACATGTTTAATTATAACATAATATAAAAACAGTGTAGTGTAAAACACCAATTATATTAAGATGAATAAACATACATATGTAACTACAACACTAGTAATATATAGTATGTACAACCGAAAACTTGTGTAATACGAGAACATAATATATATACGTGTGTATAAGCGTAATGGGAAAACAGGGAACTATTTAACTAGAAGCAATGAAACGACAAATGTTTGTAGTTTCTAACTGCGATGGGAAAAGTTGTAACCAGATAAGTTACACGTATAAAATAGTAGATAAACAAAGTACACATTGAAACATAATTTAAAATTAGTTTACTTTTAATTTTTAAAAGGAAAACTACACAAACTTCTCAAATAATATGAAGCGTATTATTCGTTTTTTATTTTGAAAAGCGTACCTTACGAGAGAACGTGAAGGAATTTTTTTTTTAATTTAACGTTTTTTTTTCCTGAATTGATCCTAACCTAAAAAATAATCATATGATTTATTACCGTAATTATATGTGTATGATAGGATAGATTATAAACTATAACAATGAATAAGTTAAAATCACGGATTGTTAATTCTTTTCTAAGAATAGTTTTCGTAATAATATTTACTAATATACAAATAAATTCTCTATTTTATATTTGTTTTATATTCTATTTTATATTTGTTTTAAATACATATGAATCAAAGTCTATTTAGTCATACTATGTCATTCAAAATTCTAGTCATGCGTACAATGCCATTTAAATTAAACAGCAAATTGCCATGACCTAAATGGTGAGGTTATACTCATCGATCTGAATGAAAACAAACCTAAAATGAAAAGCGACTTATTAAACTTGTCGTTTATTCAAAATCCTCATAATTTTATTTTATAAAAAAAATTACTCTCTAATATTTTCCTGATATTCTGGAATCATCAGTTTATAAGGTTATCCAGTAAGATGCCAACAATGTTTCCAACAATCGACGTTGACTGTGCAAAAATAAATCAGCGGTGAAAAATTTGTAACGCGTTATGTAGAAAAAGATTGTTCAAGAAAAGTACTGTAAACGTACGTTACATAATACCAAATTAAATCTCCTGTAAAATTTCTAGGAGATTTTGATATATATATAAATAAGCCGTTACAAAAATTTCTACCAAGTTTTCAATTTTTTCTTAAAAATCAGTTGAAGCCAAAAGAAAGGATCAATACTTTTCAAAAATAGGCCGAGTGCTAAGGTGTAATTTTTTTCCACTTCGAATAAAGTCATTACTTACAAGTAGGTGGTTTGTATGGTTCTGGGACGCAAACGCGTCACATTTTTACCGTTGCTCGATGACAAGATGCATATTAATTACGGCGGTTGATCTTTGGTTTCAAGAATCATCATCAACCTTCGTAATCTTGATGAAATCAAAATCATCATAGACATATTGCCCCTGAGTGACATCAAAATGAATCCCTTTCTTTTCTCATATTTGGAAGGCAGCTTGGGCACAATCTCTGTATAGCAGCACATAATCAAATCCCTCAACTAAAACTGAGTATGCAAAAATATCGCTAATGCCAGTGTCACAAACAATTTTGGTTAACTGATAGAATTTCTTTATTAGTATTTCTTACAACGTTATAAGAGTGCTACTAACCTTATTTAGATACAATAATACACTGGAATTCAAATCATTACAGCATTTTATTTAACTTTCAATAATATGTAGAACTTAACCTACCGGGTCGATCTACTGATGAACGCGTCTTCCCAAATCAGCTGATTTAGAAGTCGAGAGTTCCAGCATTCAAAGTCCTAGTAAAGGCAGTTTATACTTTTATACGAATTTGAATACTAGATCATGGATACCGGTGTTCTTCGGTGGTTGGGTTCCAATTAGCCACACATCTCAGGAATGGTTGAACCGAGACTGTACAAGACTACACTTCATTTACACTCATACATATTATTCTCATTCATCCTTTGAAGTAATATCTGAACGGTAATTAAATATAATATCTAAACAGGAAAAAGAAATATGTACAGTTTAAAAATTCACTTATATTACAGTCAAAAATATTTATTTCTGTAAAAATTTCATTAAAGTTTTTCATCATAAATAAAACGGTGAATTCAATTACTGTAAGTTATGAGTACTAGGTTTATTGAATATTTGCCTAGAGCGCATTTTAATAACAGGGACGTATAAATCTATTTTACTTAAGTATATTAAACTTGTAAGATTTTTCCTAAACTGTAAAGAAGGTGACTGAAATTCCTCCAATAGACGAATTATGATAGGATAAACTGTTTTCTAAAATACAAATATTTCTACATTTTTTTCTGTAAACTTACAATTAGTTTACTCCTTGTATTAGCTCCGTAGCCCCGCAGCTTCAATAGATTAGCCTCTTTTGCATCACTGGCTATGAAATAAGATACCTGGATGTTTCTATACCTCTCCAAGAACCTTTGTTAAAAGATAATCTGTTTAAGTTAATATTAGTTGATAACGAGTTAAATTTAAATTTAATATATACATTGAAAAAGATCACAGAAGATATCTGCAATCGGAAAATAAAAGAATATCTTTTTCCTGTATTTATTCTCTGCTAGTATAACTTATTTGTAAAATATATACCTAAATCAATACATTAATAACAGTGCTATTAAAGAACAGATGCGCAGTTTCGCCAGTACCGATTCAACTACATCTGAACAGGACAGATTTATTATCCTTTATTTTAAATAAACAAAGCGTGAAATAACTTTAAATATGACTTGGCGTATTTTCAGACTACCGCCTTTAATTTGAAAATAAAATGAGACAGATCCAAGAGAAATTATACATAGAATAAACGTATAATAAAAAATAGTGGTTCCAAATAAAAATGAGAAAAAAGTTTAAGATAATAAATTATTAGCTTAATGTATTAATAAGGTCCACAATTTTGAAGATTTTAGTTTTAGATTAAGTTCACTAATTTTTTACCGTTTAATTAATGCAAATCACTTAAATTGAATTAAAGGACACATAAAAATTAGTTACTTTATGTCAAAATATGCGCATTACAAATAGTAGTTAGTTGCATTTTAACGTCATTTTTGGTATTGATCTATCATTAACCAATTAAAATTAATATATTTTTTAAATAACAGAATTAATTTCTACTAATAGTTTTTTTCCCCGTGGATAATTTAAGTACAATTATCAGTAAAATTTTAATGCACAAATTAATGTACGTAGTAATGATAAACACTAGTTCATTACTTATTTAGTGTTGTTAATAATAAATACTGATAAAGAAGACAATAAAAAAAAGGTAGATAAAATTAGTTTATCTAATTAGTTATGAACTGTTGTAATTTAGAAAAAAATCTTAAATCATTTAAATAAATTTATTTCTAAAAAGTAAAATTCTAGAATTATTTTTTACATATTATGTGAAGAATATCTTCTTTTTGTTTTTGTAAATCGTTATTTTAAATAGTCATCGCAGAGATGTGCATAGGCCTACTCATTTTATATGTACGCACAAAATGAAAAATATTTAAACTGAAAGTTTTAATACTTAACTAAAAATAAAACAGAAATTTAGTTTTAGGCATCTTTTCATACGTTACCACTTTCCGTCAGCCTAATGGCCGTAGCAATTTATGGTCGCTCTTTCAAAACAAAAAAAAAATCACTGAGATTATATTAAAATCATTGTAACAGTTTTGGATATATATTAAAAGTTTTATTTTTATTAATATATCTACAAAACAACAGAATATTTAATAAAATTCAAAAGAACCTTTCCGATTAATTAAAAAATAAATTTTTTTCAAATAATTACTTTTATTAATTTCCATAAAAGGTAAAAATAAAGTAGGTCAGATTATAATATATATCCAAAATGGTAAACAAAAAATTGATCATGTAAATGTTGCAACTTGTATGTGGTAGGATATATAATAGACTCGAGGTAACTGCAATTTAGTTCCGTTTCAGTATGACAAAAATTTTGAAAAGGATCGAATTTCTTTTACAAGGGATCAAATATAAATATTCTTTGAATTCCATTCAAAATTGAAATACGTGATAACTTGATCGTCTAAGATGCAGAAAGTAGACGTTTTCAGTTACAAGGAACCTCTACTTACTTTCAGAACAAGAAACATGAACACCTTCCGCACTAAAGCTACTCTTATACGTAAGGGAATGATTTGATACCCTATTAAAAGAATGTACCATCAGGTGATTACAGAAATTAAAATAAAACAAGTAAATTGTAAAACATTAACAAAAACATAGACATCGGATAAATTATACAATAAAACTGTAATAATTTTTTTTTTAAATAATTATAATGAAAGAAAAAGAAATGGAATTCTCCACATAACAGTTTGTTGAGGCTTCATTTCTTATTCGAGAGAAATTTTCTTAAATCACTATTCAATCTCACTATTCTTATTTTTTAATTTAAAAGAATGTTCTCAAGCGAAAAGCTATACCTAAACAGCCGTTGAAATAAAATCTCCAACGAAACGGTCAGAATACTATTAAAAAACAAAATCTATAGCAGCTACCACATTTCATTTCTTAAACATAACGATATTGTCAGTAGACGCATAAGAATTAGTACAGTAGTAAGTGCAAAATAATAACTTAAATGAGTATAAAACAGAAATATTTAGAATTAAAAAGAAAAATAGTAATAATTTTTTTTAAATTAATAAATAAATTACTAATTCTTATGAAGCACTACAGAATATTGTTTCTACCTGAAATTAGAGGAAATAAATACTCAACTCCTACGAATTCAGTAGCGGAATAGTAAATCTATACAGATTTATATTTAATATTCCCACGCAGAAACTTCTTGTTCGTGTTGATAACAAAATTTTCGACTAAAAAATTATCAATAACGCTTTGGGCAGTCCAAAACTAAAGTGAAAGGTTTAACAATTAAGTTCCACTTTCACACCGATCTCTTATATAGGACAAGATAAGAGAAACGTTTAACCTCAATAAAGACATTTTTTTACGGTTTGTCCGTGTTACCCCTTTTTACTTTACAGCAACATTTAGTAATTTCCTTTTTTTATTTTATTATCAATTTTTGTAGATATTTTACAGAATTTTTAGTGATTCAGGGAAGTACTTTTTTCTTCAATTTTTATAACGTTCTGCACCCATTTGTTGAACTCCATAATAGGCATATTTTAAAATTCTCCTATAATCACATTATTATTTGATACCGAACATAATAAACCGTAATAACAGAACTTTATCGTTTTAGTTCAACATTTTGTTTTTCTTTGTCATATACGGATATCACTTGTATAATTGTACCATCCGAAACCCCATTCATACAAATCATTTAGTCGTTAAAATGCACCAAATATTTATACAAGAACAAATAAATTAAACATTCCCTCAGCGTTCGAGTAAAAACAAACTGATATATTTTAAATTAGTCAAAAAATACATTTTTTTAAAAGTAAAATTGCTATTTCATGTGATCATTCACGTAAATTTTACGAATTCTACATCATTTTCTAATATTTTAAAGTACTATATTTTGATATGTTTTTTTTTTTTGCCACAAGAGTTAATGACCCGTTTTTTTGTTGGCCCTCATGATAAATCTTAAAATATTAAATATCACTGAGTTTCGGTGCTGTTGACAACAGAAAACTAAATCTAATTTACAAAATTAGACGAGGAGATTTAATAATGTATAGTAAACTTATTTACATTGTTGCGAAAACTAAGTTGTAGAATTAAATCGTAACAGCCTGCCAAAATTGTACTATAACAATTTATCCTAGCTTGAACAATTACATTTCGTTGCTAGAGATATTAGTTTTTAATATAGTTATAAAATTTCTTATAAAATAAATTTAGAGTAATACTTTTTTTAATTTAGAATTTAGATCAGTATGCATTATACAACTTTTATATTATAAAATAGATAATCTTTCGTCATTTGCCAGAAGCAAACATCAATATAATAAAATAAATTAATTTTCAATAGTTATGATTAAAGGTATTTAATAGTTTAAAAATTCTGAAAAATTTAACTAAAAAAAAAACATGTTTCATTTTAAAATATTTACAATTTAAAATTAAAAAATGGCATATAGAAGCTACATTACAGATATAATATCCTTTTATTGTGAAAACAACATTACAAATCGAGATAAGAAATAATGTAATATTTATATATACGTAAAAACAGATAAAAAGAGAAACAGATATTCTATTTCCCTCAAGGGTGCCTCAAAAACCGTCCCCTAAAATCCCACAAGAGACATACATATGTAAATTTATGCCAACTGATTGTAAAACCCTACCTTCTCAATCGTTTTAAAAAATTTATGTAAGTTTTAATTTCACAATAACATCAATTTTATTTCTATAAATAATATATTTATTGTAATTATAATTATAAAAATATCAGAAGCATATTATAGCTCAAATTTATTAAATACTGATGAAAAATAATACCCGATTACAATACGTAAATTGATTTTTTTTAATATGAATCAAATTGATGATATAAATAAATTAAATATAAACTATACATAAAAACTGAGAAAATTCATTCAAATAATTGATTTAGTTTTTTATGAAAGAAAAAATATTAGAATTAAACGAATTTCATAATTAAGTGAATCTTATTAACAATTATAACACACAATAAGTCTCCCCCAGAATAATATCGTTCTAGATAAATTGATAATAAATTTTACTTAAAATAATAATATTTAAATCTTTGTAATATAAATGTTTTATAAAAGTAATAATAATTAAAATAAGCTATCCTTTTAAAATTGAAGAAATTAATTTTTAATGTTTTTTTTTATTGTTTGAATTTTAGAGTTGTATTATAATTATTATTATTGTTATAATGAATTGTATAAGTAAGTTTATAGAATTAATAAATGTAAATAATTATAAATAGCTTTAGTATTAATTTATTCATGGACACAAAAATAAAAATAAATTTAAAATGTTCATATATTTATTATTATTAAAATAATATTTATCGTAAACATAAATATTCATAATTTGTTACAAAATTTATGTAACTTGCGTAATTTAAGATCACTAATAAAGAAGCATTCCAGAAAACTGAACTATCTATTCAGCAACTGATGGAAAGGGTAGATCATCAGAATTGTAAGAAAAACTAAATTGATTTTTAATAATTAAAACGGCGAAAGTAATTAAAAAGTTAAATTAAAGCTGTATCATCAAAATACATAGCCTACAGTCTATTATCGATACGAGTAGTTCGGTTTCTCGACACCAGATAACATAACAATTATCAAATTATTATTGTCAATTATCATTATTGACAAATTTTTATTGTCAATTATCGCATGAATTTTCGCACCGCTGCATCGGATAAAGGAACAAAATAAATTACTGCATAATATGAACTTTTAATTACTATTTAATAATTAAAAAATAATGTATCTAAAGTGATCAGTGCATGTTAACATACTATGCTTCACTGACAAGCAATTTTAACAAAATTAATGAAATATAATTTTTTTTTTTAATTAAAAAAAATGATAAATTTCAAATTTTTTTCCCATGAAATCGAGTTATACTATTTTAATATGTTTACTTTCATTCAGAAAAAAGGTTATTTCGTACATGGTAATACGTAATCAACTTTGAAAAAAAAAAAACACTTTTTTCAGTTAAAATTTTTTTAGAAAAAAATTCCGATGGAATGGATTTCATACTAATATAGTAATGAACAATTTATTACAGTGATAAAAAAAAAATGAAATCGGTATATAAAAAGTTTTGTTTATGCGAGTAGATAGGACACATTCAAACAGACACATAAACAGACTCTCCGTAATCTAAAGAATACTGAAGAGCTGTTTGGATCGAAACTAGACTTTTTTTTTTAAATAAGCGATTTTTAATCATTAAAATAAAGGAAAAATATTTGCTTGTCTTTTAAATAATCTATGGGATCGGCGGAGTGGTTTCTGCCTCCTCCCAACCGAAATTCGAATTCGATTGAAACTCATTTTCATAAAAAAGATCTTAGTGTAACTGTAATCATTTCTTACTTTGATTAGTAAGAAAAAAAAATTAATTAATTAAATTTAAATTTAATGTCTGTCTATAAATTTAAAAGTCGTTACTGGTTTTCAAAAAATCGTGATAGTTATTAACATTCAACTGTCATATCATTCTAGTATTAATATTACTACACTTTTTTTGGTGAGGAAAGGAAATACCAGTTACGCACGCCTAATAAGGGGCAGTGTCGGACTTGCCACAGGTTCCGCAAGGTGTTAATTAAAGAGTGCGTATGTGTTCCTGCGCCCTACCGACTAAACCTAAACCCCCTCACCAACTCCCCCATCCGGGACAGACCGGGATTAAAGCATTACCACGGCCCCGGCGGGACCCTTCGGACTAAGGGGATTCCGAGTCTCCATGCGTCATCACAGTCACCAATTCACGTAGCGGTCCAGCGGACAACTCTAAAAAGGAGCTGTCCTTCATCCTTTCGTCCTCCGGTCGTACTCTTCTGCGTCTTCTGCGTTCAGAAGACTTTTCCCAGAAACTATTATTCCGCTGACGGCACTATAGAAATCCTACCGAGTGCCCAGTTCAATCAGCCAGCACTCCAGTTCTCTCTTCTATTTCCTTTGTGCTGAGAATATTTGCTACCATACTTGATACCAGTTCCCATTGTCTAGTTTCTTTCAACATAAATTCTATCGCATTTTCAGTACAGCTGTATCGTTTTATTTTTGCGTCCATTTTCAAAAAATTTTCATTTTTATATTTTTTTTCATTTTGATGATCCTAAGTTGTATACTCTCTATAATTAAAAAACTAGTCACATTTTTTTTTTTTTTTTTATCTAATCATTTCAGGTTAATATGCTACACTTACTGTAGATTTTTCCGATATAAAATTGTTTTTGGTGTTATAAAGCTCAACTACATTGTTTCACGACAGAAGTATGTAAATTAACGTATATTTAGGTACTTTTAGGTATCTGTTCCAATCTTTGTTTGACTGACCTATGTAACGTGCCTGAGATAGAAAAAAAACCATCGGTTGTTTACACTGAGAATAATTATGTTTATTATACGAAAGGTTATCCAAAAAGTAAGTTTCGAAGGGCTATTAAAAAAGAATGAAGAACATACTCAAGTAACCTTATTTTTTAAGTACAAATCGTATTCTCTTTTTCTCATCTCCATCATTTTTGAGGCACTTACCAAAATAAAGCACCAGAAATTGTATCCCTTAATCATAGAATCATGCCCCCTGTAAAACAAGCCACGCATTAAAGGCTTGTTTGACCTCGTATTAGTCGTGGAACTTTCGGCCAACAAGGAAGGTTCTAAAACATAAAAACAGTGTTAGTGCCTTGGTGTTGAGTCCGGGCTGAACGGAGAATAATCGAAATGTTCCCAGCCGAACATCGTGAGGAGGCATTGCGCTGTGGCGTCATCGTGTAGGCGCTATTCCGGCCGCTTTCAACACAACCCCTCGGATAAGCAAAGTCATTTGTTGCGGATCACATGAAGTAATTTTTTCAAAGATTCGCAGTAGATATCGCTACTGATTGTAGATTCTTGAGGCAAGGAAATCGACAAACTGGATTTTTTTTTCCTAAATCGTCAGTAATCTAAGATTACACCCGCTCAGTTCACTGTATACGTTTGTTTCATTAAACAATCGCGCCCATTTCCGTACTGTGGAATCACTCATTACATTTTCTCCATAAACGTGGCAAATTCGAAAACGAATTTCATCCGGTCTAATGTTTCATACGCGGCAGTAGACGATTTTCTTAAACATTATGAATAATCATTAAGAAGCACACCGACTAAACGTCTGAATAAGAATAGTTTCCCTCCTTAACATATCAAGCGATTCAGTACGCATGCCAAGAATCGCTATAGTAGCGTTGTAGCGACAATATTTAGAAACTGAACTTACTTAATGAGTGTACCTCGAACGATTAGTTCCTTGCAATTCGAGCTTGTCAAGCTGATATGCGATTGCACATTTCACTCAGTGTAGTGGGTGAACATCACTTTTTACATTCCATAGCAAGTCTGGCATGAGATTCCTACTACTATTGAGAATGGCTACGTCATTTTGAAGAGTGATTTATGACTTGCCAAGTCGCCTGTAACAGTAGCTGTAAAACTAGTAAATGATTAGCGTACGCTTTGCATTAAAATAACAATACGCTTATAAAAATAATAATTATGAATTATATTTTAATAACTCGTTGTTTATGTTTTTACAACTCACATTTTATATGAATTTATGTTTTATAACTCATATTTTTTTACAATAATTAATAGTATCGCGGTAAGTTTCTATTTACAAATTTCAGAAAAATTTAATCAAACTATAATTATATTTACAATATTTTTTTCTGAAGTACTATAGTTTAAAAAGATGGAAATGTTGTGATCAGTAACAAATTATGAATATCATTTATTATTTCATGATTATGAAAAAAAAATCATTAAATAATAATTTTTTTTAAAAATAACAAATAGTAATTATATGTTAATTACGTAAAATTTATTTTTGTTTAATATTGTGTTGATTAAAATTAACTCTATCTTTGCCTTTAAACAGTAATTTATACATGTATAATAGAATGTAATGTCAGTTTAAATATATTATGTAAAGTTAGACGTTAAATGATGAAGTACATATTTTTGTAAAAAATAAAAAAATAAAGAAATAAAGGTTTTTAGGTGAATATATTTATATATACTTATAATATTGGTCAGTGTTTTTAAACTATAAAAATAATTTAAATCTATATTAAATCAATATAGATTTGGTAAACATCAGTTCTAACCAAACACTGAACTGTATAATATACAAAAAATAAATGAATCTCCTCATTTGTACAAAATTATTAAACAAACAAATATTAAATAAAACATAAAATTTACGAATTATAATGTATAATGTACATTTAAAAAAATAATAATGAAGAAAAGTAGAAGAAAGGTAGTATTAAAATAAAAATAAGTATGAAAGAGACTAATAGAAAAACACACACACAAACATTGTATACATTCACACAAGAAATAAACTAATAAAGAGTGAAGAGATGTATTATGTAAAATGAAAATGTGTTCATAACCGCTTGTAATATACATGGAATAATAATTAATTAATTATAATAATATTAATATTTTAGTCAATGTTGGTTTATGTTTATGTTAGAAATTTACATGTAATACAGGCAATTATGAAATAAAATAAAAATTAATTACATAATAAAAATACGTCTAATATACTTAAGTATGTTTTTTTTGTTTAAATTATTATCTAATTGAATAAATGTTATGATTATTATTATTATATTAAATCCTCTGGTCAGTTTTACTTTGTTCTCTGTATGGGCCAAAAAAGTTAAAAACACAGTGAAATTTATTGATATATAATTTATATTAACACAAATCGATATAAACAAAAATATAAATCATGAGTTTTTCATAAGGTAGCTCAAAAATCAGGGTTTCCTAAAATTCTAGATTGTTAAAGGATTAATCAATCATATTTTGTGTTCAGAAGATTGGAATTCTACTTAAAAGAAAAAAAACAAATAATAGCCCCGACAAATAATACTTTTCTTTCAAAAAAAATGCTAAAAAACTAACAGAGAAACTTTCTTCTTGAATAAGAATTACGAATTAAAGCTTTTTTCCTTTTCTTTTTTTTTGTTTTACGTCGGAAGTGGGAAAATTTGCCTCAACCAAACGTCCAGTAGCCCGTACATACTGGGTATGTGGGGTTCACAATCTACTGCAGTGAGACCCACTAGAAAGCCACTCCCTCACGCAACGTGATGCTGGAATTGCCGCCGATTGCATAACTTCAGCACCACGCGCGTCACGGGCGCACCTCACATTCATGCAAATATTTACACCTCTCATTCACACTCTATTTACAAAAATATATATATATACACTACATAATACATTCAGACATCATTTACACTAAACATTTACAATCCACATTATATATAGTTCAGAATACATACACCATAGCTATGCCGGCCTCAGACAACAGGAACGCATTCCGCGGAAGCCATTGGTGACGACAATGCCGAGCCATCCCCACCACCCGCCCCCGAAGGCTGGCGGAACTTGAAAAATGGCAATTTTGGAGCATATTTTTCAGCTAATAATGAAGAATAAAACGTTTTCAAACTAATGTGTCAAGGTAAAAGATAACGTTAGTAACCCCACCTATTATTTTTTAAATTGTATGTCATATTTTTCCGTTACGGTGTTTAATAATTTCCTAACTTTGCCAATCAATTTCGAAAGTACAAGAAATGAAAAAAATTTAAAAAGTAGAAAGATTGTATTGAACATTTTTTACATGACAAGTTAAAATTATGAGATACGCTTAAGAAAACGAATTTGCTAAAGGCGATAAATAAACATTGCAATTGGTTACAGTGTGACCTACTGTTATTTTGTACAACCACGTTCCGTTGCAGTACGTCAGCTCACATTCAATCCAGATCAATGTGCGTGCGACCAGTACAACACAAATACGTAATAAATTAGCTAAAACTCGGGACAGACTCTCACGCATGTCGGCTCATTGAAATAATATTACAAGGGAAATTTAATAAACTGCTGAATAATTTAAATGCTGTTATTTAATATTATTTTTTATTATTAATCCACATCGTACCAAAATTATAATGTTTATTTTACGCAACCATATTATTAATTGTTTTAACCGATAGTGGATCTTTTAAACATGCTCACATATTAATGTGATATTAAATAAAAAAATGCCTTTCGGCACGCCGGAAGGCGAGGTATATTTCACCGGTGCTAAGTGGGGCTAAAAGATTTCCACCTTAAAGTTAAGAAAAACTTCAAATTCGATAAAGGTTGCGTGCGAAAAAGGTTTCACATGTTTAGCATACGACTAGCCCTATCTTCTTACAATTCCAGAAACATTTTGGTCATCCCTTGCAGTAAGGGTTGGTCATATCAAAAATTGTTTCAGAAAAAAGTTTTAGGTAATGTTTAGAGGACTAACGAACAATTTAAACTATTTGATTTATACTGTGTCTATTAAGGAAGGTATGATTTTTTTTTTTCTTCAAACCACATTTTTTCCACCCCCTGGTCCAATGATTGGTGGTATCAAAAAAAACTACACTTAGATAAGTTTTAGGAACTTATTTCCAATTTTTTGAACTTATTATAATTTTATTTAAATAAAATAAACCTTAAACAACCAGCTACAACTTAACAGATTAATTATACATTTGACATTAAATAATATTTATTTTAATGACGCAGCGTGGTTCCACCTGTAGCTAATTTAACACACAAAGAGAAAACACTTGGGAGAAAATTATTGGTTTCATTCTTCTTAACAGTATAAAGAAACATATTAACAAAGACATTTATTATAAATAGGTTTATTTCACTTTTAAAGCCTGAGAACGGTGTTGTTACATACAACAACATTGTGTCAGTGCGCGCGCGCACGCACACATACACACACACACTCACACAAAGTAGCGGAAATTATTGACTTTTTAGAAATTTTTAGATTATTATCTTGAATTCATCACAAGATTTTTTTTCATTGGAAGCAAAGTACTTCGTCATGTATTTTACATTATTAAAAAAAACACTATTTCTCGCGCGCGCGTGTGTGTGTGTGTGTGTGTGTGTATCAATAATCAATACAAGCGTTACAAATAAGAAATTATGACCAACAAAACAAATTAAATTAACAAAATTGTTAATTGATTTAATTATGATTAATTTTAATGAATGCAAAAATGCCTAATTTAATTAATTAAAAACTATAATTTGTTTAAAAGTTAATTATAATTTACGGGAGATTAAGATTTAATAAATTATTTACATATGTTACTAAAAATTAAATAAATAAAACTTAATAATTTTTAAAGGAAGTATTGTAATCACGAAAAATGTCGGTTTTCAGATTTCAACGGAAATATCCATTTTGACCATCCCTGGATCCATTTTTACTAGTTCGAAGTGACGTCAGTCGTACGTACGTATCTCGCATAACTCAAAAACATTTAGCCGTAGAATGTTGCAATTTTGTATTTAGGACTATTGTAACATCTAGTTGTAGACCTTCCCTTTTGATTGTAATCGGCTGGGCCAAAAATGGTCAAAAAAGCCCAAAATCCAAAACATTTGGATTTTAACTTTTTCTAAACTGCAGTATAACGATATATCATAAGTGGTACTTATTTTAATTGGTTCCAGAGTTATAGCGAAATTAAATTTTAATTAATTAAATGTTTGGATCTTACAAGGGTAAGGCACATCGGTTCGAATCCAACTTCATATACATATATTTCTTTTTAATTTTTTTTTTCATTTAAATATATTGATTTATTAATAATTATTAACCTCTGATTGTAAACAAATTTTTAACAAATATAATTAATAGCAATAAAAAAAATATGAAAAAAGAATCATAAGTTATTAGTGAAATAAAATTTTATGTACTTTTCATTTTAATTCAAAAATTACAATCAGAGGTTAGTAATTATTAATAAACCAAAAGAAAAAAAAGTTTAAAAAAAATATATGTACATGAAGTCGGATTCGAAGCGATGTGTACATGGTTACGGATCCGAAATGTCTTACTTACACCACATATCTACTTCATCGACGAGAAACAAAATTAATATAAAAAACTAATAAAAAATATGTTTGGGAAATATTTAGGGCCATTTTTCTTGAGTATAACTGACTATTCCGTGTTAGTATTCTGCGATGAAGACAAGTAAACAGTGTACTATTCACACACGCAATATGGTTCAAATCGGTGTCCCGAAGCCCGTGCCTTCCCCTTGCTAGTTGCAGTAACTATAAGCATGATCATAAACACGATTGATCTTATGAATGATTAAACGTTAAGCATGATCTTAGTATATTAGAATAATTTTATTTCCAAACCATATCTTGTTTTACCTTTTACAGTTTCTCAAAAACGATTAGCCCTAGAATATTGAAATTTTATATTTAGGACTGTTGTGCCATCTAGTTGTGCACCTCCCTTGATGATTGCAATCGACTTTTCAATCAAAATTTTGAATAATTGAATGTTATATTGATAATAACCATGTAAATTATATCTGATTATTTAATATTAATTGAAAATTAAAATTTAGAATCGAATTATTTTTTGGATTTTCTTAGCAAAATCTTCTAAAAATTGTATATATATATTTTTTTTAAATCATTTTATTTAATTATTTGACAGAACAATAAAATACAATATTATACTGATACTAAATTTACATTTTGGAATTGCATTCAGTTTAAAGTGATAGTTGAAAATGATTTTATTAATTACCGTTGACATTTTAATTCAAAATATATATATATATTTTTTTTAATATTTGTATTTACTAGAAAAATTACTTTCATTTATAAGAAGAATGATTTGTAAATTATTAATTTCAAAATACTTACTCTAACACTTAGTCTGATTCTGGTCGAAGAAAAAGTATAGTAACTCGATTGTAACACATATTACGCACTCGTGAAAATACGTAATTTTTTTCATTTGTGCGTAAAATGCTTCTACTCTAGATCAGTATTATTCGTATCTTCGTGAGTTAATGATTAACAATAGTTTCAGATTTCTGGTGTGTCGTATAAATAAAAGTTAATAATAAACTGTTCCATTTAAATAAAGTTAACTGGTTAAATAAAGTTTAAACAGTATAAGTTTAAATTAAATGCAACAAAAAATGCGTATATGTAATTTAATAGGCGTACAAGGAATTCATGTGGTGTCCACATCAGATTTTTTATTGAATGTGAAGTTAAAAGATACCTTTAAACCATAAAAATTATAGAGCTCTCTTCTCTAGAAATTTTTTATGGCTTTCAAGCAATAAATTCTTTTCACGGCAATAACTTTTCTCTTAAGCAACAGTTTTCTATTACTGGTTGTCATCAGCCACTAAGTAAAATCGTTCAATGTAGTTTTTATACTTCCTTCCCATTACCACTACAGTTCATGTTCTTTTAATTTCTTCACAGTTAATATGTTTTCTAAATCAAGTAAAAGTTGAGAGCAATTCTTCTAATAGCAAATGAATTAAAACTGTCAACAGTTATTCAGATTTCATCTTTATGCAACTTCACCAAGAGTATTGAAACTCGATCGCTCCTATTTTTTCTAAAATTATGATCTCAGCTTTCTTCTTTGTGAACGTTATCGTAATGACAACTACAGCGTAAGGTTTATTACAACGAAAGTGTCAGGAAGTTTTTCCTGCATAATTCTAAAAGTTTATTCGGAAGATCAGACGTGAAATACCAATGCCGGTAATGATAATGGTGAATATTTTAAGGAACTCCTCAGAAAAGCGTTTATACTGTTTACAGATGTTACTGGTTTTGAAAACTACCAACTACGATCCGCCTTCCGACTTTGCGATCGAAATTTTGCAGTAAAAGGATGATGACTTTCTTGAGCATATTGTGTTTAGTGATGAGTCAATAATTCACCTTAGTGAAAAAGTTACCAAACATAATATCCGTATCTGGAGGTCAAAAAATCCACATGAATTCTTTCAATGCCTAATTATTTTTTCTGTACGATATCCCAACGCTAAGTTTAAATGCAGTTTTTTTCGCTTAAGCGAGCGTAGTAGGAGTTTCTGGATCTTTTTCGGAATTCCCGCCCCCCGAAAAAAAAAACACTTAACTTTTTTACCAATCGGCCAAAAATCGATTTATTTTTAATGTCCAATAAGAATTAAGTAGGAATATGCATGTTTCAAAATAAAAAATAAAAATTCAACCCCCAATAAAACACTTGATATTAACAATAACCAGGTTGGAGAAATAACCTAATAACCAGATATAACCATTTATATTACCATTCTTATAACCATTTACATTTATTTATTTTATTAATATAATCTAACCAAACTTATTAACCTACGCTCGCTAACTTTAGAAATTAACAGTAATGTTTTGAATATTTAAATAATAAATTCAGTAATTATTGCAATTATTTATTATTTAAATAATCAAAACATTACTATTAATTAGTCTAGGTTTGCGACCGAAGCGAGCGTAGGCTAAGTTTGGTTAGATTAATAATTTTTTAATAAATTCAGTAATTATTGAAATTACTAATTTATTTAAATTAGATATAAACTATAAATATAATTAACCAAACTTAACTTACGCTCGCTTCAATCGCTAACCTCGACTATTTAACAGTAATGTTTTGATTATGTAAATAATACATAATATCTATGATTATAGGCAATAATGCTTATATTTTTAATATGTAAAGTATATTAATATGGAGGGGTGTTTAAAATGACCGGTATAAAAGAGCATGTTAGTGTATTATCGGGTTATTTCTCCAACCTGGTTATTGTTAATATCAATATTTCCTGCTATTTTGAGTTATTTCTTGTTATTTTGAATCATGCATATTCCCACGTAATACTTACTGGATATTAAGAATACATCGATATTTAATCGATTGGTTAAAAAATTGTGGTTTTTATTTCGGGGGGGGGGAATTCCGAAAAAGAGTTGCTTATTTGAATACGGTAAGTGTATGTCTCTTCCATCAACTGGAAGAAGGACCAGTTGATGGCAATTTTATTTGGCAACAAGATAAACCTCCATGTTGCCATAACTTTGTACGGGATCGATTGAATGACTTTTTATCCTAACTGTTGGATCAGGGGGCATGGACCCGACGACAGAGCTTGTTTGAGATGCTCTCCAAAATCGCCGGATTTGATGTGGTTTTTTCTTTTGCGGTTTTATAGAGTTACCTACTGTTACATACTAATTTAATTGTAGGATTGAAGCAGCTGTTCCTTCCATTATTCAGGAGAGGCTGGTTAAAGTATGAAACAAACTCTCCTATCAGTTGAATGTGTGTAGCATCACGAAGGGGCTAACATTAAATAGTTGTAGAGAAAAACTGTAAGAATCACTCTTTCACTTTATTTGCGATTTATTACTGTAGGTCGAAATTAAGAGATATTAAATAGCTTTAAAACCCCGATATTCTTTATTATATACCCTATATAAAACTCGTAGTTCTATTCCCACTATCATCATTATATCAGCGTCAATCGTAAACTTAACACTGAGACTTGTACATACGAACGTTTACTACAGATTAAAGGAGAGAAATTTTGTAGAGGTCAATAGTGGACATTTTCAACAATTATTGTACAATTCCAAACTAAAAATTGTAATAAATTATTTTAAAATGAAATAAATCACGTTAATACGTGATTTTTTTTATTTTGATTTAATATTTTTTGAATACGTGACTTTTAGACCATACGATGGTTAAAGGTTTTAATAGGTTTTTTAAAGTTTTTATTGACAATAATCTTTACATTAGCGATAGTAAAAAAATAATGTATTCTGAAGATTGAATTTGTCTTTTTTATTTGTATTTTTTATTGCAGCCAAATATTCACCGCATCATGATAGTAAAGTGGATAGAATACAGTATAGTGAACGGTTAATTCAATAATTTATTTAAGATTAAAGCAATAAATTATACCTGATATTAAGCCTGTAACTTACACGCCCGATAGATCCTGTTTCACATTATTTAATTTATAAAGTCTCTGTCACACATTTGTATGAACAGTAATCTGCTTACAAATAAATAAGCCTTTCCAGGAAAGCCTTTTAAAATTTAAAGCGCGCATAGCCTTTTTGAATTTACTGTTATTTAACTATGTAAACACCTGTATTTCAATGACTTACGCTTACGTAATTCTGAAAATTCCTGTTACATCTGTTGTCTAACAAATATTTAATTTTAAACTACACAAAAGCTTTCTGAGAATCATTAATTACAGTAAACAGAAATAAATCGCTCATTATAAAATATTTACTTAAGACGATGTAAGATTCAAAATTTGATAGACTATTATTTAGAGTTTCATGGCAGGCATATCTTCCCAAAGACTTCCACCTACACCTAAAAGAAATTTATTTTTTTAGGTACTGTAAAAAAAACACAAAAAAAAGAAGTAAAATGGAATTATTTAAGAAAACATTTTCAAAATCTGTTATTCTAAGCAGAACAGCGCTGTTTCCTAGAAAATACATTTTTTTTTAGGAATATAATATTAATTCAAATCTAAATGTATGATGTATTAAATTTAAATATAATTAAAAGCTCCATACGATAAAATTTTTTTTTTAGAGAAAGAAATTAAAAATCACCAATAAAGAAAACAATAAAAAAGTGATTTTTAAAAATCATAATAATTGTAGTTTATGCAGCCTGAAGTAGAACTACACAAGTACTCCGGGAACCAGATCATACTTACTACCCCGAAGGGAATTCTCTACCAAAATCTCAAAAATATATTTCCTTCTAAAACTGCTTTAAATTTTTAATATAAATTTTGTTTTAATTTTTATCTCCAGACAAATTTTTAACTAAAATTCATCCACGGCGTATAACTTACAAAAACTATTCCCTTCAATTTGGAGAAAGGAATCCCCGTTCGAGATTTTAAGAAGTTTAAATATAAATTTACATTTGCAGCTGCAGGCCTGGCAAGCCGGTAGCAGTAATTGCATTTGCACCCAGATTTTGTGTGTGTAAATTGCATTTACGCACAACCTGGCAGATCTGGCAGCAAGCTGGAAAAACTGGTTGAAATATATAAATATATATTTACATTTCAAAAGCTTTAATATATAAGTTTCATGTCTTAAAATGAACGTACGAGGGTAAGTCAATTATTATCCGCAATGTAGTTATAAATATTATTGGAGTACAAATAGGAGACTTACATGTGCTTCATTTTTCAACATAGTCCCCTTGCATTTCAACGCACTTGGTCCATCGTTGCACAAGCTTCCTGATGCCCTCATAAAAGAAGGTTGAGCTGCGAGCCAGGAATGCACCGCTTCTTTTATTGTTTCGTCCAAGGTAAATCGACGGCCCCTTAATGCCTGTCTGAGTGGACCAAACAAATGGTAGTCAAAAGGGACAAGATCAGGACTATACGGAGGATGAGCCGGTACTTTAAAGTTGAGTTTCCGGAGCGTTTCAGCAGTGTGGGCAGCAGTATGTGGACGGGCATTGTCGTGCAACAACGCAACACCTTTCGACAGCAGTCCTCGGCGTTTGCTTCCAATTGCAGGCTTCAGCTTGGCGGTAAGCATCTCACTGTAACGCGCACTGTTTATTGCCGTGTCCCTTTCCTCGTAATGTTCCAGTACTGGGCCTTGTGAGTCCCAAAAAACCGTAAGCATCAGTTTTCCTGCAGACGGTTGGGTCTTCAACTTTTTTTTGCAGGGCGAATTTGGATGTTTCCATTCCTTACTCTGCCGTTTACTCTCAGGCTCGTAATGATGGATCCGTGTTTCGTCACCAGTGATGATTCTTTCTGAGAAGATGCCCTGTTCGTTACCATAGCGATCCAAATGTTTTTGGCTGATGTCCAAGAGCGTTTGTTTACGCAACTGCGAGTTGTTTTGGGACCCATCTTGCACAGACTTTATGAAACCCAAGTCTGTTGTGGATCATTTCGTAGGCAGAACCGTGACTAATTTGCAGACGATGTAACACTTCATCGATAGTTACTAGTCTGTCTAAGACCATGTCAGGTGCACGCTCAATGTTTTCCTCATTTGTGGCGGTAAACGTCGTCCGGCTCCTTCGTCGTGCGTAACATTTGCGCGACCATTTTTGAATTTTTCAATCATTCGTAGACACTCTGTTGCGGCAACACACTGTTCCCGTACTGTACCGAATGTCTTCGATGAATTTTGGCCCCTGATACACCTTTCGACCACAAAAAACGGATCACTGAACGTTGCTCTTCTTCGGTGCAAACAGAAAGCGGAGCAGCCGTGGTTAACGGCAGGGCAGCGATAATGGAACTAACCTAGCAGCATCAAACCTGCACAGACATAACAATTAAACTACGCATGCGTCATCTACGCAACACGACAGTACTACCAACATAAACAAAAATATAACTAAATTGCGGATAATAATTGACTTACCCTCATATATTTTTAAAAATATATTTTTTTTAAATTTTATTTAAGTACATTTTATTACGAAAGACAAAAAATACAAATACAAACCGTATTCAAATTGTTGTTTACAAATCTTGCCATTTAAATTGATTATTATGGAGATAAGCTAGATTTGCATTCCTATTTTCTTTTGTTTCTTTGTTAAAAGATAATAGTATTTTTTCATAAAAAAATTAATATGTGTATAACGTCATGGAGATAATTAATTTTACCCGCACTGTCATGAATTAACAGACCCCAAGCTATTTGTAAAAGATACAGTCTATTAATTAATAAGGTAATCTAAACTATAAGAAGTCCGTCTTTTCAGTTCTACTGATCAAGATGCAAAAAGCTGAAAATTTTATATTCTACTAAGGTCCCCCATCACGGCTTTACCCGCGCTAAATGTGTATAGAACTTTAAAAATTAGAAATAGCTTTTTAGTAATTATGTGTGGTCGCTGCTCTCCGAGTTTTCGCTATCCACAATTCACAACTTGCCGGATAAAATAGATTAACTTGCATTAATAATAACTTTTCAATTGTTAGATATGTAAAATGTTAATCATTTCCTTTAATCTATTATCAAAACCGATTTGTTTTTACATATATTACGATAATAAAACAAACTGATTTTTATAAACAATAGCCGATCAGAGCTCGCTTTGCTCACCCAATTTATACGTGTTCGACGCGTTCGTATCCTCATGTTTTTAGAATAATAAGTATTTTACAGAAATATTTTAAGAAAAGAAATATTAGTGAGTAGAAAACATTTTTGTGAACATTGGTGTTTTCATATTTAAAATAAGATTAAGGAGTAAGTAGATATAGAATTTAATAGTTTTTAATAAGAACATAATGTTTAACGCTAGTCGTACTAATAAAAGAGCTGGGACTCCGTCTTCTTCGTTCAGTCTTGTGTGTGTTCGGGGGAAGTTGTGTTAGTTGCCAATCCAGCTGATGCAATTGGCACAGAGCGGACCAAGTAATGCGCGCCCCGATGCGCGTCAACGATTCTCTCCCGCTAAATAAATAATCATTTTTTTACTGCTAAATATTAAATAATAATTCCTTTCTTTTATTAATGAAATTAAATAAATAAAATTAATAAATAATAATAAGTAAATAAGAATACAAATATAAATTAAAATAATGTAAGCTTAGAAATTAACAGGTTGACTGCTCCACGTGACATAATCTGATTTATCATTTCGGAATCCAATACTGCTATGAGACATCAAATGATGTCTCAATGTGATGTCATACTTAAGATGCAATATTATTGTTTATTTTTAATTTTTTTGTACTAAATCACATATTTTAAAGAAAAACTGTATATTATTGTGTTGTATATAGCACAACGTTTTTCTTTAAATTTGAAATTAAAGAATTTTTTTTTGAAAATCATCAAATAAACATAATTGAAAAGTGTTGTAATAAAATGTGAATTAATTTTAGTTGTTTATTGACAAATTTTAGTTATATTCTAATACCAAGTACACTTAAAAAATATTGTAATTCAAAATTTACTTTAAAAATCTCAATTCAAAGCATAATTATCAGTAAGATGTGATTTTATTACAGAAGAGAATGACTTTTAGTAATTTATGTTAAAAAAAATAGCAAATAATAAAAATAGTATTCAAACAATTCTGGAATTGTAGAATTAAAAATAAATACCATCAGTTGTAATAAGTAAAAGAAATAATTCAATTAAAATATATTAAACATTCCGAGACATCAATTGGTGTCTAGTTAGTTATCCACCGGATGCTACGAGACACAAATTTATGTCTCAACTTTAATATTTAATATTTCAAAAAGTAAAGTTGCAAAGTGAAATTGGTATCAAAAATTATAAATAGAGTAACAACAACTTTATTGAAATTGAAAAAAAAAATGGCAGCACTGATGGTTTATCAAAATAAGTATAGCAGCCTTGGAAATGTTGCATTTTTCAGTGTGGCAGTCAACCTGTTAAATTAAATAAGCTGTAAATTAATTGACAAAGAACTGCTTCTAGCGGGAGAGAGTTGCCGTGCGCAACCGCCAGGCGAACCACCCTCTGCGCCAAGAGCAGCTAAAATAAAAATTTGAAGTGGACATCACATGACGTCCTTGGACGCCTATTAAATTACATATACACTTATTTAAAAGTACATAAAATTTTATTTCACTAATAACTTCTGATCGTTTTTCTTTCTTTTTATTGTTATTATTGAATTACTATTTATTGCAATATGTTTTTATTATTAGAGGTTAATAATTATTAATAAATCAATATATTTGAATTAAAAAAGAAGAACTTTAAAAGAAAAGAAAATGAAGTCTGATTTGAGATAATGTGCCTTCCCCTTGTAAGATCCAAATATTTCATTAATTAGACTTTTATCTGATTACAGCTCTGGAACCAAAAAAAATAAGTACCATAAGAAATGATATATCATTCAAAAGACCTCAATCAAGTCTTATTATTGCAGTTAAGAAAAAGTCAAAAATCCAAATTTTTTTGATTTTGGGCTTTTTTGGACATTTTTGGTCATTCGATTGCAATCAAAGGGGAAGTGCAAAACTGGATGTTACAACAGTCCTAAATTCAAAATTTCAACATTCTACGGCTAATTGTTTTTGAGTTATGCGAGATACATTTACGTACAGACGTCACGCCGAATCTAGTCAAGATGGATCCAAGGATGGTCAAAATGGATATTTCCGTTGAAATCTGAAAACCGTGATTTTTCCCGATTGTAATACTTCCTTGTACTACGTACAAGAAAGTAAAAATGTGAGCACATACGACAAATATACAAACAAATAAATAAACCCACGCACTATCCTTTTTTATGGGAAAAATTTCATTAAATTTAATAAACCACACAACTGTTTGAAGAAGTCGATATTGACATAGGCAATGATCGGTATAGACAATATCTATCGATGTAGACAACGATTAAACTTGCTAAAAGAAGTTCGAGGTAATTTATTTTTACCTTTTTTATGTTTTATATAGTAGTGAGAGTTGAGCTGTGTTAAACATCCCAGGGATCATAGGAAAGCTACAGTTAAAATTTCGAAATGACTGGTTTAGTAGATTTCGCAGTTATCAAAAATAAATTAAAAAACGTATCTTTATATTGCAACGAGGTGTAATTTATCTACCGTATTGTGTTGGTTAGATTAGTCTCAAGGGTTCCTCCAAAAGTGGTAGATTATCAGGAATAATAAGCATTTCATATTAAACTTACAACGGAAAAGTAAAGTGAAGTAGTTTCCCGTTCCCCTCTGTACTAGTTTGAATATACTTTTGCATATTGGCATGCAAAGCCTACCACACTGGAAGTGAAATTTGTCGTTATAAAAGAACATTTACTATTTTCAGTACAGAAGCTGGCTGTGTATAATTAAACCTCATACTCGCAGAGAAATGATGATACCTTATCTACTTCAGATAGTTTATGTGCGTCAGAGCCATTAGAAAGACTAATGATCTTCCCCGTTAATAGTTATAATTTTTTAACTCTGAATTCTTAAGAGCGCATTTCAGTTTAGATTCTTAGAATTCTGCTTTTTAAAATTATGTTATAAAAGCATAACTGAGCAATATCCAACTCATTTCTATTGTTTTAAATTTATTTTTTAATTTACTAATGTCAATTTGTTAAATTTATTTCAACTGAAGAATGAGTGGTATTAAATTAACACCAGAACGGGAATAAAAAGCGTCGAAAATAACCCGAGCTGGTAATTTAATTGTTGAGCAGGCATGCGTGTTAACACGTTTTATGTAGTTTTAGAAATGTTTCTTGTTAACAGAAAAAAATCTGGAATTGAGTGTTTAAAGCAGCAAAGTTAATATACCCCTTTTTGTCGAAAAGCAATGTAATATAATATAAGCACACTCTGTCTAATCAGTACTGAGAATTATATTTTCACAACGTTTCACTAATTAAGTTCAAATTTCAGTTAGACACTTTAGAACGTAAGATAAAGGTAGAATTACGTTTAATTTTGTTTGTAGTTTCTAAATATCCCTGATATTTATAAATTATATTAGTTTTATTCGTAATATATAATTATAATTGTTTTAGTTATATTACGATTAACTGCTGATGAATAAAATAGAGTGAAATAAAATGTAGAAACAAACTAACGAAGACACAAAAAATATTCGTAAAAAAAATTCGTGAAATTGCATTATTCATTACTGAACGCTAAAATGTATTGGGTGAACTAACACGCCTGAGTATTTGCCATTACCGTAGCAACTCTACCATACCTCATCCGGCGATATTAAATGTAGACCTGCAAATTTTCAGATCTTTAAACAATGTTTTCTCCATTTTAGAGAGAAGAAAACAGAATTAATATTTTAAGGTACTTTCACCATGCAGTCCGACAATTGTGGTTCTACCAGCCCCATCCTTTTCGACACTTTACCGCTTGACTGTGAATAATGAGTATAAAAGCTTTAATTTTAATAACGGTAGAAAAATGACCAGAACTGTGTAAGTGGTTTTCTTCCTAAAATTATTAATACTACAATTACGTACGTTCAAAGAAAATTTAAAACAAAGTAAAAAATAATTACTAGAATTTTTAATTTCAAAGTAGCCTAATAACGTAACTGAAGTGAAAAAGAAATGCTTTTATCACAATCAAAATTCGATTATTTATAACTTAGTATTATATTTTTTTTAGCTACATAAAATTGAATATTTGGTCAGCTATATTTCCCAGCTGTCCATTTTCACATCCATTTTAGAAAATGATAAAAAGTAATTTAAAAAGATGAAAGAGATAGCGAGTGAAGGAGGTATGAGCTTTTTCTATTATACTTAAAATGATTTGAAGTTCTGCTTTTTCATTTAAAGCTGAAATGACGAAAGTAATTACACTCTGATAGCATTCAGTGTAGAATACAATAATATTCTTTTTCCTTCTTTTTTTTTTTTGAAATTGGCTACATAAAAAAAAAATTACGCTTATTTGTATCAATAAATTTAATTACAATATAAACAGTACTAACTGAACGGTGTTAAAAGATGTTATCAGCTCTTACTACTGTTAATTACAATTTTTTTTTTTTCATTTAATATCTTGAAAAATAGATCAGTGAATATCTTTTGAAAATTAAAAAAATAATTGAGAATCAATGTGTTTTTATCAAAATATTGATAAAATATCGGAATAGATAAATTATCTATTCCATTAGTTATAAAGAAAAATTACAACCAAAATTAAATCCAGAACTTTTCGTTTAACCAGTAAAAGTTATAAAAATCTACATATCTTCAATTCTGTTCTAAGAGATTATGTGATTTTGAAAGAAGAAATGAAAGTTGAAAAACTGAGTCGAAAGGTGATAATGAGATTAAGGATGAACTCGTGCAACATATTTCTAATATTAAATCTTTTAAATTTAATGTTATTTATGCTATTACGTATTATATAGTAGAAATAATAGGTTTCATGGTTCATGTGATATTCAATATACAATTCTTGTGTAAAAAAAATATATTACTGACATGAAAGAAGGAAATATTTTAAAATGTCATAAAACTGATAATGTAATGCAAATAATAGTCAAGCGTTTTGCACTGACATATCAGAAACTGAAAATGTGGACATTTTCTAGGAGAAGATTAAGTATATTTTGAAGGTTTTAACAGATAGAGATGCTTGTATCATAAAAGGAATAAGTTTTGTAGCCTTTTTAAATAATTCCTTTATAATTAACGTAGAATTTTATATTTTAGACCCGTTTAGAAACTACAGAAGTAAGGAACATAAAACATGTCAACATTTTCTCCTATTACTGATCAGAAAAAGCTTTCTAAACTCACCAAAGATTAAAAAGCTCATTATACTTATAGGGGGCATAGAAATTGTTAGGCTATCAGGGCTTTATATGGATTTGAATATTAGATTGTGGATACCGGTTTTCTTTGGTGGTTGGGTTTCAATTAACCTCATATCTCAGTAACGGTCCACCTGAGACTGTACAAGTCTACACTTCATTTACATTCATACATATCATCCTCTAAGTAATACCTTACAGTGGTTCCAGAAGTTACACAGAAAAAGAGGGGAGACTATCAAGGATGAACAAGGAATATGAACACAAACATGTACATAACTGTACTGTATGGCAAACACATCTACACTGCAAACAATTATTGAAAACCAATATGTTTTTATAATAAAAAACTGTTAAACAATCACCTGTGAAATGTCAAAAGTTGAAATTTTTAAAACTTTGTGTCACTTCATGTTAACCTAAAACCTGAACATCAATTATATTAAGGCAAAGTTTGTCCCACAGTTGCTAGCCAACAAAAAAAAACATAATGATGCTCTTGGAAAATTTTGGGGATAAATGAGATTTCATCAGAAAGCTATATTAAAAAGATTAAAAAAAAGGTGATGAGACGTGGATATAAAGTTACGATGTAGAAACTAGTGTACAGTCATTACAAAAGAGGTGGAAAAATCTTTAAGTACCTTGACCAAAAAATATTTTGTAAATTCACTCCAAAATTGAGGTCATATATTGTCTTCATATACTTGCTTATTAGTTCAACAGGCAACAAAGAATCTTATTTAGCAGAAATACAGAGTTTGTGATAGGAATGAGAAAACCATTGATAAAGAAAAGCACTTGAGTAGTGTTAACAATTGTTTTCTCATTTTTGGCAAAATGCATTACAAATTTTACTCTTCAACCCTCCTACTCTCTAAAATTTACTTCTACAGATGTAAAATCAATCTTGGAAAATGAACTTATAAACAATCCAACAGATAAGGAAAACTGCTAAAAGATATTAGCTCTGTAACAATGAGATTCCACAAGCTTAGCTTTTTAATAGTAAAAAAAAAGATGATGGGAGAAGTGTGTTAATGCAGCAAAATACTTTAAAGGAGATAAACCAAAATAACATGTTAACTACCAAATAAATATATTTTTTTAGATAAAGTTTGTTTTGTTTATTTACATCTCTCATTTAGGATAAAACAAAAGAGAAAGGCAGTGACTGGAGTATGTGAAAACAGATAACTGACAAAGTTTTATGTAGTTATATCTTGAGATTAAAAGATTAATACAGAACAGGAAAGAGAATAGCAATAAATCAGGTTTAATGGCAAATGACCTAAATAAAGACATTTAATATTGCTTACGTTGCTTACAAAAACTTGTGAATAGATAATGAAACAAAAATTAACATATCCCTTGTTTTTATATGCAAAAAACAAAATATTTTAACTCAAATGATTTATAGTGTAAATAAGTATAGAAGTAAATCGTATGGTGAAATAAATTTGCCACAATAAGTGTACATTGTCCTATAACTAGTCATTTATACATAAATATGTGCATAATAAATAATAGCTGTTTACAGTTTAAGGATTAAATTTTAAAAATTAAGAAACAATTTTTTTTTAATAATGCTTAATCAAAACATAGCCACAGTCTGTTTCATATATCAGATATTTTAAAACCACTTCTACTGGAAGATCTGGTAGGGGTACATTTTTAAATTTTACTCAAGGCCTAAATTTATTAAGGTTCAATCTAACAAAACTTAAAGGTAGATAAGACTATATTACCCGTTCAACTAGACTCCTAAAAAGAAAAATGTGAAAAGCTCTAAGTTTACCGAAAGAAATAGAACCTAAAAAGAATCTCCACAGTAGAATGGATTTTGAACAAGACCAGGAAAAAGAAGAGTTAAGTTAAATAACATCAAAAAGAAAATAAACCAAAGAAAAAAATTACAATAAAACCATAAAGCACCAGAAAGAAATATAATATCAACAGGTATTTATAAACTAAACAAAGTTAAAGTAATTTAAGTTAAAGAAAAAAGAAAGCAGAATGGCAGTGGAGTGCCCCTCCTGAAAATTCTTTTGCTTTTGAATATTGTAGTTTAAAAATTTGAAAATGTATTTAAAAAATTCACTAATGAGGACTGAATTCTCACTTTTAATTGCTACGTTAATTTGTCAGTACTAAAAATAAAAACACATTTGATTAAGACATTAAATTTTATTATTTATACCTAATTAGCGATACTGCTGTTTCAGCGGATTGGATCAATTTAGAAACATGAACAAACTCATGAATCATTTAATTTCTGAACAAATAAAGAAAGTATTTTAATATTAAATATGTTACTATTTTTTACGATATTCAAATATTTTTATTTTATATGTAAAATATTTAAATTATGTCTGGCAACAACCAATTTAAAAAAAAATAATATAGTTTCTGATAATCATTTTGCTACACTCAGTGTTTAGTCTGATGCATAATTTTAGTACGGTATTAATCTTCACAAAAATCTTATTAATTTCTAATTGGATTTGATATTTCAATTCCCAAATACTTGAGTTTACAGACATCTTCACACAAAGAAAATATTTTCAGTAAGATCAGGTGGCCTGACTTACATCATGTTACCATACCAGGAGATTAGGAAACATAATTAACATGATTAGGAAAAAATTCTGCAAATACCACTAGACACTCATACAGTGACTTAACTTAACTTGTTATAAAAACTTAACTTGTTAAAACTTAACTGTTATAAAAAACAACTTAACTTGTTATAAAAAATGAGACTTAATGATAAGTGGAGTATCAGTTCCTGTATCAATTAGTAACCAGTTCCTGTTGAGTTCAGGACTGAAATGACAAATTTAACAAATGTATTCAACACACTATACTGACACACTATGATACTGACTGGTAGCCCTATCTCTAGTCTTTTTATAAACATAAGGCCCAATACAACCACAGGAAGAGATTGTGCCCACACAGTAACACTAGAATTGTGAAATAGTTTAACATGAAATGTGGTTAATCGTTAACTGATTTTTTTTCTTTGTTAACAAAACCTGTTAAAATGAGCTTCATTACTCTCACAGACTTATTTACTAGTGCTTGGTTCTCATTAATTAATTGTGAAGACATCTGGCAAAAATGACTTCAGTTTTCAAGGCCGATTCACATTCACTGGCATTCAAAGACTGACATTCACTGATGTCAGATAGCCTAAGTAATGCATAGTCTCTGTGTAATTCCTTCTTTCATTTATACTATATTCTAGGGTGTATATATATGAGATTTTACACGGCTATATTTTTTCTAACATATAAATACACTTTTTAAATTAAGTAGCTTCAAAAAATTAAATCCAAATCTTAAAACTTTGATGGGCAACTTTGATGAATATTTATAACTGTCTTTGAATGTCATCCTGAGCAATTATAGAACTACCACCGTTTTTGTAAATGGATTTCATAACAAAAGCACATTTCACTGACAGTTCATGACGTTATTAGAACCAGAATAGTACAACAAAGCATAATAATACTATTCAAGAGAAACATAAATATATATATATATATATATATATATATATGAGGATGAGGGTGTGTGTGTTGTGACATGAACTGCTGTGTATTAGATTCACTAATCTTTTTTGGAGTGTTGGAAGCCTGATTTTTAGCAACAGGTACTTCAACTATTAGGCTAGTTGTGCAACCTATGATTCTGAATCAGACCATAGTCTGGGTAGGGCATGTATTATTCATTAAAGTTTGGCCGAACATTAATCATTGATTATTCTGACTGATCATTAGTAGCGTAACGAATCCAACCGTAGAGTATTCCCTTTTGCCCTTAATATATTCCAGTAATTCCTTCATTTATACCACCTACATTTTCCTTGATGAAAGTTATTTTATTCAATTACTGTAAATAATTTTAGATTAATCACAAAAAATTATGATACATCTGAATTACATATAAAAAAAAGTATGGAAAAAAATTAAAATTTTTATAGAAAAGAAAATTAATTAATTATTCTAACAATATTATAATACAATTTTTAAATTAAATCTTCATTTTTTTAATTATTTCTCTTCCTTTTTATGTCATTAAGTTTGAATATACAAACGATCGATTTTAATCAGTTTGAGCATTATAATAACCAAGATGAGTAGACCTATATTAGCCAAATGGAGGCAAAAACAATCATTAGCGCGTGGTAAGTAAAGCTTCAAAAAGTTTTATAAAAAAAAGTGTTTAATTACATAAAATCTTTCCTAATTTCACCGCGCAGTTTTTATCACATTCTACGATCATTTTAAACAAGAAATCCACTTTCAGAAGGTTGCAAAAAAACAGACAAAATCAAGCCGACAGTTTAATTGATCTTACTAAATGTTAAAATTTATCGAAATAAAAATCGGATGAGGGTATGTGTAATCGGACATCAACCCATATAAATGGCATTATGAATAAACATAAAATTATTTAGTTTACAATATACCCTTATTTATTCTGCTTTACTTTTCAGTAAAACTTCACAATTTCCAGTGATTCTATTTAAAATTACCTTTTCGTATTAATTTTCTGATTTGTAAAATTATTTTCAAGCTTATTTCTAATTATTTTTAACCGTTTGAAAAAAGTAATTCTCAATTCTATTCTATTTTTACATGTTTTTTTTAATATCTTTATAGCTTAAAACCAAATTCGTGAATATAATGACTGGTTTTTTTTTTAATGAAATTAATCTGCTACAGTTATAACAAAGACCATTCTAAATAAATGCCTTCGTTTTTTACATTTGCAAATCTGGAAAACTCGTGATAGTAATAAAACGAAGTAAAACGCCCCTTAGTAACTATTTTATTTCGTCTTACCTTTAGAATTATATCCAACTAGTGAACCCGGCAGTGCTTCTTTATCCCAGAATGTTTATCACAGTTTAAACGTCACCAATCTCACTACTAAATAGATCATTAAAAAACTTATAAAAAAATAACCTAAAACGTCTTTTACTAAATTTAATATTGTATACATCGAGAGATATTGTCTACATCGATCTTGTCTACGTCAATATCGACTTCCTCAGACAGTTATGTAATTAAATAACCCGCTCAAAAAACAAAAATTTCTGTAATATAAATAAAACTATTTTTAACAAAACTATACTGATATCAAAAAAGGTAAGACATTACATTTCTATTATCAAAATCTGTTATTTAGAATTTTCTTTAAAAAAAATACATGTTAAATATATGTTTAAGCGTTCCACATAATAAGTAAAAAATAAAATAAAAATTTTGTTATAAAACTTACCGACTCGATTTCATTTATTAGACAACGAATAATCATAAGAACTGAATTATTTCTGTAAATGGGATGTGTATTATGTATAAATAAAATCGGGCCGGTAAGAGTTTTGTAACAACTTCTTTCTTTTTTTTGCTCATTATATGGAACGCTTAAACATTGTTTATTATCTCTATTATTGTATATGGTATCTATTGCCTATTACATATATTTAAAATGTATTTTTTTAAACAAAATTCTAAATTAATAATATATTTTGATAATAGATATGTAGTGTCTTACCTTTTTTGATATCAGTATCGTTTTGTTAAAAACAGTTTTATCTAGATTACAGAAATTTTTTTTTGAGCGGAAGAAATGATATCTTTCTTTTTCCTGTTTAACCTCCGGTAATTACCGTTCAGATAATACTTCACAGGATGATATGTATGATGTAAATGAAGTGTAGTCTTTACAGTCTCAGTTCGACCATTCCTGAGATGTGTGGTTAATTGAAACCTAACCACCAAAGAACACCGGTATCCACGATCTAGTATTCAAGTCCGTGTAAAAATAATTGACTTTACTAGAACTTGAAAGAAATTATATCTGCGAGACTCTTACTGAATGGATTACAGTTTCATTGTAATTTTTTTTTTGTATATCACTGCGTTTTGTTAGATTATTCTTTTATTTTTTTATGAATTACTGATTGTTATCTTGTGGATTTATTATTAAAATTTATTGCCTTAGAACAAACAAATTAAATTTCAAGGTCAATTTTGTTTGTTGATAGTCATATGATTCACTTTATACTATAATTTTCCTTTTTTTGTAAAACTAGTACATTGACCTTTACGAATTGAAAATCCGTGATGTAAAATTGCTCTTATTACTTTGTAAGTGTAACTCTCGATTTTTATCGTTAAATTCGATTTTATCAGCCGAATTTATTTCTGTTTTATTTATTCGTTTTTTAATAAAACTAGTGTACTAGTTTATTTTAAAAAAAATAAAAGTATAATCTCTTGTAAACTAATACTTTTATTTTTTTTAAAGAAGTAATGGGAATTAAAAAAATTGTTTCATCTTCAGTACTTTCACTTACATAACAGCATTTAATTAAAACAAGTTATAGTATATTTTCTTTTAAATTCTATTATTTCAAGTACAATATCAAGTTTTTGTACGCTACATAGTACTATCACGTACTGCGCTCTAGCGGCGCGATTCGTAAAGATACATTAAAAAAAATTAATAAAATGACATATTCGAGACCCGCGGTTCATCAAATGGAAAAAAAACATTGTCTAACAAAAGTCGAGGTCTTTTTTGAAAGTATTCTTTATTAATAATGTAATTGAACTGAAATACAATTTTTTACGGTTATTTTTTTTCCTATTTTCATTTCACTGTTAGGTTAGGTCATGTTTAGAACTGTAAGCGTACTTCGTTGACTTCGTCGCTGCTTACTGACGAAGTTCTAACGAACTCCGTAATATGTTATTATATTATTAAATATTATGGAACTATTAACATTCCCGGGACAATTAATTATAAATCTGTGAAATTTTCAAGTAGTTTTTGAGTTATTAGGTCACACAAAACACGAAGATTATCTTCGATTTATGTTGATTACAAACAATGTTGTAATTAATGACACAAACCGTAATAATAACAGCCACACAATAATAATTAACACTAATAATAATAAACAATGAATAATAATTTGCAACACTGCTAGAAATTAAATGGCTAGGTCAATTGATGTTATTTACTTTAATTATCACAATATTTAATTTTAAAATTTAGTTAAATGTTTTCCGAAAACGCATTTGGGGAAACTTCTCAAGGAGGTTAAGACTTATTTAAACGCGACTTCGTTGAGTTCTTCGATGAGTTATTACGGTAAATTAAACATGGTAGCACCTTTCATCCGGAGGTCCCGGGTTCGAATCCCGGTCAGGCATGGGATTTTCACACGCTACAAAAATTATCATTTACCTCATCCTTTGAAACAATACCTAACGGTGGTCCCGGAAGTAAAAAAAAACATGGATTCTATAAATAAAACATGAAATTCATCCATTACAACCGGAGATGTAATGCATGCATTACAAAATGCACCATAAATAGCGAAAACGGTTCCATCTGCAAGAAAAGTTATGACTACAGTTTTTTAGAATTCTCGTGGTGCGGTGCTAATAGACTACCTGGAAAAAGGTAGAACCGTCGCCGGGAATTATCGCTTCACTACTAGACCGACTGAAGGATGCTACTCAGTTAGATGTACACATCTGGTCCAAAAGAAAGTGTTCTTTCACCACGTCAATACGCCTGCACTCTTGTCTCGGGTTGTTGCTCTAACGGTTCTAACTCTATGATTATGCTTCAAGCGCAATTCGTTGGATTTGGCTCCCATGTTTACTTCCTCTTTCCAGATCTGAAGAAATGGCCCGCTGGACAAAGGTTCACTTCAAATGACGAGGTCAAAGCCGAAATAACCGTTTATTTTAAAGCGTTGGACAAATCGCATTACAATGAGGTTATTAAAAAGTTGGAAATTCGCTAATCTAAACGTAGCAAATTGTATTATGACTACGATGAAAAGAAAAAGAATTTCTAGAAAATCTTTGTTTTCTCTTTCAGGGCGAGAACTTTCCGAACAACCGTCGTATTACATAACTTAAACAATATGATAAATTAACTTAGTTTGTCTTTATAAGAGACAAACAGATTTTCTTATCACCTATTCGTCTCTTTATTTCTAATTTCATCTATCCATCTAACTTTCAGTATTCTTCCGTACCATCACATTTCAAACGCCTCTATTCTTTACCTATCTGTTTCACCTGTTGTACATGTTTAGCTAATACAAAGCGCTTTACTCCTCGCAAACACTTTTAAGAATTTATTTTTAACTCTTTGATCTATATTTAATACTACGTTATAGTTATAAATACTTTCTTTTACGTATGAGAGCTCTCCTTACTTATAGTCTAAGATCCGGCAGCTGATTTCTGCAGGTATCTGTTTTTTTTTAATAAAACTTAATTTAAATTAATGATAATTTAATACATTACTGCCGGGTTGCCTAGCGAAAATTAGCCGCAATTAGCTTTAATTAAATACATTGTAATTAATTTACTCTAACGAATTGTAACTATATGTTTTATAAGTGACAAACGTCTTTTGAAAGAAAGTGATGTGAAGAATGTAAAAAAAAAAATGGTTGCCAGCTCTTAGTCAGCCGCAACCACTAGGTTGCCAGATGTAAACAGGTATGTTATTGTTACTTGTTTACGTTCATCGTGTTTTTAAAAAAAATTGAAATTTAATTATTTCTGTACACGATAGTCGCGCTGCGTTCTTGTTTACAACATGAAGTAGCGCGTGCATTCCTTCTCTTTCGTTCACACTCATCCAGACTGAATCTAATTCAAATAACAACCACCACTATTTGCGGCAATTTGTTTTACAGGCAAACATGTGTTATTATTACAGAAAAAATTAAACTTCAATTTAGTAAATATTTTTTTGAAAAACACGATGAGCGTAAATAATTAACAATAACATACCTGTTTTCACTTGGCAACCTGAAGGTTGCGGCTGACTGAGCGCTGGTAAACAATGTTTTTTTTACATTCTTCACATCATTTTCTTTGAAATGACGTTTAATTCACTTAAAAAACAAATAACTGCAATTCGTTAGAATAAATTAATTACAATATATTTAATTAAAGGTAATTACGGCTAATTTTTGATAGGCAACCCGGCAGTAATGTATTAAATTATCATTAATCATTCATTTAAATGGGGTTTCATTAGAAAAACAGTAGCGCTGAAATCAGCTGCCGGATCTTGTACTATTATCCCACTCTGCTTTTGATGGTCGCATACTTCGTCCATCATTTGTAATTTTACAAATCCATAAATAATGAAACCTACTACTTCTGGTCCAAATGTGTTCGCATAACGTAGTAGTATTTAATTCCTAATTATTTTCCTTTTTGTCAACCTTTTCATTACCTTTGTTTTATTCTTATTTATTTTCAGACTGAAATTCTCTCCTGGCGATAAATATATCTCATTCAGAATTTTTTCTAAATAATTTTACATTTCTCTCAAAAGAACGTTTGAATGAAATTTAAGAATTTCTCAAAAGAATGTCATCAACAAATCTTAACGTCTTTACTTTTTCACCCTGGACAGTTATTCCATTTTCATTTTCTGTATTCCTTTTTAACTGCGATGGAACCGGTGCAGACTATATTTCTCATTTCTTTCGGAATCAGAGCTCCCCTTTCTTCATCTTTTACTCTTATTAGTTCAGTATAGATTGTAGATAACTCTTCTCTCTCCGAATTTTAGTGATTTTTTTTTATACATTTTATTCTATCTTACATTTTCAAATGATTCTGTACATTTACAAATTTACTCTTCTTACAGCTGCTTTCTAAAATTAATCTAATGGGTTTCAATGGTCAACCTTGTAACCCCACGCTCAATCTGAAAGTCAAACAGCTTTCACGTAGTTCTCACATACACAGAGTGATTCAAAGAAACGGAAAATTAAAAACATTAAATAACGTTAATGAAAAATTTTTTTAGAAAATGAATTTTATTTCATGTAATTGTACAAATGTTGCCATTTTAGGATACATACATTTTAGTCTATTAAAGATGACATCTTGCAGGTGACCTCTCTTCTACGTAAACACTCTCGAAGTCTCTTCGTTAAATTGTTCATGGTCTAACGTATCATCTCAACTGGAATTTCTGCAATTGCTTCTCGGATCTTTGCCTTCAGTTCTTCCGTTTTAGCAGGTCTACTGTGGAACACTTTGCTTTTAAGGTGACCCCACAAAATGTAATCGCAAGCTGAGAGATCAGGCGATCTGGGAGGCCATCTAATGTCACCATTTCGTGAAATGACACGTTGTCCAAACAATCGGCATACAGCTGCCATCGATATTCGTGCAGTATGTGACGTTGCTCCGTCTTGTTGAAACCAGGCTGTGTTAAGAATCGGTGGAAATCTCTTTTGTTGTTCCACAACAAAGGTTTCAAGCACGGCTACGTAACGAGCCGACGTCACTGTAATCGCAAGACCGTTGTCATCCTCAAAAAAATAAAGGCATATAACACCGTAAGATGACATAGCACACCATAAGGTCACTTTCTGGCTGTGCAACGGACGCTGGTGTAGCTGCGTAGGATTTTCTTGTGCCCAGTATTTGAAATTTTGCTTGTTAACAAATCCACTGAGGTGGAAATGCGCTTCGTCTGACATCCACAGTTCGTGAACAAACTCTTCGTTATCATTTATCTTTTGAACTATTACATTACAGAATTGTGCTCGCACAATTGCATCGTTTGGTTTCAGTTCCTGGACGATCTGCAACTTGTATGGATGGAATTGCAAGTCCTTCACTAACATTCTTCGAACACTTGAACTATGCAATTGTAAAGATGCTGAGAGACGACGGATTGACCGATGTGGACTTCGTGTCACAGCATCTTGTAAAGCTTGAACATTCTGTGGTGTACGGACGGTTCGCTCACGGCCTGGAGGTTTCTTTTTCATTTCCAGTTTCCTCAAAATTAGATATCCATGTTTTTAATTGCATGTGCTGATGGAACACGGTCGTGCCGTCCCAGATTAAAATGACGGCGAAATTCTCTACGCGCTCTCTCCACACTGTCATTGTTTTGTAAAACGCTTTCATGGCAAATGCACGTTGCGCACCACTCCAAGGATCCATGACAACTAAATGGCAGGTTAGGTTAGTGAGGCTGGCACCACTTATCAAGTGGTACCAATCGCCCACAGCTACCAATATAACGTTCAAAATTTCCCGTTTCTTTGAATCATCTGTACATAGCTTTCACAAAACATTCTACACGCCTGTAAACTACCTCAATAAATATATTCGAAACATGAGGTGTTAATGTGGTAGTTTTATAGTTTTCCTGTTTTCATTTGTATAAATATAAACTTGTCTCAATAGTTTATTTAGAATATATTAGAATAGATATCAAAAAATGACGTTCACTTTATTTTGAAATGTTACATATAAAGACAAAAAAAAAATTGTGAAATAACATAATGTATTTTTACAGATTTAATGTATTATTAAAGCGCAAATATATTTTTTCTTTCTCTATTCAGTAGGGGAAAACCATTTTTTTAGAGAATCAAAAAAAGAAGTTCCCAATTTGACCTCTATGTAAGTTTATATTTTTAATCATGTTCAGGTATAATTTCGTAACGGCTACATGTATCTTCGACCTTCTTTTTTTGAAAGGCAATTTTTCCCTGGTGGTCCGACATATATTTCATCAAATAGGTTTAGAAATTTTTTTAGAAATTCAGTAAATAATAGGCCCTGTATATCTGCCAACGATTTGTCATCAAGTGATTTATTTAGTACTTTATTATGATCAAAATCAGATAAAACTAAACCTTCTAAGCTCTTTATTAGTCTTAGTACAACATATGCTTGGCCTTTCGCAGAAAAGGTTTTACCTTTATTGAGTGTAGTGTCTTGTAATCTGTGCACCGTCACGATCCAGCTTAAAGGAATTAAATTTTAAAAGAATTAATGGTTCCAGTAATCCTTTTAGAATTAATGAAACCTACAATCTTTAATGACTTGAAAAACTGGCAGGCGCAGTCGTAACTACCTATATATTTCACACGATTACCTGTGGTTTTGCAAATTGAATTAAAACAGCATCTGGCTGCTCTCCATTTTCTAACTGGTCTCTCCTAAGAGCAGACTATTTCAGTTTCTTGAGTAACCCATAGATCCGTTTATGAGACAGTCACTGGCAGATATCTTACGGTGAAACATTACTCGTGACCCCTTAGGTAATTTTACTGCGTGTAAAGACTACCCACAATTCTTGACGTCAGTTGGAATTACTTCACTTAGTGTTTGTATTCTTCCGTATCTGACGGCTTTCAGAGATTCGTCAATTGCAGCAATATTACACATTCGATGTGTAGTATACAACATTTCCGTCATTTCTAAATTTCTAATCGATTTCAAAAAAGAGTTGTTATCAAATTGATTCGTTTATTCGTGTGTATATATATATATATATATATACACGAATAAACGTATGTATATAACTATATATAACACGTATAAACACTATATATATATATATAATGTTTGTCCGGGTATACTTTTAATCAGAAGCTGAGATTTTATAATTCTTTTTATTAAAGTTAGATGCGATGCTAGCGGTGGTCCTGTTCCATTGCTTAATTTAATTACACCAATAGGAAAAAATAAATGGACAAAACACGATCTTGTTTTGTTTCAAGAGATCGTCGTTTACTTTTATGAACAGTCTTTAGTAGAGACCTGCTCATACAATATAAGAATAAAATAAAAACTTTAAAAAAAAATTGAACCGGTTTCAAAATATTTTAAAACAAAGTTAATTTTAAAAACAAACTGCATTGAAAAGAAAAAATTATTTCTTCATCAATTTGAAATCGGCGTCAAATTTTAAATGAATTACGAGTACATGATGAACAGATTATGAAATTTGTTTGAATTAGACGCCGACTTCAAAAAATAAATTTCAAAGTTTGTACTGAGGGAACACTGAAAAAATTATTTTCCCCTTTTCAGTGCAATTTATTTTATATTTTTTGACACCGGTCCAATCTAAAAAAAAAGTTTTTATTTACGATTAAATTCATCACATAAGCTCGAAGTTATCGTATGAGAATATGGATTTAAACCTGGGTCCTTCCGGATGAAAGGCCGATTGAAATTACTTATATCATTAAAAAAATTACTATTTCAATGCATAATTGCAAATATATTATATAAGATCATATTTTTATATAACAAAGAAAAAAAGTTTTATAAAAAGATTTTTGTAACAGAAAAACATTTCAAAATTTTGTAGCATATTTATTTCTTGAATTCAAAGTGAAATTTAACAACACCCTGATTCTTTGCGTTTGTTTATGGAAATTTATAAAACTGAAATTTTATGTAAAAAAAATTTAAGAAAATAAAGAAAGTATTTTATTTTTAACTGCTATGTAAACTTTTCTAACTTAAAATATTCTATTTTTAAATTTCGAAAATTAAGTAAAATTACATAATTTAGTAAGGAAAGTGAAGTTTATAACTAAACTTCACAGAATTTTAATAGAAGTATTATGTATTTTAAGGGAATGAAAAATATATTTACGATCACTTGTAACATACATGTATACTAAATTCCACTTAATACGATTATTGAGAGGCATGAGCCCTGAAGTAAAAGAGAAGTAACCTTTCTTAGTCTTAGACAGAAATCTTCCTAATCTTAGTTCTTAGGCAGAAAGTCTGCTAAAAGAATGAGAATATCTCCGTCCTCTGAAACAACTGAAGTCTGTGATTCTCGGTTAGCTGCTGAACGAGATCGCTGAGTCCAGACTCAAGCTGTAGCTTCGTCTACAGCAGGAGCGTATCAGAACTTCTACGTCAAAGACGAGAGAAAACGTTATCAGTATTATTCTCATAACCATGAAGATAAAGAACACAGCAGAGGTCCAGACGGGTCCACTGGAGTTGATGGGAAGGGCGAACAAAACGAGCCCTAACCGGCTAGTTTGAAAATAAAAATTGTAACTTTGGTATTACTATAGCTCACAGATCTAAGCAGCAGTGTATAAATATTAGATGATAGTTACAATACTTTCTTCTCCAGAATATTTTAACATTATTTACCATGTTATTGATACAGTAAAGTCTCGCTTATCCAACATAAACGGACCGGCATAACGTCGGATAAGCAAAAATATCGGATAATAGGGATGTGTTAAGAAAAAGCCTATTAAACGTCAAACAATGTTATAATTTTGTACATTCGAAGCTAATAATCATGTTTTACAATAAAACAGGAAAAATTAACTGAAAAAGTGAACTTACAGTTACAGAATTGTTTAAAGTTAAATACAGTACTTCAAAAGTATACAAAATTCTACAAGTTATATCAGCGAAATTAAAGGTAGCGCCATTAATATTAGTAAAATAAAGACGATAATCAATCAAATTTTGTAAAGGTTTTAATAAGAAATAAAACTTAATCAGCTAACTATTTTACGAACTGAACGTCGGTTGAAAGAAATTTCTTCGATCAGAAAGGAAATACTTTGTTAGAATTGCAAGTATGATGACCGTGAGGAAATTATTATGTTCATAATTTTTTTATCGGTTTATTCTTTTTTAATTGCTATTTGAAGTCCAATACTAAAACTGTCTACGATGTTATGAAATTTTAATTACAAGGCCCTTTAATTTTTACAAAAATACAATTTAGTGTTAATATAACATTACATTATATAACACGCACTTTCAAGTAATAATCACAAATAATTTACTCTAAAAACATATACAGTCGTATTATCTAAATAACAGAATAAGCCTAATCAAATTATTTCGGTTTATAACAATCAAATTTATATTTCAGAAGGAAAAGAAAAGAATTTATTTATACCCTTATTATTTTAAAGATTTATACTACTGACTCACACAAAATTTGCTCTTTTGTTTTTAGATTGCACAGAATATAATTCATCTCTATTTACTGTTTACAATGGCAACTGTAAACAGAAGGAGAGAATGTAAAATAAACGAAAACGACCGGAAAATAAAATTGACCCTCGAGCGATCCACTTAAATAGCTAGGATTATAAACTGAATTTCATTATTTATTCAGAAAATAATTTCAAAATTAAATAATATTACTTACTAAGAATACCGTCACTCAAATGATAATTTCCTTTAATATGAATAAGTATTCCGTACTACTACTCTACGGGATGTGGAACTCTACGGATTCTGAAAAAGATAACTGCATCCCTAACTACTTCTAAAGGTATACATCTCTACCTCAAACTTATAATCCTGTTTAAATAAATCTTTTTCCTGTTTCTCTTATACTCCAGTGCCCTTCTCTAATCTTCTTTAGCCTGGAACTTTCTTTTTAATATAGTATCGCTTCCTTTTATTATTTTAGGTTTCAGTAAAGATGATACTTGTAAACTTAACTCGCGAAATAAACTAACATAATTGTATATACTGTTATACTATTTATGCTATTTATGTTATGTATTTACTGACCGGTCGTAAAATGAAAAAAAAATGTTCAAAGTTGTTAGTTGAATGGTTGGAAATATTTATATTAAAACATCCTATAAACGTAAGTTAAATAAATTATGTAAAAACATGAATATTTTAAGAAGATTATCACCACATTTTATCAATGATAATGAGAATAATATATTATTAATCAGAGTTAATAATATATTAAGCAAGTATTTTGTGCGGAATGGCAATGAATATTGCTGTCTATAAAATAAATAGTAGACCTAATGGCATTCGTGTCGTCATCATCATGTACAGACTTAAAGTTTGTGCGCATGAAAAGTCATGCGGTTGAAGCCAAACTTTCGGCACGCCGTAAGGCGGAGATAGATTTCACCGGTGCTAAGTAAGGGATAAAAAAGATTTCCGCCTTAAAGTTAAGAAAAACTTCAAATTTACTCAATACGACAACGTTTGCATATGAAAAAAAGTTTCACATGATTAGCATACGACAAGCCCCATCTTCTTACAATTTCAGCAACATTTTGGTCATCCCTTGCCGTAAGAGTTGGTCATATCAAAAATTGTTTCACGTAAATTTTTAGGTAATGTTTACAGTACTAACGACCACTTTAAACCGATTCGATACTGTGCCTATTAAGAGAGGTTTTTTAGTCTTAGAAACCCCATTTTTTCCACCCCCTGAGCCAATGGTTGGTGATATAAAAAAACTTTACTCGGATAAGTTTTAGGCTCTTATTCAAAGAAAAGTAGGCACTTTAAACGAATTCGGTATTTTACTTAATAAACTTAGAGTGATATTTTGTTTTTTCGAAAAAGCCCCTCTATTTTCACCCACGACGTCCGATTTTGCTAATTAACAAACTCGACCGAGATTTTGGGTCGTTATATGTTATGTATCAATTTGAAAGTAATCGGCGCAAAATTACGGCAGTTATCGTGTCCACAAGAAAGTACGTACGTACGTACGTAGAACGGCAAGAATGTACATACATTCTTGAACGGCAAGAGATGTATAAGGTTCGCTGATTGCAGATGGTCAAGTAAATTTTCGTAAGGTCGATTAGGATAAGCTTGAACATAATTGAAAGAATTCTATTTTTTCTTTTAGAACAAACAATACAAAGCTGTACATTTTACAAATCGTGTTCATTTAACTTAATTTGTTAACACTTGTGTCAAAGTATTTTATAAGACTAGTTTTTAATATTATTTATTTTCTTTTATAGGACAACTAGCGTACCCCGTCGCGACTTCGCCCACAATATAGGTGTAGCTTCACTCGCAATGCTTTTTTAATAGCAAACTTATTTTTTTATAAATAAAAAATATTTAATCAACAATATTACGTTTAGATTTTCATTAAATACTGATAAAATGGTAAATAAAAATGTTTGTGAAAAATACTGAAAGAATATACGATAAACAATGAATTGTTGCCCAAAATTTAAATAAAGGAAAACAAAAAAGGAAGATAAGAAAACTGAACATTTGTTAGACCAATCCATTTTATGAAAAAGTAATTGCAATCTCAAATCTAGCATCCCCATCGCAGCTTCGCCCGTGCTCTATGGTTACTTGCGCTTCCCGTCACGATCAGAGGGTTCATGGCTCGCTTCGCTCTCCCTTCCCATTTTCTCCCGTTTCCCTTTCCTTCTCCCGTTTCTCTTTCCCTTACTTCCGTTTCTCCTTTCTCTTCCCCAATTTTCATTTTCCCCCTTCCTCTTTCCTCTTTTCTTTTTTCTCTTTTCCCTTTTCATTTCCTTTTCCCTTTTTCCCTTTTAACTTTTTCTATTTTTCCCTATTTCCCTTTTCCGATTTTTCTGTTTCTCACTTCTTCCCCGCGCGTAAATCGGTCCAGTAGTTTTTTAGTCTATAGCGGACACACATCGGAAACATTGCAATGGAATCGTAAAATATTTAGTATAGCGTATCTTGCTTTTACGTCCAACAGATAGCGCTGTTAACACGAAATTTAGTTTTTTATCGATTTGAACCCCTTAAAAATCAAAATTTCGCAAAATCCTTTTCTTAGTGCACGCCTACTTAAAGATACGAAGGTACCCTGAAAATTTAAGTCTCTACCTATAATAGTTTTGGTTGTACGTTGATTATGAGTCTGTTAATCAGTCAGAACCATTCTCTTTTATATAAGAGATTTGATACAACGGTGATACACAAAAATAAATTTTATTTTTATTTATTTTTTAATTTTATGATTCAGTTAAAAAAAAGATCGTTGCTTTAATAAAAAATCTTTTTAAAAAACGTTCCTTAAATATCCGCGTCTGCTTCAACATAAATGTAATACATAAAAGCATAAATATAATTTTTATAAAAATGATCTAATAGTAATATTCTCACTTTTTTAAATTTAATCTGTTATCGCGCGCGCACAAAAACAGGCATAAATATAAATTTCTGAAACTAATATATAAAAATAAATTTCAATGTTTAAAACTAATAAATTTATACAAATTGAAAACAGGAAATCAAAATAATAATATAAACATGTAACATTAACAAATACATAATTTATACATTAGTGTAAATTAAAGTTATTTAATTATTATTTATAATAAATAAACAAACAGACAAATAAATGCTGAACTTCAATCTCCTTTCATGCATTGACATTAATACGTCTTTTACGTTATGCCTTAAAAGTTATTTTTGAGAGCCACCGATTCTTTCCCTCCTGGAAAATTCTATATCAAATCTTCAAATGTCATGTTATTATGATAAATTTTTCATAAAAAAAAGCTCTCAAATTTATATATATTAAAAATATCTAAACAAATCATCTTTTAATTCAATTGTGTCACCTCTAAATTTAACAAAAATCGTTTATAAATGTAAAAGTAATTGATATCTAATTTTATTATAACTATAATTTTAGGATAATTTATTAAGACAGAATTAACTAAAATTACATCGATTTCAAGAGCAAAAATTTCAAATTTACCCGTTATTAAAAAATCTGATGTGGACACCACATAACTTCCTTGTACGCCTATTAAATTACATAAACACATTTTTAAAAGTACATAAAATGTTATTTCACTAATAACTTTTGATTTTTTCATATTTTTTTTATTATTATTATTGAATTATAATTTATAGTAATTTTTTTTACGATCAGAGGTTAATAATTACTAATAAATCAATAGATTTAATTTTTTTAAAAAAGTAAAAAAAAATGAATCCTCTTGTAAGATCCAAATATTTCATCAATTAAAATTTAATTTGACTGTAACTCTGGGACCAATGAAAATAAGTACCACTTATGATATATTGTTGAAAATCTCTTAATAAGAGCTTATTAGTGCAGTTAAGAAAAAGCCCAAAATCCAAAAGATTTGGATTTTGGGCTTTTTTGGACATTTTTAACAAAGTCGAATGTAATCAAAAGAGGAGGTGCACAACTAGATGTTACAACAGTTCTAAATCCAAAATGTCGACATTCGACGGTCAATCGTTTTTGAGTTATGCAAGATACACGTACATACATACGTACGTACGTACGTACAGACGTCACGCTAAAACTAATCAAAATGTATTCAGGGATGGTCAAAATGGATATTTCCGTTGAAATATGAAAACAGAAATTTTTCGCGATTACAATAATTCCTTTACTTCTTACAAGGAAGTAAAAATCATATATAAAATTCTCCTTGACGAATAAGTTTATAACATTTTTTTTTTGCACAATTAATGTTTGTTGCTAGATCGGTATTTACCAGGAAACAAATTATCTCTATTTTAGGATACATTATGTTTCTAAACTGCAGTTTTTAGAATAAATAAAATATAAAATGAATTAATATTAATTAAAGTCAGTTTAATAAATTTAAATGTTCAGAAATTTATTAATTGTAGAACATAAATAAATATTACGAAGCGATAATGTTAAATGCGACTAAAGAGATTCATTAAATAAAGTAGATAGAATTTCCGGAAAAGAGGAAAATAAAACATATATTTATACGCAAGAAATAAACAAGAAAAAGTAGGATGATAAAAAAAAGAACAGCAAAAAAATATCAATTTTCGACAAGGAAACTAACGAGTATCGTAGTCATGGTAACAAACAAACAATCGATACGCGATGTTTAGGCCTAAACTTATATCCAATCCAGGCCGATATAAGCGGCGGTGATCAAAAGCGTTCGCAATATTTCAAAGAGCACAAAAGAAGTTCTCTTTGTTAACGAGTAGGTATAACAATATAAGATATGTGTGTACGTGTATAAATGTGTGTATGTGTATGCGCCAGCTATTGTGTTAACTGAGAACCCGTTATGCGATAACTTTGTGATGGCTCAGACAATGAAGAGGGCGCCAAGCAGTAAGCTGCGGCATCTGTCCGGGGCGGTACGAGGACGGTGGCGGTACGACGGGGGTAGATTGTACCGGATCAGAGGGGGTGTATACGTATGTGTTCCCGGCCCCCGGGGGGCAAGATAACTCTTCCCTTTTATGTGCAATATGCTCCTCTCCCGGCTATCGGCCTCGGCGTGGGAAAATATAAAATAACTCTCCCGAACTGTTACCCTCATTTTTATGCACAACACTATAAAATTTATTCAACGTATCTCGCTCAATTACACAACACCATGTTTTATACAAACCTCCTGCGAGCTAAATCATAAATTTTGAAATATAAATTCAATATATCAGTTTTATTTGCTTTATACATTATATAAGTATAAAATGCAAAATTCTTATTTTTAAACTCACTTTCCTCCCTCGACTCTCTTTCGCCCGCTACTTTTCTTCGTCCTTCAGGCAACCTAAATGTTTTTCTCCAAAATTTAATTATACTTTTAATCAATCATATTAAATGATTAATTAATATTAAGACCAAATCAGCAGCAACATCAATTTGCTATATTTAAGGCAAGATGCATTATCTTAATTCTTGCCTTAAAATTAGTTGTCAAAAAAGACAATTGGATCTGTATATACTGATTACTGAAATTTAATAACACGTTTAATATAAGTTAATAAAAATACTTGTCCACTTGCACAAACAACATTTTTCTATAAAGCAAATACGATACTTAACTAATTAAAAAAAAAAAACTAATCGATCGGTAACTACATCGGAACTCAACCACATCACACGAAAAAAATCTCAAGAATTATCACTAAATGTAATCGAAATCACTCCTTCCATAAAATATAGTTTGGGAAACTAATTAATATTATGGTAACACGTCCCACGCTTACCTTTTCAAAACAGCAATACAAATATAACAAAAGCGAGCATTACTATAGAAACTATTAACAAATTTAAAGGTTAAAAGGTAAAATATTTTCCTTGGTTTATTTTACTAGTTTATACCAAGCTACCACAGTTATACCAAAGTGAATAATCATTCACGTTAACTATTAATACCGTCCTAATAGATAGTCACTATACCCTATTAAAGCGATTTATACAGAAAAGAAATGATACATTACAAAAAATTAAAAAACTGTTACAAAATTCCAATGAAAAAGATGGTTTTTATAATAATAGTAACAAAATTATCTCGCAAACTAGATACAAAATACTTATGTCTTGCTTTTTCTAAAACAAATAATCATTAAAAAACTGTTTATTTATAAACTGCTTAATAAAATAGAATAGGAGATAAAGGGAAGAAGTATATTTTAATTTCGCACCATAAAAAAAGGATGGTGTGCGTGGGTTTGTTTATTATATCTGCTCACATTTTTATTGTAGCTGATATTGACGCACAGCAGACCAATGGTGGTGAACCGGGCGGCTGCGCGCAGCGCACAAACGATTCATCGTTCGAATGATCTATACTTCTCGAACGATTCATTCGTTCGAACGATTTGTACTTCTTGATACGAACGATTTATGTAAAATTATATTTGTATTTTGGGGATAAAAAAGGAAAACGGAATAAAAAAAAGGATAAAAAAGGGGTTAGAGCTGTGTTAAAAAAAAAATCACAACTTAAGAAACGGCTAAAAATGTTCAGGATTTTTAAGCTTTTCGTTGTAAAAGTTTTTGTTGTTGTTATTACGTTAAATTCATGAACGTTATTAAGTATAAACCATGTAAACATTTTTGCGGCGGGCGGCAGGTCCGCCTTTTTTATTTTAATAAACCGTCACAACCATCACAAAGAACTTAAAGCATATTATTTTTCATCTGTTTTTAAACGGAATTATTTGGTTTAAGATAGTTGTATTAGAATTTACGTAGTTATAATAGGTTAAGTCGGATTTTACCTGGTTATACGTAAAATTATACGTAAAACGTATAATTTATACGTATAACGTATATTTCGAATATACTACCAGTTTTAAACGGTCATTTAAATGGGCTATCTGCAAAGTTATCAAACTTTTGCTAAAACGTAAAAAAATAAGCAACTTACAAATATCTGTTAATTTTGATGATTAAAAGAGAATTAAAGAATTAGATTTAACATGTCTGGACTCGACGAATGAATTCTGAACAAACAAACAAATTCCCACATTTATTTAAAGGAATCTGGTATTCTTTATGATCAAAATATTAATGAAATGATAACTTATAAAATTGTAATAAATTTAAGTTAAAAATTATAACAATAACTACAACTTTTTCAATCTTATTAAATAGAAGTGTTAAAATATTTGAGAATTTTTCTCATAGCATTTGGAGCACAATTATTCAACCCTTTCCCGAAGTTATTACTTAAATAACAACTTTTTTCCTTTTTTTTATTAATTTTATATGTATATATCCTTTACAATGTAACAATTTTTTATTCTCGAATTCTGAATAAATGTAATTGGTTTTTCTCTCCGAATTCTTTTGTTTTCACCACGTAGTACTATTAATTCAATCGGTACATTTCTTTTTTCTTCGTTAATATGAAATTTCAGTCATGTTTGTTTCACCCTAGTTTGCAACAATGAATGAACATCTATTTTATGTGTGCTGAATATTACAAAATCGTTTTGTATAAATGCAGAATACTTTTGCAAATTTCTAACGTTTGACTAACTTACAAAAACGTTGTACTTATTTTTTGTAACCCTTTATCATATTTCTTAGTCCTTTCCATTTTAATTTTCTATTTGCAATACTTCTTATCTCAAATGTATTCCTGTTACTCAAAAAACCTCTTACAGAAGAAAAAGATATGAACGATATAGCTATTAATTATACCTACGAAAAGAAAAAATAATCGACCGTCTGAAAAAATAAAAAGAATCAGTGTGAAATATATTAACAAATTTTACAAAGAAATGAAACTTGTTAGAACAATACTTACAAACATTTTTAACAGACAATTTAATAATTTAGAAATAATTTTCTACCTGACAATTAAAATCATGTACTAAATAACAATTAAAGATGCATTTTTTATTATTTTCCTAATATTTACGTTTCAATCTGTTGAAAGTAGTGAACAATATGCAATATCCTACGGACCAATGAGATGGGGATATGTACGGCTTCAGTCTGTTGAAGATTCAGGTCGACCATACCTGAGAGACGTGTGTTTAATTGAAACCCAACCACCAAAGTAAACCGGTATCCACTGTCTAGTATTCAAATCCGTACATAGCAATTAACTTTTACTAGGCTTTGAACCTCACAACCTTCGACTTCGTAAATCGGCTGTTAAATAACCGATTTGCGACGAGTCACTAGACCCGGTGAACTAAAAATGCATTTAATATTTATATTTTTTAATCAAAAAAACCAGAAATCCACATCCATACTCGGTTCGATACAGATAAATACATTAAGAATTATAAATTTACACTGTTTTCTCAATTACATCTTAAGTGCAGTTTTCTAAGACTTCCACGAGATGACGAATGAAGTTGTAAAAATAGTTGTGAAATGTTATAAAATGTTACAGATTTTCTATAGAAGGAAACATTTTTATATTTTTTCCATACTGTAATTAAAAAATTGATTATCTTGCCGTCCTTCCATGTATCCTGGCCTATTACTCTAAGTCAATAGTTTACACGCAACAAAACAAATTCCGATAAAATTTTGCGGGAAGAGGAAAAGACTTTTACATAACTGTATTAATTTTTTGAGTGCTTTTTTCCATATAATACAAAATAAATTAAACGTAAACCAAAGCGCAGAAAGTATGTGCAATCAAGTTTGAGGATTTATAAAAATACAGCCTCCCATCAGATTTCAAAACAAATTTCATCAACTTTTAGATTATTTTATGCTGCCTATGATGATATTAAACATTTATTTTTTATTCGTTTTTTTCTAAGATATATTATTACAATGAGAATAAAAAAAGGCACAGTTCTTAAACTTTTTACTGCGCACCTTGTCTTTGATCGATTTTTACTAAAAACCTGTGAACAATCGCGTTCAATTTTTTACACAAGCTAACCTATTCCATTATTTTATCACCTGTGAAATTTTGGATCGATATCTTTAATCGTTTTTTTATTATTCGATTTGTAAAACCATACTATGTTTGTATTTATACGACATATTAACATGAAACAGAGTTCGTTACCTTCATCATTATTTTAAATTGATAAATATTTTTGATAAAAGTATTGCCAAACAAATTATACATTTTTGAGGATTTTTTTTTTTGTAAAATATTCAAGATGATGAACGTTCGGGTCAGCCAAAAACCGCTACGACTGACGAAATTACCACAAAACTCCGCAATGGCGAATTAAATTAAAGTAGAATGAAGGTATGCTAACTTTCTGACACTATAAACATCTCGAAAGACCGTGTTCACTAAATTTATACGATGTTTTGAGTATGAAAAAGTCTTCCGCTCTATGGATACCGCATTTGTTAACAGTCGACTAAAAACGCTCGACTGAAGGGTGTTTAGACTTATTTAATCCGCTGAGTCTCTTCGACGTTATATAACCGTAAATGGAATCTGGTTCATTATTGCACGCCAGAGACTAAACCAGCAGTCCAAATAGCGGATGGAGGCAGAGGAAAGTGCGACAAAGAAAACGAAAACAGTTCCATTAACAGGAAAAGTCATGGCTACGGATTTTGGGATGTACGTGATGTAGTGTTCATAGGCTATCTGGAAAAAGGCAGATCATCACTGGGGAATATTACGCTTTACTACAAGAACGATGATGGATGCTATTCAGGTAAAATATCCCCATCTGGCCGAGAAGGAAGTGCTTTTTCACCACGATAATGCACCTTTACATACCTAACGGATTGTTGCAGGAAAACTCCATGATCTATGCTTCGACGTGCTTTCGCATATTCCGTAACCCAATATTTGGCTCCCAGCGATCACTTCCTCTTCCTAAACCTGAAGATATGGCTTTCTGGTGAAAGATTTATTTCAAATGATAAGGTCAAAACTGAGAGCCGCTTATTTTGCAGAATTTGACAAATCGCATTATAATGTGGGTATCAAAAAGTTGGGAAGTCGTTGATCTAAATATATCAAATTGCAAGGTGACCTTGAAAATTCCAACAATGTTGAAAATTTTTTAATTTCTGGGTTTTCTTTGACAGTCCGAGAACTTTCCTTATGACCGTTGAATATTCCACTTTTTCTTCTACAGTTTTAATCCTTTACAAATCCAATATTACAGATTAATTAAACAATGATGTCTTCATAGATCACCAACCTTTTTACAAGACTTCGTCTTTTTACAAATTCTCCCATAAATTTCTCTAACCTACAGTTGGTCTTAAGAAAAAAATTTTAAACATTATTAACCCACTTAATTTCCAATGACCATCTGTAATATTACATTTCAAAGGCCTCCATTATTTTCCTATTTTTAATTAAAATTACATTCTTTGACTAATAAAAAAAAGCAAATTGTTTTTTTGGATAATGGATGATTATTTGATTATGCAGTAACATCATGCTATAAAAAGTAATCTGCATGATAAATAAAATTTTTTATAAAATAAAAATTACTAATATAAATGAAAGAATATCAATTCCATTATGAAAAGAAATTAAAGTGAATGATATGAAAAGTTTAAACACGTACCATTTAATATTAAAGAAACATATTTATGCTTTCAAGATAGTCTATCCTTCCATAAATACACCTACAGCTATGAACATTTGTATACCAATATGCATACAGTAATTAAAATAAACAAACATAGATTAACTTGCCAGATCTCAGTAAACATACAAACACCACTACACAAATTGCAGTATTCATATACTCGTATATTCAATTATAAGGAATTATACAAACATGTAAAAGCGAATAATGCATTATGTGCAACTAAAAGGTCTTATATTTTATGATGAAAATAAGAAGTTTTTAACAGCAAGAGAATAATCATAAATTGTAATAAACTGTCATTTTTTCTGCAACACCAGCTAAAAAGTTCATATAAAATTTCATAAAACACTGGAAAATTTTCATTTTTCAACATTAAAGAATCATAAAACATCATTAACACAAAATTTATGAAATACCATGATCAATAAAATTTTATATTCTTTATTTGTCAGTATAATTAACTTAAATACAAATAATTTGTTTTATAGACCAGAATAAAATATGATCTCTCTATAAAAAAACACCAATTAAGAGTTCAAATAAACAAATAGTGTCTCACCAGAGAATTAGAAGGTACCATCATAGAGCTATGGCAATGGATGACAATTCTGCAAGTAACTTTCTAGGAACAAAGAAATAAAGTAGAGAAAAAGTAATAAGTAGAGTGGCAAGAGGGTGAACTAAAAACGAATTGTATGGTTGAGGTAGAAGAAAGTACATCAGTTTTTTTATTGAAAACAGATGCAGTAATATTTTAAGTAAAAACAAATCAGAATGTTTGAAAAGAAAACATACGTACACAAATTTGTAAACTAAAATTTAACAGATTTACTCCAATAAATTATAAATAACAAGCATCTACCATAACTACATAGACAACATAGTGCACCTATTATCCAACTTGCCACAACATGAATTAACACTTCTTTTATATTTTCTATAGACATCAAAACATACAAAAGTGTTAGAGGTTCTTGGAAGATGCATTTCTATTAGTCATCAAATTACTACAGCGTACTCAAATTATCTTGATCATGTGATACTTCCCAGAGCATATACATTCGCTCCTACATATTTCATCTTAATTTTTACATATTATGACCACGTACACATAACAAATAGTATTTACATTATATTAATTTTTTTCTTCTCTGAACAATAACAAAAATTATTTATCATATTCATTTTTGCAAACTACAGTTATTATTATTTTGATTAATAAAAAAGGAATTTTTATAAAAGCTTTATGAAAATTTTGGAAAATAATAAAATATTCATATCACAAATAAATTAGTACACGAGACATTAACAAACCTTGCTTTTACTTCATGAAAAATTTATTTATATAGTTTAATAATTTACATAAAAAAAATTAATTACTCAATCTAGTTAAATCAGTTAATTACACAGAAGTTGCAAGTTAGAAGGTAACAAGTTACTTAATCTATTTAAGAAACTGTACGTCAAGGCAATTACATTGAGATATTCAGTTAATGAAAGTTGTGCATATTGTTAAGTATTAGAACTACAGTCATTAACATAGTATTAATGTTTCCTCTCTTCATTTGATTATGAGTAAATGAAAGTTAACTTGTTTCTGAACACAAGAATTCAATTCAGTACCTTTAAATATTGTTTGAATAAACTAAATATAAGTGTCAGCACCTCATATTGTTCAATTTATGTTATGGACTTCAGAAGAAACTGTAATCCGAGAGAGAAGTTGACTGAATGGATTCTTGTCTCAGTAAGTTCTAAAGCTGATCAACCGTTTCTTTTGGTCATTAAAAGAAATTATGCAGCCACTGAAAAACTAAGTATAACTTCTATGCAAATCTGCACTCATTTTGATCAGAATAAACTTAATTAAGCAGTTAAACCAGATGTCCCAGGCAATCTGATCTTTTCAAAACATCTGGGTAATTGTTTTAATGCCCTCTAAAAGGAGTTTTTATCCTATACTGTGACAGATTACTTTCTAACTATCAATCTCTCTTCCTTATTTATGATCCCTTCTTTAACAATGGTGCTATTGATTTCAATCAAGAAATTTTCAGGATCAATGCCAAGACTGTAGGACCTGTTATGCCAAGTTATTATGACCTTAGTGTGATCTGGGTGGTTTAGCAAGGGGTGTCTTTCCCTGCTATCCATGTAAAAACATGGTATGATTGGAGAGGAAAAGAAAACTTTTACTGAACAAAAGTCCAAAAAACCCAAACTGAAATGAGATGATTGTCATGAAAAGTCAAACCTCTTGATTCCCTTAATAAATGTGAGCATGCACGCACGTGTGTGTGTGTCCATGCACACACAATTTGACAAACTTAATATCTGTTTTTAACTCACCCAAGTTTCAGTAAATATGGTAATGTTTGACATATATAACTTTTGGTTACTTTTCATACAAATAAAAACTTTGATAATACATCTAATTAATACAATTCCACAAAGGATGCAAGGGGAAATTTTCAAAACTAATAGTAACCAAGGAACACATGCTGATGTCAAAAGAGAATCTGTGTTATTTGGGTTCAGTCAATAAAATTATCTCAGTAAAAGTAAGCCTCAGACTGACTTATACATATATTCCTAACTGGCTTTTATGTGAAATACCCCTTTTATATGAAATATAAAATCCTATACCCCTTTTATGTGAAAGTTAAATTTCAAAATAATAAATGTACTATCCATGCAGTAAAATCCCAACAACCAAAAATCAACTCATTCATCCAGTGTATCCCAGGATATGAAGGCTAGCCTAAAATATTGCATATCTTGAACATTTTGAGATAAGACGTATCTCCCAATATATTCTACTCTCAGGAAGTAGGATATCCACACATCCTAAACATTTCTTGAAAAACAGGAAGTCTCAGTATTATTTTATTTTTATGTAAAATTAATGTAATTAAAAAAAAAGTGAATGTTAATGTAATAAATAGGTAAGTAATATGTAAATTTACATCTTTAATTTGTAGTTTAAGAGAGTAGATGAACCATTTACTATTAGGATGCTATGATTTTTTTAAATATTTAATTTTTTTAATTGATAATGGATACCTGCATTAAGATTTAAGAATACAGCAAAATTTTCAAATTTCTTCTTTTATTCTCCAACTATATCAATAATACTGAAGAAACCACAGCCAGAATTCTCATCGAGCCCAGCCAATCAAATCTTAATGTATCATTTTGTCCAAGGTGACCTTCAATATGCATTTATTTTTCTTGTTACAGATATCTTGTTCAACTACCTAAACATGCTTATAGTACAAGCAGTTTATTAAAATTAGTATTAAATTATTGAGATATATTGGTGGTTTTATTTAAATAAATCTGTACACACAATTTCGCAGACATTAAAAAAGAACCTATATTTACTCATTGTAGCAGCATCCACTTGATGACTCATGGATGTTCTGTTGAGTACAAACATCATAACCTGATAAGAATAGCAATAATGATATTCTAATGAGATTATAAAAATATTAACTGATCTATCTAGAGATAGATCTAAGATACCTTAGAGATGTCATCATAATATCATGAAACTTCTTATGAAATATCCCAGGAAATCCTGCTAGAATATCCTAACAATATTCTTGTGCTGTGCGATAGCAAATTATTGAATAATAATTTAAACTCATATCATACAGAAACAACAAAGATATATATGTTTATGATATTAAAATTAAAAAAAGACAGTAAATCGTGATTCCTGCAAACAGAGCAATTCATGGTACAAAAATAAATAAATAAAATATGAGATAAACCATCAATCATTATCTACTCTACACCACAATTGTTAGACAATACTGTCAGAAAGGAAAACACTGCAATAATGACAGAGAAAATAATATATAAACAAACTATTCAAATAAATAAAATTCACTATTAAAAGACAATATATTATACTTAATATTTTATGAAATATAAACCACCAAAATACAATAATCAGATAAGCTAAACTTTCCCTATTAATTTCCAATAACTGGTTTCCATAGTATGTTGCATCTTCAGTTGATATTAAACTCTATATTTATTAGACTAAAATTTATTCATTTTAATGAGTCATTTTTTTTTTCAGAAATTATAATAATATTTTCTCTAATACAATAAAATAATTTCTTCTTCTAATATTATAATTTTTTATACACATTTATAATATCATTTAATATTTGGCAATAGAAAATATTATTTCAAAAAAAAAAACATTACATTAAAAAGAACAAGTTTTAATGTAATAAATATAGAACTAAATACCAGTTGAAGATGCAGGATACTGAAAAACTGGTTATTGGAAATTAATAAGATAAGTTTAATTTAATTTAAATAAATTTCTGTGTTTTGGTGGTTTATATCTCCTATAATATTAAATGTTATTTGTGTGGTCAAAATTATACTAAATAATTTGAATATTCAAAAAAAGATTGTCAAAATACAAAAAACTACCAACAAAAAAACTAAATATTTAAATGTTTAAGTATTTTATTATTGTTATTAAAATGTTTAATTATTTATAATCGTCACCGTGATTTAAACAAAGATAAATTATCAGTATTGTGAGACTAATAAATTTACACCCAATAACTAAATAAAAACTGATGCAGTTGATAAATGTAAATAGAATTAGATTTATTTACCCGAAAAACCACCACATCATAAAATATACCCATTAATAAGTTTTGTAATTGCAGCAGTAAATATGTGACTGAATTTTTAACATGTTCATATTTCAGAACAGATAAATAACACAAATAATTTTTACTGATTAATACAATTATTCAAAACATGGCACAAAATAAAAAAATTACAACTTTAAGTAACTTAGTAATATTTATTGACAAAATGGTAGAAAAACTGCAACTTACTTCATCTTATATGATCCATTATATGCATTATTTCTTGAAACGAATCCTTTTCTAAACTATCGTACAGGAATTTCTTAAGTTCATAACTAACTTCTTTTATCTCAAGTATTGCTGCTACAGGTGACACCAGTCTATTTTCTAAGTTTACTGTTAAAAACTGTTCAGAGGATGATTTTTTAATTGCTTGTTAATATAATAATGTTATTTTTTTCATTTTGAATTGATTAAAATCAGAAAATGCCTTTATCAGAAAGACAGCACTTTACATATAATATATAAAAATTAAAAAAAATAAATAATTTTTTATAAGGTGCACTAAAAGATAAAACTATAATTGTTTTTAGGCATTAATGTGATTCTTATTTGACCAAAAATAATGGCTTGGTGTGCATTACAGATTAATGTTTCAACAAATACCACCAACAAATCTAAATGTGCATAAATTTGAAAAAATAAATCGAAGCCCTCTCACTATTTGCAATGATTAGCACTCCCTATATTTTTAATCATGTATGGGCAACAGTGTTATGATTAGTATAGAAGGAAAAAATATATTGTACAAGGTTTACAAATGACATGGGTTTTTTAAAAGATATAAACAGAAATTTCAAATAAGAAGGTACTATACAGAATATAATATAAAAATAAACATAAGTAAAGACAAGTCAATGAATTGACTATTGCATAAGGAGTAAGTCATGTTTCCCAAGCTAAGTAATCAAAGGAACAGGTTATCTGATACCATGTTAAAAGAGAATTGCATAAGTGAAAACAAAATAATAATATTAATGGTTGAGGAAATATTTGATACAAAGAATCAGTTATACTGAAACAAGATTGTGCTAGTATTGAAATATCTTGCTTGTGAAATGTTATGTTTGAAGAATACTTATTCGTGAAAGTGAAACATGGATTCTAAAAACAAGGAAAAGAAGGCTGAAGGCATTTAAAATGATGACATGAAGGAGAAGATAATTTTTACTTTCTTCTACTCTAGGTGAACAAGAATAGAACCTCAATCAAAATAATTTGGGGTAGAAAAGCTAATTATCTGGAATACATCATCAAAGAAGAAGAATTGATTAAGGATCAGTAGAAAATGTATAAAAATAAGATCAGAAGAGAGCACACTATAAGCAGAAATGAGAACTATCAATAACTCAGATCTTTTGTTAGGAACAGAGAAGAGTAGTACAACAGACTTACCTCAGTGCAGATAACCAACCATAAATACGGTAACGTATATTATATGTTAAATGCCATAATAGTTGCAAATGGTGATGACATGAAAGACATAATCACTCCCGCAAATTACATAATCATTCTCAGTAACAAGCATCTCACGTCAGGTTTATTAGGGAAAGTAAGGAATTAAATATTTCTTATTTCTTTATTCGGGGAGCAAAATATATAGTTGCATATCAGGATATCAGGCCCACTGAAATGTATGTGATGTCAACCCTTCAAATTTCAGTCTCATTCTATTCACCCAGGTCTGTTTTTTTTTTTTTTTTTTTTTTTTTGTCTTCAGTCATTTGACTGGTTTGATGCAGCTCTCCAAGATTCCCTATCTAGTGCTAGTCGTTTCATTTCAGTATACCCTCTACATCCTACATCCCCAACAATTTGTTTTACATACTCCAAACGTGGCCTGCCTACACAATTTTTCCCTTCTACCTGTCCTTCCAATATTAAAGCGACTATTCCAGGATGCCTTAGTATGTGGCCTATAAGTCTGTCTCTTCTTTTAACTATATTTTTCAAAATGCTTCTTTTGAAAGGTCTGTATAATGAATATTATTACTCTTAGAAAAAGCAACTGTACCTGTGGTACTTTACATATATCAAATCCATAAGGCTGAGACAATTAAAACGACAAATTAAATGTTCTCCTGTTTCCTTGAAACAACTCACTACATAAATTGATTCAACTAAGCAGGAGATGATATCAAAGATCCTGCGGAAAAAGGTGTCCAGTCTAATTTTTCTTATTTTTGTTTTATTGCACAACAACAATCTTAAAAGCAAGCCAAATTCAATCAATAAATTGAAAAAGAGCTCACTTACTAAAGAAGATAAACTGTAAAACCTTGTCAAGCAAAAAAAGGGATTTAGCCCACTGAACATGCAAGCAAAAAGCTCAGTCCATCACCAAACAATGTGTATATATATTAAAAATTATGTCAAGAAAGCAATCATTTAAAACATGTTTAATAACAGGTTATCATTACAAAAGTTTTAAATAATACAGGTTTTAATACAGGTAACAATTATAACATAAGAAAAAGAAAATTTTACATTTCATGTAAAATTGATAAAATCTGATTAAACTCCTTTTTCCTCTGAATTTTTCATATAAAAGATTCAGGGGAAAAAAGGAAGAGAAATATACATTTTCATTGAAAATTTCAAGTACAGTACACAATTTTCTTCAATGTAGCATCATATTAGAAAATTAGTTATATTTAAGTTTCCCAATGCCGACACCTGAAATGAATCCATCATTTTAGCATTGCTTACCATACTTATGGTGTGTCATTATAAAACAGTAAAGAAAGATGGAATTACATCCTATTATGTTGGTGGATATTAAAATGTGTCCGTGTATTTCATACTGGTCTGCTGAGTTTGTCTTTTTCCTAACTGATAATATGTGTCATATTTATGTTTTGTTTATATCTTATCTGTAAAATTTGTTAACATTGCTTGTGTATGAGTTGTTTATTGTAATGAATAATTCTGAAAAACAACAAAATATATTATGTTTAGATAAAACTTTAAGGAATTTTCAAGTTGTTGTATTATGTGTTAAACCAGTTTATTAGAGTCCAACAAATAAAACAAACCAATATTAAAACAATTTATTGCAAGTTTTTAATACAATAACTAATGATAATATCAGTATTAATACATGATTTCCATTTATAACAAGAATATTACAGACAAAAAATAAATATCAAGTTAGAATTGATAAAAAAAATCTCTAATACAAAACTGACATCATTAAAAAAAAAAAAAAAATAGTTATTATTGTTAACATACACTAAATACATAAACTATAAAATATGATAAAAAATATAATAACTTTCATATAAAACATAATCATTCTGTGCTAACTATAAATATGAATCACAAAAAAAACATGTGCTATAATAATATCACATCATAACCATAAAAAAAATATATATATAATTACTAATAAAATAAAATTAATTAAATTAAAAAATAAAATAAAATGTTTATTTAAAAAATTCTAGGTATTTCATACATTTAACAAAAAAAAACCATATAAAAATAAATAATTCTATTAAACTCAGAACCTACTCAAAATATCTAACTATGGTATAATTATGAAAAACACCTCCATGCTCAAGTAAAAGAAAGAAAAACATAAAATTATTCATCAATAAACTTTCTTAAGAAATTACTATGGAAGTTGCTGTTTCACAATTAGAAAAACAGATGACTAATGGCATTTATGAAAAGCCTGAAAAAAATAAATAAAAATAGAGGGTTTCTACAGAGTTACATTAATTCCCACAGATCAAGTCATCTAATGCAACATTTAGGTTTGAAATTGTATCGACCGAGATTAGTTTATTAGAGGACAAAAGGATGATGTCATTTATGATTATGGAAAGTGATCTGAATGAAGAATGAGAAGGCATGGGCAACCTTGGTAAAATTATAGGGTTTTGAAAAAAGTTTCTTTTCAACTTTCAAATTCTGAAAATTATGGTAAAACTTGTCTATTATGTTGGCAAAAGAAAAAATCCTAATGTAATGATAGGACAGTTGAATCAGCCGGGTTTTATGTAGGCCTTTTGTATAAAGAACTTTTATCTATATTTTTTCCAAATAATTGTTGCATAAAATCTGTAACTTAACTTATAGAGGGATATTGTTTTATCAATTACATTACAGCATAGTAATGATGACTTCTTCATTTAATAAAATATATAAGTATGTTGAGTTTCTAGACTAACAATTAGCCAACAAATGAATAGGTCAATGACGCCCAGTAGAATAGCCTCTAAAATCAACAGAATTCTCACCTCCAACATATTAATTCATATGCGAAAAGAAATGCACATTATGATCATTATAACATCATTTTTGCAGTCTGCTTGCTTCACTCTACCACACTTTGGCACAAAGTTCTTTATTTTTATCAACGTTGCATTCTTTTCTCATGCAGTGATTTGTTATCATTCCAGTTTTCATGAAAAGACATCTTTGACAACATCTTGAAAGAAGGTGGGGTGTAGTAAATGGTTAAAAATCATAAAGTTCCAGAGATTTTGACCTTTTATCAAGAAAGAATGTATTAATCTAGCAAGAGTTTCAAATGAAATAAGTTATTTTGAGAGCATAGATTTATAATTGCATTATAAAACTCTTAACAGGTTGACTGCTATGAGACATAAAATGATGTTTCAGCCAGTTACCCATTATTGCTGTGAGATGTCTCAATTACATTTGATGTCTCAGTGTCACAAATCAATATTGCTATGAGATATCAAATGATGTCTCTCAGTGTAATGTCACACTTAAAATGCAAAATATTAATGTTTATTTTTATTTTATTTTATATCAAATTACATATTATTTTAAAGATAAAATTCTGTATATTTTTGTGTTGTATGTAGCACAGAAGTTTTTCTTTAAATTTGAAATTAACGAATGTTTTTTTTTTTGAAAATCACCAAATAAAAGCAAAATAAACATAACTGAAAAGTGTTTTAATGAAATGTGAATTAATTTTAGTTGTTTACTGACAAAGTTTAGTTAGATTTTAATATTAAGTACTCTTAAAAAGAATAATTATCAATAAAATGTGATTTTATTACAGAAGAAAGAACTTTTATTTATTTATATTAAAAAAAGTATAGCAATTAATAAAAATAGTATTCAAACAATTCTGGAGTTGTAGAATTAGAAATAAATACAATCAGTTGTTAGTAAGTAAAAGATATTATATTCAGTTAAAATATATTAAACATTCTGAGACACCAATTGGCATCTCGTTATCCACAATTAATGTCTCAACTTTATTTTTTAATATTTCAAAAAGTAAAGCAGCAAAGTAATATTATCAAAAATTAATAATAGAAAAAACAAAACCTTTATTTGGAAAAAAAAATGGTAGCACTGGTGGACATTTTTAGCAAAATAAGTATAGCAGCCTTGGAAATGTTGCATTTTTCAGAGTGGCAGTCAACCTGTTAGCTAACTTATAACACAAATATTAAATTTATGAATTAAACTAAAAGGTATGATTTTCTTTTGGTTTTGCAGGAACTTAAAAAATTAAAACTGCAGTACTGTGAACAGCTTAAGTAGGATTAAAGAGGTTTTGTGAAACAGATATATGGACTTGGATATTAGAAATTATTAACAATTACAGAAAAATAAGGGCATAAGTTACACCCATTTTGTTCATTGTTAGGGAGTCAAAGTTACCAGGTTTGGGTGGTCTACTCCAGGTTTTAAGGGAAGAAGAAGAAAAGCATGTGGTCAATCACATGAAAAAATTAGTGAAGCTTTACAAGGAGCTGATTTTTAAGGAACTCTGGCGATTAGCCTTTTAGTTTGCACAATTCAACAATATATTTTGTCTAGCTAAAATGTAAGAAAAACATTTTTTAAAGAAACACACATTAGCTACGCATACTTTTTAAAAAAAAACTCTTGCTTACATTATGGATTTTAATAAGGTCTAAATATATTTATTTCATAAGAATTTAAAGCAGTTAATTATTAAATTCCAATTTCCCCATTAAAGAATTTATAACATAAACAAGTTTTTTAATCTATTGGCACTGTACATTACAATGTTCAATAGATTACAAGTCCCCCCTCATTTGAAAGCTAGGTTGAAATAAATTAAGGAAGAAAAAGAAAATCTGAACTTGAACAAGCAAAAAAAAAAAAAAAACAGGAAACAAGACAACCAAAAAATATCATTAATTATAAAAAAAAAAAGTTTAACAGACATTAAATAAATTGGTTTCAAAAATACAACAGCCCAATAGCCCAACTATCAACATCTATGTATAAAATAACTTGTTCTGTGTATGAAGAATACATGATCCTTCAAAAAGATGCCATCCACTTATGCATACAAACAGTGACAAGACACCTGTTGAAACTACTAAGCTGAGGATAATTTTGTTGCAATATCTGTTAACTTCATTAGAAAAAAATAAATTATTTCATTAGATTAAAAACAAATAAGGTATTAATCATTTTTCTATATTAAGATAACAACTGTACAAAAGAAAATAAAAATTCTTTTTAGAAATATGTCACGTTCTTTTATCCACAAAACACGAACTTTTCCCTCACATATGGAATAAAAGAATCACATTTGAAACATTTTGGAAATTTTTTTTTAAAAAAGAATTCCTAGAATTATGTTTATTTTTTTTACATGAAATAGCTACTATTGAGTAATAAGGGATAGTAAATTATTGCTTTTAAAAATGCGACTTTTAGTGTTTAACTTTGTTTTGCTTATTTTTACAATCCTGGTATTTTTTTGTCTTTGTTCACTGTTTAGGATAGTATTTGGTAATATTTGGGGGTTATAATGTACAAAGACAATCATATAAGCATAATTTATTTACTACTTAATTATGGTTAAAATTTCTTATACCTATTCAGTTTTTATTTTATTACCATTCATAAATATGTAACTTCCAATCAAATAATTTTTTTTACCTCAACAAAATTTTATTAGTATTAATAGCACACACACACACACATATATATATATATATATACATATATATATATATATGTGTGTGTGTGTGTGTGTGTGTGTGTGTGTGTGTGTGTGTGTGTGTGTGTGTGTGTGTGTGTGTGTGTGTTATTAATACTAATAAATATATATAATTAATATATTATATATATATATATATATATATATATATATATATATATATATATATATATAATTAATAATAATTATAATTAATATAAATAAATATAATATATTATATATATATATATATAAATCATAACTCTCTACTTCAAATTTTATTAACGTTATTGCTTACAAATAATACATTAATAATTTATTAAAATAATGTTCTTAAAGGAAGATATTATTTTAGCACAGGTTATAATAAAAGATATTAAATGTCACATAATATACCAAACACACCACACAATTGAACAGAAATTTACATAAATGTTATAAAAACATTCATTAATTTATAAACAGAATTTAGATCCTTACAGATCTCAAAGTATTAGAATTTTGAGATTAAATAAATTATTCAGTGATATGTGTATAATGAAGGATTTAAATAAAACATTTAAAAAATGTAATTAGCATGGTTATAAAAATTATCACTGCCAGAACTATCAATTGTTGAAAATAGAATAAGATTTAAGCTTGCACTACGTTTTATTTTCACTTTATAATTTCTATATGAATATGAGATAAAAATTATATAAGTTCAGTGCATCCCAAATTATGACAGTAAAAATAAATTTACTTTTTCAATTCAACCAAAACTGTACCAAAATAACTGAAAATGACACACTAACTTATTTGTTACTATCAATCACTTAACTGGTTTGATGCTGTACTTCAATCCTTTCTGTTTCTTGCTAATTTTTTAATATCAATATGTTTACTACACCCTACATTCTGTGTTATATGATTTACACATAATAACCTTTGTCATCTTCTATAAATTTTACTCAGCAGACATCCCTGTTATCAAATTAACTAAATATCATGTGTTAATGCATGACCCACCAACCTAGATAATTCATTTTTAAATCCAATCATACCTCCAAATTAAGATCAATCAAGAGGAATTCATCAGAATGCATAACATTAACCTTACAAAATGACTTCCACATAATATATTATTTATGAAGGCAAAATTTTCAACAATAAAAAATATTGTCTACATGATAGTTGACTTTTACTTCATCGTTTCATTTTCATATTGAAAAGCGAATGAAGAGTGTTAAGACTGAAAGCATATTATATTAGCTGTTATCAAGTTGCTCAACTGCAACTTATATCCTGAGAAAAAATTCACACTACCACAAATCATAAACCTTTTATTAAAATACATTCTGCTAGGATTTCAGTTTTTAAAAAGAAAGTTTTCAAAAATCAAACATAAAAAAATCAACACAACAAATGATAAAACAGATACAACACTATCTAGAAGAAGTGAGGGAGCAATCACCTATTAATATAAAATAGTAATTCCTGCTATATGATTAAAATCTACTTAACTATATATGTAACTCTACATAAATGTAAAATTAAAACAAAAATTAATAAATAAAAAATTAAAACTACTTTCATTTACAGTTTAGTTTGACTATTTAAATGTATAAAGTAATTAATTACTGGGGAGTACTTTTATACAGTAATTAATACTGTTTACTTTTTAATTAATCTATTAAGAATCTTTGAGCAAGATAATTACAAATTTTTCCATTAAATTAATTTTTAGATATAACATGATTACAAAGAAAACAAAATGATAAAATATGATATGTTTAAACAAAATATGATATGCTTTTTATGATATGGATTAATATAACATGTTCAAAATTTACTATATAAACAACTAAAAAATTAAATATTTAACACATTTAAAGCTGATAAAAAATGCTGAACTCTGAAAATGGATAAAAAGTTAGATCTTTTTCAAATTGAACATAATAAACTTTTAAATATGCTTTTAACAAGAAAAAAATTACAAATATTTGTAACTTCACACTAATATCTTACTTTCTTTTTCTAATAATCTTTTCAAAAGTATTTTAATAAGTTTCCATAATTAAACAAGTAAAACAAGTAACCTATACAAATATATTGAAATTTATACCAACCTTTTAAAATTAACTTAAATAAAAATAGCATAAAACTTAAAGATTACTTTGATGAGTAACAACATAGAAATATTATGCAAATATTTTACAAACATATTTACTATAAATAACAGTTACCCAAATAGTACATACAGTTTCTACGATTTTAAAATTTTAATCAATACCAGTCAGGCACACAAAAAATTCAGCAAATCATAACCAGAGAAGTAAAAACTTCTATGCTAACTCCACATCTATATATTAGGTAAATTTGTTACTACAAAAAACACAAAACTATTCTTAAACATAACATGAATTATTTAAGGAAACAGTGTTATTAAATGCGTTATATTTCAATCAGCATTACTATTATATGCACACAGAGTATAACTGAGTTCACAGATTCTCTTAACTGAGCTATCATTAACAAATACTTTTCTAAAAACAAACAAGAAATGAAAATTAAAGTTAAACAGAATATGTAAGAATTTAAGAGAAAATAACTCTGAAGAATGGTGGTTTAATTCAGTAATAATTTATGTACTCAATAATGATGTAATTGTTGCATACCCTACTTCTAAAAAAGGAGAATGATGAAAATTAAGACAAGATAGGAACCCTCAATAATATACCATGCAAAATGGAACAAATTCATCAAACTAAGTTGTGATGCTCCTTTTGTTGATCTATTTACTATACGGAAATGATACAATCATGGTATGTTTTATTTTCATTTAACGTCTAAAAAATCTAGGGTAGGGAAAGTTTATATTATTATCCAAAGTTTCTTTTATCAGAATGGACTACCCTCACTATTAGCTCAGTTAAGAGAGTTTTGTATTACTCCAAGATTATACTTCCTCAAAAAAGACTAAGACCAAAAAACTATTTGGCAGCTGGTACAAAACTTATCAAAGTAAGGCTGCACTACTAAAAATTTCATTATTTACCATCAATTCATTTAGCTACCAACCAAACATACATCTTTACAAGACAAAATCCTTCAATATTGACATAGTAAAAATATACTTTTCTCATCATGAAAGAATTACAAAAAAAAAATAATAATAATAAAGATACAAAATCAAGGATATTCTATATTTAAGATACTAAATTCATTATTAGTTACTACTCAAAAAATCATCATTTAGTTTTTTAAAATTTATAAATAAATTTTACACAGTACTATAGGAATCAAGTTATCACAAAAAGATGGAAAATTTTTAGAAGAGGAAACCTAAATCACAAAATATTTTTTTTTTTTAATTTCAGAAAAACAAAATGAAAAATTATAACATATCTAATAGATAAAATATTTTATACAACATAAATAAAAAATATTTTTTCATGATTGAAATAAAAAAATAAAATCTATCCTCTAATTTTAACAACAAGCAAACATGCAGAAATTACTAGATTAACAATAAATGTAAGATACTGAACAAGGCAGATTGTTCAGATAATGTGAAGGATGAAAACAAGTAATGAGAAATTAGAAATAATAGTCTTTTTAAAAGTGATGCCTAGTAACTTTTAATAGAAGAAAGAAAGAAAGGTATTTATTAATACTATACTATCTCAGTTAGGAATATTTCAATTATTCAAATACAGGGAAATTAAAAGAAGCAAAGCATAAAAGTTTTATAAAAATAAAATAAGTAACCAAATTGAGATTATAAACAGCTACTGAAAAAATTGTAATAATCTGTCACGTACATAATATTTATTTAAATTGTTACAAATATAACTCTAAATTACATCACCAAGAGGTACTAATTATTCCAGTAATTCCAAACTTCAAGCAAATAAAAAATAATCTATGCTTGACAGATTCTGAAAGTAATAACCAGCCCTACTGCATTATAAGCATATGGTTCCCAGGAATATACTGAATCAAAGTGATATGGATTCTTACGTCTGTTTAAACCAATATTTTAAAATTATTAAAAATTATATCTGTACTTATGAGGCATATGATACCACTTTAACCAATTTTTTTTTAAAAATCAGATTTAGACACCATATTCACCAGCTTTCCAGGCTCTATGTATATGGTGTCAATGCTTTTAAGTAAATACACCATTTGGACATGGAATCATATACCTCCAAATTATTGTTTACTAAAACATCATCTTTGGATAGTGTTGTTTACCTCTAACACAACCTAGCAGAAGTTTTGTAAACATATGGACATGGTTCTGTCAGACATCTTATAACCTATAATGACTGTGAGTTCATATTTGTTACATGCGATTGTATTTTAAACTTTAATTAATTATATTAAATAGACATTATATTAAATAGACTAAATGAAAAATGGATGGCACCCCTAATTCATGAGTAGAAAAAAATTATGAATTTAATAAAAACAGAAATTAATAATGGAAATGAAAAGCAAAATAAAGGTAAGTAAAAATTATAATTTTTAGGTAATCAATTTCTTTGAGGTTAGGAGTGTGGTTTAAACTTAGATATTTTAAAACTTTTTTATCTTACATGGTTTTTAAATTATGATGGTTCTATGATGATAGAAACCATGATCTCTGTTCTGAGGAAGATGTTTGGCTCTGTATTTTGACATCATATTCTAGTTAAAATCTAATATTTTTGAAAAATATTACAAAAAGGACTGTTTAATGTAATTACAATATAAACAGACGGGTGCTTTTTAATATTGTTCAGAATTTTCATTTTTTAATTAAATGTGTTGGTATGGGAAAATGAATTAGAAACACCAACACAATATTAAGGAGAACACTAATGTTTACAATTTAGGTTAGGCACTTTATAAATTTTCCACTACAGTCTAGCAGAATAACAATTAACTATCCTGAATTTTTTCCATTGATAAACTCCAAAATTTATCAATCAACTATACAAAAATTATGGTCTAATCCAGATTAGGCCAGAATTTTTGTATAGTTGCTGATGTGTTATTTATAAATTGGAGCTACTTTTTTCATCTCTTCATAGCCATCTGTGGATTCATGAATTTAATTCAAAATGGTTTTCTGTGGGTATGTATGGAAGGCTTATTGTTAAACTTTGAACTTTTTGATTGTCACTAGTACTTAAGTTTTATAACTTAAGTTTTGAATAAAAAGGTATTGTCAGAATCATACCGTAACTAATCTTTAATTTAAAAAAAAGCAAGTGCTTAAAACAAATTTTTGTTTTTCGAGTAAGTTTTCTATCAAATTCATGCTTTTACAGATACTGAGGAAATATCCATTGATTGTCATCAAACAAATAAACACAGCCTTTCTCAACCAGTGATTCAGCGAATAATGGAAATTTAAATGGTAGCAGTAACCAGACTGATATTTCACAGCTGCACTGCAGTCATATGTACTATCATCAGTTGGATTAACAGTTATTAGAAAATGATTTGTTTTTAATTAATGATGATGATGAATACTACAATGATTCTGCTGCTAACAAAGATTATATACCTTCAGTAGATGAACAGTCCCTACCAGAAACTGAACCAAGACAAGATTTAAAAAATTCTGCAGACATTTTCAATGATTTTCATAATGACAATAGAACAAAAAGAAGAGTAAAATATAAATTTATCATAAAACAGCAAGGTAAGAAGGAAAAAGGTAAGAAACCATGAGGAATGGTTGTACACAAAGTATAAATGAAGCTATGCTGGATTCAAGGAGTATGTCAGTAAGAAAGATAAGCATACGATTGCCAGAAAAATTAAACCTGCCAGATCTTGTAGAATGAAATGTAGTGAAAAAATACCTGAAAATGACAGATTAGAAATTTTTAATTTATACTTTATAAAAATAAATCTAATGACCTAAAAAGACAGTTTAGTTCTTACATTGAATCCATGCCTATTGTTCGTTTAAAGAGGAAAGATGGTAGTAAGCCAAAGGAAAATTCTTGTTATATTATTTTAAAATTAATAATGTTAAACTAAGGGTATGTATGGTAATGTTTCTTAACACGATTCAATTTTAAACACTGTTGTTAATATTTAAAAAAACATGCAAAAAGGTGGGTTAGTGAAGCCCGATATGAAAGGAAAGCACACACCAAGCAGCAAAACTCCATTAGAGCTAATACAGCAAGTGGTTGATCATATTTCTTCTTTTTCTATGTATGAGAACCACTATACCCAGGAGAGAGCAAAAAATAAATACCTGGGGATCAGAGCAGGCTGTAACAAAAATGCAAGAATTATTCTTGAAATTTTGTTCTGAAAATCAGATAAAATCTAAACATGTTATAGATGGATGATTGAATCGTCATGTATTTTAAACAAAATTTAATTTATCGTTCAAGGCACCAGAAACAGACACATCTGATTCCTTTAACGCTCAGATGAAAGGTAATTTGAACCAAACAAAAAAGACAAAATTCAAACTGATCATAATCTACATCTTGATGAGTCAAAAAGCAAATACAGTTTGAAAAGTAATGATATTAAACTTTTTAAAGACAATTCAAAACATAAGTTATCACTGCAGATGTTTAGAAGTACTTGCCTACACCACTTCTAACAAATGAAATAAATATTTACAAACAAAAATTGTGGACTTTAAATTGCACTATTCATGCATGATTCACCCGATAGACCAGCCCATTGCATAATGTGGGATGAATCCAAACGTACACGAGGTGGCAATGAAACAGCTTCAGGTATTTTAGAATGGGCTGAAGATACCATCCCAGGTTCATAAATAGAAGAGATAAACATATGAACAGATAATTGTTTTGGACAAAATAAGAGTGTGCCCAACATCATATTCTTCTTTTGGAATTTACATAAGTATCCCCAAATTAAGTTAATAAATAAAAAATTTCTTCTCAAAAGACACAACCACCTGATGGCAGACTGTGTGCACAGAATTATAAAAAACAAAGGAAAAACATGAAATCCTTGACTATTTTAACCCCATGGGACTGGCAACAATTTGTGCATTAATGTTCACAGTAATACTATATGTAATACTCATATGTAATACTCAGTACATATAACATGGAACTTAATGGTTTCAAAGACTTTAAATTTCTTTATGATTCAAAAGTTGCAACTTTCATATGCAAAAGTTAGATGAAGATAGAGAACCAGTTCTGATATCTGAAAGTGTAAATTTGCAAGTGAGGCAGGGAGAAATAAGCAAATTGTACTTCAAGACTTCTTTTACAGAAAATGATTTAAAAAAAATTAAATCTTAAGAGATGATTATGACAACAAAATGAAATTGAGTTGCTATTGGTTTATGTGAGTAACTTCCCAAAATTTCAAATAAAAAAGTTAATGATCTTATGGTACTGCTTCAGTTTCTACAACAGAATGCCATATGTTCTATAAAAATTTATATCATGAAAACAACAACTGCAATTATCCAGCTGATGATGAAGGTGAAGAAGAAGATTGGATCAGTGTTTTATTACTTTTTCTATTGATTTTTTATTTTTAATTGTTAATCCTTTCTGTCTTATTTTTATTACTTCTAATATTTCAAAAATTTGCATCAAGATAACAGTGTTTGCAATCATAAAGCTGTAAGGTGAAAACTGAATTTATGTAATACTGTCTCATTATTTTTTTATTATTGATTTTACTTATTTTTTCCTTTATTATTTGTAATATTTAAAAATTTCTCTTATGTAAATAGAGTTAGCAATCTCATAGTCGATGAATGAAGACTGGACTGGTGTTTAAGGACTGACGTTTTTCCTACTAATTTTTGATTTTGCACTTTTTGCTGAATACTATTGTTAATAAAAGAAATTAATTCTGTAGTTTAATGATAATTAAGACTAATATTCCTATATTATTTCTTAATTTTATTCAAGACATAGTGTTTATCGTGCAAAAATAATGAATTTTTTTGAGGCATAAAACACAAAGTCCATTTGTTACTATTAAAAAGGACACTCAAAAAATTATTTAGTTTTGTAAAAGTAACCAAAATTAGAGACTTAATAGCAAGAATCATGGTGGACTAATTCAACGCAGAATGCTGCTGGGAAAACAGAAACTTCAATTTGCTCAACATCTGAAAATTTTATGTTTGTGACATGGTGCCTTATGCCTTCCAGGTACAAGTATGCAAATTACATTCAAGGAACATATTCATTTATCTTCCACAGTATTTTTCAAAACTTATAGCTCCTTTCAATAGAGTTGTTACTCAGGTTAGTTCAATGTTAACTCCATTAAAAACCAGCAACATAATACACTTTAAAAGGCCCAGTGGTTAAACAATTTCCAATACTTTATAAGAGAATCATTTACAATTTTTATTAATTTTACAAGGTTATTTTGTTTATACTTTTAACATTTTAAAACAAAAATGTAATTTAAATCAATAACTAATCTAACTGCCTCTTTTAGAAGAACAGCATGATTTATCACACAACATAACTTCAACCTTGGATATGTATACTAAATACTAAACCCTAGTGTATTATTAATACTAAACCTATTTCAACTAACAAAAAAGTGTTAGTTACTAATGAGAAACAATTGATTCTTCTTTCATTAAGTATGACTAAATTGACAGCAGAATTACTTTACGCCATCAACTGCAATGGAAGGACAATGGTATGGAGATCGAGTATTTATATATGTCAGGTGAGAGAAAGGGACTATCCACACACCACAGCTTTCGGACTAATGTATATAAAATAAACAAACAGTTGACAACTCTTAGTCCACAGAACTGGCGTTATTTTTTTTCTTTTGGACATCATGATGCTTTGCTGGTGAGCCCACAAGGCATGCATGGTGCTGAGGATATACCTCATTGAGCAGTTCCGGCATCATGTTGTGCAAAGAGGAAGGGTTTTTGTTGGTGTGAGCCCAACACTGCTGTCTATGCAAGCAGGCAGTGACTAGAAGAGTTTTTCCCTCCTTCAACGAAAAAAAAATAAAAAGGTATTTATTTTTTAATGTTGTATTAATATTACCTTAAGACATATGGGTAATATAATTAAAGTAAAAGGTTAAAGGTAAAATTAGTTAAAAGGTAGATAAAGTGTATAACTTACCGTTATACAGTTAGGTGTAAATATTTTAGTTACAATTACAAGTTTAACCCACCGGGTTGGTCTAGTGGTGAACGCATCTTCCCAAATCAGCTGATTTGGAAGCCGAGAGTTCCAGCGTTCAAAGTCCTAGTAAAGCCAGTTATTTTTACATGGATTTGAATGCTAGATTGTGGATACCGGTGTTCTTTGGTGGTTGGGTTTCAATTAACCACACATCTCAGGATTGGTCGAACTGAGAATGTACAAGACTACACTCATACATATCATCCTCATTCATCCTCTGAAGTATTATCTAAACGGTAGTTACCAGAGGCTAAACAGGAAAAAAAAGTTACAATTACAAGCAAAAGGCAATCAGATGTTTAGGACTTTTTTGGAAAAATCAAATATTTTGATTGTTTGTACTAATTGTAATAATGAACTAAAAGAGTTAGAATGATTAATTTATATGAATATCTTAAGGGAAAACAATTAACAATATATAAGGCAAAAAAAAATTGTTCTGAGGCAGGTGGATTCGACTCTCCACCAAAAAAAAAATGCAATACTTTTATTTACACCAAAAAGAATTGATAACTCTGATGTATTGATTACCAATAGTGTTAAGCTAAAAAAAAATTTGTTCTAAAACAGATGAATTTGACTCTCCACCAAACAAATTGAAGGCTTTGATTTAAACCAAAAACAAATTGATAACTCTGATGTACAATTTTGATTGCAAATAGTATTAGTACATCACTAAGCAGTCTAAATGACTTTCAAGCAGTTCCATCCTAAGCTCCTAGGTTTCACCCTCCTTCCTGAAATAATGCTTCTTTAAGCAATTCCAGGAAGGGCGGGTAGCCAGGGGTATAGGTTTAGGTTGTGCACAGGTACACATTTAACATCTTTCAGAACCTGTTAGCAACCCTGACAATGCCATATGGCATCTGCAAAAAGGATTCCCCACCTCTACAAAAAGAGTACACCCATATTGTGTATGTTAGGGCATTAGTGCCTAAGGTGCCTGAGTAAGCATGCTGTGACACTGACCGTTTCATTATATTCCCAGTGTTCTCTCCTGAAACCAAGTGTTCCCACATTTAGCTGATATTTCACTACTTGTGCCCTGAGACAGTGCTTTTAATCTTGCATCCCTTAGGTGTAAGCATATGTTTGGTTTTGTTTTCATCTGAATTAGTATTAACGTTTAACTGCTACTTACTTATTCCATTGGTGCTGGAATTTGTGTGAGGGTGCACTCTTCCTGTTCCTAATTAAGTCTAATCTATAGTATTAAACCTTATGTATGATATTTGTGGCTTTATTGTGTGCTGTTTATTTACTTTATCTCTTGTAAATAACTGTGATGAATATGGATGAACCCCGACCTATAAATTTGTGTCCTGTTTTCTCCATGTATTCTGTCATTCCTCACTGTTTGTCAAGTACGAAGTTTCATTTTCTCATTGCATTCTGCATTAAATTAAGGTATGTTACTGATTGATTTATAAGTATTTATCTTTCTCATTGTGTACTTCTTTAGCATAGTAATGTCCATGACTGTGAGTGGGCATATTACTTCCTCCCTTCCTGAAGTATTGCTTCTTTAAGGAATCCCAGGAAGAATGGGTAGCCAGAGGTGAGAGAAAAGTTTTAGTTGGTAAGGTGCAGGCACACATAGGCTCCAAACAACAACTAGCTGAACCCGTGCGAGCTCAACATTCCCCCACTTTTGTGGGGGGTATGTAAAAAGTATTTCTCTGATTCATCGTTACAAGAAAAAAAAAAAAGATGGCTTTACATAAGAATTGCCTGCATGTGCATGATGTTATTCAGAAAAAAATATAAAAATAATGGTGAAAACAAAAACAGTATTGAAATTGACAAACAGCAGGAAACAGAAAAAAATTAAAAAATCAACCCAGGTTTAATGCTGACAGGTAAGGCAGTTTTAAAAAACCATTAAGATTGAAAATATTTCCTCGGTAGTACAGAATCAAACAAAAGAACTCTACATAAATATCTATACATATGAATTATTTTAATACTGGGGGTGTCCCAAGTTGTGAGAATAAGAAGGAACATATTAAACCCAGAAAATATTTGTACTTTAAAATTGAAGTTTTAAACCATTTTTACATTATTTCAAATTACATGTTATTTTCTAATATTTTCTTGCATTTTTTAAATATTTAATAAATAAAATAATGAAATATTAAAATGAGTAATGTAATTATTTTATCCTGTTCAGTTTAAATTCAGTAAAATGTTTTTGTGTAGTATAAATATAGAACAGGTATAAAATTACAAAATACAGAATTACAGAAACAAATTAATAAGCAAGATAAAAATTCAAAATTCAAATGAGAAATGACAATTTTAAACTACTGGTTTATAGTTAACCAATTTGGTTTTTTTCCAACAGTCTGACTGTTTCTCATACAGCAACTATGTCTACAAAGTATAAAGTTTCTCATACAAGACTGTTTCTCATACAGCAACTATGTCTACAAAGTATAAAGAACAGAACGCATAACATACCAGCAAATCAAGTTTCAACTAATCATTCTACAATTACTCAACTATTTGACATAGCTAATGACTAATCAGTAAGAAGTTGAAGGTGGACATCATTCATTTATCACGATTTAGATAAACAAAAAAATCTACTACACATGTTAATGTACATATGAATGTGACATATTATGATTGAGAATTCAGAAAATTGGCATAAACTGTACCTACAATAATAAATATTTTGCAGTACTACTAATGATCTAAATTTTTTATTCTTAAAAATATAACTCATACATTCTAATTGTGCACTGGGGAAATTATTTTACCAGAAAAAATTAAAAATATACTACTTAAAAAAATATACCAAACATTCATACTGAAATATTAAAACAATCAAAATAAACAATGAAGTAATAACATAACAATATATACAAAACAATATCTACATGTACTCAGTTTACTAATAAAAAGAATAAAATCTTATTTTTTTATTACATTATGTAATATATAAATCATATCTAGCTTAACTAATTTCATATAACAATACATTTTATAAAATCCTAAAATTACCATTTATAAAACATTAATTTCACATAATATAAGTTTATATGATGTAACATTATTAGGAATTCTATATGAAGTTTCTATAAAATCACAATAAAAGATATTACAAATATATACCGTGAAATCCATTTTTCTGAGATGTTAAAGTTACATAATATTTTTATACATTTCAATAAAATTAATCAATAATTTAAAACCACAAATTACTATAATAACAATTTTATACATTTTTACCAAGTACCACTTATATTAATTAAAACCATAATGAAAAAATATTGCAATGATCAATATGTAGATGGAATATCTGAAGTTATTTGTAATTACCCAAAAGTAATCAGTACACTAATAAAAAAAATATTATACAAATAAATATAAAGAATTCGGTATTGCATTATTTCACCTGGATCATGTTATGAATTTACACAGAATGTGGAGCAGTCGCAGTTGAAGGTTTGGCAGTGTTATTGGTAGTCTGCGATGTATTCTTATCAAGAGAAGACGATGGACCCATACCCTCATTTATTAGACGCTGACGTTCCCTGAACATACTAACTCGCATATTTTCAAGTTGATGGTAACGACAAAGTTTTAATAATGCAAAAACAGACAACCCAACCCAACATGCCATAGAGGCCCAAGCACCAAACTGTAACAAAAATTAAGAAATAATAATAACCTAACCATTTATTCATTAAGTTATTTTTAGTTTATTACAAATAAATTAGTAAAATACTATATAGTGAATGATCTTTACTTCCAGACACTTGATTCACATAAATCTTGACTATTTGTTGTACATCTATCTGGACATTACTTCAATCAAAAAATACTTATAATTTTTAAAGTTATTTTTATGTATAATTATAACTAAAAAAATAAAAAATAATTTTTAAGAGAATATAAAAGTTAACTTACTAACATTGACAAAGCATTTAATTGTCAAAAAATCCACTATTAGTCAAAATTTTAATCTTAATTTAGTACAATACTAATTAAGAGATATTACAAATTACTCCTTCAACTACAAAATAACATATTTTGGATATTTTTACACATAAAATTGCATATTACTAATACTCCCATGGACTTAGCTGATAGTAGCTTTTCTTCTCACACTCATGCAAGAGCACAAATATGTGTGCATCACAAAACACACAAACAAATGCGTGCATGCGCTCTCTCTCTCTCTCTCTCTCTCTCTCTCTCCCCCACTCCCTCTCTCTCCCTCCCCCTCACCCTCTCTCTCTCTTTCTAAAACTAGACATTTCACATAATAGAACATAAGCACTCCCACTACATAACAACATGTAATACTTCTTTTTTTTTTTTAATTTTATTAAACGATTTGATAGTTTGAAGTCATGTTGCATTCTGCTGCTTACATTTTTCAGGCAATATTAACCTTTCTCAGACTGTGCCTTTTAAAAAAATTAACTCATATCAGAGGCTGAGATAATTTAAGTTTTGGGGACTTAAATATCTTAGTTTAACATTTACAAGCAAAATGTTTTTATTATAAATTACTTTTTATGTTTGTTAGTAAGTATGTGTTTTTATACTAGCTGAAAGTACTTATTATATCACAAAAGCAATAACAAAATAGTAATAAGTAAGCATTAAAAAAGATATGACTGTTATAAATTTATAATGTACAATAATAATAAAAAAATAATTGTAAAGATAATTCACAGAGTTATATAAGTATTTTATACTTACAAAAAAAAACTGCAAATAAACAAATAACACAAATACAACTGCTGAATATCTTTACCACAACTTTACAATACTGTAATTAAAACAGATAATCATAAACATAATTTATTTCAATTCAGCTGTTGTTATTACAATGTTATATCACTCAGTAGTGCACTATACTGTTTAACATTAAACAAATTATTTTAATGTGAGTTTAGATAAAATATTTATTTATTCATTATTTCTCCTCTCTTTTTTATAACTTAATTTCATTGCTACAGTATATTTTCATACAAAAAAAGATTCTTACATCAACTCAATTGGTAATTCTACTTAAAAACTAGCAACATTATTAAAGTTTCTGATTTATCTAGTTCTCACACAATTCATTTTTACAGTTTCTTTTAAAGATGAAGAGAGATTTAAAGTGAAATATTAAGAGAATTATTTCTGTGACAAATTCAGTTTTTTACAATAAAACTTATTTTAGAAAAATGTTACATCATAAGAGCTTTAAATTGACTAAAAGCAAACTGTTGACAAAATTTTTAAAAAATGTTATTTTAAATTGTTTAATTAAATAAAAAATAAGCAAAGTCTCTTAGACCTAACTGGTCTAAAATAAAAAGATTTGACTAGTTATTCTGTATAATATAGTTCATAAAACTAATGGAAAGTGTACAAACTAGAGAAGATTCACTATACTAAATACATTACAGAATAACTGATTTATGCTGATGATATGAATCTAATTAAATTAAATAAAAAGTAAGTAAATTATACATACCATTTAAAAATAAAAATATGAAAAATGTGTATGCAAATAAACAAGTAAAAATATATGATTTTTTTTTATGTCAAAATAGGCAGTGACCATTCTAATTGAAGGAGAAATGAATATTTTTTAAGGTTTAAAAACTTTCATACACACTTAATTCTATGATTATACATGATAATCAAGTAAAAAATGGAATGAAGATATATGTTTCATTTCAGGAATTTATCAAAACTAAGTAACTATAAAGCAATACTCTTGAATATGGTTTTCTATGAAACTGAGACTTGAACAAAAAATAAAAAAATTTACTTTCATATATAAGATAGGTAAAACCTGAGGAAAATATCAGTAATTATGTAGAAAAATGATATTTGAAGAATTATTAAGAATCAGAAGCTAACTAGTACCTACAATTGGTGGCTGAAGAAAAATAACAATATGGCTTTAATGATTAGGCAGTAATGAGAGAATAAGAAATGAAAAGTTAGATTTTCAAAGAATTAATATTAATTTACATTGCTAAGTCAGAATGAGGGGCTGAACAACCAAATGATGACTGGATAAAGACATCCTGAGGTTGAAAGAATGGAAATTACAACAGGTAGGTGTTAGTTGTTCTGAAATGGGATGTCACTCGCATTGGGCTTAACAACATTAAGTATTACAAATTTTGAGAAGTCAGTCATGAAGAGAATAAAGAGGTGGCAATAATAAAAAAACTATAAATCAGAAAAAATTATCTGACAAAAGTTCTACAGAAGGAAAACCAGAATTACAAATGAAAAGGGAAATGAAAAATTAGAAAAAAATTTAGTTTCAGGAAGTTAATGGAAACATTAGAGACAACTTTAACCCTTACATTAATACTAGCAGGTAGGTTCAACAAAAACTAAGTTACCTCAAACATTTATAAATTTTGAAAAACATTCGTAAACAAGAGCATAATAGAATGTTAAAGATATACAAAAAAAAAACAGGATTGCAATGTTGAGAGAAAATTTTTTTTAATAATTTGTAAATCAGGTAGCTGATTCTTCAGAATAAAAAAAAAATAAGAAAGCCATATACTAAAGATTGAAACAATATTGTAGTTAATCCCCCAGTACTTTTTAATATGTATAAGGAAGAAGCAGTAAACCAACTAAATGAAAAATGTAAGACTCGAGTAATAGTCTAGGGAAATAAAATAAAAATGGTAAGCTTAACTGATATTACTTTGCCTGAAACTAGCAATAAGAAATAATAAACGGTACAAATGCATTGGTGAGCAAGAAATTTGATTTTAAAACTACACTAATGAAGCAAAGATAATGAAATTTAACAGAAAGGAGGATCGAGGAGTTAATATTAAAGAAAGAAAACACAATATATTAGAAAATGCAAAGCTTTAATTAGATACCAAATTACAAAGAATTTATGAAATAAGGAAAATATCAAACGAAACCAATTACCATGTTGCTTTGCACCAGCAGAGAGCATTTGAGCAGAAATGTATATTTCAAGGAATTTGCAAAGTTTATTTCAATGCATAAAGATTAATTTGCTAAGAGAGGGATTTGCAAAAGGTAAAAATTGTAAAGAATGAAAAAATGGAATGGCTAACTGAGGATGTAGAATACAGTAATTATGGTAAAGTTGTTGTAACAGGTTCACAGTATAAAGGAATGGATAATAGCATTAAACAAGTCAAATGAATAATAATTTAAAATCAAATAAATACATGATAAGTACAATAAAAGAAAACTCTCTCTCTAAAAACAAACAACATAAACAGTAATGAGAACAATGTAATATATATATCTTTAGCTAGCCTGGTAAAGCATGATTCAAATACATTATTACTGCAAAATGTTATATAAAAGAGATTTTTAACAATTAAAGATTAAGTGACCCAGTTTTTTAAAAGATACAACAATAATTAATTTTAGAAATTAGTTTTATTACCTGAGCTGTTCCTAACTCAATGTAAAAATTGGAGGTATCAATTCTATCTTGTTTATCAATTGCATTTCCTGCAGCAATCTCACAACTGTAAATGAAATGAAAAAGATATTCTTATTACACATCCTAGCACAGTTCCAGCAAACAGCATATAATAAATTGAGGTATTTTTATATAAATAAATACGGAATCATTAATAACATGGTTATTAAACATAAAAGCATCAGTTTGTACAGAGTAATTTTTAAAATCAAACCAACCCTAGGATGTGCGTGCGCGCGCGCGCATGTGTGTGTGTGTGTAGGATTAATGTCTGGCAGCTTTTATTTTCATTTTTTTTCTAGAATGAACAATACTAAATATTTTAAGCTATCACTCTCTCTTAATACTGAACCACAAAAATAAACATCTAAAGCAGTGATTCTCAAAACATATGCTTAACTTCTCGATGGCATTACATGATTCCATTCTTCATTAGTTTACTATAAGAGTTTCAAGTCACTACATTACTTCTATAGTATTTACAATCTGCCAAAGTGGAGAATTATGGTGTTTTTTTTAAATGAAAAACTGGAACTTTGTGCAGTGATTAAATACTTTCTTCTGAAAAAATGTGCAAAGGAAATTAAAGAAGATCTTTATACAACACTGAAAGACTCTTCTCCATTAAATACAACAGTTAAGTGCTGGGTTGCAGAGTTTAAAGTGGGTCAAACACGCACTAGTAATGAACCATGCAGTAAATGCCCTACTGAAGTGACTATGCCAAAAATGACAGAAAGAGTGCATAAAATTGTTTTGGCAGATCAACCAGTGACAGTGAATCAGTGAATGAGTAAGTACAGTCTGCAGGCACGTCAACAGCACGCATGCGTAATATTTTCATGAACATTTGGGACAAACAAGCTGTACAGTAGATGGGTGCAGCATTTGCTCATGTCCAACCAAAAACTATGTTGAAAAGACATTTCAAGCAATTGTCTTGAGCTCTTTCAATGCAATCCAGAGGAATTTTTACATCGATTTGTGGTGATTGATGAGACAGGTCTAGCTCCCAGTGAGTATCACTTGTTTCCTAACCTAAAATATGGCTTAGAGGAGGAGATTTTCAAGCAATAATAAAGTTACTGCCGTCGCAGATGGTTTTTTTAAGGATATGGATAAATGAAAGTACCAAACTGGCATAAATGTTCTTGTGGTACAGTGGGCTAATACCTTACTGGTGACTACATTGAAAAATAAATCAAAATATACCCAGACAAATGTTTTCTTATCCAGACTTGTAACTATTTACCCCACCACCATATTAAAAATTTTTATTGATTTTTTTAAAAATCTTACTTCTGATAATATTAGAAATATTTAATCTAACCAAGAATAATTTAATAACATTAGTAATTAACCTGAATGAGTGAGCATTTTCTAAATTTGTGTTTTTGAAAAATAAACACAAAAACACACTTGTGTTACTCTGGACAAAAACTTAAATTAGTAGATTGTAAACATCATTCTGTGTTGTAAAATCCATTCTAACAAAATGCAGCTACAACGAGAACTCATGAAGATGATGCAGATTTAATTTTGTGAACATGGACAAAATTATTATGATAGATAACCGATTATTATTTGTCTACAATACTTGCTTGACTGATGACTGGCCCTTTCTATAAAAATGGGTTTGTTAATAGACACAAATATTGGGAATCCTTCAAAAGGAAATTACAAGGCTGGATTAAGAACAAGATAAATTCTTCTACACAAGCTAATGTATTTCAAACAGCTGAAATTTATATGTACTTTAAAAATCAAACTGAATGAAATCACATACAACTTACCTTATTAAATCAAATAAAAGATTTAGACTATAAAAAACATAGTTCAATAATGAGTAAAGGAGGCCACCAAGAAATGCTATTAAGTGTTTTAAATCTTTTGTAATATAAAATAATCTTAAAATAAAAACACTAATAATAAAATAATATTTTATAGAATATTTTGGTAACCCCTCATAATTTAGCAACAGTTACTAATAGAATCAATATTATTTATGTGGAAGAGTTTAGTTATTCATAATTTATAATCTTTTACATTAATATCATTTAGCGCAATATTAAACAAACTCAAGAAACTTAAGTAATTGATTAAAATAAATACAAACATTTTTCAAGAAACTTACGATGGAAATCTTTCAGTCATGTCATGACACCATACCATAAAGCCAAGTGTTATCATTAATGCTGCAATTACAGTCATTAAACATAGGAACAAACTACCAACCACATCAACAAATGCTGATAAAAATGAGCTGAAACAAATAAAAAAATATATCATTACAGGTAAACTGTTTTCAATAGTAAATACAAGAATTAAAATGAAAATATATATATTCAACTAATAATCAAACTCAACTATTAATATTACACACATCATTTAAATGATACTATATAGTGAACAAAATATTAATTTTACTCTCACTTAACAGGAAAAATATAATGATAATTTACTAATAACAATTAATAAAAAGTTATTTTATGACCATAAATAAAAAAAAGAAAGTTTTGTCTTAAGTATTAAGCAATATAATAAGAAAACAGAGAACCTCTCAATCTTTTGGCTTATCAATAATTGTTGCTTACTAAAGAGAGGATTATAATTTTGTAATTTACACTTTTTTTCCAGCTATTTCATCAATCGTTAACCAATTGCATGTACATCTTAGAAGATCGCTACTATACCATCTTACAAATTGTATCAACCTGTATCAAGTTGATTGTAGTATTATTAACCTAAAAATCATGATTTGAATTGACAAGCTATATATAAAAACACCTTCTACATATTCTGTTAAAAATAACATTCAATTTTCCTTTATTTATTTGTTTTATTAAGAGTATAATTCAGGTAGAAGACATTATTAAAATAATCCTTAAAACAAATAAAAATTATGAAATGAAAAATGATGAAGAAAAGGCTCATTTTCTTTTCTTGATTTCTGTAAATCCAAATCACATAGTAATTAGAAAAAGAACATTAAACAAATGAATAAATTTAACTAAAAATTCAAAGGAAAATAAATAAATCAAATGTAAGAAAAACTTTGGATAAAAATTTTTATAAGAAAGTTGTTACATGAAGCTGTATTTGAACAAAATAAAAATTGTCTCCCAACCAATTTGTGCACAGATTAAGAATCTCAAAGATGGTAAAATAGAGCAAATAAAATTTTACTATTTTATGGTCAATAAAAACCAAACCTGACCTTTTTTTGTATATTATAAATGGTTAATAACAAAATAATAAAATTCTACACAAAACTATCTAACCTTTCACCATTTTTATTTTACTGTTTAAGAAATTAATAACTTCCTTTTATAGGAAATTTGTTTAAAACATCATAATAAATTCAACTTATAAAAATCACTATATAACATATTTGATGGGACCACTCCCATCAAATCCCTTCATTTTAGTGAAATTCCATAATGAAGAATTTAAAAAGATATCTGATTTTTAACTTTAATAAGAGAGTTAGTTCAATACAAACTTACTACACATAATAGTTTGTGTATGACAAAAATGGTAAAAGAAAAAAATGACAACATTGGTGAAAGAAAGAATGAACTTTTAACAACTGCAATAATCTTTTTCATTATTTACAAGGCTCGGCTGATAAATTTTGCACACTAGCGTGCTACATGGATAGGGTTGGGCATGGCAGCACATGATAGCTAAAATCCTCCTATACAAACCTGCGACAATGTGCTGAAATCTGTTTACCGGTTTGTTTTCAGCAGCAGTTAAAATGGTGTTAAGGACAGCCAATATGTCAACATGGTTAAAATAGCGTAAAATGATAAATTTTTAACAACAGAAAATGTGAGTCCTACAAATATTTTTCATCATTTAAAAGCGGTTTACAATAGTGAAAACTGTTGACATGAGTATTGTGAATAAATAGGTGAGCATTGAAGTTTCGCGAATGTGAAGCTGGTAAAGCGACAACAGAGGAGACACCTTGCAGCAGACTACCAGTTTCTATGACTGATGAGAAACATCAAAAGGAGGTGGATGATTTGCTTCAAAGTGACTGGTGAATCACCCAGCAACGCATCACTATTCAATTAGGAAAATCTAAAGAGCGAGCAGGCCATATTATCAAGTAATTGGGTTACCACAAAATCTTTGCAGGATACTGTGCAAACTCTCTGATGGCTCTCCGCAAGCTGAAGTTTCAGCCTATTCCGCATCCACCATACTCAGCAGATTTGGCTCCATACAACTTCCACTTCTTCCCTCATCTCAAGAGGGATCTCAAAGGTAATCATTACACCACGGTCAATGAAGTGAAGGAAGTTGTGGCCACTTGGATCCGAGTAAGACTGCCAGAATTTTTCTGACGGAATGCAAAAACTTGTCACACGTTGGGAAAAGTTTATCAGTGTAAACGGGGATTACATTGAAAAATAAATACTGCATTTTGTATCTAATGTACTGTACTTTTATTTATTTCATTCCAATATCTCTTTTATGAACGAACCATTATTGTTTTTAATGAAATATATTTTAATATTTTACTGCTAATGCTTCGGTTGGTAACATCATTTTCATTACATATTTACTATCTTCATTTTTATATTCTGTTTGTTATCACAAACAAGGATGCTTTCAACAATAATTTAATACTAAATTAAAATGTGGAATTTTAATTTATTGACCCCATATTTGCGGTATTCATTGACATGGTTAAGAACATGAGGTGAGTTTAAATTTGTGAAACCTGCCACTGAATGCAGTTTTTCTGGAAAGAATTCTGCTGATTTTCAATGTTGGTCCATTATCTGGGAGATATGAATTTCAATGTTGCTAAAACCACTGTAGTACTGTTTCATTTATAATTTAGTCATAAATTTGTGCTCACATCTTTTTTCAGTTGTTACATTTGCTGTGAAATTTTTCTGTACTACTCCATATTATCCCTATGATCTTTGCTTAAATTACAGCAAAAATCTTGGTTTTTACATTTGATAAATTACAAATTATTTAACTTTATTTATTCAATGATTTTATTTTTTGAAACCTTAATTTAGAAAAAAGTATATCAAAAGATCAAAATTTTATTGCAATTTAGATCAAAAATATTTTGCACAATACTATAATGATAATATATCATCTATCGCACAATAGTTGATTTTGAAAAAACGTTAACTAAACAGTGATGATCAGTGTTGTAACAAAGAACAATGTATAGTTTACAAAATGCGTTAACTTATGAGAGAATACTGTAATAAACAAACTTTACTTTCATTAAATGAACTAATAAACTCGATTTGAAAATTCCAATATGGTACAAATGCAGACATGAGGAATCCCACAGCTACTTTTGTTTCTAGCCTATATAAAAGAATATTGTCGCAGATTACAATAGCAGTAATAATAAATGCAACAGAATTAAGGGCTCCTCCCTATTACTTGGTAAGTGATATAGGTTATTTGTAAAATGTATAGAATGCATTAAATCTGGAATGTACAAGGAATTGAAATTTAAAGCTATTTAAAATGTTTGAACGCTAATGTTGGTAACCACCACACCTGTTTCAAAGATAGCAATATTATTTTGTCACTGTATAAAAATTTAAACATTTTCTTTTGCTTAATAAAGAGCCTAAGTAGTGTTGGTTGGTAAAGAATTATGTAAGAAATTAACATAATAAATTAATACAATTCGCACAGATATTTGCGCAATTAGAACTACTGCCAGTAGGTGCATACTATTTAGATAAACTAATTAATCTTCTTATACTGTCATTAAAAATAAAATGACATTAACAAATAAAATCATAAAAGAAAAAATTGTTTAAAATTACCTGTCAGTTCCTTTATAAATATAAATTGACATTCTATAAATCTGAATTGTAGAAACAACTAACAACACAACACCAACAAATATTGTGTAGTTACAATAAGCCTGAGAGGCCCAGTTAACCAAAAACTGACCATCTTTTTCTTGCCAAACACCAGTAGAAAATAAGAGACAGTGACCCCTATAAAAAAATAAAACATTAACTTAGTTTAAATTTATCTAAAGATACTAATAGTAAAACCCTGCATTACACTGTACATAAGCCTCAGGAATAGGGTTTTAAAACCTTAGCATAATTAATATAGCATGGTTTAAAATTTTGTAATAAATAAAATTAACACAACATATAAATCTTATTTTATAAATATAGAATTTAATGTAAAACTTAAGAAAGTACCATCTGTAACACCACTGAGGAAGGGATCAACACTGTAGTACTGATAAAATTCTTTGGAAGAATATTTAGAAAGTGAATACCAATAAATTTACTTTATATTATCACATTAAAATGATATAAAAGAAAATAAAAACTACTGAAAAATCTCAACTCAATTTTTTTTCATAATTAGGTTATGCATTAATCCAGTGACAGATATTTAAATATATTCAGCAACATTTTATTATAAAACCTTGCTACTATAAACAGCAATGCAACTAATTTATGAAAGAAGTACTCCAAAGTCGGTAGAGAGATTAGATTTGAAAGTAAACAACAATAATGAAGTGGATCTGAAAGCAGGGTACTTGGTAGTTATGTTATTATTAAGGAAGAACTCAATTAACCAGAAGTTGCAAAACTGTTATCTGGGCTATAAAATTGCAAAAGATTAACAATGTTCAGAATACAATGAAAGTCAAGGAAAATTCATATAGAAAAGAAATTTACTAATACCTAATATATATTTAGAAATTTAGTACTTATATGGAGTGCAGTGCTTCACTGCAGCAAATAAAAAACTTGAAAAGCCAAAAATGTCAAAAAATAAAGTATTGTAAAATGTTGAAAGTTTCATGGGTTGATAATAGTTTAAGATGAAAATTATAAGATGAAGGGAAGAAAGACAGAGCTACTTCTTATTAAAACTAATTATGAAAGTCATTAACAACAATACCACCAATAACTCCACTGGAGGACATACATAGCTTTAAAAGGCCCTCTGAAAAAATAACAACTTTCATGTACTTTTAAAATGAGAAATTAATAACTGTTTTTAAATTTTAACACTGTGGTGAAATTTTCTCATCACTGTATGATGCAATCATACATTAAGCCACCTTAAGATAGATTAATTAGTAAACAAGGAAATTAGAAGGTGGAAAGTGTAGGGGAACAAAGTACAGGGAACATATAAAACAAGTAAATTAAGATGCAGGATGTAACAAACATGTAGAAATTAAAAGATAGGGGCAAAATAAAAGTAATGGGAAGATACAAATGAAACCAATGAAGTGATTAATAAGAGAAACAAGTGCTCTCTGTCATTATCATTTAATGACACCTGTTTCATATATAAATCAAATCAGTGATGATAAATTGACTAATGCTCTTGTTATACATATAGTTTTAAGTTAAGAGTAACCATAAGTAGGAGAATCGAAAAACAGGATTCAGAGAGCTGTTCAACAAAATAGTTTTCATCTAAAAATAAATCAGTAAATCTAATATGTTTAGAATTTTATCAAAGATGTTATAGTGACCTTACTACATCATGGAACAAAAAAACAAAACTAAAACCTTAGTTAGAAAGAAATAATTTCTCAAACAAATGCAAACTTTGTTAGTTATTCATACATACATGGATGCTACTTCAAATTTTATTTCTATTAAAATGCAATTAATTTATTTTTCTATTTTTATACTGACAAGGAGATAAAACATTTCTAATTACACATTATCAACAAAAACCTGCAATTTTATACCAGCACTGATACTATTTTGAGTATTCTACACAATTTTGGCATGGTGTTTGGCTGTTGTGCACATAGGAAGCTGCACGTGAGGCTGCAAGGGAGAGACAGCACTATTGCTGCTGCAGTTCTGACCCTGGCATGCTGGTGGAAGGTAGTTTTTTTTTTTTTTTACTTGTGTGTTGTGCTTAAAAATGTAAACCATATTCTTGAATGTGATAAAGGGTATAATTAGATTATTATCCTGCTTCTAGCTATTCTACTCGATTCATTTTTTTTCGGTTCTTTTATTTTACAGAAAAATATTGATCTTTTCGCACAAATCAAAACAAGAATGGATTTCATTTTTAAATGAATAGATCAAACTTGAATTGTTAACAATTTAGGTTAAAAAAAGTAAAAAAACATTTGATTTTGTTCTTTTAGGATTTTATAAAGTTTTTTTTTATACACGTTTGTTTCCTTCACACAACTTTAAAACAAAGGCTAAGAATTTTCTACAGTAGCAACCCCACTAATTTAAGCTATGAGCCGCCACTGTATTCAAATGGAAAATTTACTGATGATGCAGCGTTTTGTAATTAAAAAAGAGGTGAACAGGATAACATTATCATTTGAATTGCATAGCATTACCATGAATAACACTACCAGGTACATAATTTTAATTAAAGGTAATGTAATGAAACATTTCAATACTCAATATCTCAAGAACTAAGTTCAAGCTGTTATTTTCAAAGAATTAACTAATTTCAATAAAATTATCATTATTTGGAAAGTTGTGGAAATTTTAAAGATAGTAACTACCACTTACATTATCAAATGTGTAAAAAATGAATAACACAATCAAAAGTGAAACTTGGTGTGATAATGACACAATTGAAATCGATGAATATGCTATAATTTTTTTTACTGAGGTCTGTTTTATGCCTGCGACTGGTCTAATAATTACTGATATATTATAAAAAGATAAAGCAAGCAAATGCAGTTTTTTGTAAATAAGAGGCGTTTCATTCAAAATAAAAATGTAAGTGTACATACAGCAAACAAAACAATGCAACATGCCTTTTTTTATATTTATATAAAGAAGCGCTTCATTCAAAATAAAAATATGAGCACATATAGCAAACAAACCAACACACCACGCTCTTTTTAACAAAAACTAGAAAAAAGGCAGGCCTACAAGCCACAATGAAAATGTTACATGGTTTATGTTTTATAACACATGATTTTGTTAAATATTTTTGCCAATTGTAATTAAAGAGCATTCATGAATTTAGCGTACTAAAAACAACAAAAACTTTTACAACGAAAAGCTTCAAAATAATTTTTAAAGAAATTACAACTATTATTTTTCATTTGACTGATTTAAATTATTCAGTTCAAACACAGTGATAAAGGCTCACAGTTCACTAATTCAATTCATTAAGGCTTATGCTTCAACCGGCGAAGAAAACATTGGTATTATTATTCATTTTGGGCTGATTATTTGAGCAGTTAAAATTGTTGGGATGATTTTTTGAATTATTGTTATGCATGTGTTTCATCTTATTTATATTATTCCTGGTAATCATAGGTGAAATGTTATTATTACTATTTTTGTAAAAATTCCTATTGTTTGATAAATAGCATCCAGCATTATTTAGTATCAATGTAAACACCAGACAACCACACTAGGGAATAGGCTAAATTGGACTTAAATCTCTTACAGAAATAATAAAATGAGGAAATTTGTCTTTAGACAGATTCAATTTTTTTTAAATGCACATGTTTATGTACAATCAATTTTAATGTATAACAATAGTGCATGGGGAGGAATACTTAAAGACTCAATACTACTTATTTATTTATCACTCAGGAAATATCAAAGTGGTATTAAATAAAAATTGTCCATACCATCCAATAAACTCTAACCTGATGAACAATTTCAGTACAGAAGCTTTACCTAAAAGCATTTACATTTGTTCATAGTAAAATTTACCTTCTGTTAAATATTTTAGTATTTCACCACAGAATACTTTAAATATGCAGAATACATTAAATTAAATGAATCATTTACTAAGACCTTACTATAATTCTTACTTCTTCTCTGCTATTCATCTTTTCTAAAAATATTTGATCTCATTTGGCAATTCTAAGCAATTATTTGATTGACTTCGAGTTTGTTCATAGTTTAATATACCATAGCAGATATGCTTGGGATTAGGAAAACATAAGATCTAAATGTCACAAAGCAGATGATCCTTGCAAGATCAGAGTGCCCCATTATCAATTAGCTATCAGTTTTGCAAGTTATTGATATCTGTTCAAATGCTAACCGTTGAGTAGAAAGGTTAAGGTTAGAGATAGATTTAAGGTTAAGACTTTTGTGGAGAGAGGTTAGGGACAAATTACCAAGCTATGTCATTACAATACCATGTTCATAGAACACTTGGCTGAATTTATATTTACATATAGTCACTACAAAGAGACTCCATGCTGTCACATCACATGTACGACTTCCAACAGTTGACTCCAAGTCTGGCTCTGATGACTATGAAGCTTAGTTACAGTTTATTCTACTCTCCACAAAACTCTACCCTTAACCCTAATCTCTCTCCATACAAGAGATTAGCACTCAAAAGGATTGCCATAACTCACAAAACTGCTAATTTTTTAAAAGTACTGATAACATGGCACAGACTTTGATGATGGTATATTGAAGTATAAAAAACATTTAAGTTCAAATTTAACTTCATGATTACCAAAAATGGTATAACATTTTCTTTTTTATTTTAAAGTTAAATTACTCTTTAAAGACTAATAGTAATAACTTTTTGTGATAATGTCAAGTTTCATTTTTTAAAAATTATTTCTTCTACTTTCTGGCAAAACATATTACTTTTAAAATATTAACAACTAACTCTCAAATCTGAAAACCAGTTATTAATAGTATAATATTCTTCTTCTGTGAATCATACTTTCACTCAAAAGTATAAATACTTCACTCACATTCATTTCAACTTTATTCTTTTTTGTATTTGTTACTGCATTAAGATTTTTTAGGTTAAATAATAACAATTACATAAAATGCTAGTCCAAATTTCAATTTCCCTACTTGAAAATCCAATGTCATTACAGCGAATCTGTATCATCGGAACAGTTATTTATAATCGAAATTTATTACATAAATTTTTACTACGAACAGCTCTGCATAATTCCTTGCTAGAAATTCCATCCGAGACCTTTAGATTAGTAGTAAACAATTCAAACTATTTTTAAGTTAGAGACAACTCACAGTTACTTTATGGTAGTACAAATCAAAATAACAAAATTACCAGATATTTTAATAAAATGAAATCAGAACAATATTATTAGGGTACCTAATAATATTAGGTATTAATAATACCGTAATATTTTAGGGTTTTTTTCTGTTACTTAATAACAGAAAAAACCAAATGCTGTTAATGTGCATCTTATCTGCAAACCAATTATCAAACTGTAATATAATGTTCTTATCATAAGACCTACATAACCAAATAGCGTATAAACCAACTCCCCACGAAAAAAAAATATCAGTATCAAAAATAACCTTACCTGAATTCATCTTGATGTAAACTCATAGGAATTGTAATACATAATGATAAAATAAATGCTATTACATAAGCAGCTATTTGGCTAATTAATAATACGTTTGTTAGAGCCATACTTTTTATAGTTGATATGTTCGTATTAAATAGGTATTACTTTTGACATTAAACAAACATGAAAAACGCACAAATTCCTTTGACGAACATATTATTTAAAAAATATAAAACCTAAAAGGTATGGAAGCACCGCGCGACAGAAGTAATAATTACTGTATATCACCACAGCTCCAATTAATAATGTAAGCAAATAAAACAAGACGTACATGAACTAAGACAAAGAATATAAAATAATCAAAACAACAGCTGTTATCTGTCACTATCCAATGCCATCTCGATTGCATCATCATCTTAGTCATCTGCTGAATGCTAGCTATCAGCCAAATCAAGCTTAACTTATACTGGTTAAAATGCCATTATTATTATAAAAAATTATTATTATTAAACCGTAAATATTTTTTTTTATTTAAAAGTTATCGTGGTAAAACAACATTTAAAACGAAAAATCCGGTAATGATTACTAATAATCAACAGAAAACATACTTGTCAAATTGAAATCAGCAAGAAGTATGTTTTTATTGTAAGTCATAACAACACTTTCAAAGCATTACCTTCCTACCTGTCTCATTCTACCTATCAATTCTACCTGTCAACATTCTTTACTCATTCACTACTCATTCTACCTGTCAACCTACACATTCTACCTGTCATTTCTCTACTCATTCTACCTGTCAACATTCTCCAGTATAGATCTACTCACAACTCCATCATGTTGTTCCTCAACGCTTAACTTATGATTCAATACTGTATTTCTCAAAATAAATTACATTACATGTTAACATCATGTTCTTCAATAAATGTTACACTTTCTTTATACCTCACCCTGAAGAATACCTGCTGCCTATTGAAAGCTGGCATTTTCTCATTAGAGAAAGAAATATTAACCAACGGTAGATGAAGAGGAAAGAATTAGTTATAACTAATTCAATAATATACCTTTCTATTACCCCTTTCACCTTCATAAGAATGGTAAATAATTCCTTATAGCAACAACTTACATCATTTCATTAGCTACTTTGTTTCAAGGTTTTAGCTCCATCACCTCTCCCCTATTTTATTCTATTCCTTAGACATTATTGATTAAAATACGTTTTCCTTATTTTTTTTTTCTAAATATTCAATTGGAGTTAATGACAAATTTTAGATTTCTAGCACTCTGGGAAATTAGATAATTAGTAATGATTTATATATAATTAGTCAGTGAGGTCTTTATCATAATTGTTTTCACATTTTTAGTGTAGGTGAAAAATAAATAGCTTTCTCTCAAAGATAAGAAAAATCATCTAAGTTTCAAGTTTCCAGCTCTTCTGCCCCTACCTTATTTAATCCCTCCCACAGTAGTTATCAACTGTGAACTTACTTTTAATAAATACCCTATTAGAATAGCTTATACTAAAATTTCAGCTTTCTACCCAACCACAGAAAAATTAGTGAAAAATATATATCAAGAGATAATATATTCTAATTAATAATACATCCTAGCCTAGGGCAGTGATTGTTAACCTTTACATCTCCACGACCACAAAAAAGTAAAAAAATATTTATAACAAATATTTTGCGATTCCACCCAACACCGGCTCAATGAAACCTAGTTAAAACTATTTAACTCCATTGATAGCGATGGGTATGAACATGCATGTATGAACTGTACATAAATGATCAATTTACAGGTTCCAACTTGATGTGTACATACTCATTGTAATCTGATCTGCTTGTATAATATTCACTGCGAGAGTGACATGTTTGAACATGCATATGATATGTATGAATACGTGGTTTCAAATGCAAAGAGTGCATCTGGTGCCTTTATTTATGTTTTTAAAAGCATAATTTCATAGAAAATAATAATTGAGTTCTTGGTTTTTTAGTGTGTGATCAAATGGGTGTAACTGTTAGATTAGATTCTTATGCAAAATGGACAAATTTGTGCAAAAATGAAGTGAGCCATCTACATCCAGTGAATCAATTGGTAAAAAAACAAGATTGTACAATGACAGTTATTTAAATTTTGACTTTACCTCACTGGATGGAAAGATTGTTTTGGCTTGCTCATTGAAGTGAAGATGGAAATTTAGTCACTGAATCATTGAAAATATTAATCCCTTTTGCCTCATTTTACCTCTATGAAAAGGTTTTTCACGTACAGTTGCGCTAAAAATTAAATATAGGAACTATTTTTTATCATTTGAAAACAATTTGCTTTTGTGTATTTCTAACACAGAACCACTAATGAAGAAACTTTTAAATGAAAAACAAATGCAACCACCTCATTAATTTATTCTCTTTACATGTAATGAATGTTAGTTGAGCAGTTCACTTGAGCAGTACTACAGGTGTCAGCCGATAGAACCCACCGGGTTGGTCTAATGGTGAACGCGTCTTCCCATTTCAGCTGGTTTGAGAGTTCCAGCGTTCAAGTCCTAGTAAAGGCAGTTACTTCTATACTGATTTGAATACTAGATCGTGGATACCGGTGTTCTTTGGTAGTGTTGGATTTCAATTAATCACACATCTCAGGAATGGTCGAACTGAGACTGTAAAAGACACTACACTCATAAATATCATCCTCTGAAGTAATACCTGAACGGTAATTCCCAGAGATTAAACAAGAAAAGAAAGGAAAGGTGTCAGCCGATAGAAGTGAATGTGATGTTTTTTGTTAAGCTAGTAACGAAACGGCCGCGCGCGCAGATAGTTTGGCTCAACAGTATGTGGATCTGTGTTTGAAACATGCAAAGGCAAATTGTTTTCAAGTAATAAAAGGCGATTCTTATATTTAATTTTTAGCGCAACTGTGGACGAAAACCCCTTTTCGCAGAGGTAAGACGAAATGGATTAATATTTTCAATGCTTCTGTGAATAAATTCCCACATTTACATCAACGAGAAAGCCAAAACAAATCTAATTTTTTAAATATGAATTGTAGTTTTAATGTTTTACCGGCAGACATTCCGAAGAGCTGGTCGTGAATCTCAACTGGTAACTTAGTAGCTGCAACGTTTTTACTAAATGAATTCAGTACCGAGTTCTTCGAGAAATCATTTTCACCTTCCAGAAAATAATCCGCCAACTCAATTTTTAGTTCAAAGGAAAGTGAGATCGACAACCTCGTTGAATCGTTTGTCATTTCACTGGAGAGCAATTCTGACTCCGAGAGCAGTAATGAAAATTCAGATGAGATGAGCGGGATTGAGCCGCTTGATTGAAAAAGTAACCAATGACGTATTTCGATTTGCATAAAATATGCATTTTCATGCTTTCCAAACTGTGCCGATTAATAAAGTCTTCTTCATCTAAATTGTTTTCAATTTAATCGAAAGTGAGTGTAAACATATCAAAATTTCTGCTTTGATGGGGTATAATTCGGATACCAAGCTTCTTCATGAAAGCACGAAATTTGTAATTAAAAATGTCTTTATCACGTCCTTGTAATTTCACATAAAAATCGTTTAAAAGCGAAAATACATCAACTAAAACATACTTATTATTTTTAAAAACATTGAGAATGGCGAGTGTTTATCCTGGAAAAACATTATTAATTCATCTTGCATTTCCAATAAACTGGTTAACACTTTCCCGCCGCTATAACCACCTGACTTTTATATAGAAAAGGAGAGATATTTTTCCTTTTGCCCATTTCATCGCATAGTTTAGCTAACAGCCTATTCTGCAAAGGTCGACTTTTAATAAAATTATCGGGTTTTTTTTACTTCAGTCATTTGACTGGTTTGATGTAGATCTCCAAGATTCCCTATCCAGTGCCAGTCGTTTCATTTCGGTATACCCCCTACATCATAAATCCCTAACAATTTGTTTTACAAATTCCAAACGTTGCCGCCTGCACAATTTTTTCCTTCTACCTGTCCCTGCAATATTAAAGCGACTATTCCAGGATACCTTAATATGTGGTCTATAAGTCTGTCTCTTCAGTTTTTGAAAAAAATATAATTTTCCAAATGCTTCTTTCTTCATCTATTTGCTGCAACACCTCTTCATTTGTCACTTTATCCACCCACCTGATTTTTAACATTCTCCTATAGCACCACATTTCAAAAGCTTCTAATCTTTTCTTCTCAGGTTCTCCAATCGTCTAAGTTTCACTTCCATAAAAAGCTAAGCTCCAAACATATACTTTCAAAAATTTTTCCTGGCGTTTAAATTACTTTTTGATGTAAACAAATTTCTGACTGAAGGCTTGTTTCGCCTATGCTATTCGGCACTTTATATCACTCCTGCTTCGTCCATCTTTAGTAATTCTACTTCCCAAATAACAAAATTCTTCTATCTCCATAATTTTTTCTCTTCCTGTTATTACATTCACTGCTCTATCTTCGTTATTTCTACTACATTTCATTACTTTCATTTTGTTCTTGTTTATTTTCATGCGGTAGGTCTTCATCCATGTCGTTATTTGTTCCTTCTAAATCCTTTTTACTCTCAGCTAGAATTACTATATCATCAGCAAATTGTAGCATCTTTATCTTTTCACCTTGTACTGTTACTCTGAATCTAAATTGTTCTTTAACATCATAAACTGCTAGTTCTATGTAAAGATTAAAAAGTAACTGGGATAGGGAACATCCTTGTCGGACTCCCTTTCTTATTATGGCTTCTTTCTTACGTTCTTAAATTATTACTGTTGCTGTTTGGTTCCTGTGAATATTAGCAGTCATTCTTCTATCCCTGTATTTGAACCTTGATTTTTTTTAAATGCTGAACATTTTATTCCAGTCTACGTTATCGAATACCTTTTCTAGGTCTATAAATGCCAAGTATGTTGGTTTTTTTTTCTTTAATCTTCCTTCTACTATTAATCTGAGCGCGAAAATTGCTTCCCTTGTCACTATACTTTTCCTGAAACCAAATTGGTCTTCTCCTAACACTTCTTTCACTCTCCTCTCAATTCTTCTGTACAGAATTCTAGTTAAGATTTTTTATGCATGGCTAGTTAAGCTAATTGTTCTGTATTCTTCACATTTATCTGCTCCTGTTTTCTTTGGTATCATGACTACTATAACACTCTTATTGAAGTCTGAAAGAACTTCCCCTTATTCATAAATATTACACACTAGTTTGTATAATCTATCAATTGCTTCCTCACCTGCACTGTGTAGTAATTCTACAGGTATTCCGTCTATTCCAGGAGCCTTTCTGTGCCATTCAAATCTTTTAATGCTCTCTTAAATTCAGATCTCAGTATTGTTTCTTCCCTTTCATCCTCTTCGACTTCCTCTATAACACCATTTTCTAATTCATTTTCTCTGTATATAAATTATCAGTAACCAGTTCTTACAGCTTTACAAAAAATTCATTTGAGATTTTCCGGCATACTTTTTGTAGCAACAGAATGCTTGTAAAGGAAACATGTGTCCATTTTGACTTTGTATACGATGATCTTTTAATTCTTTCAGAAATCCAGTGTTCTTTCCTTTATCGCCTTTACACCATTACTACATACTGTAATATATTTTGTCCAATCTATTTATAGTTTTCAGTAACCTCTTAAAACAGTATTGTTCTGTTAAATGACATTGATTTGCAAAACATATTTTCTTTCATTGATCTGTCCCTATCACATTCATATCTCACTAAACATAAGAATTGAGAGATGTTTTCCATATCTGCTCATTCATCAAACTGAATACTAAAAATTCACTTTAACTCACTTGCTTAATTATCTGATCGCAAACATTGGCAGCCATATCGTCGATTTGCCTTGATACTGTCGTTAAAAAGTCGAATTTCTTTCAATTTGTTTGTTCTTCCATACCTATTAAAACATTGACCACATAACTTGCAGCAGGCAATATGGGTTTTTTTGCCATTTATGGTTTCGACATCTCAGCTACTGTTAATGGTACGAGGTAAGATGCTTAAAGTGTACTTTTATCAGTATGGCTTGATTTACAAATAGAAGCTTGCTGATTCCTCAAAGAATGCAATTTTCTTTTGAAAAATTCCAAGAGTTTGCTTTTATGATCTGGATGTTTAGTTTCAAAGTGTCTAATTAATTTTGATGGCTTCATGCTTTCATCAGAGAGGACTTCAAAGCAAAAAGTGCACTGTGGCTTTCCATTCAATGAGGTAAAATCATAATTTAAATAACTGTCATTGTGAAATCTTGTCTTTTTACCAGTTGATTCACTTTTGTAGATGGCTCACTTAATTTTTTCACAAATTTATCCATTTTACATAAGAATCTAATTGAAAAAAAATGACACTTGTTTGGCAACAGATTAAAAACTAAAACCTCAATTATTATTAGTTTCTATGAAACTACGATTTAAAAACTTAAAGGCACCAGACACATGCTTTGCATTGAAAACTAAACTGAAAAAGTATATAACTGAAAGTAGTTGTGTTGGTGGAATAAATACACTGCTCACGTGATGGTGAGTAACAATAAACCTATAATGAAGAAAAGAAATATACCTACTAGCCACAATGCTTTATATAATTATGGGTAAATCCCATTAGTATCTGGATTTTTGTGGTACAGGTTTCATACAATTCAAATTAGTCTGATTAAACTTAATTGTATTTAATTCAATTTGTAAACAATATAAAAAAATGACATTTGAAGTACAAATAAAATAACAGATTTGGACAACTGAAATAGTATAATTTAACAATGGAAGCTTAGTTACCAAATATTATTTTAATAATTTTTATTAATTAGGATTAATAAAAACACATTTTAATAGATTAATATGTTTAAAATAATAATATAGGCTAATATAGTTAGATACTTACCTAATAATGTTTTTTTAGGCTTTGGTTAGAGAACACTGCATCAAAGGTCGGATGGCTTTGCTGCACTTTAATACGAGCTATTTGAGTGCAGATCATTTCTTTCTGTCTATATGAAAGGAATGGTTCGCCACTTTCCACCATGCTTTAACGAAATGCATCTGTACAAAGACGTATCAATGAATAATGGACTATCTACCATTCTAAGAGTGGTGGACCAAACGGACAATTAAGCCACACAGCCATAGTCCAAGCAGGAATGGACTAGAGCTTGGTAGTGGTGCAACATGCATACTCAATCAGATATCGTTCCAACTCAAGAGGTCCGACTGCTTAGGAAACCCTATGATAAATGCAATATTTCCTTGTATACCGTAGTCATGCAGTTTATTTAGGTTTCCTCTCCTCCAAGCTGTGTCATACCCCTTCTGCATATAAAAAAATACTGCAACCAGGCGTTGGTGAAGTAGTAAGATGTTTTGAATAACAGATTCCAGGGCAATTACACGACCAGTACCCAATCTACCTTGGCGGAAACCACATTGTTCTGGGGCAATAACATTGTTTCTCTCAAGGGACCACCACACTAGATGAGATTTATTATGTGCTCCATTAACTTACACAGGGTACTGGTCAAGGATATAAGACTATAACTGGAAGGATATGAGATTTATCTTTTCCAGGTTTTAGTACAGGCATGACCAATGCTTCTGACCAGATATCTGGTCAGAGAATATTTTATTGTAAATAGACAAAAAGATGTGATAATGCACTATTCAGAAGGTGAGATAACGTAATGAACCTGATATAATTTTCACAGGAAGTTTTCAACGCATACTTTAGTTCATCAAAAGAAAAAGTAATATTTAATTCATTTTGCAAATCTCCGATAATAAATGGCACACTTTCTACCTGCAACTTTTATCTCATAAACTACAGATAGTAGTATGATATTAGTGAAATTGACCTTAACAGTTACCAAACGTGTTCACAAATCAATTAGCATGGTAACAAGGATGCCATTGTTTTCTAGTCTAATTGGCAGTGGAGATAGACAACTGATAATGGAGTTGTCTGAGAAATGGTATCGACATAGTTTAGCCATGATTCCCACTAAGCAACCAAAACACATGACAGCATATAGCAGTCGCACTGCAATTGGTGCAAAGCATTTCTGTCATAGGCCTACAATTGAAATTACGCAAAGCCCTCTACCTACGACAATTCCTTAATGCCCTCCTGCATTCTTCATTCCACCGAGGAACAGCAGGCTGTCTTGGTTTTCCAGATGTTAGGGGATATATTAACTTGCACTATCAAGCATCAGGTGTGTAAACATGAAAGTTGTTGGGCACAACACCACTTTCATCATATTGACTAATGAATTTTAGTACCCGATTCAGTTTACCTTCCCAATCACCCATCTGCGTAGCTGATTCTGGGGCAAATCACTATTACCAACTGAGATAACCAGTTTTGTGATCAAAAAGGTTTTTGGAATCACGCCAGTTAAAATGTGCAAGTAGGGATGCTGAACATAATGACAGATCAATGCACAAATATCTACCCTGATACAAACATGTACCATCCATCGTATATAAACAGAAATCTAAGTTCTGTCTCACTCAATTAATTATACTTCCCCAGGAAGAACATGACGATGAGCCCCAAGAATGGTGACGAATTAAAATCTTCAATTATTAGGCAGGGTACCAGAATCTGAGAATACAGATTGGAAAGGTCATCCTCACTGATGTCAGAATTTGTTGGATGATATAACTTGCAGATATTAATGTTGAATGGGACTAATATCGTCACTAAGACTGTGTGGATATTTGTATCCAGTGGTATCTGCATGGCCAATACGATTTCCTTTAGGAAACTGCCACACCTTTTCATTGTTGCCCTCAGTTTGATAGTCACAACATATCCACAAAAGGACACATCAGTCTGGGAACGAAGGCAAGTCTCCTGGAGACACAGTGTTGAAGGTTTTTCTTCCTTTACTAGGATTTCAGTATTCTCACGGTGGGAACCACAAACATTCTACTGAATAATATTTGTAGCCATAAGTAATAATTTTCTTATTATACAAATTCTATCCAATTTTTCTTTTTGGATTTGTTGACTTTTAATAAGTGCTCTGTTTCTTTGGGCACTTCATCCACATCCATATCCACATAGAAACCTCGTGATGGTAGAGGAGACTAAAAAGCCTGAGAGAACAGAGAAGCTGTTCCAGGCGATGATATTTTAGCAAATCCCTTCACCGGGATCTTGATTATTTGCTGTATTATTGGTGTAGCAGGAACTTATGTGTAGGTGTAATGATTGATGGGAACTAAGCTTGAACAGCATCGGTTTTTCTGGCAGAAGTTACCTTTTTGCCAATATTTAATGCTGAAATAGCAGCTTTGAGAGACTTTCTGACAAAGCTTTTGCCAATTCTGACAGTTCTTTATACAACGCACATTCTCTGCCTTTTTGTGCATGGTTTGAGACGGCTTGCACGAAACTAATACTAAGTTGTACGGAATTCCTCATACTCAGGAATTTTCTGTATTCCCGACGTGCAACCAGAAAGGACACTTTCTGCTCAGTGCAGATCTTTAATATGGCTTTTTCTTCCTTGTACAAGGGTATTTCTGAGATACTGCCAAATATGGACCTTCACAGTTTATGCATTTTTCTTCCTCAGCACATTTGCTATCATGTTCCATATGGCTACAACGATGCACAAACCTGTTCCTTTTTGCAACCAACTTTGATGTGACCAAAACCCTGACATTTAAAGCAGCATCTGGAGTTAGGTACATATGGTCGCACATGAAGAGAAAGGTAACCAACCTTTATTTGGTCAGGAACGGTTGGTCTGGAAAAGTTCAGAACTGGCGATATTGGTACATTGATGCCTCTCTCCCTTCTCATAATCCGCTGTATAGGGGTGATGACTGCATTGACAACTCTTCGGTAATTACTTGTAACTCTAGATCTGCAAAGTCTCAGCAAAAGATCACTCATTTGCAAAATCTCCTCAAATCCTTGTTTTTGTTGGTTTTTACAAACGGACCAATAACAACTAGCTTGTAGAATAATACAGTGTAGAAGAATTTATCTGGACGGATATACAGTTCCCAGTACTGGCGATATATAATGAATCACTCCAGCACAGCGCACATGTACTGGAGCTAGAGCTAAATACAACTGGGTTTGCCCAGGAGACATCATTACTTACTAAATAAAGCTATTCGCCCATTGACACAACAGTTTCCAACTTGGGTTACGACTGCATTTCGTAACATCACCGGGTGTAAATGTAAGAATAAACAGTATAAGATGTGTAGTTGTGTATGAGTATTGGTCAATCTCATGTGTTTTTTCATATTTACAATTTAATATGCTGTCTCGTCTCTTTCTTCTTCTTAGTTTTTCTTCTTTTTATAAACTGAAGTGAAGACGTTTCTGGTTCTTGGCAGATTATTGATTTTGCAAAATGGATGAAAAAAAAAAAGAACAAGTATGTGTCAAATTTTGTGTGAAAATCAGGTAATTCACTTTGGAGACTTATGAATTCTTAAAAACAGCTTTTGGAGATGTCTGAGCCAGTCAAATGTTTTTATCTGGCTCAACAGATTAAAAAATGACTGAGAATCAATTGAAGATGACCCGTCTGGCCGGCCTTCCACTTCAAAAACCTTTGTGAAAGTTCACAATTTAATGCACTCTGACTGTAGATTTACAGTGGAGGTCTGTCTGCCTCTCCCTTGTAGACCAGACCGGAATCCGTAAATTAATCTAAGTCATGAACTGTAGTTGCGAATAACATTTTTGGTGGTATGTTGTTAATTTGCCTCAAATTTTGAGACATTTACTAGAAATTGGCTCAATAAAAGTGGAAGTAGACGCGGGGTTCGTGCTTCCATGAACTTGGTTAGCTAGTTCAGAGGGCAATTATGTAGGACTTCAAGATGTCTGGACAAGGTGTACAGCCTTCTTTTTAGGCCCAATTGGCAAAAAAGTCCTACATAAGACAAAAGCTGAGTTTAAAAATTGCCAATGTAAATGTCTACCAAGGCATTTACATCGGTGGCATCCCAATGAGGCCTGGCTTATTACTAAGAGATGTTAAGAGAAGTTAAAGGGCAAAAGACGACTTCCATTAAAGCCCATCAGGGCTATGAACAGAGGAGGAGGTAGCAACCGAAAGCGTCACAAGTCAGGTGTCTTCCCCTACGGGGTTGGGATGCAGATTTACAGTCAGGGATATAGCTGATGAATTTTATTTAAGTTCCTATGGGGTTCGGTTAATTTTAACTGATGTCCAGTGTCCATGAAATTCATTCTGAAACTGTTGTCAAACCAGCAGAAACAACACAGACTTTAAGTGTCCAAGAATACTACAAATAAATTTAGGTCCCATTAGGTTATTAAACATTCATCAAATTAATAATTGTTGTCTCTGCCTCTCTTAGTGCTGGCTTTCTGCCAATCCTAGCCGGCTTAAAAAATAAAATTTTAAGAGGTAATTAACTAATAAAACAGAGAAAAATTGTGCAAAAAAAACAGAATAAGTATAAGAAAAAATATTTTTGTTATTTTGAAACCATATTTATATTAAACGTTTAAATCATATATTCCTTACAAAAATGTATTACAAACTAACTGAATTTTTAACAGAAATTATGAAGTAAAATTCTAAGTATATTTGAAGTTCCATTTTTCTTTGTTTTGACATCTGTTGACTAATCCCCTTTACATTAGCATATGTGAATTTTTTTCATTGTAAAATGAAGTTTTATTAACAATAATATTAATACAAAAAATATCCACAAAAATTATTGGTTATTATACAGTATATAAATAAATCTTACAATATATAAATATAAGAATTTATTATAAGTAAAACCAGAGTAACAAATTGATTTCATGAAACAGATTTCATTCACAAAAAACTGTCCCAGTTATAATTTATGTACATTAATAAAAATTATTAATTTTTTTTTTACTGATATAAAAAAAAATAAAACAATAGATACAGTGAATTATATGTCAAAATGTATACGTTACAATACAAAATAAGTAAAATGATAACTTTAACAAAATAACAAGTTAATTTAATATAGCACATCTTCATAGGTTGATAACGAATTTGTCACTAATGTACACATATTTAAGAACATAATCAGACACACAAAATAAATAAAATAAAAATTCACCAGAAAATTTATAAAAAGATAATCTATTTTTAAATGTACGAATAGAAGTCTGCGTATGAAAATTCAGTGAGATGACAACATTCAGCAAACAAATTAATTTTTAGTAGTTTAATTATAAAGACAATAAGTACAAAATTGAGTACAAAAACCAGCAGAAGAAATTTCTAACTAGATTTTGCTAAATGTATATAGAAAGTTGCTTCTAGAAGATACAATTCATTATCATCATCATCATCATCATCTAAGGCACTGAAAATATCACTGAAGTTTCTTGTAATCACAATTTACAATTACAACAGTAATTCATAATGTTCAAAATAAGAATTCATAAAATATCTCTATTGACAAAGCTGCTGATTGTAATTTTAACTTGGAAAGCTTATAGTACTGTATATTAATTAAAAACTATAAAATTTCAATTGTACACTTTTTTCATAAGCAATAAATCTTCTTAGTTAATGAAAATTTGTACATTGTACACATGCCTACCAAATGTTTAATTGGTAAATTGGAAAAGAAGAATTACTTTTTAAATGTAAAAAAAGTATAAAAATAATAATTTTTAAAAGCAAAAGAGAATTTAAACACAAAAAAGTATCCATGACCAATCTTTTATTACCCTGGGATGATTTTATTGACTTACAGATTTATTCATGAATAAACATACCACCCTAAAGACAATAAACAGAATTATCTCCTGAACTTAGCAAGATGTATTGGTTCTTTCCTTACCTTCCTATCACTCTCTCTTTCTCTCTAATTTCACTTTTGTACATATGATCATACTTTTAGTTTCCCTTAGACAGAAGAACCAAAATAAACACAAGATTCCATACTATCTACAATTAAAGCATGTTTTTTTAAAAATATTGTCAAGTTTTCAAACAGTCATAAAAATCAATTCAGTTGTCAGCCATTTTAAATCTAGTGAACCAACAAAAAATATGTCATGATAGAAAATTGTGCAGGAAATTTACAAAACATTTCTTGTAAAAACAGACTGAAAGTCAAAGAAACAAAATTTTATATATATTTCCACAGTGAGAAGACACTACAACTGTCAACATTCAGATGCAAAGATGATTGTGAAAAATGTTGTACAACAGCAAGGATGACTATAAAATAAAAAAACTCCAAAATTACTCATTTTTACCATTTTCATTTCAACTTTCAGAAACTTTCATATTAAAATTACTGTAAGCAACTCACATTTTTAAATCTTAGATTACTTAAGTATTAGTTGTATAATGTGATGCACTGAAGAAGTGTGAATGAGTATTTTCTTTTGTTTTCACATTTAATTCATTAACACATAAAAACAGGCTCACATAAATCAGGCTTCTACATATTAAAAATCAGATACATGGTAATCAAACAATGTTATCATTTTCACTTAAACAAGGTAGTACGATCCACATTACCTTTAACAAGAAGGGTTTTACTGTATTAATTACCATTCCAAACTTAACATAAGTTAAATTCTTAGCATCTGGTTTGATGCTTGTCTATATTCATTATTAATTATTATTAACATCACATTAACAAATCTATTTACCCATTTCTTAGATGATACCTTAAAAAAAAAAGTTAAAATTTCACAGATAAACTAATCTGAATGTTTTAAAATATCATAAAATCTTATAGAAATTACTTCAAAACTTTTTCTGCTTTAGTTACATCAATGAGTAAATATTCTACAATCACATCCAATTAACTGATACAAGCACTTCCATTAAATTAAATTAAATTAAAAATGTACAAATTAAATAAATGCATAGAGGAACAACTATCGCTGGTAAAACAATCAAAAGTTAATCACATAATCTTATGGTGTATCATCAATTTCCCCATGATAAGTTTTGCAATGCTGTGTAAGACTACTTTTTGCAAGAAATACTTCTCCACATGCTAAACAAGGATACATACTTTCTCTAAAACCTTGACCAGAACAAATGGATTCAACATCACTATCTTTAAAATTTTCAATTGTGTCTCCTACAACTGTAAAATATGGTGTTAAATTTTTTGACGGGGAAATCACATCTTGTATTTTAACATCAGGTGTAACTGGCTGGTCATCGGTAGAAAAACATAAATTATTTTCTTCATTTAAATTACTGTAACCACTAGTTGATTCATTACTAGAATTATTAATTGAAAAAACAGTAGTATTACTACTGTCTTCATCCTTAAAAGTATCACCCTGAATTATATTTTCTTTAACGAAATCAATTTGATCTTTTTTTATTATTTCTGAATCGCTCTCATTTTTATTTTGTAATAGCAAGGTATTATTGCACTCTATCACTTTAACTGCTTTTATAATATTCTTATTTAAGCTGTCTTTTGTATCATCCTGTTCATTAATAACAGTTGAATCAGGACAAGGCAGACTTAAGGTATTTTGTAAAATGTTTTCATTTACTTTTTGATCTAGTTTAAGAATGCCATCAGATTTGCCAATTTTATTAAATTTAAAATATTCATTTCGTTCATCAGGATTAAGAGTAAGAAGATGTTGAACTTTATGTTTATTATTTTGTGTTTGTAGTATAACTTGCATTTTTGAATTTACAGACGAATTGACTGAAGTTAGTGAACGAGGAGTTTGACTAGATGTAGGAAGGTTTAATCTGAAAAATAAATTAATAATAAGCAACTGAAATGACATAAAAATATATTTTAAAAATCAATTACATAATTAGGATACATTTTAGTCCAACTTTTGTCACAATTCATCAACATTTATCCACAGAAAAGTATAATTTTAATACCAAAAATTTAGTAATTAAACCTTTTTCAGTTATCCTTAGCCGAGACTAAGATTACTTCATTACAGTAAATTACTACCAAACAGTTTCTTCTACTGAAAATTAATATAAATAATCACACATCTGTTTTTAATTTTTTATCATTCAGTAAAAGCATTATCAACAGCTACACTTCAGGTTTAATTCTAGGCAAGATTCTAGCATTTCTTTATCATATAATTTTCATTACAAAAAAAGGAAATTACTCATAAATAAAAAAATAAGCCACATATTAAATGTAAATAAAGTATACATCATTTCAAATTATACTATGTAATTTATCTTTGCTAGAGTAATTAGCGTATTTTATTTTCATGCTAAAGGTACATAAATTTCATTAGCAACCACAATACAATCACACTTTTAAACCTTATAACAAACTCAACAATTTTTTATTATTATTTTTATTTTTAGTAAATATCAATATAAGGAAAAAAGGAAATACTTAAGTAAATTTTATGATATATTTAAAAAAATTAATTCATTAAAATCATAACCTTTTGACTATGATTCTGTAAATATTTATTTGCTACTTAAAGAACATTAGACATAATTACAATGAGAAATGTTCAAATTTGAATTTCCTTAAATTCTTTTTTTTCTAGATGCATAAGTAATTTACATGGGTTACATTCTACAACCAATTATAGAAAAATAGGTAGAACAGGGAAAAGATGGGTAATTATTTTTACCTGGATTCTCTTTTCCGTAGGTCAATAAACAGACTAACAGGCAATATACTTTTTCTGATCACTAAGATTACAGTGTCAAATAGGTTACAGGCCTAATTACAGTTTAATAGTTGGTCCTGTTTTTTCAGGCTGAATATTCCTAAAACAGTGCCATTGCTGAACACAACACCCAAGGCAAACCAACAATACAAACAATCAAGTCAAATTAAAAAGTAACAACTTTCAATGGATTTGAACTAGAATCTGCAATTTGTTTTATGAAACCCTTGTAAATCTTTAATTTGTAAAAAAAATATATGTATTTTTTAAATTATTGAGCAAATAAAATTCAAATAAACAAATAAATCATTAAAAAGTGAATACTCACAAATCACTATAAAAATTCTTTTGAAAAATTACAGGTTTGTAAAGTTGTCCACTAACGCTTTTAGAAGGACTATCACAAGAATCTGGAAAAAAAACATCCTTAAGTGAGAAAGCATTCTTTACAAACAAATTAACAATACTTAAAAAAAAAAATTATTTAAAAAAGATATTAGAAAAAAGACAAAAACTTTCAATTTGTTGTATACCACAACCCTGTTACCAAATTCAAGAAATTATTGAAATCTGACAACTCAATTTGTAACTACAATCAGATTTGAATTTTTCAGTAGTTATCTGAAGGATTGAGAGGTGTCCAAAAACATGTAAATAAATTTGTTGAAATTCCCAATGAAATCTAATTACATACATGTACATGGCTAAAGACAGATTCAGTTTCTGTCAACAATCTGATGTTTGTTGCCAATCATTTAAACATACACAGTAGGTCTGATAAGTTCCTGAACTAAATTTCTGTAGTCAATACAAGTAGCACTATTTCTTGGATAACCAAGGAACTATGTAGTATGATGTCTGACGAATGTGTGTACAAAATTTCATTATGTTTCATCACTCCAGTCTTGAGTTATATTTGGTCGTGTACATTGTGTTCATGTAACCTGTGCAAACTCACAACATGGAACAGAAAAGCATGACAAAATTGCGCAGCAGATGATGGTGTTGTCTGAGAAATGGATTCAACATAATTGAGCCATGATTTTTGTTTAGCACGCTGAAACACTCAAAGGCAAACAGCCCTTGCGTTGCATAAGGCATAGAGCAATTCATTCATTGGTCTTCGACTGAAATTACATAGAACTCTATGTTGATCTCTTAGTGCATGCCTGCATTTTTCATCCCACTAAGAAACTTTGACGTTGGGAAAGCTGCCGGCTATCCCAACGTCAAAGGGATAAATTAATCAAGAATGTGGCATGAAAACTTGGGAAGTTGGTGGATCGCACTACCGCTCTTGTCAAACTGGCTGAAGAAATTCTTGTACCGAATCCAGTCTACTTTCTAAAGTACCCATCTGCATGGCTGTTTTGAGGCAAATAACAATTACAGACTGAGATTATAAGATTACAACCTGTTTATGATCACTTCCAAAGAAGTTTTTGGAAATGCACCAGGTAAAATAAGGGAGTAAGTTTGCTGAATACAACAGACTGATTCACTAAGATGTGCCAGATGAAAATGACATAAATGTTCACAATCCATCATTCAACAAACAGAGATCTAAGTCCTGCCTCAGTCTAACAACTATAATGTCTTGAGAAGAACACAACAATGAGCCCCAAGAACGGCCCACCATTCTTGGGGCTCATTGTCGTTTTCCCCAGTTATTGTGCTGTCATTGTGTTGAAATCCCCAGTTATTAGGCAGGATGTAGGAATTTGGGAAAGTAGACTGAACAGATCATCCTCACTGATATCAGAATTTGGAGGAAGATATAAGTTACAAATATTAATTTTAAATGGCGTCAACGTTTTCACAAAGACTGCAGGGATGTTTGTCACTAGCGGGACATGGGTAGCTATAATGATTTCCCTTAGGAAAAAGCCACACCTCATCCTATGCCCTCAGTTTGATAGTCATATTTTTCGCAGATGTATCTGTGAAAGGACACATTATCCTGGAGACAGAGGTGAGTCTCCAACAGATACAGTACTAATGGATTTTCTTCCTTTATTAGGATTTCTATAGCCTCATAGTGAGAATGGAGACCACAAACATTCCACTGAATAATATTTGTAGACATAGAAAAAACTGTTATACATAAAAACGGCAAGTGGATTACTTATCAAAAAACTATCAGTTTTTCTTTTTAGTGCCTAAGACTTTCAGGAAGTGCTTAGTTTCTTCTGGCATTTCATCCACCTCTATATCTTAAGAGAGGCCTCAAGATGGAGGTGGGGATTTGGATGCCTGGGAGGCCAAGATACCGGACCAGGTGATGGCTTTTTGTAAATCCCTTCAATGGGATCTCTTGCTGCATTGTTGGTGCAGTGGGTGTTTTATTTGTACCAGAAGTTGATTCTGGTACACCGTTGTTGGTCTTTCCATCAAACCTATCCTTCTTCTTACTAGTACTCAACACTGCTACAGAGATGAGGGATTGTACCTGGTCTGACAAAGCCTGCACCAATTTTGTTAGTTTTCTGCATGATGAGCACTTGTTATTCTTTTGCAAATTGTTAGAAAGAGCCTGTGAAAACTAACACTGGGTGATACAGATTTTCCCATGTTGAGGGATTTTTTATATTCCCTACGAGCTACAGGAAAAGACACTTTCTGTTCAGTACAAATCCTTAATATGGCTTGTTCCTCTTTACAGATAAGGCATTCTTGAGATCTTGCCGAATACGAACCTTCACAATTAATACACTTTTCAGTATCTGTGCGTGAGCTATCATCATATTAATGGCTAAAACGCACACAAACTTGCTCCTTGGTACAACCAATTTTGTTGTGCCCAAAACCCCTGACACTGAAAGCAGCGTCTCAAGTTAGGTATGTATGGTAGTACATGGACAGAGAGGTAGCCAATTTTTATTCTCCCAGGAATAGTTGGGGCAGAAAAGATTAAGATAAGTGAGGATGTTGGCAGATCAACACCATTCTCCTTCCTCATGATCCTCTATACAGAGGTGACAGCTCTTCACATATCTCTGATATTTCTGTATCAGCCTAGTCATGGCAAAAGATCACTCCCTTGCTGGAGTTTAGCATATGGCTCCACTATCACTTCCTCATTTCCTTAGTACCTAAGGGCTACAAGTTTCTGGCTTTGTTCATCATTATTCACCTCCTAATTGCCACTAAGGAGCCCTAAGGGTGCCACTCCTAAGTTTTTTTTATTGATTTTGATGAGCCGCAAGCTGTTACTATGCATTTATTTATCAAAAATGGAAAACTTAAAAAAGTTTTACCCTCTTCCTTGCATTTCAGTATTAGAAATCTGATATTAGATAACTTGGCTTCTGTCACTTTGTCGCTCGACACGTCTTCGACTGACATTAATCAAAGTTGTTTCAAACTTCATTTTTGTTTTTTTTTTCAAGAATTTTTCAACCGCCAACAAATTTTTATTAGGGACAGCTATATAGTTCCCATGAGTACTGGCAATAAAACAAATTACTCCATCAAAGCACACACGTACTGGAGCTAGAGCTAAATACAATGGGTTGGCCCAGGTGCCGAGAGGACATCGTTCAAGACTCACTGTGTGCAGTGATCTACCCATCAGCATGATACTTTCCATCTTGGGTTACGGGTTGTGTTTTGTAAGGTGTTGCAACACCACCAAGTGTAAGTGAAAGAAGAAATCCATGAAAGCCAATGAAAACCAGCCAAACTTTGTCACTGAGGAAGATTATGGTTATGGTTTTTGGAATGCCAAGGGTTTTTCTAGTCAGTTTTATGGAAAGTGGTATGACAATTAATTAAGCGTCTATTGTGAAACTTTGAAGAAACTCCAGTGTTTTTTTTTTGCATGACAACACTCGTCCTCACAGTGCTCGAAGAACTCAAGAACTTCTGAATCAATCCAATGGAACATTATTGATCACTCCTTACAGCCCAGAAGGAGAGATTTACATCTCTTCACTCACATGAAGAAATGGCTTGTGTCGCAGCACTTTGACGATGACAACAAACTTCAAAATGCCATGAAAGGTTGGCTAGGTACCCAGGCAGCTGAATTTTATGAAGGTATTTGTAAATTAGTGAAACACTATGAGAAATGTTTGAATTTAAATGGCGACTCTGTTGAAAAATAGTTAAAAGCTGTAGTTTTAAGTTGTATATAATATTGTTATCTATACAGGTTTTCTATTTGTAGTTAAATGGAAGGTTGCTTTCTAAACCATCCTTCTTTTTTTTGAATGGAAATTTTGACAATCAGGAATATAGGAATACTGTTTCAAAATCCCTAATAACAAAATATATATGATAGAGTAACAAAACATCTACTGATATAAATATAATTCAGAAGTATGCAAATTAAAATTTTATTGAATGCAGTGAAATTTTGCATTGGACAGACCAGTGTATATTTATTCACTCATGAATACAAAGAACACAAGTACTACAAAGCAACAGGTCTGTCTTAGTAAATTACATTTTATAATGGTATTGAAAAATTCCTACATGACTTGCATCACATTGCAGAGACATGTGTTATGGTTGTCAAAAACTGATGATAATGTACAAAATTACTGAATGAGCAGTGAATAAATTAGTAGTGTTTGAAGAGCACCAACTAAATCACAGCATACAAGGATTTAGCAAAATCAATGAACAAAATAATACAACGAACTCCCATCAGCAGTAAATAAAGGAAGAATATGTTTAACACAAAACGGCAAGAGCAAATCACTTTTTCAATTTTAACTGAATTAAAAAAAGTAGAATATGTAGAAAGTAAATAGGAAAGGTAGAATATGAATAAATTGAAAGTGAATTATAAAACAATAACTAATATGCATTTATCATATACATGTATACATAAATAAATAATTTACTTTTCTTGTTTAAGTCTGTTATTCTAATGGTTATATATTTTTTAAATTCTACAATTTTTATGCTCTATGTTATTTCTGTTATTACCTATATCCTACATTATTTTAAAAAAATTCTTCTACTTTATCTGCACAATTATACAATCAAAATTTCACTTTCTAAGTATTCGCCTAAATATTAACAAACACAGCTCTACTGAATGTTACTGGCATTCATAATTATCAGCTAATTTTCATCATCACTAGTGTAAGTAATTGAGTTATACGCATCTTCCAAGTTATTAACTTGCAATTACTACAGAATGAAGCTGTCTGTCAATATTGAAATGACATAGTTATATTTTGGTTAACAGACAACATATATTGAGAAGATGCAATATATATTTAACACAACTGTTATGCAATGAGACATTAAAAAATACATAGCTCTTTTTAGCTCTAAATTTGTTGAGAATTTAATGAGAGAAAAAAATTTCCCTTGCGAAATTTGAACAAATTATCTACAACATCTAACATTTTTTTGGACATCCCTCAATCCTTCAGATAACTATTGAAAGATTAAAATAAAACGGTAGTTACAAAAGTGACAGTTTCCAGAGCTCAATAATTAATTTCTTGAATAACTTCTCTGAATTATAAATCTTATGTAGTTCCATGCTGTTACTAAGTTACAGGCATCCATAACATGAGTAGCAGTATTTTTTATTTTTCCCAAAGCAGAGTATAATTAACTGTATAGCAAAAGGGGGAAACACTTTATAATGGCACTATATTAGGGAGTGAATTAATTTAATTATACATGCAGTAATGAAGGAAAAGTAATAGTTTTTCATAAGCCACTTGGTAGAAAATGTCTTTAGATACATACAATACCAAGAAGAGACAACATAAGTACACTGTTTCTCAAACAATGAAGGGATTCCTTAACAACTAAAAAAAAAAAGTCATGTGCATATAGATTTATAAAATTACAGAATATCCTTAGTGATATTTTTCTTAACACATAATTTGCATTATGTGATATTTTTTGAGTAAATTACTTTCATGTTACCTGAAAAAATTATAGCTTAAAATACTAGCATAAATTACTGTTTCACTCATACCAAATTCTATTCAAGTTTAAAAACTAAACAACCCAACAAAAATGATGTTACCTACCATTTCTGAAAAGTTCCACTTCATGTCTGTTGGGGTTGCACAAGAAAAATTAGCTGCTGATAGCACCACAAAATATTTTATTTAGTTGCGATTAAACATCAGTTACTTCTGAATGAAACACACTGCACAATGTTCATACTTGACATGTACAATACAACATCTCGACACCAACAACAATGAACATAACCCACACACAATCACCCCCTAGCACACACAGACATGCATGCATGTGCACGCACACGCACATACTCCAAGGACTAAACATGCCCCCCTCACCTTGAAGGGAACCCCTTTAAAGGTTATACACACACAAGAACATACTGCTAGAGAAAATACAACCAAAGTGAACAATTTCAAAATAACAAAATATAAAGTCTGTTAGAACATCAGTACACAATAAAACTTGGAATGCAAAATTGTCTGTGCATACACTGAAACTAAACATTAACAATAAATGATATTATACAGATAAACAAACTGTCAAATATCACATTTTAGGTCCTTTTTTTTTGGAAGAGGACAAAGCTTATGGATAGCTCTTTTATATTCCAGTAGCTGTCTTAACTGATACAACTCTTACAAATCCATCTGAGCCAGGATGTATGGTGAGTACTCTTGCCATATGCCATTTTAAAGGTGGTAGGTAAGTTGTCTGCCTTGATGAAGAATAAATCACCAGGTTGGAGATCTGAATGTGGTTTGGTCCACTTTCCACACTGCTGCAGACTACTGAGAAATTCACTGGACCATCATTTCCAAAAATGTTGAACGTTCTGCTGCACAAGTTGCCATTGTGAAAGCTGGTTTATACGAATATCTCGCAGATCTGGTTCTATTAACGCAGTGATTTTGCCACCAACAAGGAAATGAGCAGAAGTGAGTAGGGACAAATCGGAAGGATCACTGGATAGTTGAGTCAATGGTCTAGAATTTAGGCAAGCCTCTATTAATGTTAACACTGTAGACATCTCCTCAAATTCGAGTACTTTATTGCCAACTTTTTATTCAGATGGTATTTTAATGATTTCACTGATGCCTCCCACAGGCCTCCAAAATGTGGAGAGCGAGGTGGTATGAAGTGCCATGTTATGTTGTCTTGCGATAACCAAATGTGAATTTTTTCTTGATTACATATTCATAAGAAAATTTTTAAATTCATTTAATTGATTTTTGGTCCCAACAAAAGTTGTTTTTTTTTTTTGGTTGTTTGTGGGCGAAAAACAAAAGTTGTGGCATTGTCACAATATTAATGTAATATCTTGCCGTGTCGAGCCATAAATTGTTTTAAAGCACCCAAGAGTCACTCTGTGATTAAATCTCCAATTATTTCAAGGTGATAGCCCTTGTAATGAAACATACAGCAATGTACATTTTTCTTGGAGGAGTATCTCTTTTATTGTTGGTATGCACATGGAACAGTCCACAATAGTCTAATCTGAAATTGATGAATGGTTTTATTAGTTCTAACCTAGCTGCTGGAAGGTTACGCATTGGTTGTGATGATGGTGTAAGGTTTTATTTAAAAACATGTAACACAATTATGAACGATCTTTCGTGCAATATTTCGTCCATTTAGTGACCAGTACTAATGACAAACTGAAGAAAGTAAAAGCTGTGGTCCAGCATGTAACTGTTTAATGTGTTCCTGTGCCATAATTAGGTACATATGTCGATGCTTGGAAGGTAGAAGTATTGGATGTTTTCGGCCATACTCTAGGTTTGACAGTTCTAATCTTCCTCCCACACGAATGATGGAAACACTGTCGACAAATGGATTTAGTGTTTTTAATGTACTTTTATTGTTAACTTGTTTACCTTGTTGCAACTCATTCAAATCAGTTGAAAAATGTTCATGTTGTGTCAATTTGATTAAGTGATTTAAAGCACTATTTAATTCATTGACTGTTAAAACTTATCATTTATTCTTTCCTTGAGTGGTTTTCGACAAATATTAATAAATCGCAAAGAAAATGCAATAACCCTTTGAAGTGTGGTTAATATTGAATATCTTTCCCAAATTTCAGATGTAATGATAGACATTACAAGTACTGATTCCTTACATTTTTCTAAAGTAGTTTGTTTAAACTAAGTAGTTGGCCACTGACTAGGATTTTCAAATAACTATTTGGGCCCAAGCCACCATAATTGATTGTCATGAATTTGTCTTGTGTATAATCCACGTGAATGTAATGTGCGGGGTTATCACTGCTTTTCACATGGTTCCACTCACATTTGCTAGTAAGTTCATGTATTTCTGTCACCCTGTTAGAAAAAAAGGCTTTCCATTGGGCAGATGCTGAATTTATCCATGATACTGTGGATAATTATCCAGGCTACTATGGAGTCAGACCATAGCCTGTATTTACTGAAAGTAATTTTCAATGCAGTTATCATTTTCTTAACAAGATGTGATAACAAAACGGTTGCACATAATTCTAAACGAGATAAACTGATCCTTTTGATTGGTGCCACTCTGGATTTAGAGTACAAAAGACTAGCTGTAACATTAATGTCTGTAACATTATTGTAACTATTGATTCACTATGGATATAAATACAGGCACTATAAGCTGCTTCTGATGAGTCACAAAACCCATGTAACTGTACATTAATGACATTTTCAGGACAAATCTTTCGTGGTATGTTAATTAAAGTCAAGGTACCTAATTCTTCATAGTAGTGGCACCAAGATGTCTGTACAGATTCCAGGAGAGGGTCACCCCAACCAATCTTCAGTTCCCATAGACGCTGCATGAAAATCTTAAGACTTCATGACCACAGAACCGATTAAACTAAGTGGGTCGAATGTTAATGCTATGTGTGATAAAATGACACATTTAGTAAGCTTTTAATTGTTGTGAACATGACTAACAGATAGAGAAAGTTGGTCAGAAATTGGTTCCCATGTGACAAGTGTTTTTATATTTGTAAATTCATTTTCATGCACAGTGTAATTTTTGTATCGATGAGTCTCATGTTTGTGTTGAAGTAACTGCTGTCATTTGAACACCACTTCTTAAGTTCAAATCCACCACGATGAAGCATCTGGATGACTTGATCCTGAATTTCCCTTCCCTAGCGTATGTTATGGAATCCAGTCAGTAAATCATCAACATAAATGTCTGAGAGCCTAACTTCAGCCCCTTTTGGGAAGTCCCATTTCTCTTTCAGAGCAAGTTGGTTGAGGCATTGTGTAGTGAGAAACAGAGCTGCTGCCATTCCACACGTAACAGTAGTTATAAACAGTAGGTTTGAAGTGTACCTTCTGGAGAACATTGGTACATGATTCTTTGTAAATTGATGTCAGATGTCACTTTTATCTGCCTGTACATTTTCTCAACGTCAGCGGTAAACACAAACTGATGCTTCCTAAACTGTAGCAAAATTGAAAATAAATCATCCTGCACAGTTGGCCCTACTATTAACAAGTCATTTAGAGAGATACTGTTTGAAGATTTACACGATCCATCAAATACTATGTGTAACTTCGTGGTAGTACTGGATTCATTGAGAACACAATGATGTAGAAGATAGTATGTTTCGTTCATCGGATCCACATCATCAGAAACAGGAATCATGTAACCAAGCTCTTCATACTCATTCATAAACGCAATATATCTAGCCTTCTTCGAAGAATCCTGAGTAAGTCGCCTTTCTTGTGATTTGAATCTTCTGACTGCTGTTACTTTGGAATCTCCCAGTGTTTGGTCTAAGTTCTGTGGGAGTCTGACAATAAACCTTCCTGTAGAATCACGGGTGATTGTTTCGATGAAATGTTGTTCACATTCTGATGATTGATTTTGTAAATCAGCTTCCTGAAGCTCTTCTGCCAAAACCTCTGTACTGGTTTTCCATTCACGGATTGTCACTCTGTCTAATTTGCTAGTAAGAAGTGAACAAAATGAACATTCTTGCTAACAAGAATGAACATTACCCACACACAATCACCCCCTACCATGCACACACAAACACACACACATGCATGCACACACACACACACACACACACATGCACGCACACACATCCTCCAAGGACTCAACAATGTCAATTATATTAGTGCACATATTATGTAACAATTCTTATCAGGTTAAACTTTAAAGTTATAAGTACAAATAAGTACTAATACTTACTTATTAGTACTTAGTATAACTTATAAGTAACTTATAATACTTACTTATAAGTATAATAAGTACTAAGTATAGTTATAAGTTGTTATAAGTACAAATTGTAATGTACAGCATCAGGAACAGGCTGAGTAATAATCTAAGTAAGTCTAAAACAAAGTAATATTTTGTGTTAACTAGCATTTCACATTTTCTGCTTTCACATTAAATGTTTTCCTTTGAATTCTGTTCTGATGAAGTACAATTAGTGCATATGTTATCTGACTGACAATTAATGGACACCAACTGAACTACCTTCTTCAGACCCGCCATAGTAAAGGACAACATCAATTAAGTTACACATCTAGATCCACCAATCAAATAACATGGAAAACTCTTCTTACATCATTAAATAACATATTTATTAACATATAACATATTTATCTATTAAAATAGAAAACATATACTAATTTTAAAGAGAAAAGGGGGAACTGGAGAACTCAATCAACATATCATTTTTCCCGGAGAAATGAAAGATGAACCAAATATATTGTATTCTAATTTTAATAATACAAAACTGCATAAACACTCAGTTTAGTTAAACTGAAAGTATATTTTACTTTGAATTTTATTTTTGACTCTTACTGTATTAGTAAATTCCTGATTTAATCTATAAAAGAAGAGATTACATACAGATAAGTAAGCTATTATCTATTTGTTACGTTGTAAAATTTCTTCAAATTCAGCTTTGGAATACTAGATTACTGGAGGGATAATAGAGGTGTGGAAAACAACAGCAAAATGCTATTGGAGAGCATTCTGTTAGCCTCACTATATCACCTCCAGTGCTAACTTACAACACATATTTCCATATTAAGTTAGGTAACCCAATGGAAGGCTGGGTAGCTGCATAGCAGAAAACTGAGTGTATAGGACTGCTGAGGATTTCATTTCACCTTAAAGGAAGTAAAACTGGAAATTATAAAATGAGAAAGTGAAGTAATTTTCTAAGAATAAGGGTTGATAGCAACCCCAAAGCTAGCCTTTTCACCTAAAAATCAACTAGGGTATTGTTGGGTTAATTCCTAATACTGGTCATTCAAAGGATTCAAAACAAAAACTTGAGTTGGAAAGATCTGGACTACAATGAATAAAAATGTAGAGTACAGAAAAATATGAGAGTTGCAAACTGGAATGAAAGATCAAATGGGTTAAACAAAGAGAATGGCTATGGAACAAGATGGTTGGAGGAGGCGGATCAATACCCTATTGGTCAGAATGAAGAAGATTACAAATTCACAAAAAACATTAAAGTTAGAATTAAACACATACAAACTTATAAATTCATAAGTATGTTCAGAGATGGTTTTCACATAAATCATCTGTGAAAATGAATACAATTTATTTACTATTATATCTTCCTACTATTAAAAAATACTGTTTCAGTTTAAAAAATAGCTTTTACCTTTAGAAGGAGAAATTGAATTGCCTTGACTTCTGAACAAAAAAATTGTTGGTAGAGCATCCCACCTGAGAAGTTTCTTAGAATTTTTAAACATATTTTCAGTAAAATGTTCTTCACATAAATATTTGTTGTACAGTCGCTTAGGGTCTAAGTCTTTCAAATCTTCTCGTCCAGCTCTAGTTAACCATATCTGACACCTAGAACATATTGTTTGCATTATTACTATTTTCAGAAATATAATTATAAACATCTATAGATTTAATAAACTTAATATAAAATCAGATTCTTCTTTCAATTGAAGATATTATATACATTTTTATGAATACCAACCAATATTTATTTGTAGTGAAATTTACCTTCAACATTACATTAAAACAATATTGTGACAAAGACACTGTTATAGGTTAACTTATATCAAATTGCTTTGGTCATTAGTCACCAAAAAGTTACAAAACTTGATAAATTTACACAAACATAAATTTAGTTCAAGTTTATATTCTTGATATCAATGATGCTTAATTTCCCTCTAAATCTTTTTTTTAATCATTACACATCATTTTTTTAATGTTACTTAAAAATTATACACCTTTATATTATTAGTCAGACAGTGGCTCTTCAACATAAAGCACTACAGCAGTTTTTTTCCAAAATCTTAGATTGAATTTACATGATATATTAAAATTGTTCAGTAAACATTGCTTTAGCCAGTGGTATTTTATTTAAATTCACACCCTTCAATTTCCCAGATGTTACAAGTGTCTGGAACCATCAGATTATAATATATCCAATTTACCACTAACTGTAATCTAATGGCTTAAATAAATGGAAAGAAATGTAAAGGAACATACTGAAGATTGCAAACAAGGGCAAAAACAACTGTGTGAAATATACTGAGAAACTTTAGGATTAGTAATACCATTTTTTACGGTTGACAGCTACTGGTAAGCATGAATATACACATCAGCTTTTTTTTTATTAAGATACTGAAGCCAATGCAGTACAAAATTTATATGCTATAAATAGTCCTATACATTTACAAATCATGCTAATGTTGATAGTTTCAGTGTTCAGAAGGAAGAGAATTGATAGTACAAGACCTACAAATACACATAATCTAGGAATACATAGTAAAATTAATAGCAATTGTTAAACCTTTTATCTTTTGGAAGTCTGAACATTCTGCTTGATGCATTGTTATTATTACACCATTTTGCAATGCAGTAAGATCCTTTTGATGTTTTTGAACGCAGAGGCTCTCTAAAAAAAAAAAAAAACAAACAAATAAAACTAAAATATAATGAAATATTGGATCAATTGAGTTGTTTAAATTATCCCTCACTGTTATACAATAATTTATTGATATATTTAATGAATTGGAGATACATTAAATATAAACAAGTATAATTATACTTTTAAGTCTATATTTTGAACAACCTAGTACAGAATATTGAGATAAGACATATCTCATTTATCATCACAGTACTTTTGTAGAATCCTGCATCCTCACGTAATGTTACAGTATTCAAATATTACACCATATGCACATGGTTAAATTTTAATAAAATAGTATTTTGTTAATTTTTAATATCTTTATTTAATGTGCAATTAATAGAATAAATTCAATTATGACTGAGGATGAGAGATTCCGTGAACGTACTATCATGATAAGGTAAGATATTTATAAGGTATTTTAAGGTAAGATATTCTTATCTCAATATTCTATACTAGGTGGTTTATATTAATAGACTTTTAATATATAATTTAAAAATACAAAGGAATAATATGAATCTTAAAATGATTAATTTCAATAAAATATGTATAAATGGGAGCTGTATAATATGTACATATGAGACCTGAGAGAATATAATGAGTGGGGTTATTTAATAACAAACAGAACATATACTAAAATTGATTGAAGAATTCAGTGTAAGATATTTTATCAATGACAGTGATGGGGAATACTGATATTTTAATGGCACAATTTATCAGTTAAGATTGATTCAAAAGTAAATAAATTATTATTATTCATTCAATGGTTAAATTAGGTCAAATTTGTATTTCTCAACATCAATCACACTTAACTGCTCCCTACACAATTTCTTTTTTTAAATCATCGCAATTATTTTATTAATTTTCTTAAAAATCTTCTTAGTGTCAGTCTAAGAACTTTAGCAGCTTTTTCCAATTTCAATAACATTCAGTTCCCACACCGAGTAAAAGTGTCAGTAGTCGGACTGCATTTTGATAGGCTAGGTATGTTGATATACAGCAGTGTATTTTGCTCAAGGAAAAAGTGCAACAAAAACGACTTTTCTAATTTGTTCTAATATGCCTGGCACAGGATGCTTGTCGACCTTCAGAAAAACTACATCCAGAAAAGTTGGATAACTGCTCCAATCTGATCTTAGATTAACCATTTTTTTAAATTTAAATTGAAGGCTGCCATTTACTGGACCCCAATGGCCAAAATAAACACAACGAAGGCAATCAAATTCAGCTAAATTAAACTATACCTTTAACTGGACTTGAAACTAGGTTCTACAACATCATAAATAGGTCAGAGTTGATAAATAATGAAACCAATCTCTCACAAGATGGGTTACACACTTACTATTAATTGATTCTAGTGATGCCAATATCTTAATTTGCCTAAGCATCATTATACAAAATTATAACTTTTAATCAATTTCAGGTGCTGCTCATCCTTCCTCCAAATAACAACAACAACAACAACAACAATAATAATAATAATATAGCTTAATATTCCATAATAATTCTTAATGAGACCAAATGCAATATACCTATTTAAGAATGATTTCTGAATTATGATTGAATTTAACTTATAATAATATTAATATGGTATAAAATATATAATGTTTATTTCACAATAAAATACTTCCATAATCTAAATACACAGTAAAGATATATGTGTATGTTTTAAATTCTATTAATATAAACCACCTAGTAAATAATACTGATATAAGACTATCTTACCTTAATTTTACCATGAAAGTACTTTCATGGTAAATTATTTCATTGAAATATTTAATTGAACTGCATATAAAAAATATTAAAATAATAAAAATGGCAAGTTAATCTATTGCATCTCCCTCAAACACTGTCTGATGGTTTATCAAGTTGAAACTTGATTTTTGAAAGTGTATGTTTGGAGTGTCGCTTTATATGGAAGTGAAACTTGGACAATCGGAGTATCTGAGAAGAAAAGGTTAGAAGCTTTTGAAATGTGGTGCTATAGGAGAATGTTAAAAATCAGATGGGTGGATAAAGTGACAAATGAAGAGGTATTGCGGCAAATAGATGAAGAAAGAAGCATTTGGAAAAATATAGTTAAAAGAAGAGACAGACTTATAGGCCACATACTAAGGCATCCTGGAATAGTCGCTTTAATATTGGAAGGACAGGTAGAAGGGAAAAATTGTGTAGGCAGGCCACGTTTGGAATATGTAAAACAAATTGTTAGGGATGTAGGATATAGAGGGTATACTGAAATGAAACGAGATAGGGAATCGAGGAAACGAGATAGCACTAGATAGGGAATCTTGGAGAGCTGCATCAAACCAGTCAAATGACTGAAGACAAAAAAAAAAAGAAGAGGAATAATATGAATCTTAAAAAGATTAATTTCAGTAAAATATGTATATACTAGAACATGTAAATGTTCTAGTGTATAATTCCCTTATTTATTTCATTCTACTGCAGCTACTGACAAAAATATTCAAAATCTGTTATTATTTATTCCATAGAACATTCAAAACGTTCAACAGATCATTTTTATCAAATTACATTTTAATCAAATCAAGTTATTTACAGAAATGTTTTTTTAAAACAATTATAATGAGATTTTTATATCACACAACATTAACCAAGTACATAACTTATGATAAGCAAATTCATTACAATATTTTGGTTAACTTATTTTGTTTGAAAAAAAATCAACTGCTCACTCCAAACCTTTTCATGCACTATCATCAGGGCCTTTATAAATGCACAGCAAAAATATTTCAATAACTACAGAGGAGGTATTATGATTAAAAATATTTAAATTTATTACATTACTTCTCATAACATTTTATATGCAGTGAGGCAGTTTGGATGCACAAGACACAAAAACAGTTACAGGAATTTAAAAATCCTTGAATATTCTCAAGTATAGTCTAGGCAACCCTAATTTTTTTTAACCTCCACAACCACTGTTAGGTACTGCTTCAGAGGATGAAATGAATGATTTGCAGCATGTGAAAATGCCATGCCTGACTGAGATCTCCAGATGAAAAGCCGAGATGCTACCGCTCGTGCCATGGAGACCAGCTAGGCAACTCTACTCTCTTAATTGGAAATTAATGATCACACTGGATTAAATATTTAATCTGGGCTTAGTAAACCTTTAACAGTCATTAAAAAATTAAAGTAAGCTTATATTTAACAAATTATATCTATCAATTCTAACAGGTGCATCAATGAAAACTTTAAAGTAAATGTTAGTTTTGGTAAAGTTAACCAAAAATTAATTATGTAAATAATTAAAAGAGTTCATCAATAACATATTATTTACCTGAAATATTCAAATTTACTGTTTGATATATTTAAGTTACTTTTTTCATTTGGTTGAGTACATTGTGTCTCATCAACCACACCTGCTGCAGTAATGCTGCACATTTTCTAAAGAAAAAAATGCATACATCTAAAATAAGATAAAATTAATAACTTTATTAATAAATAACTCTAAAAATTGACAAAAAAACTGCAAAGAGAATTAACTTAATTTATACAATTTAAAGAGTACAATATTTTTTTACACAAAATGGATAGGACATTTGTATTCTGGTAAAAGCAATTTGTCAATAAATATGTTTAATAATGTTAGTCCACTTTCAAATAATACTCCACATACACATATCATTTAGTGAACTAATTTTGTTGAAACATTTAACTCTCTAGGAATCTGGTGGTAAATTTGGCTGAATTTTGACTTGGCTTCTTTTTCTTTAGTAGGTTTAGTTGTAGAGAGACAAAAAACAAGCATCAATCAGTTTTAAATGAATAACTAAAATTTGTAAAAATTACATTTGTACATAACAGGACTGTAAAAACCTTTACGCTAATGTTATTAATTTGTAGAATTAAACAGATATAAAGAAAAATAATATAAAATTAAAAAATACAAAATATTTCATGAAAATATAGCACCAAAATTTAATTAATATAAAATTTAACATAATATCTTTAAATATAATTTCTTGTTACTTTTATTTTTTTCCTTAGATTCAATTTGTTATTAATAAGGAAAGAAAAAATTTTACTTGAAAAAAATAATCAAGCAACTAAATTTAGAATAATAAATTATATTTTAAGTGTCATTGAAAGAAATTATGTAAAATTAATCTCTTTTCTTTAAACATATGTAATTTAAATTCAAAAATGAGTTTTGAATTCAAAATTGTACTTTGAATGTGTGTGCAAGTTATAAAGAGAAAATCAATAAATAATCTGAGATTTATTCTTCTTCCAGTTAAATGTTAACATAAATTGCAGAATTTTTTTCATTTTATGATGCCAGATTTCAGACCAAGTTACAATACTTGATTGTTATCACACAGTCTTATATGGCTATACTTGCAGATCAAACAAACCAATTATTCATAAAACTTTTTTTATATAACTGTTGTTTTATCACAAATGCACTGTAATTAATGTAAACATAGATTTTATTAATCACAATAGAGAATATAATTATAATAATGTCAGAAAGTATAGTATTAGATTATCCTAAATCAACCAACATAATGCAAAGACTGGAATTTATATCTACATCTACTTCAGGAATATATTAGGCAACTATACACATGCACTTTATCTTGTCTTTTAGTAACAGTTATTATCTTTAATTTTATTTCACATACTTTCCTTTGAAATAATTTAAATGAATAAACATTTTAAACATAAATAAATACATTAAAGTATTTTATAATTGGAAAAACAAATAAAAATGTTAAGTTTACTGATTATCACAATCCTAGAGATCACCCTAACCTTCAGACAGAACCACTTTGACACAAATTATCTTATTACAAAAAGACCTACATTCTAAAATACTACGCATTAAGAATTTTATTCTTTATATATATATATATATATATATACACACAAACACATACACACAGAAGGGCTATTTTTTCAAATTTTGATCATTTATCTAAGTAAAAAAAAATACGCAGGAGCCAGGTCTGCGCATCGTGCAATTGTACTGAACCCCATCACAATCACTGCCAACTTCTTTGAAGAAGACATAGGAAAGCTGTTGCCACAATATAGTGACAAATTATATTGCAGTTTTGTAGAAAAATAAGTTAGATACTACTCAACTGTTAGTAATAAAATCATTTTAAGTCAATGTGTCCTTTTTTTTATAGCTAATCTAAGGTTGAAAAAAAAACAGCCCTTGTTTATATTTATATATATATATATTACATTTATAATATATGAGGGCTATTTTTTTAAATACAGTTTGTTTTTTAATACAAATAAAACTAACAGATATTGTCAAAAACGGTTTTTTTATTTTACTTTTTACACTTTATGCTACTTTTCTACATAGTAATCTTGTTTGTTTAAACATTTATCATAGTATTTTACAAAATTGTTTATTCCCACATCATATACATCAGCCACCTGTGAAGATAACCAGTCTTCAACCATTGTTTTCACTTCTTCACTGGTTCAAACCGCTGACCACCAAGAAACTCCTTCAGGTAGCAGATTAGGTGATAATCGCTCAGTGCAAAGTCCAAGCTGTATGATCGGTGGTCCATTTGCTCCCATCCAAAAATCTGATAAACTCTAGAGTTTATGACAAGTAGGCCACATCACTTATTCTGCATGGCATGCTAAAGCTTCATCACAGTCTTGCAGTATACAGCTGAGTTTATTGTTATCCCTTTAAGCATAAAATCAACTAACAGGACACCATGTCTATCTCAAAACACAGTTGCCATAATCTTGAGTGTTGACACTATCTGTTTGGCTTTTACTTTGACTGGAGATGTTATGTTGCCATTCCATTGACTACCACTTTATACTGGAGTGATGTGAGAAACCCATGTCTCATTCCCTGTGATAAATGGGGTCTACTTCCTCACTTCTTTGTCTACTTCCTCACTATATCGGATCAAAAATGTTAAAGCAGTAGCTATTCTCCTTTTTGGTATTCATAAAGCAGCCTGGGAACCCATTGCAAGCACAGTTTTTTGAACTGCAAGATTTCAGAAATGATTTTGTGTAGCACTGACCTTGAAACTTGTATATCAGTGACAAAGTGGAAATCGTGAATCACTGGTCTTCACAAATTTTTGCATCAACTTTGCACACCAAATCGTTGATGATTACAGGTCAGCCCCCAATTGCAGTTAGTCATGGACATTGTTCCGCCTGTCCTTGAACAATCTTATTCATTTACGCACTTTACTATCACTCACTGAATTAGGCCCATAAACCTCACATATCTGGCGATGAATATCTGCTGCTAACACGTTCCTTAAGGTCAAAACTTGAATTGCGTACTGTATTTCACAATTGATGTACTGTATTTCTCAATTATTATTTGAAACATTTCAACTTCACAATATAAACCGTACACAGTGATACAAATGGCACCTGCATTTCTGCCGATTTGCATTTCAACAGCCGCACAAAATTTACATAGCTACAGCCAACTGGACCTTACTTCAATAATAGCCATTACGTGTATGTGTATATATATTTATATAATTTTTTTTTCTTTTTAAGTATACTTTCAGATACTGTGAACCCTGACAGTATTTATGCATGTAGAAAGAAGAAATTAACATTATACAGATTTTATCTCATCTGATCTTATTCACTATTCACATACACTCGTAACAGTGATACAGCTGATAATATACATAAATAAAAATATATATAAAACATTATATAAATATATAAAGCTCTAAAAGAGATAGTTTGCAGTGCAATTTATTTGCATATCAAAAGACACAAGTCAGTGTATATCAGCCTTGACTAAATCTTTTAATCTTCTTTTTTTCTCAGTGATGACCGTTTCATTACAACACACTTTTAAAGTTTTCCTTTAAACAGTTCTATAAGACTGATTTCCTATAAACAAAGATTTTATATTAAAATAATTCTCATGTTAAATATTCTGCACTACTATGCATATATTTATTTGCTGTATCAATACAATACCAGATCAGTACGATCTGGATTTACATTCAAACTAGAAATAATCAATCCCTGGTTGGAGTCACTCACTGGATCAATGGAATAGCAAACAGTAGGCAATGAATCAGGAATAAGTCATAAGTAAAAATAACTCTTAAGATTTTAGGCTGACAAGAGGCGTTACAGAAAATAATTGTTTAAAAAGAAACACATATAAATCTCCATATTTCTTGGAACTTATTTCTATCTTAAGCAGATTTTTGACAATGTAAATTAATTACGTATTTACAACTAAGTGACATGCAAACTCTGTATTACCTCATCTGTATTAAGTTTTGATTTCAAATCATTGTCAGTTCTTAAACAGTGCTCCCAGAATTCGTGCCAATTAACGATAATGTTTTTACATTCGCTGCAAATTGATTTAGGAAGATCATCATTTTCATGTAACTGAAAAAAAATCCATAAGTATTAATATGTTCTCAAACAAATGCGTTTCCCTAAACGGTTTATTAGCCATACATTAATTAATTTCTAATAAATTTTTATTTTTATTTTTGAATATCATGATTTCATTGTAAAATTTTCTCTAAACACTTTCCATTAATATAGTGATTGTACAAGGTTTGTCCAAAAAGAAAGTAAAATTTTTGAAATGTGGTAAAATTTACTTGCTCATTCATTTCAGAGACAACAGACAACATGTTTATCACAGACGACAGGGTGTCTGGATTACATGTCACAAATCGCCTGTAAGGCACTCATGGAATCTGAACAGACAAGTACATGTCAAAATGTTGGGCTAATTATATTTAAGGCCTTACTAATAGCTTACAGCTACATAACTAAAACACTGACAATACTGGGAAGACCAAACCAACAACAGAATTAACGTTTTTAGACCCGTCCATATAAACTATAACATTAGGATTCAAGCTACTTATAATATTATACATTTTTCTCATAATATAACCAGATTTGTGATCTTATGATACCAACAAAGACTAAAGCACTAATTGACAAAAGAAGGACACCAAGCCGGGGGGGGGGGGGGAGGGTAATAACATAAAGCAACAGTAAGAACTACAGGTAATTGTATATTTACAGCTAAGAAAAGGCACTGAGTTCTGATGCCTAGCGAAGCAGTAGATCTTGGTTGTTCCTGTAAGACACAAGTTAGAGAACACTGCATCAAAGGTTGGATGATTTGGTTGCGCTTTAATACGAGGTCCAAAAGAGCAGATCATTTGGTTTCATCTATTCCAAAGGGATAGCTCACCACTGTGCACCAATAATAGACTTACCACAAGGCTTGAACAAAATACACCTGTAGCAAGATGGATGAATGAATGAATAATGGAATGCATCAAGCTTTCTAAAAGTGGTGGAGCAAGCGGACAAATTATCCAAGAGGATTACGAGAAGAAAGTGGATAAAATGGTGAAGGCTGCTATCAGCTATGACAGACCCTGCTTACTAGCCAGCGATTTCAACACCAATGTGAAGTAGGGGTGTGTGGCCAAAGTTAGGAGGGGGAGCATGACCTCAGTCAGAAGAGAGCATTCCTGGCTGAGGCGCAGGCTTTGACAGATGTTCTGTGCGAACGTGGCGGGAGTTCCCACTTTCAGGCAGGAAAAATACATTTCTATACTGGATCTCATCTTTATCAGCAAGGAACAGGCTTGAAGAATCATTAACTGGAGGGTTCTCAAAAACTAGAGTATGAGTAACTAAAACCATGTGTATGTTACCTTCACTGTACCCATGGCTGGACCCAGTGCTAATGTGGTAAGACAATAATTGAGATTTGGCCCAGCAGCCCTTCAAAAGCTCTGGGTGATCAAGACTACACTTCATTTAAATTCATACATAACATCCTCATTCATCCTCTGAAGTAATACCTTACAGTGGTTTCAGAGGCTAAACAGGAAAAGAAAGAGAAGAGTGGTCCTTGCTGATAGATTGGAGGAAGGAACTATCCTGACTGATGGCCTGATAGAGGCTACCTTAGAGGCGTGTTGTAAAGTCAAGGGTGCAAGTCCTAGTCGCCACAATAAGAAGCAGGTGTACTGGTGGTCTCCCAAGATTACCCAACGAGCCAGAAGAGCATGGCAGAAGAGACAGAAAGGCCCGGATGCCAATATCACCAGAGAGTGTTACTTGGTCCAGAAGAAGCACTCAAAAAACTTGCTGTGAATGCCAAGAAAGATAAGTAGGCTGAACTGTGTGCCCAGATCAACAAAGACCCATGTGGTGTTGCTTATAAGATCATAACCAAAATGTTTGGCAGAGCTCCCTCAGTTATGAGTTGATAACAGCAAACAGAACCTTGTTCCCTAGTTAAAGTAGCAGCATCTTCTGTAGTGCTCAGAATGCTCAATTATGCCCTGTCACATGAATAGGTACCTTGGGCGATGGAAAGCGCAAGGCACATCTTGCTGAAGAAGCCTGGACGCAATCATGGCGACACAACTGGGTACAGGCCATTTTGCCTCCAGAACGTTTATGGCAAATTGCTAAAGGCATTAATAGTTAGGAAGCTACAAGAAGCAGTCAACACATAAGGCAGGTCATCTGATCACCAATATGGCTTCCAATGGGGCAAGTCTACAGTGGATGCAATGAAGAGGATCACCACAGATTGAAGCAGTTTGTGGCACCAGGAAGTTACCAATGGTCATGTTTCTGGATACATGCTGTCATGGCATGAAATCACTGAAATTATCATATTGTAAAGTGGGTACACAAGGTTTAAGTAGTGGTAGAATGGTAATAGTTAGGCGCGCAGGGTCTTTGATCTTCCCAGGTAGGCTATTTTTAGCAGTTCCTGAGGGCTACATGGTAGAATTAGGTGTCTGATGGCTTCTTAGAAGGCAAAACTTGTCTAGGGTGGAATTTACCAATGTGAATGACTTTCAAGGCATTTACATCAGTGGTATCTGACAAGGCTATCTGATGACTGTGCAATATGATCAATTTGAGGGCAAGAAGATGTCCTCTGATTAAGCCACAAATGGCTGGAAACTGAGGGGGTAGTGTGGCAACCAGACATGTCACGAGGCAGGTTATCTTCTCCCTTGGGGGGGAGGGGGAAATTGAGATGGTCATGTTCCTGGATGTCTGGAACGCCTTCAAGAGCATGAGGAGGTCAGCGATCCTTGAGCTGGAAAAGAGGGATAACCCAGCCAGCATACCTTAGAAGAATGTTGAAGACCTTCCTTTCTATATAAGTTTATGGACTTCTCCATGGAAAGGGGAATACCACAAGGATTGCTGCTGGGACCCCTCCTGTGGAATATTGTCTTCTTTGGACTCCTCAGAAGGAATTGGCCGGAGGGCATCGAGTCCATAGGGTTCGCTGGTAATTTATCCCTGACAGTAATAGACACCAAATGACCTCATGATCTAGGCCAATCAAGCCATTGAAACTGTAGACATGATTGGAGGATAAGGGGTTGAGACAAGCTGCAGACAAGATGGAAGTCCTTGTCCCAGCCAGTAAGAGAAAGTTCCCCCAAATAACTATCCAAGTAGAGTCAGTTATACACCCAGTTACATCTGTTAAATATCCCTGCGTATTTGGCTGGACAGAAGTATGAGATTCTCAGTGCATGTTTACAAAACAGCAGAAAAGGTGACAATAGATAACACTCTGCAAACTCATTAGGAATATAAGAGGTCCACGAGCATCCATAAGGAGGCTGCTGGCCAAAGTTGAAGGGGGGGGGGCTGTTGCTTCATATGTTAGCCCAGTTTAGTTCAGAGTCTTGCAATACAAGAGGTGCAGGAAAGTACACAGCAAAATTCAGAGAAGGATGACACTCCAAATCACTTCTGCATATAAAAACATCTCAACCGCGGCAGTGTTTGTGGTTGCTGGGGTGACATCTCCGGACCTCAAGATTACTGAATGCGTTGATAGGTGAATGGGAAAAATGAAGGAACAGGCTTGGACCTCACTAACAGATAAGTGGTAAGAGAGATGGGATGCTGCTCTTACAAGCTGATGAACACACGAGATCATCCCGAGCATGGAAAAGTGGGTCCATCAGAAGCATGGGAGGTTATTTTTAATTAATCCAGCTTCTGACAGGCTACAGTGCATTCAACACAAACTCGAGGAGCAGGAGCTGAAAAGAGGATGCAAGGTGTCATTACTGTGGCTTAAATGACAACTGTTGGCCACACCTTCTCTGAGTGCTCCAACTGGACCAAAGAGATTACAATGCACGGAAATCATCAGAAGACTTCGTCCTAGAAACCTCTTAGATAAACTGCTTGACAGAAAAATCTATTAAAAGGCGATCTCTACCATAAGCCGGGCCATTCTTCAAGCAAAAACAGCAGAAGAGAACTATCAAAGATGATTACTACTGGGTTGGGTGGGAATGAGACAGCATGGGCAAGCAGGTAGCTGGTGGCCCCTAAGGGTTGCCCAGGACTCTCTGAACTACTCATTGAAGCCCCACAGGAAGTACAGCATGCCCTTGAGTAATCCCGAAAGGCGGATATCAGGGGAAGGAGTTTTCGTCTGTGAGAGACTGACACTGCCATTTGTGCAGGCAGACAGTGGCTGGAAGAGCTTCCCCTTCTCTAACAGATAAAGAAAAGACCAGATTAGGTTAGGGACCAGTGGATGTAAATGTTCCGTCAATACCCATGGAACTCCACAGAATTCCTTGCCATTCCTTTCAGACAGGTGATCCTGTGATTTCCACTGGAGTCTGTGTTGCGCTTATGGCAGGTCCAGTCTTTGGGCGTCATAGAACTCATTTAAAACACGAAAAATTTGCTCATAATAATACAAAGTTATTTTTTTAAAAATGCTTCATTTAAAATTCCAACTTACAATAAAAATACTGACTATATATAAAATAACAAGGGAAAAATCAGTGGTAAATCAAATGAAAATGAAATTTTATAGGAAAATGAAAAGAGCAATACCTGATCATACAACTAACTAAAGATGAAAGAAAAATAAAACTCATTTTAACATTTCTGTTAACTGTGAAAAACTGATAAATACCTGAATAGGTGTATATTTTCTGATTTTCCCTCTCAAATCTAAGTCATCTGCTTCTTTTCCAAACAGAAATGTAAGTAAAGTTGTTGCATTTTCTTTCTTTGCGCATATTCTACATATTTTTTGTCCAGCCATATTAAATTATACCTGAAAATGTTATGATATATATGAAAATGTTATAGGCTAAATAATTTTTTTTTTTTTAAGCAAAATAATTACTAAATTGAAATGTTTTGCTAGATATTGAACTTTTTATCTATTTTCTATCAATTTCTCAATACATTAATAAAAAAAATTTGCACATTCGCTGGAACTTCATGGATTGTATCTAAACAATTTATATAATAAAATGTAAATTTTAAATATAACAATCACTAATGTATAGAATCAGTTTAAAATGACAACTTAACAATCTTGAGGTTTACAAAAATCTTAAAAATACAGAATATCCATAACCTTATTTTTATAAGACTTGCCAGAACCACAATGCTGAAACATGGTTTTATATGCTTCCATTGATATTTTTAATAAATTGTCAACCTACTTAAAAAGTATTCTTGTACTAATATTAAATTAGTTTATTTTCTCTTCAAAACCCAAAATGATTTTTTAAATGACAATATTAAAAAAATACTGGTAAAAATTTCTGGTAACTTTGTTTTTGTGTAATAATGTATATTGAAAGAATGTTGACATCCTCCAAATTTAATTTTATACAGATTATATCTCTTATTAATAATCTCGTGCATTTGCATTTTTTTTTCATATATTTACCTTTTTTTTAAGTATTAATATGAACTTGAGACATCTCTTTTTTATTACTATTTACCTAATATTTGCAATTCATTTGATCAATGTTTTCCCCTAACTATCATTGATTCTTCCAGGCAAATATTGTGTTACTTTCTTATCAGCTGAATAACAAACCTATCCAATCCTAATGTCAGTTACATAATTTAGAATTATGCACCGATCTGAATAAAATATTATTTACTTATACGATTGATTATTTTTATTAATCTTTTTTTATCTAAGATCAATTAGATAACCCCTTAAAAATACCAGCTATATAATTAGCTTCTTATCAAAACTAAAGAAATTAAAAGTATTCAGGTGTTGGCCACAACCTTTATTCCTTATTTTTTTTTTTTTTTTTGGCTATAATTATTGAGGTAAAATTCATTACAAGTACTACCAAAAACTATGACTGACAAGGTTTAACATATTATGATTCTGAATCCTCAGCTTAAGATGTCTGTTTCTACTATAACCTACTCCATATGAATAATTAATGTGAGCCTTTAGTTAGAGCAATTTGTTAGCAACAATCTAAAACAATAACGTTATAAAGAATGACAGCTGGATTTTATAGTGTCTTATGGGTTGTGCAATAAATTTTTATATAATCTGTTTCATGCTGTATTATTTCTAGTTTTTTTAAAATATTTCTTATTCCAATTAAAAATATGGAATGGAGATTTAAAGTGTGCAATAACTTCTTTGTATAAACAGGAAGTACTGCATATATCACTGAACTGTGAAGAAATAATTGGTGAGGTAGGACTGACCAATAAAAGTGAATATAACCTTTAAGGAGTTAAGTACCACTGGCTGCAAATTTAGGTGGCTTAACAGCCGCAACCATATACTCCTTTCAAAGAGCAAAGGCTTTGGCGCTAGTGATAACTTTTAAATTTTCCATATCTTATAGCAATATCATTTGTTTTAAGCAACTTAAATAAAGTCATGTCACTAATGCTAATATTATGCATTTGTAAATAATTAACAGTCGAGAAAAAATAAATATTCAAAGAGTAATAAATCTAGAACCCAGGTACACATTTTTACAAAGTTATTTCAGGCATTTCCAGAAAAACTTCTTTATCTTCTTTTATTTTTAACCATAGTAAAATATAAACAATGCTCTTACTTTCAATAGGTACCAATCATAATTAATATAAAAATCTATACAATTTTGAAAATTGCTTCTTCTCCCTTTTATTTTGTAAACATAAAACAAAATAATAATTTGTTCAACTATAATTTTTAATGTTAAAAATTGAACTAATTTTTACACTCATACATTTAAAAAAAAAACTAATACAGCAATTCATAACTATTTTTATTCTAGGAAATCACAACTTTACTACAAAAAAATTCTTTGTGTAATAAAAAAAAAACAGTATGATGTTGACACTTCCAACTGTTAAAATCATGAGTAAATAAAAATCAAACATTGAGGAAGGTGAAATGGTAATTCTGACTTGAATTTGTAAAGCTAAATAACACTAATTAACATAATTTTTGTTCCCTAACATGCGATACATGATTTTAATCTGTTTCTTTTTTTTTATGCTGAAAACAAATATGCATATGCAACCTTGGAATTTACTTCAAAAAAATACAAAAATTTCAGGCTTTCGAAGCCGACAAAAAGAACTTTCTCAGTACTTTATTGATGAAAATAATTTCGTTTATTGAACAAATATTGATGAGTTTACATTGCACTTAGGACAAGTTCATAAACCTGAGGATCGGCGCCTTTTCATAGATTCATCTAAGTATAGTGAGTGTAAAATTGGTTCTACTACACAGCAGTAACAAATATCCTTCGATACCAATCACTTATGATATTAATTTGAAAGAGACATGATATGATGAAAGATGTTCTTGAAAAAATAAATTATAAAAAACATAGCTGGAACATATGTGGTGATTTGAAAGTTATAGCTATTTTGTTAGGCATGCAGTTAGGCTACACTAATACATGTATTTTCTGTGCGAGTGGGACAGCCGAATTAGGGATAAACATTATGTTACCAAAGAGTGGAAGAAATGAAACAACTTGACTCCAAATGGGAAAAATATTATTCGTGAGCCCTTAGTTGAACCTAAAAAAAATATTTTTACCCCCTCTCCATATCAAGCTAGGGCTAACGAAAAATTTTGTAAAAGCAATGACGAAGGTTAGTGCTGGAGTTTTGTACATCAGGCAGAAATTTCCGAATGTATGAATAAAAAAATGAAGGAATATTTATTAGTCCTCAAATTAGAGAGTTGGTCAAATATGATGTATTTAACTCAATGTTAAATAATGTAGAAAGTGCAGCTTGGGCTTCATTTAAAGACATTTGCACAAATTTGATTGGCAAACAAAAATCCAACAATAACAAATATATTGCTAATAAACTTCTTACTTCATACAGAGCTATGGAATATAATATATATGTCTTTGAAAATACATTTCCTCCACTCACATCTGGATTTTTTCCTGGACAACCACAGAGACATAAATGATGAACACGGTAAACATTTCCATCAAGACATTTCAGCGATGGAAAGCCTCTATAAAGGGAAATGGAATACTAACATGCTAGCCGATTACTGTAGGACATTAATTCGGGGTGTGCCTGAAGTTATTTATAAAAGAAAAGCATCAGAGAAATCATTCTAACACAGGTATGACTATGCAGAATTATAAATTTTACAGATTGTAATTATATTTTCCTTTTATTGTTTTTGAAGCGAAATTTATTTAAAACTAAGGGTGATCGAAAAATTGTATCTACAGATCTGTAATGTATGCAAGCACATTAAAAAATTTATTTTGTCTATCAGAGTAATTTTAGGTAGATATCCTAAAAATGTATGAATTATTGATGCAACAATAATTTATTTTACTCCAATCATGATTACTATCTGTATTGGACATCTCTGAAGAAAAAAATTGGCCACATTTAGCCTAATTCTTGGCCCAGTCAAGTAATCCAATAATGATGTAATATAAAGATAAAGCATCTTTAAATATAAATGATTAGCTTTACTGGTGCCAGGGTAAACCAGCCCTTAAACTGATAAATACAATAGATTTAAAATTAATATCTTAACCATTTTATAACTTAACCAATAAGACAGTGTGAGTGAGAATTTCCAAGGCTAGTTAACCTTCAGTTAACTGCATAATAGTTAATTGTACAATGTAGTATACTGCTACTCTAATTTTTATAAATCACATTTAAAAATCACAGGTAATTTTTTTTCAATTTACTACCACTGATCTGCAATCAATTAAATAAAAATTTACTCTACCTTATTGTCAAGAATTGAAAATGAATAAATTTGATATGACTGGCGGCAATTAATTTGAAATTATTAATTATAATAAATTTTATCTTCGTTTCTATTAAACACATGATTTTTTAGAATATAAATATAATTTTATATTTTTTCTATCGTTTCATTGCTATTACACAAAATTTATTTTTTCAAATAAAATCTACCCCTCCGGATGGACTGGTTTAGTGGTTACTCATAACAGCAAAGTTTAACAGCTTATTTCAAAGTGAAAGGTTCTGAGGTTCAAATCATAATACGGTTTAGTTGGTTTTAAATACAAGACAGTGGATATTGATGGTTGAGGTACAATTAACCAGACATCTCAGATATGGTTGGACTAAGTTTGTACAAGACTACATCTCATTTACATGTTATACATATCATCCTCATTTCATTGGGTTGTGGGGGTTGCTTATTGTTCACTAGTTGAACAGATTGCAATGTACATATTAAGTAAATAAAAATAAATAAATAAAATTCATACCCGTGTAGACTGATGAACATATAAGAAAAAATGTAATAGGAAAAGCAATACTAAATAATGTACTTAATGTAATAATGTATCTTCAATAAATTTAAAATAAAATATAAATGTTTTGATTGTGGTTTTATGGAACTGTAAACATTTTAACACATTTTTGACTACTATGAACTTCTTAAAATAAATAAATCCATAATAATTTAATTTTTTAATCACATAATTTTTGTCACATTTAAGGTTAATTAATTTTACTAATTTTTTTGTCACATAGAAGGTTTTGTTCATATCCTGAATGGCATGTAGGAGATATTACTACTTATTTATGAACATACTATATGATGATATCTGAATACAAATAACTGTTTTATTAAATCTATCACAAACATTAATAAACTTTTTTTTTCAATTTTAAATAAGAAAAAAAATTATTTAAAAAAATTATTTGAAATAAGAAAATTGGTATTCTGTCTTGATACTGATACAATTTTACATTAATAAACACTACTCAAATTTTCTTATTCCGTACAACTTTTCTTCTTCTTACCTTTTTCAGTAGACTCCAACTAAGACTGTTGCAAAATGAATGACAATCTTTTTCTTATTTGGTGGAGTCCTTGCACTTAAATTCACTGATAGCTGATGGACTGAAGTATAACCTTTTATAACCTCTTATTTTATGAGTAAGGTTAGGCCTTTTTTGTGGAAGAATATGCCACTCATCTTTTTATATAAATATTATATATAAGTTTTTCAATGATATCGAGAATAACACTGCTACTAATAATTAAAATAAATACCTTTTAGTAAAAAAAAATCTTAAACAGTAAATAAATACCTTAAGTACTTTAATGTAAGGCACCGTAACGAATCTCTTTTTCAAACTGTTCAGCATTTAGGGTGCCATCAATAGCTTCACAATTAGGATTAAAAACAGAATAAGCACTAACTTCACCCGTCCTTTTAGGTCCAGTACGAGTATTCCTCCAAATAAGATATAATACTGATATCACAAAGTATACAGCACCAAATTCAACATGAATTGCTAAAATGTAAAGAAAAATCCACAATGATCCATATAATGTGAACTTGGCCCATGTGTTTGAATCACATAATTCCTTATCATCGATTGATGACGTTTCACTTAAAATCTCACAAGCTACATCATCCTGAAAAAAAAGAAAATAACACAAATTAAATAAATGTTACCAAAAAGATTGTAGGTTTTTTCTGATACAGTTAACAAACATATAGTATATTAAAACATTGATGTCAGATGAAAACAATGTCAAAATTACAGAATTTTTCAGCTGACACATTTCTCAACATTAATAATCTATTCATTAATCATTTATATTTAGAATTAATAATTTTTATAATAATAAAATAAAGCTATTTTACAATATTTCACTTTATTAAATAAATACTGTATAACTTATTTTAAAAATGGTTTAAACTACAAAACAGCTGATTAAGTTCAATTATTTATTAAATGAATTTGTTGTTACAGGATACGTCAAATCAGAAAAACCCACCAATAAAAAAATTAAACAGCAAAGTCAATCTTTACAAAATATTTAAAACGCTAATAAAGGGAGTCAATTAAATATTTATTATGAAAGAGAAGGAAAAAACAATCTAATATCTGATTGTACAATTTTCTAAACCAGCACTGGTGAAAGGGATTAAACTTAATTAAGTAATATAATATTAATGCCAACTAAAATTAGTTGGTATAAATATAGTATATATTTTTAATACACATTAAAAATTGTTAATATTTTTTAATCTCTTTATCAATATGATGAAATAAGTTTTACATTTTTATAAAATAACAGCTACGTTATTAATCACTTCTGAATAAGTTGAAATAGATGAAATATAGTTTCAGAATTAAAATTTAGCTCCTTTCTCGGCTAATTTTCAAGTTAAAACTCTTTGCAAATTATATATGTAAACATGGAGTAAATAAACACGAAATATTTGCGTACTAAATATACAAAAGCTTTATGATTTTATAAAAATATTTAGTTACAAATTTTAATAGAAAACTACTTATACAAATATTTATTTTTTTATCATTTAAAAAAAATGAATACATAATCACCAGCTGTCCTAGTACTTATTAATTGTGTAAACTAACTCTTCTTTGATACTTGAGCCAAAAAGTTTATCGCTTTGATCATATCATGAACTCTCTCTTGCCTAATCATTGTTGTCAAACTTTTTCTGAAGAAATGTTTCCTTAGGTGAAGAAACAAGTAAAACTCAGAAGACGCACGATTCAGGTTATATAGTACATGATACAAAACATCCCACTTCTAATTTTGAGCAGCACAGAGGTGATGCACGAGTATGAGGCGAGTGTTGTCCTGCTGGAGGCTGAATTCCTTCAGTCAGCATTCATCTCCTTTCATTTTGAATGCCTCATAAAAGACATCTCAATGTCTAACAAAATGTGTCAGAAGTAACTATTTAACCATTTTTTGCAACAATTTAGGAATATACTGATAAATTTAGTATACAAGATAAATTTGTATACTGATAAATTTACTGATTCATCTCTAGTTGCAATGGGGTACAGGAACTTATCTCCTTTCTATGCAAAACATATGAGAAACTTGACAGAACCCATCCATTTTTTTTTAGTTTTCATCAGTTAAGAACTTAACCTCCCTCTATGAATCATGAAACCTGGCTGACATGAGGGGGCTTGAGTGCTCAGAGATACAGAGTATCTGGACCAAAGGTGCAACCATATCGGAGAGGTATCTGTTGGAGAGCCAGACTAAGGAATGATTCCTGAAAGAGGCTCCACAGTCTGACTCATAGAATGTTAGAAGTCTAAAAAAGGTTGGAAGGTTAGAAAATTTAAAGAGGGAAATGGATAGGTTAAATGTAGATAGAGTAGGAATTAGCGAGGTTCGGTGGGAAGAGGAAAATGACTTTTGATCAGGTGATTTTAGAATAATTAACTCAACGTTAAATAAAAGAGTATATAGGAGTAGGTTTTTCATAATGAACAAGAAGATACGGAAGGGAGCGGAGTACTTCAAAAAGCTCAGCAAAAGAATCATTTAATAAGGATAAAATCAAAACCTAAGTCAACAATGATTGTTAACGTCTATATGCCTACAAGTGCCCATGATGACGATGAGGTAGAGTATATAAATGAAGAAATTGATGAAGCAGTTAAACACATAAAAGGGGATGAAAATTTAATAATAGTTGGAGATTGAAACGCAAGCACTGGAAAAGACAAGAAAGGAAATACTCTGGGGGAATACGGGCTGGGGACCGTATTCCATGATTATATCATGGTTTTTAAACCATGATATAATCTATCTATAACAGATAGATTATATCATGTTAAACAAAGATTTAGAAATGAACTCATAGATTGCAAAGCATATCCTGGAGCAGACATTGATAGCGATCATAATTTAGTGATAATGAAATGTAGATTGGTGTTTAAAAACCCGAAGAAAAGGTGTCAGATGATTCGGTGGAATTTAGAGAAGCTTGAGGAAGAGGAGGTAAAGAAGATTTTTGACGAGGACATCGCAAGAGGTCTGAATAGAAACAATAAGGTAGAAAATATAGATGAAGAATGAGAGAATGTTAAAAAGGAAATTCTTAAATCAGTAGAAGCAAACTTAGGCGGCACAAAGAGGACTGATAGAAAACCTTGAATATCAAAGGATATATTGCAGCTGATGGATGAATGTAGAAAGTATAAGAAACCTAGTGATGAAGAAGGTAAAAGGATCTATCGACAGTTAAGAAATACTATAGACAGGAAGTGCAAATTACCAAAAGAAGAGTGAATTAAAGAAAAGTGTTCAGAAGTGGAAAGAGAAATGATCATTGGTAAACTAGATGGAGCATACAGGAAAATTAAGGAAAGTTTTGTGGTACATAAATTATAATCTAATAATGTGTTTTAAAAGTCGATTGGTGGGTGGAATATACTGAAGTTATATGGAGGGAATGAATTAGAAACTGGTGTTGTAGAGGAAGTCGAAGGGGGTGAAAAGGGAAATACAATACTGAGATCTGAATTTAATACAGCATTAAAAGACTTCAATGGTAGACAGGCTCCTGGGATAGTCGGGATACCTGCAGAATTACTGCACAGTGTAGGTGTGGAAGCGATATATTATAAAAAGTGGTGTGTAATATTTAAGTAAAGGGGGAAGTTCCATCAGACTTTAAAAAGAATGTTATCATGATCCGAAAGAAACCAGGAGCAGATACATGTGAAGAATATAGAACAATTAGCTTAACTACTCGGGCATCAAAAATCTTAACTAGAATTCTGTACAGAAGAATTGAGGAGGAGAGTGGAAGAAGTGTTAGGAAAAACCAATTTTGGTTTGAAGAAATATATAGGAAAGGGGGAAGCAATTCTAGCACTCAGATTAATAGTAGAAGGAAGAAAAACATACTTGGCGTTTATAAAGCTAGAAAAAGCATTCGATAACGTAGACCGAATAAAATGTTCAGAATTTTAAAAAAATTTAGGGTTCAAATATAGCGATAGAAGATCAATTGCTAACATTTACTAGAACCAACTGCAACAGTAATAACTGAAGAACATAAGAAAGAAGCAATAATAAAAAAAGGAGTCCGACAAGGATGTTCCCTACCCCCATTACTTTTTAATCTTTACATAGATCTAGCAGTTAATGATGTTATAGAACAATTTAGATCTGGAGTAACAGTGCAAGGTGAAATAATGAAGATGCTACAATTTGCTGATAGTAAAAAAAGATTAGAAGAAACAATGAATGGCATGGATGATTTTCAAACAGTAGTTCTCGAAAGAACTACCGCATGAAAATAAACAAGAACAAAATGAAAGTAATGAAATGTCGTAGAAATAATGTAGATGGACTACTGAATATAAAAGTAGAAAGAGAGAAGATTATGGAGGTAGAAGAATTTTGTTAATTGGGAAATAGAATTTTTAAAGATGGACGAAGGAGGAGCAATATAAAATGCCAAATAGCACAGGCGAAACGAGCTTTCAATCAGAAATACAATTTGCTTACATCAAAAATTAATTTAAATGTCAAGAAAACATTTTTGAAAGTATATGTTTGGAGTGGAGTATATGAGAAGAAAATATTAGAAGCTTTTGAAATGTGGTGCTGCAGGAGAATGTTAAAAATCCACCAGGTATTCCATCAGGTATTCGCCTTGTTAATTTAGAAAACATATTGCAGAATGAACATCATATGGATGGGATTTTGGACCAAGCTGAAATTTTAAAAATACCTCATACAAGAACTACTTGAGGAAAACTTAACTCTTACTGAATAAAGCACTGACATCTGCAAACAATAATAACAGTGTTCCCAATACTTCCTTTTTCCTGTTTAGCCTCAAGGAATTACAGTCAGGTATTACTTCAGAGGATAAATGAGGATTACATGCGAGTGTATAACATTTTTGAAAGTATATGTTTGGAGCGGAGTACATGAGAAGAAAATATTAGAAGGTTTTGAAATGTGGTGCTATAGGAAAATGTTAAAAATCAGATGGGTGGATAAAGTGACAAATGAAGTGTAGTCTTGTATAGTCTCAGGTTGACCATTTTTTAGCTGTAAGATTAATTGAAACCCAACCACCAAAGAATACACCGGTATCCACGATCTAGTATTCATATCTGTACAAAAGTAACTGTCTTTATTACGACTTGCTGGAACTCTCAACTTCCAAATCAGCTGATTTGCAAAGATGTGTTCCCTATTAGACCAACCTGATAGGTCAGTGTTCCCAATACATCCAATAAATAATTCCCTTATGGCCTCGATGCAATGTATCTTTACTATCCACATACCTTGCGCACATGAAGAATATATATGCAATTTAGCCAGTTACAGTAGCAACATTATCAAGATGCAGGAATAACTTTGTTATTCTGCCTTAATCCCTTATGTACACAATGTTAGTGATGCCATGGTAAATGCTGCCATTTACCCCTCTCACCACTGTTAGAGAGGGGCCTGTCTTGATAAGTTTCAGCATAAAAAAAAAGACTAATTTTCATTAAGAAAATGGTACTACAGGTTTCAGTGTTAAATATTGTGTTGACATAATTTTAGTAAAATAATCCATAAGTTGAATAGTCCCTTAGTTGGATTTCTGGTTAGGAACCACTCAAAGAACGTTATCAAAAGGTGCAAGAACCATGGTATTCTTTAACTAAGAGCTTTTTTGTGAGAATTTGGAAGAGTATTAGTTAAGAAAACTGAATTCTTATGGGCGAATCCATTCTTCAAACAAACTTTTCCCACTACTTTTACTTATAGTGCATTCTAAACAAAACTTTTAGTAGAAAAATAAATTTAATCACCTGCAATTTGTAAAAAAAAAAAAATTAAATTATTTTTTTAACAGTTTTTAAAATACCAGCTAACAAAATTCATCCTGTTCTTAACTGATAAATGACATTTCATCAGTTTTTTGAACATATTTTTAAATCTACTTTAGAGCCGCTAGTAATCTTATGTTTGACTTTCATCATTTTGTCACCCCTTCTAAAAACTGGCAGTTCATTCATTGAACTGTAAATTCAAACAGTCATACAACAATAAAAAATACAATTATTCATTGAGAGATTATATTTTGTGCGCTGCAATAAATGTTTTTTGCAAAGCTTGATGATACTGAAAGCAGTTTGCTTCCACGAGCCAGTAAGTCTGGTGAACTTGGGGTGAGAATGTTCTCTTATTGTTATTGTTGGCTGGTTCTTATTGTCATATCAACAAATCTACGCAAAAGTTAGCCTAGTAAAACATCTGTGTTGCAACTGCACACAAGGCAGTTTATAAGAAGCTCAGTATCATCCCATATAAGGTAAAAGCAGTACAGAAGTTATTGATTACAGACTGTGTTAAGTGAATTCAATAATGTGAATAATATCAATAGTTTCTAGCAGACAATTCTGATAATATTTTGAATTTTCTTCAGCGATGAGACATGGTTCCATTTATCGAAGTTCATGCACACACAGAACTTACGTTAACAGTCTTTCTTTCTTTTTCCTGTTTAGCCTCCGGTAACTACCGTTTAGATAATTCTTCAGAGGATGAATGAGGATGATATGTATCAGTGTAAATGAAGTGTAGTCTTGTATATTCTCAGTTCAACCATTCCTGAGATGTGTGGTTAATTGAAACCCAACCACCAAAGAACACCGGTATCCACGATCTAGTATTCAAATCGGTGTAAAAATAACTGGCTTTACTAGGACTTGAACGCTGTAACTCTCGACTTCCAAATCAGCTGATTTGGGAAGACGCGTTAACCACTAGACCAACCCGGTGGGTGCGTTAACAGTCTGGTAACAACCCACAACACTGTACATGAAATTTCTCTACATGACTAGAAGATTGGAGTGTAGATTGCAATATCCAGAAAAAGAATAGTCAGCCCAATATTCCTCACAGAAACAATAAATTCGGCTATATTATGAAATCATTCACAAGTTCATTGGAAAGCTAACAGAGGATGAAATTAATAATGCTTGGCTTCAATGTAATGGTGTGATCACACTTACAACCCCAGGCAGTTAATGAAGTTACTGCTATAGGTTTTCAGAGATCGCATCATTTTAAAATATGGCCAGCTTGTTCTCCAGACTTAGGCCAATAAGATTTTTACTTATGGAGTTATGCAGAAAGTAATGTTTATTGAGGAAACCTCCCATAGCATTCAGGAACTTCAAACTGCTATTTATGAATATCACCAAGAACATTCCACATTAACAACTTATAAGTCTTTGAGAATAGGAAGAAATGTATGCCGACATGTTTAAATGTTCATCGGGTCCATCTTCAAAAACTACTGTAAGGTAAGTTGATGTTATTTATTGTTGTACTATAGCATAATAGGTACCCACAGGGTTGGTCTAGTGCTGAACTCATCGCAAATCAGTTGATTTCGAAGTTGAGAGTTTTAAGGTTCAAATCCTAGTAAAGGCAGTTACTTTTATACAGATTTGAATACTAGATTGTGGATATTGATGTTCTTTGGTAATTGGGTTTCAATTAACCAGAGCTCAGAAATGGTTGACCTGAGACTGTACAAGACTACACTTCATTTACACGCATACATATCATCTTCATTCATCCACAGAAAAAGGAAGGTCATAAAAGGTGTACTATTACTTTTCAAACATTCTGTACAATGAAATACACATGTATAAGCAGTGTGCACATATAAAAGTCTTCTCCAAGGAACATTGTAGATTATCAGTGTATTTTTTTCACTTTTGAGAATTTTTCTTTAAGTACAAAAAAGAAAGAACTCCAGCTTTCTATTTAGGGTATTTTAAGAAGTATTGGCCAAACTTTTAAGGGTTGATTCAAGTCATCAAAGTAAATAAAAAAGTTCTTGTGGACCAATGATAATTTATCTTGCTCTATTTTCTTTTTGGAAAATTTTTTCAATAGAGATTTATATCTTGAGAACAGTGATATGTTTTGATTAAATTTGGTGTAAATAAGCACATTTTAACCATTTCAGCTTTTATCAACAGATCTAAAAACAAATGAGGTTATTTTGTTCATAATAAAAAGGCTTAAAATTTTATTTAATAAAACGTAATTCAATAAAATTACCTTGATGGAGCTATTAATGCCAAAAAAAGGTAATCGTCACCATTTTGGAATTTTAAAATTTAGATATTGGGTACATGTACAGCAAATTTCACAAAAATATCTTAATCCATTCTTAAGATATAAAATTTTTATTGAAAAACCTCAAAATGGCAAGTAAGGAAAATAAAGTCAAATTGTCCACTTGGGTTTTTTTGATAATTTTGATTTTTGAGTCAGTCCCTTAAGTTTGGCCAACACCTTCAGGGACATTCTCTATATATCTGGCTATCCCTGAGTTTTATTTAATGTTTCATCAACAAAGCTAGTTTTACAATATTAATAATACTCATATAAAACATGTAAAGGAAAATTAAGGACTAGATCAATTCACCTTTATTTAAATTAATATTACTACAGTTAAATGTGTGACTCTGCCATTAACAGATTTCTTTTTGGTTTACATATATCGTAATAATATAAATCAAGGTTATACAGTAGAATTGGAGATAACAAACAAAATATCATACTATCAGTAATTAATAAATAAGAATTTATTATAGACAGTATGAAAATTATTATAGAAAATAATAATTTAAGAGACATCATAAATCCTCTTCAATAATTTCATAAAACTGTTGAATAAAATTATTGAAAAAATCTGTTAAATAACAAATATATTTAAATTTGGTGAGTACATTCCTATCTGTAATTTATGGAACAAAATGATTTTACTGTAAATTTAATTTGCTAAGAAAAAATAACACTATAATAAAAATAATAAACAGAACATTCATATTCGATACAAATGCAATAAAAATTCATTATATCAGAATAATGCACAAATTACTACTGCAATCTGAACATTCTGATTACACTCGTATAACGTGAATTTAAAAAAGTTTTAAATATTGAAGAGTAATAAGTAAATAAACCTCTTTCTTGATGTCGTTTTCTTGCAGTTTGCTTTCAGGTAGCATTCGATCAACCACAGAGACAATTTTTGTTTTAACACGCTGAAAGGCTTCCTGCCTAGATTTTTTCAACCTGTAAGCTTTCAGTTTCGCTTCCATAGGATACCCATGCAGTAAAACAATGATTTATATTATAACAATACCATTACCTATAACTCAAGAATTTAATAAGAGTAAATTAATCGAGAATTATTAAAACGCGACTGAATATTAAAAATAAGATGCTGTTCATCAGATTGGCAATTGGTTCTACTTTTTTTTTAACCAAGTTTTCATAACGAAAATAAATTGCTGTGAATCAACAAGCATATATTTTATATTCACTTACAATAATTAGAAAGATTATAAAACTAAAGACTAGTTACTTAGAAATAAAATACACAATCACAGATGCCTTTGCGCGAAAAGAACGTTACGGTTAGAGCAAATATAAACTCTGCCACACTGACACATTCACATTACAAACAGCTGAACCTGGCAGGAATACCAACGATTTTCTATTAAATCTACTAAAAATTGTTTGTATGCTAATGATTAATATTGTCAATATTTTCTAAGTAGTTTTACACCTTTTTTTAATGTAATTCCGATATAATTTTTTTGAAATAAAAGGTTATTTCGTATCTCAATTTCTCTATTCCATTTAGGGAATTATTACCGCATATTGGTTGTATGTGTCTTGCTGACTGGTGTAGCAGTGACTTGTAGGTTTTTCGTTGTTTTGTAGTATGGTAAGTTGAATTTCGAGACTGCATTTTATGATGTATGTAAACTAATAGTAGTACTGCCTTTCTTGTTAAAATAATTTAGAAGATATGAAAAGTAAAATGTTAAAAATTAATGAAAATTATTAATGTTGCTGTAACTATAACCTTAAAAATGTACTTTATGTATTTTTGACAAAAAATGCCTGATTCATGTTTATAATGAAACTTGCATGTTATTCTTTAATAAGTACTACCTTAGTTGTAATTTAATTACACTTAGATCTGTTGTGGAAACATTTTGGATATTTGCTTGTCTATTTGTTTGCTTGTTTTTGTCCAGTATTATGGTGTAACCCCTCTCCTAATTTATAACTGATACTGCTCTAGAAATTGTAGTTTCTTATTAAAAAAACTTAAAGAAACTTTTTTTTAAGATTGTCAGTTTTCAGTAGTTTTAATTTTTTTAGGGGCAAAACCAATCTGGTGGAAGTGGTACTGGTGGAGAGAAGAAGGATGATAAAGATAAAAAGAAGAAATATGAACCACCAATTCCAACTCGTGTTGGTAAAAAGAAGCGACGAACAAAGGGACCAGATGCTGCTACAAAATTACCTCAAGGTAAGCAGATCGATTTCCTGTCTAGTTGTGGAAGTAAAATCTTTACTAATTTTTATAATCCTAATCTATACTAATCATTTTTAAAAGTTCACAGTATTTTAAATAGTTATACTGAAATCAAGTAACTGAAATATCGGGCTAGAAGCAAGTATTGAATTTTGTATAAAACTGGGATGTAATTGAAAAAAGTATTTTGGTGATATTTCTAATAAGTGTAAACTATTTTTAAAAGTTCTGCTATTAGTAATTTATTTTACTACTTTTGTAGTGAACATTATTGTAAACATAAAAGTATTCATCTTTTTCTGGTTGTGCAATTTCAGCATTAAATAACTTTGTTTAGAGCCAATATAAAAATTGTATAAACAGAGTTTGATGTTTATAAGTTTTTAAGCTTTTTTTCATATTCAATGTGGATGGCTTTCTTATAATAAATTCATATTTCAGCTCTGTTAAAATAGGATTTTTTTTACTGGACCATGCTTTTTAGTAAAACTTTTGTGGTACATATATAGTTTGCCTCCTCTATGAATCATGAGACCTTGCCGTTGGTGAGGGGGCTTGAGTGCTCAGGGATACAGAGTAGCTGGACCGAAGGTGCAACCATATCGGAGAGGTATCTGTTGAGAGCCAGACTAAGGAATGATTCCTGAAAGAGGGCAGCAGCTCTTTCAGTAGTTGTTAGGGGCGTGAGTCACAACGACTTAAACGGCCGTATCAACATCACTCAGTCCTCTGAGTACTGCGCAGCTGAAAGCAATGGAAAACTACAGCTGCTTTTTTTCCAAGAAAATGTGGCTCTCTGCATTTTCACATAGCAACAATGGAGGCGCCTTCCTTGGTAAAATATTCCGGAGGTAAAATAGTCCCCCGTTCGGATCTCCGGGTGGGGACTACTAAGGAAGGGGTCACCAGAAAATTAAAAAATAACATTCTACGAGTCGGAGCGTGGAATGTTAGAAGCTTAAAAAAGGTTGGTAGGCTAGAAAATTTAAAAAGGGAAATGGATAGGGTGAATGTGGATATAGTAGGAATTAGTGAGGTTCGGTGGGAAGAGGAAGGCGACTTTTGGTCAGGTGATTTTAGAGTAATTAACTCAGCGTCAAATAATGGGCAGGCAGGTGTAGGTTTCGTGATGAACAAGAAGATAGGGAGGAGAGTGGAGTATTTCAAAACGCATAGCGATAGAATCATTGTAATAAGGATAAAATCAAAACCTAAACCGACAACGATTGTTAACGTTTATATGCCTACAAGCGCCCATGATGATGATGAGGTAGAGTGTGTATACGAAGAGATTGATGAAGCAATTAAACACGTAAAAGGAGATGAAAATTTAATAATAGTTGGAGATTGGAATGCAAGCATTGGAAAAGGCAAGGAAGGAAATATAGTGGGTGAATACGGGCTGGGCAAAAGGAATGAAAGAGGGGACCGACTTATAGAGTTTTGCACGAAGTATAATTTAGTAATTGCCAACACCCAATTTAAAAATCATAATAGAAGAATATACACTTGGAAAAAGCCAGGCGATACTGGAAGGTATCAGATAGATTATATCATGGTTAAGCAAAGATTTAGAAATCAACTCGTTGACTGCAAAACTTACCCTGGAGCAGACATTGATAGCGACCATAATTTGGTGATAATGAAATGTAGATTGGGGTTTAAAAACCTGAAGAAAAGTTGTCAGATGAATCGGTGGAATTTAGAGAAGCTTGAGGAAGAGGAGGTAAAGAAGATTTTTGAGGAGGACATCGCAAGAGGTCTGAGTAAAAAAGATATGGTAGAAAATGTAGAAGAAGAATGGGAGAATGTTAAAAAGGAAATTCTTAAATCAGCAGAAGCAAACTTAGGCGGAATAAAGAGAACTGGTAGAAAACCTTGGGTTTCAGACGATATATTGCAGCTGATGGATGAACGTAGAAAATATAAGAATGCTAATGATGAAGAAAGTAAAAAGAACTATCGGCAATTAAGAAATGCTATAAATAGGAAATGCAAACTGGCGAAAGAAGAGTGGATTAAAGAAAAGTGTTCAGAAGTGGAAAGATAAATGAACATTGGTAAAATTGACTGAGCATACAGGAAAGTTAAGGAAAATTTTGGGGTACATAAATTAAAATCTAATAATGTGTTAAACAAAGATGGTATACCAATATATAATACGAAAGGTAAAGTCGATAGATGGGTGGAATATATTGAAGAGTTATACGGAGGAAATGAATTAGAAAATGGTGTTATAGAGGAAGAAGAAGAAGTTGAGGAGGATGAAATGGGAGAAACAATACTGAGATCTGAATTTAAGAGAGCATTAAAAGATTTAAATGGCAGAAAGGCTCCTGGAATAGACGGAATACCTGTAGAATTACTGCGCAGTGCAGGTGAGGAAGCGATTGATAGATTATACAAACTGGTGTGTAATATTTATGAAAAAGGGGAATTTCCGTCAGACTTCAAAAAAAGTGTTATAGTTATGATACCAAAGAAAGCAGGGGCAGATAAATGTGAAGAATACAGAACAATTAGTTTAACTAGTCATGCATCAAAAATCTTAACTAGAATTTTATACAGAAGAATTGAGAGGAGAGTGGAAGAAGTGTTAGGAGAAGACCAATTTGGTTTCAGGAAAAGTATAGGGACAAGGGAAGCAATTTTAGGCCTCAGATTAATAGTAGAAGGAAGATTAAAGAAAAACAAACCAACATACTTGGCGTTTATAGACCTAGAAAAGGCTTTCGATAACGTAGATTGGAATAAAATGTTCAGCATTTTAAAAAAATTAGGGTTCAAATACAGAGATAGAAGAACAATTGCTAACATGTACAGGAACCAAACAGCAACAATAACAATTGAAGAACATAAGAAAGAAGCCCTAATAAGAAAGGGAGTCCGACAAGGATGTTCCCTATCTCCGTTACTTTTTAATCTTTACATGGAACTAGCAGTTAATGATGTTAAAGAACAATTTAGATTCGGAGTAACAGTACAAGGTGAAAAGGTAAAGATGCTACGATTTGCTGATGATATAGTAATTCTAGCCGAGAGTAAAAAGGATTTAGAAGAAACAATGAACGGCATAGATGAAGTCCTACGCAAGAACTATCGCATGAAAATAAACAAGAACAAAACAAAAGTAATGAAATGTAGTAGAAATAACAAAGATGGACCACTGAATGTGAAAATAGGAGGAGAAAAGATTATGGAGGTAGAAGAATTTTGTTATTTGGGAAGTAAAATTACTAAAGATGGACGAAGCAGGAGCGATATAAAATGCCGAATAGCACAAGCTAAACGAGCCTTCAGTAAGAAATATAATTTGTTTACATCAAAAATTAATTTAAATCTCAGGAAAAGATTTTTGAAAGTGTATGTTTGGAGTGTCGCTTTATATGGAAGTGAAACTTGGACAATCGGAGTATCTGAGAAAAAAAGATTAGAAGCTTTTGAAATGTGGTGCTATAGGAGAATGTTAAAAATCAGATGGGTGGATAAAGTGACAAATGAAGAGGTATTGCTGCAAATAGATGAAGAAAGAAGCATTTGGAAGAATATAGTTAAAAGAAGAGACAGACTTATAGGCCACATACTAAGGCATCCTGGAATAGTCGCTTTAATATTGGAAGGACAGGTAGAAGGGAAAAATTGTGTAGGCAGGCCACGTTTGGAGTATGTAAAACAAATTGTTGGGGATGTAGGATGTAGAGGGTATACTGAAATGAAACGACTAGCACTAGATAGGGAATCTTGGAGAGCTGCATCAAACCAGTCAAATGACTGAAGACAAAAAAAAACAAAAAACAAAAAAAAATATAGTTTGATAATTTCAGTTAACAACAAAATGAATAGCGGATTGTAAAGGAAACTAGAATCTTCATTTTAAAATGGGAATTTCAACCTCCTGATAGAAAAGAGTATAGTCATTTAAAATATGTGTAGCATGGTTTATTATACACTTCTTGAACTTGCCTGTATGGTTGATTTGCTATGTAATATAATTTTTTTTAACAATTGGATGATTAGCTCGCACTTCACTGCTTACTATTGTTATCTGAAACATTGGCACACCATGATTAGTCATCTCTTAGTAGCATAAACATGATCCAACTACGTTTGGTAGTAATCGTTGCCACTCCAAGCTCATCGTTACTTGGTGGCGACTGTATTTCTGTAATAACATATATTAAAACACATGGTTCTGAGTAAAAATAATTTTATTTTTACTGACAGCCAAATTAGGAATTATTGTTTTTTTTTTGTAATTCGTCATCAAATTGAAGTTGACCAATGAAGATTCTTTAAGTATATTTAAATTCCATATAAAAATTTGTTTTAGAATTTTTTATTTTTCTAGAAATCTTTTGATAAAGATATGGAATGTTAAAGTTAACACTACTATAAATATAGACTAAAGGTGACCAACTTTTATGATAGATAATTTTACATAATTCTATAGTTTTTCCCCAAATAAATTGTAACTCAAAACAATTATGTAAAAAAACTAGATTTAACATTGTTTAAAACTTAATTTCTTTCTTGAATGATTCATAATTTATAAATCATCAAAGACCTTTTTTTGTGGTATATGCTGTAAAAGGTAATATTAAGTTTTTTCCTTTATTGGCTTCTAGAACCCTTTCACTTCATTACTGGCATCTCAAAATATCTCACTGTATGGTGAAAATTATTTATCTACTGTGTAAAAATAAATTCTTTATTTTACTCAGTTCTTGTAGATTCAGTTAAGTAATTATAAATTTAGTAATAAAGTTGTCCTGCTTTATTATTAACAACATAGACTTTAATATGTATTACTCTGCATCAGTTAATTCCCTGTTGAATTGAAGCAGAGTAAATAACAATATTTCACTGTAGATTAATTTCTTGCTGTTCACTGTCTGTCTGTTGTGACCGAGATGTGTGTAAATCAAGCGAAGTAAAACAGGCAGTTAAGAGTTACTGCTGTCAAAGTAATAATGTTCATTATACAGCCAGTTCCTATGGTATGTAGAATAAAGGTTTCATTGTAGGGTTACTGGAGTGATTCATTAAGTTCTCTATAACCACAGTTATGGTACTTAACACCCAGTATTAATTAAAACTTGATTTTTATGTATAATATTTAATTATTTTTCAGTAACTCCTCATACAAAGTGTCGTTTGAAATTGTTAAAACTTGAAAGGATAAAGGATTATTTGCTTATGGAAGAAGAGTTTATCAGAAATCAGGAGCGTTTGAAGCCACAAGAAGAAAAAAATGAGGTGAACAAATATATACTTTTTTGTGATTTTCTGTTTATTCTACTTAAATCATATTTTACCTCAGCCCAATTCATAGTAAAATTTGTTTGGTTTTAAAATAAATGTTTTACTGATCAATAATCCCGAGAATTATTCAACAGGGATAGTTGTAAAATAAATTTCATTAGTTTATTTAAGATTTCATATTAAACATAATATTTATGGTGGACCAATTATTAATTGAGTACACTGTTGTATCAGGTAAATCATATTAAAATCCAGAAGTTATTTAGCATAACAATTATCTTATTTAAAATAATTATTAGGCTTATTGAAGACCTATTAGTTCAAGCATACATTAGTCTACACTATTTGTGATATTATGTGCTATTGTTTATATTTTTAAATTCTCTACTGTGAAGGTTATTTTATAAAATTTCAGTGCTTTTGATATTGTTTGTTTGGAAGAAAACTGTCGCAACTCAAAATTAACAGATTTTCAGGGGTAGCATTTAAAAATTTTACTTGATAAAAGGTACTCGGATCTTGGTCTCATGAAATAATTAGAAACCATAATCGTTACTATAGGTGGCTTGCAGACAATTTAAGCTGCATTGCACACCTATAGTTTTGTACTTGTGTACAAATTCAACCCCTACTTTACCCATTTTTTCAAAGATGTGACAGTCTTGTTCAAATTAATTTTTGTATTTTGAATAATTTTTTATAGAATTTAGGGTTATTTTTTGGTTATTTCTGAAATAAATTTAAAGATACAAAATTAATACTTTATTTTAATTAAATAAATCTTTGTCAGAACAACTATAAATTATTATAAAAATCATAATAATTGAGAGGAACAACTTTTTTATTGTTTCTGCAATAAGTAATTTCTTTTTATAAGCTTTATTTAGTTAAGTGAATTAAAGTCTGTTTTCTGGTAGCTTGAGTTTACAGTATTTGCAGTATAGAATTCCTCCTGCTGGTAAGAATTTTTATAAAAGATTTTTCCAACCTGATCCTTCTTTCCCATAAAAATTCTCACATCTGTAATTTTAACTACTTCACCTTCAGAGGTTTTGAATTTATTATTGATGCCCATCTCTGCAACAAGTTTTTTTTTAAGTCTAAAAAAATCTTTATAACACATTTTTTTCCTGAATATGGCTTGCCATTTTTCTTTGCTTCCCTGATGAGTGTCACATACTGTTCAGGATCATGGATTGGAGTGGATTTTTTGAATTTGTGTTATGTCTTTCAATCACTGAAAGGCGCTGTCACCTTCATTGGGTATGACCAGTTATGAGGTATTTATGGGTCACTTATTGTATGTTTTCTAATTTTAAAATGGTGAACATTTACAAGGCGAAAATGCATTTGTTTTTATTTTACCCCATACAGTTGTCGCTGTAGAATATTACTTATATTAATTTTTTCTTAGCGTAAGCCTTAGTGTTTATACCATTAAGATAGTGCTACACACAGGAACCAATTTCATTTGGCCCCCTTTCCCTTGTCCCTCATGCCAAACATAACAGCTAACTTCATTATTTGCCAACTGATATACAGTTAAATTTAAAAAATTCAATTTTGATGTACAATAATATGAAGATGCATTGCTCGTGGGACATGAAAAAACTCCTTGGAAATCATATACGGCAACTACACTCTCTGAAGTTTTATCCTTTTCATTTTCCTTGCGGGAAATTTCTTTTTCTTTGAGATGGGTATCATATTTTTCCTGAAGTTGAGATTTTCATCTGTACTAGCATTTAGAAAATCAAGGCAAAGTTCACATCAGCCTTTTTTTGGGTTAAAGAAAGTGATGTTCTATTTTGTATTAAATATTATATAGTATGTCAAATAATTTGAGTATAAAATATTCTGCTGACATGAGCTCTTGTAGTCTCTGTAGAGCTCAGTGATTGTCTCCATACTCTTCTTTTTTTTTTCAGAGCTGCACTAGTGACTTTTCTATTTGCAGAATTTTGTTTATATGAATCCGTATTCTATTTTTTATGTCTTCTGATACAATTGCATGCTTGTTATGCTTTTCTCTCATTTCTCTTGTAATATACCCTTTGTAATTGACTCTTGCATTTCTTGAACTGTTTGTATGATCCTAGAGTTGATTCCCAATGTGGTCATGAATAAAACTTTGCAGACAGAATTTTTTTCTTCTCTTAGGTTCAAATAAAAGGCTCTGTTTAAAGATCAAGAACTTTGAGAATTTTGGTTTTACTGTCTCTATACAAGATGATACGAAGTCATGTTGTCTTTGAAGCTTGCCCATCTGCCAATATTCCATAAAAATTTTTTGGCGATCAACGTAAGTAAACTTTTGAAAACATTTGAGATAACATTCATTATTACAAGGAGGTAACATTTACTTAGTCTCACGTACTACCAATAAACGCTTTTTTGTTACATCTTCATTTCTGATTGTTTTCAAAGATTTATATAATTGTCCACTATTTCTAAGTTGTTTAACACTATTTTTCTGCTAGGTTTCCTTGTTAATTCTTCTTTTTTTAACATTCTGTTCTGTTTGCGATTGGTGCTTAACAAGACGAATCTTCTTGGCATTATTATCTGCAGAAATAGCAGGAGCTTCATCGAAATCAGAAACTGACAATGATGAGACACTCATAAAATATGGATCTGCATTTTAGTCATCGGAACCAAAAGGTTCACTCAGGCTTGAGTCATCATAACTTACACTCTTTGCGAATACACTTTCATCAGGTAATGAATTGGGCAAGATTGCTTCTGTAACAACAAACAACGATTATATAAATAATTTATGTGAAGTGTATATAATTACATAGAGCACTATCTCCTCTTCCTTACCATTTTGAAGGTTTTCATTCATATTATTCCTACACGAGGCGTTCTTTTTGCCATCTTCTTCAATTATAAGATGTGCCATAGTGCCTGAAACAAAGTAGTTGGAATTACAAGAATGAAAATAAACAGGTATGGATGGCTCTATATAATTAAGTAAAAAAGTATTTTTAACACACAAACCTTGTTCGTGGCCATATACTTCCATAGGAATACTATTTGCCTTTGCTACATCTGGGACATCTACAGAATTTTTACTATTAGGAGCTTTAATCTTCCAAACTGCAGTAAATTTACTATTTTTCTCTGATGAGATAATACCAGTATCTCTTGGTTGCTGCTTTGGCAAGTCTCACAATTAGATGTGATCGGCTACTCATTTTTCATATATAAGATGCAATGAACATCTGAAACACATCATAAATATATCCTAAATATCCTGATTTCACTGTAACTAAAATTTCATTTATTCAATGAAAAAGAGGTTATGTTAATGTCATTAAAAATTATCTTCAGACTAATTTAATATTTTCTGGACAAAACAGTCACACCTCAAAATAAAACCAGACAAGGGTTACCATTAGAATTATTGTAATTTATTTATTTTTTAAGAATACTGTCTCATCGGATTAATACATTAAAATGATTAAATAATTTATCCTTACCTTTTGAAGAAAACTGTTTTAATTCAAAATATGACTATTCACCAAATCAAATGAACTTATTAGTTCTCTATTGAACTTATCTAGGTACTTATTAAAATGTGACACTGTTTCACAAAGACCAATGCTTACGTGGTAACAATAGAGACACAACTGACATGTTGCTCAGAATAAACATGTCGACATGTCAGAAACACGTACTGTCACTGTCATCATCTAGTGGCCACTGTATGAATTACAATTTAAAACTCTCTTCCACATAAAAATATAGACATATTGCAGTTGTTTCATTGTGAAAACATAAAAATGAATGTTTTTGAGTTGTGACAGTCGTCTTCCAAACCGATGATATCTTGCTGTATCTGGAATCAGACATAGGACAGGGTTTTTAAGTTACAGCTCTTATTTTAATGTAAATTTAACATGTACATTTAATTGTAATAAATACAGTTAAATACTGTATTAACTGTTAATTATTCTTTAATCAAAATATATTTTTGTTGATTACTTACTTATTGTATTATTTATTTAATCTAATTTTCACTTTGTGTGTAAGCCATTTGTTTTGGCAGTGGTAAAGCCTTAGTTAGCAAACCTTTTTAGTCCGATGAAGTTTAATTGAGTTTACTTGACATGATGAATTTTCTATAGAAATTTCCTCAATTTTATATATTATTATTAGAAAATCTATATTTAAACTATAATTGTATTTAATTAATTACACATTTATTCATTGGAGTGAAAATGTAATTACATTCGTATAGGTTTTAGTTTTATTCATTTTCTATTTGCTAGGTATTAGGATAATTGTTTTTCTTTTTTTAATATAGTTTTGTTTATAATTATGAATAGACTGCATTTCTATTACTGTTCATTTTTTCTTAAATGAAGTGCCTAGGATACTGATTTATGTAACTGTTACGTTAATTGATTGAAGCAGTAATGATCATTCTTGCATTTATTGTTATGGTTTATTTTGTGAAAGTAGCTGAAATTATTTCACTATTTGAAGTAGATATTCATTCTGACTCTGATAGTAAACATGAATATACAATAAGAAGACCACATGTATTTATAGTTGAAATTAAAATATAGTGTAAAAGTAATTTAATAGAACTATTAATAGTATTATTATTCAACTAGATTTTAAGTTTAACTGACCTCTCGCTCTCATTACGTGACTACTGGTACCACCTCATATTTCATTTTTGATTTTATCCACTTTTTAGTATTTGATGTAAAATCTGTTAATTTTATGTATGAAAATATTAAAATTGGTAGCCCCTAGTATGTATGAGATTGTAATGTTATGCCCTGTAATGCAAATTATTGATTTTCATTTTGTATATAATTTTTCTGTAGATTTATATATCTTCTTAAATTATATAAAAACCACAAAATATACAGGCTGGATAATTGTAAATTTATGTTAAAAATATTCAAATAAATTATGTTGACAATCTATATAGGTCAGTGAAAATGACTTATGTATCAGTTGGTTAATTATCTTTTAAGTACTAAAAGTTAAAATTTTTCTTAAGAAAATGTTATTTGTGACTGCTACTGCGCTCAAAGAATTTATATGAACTCATTATTTGCTCCTTAAAAAAAAAAGAGTAAATGTATATGACTGATTAAAATGTAAATAATTGATGTATCAGCAATTGTAGGTACTTTTGCGAGTTTACTGGGGATGGTAGATGGAAGGAGGTTTGTTTTAAAAAAAGAGATAGTAATTTTTATGCAGGGGATGGTTGTTGGGGTAATAAAGCTCTAGAGTTTTGTATTTTAAGTACAATAATGATATGATCAGAAGAAATATCACAGCTACTTATTAGCTGTTCCTTGAAACTTAGAACATTACTGGAAAAATTAGATTTATGATATAAATGAATGATATGAAAGATTTAGACAAACTGAACTATAGAGATAAGCCAAAAATAAACAACTAATAAAATTTGTTATACTTCACATAGTTTTAGAATATGTAAAATTAAAATTGCTACTTCAATTATATGAAAATTTTATAATTTAATCAGCAAGTGGATAATTCAAATTTTTATATACTGTGACAGAAAAATGATTAAATTGACTGACTTGTTTTATTTCAATAAAGTTAATTTAATTTTTATTTTTTTCAACAACAATACAATGCATGTATTTTTAAATTTATAACTTTGCTCTCATTTTATTGTTTAAATAACAAAATTAAATTAACCATACTTTATTCGTTAATTGTACCAGTAAAGTCAGATCAAACAACAAAGTATCATATCATAAAAACAAAAAAAGAAACCTTTTTTACTCAAACCAATGATCACGTAATAAAGTAAGAAATAGGCACAGAGCCTCATTAATAAAGGATCCATGTATACTTAAGATGTGACAGTAACCGTGTTAAAATACATCCCTGTCCATTGTATCTACTGTCAAATTTTATTTTTAATTAAATTATATGTGGCAGGAATCCTGATAACAAAAATGAATATCTATAAATAGTTATAATTGCTAGTTAATGTCTGTTTATATAGCTGTTTAAAATATTTTCTTATAGTTACAAAAAACTATACTTTGAGCAGATGTTTTCTTTCTTAGCATATTCTTGCACTATCTTAATGTAAATTATGTTAATAATCTATGTCAGATGGAGTTAGGTTGGATATTTAATAATTATAATGAGATGATCATAAAAGAATCTTCCAAACACTACTGGAAGTTAAATCTGGAATTATTGCATGTATTTGTGTTTAATATTGTATGTTATCTTCGATTTTATTTTTTTTATTTAGGAAGAGAGATCAAGAGTTGATGACTTACGTGGAACTCCAATGTCAGTTGGTACATTAGAGGAGATAATTGATGATAACCATGCTATTGTATCAACTTCAGTTGGCAGCGAACATTATGTTAGCATACTTAGCTTTGTTGACAAAGATCAGTTAGAACCTGGGTGTTCAGTTCTTCTAAATCATAAGGTATAGTTTTCATATTTGTATAACTTTGAACCCATTTATATTTTTTTGTTTTTTCCAGAGATTTTATCAGATACATTATTATTATTATTGTTTTTTGTATTATTTTTACAAAATATAGTTAAAAAAACTATTAACATAAGTGTGACTGATCATTTTCAGCTTTACAAAGTTGTTTCAAATTTTATTTCAATGGTAAGGTTTTGTTTAACTTAAATTTTTTTTAGGTGCATGCAGTTGTTGGAGTATTATCAGATGACACTGATCCAATGGTTACTGTAATGAAATTAGAAAAAGCACCTCAAGAGACTTACGCAGATATTGGAGGTAAAAAAATGTAATTTTAAAAACGTTTTGTGTAAATTATAATTTGTTATGATTATGTTTATTGTATTAATTAAAATGTATTAGTTTTCTGATAAAATTTGTGGCAAAATTGACTTGAAACTCATAACACCTGACATGTTTATCTTTTCAACAGAATTTTAAATTATTCAAGTTTTCTATTTTTAGAATGTCAGTATTAGTTTGAGGTCTGTTGCAAAAGTTACAGATATAAAAAACAGAACAGGTTGCTCTAAAAAAAACAGTAGAATTGTGCAGTTTTGACCTTATTTAAGAAACTTTATTTTATTGTGTCATGCTGTCAGCATTAGTCAAGTAGGTGTTTCACCATAAATAGAACTCTGAATTGTATGTTTTTCTAATATACAATGTACCACCATCAAATTTTATATCAAACTAGGTGGAACATGCACGCATTATGGTTATTATTATTATTATAGCTAGATTCAGTATTATGGCTAGTTTAAGCATTTAAAAGTAGTCGGGAATTAATTAATAATGATCTTCATTTGGGACGTCTTATGACATCAACTGATGATGCATATTTAAGAAATTCTCTACCAAATCATGTGTTAGTGACTGCAAGAAATATCACAAGTCATAACAATTACTCGGTAGCAGATTCTGTAGAACAAAAATGTAGATTATATCAGGTTACAGCCATGTTGCTCCTGTGACATGCTACCACAGAGCAGAAAGACAGTTTCTTCATTATCTACAAAGAAATGTTAGATCATGTAAATAAGGATGAAATATTCATCAAGGAACTCATGACTGATGATGAAAAACAGATTTATGAGTCAAAATTGAGACAGGTCTACTTATCCCAGTAGAATGGCAAATTTATTGAAATTATCAAGTTTAAAAACTGCAACATCCTAGTACTTAAAAAGGCATACATCTAAAATAATGTAAATATTATATTATATTCTTATTTCTGTCCGGTAACCCTTCTGGTCAAACAACAGCTTTTAGAGGTGCCATTGTCTGTATTACAAAGAACAGATTGTTAAATGGACCCATTACTCTAAGAAAAGGATCCTTTCTAGTTCCTTCTAGATTATTTTTTTCATTATTATTTTCTCTTTCTTCTTAATTAAAATAAACCCGTTACCCTGGTCCATTATACTGGTCTTATTACAATATCTTATATACATTCCTATATAGCCGTACATAAAAAGCTTAGCTTCTTACTGTCTCTGCTCTGTTGGGTGGAAGATAAATCTTCCATTCCATAGAGTAGAACTAGGATTATGTGTAACTTTTAATTCTTAGCTGAAATTTCTATAGTATTACAGTTTCACAATCTTTTTAAAGGTGTTATGTGTTTCTTTTCTCAGTTTGAATACCACATCTCTGTCTTATGTAATATTTTTCTAAGATGTTTAACTCAGAGGATTTAATAATAGTAATGTAATTTACATCTAAATTTACCTGAATAATGCAACCTTGTTAAAACCGTAAACTGAATTTTCTTGATGTTAATTTTTTAAGTCATATCTATTTAAATTCCAGACTTCTAACATGCTTCAGTGTTTTCCATAATCAGTACTAATATGTTTTCTGGAAGTTTGATTTTATTAACTCTTATTTTGTATGTGTTGATCCTCCAGATGTTAATGTTAAGCAATACTTAAGAGATTTTTACTATAAATTGAAGCGAAAAGGAGACATTGTTGACCCTCTGACAAACATCTTGGTTAATACATTTACAGGAATAGATCCTTCAAGTCAAATATGCACATTTCCAATGTAAATTTGTTATAATTTAGAGATTTGTTTTCCATTTTATTATATATTTCTATTATACATCTTATTATGTAAATATTTTAGAATTCTCAATAATTTGACACATTACACGCTATCAAATGTCTTTTCAAAATCAGTAAAAGTAAATAAAGTAGACGACATTAATATTAATATCTACTAGAGATTTTTGCAGCAAAACTTAGGATATCAAAAAAGCATCTCATATTTGAGACTACTTTTCAAAACATTGTTGAATTCACTGGCTTTCCTTTTAATTTTAATTATTATATATTATTAAAGGGTAGAAGCTTTCCATCTTAAAATGAAGCTTTAATTATATGATTGCACTAACATCAGAGGTTACAGATCCTGTCTGAGAATTTTCATTAAATATAATCATTTCATTAAACATTTTTTTTCTCAATGTATGTCAGATATTAAAAGATGTCTCTCAATAGTGAGTTAAGATGAGTATGAGGTGATTTTATGTACAAACACATACATGTAATCATTTTTTTCCAATTTTTTTACAGGTCTTGATACACAAATTCAAGAAATCAAAGAATCCGTTGAATTACCTTTAACCCATCCAGAATACTATGAGGAAATGGGCATTAAACCTCCTAAAGGTGTAATCTTATATGGTCCTCCTGGAACTGGGAAGACACTATTAGCAAAGGCTGTCGCTAATCAAACATCTGCTACTTTCTTACGTGTAGTTGGCTCTGAATTAATTCAGAAATATCTGGTATACAATTTTTTTTTTGTTTAAATTAGTAACTATTTATTTAGGTTACTTAAGTTATAATCTTTGATTATTTTAACATTTCTACAATTGAAATTAAGTATTTCTACTTCCAATTTATGTTTAAAATTTTAGTGGGAGCTCTTTACCACTTGTTTATATTGTCTTAACAGAAAAGCATTTTCAACTACAAGGATTGTCATTCAAGGTTTACTTTAGGTGTATAGTCTTTCATTCATTACAATAACACTTGTAAACATAATTTTTGTTTCCTAACATGCAATACATGATTGTAATCTTTTTTTATGCTGAAAACAAAAATGAACTCAGAATCTTTCTATCACCTACCATTTTTCAAAAATTTTTAAATTTTAATTAAAAGGATTTTTTTCATTTTTCAACATATAGTGAACATTTTAAGCTCCTATATTGTATTTTGTTAGCTCATTTTTTATTATTTAACTTTGTTAACATAATTTGTAAGCTATAAATAAACAATACTAGACAAAGAATTAAACCATATCATAGTCACATATTATGACATCATATCTAATACTGAAAAGCTAGCCTTCATGGACAAGATTAATCATGACTGTGCAAGTCAAAACACAGCTGAAATAGCTGAAAACACAGCTGTGTTGTTTGTATTAAGCACTGCATTTAGGAATGAATTAATTTTGTTCAGTCTTATTGCTGTCTTAAGTTTGTTTAACCGATTGTTACTTTTGTTTAACAAGTGTCTCTGGAATTTCTAAAAAATCTAAGCACACTGTAAAATATCCTTCATTGCAATCTGCAATCAGGCCTGTACCTCACAGTGCAATTATTCCAGTTCCTGAGCCACCTGTGAATGTATGTTTCGAAAGCAGTGATGAAGAAGACAACGATGATTTTGATTTTGAATTATCTTCCAATAAGCTACATCTTATATCACAAGGTGAATTAAATGACCTGGGTAGGGATTTAAATTTATCAAAAATCAAGTTGAACTGTTAGGATCAAGACTGCAAGGTTGGAATTTAATTTTTTAAAAATACAAAAATTTCAGGCTTTTGAAGCCGACAAAAAGAACTTTCTCAGTACTTTATTGATGAATATAATTTCGTTTATTGCACAAATATTGATGAGCTTATGGTGCACTTAGGACAAGTTCATAAACCTAAGGACTGGCACCTTTTCATAGATTCATCCAAGTATAGTTTAAAATTGGTTCTACTATACAATGGTAACTAATATCCTTCGATACCAATTGCTTATGGTATTAATTTGAAAGAAACATGATGTGATGAAAGGCGTCCTTGAAAAAATAAATTATAAAAAACATAGCTGGAACGTATGTAGTGGTTTGAAAGTTATAGCTATTTTGTTAGGCATGCAGTTAGGCTGTACTAAGTACATGTATTTTCCTTGCAAATGGGACAACCGAGCTAGGGATAAACATTACATTACCATTGAGTGGAAGAAACAAGAAAATTTAACTCCAAATGGGAAAAATATTATTCATTAGCCCTTAGTTGAACCCAAAAAAATGTTTTTACCCCCTCCATATCGAGCTACGACTAATGAAAAATTTTGTCAAAGCAGTGAAGAAGGATAGTCCTGGATTTTTGTACATCAGGCAGAAATTTCTGAATGTAAGTGAAGGAAAAATTAAAGAAGGAATATTTTTTGGTCCTCAAATAAGAGAGTTGGTCAAAGATGTATTTAACTCAATGTTAAATAATATAGAAAAGTGCAGCTTGAGCTTCATTTAAAGATGCTTGCAAAAACTTTCTTGGCAAACAAAAATCCAACAATTAGCACGATTGTTAATCAACTTGATAATCTGTTAATCAACTTCATACAGAGCTATGGAATGCAATATGTCTTTGAAAGTACACTTCCTCCACACATCTGGATTTTTTCTCTGACAACCTCAGAGACGTAAGTGACAGACACGGTGAACGTTTCCACCAAGACATTTCGGTGATGGAAAACCACTATAAAGGGAAATAGAATAGTAACATGCAAGCCGATTACTATTGGACATTAATTCAGGATCTGTCTGAGGCTATTTATAAAAGAAAAGCATCAGTGAAATCATTCTAACACAGGTATGGCCATGCAAAATTATAAATTTTACAGATTTTAACTATGTTAACACTTAATTTTTTTTTAAGCATAATTTATTTAAAACACAGGGTGATAGAAAAATTGTATTTATAGATTTGTAATGTACGCAAAAAAGCAATTCAAAAAATGGTATCACACTTAGAGAAATGTTAAAAAAAATGTTTTGTCTATCAGTTTAATCAAACTTTTAGAAAATTAAGGCTTTGTTAAAATCAGGTCTACGGTTCTTAATAGCTTAAAATTTATTAGTAAAAGTTGTAGAAATTTAGAATTCATGATAGGAATTTAATAAAAATTTTAAGTTATAAAATAGCAGAAATACTTTTAATTAACAGATGTTTTAGTTAATTAGTAAACAGTTAGTTCTATTACATTGATACAATTTATCATTTTTTTTTAATTCATTACTCCTCGGTAACATTATTATTTTATTCACAATCTTAGAATTAACTGCTTATGTTCTACATTAGATTCATCTTACTATAATCGGTTTCAGGCATAAGATAATATTAGTATATTCATGCCTGAACTGTGTGTCTTTTACATAATAAAGACCGATTCTATTTGTAAAGAAAGCAGTTAGAACTGATTGTGAGCTCTTTTGCAGATATCTTGGACTTGTCTAAACTTGAATGTTAAACATCGGCGCTCTACAATTGATATTAAGTCATTGTTTGGTACAGTTGTATGCTGGAATAATGCTAAGTTTGAAAGTTGATCAACATGTCAATTTTACTAAAATTGAACTAAATATTCACAGAATGTTTTCAAATGGTTAATGATGCTTGTAGAGAAGAATGCTTGTCTGTACATGTGTATTTGAATGGAAAAAAAAAGATTCAATGAAGGACATCAGGACTTGGAAGATGATGAATGACACTTCAAGAATCAAAGAAATTATAGAAAATGTTAGCCAGATTGTAAAAGAAGACTATATTGATCTCAGTGTATGAATGATAATTGAAGCTATGAACATTGATGAAGAGACTCAAGAAAAATTTTGTTTAAGGATCTTCAGAAAAGGTTTTTACCAAGATGGTCCCTGAGGATCTTGCACCAGAGTGAACAGAATACCGCAAAAAAGTTTACACGACATGCTATAGCAACCTGATGCCAACCCTAACCTTTAAAAAAGTCATCACTTACGATGAAACCTGCATCTTCCAGTCTGATTCTAAAAGGTTTGTCAGTGTACTACTGGAAAGAACTGACATTAGTAAAAATGAGATCATCAGAACAAGTCGAATTCAAATGTGGCTTGAATTTTTATGTATTAAACACACCTTGTTTTTAAGTTTTATACAATTCACATTTTTCTAATGACAACTTATTAAAAAGTTTTGTATTCATTTAACTTAGTCTCTTTTAATGTAGCTAGGTTCTGTGAGGTTTTAGTTTTTAATTAACTTATGAATACCTTAATTACACTTTAATAGCAATATTATTCACAACTTCAAATATTAATTTATTAATAAGTAATATAAAAGGGACAAATTCACAAAAACTTCTTTACCAGAGTAATTCAGGTTTCTTTACTATTTATTGTTATGTATTCACTTGAAATGTACTTCTCCAATATTCTACTGCGTATACAAGTTCTCTGAAGTTGATTATAACAATTTTTTCATTGTTAATATGTAATCTGAAAAATTTTCATTTAAAAAAGAAAGTGTTATTTTCACTTTACAGTATTCTATTATTATCAGTAACAGTGATCTCTTTATTAAACTAAGATCAATTCCCTTTTCATTTAATATACATTGAATCATTATGATTACTCTTTCTTAACGTTTCTTCTACCTAACCACAAGTTTAATTTTTAGAGCTTTTTAGTTAATTTAAAAGCTCATCCTTTCTCATTTTTTATCTTTGGCAAACTTGTTCATTTGAAATATTTAAATTACATTACTTAACACATTCATTCATACTTTACAAACCCAGGGATTAGGAAACCTGGCTTTACTCATTAGACAAATACCAGATGACATCTAGGATGTGCTGACATTCCACCACTCTCAGAATGTCCCTAACAGGGTTAGACGTACACCCACAGAATTGATTATGAAAAAGAATAAGGAAAAGGAGCAAGTGATTAGAAAGAACAATTTACAATCAGAAAACAACAGTATGAAATGAACAACCTCGACCAGAAAAAAGCTCAAGACTCCCTCCAATTAGTGAACACCTTATGTCTGCAGTCCTTCAGATAAGGAATTTTTTTTTTCAGTTGGAACACCATATTACTGATTTTTGAAGTGAAAAACCTCTTTAGGCGTGCTGTGCATTCAAAAAGTCTGATCCATCAGGCTCTGAAGTGAAACAATCATTCGTGTAAACACAGGTGAACTGTGTTTAGCCAAGTGCAGTCTTCTGAGTAATGAATAAGTCTGATATGTCAGGCATCGAGGGTTAACTCAGAGGAACCAAGCAAGGGAGAAAATAATAAAAAATCATAACGGTTGTTATTTACATCTCGCCTAATCAAAGTGAAAATAAAATCATCAAATTCATCCATGAAAATTTGCTCATTTATATAACAGCAGGGTCTGCTTTGCTCAATTGGAACTTAGATAAGTTACCAATGATTTTGAGTAGGCATTTTAATTTTAAATATGTTGAATGACCCAAATGAGATTACTACATAATATGTAACTACAATTGGCAGTTTTTTTTTTTTTTTAGATATTTAGACAGATTGCAATCAGAAGTATTCATCCCACATTTTAGTTACCACAAACCAGTCTCATTCTTAGATTCTGATAGTATTGAAGAAAATGACAAAACCAACCGCAGCAGGATTCAACAGAATAATTGATACATACTTATAAATTCATACATTGTAGATCTAACGATTTTAATAATTTTAAGATAAATAATTGTATTTATATTCTGTATAACGTATAATTTTATATACGTATATACAGGGTCATTCACGGGAACCGGATGTTTTTAAAATAATCATAAAAAATTGAATATTTACTTTAAAAAAGTTTTATTGGTACAGAAACATTTTGTTAAATCAAAGCCTTTGTTACTTACTCATGAACGAAAAATTATGTCTGGCAAGTGATGTCCATTTTGGGCAATACATTGTTGTAGCCTTTCACGGTAACTGGCCTCAATTCTTTGCAGCATGTCTACATCAATCTGGGTGACGTGATGACGAATTGCGATCTTTTGGTCCTCCAATGTATGCGATTTATTGCCGTACACACGCGATTTCAGAAACCCCCATAGAAAAAAATCACAACTACTCAAGTCGTGGGACCGAGGGGGCCAAGGAATGTTGCCGAATCTGGAAACGATCCGTCCCGGAAACAAGTTACGGAGAACAACCATCGTTGTCCTCACTGTGTGCGCTGTAGCTCCATCCTGCTGGAATAACACATTTTGAAAATCGATTCCCCGGTTTCGTAACTCAGGGATGAAAAACGTATTCAACATCGCAATGTAACGATCAGCTGTTACAGTTACGGCAGCGTCATTTTCTTCAAAAAAATATGGTCCAACAACACCGACCTTTCATATTGCACACCAGACAGTCACCTTTGGGCTATGAAGTGGTCTCTCGTGAAGCTGATGTGGGTTTCTTTCTGCCCAATACCGGCAATTCTGTTTGTTGACGAAGCCATTCTGATGAAAATGGGCTTCATCACTCATTAACAATAACAAATTTTCATTTTCTTCAAAAATGGTAAGCATTTGTCGACAAAATTGTAATCGCTGCGTGAAATCTTACTCGTTTAACTGCTGCACAACGGCTATCTTGTAAGGATGGAAATGCAGGTCTATATGCAGAATTCGTCTTACCGTACTTGTGCTCATTTGAAGCGCTGCTGAATGCCTCTGAATAGAGCGGTGCAGGCTTCTGACAATGGCTTCCCTTACTCATTCGATGTTCTCCGGAGTGCTAGCAGTTCGTCGGTGACCGTGGTTTTTTCTTCAATATTGAACCACTTGTTCGAAGGTTGTTCACCCATCGCAATATTGTGTTACGAGAAGGGACACTTGCATTACGATGGATATTAAACTGACGGCGGAAATCTCGCTGATCAGCAGTTACGGATTCGTCATTTCGCACAAAACTCATACGCGTCCACGGCTCCATCTCAACGACTAAAATGTAAATGCTATGAACAAAGGAAACGTCAGACACCAGCCATGTGCCCCTCCCACCACGAACGCCCAAGTACCACCCACTTCAAAAACATCCGGTTCCCGTGAATGACTCTGTATAATATTAATTTATGCCTTGTTCCCATTTCATCTATAATATTAAGATCACCAATATAATATATATTTTCCTTCGAAATAATTATGATAGCTGTAGAAGTTTTCACTTCCATGGCTGTGCAGTCTAAGCACAAACATTTCTTTTTTTTTTTTTATTGACCAACTTATTTATACTCTGCAACAAAATTTTATTTTACTACAGGTATGAAGGCAGGAAGGTAGAGGGAGTTTCTAAAGGAAACATTTATATCTCTGAAATCGTGTAGCACGCGAAAATACAACACTGAACTGTAAACTTTTCAGTCAGATCCCCATTTCAGATTATTGCCACATGTAAAATAAGTATAAAGCATACCCCTTGTTTATTTTTAATTACAGATTAATTTATACAACAATTTTCAGGCTAATATTTACTGAAACTAGATTTTTTCTTTGTTATAGGGTGATGGTCCTAAACTTGTACGTGAATTGTTCAGAGTTGCAGAAGAACATGCCCCTTCCATTGTATTCATTGATGAAATTGATGCAGTTGGTACAAAACGTTATGATTCCAATTCTGGTGGAGAAAGAGAAATCCAAAGAACTATGTTGGAGCTGCTTAATCAGTTAGATGGATTTGATTCTAGGGGTGATGTTAAAGTACGTATCTGATTTATATAATAGATTGTGATTATATTACTTTATTTAAGAAAGAAAAATAATAACTTTGTAATTATTTCAGAGTAATTTACAGTTTAATAGGATCGTGGTGTAAATGCTGTATAAAGTTATCAACAGAAATTTTATTCTAGTTTCATCGGTCAATTTATTATAAAATTAAATTTCATTAATAGATCTTTTTTTTTCTTTTTTTTTTTTAATTAATATGAAAACTCATGTTTTATTACGAAGTTTAACATGATCTATTTTGTAGGTTGTTATGGCAACAAATAGAATTGAAACACTTGATCCTGCACTGATCCGTCCTGGTCGTATCGATCGTAAAATTGAATTTCCATTACCGGATGAAAAAACAAAAAGAAGGATATTTAATATTCATACATCTAGGATGACACTTGCTGAAGGCGTTAATTTGAATGAACTTATTAATGCTAAAGATGATTTGTCTGGTGCTGATATAAAGGTAATTTTTTTTTAATAGAACTTTCTTTATTATATGTTAGGAAAGTTAATGTAAAAAATATAATATTACAAATGTACAGATAAAAATGTGTTATATTGTCTCTTATATTCAGAAATTTATATTAAAATAAAATAAATTCTCTTACTTAAACTTATATTCCTTATTGTCTCTTTTTATTCAGAAACAATAAGTAACAAATTTAATTCCAAATAAATACATTCATGTTTCTATTCTTGGAATAACAAATAGTTAACAAGTTAAAAAAAGATACAATTTTTAGCAGGTTTCCAATATTTTTGAAAATAGCTTATGCTGGCTTCTGAACATTCATTCTGAAAATCTAAATGTTGAAAAAAGTAAAGTTATTCATCAGTTTTTTTGGTGATCCAATGCTAAGACCTGGATTTATGCAGATTATTTTCTATACTGATTTAGTTACTACTTTGTTCCATAAATAATATTAAAAAAAAGAATGTGTTATTCAGTGCTTTTCTCCTATTCATCAATAATATACTCCATGTCTCTCAGATCTATAACTTTTATTTTCCATATGAAGGACATATTTTAACTCCCAAACACATTAGTAAAGCCTAATAGCAAGTTCAGGCAATATTACTTTCGTTATTTTTTTATCAGTTGTCTTGGATGCCGTGTATTGGGCTTAATTAAAATCCAGTTTATTCACTATTAATAGTGCTGAAAAAATGTCATTATTGCTGATTACAATTCAATATTAAAAAATTCAGTTAAAATAAGCAATCATTTTTATAGGCATGATATGGAAAAATTGACCTGCAATTGAACTGTACAGGTTGCGTAGAGATTATAAACGAATTAATAAAATACTTAAGCATATCTGAATTTTACTATCACTATATTATTGTATTAATTTTTTTTGTGTTTTTTAGAATTTTTTTTGTTCGTAATAATCTGATTTAATTTTAAAAACAACTTTAGTTATTTTGTTTTGCTATTCAAATTGCTAAAAAGTGAAGTACAGTTGAATTTTTTCTGCACATTCAGTTAGCTTTACTCATAAAAGAACATTGTGCTCTTTGTTTTTTAAATGTTGAAAATTTAGATTGAATGACTCATGTACACAAATAAAATTATCAACAGTCAGTTGGTCATAATATTAAATGAGTAAACAAAGTAGAATATCCAGTTTAGCTTAAATGTTACTCATCCGCACTTGTTGACAAACTTCTACATAAAATCTAAAACACATGTAGTGAGAGAAGACATATAATACTAACATACATCATCCAACATTTTCAAAAAAGAACTGCATTACTTTCAAACCGCAAACAAAACAGGCAACTTAGCATAATGATCCAAAAGTTAAGAAATTCATCCACAGATAGAAAGAACAAATATAAATTTCACACAGTACATAAAACTAGATTTCAAAATGCTTGTTAAACTTAAAATTTACAAACTCACTGAATATAGAAATGAATAAAAACAGCACTGATCAAATATTTTATTCAGTTGTATGATAAAAGGAGTTCCTAACCACTTGCCCTAAGATTGATACCAATTAACAACAGTATCACTGATAACTACACTGTTAACAAGCTCCAAAAATAATTAAGAACAATATCCATAATTCCATACAGTTATAATAATTTCCAAATAGTATTTTCTCAGTAAAATTAATTAGTTTACACTTTATGAATTGTTAATGATGATAGTTTTTTGTATTAAATTTGAAACAGAAACTAGAAAGTTACAGAAATTTGGATACAAGAAAAGGAAGAGTTTAGATTTTTAATCAAACAATTTTTTTTAATTAAAGCAACAACAAAAAATGATAGAACTTATTTTTTGAGGGATAGTTAGATAATTAAAATAAGCATCCCAATTTTTACTTTCTAGCTTAGTGAAATATGTATAGTTAAAAGAAAAATGATGTCATCTAGCATAATGTAAATAAAATATATTTTATATATAATAATGAAAAATGTAATTATTATAAAATAATCTAAATGCTGAGTGAGCTCCATGGTGTGGAGTCTTTGCATTTCCTATGGAAAAGCCCTGTTAAGTTTGTCATTTTTTTGTGTGCTATAAAAATCACTTCTTACTTGCACACAAAGCCTTAAACGTACATGGTGAGCTGTATGTAAAAAAATTAAAGCAAGAACTTAGTAAAAAATTAAATAATTTTATTTCTTTCATCATATATAACAATTTTTTTTTTTTTTTTTTTTTTTAAATGTTTACTTAATAATATAACAATTTTTTATTACATATTTTATTTTTAGGCTATTTGCACTGAAGCTGGTTTAATGGCACTAAGAGAAAGAAGAATGAAAGTAACAAATGAAGATTTCAAAAAATCGAAAGAAAGTGTTCTTTATAGGAAAAAAGAGGGCACTCCGGAAGGTCTTTATCTCTAAATTTATTATAAGTTTTTTTTTGTATTTTCTTTCAATTAAAGCATTTTAATACTAATAATTTGCATTCACTTTTCTGTGATATGTAAGAAAAATAAAACTATTTAATGATTTATATATTTTGTAATTTTTTTGCATACTTCATTTACCTTCCATCATCTGTCCATTGAAGGAGATTGATACTCTGTAAATTTTCTACCTTTCTCTGAAACAGCAAATGAAAAATATCTTTCAACAGAAAATTAACTGCTGAATAGTTATACCAGTGAGGTAAATAATTGAAAAAAAAAAAATTAATATAATCTAGCTGCTGAATACTTAGAAATTGCATAAGAATGATGATACTGTTTCACTTTTATTTTATATTTCATCTTTTTTAAAATTCTGACCCATGTAGGGGAAGACATTCACATTGTGACAATCCTGGTTGACATACTACTCTCTGTTCCTAGCCCTAATGGGGCTTTAGTAGAGGTCATCTTTCAGACTCTCTAAACTTGATAACACAACACTGTCATCAGTTTGGCCTCTGTTAGGATGCCAGATGCAAATGCCTCTGCAGACATTTCCATCAGTGTATTTACACAACCTACTATCGCCTTCATATGGCCTCTTCCAATCAAGACCATCTACCATAATTTACAACCCTCTACCCCGTGCCTTCCTCTAACATCGAAGGTTTCACACAAAAACTTTCTATATCTAACTTTAGTTAGATTATGCACTCAGAGGATTACTTGATTTAATCTTTAAACACCAAAAATACTATTCTCATACAACAAAACAAATGTTGATCACAACAACAATTCAATTTACTTAAAAATCAAAAAACAGATTAACAAATTTAATATACTATAATGAAAACATACTCTATCTCTTTCCACTCTGGTCCATTTTTGGGAACGAGATCAATGCCTACACCCTCCTACACTGCAGCGCCACCTCAGAGTTCTCCATATTTTTTTTTTTTTTTTTTTGTCTTCAGTTATTTGACTGGTTTGATGCAGCTCTCCAAGATTCCCTATCTAGTGCTAGTCGTTTCATTTCAGTATACCCTCTACATCCTACATCCCCAACAATTTGTTTTACATACTCCAAACGTGGCCTGCCTACACAATTTTTCCCTTCTACCTGTCCTTACAATATTAAAGCGACTATTCCAGGATGCCTTAGTATGTGGCCTATAAGTCTGTCTCTTCTTTTAACTATATTTTTCCAAATGCTTCTTTCTTCATCTATTTGCCGCAATACCTCTTCATTTGTCACTTTATCCACCCATCTGATTTTTAACATTCTCCTATAGCACCACATTTCAAAAGCTTCTAATCTTTTCTTCTCAGATACTCCGATTGTCCAAGTTTCACTTCCATATAAAGCGACACTCCAAACATACACTTTCAAAAATCTTTTCCTGACATTTAAATTAATTTTTGATGTAAACAAATTATATTTCTTACTGAAGGCTCGTTTAGCTTGTGCTATTCGGCATTTTATATCGCTCCTGCTTCGTCCATCTTTAGTAATTTTACTTCCCAAATAACAAAATTCTTCTACCTCCATAATCTTTTCTCCTCCTATTTTCACATTCAGTGGTCCATCTTTGTTATTTCTACTACATTTCATTACTTTTGTTTTGTTCTTGTTTATTTTCATGCGATAGTTCTTGCGTAGGACTTCATCTATGCCGTTCATTGTTTCTTCTAAATCCTTTTTACTCTCGGCTAGAATTACTATATCATCAGCAAATCGTAGCATCTTTATCTTTTCACCTTGTACTGTTACTCCGAATCTAAATTGTTCTTTAACATCATTAACTGCTAGTTCCATGTAAAGATTAAAAAGTAACGGAGATAGGGAACATCCTTGTCGGACTCCCTTTCTTATTACGGTTTCTTTCTTATGTTCTTCTATCTCTGTATTTGAACCCTAATTTTTTAAAATGCTGAACATTTTATTCCAGTCTACGTTATCGAATGCCTTTTCTAGGTCTATAAATGCCAAGTATGTTGGTTTGTTTTTCTTTAATCTTCCTTCTACTATTAATCTGAGGCTTAAAATTGCTTCCCTTGTCCCTATACTTTTCCTGAAACCAAATTGGTCTTCTCCTAACACTTCTTCCACTCTCCTCTCAATTCTTCTGTATAAAATTCTAGTTAAGATTTTTGATGCATGACTAGTTAAACTAATTGTTCTGTATTCTTCACATTTATCTGCCCCTGCTTTCTTTGGTATCATAACTATAACACTTTTTTTGAAGTCTGATGGAAATTCCCCATTTTCATAAATATTACACACCAGTTTGTATAATCTATCAATCGCTTCCTCACCTGCACTGCGCAGTAATTCTACAGGTATTCCGTCTATTCCAGGAGCCTTTCTGCCATTTAAATCTTTTAATGCTCTCTTAAATTCAGATCTCAGTATTGTTTCTCCCATTTCATCCTCTTCAACTTCCTCTTCTTCCTCTATAACACCATTTTCTAATTCATTTCCTCTGTATAACTCTTCAATATATTCCACCCATCTATCGACTTTACCTTTCGTATTATATATTGGTGTACCATCTTTGTTTAACACATTATTAGATTTTAATTTATGTACCCCAAAATTTTCCTTAACTTTCCTGTATGCTCCATCTATTTTACCAATGTTCATTTCTCTTTCCACTTCTGAACACTTTTCTTTAATCCACTCTTCTTTCACCAGTTTGCACTTCCTGTTTATAGCATTTCTTAATTTCCGATAGTTCCTTTTACTTTCTTCATCACTAGCATTCTTATATTTTCTACGTTCATCCATCGGCTGCAATATATCGTCTGAAACCCAAGGTTTTCTACCGGTTCTCTTTATTCCGCCTAAGTTTGCTTCTGCTGATTTAAGAATTTCCTTTTTAACATTCTCCCATTCTTCTTCTACATTTTCTACCTTCTCTTTTTTACTCAGACCTCTTGCGATGTCCTCCTCAAAAATCTTCTTTACCTCCTCTTCCTCAAGCTTCTCTAAATTCCACCGATTCATCTGACACCTTTTCTTCAGGTTTTTAAACCCCAATCTACATTTCATTATCACCAAATTATGGTCGCTATCAATGTCTGCTCCAGGGTAAGTTTTGCAGTCAACGAGTTGATTTCTAAATCTTTGCTTAACCATGATATAATCTATCTGATACCTTCCAGTATCGCCTGGCTTTTTCCAAGTGTATATTCTTCTATTATGATTTTTAAATTGGGTGTTGGCAATTACTAAATTATACTTCGTGCAAAATTCTATAAGTCGGTCCCCTCTTTCATTCCTTTTGCCCAGCCCGTATTCACTCACTATATTTCCTTCCTTGCCTTTTCCAATGCTTGCATTCCTATCTCCAACTATTATTAAATTTTCATCTCCTTTTACGTGTTTAATTGCTTCATCAATCTCTTCGTATACACACTCTACCTCATCATCATCATGGGCGCTTGTAGGCATATAGACGTTAACAATCGTTGTCGGTTTAGGTTTTGATTTTATCCTTATTACAATGATTCTATCGCTATGCGTTTTGAAATACTCCACTCTCCTCCCTATCTTCTTGTTCATCACGAAACCTACTCCTGCCTGCCCATTATTTGACGCTGAGTTAATTACTCTAAAATCACCTGACCAAAAGTCGCCTTCCTCTTCCCACCGAACCTCACTAATTCCTACTATATCTACATTTGTCCTACCCATTTCCCTTTTTAAATTTTCTAGCCTACCAACCTTTTTCAAGCTTCTAACATTCCACGCTCCGACTCGTAGAATGTTATTTTTTAATTTTCTGGTGACCCCTTAGTAGTCCCCACCCGGAGATCCGAACGGGGGACTATTTTACCTCCGGAATATTTTACCAAGTAAGGCGCCTCCATTATTGCTATATGAAAATGCAGAGAGCCACATTTTCTTGGAAAAAAAGCAGCTGTAGTTTTCCATTGCTTTAAGCTGCGCAGTACTCAGAGGACTGAGTGATGTTGATACGGCCGTTTAAGTCGTCCTGACTCACGCCCCTAACAACTACTGAAAGAGCTGCTGCCCTCTTTCAGGAATCATTCCTTAGTCTGGCTCTCAACAGATACCTCTCCGATATGGTTGCACCTTCGGTCCAGCTACTCTGTATCCCTGAGCACTCAAGCCCCCTCACCAACGGCAAGGTCTCATGATTCATAGAGGAGGGTTCTCCATATATCCATTCTTATTCTAACAGCAAATATCTAAGCTAACCAGGACTTGATACCAAAATTCCTGTAGTGGCAAATTAAGCTCATAGGCAAGCCCCTAGCCACCCAGGTGTCTATTCTACATATACATCTATAACACCATCAGACCCCCTCAGCCATCCTCCGCAGGACTAAAAATCTTAAGAAAGCCAGCAACTATGTTCTATTCCCTTTCAGTTTTATAATTAACTTGCAGATCAAAACCACAATTGATTCTCGCAAGCTCTCTAACTACTCTGGTACATTTAGCTTTGTACCTTTGACAGATGTATAAGACTGCACACATCATCAATGGCCCTACACTCTGGACATAAGCCTGAATTAATCAAACCAAGTCTGGTCAACCTATCTTGAAAAGCTCCATGTTCAGAAAGGAACTGTGTAATATGCCAACTGGGGGAAATCCACCTAACTTCCTGCATACTTCTCACATCATGAAAAATTCCATGCGTGTAACAACCATCGGGCAATTCAGTTCACCTGACCTGCCATAAATGGAAACCCTGGTTGCCTATTTCTTTTTAGTGCCCAGTGGTAAGTTGGCCTACCTTCTTAGGATCATAATGTAATTGGCACTTAGTCACAAGGATATCAATGGGCTTAGTATCAAAAATAACAAGGCCTGCCTTTTGAGAGAGTCCTATAGGCATCTGTCACAGATAATAATAGGAGACACTCGGCTCTCAACAAAATATTCCTATAATAGCATTTGTACCTCATTTGATGAGCCCAAATAGGTGCAGCATACAGCATTATAGTTTTGCATATACTCTTTTATAGAACTCACATGGCTCTGAAATTAAGCTGCCGATCAAGGTGAACTGCTCTCCAAACACTGAAGAAAGCAGAGCAAGCCTTTTTGGCAGCATATTAAAAGTGCTCCTTGAATCAAAGATTCTCATCAAGGATAATACCTAGATATACTTCTGCAGTGGGACATACCTAATTTGATGACCTGCCATTGGAAACGAGGTCGTCATGTAATAGCTAGTCTGCCCTTGAGCAACATCGTTGTTGTTTTCTCTGGGTTAAACACAATCTTATGTTGCAAACTCCATAACTAGAGTACCTTGCAAGCTTGAACTGCCAGAATTCAAACTCATTCCTTTAACCAACAAAAGCCCATCATCAGCGTATGCTACGACTGCATCCACTGGTAATCTCAACCGCATCAAAGAATCAAATTCAACAACCCAGACCTGGGGTCCTAAAACAATACCTACTTCTGAGACGCCTTCTCAATTGCTGAAATACATTCCGCTCATTCTAAATACAATCGCACTTTTGCAGCTGAAACAGGGCAGAGGGCCACCACAAATTATTTAAAGCCCATGATTTATTCAAAAAAATAATTAAGACACACTCATTCTCACTAGCAGAAACAATGTTCATAACCTTAAGAATAGTATCTTCCATGCTCCTGCCTGGGCAAAAACCATCCTGATTATCCATCAACAACTTTCTGGAATTCAATCTATCACTAATATGAAGATACAATACCTTTCCAATAACTAGCAGGAGCATTGAAGGTCTATAAGAGGAGCTCACACTGACATCCTTGTCACCACCTTTAACTTTAGAACCCCTTTTTTCCAGCAAACGGGGAAATAGCCAGCAAAAAGCATCTTATTAAAAATTTTAGTTTATTTTTTATCTAGTCTACTTTTGATTCCATCAAAACCTGGTGCTTTGATCCTACCAGAAATATAAATTACCTGACCTACCTTTGCCTCTGCAATTTCCACAGATAAAACATGAGCAAAAAGCAGCCACTTCCTCAGACTCGCATATGACACGAGTCTCATTAGTCATATCATCTGGCAACAAATCATTCAATAGAATATTTAAAATCTCAGCTCTGTTATAAACAACACCCTGCTGTCGAGAAAGGCAACAAAAGAATATTTTCTTATACTTATGCCAGACTGTGTACACATCTCAAGGATCCTTTTATTTCCTAGATCTATAACAAAAGAATCCCTTTTTGATGTCCTGACCACATGAAAATATTGAAACCTCTGCCTTTGATAGTTATCTACTAAAACCATTCAGGATCACTCTCGTGCTGAGCAGCTCTCCGTAGATGGTTCATGGACTGTTTCAACAAAGACAACTGTCTAGTTCACCAAGGGACAATTCTCTCTCGACCTGACTTATGGGGAATTGAATTCTCAGCGGCATTGACAAAAGCCAGAGAAAATATTTCTGCCAGGTCCTCCAATTGAATATCATCCAGACTTCGGTCTAAGACAGATTCTAGCAGCTAAAGTATTAAATTTAGGCCAGTCCGCCTTATGCAGGAAGTACCTCTGATGAACAGGGACATTGCATCTATAAGCATCTTCCAATTTCCTAACCACCTCAAAGATAATTAATCGATGATCACAAGAACAAGCATCAACATTTTCACGAATATTCTTCAAACAATAATATTAATATTTGTTCCAGCAAACAATCTTCTTCCATCTATCATTCCAGCATGTATTAGTAACTCAATGAAATCATTAGAGTCCTCTAATCCATACTGTACAACAAAGCCTTCCACTAATTTACTATTATTTCTGTGACTCCACTATGCCAAAGAAGCGACTTAAGATTTACATCAGCATATAGCACTATATGACAGTTGCCAACAAGACAAAGAATTCTATCGACTTTCTAAATGTTCCTCAGTGGGATCTGTATATTGAAAATACAAACTAACAACACAAAAATCAAGATACATCAACACAAAAAATCAATTCCAGTATACAATTTTTTCCAACCAATAAAACCTGACAGATTGGCCTGTAACATACACGGATGCTGCAGAAGAATTATATCGAGAACCTCCTTTCAACAATTTCACGTGACTTGATCTGAGCAATGTAAGCATCTTGAGAATTTATCTGTCCAAACTTAACCATGAAATTAATTAAAATACAGCTCTCAAACAATAACCACAGTCCTTACTACCGACCAAGTGGTTACACAACCTTCTGCATTTATATTTGACCTCATGGTCAGAAGGGCAGTCTGAAATATCTTCTAAGAAAATCACTATAAAGTTCCTATTACTTATAAGATTCGGCTACAATTTGATGATTGGTCAAGAACAATGTAAACTTCTATACTTTATTAAATGAGTTAGATAATTTTAATAATAAATATCTTACGAATTAATATATAATGAAAGAACAGTCTACTTAAATTACAACAGTTGCTTTCCAGCACAGATAAGAATAAGTTTAGGATTAACTTCCGACTCAATAGTAAGTTAACCTTGCTTAATTGATAATCAAATTTAATTGATACCGATACCAGTTGTAACAAATACATGGAGATTTTCTTATCTGGGATAGATCTCGGATTTGGTTTGGGCAGTTTAAATTATAAACTTGTGATCTACACATTAACTATGGTTTAATGTCTTTACCTAAGATTCTTTCTGTTACTTCTAGTACACCTGCAGTGGTTAGATGTGTACAAGCATTCAAAAGTTTATAATAAACTCCTAGTATACTCGTATTAGATCATAACATCAGCATAATGAAAATTAAAATTCAGATAACTGTATGGTAATTAATGACGTTTACTGTTTACAGTCTTAATACTTAAATACTTTTATTATTAAAAAAATAATTTTTTCATAAGATTTATAGTTGAAAGAAAATAATGTTCAAGGTGTTTTTTACAAGTTTCAAACATTCTTTACTGAAAACCCTTTCACAAACTTCCAATTTATACGGTAAGTTAAATATTAACCAATTAAAAAAATGTTGAAAGTTTAACTCAAAGTCCAGCAGTTACAGTTTACACACAAAAAAAAATTTCTTGCATCAATATGGATGTAAGTCTTCAAAATGCTTTATCTAAGGAATATTAAAGGTCAAGCACAGTGTTCTTGAAGATTTTGCTGTGCATGACAGATCATGAAATTGGACTTCATTATTTTTTTAGATGAAAAAGGAAGGGACTTTAATTGCCAACCTACTATTAATTGGGACTCTAATAGCCAACCTACAATTAATTAAATCTACTAATAATATAACCTATAGAAGACTAATGAAATTAAACAACTTAGATATTGCTTTTCTGGCATAAAAACTGTTTATTTCAATTTATAATGACAGTACAGGTTTTATAACTTAGAACTTAATTTTTTTATATCAAATTTATTGTTATTGTTCTATTATTGCTCAATTTAAATTACTTTCAAATAAAGCTACATAACTAAACAAATATGCACCATTATTCTTTTTCTTGAAAGATAAGAAATATATTTGTATTTCTTAACATGTTACTTTTATAATTTACAACTAAGTATACATTAATTTGGAAGGAAATTTACTTTATTTTTGAAGATAATACTTTCAGGTCATGGCCATAGTTCCCTCTACGCGGCACGGATGTGCGGCGATGCAATGATTCTAGAGCTATTACAATAAATTTCAGAGAAATTTATTCCCCATGCAAATGGCAGGATTTACAGTCAGCTATTGTAAGTATGTAAAATATACACATTTACTCAATGACACATTTAGTTGAGACTTCAAAGTAGCATACACCGTAACTTTCTTATGGAAGTTTATAACTACTATTTGCAATAAAAACATTCTATTCAGTTGTTTAGTATAAGTAAACATTACAAGGTATGCTCACTCTACAAAGTGCATCGCATGTGTTGTACACAAATATGACACAACAAATACATAGTTGACTCTTATTAACTGAAGAATACTTTACCATAAACATAGATTATCCAAAAAAGACTACACACCTCTTGACTGAACAACACTGCACATATGATATAATCAAATGACATTATAAGAAGTATTCACAAATAGATATGCATGACCATATCTTGAAACATTTACTTACTTTGGATATATGAGTCAGTTTCAAATTAATCAACACCGGCTACTGTGGTCATCATTCTAAATCTGTTTTTTTTGTCTCACTGCAAAGGTCTGGTGGAAAAATACGATACTAATTTTATTATTTGTTTTAAAGTTATAATTATAACACATTAAATTACATTGTAATAATAATTATATTGATAATTTGTCCTTAAACATTCAGATAAAAATGTTTAAAAGAATCGAAAGCAAAAAAAGCTTGCATATTATTTAAAAAGGCTCTCAATATTAATAGAAACTGATACACCATCATCAAATAAAAAAGAAGCCATAAAATTAAATTGAATTTTTCAATATGATGAAAAACCTGGAAATGTTCTGTGTATTTTTTGTGCAAAATCAAAATCTCCAGAATTTAGTATGGGAAAAGGTAGGATTCATGGAAATTAGATTTGAAACAGCATTTAATTCAGAAATCATATATAGCAGTAAATCAAAATCATATAAAGCAGTAAATAAATTGAAACATTTGAAAAAAGGTGGAATTTAAAAAATTCTAATGGTAACTTCTGAAGAATGTCAATTTAAAATGAAAAACAAGATTGTCATTAGGTGAAGATTCTAATTTAAGATGTGATGTTAATAAAAACGTTGAATTACATCAACACATGGAAAATTTAAACCACCTCAAAATTGCAAAGCAAAAATTGTACATTTGAATTTGTTGAATGCATAAGATCTTCACATAAAAAATGTATTAATGAAGTGAGAAAATCTAGTTTTCATACTGTTATTGTAGATGAAAGCACTGTTATTTCTGTACAAAGATTGCTAATTTTGTATTTTAAATATCATGTTTATAATGAAATGGTATACAAAACCGTACTTGGAGATACAGCAAAACTTAAAAATTGCGATAGTATGTCAACTGCAGTAAAAATTAAACAATTTTACAACAAAAGTAATTCAATATTCAAAAAATTGTAATCTTTACGAGTTATGGAGCCAATGTTATGGTCTGTAAGAAGAATGGGGTAGCAGCAATTCTCAAAAGAGAAATGTGTAACACATAGGGATGATTTAGGATTAGATGATGCATGAAAAAGGTATCTATTATGCAGGATATAGAAAATTAGTTATATAATATATATTATATAATATATAAAGAATTAGTTCAAGTGTCAGAGCATGATGTTATTTAAACCATTAAATGAAATTAGATGGTACTCCAGATATTTCACAGTTTGTGCTTTAATAAAAAATTGATACGATACAGTTGAGTATTGTAAAAGTCTTTAGCAGAATGCAATGACCCTATTTGTAAATATTGTGAAAAAATTCTGAATAATTCACAATATCAGTTAGCAATATTTGCTCTAAAACATGCATTAGACGAGCTTACTTCCTTCAGAAAATATCTATAAAAAAGTTATTAAACAGCTATTGATGCTAATTGGTATGTAAAAATTAAACTAAAAACTCAATATGCGAGACAAAATCTTATGGAGTGACACCGAAAGAGAAATATTATCAGAACGTCAAAATTATATTGTTACATCAGCTCTAATTCAACTTACCGTGTATGTTTGCACTTAGCAGATTTTCAAGTGAAGAATTAAAAGACTGGCAAAAAAAATTAAAAACATTCATAATGTTATTATTATAGATTCAGGAAACTTTGATTTCAGAAAGCAAAATATAATATAGCTTTCCAAAAAATATTCAGTATTTATGGCAAATAGAAACGTAGATATAGATAAAATATGAAACGAATATTCAGAATTGAAATTTATAATTCTAGAGAAAACTAAACTAGGATTTTACAAGACTTTTAGCGATACATTAACCTTTGTCCAAACTAACCTTGAATTTTCTAACCTTTCCATTCTGTATAACATTATGGGAACTTTTCAAGCATCCAACAAAGACTGCAAACATGGATTTTCTGTTTTGAATTCTACAAAAACAAACTACTGAAACAGACTCGAAAATTAACACTTGGGTGACCTTACAAGAATTAAATTACATTTAATTCTTTGTATATCAAAGTAAATTTTTGCAAAGAATGACTTTAAAAAGACAGAAAACATAAAGTTTAAAAAGTTAAGAAAAATGTTAATCTAAAATAAAACAAGTTACCTAATTGTTTTCATTTAAATATGTATACATATATAAATGATACGTACATATATAATAAAACATTTTGCACAAATTGATATTTGAATAATTTTTATTGGCTGCAATTGATTTTTGTATGCACAGCTCTGAAAAAATTAAGGGAACTTTGGTCATAGCCCAATATCAGTCTTCATAAAGTAAGTCAAATATAAAAATTAAAATTAATTTTTTTATAACATCTGTAATAATTATTACTATGTTGTTTAAAATTATGTTCTCACTATATGGCCAGTTATAATGTTATTTTCAAAACTTATTTTTTTTTTTTTTTTTTTTTTTTGTCTTCAGTCATTTGACTGGTTTGATGCAGCTCTCCAAGATTCCCTATCTAGTGCTAGTCGTTTCATTTCAGTATACCCTCTACATCCTACATCCCCAACAATTTGTTTTACATACTCCAAACGTGGCCTGCCTACACAATTTTTCCCTTCTACCTGTCCTTCCAATATTAAAGCGACTATTCCAGGATGCCGTAGTATGTGGCCTATAAGTCTGTCTCTTCTTTTAACTATATTTTTCCAAATGCTTCTTTCTTCATCTATTTGCCGCAATACCTCTTCATTTGTCACTTTATCCACCCATCTGATTTTTAACATTCTCCTATAGCACCACATTTCAAAAGCTTCTAATCTTTTCTTCTCAGATACTCCGATTGTCCAAGTTTCACTTCCATATAAAACGACACTCCAAACATACACTTTCAAAAATCTTTTCCTGACATTTAAATTAATTTTTGATGTAAACAAATTATATTTCTTACTGAAGGCTCGTTTAGCTTGTGCTATTCGGCATTTTATATCGCTCCTGCTTCGTCCATCTTTAGTAATTTTACTTCCCAAATAACAAAATTCTTCTACCTCCATAATCTTTTCTCCTCCTATTTTCACATTCAGTGGTCCATCTTTGTTATTTCTACTACATTTCATTACTTTTGTTTTGTTCTTGTTTATTTTCATGCGATAGTTCTTGCGTAGGACTTCATCTATGCCGTTCATTGTTTCTTCTAAATCCTTTTTACTCTCGGCTAGAATTACTATATCATCAGCAAATCGTAGCATCTTTATCTTTTCACCTTGTACTGTTACTCCGAATCTAAATTGTTCTTTAACATCATTAACTGCTAGTTCCATGTAAAGATTAAAAAGTAACGGAGATAGGGAACATCCTTGTCAGACTCCCTTTCTTATTAGGGCTTCTTTCTTATGTTCTTCAATTGTTATTGTTGCTGTTTGGTTCCTGTACATGTTAGCAATTGTTCTTCTATCTCTGTATTTGAACCCTAATTTTTTTTAAATGCTGAACATTTTATTCCAATCTACGTTATCAAAAGCCTTTTCTAGGTCTATAAACGCCAAGTATGTTGGTTTGTTTTTCTTTAATCTTCCTTCTACTATTAATCTGAGGCCTAAAATTGCTTCCCTTGTTCCTATACTTTTCCTGAAACCAAATTGGTCTTCTCCTAACACTTCTTCCACTCTCCTCTCAATTCTTCTGTATAAAATTCTAGATAAGATTTTTGATGCATGACTAGTTAAACTAATTGTTCTATATTCTTCACATTTATCTGCCCCTGCTTTCTTTGGTATCATAACTATAACACTTTTTTTGAAGTCTGACGGAAATTCCCCTTTTTCATAAATATTACACACCAGTTTGTATAATCTATCAATCGCTTCCTCACCTGCACTGCGCAGTAATTCTACAGGTATTCCGTCTATTCCAGGAGCCTTTCTGCCATTTAAATCTTTTAATGCTCTCTTAAATTCAGATCTCAGTATTGTTTCTCCCATTTCATCCTCCTCAACTTCCTCTTCTTCCTCTATAAAACCATTTTCTAATTCATTTCCTTCGTATAACTCTTCAATATATTCCACCCATCTATCGACTTTACCTTTCGTATTATATATTGGTGTACCATCTTTGTTTAACACAATATTAGATTTTAATTTATGTACCCCAAAATTTTCCTTAACTTTCCTGTATGCTCCGTCTATTTTACCAATGTTCATTTCTCTTTCCACTTCTGAACACTTTTCTTTAATCCACTCTTCTTTCGCCAGTTTGCACTTCCTATTTATAGCGTTTCTTAATTGCCGATAGTTCCTTTTACTTTCTTCATCATTAGCATTCTTATATTTTCTACGTTCATCCATCAGCTGCAATATATCGTCTGAAACCCAAGGTTTTCTACCAGTTCTCTTTATTCCGCCTAAGTTTGCTTCTGCTGATTTAAGAATTTCCTTTTTAACATTCTCCCATTCTTCTTCTACATTTTCTACCTTATCTTTTTTACTCAGACCTCTTGCGATGTCCTCCTCAAAAATCTTCTTTACCTCCTCTTCCTCAAGCTTCTCTAAATTCCACCGATTCATCTGACAACTTTTCTTCAGGTTTTTAAACCCCAATCTACATTTCAGTATTACTAAATTATGGTCGCTATCAATGTCTGCTCCAGGGTAAGTTTTGCAGTCAACGAGTTGATTTCTAAATCTTTGCTTAACCATGATATAATCTATCTGATACCTTGCAGTATCGCCTGGCTTTTTCCAAGTGTATATTCTTCTATTATGATTTTTAAATTGGGTGTTGGCAATTACTAAATTATACTTCGTGCAAAACTCTCTAAGTCGGTCCCCTCTTTCATTCCTTCTGCCCAGCCCGTATTCACCCACTATATTTCCTTCCTTGCCTTTTCCAATGCTTGCATTCCAATCTCCAACTATTATTAAATTTTCATCTCCTTTTACGTGTTTAATTGCTTCATCAATCTCTTCGTATACACACTCTACCTCATCATCATCATGGGCGCTTGTAGGCATATAAACGTTAACAATCGTTGTCGGTTTAGGTTTTGATTTTATCCTTATTACAATGATTCTATCGCTATGCGTTTTGAAATACTCCACTCTCCTCCCTATCTTCTTGTTCATCACGAAACCTACTCCTGCCTGCCCATTATTTGACGCTGAGTTAGTTACTCTAAAATCACCTGACCAAAAGTCGCCTTCCTCTTCCCACCGAACATCACTAATTCCTACTATATCCACATTCACCCTATCCATTTCCCTTTTTAAATTTTCTAGCCTACCAACCTTTTTTAAGCTTCTAACATTCCACGCTCCGACTCGTAGAATGTTATTTTTTAATTTTCTGGTGACCCCTTCCTTAGTAGTCCCCACCCGGAGATCCGAACGGGGGACTATTTTACCTCCGGAATATTTTACCAAGGAAGGCGCCTCCATTATTGCTATGTGAAAATGCAGAGAGCCACATTTTCTTGGAAAAAAAGCAGCTGTAGTTTTCCATTGCTTTCAGCTGCGCAGTACTCAGAGGACTGAGTGATATTGATACGGCCGTTTAAGTCATTGTGACTCACGCCCCTAACAACTACTGAAAGAGCTGCTGCCCTCTTTCAGGAATCATTCCTTAGTCTGGCTCTCAACAGATACCTCTCCGATATGGTTGCACCTTCGGTCCAGCTACTCTGTATCCCTGAGCACTCAAGCCCCCTCACCAACGGCAAGGTCTCATGATTCATAGAGGAGGCAAAACTTATTATTCATTCCAATTCATTGCCGCAAATTTAATAAGGTTATTTTGTTCAAAACCAGCTAGCTGGTTTATTAATTTGTTTCTATATTTATAAAAGCAATTTTTTCTTGATTGTTCTAATTTATGCTGGTTGTCTTACTAAATTATTTTTTCAATAGTAATTCTATGGTTGCTTTTTTAATGACGCTCTGTCATATTAAATGATTTTATATTACATGAAATGTTCTAATAATTATTTGTAAATTTCATTTAAATGTAATGTGTTTAAGGTTTTAAAATTATTTTTTAATAAATTTACAATGTTAATGTTAGGGTTTTAATGGAATAATGTAATTATTCTTTTTGTCTTATATATTGTGCACATAATTGAGAGGAAAGTGGAAGAAGTGTTAGGAGAAGACCAATTTGGTTTCAGGAAAAGTATACGGACAAGGGAAGCAAATTTATCGCTCAGATTAATAGTTGAAAGAAGATTAAAGAAAAACAAACATACTTGGCATTTATAGACCTAGAAAAGGCATTCGATAATGTAGAATGGAATAAAATGTTCAGAATTTAAAAAAAAAAATAGGGTTCAAATACAGGATAGAAGAAGAACGATTGCTAACATTTACAGGTACCAAACAGCAACAGTAATAATTGAAGAACATAAGAAAGAAGCTGTAATAGAAAGGGAGTCTGACAAGGATGTTCTCTATCCCTGTTACTTTTTAATCTTTACATAGAACTAGCAGTTAATGATGTTAAAGAACAATTTGGATCAGGAGTAACAGTACAAGGTGAAAAGATAAAGATGCTACGATTTGCTGATGATATAGTAATTCTAGCTTAGAGTAAAAAAGATTTAGAAGAAACAACGAACAGCATGGATAAAGTCCTACACAAGAACTACCGCATGAAAATAAACAAGAACAAAATGAAAGTAATGAAATGTAGTAGAAATAACAAAGATGAACCACTAAATGTAAAAATAGGAAGAGAAAAGATTATGGGGGTAGAAGAATTTTATAATTTGGGAAGTAGAATTACTAAAGATGGATGAAGCAGGAGTGATACAAAATGCCGAATAGCACAGGCGAAACAAGCCTTCAGTCAGAAATATAATTTGTTTACATCAAAAATTAATTTAAACATCAGGAAATCATCTTTAAAAGTATATGTTTGGAGCGTAGCTTCATATGGAAGTGAAACTAGCACAATTGGAATACCCGAGGAGAAAAGATTAGAAGCTTTTGAAATGTGGTGCTACAGGAGAATGTTAAAAATCAGATGGGTGGATAAGGTGACAAATGAAGAAGTGTTACGGCAAATTGATGAAGAAACAAGCATTTGGAAAAATATAGTTAAAAGAAGAGACAGACTTATAGGTCACTTAAGGCATCCTGGAATAGTCACTTTAATATTGGAGGGACAGGTAGAAGGAAGAAATTGTGCAGGTAGGCAACGTCTGGAATATGTAAAACAAATTGTTAGGGATGTAAAATGTAGGGGGTATACTGAAATGAAGCTACTAGCACTAGATACGGAATCTTGGAGAGCTGCATCAAACCAGTCAAATGACTGAAGACAAAAAAATATTGTTCACATCATTTACTTTGCTACTGTATTTATTATTTAGTATTGATTATTATTATTATTCAAAACACTTTTTATTCTACTGCGAGGCTTTTATATATATATATATATATATATATATATATATATATATATATATACTAGCCGGCCCATCTAGCCAGAACTAAATCCTCAAGCTTTAAATAAATATCTTCAAGATAAAATGATAATGTTAAGACCTAAGAAGAATGTTTACATCAATCTTCTTTGATAAGGAGGCATAAATATATAAAAACCAAGAAATTTAGTAGTAGTATTTTGTTGAAATTGTAAAATAAATCACTGAAAGATTTATACTCACACTATATAGCAGTTAAAAAATATAAAATTTTATTTTTAACAACAAATAATAATACAGTAAAATTTACATATACCACATAAAACAGAATATAAAACACTAAAAATGTAAATAAATTAGACTTAACACTACTTATATACAATGGTAAAGCATTATATATAATTAATTAGAAACAGCAAGCATCTCTAAAAGACTTTTATGAGAAGCATTATTTTTTATGTCTTTTTCAAACCTTATCTTCTTTCTCAAATTTTCAACATTTACATCAGCTTTTCTCTTTTTAGTCTGGAAATAAAAGTAAAAAAAAAAATAAGAACCACATTAAAATGAGTAAAAAAAAGCTAATTTAAAGAAAAATGTAAAGAAAAAACTACTTTGGTATTGTAAACTGCAAAATCTAATAACTAAATACACAAAATCAATGGTATGAATAAATATAATGCATTTATTTCTTATAAGAATCTTTTGTTTCTGTACATTCTTAACTGTACCACTTACTCCATAAGGAAACATAAAAAAATTTCAGAAACATAATAGATATTCTTATAAGATGATCATAATGAATCTTACAACACTGCAACATTTTGTGTACATCTTAAAACTAAAATACTGACAACCAAGCATGGTATTACTACATAATCAAGCATGGCATTTTTTGGTTTGAAGGTCCCACTAGTAAAAAAAAATAACACATTATGAAATAAATTTAATGACATAACTGAATTTCTGAACTTGAATTATGTGAACTTGGTATCCAATCCAGATGAAATTTACAAACAACATGCCTTCTGAGATCTATTCTGAAAGCATATAAAATAAAATAAAAAGTTAGTAGGATTGTGCAGAAGGGATTTGAATCCCAAAGTTGCAACCCAACTAAAGCTATTACTTTACTTGCAAATATTTCTCATATCATAAATATTTCTCATACTGAATCTTGCTCAATACAAGTTTCATATTTTCATTAGATTCCTACATGTGAACAGCATATGCTGTTGTATTGATGGGTATTTATTTCCAGTGTGAAGTAGAACAGCTTTCAAACTAAGCTTTGACAAGTCAATAAAAAGTCACCATTCATTAGGATGGTGCATATTTCCCAAATCTTCCAGTAAAGAGTCCACATCATTACATCATAAGTTTTTCTACTGAGAAAAGAAATGTTCAAATTCTGACTGTCTATCATGGAAAGTACTTATTTTAGTGTTTGGTTGTAAAAGATGCCATCCTTTCAGTCTTGATGCCACTATTTCTACTTGATTCTTCGATAAATTTATATCACGAACCAGATATTTACTTCTGACTGATTAATGAAATGGGGTTCAGTAAATCTATTCTGTAAAAACTTTGGATTTCTTTCTTATCGCTAGATAAGTCGGCACAAGACTTGAATTCTCATCTTCATCTAATTTTCATGTTTCTGGTGGTACTGGAATTGGAAGCTCTTGACTATATGGCACTGGCCACATGGCAGAGTGAATATCAGGGTATTTAACAGTACATCTAGTTTTAGCTGTTATCCTAGATAACTTTATTAGATAAAAATAACAGTCTGTAGTGTGATCCTTTGGTTTTCTCCAAACCATTGGAATTGCAAATGGCTTGTGATGAGATCCGTTTAGCCAACCAGTCAACAATATTACAAAAGAAGCACAGCAAATATGATGAGCCCAAGATTTCTCCTGATCACCTAATTTACAGCCAAAATACAGCTTATATGACTTTTTTATCCGTGGTTATATTTCTTTTCTGAACTTAGACTTTAATTCACCACAGTTGTAGCAGAAGTTTTCTGGATGATTAATGCAACTGTGAAGCATTGTTAATACATTACAATAACTAATACTGTTTAAAAAAAACACTTTATAAATATACTAATTTATTAAACATACACTCACTTTACTGAACAACATATACCTGCAAATACAAAAGCTGCAAAACCGAATATTACACACACGAGAACTCCCACTTGAATGAGAATTAAATATATTTCTCTAGTCTGCATGACAGGTTATAAGTAATATAATAACAACAGAAATAACTAATGAGTAGAAGAAATGTTTATAAGATGAAAATAGGAAGAATGAGTCACATTCTTTGTTTATTTTAATTAGTCTGTAAATAATAAGCATGATGACTAATGTCTAATAAATCAGTGTGACAACAATTAAGAGATTACTAAATAAACAAAAGCTATTTAGTTGAAAAATACTGAATTTACTTGAAAATGAAACCCCCCTTTTTTTAATGCAATTATACCCAAAATTTGGGGGATCTTATATCCAAGGCGGGTCTTACAAACAGGTATTTCGGAAAATGAAAATAAAAATAACTGTATTATCGAACTATGAATTTAGTATGTTTTATTAAACACTAACTATTGTAAGTTATACAGATAAGGAAGTCTTGTTATTTGAGGATGCATGGTATTTGACATCGGGGGTGTGGCTTTATTCAGGTTCACAGGTACCGGGTGTCTGTAAACAGAAATGAACGAAACAAGAAATGACTTATATAGTTTGAACCAATTGCTGCTATTTTAACAACAATGCAGAAAGTGGAGTATTGTGTTTTAATTGCCTGAAACAGCATTGTTTAGTCGGGGTCTCTGGTGCTTTCATCATCTGCCTCATCTTCACCATCATCGATGTCAGTCTTTCCCTCAGTTGTGTCTTCAGAATCCCCATATATGAGGTGATCTTCCAGTCCATCCAATGTGCAGGAGATGCTAGTCTTCTTGAAACTCTTGATTATCATTTTTGGAGTAATTTCCTCTCAGGCTTTGAAAACCCACTTGCAAAGAAGCTCTATTGAAGGTTTCTGCATTTGTTCACTCTCCGTGAATGTGTGACCTCCATCTGCCATCCATTTATTTTTCTCATTACACCCCTGTACCGAACCTTCATTTAAGCATCGCTTGATACAGAGGGTGTCCTTTTAGTCTAACAACCCTTCCCACTTACCAACTATAAGTCCAGCATGACAGGTTGGGTCACTGGTCGGATCTTTTGTTTTTCTTGCCCATTATAATGGGGGTACACCACTTCTGGTTTCCCCTGCTAGTTTCAGGTCTTTTTTAGTCTTTTCCCATTCATCAGTCCCTGGGGATAATAGTAGCTTAAGGGATCCAGAATCCCCTTACTTCCTTACCACTATCCATTCCAGCAACCCTGAACCTGGCGACTCCATAAGGGGCTGTCCTTCACCTGCTCACCTCCCTATTTTTACATTGGTGTACCCAAGTGACGTACTTGGAAACAGCCTCAAATTTCTGCACTCCACAAAGCATGCTTACGATCAGATTTTCCACAGTAACAGTGCCCGTTATGCTTTCACACCTTCTCTCCCTCGTCCATCTTGAGCATGAAAAAATCATGTGCTCTGGGGTATCTAGATGTCCACAATAAGGGCAGCTTTCATCATCAGCTCTTCTTCTTGAATGAAGGTAAGTCTTAAAGATAGCATGGCCGGTCAGGAACTGAATGAATCAGTAATTCACCAAATCCCCTCCTGGCCCATGGTTAAATTTCTTTTATTCAAACGATACGTCCAGCGTTTTTTCATTGAATTACTCCACCTACTCTGCCAATCTGTCAGCATGCCTCTATACGCCACATCCTTGCTTTCACCCCTGCTGATTCTCATCCTTATGCTAGCTAATTGCTGCACTAGAAGGACTCCCACTATAACAAAAATAGCTTCACTTGAAACCATCGTATAAGCCACCGCAACCCTGAGGGCCATTCATCTCTGAACTCCCTCAAGGGCTTGCCTGTTTGAGCAACAGCAAGATTGAGTTTGCTAAATATACACATACCCTTCTCTTCGATGATCAAGGACCCTCTTTTTCTGAGCATCTGAAATTGCCTCCCATTGGAGAGAACCAAACACATTTTTGACGTCCAGCAAAATAACCACTGCCACTTCCTTGCCGCCAAGTGCCTGTCACTCCTTCATCTATTATCCTCATCACCTGGCCTGCTGCCTCAGTAATGTCTACCATCCATTTAGTGTAAAACTTCTTAACGTGGTCCTTGAACGACTTATTGATGCTCATGTCAAAGGGTTGCAGCACAAAAGTGAGGCCTCTCAGAATAACTGCAGCATCAGTGTGCATTTCATTGATTTGATTCGTCACAGAATCTTCAAGATGGCCACAGAAGCTATCTAAAATGAGAAGACCTCATTTCTTTAACGTTGCTCCAGAGCGTCCAAACAACTTCTAGCCATCTGCACATTAGTTTCGCATCCATCCACTCCTTATCTTGTAAGGGAATATGTAAACCTCTTTGTAGTTTTCCCTTTAAAAATGACATAAGGAAGCAATTTTCCATCTGCACAAATGGCTAACATAACTGTGCATTTCATTTTTGCTGCTCCAGCTATTTTCATCAGTATACTGGATTCACCCACTTTGTTTACAGTTGTGTCCTGCAGGATTTAAAAAAAAAACAGGTAATCATCGACGTTTCCAATCTGAGATATGAGGTACTGATTTTTTCTCTTTCACATAGTACATATCGTTGAAACTCCAAAAAAAATTTGTCAGTGTATTCTGCTGGTGGTCATTGACACAAAGAAGTTGTCCGTCTCAAAGTGAATCTCTTTCTTCTCATTAATCACACCATCCATGACTAGCTTTAAAGTCACTCACATTTGCATGGTGTTTTGCTACTTTGCGCCCTTTCATTTGTATCATTTCACAGGTCACTACATACATAGCACTCTCTTTTCTTCTCTTCTCTTCCACCCACTCATCACTGTATCATCCACTGTAGAATGGCGTCCTTTTTTTATAGGGCCACAAAAAGATCGAGTTCCTTTTCTCACAGCTTTAAGTTTACCTCTCTGATTTCTCCAATAACAAATCATGTTTGGTTATACCAAATACTCTTAACCCGCTGCTCGTACACCATTTTTTTCACCGAATTCCAAAACATCTAACTTAAACTCTAGAGTGAAACTTTCCCGTGAATTCATTTTACCAGCAACACAGACAAAATACAAAAGAAACTCACTTTTAACAAAGTTGCTACTGTTCTAACCAAAGGTCTTGTCTTACCAGTAAAAAGAAAGCAGGTAGTGGGATTGAAGTTGCTAATGTGGGAAGGTCAACGACTCACTCTCCCATCTCTGTCAAATACCACAGCATTGTTTTGCAAACACCTGAAAGAGTAAAATTTGTCCTAGACCAACAACTAACTACATGTAGAAACAAAGAAATTCCTCAAGAACTGTTTTTCTAGGAATCATCACCTGATTTCTAGGAATTTCAGGGCCTGTCAAACTGATGGGTCTAACATTAGTAATTTCTTTATTTCTAATATTTGTACTCAAAACAAAGGAGCATTTGGAGCATCTTACAATTGAAGGGGAATTATTTTCTAATAAATACAGTAATATAATAAAATACATTCACAAAATCCTATGCTTAAGAAATTCATGCACAATACTACCTGAAAATAAGAATGGTAGTTACAAAAAAACTAAGTCTGATAGAAGAATTATGATTTCATATTTGAAATCAGGATGAAAATACTATAAGAATCAGTTATTCACTCTCATTTAACAAAATCATTCTTGATCAGTGTTATTAAAGATTAAAGCTTTACTTTTTATAAATCATTTTTATTTTTTATTAATTCTGATGAAATTATACGAATATTTTCAGCTGGTTCCCAGCTCGTTGCTAGTTTTAACTCAAATGGAAAAAAAAGTCACTCAAGTTAAAACTCCAACTCGGGTCATCTTTAATTCCAGGCCTATAGTATTAATATTTGATATTTAATCATAAATCTTTACATAATTAATTAACATTTTAATATAATAATTTTTACAATGCAATAGTAAAGGGTAGATGTATTAGCCTGTAAAATATTAGTAGCCGGACACTTTACTCTTATATTTTTTTGGTTTTGATACAGTTGCTTTTAGATATCAGCATAATGTTATGATCCTGCTTCACTCTAAAGTTTTGATGAGTATTTAACATGGGAATGTATATTATTACATATATTTTTTTTCCTCCTCTTTACTGGATAAATTCTTGAATGATAATTGCAAGTGCTGATCTCCAGTAATAAAGAATTGGCTTTTCCCCAATTAATGGGGGAGAGAGACTCACAAAATCCATAAGCTACTTTAGATGAGGTCCATCACCCTCACCATCACATCAATTATAGTAGCATATATAGTAGCTTATAGTAGCATACCAGCATATATGTCAAATTGTGCCAAGCTTGTCAGATCCCTATAGTTATAGACATCTGTTCAGGCTTTAAAAAGATTAATAATGCAGGGATGATCCTTAATTGTTCAAGTTAGATGAAAAAGTTTTAAAAAGATTTTATTTTTCATATTATTTATTTGTCAAATATATGGGTGTAATATCAAATTATATGATCTTTCAGTATTTGGGTTGATAAAAGAGTCTGTAATTTAAATAAATTTACAATCATGTATGATGTCTAGAGAATCTTCAAAAAAACACAAGAAGAGATTTTATTAACAGTAACAACTGAAAGGTGTTGCTTTTCTGTGGTTATTTTTTGGGATAATACAAAATGTTCAGACACAAATGATTACAATACTGATTTCAGCTTTAATATAATCATTATAATAACAATTGTTTTATGGGATACAGGCAATTCAGACTTCATTACTAAATAAGTATGTAAATTTAATTTAAATTTTTTGCATTCAAAATGAGTCATGTATTTTAATCACTTAAAAATTCTGGTAAATAAGATATGCCCTAGCTTGTTCAATAAGAATAAAAATGAATTCAATTCAGCTCACTGTTAATTTTTTAAGTTATTTCTTTAGCCATATGTATTTATAAAGAAAGGACCCTATGTTATCAGGTACCAATATTCTCCAACCAGCAGCAACGAAAAAGCGAGTGTATAATCATTTTGTAATATCCTATATGATGATAACACAAAGATAATTCAAAGCACAAAAAAAACAAAATTAACAGACTAAACAAAAACAAAATTAGAATAATGTTATGTACACAAATGCAGTTCATACAACCAAGTTCAATAAAACTTGCACACATGAAAAATCAATAAGATAAGCATTTTGAAAAACTCAGAATTAGAATGAATAAAATACTAAAATGGATATAAGTAGCCACTCACCTTTTTACCTTCAGCCTCAGCATTTTCTTGTTTTTTTGGAGGGCTTACAACTGAAAATACAAAATTACGAGAATTTTTTGGTCCATTCATATTACTTTCTGATCCAACTTTTGATGTGATATGAGCCAGTCTAGACAAGAAATGGTCACTATTCTTTAAAAATGATCCACGTTTAGCCTAAAAAAAGAAATAAATTAAAAAAATAATTAATGGTTAAATTAATATAACAGTATTAATTAAATTAGTTTAATTAATAGTTAAATTTTAAAAATAACTAATTAAAATATTTAATTAATTAAATAATTACAGATTGATTGAAATTTAAGCCAGGGATGAGGATAAAATACCTAAAGTTACTTATAAAGTAACTTGCAATACCTAAAGTTTCAAATAATTGCTGAATCTTTTATGCTGAGATCTAGGAGTTACCTGCAACCATTATTGTTCAATGTCAGTGGTCTATGGAAACCAGTTTATTAAACTCAGCCCTAAGTACTGGTATTTATTCTTGTCTTTCTCAAAATGCTACTCCCTGAGATGTTCAAGGCTAGTGGAACCACTAGCTTATAAGGAAAGCAGTTCTCATAGAGTTCCAAATTTTAAAGCATAAGGAGTAATAACCCTGGAGAACCGAGCTGGTTGCAGTCTTCCTTCAAACTCTACATATGCTGTAGCCAGACTCATACAATTCACTAACACTGTTAGCAGATATTACCAGAGAATTAAGAATTGTTTATTCTTGATATTTACATGAATTAAAATTTACTGCTTAAAATGCAAGTAAAGTTAAATGTAAATTTTACCAATATACTTAGGAGAGGCTTGGAGGAGACAAATAAAAATGCTCACTTGGACATAGTAGAGCAGATTGTAGGTAAAGCAAACAGCAAAGATTAATATCACGTACTTAAAACACTAAACTTTCCTTACTGATTAAGAATTATGATTATGAGATAGTAGTGACACCTATGTAACGTGACCATAGTCACGAGGCCACATTAAATATCTTGGGATATGGATCGACTCCAGACATAGGTTTGGAGTCCATGCCATCGAGGCAAGCAAAAAGGCAGAAAGAGTGCTGCAATTGATTGCCAACCTCCTTCCAAACAGAGGAGGCCCACTACAGCGACTTAGGAGGTTGCTAGTCAGAGTGGCATACTTCGCTCTATTGTATGGAGCCGAGCTGTGGGCAGGAGTGGCTGAGTATGGCAAGTATAAAGGGAAATTGGAATCCTTTCATACAAGGTGCTGTTTTCTTTTGATCTCTGTTTATTGGACAGTTTCCTTAGAGGCAGCAGAAGTGCTGGCAGGACATATGCCCATCGATTTGGTGTTGACACAAAGAAAGAGGTTAAGAGGGCAGAATGGTTTATCACCTGATGTGAGGAAGCGTATAATTGAGCTCACGCATGATGAGTTGATGTGAGGCAGGAGACCGCAGCATTAAAGGCTGATGGACTCACCAAATAATAGGAGATTTGAGGAGTTGGTGTGGAAGGTCACATGGCTCACTGAGATATAGTCTTACTCAATTCCTGGCAGGCCAGGGCAGCTTCAGATCTTACCTTTACAGGTTTGGACTGGACTCTTTGCCTTGGCACCTGTAAATGGGGTTTTCCACCTCGTTAACAAAAAGAAAAAAAGACATATCACATGAGTTTTCCTACCAATTTTGTAAGATATCAAACTTACAGTCTATGAAGAAAATTAGGAATAGAAAGTTTAATACAACTGTAAAGTTGCTAAATGGTGAAATAAGATCAGCAAATATATCAGTAATCTAATGAAGGTTCATTCTGTCATGTTAAAGGAAAAATTAATGTATTTTTTATTAATAAATAGAAAACAATACGTGTCTTTACAAATATACTTATAATTATGAACTATGACAATGTCTAATACTACTACATATAGAGTAAAAATATGATCAAAACAAAGGTTAAATGTTATGTCTCACATATTATACTAACACATTGCTATTATTAGAAATGTAACAATGTGATGCAGCCCATACTGGGTGCTACATTGAATGCTGTAAATATATGAAATAATAACCGGTCACAATAAATATTTCAAGCAGAAAACAATGATTACAAAACTTACACACACTTCATGTATTGACCATTGAAATAAATAATATTAATTCTTAAAATAATTAAATAAACTGCCAAACTATAATAATTAATACAACTATTTATCATTAAATACATTTAAGCAAAAATGTAAGTACTTACTGCAGCCATATTAAGAGAAATATTGCTATTTAATCCAAATCCTAACTTAGGTCGTGCATTTTGCTGAACAGGTTTCAGAACTGGTACATTCTTTTGCATTTTTTTCAAAGCTGCATGTCCAATCTCAAATAAATCATCTCCATTTTCTTTTTTCTCCTCTAATGCATCTTCAATTCCTAATTCCTTTAGCTTTTCCTACATAAACAAAAATGATCATTATATAATAATTTTAAATCCTCAATATATTAAATAATTATCACTAATAGTCATAGTTTAATTTCAACTATAAGGTATGTATAGATAAGGTATGTATAAATTCAAATTCATTTAATATATTAATTTATGAAGGAAATAATTATAATTCATAAGACATAAATGTTCCTGATGATGGATTAATATCCAAAAGCGCTTGGACATAATAATAAAAATAGTTGGTAAGTGGAAATTATTATATAGTTAATTTCCACTTACAACTTTGACTAGGTTGGTGCAGAGACTAGGTTGTGCGTTGACTAGGAAAGTACAACTTTGACTAGGTTGATCCAGATTCAATTAATAATCTCATAAATAATTTCACAATAAAAGATTAGTCAAACAAAACAGATGCATAAAGCACAATTACTAATGACTTTGTAATGAGTTTTTTCTTGAAAACCATAACAGTAAGAAGTCTTCCATTAATTCCAACTTTGTTTTTTCTGAAAATGATTGCACATGTGCAGCTTTAAGTCCTCCTCAATAGAATATTAATATTAATAATGACCATTAATATTTCATATTAATGCCTTCTTTAAGAGTTTCTGAACATATACTAAACATCTGCACAACTTTTAGTGTTTCAGATGGTCACGGAGATAATTTTGGGACAGCTGAATTGAGAGCTTATAAGCCAAATAATGAAGATAGTTTGATAGGAGACTATCAAGTTAAGTGAACCATGTTCATCACATTCAATTTAAAAATTACATCTATAAAAATATAGTTAAAATAATCTTTCAACTTAATATTAAACACAATCAGCTACGACATGATCAGATACAAATCATTCAGCAATATGTGACAATGATTTGATGTATAACATAAGATTTTTTTTCTAATTTCATGGGTTTTCAGTATAAATTTCTAAAGGCTAGTCATGATAATTTTAATAAAATTAAAAAGATAAGGTTACAAACATCAATAAACTTAAACTCAAAAAATATATTTAGAGAAAACCTTTCAGATAACCTTATAAAACTGATTTTTCTTATAGAAAGGAAAACGAATTCCTCATTTTAAATTTAAGAAGTAAATTCTAGTTATGCTGATCTGTGATTCAGTGACTTGTCTGTGGTAAATAATTGACCAAGATTTTTACAATAGATGTGTTTTTGATATATTTTATAGTGCTTCATTTTAAATAAGATTTTTACTATATGCTGTAACTTACATTGGATTACATTAGTTATATACTGCAACAACCTGTTATAACACTACTATGCAGCTTCTCAATTAATTAATATTATTAATATTAATTGTATTATTGTTAACAATAACAATGACAACAGTAATATTAAAAAGAAGTTTTGGGAAGCAGACTGATATTATGTAGGATTAGAATGTACGTGATAATATTTCAGCATAATATTCAAAGTTTAACTTTTAATACTTTTATTAAATTAATAATTATTTTGGTATTTTATTATATGAGAATAAATCTTTACAATGATTTAATTGAATTAAGTAAAATTGAATTAAGTTGGTACATTCAACTCAATTTTACGTACCAAAGCTTGTGAATTTTAAAAATGGAGAAGAGCATTCACAGCAATAGAAATTGTCTGTTTGAGAAAGGTGTGGATAGATAAGACAACTGGTGAATATTTTGTCAGTCAAAATGGAAGAGTGGCAGAGTTTATTGCAAGTTTTGGAAAATGTTGATGAAAACCTAAATTCTCAGCAAGTATACAATAATGACAAAATCAATTAAAATTATAAAATGCTTCTATCTAAAACTCTTGCTTCTGGAGAAAAAAAATCAGCAAAGAGGTTATCACAGTTACAGGCAAATAATATAAAGTAAATTGGATGAACTTAGGCTCATTTTCATCAGCACAACCAAATAGCTGAGAGCTTTTTAAAATGTTAATTGAAATCCTTTCCTGTAAATCATTGATTCCGAAAGTGGTCCAGGTGGACCCCAGGGGTCTACGGGAGACTCGACAGGGGTCTACGTTGGCGTGACAAAAAAATGGGGGTTCACAATTCGTAAGCGAGGGTCAACGAAAATTCATCTGGTTTCGATAGTGAAGAACTAAAATGTTGGCTTGACTTTGCGTATCAATCTAGGCAGATGTTTTGAGAAGCTCAGCGACTGTTACTTGTAAAAACTTGCATATTCCAATTGCTTATTCCTAACAAAACTGAAGCCAAATATTGATAATTTGCTGTAAATCCATCAAGTACACCCCTCCCATTAAAATTGTAACTATTTTGTGATTGTCATTGTAGAAGTTACATTACGTTATTAATGTTTAATTTTAATTATATTACGACAATTTTATTATATTATATTGCAATATGATAACAATAATAATTAATAGTGTAATGATTACATATTTGAATAAATGAAACACAAAAAAAAATACTATTTTTCTTTTGCTTTTTACCACTCTGAATGGGAAGTTTTCTAAATAAAATAAGTAAGAATTGATTGCTTTCTTGTGCTGTGAGTAGATGTCAAAAATGTAAAGTTGGATGGAAGCATTTTTTTTGATTGGCCAACTTTACTTTTTTGACATCCACTCACAGCACAGTCAATCAAAAATTAACCAATCAATTCTCACTTTTTTTTCAGAAGCTGTTAATTCGTGGAACTCAGCCGTAACGCAAATTTTCATAGTTAGATCTAATCTTCACATTTTCCGTCGACTGGAAATATGGAGAAATGTAGCTGCAGGGTGTCCACCGGAACCAGCAAAATTTTGAAAGTGGTCTATGAGAAAAATAAGTTTGGGAACCACTGCTGTAAATAGTACCAGCCAAAGGTCATATGAGTGGACTTATGTTTACTTAGATTATGGTTCCACAAATATTTTGTCATAATGTAAAAGAATTTTCACATGAAAACGACCTGTCACAAATGCAGTTTTAATTTTTGATAATGCTTGGATACATCCAGATGAAAATAAAGGTGGTTAGTGGGAATATTCACAGCTCTTTACTTACACAAAATATTAAAATTCTAATCCAGTTTCTTGAACAAGCTGATTACTAAATTTGAAGCAGAATTACTGGCTACGGCTACTGAAATACTGTATGGAATTTTAATAAATAATAAAATGATTGTTCAAAGACTAAAAGAAATTAATGTGAAGGACATAATTCACTGGTTGACAGAATCTTGGGAAAATGTAAATTAGTGGTTAAAAACTAGGATAATTTAACAAAACAAAGTGAGAATCAGAATCTGTCTTACAGCACACTAATAATCTACTAGCTAATTTAAAACAAAAATTATGAAGGACTGGTTTAATGTTGATGAACAGAATGAAAGATAGAAGATGAGTTGTTAATCTAGTGTTGCAAAAAAAAAAAAGAAGACTAATGATGAACTTTGTATGGAAATCAATAAAATATATCTTATATATATAAGAACGTTAAAAAATAACACCTTTATATACTTAGAAGCACAAAGATGTTGTTTCGCTTAATGTTTTGATCTCAAAATAATATTGTGGAGCAGATGTAAGGAATTAGGATAAAACTAAAAACAATAAGACCTTTTTAAAAAATTTTTATGACAAATATATCTTCATATGAAATTACAAAAATTCAAACACTAAATTGCAGAGCCTTTTAATGCAGAACAAAATATGTACTGTAGACGTTTTCCTTTTAAAAATGATTATCTTAGCCTAATAATAATTTTCTAAAAAGAAAAATTGAACAAAGATATATTTGTTCTTGATTTATATGACATTAAACTGATAAAATACAATATTAATCGAGGAAATAATTATATAATTCATTTTTACTATGATGTGAATGCAGCCATTTGTATTATCAGTCGTCAGTTAATCGAAGTAGACTCTATCCATCATGTTAACTTGGATAATGAACTGCAATTGAAAACCAAATCATATCAAAGAAAACTAATGATGATTTATTTACATTCTAAATTGAATGAAGCAAACTTGGTGCACGAATACAGAGTAATTAAAACCACATATTTTCATTTCATACAATCTCAACTGAATTTTGTTTTAAATTTATACAGATAATAGATGACCTATAAGACCAAGTTATTGTTCTCTTGAAATAAAGCCAATTTTTCTAATATTTAAATGATTCCTAGTTTTCTGACTCTGTATTCAATAATGGCAGAAATCTGTACTTCTACACAAGAATATTAAAATATTCAATCATGATATCATTTTTTTTTTCAATCATGATTATCATTTTTTTTATAAATAAAGAATATTTTTTAGTTCAAAAAAAAAAATATATATATATATAATATAAGATGGACGAAATGATTCCGGAACCAATTTAAACTTTACTCCATACTTAAAATCTTAATTAAGAAAATCGGTTCGCGCCTCCATGTTGGTTCGTCTGGATAACCAGTTAGAAACGTGGCGATTTCTACTGGTGAACTAAATCAGAATCACCTCTCTGGATCACATCCATAGTTATAACTTGGGAATTTATTCCCACCCAAGGCTGACTTGCCTTTGAAAGTCAAATATGGAAAGTCTTTTAAGAAAACATCCACCGTCTGGTAAATACCAGAGAAGGCTGCACTCGGATACGGTGGGCAGCTGCTTAAAAGACAACAACGAATTGGAGCGTTTGTTAACACCCAAAAACAACACAACTTCAAAATTAAGGATAAAACACAAGCAAATAAACTACATTGCCATTCACAATATTAATTCTCTAACTCAACCCGGCAAACTAAAAACTCTAACAGACCATAATGGACAAACAAAAAATCCTAATCGCAGGACTTCAAGAAATGAGAAACACCGATCAAGGTGTGTTGAATCTCAGGGTTACAGAATTTACAAAGGAATCCCCGGGAAACGTGTGATGAAGAAATGCCCACAGTTTGGAACAGGATTTGCAATCAATCTTAAAATAATTGACTCAGTCGTAGAATTTAAGTCTTATTCCCCCAGGATTTCAACCTTAACCCTAAAATCAGCCAATAAATTCTACACCATAATAAATGTCCATGCTCCCACCAATGACAAAAACAATCTTAAAAAAGATAGAGAAGAGATGGACAAATTCTGGGAACTTCTTGACCAAACTGCAAACAACATAAATAAGACCCACACCAAGATTTTAATAGGGGACTTTAATGTCCAACTTGGTAAAGAACGAAGATATCGTGATATTATCGGAAAATGGCCTGCCCAGAAGAAAACTAACAAGAACGACCAAAGACTTGTCGAATTTTGCAGGAAACCATAATATGATCTCAAAATCCACCTATTTTATGAGAAAACCAAACAAATTGAAGACTTGGAAACACCCAGATTGGGAAAAAGGGGAATGGCAACTCGATCATGTTTGTATGGACCAGAATTATTACAAGGAGATTTATAATGTTAAAGTCTTGAGAGGAACAGATACTGGATCGGACCATTACTTAATTAAAGTTAAAATAAAATTCACCCCGCATAAAAAGAAAAAATCCCAACCTAAAAACAAAAGAGCTTATGATCCACATAAATTAATAAACAATGCCATCTTTGAAGAAACAAAAAAAAAAAAATCAAATTAACTAATAATTTAAAAGAACTGACATCCCAACTGAAAGAAATAGCTGAAGAACTAGCCCCTATAAACCCAAGAAAAAAACACCAATGCTGGAATGAAGAATGTGACAAAGCATTCAAAGACCGACACCGGGCTTGGATCAATCACCAAACCCAGAAAACTGAAGAATCTAACCATGAATTCACCAAACAAAGGAAAATAACTCAGAAAATTATAAGAGGAACCAAACGACAATCCCAAAAAAACTTGATTCAGTAAATAGAAGAAAGTTCCAAGAAAACTAACTCCCGAGACTATTATAAAATTTTTGGTCACGCTCTTCAAAGATATGAACCACCCACCCTTATGCTGAGAGGAAAAAAAGGAAATATGGCCCACACCAATAAAGAAAACGCTGAAATTTTGGCAGAAACCTTCAATAGATTCCTGAACTGTGACGACCCCCCAGAACTTTTTGAGTTGACACTGAAACTCCAGTTAAAACTTCACTGGTAAGTATCAATCTGCCAACAATTCAAGAAGTTCTCGCAGCCTTAAATGAAATAAAAAACTACAAAGCAAGCGGAGAAGACCAGCTTTTTGCAGAACTCTGGAAACAATGATCAGTTTATTCAGTCAAAACTTCCCTACATCTATGCCTTGTAAAAATATGGAATGAAAAAAAACTTCCAGAACACTGGACCCACACACAGCCCTCATTCATCCATTACATAAAAAAGGGGATAAAACTAATCCGGAAACTACAGAGGCATATCTCTCCTGGATTGCAGATACAAAATCCTGTCGAGAATCATATACAACCGATGCAAAGACCAACTAGAACTGGAACTTGGGGAATACCAAGGGGGATTTAGGCCATGGAGAGGTTGCCCGGAGCAAATAATATCCCTAAAACTTATGATGGACTTATATAAAAGACGGAAAAAACAACTAATAATCACCTACGTCGACTTTAAAAGGGCCTATGATTGTATACACCGACCATCCATGCTGAATATTCCGAGAAACCTGGGCCTTCACCCTAAACTCGTAAACATGATAAAATTAACTTTAACCAATACCCAGTCCAGAGTGAAATTCAGAGGTGAACTCTCTCAACCCTTCTACATAAAAACTGGATTGAGGCAAGGAGACGGCCTCTCACCACTCCATTTTAACTGCGCCCTCGAATTTGTCATGAGAAAATGGTATGAAATAAATCCTAAAAATATAAAAATGGGTACTAAGAAAAACTCCATCACACTAAATTGCCTAGGATTTACAGATGACCTCACTCTTTTAGCAAATAATATTCAAGAAGCCAAAACACAAATCATGAGCCTTCAAAACCTAGCACAAAAGATAGGGCTTCATATCTCTTTCGAAAAAACTGAACTAATGGCCATAGATCCTCTGGTAATAGAGCACATTACGGTAAACAACCAGAAAATTAAAATAGTGAAACAATTTAAATGTCTAGGGGAAATAATAACTTATAATTTAAATGAAAAAGTGACGTGGCAAAACAGGACAAATAAAATGATTAAATTCCAAAAATTAACTTGGTCAACATATAACAAAAAATGCCTTTCTGCTAAAACAAAACTTAAACATTATAAAACTGTAGTTCAGCCAGAAGTCACCTACGGAAGCGAGACTTTTCAAAATCACTAAGAAAAACCGAATTGATAAAATTCTGAAAATAGAGAGGAGAATTGTCAGAACTTGTATCAATAAAAAACACCAAAAAGAAGGCCAATGGTGGATTGTGCCAAATGAGGTGGTGTATCGAGAAATAGAGCCTGTTACTGATACTATGCGGAAAAAAAGAATCTCTTTCTTTGGTCATCTCATAAGGACACGGGAAACAAGACTGTCAAGAAATATCATTGAAAAGCTCTGGTTCCAAAAGCTAAAAGTAGGATGGATCAAGGAAATTAGAGAAGATATGAAAGAATTGGGAATTTCCCTGACTGACCTACAGAATAAAACTGGAAAAATTACAAAGCTAAAAGACAAAAGCATTAGATTTAAACAAAAGACAGACAAACAACAAAATACAACGAAGAGGGTGTTTACGTTTGAAGAAAATAAAGAAAGATCTGAACAGATGAAGAAATACTGGGCAGCTCGGAAGAGTAAAATAACACACTTTTCTCAGAAAAGATCCAACTAAAATTGACTTAAGTGGTCCCATGTTGGCCGTAAAAGCATAATAATAATATAAGATAAGGTAAGGATGCTAAGTTTTTTCTTAGATGTAAGGTATAATGTATTATTAAATCTATACTTGGTCAATTAAAACTTCACTAACAAATGAAAATGAGTAGTCACAAACACCAAACTGTATCTAACTGGTACATGCATGATGTTAATTAAATTTTCATAATCTGACTCTTCAATTGCACACTTTGCTGTTAATTTTAACTGGTTTATAATCAGGAACAAAACTCCTCGTTTAATTCTGTAATAAGTAACACTGAAATAATGTAAAATTACAACAATGCACTAAAATATTTTTAAAAAATCAATACTTACTGCCTGTTTCTTTAGGTATACTTCACGTTCATGTCTGATACGTCTCCAATTTTCATCTTCCTCATCATGATCTGAATCATCATCTGAATCTCTTAACATTTCTAACTTACCATCAGCATTATCATTATCTAAAAACAATTTCATCACACTAGAAGTTATCAATATAGTCAATATATTATTAAAGCCTAAACTGTACACACATTAGTTTTATAACATTAAGCAAGATCAGTAAATGAATGTAATCATTCATATGCAGTGGGAATTTTTATTATCTTAATTTTTTCAAATAAAAATGCAATTACTAATTTTGATACGTAGTGTTCATATATTATTTTAATATAAAAATATAAAATGAGATGATATAGAATCATATTTATATTAATTTTATGAATAAAATGTAATTATAATTTCTTCTGCAATAAAAATCACAGTTGTAAACTACTTCAGTTATAATTATTAGTGTTACAGCTGCAATGGAAGTAGGCAACCTATCATGGAACATGAACAAAAAAATATGCTTTTTTGTAAAGCATATTGATAGTCAAGATAACTGTTTCATTGTAATTACAAACAAAATTATATTTTCAAAAGCGTACCTACTGATTTGAATGGAACAGATGGATAGCATTTTCCTTTATGTGTGTAGCCTTGCTATTCAGTTTTATTTTAATGCAATGACTCTTTAATGTTGTTTCCTAACCCAATCATCGATTTGTAGTTACGGTCTAATTAACATCATATCCTGGCTTGGTGATAAAGGAACGTAACAAGGAACAGGTGAAAATTCACAACATGAACAAGGATACAGCTGCCTGTTTCCCTTGACCCAGAATCAACAAAGTTGCAATAGAAACTGGGATAAGTCTAACTTATTTTACAAGTCAATTAATCAATCATTCATTAACTAGAACATATTTATCATAACTTTTTATAATGTAATTTCGGTTAATTTATTTCTTCTTACAATGCACTAAAACTATTTTCACAAATTTTCAAGATTTTATTTTTTATAAAAAAAAAACCAATTTGTTTTACAATTTTGCAGTCAGTAGAAATATACTCATCATGATTGCATCTTTTCCAGCTTTTAGGACCAATTTTTTCTAACAGACTGAAACTTGATTTAAGATTTTTCATTTATTAATGATTACACTATTGATTACACTATTAATAAACCAAGTTCTGTAATCATTGTTATTAATGAGAATATATATAATTAACATTCACAACACTACTAAAAATTCTTTAACAAATTGTAGAAGTTTAGTTAATCTAACATAAAATGCTATTACAAATGATAAGGTGTATATAAAACCCAATGTACTAATTCTCAATAAAGCAAATCATCAAGCAATGGAATGATTTTGAATTCAGAGTGTACCAGAGCTACAATAATGACTTTGCAGTCACCTGATCTTCTTTTTCATGGTTATGTACATTTAATTATATTTTTGGGAAAGTTTGTTACCAGATTCACAAGCTTTTACTACATTAATGTAAATGTAGCAGAATACTCTATGTCTAGATAGAAGAAAAAATACAGTAGAAGTCCATTAGTCTGGCATCCAACAGTCCGGAGTGCCCGATAGTCCGGCATCGCTCCGGAAAATTGTAAAAATTTTGGTGTGTCTTTAAAGCAAATAAAAACGCTCGAGAGCTATTCAGAAGTTTTCGGGGTAGTTCGGGATCATCCGGAAGCGCTCGGTATTGTTCGGAAACAATTAGCGGCCAGCTAGTCTCAACTGTCACAACAAATTCAGGTGCAGTGCAGCTCCGTTAATCAATCACGAAGCGTCTTCGCCATTTTTTTGTGCGTTGTTGTTTTGTGTCCTTTCACATCGCAGTAAACGTAACTTTTGAAACTGTTTATAAAAAAAGTGATTTTCGTTCTAACTGTACAGTGACCATGCTTTCAAAACCTAAGCCTTCGAGTTCAAAAGGAGAGAAACGAAAACACGTAACACTGACTCTCAATCAGAAACTAGAAATCATCAAACGGCTAGAAAAAGGCGAGAATAGAAATATTTTAATGAATGAGTTTAATATTGGCTCATCGACTATTTATGACATTAAAAAACAAAAAGATGAACTAATGAAGTTTGCTTCTCAATCGATAACAACTGAAAAATTGGCTTCTAGACAAACATTAAAAAAACCAAAACTGGAACAGCTAGATAGTGTATTGTTCAAATGGTTTAGTGCAGTACGTTCTGAAGGAAAGCCGGTAACAGGGCCAATGATTGTTGAAAAGGCAAAGGAATTCGGCCAAGATTTAGGAGTTGCTGAAAGTGAATGTAATTATTCTGATGGTTGGCTCAGAAACTTTAAGTTTCGGCATGGAATTCGAAGACTTGATGTAACTGGAGAAACACAACAAACAAGAAAACAAAAAGACATTCATGACTTTTTTAAATCTAAGTGAAATATGTTTTACAGTACGTGTACATACATTATATGAAATGTAAAATAAACTTTGTTGTATGTACAGTATTTCCATACTGTATTTGTAGTTTAATTATTAACCTAATTGTTCTTATAATTACCGCTCGATAGACCGGAATTTTCGGTAGTCCGGCACCGAGCCGGTCCCGAACATGCCGGATTATCGGACTTCTACTGTAGTACATTTACATTTACTTGATGTCTCCAATATTAACTCAGCATCCCAACCCAGTAGGCCTTGTTGGGATGCCACTAACGTAAATGCCTCAGTAGACAATTACATCAGTGATTTATAAACTCAGCTTTTGCCTTCGCTGCAGGCCTCATCTGGACATCTTGAATGTCCCCTACATCATTGTCCTCTGAACTAGCTAACCGAGTTCATGGAAGCACAAAGTGCTTCACCTAGTTCTACATTTATTTAGCTCAGCAGCTTTGTTTACAAATAACAAAATTTTTATTATATAACATGCAACTTGTTTATTTTATCTTCATATTAAAATATTTACCTGCATTAGCCCAACGGAACTGGCGTACACGTCCAGATCCATCAGTATGCAATTCTCCATCTTCAAGCAATAGTTCTTGTAAAAGCCTAATCTCCTTCTTATCTTCAACAAGTAACTGTTGCCTGTAGAAAAACCATCACAAAAATCAAACTACAAAAACTTATTAAAAAAAAGACAAAAAATGGAAACTGTATCATAAAAATATATGCTACTAATAACTAAGTTTATTACTTCAATAAAAACAGAAGATTATATCCTTATGTATCATTCTGACAAAGAATAAGATAAAACTTGTTCAAAGAGTATACTAAAACACATTGTAGAAACCTAATTATTTGTAAAGCTCAAAATTTTAAATAAAAGTAATACATTCTAATAATTTTTCCTTGGAATTGCAAGAAATTCTTGTGAATAAATAAAATATTAACAAACAAAAGAAAGTAAAAATAAACAGCTAGAGCAAAGGACAACTCAAAAATAACTACGAATATATAGATGAATGAAATGAAATTGTATAGGATTAGAAAAGAGAAACACAACTAGCATACGTAATGGAGATAAAGCAGTAGAAATGTTTTATTGTACTTTAATTATTTATGGAAGCAAATGATAGTAAGTTGTTAAACATATATTCAAAGATAGAATATTAAAAACAAACACATTCTTTTGAAATATAAACTAAGTAAATTCTGATGCAGTAGGTTCAACATCAACTGATGTCTCCAATCAAATCCAATCATGTTTTCTGAGAAAAAAATTAATATAAATAAATCAAATGAAAAAGGGCATAAAATACAAACAAGAAGTTTCTCTGAAATAGTTTTTAACATGTGATGTGTGATAACAAATAAGGACAATAGGAACTTTTCTCAACATAAACAAATTTAATACACTGACTTAAAAATGCCAGCTATCCAGGTTTGGTTGACTGATACGTTCAAAAAATAAATGAAATTTAAACTGCTGTTAATTAAATAGAAGTGAAATGAAATAATTCTTGTAGTGTAAACTTACATTACAAAACATTGGAATGTTATTCATGCAGTAAATATTGATACTGCATTTACAGGTAAATATACTTTATGTGTACGTATATACAACAAAAATACTCACATATGAATTTTTCCTAACTCTGTATTGAGTTTGTCTTGATCAAGAATTTCTTCATCACCAGCTTCAGCCTCAAAATTATCAAGATCTTTTTCATCTTCATCTTCACTACCCCATTCCGATTCACTAAGTTCTGCTTCATTTTCTAAGAAACTTTTACCATCTTTAATAATTTCATTTTCTTCCGAATCATACTCTACTTCAGCTTCTTCATTCATATCTATAAATTCATCATCTTCATCTTCTTTGTTTTCTTCAGCATCAGTAACATCATCTTCACACACTTTATTACTATTACTTTCAATATCACCTTCTTCTTCATCATCTAAAAATAAAAAAACTTAAATTGCAATTGCATGACAATATTATAAAAACTATTTTCAAACAACAATCACATCTACTTTTTATTTCAATTTCTAGAAAATGTTTCAGATTTTCATAAACGTCTTGTCTGCATTAATGAATTTCAAACATAAAATTGACATACTAGATAATAAATTAATTCCATTTGATCTATCAATGTAAAATTTATTAAAATTAATTTTATTTTTTAACCAATATTAGGTTAAAAAATAAGATTAATTTTAATAAAGCAGTAATATTATCATATAACTATTATACTAGTATAGTTACACATTATCGTAACATATAATATTATATATCGTACAACTCAAAATTAAGGCATTATAAAATGTGTTCTATCAGAATTACAAGATGTGTAGAATGTTAACAGTGCTTTTCAGAACAAGAAAACATGAAAGGAGAGAAAAAAATTTTAAGAAAAATATAACGACCAAAGTATGAAGATGAATTTACATACTGAAAAGTGAAAAAGAAATTTAAACAGATATAGAAGAAATTGGATATTTAATCTGAAAAAAGAATATTTAAGATTTTATGGACATTTGTATAAACAATGAACTGATGAAACAAATATTTGTTTTTTTAATGAAAATAGAATCATAAAGACCACATGGTTTAAAGAAATACAAAAAAAAAATTTATAATAATTTGATTGAAGACAGAGATGAATTTAGAAAATCAATACAAGAATAAGTTTCCAGAAGGAGAAAAAAGAAAGATACCACCTGAATAGATGGGAGAACGAAAGGAACAATAACTGTGAAAGAATGAAGATCCTCAGGAAAAAATTCAGTAGTATTAATTAGCATGGATATTTATAAAATCCCGTCACCCATCATGTTTTTATACATTTCGGTAAATTTAATAAAAAAAATTTTATACTTGTTAATTTTTAATAGAAGAGACAGAGGATGCAGGTTTAAAGATTAATGATTATTAAAAATGTGTTAGAAGAAAATATAAAAATAACTAAGTTTGAAAAGTATAATAAAAACAGATCTAGAAAGGGAGATAAAACAGTTTTTGCAATAAATTCATATAAATAAATGCAGGTCTTCCAAGATTGAGATGGTGAGATTAAGTGAGAGGGGGTGCGACAAGATTGGAATAAGCACTGGCTGAGATAATTAAAGAAAGATTGTGATGGAAGACCAAAACCAAGATATTTTGCAGACAAAATATTACAGAAATACTTTAAAAATAAAAAATTACTTTTTAAAAATCTTTCTGTTTAAATAACATGTCAGAGAAAGTTTTTATAAAATACATTGTTTATGTTTTTAAAATAATTACCAAATTAACAAAATAGCAAAATGAAAGACAATAAATCAAGTTCATCATACCTGAATAATGGATTTTATGTTTTTTATTCTTTTGTGATTTTTCAAATACTTCATCATCAGAATCCTCCAGCAAACTTCTCTGTTTCCTATTAAAATTATAACAAAAAAATTAAAGTAAAAAAGATTTAGTAAGGCACACTAAGAATTTTTTTACTAACTTATGATCTAAAATTTATAAGACTCTTTCAGAACATCTGAACATAATCCAGCCACTAGAAGCATGCCCATTTGCAAATATGTTAAGGTTCTGTTAAAGATATTTTAAAGCAATATAAAAAATAAACCTACATAACTTTCCCTTTTTAACTACAAATTAGTTGACAATAATTTGTAAATTTGATAATACTTACAGAATACAAAGTACATTAAAAATGACTGTCTCTAGTATACTGTGTAACTATAATTAGTATAACTACTAATGTCATTTCTCAATTTTTAATATAAATAGTTCTGCTTCAGTGTATTCATTATAATTATTTAAGGGCATAAAAAAACAACACTGTGTGCAACTGAAACATGAATTTCACCTAAATATTAAAAATAAAGATGAATAGAAACTAAAAAAAAATGGTGTAACGGAACACTCCTGGCAAACCTAAATTACACCAAATCATGTCTGGATTGTACATTAATGTTTGCTATCCATTTTGTGACTACCACATCTGTTCTACATACTTTTTAAAAGTTCCAATCATAACAATAGTCTGCTTGCAAGTCAGTATGCAGACTTAATGAAAAAATTTTGTTTAATTGTAACCGAAATCAATAAGTTTTAACATACAAAAAGATCCAATATTTAGAGATTGATCTATATATTTATCTGTAACAAATCATCAGCATCATTTGTTAGAGACTGAGGAAACAGAACAGGTCATCATTCCATGTTTAATCAACAAAGCCCCCCACAAGCTGACCAACTGGGATTTTCATGAAATTTGTTATAAATTAACTATTGATAAAGTTATGAGAAAATAATGAATTTCAGATCTCTTAACATAAATCATTTCATTTTTAGAGCCCTTCAAATTTGCTGGAAAATTACAAATTTTGACTTGTGGCAGCAGTGTTAGGTCCACATAATTTTGTTATTTATTAAGGTAGAATGATAAACTTGGTTTCATTTTAAAGCTTATTTGATTGCTCTTTCATATTATATACAAGCCTATGTTTACATGAATTTTGATTTCAAGGTCATCACCTTTGACCTTCAATTAAAAAAAAAACAGGTCTTTTTTAATAAATATTTCTTAATAAAAAATGTAAGTTATTCATCATTGTACTATGAAACAGTTGAGAAAATTTGAAACTGGGACTGCTTTGGGATCAAAAGATAAAAAATAAAATGTATGTCAATGTTTTAGCAAAATTCACTTTTTTTTAAATTTCTAATTAATTTTAGAAATAAGACTACAATGAATATTAAGTCAAAATGAGGTTGAAAATCATTACACTTTATGCTTAAAAGTTAAATTAAGTTAACAGTTTTAAGTAAAACAATAAATCTCATACATTTTTAAATGACCTGATAAACTCAAGCATAAAAACATAATTATGTATAAAATATAATTCTCGTGAATCTCTTCTTCTAATACAAGAATCTAAAATAATATAATAACTGTACGACTAATAATTAAAATATAACAATCCATGTCTTTAAATAATTAAAATTATGACGTTTATGATTTTGACATTTTCACAGTCAGAATCTTGCACAATATACAAAAAGTAAGGAAAAACAATAAAAAATTTCAAATTAAAGCTTTATACATTCTTAAATTAACTGCTTCATTTCAGTAAATGTTATTTTAAATAAATACTTTAATTTGTATTAATTTTAACAGTATTCTGATAAAATACATTACAGCACTTATGTACTGATTCATTTTTCAAGGTAATTATTTATAAAATAATTTTTTATAAAAATGATTTAATAATTGTAATCTGATATTTTCATTGGCTTTCAATTATTGCTAATTAAAAGTTATACCAATAACATTAGTATTAAGTTAAATATTAAAAGTGTTTATGTGCTTATTTGAAATACCTGATAATCTCGCTGTCAGTTTTTCATTTGCCTGAGTAATTTCCTTTTCAGATAATGTATACATATTCAGTAACAGTTTTTGAATTAAATTTTGTTAGTACTTCCTGTTGAGGTAATATTAGAATATCACTGCGTGCTGGAAAAACATAAGAAAAATGGACCTTGAGGGTGAAGAAAACTTACTTCCACTTCTGTAGATTCATTTGTAGATAATACACAAGCGATCCCCCAATCACCGTTATAAATGAACGTGATAAAACCTTTTATATCAGAAATTTCAGGAAAACCAAACTTCTGTTTCATGCAAAACTTTATGTTGTTCATATTCTTCATTTTCAGAAATAATTTTTGTTTTAAGATGTCCTTTCCTAACTGGTAAAAAACATGAAACTTTTGAGTACCTGGAATCGCCACCACTTTTGTTAAACAAGGTGGTAAATACTTTTCTTCTTTCTGATATTCTTCATTTGAAATGAATATGAAATTCATATTTTTAATATTTAACCAACCCCAATCATAAAGCTGAGCGACTGTTGTTATTTGATCTTGGTATGGCCGTTGTAAACTTGTTTTTAATGCTAATCTTTTAAGAGTACCACCAAGACCATCACATGCACTCTTGTTATATGATGTGGCAAAGAAGTGCCATTCCGCGTTGGCACTAAAGTTATCCTTATGATATGTTAAATTCACAAAATTTTTACGATTTTTATATTGTGCTGCTGAACCATCTGGGAAGTAAATTAGTTTATTCACAATATTATACTTTTCTTTAAAAATTGAATTAGTTTTTTTCTGAAAAATGTGAACTGATACTGTGTCATGCTTGGGCTTCATCTTGTAGTATAAATAAATAATTTTCAGCAGTCACATAATGTGATAAAGATTCCGGTTTCAATTAGTGTTTAAATTTTTTAAGAAGTTTCACTGATGAGAAGAAACAAATGAATGATGAACGAGAACTGATAATTTTTCAATAAATGTCTCAATAAAATCTTCTGTGTTCTTCGCTACTGTTTCTAAACTTGAACAATCAGTTGATATTCATTGCTTAAAAGTTATTTTGTCCATAGACTTTTTAACAAATATTGAATCTAAAATGTTTTTAAAATTGTCAGAATCAGAAAAATTCTTACACTCACCAAGGAAACAAATTTATTGAGGTGGATTACAAATAATTAGTGCTACACTGCATTTGTAAGATGACTGCTGCACTCTTTTGTTAAATAATTTAATTTACATCCTTCAAACATTAATTTCAGATTCTGATGGATAAAATATACAAATACACTATGAGTTCCACTGCCACCTGCTAAAACACAATTTTTAGGACATAAAATAGCAAAGGTAGAAAACCAAATTTTAATTCCTGAATGACTTTCTTTAAACTGTTGTTGATGTATCTCTTTCAGATTAGTCACTTTTAGTACTAGTCTTTTTTGAACTTGAATGTTTCCTCAAGGTGATTTGATTCTGACACAGTTTTTTTTTTGTCTGGCATTACACAACTTACATCATCTGATTTATAAAACGCCTGAATACATTCAACTATGTTTTGATTCAGACACTTTCCAGGTTTAGAGTTCACTGATGTCAGAATCTGTTGTTCTTTAAATAGTTGTTTTGCCGGTCATATCATCTAATTGGTAGTTCTGGGAATTTATCTTGCACTTTTTTGATGCTCCAACTTCATGGAAGAAGACTAAGAATTGCAATTTTAAGACTTCTGTCCATTGTACAATTAAATTTTTTTTTCAACTGTACCACGATTTTGCTATTAGGTTCAACTAGAGATGAAGTCTCAGTGTTTTTACTAGCTACATTGAATATTCTTTTCCCTTATTGATGACTCAATTTTTGCAATCTTTTTGGTAGGATATGTTTTCTCTTGCAATCTTTTAGATTTTACAGGTGATTCCCCAATACTTACTAGACTCTAATTGAGCCTGTCTAATGCATAATTTGTTTCATCATAAAGAGCTTCTTCACCATCATCTGCTGCTTCTTCTTCTGAAGCTTTATTACTAATTGAGGCAAGTTTTTCCAATACATAATAAAAATCTTCCAATCACTTTCTAAACTTTGATTTTTTCTGTCATCATGGTAACACTTTTCTTAAATTCTTAGTAACATTATTATGACCTTCTTTTTGAAGTGGGCTACAACATTTATTATTGTAAAAAGTTGTCATACTTCAAAAGATATCTAGGTTTAAAAAAAACTGTAACAACACCAACATTTAGCAATCAATAAGCGAACATTGAATTTCTTGACTTCAGGGCAGGCATATTTATGCAGTGCTCATGCTTTCTTACAATATGTTATTTCATAAATAAATTATTTAAATCAAATATTTTAGGTCATATTTAATATTGTTTACACTAGAACATGGACACAGACTATGACTAAGTTGATATAAGTAAGCATCAACACATTTTGTTTTAAGATTGTATTAATTACACTGAGTCATTGCATTAATCATCATTGGTCATTTGATTGAGTTGAGATATATTATTTCTTATTATTAGACAAAACAAATGACATATTATTTAATTTTGCAAGTCAGCCAACAAAAATTTAAGTATTTACCACCTCAAAACCCCACAAAAACTTTTTTTTTTAAAACATTGATACACATTTTAGTGTTTTCTCTAGATCCCAATGCAGTTCCAGTTTTAAATTCTCACAGCTATTTTATAATATAATGATTAATAAAATATAATTTACATTAAAAAATTAAGACTTTTCTGAAATTCAAGGTCAAGAGTCAAAGATGATGACCTTGAGATAGAGATTTATGTAAACATAGGCTTGTTGTAGTCATATGGGAGCATCAAATAAGCTTTAAAATAAGTCCAAGTTTATCATTCTACCTTAATAAATAACAAAGTTATGTCAACCTAACACTATTGCCACAAGTCAAAATTTACCATTTTCCAACAAATTTAAAGGGCTCTAAAAACAAAAAGATTAATGATTTTGATCTGAAATTCAGTATTTTCTCATAATTCTATCACAGTTAATTCATATCAAATTTCATGAAAATCCCAGTCGGCCAGGTTGTGAATAGCTATCCATCCACCTTGTTAATTTGACACGGAATGACCCAAACATACACTGGAAATTTAAATAATAATACGGTAGGTAAATGGTCTAGAATTGTAAAGAAAAGATTTTGAAAGAGAAGACAATTTTAATGTTTAAAAGTTATTGTTAATACAAATACCATGGAAAGTAGATTTTATCTTGACTAAAGCTAATTAGAAAGTGTTTACTTAGATTAAATAAAATGTTGAATTCAAAAGTACAATCATGTTGGTAATATATAGCACATAAACGACATAAGAAAGAGGATGACCCAAACAGCGAAACAGCTTGAATTGGATACTACTTAACACATAAGGCCATGAATTAGCTATGATTCATTCAGCCAAGCAAAAAAAAATTTTGAATCTAAACAAAATTTTTTATTGAAGCAAAGAAATTAATATTTCTATAATTAAAAGGAAGCATATTAAACTGTTTATAAATCTGGTACAAAAAACTTCCTCCAAAAAGGTAACAAAAACTTACTATAAATCCTGTCCATTGGGCAAACTGAGGAGTAAAGTTTTTCAAAGCAAACTACCACTGGATTGATATTGTTCCAGTGTGTCACTAGGTACAGAAGTGATCTCAGCACAGGCACAGCTACTTGCATTTAAAATGAAAATTCCAGTCACTTACATGTGTTACTAAAATTTTTATTCATAGTATATGTTACTACTGAATTTATATCTATGCACCACTGAAAGGTGGATATAATTACTAGTGATTTTCATCTTTATAATAATAATAAGTATTTTATAGTAGAGGTGATCATTAGATCATACAAAAATGTAAATAAAATCTATCCATTTAAAAAATTACTTTTAAACTCTTCATTCTTTTAAAAATAAATGTTGCACATTACCTTAAATGTGTAACATCTTTCAGTTCTTTACTTTCTTCAGTGGATAATGATGAAGACAGATTACAATTCTGAAAATAAATAAACTGATTAAATGAAATAGATAACGACACAGTGTTACAGGCAGTAGAAAGTATAAAATATTCAACTACAATAGTACTACCGGTCAGAGTTTAGAAAGCTTAATGCACCTGATGGAAAGATTAATGAACTCTGACTTTCTTCTTGCTCTCTATGATGCCTGTACATAATCCCCTTCAATGCACTGTTATCAGTGTGAACAATACTTTAGATATCCTAGGTAGAATTACTGTGAATCTACATAATTAAACTTTAACAATAAACATACTACATTATACAACACCAGTTATAAATCATTTGTGTGCTTACCTATTAGGTATTTCTTGATCTTCATATGTTATAAAAGTATACGTATTAAAAACAATAAAACAGTAATTTCAAGAGGTTATCCCTAAAGTAAAGACCATTTCTTGGTAAAAAAATGTATTCTGAAAACTTTATAAATATTTTTTATTTCTCTTAAACTACATACCTTATACTACTTCTCTATATAATCACCACATAATTAATACATTTATCCATCAAATGTTCTCAGGAAATCACGTGTTAGACCCGCAACATGTGGACGTGCATTATCGTGCAGCAGGATGACACCATCAATCAACCACCCATGTCGCCAATTTTGAATGGTGCATTGTAACTTACATAGTTTTGCAGTAGGCTTCTGCATTTATAATCGTTCCACGTGGCATAAAATCAATCAGCAGTAAGTCAAACCGATCCCAAAAAACTGTGGCCATTAGTTTGCGTCCAAATGGCCGTGGCTTGACCTTTGTTGGTCTACTTGGTGATTGAGGATGACACCATTCACTTGATTGCCGTTTTCTCTCTGACATGTAATACAAAATCCATGTTTCATCGCCGGTAACAATCGAATTAAGAAACTCATCACCTTTTTCTGTATAGCACATCAAAAATTCCAAAGCAGATCCCATTCAGATTTTTTTATAAGACATGTGGCACCCAATGTGCACAAACCTTTCTGAAGCCTAAATGGTTATGAAAAATGCAACCAATAACAGCTCTTGAAACATCAGGAAAAAGAAGGGCCAGGTCGGAAATAGTTAAGCATCGATCTTTTCTCATTTCATCATCGATGTGTTTCAAGAAGTCCTCAGTGATTATTGAGGGTGTCCCTGAAAGTCCTTCATTATGCATACTAATTCTGTTATTTCTACTGTTATTTCTAATACGTGGAGTCATGAGAATTTTGGGACTAATGTATGAGTCCCAAAATTCTACACACATGTTGAAAACTACAGTTTTAAAGCATTTTATTACTCAAAACTATTAAAAACAAAAAAGAAACTTAAATACTTTTTTTTTTAATTTTAGTTTTCAAATTCACTGTGCAAAGTAGAAACTTCTTCAGACTTATTAGCTTTTATCTTCTATAAAGAAGACATATCCTACTGTTTTTCATTTGTTTTCTTTCATTCTTGATTATAATTGATATTTTAACCTGCATAAATCTGTCATAGACATAATTGGGAAAATTTTTAATTTTCCCTAATATGATTATATCTTAAATGTTCTCTTATCAACTTATTCCTTAGTGAATCAACCTCTCAAGTCATTACTTTAAATTTAGGTATTAATGTTCAGTCTTATCCCATAACATAAAATCCATCTGCTTGAGCTTGACTAAGCTACCATTATCCGAGTATCAAATAAAATAGAATAGACAGTTTGTAATCAACATGCTTATAAGTTCAAAAGCAAATTTAGTCTACTAAAATCCAACTAAATTAAGATAATACTAACTAATACAGCTAATAGAGATTCTATGTTTTATTAAACATAAATTTATAACTTGTCACTTTAGTTTTGCTCACCAACTGTTATTTTTAGGCAAATAAAACAAAAAAAAAATTAAACAAGTATCAAATAAAAAGGCTTAATCATCAACAATACCTGTGATTGAGTAAAAAACTGTGAAACCTTTTCGTCAGAACCTTCTAACTGTGATAAAGCAATTGGTTGAGAAGGAAATGCTCCAGAGCAAATACCCATTATATCACTCTGAGACAATTTATTTGTGTTATCATCTTTTACCAAATCTTCAATACGAGTAAACTTTCCTGAAAAAGAAAGGATGAGATAAACCCAATAACTTTTTACACTAAACTTTATTTTAGTACACTTTTGGTCAACTTGAAATCTTAGTACACTTTAAATTGCCAATTTGAACATTATTTTTCATTAAATAGTAAATAAAAGAAATTGTACATTACATTTTAATGCAATTAGTATAAAAAAATTAATTTAATGATTATCAGAAATCAAATTTATTTTTCTTAAATGCTTTAATTTGTTAGTTACCAATAAAGACTGAAATATTAGGAAAAATACATTTTAAATAATTATAATTAATAATTATTATACCATAATTTGAAAAAATGGTTAACAATTAAGAAGGTAGGTATTAAATGTTTGTAATGAGACAAGAGTTGGAGAAAGAAGATTAGAGGAAAGCATAAACTAGATTAAAATAGATTGAGTTAATGACCCAACAAATTTTATTTTTTTTTATAACACATACTTCTAGTTAGCATCCTTTAAGCATAGCAACTAATGTTGAATGTTTAACAGAAACAAATGCATATAGTTTATATTATTCTAGCCCTTCAATTTAACAGAATAAATATCTCATTATCAACATGACAATGACTTACTTGTTAATTAAGAGAAACTAGTAATTCTTTCCACCACTACATTCAGTCTATCACATTCTTAAAATAAATAAACTTCTCTAAGCTAAATGGATGATTTTAAAATGTCTAGTTATACCAATTGTTCTTTTTAGAAAAAAAGAAGATACAATGGATGAAAACCCTTGCCCCTCAAAAAACTATTTACTAATAATAACCGCAAGTACATATTGTAATTTATTTTAAAAATAGACTTGCAAAATAAAATTGTTTCTTTTAATTAAAATATCAAATTAGAAATAACAATATTAATATGAAGCTTGACTGATAAATTTTACACACTAGCATGTAACATGGAGACAAAAGGTACTATCAAGTTGGGCATGGCAGTAGTACATGATATCTAAAATCCCCCTCTAAAAACCTTCAATAATGCGTTGACATCCGTTTACTGACTTGTTTTCAGCAGCAATTAAAACAGAGAAGTATAGCCAATTTGTCAACATGGTTAAAACACACACAGTGATCAAATTTTTTAACAGCAGAAAATGTGAATCCTATGAAAATTTTTCATCGTTTAAAACCGGTTTAGATAGTGAAACTGTTGACAGTACTGTGAATAGGTGGGCATTGAAATTTCATGAATGTGAAGCTGGTAAAGTGCCCATTGAGGATGCACCTCGCAGCGGACGACCAGTTTCTGTAACTGACATGAAACATCGAAAGCAGGTGGACGATTTGCTTCAAAGTGACTGGCGAATCACCCAGCAACACATTGCTATTCAGTTAGGCATATCTAAAGAACAAGTAGGCCGTATTATCAAGCAATTGGGTTACCGTAAAATCTGCACATGATGGGTACCGTGCAAACTCTCTGATGGCTCTCCGCAAGCTGAAGTTTGAGCCTACTCCGCATTCGCCATACTCGCCAGAATTGGCTCCGTGCAACTTCCACTTCTAAATACTGCATTTTGTAGCTAAGTATTACACTTTTATTCATTTTTTATTTCATTCCAATGTCTCTTTTCATTCCCATGCTATGAATATATGTGCAAAATTTATTAGCCAAGCCTTGTATGTATAAAATTTTCCCAATATCTCATACTTGCACTAGGATTATAATAATTGATTTGAGTATTATTTTCTGTCCTTCCTAGAATTGTCACTTTAACTCTATAGTTGACATGCCCCAATTAATAATAATAATTTTAAGTTAAATTCACTGAATACAATAAAAGATAAAAGTAAAAATTGTAATTGAAAACTTACTTGAATTAATCTCAAACTGTGAGCTTGGAAATAACTCACCACTCACTTGAGAATCAGATCTGGAAACAGGTAAGTTCTGAAATATTAAAACAGAAAATCCATCTGATATTAGAATCTTATGAAAATGCTATATCAACCAGGGAGACAACTAAGAAATTTGATAAATTATACCCAACCACAAAACACAGCTATAAAGGATGATTTTATTTATGGTAATTTGTTAGATTAACCTACTGCAGCGTTTCTCAACCTTCCAGTATTTGTGACCCGATTTTCAATCTTCATCGCACCTCCCCTCTCATAATGTATTTTGAGTATTTTGATGCTGCAGCTACACTACGACCCTAATTACAAACTTCACAGATTATCAAGAATAAGTAAATTTATTGATATTTGGTAACATTCCAGATTCAACTGTTAATGAAAAACCACCCTAAAGATGAATAATGCTTTAACAGTATTGTACACTTACAGTTAATGTAAATGTACTTTTTTTTGTTTTATTAGTGTCATTTAATAATTATTTTTTTGTAACTTATTTCTAGCTTATATAATTAGGTAATATATATATTAATATTTAAAAAATTAAATTAAGTATAAATTATTTTGAAAGCTCATTGTGAAATTAATTCAACTCCTTTCACCTAGGACAATAATTAAAAGTTAATTTAATAAATTTAATTTCTTAATTAAAATACCAGATCTTATATACATAAATATTTAAGAAACCATAATCATAACATTTTTAAGTGATCTAACATAAGACACCACCAGTTATTAATAAAAATAGCATAACAATTCCGAAGAATAACAGGTTCCATTCCAGGTTTACTAAGAAAAATGAGGATTGAAGCCAGTTACCTTCATCACTGAGACAAATATAACGTTGAATATAAGCAAGTTAAGCCCATAGAAATGTAGTTGATATTAACTTTGCTCTGTTCACCACAGAGAGTAGTTGTATAGATAGTACCATAACTATTAAAAAAAAGAACCGGATTAGTGCAATTTTTATACTTTTTATCCACCACAGCCAGAAGCGCAGATCAGTTAGTATTAGATAAAAAATTAACGTGCCCCTTTCTTAATAAAACAATGTAAATCTGTATATACTGTTTCCACTCAATAAGGAAAACAGTTTTTACTAGCCACTACCAAAATTAAAAGCATTTAAAAAACTGCATCCACAGTGCTCCTAAACTTTGTTATCTTTTATTGGATAAACAGTTTATTTGGCATGGTGTAGTTGTTACTTTATTCTTATTTCATATACTTCGATTCAATTTTCTCTTTATATATTTAAGGTGCTGAGGGTTGATCAGGTTATAAAGGATGTAATTTACTGTCTTATCCAGGACCAAAATCGATTCTATAATTAGTTTTTCATATTGCTACCTTATTTTCTGGAACACTACATAGAACAGAAGACATGTCATCCAAGTCTGTTTCATCACTGTCATCTTCAAACTTCAATTTTATTTTTTTGTTCGTTTTATGTGATAAAATGCTATTTTCACTCTCTTCTTCTTCTTCATCAGCATCCTCACCATCATTATCTACAACATTTAAAAAAATTAAATTATACAGAATATTTTCATTCAAGAAAATAGGCTTTACACTCAATCTAAACCATAAACCATCACATCAAAATAATATACATAAGTAGAATTGTATCAGTTCATTCAATCTAAGTACTGTGTGTATGGAATATACTCAGCAATTCATTTTTAAAAAAAACATAAGAAAATAAAATTAAAAAATGCACAACACAAATTAATTAAAATAAACAAAATATATATATACTTATTAAAGATAGTACATTTATCATTTTGTGAACTTTTATTTCTCTTAAAGATACATTATTATACATACTGGGCTTTCATATAATTCCGAAACTTGAACAATTATTTATAAATGATGAACAAATAATGAAATATTTTAAATACAGAATTCTAGTTTTGATATTTTTATTCTTTCTTGACAAGGATCTTTAATCCTTTGAAAAAAAAATGAATAAATTTGAATTATTACAGAGGAAATGCAAATGTATACAGATTTCATTATATAATACTCAACTATCTATACTGTTGAGTAGTGGAGAACACTGTTCCCAATTATACAGATGACACTTATACATAAAACATGCTCATACTAACACACCACAAAGCAACACCATTACCCGCCATTGTGAAAGAAAAACTTTGAAACAAATTAAAAATATGAATTTTATATACTATTATTTAATTATCATTAATTTAAGTTTGTGCAGACAAATATATCTGTAAAGAAGCTAAGTAATTAGAAATATTCTAAAGCAAGTTGCAAGAAAGTTGTGTATTATATATAATTTTACAAAAACTCATAAAAAACTAGTAATACCATAATTACTAATAAACGTTTTTTTATTAAAAGAGGTTATTATTTATGAATCTAATTAAATATATATTTCTCTCAAAACAAACTGGTTGGAAGGCATTTAAAAAATTTATGTTTTATTAATCTTTTTAAGTACACTACTGCTATAATGTTGATGAAATTAAAAAAAAAAATTCATATAACTTTTCCTCACCAATATCACTGTCATCTTTATCATCTTCCACATCACTGCCATTATTGCCTAAGAGTAAGTCCTCGTTTTCTTCAATCTCTTCAGGACCTTCATCACCAGCATTACCTTCAACACCTTCATTTTCATCATCTGATACATCTGCTTCATCATCTAAGAAATCATTTTGTGGTCTCTTCTTATCAATTAATGGAATGTCATTTTCTTCAACATCTTCTTCACTCTCTGTTTCTGTTAGATCTGTTTCATCGTTTTCATCATCTAATATTGCTTCATTTTCATAGTCTGATTTTGAATCTAAAAACCAACACCGAAAAATGTAAATAAAATTAATATTCTGGTATCCAGTACTGGCATCAAAAGAGAACAATTTAAAATGACAAATTATTAAAAGAATATAGTTACAGAAATCAACACCAATAGATGGGTGGAGGCTGGATGGACAAGAACTCTAATTCCCGATATATTAGGATGGATTAACAGGTGGCATAGAGAAACGGACTATTGGATCACCCAGTTCATGACGGGACATGGGTGCTTGGTTGCTTCAATGGTTATCTCCATAAGGTGGGAAAAAGGAATGAGCCCACATGCATGTACTGCGAGGAGAATGGCGATTCTGAACATACCTTTTTAATATGTAATAAATGGCTAAGGCAAAGACATGACGTGGGTATTCATGGGAAAACACCGAAAGAGACTATGGACTTCATGCTTAGCAGTCAGGAAAAATGGAGGAAGGTTGCTGAATACATAAAGACAGTGTTAACACAAAAAAATGTAGATGAAAAAAGGTTGGGTTATTAGTATGTTAGGTTGGGGGGTAGCCTCAGCGGTGAGAGCCAGCATGCTTAGGTGTGCTGGTTTCGATTTCCGGTGAGGACTCCATGGGGTATGTTGTTAGGATAAGAGAGTATTACAAAGATCCTGGGGCCACGTCACGACTTGTAGGTATGATGTGGTTCCGTAAAGGACAAAATAGTGAATAAAAAATCTCAAAAGAGCCACTGGTAGGCCTGACCTGCCATGCCGGTATATAGCCGTAGGTGGGGAGGGCCTATTAGAATAACGGACACTCCCCTGGGTGGCGTAATACCACCAAGTCGGTCCGGCCCAGGGGAGTAGAGATAAAAAAAAAAAAAAAAGTAGAGGGTGCAGGATACTATGAAAATCGATTTTTGGCAATTAATATGGTAAGTTTAACTTACCTAATTACTGTGTTTTGGTGGTTTATATTTCATGTAATATTAATTTTATTAACATAGTGGTCAATATGTTAATATATATATTAAGAGAAGAGAGAATCAATTTGAGTGAAAAATAGTAATTAAACATCACTTTAACCACTGTTACTTCATCCTTACTTCCACCACAATTTATTTTACATAATACCCAAGTTATTCCAAGTGTTGAGAATTATTTTACAGCAAAAGAATTATTTTAATTCCATTATTAATGATATAATTGTTTTAAATATTTTATTCAGTTTTTATCTCCTCTAATCTTTTCTTTAACATAAAATCCAATTAAATAACTGACTGCCATAATTTTATGTTAAACATTTTCTACTGTACATAAAAAAAACACTCTGTCAGATTTAACAAAAATAAGATTTTAAAATCATAAATTCAGACAAGAAAAAAGAAATAATAAAAACTTACGAGAGCAATAAATCCTTAATTGTTCATTAATCTACATAATAGTCTTTAAAATAGATATTCCTTAATAAGTGTAAAAATTGTTTAGTTAATGAATTTAGAATTATAAAATAAACAGAATAAAATTGAAAATATTAAATAAATTAAATTTGGAAAACCTACCTTCAACTTGTTCTTCATTCAATTTATATTCTTGAATTCGTTTTTCCCATTCTTCTTTCCAACGTTCCCTAAGTTGTTTTTCTAAGTGTGCTTTCAACCTTGAAAGTTTTTCTCCAGGCTGTTGTGCCTTTTTTATATCTTCAAGCCATTTTTCTTCTATTTTAGTAGAATTATTTATGGTTTCATGCTTTATATCACTAATATCACCTTTACAGTTCTTTTCAGCAGAAATAACACTAATGACAAATTAATTTAAACATACTATAATAAAATTAAAATCTTTGTCTCTTTGAAAGAGAGAAATTAAATAGAAATGTTTTATTCAATATAAAAGAGGTTAGAACTACTTACCAAATAAATTACAAGCTGTGTAATGCCAAACTACTAAACTGTAACACCCTAAGTAACACTGTACAGTACTGTACAAAATAATAATAAACAACCCACATTTGGGTACCCTGACAATAAATGAAAATATTTATGTTTTAATGATTTCAGAATACAAATCTTAACATTAAACTGATATCAAATCACTTTTAATTTGCTGGAGAAAGGAAGCAATGAAATTACAAGTGATTTAGAGGAAAATTTCTCTCATTAGCAGAAGTTCCGATTGTAACTATGTAACTGTGCTTTTATGTAAGTTCTACTCAGTCAAATAAGAGGGATTTTCAGCAGGTAAGGTAATCATAAACATCAAATAAGTTAATAAATACTGAACAGCAACTTTAATGACATCATCAGTCAAATCCAAAGGAGATTTATGACAATAACCCCCAAAACCCATACATTCATTTACTGAAGATTTAATCACAACTTAAGATCTTATAAAAGTACATAAGTTTGACAATTAAAAGATTTGGCGGCAACTAAACACACTAAACAAATCTATAAATTAACAAGGATGAGAAATTATTAAGAAGTAAATGATTAAACAACAGAACAAGGAATTCCTTATTGCTCAAAAGCAGTTCTTCATATTACAAATTTTCAGTTGTTAATTCTACAAACTTAAGTAATTTTTAATCTCTTCATTTTTATGTTAACTTGATGATAAATAAAGTTTTCCTCTTACATTTTTTTTATATTTATTAAATTATTTGAACTTCAGAATCAAATCTAAATTGACAGAATTTTTAAGTATAACCATTCAAAAATATTTTTAAATAAATAGTATATAATGACACCTTCCATATATATCTGCAGTTAACATGGTGATGACTACCAGCCTACAATCATAAAAATTAATCCAGAGGTGGGTTTTTTGAGTTTATTTCATTTTCTGCTATAGGTAAATTTAATTTTTTAATTTTCATAGTAGTTGGATAACAGAAAATTTTTGTTATGAATAAGCAAAATTTATCCAATGATTTTTTTTTTGCATAATTTACTGTTAATACCATTCTAGGTATTGTTTTTCCATTAGAAGCTGAATAAGCTAGTTACAAAACTAATTACAAAATAATAATTTGTAGTTGGTAAATAACAAAATATTTATTTAACAGCTGTTATTGTTATGTACGTAATTTTCACAAAGTGTAAATTTAAAAAATTCATAATCTACATTTTTGGAAACTTATATAAAATTTCGTAATTATAATCCTATTGGTTGTCCTTTGAGAATATATAAATCCAAATGCAAACTTAAATCAACCATAGAACTCAATATGCTTGGAGTGGTCGATGTTCACTTATGGGATGCTGAAAAGTGTGGGTTTGATTAAGTAGGTTATTATTTTTACAAGCCATATTAAAACATACTAAACAGTATAACATGTGCATATAGATAACTCTAGTTAACTCATTATAAACCATTATGACCCACACACTGATGCACATTCCAGATTCGACTGTTAATGAAAAACCACCCTAAAGATGAATAATGCTTTAACAGTATTGTACACTTACAGTTAATGTAAATGTACTTTTTTTTTGTTTTATTAGTGTCATTTAATGATTATTTTTTTGTAACTTATTTCTAGCTTATATAATTATTGAATTCTAACCTCTATTTTGTCTTAATTTTCATGTAGTTTTACTTTTAATACAGTCATGTATTAAATGCTTTGATAAATAATTTAAAAATTATTTTAATTAAAATAAATCCTGTCATGCTGAAAATAAATTTATGTTCTTTAACACAAAAAAATATTAACTTTCAACATAAAAATGTCAGTTTTAAAAATTATTCACAAATAAAATGTATTTTGATTAATTTTCAATAGTGAACAAACTAGTTGGTAAAGATTAATAACATAAATTTAATTAATAATTCAAAATAAAGCAAAGCATACCTTATTTCAATATTTTCTTTGATTGTTATATTCTTATCCATGGTGAAATGTTCAAAAAATCTTTTTTTAAGATCCAAAATTGCAGAGGATTTGGGAGGTGAAAAAAGATGTATCTTTTCACTGGAATGTCCCTTCAATTGTGGATTTTTTTTAAAATCAATGTCAAATTCTCGAAATCTATTTTTAAGTGTACAATTTTTCCCTAATCCTTTCTTATATTTATTGTCATCTTCCAATTTATCCTCAGATTTATCACTTTCCTTTGATTTTTCCACACATTTAATATTTTCCTCTTCAACATATCCCTCCCAGTCAAACCTTTTCTTATTTTTATCTGCTTCAACACAGAATTCATTATTTATGTCTATTAGGTTATTCTCACAATGAATATTTTTAATTGGCTCAAAAGATTCAATTTTTTCACTATCCTCCATTCTTAAAATAAAATCTTCACTATCTTGAAATTCAACAAGAGTTTTGCTAGATGAGGTAGTAATGTTCTCCATGGACCTTTTAACTGTATCATTATAAATTATTTCTGAATGTGAAACAGATACCTCAACTGATCCTTCAGTAAGATTATTAGATTTCTCTTCAAAACTAATTAATGTTTTTGAGTTATTTACATTAACTTCAGGTTCTATTACTTGCTCACTATCTTTTGTCATTCTTAATTCAAAAGTGAACTCTTCACTATTTTGAACACTCTTAGTCACACAATCATTTTCATTACATTTATCTTCATTAATATTTGCACTAGATTGTGAAAATTCATAACTATTGGCTTTATTTAATTTATCAGGTGACTTCTCATTAACTTCTGTAAATAAGTAAGTAGTACTGCAGTTATTTTCTGCAGATTTATCTTTTAATAATTCAGCATTTTCTTTATCAATTTTCATATTACTTTTATCAGATGCAAATTCATCAGTAGATTGAGTCTCAATCTTTGCAGATAGCTTTGAACTTTCACTTATAAATTTGTTTGATTCTCCATTGTTTTCATTTATCATCCTATCAAATTTTTCATTAGTCATAATATCATTTACATTTGTACTAGAATCCAGTATTTTAACATTTGAAGAACTAATAAATGAATCTTTAGAATTACAATCATCATCTAAATTTTGTTTGTATGTGTCTATATCATCAGTCTTTAGTTTTAAATTAATTTTATTTTCATCATTCATTTTAATATTTGTTGGAATATACTCTTCATCACTGTCATCATTTGAGTCATCAGATTTAAAAAATTCTTCAGTCTTTTTTTCCATTTCCTCAATTTGCTTACTGGAAAAAAAATTCCAAAATTAATCTCTCAGAAAAGACTTAAGTGCACAATTAACACCTAAAAGTTTTATCCATTAAGTTAACCAGAGTATCAGATAATAAATTTAGATTGTATTATGTATAAACTTTTCTATAATAATGGGGGTATATAAAATTCCAATTTACAAATAATGCAGTCCCTTATATTTAATCTAGATCTAAGTAATCAAACAAGAACAGGATGTTATTATGAAAATTCAAAGATATTAACAATTGAAGATGTATCTTTTCAAGTTGCAATACAAACAAACACAGGTTAAATACAGTTTACTGTAAAAAAAAAAGCATTTCCAAAAGATCATTGGATAGTGAAAGGGACTGCATAAAAAGTAATATCTACAAGAAAGTTTCCTTCCATTAAATGGAAGGAAAAAGGAATACTTTAAATATTACAATCTAAAAGGACAGAGGAACTTCCACTGAATATGTGAAGGATCCCATTCAAATGAAAGAAAACTATAGAAAATGCAACAAAAGAGTGAAAAAGTAATAAGTAAAAAAATTAATGATAGAATATGTGCAAAATTGTGTTGAATTAAATACTTTTTTTTTTAAGTAAAAAATTGCATGAATATGATGAACTTATTTTTTCATTGGTTAAGATTTGCTTCAATATTACAGCATATTAAATAGGGCTAAAAAAATGCTTTGTGTAAAAGATTACAGAAGTATAACAACCTTCAACTAGTTTTAAAAAACCATGTTTTTTCAATTTATCACTGAGCTACATTTAAATTGTGTGGACAGTCACAACAATCAGCTTCTAGAATTTTTGGTTCAAGATTAGTCATCAAATGTATTGAAACTGTATACAAAAACCTTCTTCATAATTTTTATAAAAAGATATTCCAGCTAGATGTAAGGCAAGTTCCATGGTGACTTTTAAAACCCATGTTCATTGCATGAAATATGTCTGGTTGTTAAAAATACAAATTGCTTCTTAAAATGTTATACATAAAAACATTTCTTTCCTTTTTTTTAAGCAAAGTATTTCATAAAACTTTATTAATTATAAGACTTCAATTATTATTACTTTAAAAACAATTTTATTTTGTTTTTGTATTTTTATATTAATAAACAAACAACTTTTACATTTTTTATAAGAGCAGTGCTTAAAAAAAGATTATCTGTAAAAGTTACTATAAATAAATATTACAAATTTAAATGATTTCATTGTTTCCCAATGTCTTCCTTTTACTGTTAAAATTCTGTACTTCTTTATAAAATTGAAAAGAAATTTTTTTACTAATATATCTCAATCTACTTCTTGAAACAGAAATATTACAGAAATTGTTTTTAGTTACATTTAATATGGGAAAGCAGATTTGAAAAGATTTACCAGATTAAGTGATTTTATAAATAATGAAATTTTAAGATTTTGAAAGGTTTATACAATCTTATCAAAGATGATTTCTATTTTTTTCTTGTTTTGTTTTTGCTATTTTATACCGTAAGAACCATATATCCAATACGAACGAAATGTTTACCATTAAATATATTGTTTATCAGAAGAATAGTAGGCGCTAAATAGAATTTCAAAAATATCCCTGGGAAATGCACACTGCTTCCGAAAATGATAAGATCATATTCTTGCTTTCTACCAAAAATTATAAGAATAAAGATTACTCAGACCAGGCAAGCTTCCATTGCTCTTCTGAACAAAACTGATTTTTAGCCGTTTTATGATTACAATAGACTTGTAACTATCCACCCTCTTATCCGGTCTGATATAATTACATAAATAAAATCGCATAGTTTTGATTGAAAACAACTTGTAACTATAATAAATGAATGAGCAAAAAAAAAAGAAAAAGAAATGGAGTTTCCCTTATTAGTTTTCCTTGTACTGTACTGTACACACAAATCTTTTTTTCTATGCTTGTTTTTGTGTTCATGAATGTTTTTATTTACATTATTTTTTGAGTGCATTTCCTATGCGAATGTACATTTATGGGTGATAAGAATACTAATGACTTAATTACAGTATAGTGTAGACCTATGTACATTTCCCGGACTTTATGACTCATTCCTTATCAAGCACTCTTGTTCAATAATGTTGTGTTCATTGACTTTAATTTGCAAAGACGTTAAGACAAATACTGTACTGTAATGACAGTCAAAACACATGTCATCATCCATTCATTAAAAATAGAATATTTTATCTACAGTACTATTAACCTAGCCATACCAAAAGTACAGTACAGTACATATCTCATTTTCCCTGTCCTGATCAGATTGAAAACAGATATAGTTAAATTAAATTTCTGCTTTAAACAGATATAGTTAAATTAAATTTCTGCTTTAATCTTTTAAAGAGTTTTATTAATTTGTATGCATGTGTGAATTGGTGTGCGTCTGAGAAATGGGACGAGATACTGGCCATATCACTTGAGAAGTCTTGGAAAATATTACTAGATCATAAGGCCAGTGACAACTGGGAAGATATAGAAAACCAGTGCGACAAAGAAATTACAAAAAAAAAACTAACTTGTTTCATTGCTGGAAAAAATTCCTGGCTATGAGGCGGCTGATTTGAAGGATGTCATGGAATGGAAGGAGCAGGATGAAATTGAAGAAATAATTAATGATGATATAGTAACAATGGTATTAAATGAAGAGCCAAATGAAGAAGATACCGTTGAAGAAAGACCCCCAATCTATTACCGCACTGTGAAGTTCTTAAGGTGATCGAGACCACATTCGAATACATAAGTCAACAGGAAGAAGCAACACCAGCAGATATCACGTGCTTATGTAAATGGCGGGAATTATCAGCGAGGAAGAGAATGCGACAAAATACGCAAGCTTCAATCAAATACTTTTTTAAGTTAGATCAAGTAAGTCGACATGCACTGTACATTTTTATTATAATTATAGTATATTAAACATTCAGATTCTAGACAAACACTGTTCATTAACATAAACTAATTTTAGAAAACATTCCATTTTTGTCATTGCTTCACGACACTAAGAATTATAAAAATGCACAGTACCACAATAATTTTTTTTAAAAATGCTGTATGTGAAACAAGGCTACATTTTGCAGTACAATATGTATAAAGGTTGTCAAACTCATATTAAATGATAAAACTTTGAATTCTACCATATCCGGCTTTCTTGCTATCTGGCATGGTCGGCCGCTCTATTAGGCCAGATAATCATGAGTCTACTGTACTTCATATTCTATTAAAAGGTCATAAAAACAAAAGTTTTTATAAATTTTATAAAAAAATGTATAAAATTTACATAAATAAAATAAATAATAAAATGTATATAATTTTGTGTTGTGAACTAAATTGTTAAATTTCTCCCTAAAACATTTTTTTAAATCTTAGAGCAGAGTACATGACCACATTAATGATAAAAATACAGCTTTCTGTCACTTTCTTACTTAAATTTTAATTCTATCAAAAATTTCACAATGAAGAAATTTACATACATGATTTAACACAATTTTGAATTCAGTTGTTCCAAAATTAAATCACTAACAATCACTATAATATTCATAGCAGAGGGATCACACAATGTCTACAATGTTTTCATAATAACATCAAATTTGAATTGGCATAAATAGATTTTTACCTCCAAACCATTTATTAGTTAACAATTTAGTTAAACACCAAATAATTTTGATAGTGTTCAGTGAGAAATATGACAAAATCTTCGTGATAGTCATAAAATTGAGAAGGAAAATGGTGCATTAAATTCAACAAAAAGAAAATATGTTCTCTTTTAAGTGGAATTAAAAATTTACACTAATATAACTATTAGACTTAAAAATATATAAGGAATAATAGATATATAGAATACTTCTCAGTAATTACCCCAAACGCATCAAATGTTCCTTATTTGTTTTTATAGGTATAGAAGGCCCAGCTTTCCGCCTCTGGATAAACTCAGCAAGTGTACGTTGTTTGGGTCGATGATATGGAAGTATACAACTTGATTCTCGTACCATACGTTGTGATTCTCTTCTTATTTCTCGCATATTATTGCACGCTATCCTTTCTTTTTTGGTCTGTATTTATAAAAAAAAATAATAATAAGCTTAGCTCAAATTTTCAAAATTAAATTGATAAAATAATCAACTAAAAAATATATATACTAATCATCAAAGTTTAGAAAGTTCAGCTGACTTGGTGAGTGATAATGGATTGCAGATCAGCTGGGAGGAGCAAAGAATATCAGTACTAATGCAATCTACATCACCACACAAACGCATTGCATAGTGAAAGTGTTTCCCTTCATTACATAATTTTATTGTAAATTTACATATCCGCCATGTATTTATGGTATTTATTTTTTATATCCACTTTTTATCATTTTTTATGTGCTTAATTTCTTTTTAAATTTTATTTATTTTTAATGACTATACTTTCATGTGCATAATTTAACAAAATGTTAAAGTAGAAAGGAAATATAAGGTTTTTTTTAATTTAGTGATTATCCCAGCTACGCCCTCTGTATTTTTACCGTTTGTTAACTGAAACTCATTAGTGCTACCATCACTCCTTTTTTTTAACATATCTGTTTACCGTTAAATAAAATATTTCTGCTTTGTATCTATTTTGAATTTTACGTTCTGATGGCAAGCATTATGTTATCAAAACTGAATGAGGTGGAAAGTTTGGTATTAACTGTTTCCAATTACTTTTCATAGTTCTCAGTGTTAGTGCCCTTCCAGCATTCTCCCTGTTTCTGACCCAGTTTAAAAATTACAAGTGCATTGCTACCAGTGTGCATCAATATACCTATAGATACGTTTTTTTTTTTTAATAATCATAGGCGAATGTTAATGTTTTAAATGTGTAGATTGCAAATACAATTAAAATGAAAAAACTGATCTTCCTTCCAATTTGAAAATGTTCATCTGTTTTAAATAATTTACTTGTTTGAATAGTATATAATTTTTTTTCTATTGCAATTTCGTTCTTATTTTCAGTCTTCTTCCATTTAAAACCCATACTCTCAATAATTTTTCCCAAAGTTCCCAATCATGTGCAATTTATCTGTAATCTGAATGGTCTGATTTTGCAACTGCTAATAACTTCTTTAATGTAAACAATGTTTAATGATATATATATATATATATATAATGAAATTTGTATACAATGTTTCTTAATGCACATCTTTGAAAGTTATCAATGTTAACTTATTTTCCATTCTTTTACGAGATTTTTCTGTGAATACTGAAACCTTCATTTTCTCCCATTTTACTTGATTTTGTTATAACATTAATTACTGTGCAGTTATGCTATAAAGATAAAGTAGTTAAGCTGGGATTTCATAACATCTGTTTTGGGTTTTTAAATCCATTAATTGTCGTAATCTGGGAATTAAATCTTGGATGAAGGGTTGTGAAGGAAAGCATGAATGAGAAGATAGTAAAAAAAAAACTGTTGGTGATGAGCATTGAAAAATAGTGTTTATAAAATCTAGAAATGAAGAATGTGTACTGAAAAAATTCTGTTTAAAATATGCAAAAATGAAGAAGAATAAAAAAATTCAAAAATATTGTTTGTAAAACATGCAAATGAAAGTATTGAAAAATACTATATACAAGATATGGAAATGAAGAAAGCAAAATTAACAGCACAGGCACAAAATTGCAAGCAGTTTTTATACCACAAAATCCATGTCACACTATCCCATCCACTGCATTATAAGCAGTGCCAACACTACTTCAGAAAACTATTGTGCAGAACTATTGAAACTATTGTGCAGAACTATTGAAACTATTGGTAGAACTATTGTGCATTTATATGTTTATATTTTTTAGCTTTGATGAGTAATACATATAACAATTTTAAAATAATTTTATCACCTTGATAGCTAATACAATAATTGTACATCTATAAAGCAGGATAAATCGATGATAAGCATATTATATATTTCACTTTAATGGAGGTCTATACAGTAACACACTGAACTCCAATGAAAATTAAAAATGTAAAAAAAATATAAAACCTTTACTACTGTATCAACTAGCTTACACTTTATGTTAACCTAGTTTAGAGCTGATTTAAGTTGTCTTTTATCTTTATAACATGTAATCATCATATATATATTCAGATTTTTAAATATATGACTTAAAAAAATATTTTTAACAAAGTTTTGTAACTGACAGTACTTTCACAGAACCCAAACATCAGACAAGACACAAAAATTATCACTCATAAAATTTTGAACAAACGAGACGTAGTTCAAAAGTAAGGGTTAATCAGTAACAAAATGAGAACAGTTGAAAAAATGAAATATTTTTATTATTTGTTTGAAATACATATTTCAAATTTTATTTTCTATATTATCACCAGTTTGTTCCAAACATTTTGATAACATGAAACAAGCTTCTTCAAAGCCACTGCATAAAATTCTGCCACCTAGGATTGTAGCCACTTTTGCACAGAGATTTTCAACTCACTTTCCTCGAATTGTTGAGAGGCAAGCCAGTTTTTTAGTCTAAAAAGAGATTGTAGTCACTAGGCGTGAAATCAGGACAGTAAGGGGGTGATCAAAAGTCTCCCATCTGAATTTTTAAATTGTTTCTGTTGCTCATGCAGCCATGTGTGGACTGCATTATCATGAAAAATTCTTGATCTCAGCAATCCCCATCATCGGTTTTGAATGACCGTGATACAGTTTATAAAAGTGTTTCACAATAGACATGGCATGTGATGGATGTTCCAGGTTTCATGAAATCAATCAAAAGCACACCTCCCTTTTGGTCCCAGAGTACGGTTGCCATTTTTCCTTCAAGACTAGGCTTTACTGAATTTCCAGTTCAGATGAACCAGAATGACGCCACTGTATGGATTGATGTTTTGTCTCGGCACTGATGTATGAAATCCACATTTCATCATTAGTGATAGTACAGGAAAAAATCATCTCCCTCATGGTTAAATTGGTTGAAAGCACATGTAGATATGTCAGCCTGTGATCTTTGTGAGCACTTGTCAAATTTTTTGGCATTCATCATGCACATAGTTTATGATAGCCTAGAGTATCAATCATAATTCTCAACAATGTTGTCTTTGAAACTACAGGAAATTTTAGAGAAACACTGCTAATCATAAAGCAACAATTTTCTCTCACTTTTATATTCACAAGTTCAACAAGATCATCAGTTTGGATACCAGGCCTGCCACATCCTTGTTTGTTGTGAACATTTGAACGGTCTTCCTTAAACTCACAACACTATTGCTTCACTTTTCTTTTACTCATTGCAGCAGTCCTGTATGTTTCACACAACTATCAGTTGTCCACTAACAGTAAAAGTTAACTAATATTTTAGATTAAATTTCTATGATAATAAATAAACAAATAATAAATTTATTAGTTTTCATTATATGATTGTGAAAAATCCATAGTGGTATCAGTATTAAAAGACACAATGAGAGACTCGATTTTGTTTTCTATTATATTATCCAATTCCCAATAACTTGGTTCAACAGTATCCGTTATGTATTTTATACATTTTTTTTCCATTTCTGCTGGCCCATTTTATACCTATGGCTTTCAAGCATAAATTTTTAACATCGGATATTTCAAAAGTAGTATTTTCTGATGCTATTTAACTTTTGATTTGTCCCCAAATTAACTCAACTGGGTTGAGTTCACAGTGATAGGGAGGTAATCGAAGTCTGGTTTTACCATTGGATTTTCCTAACTCATCAATTTTATTATTAAAATCAGTTACATATTAAAATAAACTAAATCCTTTGCAACAATTGGACCTTAGGTTCATCCCCATAAAAACTCACTTCTTTGAACTAATCCATATTTTGATACCTTTTTTCCAAGACACTGGTGGAATTTTTTCCTTTTTACATGAATGATAAGAGGCACTGCCTAAGACAATAACCGAATTATCTTACAAAAGAAGAACACATCACTAAACCATTTCTCAAAAGGACACGTTCATAGTTCAACTTGTTATAATAGTCTCCTACAGATTTAAATTAAAAAATCCAGAAACTACCATTGACAAACCTAGTCTTACTGCCAACATGAGTAATTATGAAATGCCTACCTTTACCTGATGTAGTATTATTACCAGTTGATACGCCAACAGAAAACTTCTTTGGACAACTTCACAGCTTTATCTTTCCAAAAGAAAATTTACATGCAATCTAAGAATTTTCAAGAGAGTTTATAATCCAAAATGAAATAAAACATAAATAACATATTTATATGTTTTATTTTTATTCATCACTGGTAACTATGGCTGGATGGAGTCCTATGGTTATTTGAATAAAGTTCTCATTTTAATGTTCCTTTTTTTAAATAATTAAGAATTTTATTTAAGAAATTTTCTTTGGTGTATACCTTCAACATGTTTGGTTGGATAGAAAGAAATTAACAAAGGTTATATCTTTCAAATATCACAGAAGAGATATAGATTCAAAGAGAAAATGCATAAAAAATATATACAGTAGATATAAAATACAGAATATAGTAGAGCAAGGAAAACAAGAAAAAGTTTTTTCCAAATACCACAAAATAATTCCACCAACATTTCTAGAAAGTTTTTTTTTACTTAACTTCATATTCAATGTTTATAATTTGAAAATATAAATTAAATGTTGAAGATTAATATGTTATGAACATTACAAAACAGATCATTGAGGATTTAGTCGATTGTGTTCTTAGTTTTAAAGTGCTTCAAAAAAATTCAAAATGGCAGTTGGAAATTGACACCATCAAGTGGTACTTATTAAATATTACCAATGCACAAACTCTGATGCCTTTGTCCAGATTACAATAAAAATCCTGTGTAATTGCACTATGTACCATACATATGATTAACATGAATAAATAAAATAAACATTTTATTCAAATGAGTACATAATTATAGTACATTATTTGATAATGACACCAATATATGACGTGATTTCATACAACATATGTCATGACAATACATCATATCCATTAGAAATGGATAAGGATGTTATCTACAGGTAACAAAAAGAATATCCATTCAATTCATCTGAAAGGATCATCAAGCAAAATTGTATGTAAACTTTTATCAAGATAAATCACAAAACAAGTAATATACAAGGGCTATTCAGAAAGTAAGGAACGTTTTGGAATTTTAAAAAACCAAGTACAAGAAAAACTTTTTATTATATACATGTGAAAGAGGGACTAAAATACTACTTTTCTACATAATCACCATACAAATTCAGGCACTTATCATAGCGGTGGACAAGCTTTGAAATTTCTGTGTCATAGAATTCTGCCGCCTGCGATCTCAACCACTCAGTGACGCATCCATCTTGCACAAAATTTGTGGTAGCCTAGCTTCTGTGAAACAATTTCAAACAATAAAGTCCGTGAAACTTGTGGGAAACATAGAGAAAGCTCAGTTATTGTGAAACAGCGGTTTTCACAAATCTTTTCGTCAACTTTGGAGACCAGATCGTCAGTCACAATGCTTGGACATCCACTCTTCTCTTTATCGTGAATGTTTGTTCGGCCATTTTTAAATTGTATGCATCACTTCCTGATAGAGCTTTCACTCATTACGTTGTTCCCGTACACTTCACACAGTTCCTGATGAATTTCTATTGGTTTTAAGTTTTTTGCCAACAAAAAACGAATCACACACCGCACCTCACAACTGGCAGGATTTTCGATTGCAACACACATTTCAAATTTGTATATAAAAAAATGGGCAGTGCGGAGATGTTCCCGTTGTCACGGCTGGCTGAGGTGCCGAGCACAAGCACACCAATATATACACGATTGGCGTGCGCCTGGCGGCGTCAGGTGGAAACGTTCCTTACTTTTTGAATAGCCCTCGTATAATAAAAGTAGTTAAAAGTTATTTCACATTACCACATAAAAATAAGAGTTATGTAAAATAATAATATTATATAAATTTTCAATTCACAATTATTGTAAAATTACTATTACTAATATACCTTTATCTTTTTCCTTTCTTTTGAGTTACTCTTCTGATTAACAGACTCAGAAACTGTACCACCATCACTCCTCTGAAAAAAAATCCGTTTTAAAGCAAACCAATTCTTACAGAAAAAGCTTACAATTCTGAAAATATTTTTTAAATAAGATAAAATCAAAGTAATAAATAACAGTTTTGAATCTAACCAACCGTCTTTCTATTTTTATAGATTTTTAGTTTAATAACTGGTTCTGTTTTAATTTACTAAACATTTGGCACTGTCTGTATTAAAACAAGTGTATAAATTAAAGTTCCACTTACCAACAATTTTAAAAATATATATCCGAGTATTTTCAGAGCTGTTATTCCATCATCAGGAAAACTGGTTTTGGTTCGGGTTTTGTATTCAAGGTTACTTGCAATTAGAATAAATTTTATGATTTTTTTAAGGACATGTTATTTATTTTCATTTGTATAAAATTTTCAATAACTGGTAAAAATGGTGGTCCTAGTCTTAGAAATAAAATTCTACATTTTTTGCATCATCTACGAGAGGTTACCTCTAAAGTAAAGACCATTTCATTATAAAAAAATTTATTCTGAAAACTTTATAAATATTTTTTTATTTCTCTTAAACTACATACCTTAAACTACTTCTCTATATAATCACCACATGAACTAAGACATTTATCGTAGCGATACACCAACTTCAATATACCATCCTTGTATTCTTCTGCTGCCAGTTCATTTAGCCACTAATTAACAGCATTTTTTTAAGTTCATCGTCACCCGTGAATTACTAACCACTTGAAAATTCTTTCAATTTTCTAAACAAATGGTAATCTGAAGGAGCCTGGATAAGTCCAGACTATTTGGTGGGTGATTGTAAATTTAATAGTTGTTCCACGTGCCATGAAATCAATCAGCAGTATGTCAAACCAATCCCAAAAGACTGTGGCCATCAGTTTGCATCCAAATGGCTGTGGCCTTTCCTGGTCTGCTTGGTGACCGAGGGTGACGCCATTCACTTTCTCAGGTATGTAATACGAAATCCATGTTTCATCGCTGGTAACAATTGAATTAAGGAACTCATCACCTTTTTATGGGTAGGGGATTAAAGACTCCAAAATAATCTCATTCGGATTTTTTTGTTACATTCTGTTAAGACGTGTGGCACCCAACGTACACAAACCTTTCTGAAGCCCAAATGGTCATGAACAATGCGACCAATAACATCAGGAAAAAGAAGGGCCAGGTCAGAAATCGTTGAGCATCAATCTTTTCTGATTTCATCATCGACGCATTTCAACAAGTCCTCAGTGATTATCAAGGACCTCCCTGAACGTTCTTCATCATGCACATTAATTGCATTTCTAAACCTTTCACACCATATTTGGATGTTTCTTTCATTCATTACATTATCACCACATGCAGCAACCAACTTCCTATGAATTTCAGCAGGCTTAATGTTTTGATGGTTTAAAAAACTTATGACTCCACATATTTCACAGTCGACAGCAACATCGATTTTACAATTCATTTTATAACGTAATAACTCATACGTAATCAAAGAAACAACATGACAACTTACAGACAACAATGCAGTATTACATTACTAGCATGGCCATGAATGACACAGGTTCGCCAACCTTAAGGAGATAGATTTCCCAACGGTCTTTACTTTACAGATATCCCTTGTATATCATTTCAGTCGGATATTTCAGAAACTGAACTTATAAATTATCTTGAGCTTTTAGGTGAAAATAGTTCTGATCAAGATAAAAATGTTGATTTAGAATTAAATCAACATTTTGAAACGTTTTAACTAAATCAACATTTGGAAGTAATTCTATAGCCAAACAAGGTATTTCAGCTGCTGATCATTTCAATCAAGTTATCTAACATTATACCATTGTAAAATATATTTTTATTAAAATTTGTTTTCTGAAAGTTTTGTTGAAAAAAAAATGATTTTAAAGAAATACAAGCCTATCTTGTTTAAAGTAAGCCATGCAAATAAAGTTCAATAACTTCTAAAGAAATAACGTACAACTTATAAAGAAATAATATACCTAAGGGTTAAAAATCAAAATAAAAGTCTAAGATAAATAGCAAATTAATAAAAAAAGTTACACAATCAAATATATAGACACAATATCATTGAAAAAAAAACAGTTTATAAAAAAAAAGGAACTTTACATATATCCATAATTATCCATTTTGTATCACATTATATTTCATTCAGACAAGGACTGCTTCTATAATAAATATTTAAATATAATTAAACATTTTGTTCTTAAGATAATTACAAATTGAAGACATCTGAGGTTAACCCTTAAGTAAAAAAAAAATCATTAAATCAAAACTTAAATAATGTACATGATATTAAAGCAGGAATCAAGCAATCAAACTTTTGTTAAACAATTTTCATGGCAGTGAACAATAAAAAATATCTTTATTGAAATGGTGTTCAATGTAGAAAATATAGCAAGACAATTAAATCAACATTTTGTAGACAGTGACCATACAGGAGAAAAATGCATTGTACCAGGAAATATTTCAACAAGTGATCTATAACGCAAAAAGATTCTGGTTCTGAGCCAGTTAAAGACGCAGTAATCTTTAATTGGATTTGAACACTGATATCAATGGAATTTGTTGATTGGAATCCAAATATGTTTGGGTCAGGAATAAGTAGACAAGATTAAGCAAAACTTTTTTATTTGAAAATAAAAAACAACCCTTTACTACATAACAAATAATTTAAGGAACAACCTATTCCTGAATACAGGAAAATGTCCTTTCAGAAGACCTTTTCAGAGCTTTTTTTTCAATTCCTTGATCTAATTAATACTATGTACTATCTCCAGAGTAGTTTACAACCTACTCTATATTTTTAAGGGCATTGAGAGGAGTTCTCAAACAAAATCATGAATGTATCATTGATAAAATAGCTTCAAATTAAATTTCAAGTTTTTTACTTAATTGAGACCTCACCCAACAATAAATCAACCTAGCCTACAGTGGGGCGATGACTGAACACTTTCACTGAATCAGAATCCACCTATAAACTGATTATTCTGAAATCCAAGTGACAGGCAACAGTCAACATGAGATTAGTGTCAAAAAAATTTCAGTTGTAAAAATAAAAAAATACATTAAAAAAAATTAGTCTAAAATCTCTTAATTGGAATCCAGGACAATTGTCCATTTGAGTGATTTTTCTCAATCCCGCATTTACCAGTATTGCAGATGGTAATTATTAATGATATCTATATTGAATTGATGAAAACCATTTTCATACATGGTCGATTAATGAATTTGTTCAGTTCATGTATGTTTATTTTACATACCTTTTAGTCAAATGAATTCAGTGGGTTTATAAATTCCACATAATTAAAACACTTTAAGATGGTGGTTTTAAGGCAGCATTTGTAAAATTAGCATGCGAAGTAAATATATTCAGTTTCTATGAAGTGAATTATAATGTTTTTCTGTGGTTGTACATGGTGGTTACATGTGATCTTTCTACCAGTCGATTCTGAGAATTTGCTTTATCCAATATAAGTATTTCATTCAGTAACACTGCAATTTGTGGTATATTAGTTGTGCGTTCCTGTAATGTATGTCCTAATTGGTATAATAGTTTGCTCTATGATCTCGTATATTCTTTTATAGATATACAATAAAATTTAAAATTTTTGGAACATAAAAATAAGATTGTAGTAAAATTAAAATTATAATAGCATCTTCTCATCACAAAAATATAACATTACCTCCTGTGCTTGTAGTTCTGTAATATCACTTTCTTCTTCAGATCCCTCAGCATCATAAATATCAGAACTGTACTTAGGCTTATATACAGGTTTCTAAAAGAAAACATAACAAACCGATCACAACAATTAACTTACTTCAAAAAATTAAAGATCCTAAAATTTACTTGTACTGTACAAATTTTTACTTTTAAGAAAAGTAAACTCTTAAACAATATATAAAGGAGAAAATTACTATAAACTAATTCCAACAGTGTGAGAATACCAGATGTACAAAAATAAAACTTTCAATACAAAAAGAAATTGAAATGATGGTCCTGGGGGATCCATGATAGTAGTGAACTTACTACTATTTAAAACTGCACTGCAAGATTTCTCTGAATGATTTTTTAGAACTAGCTGTAATATAATCTACATTTCAAGTAAAATTATTTACCCCAGGGAAAAAAATTAATGTTTAAGAATATTATTTGGTGCTGTTCTATTTTAGAAAAGAATTTTTTTTTGTTACTGAAATGTAACCAACCATGTAGTAATACAGAAATTTTGAAAAGTAATTATACACTACTACATATTAACATATACATCACCTTACCTTACAGTAGTTGGTCTCCATGAACATCCAGATATATCTGCATGCATTTCTGCTTTTAATCAGACCTTCATTGATAAGACAGATTATCACACTAAACTCAGAGCAACTTATTTGCATGTTGCTGCTTTTAATGCATACTTAAAAAAATTAACCTCGAAAACATATGATATTAGTTCAGACTAACAAAGGCCACACATATAAAAATTTGCAATCAAATTTCTAACACTCCCTTATAATTCAAATTCCTTTTTTACATTAATAATTATTGTAATTAAGCATGTAATTATATTTTTTGTAGCATTCACAATTCATCAGCTGAGAATCTGTATTTCAATGAAATTCTAATTAACTGCAGTCTTAGTTGTAAATAACGAAGCATTTATTTAACAGCACTTACATGCTTCTTGACGTGAATTTGGTTGAACTATACTTAAGGTACAGGCTGAATAAAAGATATCAGGCCTGCTTTCTTGGCTGTGATCCCACAACAATTTGGTAGGAAAAATCTTCTTACTGGATCAGTTCTCTTCTACTACGTGATTTCTCTTCTGCTTTTTCTGGAAAAGTCAGTTTTAGACTTGCTTCCAGTGGCGTGTTTAATGGGTTCCACTCATGAATCTTGAATTTTCTTCGTGTTTCATTAATACAATTTTCTTGATTTATGAACAATTTCCCATTTTCTTTGGAAGAGTTGATCATTACATTCAAGAAGAAATCAACTCCTGGCCTTTAGGAGTGTATGAAGATGAGCAAGTAGTTATCCTTAAGTTCTATTGAATTAGTAATTATGAGTTTGTCATCCATATATACTACAATGAGCATGAAATCTCCTCCTTTGCAATGTATGAAGACACAGAAGTTTTGTCCACATGGGATGAAGTTTATTCTGGTAGAGTCTGTTTATGTTTTTCATGCCATTTACAAAATTCTTTTTTTTTCTTTTTTTGGTTTTTTGTGGGCGAAAAACAAAACTCTTGTTTTAATCTGTATAGGGGCTTTGTGAAGCTTGATTACCTTAGCTGGCTACAGTAGAGGTCCTCATCTAGATCTCCGTTAAAAAAAGATGCTGTCCCTATTATTTATACGGAATATTAGCACATTATATTTGACAGCTATAACTAAAAGACATCTTATTGTTGTTTTGTCTTACAACTGAAGTGTGTGTTAGTCAATGCCAGGTTGCTGCACGAAGCCCTTAGCTTTAAATCTGGTTTAAAAGCGATCAATTGAGCCATCTGGTTTTTTTTATCTTAATATACATTTAAGGTCAAACGGATCTTTGTCCAGTGAAGCTTCAACTAAAGACCAAGCTGTGTTTGTATTTAGTGAAGTACTTCTTTCAAATGGCCATTCCTGTGTATATTTTAATTTTGTGGCCTCTTTCCATGTAGCAGGTTCAACCAGTTTAGATAAGGAGGTAAGTTGCATTATATAATCATCAAACCTTTTTGGAAGCTGTTCTTGAAAGTCTTACACTTAAGCTTGTACCAGGAGGTAGGTCATTCTGCTTCCTCAATTGAACTTAAGTTTTCTTCATCAATATCTGTGTCAAGGAACTTCGATGAAACATTTTGATGCTTGACAGATGAGTATTGTTGATATTTTCTTCTATAATCATGTCTTTTGTGGGTACAATTATTTGGATGTTATATGATATGCTTTGATCCAAAGTTTCATTATCTTCCAAATTTTCTTCACTGATCAACAGAAAAAATGAATTTGACTGTTCTTTGTTTTCCAAGATCTTTCTTTATCTCATATCACTATTCCGCTGAAGAACACTTCAGATTCAATAAACACAATATAGTGTGTACAATAGTTTTTTTGTATTTTTGGTTTAAAAATTTGGTTTCAGATTTTTCTTTTGGAAAATATACTATTGTGTACTTACTATAATCATCTGTTATCTGAGTGTAGAGTGAAAAATTGTCTTGATCCTCCTCTCAAAAGGTCCTCCATCGGTCCATATAAATCCATGTGAATCAAGTGTAGCAAAATTCAGTAGAACAATGCTCTGAGTTTGGAAAAGGTAGTCCCAGTCTGGTTAGCTCTAATAGAAACTTTGCATAGTTCCTTATTGCAAGAAGAAACTGAATATCTGGAGGCTAGATCATTCAGCTTGAGCATATGCTTCCTATTCAAGTGAGCTAGATGTCTATGCCAAATGTCACTTGATACTTAGTCAACTTTCTAAGATGACTTTGCAACACAAACTTGTCATATAAGCTCTGATTCTATATAAATTATTCACTTTCATAGCAATGGCCACTAAAACATTCTTATCTATAATATGACAATGATTGTCTTCACTGACTGGTTTATTAAAACCTGATCCTGTCAACTTTCCAACGGAGACTTGATTTTACCCCAAATCAGGAACGTATAGTACAGAGTTTCATTCAATTTACGCAATTTCATTATACATGGAAATTTTCTGGAACGTAACACCTGCATAAATTGAAGGTGCACTGTATAATAAATTTATATAAATAACTAAATATATATATATAAATCTATATAATAAATAAATCTAAAGTATAAATATAATCGAACCAAACTTAGCCTATGCTCACTAGTCAAGGTTAGCGAGTGAAGTGAGCATTGGTTAAATCCAGTTAATTATATTTATTTATTATATAAAGTTAGATTATAATTTTAATTGATTTATTTTCTTCTTTCAGTGGCGCCATATAACAGCTAACTACAATGACAACTGACTAATTACAGAATGGCTGGGGACATTTTCTTGAAAAGTACCAAATAAGATATACAATTTTAAATACATCATTATCATGTATGGAGAAAAAAATTATTGATTCCCTTTCAAATAACATGGAAATTTCCAAACTATAGATTTTTTCAACCAGTGTCAGTACAGCTGACACTGGTTACATTACTTATTACAGATGGTATTCAAAAGGTATAGTAAAATTAGAATTAGTATTCATGTACTAATTGAATCTATACATTCAATGACTAGAGCCATAAATGCAAATTTTTAATACTTACAATTCCATCAGAACTCGGATCTTCATAATCTCTCTTATTTCCCCCATCATTATCACAATTAATTCCATTATACACTCTTGAAAAACTATCTCTAACAACACTTTCACTATCTTCTTCTTCAGAATCACTCTTTAATATGATTCTTTTAGTTTTTTTACAAGAATGTTCTTGACTTATTTCTTTTTCAAAATCATCTTCATTTTCTGCTTCTGTGCTTTCATTATCAACGTTTTGATGTGCATAATTAGTAACTTGTTCACTATTGTCTTCAGAATCACTATCAGCGATGGCTCTATTTTTTGTCTTTCTAACAGAAATAACCACTTCATCCTCTGAATCTGAATTCTCCATCAAAGTCATTCTGTATTAACCTGCAAACAATTGTTTTTAAAATTACGATGTGTCATAAATAAGCCTTATAATATAGATTTCTAATATACTAGTGACATTAATAGAAAAATACTATATTCAAATAAGTATTAATATAACTGTTTAACAGTTACAAATTTCTACATGGTCTATAAATATTTTCAGTTACCTTTTTTACTCCTTCTGAACAAAAACTAATTCAGAACTTCAAGTAAACATTTCCATATTAAAAATGCAAAATTCCATTCAACATATTTATTATGGAATCTCTTTTCTTTAAAATTTGAGCTAGAAAGGAAGGATTTGTGTATCACCATTGTCAGACAGTGATTGTGATTAAATCCATATCTCTGGATTAAATAGTGAATTTTTAATGAAACAAAGACCAAATAAAATTTAGACTTTTTTTTAAATTTGACCTGATTTCACTACATAGGTACTACTACAGAATGTGATTTTGTGAGAGTTTTAAATTAGACAAGAAAATTAAACAAACTGTTGTTAGATAAATAAAAATACAAGACTTAAAGGTTATTTTTTAATTTCTATTTCATGCAACATGGCCAAGTTATATAGAGCTAAGTTTCTGGACCGTATACATATATATAATTTTAAAACATTAAACAATGTACTGTGTACAATGGAGTATCATGGGCTGCATGTAATGGTAATCAAATGAACTATCTAACTTTTTACAAAGATTTTTCTATTGGTTTTTATTATTGTAATAATTACTGAATAATAATACTTATTCTTTCATGAAGCATAAACTTGTTAACTACTTTTGCAACTGGTATCAGAATTTTCCACAACAGCGTAAAATAACTATTTGATTTAATGTACAACAGTATGACAATAAATAAAATAAAGGGACAAACTGCAGAAGTCAGACTGCATCAGTCTCTGTGGTGCGGGTGGTAGCATCTCGGCCTCTCATTCGGAGGTCCTGGGTTCAAATCCCAGTTAGGCATGGCATTTCCACACGCTATAAATATTTCATTCATTTCATCCTCTGAAGTAATATCTAACCATAGTCAGAAGTTAAAAAGAAGACTACATTTCCCAATACCTGTATTTAATCATGGATAGTAGCTTCCTCACTTTATTTCAGTGAGTAAAAGTACAGATAAAACCAGCAAGCAATCACTTCTTAAATATTGTATACAAAAACATTTTTTCTGTAAAATATCAGTATAGATATATAATATAAATTACAATTTTCTTAACAAATTCACATTTTTTGCAATGAATCTGTACAATTAATTATAAGGTGAACGTATGTTTACGTGTAATGTGTATATTCAAAACCATAAACTACACATCTGATTATCAACACAATACTTTTTGACCTCATCATCACAAAAAGTAACAAACAAAAAACAAGTCCAAAATGTACTTTAAAAAACCAGCTATAACAAACTAGCTTGTTAACACAGAATGAACAAATCACTATGAATTAAGTTAACTTGCTTCTAGATATTAAACAAAAAAATTTCAAGTTTTCAATCAGAGGTTAACACTAAATATGCAGATAATATGTCAAAAAGTTGTACGACTAAGATTTGTTGCTGGTTTTCTACGATTAAACACTACATCCAACAGAATTAATTTTTTAAATCGCCACACAGAAACTACACTCATGCGTTAAAGTTAACCAAAATATGAACATTTTACTTGAAGTACATAAAATCCAAAAATTCGGTATACCTAAATAATATGAAATTTAGCAACCTCCAAAATTTGACAAAAGTTTAAATAATAAACACAGTATGAATTTTATTTAATGAACTATATTAGACAACAAACAAGGATAAAAACAATTCCCCCTCACATAGATTAAATGATTCCCTAATGACATCAACTCCCAGTGCTATCAACAAAAACACCACCTGCCACTTACAGATGACAAAACAGTCAATAATACACAAAAAAGTTTGGTTTTTAAAAAAGTTAATTTTAATTTACTCACAAGTAACATTAGCATGCCCAATTACTGTAATTAGGTACAACACAAAAGTGAACATTAAAGGAAGTCTTAACTGAATAAAAAAATTACAAACACTGAATAAGCTCTATTAAGTTATTCTGCAATGAAATTAACTTTACTTCGTAATATTTATCAAATGATTACTTACAACCATACAATATTTTATAAACAATAAATACTTATTCTACAAATAGAAAAAAAATGTGATATTTTCTGAAAGGTTTTCCAACTTCATATGTTCTTTTTAAACTGATTTATAAGTTTAAAAACTTGCAAGAAAGTTTCTCAAAAAGCGTACAATAATCGTGTACACAGGTAACTTCAAATGGGCATTAATATAACAAATATTAAACATGAACAACTTATTTAATATTATAAATATTTATTTAAGTCAACCTAATTTAACAATATTCACCTGACGAAAATTGCTGACTGCACGTAATTTCCTAGGAGTATTTCAATTTAATCTTAGTTACAGCTCATTCTTGTAAATTGACCATGAAATGACAATAATAATAATGTTGTTAACCGCAGTACAAAAAGGCACAATAATAACACCTCAAATAAATTAAGTTAGAAAAACCAGGACACGTACCTAACCAATCTTGTAAACTTACACATTACGTTATACGATGTTTCTCCCGCGCTTTTAAGCATGAAACAGAATAGCCACAGTTGAAAAGTATTATATCGTACGCTTAAGAAGTATCGTACTCTACAAACAACGTGTTTCTTTTGTTTAATTTTCACATAATTCATTTAATGTTCGTTTTTACTATTCACTAGTTTCAAGAGGGTACTATTTTTTCACGTGCCGTAGTCATCCTTACCGGTCAATTGAAACTGATTGTACTGTAATTATATCTGTAGTAGATTTTATTCCTTTTCCTTTGAAGAAGTTATTGCTAATTACTATGTCAAAAGTTCTTTGATAGACTAAGTGGCATTAATTTGAAAGTAAACCGATTACAATTTTTTTTTATTATCACATTTTGTTTTGCTGTTAATAAGGTATTTTTTTAGAAATACAAATCAAGTACACGGATGTCATCGATCCAAAAAGCTTAAACAAGAACAAAAATAATCTCATATAACAACACTAAGACAAAATAATTTTTGTTTCTGTAACCGTAATACCATTTCTTGAATAGCTTTTTTGCGTATATTACAGATCTGTAAATACAATTTTTCTATCACCCTTAGTTTTAATAATTACACTTCAAAAAAATTAAGGGAAAATATAGGTAAAATTTGTGAAATTTATAATTAATTGTGCATGGCCATAGCTGTGTTAGAATGATTTCGCTGATGCCTTTCTACTACAAATAGCCTCAAGCACATCCTGAATTAATGTCCTACAGTAATCGGCTAGCATGTCAGTATTCCATTTCCCATTATTGCGGCTTTCCATCACCGAAATGGCATGGTGGAAACGTTCACAGTGTTCTTAACTTACGTCTCAGGTTGTCCGGTAAAAATCCAGCCCACAGATCTGTAAAAAGTAAGAAGTTGATGAATAATATCGTGGTAATTGTCGGTTTTTTGTTTCCTGAGAAAGTTTTGCAAACGTCTTTAAATGAAGCCCCCAAGCTGCACTTTTTATATTATTTAACATCAAGTTAAATACATCATCTTTGACCTTTTCTTTCTTTTTCCTGTTTAGCCTCCGATAACTACCGTTTAGATAATTCTTCGAGGATGATATGTATGAGTGTAAATGAAGTGTATATAGTCTTGTACATTCTCAGTTCGACCATTCCTGAGATGTGTGGTTAATTGAAACCCAACCACCAAACAACACCGGTATCCACGATCTAGTATTCAAGTCCGTGTAAAAATAGCTGGCTTTACTAGGACTTGAACGCTGGAACTCTCGACTTCCAAATCAGCTGATTTGGGAAGACGCGTTAACCACTAGACCAACCCGGTGGGTTACATTATCTTTGACCAACAAAAGGCACCTACATCATTTACACAATTTCAAGGCATTATGACACTGAACTGTTAACAAACTTAAGACAGCAATAAGACTGAACTAAATTAATTCAGTCCTAAATCCAGTCTTAATACCAACAACACAGCTGTGTTTTCAGCTACATGTTTTGACCAGCACGTGAAGGTTCACTTCATTATTAGATATGATGTCATAATATGTGACTACGAAATGATTTAATTTTTTGTCTAGTATTGCTTATGCATAGCTTACAAATTACTTTAAAAAAGTTAAACAATAAAAAAATTATTTAACAAAATGCAATATAAGAGATGAAAATGCTAACTATATGCTGAAAAATGGAAAAAAATCCTTTAATTAATTTTTTTTTTTTCAAAAATGGTGGGCAATAGAATGATTCTGAGTTCACATTCGTTTTCAGCATAAAAAAACAGATTAAAATCATGTACCACATGTTACAAAACAAAAATTATGTTTATCAGTGTAATTAGTGATTTATTTGAAGTCGGTCCAAAGCGTTATTTTATTATAACTAGGGTTATAATAAGTAAATTTGATTTTTCATAATAGTTCTATTTAATTCTTGTAGATAACTTTTTTTAAACAACTTCAATTTACAAATTAATTATTAAAATTTAATTTCATGTTTTTAGTGTAATGTTATCCAACTAATAGCTTTTTAAGCCTATTATGTGATTAAATTCTAACGTTTATAGCATTTACTGCAATGTCTGATTTTTTTTATGTTTTCTACAATGGTTCCGAAATGACTTTAATCACTTTTCTTTTTTTTTTAACATCCGGGACTACCGTTAAGTATTGCTTCAGAGGATGAGATGAATGATTTGTAGCGTGTGTTAAAATGCCATGCCTGACCGGGGGATTCGAACTCGGGACCTCCGGATGAAAGGCCAAGGCCTACCACTTGCGCCACGAAGGCCGGCGATTTTAATCACTAACGAAGTACTTTATATACGAAAAAGAATTTATGAATATAAACATTCTTACGTATTTAATTTAGGATTATTTTTATGTAGACAGTTGGCTTGAAATAAGAGTGAAAATATTTGTCTCAAACAGAAAAATATAATTAATATATATATATTTCAATAATTAATTACCTTCGTTGATTTTTGCAAGATAATAGCATAAAGGTTATATTAAGTATTAGTAAAAATCAATCCTAATGTAATTTCATTTTGATTAAAAATATTTAATATTTTTCTATTATTTTGCAGTTGGCCAACATGTACTTTTATAGCAGAAGGCCTTGGATGTACTGATCATTTGGCATGCTTGTTTTGAATGTTGATAAATTACGGTGTTTGCTGTTAGCGTGTTATACGTTATTCAAATATTAAACATTTTTATGAAATGACAGACGGAACTTTTCAGTGGCTCGACTTTGGTGCTGGTTGGTTTTCAGGTATTTTACTTTTTTTTCAGTAAAGATTTTAATTCTTTTAAGGGTATAGGTTATAATTTTCTAATTTATAATGCAGTATTGCTTCTGGGTATAGTTTGCGTGTTTTAGAATATTTTATATGAGAAGACTATAAAACGCCCATGAACTTTAAATATTTTAATTTTATTGTAATAAAAGCTATAACTCTTTAAAACAGTCAAGTTTTTTGTTTCAAATTGTAAATGAAATAATTTTAGTTTTTACAATTTCTGTTTGAAAGTAGTTAAATGTTTTTTAACTTTTTCGTTTAATGAATAAAGGCTATTTCTTGAAATGCATATGTTAACTACATTTACAGTTTAGTGTTGGTAAATCTCAAAATTACAATTTTATGGAAATAAGACTACTATTAATGAAATTATTTTTCAAATCATTTTTTCTGTGATCACATTTTCTGACAGACATTTTACAGAAATTTTCTGTAAAATTCTTTATTAACTAGATTTCAACATTTTCATTATTTTGCCTGTTAGTTACTGAACACTTATCAATTATATAAGCAAAGATGAAATGAAATGTTACTAATAATACTTATGTTAGCTATAATACAAAATTCAGTGAACACAATTATATCATAATTTTAAATCACCAAGTTATATTATTTAAAATAAGTGGTTGTATTCAGACAGTGAAAATAAAATACAAATCTGGAATACGGTAACATCCATTTTGTGACTCAATTTTTAAAAGTGATTGTTTTCTAGTATGTAAGATTCATAACTAACTTTTAATTTTACCTGTTATGTGACTGGTAGCAAAGTCTATTTGATTAGAGTTTAGAGATAAGGTAGTTCAACATTTACAGACAAAACCTTCGTTTTAAAAAATATTAACATGCGTGTTTTCATATAACCAATTTGGGGTCTTCAAGTCCTTTTGCTTTTAATATCTACATAATGTACTTTTCTCTGTCTTTTAATCATTTGTTAATTTTACCATAGAAATAAAGCTGAGTGTACTCAAAAACATTTGTATTCTTCTACAGTAGTTTCTTAAATGAATTAGATTAAATGTAAAAAAAAAATATTGTAGTACATATTTTAGTGCCAATACAATATGCAGTTCAGCATTCCAGATGGCAAGAGGTATTCAGTAAAAACTAAAAATTATTCAGTTATTCTGTTAAGCTTTAGCATATCTGAATTATTTACCATCGAACATAGTCAAAACATTTTTTTATTTTTAATTTACTTTCCACCTTTGGGAACAGACTTGCTTTAGTATGAATACAGCCCCAAGGGAGATTCAAGGAATTATTTACTCATTCCGCCATCTTTGGATGATCTTAACGACACTGTGTGCCGTGATTGTTTGGTCTACAGCATAGTCACAATGATGTTCTCTGTATGTGTACCTGTGAGGCATATTATTTTTAAACCTTATGTATATATATTTAATTGAGATTTGAGTCACAAAATTGCACATGAAAGAACAATAAATTACAATACTAGTAATACAGATATAACAATATATTTTTTCTATAATAATTTAATGTTTTTTCTTCTGTAGACATTTTGATTGGAAGTAAATCTTGTTCATCACTGAACATTTTACAGACAAGTATGTCTATTTTAGACACACTCAGGATCAGATTGCAACAAATAATTAACTCTAAGAAGTTAACAGATGTAATTCCGCGAATCATCTTCACTTAATGATCAAGTGCAGAACACTTCAAATGTCTCATTTTAAACAAAAAAATAACAATAATCTAAAATAGAATGTATTAAAAGATTACAAAACTTTGGATAAACTAAGATGTTCTTTAACAGATGAACAATATGCAAGCTTTTAAAAGTAATATCTATCTGACAGATGCATTGCAAAACGTACCTTTTGACTAACAGAAGTACTAATCTTAGTCAAAAAGTATGTGCTATTAATAATCTAAATATTTTCTCTTGATAGAGATATACTCTTAATTTATCCTTAATACAGTGCCATTACCCGTAATGTGACTGGTAGCAAAATCTATTTGATTAGAGTTTAGAGATAAGATAGTTCAATTCATTTCTTTCCCAGAAGCATATAGATTGATACAGTAAACACCAAAATGTACACGAAAAAATGTGGACAACACATCAAATCTGGAAAATGTGGACAACACATGACTTCTTGTACACCTATTAAATTACATTTACACATTTTTTAAAATGAAAATTAAATAAAATTTTATTTCATTAAAAACATCCGATATTTTGTCATATATATATATGTATTTTTTTTTTGTTATTGAATTAATTGTTCATCGTAAATTTTTTTTTGCAATGAGTAAATAAATTATTAATTAATCAATATGTCAATTAAAAAAAAAAAGGAGATGAAGTCTGATTCAAGTCAATGTGCCTTCTCCTAAGATCCAAATATTTCATTAATTAAAATTTTGTTTGGGTATAACTCTGGAACCAAGGTAAATAAGTACCACTCATGATATATCGTTGAAAAGCTCTCATTGAGAGCTTATTACTGCTGTTAAGAAAAAGTCCAAAATCATAATTTTTTGGATTTTGGGCTCTTTTTGTTCAGTTGATTGCAATCAAAAGAGGAGGTGCACAACTAGATTTTACAATAGTCCTAAATCCAGAATTTCAACATCCTATGGCTAATCGTTTTTGAGATACATACATACAGATGTCACGCCGAGACTAGTCAAAATGGATTTAGGGATGGTCAAAAATGGATATTTCTGTTGAAATCTGGAAACTGAAATTTTTCACAATCACAATACTTCCTTTACTTTATACAAGGAAGTAAAAATTAACACACCCCCACCAAGTTTGAGATATAATTATTAAGTTTGGCTAACAGTAGCTCAATCAATACTAAGGTTCAAGATTAAAGTGTTATAATGTGTCACTAAAGAAAAAGTTGGTGTTTATTACAGACCATGTAAAAAAAAAAAATTGAGTTCTATACAACATTAAAATTTGTTCTTTTGTATGTTATTACTATTAGTGCAATTTATTTGAAGAAAGGATATAGTAATTACAGATGATAATATATAAAAAGTTGCTGGCTTTTATCTATTTTCCCAGTAGTGAAATTACATCATTCCATAACTCCATAAAAAGATTATTCAGAAAATTAAAGTCTGCAAATTTAAAGAAAAATTTTGTCATTCAGTTATTTAAAATAATTTCAATATGGCAGTCACTTAAAAAATAGTTTTTCAACTTTCAGTGAAGGAAGACATTCTTTTGAATTGTAAAATATTTTAGCTGCACTATTATGGTGTGAACGTAGTTTCTTAATTTCAGTTACATGTTTAAAAAAGTGTTTTGAAAGAAAGAAGAAAAAGGCTATAAATCTTGGCTATTTGTTAGAAAAGAATACTGTTACATGATTAACTGTCACATTGGCAAACAGGCTTTCTTGTACTATTTTAGACTCTCTTTTTGCTTATCTCTTTATTATTTTATACTATTTACATAGAATAATCATGACAGTAATAACTATTATTTGTTTATTAGTTTATTCTACTATAGGCATTGTCTTATTATTTGTATATAAATAATTAATTGTAAAGTGTCAGGTTTTTATCTTATAAAATAGTAAAGAGTGGCTTTATCAAATAATTATTTGTATAAAGAATAGATAAAGGCCTGAAAATGAAAGGTTATCAATAAATTAGCATATTTATCTAGGTTTTTATTCTATTTTTTATATAAGTCTTTTCTTCAAAATTATGTTGTGGAACATTGTATTTTTTTAATCGTTGTAAATTTATCACTGAAAAAATGTGTATAATAATAAATATAATGCCTTAAAGGTTTATAGTTCATTAAAAAATTTAGTTAACATTAAACTTAAAATTTAGTAGTCTAAATAAAAGATAATAAAATCTCAAAAATTATCTTTAATTAAGAGAATAAATAACATAATTTATGTTTCTTTATTTTGCAGTAATGTAAATTTTAATTATATTTAACTTAAACTATTTTTGTTGGTCTAATTGACAGTCGTATTTTCTTGGTAAATTTTTAAACATTCAAAATAATTAATTGACTAGTGAAATAATACTAAAATTATCAGTTATAGTAAATTAATAATATATGAATTATTTATGGAAAAATTGCTCTTTTATTTCTGTATAGTTTTTTCTATATATTTAATAGTATGGACTTAGAAAACTGATTTGAAAATGTTATTTTCAGAAATTGTAAAACGTGTCATGAGTTTATTCAGTCTTTGATATTACACAATACAAATACAAAATGATAGTTACTTTGAAGCAAAATTTAGCACACTGTTTCAAATTAATATAGAAGAAAGTCAAAAAGATCACATTGAATAAGGGACTATAAAAAAACTATATCTGGTAGAAGAAAATTATAAAGGCTATGTAAAACTGTAGTATAAAAATCTTGATAGTGATACTTTCAGAAATCTAATACAATGCCTTGCTAATTTTCTTTTTACTACAATATCATTTGTTTAGCTCTCGTCTATGATTTTAATTAATATTGAATATTTACTTAAAATTTCTTTTAAAATGTCCCAACCAAAAACAAACCAGTTTAAAAGTTTAAATATTATTATTGTAAATTAAACTGGGTCATAAAAGGTAAATTTTAATTTAATTTGAACTTTCTTTGATGACTAAACCATATATGTGTACTTCTTAAGTTTCTGCTCTTAATGAATTGCTGTTAATGAGTTTAAGGTTAACTCTTCCTTTGTTAAAAGAAGGATATCAATAATTATATAATATATAATTAAACATTTGCAGATCTAAAAAAAATAGATTTATGTTATACCATTAACCCAGTATCTGGAGGAAATCAGTTTGCATTTTTACTTGGAAACCAGTTTTAATGCAGTATAATTTTTTTTGTAATAATCCTTATACCGCTAAATGCTTATTATATATTTAATGGAATTAAATCCTTTACATAATTTTATGAATGGTTGTGCCTGTGAAAACCACATAAGAATACAAATAATGGAAAAATAAATAAAAAACTGATACTTTTATAGTTTATTATTGATGAAATTTGTATGTAAAGTTTAGAATAATTAAGCTAGAAGTTAAAATTATTTAATAATTATAATCAGTCTCCATTTGGACATGTAATTATAAGAAAAAAACAGAATTCATAAATAGATTAAATTCTTGGCAGCTGCCAGATAGGAAAATAATGACCTACTCATTTCAATATTGTTCATTCATTGCCAAGTTTCTGTTGTGAAGGTTTTTTCAGCCTCTTATTCATGCAGTCAGACAGAGGAGTGTGTGTACGTGTGGATGTGTTTTTTTCTGTATTGCCCTTTACAACTTCATTGTTAAATTTAGAAAACGAATCTAAGCTGACTTTTATTTACTTTTACACATAAAATTGTAATGTTGTGAACCAAGCATGTGCTTACTAGTTTAATTTTTTTATTAAGGTTTTATGAATTTTTTCCTTTTCAAGATTTTTTTTGAACTTAGACAGAATAAGATGATTATATTTTCAGAACCATCTGGATACCAAAATCCATGATTGTTATCAATAGTTTGAATTAATTTTATTGAATATTAATATAAATGTATAACTTAAAAAAATTTATTGTGCTGATTTAATTACTAAAGTATAAATAGATTTGATATCAGCCTCATGTAAACAGTCACAGTCAACTGTAAAGATTTATGAATATTTGATCTATTGTTATTTTTTAAAGATTTTTACTTGAGAAAAAAAATGTATATATATATATATATATATATAATTTATTTTTTTAGATCAACCAAAGTTCAGAATAAATAAAGTAGGATGACTTACCTTATTCTACTGTATATGCAGGAGCGCTTTTGTGACTTACTCACATCATCAGCTGCATTATATATTCATCTTAAATTACATTACAAACTTTGTAAAATATATTAACATATCAAGCATTTATTTATTTTATTTAAAATTTAAAACCTTTAATTTTTTATTATAAACTTTTATTCTGTTAAATTAAAAATAATTTAAAAATATGACAAATTAATTAAAATTAACATTTAAAATTAAATTGTAAAAAGTTTTACATATATAAAAATATGATGCCAAGGCATAAAATCAAATTGAAATTAAAAATTCAGGTTTTAAATTTTAAATAAATGCATGATATATTATTATATTTTATGAAGTTTGTAAAGTAATTTGAGATGAATATATAAAGCAGCTGATGATGTGAGTAAATCGTGAAAGCACTTCTGCATATATGATAGAGTAAGGTAAGTCAAACTATTTTATTTATTTTGTACTTTCGTTGATCTAATAAGATAAATATATATATATTTTTTTTTGTCTTCAGTCATTTGACTGGTTTGATGCAGCTCTCCAAGATTCCCTATCTAGTGCTAGTCGTTTCATTTCAGTATACCCTCTACATCCTACATCCCTAACAATTTGTTTTACATATTCCAAACGTGGCCTGCCAACACAATTTTTCCCTTCTACCTGTCCTTCCAAAATTAAAGCGACTATTCCAGGATGCCTTAGTATGTGGCCTATAAGTCTGTCTCCTCTTTTAACTATATTTTTCCAAATGCTTCTTTCTTCATCTATTTGCCGCAATACCTCCTCATTTGTCACTTTATCCACCCATCTGATTTTTAACATTCTCCTATAGCACCACATTTCAAAAGCTTCTAACCTTTTCTTCTCTGATACTCCGATTGTCCAGGTTTCACTTCCATATAAAGCGACACTCCAAACATACACAAATCTTTTCCTGACATTTAAATTAATTTTTGATGTAAACAACTTATATTTCTTACTGAAGGCTCGTTTAGCTTGTGCTATTCGGCATTTTATATCGCTCCTGCTTCGTCCATCTTTAGTAATTCTACTTCCCAAATAACAAAATTCTTCTACCTCTGTAATCTTTTCTCCTCCTATTTTCACATTCAGTGGTCCATCTTTGTTATTTCTACTACATTTCATTACTTTTGTTTTGTTCTTGTTTATTTTCATGCGATAGTTCTTGCGTAGGACTTCATCTATGCCGTTCATTGTTTCTTCTAAATCCTTTTTATTCTCGGCTAGAATTACTATATCATCAGCAAATCGTAGCATCTTTATCTTTTCACCTTGTACTGTTACTCCGAATCTAAATTGTTCTTTAACATCATTAACTGCTAGTTCCATGTAAAGATTAAAAAGTAACGGAGACAGGGAACACCCTTGTCGGACTCCCTTTCTTATTACGGCTTCTTTCTTATGTCTTCAATTGCTACTGTTGCTGTTTGGTTCCTGTACATGTTAGCAATTGTTCTTCTATCTCTGTATTTAAACCCTATATTTTTTAAAATGCTGAACATTTTATTCCAGTCTACGTTATCGAATGCCTTTTCTAGGTCTATAAACGCCAAGTATGTTGGTTTGTTTTTCTTTAATCTTCCTTCTACTATTAATCTGAGGCCTAAAATTGCTTCCCTTGTCCCTGTACTTTTCCTGAAACCAAATTGGTCTTCTCCTAACACTTCCTCCACTCTCCTCTCAATTTTTCTGTATAGAATTCTAGTTAAGATTTTTGATGCATGACTAGTTAAACTAATTGTTCTGTATTCTTCACATTTATCTGCCCCTGCTTTCTTTGGTATCATTACTATAACACTTTTTTGGAAGTCTGACGGAAATTCCCCTTTTTCATAAATATTCATAAATACAGTTTGTATAATCTATCAATCGCTTCCTCACTTGCACTGCGCAGTAATTCTACAGGTATTCCGTCTATTCCAGGAGCCTTTCTGCCATTCAAATCTTTTAATGCTCTCTTAAATTCAGATCTCAGTATTGTTTCTCCCATTTCATCCTCCTCAACTTCCTCTTCCTCTATAAAGCCATTTTCTAATTCATTTCCTCCGTATAACTCTTCAATATATTCCACCCATCTATCGACTTTACCTTTCATATTATATATAGGTGTACCATCTTTGTTTAATACATTATTAGATTTTAATTTATGTACCCCAAAATTTTCCTTAACTTTCCTGTATGCTCCGTCTATTTTACCAATGTTCATTTCTCTTTCCACTTCTGAACACTTTTCTTTAATCCACTCTTCTTTCGCCAGTTTGCACTTCCTGTTTATAGCATTTCTTAATTGCCGATAGTTCCTTTTACTTTCTTCATCACTAGCATGCTTATATTTTCTACGTTCATCCATCAGCTGCAATATATCGTCTGAAACCCAAGGTTTTCTACTAGTTCTCTTTATTCCGCCTAAGTTTGCTTCTGCTGATTTAAGAATTTCCTTTTTAACATTCTCCCATTCTTCTTCTACATTTTCTACCTTATCTTTTTTACTCAGACCTCTTGCGATGTCCTCCTCAAAAATCTTCTTTACCTCCTCTTCCTCAAGCTTCTCTAAATTCCACCGATTCATCTGACACCTTTTCGTCAGGTTTTTAAACCCCAATCTACATTTCATTATCACCAAATTATGGTCGCTATCAATGTCTGCTCCAGGGTATGTTTTGCAGTCCACGAGTTGATTTCTAAATCTTTGCTTAACCATGATATAATCTATCTGATACCTTGCAGTATCGCCTGGCTTTTTCCAAGTGTATATTCTTCTATTATGATTTTTAACTTGGGTGTTGGCAATTACTAAATTATACTTCATGCAAAACTCTATAAGTCGGCCCCCTCTTTCATTCCTTTTGCCCAGCCCGTATTCACTCACTATTTCCTTCCTTGCCTTTTCCAATGCTTGCATTCCAATCTCCAACTATTATTAAATTTTCATCTCCTTTTACGTGTTTAATTGCTTCATCAATCTCTTCGTATACACATTCTACCTCATCATCATCATGGGCGCTTGTAGGCATATAGACGTTAACAATCTTTGTCGGTTTAGGTTTTGATTTTATCCTTATTACAATGACTCTATCGCTATGCGTCTTGAAATACTCCACTCTCCTCCCTATCTTCTTGTTCATCACGAAACCTACTCCTGCCTGCCCATTATTTGATGCTGACTTAATTACTCTAAAGTCACCCGACCAAAAGTCGCCTTCCTCTTCCCACCGAACCTCACTAATTCCTACTATATCCACGTTTACCCTATCCATTTCCCTTTTTAAATTCTCTAGCCTACCAACCTTTTTTAAGCTTCTAACATTCCACGCTCCGACTCGTAGAATGTTATTTTTTAATTTTCTGGTGACCCCTTCCTTAGTAGTCCCCACCCGGAGATCCGAACGGGGGACTATTTTACCTCCGGAATATTTTACCAAGGAAGGAGCCTCCATTATTGCTTTTGAAAATGCAGAGAGCCACATTTTCTTGGAAAAAAAAAAACAGCTGTAGTTTTCCATTGCTTTCAACTGCGCAGTACTCAGAGGAGTGAGTGATGTTGATATGTCCGTTTAAGTCATTGTGACTCACGCCCCTAACAACTACTGAAAGAGCTGCTGCCCTCTTTCAGGAATCATTCCTTAGTCTGGCTCTCAACAGATACCTCTCCGATATGGTTGCACCTTCGGTCCAGCTACTCTGTATCCCTGAGCACTCAAGCCCCCTCACCAACGACAAGGTCTCATGATTCATAGAGAAGGATAAATATATATGTACATAATACAAAGGAGTATGATTCTTAAAAGAATTGTTTTTAAAAAAAAATAAATATATATGTATTTATTTTACTGAAATTAATCTTTTAAGGTTCACATTATTCCTCTATACTGTTGAATTATAATTAAATTGTATTAAATAAACCACATAGTCATTGAGATTTTTTTTTGGCTTCAGTCATTTCATTGGTTTGATGCAGCATTCCAAGATTCCCTATCTAGTGCTAGTCGTTTTTTTTCAGTATACCCCCTACATCCTACATCCCTAACAATTTGTTTTACATACTCCTAATGTTGCCTGGCTGCATAATCTTTTCCTTCTACCTGTCCCTCCAATATTAAAGCGACTATTCCAGGATGCCTTATTTGTGACCTATAAGTCTGTCTCTTCTTTTAACTATATTTTTCCAAATGCTTGTTTCTTCTTCGATTTGCCACATCTCTTCATTTGTCACTTTATCCACCCATCTGATTTTTAACATTCTTCTATAGCACCACATTTCATGTAAAGTGCCCTTTTCTTTGATGAATCTGACCTGCTCTGCAGGAACTTCTCTGTCCAGATTATATTGTAGACTATTTTTCCACAATATCAGCATAAATATCCAATGCCAGGAAAGTATTACAATTTTGTTGTCAGATTTTTTTCTAATTAAAGTTACTGGTTTTGAATTTGAATCAAACTATAATTTATAATACAAAGGGCATATTTTGTTGTTTTTTTTGTAGCCTAATTTTTTGGTGTCTTTTTATTTGAGTCAGGGTGCAGCATTATGATTAAAATCTGATAGAGTTTCTTTATTAGAAGAACTAAGAAAAAATTATTATTATTATGTTTCCATGTGAAGTTAAAACTGAAATGATATATTTTACCTTGTAGATTATCATAATTATCTGGTAATTTATGATGCAGGTTTTTTAATGTTAATTCCAATTTATAAACAAATTATGAAAGTGCATAAACAATTACTTGATGTAATTATGTAGTATTTACTATTTTGATGTATTACATTATTTAATTAAATAATTACTCATAGTACCAGACATCTTAAATTATAGTATTAAAGAGAATAATTTAAGTTACTTTTTTAATAGCAAAGGATGATTCAGAATTTTAACCCTCAAAAATCTAAATGTGAGGCTCATAAGATGCCCATTCTTGTTCGATATACATGAAGTTTTTTGCATATTTCCTATTTCCAATTAATACTCAGATTTTATGCCAAAAAAGGATAGAATTTTAATCATTTTTTTTCTCTTTAATAATTCAACAACAGAATATTTCTTTTATACTGGTTGGATGTGGATACAAGATGACAAATATCAGCTTTTCAAAACATTTATTTTACTTTAGCCATCTTTTCTGCTATGATGCCGATCTCCATGGTATCAGCCTTTCATCTGGAGGTTCCAGGTTCAAGACCTTATCAGGCAAGGCAGTTTTTCACACTAAAAAAATTAATTATCCGTCAGCAGCCATTATTGAGTGCCAGACCGAATAAACAGAATATAAGTGTTAATTGCTGTTGGTCTTTTCTCCTTCAAGCCGATGATGAACATTCACATATATTCATTGTTGTGAGAGTTCAGATTGTAGATATTTTCAGTTGTGGTGTTCTGTTTTAGTTAGAATTAAAATTACATTAATACTTTTAGTAACCTAATCTATTTCTTAAATGAATATGGATAGTTTACTGTATTCTAACTAGAAAAGTAAGAACATTAATTGAAAAACTATTAAATAACATTTGTAATGATATTAAAATCACAAATATCTAGCAAAATGAAATGAATGAATTCAAAATGGTAAAACAAATCAAGAATAATTGTAGTATTGCTTTATTTTTATTCCAAAATATGAATTAAAAAAAAAAAATACAATAAACAACTATAAAATTGCTTTTAAAGCTAATAAAAAAAGATTAATTAATGAACAACATTAATACTTTATTATGATGCTTATAATAAACAGGTGTGTCTATAAAATAAGATACAGGGAGCAAATTTGTTAAAAAAGCTTTGTATAAATGACAAGTAGTTACTTTAAAAGCACTATCAGGAACAGTGCCCAATAATAATAATTGACTAATGTCCAGTTATTTCAGAATGCTAGATGAATATTGTAGCATGTGAAAAATCCTAAGCCTAATCAGAAATCAAATCCAGATCTTCTGGATGAAATTAAATTTTATTCTATAGTCTAGAAAAAGGTAATAGCTATAGAATGGTATAGCTATAGTGCAAATTCAGAGCTGTAAATATTGAGTGTAAATAGTGACTGAATGTGTTATGTAAATCCTCTGTAGGATTGGAAACAGGAGCATAGAGCTGTGCCAGTGTTGCCATGATGTGGATATTGTAGAGTGCGCCTTCTTTGTTTGTCTCAAATGGAGGCAGAAGATACCACGTGGCGATTGAACTCGATGTGGGGGGGTGGGGGGGAGTCATGCGGTTGATGCTCTCTCTCAGTGAGGGATGGACTGTGTGTGCTTGGTTTTTTATAAGAGTGCTACAGCAAAAACTATTGGAGGAGGACAAGGAGAGGTCGGTTGAGGACGGCAATGGGCGCCAGCCCCTTCAGGGGTGGATGTCATCACCAATGGCTCCCACGGGACGCGTTCCTGTTGTCGGATGCTGGCATAGCTATAGTGCAAATTCTGAACTGTATATATTGTTAATTGTAAATATTGAATGTAAATAGTGTCTGATTGTGTTATGTAAATATTGATGTGAATGAGAAGTGTGCCTGTGATGCGGGTGGTGCTGATGTTATGCCTTTTACGTCAATTCCAGCACCATCCTGTATGAAGGAGTGGGTTTTTAGTGGGTCCCATCACATAGGCAGTGAGCCCCACATACCCAGTATGAGCAAGCTGCTGGGCGTTTGGTTCAGGTAAATTTTCCCACTTCCTATGGAAAACAAAAAAAAAACTTAATTCAATTTAATTTTTTTTCTGTCCATCTTATTCTCAGCTGGCCTCTTCTTTTACTCTTATATTATATAACTGTCCTATTAATATTTTTTTTGACATGTATTCATCCATTTGTTCCACATGACCCAGCTGCAGTATTTGTTGCGCTTTTAATAATCTTACGATGTCTTTTATGTTTCATTACCTCCTCTATTCATTTCATTTAAGAAAAATAGACAACTTAGGGTTTTAGAATTTGACTTTTTTTTCTTAGTTTTTGTATTAAAAAAATTGTTCTGAGAATCAGATCTCTGTGCAAGTACTTGACAGGAACAAAACAGAAACATTAGTAAGTAATGAAATGTTTAATTAATTTTAATAAATTATTTATTTTTTTACAGGTATCTGTGGTTTGTTAGTTGGTCATCCACTTGATACAATTAAAGTAAAACAACAAACCTCAGAAGTTAGAAGAAATGCTTTTAAAGTTGCGCATGCAGTTTTAAAAAGTGAAGGGGTATGTTGCCATTTTTTTATATCTACAACTTACTTTTGTTTTGCTTTTCTTTACATTATTTTACTTTCACAAAATTCTAAGGTTATATAAAAATTTGGGAAGATAAATTTCAATAGAATTTTCTTACCATTAGTTGTGATATATAACGAAGGAAACTAATGAAAAGATTTAATCTATCAGAAAAGTAATAAAAAGTGTTAAGTTACTTTAACACAGTTGGAGTATTAAAAAATATTCAACATTACAGTGAAGGTGTATTTGTGGTTATAGTATGCTGAATTCATTGTATTACTGTTGCTGTTTTTCCACCAAAGCAGTAAACAAGAAAAAAGTAATTAATGTTCATTGCTTGTGTAATACCCGTATCCTTATGAAAATCCAAATGAGACCAGACTCTGGGAAACTCAAAAAGCAGTTTTGTTTCATAAAATTATAAAAACAATTTTAGAAAATAATGATAATTATCTATATATTTGTATAGACATTTCAAATGTGTAAAAACATTTTTGTATCTAAAAATGTAATTTTTCAAATAGATAAGAAAAGTTATTACCTTGTTGAATATCAGTAAGTCTAAGGTTGTATTGCGATTGCTTTAATAGAACTGTGGTGTAACTCCATTAATTTATTTGGAGAAACAGATAGGCAGTTATTTCTTTTGATAGAATTATAATTATGAAAGCTTCTCTTTGGTTATGAACTTGCACTTGCAAATTGTTTTATTATACATCGTAATGCCTAAAAATTACTTTTAGTTTTATCTGTTTACTTGTTTCTACTCTCATGTTGCATGCTATTTAATACAATAAATTATTTTGATGATACAAGAATGTTATTTATATGAAAGGTGGACAAAATTAAAAGTATAACAAAAGTTTTTTTTTAAGAGCTAGTGCTAAATTCTCATCAGTGTTCGTGTGGAAAAAGAGCAGTTTAAAGTATTTTGCGAATACTAGTGATTGTAACAATATACTTACTAACTTGCTCATAAACAAAATTAAAAAGTTCAAACCTGAAACTAATAGATCATTGGAAAAAAACCAAGATTTAAAAAAAATTGTTAAAAAAAATCCAAAAATAAAGAGAACAAAATATATTTCAAAACAAACTATCGCATACAGAACATACCAACTTAACAAAAAAATGTCTAAAAATTGTAAAACTGAACTAGTATTCACAATGTTGTCTGTATATTGGGTAAATACTTTTTCAAACAAAACTTTAATAATGTATAAAAACATTACAACAATATAATCATCATTTACCAACGTATGAGCTCTGTAAATAAAGTAGTGAGAATAGTTTTTTTTGGCAGCTAAAGTGGCAACACTGTAAAGTTACTAGTAAACATATGGTTATATTAACAGCCAATTTATATTAGGTATTAATAATTTTAGTCTATTGTTGCCATGTGAGACATAAAGAAACTTTTTGTGAAACGAGTTTTTATTGTGTGTTATAAAAATGAGTGATACTAATTATGAGCAACATTGTGCAATCAAGTTTTGTGTTAAACTCTGTGAGAATGCTACTGAAAATTTTTCAAAATTGAAAAGGTCAATTGTAGGATGACACTCCGTCAGAAGCCCAAGTTTTTAGGTGGTTTGAAGCATTTTCAGATGGCTGGCAATCAGTTGCGGATGATCCACACTATGGAAGACCCTTAACATCAAAACGTGACAACAGTGTTGAGCGAATCAGAGACTTGATACAGTAAAAACGGCAATTAGGTATCAGAATAATTGTAGAACAATAGAATTTGAACCATACCCCACAGTACATCAAATTTTGACAGAAGAATTTGATATGAAAAAAGTTTGTGCAAAATTGGTCCCAAAAAACCTCACTGTTGAACAGAAAAACAACAGGGTGGAAGTGTGCTGATTTTCTAAAAAATGTTATTACTGATGATGAGTCTTGGATATTTGAGTACAACCGAGAAAAAAAACACCAGTGTAAGAAGTGTCACACTTCAAACTCACCATGTCCCAAAAAAGCAAAAATGAGCAAATCAAAACCATGTTAACTTGTACCTTTGATAGTAATGGCATTGTCCATAAGGACATTATGGATTTTGCCTATAGGACAGACTGCAAATCAACATTTTTACCGAAAAATTCTTGAAAGACAGTGGAAAAGAGTTGCCTGCATGAGACCAGCAATCAAAGACAACTGGATGTTACATCATGATAATGCACCTTGTCATACTGCACTCTCAATTAATGAGTTTTTGGCAAAGAAAAGCATTCCTTTAGTTTCTCAATCACCTTATTCACCTAATTTGTTTCTACAACTTTTTTCTGTTCCTGATTTTAAAAAAATCACCTCAACGGTCACCATTTTGGGACACTAGAAAATATTTAAAAAATGTAACCGATCATCTGAAGGATTTTCTGGTTTCTGAATACTGACATTGCTATGACAAAAGTGGGAAAACCATTTTAAGTTTTGCATGGCTTCCCAAGGGAACTATTTCAAAGGTGATAAGAGTCCATGTATAATTGGATTGTAAATAAAAAAATTTTCTGAACCAGTCTCATTACTTTATTTACAGAGCTGTAAAAACAAATTACAAACTCAGTAAAATTAAGACCATTGATATTCTTCCACCTGTTATGGATTAAACATATAAGACCAATATTCAAAACTGAGTGAGATAGAAAATCTAACATTTTTTATGCATCCTATCTGATCAAGAAAACTCATTTTTGATAACTTTTGCTAAAGCTACTTTGCAACAATGATATCAACACAATGGTCAGCTAGTTGATGTGGTTAGCATGCTCGTTATTTGATGTAGCTGGTCTTTATGTGGCTAGGATATGGAATTTTTTGCCTTTTCATTAAAATGGCATGATGGTCATTCATGCCATTTTCTAGCATTAAATCATGCATATTTTTCATTGAAATATGTGTGGAACTAAGGGTTGCTTCCCAATTTTGGTAGGAATGTCTGGATTTACTAACTGTAATCCCATGTCCCGATAATCAATCTATAATTCCTGATTTGCAAAGAAAATTTGAAAATTGAACTAAACAGACATTATTAATATGATTGCAGTTTTTGAATGGTTATTAAGTAAGAATGGAAGTAAGAGAATTTCAAAATGGTTCACACAGCGTATTTACACAGTTTCGGGATTTCCTTGCCTGTAACATTTAGCAACACATAAAATTCATTTGTGATGATTATTAAATAAATATAACTCTGTTTGACATGTAATATTTTTTAACTTGTGCAATTTGTAAGAAATACAAAAACTAAATTTATTTATAGAGATGGAGAAGAACGATTTATTGATGAATAAAAAATGGGTAACATTTTTTTTAAATATGGAAAATGTAAGTAATTTAAATAAAATAACATCCTACAATTTTCGATTCCCAAATGCAATATCAGATAGAATGTTACTCAAATGCAACATCAGGAAGACGTTTTAGTTTAATGACGATGGCTTGGCAGAAAGAAAAAAATAATTTGTTGCTGAGTAACATGGAGGCTGAATTAATAGTAAAAGAAAATTTTAAGATGTCATGCAAAAAGTTTCACAAATTTTTAAAACTGAAAATGAACAAGATAAAATTTGAAAATTGCAGCAGTAAATGAAAACTATTGAAAAGATTTATGTGGTATTTTTTGTTATATTGTGAAATAAAAAACATGTTATGGAAAATTATAAAGAATTTAATTAAATAGTATATTAATGTTTTTTTTTTAAATCCCGATATGCTTTTTTGAAAATCTGGCACCCTTGTGGAACTATCTCAAGACTGTGATAATCTAACCATGTTTAAATTTATCTTTTTATATAACTATGTGCTGATTTACCTTGCAAAGAATATGTGAAAATTGCTGCTATAATTTTGTGTAAATTACAAAAAATATTATTTTTTTTTAAACAAGTTTGTTGAAGTTGGAGATGCTCTTTTTGAAATTGTCCCTGAGGAACTATACTGATTAATGGCATATATATCAATTATTGAAGACCAAGCCAGAAAATTACTTTTTCTTAACATGGATATGAGAACTATTATATATTTTTTGTTCATTTAGTAAAAGAGTTCTTGAAGGAAGAAAATCAGATGTTTGTAAATTAAAAATGTGAATGATCAGCTTTATCAAGATAATCAAAAATTTATCAAACAGAAAATTAGTTACTTGCTTGAAGAATCTTTTTTAATGAGGTCTTTTTTCTTCGTAGGCTTATTTTTTAGTAATTCTAAACAAAATTAATTAATTATGAAAGACAAAATTTCTATATCATAATCCAGTTTTTTGAAAGAAATTACCATTTTTGAAGGAAGTAATGCAGTTTTTTATTTCAAACTAATTTTGTGTTTTGAAATTATCTAACAAGGGCAGAATTTTGAGAAAGATTTGACAAAGCAAATTTCTGTGATAAAACACAGATTAACATTTTATTAATATGCATAATTTCATGGCAAATTTCTTTCTGTAACAATTTATTTTGTATTTCTTTTATATATGTTAAAATTGACTTTGGATTTATACTGTTTTCATATGTTCTTTCATTCTAGCCAATTGGTTTTTATAGAGGTCTATTTATGCCACTTCTCTCAGCAGGTGTACTGAATTCTGTATTTTTTGGTACTTACGGAAATACATTAAGATTTTGTGCAAATTATAGGGATGAGAAATTCAAGCGAACTTGTTGTGATACCTTAAACAATGTACCAACTTATAAATACTTTCACTGGGATGTATTCTTAGCAGGCTGTGTTGCTGGTACTTTTACAACAGTAGGGCTATGCCCTTTTGAGTTAGCAAAAATAAAGCTCCAAACACAATATGGTAATTTTTCAGATAATTATTAAAAATATTTTATAACGATTTAAAAAAAAGATATATAAACTAAATTAATTTCATAAATGATAGATTTTATTTTTATAGAATAATTGTATCTTCTATAAATACAATATAATCACACACATGTAGTATATTTAGTGTTATATTTATTTAAAAATAAGTAGTTGGCATTTTTAATTTAAAAAGATTATTCTGCACTACATTTAATTTTTTTTTAGATCTTTTTCATATTTTGTGAACTTTTTAAAAATTGGTGTAATGAATTTATCATAAAAATAATTGTGACCGATGCTCTTTGACAGCATGTTTTTAACTTCTCTGATGCTGATATGTTTTTGTTTTGTTGATTTTCTCACTTTTCTTCTTTCATTATAAGACATTTTTTTTATATGCATCATTTTTCAGAATTTTTTATTGTGTATTGTGTTAGTTTTCAGTATTAATCATTATTGCTTAGTAATGTTAAACAATTTAGTACACTTTAAAACATATGGTAAATTTTTAACAAAGTGCAAAATTTAACAATTTTTTCACAACTGGCTGTAATATCATCTTTATTTTAATAATAAAATGATTTAATAGGATCAAAATCAAGATCTTCAGTCTGCTACCTCCCTCTTTCACTTATCTATTTTGTGTGTGTGCGCTCTCTCTCTCTCTCTATCTGTGTGTGTGTGTGTGTGTGTGCACGAACGTGCATGTGGATTGTTTTTCCCATCCTTATTTCCAAAACCAAATCTCATCTAATCATTTATCCTTATTCTCTTAGTAAATTTTCACTACAAGTTTGCAGTTAATACATTCTTGAATTTCTAATCATAGTTTTCTTTCTCTTATCTTTTATAAACTTTTCTTTTCATCGTATATATTTAAGTTAAAATGTATTATATAATTCATTATATATATATATATATATTTGTTCAATTATATCATTTATATATATTTTTACATTGATTATCATCAAATGTTTTATGCAGGCTATTTACTTCACCTTCATTTTAGTCTTTAAATTAATCAAGTAATCAGAAAAATTGAATCTGACTACCCAGATTATACTCAAGATTAGAGAAGGTAAGTTCTCAAAGTAATTTTCTCTCTCTCTCTCTCTCTCTCTCTCTCTCCACACATATGTACAAGTGTTTTTGAATGTTGGGAAATTTACTGCATTGATAGTACATTATTATTTTGAAATTGTACTGTCACCAAAAGGTGTCATGTAAGCTCAGTTGTCTGGTCTCAGGCTTACCTTTGCAGAAATAGTTCTATTTCCTGTACCCAAACAACAGCTACAGTCTCTTTTGACATCAGCATGGGTTCCTTGGTTACCATTAGTTTTTAAAATTTTCACTTGTTGTGGTATTGTAATAATGAGGTAATTATCAAAGAAAAGTTTTTATTCATATGAAAAGTAACCAATAGTTATATCAAACATAACCCTATTTACTTAGACTTTGGTGAGTTAAAAACAGGTATTAAGTTTGTCAGATTTTGTGTGTATCTGATGCAGTTCAATCTTATTAGTAAAACGTAATTTCCTTTTTATATTTTTAAAGTATAACAAATTTTTTTCTAAATGAGTAATGAAATTGATAAAACATTTATACTGTTTTAATGAGAGATTATATAGCTATTGACAAAGAACTATGGGTCAAAGGAATTTGTGTAAATGAAGAAATGTGTAATAAATGCAGATGTAAAATTAAGACAGTAGTGAGAAATTCAAAAGAATTTAAAGTGGAAACTAAGTTAAACAAATGGTTGTATCACTTCAGCTTTTTATTATGGTAATAATGAATGAAATAATAAAATCAGTCAGGACTAAAGTTAAGAAAAGGGACATGAAAAAAGGTTATTTTCAGATGTTAGTGAGAAGTGGAAATCAGCTAAAGAGCAAGTAAATCAATAATTTTTTTTTTTAAACCTGTGGTTTGGAAATTATCAAAGAAAAATTATAATCATTCATTGTGTTGAAAAGAGTAGTCAGGAAGACAAAATAAAAATCCTTGAAATTCTTAATAAAATTCCTTATTAATACATGAATTAATCGTATAAATGAAAATTAATTATTTTTATGATTCCAGTTAAAGAAGTGAATTATCAACATTCTTTGCCCTCCAGTATTTTGCAATAGAGAAAACTTTCCTTTCATCAACATCCTAAACTTTCCTTGTTTACTATCCTTGCATCAACATCTTATTAGTCAAGTAATAACTAGAGGCAGATGCAACCAGATGCTCTGTGTTGCATATATAGTATACCCACACCATATACCATCACACCTTTAAACAACATTACATCTTTAAAACCACTTTTCTCGGTAACCAGAAAAGTTATAAAAAAAGACAAAGAAACTTCTTTTTTTTGTAGAAAATATTAATTATGATTTAAATTATGATTTTAATTAATGATTTAAAATATTATTATAAAAATGTGTAGGTACAACATTATCCTATGCAGTGCAGTATGTGCATCACATAACTTATTACTACATTAATGTATGAATTACATAAGTTAAAATTTATCATTTTTCGTATGTTTCTGTTTCAGAACAATTGAAAAAATTTAAAATGAAAGACAAAAATTTTGTTAAATATTCTGGATCATTTGATTGCCTTACTAAACTTTTTAAAGCTGGTGGGTTTAAATATATATTTAAAGGACTTGTACCAATGATATGGCGGTAAGTTTAAGTAATATTCATTAAACAATCTAATCAAAATCAGATATATACTCCTTTAATTGAAGTCTTATATTAAGATTTATTCTAATATTAAATTTAACTGTAAAAATTCATACTTCTACATGTTATTTGAATGAGAGTTGTAAGTGTAATACAATTAAAGAAGAATAAATTGAATATTGAATTCAGACTTTTATAAGTCTAAATCCAACCACATATATCATCTTGTTTAGGATATGTTTATTCAATTTAAAAAAAAAATAATGTTCTGAATTTCTTAATATCAATTGGATAAGGATCAAATGAGATTTGGATGCATGTAATAAATTCAGCAGCAGCCTTCACATGACAGCTTTATTTGTCATTGCCTCACAAGTGAGCGATTACAGTGACAGAAATCTAATGTTTGATTAGAGTACATTATTTACGTTTATATACCCGAAATAAATATTTGCACACATTGTTTCATACTTCTTTGCAGCACATAACTATTTAAAAATTTATTGTGATAAAAATAATATAATTTTAAAACTTATTTTAAAATTATTGTGATAACATCCTTCACTGGTAGTTCAGTAGTTATTACTTTTATCCTGAATATTATTAGCAATAATACTGAATATTATTAATTTTTACTGTTAAACCAGTTTTAACAATTATTATGTTTTACAATACAATTATTGTTGCGTAGAGATGGGTCACATCTGTGTGCAGCCCGAATAGTAAAAAAAAAAAATATATATATAATTACTAATAATTATATTATTAATTCATTATTAATATATAATATTTAATTTTGTGTTTTCTAAAGGTTTTCTAAAATCTAAATAATGAAATTACAACATATGAAAAAATATAATCTTTTGAATTTTTTATTAAATACACAAATGTAAAATTTAGTTATAATGTCTGTAATGTATATATAACATTTATTTAAAAAAATATATTCTCTCTTGGTTTTTTTTTACAATGTATAAAAGAGCAAAAGATTTGAGAAAGTGAAACTTTGCTTTTATCATTCAATAAAAGTATACACTGCATCTGATATTTACCAGTTCTCTGTAACTTGCTGTAATATCAGCAGTAATATCTTTCTCTGCACATGGCAGTTGATTTTGTTAATCACTAGACATTAAATTAACAATTTAGCAACAGTATTGTTTTATCTGTCGATCATTGATTTGATCATGTAATGACTCAAACACCCAACAAGTTATTTATTGATCACTTACATGTTATCAGAAAAAGCTGCACATCAGATAACTGGAAATTAGGTAACTGGGATCTCAACACATCATGTATTCATATATTTTTACAAAGATAAATATTTAAATGATAAAATTTGTTTGAAGAAGTCTTAGAATTATCTTATCTTAAAACCATTAATTGTCTTAAAACAAAGTTCCTGTAATTCCTTTAGTGAGAGATGAAATTTTAAATATAATTGACAAGAATTGAAAAAAAAAAAACACAAAATAACTTGTAAATGATAAGTTGTTTTTTGCATGATTCTACATTGCATCATGTAACATTAACAGTCTCTGCTGTATAAGAAACTAATATTGTATTACAAGAAACAGCATAATAAAATAAAACAGAAATCATAATGTTGGTTAATACTGGATCATATTATTAAATCGTCATGTTGATATGAGTCTTACGGTTATTTTTTTTTTTATTCAGTTATGAATACTAACCCAAGCCAGTTCACTACTAATAATGGGATTATCCATTTCTAATTTCCTGATTAAAATATTTTCACATTTGAGAATGTGCGTATTAAATGATGAAAAACATACTGGCAGTCCTATGTTTATGATATATAACTGTACAAAGGTAACATAAGTTAATTTCATAATTTCCTTACATTCAAGTCTGACTATGAGTATATCCCAGCTTACAGTATGTGATCTGCCATCTGGCAGGTTCTGCTCAGGGGCCAGCGTTTAAGCCAATTTGACTGCTAACCTTTTTGAATGACCTTACTTTCCTTCGAACTAAATATCAAGTAATTGAAATCTTTTTCTCTTTCCTCTCCTTCTTTCAGTCATACATTCTAGAGCCTCCATCTGTATTCATTTTCTTCTTAGCCAGTACCTTATCCACTACATTTTTCTGTTAATAATTATTTTAATTATTTCTCTCTGTTCACAAACTCTTTTTCTACACTTATTCATTTCTTATTTTATTTTTGTTTTATCCTCTATTCTTTTCCTTAATCATGCTAAAGATACATTAATCATGGAAAAACCTATAATCAACCAACAATATTTTCAGAAACTGCTTTTAGAAAATAGGGTATATCTTCAGAAAAGCAGGTTGCCATATAACTGTTGCTGATTAGGTTACCTTCAAAATTATAAACAAATATGTAGGAATGTATTATGCAGAAAAAAGGCATATTGTTAAAAGACTTCCCAGAAGTCTTATATAATTTTTTTTTATTTTAATAAAATTTAACTACTTTAACTGCAGCAATTACATTAAGTAAAATCTATTTCAGCAGTATTTGGTAATTATGTAGACAAACTGTTTCAATGCCAGGTTGAGTAAAACCAATCCCATTATAGGTAATACCACTTCTATATTTATTATTTACCAGTGTAACCAGGTGTCAGCAGCAATAAGAAAAATAAAGATAAGCAGCTCATGAATTAATAGTTTAATGTTATTCATTTCAGATTGTGGTGATAAATTCTAAACTTGTTGTTTAAATATGAATTTATTTATTACCTATTTTTGATATAACATTTTTTTTCTAATTCTCTAATTTGTATAATATTATTCTATTTTCTCATTAAATTTAGATTAGTCTAAATTTAGATTTAGATTTAGTCTTATTAGATTATAATTGTATATTATTTCTGAAGTAATGGACTGAAATTTACTTGTACTATATATATTTATTAACGGTTGCCATATTTATTCTTACTATTAATTTAATTTAGTAAGTGGCTAACTGGAAGGATTATATTTTGTTTAAATATTTTTATTAATATTTCATAACAGAAAATAAAATACTTCTAAATAATCATACTAGATTAATATTGAAATTAAATATCACAAAACTTTATTTTCCTAAACATAAAAAGATATGACATCTTTGTTACTCTAGATCTAGAAGTGTTAATTTTAATTGTAATTAAACTTTAATATAACTGGTAAAAATAACATTTTTTATGATATTAATTTACAAGATTTTCATTGTATTTTTATGGAAGGCTAAATTTCCACAATTCATGGAGTTAAACACTAAGAATTTTCATTGAATTGAATCCTGTTATTAATTGAATATTGCATTTATTTATACCAGTTGCAATGTTAGTAGAAGATGGACTGTTGATGAGATAGGCCCACATTATAAACACCAAATTTGATAAAAACAATATACTTAAGAACAAACATAATACATATCAAGTAATATACTATGTTTTCTTAAAGGGATTTTGTGGGCTTCACTTATTAAATGAGCTTCACTTTCAACAGTACTCGTAAGAATCTGCATAATAGCTCTAGAAAAAATTCTACCAGACGCAAATTCCCATATACCTACTGAGTGAATCATTCATTACATTTGTATTTTCAAAAGCTTAACCATACGTATTATATATATATATATATATATATATACATATAATACGTATGGTTAAGCTTTTGAATATATATATATATGTCACATGTTTTGCGCTTGGGCTATTGAGAGACTAACATTTAAATTTTCTATTATTAATTTAAAGACACATAGAGAATAAGGGAATAAGACATCAACAATAATAATAGTAGTAACGAAGAAAAAAAATAACATAATAGAATTTCAAATGACAGGATTTATTTAACGGTAGTTAAATCATAAAAACCAAATTCAGTCTCATTGTCATTGTATTGATCGCTAATATTAACACCTTTAGCAATTAGTACTGTATTATAAAGATAAGATTAGACCAGTCAAAAGTTCATACAATTCCATTCACTGCAAATACCTTTCCTGCTTAGAATAGGCTACCCTAAGAATTTATGAATGAATTTAATAGTGTCACTTTTCATTATTGTCTACCAATAACTCACCAAACAACTTCATGTAGCACTAGCTTATAATCACTTCTTACTGACTTTCCCCCTAGATCCGAACATTCTTATATACCCTGGCCTACACAACTGGCCACATTCCTTAACTTTAAAGCGTGAGAATTATCGTTCGTGCCCTTACATTTTCCCATAAATTCCTACTCTGGTCTGGTAACCATTGTTGTTCTCATCGAACAACAGCTGTTCAACTGTGTGCCAATGAGATAGTATTACAAAGAACAATTGTTAAACGGACCTATTAGCCTGAGAAAAGGGGTCCCTTCTGGATTCCTTTAATTGTTATTTTCTCTTACTTTCTTCTTTAATTGGAAGAAATCCATTATACTGGTCTTCTTACACTGCCCCCTCCTTAAAGCTGTTTGTCCTGAACAGATCCCCGATAAGGCGCCAGTCGATCCTGATGAACCATCATCTTTGTTCTTGAACTGTGTCAAATTCTGTAGACCACGTCGTTGACGCTGTTCAATGCAGTGTATGGTCCCTTCTAAATGGTCTGGCATTTCTGAGATCTTCCGATTGTCTTCTGACTCTATCTCCTCCCAAAACCTGAACAAATTTATCTGGAGGTCATACCTTGCATCTGCTTTGAATTTATCTTCTTGACGGTGCTCTATGCAGCAAGCTGTTTGCCCCTTCCTTTTCGCCATCTTCTCTTCAAAACTTCTAGGAGTTGTGTAGAATGCAGTATTACACCTTCCTCAATCATTTCCTCCCGCCACTGTCTTAGTAGTTCTGAGTTTTACTATCCAGACGAGAACCTTTCTTGCAACTGGTGAAAAGCCATCACGAACTTTGTTCTTGGGTACCGTACTGTTAGGATCTGTAACTTCTGCTGCCGCCCATAGAGGTCTTGTCAACTCTGTTATCATCATCTTCTTGCTTTGTACTGGTCTCGTCTCGTCTTGAGTGGTATCATTCTCACTGAATATGATTCGCTTACCAGGCATCCAGTAGCCCGTCGATAAAAGTGTGTGTTGCCTCTTCGTGGAAGTATCCCAATGGCAGCCCGACCAATGCCCCTTGAGCTAGCTGTTCGATAACTGAGGTGAATTCCTGGGTATCTCGTTTGTCTTCTGGACTCATCCCTGTGGCTTGCACCTGTAGATAGCCACTAAATTTTGCTGTCCAAAGTGACCCTCTAGTGCTACGATGACTTCATCATAGCTGTGGATGGTACACTCTGAAGAACTTTTGCTGCCTGGCCCTGAAGTGCAGTGATCAGGAACGTGGTCTTCTCTGGTTCCGTCTGATCATTATGAATGGATGCCACCTCAAACTGCCCCTTGAAGACACTCCAAGATGTACTCCATCAAATATGGGTGGCTTCACTGCAGTAGGATGTCCCATCAATGTGGCTGAACCTTGGTCCTGTGAACTGTGAACACAAGATTCCCCAGTGCTACGAGCTATTCCTTTGCCCATGTGATGGCCTTATGGCTAATATCTACAATATTATTTCCAGTAATTCCTAAGTTATTAGTAACTAGTTGCATGACCTTAACTAACCTATCCCGTAACTTATTAGAGTCTATCTTAAACCCATCTAAATAAGACTTAGCACTTTCTTTCTACTTCTCTAAGTTCTACACTAAGACTACATTTATCCACAATATGAGATATATTATTATCCATTTCCTCTTTTAGTTTATTAATATTTTCATTTATGTTTTCTGTCATATTCTCTTCCATTCTATTAATATTTTCATTCATACATGTTAGTAATGCAATAATATCCTTCTTAGTAGCGACCCTCTTACTATTAATAAATTACTATAATAAATAAAAAAATAAAATAAATGAAAAACCTTCGCAATTTAACAAATACAACAAATATCAAAATAAACAACACAAGAATAAATCAAACAATAAGCAGTCAGTACCAAAACCTAATAAAAATAAAAATAAAATTTGACCAATATACACTTTAAACTAATGTAAACCATAAACAAATATAAACTACTGTTTAAAACACTATAATGCTCTCAATATCTCACTTCTGACACCAGAACAAGTGTTTGCAGCTCGATCAGGATATTGAAAACTATTAAAAATATTTGTGTAAATTACCACTCTCTCTATGAATCATGAGACCTTACCGTTGGTGAAGGGGCTTGAGTGCTCAGTGATATAGATTAGCTGGACCGAAGGTGCAACCATATCAGAGAGGTATCTGTTGAGAGCCAGACTAAGAAATGATTCCTGAAAGAGGGCAGGAGCTCATTCAGTAGTTGTTAAGGGTGTAGGTCAGGACGACTTAAACAGTCATATCAACATCACTCGATCTTCTGACTACTGCGCAGCTGAAAGCAATGGAAAACTACAGCTGCATGTTTTCCAAGAAAATGTAGTTCTCTGTATTTTCATATAGCAATGATGGAGGCGCCTTCTTTGGTAAAATATTCTGGAGGTAAACTAGTCCCTTGTTCAGATCTCTGGGTGGGGACTGCTAAAGGAAGGGGTCACCAGAAAATTAAAAAATAACATTCTACAAGTCAGAACGTGGAATGTTAGAAGTCTAAAAGAGGTTGGTAGGTTAAAAAATTTAAAGAGGGAAATGAATAGGATAAATGTGGATGTAGTAGGAATTAGCGAGGTTCCATCAGACTTCAAAAGGAGTGTTATAGTCATGATACCAAAGAAAGCAGAAGCAGATAAATGTGAAGAATACAGAACAATTAGCTTAACTAGCCATTCATCCAAAATCTTAACTAGAATTCTGTGCAGAAGAGTTGACAGGAGATTGGAAGAAGTGTTAGGAGAAGACCAATTTGGTTTCAAAAAAAGTATAGGGACAAAGGAAGCGATTTTAGGGCTCAGATTAATAGTAGAAGGAAGATTAAAGAAAAAATCAACATACTTGGCAGGGTTGGTTAGGGTTCAAATACAGAGATAGAGGAACAATTGCTAACATTTACAGGAACCAAACAGCAACAGTAATAATTGAAGAACATAAGAAAGAAGCCGTAATAAGAAAGGGAGTCCAACAAGGATGTTCCCTATCCCATTACTTTTTAATCTTTACATAGAACTACCAGTTAATGATGTTAAAGAACAATTTAGATCCTGAGTAACAGTACAAGGTGAAAAGATAAAGATGCTACTATTTGCTGATGATATAGTAATTCTAGCTGAGAGTAAAAAGGATTTAGAAGGGACAATGAACGGCATGGATGAAGTCCTACACAAGAGCTACCGCATGAAAATAAACAAGAACAAAAGAAAAGTAATGAAATGTAGTAGAAATAACGAAGATGGAGAACTGAATGTAAAAATAGGAGGAGAAAAGATTATGGAGGGAGGAGAAAATATTATGGAGGTAGAAGAATTTTGTTATTTGGGAAGTAGAATTACTAAAGATGGACGAAACAGGAGAGACATAAAATGCCGAATAGCACAGGCAAAATGAGCTTTCAGTCAGAAATATAATTTGTTTACATCAAAAATTAATTTAAATGTCAGGAAAAGATTTTTGAAAGTATATGTTTGGAGCATAGCTCTATATGGAAGTGAAACTAGGACAATTGGAGTACCTGAGAAGAAAAGATTAGAAGCTTTTGAAATTTTGTGCTATAGAAGAATGTTAAAAATCAGATGCGTGGATAAAGTGACAAATGAAGAGATGTTGTGGCAAATCGAAAAAGAAAGAAGCATTTGGAAAAATATAGTTAAAAGAAGAGACAGACTTATAGGCCACATATTAAGGTATCCTGGAATAGTCAGTCGCTTTAATATTGGAGGGACAGGTAGAAGGAAAAAATTGTGCAGGCAGGTAACGTTTGGAGTATGTAAAACAAATTGTTAGGGATGTACGATGTAGGGGGTATACCGAAAAGAAACGACTAACACTAGATAGGGAATCTTGGAGAGCTGCATCAAACCAGTCAAATGACTGAAGACAAAATATATATATATATAAATATAATTTATTAATTTAAGAGCTTAGAGAATAAGACAAATCAATAATAATAGTAATAACAAGCACAACAATAATACAATTTTAAATAAGGACAGGATTTATTTAAAGGTAGTTAAATCATAAAAACCAGAATTCAGTGCCATTGACAAAAGACATTATATTGACCACTAATATTAACACCTTTAACAACTATTATTGTATTATACAAGATAAGATTAGACCAGTCTAAGATTCATACAATTCCATTCACTGCAAATACCTTTTCTGCTTATAATAGACTATCCAAAAAAAATATATGAATGGATTTAATAATGTCAGTTTTCGTTATTGTTTACCAATAACTAGCCAAACAACTTCCTGTATTCATCCCTGTCCACACTGGAATACTTGTGATGTCACTTTCCAAGTTGTTACTGCACAGTGACTGATAATCGTGTTGAAGATACCTCACAGCGCTAGCTTATATTCACTTCTTATTGACCTTACTTTAAGTTGACTGGAAAAACTATCTAATGGGCTTTGGCTGAATTATGAGATACATAAGATCAGTAAGGGTTGGAGAATGATGTATCAGCTGTACACAATAATTGAAAGATTGTTACGTAATTTATTATCAAATTCTAGAACATGATATACACATTCGCATATCGCAATATAAAACTGTTGCCTTTACAATTACATATTGCAAATCATAAAATAGTTATACTCAATTTGATTTTGTGTTTTGTTCTAAGTAATATTTTTTTATTTTATAAAATAATCATATTGTTGTTATTTTTATTACTGTTTTATTGTCCTTAGAAGTTTTTAATTAGTGCAAAAAGTTAGAGAATTTTTGTGTGTGCAACATTTTAAAAATTGTATTAAAACCAGAAGTAAATATTAATCCTCATCATTTAAAAAATAGTCTTAACTTATACCCATACAATATATAGTACCTACCTATTACTGTAACCTTACAGATATTTTTCTAAGCACCAGATCATCAATGGTACAATTTCTGCACTACTACCAGAATCAGTATCGTTTAATTTTTTCTTTTGCTTTGAATGGCAAAAGAAACTAATTAATATTAACAGATCATTTTGTAAATGAATGATTTTCAAAATATGTTTTTCAGGTAAAAAGAAAAAATTCAAAATATTGCTAATTAATTATACTATGATTAGTTAAAAGAAATGTAATTAAGATATTGTGAGAAAATGTAGGCTTGATGATTTCTATGTTCAGTTAAAACAGAAAAATATTTACTTTTAATTGCGGTTTTGGCAACTCTAGTCATAAAATATATCTACACTGGGGTAGGAGTAAATGGTTACGGTTGGGAGCGAACGTAGTTTTCAAACTTGCAATTATTTCTCAGAATCAAAAAGAATGTATGATTTAAATATATTTGCTGTTTGTGAAGGATGTTGTCTGGCTGTAAGTGAGCTTGTTCAAACTTTTCAAATAAAATAATTTTTTTTCTTTACGTGCTGCATATAAAATCTTAAAATGTGTGTTTGCATGGTTTATTTTATTAAATTTGTTGCATAATCTTATTATTATGTATAATGTTGTGCACTTGCTTTACTATATATATTCTTTGAAACCTGATTGAATTGACCTATGTCATCACAGGTGACCTTATAAACCTTGGTGAGTTATATTGGTTTGTAATAAGTGTTTTTAAGCTTGAAAGGAGAATAGTGAAAATCCTCAGTTATGTAAAATATGGAATTTTGATATAGAGATAGCATTTTTTTTTAAAGGCCTGTCATGGCCAAAATATTGGATGATACAACCTGAAACTTGAGAGGCTAAAATGGGGGTCCATATTTAATATTTCTAAATTACACATTGTACAAAAACTTTTTGTTGAAGCGCTAGAGGCCAGAAATAGCATATACAAAAAGAAAAGGCCACATCATTTTCCCCTAGTTTTCTCGAGATTGTAAATGTTGATTTATTAAATTTTAATAAGTTCTTTGTATTGTAGATTGAAACAAGCTTTGATCAGTATATATTGTGTTTTTTTATAATGGTTTATTTAGAAATTGTTGCAGTCTAAATAAAAGTGGCATTCTTTCATTTGCCAGTCTATAGTGTACATTAACTGCTATAACCATAATATCTGTAGCCTACAGCTATTATGGTTAACTATTATCAGGTAGCCTACCTGATACAAAACACAAGTCTCTTGCAATAAAGCTACAACCATTCTCAAAAATAGTCCCATGCCATGCTTACCTGGGAAAGTATACCATTTGCCTTTTTTATCGATTAAAATATGCTGTTGCTCAAAAATAGTCCCATGCCATGTTTACCTGGAAAAGTATATACCCTTTGCCTTTTTTATTGATTAAAATATGCTGTTGCTTATGAGTATCCCAAGCCCATTGAAGTTCAGTCCTACAAGTGACCTTCATTTTGTATACATAAGGATTGGCTGTATGTTGAATATCATTACTCTCAGGGAAAATAATACTTGTTTTGCATGTATCTCAAATGCTGTACATGTGTCATAGTTTTAAGAAAGATTGGAAAAGATAAAGTAAAACAACAAATTAATCTTCTGCCTCTATTTTTTAGGAAATAATGCATTATGTACATTCAGCTGGGAGTATCTAATATCTAAAAAATTAATCAGAATTTTTTATCAGGTTCTGGGAAATAATTTGAAAAAATGAAATTTCTTATGGAGAGCTTTTAAGTTCATTGTATTTTTTTTGTAATTTTTTTTTCTGCAAACTACATGCATTATATTTATTTTAGTAATTTTATGAACTATTTTTCATATTAATTATTTTATGTTGGTTAGATCCACTTTTTTATGTTGGGATGAATCAATGACTGTTATGTTTTACAGAGTTCAGTTCTTCCTTATGAATATCTGATGACATGAATTTGTTGAGTAATCTCAATCATACTTTTAACTAAAAGTTTGTGTAGTTAGTGTTGTAAACATGTGTATTTACCATTGATAGATTTAGATGATTTTTGTTTAACTTTCTCTGATGAAGTAAAAAAAATTGTTTATGTTGTGCTATTTTAAAATAACAAATGAAATAAATTACTGTTTAAAAAGAGTAGTAAAATAATGAGTTGTTGAAGAAAGTTATTTTTTTTTGTGTAGCTTGTTTTAAAACAAAGTATGTTTTACATAAGTACAGTATTTTTGTAACTTCTAGCTCTGTCTTAATGACATCTCAGATTTATCTTTAGACATTGTGATAATCTTTATCTTAATTAATACTGTGATCGATTTAAAATTAAATTTAATAAGAAGTTAAACACATGAATCAATAACTTTTGTAGTTTACATTGATCTGTTATTTAGAGATGTTCCTACATATGGTTTATATACTTTGGTATATGAACATACTATATGTCTTTGTGAATATAATTCAGAATATAAATCAACAGCTCCGGTTTGTATAGTATTGGGTGGTTCTCTTGCAGGTATGTTTTACTTCTTACAGTCCTGCATCTTTTCTCATTCATTATTAACAATATTATGTATTAAAGTATATTTTAAATTGTAGTTATCATTAATCATGTTTACCAGTTTTAGTCTGTTTTTAGTTGTGTTAGTTTGTGGATGTATTTGCAGTTGCTTCTTGCTATTATTGCTTAGTGTTTTCCGTACGTATTTTAATCATTGCTTTTGTCTAATGCAAGGTTTCTCACAAATATAAAAAATATTGTTTTCATTTTTTGTTAATCATGTCAATATATTCTATACTCCTCAGAGTTCTTTTATGTACTAATATATTTTATTGCCTATTAAAAAAAAATTAATATGTTTTACTTCCTGTAAAACAGGAAATTTAATTTTATTACAGTTAGTTAGTATGTTTCCTTAACATTGCAGTACAAAAAAAAATTATCCATATTCATTGAAAATAAATTTTTGGTTTTGTATTGAAATGAGTGGTGGATTTGGTTTCAAAACTGTGTAGGACTTTTTTGATACTATTTTGTTATGGGGGTCAGTTTCATCCTGCAACAAGATTAGATTTATTCTCCACAATCTTTATAATTATTATTAGTTATTTATTTGGGTGTGAAAAAGTATTTTTTGTGTATAGTGTAAACTTTTACCATCACTTGATAACAGGTTTGAGTGTTCTATAACATTTGTGTGCTTCAAATAAATATATAATAAATATTGTTATTAGCACAGTTACCTTTGTTAATTTTCTAATTTATATTTTTGGCGTACAAATTTTTGGTAAATTCACCTTTAGATGCTATTTATTTGATCAAAATCAAACATTTGAAAATTTTATGCCTGTTATACTTAGGTCTGGTGGTGATGCTAAAACTAATTTTTTTTATGAACTTTGTATTGTATTTGCTACAGATAGTAGCAGTAATCTTATTAGAATGCCATCTCTAAAATTTATATTTATTAACATAATTTTTATATAAATTTAAATTGTATGCATATGAAACATTTCACAATCTTATGTTTAATTTTTGTTTTATGTATAGATTTTCTTTGAAAAAATTTGTTATTTGTAAATATTGGTATAATAGAAAATAAATTAAACTCTAGATTATTAAATAATATTTCTAAAGCTCCAATTCAATTTGCTTACCGAAATGTAGAGCTTATAGATTTTACAGAGCTTATAAATTTTACTGAACTCTCAACATATAAAATATCTAAGGTTTTCTATCTTATCTAAAAAAAATCAGTGTAGCCAAAAATATGAATTAAAAATTCTCTTAAAGTTGTTACAAATCAACCTATCAAATAATATCAAAGTATTGACATTAAAGACTGTACACTAATATTCCAGTTAAGGTTATTAATATAATTAAAAATGTGGTTCTTAGAAGGAAAGATTATTCAAAAATTACCCAAATATATATGTTTATATTATTTAAGATACATACATTTCAGAAATATATATATATATATATACATAGAAAGTGAGAGGATTTGTAAGGTAAAATAGTTTACCAGGTTTGTAAAACTTATGAAATACAAATATGGACTAGATATATTAAATGACATTCCATGAAATTAACAACAATGAACATGGCATAGATTAAATAAATTATTCATCAGTAATACCCTCTAGAAACAGAAAATAATAGTAAAATCATTTTCATGAACGTAAGATATACTAAGCTGGAGAATAAATTTATCATATTTGTTGAAAGAAAGTCCAATTAATCTCTACAGTTATAAAATAATACTCCACCTTTCATTATAAACATCATAAAAATTGTGGGATATTTAGCACAACATACTGGCCATTTAAATATATTAAATACATACATAAAAAATAAGTAAATACAATAAGGCAAATAGCATAATCAGAAAATTACAGTAATAAAGAAATTAGTAAAATTTTAAGGAAAGGCAAATTCAAAATAAATTCGCAACTCACCACAATTTTATTAAAAAAAAGTGCATTAGATTAATATATGAAACTTAATTATAAATAAAATACATTAATGCAAATTTGGAAGTACAAATAAAGATTTAAAACTAAATGAATATATATATATATATAAGTATATATACATATACAGTGGCGGCTCGCATATAGGCACTGTGCAGCTGCAGCACCCTTATTTCCAGTTGATATTATCGATAACATTTAATATAATGAGTTCTTTTTCTTTTTAATTCTTTTTTTATACTTGTACAATATATAATCCTTAAGCATAATGTCGGTAGCCATCCTCCAGTCTATGAAAAAGATACAAAAGTCTTTGTATGGAACTGTGAAGTGCACAGTTCCATACAAAGACATGCAATGGCATGGTGTTTGGCTGTTGTGTGCATGCACACAAAGGAAGCTGTACACGAGGCTGCAAGGGAGAGAGAGCACTGTTGCTCCCGTAGTGCCGACCCCTGGTGTGCTGGTGGAAGGTAGTTTTTTTTTACCTTGCATCTGTATGGAATACTCCTTGTTCGTTCCCTTTTCTAGTGTAGTCGGTGGAAGGAATATGAAAGTGGTTTAGTTGTTTTTTCATTAGTGATCAGAAAATGGCAGAAAGCAAGTGCTCTTTAATTGCAAAATCTGTCCAAAAACACACTGGAAGGGTGAAAGAGAAGGCAATTAGTAAAAACTAATTATGTATTTGTTTCTGTGTACACAGAAATTTAAATTAAGCACCATTGCACTAAAGTTTTTTAAGTGGATGTTTTATTAAGTTATTATCTAATAATACTAAAAAATATTATCTGTATTGACATTTTATTATTTATTTGGTTAAACACGGTTTTTAAACACAATGTACTTAAAAACCATGTTCCATATTCTCGATTGTGATGCGTGTAGAATTAGATTATTATTCTGCTTCCAGCTATTCTCTTGATTCATTTTTTTTCAGTTCTTTTATTTTACAGAAAACTTCAACCATGACCTTGAAAAGGCCCAGAAAAAAATTTCTGGAGTACCACCCCACTAATGTTAGCTATGAGCTGCCACTATGTATATATATATATATATATAATAAACAAAAAATAAAATATAAAAAATCAAAATCTTTCATTTGAATGCAAATTTTAATTTATGTAAAATGATATTGTTATGAATACAGATTTAAAAAAATTTACTTTAATCTGCTCTACAGAAATTATAATAACAGTTTATTAAACTGGTTTTAGTCCAACTGACTGAAGAATACATCTCATGTAACAATTCTTAATGTATATATATATATTTAATTTTTAACGTGTATATATTTAACTTTTAAGTATCTAAAGATTATAAATTCACTGAAAATGCCTTAATGTGCAGCAAAAAATGTAAATTATAATTAATCTAAATTTACTTTCTTTGTAATAATAATTTATTTAATTATTTATTAATAATGTTTAAGGTACTTAACAAATATTAATACCAGTTTTAGTACACCACTCTTCTGTTTATCTTTTCATTTTAAAATTATCCATTATATATATGAAAATAATTGAACATGCAATGTGAAAATTAAAAATACAATTGAGACTTTTTCATTAGAAATAAAGATTTTTAATAAGAAAACCATTATGTATTAATAAAAGTTGACTATTTTTTATGTTCTGTCCAAAGCATTCTAAATCTTAATAAATGAGTTTATCCAGTGTTTAAGTTGAAATCCGTTTTGAAGGAGATTTGGGAAGACTGAAGAGAGATCTGCCACATAAATTGAGATTGAATTATTGCAAGATTGTTCTAATAAACATACTACTTGTTCATTTCAGGAATATAGCTGTAGCGCCAATTCTTAATGCAGTAACACATGTATTTTATACATTCTTAAATGAATACTTGCTATTAATATCAGCTTCAAAAACCAAGAACATTATAAGTCAGCTCAAAAGTTACAGTTATTATTTGTTATATATTTATAACAAAAATCACTTCAGTTTCAGTACATATTATATATTTATAACAAAAATCACTTCAGTTTCAGTACATACCAAACTTTTAAATATTATTAATAGATTTAATAATTTATATTGCAGTTTGTCTTTTAAATTTTGAATATCATGTGTGCACTGTTTGTATCTTTATCCGATTCTTTCTATTCTTTGGTTTAAAAAAAAATGTACTTGATTGGCCCATTTATTTCCAGCTACAACATATATATATATATATTTTAATCTTATTAGATTTCAGTAATATATGGATTGTAGGTAATAGAATTGTTTGGTAATGGCTACATAACTGAAAATAGGACAATTGTATAGAACCTAATAAAATATGTAGCTGCTAAATGTGGGTTTATTTATATAGGGTATTCAACTTAAAAGAGGTCCTATCACTCAAAATGCATTTATACTAAATGCATATTTTTATTATAATACATACATTGGTGTGAGATGAGTAAAATAATGTGGAAGATGTTGATATGACTGGAGCTGGAGTGAGCAGGACTGTTGCTTTTTTTTAAATCTGTGGATGCTGCACGATGAGATTATCCAACAGTACATAAGCCTTACTGCGAGAGGATGAACGTGACTGTTGTTTGCAACAGAACAACGTCACTTGCCATACAGCTCACTGTACTATATGGATGCTACAGTATTTTTTGGTGGAAGATTCATTTCTGAAGGATCTGGCCACTAAGATCCCCTGATCTGACTAGTTCAGACTTCTTTCTGTGGGGTAACTTAAAAAAGTTTCTTTAGAAGCTATCCACACAAATTGCAGGAATTGAAGATAAACATTACCAATGCCATCCAGGAAGACAGGGTATGCCTATCAAGAGTAGCCAGGAACGTGGTCGAAGTGTTGACAAATGTATAGAAGTGGATGGACATCATTTTCAACACCTGTAAATTATTATCTAAGTGTTTGCCAAAAAACTGTTATTCATAGACTAAACTAAATGATGGAGCCTCTTTTCAGTTGAACACTCTGTGTTAGTTTGTTATCATTAAATGTGTATGTATGTATGCACGCATGCGCGTGTGTTAATTATGATCAGATTTATCTGCCAGTTTGTTGTCCATTAAAAGTGATTTTATGACCTCTTATAATACATTATTGTTTTTTATTTGTACTTTTGGGCATAGAATAAATTTATTTGTATAAATTACAGTCAGTTTCAATCTATTTACAAACTTCACTCCCATATTTTTTATTGCACAATTGAGGAAGTAAATGACCAACTGGTAATGTTTATTTAAGAATCCTTTCTTTATCTTTGTTGTGGCCATGTAACTCCAATAATGACTGCACTGAATTTCATGTAAAGGGTGTCAAATGATATATTTTAATTGTGAAAGTGATACTGTGTATATGATGATTAATAAGAAATGAAATTGTAGATGTCATTTTATCCAAACTGATGAACCATAACTGTTTGAAACTCATTGAGTGAGACAACAGATGAAGAAAAATATTTCAAAAATATGTACTTTATAGTTCCGTATTTTATAACTGTACCTGTCTTACAAAACTTTAAAAGTTATAAAGTTTGCTATTTCTTATGATCAGAAGTGATACAAATTTGTCTTGCCTCTCTTACTTTATAAATATTTTATTTTTCTCTCAAAAGATGTATAGACATAATTTAATTATTAAACAAAGAAAACAATACAGAGTTTACCGATTGTCTGGTTTTATATTTTACCATTTGTTTAAAGGAACTATTTTTATTTAATTCTTTCAGTTTTCTTGTCACATCCATAAAGTGTTTATTTTTTTATTTTTCTGTTTAATAACGTTTAGTGATAGTTCATCTTCTGGATTTTATATGTACATTTATGTTTCTGGAAATGAAATAATCTCAGAAACAAAAACTATATCATCAATTATGATTACTGGGGCTTTAGCAGGTACATATTATCATATTAATTCAATATATTTCTTTTTTGCATGCATTAAAACATATGTTCGTAAAACATTCATTTTGTGCTAATTGGGTTAAATTATCAGATAACTTATTCCAGTTAAATTATTATCATTGATGTAAGATTTGAAATTGGGAGAAGTTATGTTACTTATTTACTTACATATTCTTTAAAAAATTCTGCAATGGTTGTTTAAATATTAATCCTTTGAAAAATTAATAACACATGAAAAAATAAATAACACATGTAATTACTTTTTAAAAAAAACTGAAACTTTGATGTGCAAGTTAAAAGTAATCATCATTAGTATTTATTAATCTGTCATTAATTTCCCTTTATGCATGTTTTAGGTAGTTTGTTGTATGACTCTATATAATGACTTGGGATGTATATGCACAACACTTGGCAGTCATATATTCACAGTCATCAGCTCATATTTACAGTTTATTACAGAATATTAATTATAATTTATCATTCAAATTACTAGTTCTCTCCACGACCAAAGAGAAAAGTTTATTTTCAAAATATATAGAGAACCCACAATGTACATCCCCTTCAAAGAATTTCCCTCCCCTATTCAAACACTTTTTCTAGCAGTGTTTCTATTTTCTGAAGCAGTTCTGGATAGCTTCATTTGAAATGGTTTTTAAGGTCCATGATGAATTTTCTTTAATATCACCAATAGTCTCAAAATGGTGGGTTTTCATCACTGATTTTAATTTCGAAAATAAGAAAAAATCACAATAAACCAGGTCTGGTGAGTAGGGCGCTAAGAACAGTCATGACAGGACAATCTGATTTTTGGCATTAAACTGACAAATTGACAAAGCTGAGTGTGTGGGTGCCTTGTCATGGTGAAGGGGAACCATGAGTTGTCTCACCACAACTCTGATCTCTTTTGTTGATTATTTCACGTAATGGTTGTCAATACCTTGATATTAAGCACGCTTCACAGTTTCATCTTGAGGCAGGAATTCAAAATACACAATTTCATTAAAATTTAAAAAACAGAGAGCATCACTTTGACATTGGATCGAGACTTTGATTTTGGGCCATGGAGATCCTTTGGCAATCCATTGTGATGATTGACTCGATGTCGTAGTCATAAACCCAGCTTTTGTCTCCCGTTATGATCTTTTGCACGATTGTTTCATCATCATCATCATTCATCGGCTTGAAGTTGATGACAAATGTCCACTTGATGTCCTTTCTCCTGTTCAGTCATCAAACAAGGAACAAACTTTGCAGCAACTTGATGCATGTTCAATTTTTCAGTCAAAATGTCATGGCAAGATCTAATTGAGTTGCTAACCTCTTCTGAAAATTCTCTGACAGTCAATTGCACTCACCATATCATAAATTTTCTGCACATGGGTATCATCAGTTTAAATTGAAGGCTTTCCTGGTTGAGGGTCATCTTCAATTGACTGATGACCACTTTTAAATTGTGAAAACCATTCATAATATGGCATACGACCCAGAGCATCATCTTCATAAGCTTGTTACAGTAGTTGAAACGTGACAATTTTCCCCAGTTTTACGCAAAATTGCTCATTTCAAAAATCACTACTAACATTTAAACATGTTGCACTCAAATAACTATTACATGAAAACTAAACGAGATATCAATAATCCATGAATATGTGGTTACAGAGGAAGTTATGTAGAACACAATACTGCCAACTGCACATCATTAAATATCTCCGTTGGTGCGTAATTAAAAATGTTTGATTATTTTCTGAACAGACCTTGTACATCTGCCATAACTATTCCAAAGAGCACAACGCAATTTTTTCATACAATCCATCATCAAATGCACACCCTAATGTCAGCTATAACTATAATGAAGAGCTTGACAAAATAAAATATCTAGCTATGCGTATGTTAATGTTAATATGTTTAATGGCTAGACATCCTAACTTTGCTACAAATAAGACACGTATGCTACAAGTAATTCTGAAAAAAGAAATAAAAACTATATGCATATTTTATAAAAATAAAAAATTAAAGAAAAACATGTTAAGATACATCAGTTGCCATTTATATGGATTACCAATATTTTTAGGAAAGAAGATTGCCATATTTTCAAAAATATTAGCAAATTTTACAAGATATATCACAGAGATATGGAGATATTCTCTTAACTAAGGTCTCTTAGCTGAATTCGTGGTTTGATTTTCACCTGCAGTATCCTCATAGTGCAGCAATCTGATGTGAAACCTTAAAGAAAAATTTGAGTTGTCAGTATACTACTCTGTATGTATTAATTACAGAGACTAAGACTTGATGATGAGTTATCAGCAGTAGGTAGGCTTCAAGATGCTGTGTGTTCTGTACTATATAGTACTACAGATGAATTATCTAAACATAGAATCTGTAACAGAATGTTTAGTAAAATATGGAAAATAAGTAAACAAACAAATGCAACACCAGAAACACCTTCCAATAAAGCAATAATTAAAGGTGTATGTACAAGAAAAAAATATTGAAACACATTAGGTAATCTTTTCTTGATTCAGTGATGATAAAATTTTTCAATATAATAGATGACAACTTTCATCAAGAAGAAGAGGGAATGATAAATTTGAAGTATATATTGATGATGTTCATTCAGTAAGCTATGCGGTGGTACTTAAAAAAGGTATTGGCTTGTGTTGGGAAAAAAGGTAGTATTTGTAAGACATGCAGTATTTCCTTATTTTTTTTACTCACCAACTGAAGTAAAAAGTAGAGGGTTTAAAATAAAGGTTATCATATTGTTTATTTTATAAAAATAAAAGCATATGGTTTTGTGAATACAAAAAAGCTACGGGAAATAAATTTGAGTATTGATAAAGGCTAAATATAATTACAGAGATTAGAGGTGCCAGGAGAGGACTATTGAACAGTATTGATTAGTTCGGGTTAAGAATTGGAATAAAATTAGGAGAAAGATGATTTTTTTTCTAATATAATAGTGAGAGAAGAAAAAGGGAAAGATTACTGATTCAACTTGATTGGAATGAGGTAATGTAAAGTATGGACTAAATATAAACTAAGTAAACAATTATGTATTGGTTTTTGGAAGAGACTGTAACATAGTATTGTACATTATTTTGAAAAAAGAGCTTCCAAAAACAAACCAAACCTGAGGAGTGAGATTTTAGAGAACGGAATATAACTAATGAGTTTAGGAGGAAATCTGTTTCAAGCAACTAACATTTGATATTGAATAAAGATAAAAGAGTAAAAAAATTTCCTTTTAATTTTATACAAAGCTGTATCATGAAGAATAACCGAATGAAGGTTGAAGAAAGAAATCCCTCAGTCCAATAAAAAAAGGAGGGAGTAGAGAGGTCAAAGCAAGAGATTTGAGAGAATAAAATTATGATGTGATGGACAGGTTAAAAGAACAAATTCTGAAAGATTACTGAGAGTGATAGAGGATGACCAAGTTAAAGATGGAAAAAGGAAATTAAATATTGAGTGGATAGAAGAGAATACAACTGTCTTCCAATGGAACAATAGAAATAGTGGAAGGTAGGTGAAGATGAGAGGCCCAATATGCACCCAGACCAAGTAATAGTAGTAGCAAGATCTGGATATTATATAAGGGATGTTAGACAAGCTGTAGACACCTATAAAATGTTACTGCAGTGTAGGTTACAAATATTTTTTAAGTTTAAAAAATATTAGAAATATATTAGGCCAGCTTTGATTTCAGCTAGCTTTATAAAAGTCTTTTGGCTTTTATTTTGAATGTCATTATAATTTCTTCAGAGTAGTCCAAAACTTGTCTAGGATCATGCTATTTCAACTGTTTCTGGGTTTTTTACTGAGAATCTATTATGATACAGGATTATATTTCTGTTATGTGATGTTTATGGTTTCATACCCAAACAAATTAACCCCCAATTACTTCACTTAGTCTTTATTGTGTGAAAATTAAGTTGAAATAAATGAATGTAATATATATTGCATTAAGCAGATTTATATGTATTCAACCACACATACATAGAACTAATGTAATCATCATTAAACATAACTTGTAAATGTTAAACTTGGCACAGAAAAAACAACAGATTGAACATTCTTAAAAAAATATGAAATATGTGTGCTACATTTGAAGAAAACAACACATTAAATAAGTAAAACACAGATCAGATATTCTAGACAACCATGTAGTAATGGACATTGTAAGCAGTAGTGTTATCTGAAATGCTTCAAGAAAGGCTCTCTGTAAACATCATTAAGAGTCCTGAAAGATCATTTGTATTTATAAAGTTGATTCATTTTATGAGACTAGGAATTGAGAAACAATTTTTATGAAACATATTTTTATAGAAACTTCAAAATTCAGTTCCAAGGTATTTTTTGGCGCATGAAATGAGTAAAAAACCATGATTGTATTTAATCATGGCTAGGCAGATTATTTTTTTAGTTTATTGAACTATTTCTTTTTAATTAAATAATCATTAATGATGGTGATTCTTTAGTATTCAGGTTTGATCAAAGTTTTTGTGGAATTTCATTATTAATTTATCAATTTCACCTAATTATTGCCATTGAAAAATATCACTCGCAGAAAAAATTTAAACCACTAAGGTCTGGTAAAATACAAAATGAGTTTAAAATACAAATGATGGTAATCAAAATAACATCATTTATTCTCTTAAAGATCTAAAAGTAATGTTTTGTGTCTTCTGCTAAGAGGCTAGAACAGATAAAAGTTTATTTATTTGTACCTCTCACTAAAATTTATAATTTGTTTGTACACATGTTGAAATAGATTCTGAAGATCTTATAGCTAAATGGGCTTAGTTCCTATCACTTAGTTGAATAGTATATGTTCTAATAAAACTAGTGAATTTATAAGTATCTAATTTTAATAGTTGTATGTGCAAAGTTTGTTAGTTAATAGAATAATATTTTTTTAATTATCAACAATCTAATATAGTGTAATAAAATATATCCTGTTTATATAAAGTTTTAGTTGATTTCCAATAATAGATAAGAATTCTTTCTGAAATTTTCCTTGTGTTTTACTAATAATCATTTTCATTAACAGTGAAAAAATGTTTTAGTAAGAAGTTCCCTGAATTTGAAGCTTGGTTAATTCCATATGATTTCCGCAACTTTTTTAATTTTTACTATCTTTTTATCCTCTTAATGTTACACCTTACATTTTACAAAAAAAAAAAAGAAAAAAGAAATCAGCTATCCTACCCTGGATAAAGGTATTTGCTTATTTTTTTTTTTTATGTATGTGAATTAAGTTTCTCAATTACACTACTACTTTTTTTAACTTGTTTTGTGTAAAGCTAATTTGAAACTATATTTAAATGACAGGTTTTCTGATGAAAAGATGTTGATAGCATTTTCCAGTATGAAAAATCGATTAACATTAAATTTACATGAAATTCTGTATAAAGCGATCTGTTATTCTTAGTGAGCTGTATTCAAGCAGTGGATTATTGTTTTAGTTGATATTCTTATAATCCCTTGAATATTTATTATTATTATTATCGGTATCTTTTCCAAAGTCTTCGAGAGGATTCTATTTGGACATATTTATGACCATGTTCTCCCGATGTTATTGTCATTTCAGCATGGATTTATTAAAGGTAGTTCACCAGCTTCTAATTTGGCCGCCTTTTTGCAGTATTCAGTTAATGCAATTGAGCATAGGGGTCAAGTAGATGTGATATATTTTGATTTTACCAAAGCTTTTGACAAGATGCCCCATCATTTGTTGTTATCAAAGACCAAGGGCTTCGGCTTCAGCGATCGTTTTAATAACTGGCTGTCCTCTTATCTTCATGACAGGCGTTTTTCGGTGCGTTTTGGTGGACAGATGTCTGAGGAATCCTTCTTGGCTAAGTCTGGAGTGCCCCAAGGCTCTGTTTTGGGTCCCCTTCATTTTATTATTTTTATAAATGATATTGGAGATCTTTTGACGCGCAATTTTCAGATGTTTGCGGATGACGTCAAAATATATTGTCCGATCAGGAATAGTATGGATCACCTGTTGCTACAATTGAATATTAACAAGGTTGTTGAGTGGGCTGACTGCAATTGTATGCCCTTGAATTTTCGAAAGACCAAACATTTGACTTTGTCTCGTAAGACGTCGAGCTCTGTTTTCAGCTATAGGATTGGTGCGCACGCTATTGTCGCTGAGACATTGGTTGAGGACCTCAGGATTTTATTTGACACAAAGTTGTATTTTCACGAATATGTTGCTCAGATTATCAATAAAGCACGCCGGGACCTTGGTCTTGTCCTTTGGATTTGTGGATGGTTTAACAATATTTCCATTTGTAACCTGCTGTACAAATCTTTGGTGAGGAGTCGCTTGGAGTACTCGACCGTGGTGTGGAATAGTACACGAGTTTTTGCCTCTGATCTGGTTGAGGGTGTTCAGAATAGGTTCTTGAACTGGATGCGTTTTAAGTTTGGAGATTGTTTTGTTGGCGCTAGTAGAGAGGATATGTTGAGGCGATTAGACCTTTCCAGGATATCTGATAGAAGAACGTACTTTGACTTGGTTTTCTTTTATAAAGCTCTGCACAATAAACTTCCAACGCATTACCATGTTGTCTTGCGGAACCAGGCCAGGTCAGTGAGGTCTTTTAGGCAATTTTTGACGCCGGTTGGTTCCACCGTGTCTCCGATTGAGCGGTGTACCAGTGTTGCAGTGGAGTTCCAGGATAAGCTAAGCTTTTGGGAAGATGAGACAACCTTCATTAAAAATTTGAGAGGGTTACGTGGCGATGGATTATTGTCCTTGGTGTAATGCTCACTTTCATGATTTTAGAATTATTGTTGTTTTTTTAAGGATTATTGCTTATAACTTTGTTTTATTTGGAATGTATTAGCAATATTGTGTTTTTTTATGTTTTCATCTATGTGTTTTTATTATCACTCCATAGCTACCGTTTTTAAAGTTCTAATTATTTTTTTGTATTTGACTGTATAATTGTTATTATTATTGTGTTTTGAATATTGTATTTTTAATTTATATGTGGGTTGTTGACTTGTGGCTGTTCTTTTGTGACTTTATGTGTTATTGTGCAATATACAAAGGTTTTGTGTAACTGTTCTGTTGCACAAACAAAGCAAATAAAAATAAAAATAAAAAATAAAATAAAATTATTATTATTACTTTTACATATTCTTTCATCCAAGTTAATCTTACAATGTTCATTTTTTTTAAATTTATTAGATGCTTTCTTTGTATATATATTTGTAAAAGTAGAAACGTAATAGTATTGTGTTTATTATCAGCTTTTATTTGATGCTTAGCCAATAATAAGGTATGTTATTAATAAAGAAGTTGTAATAGGTATTTTTCATATAGCCTAGTAAATTTATTTAATGCAGTTATAATTCTATTTTTTACTCACAAAACATTTAAATGAATTTTGATATACAGATACAAGTTTTCAATAAATAAGTACTGTATTAGTTATTTTTAAATACTTCTTTATATCACTTGAAAAATAGTTTTTCAGTTTCTTAAAAAAAAAAACTACTTTAACTTGTGCCAAAATGTTTTTGAATTTTTTAGTCTTATTTTAGATGGAAATGCAATATCAACAAAAATGTTGAAAATTCAGAAACGTTTATAGACATCAAATATGTTTGGTTTGCTTACATAATTGAACATATCTTTGTACTCTGCTAAAAGGAAAATTTAACACTTTTGCTCCCAGGGGGCACATATATATGCTAGGTAGTTTATTTTCTCACAGCATTACTAAACAACAAAGACTACCAAAGCTATACAAAGCGACTAAAGGAGTTCCTCAAACAACTTTAGCATGTTTATTTATCGTAGAACAAATTTTATTCATATGGCCGTCTGTCATCAAAAATATTGCCAAATATTTTTATTGGATTTGTAGAACCAAAGTGTATTTGTTATTGGCCAACAAAATTGTGAATCTTAGGGAGATTATTCATATTTCTCCACTGATTTTGTATATTCTATAGATTCTGATAAATACACTGTCCTCACAGCAAAGACATTAGGGTCATGTAAATAATTTTCTTCATTACGATCATACACAAATTCTACATCTGGATTATTAACTAATGGACTGTTTGGTCTATTCTCACAGAAAAAACCAACTCTTTCTTCATTATTAAGTTAGATTCATTGTCTTCACTCACCTCGCTACTAGTATCTTCATCTGAGTCAGAAGAAGACTAGTACTCACGTTCTTCATCTGTACTGTAGAGAATTAACATCAGAATCATCTAATAACTGATGGTCAAATTCACTGTTCTGAAACAACATATATTGTCCCATAATAATATTCATTCTATAATATTTTACGTTTTTAAACATTAAATACAATAGGCAGCAAAAGAAATCACTTTCCAAACATTTTAGTTTAGATTCACTGTAAAAGTTTAGACTCAGTAAACTTGAAAGAAAATATAAACAACAGTGGTGCCAACTTAAAACATTATTTTTACTTGATCTGTTGACATAGCCAGATATCAAGTAGCTCACATGTGTGCCAATCATCTCTATAGATTGTTTATAAAGTTTCAGACCTGTAACATACACCAGATCAAAATAAATTGTAATTAAAATGATCAAAATAAATTGTTTTTCTGTGAGGACAATAGCACAAATATGAACTATTTGGGAGGAAAATATTTTGTAGTATGTGACTGAATTGGTATTAATTTTTATATGAAATAAAAATTTGACCTTTAATTTATGGTTTATAGTAGGGAAATGTTTTTGCATCCAATTAAAATATAATGTTTAAAAGTTTCATCATTCTGCAAGGAGAAATGTTATGTGACATTCACACTTCTAAAAGGATTAAAAGGTCAAAAAATAACCAAACTTAAATGATAACTGGATTTAGTTTTATTGCATGTTGTTGGAATTTATTGTGAACATACTTGTCAAAACACCTTAAAATTTATAATTATAAAAATTATGCTTTTCAACTAAAAATTAAAGAAGAGATTATATTCATTATTAACATTATTATATATTATATAATTATAATTATATTTATTAACATTAACAGTCATTTGTTTATTTTATTATAATTTATTAAATTTGCAAAATAGAAAAGTTCAGAGAATATTTTAGATGAATAAAAATCCATGTTACAGTTTTTATGAACACTGAGCATTCCCAATCTTATTTTTAACTGATAATTTGATAATTATAATCTGGCACTGCTTTCGAAAATAACATAATACAATTTGTAAATCTTACACCCACCTACTGTCCATTTATATATAATTGTTTGCATGCTCAAGTCTTACTCTGCACCAAATTGAGCAATTTCAACGATTTTTTGATTTTTTTTGTTGTAAAAGTTCCTGTGGTGGTTCGGTTAGTAAGATTTTCGTGGATAATTTAATTCAAGATTAATGCTTTTTTAAGTAAATTTCATTGTTTTTAGAAAAAGTTTGATAATTTTTTTTTTTTTTTAATTCATAATCATTGCTTAGAATTTAGTTGTTATAACATAATTAGTCTGTTTTAACAGCTGTTGTAAAACTGATGTTTAAAGTATTTTCATGCAAAGATTCAAGATCATTTGGAAAACTGGAATAAACATTATTGCATTCCAGAGAGTCTTAGCTCACACTTGATAGCTGAGTCTTTATGTCTATTTCTATGCATTATTTCAATATTTTTAATGAAGTGCCAGTTCTCACCTTACAAACCTTATGAACAGTTTCCTTTTTTTAGTATAGAATTTATTCAAACACATTTACTGTTCATCAGACTTGATAGGTTGATCTCTCCAGAAACAGACAAGGCCTAATGATTTTTATAAAATAAATTGTCTAAATTGGTTAAGAATCTATAAAGTGTGAACTTTGAATTTGTTAAATGCAAAGTGTACAAAAAAAGAATATTTTAAAACTATGTAATATTTCCTTCCTTGAATTTACTGTAATGAATCACAAATAAAATGAAAGAGTAACTTGTACAGACTTTTCCAACAAATATTTAATGTGAGCACCTTTTGCCACAAGGCAGAAATCCAACTGATGTCTGGAATAATTGAAGCTATAGCAGCTTCAATCCTGTGCCTAAAATTGGGTTGATCAGTTGGTAGTGGAAGCATATACACAAAATCCTTAAAAACCCCCCTAAGAAAAAAATCACATGGGGTCAGATTGGTGACCTTGGAGGCCATCACAAACAATCTGTAATTGGATCCATTGTAACCAATCCAGTGTTTGGTGAAAACATCATTCAACCAATCCTGTACAATTACGTGAGTAAGGAAATGCACCATCTTGTTGCCATATAAAATTCTCTGGTCTATCTTGCAGTTGGGGGTGAGCCATGCATGCAGCACATTCAAATAAACAACTCCTGTTACACTTGCTTCAGCAAAAAAAAACAGCCTATAAACTTGCAAATGGGATATTGCACAAAAAAAATTTAATACAAGGGAGTCTTCTGTCGCATTGTAAGAATTTATAAGGATTTTTTGACCCCAGATGTGGATATTATGTGTGTAAACGTTTCTACTAAGATGGAATGTTGAATCATCACTAAACGCAATATGATTAAGAAACTTGTCACCTTCATGATGCAACATTTTGATCACAAAGTCAGCAGGCTACAAAGTTTGGTGTGTGGATGCATATATAGGTGTCTCCTTAAACCATTCCAAAGCATTGCTAGCTTGCAAATGGACTTTCTAACAGCTATTTTATGACTATGCAGTAAGGACTTCATGGCACATTCAACATTTTTTTCAGCCAACCTTGATTATACTCATACTTGGCCCATTCTCTTCCTTTACAGAGAACATCCAGTTGTTTCAAATTGATTTTGCCATTGAAAAATTGTTATTGTCACTTGGAGGATTACAATTAAATTTTCTATGGAACGCACTTTAAATTATAGATTCATATTTAGCAAACTGCAAACACACAGAAGACTTTCTTTTCAGGAGTCACCATCTTTGCTAGTGGCGCTGTAAGTGGAAAGATAAGGAATCAATCTACAGTTACATGCACGACTAAAATTGTACTTTGATTCTAGCCTTAACTAAACATTGTACTTACCATCCAAGAGATGTAACAATTAAAACCCCCAAATTCCTTTTGTAAGAAAATATTTTTATTAGTCTTTTTTGAATTTCTAAAAAGAAGTATAAGAAAAGAAAAGTAATTTTAATTTTTTGAAATGTTTTTTCCCTTTTTTATTTTGTTTTTAATTTGCATTTTTTAAAGGAAATATTTTTGCTGTTTTAAAAACTCAAATTTCTAAAAAGAAGTTTAAGAAAAGTAATTTTAATTTTTTGAAAAGTTTATTTATAATTTTTGTTTTTAATTTTCTTTAAATTTGCACATTTTAAAGGAAATATGTTTGTTTTTTAAACAGAAATTAAAAGTTTTTATAGTTTAAAAAATGTCAAGCCTGACTAAAATTCATGAATAATAAAAAAGGCCTTTTCAGGACACAAGGTTTTTTTGTTTATTATTTGTATCAGTTTACCATTTAAAATAAGTTTTAACTCTAAGAATTGTATTTATTATTAGAGAGATTAATATTTTTTTACTTAATTGTATATTAATTTAGTATAGTTTTAGATTTTTGTTCTGCAGGATTAGCATCATGGGTATTTGTTGTACCATTTGATGTTGTAAAGTCACAGATACAGGCTGATAATTTTACAGACCCTAAATACAAAGGAATGATTGATTGTGCAAAGAAAATTTATAATATATATGGATTAAGATACTTTGTGCGTGGTTTAAATATCACTATAGTAAGATGTATGCCTTCTTGTGCTGCCGCATTTTTAGGATATGAAGCATTTATATCTACATATACAAATTCTTTACCATTTCCAACAAAATGGAAATAATTATTTTTAAAATTCTGCAAAAAATTTATTTTTTTATATGTAAAAAATATATAAAAAGTTTTTTATATTGTAAATCTGAGTAAAGTAGGAATTTAAATGATGAAAATGCTGATGGCAGTATTTTTCTTAAATCATTTATGATTATCAGCTGAAGTAAAAAAAAAATTATTGTTATTGTAAAATTGTTTTATGATTAAATAATGTATATTTTTAATTGTATTTATCTTTTTTTGTTAAGTGAACAATATTGAAAAAACATTTTTAGAGACTTGGTTTAAATAATGCACTTTATATGTACACCGATAAGAAGTACAGAAAATTATTTTGAAAATGGTACACATCTGTTGATATGGTTCTTTCAAATATCTTAAAAAATTTCAAAAATTAGATTTGTGATCCTTTTATTGCTATTTAACAATAAAAAATAACATATTTTTAGTCTGTAAAAAAATTATGCCTAGATTAACGGAAGTGCATTCCTTGTATAGTGAAGCATTGCAGATAATGAAGTTTAATAATACACATATCTTAGCAATTGAAGTAATTTTTGTCAAAATTTTCTTAGATGCAGTTGTCATACTGTGGCAAGAGAAAATATGGCCGGCTAGAGACAGTGATGTAGTTTGATGGAATAGAATTTTATGCTTGGAGTTGTAAATGGAGGCTGTTTATATGAAATCACAAAATGCACGTGCTTATTTTATTGATCATGTTTGCATTTGTCAATGTGTGAATGTAATATATATTTTTTAAATTGCCATATTTTCTGCAATGATGTGTCAGACTTCTGTGATTCTTTAATACCATTATCAGTGACAGTATGTGATGTTACTATCTTTTCACCTTGCATGTCTGTTGCTCTGTCAGTCTAGGTATTCAAGCAGTGAGTATGAGGTCTGTAAGTAATGAGACTAGTTTTTTTGGCCGCTAAAGTGGCAACACTGTAAAGTTACTAGTAAACATATGGCTAAATTAACAGCTGATAGGTATTAATATTTTTAATCTACTGTTGCCATGTGAGACATAAACAAACTTTTCGTGAAACAAATTTTTGTGGTACGTTACAAAAATGAGTGATAGTAATTATGAGCAACGTTGTGCAATCAAGTTTTTTTGTTGAACTCTTTGAGAATGCTACTGAAACTTTTTCAAAATTGAAATCAGCCATCAAAGACAACTGGGTGCTGCATCATGACAATGCACCTTGTCACACTGCACTCTCAATTAATTAGTTTTTGGTAAAGAAAAATATTCCTGTAGTTCCTCAACCACCTTATTCACCTGACTTGAGTCCTTGCAACTTTTTCCTGTTCCCAACTTTAAAAAAGCACCTCAAGGACACTATTTTGGAACAGCAGAAAACAAAAAAAAATGTAACTGACCATCTGAAGTATATTCCCGTTTCTGAGTTCCAACACTGCTATGAAGAGTGGGAAAACCATTTGAAGCGTTGCACGGCTTCCCAAAGGAACTATTTTGAAGGTGATAGAGTCCATGTATAGTTGGATTGTAAATAAAAAGTATTTCTGAACCAGTCTCATTACTTTATTTACAGACCTCGTATATGATATTTAATTTCTATAAATAATTATATTCTGCTGCTAGGATGCAAATCAGTAGACTATTTTTTAACTCAAGATATTCATCTTTTATTTTCTGTAAATTTTCTAAACAGTTCTTCTAATATTCATTCATCATTTTACTAAATTTCTGCTCATCCCTGTCTTTCATACTAATACTATCAGCATTAATGCCGCTATGCCATTTTTACTTTCATCCAAATTAGTTCACCAAAATTGGATTGGGTTCTATGTGGAACAGAGGCAATCTGATCATGTTGTGTTACCTTATCTCAAAATTTCATCAGAGTAAAATTTATCAAATTATAGTTTGTATAGTTCAAAGCTGAACACTTTCAGCAAATGTGGAATGTTCTTAAACATTTTAGCTGCCTTCTTTTTATATACCATTTTAATTACCGTACTTTTTTCTGCTAGAATTAAAGTGGGAAATAATTTTTCATTGTAATGTTGGGCCATAAAACTAAATGTAGAGTAATCTTTGGGATGAAGCTGGTTTCAATTCAGTGTTTTCATTGTTCACACTATGTAATATTCCTGTTTTTAAAACCAAAAGGACATTAGGTACTCCTCATTCATAATATTCTTGGATTTTTTTTAATAGTATATTTGAATACTTGCATTAACGTGCATTTATCCAATTCTTTTAGAGTCAGCGCATGCACGCCTCTTGTCCCACCCAATAAACAGACACATCTAAAGAAAGAAAGAATGTTTTAGCACAAACTAAAAACTAAAAATAATAATGTTCAGCACAAAACTGGCAAAGCTACTAATATTAAAAAATACTGTTTGAAATTATATAGAATGAGACTGCTGTTCAATGCAAGGATTATCAAGTGAGTGACCCTCTGTGACCTAGCTGTACCATCTCCTACTCTGATCATTACCCCCCTTTATATGCTATATATAAGCACATTCAAAGATATTCAAAATAATCATTGTCCATAATCTGATAACTTTCACAACTGTAACATAATGATACACATGTGTTTTTTGTGAAACAGGATATTATAACTATGAAGTTGTTAGTATAGATTAAACAAAGTTGTTAGCTGTTTCATCATGTTCTTTGTTGCTTAAACGATTTAATATTGCATACATTGTACTTTGTCTACCTTATAGAATGTAAGGCTTGAATATATACCACTCGCTCTGAAATTTTGTGCATCATCTTTGTACTATAAACGCTCATTTCTTCTCATTCTCAACACTCCACTTTACATTAATAAGGTGATTTCATTTACTTCGGAAATCAGGAGAAACAAAACTATAAATATCTAGAAAGCCAAGTGCATATCAGGTATTTGTTTCACTGTGTATTCAATAGAAATTCATCAAGTTAAAATTTCTTCCAATAATTAAAAGGAAATTACAGTTTTTAAACCTCTGGTAAAACATGGCAGGAAATGTCAGAAAATTTAGCCAGGACAGGAATTTTTAGAAAAGATCAGGAAAAATTGCAAAAAAATTCATAGAATTGCATTTTTGTTACCAAATTAAGTTTAATAATGTTAATTATTAAAGTATTTTTTAAGTAATGCTAAAATATATTTAATATACTTTCCTGGTGTCGGAAAATGGGATCCCATCGCCCAGCACAATCCACATATGTGCCTCAAGCAGCCATTAACATCTCCTGTTCTTACTTACATTCCCCAATTATTATTTTATATTAATGGAAGAATATTCCAAATTTCAGTTAATTTTTTCACTGGTGAAATTTTAATAAAAAGTTACTATTTAAAATTTAAAGGTTGTTAACTGTTTTCTTGGAATTTCTTTCAAACTACCATAAATATTTTTTTTTGTATTTTAGGAAATTAATTGCTTTTAAATGACATCTAAAAAAATTCTGTTTAATGACAAAAGGTTAGATGTAAACTTACACCCAGAATTTAGTCGGTTGAGAAGAAGTAGAGACACTTTTTGTGATGTGTGTAAAAAACATTTTTGATTGGGCAATATGGGCTGAAAGGCAGTGACTTTGCAGATTAAAGGAAAACAGCATAATTAAGTAATTACGAAATTCTCAGCCTTCACTGAAAACCTTTTTATCTCCAAGTGGTACTTCAACTCGGTATTGGTTTGCTTGGCATTTCTCCCGCCACCACCCTATTCAGTCGCCCTAAAGCATAAGACACAAACGGCTATTGAGCCTCAAAGCAGTTTACCGACCAGTGTCCTAAATAGCATACCTAACAGTGTGAGCGGACTAAGCAAAGTGCCATACACCACCAACTTACGTATCCCAACCACTCGCTCACTTGTCATGTATTTACTAAAATGGGTAGGCACACCCCGTCAATTACTAAAAATATATATGACATCCATAAGAAAATTTATTTTCTCTAGTCAGCAATTTGCTGCCACGCCTAGATCGTTGAATGTCAGCAAGTACCTGTCTACTATTTTATAAAGCTTGGATCCTTAATAATTGGCAGGTGGTCAGCCATACTCGGGTTAGTTTCCCATGGCAATGCGGTTAGAGTCTTTCCCATAAGTAAACTACAGATGTCGGTTGAACAAAGCAACTGCATCTAGGAACTCATACACGGTCCAACAATGCAGCTCTTGCCACATTGACTTGCCGCTTGTGAGTGGCCAATTTTCCCCTTGACCTCTAAGTTCCAGGGTGGCTCGGTCTCTGGTCCCCCTCCCAAGAGGGGCAGTCAAACATGAAGTGTTCATTTGACTGGACCTTCCCGCAGAAGCACAGCTCATCAGTTGCCAAACAGAACCGAAACAGATATTGTTTCAAGTTGGCATGGTTGGTGAGCACCCGAGCACCTGTTGCCCTTATAAATGAGCTTGAAGCATACCATCCCCCAAATCCTGTAAAAACTTATAGAAGGATCTTCCCTACAAACTTTGATCAACAGTGGTTGTGATATATCTGTGTATGGATCTTCTGGCCAGAGTAACAGCATTTCACTAGCAATGATAAATTTGAATCCTCAACTTCATTTACACAAAATGACAACACAATTACTTTCTTTTTGTTATAAAGGCAATGTTCTAAGGCGAAGATTATGTGGGTTTTCAATGTTGTACAAATTAAGCTATTCTTAAGTTCATGTGAAGATATTGATGAAACTTTTAAAATTATGTTTCTTGATAGTTTACAGTGTCAAAATTCCCAGCTTGGAGCTACTAAATGTTCTTTTGTCATTAATCATGCCTGGCCTTGCACATACTTCGATGGCATTCTACAAATATGTTAGATTAATAATGACAAAATATTTTTCAAGTAAATGTAATAATGTTTGTTTTCTGTTCAAAATGAGATGTTCTGTTCTAGTTTTATTATCTGTATTACTTTTAATCACAGTGATTTTAGTTTTCCTTCAAGTTGTGATCATATTCTTTGTAAAATTGAAATCTGTGTTTCTTAACATTTCTATGCATACCAAGTTATTAAATATTTTTTGTTTACTTTGAAAAATAATGTAGGTTAGTTTTTGTAAAAAACTTTTAGCAATCTTAGTTTATTTTTAGTTAGTTTTTATTTCTTATCTGTGTTATTACCATGATGTTTATCTTTATGTAAGTAATTTAATAAATATTATTAGTTTTTTTGTACTTTGCAGTGTAATTTATTGAAACAATTTATCACAAAAAAAAAGCCTAATTTATATTTTAAAAAATCCTTAAAGAATAAACTTTTAAAATGGATTTAATAATAAATAATAAAAAAAGGCTTGAGTTGGGCAGCTATGGGGATGATGAAGGCTGAAAAAAAAATCTATATATTTTGCGGCGTTAACAGCAATATTATAAAATTTTCAGTGAGGAAATTTTTACTAAATCAGTCAGAAAAACAAATCATAAAATTTGATGGAAACCCTGTAAAAATATTTGTATTATGATACTGCACAATCCTTGTACAAACCAGTTACAATACTGTTACTTATAATGGATTTCAATATCTATGTTACTGTTTTACTTTCATATATTTTTTAAATTTAGTTAACAATATATTCTGAAGACTGATTGAGCTAATTCAAGAAAATTCATTCTATGAGGTTTATATAACCTGATAATATAATAAGGTAGTATAATTTCTAAGATAAAACACAGAATAAAAAAAAAAAATTGTTTTTAATTACTAACTGAACCAAATTTAGTCTGAATGTGTGTTTTCTTCATCATAATTTTATTTATTATTGCAATTATCTTCCATGTTAGTTGCAGAGCTGTTTTGCATTGTGCTTTCTAACTGAAGTGTATGTGGTGGGTTTTTCAGAAAGACATATATTTTGAATATAGTTCACGTACTTCAATGTATTTGATGTACTGTGTTCAAATATACTCAGCTGTGTTTGAAGAGTTTTATGGTGTTCAAGTACATTAATTTGTGGTCCAGTTTTTGAGAAAATGTAGATTTCTAAATTGTTAATGTTGTGTTTGTTATTTTCCTATGTTATGTTGGTTCTGTATTACTGTTAGAGTAATTTTATCAGTTCATGTTTGAAATTGCATTTTGTTTGTCCAATGTAAATTTTTTGCTGGAACAAATTACATTGTATCCAGGTTTTTAAATGTGTTTATAAAATATATAATTTATATAATGTTTGATGTACTTTTTGTACAGTTTAGTGAACGAGTGTTTTATCCTTTTGGGTCTGCTAAATATTTTACAATATTCAAGTTCTGCATGATCCTCATGCACATTAATGTATAGAATCATTGTTTTAAAAATGGAAAACTTATACGAAACCTTAGTTGGGTGCTATGGCCATAGAATAATGTGATGTCATCAATGTTTCTGAGCCAGTATTTTATTTTATAAATGTTTTTGCTATTTGTATGTTGCTTGATTTTTTTTTTCATTATACAAAGATGTCTGGTACCATACAAGAAGTTGCACAGCCCACAGGAAGGTCATAAGGTTGTTTATTTATTTTATATATACACACACAGTACCAATATACTGTGTGAAAAGATGTAAACAAAGCAAGTGAGCTTACAATGTCCAAAAATGTGTCTTCCTGACTTAAAAAGTACCCAATAACAACATTAATGGGAACAATAGTACAAAACAGCTGTGCAGAATGTTACAGAAAATTATTATAAAAACTGTTAAAAATATAATAATGTTACTAAAAACACATCTGCTGGGTATAAATTTATTTATGTTAGCTATTAAGAAAATTAATTGTTTTGCTAATTAGTATCACCAGCTGTCAACAACATTAATATTATTAATAAATGTTAAAAATACCATCATAGATCATTTATACACTGAACCATAGACTCTATTCTTTGGTGATTTATCATTCTTTGTTATTTATATTGAAATTTTTTTTCTACTTTATGATAACTTATTTACTTACATAACAATTGTCATAACAATTAAACAATTTGTCTTACCCATCAGGTTGGTCTTGTGGTAAACTTGTCACCACTAATCAGCTGATTTTGAAATCAGAGTTCTAAGGTTTAATTCCTAGTAAAGGCAGTTACTTTTATATGGATTTGGATTTACTACATAATAGATACTGGCGTTCTTTGGTGGTTGGGTTTAAAAATTAACAACACATCTCAGGAATGGTCTGAGGCTGTACAAAACTACACTTTATTTACATTCATACATATCATCCTCATTCATTCTCTGAAATAATATCTTGCGATGGTTCCAGAGGCTAAACAGAAAAAAATATTATCTTTATAATTAGGGGTCTATGCATAACTGTTAACTTACTTTGCAGTGACATTCTTAGAAGCATGTTGCTACTATGCTTGAAAATGTTATGGAATGTAAATGTTATTTATGTACATAGTACTTGTTAACCATATTATTTTTATTAAAAAAAAAGTAAACTAAATCAAAATAAACTGCATGCTGCATGTATAGTTTTTTTTACATAATATGTATACTAACAACTCTTGAATGCCTTCATGCAAAATTAACATCCAATCAGGTTTTTATAAAATTTTAGTTGTTTAAGATGAGAACATTTTTTATACAGTCTTTTACAAACAAACAGTCAAGATCTAATAATATATGGTAATAAGGGTTCCTTACATTCATCAAATAAAATTTTACTGTTTACTTTTGCCAGCATTTGCATAGTTTGTAAGTAGCAGTCGTCCCCAATAGATTGAGGAAGTGTATAAATACATTGTTTCACATCAGAAAGCAGTATTTTAATGTGTTAATTTGCACAATCTGTTTCATCCTTTCTTATGACTATGATTCATAGCTTGACATACATGATGCACCAGTGAGAGTTATTTTCTTTGAAAATAATGATCTAATTGTATAAACAGTTCCTATATGAAATAGAATGAAGGTGGTTTTTTTTTGTGAGATAAGCAACAGGTATATTTCAATTTGGTATGCTGATTTGGGGAGTTATATACTCAGCTCAGTGAAGAAGGCAATGAAGAAATCAATCTTTTAATTTCAATTTTCTCTAGTAAGCCTGGCCTGGGGTTATTTTTATTTTTTAGAATGATTATGCTAGGTGTGGGAGCGACTTGTGATTCAACTCAGGCCACCTACAACTCTTATGTTTATGAACCTAACATACATCAGAGACTGTGTAAAGCATTATCTAACAGATAATGATTGATTTTCTTCAGAGATGTACTTTTTAAAACACCTGAATTTGAGCTATTAAAAATTTATAAAAACTTGAAAAAAAATCATTACCTGATTTAATGCTTGTTTTCTTCTACATATGTTTTTTACTACAACTTATTTAAATAATAAGAAAATATGCAGTGAATGTTAATATAAATTAGAAAAAAGTATTTATTGTGCCCTTTTTTTATATCGATTTTCAAGCTCTATATCAATACATACACATATAAATGAAAACTTCCAAAATTATTACTACAGGTGTGTATCTCAAAGGAACCTTACACATTAAATCCTGAAGTAAAGTATTTATTGTGCTCTTTTTTTATATCGATTTTCAAGCTCCATATCTTCAACAAAATGATTCCAAAAATATTGTATTAAAATAAGGATTTTTTTTCTTACCAATCATCAAATTTCAGCGTTTTACTCTCATTTTTGTAATGACTTCTTTTAATGTCACATGTTATTGTTCTTAACGGGAAATTCATAATTATAAAATAAGTATTATTGTTATAAAAGTTACCTAGTATTTAAAATTTGTTATACATCATGAAGTACTTATACCCATAGATTAATATATATTGCAGATTTAACACATTTATATACATTATACTTTCAAATTATTTATCCCATGAATCTGTTTGTTCATCATTGATCTAACTGCAGAGAGTCAAGCATCTCCACATCCTTCTTCGACATACTGCAAAGCATCTCCAGAGTTATGGTTTGAAAGATTTCCTCCACAATTCTTCAATGTTGGCCCACACTGAGGTACTAGCACTTGATTATTCTCCACAGCAAGTTGTTGAATACTTATGGTGGCAATTCCAGTGGGGCTGGTGATACTTGTGAAACACTGCAATTCAGCAGCCAGAAAAACTGTTCTAGGAAATCACACACCCAAGATTAAAATGAGCTAGAGCCTGGTCTTGCTGTATCCTCTTTAAGTTACAGTATTAACCATCTTCCAAACATTTGAAAATAAGAATTACCAATCAGATACTCAAAAAAAAAAAGGTGTCCATACAAGTATTACAATGCCATTATGTGGTATGAGGTTGATTCCTTTCCAACTTGCACATAAAATGATGATTCTCCTTACCCTACACTTCTGGCTTGTGAATTGTTGTAAGTAGCATATTCATTAGGAAATTATACTTTTATGTAATTGAAAACTACACAATCAGTCTTGCAATGGTGGGACATTTTGCACTCACTTTTTCTTTCATCCATTATGTTTAACACTGCTGTAAGCAAGTGCATGTTTCTCCCAATGTCCATAAAGCAAATATTGTTACTTTACAAGGCAAGTGTTCATGTTCACAAAATGAATTCATTATTTGTGGCATTGTTTCCCCTGGGTGTATTTGGTCATGTACCCAACACTTGTAATCAACCGCTTCTCAGTACTGTAACCAAATCTGTCCACATCAATCATGGCTTTGCAAATAAAAAAAGACTGAGTGGAGGTGGTGTATGTCCTATGTGACTAACTACGGTTTACCAACCGTAGTTAAGAAATTATTTCTTTTTGAATATAGCGTGACTTTCAAAATGGCAACATATTAATTGCAGGGAGAGTATGGGAACTGCTTGGACATTCGTGTAATAGTATTAATAAATTAGGCTTGATGTAGATAAATTATTTGTTTTGGAGAGGGTTTGTGGTAAACAAAAGAAACATTCAGTTTAAAATAAATGTAATAAAAATGTTTGTGATAAATTGTATTAACACTAAAATAAAATAATTACAATCATATACTTGTCCTTTTTGGGATGATTGATAGTTCTTGCTATGGTATCTTTCCTGAGATAGCACTGCTCAATGGGTTGTTTTTTCTTGAATGATGTAACCCCATTTGGATTAACCAAGTGGTTAAGATTACTAAGTGTATTAATCATAAACATCTAAAAACAGTTCTGGATAGTTTAAAGTAGTTGCATGTGATGAAGGAAATCCATGATTGTTTAGACAGCTAGCTATTTAAGTACATAAATATATCAAATTCACCTGTTTCTTTTCACTTATCTCACCTCTTACAAATATAACTCAATTCCAACTCATACTTGGATAAATTTCACAATCAAAAAGATTTATACTTAAGATTAATTTCATAAAGATTTATTTCAAGCAAACAAACAGTTTTAAAACAGAAATTAAAAAATGTAGTCTGTAAAATTAAAGTGGTTTTATAAAATAAAAAAATAAAAAATACAGAAAATAAATTTAAATGAATTATTACAGATTTATTATTTGTTTGCTAGATAATAAAGTACAGACCACAATAGTATAATCTGATGATAAAGATCTTAGAGTAAGCTAGCAATCCTAATAATTTATCATTAGGTAATATTACATCTGGATAATAAATTTTGTTGTTTAAACTAATTAGTAAAATAGTATAGGAAAGAATAGTAATTATATATGTGATTTCTTACAAAACTATAACAGCTTGAACTTAGGTATTTTAATTTTTTAGCCTAAGTGTAGTTGAAATTCAATGATCAGGTCATTGAATATTTGTGACTGTCAAGTCATCACATGAAGAACAATACTTATCATGATCAATTAAAAAAAAAAATCAATTTATAAAGTTTGTTATTCATAACTTTTAACAGCAAATATGAAATGAAGAATTAGACTTTCTAAGAAAATTATTCATTGTTAATAGTTCTGTACTATTTGAATTAAGAATTAATTTTCATTTCAGTAATGGTTTAAGTTTATAATCGTTTAAATGAAGTGAGTGTACTGCAGGATTTTAGGTTTTGATAAACTATGGGTAGGTGATTTTTAGTACTCATCCTCATAGTTCTATTCATTATTGAAAAAATTACACTGAAAGTGCAATTTTTTCTTATTTAAATTGAAAGTAGTATTTTGAATCAGTGATTGTTGTACATGATTGATTCATGCAAATTTGTTTGATTTTTAGAAAAATCAATCCAGAGTTATAGAGGACCTTCTGCCTACTGAATAAACAATATAGAAATGTGACGTCAGGATTTTTGTTGCAATACTATTGAATTATGTATTTCAGACAATTTGTCACATTATAGTATACAGTGGTTTTAGGTAAAAGCTATTAATGTAGGAAAGGATTTTTTTTTGCTTTACAGCTGTATAAAAAAAACTGATTCTTCCAAATGCAACCATTTTTGTTTTTAACTACCAGAGAAGGCGTATTATTAGTAGTAATTTATGCTTGAGGGGAGCAGTTGAAGCATTCAACTGCCTCCACAAGCATTATGTCATTTTTTTACTTAAAATATTTTATTTAATAATAGGAAAAATTACTGAAATTTATATAAAAAAATTACAAATTATTATTACATATCTAGAATTTCAAAATTATTTAAGCATTTACCTCCTTTTATTACTCCTTTTATTTTACCTCCTATTATTTTATTTTCCTCCTTTTATTTTACCTCCTCTATGAATCATGAGACCTTGCCGTTGGTGAGGGGGCTTGAGTGTTCAGGGATACAGAGTAGCTGGACCGAAGGTGCAACCATATCGGAGAGGTATCTGTTGAGAGCCAGACTAAGGAATGATTCCTGAAAGAGGGCAGCAGCTCTTTCAGTAGTTGTTAGGGGCATGAGTCAGGACGACTTAAACGGCCGTATCAACATCACTCAGTCCTCTGAGTACTGCGCAGCTGAAAGCAATGGAAAACTACAGCTGCTTTTTTTCCAAGAAAATGTGGCTCTCTGCATTTTCACATAGCAATAATGGAGGCGCCTTCCTTGGTAAAATATTCCGGAGGTAAAATAGTCCCCCGTTCGGATCTCCGGGTGGGGACTACTAAGGAAGGGGTCACCAGAAAATTAAAAAATAACATTCTACGAGTCGGAGCGTGGAATGTTAGAAGCTTGAAAAAGGTTGGTAGGCTAGAAAATTTAAAAAGGGAAATGGGTAGAACAAATGTGGATATAGTAGGAATTAGTGAGGTTCGGTGGGAAGAGGAAGGCGACTTTTGGTCAGGTGATTTTAGAGTAATTAACTCAGCGTCAAATAATGGGCAGGCAGGAGTAGGTTTCGTGATGAACAAGAAGATAGGGAGGAGAGTGGAGTATTTCAAAATGCATAGCGATAGAATCATTGTAATAAGGATAAAATCAAAACCTAAACCGACAACGATTGTTAACGTCTATATGCCTACAAGCGCCTATGATGATGATGAGGTAGAGTGTGTATACGAAGAGATTGATGAAGCAATTAAACACGTAAAAGGAGATGAAAATTTAATAATAGTTGGAGATTGGAATGCAAGCATTGGAAAAGGCAAGGAAGGAAATATAGTGGGTGAATACGGGCTGGGCAAAAGGAATGAAAGAGGGGACCGACTTATAGAATTTTGCACGAAGTATAATTTAGTAATTGCCAACACCCAATTTAAAAATCATAATAGAAGAATATACACTTGGAAAAAGCCAGGCGATACTGGAAGGTATCAGATAGATTATATCATGGTTAAGCAAAGATTTAGAAATCAACTCGTTGACTGCAAAACTTACCCTGGAGCAGACATTGATAGCGACCATAATTTGGTGATAATGAAATGTAGATTGGGGTTTAAAAACCTGAAGAAAAGGTGTCAGATGAATCGGTGGAATTTAGAGAAGCTTGAAGAAGAGGAGGTAAAGAAGATTTTTGAGGAGGACATCGCAAGAGGTCTGAGTAAAAAAGATAAGGTAGAAAATGTAGAAGAAGAATGGGAGAATGTTAAAAAGGAAATTCTTAAATCAGCAGAAGCAAACTTAGGCGGAATAAAGAGAACCGGTAGAAAACCTTGGGTTTCAGACGATATATTGCAGCTGATGGATGAACGTAGAAAATATAAGAATGCTAGTGATGAAGAAAGTAAAAGGAACTATCGGAAATTAAGAAATGCTATAAACAGGAAGTGCAAACTGGTGAAAGAAGAGTGGATTAAAGAAAAGTGTTCAGAAGTGGAAAGAGAAATGAACATTGGTAAAATAGACGGAGCATACAGGAAAGTTAAGGAAAATTTTGGGGTACATAAATTAAAATCTAATAATGTGTTAAACAAAGATGGTACACCAATATATAATACGAAAGGTAAAGTCGATAGATGGGTGGAATATATTGAAGAGTTATACGGAGGAAATGAATTAGAAAATGGTGTTATAGAGGAAGAAGAGGAAGTTGAGGAGGATGAAATGGGAGAAACAATACTGAGGTCTGAATTTAAGAGAGCATTAAAAGATTTAAATGGCAGAAAGGCTCCTGGAATAGACGGAATACCTGTAGAATTACTGCGCAGTGCAGGTGAGGAAGCGATTGATAGATTATACAAACTGGTGTGTAATATTTATGAAAATGGGGAATTTCCATCAGACTTCAAAAAAAGTGTTATAGTTATGATACCAAAGAAAGCAGGGGCAGATAAATGTGAAGAATACAGAACAATTAGTTTAACTAGTCATGCATCAAAAATCTTAACTAGAATTTTATACAGAAGAATTGAGAGGAGAGTGGAAGAAGTGTTAGGAGAAGACCAATTTGGTTTCAGGAAAAGTATAGGGACAAGGGAAGCAATTTTAGGCCTCAGATTAATAGTAGAAGGAAGATTAAAGAAAAACAAACCAACATACTTGGCGTTTATAGACCTAGAAAAGGCTTTCGATAACGTAGACTGGAATAAAATGTTCAGCATTTTAAAAAAATTAGGGTTCAAATACAGAGATAGAAGAACAATTGCTAACATGTACAGGAACCAAACAGCAACAATAACAATTGAAGAACATAAGAAAGAAGCCCTAATAAGAAAGGGAGTCCGACAAGGATGTTCCCTATCTCCGTTACTTTTTAATCTTTACATGGAACTAGCAGTTAATGATGTTAAAGAACAATTTAGATTCGGAGTAACAGTACAAGGTGAAAAGATAAAGATGCTACGATTTGCTGATGATATAGTAATTCTAGCCGAGAGTAAAAAGGATTTAGAAGAAACAATGAACGGCATAGATGAAGTCCTACGCAAGAACTATCACATGAAAATAAACAAGAACAAAACAAAAGTAATGAAATGTAGTAGAAATAACAAAGATGGACCGCTGAATGTGAAAATAGGAGGAGAAAAGATAATGGAGGTAGAAGAATTTTGTTATTTGGGAAGTAAAATTACTAAAGATGGACGAAGCAGGAGCGATATAAAATGCCGAATAGCACAAGCTAAACGAGCCTTCAGTAAGAAATATAATTTGTTTACATCAAAAATTAATTTAAATGTCAGGAAAAGATTTTTGAAAGTGTATGTTTGGAGTGTCGCTTTATATGGAAGTGAAACTTGGACAATCGGAGTATCTGAGAAGAAAAGATTAGAGGCTTTTGAAATGTGGTGCTATAGGAGAATGTTAAAAATCAGATGGGTGGATAAAGTGACAAATGAAGAGGTATTGCGGCAAATAGATGAAGAAAGAAGCATTTGGAAAAATATAGTTAAAAGAAGAGACAGACTTATAGGCCACATACTAAGGCATCCTGGAATAGTCGCTTTAATATTGGAAGGACAGGTAGAAGGGAAAAATTGTGTAGGCAGGCCACGTTTGGAGTATGTAAAACAAATTGTTGGGGATGTAGGATGTAGAGGGTATACTGAAATGAAACGACTAGCACTAGATAGGGAATCTTGGAGAGCTGCATCAAACCAGTCAAATGACTGAAGACAAAAAAAAAAAAAAAATTAAGCATTTAAAGATTATTAATTGTTCATTGAGAAATAGTGAATAATGAATTTCTCTACATAAAAAAATGATATATGAAAATTTTTCTCATGTTTAATAAAGTGCAATGCCATTTTTGAATTTTAACCTGGAACCTTCTACTGCACTAGAGGTCAACATTTTGAAAAACTATTATAGCAGCATAAAAAAAGTTTAACAAGGTGCAAGTAATTTAATAGAGATATGAATTTATCTCTATTAAATTTTTTTTATTTTTTACATATTCCAAACGTGGCAGGCCACGTTTGGAATATGTAAAACAAATTGTTAGGGATGTAGGATGTAGGGGGTATACTGAAATGAAACGACTAGCACTAGATAGGGAATCTTGGAGAGCTGCATCAAACCAGTCAAATGACTGACGACAAAAAAAAAGAATTTATCATGAACTTTTTCTATCTATTTTGTCAGAAATCAAATGTAGAAGATGGTATTGAGCCTAAAACTATTGTTATTAATTACTAATATAATGAATACTTTATCATTAGTATGAAAAATTTAAGTGAGTAAGTATGTTTCATTTTACACGATTCCATATATACCTTATAAGAAATAATTAAGTAATACATGATAAAAATTTGTCTTTAATAAATTTGTAAGGTTATTATTCCTTGAAGAATGGGAGTAGTTTGGATAAGATTTCTGCAAAGGAGGACAGTGTAATTGTTGCATCAATTGTTCATGTTACCAATAACCAGGCCTAACTTCATAAGACTTAGCACAATTTCCTCATGTGAAAACAGACTGAATGGGAGGAATTTTACAAGCGATGATGGGCTCCTAAGGGCTTGGGACAATGAATGAAGGGCAGTTATATTATAGCTTTGGTAAAGGAATCTATAACAATTCTCTCTACAGGAAGTCTTCAGTTGCAATAAAATTATCTTGCTGCTATGTAAAATAATCCTCAGTATTCTATCCACAACAATGCAAAGAGGCACAACAGTAGATTATTTTAGCACAGTTGAATCTTAGTAATTGTAAAACCCTAGAACAAAAACTTATGGGCTGTTTTTTTTGTAATACAGCTAAGAAAGCTGTCATAATTCAACAGTAAAAAAGATCTCCGACAAAAGATGGCAAAGTTTTATTGAAGAAATAATGGAGAAATGTATAATATGTGGTGGAAGTTATTTTGAAAGATTATGAAAAAATAAAGTCGTATTGCAAAACTTTCCTAGTGCCTTTTGTGCCTTACCATAGCTATCATTAGTGCCTTTTCTGCCTTACCATAGCTATCATATTATTCTGAAGTGATGCTACTCACGAGTTCTGAAAAAAAATGATTTTATTGTAATTTAGAAATTGTGAAATTTTTCTTTGGCAGCTGTCATTCATATGTAGACAATTTTCCCATTTTCATATAGTGTAACATAAAAATACAGAACTATCTCATTTTCATTATGTTATAGAAACAATAAATGTATACCAGGTGGCTGAAAAGTAACTTACAACTCCCCCTTCTTAATTTTTTTATAACTCAGATGACTGGATGCAGTTGTGGCATTCTTCCTTGTACAGAGGGGCTAGTTCAATAAAAATATAGTTAATTATTTTTGGTTTTTGGGCAGCAGGGCATGAGGGAACACTAAAAAAATTATTAAAATTTTTCAAATTCTTTAAATTAAGTTTTTTATAAAAAAATTGCTACATGAAACAACAGACTCTAATAAGCCAGCATATGTTGTTTCTCATTTACATTCATACCTGTAGTAAAGTTTAATTGATAATCTAGACACGATAAGACATTATTTATAATAAAATACATTGCAATTGATTACACCAAACCTTTCTCTGAAATGAATAGAATTTAGATTTTTTAAAGCCTTTAATGAATAACAATAATGAAACTATCTTATATATGTACTAACAAGTTTAATCCAACACACAGTTTAAATAGAATTTTTGCAGTTATTTCAAAATTAATATCCTGTCCTAACCTTACTGTAAGTATTCACTGGATTCTTCACTGTGTATTGGTATAGTGATGTGTTAAGGGCTTACCTTAGGATGAATAGTCATCAGAAACAGTATCATCTGCTTCAGTTGTAAGAAGGTGCAATTAAATGGGAAGCAGCAGTTTATTCTGATGGTTTGAGATCATTATTAGTAGAAATTATTTATTAAATCCTTTTAAAAATATTGAGGTATTCATATGAACACCAGATGTAAGGTGTAGAGAAATTATAATACTTTTTTAATAAAAAAAAATGTTTAACCCTACTTTACTGTTGAATTATGACAAGCTTTCTTAGCTGTATTACAAAAAAACAGCCCATTAGTTTTTGTTATAGGGTTTTACAATTACTAAGATTTAACTATGCTAAGATAATCTGCCCTTGCGCCTCTTTTGCATTATTGTGAATGTAATACTGAGGATTATTTTACAAAGCAAGCTAATTTTATTGCAACTGAAGACTTCATGTATAGAGAATTGCTATAGTTTTCTTCTTTATCCATTTTCCCAGTAAACTTTCTTCATTGACAAACAACGCATTTGAGTAATTTTTTGATTCTTCAAGTTGTGATTACCAAAGCTATAATCTTGCTAATTGCTCTTGATATTTTTATCTTCAGTGGATTCTTTCTGAAAATCTTCAAATGCCTTGACCAAGACCCCTCTTTTGTTAAGAACTAATGTTAATATATAAAATAAAAGTTCTTATTTTCAATAGAAAATTTATTTTGACATTCAAACTACTTACCTCCTTTCAAATTTTATTGGAGATGCTTTCCTAATACTAAATTCTAAAGTATGCATTTGACGGTCTGTAACTATTTTTTCCTCCAAAGATTCTTAATAAGAAGAATCATTATCTAAATGTTGCTACCTGAAATCTACTCGGATATTGGTTTTGTATATATTTACAATATTTGTTTACCAGCATATTAGCAGTGTTAACCTGCTTCTACATCTGTGCAGAAAACCACATATAGTTCAATTTTATTAACTGATCAAAGGGAGATGATTTCTCTCTGCCAAGAGATCTTTTTATGGCTTTTCTTACCTGTAGAAATAACAAATATGTATAATTTTGTCTCTAGGAGGCAAGACTTAATTTTTAGCTATTTTAGATTACTTATAATATATTCACATGTGTGAATAAAATATTTTATTAACTATAGAAATGTAAATTGTTAAAGTGTCATAAATATTTATTGATTTTTTTTCTTGTAATGAGACTGGTGTTAATTTAATTCCACAGGTGCAGCATCATGGGCATTAATAATGCCACTTGATGTAGTAAAATCAAGAATGCAAGCTGACAGTGTTGAAAAACCCAAATACAATGGAATGATCGATTGTTTTAGAAAAAGCTATCAAGAAGCTGGTCTTAAAGTATTTATGCGTGGATTCTGGACAACTATGGCTAGAGCACTCCCAGTTAATGCTGCTACATTTGTTGGCTATGAAACATTTATTTCGTTTTATTTTAAACTAAAAAAGAAAAATGAAGATCAGAAATAAATAAAACTGATAACTGAGTATATTCACTAATATTAATAAAATGTGAGTATTATCTGAAATTACCTCACCAAATTTTTTTTATAGTTTTCACTATATTATTTAGTATTGTAAATAGCTAATTACAAGTAACAGACACATAACTAACAAATCTACGGAATAAATCTTGCTTACTGACAAATATGTCACTAAATATAGTTGACGTAGTATTAATTTAAATTATTACTTTGATTCTTTTGAAGAAAATAAAATTGATCTTTATTTTTTTTAACTTTCTCCGTAAAATAAATAGTATTGAAAGTACTAGGAAGTTTGTTATCATTTATGGATTTTTTATCAATCTTTTCAAGGAAAAATAATGGTATTACTTTTGGTCACATGATGGGAGTGGGGGGTGAAAATGAATTTTCTTTGTTTTAAGGCATGAGAAGTGCAAAAATACCATTCACTTAAATTGTGGTTTCCTTATATATTATTTACTTAATGTTATATATAAGATCACATTTTGTAGCTCATAAATCTCCAAAATACTAGATCAATTTCATTGAAATTTAGATATGCTGCAGTAGTGTGTTTGAAGTTGTGGATGTGAAAATTTGATGATTGGTTAAGTTCTTGGTTTAGGTAAAAAATCTTGTGTGGGGCAAGTTAGAAGCATGGTTTTCATTATGGTGCTGCAAGTTGGTTCATTGATGTTTCTTTATCTGCAGTATCAAGTGTAATTATATGTATAAAAAAACTGCACTTTCAATTTTTCATTATTTAATCTAAGTAGCTGATGATGCAATCAATATACATATATACAAGCTGATCACTTCACTTGCCTAACCATCTATCCTGGGGGCTTCACTCCCTGAATCTCCAACACGTTTGTTATCCCTACGATTGTAAGAAACTTTTACATTAATATACTCATTCAATATCCAGGTGCTGATCTTTTTCCTCTTTAGTTTCTTGTTCTTATGAGTTTTTAAGTTGTTCTAGTTTTTTAAGCAAAAACTAAGAAAAAACCATTTTTTTTCTTATACTGTTGAGCTGGAGATATCTTCCAATACGTTCTCTTGTTCAGGTTCTGTTTCCTCCGCATATTTCTTCGAAGTAGATGACATGTGTGTGGTTTCCGTGGTCGAAGGTAGCAAATTGGGGTTCTGTTTTGTAATTACGTTTGCTTGATGTTCTCCAGTTTTCATTTTGGTTGTGGTGGATGATGAAAGTATAACCACACATTCTATCATCTGTGATAGTTCACATCCTTTTCCTCCATCATCTTCTGAATTTCCAGGTCTGTTTTGTTTCCTTGTATTTAATTTCAGTTTTTTATAATTATTGTTTTTTCTCTTGCACTTAGTTCCCTTTTCCTTGCAGTGGGATGGGATGGAATGTTGTGGTTCTTGTGCTGCATGTTCCTGGTTTGTCATCGTATGTGTTATTACAGTTTTGTATACAAATCTCCATGGAGGAGATGCATTGACTATCTGTAGTTGTTGCATCGTTTCCATTTTTGATTTTGTTATCACTGCTATTGCTTCTTCTTCTGTTGTTGTTTTGTATGATTGTATGTCTGTGTTCTTATGACCATGTTGTCGGTTTGCAGTTTTGATTTAAAATTGTTATATATTTGACCATAGCATCTTTATATAATCTGATTCAACGTATTCACAAGAGTCAAGTAAATAACTTTCCCATTGTTTTCCGCCAGGAGCTGGAAAATGGAAACCAGATCCAGGGCAAAACTGTGGGTATGTATGTGCTCTTTATTATTTGTTTTATGTCCTGTATTTGTTGGTTTTTAACTGTTATTTTGTTTCGTTTCAGTATTAGACGTGTCACATATAACTCGGAGCAATGTAGATTATATTTTTTATTATATTTATATTTATTTATTTATTTTTTTTTTTATTATATTTTTTATTATATCCAGTGTTTCTGTTTTATTATTTTCTTTAATCTATTTTCTATAGTCTTCCATTTGTGTCAATTTTCTGAATGTGGGTGTCATCAGTTGAAGTTGTAGGCCTTCCTGGTCGAGGGTCATCTTCAATTGACGGACAACTACTTTTAAATCATGAAAACCATTCGTAACATTGCGTACAATCCAGAGCATCATCTTTGTAAGCTTGTTTCAAAAGTTGAAACATTTCTGTGGAAGTTTTTACAATTTTCACACAAAATTTTACATTGTATCACGCATTACAAAATGTCACAAATGAAAATCGTACATTACAAAAGTCGCTACTAATACTTTAATATGTTGCACTCAAATAACAGTGGAGATATCAACAATCTAAGAAGATGTGGTTACAGAGGAGGTTGTGTGATGTGACAACAGGAGGAATGAGGTTACAATGCTGCCAACAGCACGTCACTAAGTATCTCCAGTGACGTGTAATTAAAAATGTTTTGTTATTTTCTGAACAGACCTCATATGTTATCTATTACTACTTTAATTGTAAAGCAATTATACAGTTCAATTTACATAATATTGCAAAATTTATTATGTATTTTAGAATTTATGAGTTGTTCATAAGTATATAATAATGGGAAAACCTACTCATAATGTTTACTGAAGAATTTGATCTAATCTAAATTTTGTGTAAAATATTAACTGCTAAAACTTAAGTAAGAAAAGAAAACACCTGATTCTTAGTTGAAAAATAGTAAATGGATTATTTATAATTGAAAATTAATGGTAACAGGGAAACCTGGGATGTCTACTCGCCAATTATATTGCTGTGTTAGTATGATAGGTTCTACCAGCTTGTCTCTAGTTTGATTCCCAGCAAGGATGTGAAATTTTTAAAAATGCAATACTTAATCTTACCAGTGATCAGAAATTTTTTCAATGTTACATTGTACAAAAAAGGTTAGACAGATATTTTTAATAAAATTTAAAGAACTTTATGATGATGTTGTTTACTCCAATGCAGCAGCACTAAAGAGTTTATTTCCTAAAAACCCAACACTTTGGGACCATCTTTAAACCCCAACATATTAAAAGTCTTAAGGGCTTGTAATAAATCTTAAGACTATTTAAAAATCTATAATCAGCCTTTTAATCAAATTTTGCCATTAAAGTTACTAGTTTTTTCATCATTAATCTTCTGATTTCTTACAATTTGTTCTAAAATAAATTTTGATTTGTTAATTTTTTTTAAAAGTAACATATTTAGGTGATTACTAAAAACCTATAAAATTAATTTGGTTAAAACCCCTTATATATAATTAAAATATGTAAATATAATGTATATGCATATAATGTATATAATTATTTGTAAATTATATTTCAAGGTCTTTTCAGGCTAATTCAGCTTCTTCAGGGGGAGTTGCTTGCTAGTAGCAACTTATTCTTTGGTAACATTATTCTTGTACCTCAAAGTAACACTGTCATTTCATCAAAGAAGGAGCTGTATTATTATCTATGAAAAGATGTAGTAACACTTTTAAATTAGAAAATGAGTCGATAGTTTTGAAAAATTATCACATTCTGATTAAAAATTTTAATTTTTTCTGTAAGGAAAAACTAGGATGCAATATATATATAAAAATAAAACTGAGCCTACTTAAAATTTAAGTGATGTTACACTTTAGTTTAATTTTTGTTAATATTATAATCAATTTGGATTTCTATTCCATAAAAATACTTTAGAATATAAAAATATATATACTAACTTATGTATAAATACAAGATACAATATTATTTAGTAACCAGTTCTAACAGAAAATACATTTGTTTTAGCCTAACTTCTCACCAATATTTATTTTGGTGATAAATTTCAAAATAAATTCTTGCAGTGTCATATCAACATTAATTATTTTTATTTATTTACAATAATTTGTAAGGAGGGATTGACTATATAAATTTACAGAAGTAAAAATTAACATAATACAAAACATATATTTGTGTGTGTGTGTGTGTGTGTGTGTGTGTGTGTGTGTGTGTATGTGTGCGTGCACGCATGCACAATAAGATAAAATCTAAAACAACAATATGTACAATTTACTTCTAATACAATATTACATAATCTATAAACTTATAGGTATTTGTAGCTAAGAATGTTTTAGAACTGACACAGTTGGCTAGTAATAATAGATTACTCCACAAAACAATAAGTAATGTTGTTTATGGTAACAAAATTTTATCATCTATACCTAATTAAACCACAGTTGTAGTTATCATTACCCGTAGGACTGTTTATTCACTCACGAGAGAATGCTAAATCTTATTTATTGCACGTTTAATTAATAAATTATAAATCAATTTTAAATGTTCTACAATACTCTAAAGACACTGCATTTTAATTAACATAGTAATATGATAAAATTTTTATTTGCAATAAAACAAGGTTATATTTATTTTCATTATATTAATGATAACATTGTGATGTTTTATTTTTGGTTAAAAAAATGGTACCATAAACTAAGATCTAATTAACTACGTGAACAACATACGTGCTGATTTATAGCAGACAATATACACTCACATTAAAAGGCAATACTACATGTAGTTACAGGAATGTTTACAAAATAGTCAACTGGCTAGCAGTCAACATTTACTGATTACTGTGTTACCAATTATCTTGAGTTATTCTAAAATATTCTTAGCTAAAACTTGTGTCCTATCTTTTAATTTTACCATTAACAGCTGTTTTTTTTTCAAAAACAGCTACAATGAATGTAGAAGAACAAAAACTAATATATTACAGGGTTAATACTCAGCATTTTTAATTTCTTCATCTTAACGATCCAGATTAACTTTTCATATGCAAATTCAAAAATTTTCTGTAAACAAAAAATATTAATTTTATTGTAGCATTATTATTATTATTAAATGAAAAAGATTTGTAATAAAAATAACTAAACTAAAATATTGTTTAAAAAGTGGTAACAAAGGGTTTTGTTTTCTGTTATAATTTTCTTTTCTACATTGATAGCTTATTGTTTCTAAATTACAGTTGTACCTCGTTCAACAAAGAGGATACTTCCATAAAATTGCATCGTTGTGAAACCTTGTTATCAGAGGTAAAAATATTATGGCCAGGATAGGGATAAAGTTCCTTGTTAAATAAAATACTTATAAATGTATGTAATCTTTAAAGAAAGTAATTTTTATTCACGTTATTAATAACATTTTAATATGTTAATAAAAACATCAACATTAAAAATAATTATTTTAATCTATCAAAAAAATTATTATATTATATATATATATATATATTATTAAAAAGATTCACATCACAAATTATTTAATCAAATACATGTTTAGGAAGAAATGTTATTTATTATAAAACAAACAGTTATTACAATTGTAGAATCACAACTTTTGAAAATATGATAAAGTTAATTGTTTATGTTCCTTCTCTCTTATTTATTAACTGCTTGTACAGATTTATTATGTTCAATATTGATCTTTCTACAATAACACTTCTTCCTAAATCTGGGCAATTTTCATAAAAAAATTTAAAATTTTATTTACATCATTTGAACATCTTTTCAAATATTTTTTCAGTAGGACTTTATTTACCTATCAAGTTTTGTCATTTTTTTTCTTTTACTTTGTTATTCACACGGTTTACTAAATCTTCAACTCTTGAGTGATAATAGTTAATTTTTGTTTCTAAATATAAAGTTTTAATCTGTTTAATTATTTTCATTAAGTTTATAGTTTGTTTTTATAAAAGTTTGTTAGTCTACAGTATTTATCTTCATTTATCCTTTAGAAATGTTTTCATAAAAATTCTATTATTTTACAGGCATTGCAAGTTAAAATTATTGTTGGTCATTTTAATGCAGTCATAAAAAATTATAGCAGATGTTTTTTGGAGATTTAATTAATGCTGAATGAAAAAGAAAACAGCAGTCTTATTATAATAAAGGCAGAAACTATTCCGTTAGAATATTTGACTACAGTGAAAACAACATTCATTAAAATATTTACTTCATAATAATATCCAATCAAGATTATTTTGCCTTAAATACTTAATTGTTAGTCAAGATTTTAGCTGTTAGTGCTGGAGAAACAAAATATTAAATAGATTATATATTTTGAAATGTTATTTTTAAAAACCTAATTTCAGATGTTTTCAAACTTAATTGATCTAATGGTACAAAAATCTTTTATTATAACCTATCTATCTATATTTTATTATAACCTATCTTTATTATAACCAATCTAGAACAGCAGTAGGATAAAGTATATAATAATATTAGGTTGATGGGAATCTCAGTCAAATAATTTAACTAAAATCCACTGTTGTACATATTAATGAAAAAAAATTTCAAGGTTTAGTATTAAAAGACCGTGAATTACAACTGGCATTCAATGATTATACAACAATGATGGTCCGTCTTCAACTGAAATATCAATAAATTGAATTAATTATATTGTACTGTAATTTAGTGTCATGGAACTTGGCATATGAACGATAGTTTATGAATTATTTGGTTTACAAAAAAAAAATCCTGATCAAAAAATATTTCGGTTTGCAAACAGGGAGTTAAGTGTCTCAGTGTGCCGAATCCTGGACAGATTACAGGCGCTGGTGCTGTTGAGTTTGAGAAATGAGAGTGTGTGTTAGTTTTACAATAGCATTCACTCATGTTAGGTTACAGTTTGAGTGAGTCGTATTTATTGGACTGCTGCTTGAGCGAGTCTTACATTGCTTATGTATGTGTGTAGCTATTGTTTCAAAATTTAATTTACATTTAATTAAATTTTCTTTTTAGAACACCATGAAGCCAAAGAATGATAAAAGTAAATTGCAAAGAAATAATGAAATGATAGAGAAGAAAAAAGAAACTAAATCTAAATATGAAAACTGTGTTCGTGTCTCAGATCTTGCTAGGCAATTCAGTATGGTGAAACATCAATGTGTATGCTTCAAAAAAAAGCGAGATGAACAAAAAAAGAAAGCTAATGTTGCGAAAGGAGAACTGCTGTTGATTCGGATAAATGAGAAACAGTTAGCTGGTGGGTATTTCTGAAGCTAATTTGTGCAAAAAGGGAAATAATTATATGATGAGTTGTTAACAACAAATACTTATACTGAACTGTTCAGAGCTGGCTGAAAATGGTTTGAAAAGTTTAAGAAGAGAACTGAAATACATAATGTAATTTGGAATGGAGGCTGCAAATACATGTATAGAAGAATTTAATGACTGGGCAAAAGCTGGGAGTTTACTTACCCAACAAGTATTCAATTGAGATGAAACTGGCCTATGCTGAAAAAATTACCAGGTAGTGCCTATATCACTCAGAAAGAAAAGACTTTGCTAGGATTAAATCCAATAGAGAAGGTGTGTCTTTTCCTATGTGGACATCCAAGTGGGTACTTCACTGTCAAACCATTTCTTGTCTTTCATTCTAAGAAGATGAGGGTATTTAAGAAAAATAATAAAATGAAAAGTAACCGTTTGTTATGTGGAGGGCCAACAGTAGTTGGGCTTGTGTAATCAGGCAACGGTTCATTTAGTGAATCCATAAAGCCTTTGAACCAAACATAAGAAAATACCTTCAAGAAAATGAATTGCTACTGAAATGCTTTCTGGTAATTGGCAATGCTGTTTGGTTATCCACCGCAATTTCAAGATGAGTTGGTTGAGTTTTGTTTTATGACAGTGAAGTTCATTTCAAAGTAACTTCTGACACAAACTTAACCCTCAGAAAATTCTGAAAAACATATGAATATCCTCTATTGTTTAAGTTTCATTGAAAAAGCCTGTGTGAGGCTCGCTAACTCACAGAACTATAAAATCAACCAGGAGGGAATTGTGGCTATATGTTTGTCACTGAGGGGTCTGAGACTTCAGTCTGTAGCTATATTTCAATAGGTAGTAGCATTGGATTGGAAGTTGAAAATGTTGAAGTGATGGACCACAGCAAAGAACTTGCTATGGAAGAATGGAACAACATCTTAATAAGTAGCAAAAGACTGTGAAAATATTCTTTAAATAAAAGAGAAAATATTAAAATAAATATTATTATTTAAATAAATGTTTTAATAAAAGAGAAAATATTCTTTTCAGAGATGACAAACAAATGAAAGATGTTTCTAGGTCCTTGATCCATGAAATTGAGTGAAGCACAAAGTTCTCTAGAAAGATATACAAGATATCTTTATCAAATTGTCTTAATAAATTTGTTCAGTGATAATGTCATGTTTCATTTTTGCAACATTATAAAAAAAAACAAGAAGAAACAAATCTCATTGAATAGCTTTTTAATAAGATAGAAACCTGATGAACCTTACACACCTGATGTTTTCATGGAAGGGGAATCTCCTTCAAAAGAATAACACCTTAATATTTTGTAAAATAAGATAAAATACGGTTTGTTTTTAAAATAGTTTTATTGTTCAAATTCATATAGCTTTTAAGTAAGCTTTCTTAACTGAAAGACTGTGTTAATACAACATATCTTTCAAAACAATAATGAGGATTCTCATTTTGAAATTGAATATGGTGACTCTGCTTCCTTTAATAAGGCTATAAACATTTCTTTATTTTTTTCTCTTAAAGTAATAAATACAATAATAGATTTGTAATCAAAAAATCTTTAAATAAATAATGAAACAATTTTTTAACTGAGGTGGTTGGAAAATTTATAAAAACAATAACTGTCAATAAATAAGTTATTAATTTTAAAACATAGGAAAAAGATATCAGTCTTCATCCAGTTATTAGATAAAAGTGATTAACTATTGCTGTTATTGCAACTGTTTATGATACAGAGGGGTGGGAGAATGTAAATTGGTTTCCTTTCCCCATAAGCATTAATATATTAAATGACCCAAGCGCAGTCAAATAGAATGGTACATTGCAATTATCCAAGAGACTGTTGAAAAACAAGAAAACATAACTTCATTTATGATGATTGCTTTCACAGACAACTTTCGCAGCAATATATTACTTTTAATGTGATACAGTTTATCACAAACAGTTGTCCATTATCATTCTGCCAAGTTGCTTTTGGCTAACGTTTGATAAACTACAACTGGTAAGAACGAATAACATTATCCTTGAAGACAAACCAAGAGCAGTTTTCATTATCGTTAGATAAACTCATTCATGGTTCTAGATTGCCAGAAATTCAGCAGAGACTGACACATACATCAATAATTATAAGAAGAAGCTATTTTATTATAATGCACAAAATAATTAGGATGTAACATTTCATTTAATATTTACCTTTACAATGAAGAACAGAATATATCACAGAATACTACATTCATACTGCACCATCAGTACTATTACCATTGGTGTTATATCAGTCTGTATGTAATTTAATTGGATCAGTGAAACGAGCAGTAAGTATATAAAAAACAGCTGGCAAAGGTACAAGAGCAATGAGTGACAAATGAAACACAGGATCTTTCAATTCAGTTAAAGCGACTATACCGAATGCATGCATACCCCAATGTCCAAGTATTATAATAATGTTCCTCAAATCCTGTACAGTACTTACTATTAAAGATGCCATGGTCTAAAACAGAAATAAAAATAAAGATATGAGACAATTTTGTAAAATAAGAAATAATATAGCTTTTTTATAATGTAATGTAATTTTTAAAGTTGTGGAAAAAATTTAACTAATTTTTAGTGTTAACGTCATTATCAGTTTTGGAATAATTAAACACCTTTTTTAATTAAAAATTCTTAAAACAATAAGAAATTTATTTTCATTGTTTAAAAATGAATGCTTTTAAAATACATTCAACCATTATATACATGTTTCAGAGATTAAAAACCTTAAAATTAGGAAAAAAAGAAATTATATATATTCATAATTTGTAAAATACTATGATATTATAATTTTTATAAATGAAACAATCACAATAGAAAAATTTAACAAAATAAATTAATAAAATTTAAAAAAATACAAAATTTAAAATTGAAATTTTAATGAAAATATTGAAACACATAAATAAAGGAAAAATCATTTATAGCAGAAAAATTATTTTATAACAAAAAAAATAAACTGAAAAATTAATCAATAAAATAATATATTTTGATAATGATACAGTGCTAATTTTAATGAAAAAAATTCATTATCTTATAGATTATTCTTTTAAATTAATTAAAAAGTCCGTATAATAACCAGAATTTTCTGATTTTAATTTTAAACTTGTATTTTTAAATTTTTAATAATTTTATTGACATTCTCTTTTTTTTTAAATGGAAAGGGGCTAATGACCATAGTAGTCGATGTCCCTAAAGCCTAAAAAAAAATTAAAAAATAACCATTAAGTTTTAAATATATATTATTTTTAAAAACTGATCATGGTAATAATAACATAAAAAAACTATTTTTCATTTTATTTTAATTTGAAACACTGACTTCTATTAAAGTCATCATAAAAACAGGTAAGTAGCTTTCTTTAAATCTTGTAGATTCATATTAATACTTAAACAGTTATAAATTAAACTGTATATAATTAATATCACAATTACATCTTTGTATTTAAAGAATTAGAGATTTACAATTACCAGGTTTGTCATGCACAGCATAGTAAATAGACATTAATTGCTATAATATGAAAATTTATTTTTTTACTTAAAAATATTCAAGAACATTAAAACACAAGAAAGAATCTGGCAATTTCTTAAGGTACAGTACATATGTTAATAATTATAATTATTGCATAAACTTTTGAATTTTATAAATGTGAAAGTAAATTAATTTTTTGGAAAAAATTTTAAACAATAAATCATTGCAAATTTGAATACAATACTTTGAAAACTACACTAACATTAAACTTTTATTCTGAAAATTATACACACCGAAAAATAATTTTCAAAATCTGTTTATTTAAAATCTAATATGCATAAACAGATTTTGAAACATTTAAAACATTTATACATTCATTCTACAGAAATAAGAGGTCATCTATCCTGATTAAATTTAAGAAAAGCGGATGACAAGGAAAGAAAACTTTAAAGCAACTGCAGTACTTTTAGTGACACCTGCTATGATTTTTAGCCATTCAAAATACCAAATGCATGCAGCTACCCATACAAATTATAAATACTCTCAGTATTTGTTAAGTGACCAATAGCGACCAGCTTATTAAGCACTGCTTTTGTTTGGTGATAAAATATCCTTACTTACATACTTGTATTTTTACAGATGGTACCTCTGTAACTGATCCATGCATTTTTGATTTATCAGGTTTTAAGAGATTCATTTTTATGCTTTATCTAGGATCCCAAAAAAAACTTGTTTTTTTGGGAATTAAAACAGTTTTAATTTTAATATGGAAGCTGTGTATTTTGAATTATTTGAACATGTTAAGGGAGGAGATTGTGCACAGATTAGAAACATTACACTGATCACCCTGTATTCCTGCAAGGTGAAACAGTTTTCCATCAGAATGGTGCAGCACCCTGTTTCAAACAATCAGAATTCTTTTACTTCACCTTGAAGTAAAAGAATTCATTAAGTTGAATAAAAAATAAATAGGTTGAGAGGATCAGAAAAATGGGCAGCACATTCAACACACCTTACACCAATGGACTTTTTCTTGCAGGGCCATTTAAAATCCACTATTTTTCCTTACAGCATATACCTAAAGACCTACAGAACAGGATAACTGGCATGTCAATTCCTTAGCATTAACTAACAAATGTAAAAAAAACATTTAAAGATAATATACACTACTTTCTAGATATTGGAGGATTCCATTTTGAGTACTTGTGGTCTGAATAATAACAAATTAATAAGAATTTTCAATTTTTTAATGAAATTAGCCGTAAAAGTTAATAAAAATGATTTTCAGTTTCAGAAAAGCAAAGTAATTTTTATTTTACCTAGTTTATTTATCATAAATAAAAGTTAGATATTTAAAATTAATAAATAATTATTATTAGTATATAAATATTATTAATATATAAATTAATTATTATTAGTTTGAGAAATTAAATAAATTATCATACTCAGCAGAAATTAAATAAATTATCATACTCAGCAGAAATTAAATAATTTATCATACTCGGTTAGTAGACTTCTGCCACAGATTTTTTCATCAAATTTTACATGGAAGTGTGTCATATGCCCATAGTATCATTTAAAAAATTAAACTTGAATCTAATATGATAGCCAAAATTTTGGAATATGTTAAAAAACTTATGTCCAAAACAGATGTGGTTCTGGTGAAAATTCCCTAAATTAATAGTTTTAGAAGATTAGGAGGAACCTATTTTAATAAAATCCATATATAGCTACAAAATAATGCTCTAGAAAAGTGATTAATTGAGGTAACATTTTCTCTTCCTTTAGATATAGCTATTGCGATATAAAATTTCCTGAGTTAACTGTTAAATCAATATTATTGAATAAATTTTTTTTTTTTATCAATAAGTGAATTATTTTAATTATCAAATCATACTCATTAAATTAGAGATTCTGCACAATATAGTGATAACTTCAGATAATGAAAAAAGATTACTGTTAAGTAACATATTTTATAATAACAAATTTATTAATTATCACAAATAATAATAAAGTACGGAACAATTTAGTCTAAGTTTATAGTAAGTTACTTTGAAAATCAAATGCAGAAGAAGGAATAGTTAGATTTTTCATGCTTCAAAATTAAACATATTGTTGAAATAATGTAAATCACTTTCAAGTTCGCCAACTGAAACAGCCATTTCTACACTGCTGAAAACAAATACAAGTCCCACAATATAATAATACTGAAAATATTGTTATATTAGCTAAACCATAGACCAATTAATACAAACAATAATAAATCAAATAGATACCAGGGACTGCACAGTATTTTATTTTTTAAGGTTAGAACCTCTAGGTGTGCTAGATTTGCAAAGCACAGTATCTTGAACCAGAAGCAATATCACCAGCTTGTAATAAACAAAAAGAGCGCTATTCATTATTTTGCCATGTTTTCAAAATCAAAATGGAAGCCGTTTTTGGTTAACCCTTAAGTGTTATCATCGATCTGTCAGACCCCACGTCTCAGGAATATAGAAGTGGCGCAGATTCCCTTTGGTCTAGGCCGCTCCTCTTCCTATACCTTTTACCTCAGTACAGACTTTAATATCAAGCAAAGTTATTTCTGTTATGTGTTCTGGCGAGTGAACATCTTTATTTGAATTTGTCTAGCAGTCCCACAGACCAACAGTAGTGATTACATAACTTTTTAATTCATCTAACTAATTGTTTTTAACTTTTGAAGATGTTCTTTAGATTCTTTTTCATAGGAGCTACTATAATTATTATTTTCTTTCACGCCACAGACAAAGCAGGGAGCAGGTACATTATTGATTTCTTTTATTTTTTTCTTCTATTTCTTGTTGTTCTCCCTCTATAAATTATGAGACCTAGTCATTGGTGACGGGGCTTGAGTTCTCAGTGATACAGAGTAGCTGGAGCGAAGGTGCAATCATATCGGAGAGGTATCTGTTGAGAGCCAGACTAAGGAGTGATTCCTGAAAGAGGGGCAGCAGCTCTTTCAGTAGTTGTTAAGGGCGTAAGTCAGGACGACTTAAACAGCCATATCAACATCACTCAGTCCTCTGAGTACTGCGCAGCTGAAAACAATGGAAAATTACAGCTGCTTTTTTAAAATATTCTGGAGGTAAACTAGTCCCCCGTTCGGATCTCCGGGTGGGGACTACTAAGGAGGGGGTCACCAGAAAATTAAAAAATAACATTCTACGAGTCAGAGCATGAAATGTTAGAAGTTTAAAAAAGGTTGGTTGGTTAGAAAATTTAAAAGGGAAATGTATAGGATAAATGTAGATGTAGTATGAATTAGTGAGGTTCGGTGGGAAGAGGAAAACGACTTTTGGTCAGGTGATTTTAGAGTAATTAACTCAGCTTTAAATAATAGGCAGGAAGAAGTAGGTTTTGTAATGAACAAGAAGATAGGGAAGAGAGTAGAGTATTTCAAAATGCATAGCGATAGAATCATTCTAATAAGGATAAAATCCAAACCTAAACCGACAACAATTGTTATCGTCTATATGCCTACAAGCGTCCATCATGATGATGATGATGAGGTAGAGTGTATATATGAAGAAACTGATGAAGCAATTAAACAAATAAAAGGAGATGAAAATTTAATAATAGTTGGAGATTGGAATGCAAGCATTGGAAAATGCAAGGAAGGAAATATAGTGGGTGAATACAGGCTGGAATGAAAGAGGGGACCAACTTATAGATTTTTGCACGAAGTATAATTTAGTAATTGCCAACACCCAGTTTAAAAATCATAATAGAAGAATATACACTTGGAAAAAGCCAGACGACACTGTAAGGTATCAGATAGATTATATCATGGTTAAGTAAAGATTTAGAAATCAACTCGTTGACTGCAAAACTTACCCTGGAGCAGGCATTGATAGCGACCATAATTTTTGAGGAGGACATCGCAAGAGGTCTGAGTAAAAAAGATAAGGTAGAAAATGTAGAAGAAGAATGGGAGAATGTTAAAAAGGAAATTCTTAAATCAGCAGAAGCGAACTTAGGCAGAACAAAGAGAACTGGTAAAAAACCTTGAGTTTTAGACGACATATTGCAGCTGATGGATGAACGTAGAAAATATAAGAATGCTAGTGATGAAGAAAGTAAAAGGAACTATCGACAATTAAGAAATACTATAAACAGGAAGTGCAAACTAGCGAAAGAAGAGTGGATTAAAGAAAAGTTTGAGAAGAGGAAAGAGAAATGAACAGTGATAAAATAGACGGAGCATGCAGGAAAGTTAAGGAAAATTTTAGAGTACATAAATTAAAATTCAATAATATGTTAAACAAAGACGATACACCGATTTATAATACTAAAGGTAAAGTCGATAGGTGGGTGGATTATATTGAAGAGTTATACGGTGGAAATGAATTAGAAAGTGGTGTTATAGAAGAAGAAGAGGAAGTTGAGGAGGATGAAATGGAAGCAACAATACTGAGATCTGAATTTAAGAGAGCATTAAAAGATTTAAATGGCAGAAAGGCTCCAGGAATAGACGGAATACCTGTAGAATTACTGCGCAGTACAGGTGAGGAAGCGATTGTACAAACTGGTGTGCAATATTTATGAAAAAGGGGAAGTTCTATCAGACTTCAAAAAAAGTGTTATAGTCATGATACCAAAGGAAAGCAGGAGCAGATAAATGTGAAGAATACAGAACAATTAGTTTAGCTAGTCATGCATCAAAAATCTTAACTAGAATTCTATACAGAAGAATTGAGAGAGGAGTGGGGGAAGTGTTAGGAGAAGACCAATTTGGTTTCAGGAAAAGTATAGGGACAAGGGAAGCAATTTTAGGCCTCAGATTAATAGTAGAAGGAAGATTAAAGAAAAACAAACCAACATACTTGGCATTTATAGACCTAGAAAAGGCATTCGATAATGTAGACTGGAATAAAATGTTCAGCATTTTAAAAAATTAGGGTTCAAATACAGAGATAGAAGAACATAAGAAAGAAGCCGTAATAAGAAAGGGAGTCCGACAAGGATGTTCCCTATCTCCGTTACTTTTTAATCTTTACATGGAACTAGCAGTTAATGATGTTAAAGAACAATTTAGATTCTGAGTAACAGTACGAGGTGAAAAGATAAAGATGCTACGATTTGCTGATGATATAGTAATTCTAGCCGAGAGTAAAAAGGATTTAGAAGAAACAATGAACGGCATAGATGAAGTCCTACGCAAGAGCTACCGCATGAAAATAAACAAGAACAAAATGAAAATAATGAAATGTAGTAGAAATAATGAAGATGGTGCACTGAATGTGAAAATAGGAGGAGAAAAGATTATGGAGGTATACAGAAATGAAACTACTAGTACTAGAGAGGGAATCTTGGAGAGCTGCATCAAACCAGTCAAATGACTGAAGACAAAAAAAAAATTTCTTGTTGTTACATTAGACATCAAATGAATGTCTGTTATTTTAGATGATGTTAAATCAAAAAGAAGAATCACTGCTGGGTCCATCTAGACAGACTCCTTCCACATGGTATGCTGATGACCCCAAATGTGATACTTATGTTGAACAGATATTGAGTGAAAATAATGAAACGTTAGATCCCTCCACCAGACAGTGACAATGACCCTGACTTTGAAATCATTGCCTCCAGCAAAAATATTTGGAGATTCCCCTGATATTGAAAAAAATATGGTCCCTTTATTTTAATGAAAGCATTTTGGAGGAAATTTTGAAATGGACCAACGTGAAAATTGAAAAGCTCGATTGTTTTACTCAAGGAAAACACTGAACTGGTTGCAAGACCTGGATATCAATGAACTAAAGGCATTCCTTGGTCTCCTTATTTTCACATCTGCGTTCAAATCGGAAGATGAATCAGTTCACAGTTTACGTGCAACGAATGGAATTGGAAGGGACATTTTCAGACGTACCATGTCAAAATAAAGATTTATGTTTATTTTGACATGCTTACGATTTGATAACCCCAGTAATCATGAAGAATGGAAAATGCAAGACCCAACCACACTGATTTCCAATATTTTTTCTATGATTATAGAAAACGCCCAACATTTATATTCTATGTCTGCAAAGAAGAAATGTTGGTTCCATTCTGAGGGCAGTGCCGGTTTCTGATGTACATGCCAAGCAAGCCGGCCAAATACGGCATATGCCGTACACATGATGCAATGCCTCACAGATGCAAGGAAGAATTATCTGTATAATGCTTACATATACGCCAGATTACCTTGAAAGAAAGAGATATACTCACTCAGTCTGTTTTACGATTGATCTCGCCTATTGAGAATACACGATGAAACCTAACTGCCGATAATTGGTTTGCTTCCAGATTTAGTCACAGAATTGTTAAAAAGAGGTATTACGTACATGGGGACTGTGAAGAAAAATAAAAGGGAGATTCCCCTTCAGTTTCTCCTAAACAAAGCAAGAAGAGTGGCAAAGTCAAGTCTGTATAGGTTCACAGAAGACATGATGCTGTTGTCATTTGTTCCAGATAGGAATACAGCGGTTGTGCTGATATCTTCAAAGCACAATGAGATTTCTACAGACCCATCAACTGGAAAACCAGAGGTTGGATTTTTTTAATGTCATGAAAGATGAGGGTTGACAGTCTTGATCAAAAATGCTCCAACTACTCATCAAGCCGGAGAACATGAAGGTGACCAATGGCTATTTTTTTTATCTTGCTTGACACAATAAGTGGGGTTAACTATTATATTTTGTACAGCCCGTTTCCAAATGTTCAAAACATTTTTTTGATGCCTAAAAACTTATATTTGTAATAAATATATTATTACAATTATGTAATACTGACAAAATACAATTTTAAACTAATTTGCTTATTTTATTTGTAAATATTAAAAATTTTGTGAATAAAATTACTTTTTTTAAGATTGCTTAAACTTGATTTTTCCATGTGAAATGTATATTTTCATTCATTGTGTGAAAACTTTCTGTGTTTCTATAATAGTTTACTACTAATCTAATAAAATTCACAAACTTAAATATGCAAAATACTTCATTGGTTAAAGACATATCTACAAAATCATAACAAAATTGTATTTTTTATAAAAAAAATGTTATGGCTTTAAACTACTTATTAAATCACATTTAAAATCAGTAAAATACTCATCTGTCTATTATAAAAGTACAGAAATAAAAAAAATTATTTTTAGCCCTACTAATAACTGGCCAGTGGCGTAAATAAATGGGAGTCTGGCAGAACGATGATCGTACTTACATCTCATTCCAAGACATTTTTAGCACTTAAGGGATAAAGCATGTTAACCAAAATATTTTCATTATAAATTATGAATATATCAGCTGTTTCATAATACAAATGTTTTCTAGTGATTTATCTTTAATAATTTCAACAATTACAAAAAGAACACTTTGATGAATAATTTGTTGTGATCAAATAATATCCTGATTAATATTAGCAGAATCATAAAAAATGAATTTGATAAAAACTGGATATTTTTTTTTTATACTATAGCTTGGTAGGAAAAATGTACTTTTAGCTATTCTTATTAACAAAAAATATTTATACTCTGTATAAATACGACGTGCGACAATAAAGTAATGAGACTGATGTGAAAAAAATGTTGCTTACCGTTTTAGTCATGTTTAGTGTTGTCTCCTTCAAAGTAGTTACCCTCTGATTGTACACACTTATTCCAGCGCTTCTGCCAACATTTCTGGAACTCATCTTCTGTAACATCCTCCAAGACCCTCGTCACAGTATTTGGACATCTTGTGTTGTTTGAAAATGGTGTCTGTCTCTTGACCGCCATTTTGACTCTTGGAAATATAAAAAAAGTCGCACGGAGCGATATCTGGTGAATGTATTCACCAGATATCGCTCCGTGCGACTTTTGTCTATTTCAGTACTACCACAGCCACCTTGGCTGTGGTAGTACTGAAATTTGTTTTGAGGTTAAAAATTGCTGTACTGACAGAGCAGTATGGGATGGCGCATTATCGTAATGCAGAATCCAATTATCAGCAATGTTGGCATTGACACGAAGAACTCGTTTACAAAGTCTTTCTAAAATTTCTTTGTAGAAATATTGGTTAACTGTTTGTCCAGGAGGCACCCACTCTTTATGAACAATTCCCTTGGAATCGAAGAAGCACACAAGCATGCATTTCACTTTTGACTTTGACATGCGAGCTTTTTTTGGTCTGGGTGATCCCTTTGAGCACCATTGTGAACTTTGGCGTTTTGTCTCTGGATCGTATTGAAAAAACCAACCTTCATCACCAGTGATAACACGGCTCAACAAATCTGGATTGATTTCCGTTTGCTCTAACAGATCGGCTGCCACATTTTTCCGTGTTTCTCGCTGTTGTGTGAGATTTTTGGGGACCATTTTTGCACAAATCATACCAAGATCTTCAGTTAATATTAGACGAACCGTTTCTCGATTGATGTCGACTTCTTCTGCAATCATTTTCACGGATAATATTCAATCAGATCGTATGATTTCACGCATCCTGGTCAAGTTGACATCTGTCCGTGAGGTTGATGGTCATCCACTGCGATCTTCATCTTCAACATTCGTTCTGTCTTCACTAAAAATTTTATGCCACTGAAAAACTTGAGCTCTTGACATAACCTTCTCTCCAAAAGCCTTCTGAAGCTTACCATAAGTTGTCGCGTTTTCACACAATTTAACACAAAAAGAAATGGCATACCGTTGCGGAAATTTTGCTGTTTAATTTCTGTGACGAGAGACACAAACACGTGTTCACTTATTACAGCACAACTCACGACTGAGCAGTTGCATCAATGTGCCGCTTGGACTAGAAGTAGCTTATAGACCAAGGTCAAAGATGGTGTGCCTACGCAAGCTGCAGGGTTGCCATATCTTGCAAAGAAAAATCAGTCTCATTACTTTATTGTCGCACCTCATATATTTGTAATAACAAGCATTGCAAGAGGAAGAATTCCTATCTTTATCAAATCAAACATAGTGTTGTGCACTGCTGAATGAAGAAAAACAAATCATTTAAAAACAAAGTATCAATTATAGGAGTATGGCAAGAGGCATACTACATATGTGAATTCTACTATCAAGAGTGCTTTCTTTATTAAATTCTGAAAATTTCTGGAGATTTCAATATAATAAATTTGTTTGAAGTATTTAATTTTGAAGTAGTCTGTTAGTTCATGTAACAAAATTTGAGTACATATGATACATACACTTTACAGCGGTTTAGTTCTGTCAGTAAAAGTTTTTTTTTGTGAAACTGCTACTCCTTAATCATAAGAATTTAGTTACTTTGCTTTGTAACATTGATTAAAATCTCCTTAAGATAGAGCCTTTGGTTCAGGAGGTAATGTAATATGTTAACTTAAAATTTGATATGAGAAAAATGCAGTTAGTTTTCTCTTCACCAAAACTCTCCCAAAGAAACATACTATAATGTAATTGCAATAACAAAAGTGTATTATTTGAGTGTTTTGGTTAAATTTATATGAGAAATTAAAAGTGTTATATAATTTTATACATCATAAAATGAAAAAAAAAGTTAAGTTAGCAGCATCATAAAAATGATATTATAAACAAATGCATAAAGTTACATTAGGTATCTATAAAATTTTATTATATCTGTAAAATAAATTTTATTTTTATTTGTTTATAAAAATAATGCCCACTAATGGTTTATTAGATCCAATAAATGTAATTCTTATAAAAATTTTAAAACATAACAATTTTAGATTATTAAGATTTCTGGTTAATCCATAATTTTCAGATAATATGGAAAGAGCAATTTTCAATGGAAACATAATTTTAAAAATTATTACACTTTTAAGTGTTATGTTTTATTTTGTTGATCAGTGAATATGATGATAATGCATTTAAAAAAATGAATAAACCTTTCTAAAAGCATAATTCAATTGTAAGGTACCAAATACTTACAAAGAATTCATCTAAGCAAATAACAATAAAGAGTTGAAAAGAAATCTCTGATTCATTAAGTAATACTATATTGCTTTTTACTAAAATCTTAAAAGCAATGAAAACGAAATTTTCCAAGAGAAAAGTAGGGCCCTACAAATCTTTCCAAACATAAACTGCTAAGTTTTGTTTGGGGCTCTTAGAGTGATAATTATTAGAAAATCAGTCCAATTATAGGAGTTTGATGAAAAAAAATATTTTTCTGGGATCAAAGAATTCAGTCTAGACTGTTCAAGTTGACATATAGAGAGGGACAATCCCATTATAGCAGACAGTATATACAAATATTCATACAACAGGACTATGGTATAGTAAGCAATGTTAACCCCTACACAAGTTGGCTGTCTTTTGCTCTAAAGTCCATCGAATTATCAATGTTTATTAAATATAATGTACATGACATCATAAAATTTATTTTTAATAGCATTTATTTGGAAGAAAATAATTTCATATGTATTTATAATTGTTACTATATGATGAGTAAGTTTATCACAATTATAACTGTTATTGGTTACATAATCAACTTTATGTCATGTAAAACATGCTATGCGTTGAAAAAAAATACTAAGATTCAAATGACAACTGTTACAGAACTTACTCAAGTTAAATTATTTAGACAAAAGCACATTATATTATTAAAAAATTAATAAATTATAAATAATAATTTTAATAATTTAATTTATTAAATTATTATTATAAATTACACTAATTTATAATAAATCAATGGTGGGAATCAGTTGAAATATGAGCTGTTAAATGTGCTTCAACTGATTTTTGAATTATTTTAATTAGTAACTATATAGTTAACTTTTATAAGAGAGTAATTGGAACATAAAAATATGAGGCTAATAAGAATAAATCAGAATTAACTATTTCACAATTTGTAGTACATTTGTGGTTTTACATGGTCTGCTTGATTTGTTGTGTTTACCAGGCTACATTCACAGCAATGTTATATTTAATTGCAGCAATGTATGTTAATAATGGTTGTCTTAATTCCAAATGTTGCCATATGAGAGATAAGTTCACAAATTAGTTTCTTTACAGAAAATGAGAAACTGATGCTGAAATTTGTCACAAACTTATTTCTCTTTATGACAAAGATGTAACGAATAGGCAAAATAATGTCATGAAGTTAAGTTCATGATGAAAAAATAGAAAGGATCATTCATTGTCACTGATAATAACATAAGAAAACTAAAGGAGAAAAACTGTATTAATAAATATTAATCAATAATATTGAGAGAACAGAACTGTTATGAGAAGATTAGACCTATCAGGAATTGAAATACATTGAATGCCAAAAATTCCAGCAGACAATCGCAAAAAGGTTAGGTGGCTGTAGTATAAGCATTCCTTATTCATCATGAGTGACTCGAGATTGTATGATGACTGAAAGTGAGATTTAGTATGTCCTTATGCTTATAAGAATAAGTGACAATGCAATGGCCATTAAAAACATTTACTATGCAAAAAAAATTCATGTTACTATAAATAAAATTCTGGTTAACTCTCCTATCCAACAGAAAGGAGCCTATTTACTTCCTTAAATCAATCCACAGATGCTAATGCTCAGTGTTAAGAACTTGACAAAACTTCATCAAGTTTTTTCAAATGAAAAATAATGATGCAAGTTGATAGCTCACCACACGATAATGCTTGCAACATACAGAAATTATGAAACTTCTTGCTAACTCACCAAGTGAGTGCATTGGAATTTCAGAGTGATTATGTTAAAAAATTAAGATCTTTTAAAAATATTAAAACTCTATCCCGAGGTAAAATTTTCTTTCTGACATTTATATATTTACTTTACTAAAAATATCTCTCATTTTAGAATATTTAAAACAAAAATTACTTCCGAACAATATTTTGGTTACAGCTGATAATTAACAAATGAGTGCAACTTACTTCATTAGCCTTAATCGAATAAGGTCTATTAACATTCCATTTAATAAATTTCATGAAGATTGTTAGGAATGAAAATAGAGAGAGCAGTGGAATACATCATGCATAAAAGGTGGGTGGAAAAGATTTTAGTTTACATATGGCTAATAATATAAATTATTTACCTGATCAAGTTTAAATGCAAAATGAGCAGCATTTGATATAACTGATAGTATTATGATGATGTAAGGAAATGAATAATCTGAAACAAAATTATAAAGCAAACTATTTCAATGTAATAAAAAAGTAATATACTACATTGATTTAATTAAAAATGTTATTGGACATTTCCTCTCATCATCTATCCCAGAGTCTTGATGCAGTATGTGGTTATGATGTACATAAAGCACTTAAGGTACAAGAGGTACCAATCAGAGTTGTTTATTTGAGAGTAATAATGATTCCTATTCAGCCAATTTATATGTTGAACAAACTCAAAGTGTGATTTGTAAGGCTCGTCATCATCAGAATTTTTGTAAGCTGGGGATTCTGATAAGCAGTAGGATATTCCACCTTAGTGAAGAAGGTAACAAGAAACCAATTTACTCCTCAGTTTTTTAGTACGCTTGTACAGGACCTGTTATTCTTGAGATTGACTGAGTCATTTCTAGGAGTGACTTGTGACTCATGACAGATGTCCATGACAGTTATTGCAGTTAACAGATAAATATTGGACATATACAACAATCTTTTACAATTAAATCTTGTTCCTGGCTTCTCTTAGAGACTGATCTCTGTGCCACAAACAAGAATCTGTAGACTCTTCCAGTCTCATCTCAAAAATAATTATACTGAGACCAAATCAGTATAAAATATTATTTTCATTAACATATTTTAATATACTAGATGAGAAAGAAATCAATTCTGAATTCAAACAACTAAAAAAGAAAAAAATCACTTCTGCTAAGTGAGTAAATCTCCAAGCAGTGATAGAAACTATGATAACAGTTATAAAACACCATCAATGATTAGTTGATAAGGACTGATAACCACTGATTACTGTACAATGCACAAAGATATGGTTTAATCTATTACTATTATTTATTATTATTACATTCATTTTTTATTTTTATAAATTTTAAATGACAATAACTGCCACTAATAATTATTTAAATATTAAATACTCCTTATTAACCATTAGTAACAAGAGGTAGTAACTGTACCAATGAAACTGTAACCAATGATTTTAGGTTGTCTTACATCCACCTAATAATAACTTTACAAAATTATTAAATTTGGTTTTAGTTGGTATTTCATCCTTATTTTTGTAATTTCATTTTCACTTTACTACAGTAAACTTGCAATTATCTGGGACCAAGACTACATCAGCCAAGGAAAAAATTGAATAATACAAAGGTTAAGTGTTATTGGGCTAAGAATAACAAAAAAAAAAAACTAGTTAAAAATGCACAGAATTAGTTTATTGTACAAAAAAAAAAACATAATTAGAGACCTGCAAGCATGCAGAAATAGGAGATTTTTTTTTCAAAGTCTGATTGATTTTTGGTCTGCTCTCATAGACAATGCAATGTTACGCCAACACTGTAGAGACAGTATATTAAATGGTGTGCACTCTTCCTGTTGCTCTATGTAAGCAAGAGTGGCTTAGATCGTTTTCAGCCCATTGGAGTGTAATATTTGGGGTTCTCTTCCACATTGTCATCCTTTTCATTATCGTTAGCACTGTTGACCATATCAATAACAGTGATAGACAAAAAAAATTTTTTTTAATGTTTCTCTACCACTTCTTGAATTACTTTTTTGCATACATTACAGATGTGTAAATACAATTTTTCTATCACCCTTAGTTTTAAATAAATTACACTTCAAAAAATACTAAGAGAAAATATAGTTAAAATTTAAATTTATAATTTTGCACGTCCATATCTGTGTTAGAATGATTTCACTGATGCTTTTCTTTTATAAATAGCCTCAGGCACATCCCGAATTAATTTCAAACAGTAATTGGCTAGCATGTTAGTGTTCCATTTCCCTTTATAGCAGCTTTCCATCACCGAAATGTCTTGGTGGAAACATTCACCGTGTTCATCATTTACATATCCGAGGTTGTCCGGGAAAAAATCCAGATGTGAGTGGAGGAAATGTATTTTCAAAGACATATATATTACATCCCAGTAATTTGATAAACAATATTGTGGTAATTGTAGGTTTTTTGTTTCCTGAGAAAGTTTTGCAAATGTCTTTAAATGAAGCCCAAGCTGCACTTTCTACATTATTTAACATTGAGTTAAATATCATCTTTGACCAACTCACTTATTTGAGGGCCAACAAATATTCCTTCTTTAATTTTTCCTTCATACATTAGGAAATTTCTGCCTGATTTACAAAAATCCAGGACTATCCTTCTTCATTGCTTTTACAAAATTTTTCATTAGTCCTAGCTTGATACGGAGAGGGGGTAAAAATATTTTTTTTACGTTCAACTAAGGGCTCACAAATAATATTTTTCCCATTTGGAGTTAAGTTGTCTCATTTCTTCCATTCTTTGGTAACATAATGTTTACCCCTAGTTCAGCTGTCTCATTCACAAAGAAAACACATGTAATTAGTATAGCCTAACTGCATGCCTAATAAAATAGCTATAACTTTCAAACCACTACATACGTTCCAGCTATGTTTTTTATAATTTACTTTTTCAAGAACATCTTTCATCACATCGTATATTTCTTTTAAATTAATACCATAAAAATTGGTAGCAAAGGATATTTGTTACCGTTGTGTAGTAGAACCACTTTTAAACTTTACTTGGATGAATCTATGAAAAGACACCAGTCCTCGGGTTTATGAACTTGTCCTAAGTGCAATATAAGCTCATCAATATTTGTTCAATAAACCAAATTATTTTCATCAATAAAGTACTGAGAAAGTTCTTTTTGTCGGCTTCGAAAGCCCAGAATTTTTGTATTTTCTTTTTTGAAGTAAATTCCAACCTTGCAGTCTTGATCCTAACAGTTCAGCTTGATTTTTTGATAAATTTAAATCCCTAACCAAGTCATTTAATTCATCTTGTGATATAAGATGTGGCTTATTGGAAGATAATTCAAAATCAAAATCATTGTTGTCTTCTTCATTGCTGCTTTTGAAACATACACTCCCAGGTGGCTCAGGACTGGAATAATTTCACTGTGAGGTACAGACCTGATTGCAGATTGCAATGAAGAATATTTTACAGTATATTTAAACTTTTTAGAAATTTCATACACACTTGTTAAACAAGAGTAACAATTGGTTACATGATCCTTTAGTTCATGCTAAACCATAGGTACATCAAATGGTAAAGCCTTCCGTGCACCTTTCAGCCATCATCTTAAATATACAGAACAATTAATGCATACTATACGAGAAGCCCACATCTTATCCTGATCACCAATTTTACACTGAAAGTACAAATGATATGCTTTTTTAATTAAAGGTGTAATGTTTTTTTTATTTGATTTTACGGTAAACTCACCACATTCATAACAAAAGGCATCTACATTATTTACACAATTTCAAGGCATTATGACACTGAACTGTTAACAAACTTAAGACAGCAATAAGACTGAACAAAATTAATTTATTCCTAAATCCAGTCTTAATACAAACAACACAGCTGTGTTTACAGCTACATGTTTTGACCTGCACAGACATGATTAATCTTGTCCATGAAGGCCCACTCTTCAGTATTAGATATGATGTCATAATATGTGACTATGATATGATTTAATTTTTTGTCTAGTATTGTTTATTTATAGCTTAGAAATTATGTTAACAAAGTTAAACAATAAAAAATGAGCTAACAAAATACAATATAGGAGCTTAAAATGCTGACTATACGTTGAAAAATGGAAAAAATCATTTAATTAAAATTAAAAAATTTTTCAAAAGATTCTAGTTCATATTCGTTTTCAGCATCAAAAAACAGATTAAAATCATGCATCACATGATAGGAAACAAAAATTATGTTTGTCAGTGTATTTGCCTCATCTGCACATCATCATTGCACTAATCATGAATATCTTTGCTGGTGATTTGATCTTCAACAGATAGCTCATTGGCTAGTTGCACTAGTTGACTTACATTGTCCTGTTCTGGCACTATTTTGGGGCTCCTTCTAAGCCAAATAAATTCTTCCAAGCTTTTTGAATGGTAGTGGCTTTCACTTCATACCACGCTGAACCAATCCAGTATTCTACATCTTTCAATGTGATTTTCTTTAGGACTTCCCTAACAGTCATTCCTTCATCTAATCTTGTGATCAATGTCTGGAGAAGCCTTTCGAGTAATTTCTCTTCATTATTTCTAGAACTCCTTGGTCTAAAGGTTGTATTAGTAAGTGATGTCACATTAGATGGTAGAAATATTATATGCTTTAAGATGTAGATGTCACATTAGATGCTTTAATAATATCACTACACAATTCTTTGGCATCTGGGTGAGATGGCGAATTGTCCAATAATAAAATAGCTTTCCTGGGGAGCTTACTTTTCTTACCATTCACTAAAAATTTGGCTTTCCATCCATGCACTTCTTTGCATATGGTACATTGTTGGCAGACAGTTGACTTTGACTTTTTAAAGGCTCTTGGTTTTTTAGATTTTCCAATAACCAGAGGCCTAGGTTTCAAAGAACCAGAAACATTACAGGTAGCCAGAATGATGACTTGGTCTTTATGTTTTTAAATCCAGGAGCAGCAGTTTAATCGGAGTTTGCTTCTAAGAATTTTGATGGTAGCATTTGAAAGCCAGTCTCGTCAGAGTTAAAAATTTGATCTGATGTTAATCTTTCCTTGAAAACAATTTCTTCCATTTTAGACTGAAATTCCACAACTGAGTCAGCTGACAGTTTCTTCCCACTAAATCCCCACTATTCAGCTGCCTTATGTCAGATGTCTTCTTCCACCTATCAAGCCATCCATCACTAGCAATAAATGTTTCCTCGCTGTCTTTAAACACCTTGTGGAACTCAAGCGCCTTAGCTTGAAGCATTGGCCCACTCACAGGACTGACTGCCCATCCCTTGCAACTATGAAAACACAGAAAAAGAGCTTCAGACATCTGCTCATAATTGCCCTTTTTCAAAGTCTCTTGACCATTGCCTCCACTCGCACTTTTGTTTACAAATTTTTCAATTTCTTTCTGGTTATGTCTTTAATCCCCAACAGTCACTTTCCCCAACTCCCATATCAGCAGCAACCTTTTTAATTGGCTCACCATTTTAAAAAAACAGTTAGAAACAAAACATCAAGTTTTGTTTCAAGAGAAACTACAACTCTTCTGTTTTCCACTCGCAGCACAACACAGAATTCAGTAAAAGCACAAACTTCAACACACTGATACAACCACATTTAGTGCGAGATAACTGAAACTGACAGCTGACTGTGACAATGTGATTATTGATGGGTGAACACAATGATTTCCAAACTCTGTAAGAGAAGAGATCTTGTATGTAAAGCGTATATTTGTCATTTCTCGCCATGATTGTCCTGCTTTATTTTTATGTTTTATCTTCCTGTGACTAGCTTGGTTAACCTGGAGGCTCGGTTGACCAGGACTCAGATAATCACACAGCTTTTCAAATGCTAAGGAATGTTGTGTTTTATGGTAACTCTGCCACCTACTTTACATAAATAACATGTAATTAATAATTAAAAATATAGATTTTTTAATTTGAGGTTAAACATATTAATTTTTACCTTATTTTAAAGTTATGTCCTTCCATCTCAATAATGACTGATGAAAAATAATAAAATATGGATCACTGTGAAGATACGGAAGTTTCAATATCTTAGTAATATTATGTGTAATGAAAACAAATTCTATTAAGTGCTAAAAAAGAAGTTGTTGGTAGGAAAAAATTCTGACTGGTAAATCTTCATATTAATTTCTAATTGAATTACTGAGTTATTTAAGTAGTGGTGAAAAGTAATATATTGGCCAAAATATTGCTGACATCTTGACAGATAAAAACCACAAAAGCAAGTATACACCATTGCTGTTGGAAACTATATGTTAGCAATTTTATTTATTTTGTGTATATATTCATTAAAATACACTTTCAAATGAATTAGAAAATTCTTCAATCATTAATTTATTTAAGTATAAACACTTAATAGTGGGTAACATAATATTTTAAAGTGCATATACAAAACACATTTTGTCATGGTAAATGATTTAAAGTAAACAAGCAAACTGTTAAAAGATAACGGTTACCCAATAATTTTATATTTTAACTTTTTTAAATTTTATAGTAACAAAAAATTATAAATGAATAATAACACTTAGTTTAAATATACTTACATATTAAACCTCCAAACACAGCTTGAAATAAAGCTAAGATTGGATAAAAATAGAGAGCAGCATATATTGTTACCTTTCCATAGTTTGGAAGGAAAAAATGTGCTAACCATGGTCTAATTAATAGCATTATCCAAACACCAAATGCATAAAATATTAACACCATAGTGTACCTAAAAAAGTAAATAATAATAACGGTAAACATAAACTGAAACAACATCAATCAAATTGTTTTATAAATTTATAATAGCACAAAATTTTTTTTTTTTTTTTTTTATCTAAGTTTTATAAATTATTATTTTTTATCAAAAACTAAATACATTAAATTCTGTTTAAACAAAAGATTAGTTAACTTTTGGTTCTCTACTGATCCTATTGGATGGTTGTTATCTAATAATTAAAATGATTAAATTAAAGAAATTGGAACTAAGGGTTATAATGCATTACTATAACCCAATCTCATGGACTTCAGTTTGAACATCAATCGTTTTCAACAAACAGTTTTTAACAATTTTTTTTTTTTTAAAACATTTTTCAAAATATTTCTGGTGTAGATTTTAAAATATGATTTTACATAAAACATACATTAACAGTGATATGATATAAGTTAAGATCACTCAACTACAGAGATATGACAAAAAAATGTATTGAATAAAAAATGCTGCCTCTTTTTAAGTATTTTTAGCTAGAGAAAAATTAAAAACAGATTGTCTTTATTTAAATAAATAGCCCCAATATTTTGTTTTTTATTTATATAAATTTACAGACCATGTTTTAAAAAAAAAACAGTGGTATACATAACATGGATAGATCCAATTGTTACTAAGCAGAATCCATAGAATATTAAAATATATTAACAAATACAGGTGATTCCAAATTGCATGGCAATCTCTTGGGAGAAGATCTGTAGCCAAAAATAAGAAAAAAAGTTCATACAAATATAGACCACAAACAAAATAGTTTGTTGGTGAGTTCAGATTCGTGAAATATTTAGCCCTCCTTTCTGCTTCTTCTGTGAAATTAAACTGTACTAAAATTCTAGGGGTAAAATCGAGGGGGTAAATTTGGTGCTTCTTTATGGTTTTGATCTAATAAATTTAAAAGTAATCCCAAACCTCTATCTCAAGTAGGTTTTACAAAAATTTGGGTAAAACATAAATAAGTTTTATCGGAAAATACACTTTTAGGTTTGAAATAAAATAACTGTTAATTTATCAATAAACAAATAAAAATTACTAGTTAACTTTGTAGAGAATTTAATTCTGAGAAAATTTATGTAAATAACATCTATTAAAAACAGACGCAAATTTAAAAAGCTCTACTCTAATAAAAGTTAAAACAGACAAACTGGATCGAAAAAGTGATATGAATTTAAACAAAACAATTTACATACAAATGCTAAAAATTATAAAAATAAATTTGAAAAATAATTTTCATAGGTGGGCAATAACAGCTGATCAACAATTAAGTTTAACAATTAAGTCTGACATTTGAATATTCATTTGAGTAATGTTTGTCCTATTACTGTTCAGTCAGTCATTCACAATGGGATATCACAAATCTGTTTTCATTTGCAAAGTTGATGGACATATTGTTAATATATGGTAAAGTAAATAAAAATATTATATTTAAGTAAAGAAGTAATATTGATTGTGGTAAAATTATCTCCCACCTCAAGCACCATCACAATCAAGTGACAACTTTACAAGTTTCACAATCAAGTGTGTGGCAAACTTGTTGGGAGCAACAATTATACCCATTCAATACAACACGTATACAAAAGTTACTACCACCTGATTTTGATAAATGGATAAAATTCTGTTGATGGTAATTAGAAAATGTGAACATTATCCCAATTTCCAAAGTAATATTCTAATTACTGATGAATCCTGTTTTACAAGAAATGGCATTGTAAATTATTTAAACTTATACTTGTGCAGAGGAAAATCCTCATGAGACTGCTACAAGTCATTTCCCATGCACTTTTTAACATTTAATATGTGATGTAGTCTCTCTGTGATAATCTCATATAACCTTTTCTTGTTTTTATCACCAAGGATAAATGGAGAGCGGTAATTGCATTTTTTGCAAACAAATCTGACGGAAATCTTGAAAGATATTCCACTTACAGATAGAGTGTAGATGTAATTTTTCAATGATGGCGTATCAGTGCAATGAATTAGTCTAAATGGATCAGTAAAATGGCCACCTCAATCTTCCGATCTCACAACAGCAGACTTTATCCTTTAGGGTTGGATGAAGTTGTTAGACTATTCTGCTGATATTGCCCCACAAGAAAAATTGAAACATTATAAAATAGAAGCTGGAGCTACTATTAGCAATAATAATGATTCTATTAGATGTGCCTGGCTAGCAAAGTATCTGCAAAGCTGATCAAGGCATTGAATAGATGGTGGTCACATTGAAGCAACTGCTTTAAAGAAATGTATCCAGCTTTTTCAAGTAACCATTTTCAGATTTAATAATTTTTTGACAAAATCAAAAAATGTGATTTTTTCTTTTTTTAAATCTATTTTTTATTCATTTTTTCTGTTATTGATAAGTTTTCTATTTGTTATCATTTACATTATGTTGTTCAAAAACTGATAAAAATTGTTTTGTTTAAAATCATCATTTTTCCTATGCAGTTTAGTGTTTTGTTTCTAATTATAGTTGAACTATTCAAATTTAAGTTTAATTTTAATAGATGTTAATTTCATCAGTTTTATCAGAATTAAATTCTTTACAAAGTTAACTAAAAATTTTTGTTTGTTTACTGGTAAATTTACAAAGTTACTTTATTTCAAACCTAAAAAAAAATTTTCCAACAAAACGTTTTCATGTTTTTCCCCACTCTACTTAAAAACTAAGTGAGATAGAGGTCTGGGACCACTTTTATTCAATTCCTTAGATCAAAAACCATGAAGAAACACCAAATTACCTCTTGATTTTACTCAAAGAATTGGAGTACATCTTGTTACTCATTTTAGTATGGTTTAATTTCACAGAGGGAGCAGAAAGCAGGACTAAATATTTCGTGGGCTGAAACTCGCTCGCTAACCAACTGTTTTCTGAACTGTGTTTATATGAACTTTATCCTTATTTTTTTCTATAGAATCATCTCCGGAGAGATTGCCATGTAATTTGGAATCACTCTGTATAAAAAATTTCAATTAACTGTTAATTTATAATTTATGATATAGTGCCCTTTTAATAGAGTAATAATAAAATTTTTATTTTAAGACTCCCCATTTTACTATCTTTGGTCATGAGCATTTGCAAGGTAATCACTATGTTATTAGAGATGAGTGTATGAGATATATTTATTAAAATGTTTAAAACTCTGTCTCCTGCCCTATCATTTAATAAAATTTTTTTAAAATGGTTTAATAAATAAGTTAAAAACCTTAACTGATGGGAAAGATGCTATTTCCTTCCTACATTAGAAAATAAAAGTTGAAAAAAAAAATAGACTTAAATCCAAAGACCTGTCGATTATGATAGTGGAATACTCACTACTTGGCTGCTATGCTAAAGGTGTTCTAAGAAGCTACTTGAAAACCTTTAAATTAAATTTACTCTGAAATGAGCCCAAGTTGGCTCCATTCTGTTTTTAAAAGAGGAATCCCCCTCCTATCACCCTGGAAAAAGACATCAATAAACTCCATTGTAACCTGACCGCCTGTCCTTGTTGTGCTTAAGATAACAATTTTATACTCAATTTAAAATTTATTAATGGTATTAAAATTTATTAATTTATTAATGGTATACTCATGATTCACTGAATTCCTCAAAGGTGGTATTAGTACAGAGTTTGGATGCACTGTTCAAGAGATAAACACACAAAAGTTCTTTAATATTAGAATATATTTATGTAAATTGTGTTTTATCTATATGAAGATAAATAAATAAAATTGGCTGAGAATAAAATAAAAATTTTGAAGCAATAATAATTATTTAAAACTCTTGACAATTTGAACTGAACAAAATTTACTAAGTAGTAATATAATGTTTTAAATCGCCCTTCTGACCATCTTCAGTGACTATTGCTGTTGCTGTTTTCCTCTGGAATTTAGGGAAAACCACATTGCTGGTGGTTTTTTTAATATATAAATAGACATGTGCTATGGCTGAATAAAGTATTGTACCTGAATTTTGTTTATTTAGTGTGTTGTTATTGTATTTTCATGCATTTATTCAGAGCAAATTAAAATCTGAAATATCAAGACAGCTGTTTGCATTTGATTTGATGAATGATTTGGCCAAGTTAAACATCAGCAAGGAACATAATCATGTTCTTACCGCAAGCCATTAAAACGAACACAATCTTGAAATGGTGTAACAATTCATTACAGCAACAGTCTTTCTAGGTATACATAAGATTTCTTGTAGAAACTTTTTAAATTAGATATACAATAAAGTTTGTTAAATTATACATTAAAATATGGAAAAAATTGATATACTTACAATGGATAAACAGCTTCTTGAGTACAGTGTATTGTTTCTTCATAATTAGGATTTGGATTGTGTAATAATGTATACCAATCAGAAAGCATTTTTACTTTACAAGATCTAATTTGTAATGTTCCAACAGGATCAGACAGCCACAGTGTAAGAAATGCAGACAAGCCAACTTCAACAAATGCTGATATATGAAGCATAAGTGCCCCTTTGCTACAACTACAGTTAAAGAATACATGTATATTTTATTAACAATGAGCATTAACATCTAATTAATGCAGTTGTTTAATGCAGTACTAACCAATACTTTAATTGCAACTTCAAAACTAACCACGTATAACTTGCATTGAACAATTCAGTTAAATTTGATAAGATTATGGGATTTAGAAGACAAATCTGGGTAATTTTTATATTTTACTTAAGAGCAAGGTATAATTTATATCTTGCTGTGATGTAATATACATAATTACAAAAGTTGAATTTCATTTACAGTCTTACAATTAATTCACTAGAAAATGGCAATAAGAATTTTGCTTTTGATTTGTTTTTATTTTGTTGTACTTTTAAAAAATCTAGTAAATGAGCTTGGAAACAATCTGGAATTTATATTATTAGTGATCCAGTCATAATTATGCATAAACAAGAAAAATATAACAATAACTTGTTCATTCCCAATTCAGAATGACAGGAATGTACGATATGTAATATGACTAATATTTAATAATGATAACAAAAATATTAACTTATTAAGATACTTTAAAGGGAACTATGATATGATCTCATTGAAAATGAAATCAATTATATCATTTTACAAATAATACTGGAGAACAAAAAATAATTTTTCTTTTGTCTCAGCAAGAAATGTGATTCTGACAGTACTTTTTCTCCTGAATTCAAATATATCAGTTTTTCCCAATCACGCAAGGTTTCTAAGAGACAGGCATTTATAATTTCAAACATTTTAATACTTTCTGCATTCTTAACTACACAATATTCAAACATTTGAATCGCCTAGAAAGTAAGAAATGACAATTTTCTGCTACTCGCCTGTGGAGCATCCCTCTTGATGGTCCAAAAATAATTAGCCAGCATATTAGGATTCTATTTACCTTGATACCTCTTTTCCATAGCTGAAATATCCTGATGAGTGTTCCCCGTGCTCATCGCTCACTGCGCCAAGATTTTCTGGGAAGAAATCTAGGTGTGAATGCAGGAAGTGTACTTTTAAGTACATATCAGAACCCAAATTTTTATAAGATGTTATAAGATCGTTGACAATATCATGGTAATTTTCTGCCTTTTGATTTCCCAAAAAACTCTGAGTAACATTTTTGAATGCTTGCCAAGCTGCTTTCTCCAGTGGATTCAATAGTTCCTCAAACTCTTCATCATGGATTAATGATCATATTTGTGGACCCACAAATATTCCTTCTTTAATTTTTGCAGCACTAATTTTAGAAAACTTCTATTTTAAGTACATGAAACCAGGAGTATTGTCCAAGGCCTTAATGAAATTCTTCATTTATCCTAGTTTGATATGTAACTGAGATAGATATACATTTTTAAGATTATGCAATGGGTAATATTTCACATTTTTCTGTTCAGGAATGAGTGATTCGCATTTAGGCCATTCTTTTCTAATGAAATGGTTTTTTCTGTCCCTACTATCCCATTCACACAAAAAAGAACAGTACTTTGTGTAACCAAACTGCAGACCAAGAATAAGTGCAATTACCTACAAATATTCCATTCATACACTGCATATTGAAGCTTTTCCAACATAAATTTAAAGTTTTCAATGTTTCTTTCATATTAGCAGAGTGAGCTGCAAGCAAGTACTAATGAGAATTTATTGTCACTATACAGAAGCACAGCTTTTAAACTAACTAATTAAAATAAAAAAATAAAAACTGTGTGTGATGGAGAAATTCCGAACAGATATTTAAAAAGAGGAATCAATTAACAAGCACCATTCTGTTGGGTTATGTTCATTACAAAGTGCCTCCATAAGAGAAGAAATGTCATTACAAAAAACTAAGCCATTTTCTTCAGAAAAATAGTCTTTAATTTCAGAATAACGATTATGATAAGTACATGTCCTTGTATTCTTTTGAAGAGGATTCCATCCCTGTAGCTGGGAAGAAAGCATTTCAGACTGTTTTTTGGATAACTTTAAATCTCATATGAGATTGCTACGATTTTCTTGAGTCTGTAAATGAGGCTCAGATGAACTGCTTTGTTCACAAATTGTATCACCAGAATCTGTTTCTTTTTCTTCCTTACTTCCATCAGACTCTGAGCTCTCTTCATCTAATGCCACATGTTCTAGATGCTTTGGTATGGGCAATTCTTTACAGTGTGGTACTATCTCATTGCAGATGGCAAGTTAGGGTACACCACTGTGTTTTGATTTTGACATAATCCCTTTAATGTTTGTTAAGCAGAAATAACAGTCAGAAAGCGTGATCTTTGGGTTCCCTCCATCTTTGGTATCCCTAGGGATAGCAAATGACGTGGCATGTGCCATTTTTCCATGCAGTGAGAAGTCTAAAACACGATAAACAACTTATATGTGGGCCTAGACACTTGTTTGGTCCCCAACTACACCCAAATTAAAGTTCGTAACATTTTTTACTAATGGAGTAAGGTTTTGTCTTTGGGACTTGAGCATCTGTCACCCGATACATAACAAAAATTGTTAGGATGGTTTACACAAACTCTACGCATTTTGTAACTAATGACTAATTAAAAGAAATAAAGTTGTAAATATGTAATATACAACAATTTAGACACACAAAGCACTCACAATGACGTGTTTACTGGTTCACTACTATCTCACAACTGACTCTGATGAATGTGTGCTACACCAGATCACGTTTGTACATGTCTGTGAACCTGCACAACAGTAACAACACTACCCTTTGAGTTAGCTCATTTGGTTCCATCATATTTACAATGCTCTAGGAGCTTTTACTTGACAATGAACAAATGGACGAAAAAATGTTTTAAAATATTTAAAAAATGTAAAATAACAAAAATACTGTGGGTGATGGAGAAATTCCGAATATATATTTGAAAACAGGATAAAAAACTGCATTAAGTACACCTATTGGTACTTCTGAGACAAAATTCATGTTGACCAGAATAATTACACAAGTACCCCCAAAAATTCTTATTTTTTTATTAATAGAAATAGTGCTGTTTTCATTAATGAGGATAATATTCCTTTTCACAGACATCTTACCTGAAAGAACATTGCAACTATTGTTTTTTACTCATATTTAAATTAGATAGTTACAGTTTAACCAATGAATGATTTTTTTTTATCGGATAAAAGGATTTTAAATAGCAGAATTGTATAATCCTATTAAAGTAAGTTCTGATATAGATACAGTATTAATATGTGGTAGGTACAAAAGTATCTTTCAGTGAAGAGATAAAAATAGATGATCTGTTATTTTGAGAAAAGTTATTCATAAATATTAAGAAACGTAAGGGATTCAGTACACTATCCTAGCATATTCTGATTCTAGGTTTAGTAATTTGAAATATGGATCTATATTTTTATGGGTTTATTATTATTATTATTGGGTCAACTATCTGATTCTGGTCGGTAAATCATACATGTTATTAGCTCATTCTACATAACACTGGATTTGTCTTGAAAACTAAAATTAGATCACTACATAATCTGATATTTAATTCAATTGTTATAATTTAATTAGAAAGGTTTTAGAAGAAACAGCCATTAAAAATTAATTTAAAATAGTGCCACACACAAAATTCAATATTTATTTTACAATACTGCTTTATTTTCAATTTTACCTAAAAGATAGCTTTTAACAAAAATTTACACTCTTGCTATTTTTATATGAAGCTTAAAAAAGCTTCTGCAAGCCTTAATTGTCCAGATTAAGACAGCCTCTGAATTAGTTAACAAGTGTTCTGAAATTCACTACAAAGAAAAATTTTTAATTTCTCAATTTTGTTAATATTTTTAAATATTTAATTAAATCCACTATAAAAAAAAGAATGGCACAATCACTGATTTGATGAATAATACACTAATATTTTACTTTTATCTTTCAATCCTACTTTTCTTTTCTGTTACCAATATTGAACTTATGAGTACTATTCTATCTTTAAGCATCAAGCAATCTTTGTAGTGCAAAAGCTAAAATTTTTGCATTATGTTAAAATTTAAACATACAAATGTAATAAGTAATTTTAATATAAGATAAGCATATGATTAATGGAAGGTTATGCAAAATAATTCCTAAGCTTCAAAGCCGTATTAGCAGGAGAGACAAACTTAATAAGAGGCTACAAATAAAAAGGTAACAATAGTTAGTTGTTTATTTATTTTCATCACTACAGAATGTTAAAAATTTTAACATTATCATAATTATTAGTAGAGCAGAAGGAAACTGTCTGAAATATTAAGAAAATTAGCGTTACTTTGATTAAAAATTTCAGGGATGTTAATATCAGAATTTATTTCCAGGTCATAATTTGGAATCTGAATTACAGTGTTCATTTTTGATGTGCTTAAGATTTCACAACTGTGAACTCTTTCAGATAATACTTCAGAGGAAAGTGCCTAACAGTCATGATCTGGAAGACATTCAAACTAACGCCTCATTGAAAAATCTGTATTAGTATAAAAATCTCTCAATAGTGTACTTTGTATAAAACAACAACTTAGAACTATTTTGACTTGTAGTCAGTAAAATTACAATTGCAGTGTAGACTGCCAACATCTGGAATGTAACATGAAGAAGATCATGCAAGATTAGAATCAGCAGGGAGTAATTTTAAAGGCAGAAATAAGATCCATCTTATCAATTGTAAAAAATCCTTGCTCATGATTTTCAGTGACAAGATACATTCAGAACCACTTTGCTACCTGCATTTAGATGTAAATTGTAACATGTACAAATTTACTTGAAATTTTCACTAATATACACAATAGAATGTAGAGACAATGCTTTGATACATCTAGCACACATATATGAATGTAACAGCACATTCAGTGACCCAATCATTCACAAAGTTTCACTGGATCCTCACCAAAAATTTTGTAATTCAGTACTGCAAACATAGCAATATACAAAGGTGAATCAAATATAAATGGTAGTTTTTTTAAAATAAATTTATTGATTAACAATAATGTACACAATTCATACCTTCATCATTTCTCTATGTAACCTCCTGCACTATCTACATATTTTTGTCAATTATTTGGAAGCTTTAATATTCCTTGTTAATAAAGTTTGAGGACACGAGTCGTCAACCAATTGCACATGTGCTCCTGTCAAGGAGCACATGAAAACTATTAAGACGTTGGTCTTAATTGTTTTCAAATTGTTCCCTTCCAAGAAATTCTTTCATGATGCAAACAAAAAATAGTCACAGGGGAACAAATCTGGACTGTAGTGATGGTGGTCGAGAGTTTCCCAGTGCATTTTTTCCAATTTATCCCTTGTCAAAATTGAGGTGTGCCACCTGGCGTTGTCACGGAGAAGGATTACATCTCTCATGGGCATACACTGTCTTTTGTTTCAGTAAGCAGTTTTTGTTGACTTTAGCAGCTGGCAATAGTAAGCCACATTCACTGTTTATTGACTATAGAGAAAATCAATGAGTAAAACTCCCCTTGAGTAAAAAAACACTGTTGCAAGAACTTTTCCATCTGACAGACAGATAGAAGTTTTGGCCTTCACTACGCAGCCCTCATCTTTCCTTTGCCATTCCTTACTCAACATTTTTGACTCCAAGTGTAATGACAAACCCACATCTCATCTCATGTGACGGCACACCTCAAAAAATCGTCCCCTTCCAGCCGAAATCAATTCAGAAGTCTCTCACAGACCTCCAACCTGAACTGTTAATTTTTGGTCAACAAGACTCGAAACCCACAACTTTGGAACTCAAGACTTAGAACTCGGCTCAGAACCCATCAAGCACTAATTCTTTCTAAAGCCAAGATAATCAATGATAATGGATTGAGCATTCCCATAGTTGATTACCAACTTCTGACATAATTTCTTCAACAGTGAACTGGCCATCACCTTCGATAAGCTCTCAAACAGCATGGATGTTGTCAACTGTTAAGACTTTACCTTGGGCGTCGATCATGTTTCTCATTTTCTACACTTTCTCTCACCCGCTCTTAAATTGTCTGGCTCACGTACAACTCATTTCTGGACTCATTTCTATTACAGTGTACAATCCTCAAACTGTATTTTTAAACAAGTTAAAATTTTTGCAGGTTTAACGCCTTCATTAGTTAAAGACTTTATGATTATATATTGTGCAACAGACGATGGAACCTCTTGCTCACTCATGGCTGTACTGATGATAGAACAGAGCGGAGGAGCTAACCAAGCTGGTTCCTCCTCTCTAACACACTGAAAATTAACCCTTCCACTCCGCCACCCAGCTTGGAACTGCTTATTGTGTAGAACAGCAAGACTACTATTTAAATTTGATTCACCCTCATACATTATTCTCAAATGAAATAATTGGTTATCACGTACAATTACTGACTCAACCTAATAATTGGCTGGTTTAATTAGATGAAGTCAGTGAGCAAAGTATGCATTAGATTATGTTTGCTGATATTGTACAAAGTTCATAAGTTCTTAATTTCATTTTTGTAATTAATCATGTTAATGTTTCATTCCATCTATCAGTAACTGAAATCAATTAACACAAATGTCAATGAAGAATATTTAAGAATGAATAATAAACATTATACATGGGTATATTAAAAAAAAAAAAAAATACTAACACAAGAATATTGATAAACACATGAATAAAAGTATAAATACAAGAGGATAAAAACAAATTCAAAACATTACTTTTTCTGTAATGGCAATATATAATTTTTTTGATTTTTCACTTATAATCTTTATGTCAAAAACTACAATAAAGCGACTTTTTTTTGTACACTTACAAACAGCCCAGTGAAAACAACAATATATGCCAAGATTATTGACTTTTGAATGCGCATCATCTTTCTAAATAATTAATAAAAAATATATTACACCAACAGAAATGAAACACTCAAAAAAATAGCTCATAAATTTTAATGAGGTGGGTACAATGTACTCTTAGGAATAAAAAAAAAAAAATTATAGAATTAAATACAATCATCTAAAGAAAACAGAATGCCCATACAATTATTCTCATTGCAAAATACTCTTGATTGGACAATGGAGTGCAGCTTCAAACAAAAATACTATTAATAAATGTAGCAACAGTCATCACATATCCACAATATAGACAACCTTGATATTTTATGCAAACTCAATATTAATAAATTTAAACATTATGAAATACACAACATACAAAAACATATAACAATAAAATACCAAATGAATACAATCAGAATCTAACACATATTTTTTTGACCACATTCTAACTGAAGGAAAAGGAAATCATCAGCTGATGCCAAAAGTAAAAATTTTTTCAGTCGTCACTAAAGATAGCAAAAAAGCAACTGAAAATAATATAAGTTATTAAATAATTATTAATATAGTTAGTAGTAATACACTTTTAAATAATTTGTTTGGTTTGCTTTAAAAATTAATTAGTTGTGAATAAGTATAATATGAATTACTTTCTTCTAAAATATGCTTTTGTTTGGAAGATTTTCTTAAAAGCTTTTTAACTTATAATAATAATAGGCATTCTACAAACTCGTGACTTTCAATCTCCTTAACATTTAAAAAATAACTTTACATACTGCAACATACAATTAATTACCTTGTTCTCAGTGGTGATATATTATCTATACAAAATAAGTGGAAAACAAGAGGTAAAAGTACCATAAAACCTAAATAAAGCCAGTCATAAAATACTGGTTGATCACTGCATGGAACACAAATAGAAGATTCATTAGTACGAAATCCTCGAGGGCAAGCACCACAATCACTCCAATTTCCATTGTCTAATAGTTGCCTACCACAATATAACCCAGGACATTTTGTTACCTCCTTTCTGTTAAAAAAAAAGGCTACAGTTATTTTTATATCATAAAGAATTAAAATAAACTAGTTTTAACATTATCATACAAGTGTCAAATACTGGTACATTAAAATAATTATTAAAGTTTCTTTTGAATCAACCATTGGTAAAACACGTGTTGTGCAAGTCTAATGTTAATTGACATATATTTGCTTTAGTAGTATTTCTTTTACAGTGTATTTATCTGACCAAATAATAATTACCAAACTCGCTATATTATTAATTCAGCATATAAATGGACCATACCTACTACTAGTTCAAAGTTCCACCAGAGCATCACTAGAAGAATGACGCTCTAGTGGAATCTAGTTGTTACAACATCAACTATGGCTGTTGTCAATGAAAGTTATATAATACAATAAAGTTATATAGATACAATAAAACAAATCTGTTATATTTAATTCTGATATTACCATTAAATATTAGAAACTACAATAATGAGAATCAGTCAAAACAAATTTAAAAAATATTATAATTGGGAAATTCAAAATTGAATTACCCCACAGTTTACTCTAATTAAACTATGAAACAAATTTCATATGCTTTCTGGAAATGGCTGTGTAACTGTATACTTTTAAATGCACAATTATTACTACTAAAAAAAAAAATTACAATATACAAGACATACAGAGCATCATTTTTAAATAAAAGATTTATCAGAAACTGGTTCGGTGAGAAAAACGTCTGAGGTGAACATTACAAACACACAGAGGATCAAAAGAATTAGGTTGCTTTAACTAGTAGTTCTGTAAAAAGTAATCTTGCTGATTTTGCAGTAAATTTAAATATATAAGCTCTACGACAAAATTTAATTAATTATTCGAAAATAAAGTACAAAACAGAATTGTCAATTATAATTAATTATCAAATGCCAAATTTTACTGTACAAAAAACAACATCATAAAGTACTTTTCATTTCTGTTAAAAAAATGAAAAAAAAAAACTGTCTGGTGGGGTACAAAGGCCACCTATTAGGTAGTGACTCTGTGAATGTGGTGCATTCTTTATAATAAAATGTAATGGCCTTATTTAAAATGGAGACTTAAATAGAAAGACGCTAACAGAAAGAGACACTACAACAAAATTTTGTAAAAATCAATAAAGTTTAAAATAAAATAGAACTTTGCTCAATCAATTTGAATTCATAACAGTTATTTCATAAGTGAAAAAGTTACAGCTTTTTTGTTAAGTGATTCACAGTAATTTCACAATATATACACCATAGTACAGAATTTTATAGTGTAACAATTTGCTATTACTTTTCCTAAATTATCAATTTCTAAGTCCACCAGTTTTCTCAGTAACTCAACATAAAAACTGTTCTGATCTTCATAAAGCAGAAAGTTTAACACAATTTACAACTAAATGCATAAAATATTATTATTCTTAATCATATGACTATTAAAAATTAATAGTCATATGTCATACAAATTAATTATTTTTACATTACAATGTTCATCATAATTTATGAAGAGTTATGTTGTAATTATCTATCTTCTTATATTTCATATATATATATAAAATATAATATAATATAAGAACGTTTGTGTGTCTTTCAGACAGATTATATTCCAAACGTGATGAAATTTTATACACTAACAGTTCCAAACAAGAGGAAAATTGTTCTACATTTCATTTTGAAAAAATTACCCCCTCACCTCTTTACCACCTAAAGCAACATTTTAACATGTAGCTTTGTGGTTTTTTTTGAATCTTGAAAAAGTTGAGGAAATCAAACTAAGAGAAGGTGATTTTCTAAAAAATGCAATTCGTCCAGATCTGATAGGGTTCTTCAGGAAATCAAGGACAAGCCGATAATAGAATGGCAAGATAGGTGGGACCTGTGCATGAAGGGCTGGTGGATGCACTGGCTCATCGGAGATGTAAAAGTATGATGTGGGAGGCTCCATGGCTCGCTGGAATACAGCCTTACACAGTTCCTGGCGGGCCATCGGGGCTTTAGATCTTATCTTTTCTGATTTAATTTGGATTACACTGACAGCTGTCCAGAATGCAGGATAGAGGAAACTCCACTGCACTGCTTTCTGGTGTGCAAGGTTTATAGATCGCAAGGTAATGCTTGATGCACTTGCACGAGAGACCATGTTCTAGCCTGAAGACACATAGTGGGTCCTGATTAATGGAGTGGATGGCTAGAAATCATGGAAAATTTTGCTAGGAAGTTGATGGTGAAACTGAGAATAAAAGAAGAATCCTGTAGTGGAAGGAGACGTCGGAGGGTGCGAGGCCGGACAGGCTCACGGCCAAGTGCCTAGAGGGTCCTCTGGGCACGTGGGGATCATCTTGATGCAATGAAGCAGTGAGCACTCCGAATACTGCATGCCTAATGGTGGAGTCACCCCCCCCCTTTCAGAAGTAATGCCACATAAGCAGTCACAGAAGGGGGAGGGGATCCAGGTATGGAGGTAAAGTCGGTAAGGCACAGGCAAATATACGTACAAATAACACCTTGTGGAACCTGTTACAGAGTCCAACACTTAATATAAATGGTATTCCTCCACCTCTGTGGGACAAAAAAAAAGCTCTGATAGGGTTCTTAATTCTGAAGTTATTAACAATGAAAGTTGAAAATTAGTGGGCAACTGTTTTGAATTTTACATCATTGTGAGTGTGAGTGACAATTTCATCTGCTATCTCATCAGTTTTTCATCTCATTGTTGATTTCACTTGCTCAGTTATGCTACAAAAAAACCCACAAGCAGCATCCAAAGCTGCTGAAACTTAAGATAAAATGAGTATTGAAGAGCTCAAGCTAGATGTCAAGTACACAACCCACCGGGTTGGTCTAGTGGTTAATGCGTCTTCCCAAATCAGCTGATTTGGAAGTCGAGAGTTGCAGCGTTCAAGTCCTAGTAAAGCCAGATATTTTTACATGGATTTGAATACTAGATCGTGGATACCGGTGTTCTTTGGTGGTTGGGTTTCAATTAACCACACATCTCAGGAATGGTCGAACCTGAGAATGTACAAGACTAACACTTCATTTACTCTCATATATATCATCCTCTGAAGAATTATATAAACGGTAGTTACCGGAGGCTAAACAGGAAAAAGAAAGAAAGATGTCAAGTACACATACGAAGCTGCAGGTAGCAAAATTACATACAGGAATTCAGAATGAAAAATTGTAGTGTATATAAAATAATAAGTATCTGATCCAAGGACCTAACAGATTAAAGACTGAAACACTATCACTCTGCCACAGAATCCTTTTCCACTATATAACATACAGGTTGATAATACTACATGTCATCAGGTGATTGTAAAAGTTAATCAACAAATTTCCCAGGTTTGTCAGAGGTTTATGTTATTTTTCACATGACAATAAGAATTTTTATTTGTGCAGTGTTTAAGTTAAGTGGCAGACAAATGAGTATTTAATTGATGAAAGATTTATTGCGTGTTTGGGTGCAGAAGCATACAAACACTAATGACAACATGAAAGATTTGTTCAGCGTTTTAGTAAGGCACCTCCATTGTTAGTAACAAACCGAAGGTGAGTAAAAATGCCTTTTCCACTGTGTCAGTACTTGCATTGAAATAATCTGGATATCCTTCCAACTGATTGAATAGCTCTGATATTGTTTGGGAATCCTGTTTCTTAAGTCATCCACAAAAAAGTCTTCAAAGCTAAATATTCCTTTCAACTCAGAAAATAATGAAAAAAGGTCTTTGTTTAAAACCCTTTAAGCCTGCTCATATACTGAGCTTTCTGACCAGAACATAACTTTAACCTTGCATGGGTACATGCACCTGGGCCTGTCCCAGGGTTCACACCCATAAAGTGAACATTGCATACATGAATATAGGAATACAAGGGTGAAAGTGGATTGAGTAAAGTTTTTATAAAACTTTATTCTTTTTTGGGACAAAGTGTATTTTAAAAATTACAAAACTTCTCATGAACTTTTATTTTCTAACGTCTAATCAGTCTTGATTGTACATAACCTACAAATCTTATATCATTTAATAAAAAAATTATTATAATCTGTCTTTAGCTATAAATTAAAGTAAGAACACAGTCTAAGTTAATAATAGCCTCACACTTAGGTCTTGACTTACCTAGAAAACACAGCCTTCAAAAATATCAATAAAAAATTAAGAACAATTTTGAACTATTCTCCTCTCTGCCTTCACCTCTCCTAGATAAATTTCATTTTCCATATAATCATCCTTGAACAAAAGGTTTCCCACATTTTCATTGAAACCAGGATCATCAGTTTAATAAACTATATTAGTGCAACTAGGTTAAGAATGGGCCATTTTTTTACCCGCATGAGGAAAATAAAAAAAAGCATATATTATACTTTTTACATGAACGATAAACTACAATAAATACAAAACTCTGTTAACATCAACCAAAAATAAGAGAGAAAAAGAATAATGACATGACGTCACCTTGGAACACAACATCTCACAGACACCCAAATCAACTGCTAGGAAGGTACACAGGGTTTGTGAGATGGTGCTCCTACTGAGGCGACCCTTCCTCCAGACAATGCTGTTATAAATAGAACCAAAATAACACTTACCTTACCTCCTTCTTGGAACATTTAGAAGGTACTAAAACCTTGAGCCCCATAGTTGTAGGGAAGGAGCTAGGAGATGGTACACACATCTCACAGATGTGTATACCCATTTGAGGTCCAGGAGAAACACTTTTCAAAAGTGTTTTTTCCACGTTCAATCACCGAAACCAATTTTATTCTTCAATGAGTGTGACATTTAATTGTGGCTAGTTCAGCAAACACTTTGAGGAAATCACAGATCCCAAACCACATGTAATGATGTGGGTTGTGATTATCTGAATGCGCTATATCTTTTTTAAGGAAGTGTTAACAGCATTTCATATCTTAACATGTTTGAAAATTATCTTATTCCTAAGCTTTGATTAACTGATATGAAATTTAACTGCATTTTATGATAAGATGTTTCAATCCATTTTGCTTAGTTGGTAAGGGATGTTTTTTAAATGAACAATTTGAAGAGAGGTACTCTGAAATTTAGACTATTAAGAAGTGCAGACATAACCTGTGAAAACTACCATTGGGGCATAATTAAAGAAGAAATTTTTCCATTAAGTAATGTTAAAGAGCTTAAAATTGCTCAGATTGTTTTTTGACTTAAACTTTAACATGGAAAAAAAAGTTTAAATGCATTCTGTAAATGATAAAACTATGTGCCAAGAATGGAAGACTACAGAAGTAATTTCAGGTAAATTCTATGTTTAAAAATATTAAATAAACTAATGACAAAAATCCATGTTTATTTCATTATTTGGAAAGAGACTTTGTGGCCGTAGTGTATGTAAAATTTTTATGCACAAGTGAAAATTCTAACAAAAGGCTCTTAAATAACAAAAGAAATTGACAACAATACGTATGTATATTTAATTTTAACCAATCGGCGAGTTAGCTTTTCCATGGTACTGAGTAAATACATGAAAAAGAAAATTACACTTACTCATAATAATATAATTATTCTCGGTCACATTCTCTCTTTTTTTAAGTCTGTGCTTTTATAAACTACACCCTGTCAGGTTCAAACAGATGTTATAATTTTCGAAATCATTTTAAAAATCTGTTATTTACAATCAACTACTATTCACGAGACTGTATGACAAAGCTGTTATTAATCAGATTTTATATCAACTTCTGTGCTTTAAAAATCATAACAATAGTTTGACAAATATATCAATACAGATAAAATTAGCCTTAAAACATCAATTACAAATGGGGAAATAAAATAAATGACACAATTGAAAACTTAACCTAACTTAAAATAACATAACCTTACTAGTAAGAAAGATTAAAGTAAATAATATTAACATACAAAAATCATTAAATAATAAAATATATTACAGTAAATTTAACAAACTTACAATTGATACATTTGGAAATTTTTATTTGATTACACTGATCTACATTACTTTGTCAACATACGGCCACCTTAATCTTATAATTCATTTTTTAAATTAATTCAGATTTTTTGTACAATTTCGGACCTAAATTCTTTAAATTAATTTTAATGACAATCTTTTGCTGAAAAAATATTTTAATTAAATTTACAATTGGTTTAACTTCAAATGATTAGTTGAAATAAAGCAATGCTCTTATTCATTGTGGCTATCTTTCCCGGACTACTCTAATTATGTGAACAAGTTTTTAAAAGTATTAACTTCAAACCAAATTTGTTGAAAATTTTCAAATTATATTTTTTATAATAGACTTTTTCACTTTATTATGTGACCAATATTAAATAATATACGTTTCCAAAAATTAGCTGTGATAAAACTGATCAGATATTATTTTATTAAAGACGAAAAGAATTTATAATTAAAATTGTTGCGAAATGATTTTTTTGTTAATGCTGAAATATGAATATTGCTATTAGATATAGGCATCTTCGTCATTACCAGTTTTCTCGCATATCACGAGATTTCACGATAAACTATTTTCAGCACAAGGTAAGGTAGGCTAATTCTCGCGGTTTTGCTGCCGCTAGTGAACTTTATTTTTATTATTTTCCAGTGAAATTACGTTGAATTATATTATTATTTGGCTTGCAGTAAATGATGGTGTAATCGTGATTTTAATGTACTAATCAAGATGTGCAGTCGTTGTATAATATGAAAGTAAATGTAAACGCCCAACAACGGATGACGGAGGAGTGTTTCACTCCCATCAATGTCCGTACGTTCTAGTAATTGAGGATTCGGTTTCATAAAAAAATTGTAAGAGTGAATTAGTTGATCGTTTTTCACTTCATATACTGACATTTCTTGTTTGAATTTGTGCTTAAAACCACATTTGAACTTACTTGTTAAGTATTTATTTATTTTTGTAGCGTGAAGATAAATTCACCAGTGAGAAAGCTTAGACTTCGTTGCCCTAGGGCTGCCCATCCTTAGTTTTACTCTTGTTATATTATTAGTGCATATAAAATTTTAATTCATACTGAGGAACTATATGCTGTCGTTTTAGTGAATTTTAAATTGGATCCAAATGAAATATTTTATCAGAGATTTCCAGCTGCTTCATAGGCTAAGGCCTAGGTGGTATAGGCCAACCTAGCCTAGGCCTGGATGCATTGACGTATTCTGAGTAGCTATTTTGTTATTTTTTTAGTACCAAGCGATTTATAACACTTGTTTAATCGATTTAAACAATTTATAAACAGATGTGGACTTTGGCTTTGGCCCTTTTGTGGCCTAGGTTGTATTAGATATTTTTTTCGTAAATTTTTGGGCCTATTATCTAACTGCGTGAATATATTTTGTGTTAATTAATTTTTGGTGTGCTAAATAACAACATTATATTGTTTGTGTTTAATTTTTGTGTTCAGAATGACTGTTGTCCATTGGGACTCCTTTCTGATGTAGTTAGTGTTAATTGTGGTAGTGTTCATTGTTAATAACTTTTAAATGAGAAGCAGATCGAAGGTTGTTTTATAATAAGTGAGCATCATGTCTTCTGGTGCCTTTGTGGATAGGATTGATCCTTTTGCGAAACGTTCTTTGAAGAAAAAGACTAAGAAACCACAGGGTTCTTCTAGATACCGTACAGAGACCGATGTGGAATTGCAGCCTCTTGCACTTCTTAAAGGTAAGATTTTTAATTGTTCAAATTTTAATTATTTTTTCTTGCTTGGGTCTCATTAACAAATAACCTTCTGTTGTATAAGAGTTTTTTGTCATTTTTAAGGTACCTAGTGTGTAGTAAGTTGAAATATATGATAAATTACTTTTTCAATTCTTCATAATACAAGGTAAGCAGAGTTTGATTATGATATTCGCTTTCAGTTTCTCTTTGTACCTTGCAGTATAAAACAGCTCTAATGTCACCTATTCAAAATTTTGTAAGTATCCTTTGCATTTTTCCTGAAATTTATACTGTTAGAAAACTTTTGTAGGTGTGGTTGCTAATTGGATTTTGTAGTAAAAATGAATATAGCTCAAATCACTGTTCAGAAATCAGTACAATGTTGGTGTATTTGTATTTTATCATCTGAGTACATTTGTTAGTTAGATTCTAGTTTCTGCTATATGAATAAATATGCAAGTTATACTTTTTATAATGGTTACTGATGATAGTAATAATTGTAGATGTTGCATTTATTTTATTTATATAGTTACAACAGACTGACAACTAATAATGCAATTGCTGTTGGATGATAATGAATTTTTAAGTGATAACTGTCGTACCTGACTGGGACTCAACACATAATAATATTAATTATCTACTGTACCCCCTACCAGATGAGCATCTCAACCTTGTCTTCTTCAGTTTGGTTAAAATTCAATGCATCATTGTTTTGATTTGTAACTTTATCATGTTTCCATTTGAATCTCTTTTGTTAGAACGCTTTTTTATTCTTTTTTAATTAAATTGAATTTTACCTTCACATCCCATTATACAGTGGAGATAGTAGTAATGTGGTAATATATTAACAAAGATCAAAACTACAGTTATGCTAGAAACTATGTTAATTTTTTACAAATTTTTTCTTTTTTTTTTAAAGCTACTTATGAGAACAGATTGTATTGAAATTTAATATATTTGTTATATTTAGCTATTTACTTTTGCAATTATACTTGTATAGAAATATAATTTTTACTTTTTCTTAGTTATTAATGTGTTAATATTGTAATTATGATTTAAGAAACAAAATAATGGGATGATTTTAACATTTTGAAAATTAAATGATTATTGAAGTATTAGGTGGTATATTATTATATGTAGTTTGTGTGTGTGTGTGTGTGCGCGCGTCCGCGCGGGGAGGCGCAGGTTACAGTTATCTTACATTTTGTATAATGTATTATTTTCTGTTAATAATTTTTTACTGTGTTGTCACGATAAGTGTTTTGTGATATAAATAATAATGATAGTCGTTTAAAAGTGGTAATTTTGTTAATTTTATTTTATTTTTTAATCATATTCTACTCAATGAAGGAGCTACGGTAAACAGTTATTGAAATAGTTTAAAAATAGAAAATGTTCAAAAACGTTTTACAAAAATTTCTTTAGAATCTTAAATAGATGACCATTTTGATTATTGTACGATCATCATCTGTAGGTATGAATTTGTATTTAAAAAAAAAAATCAAAGAAAAAATAAATTAATCAGTAAAAAAATTAAAAAAAAAAAAAAACAGTAAAAAAAAATCTAATTTTAACTAAAAGTGTTAAAATGTGTTAAAAGTAGAGTGCTAGAAGGTGTGTTTTTGTAAATTTTACTCTTCCTAAGAATGGTTGTTGTAAGAAAGAGTTTACTGTGTAATGAATTGCGCTGCTGACTTATTTCACTTTGCCCATTATTACCTTAAATTTGGTTTTCATCTTAATCATTTAAAACGTTGATTAATTAAAAACTTTAACAATGATATCAACACGATATCATTGTTAACATGGTTGACAATTGAAAATATTGCCTAATGATTGCTAACTACCTGTATTTTGAAGGATTATTCTCATTCATTCATTTGTACTAAATTAAAATTTTTTTATTTTATGTTAAATTGGTTTAGGTTATTTTATCTGTTATGTTGAGTAGGATTTTGTTTAAAAAAGTTAATGTTGTATAATTTATGAAATGCAGCCTAGGTATAGTTAGAAAAAAATCGTACACAGCTAGGGTTAAGGGTTGTCATAAGTCCTCAGTTCCCCAAACTCACAATTAAAATCCCCAGGAGGAACCTTTGTTTATTCACTGGAATAAATGAAAACTTGCTATTATTGTACAGTTGCTATTACTACCATTGACAGTGTTTGTTCAAAACATTCAAGCCTAATCAGATTGAATGTAGAATAAAAAACTGAGCCAAACTTGGTCAGCATAATCTTTAAACTTATATAAGGAGATTACTTTATAACTGGCAATCATAAATGTAAAAAAAAAAATTGCACCAATTACATTACTTTCCTTCTACAGTTATAACTTTTACTTTCCCTGACGGGAAAGTAAAATAAATTAAAACTATTAAAAAATAATATTTTAAATAATATAATTAAATAATTATGGGTATGGATATGCATAAATTAACAGTATCTGAACATAAAATGTTTATTGCTAAAGTAATTTTCTCATTTGTATTAATAAATCACCCTAATACAGAACCATAATTGTAATCTATTTATGAATTTTTCAGTTTTTGCTTTTCGTAATTATTACTTTGCTTAATTTTTTGCTTTATGCAGAATCTTTCTTTCATAATTTAGAGAAAAGTTTTTGTAGTTTATTATTAACTGATAAACGCCCCTCCAGTTATAAATTTGGCCAGCTCTTGTAATGTAATAAAGTATAATAATTTTATGAAAAGTCTGCTTTATTATATTTATTTTTATTGGGCTACTAGATAATTAAAATATCATTAAGAGAAAGGAGGTTGTTATCCTATAACTTTTGGTCAAGGACACCTAGTGCTGCCTAAGCTTTGTGTATAAATTAATGATAGTTTTGTACGAGTCAAACCAGACTTAAAGCTAATGGTTAATATATGTGTCTGTGCTGCTCTGGTCCTACATGCTACAATTTTATTAGATTTTTTCTATACTGTACTTACTGTTAAGTCTTCTTATATGTCCTTTTTGTTGACTTCAACTGTCAACTTCAATCTGGTTCCTTTCTTTCATCTAGTTCAAAGAATGATGAAAGAACTGTATCCAAAGAATGATTATTAATAATCCTTTGCTTTTTCAGACATGTCTAGTTCAAATTTACTCCGAATTGAAAGTAGGAATACTCTGTCTTCAACAATCCTGCCAAGCATTTTTCAGTCAGTCCACCCATTTTATTAGCTTCATTTTTCTCCAAACTCACAGCTCAGGAACTTGAGTCTTGCTTGCCCCACTTTTTCTCTCTTTTCTAAGAGTATGTGGTGCCACCTTTTTATACTTATTTAGTTTGAAGTTTTTATTTTAGGTAAATATATTTGTACTCAGTGTAATAGTCTCCCTCTAGTTTATTTTTATTATTTGGGTCCGATTATAGTCATAGGTATCTATAAATTTTATTATGGGAATGTATTTAGTGTTCATGAAATATTTAATAGATAATTAACATTATTAAAGATAATATTTTTTGTATACAAGAATTGAAGAAATGTTTATTTCAGTAAATAAGATTTTCAAAATTAAATTATCCAGATTTTACTGGTTAATCATATTGTTTATTTTGGTTATTTTTCCTGTTTGTTACAGTATGTAAAAAAATAGATTAATTTGATAAAAAGTTTACTTTGATAATAAAATAATTTTTTTTTTTTTTAATTTGAAGACAAAAAAGTATTATTTTACATTTAGTGTGAAGAGATATTATTATATTAAGTGAATAATAAACTCTATTTTATGCCATCCTTCAGACAAATTAAGCAGATAATATACTTTTATTATACATATTAATGTTTCAGTTATCAGTATTTTAATTATGTGTTACTGTAATAAAAATATAATGCGTTAGAGTTGAAGATATTTTAACCTGATTTTTAATTTAATTAGAAGAATTGTCTCATTTATTCCCAAAATGATTGATTTATACTTTCATTAGGTTTTCATCTTATATATACAAATATTGGGTGAGAATTATTTATTATTCCATGATTATTAGCAAATAATTGTAAGTAAATTTGTTGCTTATCATCTCAATTTTAATTTTTATGAACCTTGCTTTGATTGAAATTATTAACATTGTCTGTCTTATGTGTATTTTTTTTTAAAATTATTACAAACAGATGTAAAAGTAATTAGTGGTAATCAAGCAGTTTTAAAAATTGTATTTGCCTTGGATACAAAATGTTATCCATAAAATATTTAAAAACTATGAAATTCACACCAAATTATTCACAGTTGTTATTTTATGTTGGAATTCCACAGATTTACAGAAGTAAATGCATCTTTTATAACAAGCTTTGTTTGATCAATAATATCATTAATATGATTACATTTTAGAAGATGTGAATCAAGTGAGAACCTGTAAGTTCAGTTATTGAGAGTGAACTCAGTTCATGTTACCAATGAAAAAATTACTCAGAATTACTGAAATTATTTTGATGTGATTGTAACCCAACATTACCTGATAACTTCCTCAACCAAAAAATCAATGTACGCACTGGAAAAGAACCAGAGTCATTTGATTGCCTATGGGCACCCTCTCTTCTCATCCAGATAATACCAGTATTACATTGGCTCTGTAGGTTCCAGCACCCTCAGTTCGGACCAAGCAGAGTCAAACATACACACAAAATGGAAAATGGAAAAGAGGTATTAAGGATAGAAAAATGGTGAGTAAAAGGTTGAGATCAACCTTCCAAGGAAGTGCATTACAAAACAAACAGCCTCACTGCATGAGATCTCAAAGCTCTCTGTAGGTAGTCGACGCCCATCCTGCCAGCAATCCCTTAAAAAAAGGCATTCTTATAAAGGTAGAGGCTGTTTATTACTGATCACCATTACATGACCAGCTTAAATATGCGATTGCAACAAAAAATTATTTAGCTTTAGAAGTTAAAGAACCCACATTTTTAAGCAATATTCTTGCTCATTGACATAATTTCAAGGCATGTGAAAGTGTCTTTGAACTATAAACTAATTTTAGATATTTGGAGGTAGTGAAATAAATATTAACAGTTCATTCACTTTTAAAATTTCTTCACCTTTTGTGTAAACTACAGAATTTAAAAAATACATTTTGTCTGTTGAAAATGTAAAGTAAAAATACTCCAAAAAACTATAGGCCCAGCAATTATTAAATCAATTAAAAAAAATTCTTGTACTTTATAGATTGCTGCTCCAACTGTATGCAACCTTCTTATGATTGTCCTGTAAAGATTTAGTAGAAATTCAATTTTTGTTTCTATTCCTAGATAAGCCAATTGTTAGTCTTAAACTGGTTTCTGTGAAGATTATCATTTACTTAGAAAATTTTGTAGACATTTTGCCAAGGATAGAATTACTATGCTGAGAAATAATGAGGACCTTTTATTTGTGATGATGTTAATGACCTGTGATCCATTTTGTACTGGTGGTTAAAGCTCTTAAGTCTTTCTTGGATAAATTTTTCATTCTCTTTAAGGATCATCAAACTTGATGTTGTATAGCTTCTGTTGCCCTTTTCTTACCTCTGCACTTGTTCTTTCAACATTTCTTTTATTGCAACCTATAAAAAAAGCATTCTCTTTCATGTGTATCTAGCTGCCTTTCATTTTGTTTCTTTATTTTCTCCAGCAATTGCATCCTTTCAATGATTTTGATGGTTGTTTTCCCTTATTTTTTGTCTGTCTTCCTTATGATGTGTTATTTCCCTCTGCATTTACTTCTAATACTTTCTCAAACAGTAGATAAATTAAATGAACCAACATATTAAATGATATATTCATTTTAAATTTCATTTAGTATACTGCTTGGGCATTGAAAAGTAAGAGCTTGTAATGCTTGTTATGTGGATGTATATTTATTTTATCAGGAATGAGTTTTATTAATATTCATTTTATTATTTTTTTTTTTGTCCAGGATGTGTAAACTATTCTTCCTTTTAACCTATTAGTTCTGCAACATTTGGAATGTGTGAAATAGTTGGGCGTTTCGCCCTTCAATTTTTAGCATTCCAGAAATTGTAGGATGTGATGTTGTAAAGTGATATTTCATAAACCTGATTCCATAGATTAGTAAGGTTAAACGCATTTGGCCAAGTTTCATTATAATGTGGTTTATTAGTAATTATTGGTGTAATAATCAATTGATACCAAATTAAAGGTTTAAAAGTAAAAACATATTAGAATAGAACAGTAATACTTAATTTAAACGTGAAATTAAAAATGTTATTGCAGAGACAACTAATCACAAAGCCTGATGGACACTAGCCTAATTATTGTATAATGACTTTGTCAATATTCTTCTTGTGTAAAATTTTCTTACTCTTTAAAAGTAATAATTATTTTTTAATTGATAAAATTTAATTTAAGGTAAAGAAAGGAATCCACTTTTGAAGTTAGTTACTATTTAATTGAAACTGTAATTTAAAAAAAAATGAGATGAGATTTAAAAAATTTATACTTATAATAATAGGGAACGCGAACCCAGGATTTAACTCTTATTTCAGAAGTTTCTGTTACAATATAGATATCAGTTTTGAGTTCTTATGATTAAGTTATTTACAATGTTGCTTTGAATTATAACATTTTATGTAAGTTGGGTGCATTGTTGCAATGTATTTGATGATGATATTTGTTGAAGTTGATGGAAGTATTTCATCAAGCAGAATGAATTTCATTTAAAAGACTGATAAGTGGGATTGAGGCAGACATCTTACTTAGTTTATTGGAAAGGTCCTGATATAAAACTTCAGCATCATTACAATTTCTTTTTATCTACTTGGTTTGTTTTTTAAATCTATATGAAATATTATTAATATAATACTTTGTTTTAAAACTCTGGAAGAATGAGCAAGCTGTTTGATTCTTGTCAGTGCCACTATATATATATATAAGATTAATAATGGTTGTAAATTACCTGATAAAGACAAAATCATTTCTAAACTGGCATTATTAAGAATAAAAACACACCATGCTGCGAGGCTTATTAGATAAAGTAAAGAGTGAAGTGGTTTATAGTTGCCTGGTGTAATATTGGATGACAGCATGCCAAATTCACTAACTGCAGATGATATTCAGCCGTAAAAGTGACACCTCATTCTATTCATCTTAGCGACCTGCTAAATAATGAATATTCTCATAAAGTAATTCTTAACTAGCAACGTGAACCTCAAACAAGCAATCTAATTAACCAGGATGATTGTACATGGACATAAACATCATTGTATGAATGAGGTAAAACCTCTTACTTTTTGTGAAAGTATTAATGCTTTATGAACCATAAGTTACAATGACATTGAAATTAATTATGTCAGTTACGCATTTAATTTTATGATTCCAATATCTATTTGATTCATGTACTTAGTTATCTTCAGCAACCATTTTTTTTGGTCTTTTATAATAATTTATGTCGCTATATCTGCTTATATAAATTCTATTTTCTATATCTATGAATTCATCAGGTTCATCTGGTGTTAGGTCTGCCACCAGTCTTCTTTCATTTACTGATGGTAAACAGATCATTTCTACAGCTGAGGAGAACTAAGGATTAAGATTGAAAAATTATGTTCTCACTTGTTTATCATATCATTACTCAGCCCACCGAGCTGGTCTAGTGGTTAACTTGTCATCGCAAATCAGTTGATTAGAAGTCGAGAGTTCTAAGATTCAAATCCTAGTAAAGGCAGTTACTTTTATACAGATTTGAATACTAGATCGTATACCGGTGTTCTTTGGTGGTTGGGAATGGTTATTATCTCAGGAATGGTTGACCTGAAACTGTACGTGATACACTTCATTTACATTCATGCATATCCTCCGAAGTAATACCTTATGGTGGTTCTGGAGGCTAAACAGAAAAGAGAGAGGTAAAGTACCTTACCTAGTCTGAGGTAAGGTTGGGAGATATACCGCCACAGATTATTTTGTTTCCAATTAACTTTGCCAAATTTGTTCAATTTCCCATCATTCATCCAAGTTTTCAAGCTGCACATTTTACTTTTTATATTTTAAAATTCTTTCTGTAATCAATTAAGGTACTTTGTAAGCTCTTAAGACTTTCCTTGTCTTCTAAGTTGAATGCTCGGTCCTGTTTTTTAAAATTCGTTGGTAATGTATTACTTTGCTTACTCTGATTTGCTTGTGACAATCAGTTATATACTGATGAATTTTTAACTAATAAATTTCTTCATTATTTGAAATTCAGTTTTTTTAAATAAACAAAGTTCTAATTTTTCTTATATTCTGCATCCCTCAGTTTATCCTCATCAAAACATTCCTGAGCATAACTTGATTTCTGTCTTTCATCTCATTTTTTTCCAACAAGCCTTTTCATATTATGTACGTTTCCAAATCATTGCATCATATATGTGGATTATCATCATGCAGTCTGAAATTATTTAATTTTTGAAGTGTATAATATACAACTAAAGCCTTGAAGTGTGCTTAAAATAACATTCACTCTAAACCATGTTACTGAGAGAATGGAATCTGTAATATTACTTTTTTTTATCAATGTATATGGAGAACAGTAAAGTACAGAACAAATTGTTAGTTCTTGTCTTCTTTAATTTTAAGTTAAGTTTACAGCTTCATGTAAAATCCCTTTTTTTATGACTGTAATTATGTGCTTTTTATTGATCTTCATTTGGTTAGCTGCTAATAAAAAATTTATTTAGCTCATTTTTGTAGTTTTATTCATCGTAGTTATTTACATTTAAATTTTCATATATTTGTTCATTATTTATTTATTTGTTAGTGTATGTGTGTATGTTTGTTGTCATTTCAATCTGGTTTGATGTTACTGTTAGTTCATATAGATATAAAAGGTGGAGATTACCTGTCTCATTAAAATCAATGTTTATTTTCTTATAAATTTGTTATATATATATATATATGGGTTTTTTTTATATTATCAATTAAACCTGATGTTAATGTAAATAATTGTCTCGTATTTTCAGTTAGAAAAATGTTTAGTTATTATCCATCTATTTTTAACATGTTTGCTATAGTGTGATTGTAATTCTTTTTTATTATTACTTTTTTAGTATTTATGAATCATTTTTATTCATAAATATTACACTTACCAGTATGTGGTTTGTAAATGAATAGCATATAATTTTTTTTATCATAAAATTTTTAACGCACATTTGTAATGAAAAAAAAAATCATTTATGTATTCATTCTATGAAAGTTAATGGTGTTTTAGATACTTGCAGCCTATGACTGTTTTGAGGATTTCTTTTATTAAGTTTTGTACTGATATGGTAAAAAGTAAATATCAAGACTTGTTCTTAATTTAATGCAAAAGTCAGTGAATAAAATTTACTGTTGTAAAATAATTTTCTTGATACCCACTTCATATGGATGTTGCTCATATCAGAATTGTACAGTATGTACTGTATTAATTATAGTTTGCATCAAAGAAGTAAATGCTTGTTATTTTTTTTCATTTATTTTTCTGTTTTGAGAAGTTTGGAAATGTTTTTTTAAAAAAAAAACCCATACATCTAGTAAACATGCCTGTAAAAATTAATTCAGGTTGTACTTATAGCAGCAATACTTAATATTCTTCTTCCTCGTAATTAAGATTTTTTTTTTCATCTTCATCAACTTTTGTACTGTTACATAATTCTACAGTTTAGCTCCTCATGGAGGAGGGTGGGAGAGGGAGCAGTCTTTATTTTGAAAAATATGAATGTACTAAACACGGAAAAATTCATCTGTAATCTGTTTCATTTATATGTTACTTATATATAAAAATACTAATATTTGGTAGTTGTGTCTGACAACTTATTATAATTGTTTAGCACAGCATATTGCAATGTTAATAAATTAAACATAATAGTAATATATATGTATAAATCTTTATTTATAATTTAGTTGTCTATATTTTTCTTATTGTTACTGATGTTCGGTTGTATCAAGAGGCAGACTATACTTGCACAAGTAAGTTGGTCACATTAGAAATGGTTTTATTCATAAACATAGTTGCACTGGAACAGGTTTATGTAAATATTAACCAATTTTAAAGTTTTCCCCCCTTTTACCTCTTCAGTGGCTTCATCGGTTTGATCCATTTTTCCAGTTTTATTTATTGGACTAATATTTAATTCGACATACGTGCTGCATCCAACATCCTTAGTTAATTACTTTAGTTTTCTTCCCCAAAAACTTTTACATTGTATACATCCTTCAATCGGAAAATATTCCAATACTGAATGCTGCTTCGTTGTAGTACTCGACAATATAATTATGGGAAGAACATTTTTCGGTTTCTTTTCTTTCAATTTTGTATTCAACTTTCGTACTTTGAAAATGATCCATTCCTCTAATTCTTAAATTTATTTTGTAACACCGATTATAAAAACCCTACATTATTGCCCCTTTGGATTTTGTGTTCTACGTATTTCATTATGAAAACTGCTTTCCTAAATATTTTGGGAGAATCAAGACATCGTTTTCATCCTTTTTTCACCATTTTTTATTGGAACTTGAATTTCAATTTCTTTTTTGTTTATCTGTATTCCATAAAATATTTGAAATTAAAAATGATTACTGCCGTTGTTACTTTTATTCGTTATCTTTTTAATAATGTAATATCAGTAATTTCCATCATAGGCTTTTAAAAGATGCTGTCATATGAATTAAAGTTTGACGAATATACCTTTTTCTATGGATGATCTTTTGGCAGTAATATTGGAAGTTTCAGTTTCTTTGAAGTATTTCATTTTTTAATTTACTGGCTATATTTTTTCATTTGCAATCTTAATCGATTCACTGTTTATCTTAATGTAATAATTGTTGATATACCTTCAAAATTAATAAGAATTGCGCGTGTTGTAATTTGAAAACAATGTGTCATTTGAAAGGAACGAAGAATAACTTGATACTTTATTGATTCTATTTAATTTTTTTCCTCTTACCTATAATATTATCGCCAGTAATCACAGTACGTAACAATTAATTATTGTTATCGGTTTTATTTCTTTTGAACGCTACGTTATCTTTATTATTGCTATAATGTTCGTGACATTGTAAAACGTTCTATTTGTTGCTTTTTTTCTATTTTGTTGTGTGTACTCAAACTTGCACGCATGATAAAATCTTTGGAGTTGTTTCTAAAAGCGAATGTGTCGTTTAAGTTTGTGATATTTTAAATTTAAAAACTCACATTTTTTCATATGCTTTTTACCTTTTTAACTTTGTTAAAGCTATCTAATGAGCGCTTATTATTCGATTCTGTCTGTTGTTAATGTATAATAAATATCTAAATTTGTTGTAGAATATTTTGACTATCCGTAATTTGATTTACCGTGTCCGATGATCACGGTATGCAATTTAATGAACGTTCATATCCTGTACACATTACTTGTGTTTTTATCAGAATACCGCAGAGATATAATTTAGTGTATCCGCAAGTGTTTTATTTAATAAATGTGTAATTACGTCTCACACGTTAAAGATAATTAACAAATCATTTTATTTAAACAGTTAGAGACTAAATTATCATAAGTAACAGCTGTAGCTAAAACTACATTGACGTTCAAGGCTTTAAACCTCAGTACTGCCAATTTTAATTCTAGAAACAACGAAATTGACCTTTACTTTTTTTTAAATCACTTTTTTTGCTTTATTAATTTCGTTTAGTTTTTATGATATTTAGGCAAAAATAATTTTTTTTTGTCGTATTTTAAAGGAAAATTCTGTACATTCGTTTTATATCGTAAAACTAGTTTACTGTTTTAATGAAACTTTTTAATTATGATTATAGGTTCTTAAAGTTTGATTTAGCGATTATGGTATTCATTAATCGAATATTTTTTTCTACAAACATAGATACGTACTAGGGTTGTCCCAAAAATAATGCACAGTTCATCAGGATTCAAAAAAAAAATATTTGTACTCCAAACCAAGTTTACAGAGCCCATCAACATAATCCTCCCTATGTGCAATGCACTATCGCCAACGGTATGGCAACTTTGGATTCCTATCTGCAGACTATCTTTGTGAGAGGTCGAATTGGCGGCGTCACGGCAGCTGACAACTTTCATACTGCTAAAACGAATTCCTCGGAGTGGTTTTCTCAGCTTTGAAAAGAGATCAAAGCTCAGTGGACTCAAATCAGGATTGTATGGTGGCGGCGAAGCGTTTCTCAAGCATAATCGACGAAAAAAATCGAGACAAAACTCGCAATATGTGGGCGCACATTGTCATGCAAAATTGACAGAACCCTGCGATGGAGCTGTGGTGGGGAGGGTGTAGGTATTGACCTCGCTCCCTAAAGCGGACTAGAGCAGAGAGAGATAGGGTATGTTTTCTCATTAGAGGCTTATTGAATTTGTGAATCTGTTGATTTTTAAGTAAATCAAGAGAACGTTAAGTAAATTGAACCGTATGACAAGACTGTCGTTGTTGCGATCAACATCCACGAATTCGGTTAGCTAGTTCAGAGAGCAACTATGTAGGACATTCAAGATGTCGGATGAGTCGTTCCACGTCTTCGTTTTGCGCGCATGCGCACAGTCCGTTACTTCTCGGACAACATGTATTTTTAAGTTTGGAAAAACCTGTTTCCGTAATAATTCTAAAATTACTTCCCCTCCAGTAAAAAAGGATATCTATCAACATTTTAAAAACGACAGTTAATGAAATAGAAAAATAAATATGGAGAATAGAGTTATGTTGAATGAATTTAAAAAAAAATTTCCATTTTTTTATTTGTAACAAAAATTTGGATTATTTTTAAACTATAAGAAAATACTTATACGTACATCCAAGTTTTTAGTAGTAGCAGTAAAACCAAATGTAAAATAAAAATTAGACGTTCAGAGTAAAAATTTCAATAGAAATTGCTAGTTTTGTTAGTACCAATAAAGTATATTTGATTGTATCAGATTATTCTTTACACCTATCATTTTTTGTTTGTGCTGCCAGAAGGGTGATTAAGAATCCCAACAGACTATGCCAATGCATCCAACACCGATGACAGTTTACCCAGATAACAGTAGTTATGTGAGTAAACAAACGAAGTGAGAGCCGAGCATTTACCCAGATAACAGTTCCATATTTTTGATCTATGATTTTGTATTGACCAGCTTAAATATATGCTGTAAAAAAAAAAAATTACCGCCAGAGAAAAAGAACAGCTTTAGGAGAGATACTGAAATCCTAAGGAAAATTCCTTAGGACCCGGATTCCTTTTTATACCCGGAGTTGGTCGGCGAGTGAAATAATTTAGCTGAATTCTAAACCGTTCTTCCAAACCAGTACAAGCCTAAACACATTATTGAATCGCAATGTGATAAGACCTTCTTCGTGACACATTATAACATTCAAATTTTGCTGCTTTAGTCCTTCAAACTATACAAAGATGTAATTTACGTAAACGATTATAGTTTGCTTCTGGGCATTCTTCGTGCCAGGCAAATCGACCATTCAAGCTGTATCACGAGTGGTACACTGGGCTAAGGAGGTTAGACAAGTTACATGGAGGACGAGGGATATCCCTGTTTTGGTTTTTTTTTGGATATCCGGAACGCGTTTGGTTTCGTGCCTTGGGACGTTTTAATGTCTGCTCTGGTAAATAAGGGCATTAATAATTATCTGATTAAGCAAGTCGGCGGTTATTTAAATGAGAGATGGATCAAAATGGAGACACTGGAAGGATGTTTCAGTTTTCAGATGTTTGGAGGAGTCCCATCGGGTTCAGTGTTGGGCACCCTCCTTTGGGCCATTGTTGAAGACGTATTGGGTGTTCGGTTGCCGCAGCATACGCAGTCAGTTGCTTATGTGGATGATTTAGTCCTTATGATGAGGGGTAGGATGGAGCAGGAGATCCTGCACAGGGGCAATGCTGCGCTTGATTTGATGTATGTATGGTTGAGAGACCACAGTCCGGAAATTGCTCTTGAAGTGTCAGTATGTTTCCGTAACAAGGAAACAGAGTTGATCCCATCAGATTGGTGGTCGGGAATCGCCGCATACAACAAAGTCTTAAGGTGAACTACCTTGGTGTGACTATCGACAAGTCACTACGGTTCAGCGAACACGTTTTGAGGTACTGTGAAAGGGCTGAAAGAACTTTTAAGGCATTAAGTCGTCTGATGATTTAACAGGTTTCACCGCGGGTTCTTATGACGCGGTATCTGTATTGGCCGGGACTCCCCCCATTTACCTTTTGGTTCTTGAGCGTGCCTGTAAGTATGAAGGCGGTGACAGTGCTTAAGTTAGAAATGAAACGCTAAGAGTTTGGCAAGACAGATGAAACGGGTATCAAAGCTGGATGGACGAAGAGTTTAATTCCCGATTTAAGAGTATGGTATAATAGAAGGTTTGGTGAGACGAGTTTTTATCTGACGCAAATGTTATCTGGTCACGGTAATTTTGAAGTCTATTTGTATGGAATTGGGAGGAGGGTGTCGCCTGATTGTATATATTGTGGTGAACGGGACTCTGTTGAGCACACCCTCTTAAAGTGTGAGGAATGGATTGAACAACGTAGTCGGGCTGGTATTGGAAATCTGGAGCCGGAGGATATAGTCCCGTATATGCTGATGTCGCAGAATAATTGGAGGAAAGTAGAGGAATACTCGAGGGAGGTGCTTCGATGCAAAGATAAGGAAGATAGAAGAAGAGGGTTTTAGTGTAGGGTTGGGCGGACAGCCCCAATCGGGAGAGCCGGTATGCCGAAGTGTGCCGGTTCCGATGATCGATTGAGGACTCCCAAGGGAGACTAGTTTAGGGGATACAAACGAAAAGATCCGATACCGGTGGAGGGAATCCAATAATGGAGTATCTCCATTAGAGTGGGCAATAAAGAATGAAAAGATCCAACCTGCCATACCGAACTTGCTGCCGGTAGGGGGGGAAGGCCCCTTAGAGTAAAGGACGCCCCTTGGGCTGAGTTTTACTTAACTGTATGTCCGGCCCGGGAGAATAAGGGAAAATAAAGGTTGCATTCTAACCCGCTGGGTTAGTCTAGTGGTGTAGTGAACGCGTCTTCGCAAATTTGCCGATTTCGAAGTTGAGAGTTCCAACGTTCAAAGTTACTACTTTTATACGGATTTGAGTACTAGATCGTGGATACCGGTGTTGTTTGGTGGTTGGGTTTCAATTAACCACACATCTCAGAAATGATCGACCTGAGGTACAAGACTGCAAGACTGTACAAGACTGCAGTTCACTTACACTCATACATATCCTCATTCGTCCTCTGAAGTGATACCTGACTGTGTTCCCGGAGGCTAAACAGAAGAAAAAAGTATACATTCTAGGCAAATTCATTACGTAATAAAATGTGATATCTTCTTTTAGGTTTTTTTTTATTTTTAGACGTGATTAGTGATTAGAGATCAGATTGTTTTCGTCTCAAAAATTGTACCTTGCTGAAAATAATCCACGTTCAGAATATAAGTAATCCTGCTGATGGGAACTTTCTTGGGTTACTAAACTGGAGAATTCGTTTGTGCGTTAACGTTCGGTTAGTTTTTTAAACTTGATTTCCGAGTTAAAATCTCGGAATATTATTAATTTAAATTAAATAACCTCTTACCAGAATTTCTAAAACGGCTGCTAAGTGCATAAAAGATAACTTTTTTTTTCATTTGCTTCGTGCAAATGTTACAGTTTTTTTGGATTTTGCTAAGACAGTTCTATATGTATATATATATATACAGAATTTTGTGTATACAGTTATTTGTATATACACTTTGTGTATACAGAATGTATATATTTACGTATGATGTTTTACAAACAGAACGTTTATGAAATGGACATTTTTTGTAAAATTGGAATGTACTTGAGTTGTTTTTAAGATCCTTTTATGTCGGAAAGCAGTAAAAAATTGGTCATCGTTAATATACGTTATACTAATCTTGTGCATGTATTATTGATTGTTTATAAGTAGCGTATAATATATTCTACTTAGAATATTGAAGAGTAAGAGGCTACTCTTTATGTAGCTGTGACGTATTCCGTTTTACCTATTCGGTAGTCGGTTATGGTTCTATTAATCAAATAATCAGTTTGCTTGTAACGTCTCAACGTAAATTAACGTGCGTGCTTCTGATACACGATCTGTACGTGATAAATGATACGTGGTTGTTTGTTAGACAAGTGTCTTCTTGTTTCCCACCAGCGCTTTCTATCTTGTGTTGTACGTCTTTGTTTTAGTATGTCTCACGGAGACACGTTTTATCTATTAATAGATTTAACAGTAGCATCGAGGTTGGTTGTTGTTTATTTCAAGGGTGCTCTTCTTCCAAGTGGCAGTAAATAGGCTGTGAAAAGTTAGTTGTTAGGGGGAGTTATGCGAACGTTGGAATTGCAATATTATAACGTAACTTAGTTCACAATTACCGGCTGTCACGAAATATTTTTCAGTCTCAACTCTTTAACATGCATGTGTTATTCGTACAATTTAAGCGCGTATTTTTTGCGTCGATTAATTGATAACTTTGGTAATTTTGTACATTTTAATATAAAATGGGTCATCTTTATGTTTATCGAATACTCATTATTATGTTTGTTTTGTCATCAACTTAATTTTGTTTTAAGACGAATACTTCCCTGTAGGACTGAGGTTTACTGGGGATCGACTCCCAAAAAGGTAGGCTAGTAGAAGACTAGTTGCTAATCGTCGTGTAAGATACTTTTGAAGTATCTTGTCAACTGTCGTAGTTTGTGTACAACGTTTTTTTTGGAGGGGGGAATTTACAAATTTTAAAGGTTACGGACTTACATAATAACGCATATTTGGTTTTATCTCATGTATCCGCTCTTATAAAACTATAATAATTAATAGTTTGCGGACGTAATTAATAACAGAAATTTAGATATAAATTTTAAGAATTCGATTATTCGAATATAGAGGAACATATAATAAAAAAAAAGCTGAGTAGAGTTTTTCCGAAATTGAAGATTTCAGGAATAACTATTTCCTAAGATACACAAATTTAAGGATCTTGCAAATGAATAAGGAATCCTTTTAAACATTACTGTATGTTAGGTATAACTATAAAGATTGTAGCTCTCAAAAATGAGATGCTGTTAGTTATTCCTGAAATGGACATGGGCAAGTTAACAAGAATCCATGCCGATCTGATGAAAAAATGAAATAAAATTTCTTCATATTAAAGAACATCATTTTATAAATAAATATTACTTAACATCGTGTTTCTATATGTTACTGAAAATGTAGAACTCGGCAAATTTTCTTTATTTGTATGCATCGTAATTGGGATGGGTTTTTTAATGTTTGATCCATTGATTTCGCAGGAATTGAACATGAAGTTTATAAAATAACGTTATTATTCCCGGAAAGATTCTTGCTTAAAAAAAACTTAGAATCTTTTAAGTTTTTAAAACTTACAGGTAATTTTTTTTTTTTAATTTAGTATGAAATAATATGTAATCGTTTTAAAAATAAACAATGGTAAATGATAGTAAGTACCCAAATTTTGTGTCTTGGAATTTATTTATTTTTTAATTAAAATTGTGACATTCACAGATTTTTTTGGTATTTTTTTATTTTATATATTTACATAAAAATTTAATAACAAAAAAAAAAATCGAAATTATTTTTTTTATATCTGGAGTTTTGCCTTTTCGATCATTTTGTCACCGACTCCAAGAAATTGAAATATGTAATGAAAGTTTTTTTTTAACTTAAATTCATTTTATTTATTTATTTTTTAATTTAAAATATTAATATTTAATGTTATGGATATTATATTAATGTAATTATCCATTATTAATTATCTAATTATTCATATTCCACAATATTGTGCAATATGAATAACGGTACCAAAAATACTACCCGCGTGCGAATATCCGAAGACAGACTGGAAACCTCCTAAACCACCGGGTTGGTCTAGTGGTGAACGCGTCTTCCCAAATCAGCTGATTTGGAAGTCGAGAGTTCCAGCGTTCAAGTCCTAGTAAAGTCAATTATTTTTACATGGATTTGAATACTAGAGCGTGGATACCGGTGTTTTTTGGTGGTTGGGTTCAATTAACCACACATCTCAGGTGTGGTTGAACTGAGACTACAAGACTACATTTCATTTACACTCATACATTTCATCCTCTGAAGTAATACCTGAACGGTAATTCCCGGAGGCTAAACAAAAAAAAAAAGACTGGAAACCTCAGTCTTGATAAAAATAAGAAATGAATGTATAGACAACGTAAGCAAACTACTTTGAATGCGACTGGAGTGCAGGAAAACATTTTTTACCTTTAATTTTTTTTAAATGCTTCGAGTATTAGAATGACATGAGGCTGCACATCATTATGTTGTAATCAATCTAATGCTAAACAGAAATTAAATTAGATGATCTACAGATCATCTATGTTGGCTGTTTATCGAAATTTGTGCATTTCTTAAAGAGTAATATGAAAAGAAAGAAAAATAAAAGTAAAACTTACGGTCAAATTGAGAATATCCTTTTTGAAGTAGCTTTAAACAAAAATTAAATTCATTAAAAATTATATATTGTTTTTTCCGTTGTAATTATCGTAATTGAAAATAGTGATTCATCATTTTTATTCTTAAAAAAAAAAAATCTTACCAAATATGACGTGACGAATCGTGCAGGTTCACATTCGAAGTTATTACGATATTTGAAAGCTTTTATTTTATATCATTTATGTGCTTATTCAGAATATTTTTTCATTAATATAACATTTTTATAGGAAACTGATAAAGGTTTGAAGTCCTTGAAAGTATTAGATTTTTGTAATATGTTCCCTAAAATAAATCTGGTTATTTATTTTTTATCGTATTATTGAACTTATATATTGCGTTGGTTTTAATTGAAATGGATTTTTTTTTTGTTTTGAAGCTGTTTGGAATGAATGATGATTGAAAACCAACCTGGTTGTGTTTTACTCATTTGAAATTTAGAATGGTGGAAAGGAAAGAGTAGAGTGAAGCAATGTTGAATACGGGAGTGTTTTATGATGTGCTTTGGTTCTTTACGCGTGATTCCACCCCTTCCCCATATCTTCTTTATGTTCAGTTGCAAAATGGAAGTTCAGTTGTTTTATGTAGTTCGTAAACTGTAGCCGGTTTGCAATTAAAAAGTGTCGGTGCTGTGACAATGCTTGTCTGCACTCTGCGCCCCAGTACGCTTTCTGCCTTTCCCTTCTCTTATCCGCTAGTCTCTTGCCTACATCAAGCATTAACTCTTTGTTCTACCTTTAATCCCCTTCCTGAACACTAGTTATATTCGTACTTAAGTTTTTAACATTAGTAACAGCTGCAGTACGCAGTACTTGATAATTTATAATCGATATTCCTTTACGCATTCGTTTTAACGATAATAAAAATTCTCAATCGCAAGTTGTTTACTTTTTTGCTATTAGCAAAAATAGTATTGTAATTTTTCTATGTTTCGTGTTGACATTTGTGTGTGATTTATACACGTTTATTATTCCCAAATCCATATCAACCGATTTTGAGGAATAGTTGTAAGCCCTTGCGTATTAATAAATTTGACACACATGGAGACTAAACTAAGCTACGACAATTAAATTTCGAATAGGATTTAAGAAATATTAGAACGAAAAAAGAGATGAATGTAAAAGATGTAGCAGGTCCGGCAGATTCACTGAAATTGGTGAACGCAAATTTTCAAAGAAAAAAGCATTTAATCACAACGTTCAATGAACTAATAAAGCAACGTATGAAGTTGCAATTTTTTCGTGGGTTACCTTTATTATCTATTAAAAGGTTATCCTTCATGAAAAATAAAAATTACTCTTATTGGGATCGGTGCAATTTCTTCTCAAATATTATCATATTTGCTTTGTAGTAAAATCAATAATTGTTTTTTAAGGGCAGTAGATATCTTGACATAACTGAAAGTAAAAAATTATTTTTTAAAAAAGTTTTTATTTAACTAAGATTAATAAAAAAAAAGAAACAAATTAGAAAAACCCTCTAAAAATTAAAAAAGAAGAATTAAATCAAATTGAGAATTTTAAACAAAAAAATAATATATTAACAAATATAAACGTGCACTGAAAAGTAAAAAATAAATTATATAAATATCTAATAAATAACCAATAAATAAAAAGTAAATAAATGTAATAATTATTAAATTTTAAAATTAAAAGTAATGAAAATATTTCGTTAAATAAAAGCGTGGCGCAGTTTTTATAATTTATTTAAAACAACACAATATTTATTTTTACAAGAATTAATCTAAATTTTCATTTTCAATAACGACGCGAGGAGACGGAAAGGTCTGCTGGAATCTCTCCAATTGAGACTGACTAGCTACAAGTAACAATCTGGGAAAATGCACCCACTCGCTTTCTTTGTACGTGTTCTCACATAGTTGAAGTTCATCTTCGAATTCTGCTTGTAATCTAAGCCAAATTGAACGCACTCTTTCCGCTAAAAATTTCATTTTAATTAATTATGAATTTTTATTTAACGAATTCATAATTACGATTACAGTTATAATAATAATAATAATAATAATAATTAATAATTTTTCAGATTACCGTCAAAATGTAATAACTTTGTGCAAGATTTCTAAATTTAATTTTTATTTTTAATCTTATTAACCCTTAAAGGTCATCTCGGTGCAAATTTGAACCATCAAATAATTAAAACTTGAGTTATTTTATTACAGATAAATAAAGTATATACTTATACTAAACAACCTCATTAAACAAAAAATACATTTTAAAATACAGCAAATGTCTATAAATACTTATTCGAAAAGATTGTTATAAAAACTGCGCCACGCTTTTATTTAAGTAAATATTTTCATTACTTTTAATTTTAAAATTTAATAATTATTATATTTATTTATTGGTTATTTATTAGATATTTATATAATTTATTTTTTACTTTTCAGTACATTTTTATATTTGTTAGTATATTATATTTTTTGTTTAAAATTCTCAATTTGATTTAATTCTTATTTTTTACTTTTTAGAGGGGTTTTCTAATTTGTTTCCTTTTTTTATTAATGTTAATATTAATATTAGTTAAATAAAAGCTTTTTAAAAAAAATAATTTTATATGTAATCAAATATATTTTTGTAATTTTCTTTTTGTATTTTTTACTTTTTAGTCTTTATGAACAATAAACTTTTTACATCGAAAAAAATATTCTTAGTAATATTTATATCTGAATTTTTTTGTTTGTTGAAGTTTGTTTGTTTATTAAGACTAAAAAGTAAAAATATTTATTTTTACACATCGAAGTTACATACGTGTACCAAATTTCAATCATTTTCATACGATAGTTCATGAGAGATGAAAATTTTCAATTAAATGCATGAATTTAGCGTAGGGGCAGCACATTGGGCTGGGTCATATCAAATTCCGACACCGTAGTGCTGTATTGTCATCGAAGTTACATAACCAAATTTCATTGATCTTCATACGATAGATCAAAAGATATAGCAGTTGCAAGATTTGATTATTTCTAAAGCGAGTTAAATAAAAGCTTTGTTTGTTTATTAAGACTAAAAAAAAGTAAAAATATTTATTTTTACACATCGAAGTTACATACATGTATCAAATTTCATTGATTTTCTTACGATAGTTGATGAGAAATAAAAATTTTAAGCAACATGCATTAATTTAGCGTAAAGGTACCGCGTGGGGGTTGGTGGGGTTGGGTCATATCCAAATTCTAACACTGTAGTGTATTGTATTATTATGGAAGTTACATACGTGTACCTAATTTGATTGATTTTCATCCGATAGATCAAAAGATATAGCAGTTGCAAGATTTGAAATAACTAAAGCAAGTTAAATAAAAGCTCATAAAAAGTCGCTGATTCTGAAAGAAGGCCGCTTAAGACTCAAAAATATATAAAAATTTTAAATCTGTATGAGGCTTTATTTTTAACTACATTACAATTTTATTCGATTTCATTAGTCTTAAACCATTTTCTCTCTCTCTCTCTCTCTCTCTCTCTCTGTGTGTGTGTGTGTGTGTGTGTGTGTGTTTTGTTATTACCATTTTGTTTGGTTCACTGAAAAAATAGTTTTTGTCTTTTATGAGTAATTTTCAGTTCTTAAAAATACGATATCATCCCCCTTTAGGTAGTCGCGAAATACAGTCTTCTTTGACCATTAATAATGAAGTGTATTTTTGATTGTTAATTGCAAATTACTTTATGTATTAGTTTTATAATTTACATCCATTGCATTGAGATTTAATTAATATGTCCGGTTAGTTATTCAGGTTTTATTTGAAATTAAATTCATTTCTAAACTTGAATTTTTTTTTTCCCTACTCCCTCGGGCCGGTTATCCAATTAAGTATACGCAGCCCGAGGAAGTGTCCTTTTACTCAAAGGAGGCCTCCCCACCCACCGACTGTATGTCCGGCACGGTAGGTCAGTCCCCCCGGTCGGATCTTTTCTTTTTGTTTTCTTTACATTGCCTGCCTCAAATCCCCAGGGCAGGAACCGAGTCCGACTATGCCGTCCCCAGCCCCAGCCCCGGGAACCGGGTCTCGGTCTTTTGGTGTTGCCTGCCTCTAACCCCGCAGAAGGTAGGCCAGGCCCGACTATGTCGTTACCAACCAGCAACTACGAAGCCGGGTCTCGGTCTTTACATTCCCAGTCCGATCTCGTAACGCCTAGGTTTCATCTCGTAACGGTCGTAGGTTTCATAAAGAGACAATACTCATGAATATCCTAGTTCTACAATTACTTCAGTCTTTATTAGTACCCCATACGTCTTTCAGTATCATTTTTCTCTTTTAAAACTAAAAAGGAGAATTTTTCAAAATTCCAATTTTGTCTAGAACTCAATATGAAGCTGATTAGTTCCTCGGGTGTGAGATTCTGTATTCCCGTGCGAAACCTAAGTGTTGTCCATTTATCGCATTCAAATATTGTATGCTCAGCTGTGTCATCGCGTTCACAGTACCGACAACGTGGAGAGCTTCTTTTGCCAAAGCGGAATAAATATTGCTCGAAATTTTCATGTCCAGAGAACATCTGAGAGACATAGTAGCTGACCTCGCCATGCTTTCGTTTGACCCATTGGCTAATGTCTGAAATCAACCTTTTTGTCCACATAGCCCCCTCATGTTGACTCCATCTACGCTGCCATGCCTGTATAACCACTTCAGAAGCATCACCCCGTTCCATGCCCTGAAAGCGAAGCCAGCGTTCCAAGACCTGGAGTTCTATGGGTTTTGTGGACGCCAGAACGCACGCCGTCTCATAAGATATTGTGCGGTATCCGAACATCACCCCAACTAGAGCCTGTCTTTGTAGACTCCTCAATCGTTTAGCATTCCTTTGCGTGAATATGGCTCTATACCAAACAGGTGCAGCATACAATAAAGCCGAGATGCATGCGGAGACTAAAACCCTACGTTTAGATGATCTTGGGGCATCTCGACCAGCTAATAGCCTTATGAGGGCTTGTAGTAATCCTTCGACTCTCTCGCATATATATACTATATGAGCACTAAAGCTCAAGGTTTTATCAATTATCACTCCCAGATATTTAGCCTGATTGACACGTTCCAGCCTATGTTCCCCTATCTTAAGTTCAAGATCTCGCAGCCGTCTCCTTCCCGCCAACATAATATATTGACTTTTATATATTGAAAGTGTTATTCCTTTGTCGGTTAGCCAGTTATAAACTTGAATTAACGTGGAAAAACACCACATCTGTTTAATTAAAACAGAAGTTTTACTTTTTACTTCCTTATTCGAAGTAAAATATTGTGATGGCGAAAAAGGTTTCCAGATTTCAACTGAAATATCCAGTTTGGCCATTCCTGAATCCATTTTGACTAGTTTCGTCCGTACGTATATATCTCGCATAACTCAAAAACGATTAGCCGTAGGATGTTGAAATTTTAGATTTAGGACTGTTGTAACATCTATTTGTGCATCACCTCCCCTTTTGATTGCAATCGACTGAACCAAAAGTGTCTAAAAAGCCCAAAATCCAAAAGAAAATGGATTTTGGACTTTTTCTTAACCGCAGTAATAAGTGCTCATTGAGAGCTTTTCAACGATATATCGTAAGTGGTACTTGTTTTCCTTGGTTCCAGAGTTCCAGAAATATTTGGATCTTAGGGGAAGGCACATCGGTTCGAACTAGATTTAATCTCCTTTTTTTTTAATTTAAATATATTGATTTATTAATAATTATTAACCTCTCATTGTAAACAAATTTTTACGATGAATAATAATTCAGTAATAAAAAAAAGAAAAAAATATCAGATGTTTTTAATAAAAAAATTTTATGTACTTTTCATTTAAAAAAAAAGTGAAAATGTAATTTAATAGGTGTGTAAGGAAGTCATGTGTTGTCCACATCAGATTTATTCATTAATTGAGTATCAAATTTAAATATTTTTTTAGACAGTTCTATACGTGTATACGATTATACTTCGTCTGCAGTTAAGTCTTAAGTTTAAATTCTGTCGTGCCTGATAATTTTGTCGTTATTTATTTTTCTGTAATTGGCTGTTGTTGGTGTTAATGATGTTTATTGATTAAATAGCGAGTTATTAAATGTATTAAATATATTCAGTTTTTTATTTGGTTTTGTTTTAGTAGGCGGACGTGCAATAGCAATGTATATTTATAGATTATTCTACAATAAAATGTACTCAATAGTATTTGTGCCATTTCAGCGATTAAGTTTTATGACCACTTTCAGAGTACGTACTTATTTTACCGCAGCCAAGTAGTCTGTGTGTCCTTCATATTGCATTTTACATTAACCCTATCAGTTGAAATCTTCAGATTCTGCAATGCGATTTTATTAAGAAATATCCCTAATAATAGAAATACGTATTTCTTTATGTTTTATCTTTTATGTTTATGTTAGTGACTCTAATATACGAGTGTGTAATACATTCTTGGTGGATATTTCAGTAAGTACTATGTAGTGTAGACTAATCCTCTAAACTTATCTTATAATTATTTATTATGTAGTCATTTACGTCATATTTTTTTAATATTTAATGTAAATGCAGCATTTACTGTGATTTAACTTATAAAAAACAATTTATGTTTTAATTTTCAAAGTTCATTATTATTATGAAAAAAGACAACCTCTAAACTTTGACCGTTAGTGGCGTTTTATTTTCATAAAACTACTTTAAATTATCATTAAGCATTTTTTTTTTTTTTTTTAACAAATTAATATTGTTGAATAGAAAGTTAATCTGTAATAGTTTAATAATAGCATAATAATATTGTGAATTAGGTACACGGAAATAAAAATCATTAAAATGTTGCAAATTGAATTTTAATTTATATAGAATGAATGAGAAGAAAAGGGTTAAAAATAAAGTAAGACGAGAAACATTCCTGAAATTTTATAAAATAATGTCACTTCTGAGTCATTTGGGAGCGGGACATGGAAAGCGATACCTATATTTGCATTTACTGCAGAGATGAGATTTTTGAAAAGTTTTGCAGGATAATAGTGTCGCACAGCAAAAGGCGCAATGAGGATATTTTAAATAGGATATTGATGTATGTAATAAGGATATTTTGCGTAATGAAATTTACAAATACTATTTAAGCATATGCATCGAGCTGAACGAAACGTTCGGGGCAACCAAAGAAAAGGTGAAGAAATATATTTTAGATAAGCGATAAGTGGATTGGGTAACAGATTATCTGCCTTGTACCTGAAGAAAAGAGGGATACGATACATCGTTAGAATAGCAAAAACTTATAGGTGTGTCCGAAAGGAAATATATATTTCTGTTGTACCACGGAAATTGCTTAACCTATTTTTGCGCAACAAAGCCTAAATTAAAAAAAATATATAATTTTACTCAAATTTTTTTAAAGTTCAGTACGAATGGTATATAAGCATACATAGCCCTCAATAATAAAAAAAACTTAGTACTGGCAGCTCCAAAATTAAGTGTAGAATCCCAATTTCCTTTTCATCTGGATAAGGATTTTTTTTTGTATTGGCAAAATTGTCTGGATACAGATCGGTGTACTATGCGTTGACTTAGCAATTACTAACTGGGCGGCAGCACTACTGAGGAAATGTAACTGAAGGAGGGGCTGCATATTAAAACTTTTTGGCTAATATCTGTTGAATGCTTTGTTTGAAGGGTTTGTTAGTCACTAAAATTAGGGCCCATGACTGTCATATTAATTGAATCTAACCGGTCAGTTGGTTGCATGATAAATGTACTTCGAGCGGCTGTTACCGGTGTTGCATTGTGTGCTCCAAGATTCATTCAGAAATCCTGATGTTTTCACGAACTGATGTATAGAGGTTGAAAGAATTCAATTCAAGGTTGAAAGAATTTAGGAAGGATTAAGAGATTATATGTTACTCGATAACAGCAGATCTGAGAGCAAGACCATAGGAAAAACCGTCCCTTCAAATCAATATAAATATCAAAGATCCAGAAACTGTGTCCTTACGTGTTACAGTCTACAGAATCGCTAACAGAGACAACCCACCAAAGGAGAAATTCTAATTATAAGGCTCGCTCAGTAGATCGCGGTATCACTACGACAAAAGTGACACATTAATCCCTTACGGCATGCATGCAAGTGTAATGTCACTTATATTTGTAACCGATGAAAGCAAATACTATGCTCGTTTATTGGTGAGTTGCGTCCTTATGCTAACTGAAAAGGCTTAGCGCGGTGCTTCTGAGAATTATTGATATTATAACATTAAGTTGTTTATCTTTAAATCATTATTTTTCTTACTTTTGCCGTCTGATTATATAGAGAGACAGTCGATATGTTCAACGTACGTCGGCCAAAGTAGGAATGGTTGTACTTACCAATCTAGTGTTAGAAGGATTTGTCTACTTTGGTTCCAAACATAAGTGAAATGGATTTATTGATCTACGATTTTGCATTCACTAATTTTAATAAATTGCGGAAAGTTAATGCTTTTCTTAAAGTTACTAAACAATAATCCTACAAAGGCTCAGGTTTCCCAAAAAAAACCATCTTTCATTTTCTGAATTGTACGACGTGTGGAAATTTCAAACTGAACGTAACCAACCTTTCATTCTTAACCCGATTGGAGAAGAAAAATTCCGGTAGTTACTGATGTTCTATCAGTAGGACTGAATGTAAAAAAAAAAAGTTACGTATTCGTATAAATAAAATAGTATCTTCTGTTATTCTATATAAAATTAGTATGTATAGTTTAAAATGTGTTTATTAGCAGAAATTAAGTTAAATGAATTATTAATAACGTCATACGTTTTTAACTTTCGGGCCCACCGTTAGAAGATGAGATGAATGATTTGTAGCCTGTTTGAAAATGCCATTCCTGACTGGAATTCGAACCCGGGACCTTCGGATGAAAGGACGGTCATTCATACTAGCGAGCTATATCATCATTTATATTCCATACGCGCATGATTTCTTCTACTGAATCGACCGTGATTATAAAGTTCTATTTCACGACAGAAAGATTCACATATCATAAAATTAATGCCAGCCTGGTAACTAGATTTACCGTTTTATGCGAATAAAGCATCGGGTGTGTACAAGACAACAATCGTTTCCGTGTTGAACTGAGTCAAGGTGTCACTTTTAGTGCTGATTATCACTTGTTTTTCGACAGATTCGGAATGATGATGGGATCAGTCGACGAAAGGTAGACGAATTTACAGACTTATCCCGCATTTCCGGAGGTAGCTGAATCGAAAACACGGGAAACTGGGGTATGACTTGACCCAGTTCCTCACCGGTCACAACTATGCACGTCGAGACTCGCTGCGAAATATGTTTATTGTGAAGGGAGAGTGCTGAATACATGGTTCGTGTGCGATCGGTTCTTGCAGCTTAGGGAAGCACGCACAAATGAATTCGGCATGCTTACAACAGATAACATTTTGGGGACTATGCTACAGACCGAACGGGCGTGGCACGTAGTGTCCACGATGTTAGTCAAAATCATCAGTACACAGATGGCGGTGGAAGTGCAGGGGTCAATGAGTTTTCCTGATTCTCCCTTGTGCTTTTTTTCATATTAAAGCAGATCCGGCCATAAGGAGAAGCAAACGGAAAAAACGTTCGGGATGCTGATGTACAGTAATGCATTTGGTTCAGTGGCGACTTGCCGTAACTCTCTGTTTTCCAAGTCCGTCTTGGTAACGGATGTTCGTTATTGACAATTTTTTTTTCGACGACGAAAGAATATTATAAACTTCAATAGAAGGGGTTTTTTTTTGAAAAAAACATTCTTAATTCCGGAACCCCTTGCGCAATAGTGTTTATAACCTTTGATAACAGTAAAAAAAAATACGATAATTTATATTCCGAAATAAAACTTTTCATAAATTCCATGAGCTACGTGGTTTCTTTTAGTCTACATACTGCTGGGCCTAAGATATAAGTGATAAGGCTGATATTTTTATTACACATTTTAAATTATTAATAAAAATTTTTATTAATCATAAGTACGTATGAAGATATTTATAAATATGTGTTAAATTAATTTATAGATCAATGAAATCTTACATGTATATAAATTCGTTTCCTGTTTGCATTATGACGCTATTAATAATTCACTAGCTAGGCTACTTAGATTCAAGTTACGTAAGTTTCTTTTACTTAACGTGTAGGTATGCCGTTACACTATCTTCTAATAGTTGGCAGTGATTCAATAAAAATAATGATTTCAGTTGTTGGATATTACACAACTGTTTAAGATGAGATTGTATATATATATATATATATATATATATATATATATATAATGTGTGTGTTTTTATTTTTTGAAGTTCTTTTTTTATCATAATTTGACTAAATATATTTTCTTTGATGATATTTGGATAAATTAAAAATCTAAAACTTTTTTATTTATTCGGTATTCAAGTAAATTTTAGTTTTACCTTTTACAGAAAATAAAATTAATTCTGAATTAATTTTACTATATTTGCCGTAACTAGAATGACAAAATAGACAATTTCTGTAAATATATAAAGTTAACTCTCCTTCATTATTGAATTTTATTATCAGAAATTAATTAAATTAATCTTTATTGTTAATTTACATGAAACAAATGAACCTAATTATTTTACGTCATAATATATTTTTTTTCCAAGATGTGGAATAATTATATATTATTTTATTCCCTTCCCCGAAAATTAAAATGCCCATGTTTTATTATGTTAACGAAGGAATCTGGTTGAATAGATTTCCAGTCTCAAAAATAGTATCGTTCGATGCAAATATAATTTGAGAAGTGTTGCTAGTTCTTTTCTTTACAGTATGGAATGGTAGATGTCCTTTCTTATACGCAATTCCCTAATCTAGCCGTTCTGGACAGCAGTTGCTTATCTTACTCTGTTTAGCAAACAAATATGAATAGATTTTTTCCCACATCGTAGGGGGTGTTGTTAAAAAGTAGTGGCCAAAAAAAGGGCACTTTCTTTGCCACTCACGATTTTTTTTATCTTTGTTATGAATTAAATTATCTACGCCCACCGGCATAGGCGTGACTCGATTGTGGTATGTAAATTAACAATTAAGTCTTACCTTCGAATTTACTTCTCATTTTTTATCGTTTGAAACTATAAAAAATTGAATTCATGCTCGTTTTTAAGCTGTTTTCTTCAATATAATTAAGCGATGTTCTTACTCGCTGTATTATTACAACCAGTCAGTCTTCACGTCATTGGTAATTCGACTGGCTTCCCTCTTCTTTTAAAAGGTTTAGAAAAAAATCAGTATCATTTTCCTTAATATTACTTTCTCGCTTACGGGAATCCCGTATGAAAAAAGATTTCGTCTTTCTTTTCTTTTTCTACTTTAAGGTAAAACAGCCTTCGTTAAATGCTTTTGAAACAGAAATGACATCTTTTTTAAAAAAAATTTCTTAAATTTCCGAACACTTTGCACAACAAGTCTGAAATTTTGTTAACATCCCAATAAATATAAGAGAATGTATGTTCCGAAGAAAAACCTTTTTGTTGTAAATTACACGAGGTATGTGGTTTCAGAGTCGATTTACGTAAATAAAAGTACTGAAAATCTGGTACATATTCAGTATTAACGCTAAAATGTAACCTGATTATTTAAATTACGAATATTGGACATTGATTAAGTGAAGGTCATATTTAATAATTAGCTCTTAATCCAATTTTGTTGCATCCGCTCACCAATGAACTTTGGTGAGCGGATGATGGTGTGGTGATTGTGATTGGTGAGCGGTGAAAAACGACAATATCGTTTTTCATTATATGTTCTTTAGGGAAGTTTAAAGTTCCTGCATTTTACACTTTATAGTGTAGTTTGGGGGTTTTAAAGGCTTAACCACGTGACTATTTTGGTATTTTTTTTTAATTTTATGTATTCACGTGTTTCACGAAGAAGCGAAAATAGTTGCCTGATGGATTCTATGTATGAAAATAATTAAAGAAGTTTTTAAACATAGGCTCAGAAAAGGGGTTTGTTTTCTTGTTACGGCTGGAAAAAGTTTTCTATTTTTCACCTAACACTAAAGTTTGAGACTACTCTGAAAATTTGCAGAAAATTAGTGATTTTATAATGTTTGTTACCTGAAATTAAAAAAAAATCCAAATTTTTAATGTAAGTTCTTTGATTGAAAGCCGAAAATAAAGTCTAAATAGGCTATTTTTTTTAGCCTTGTTAGTTAAGTTGCCACTAAATAAATAGAATTTTATAAAAGAATTTGTAGAGAGTTTGATCCTTAGATTAATTAAAAAGATCAACTGAAAATAAAATTTAAGAGTGCCATTTTTTATTAAAACAGCAAACCAAAACGCGGCAGGAAAATTAGTTAATTTTATAATGAATTCAAGGAGAGTTTGTTTTAGCTTTATTATTTTACCTAATTAATGTAAGTACAGAAATATATTTTCATAAATTGATGATGTTTGTAGATGATATAACACTGTTACTAAAGAACCTGGTTTTATTTTCAATTTTTAAAATTGGCTGGAGAAAATGATTTACCGCTGGCTTGGCACTTAATCTCAATAAAACATAATTAATGTTATTTAATATTAATCGTGAAAGAGATATAACAGTTCAGAAGTATCTTTTCAATCGTTTATCTCCGTTTTAGATTTGGGTTTACTAAATGATAGTACGGTAAACCGTATATTAAAAATTACTAAAGGTTATGCAACGAATTCTTTTTAATATCATGACTAAGGTTATGGACTTGAGGATTTCCATGATGGTCTATTGCGCATTTCTGTTTCTTGTGTGATATGCTGTTGTTTTAAGGTGTAGTTCAATTAATAGGTGTTTGATATTGAAAATACAGAAGAAAGCCTAAAACCTTTCATTTTTAAATAATAAAGATTTACAGGACCGATCTCAGACACTTATTTCTTGAGTATCGCCTCATGACTGGCTGTCTGTTCTATCATGGTAATTGAAATGTACGAAATCGTCTAAATTGCTTTCTTCATGTATTTTCTCCATTGAAATTAAATCGCAACAGTTTGAAAGAAGAATCCTTTTAGATTTATGTTTCAATATTGTTCATGATTTTTTTTTTACATGAGTTTAAGCTCTATTAATCGAGCCTTTTCTTCAGTATTAAATTAAGTTTAATATTATTTTTCCTCTGTGCGTTAGCGTTATAATATTCTGTATTCAATGCGTGGGGAGTTTTTATATCAAGTTTTACCTTTTAGCCATGTGAAAATGAGTGCTCCTTTTACTTTCTTGTACGAAGAAAGGAAGTTTGAGATCGCGAAAAATTTCGGTTTTCAGATTTCAGCGGAATTATCCATTATAGATAATAGATCATGCCTGAATCCATTTTGACTAGTTTCAGCGTATGTACGTATGTATCTCAATAGCTCAAAAACGATTAGCCGTAGGATGTTAAAATTTTGGATTTAGGACTGTTGTAACATCTAGTTGTGCACTTCCCCTTTTGATTGCAATCGACATAGTCGATTACAAACGTAAAGTGTCCAAAATCCCCCAAAAATTGGATTTTGGACTTTTTCTTCACTGCAGTAATAAGCCCTCATTGAGAGCTTTCCAATGATATAAATGGTACTTATTTTTATTGGTTCCAGAGTTATAGCCAAATAAAATGTTAATTAATGAAATATATGGATCTTACAAGGGAAGACACATCGGTTCGAATCAGACTTATCTCCTTTTTTAACTTTTTTTTTTAAATTTAAATATACTGATTTATTAATCATTATTAATCCGCGATTGTAAAAAAAAAGTAAGATAATTATAATTCAATAACAATAAAAAAAAAAACGTGAAAAACTTATTAGTTATTAGTGAAATAACATTTTATGTACTTATAGAAATGTGTATGTGTAATTTAATAGACATTATTATATATACGTATATGTAATAGATTTGGTGAAACATCTAATTATTTAATATTAATTATTTTTGGATTTTTTAGTTTAATTTTATTTAATTATTGTTTTATTTTATGTACATTAAAGTTAACTATTGAGTGACTGAAAAATAGACCCTCACAAGAACAACATATACACCGAGGCATACATGCCCGATCTTTAATAAATCGCAAAAAATTGTTATCTTTTATTACTCCTCTGATATGGTGGAACTATATTCTCCCTAAGTCAGAGTTGATCATCATTTCGTTTATTTTTTTTTTTGTTGCCAATCATTTAATCGCTCTTTGGTTTGATATAATTTTAATCATAATTTGTTTACATTCTCTAGTTTTCAAATTTTCTCTCTTTATATTCATCATTCTCTCTTAATCTTTTTATTCTTTCCTTGTTGTTAACGTTTTCTTCTTCTTTTTGTTTACTCTTAATATTTTTATTCTTTCTGTGGTTTTAACATTTTCTGATCTAGTAATACGAGTAATAACGGGACCTTTATTCTATCCTGATATTTCATGTAAGATTTTTGAATTAATTAATAATTGTATAAATTTTTGATGTTAATAAAAAACGATATTTCAGCAATTTTGTAACTGTTCACTTTATTAAAGAGTTGGAGGAACGTATTTCACTTTCAAATGAACTAAGTTTAAATGAAGTACAGCAAAATATGTGTACAGTTATTTAATAGGCGTAGAAGAAAGTCGTATGGTGTCTACATTCGATTTTTTGTAATTGTATTGTGCGATTAATGTTTAAAAATAGAACAAAGTTTTGAACTTTTTTATTTAGTTAACATACTGGTTATTATTAATAATAGTGAGATAGTTTGGTAATATTTTAATCCTTTTTTTTTTTACCAAAATAAACTGGAATTTTAATAGATTGCTGCTTTTTTTATATAATACGAGGTTTCTTCAGACAATTTTCTTATTTACAATTTGTGATATTTGTTTGAATGTCGTTTACTTATAGATGCTTTGTATATAGTTAATAGTTTTATTTATTGCCGTGCTTATTAATACTGTGTTTGACCTTGAGAATGTGATAAGTTAAAATGATAAAATTTTATGCTAGTAATTTAATTGTAAATTAATGATCGGATGTTGAGAAAATTTACCAGTATACCATTATAATTATTTTACTATGTGTTTATGTATATTGCTATTATCGTCAGGTTTTTAACGTGAGAATGTTTGACAAGTAAGATTTAATTATATAAGAAGTAATTGGTATAAAAGAAGGGATTTATTGTGTTTACTTACTATTCCTGTGTCATGTACTATTTTATTGTAGTTACGTCCGGATTGTTTGTACATAAACAGAACTTATACGATTTTGTCAATATTTTGTGGAATACTTACTTTTGTGGAATGTCAATAATTTTGTTCATTTTATTTTGATAATAGCTATTTAAATTAAAGGGAAAATTACGTTAATAATTTTTTTAATTAACTTTATATTGAATTGAAAATGAAATTTTTAATAACATACGGTTTTAAAACCGGTTCAAGAATTTTCTGGAAAGATATTGTAACAACTTACTGCATTTTTTATCAAAGATTCATCTCCGAGTCTAGGTTATTGTATGAGTGTTATAGATCGGCAGTTAAATATACGAATCCATCCGCGCTGTTATGTTGTAAAACTGCGCCAATATTAAAAAGTTACAAATTCTTTCTTAAATTGTATTTGATGTTTCACCAAATTTATTCAATAGAAAAATACATTTGTTTTCGTCTACGTAATAAGTTCTGATACTATTTTAATTTTTGTTTAAAATAAACCAAGCAGCTCCAATTTAAAAAAAAAATTATTTTAGTAACAGAAGTAACGAAAGAATTAGCGTACATTAGAAGGGTGAAACGTGACTCATACACGATTAGTCATAAAAATAATCTTGTTGCGCGTGGTTGTTTTTAGTTTCATTTATTTATATATGTTTGCATTTCGTGCAAGTATCGTGGCAGTAGTTTTGAATACATAAGTGCATTTTTGGAGCCCCACCCTGCGACTGGTTACAAATATTTAACAATTCTTATCAGTTGGCGTCACAATGTGACGTATTAGCTGTATTTTTATTTCAGTTTTGTGTATGTGAGCGCGCATGTGGATTCGTAGTAATCATATTAGAAATTAAAGCAAAAATTAGAATTTGTTGTACAAGTTCATCAACAGGGTACGTGCAAGGCACTTCTACTTGTTTTAATTAATTTTCCGTGCTTATTATCCATGTTTTCTTTTACCAGTCAACTGATTGGTTTATACATTACTTAATCCCTTTACATTATTCATTAAGCGATGTATTTCTTCTATCGTAGATTTTTAATTTTCCCTATCGTAGAGCTTCACTACCCTATTGTAATCGAATTATATCCTTACCGATGAGTATGAAGCTTAATAATTTGTATCTTATTAACGGCGAAAAATATTGAAAGGGGGTTTTATTTCATTCCCCATTTTTTTCTTTTTAATATTCTCGATTTTAGTTCAATACTGGAGTTTTCCTTTTAAGGAAAACCTACATTGTTTGACTTCTTTATAATTTAAATTTGACTTAAACTCCATTGGAACTCTGATTTGAAGTCGAGAGTTCCAGCGTTCAAGCCCTAGTAAAGTCCTATAAAAGTAACTACTTTTATATGGATTTGGATATTAGATCGTGAGTGGGTACCGGTGTTCTTTGCTGGTGGGATTTCAATTAACCACACATCTCAAGAATGGTCGAACTGAAACTGTACAAGACTACACTTCATCTACAATCATACATATCATCCTCATTCTTCTTCTGACGTAATACCTGAACGGTAATTCCTGGAGGCTAAACAGGAAAAAGAAAAGACTTAAACCCCACATGAAATGCGCAAAGCAATTTAAAATTCTATCTTCATTGCGTTATTTTTAAGACTTTCTGAAGCAACTACATTATTATTTCGGTTGTACGGACGGGTTGGGGGGGAAGTGAAATTGAATTTTCTTCATGTTTTGAGGTATGACGAGTACGAAAATAATGTCGCGTGTTTGCGGCTCGATTAGGATGTTGAAAGATTAACAATTTAAAATGTTTATATAAATTTCAGATTATTAGTTTAAGAATAAATAAAATATAAGACATATCAATAATAATAATAATAATAATAATGAAAACAGTAATGTTAATAAAATAATAAACTACAGTAATAATTAATAATAATAACTGTCAATTATAGTAATAATAAATTGTGATTACATACAAAACAGAATTTGAAGTAATCGTCAGGATTTATTCACAGGTAGTTAAATATTGGAAACCAGAATTCAGTCCTATTCACAAAAGATATTATCATGACCGCTATCATTTACACCTTTAACAAACTGGTATTGTATTACTACGAAAGGAAAATTAGTTAAAAGTTCTTTGATTGCAAATACCTTTCCTTTTTAACAAATAAAACTACCCTATAGTTCATGAATAAGTTTAATACTTTATCCCTTTCACTGATTGTCTAACAGTAACTCACCGCAGTAGTTCCCTACTGTCATCACCGGAATTGCTTGTGACGTCACCTTAATCGCGTCGAATTTGTACACACTAGATAAGATAATCGCTAATTCACTGACTCGCATAATAACTCCTCGCAGAATACTACTATCAAAAACTGAAATCAACTGGTCTTCCCTGGAGTATTTATACTCTAATCTTCTTTACCTGCAGAATCAGACCCAAGTTGAAGCGTGAGAATAATTTTCAGAGACATTTCCTATACATTCCTACCCTGGTTCGATAATTCTTGTCATGGAACAACATCAGTCTTAGGTTTGTCGTTGGGACCCACCGGGTTGGTCTAGTGGTTAACGCGTCTTCCCAAATCAGCTGATTTGGAAGTCGAGAGTTCCAGCGTTCAAGTCCTAGTAAAGCCAGCTATTTTTACACGGACTTGAATACTAGATCGTGGATACCGGTGTTCTTTGGTGGTTGGGTTTTAATTAACCACACATCTCAGGAATGGTCGAACTAAGAATGTACAAGACTACACTTCATTCACACTCATACATATCATCCTCATTCATCCTCTGAAGTATTATGTAAACGGTAGTTACCGGAGGCTAAACAGGAAAAAGAAAGGTTTGTCGTTGGGTATTATTACAAAGAACGATTGTTAAACGGATCTGTTAGCCGTAGAAAACGGATTCCTTTTAGTCCCCTTCTAGATTCCGTCTATTATTATATTTTCTACTACTTTCATCTTAATCAGCAGGAATCCGTTACTCAGGTCCGTTATACTGGTCTTGTTACAAGAACATTCAGTTAAAATTTATTTTTCCTATATGCATAAAATTGTGACTCGAAAATCTTCAAAACTACTGGATCGATTTCATTGAAATTTATGTATACTTAGTACTGTATCTGAAGTTGTGCATGTGAAAATTTGATAAAGATTGATTGAGTCGTCCTTGAGTTGCCCTGAAGTTATACTCTGAAAATCAGTGCATATCTGACTGCGAAATACGCGTCGGGAACGAAAAGTCTGTCTTCTTGCGCAGAATTGTGCTAAACCTTTCTTTTATTACTCTCTTCCATTTAGGACGTCTCTGAGTAAACTATTTTTTGCTTACCTGACATTTATAGTTAATTCAGTCAGGATTGTTATTTATGAAAATACAAAAAACTCTGCTGTGTTTGTTCTTTTTAACTAAATAAGGAAACGTATACAGTGATACTGAATGTAATCATTTTACTGGTATAAAAAATTTGATTTATTTTTTGTTCCAAAAGTGAAAATGGATAAATTTAATAGCATCTTTCGCGCTGAATTCAAATATGATTTCAGAATTAGGTAGTCTATCGCGTAAGGAATTTTAGAGGCAACTACATTAATTTTACAACATTACATATTTAAAATGCATTTTTGGTGGGTCCAACAATAGACAGCTAGCATGCTCGGACCCACTTGCCCCGGTACCGCTTTTCCATATCCGACGAAATATCCTGATTGTACCTTTCACCATTTTTATCGCGGACCGCTCCCAGATTTGGTTGGAAAATCCAAGTGCGTGTCCAAGAAGTGAATCTTCAGAAACATGTTACATCCCTTGATTTTATAAGATTTAAAAAAAATCATCCACTATTTCTTTGTAATTTTCGGATTTATGCTTTCCTAAGAAGTTCTGTCAAATACTCTTAAAAGACTTCCATGCAGTTTCTCCATTTCATTTAACGTACTGTCGAAGTTGACTACTTGAAATAAATCTCTAATTTGAGATCCTGTAAAGATTCCTTCTCTGAGTTTTGCTTCACTGATCTTTGGAAACTTATTTGTAAGTAAGCGAATCCAAGTCCAGTCCGATTCACTGCTTTCACGAAGTTTTTCATAAGCCTCAGCTTTATATGGAGTGGAGTTAAATAAACGTTTTTTGAATCTTTCCTGGAGTTAATGCTGTTCGGTTTTGTTACTTTTTTGTACATCATGATTTTTCTCGGTCTCTGCTGTCTCACTCGCAAAGAAAAGAAAACTATTTGGTGAAACCAAGTTGAAGACCCTATAACAATTACTTTCAAGTAACCACAATATTCCACTAAAATTCTTCATACTTTATCTGGTAAAAGTTTCACGTTCACATAAGTTTCTGTAGATCCGTAGCGTAAGTTAGTGGCACTGACGGAAACTTATTCCCAATGTGCAGAAGCACGGCTTAAGACTAGCTTTAGACGAATCAATAAACAAACGTCACTCCCCTATTTTGTCCTCATGACGAAATGATTCAATTAGAGACAAAACATTATTGCAAAAAACAAGTCAATCTTCAAATACAAAGAAATTCTTGAAATCGTTATGCCTATTTCTAAAAACACATTGTTTTGTTTTCTGGTGGAGGAAGCACCTTTTAATCGTGAGCTTAAAAGTTCTGCCTTTTTTTGATGAATTCAGATCTCTTACACGATCATCGAGGTTCTCCTATTCAGTAAATTTGGTTCACCAGACGAACAGAAAGCTTCATAGTTTGGGTCAACTCTTAGATCATCATTATCCTCTGCCAAATATTTGTGTTGTTGATCATCGTTAAGTATGATATTCTGGCGGTTTAGGCACAGGCAGTTTTTCACTATGAGCCACAGGCCTCATGGCAGATTGTAAAATAGGGTATGCTTTGACTTTAATCTAATGCCCGCACTATTAGTCTGGAAAAAGTTACAATCGGTGGAATGATGTTTTGGTTTCCGCCAAATCATTGGAACAGCAAAGTTAATGAGCCGAGAACCCGTGACCAGCTTGTAAGGAGCCTGACACAAGTAACGTCTCTAACAACAAATGTGAGGGGCCCAATGTTTGTTTTGGTCACCAACTTTGCAGTCAAAATAAAGCTCATAGCATTTTTGATGAGACGAGTAAAACTACATTTCTGAAATTTAAATTTTACCTCACCACAAATGTAGCAAAAGCTCTTCGGGGGGAGGGTTCACAAAATTTCTAGGCTTTTTGTAAAATCACAATACAAACGCTACAAAAAATATTCACTACACGTTTTGAATTCAAAAGATGAAATGTAAGTTTAGAATATGTCGTAACAGAAACGTTTATACTGAACTATATTATATCAGCACATACACACGATATATGTACAGACTTCAACAGAATGAACACTGAACGCGACTGGCTATGTATTGAACCAGTAACTTAGACATTATGATCAAAACAAATGTTGCTTGTGACATCTTTTTGACAAACAATGATGACGTAGTCTGTAAGAAAGCCATCTTCTGATTCATGTTATAATTGACCCATTTTAGAATTTTAATCATTTTTTAATGCTTCAATTTTTTTTATTCATTTATGTACGAACATTATAAATCCGTAATATCATAATATAATTGCATAATTTCCATAACGTATATAATTCTGAACAGGGTGTAACTTAAAAGTAAGGGTGATAGAAAAATTCTGTTAACACACTCTGTAAAGGACCTCTAAATTAGTAGAATCCAAAGGTAAATATTAGTGGTTTTTTATCTTTGCAAGTTTGACTCTGATGAAAATTGTGTTATAACGCAGTTAAAAAGAGTACCTATGTTTGATTTTCCTTTAGTTTTTCGAAGTGTTCCAGTAACTAAATCAAATAGAATATTTTTGGAAGATTGGGGGAGTTATGATGCCATCTTCAATTTCTTTATCTCTGTTATTAATCTTATATATATATATACACACATAAAAATGAATGCTTGTCCTGTATGCGTTCCTATGACATTCATCCGATTGCTATGAAACTTTGATGAGTTGTGTGTCGGCTATATACTAAAATACTAATGGACCGATTTACGCATGGGTTTTTGCAAAATGGTCCGCGTTGTCCGGAGAAGGTTTAAGCTATTGAAATCCTCGATCTAACCAGTAGAAAGAAAGTTTAGAGGTATTTTGAACCTACTACTACGTTTAGAGAGTAGTTTGAACTGAATCCGATAGAAAGTACTGTTTTGACAATGGATTTATTTACATTCTGACTTTTATAAAGCGAAAGGTTAAATTTAGTGAAGTTTTTTAATGCTTTATCAAACTCAGTTGTGTTCATTTAATCCATATATATACTCAAATCTAGCAATAGCGAAGCATTGCCGGGTTTGCTAGTCTAGTTCTAAATTTTAAACATACGGGCATGTATAAGGCCTAGTTTAGTAGCATTTGTTTCCTCCAAGTATTTTTAATCTTCATTTATTTATTTTCTGTATAGGCCAACTGAGGACGGCTTTAAATCGTAAGTCTTTTTTCGTTTTCTTTGAACCGAGTTTTTACTAGATTTTTATGATAATTTTTCCCGCTTATTTAAATTAATTATGTTTATTTTCTAATAACATTATTTATTCTAATTTTTTATTGTGTTACTTTTTACATATTTTTTTTATTCTAAGTTACAGTGATTGCTTAAAGTGATGTTTGAAATATTACAGCTGATATAGAGTTGATAAGAGTTGTATCGATTTTAAAATAGGTTTTAATTTTCCTAAGTGCAACTCATGTAAATTTAGCTTATATAATAGTGTAATAAATCTACAAGTTAAAGGTTTCGTTGTTGTTTTATGCTCGTGATACATACTGAATATAAGTTGCTGCAGCCACCCTCTTTATATATGATATTACTCTGTATTATTCTGCGGTTCAGTTTTTTACGGATGAAATTTTTTTTTAATTTTTAATTGAAAATTCAGTATTAATGAAGGTCAAGTATTATTAACAGATTCTGAGAAATTGTATATGCTAAATCATTTCAGACAATAAAATTTCAAAATTTTCCTCAATAGAAACAAAATAAAATAGTTTGAAACATTTTTCTCTATTTACCGATTATTAAGTTGTAATATGGCCAATAGGTTCAACCGCGAATACTAATTGTATTTGTAATTGATGGCAAAGAAATTCCCTCAAAAATTGCGTACAGTGAAACTTATTTTGGGCAGTAAAAGGTTACATTTTGTTTGCAAGTACAATGGGCACTAGGAAACTTTTGCAATACGACAGAACGGATAATTATAGGTGGTTACAAGATAGCAAGTGCACTGTAGCCCAACCTGCACTATAACCGCTGTAGCCGCTATCTCAGTGTCATTTGCTTGTTAACTGTAGCGGTCAAAAATTGAATACGGACAATTTTGCATTTGGGTTAAGTCTAGATCAGATTTTAAAAGAAATGACTCTTGCGCTTGGAGAGGATTGTCTACATCGTAGAACAATATTTAGGTGGTAGTTAAGTTTGAAAGAGGAAACACTTCGGCCTGTCAATACGTTTTCGTCTGTGACTGAGGTAAACATTGCCGCAGTTGACACGGATAGGCGTGTGACCTACCACCAATTAGTGGTGTCCTTTGGCATTAATGCATCATCAGTTAGTGGTATTCTGCGAGATCACCATCAAGCTAGAAAGCTTTGAACACTTAGGGTGCCGCAAATTTAACCGACGATTAGATGGAACATTATGTTTTGGTGCCGTGAAACCGTGACATCTTGGTGAAAAAGTTTGAAAGCGGGAAATATCTCTGTGTGAACAGTATTGGTAAAGGAGACGAAACTTGGTTGTACTATTATGACGTCACGACCAAGTCTTGGAACGAAATGGGGATGTTCAAAGATGAAGAGCCCCCATGGGTGTTCAAAAATCCAGATCATTGAAGAAGATAATGGTGGGTGGAGCTTTTAATGCGAAAGGAGTTTTAGAGTTGTAATTGTGTTCGAAACTCAGAAGACAGTTGCAAGAAAGTGGTATACCGAGGAATGCCTACCTAAAGTTGTTGAAGCTCTTAACAAGCTGCAATCGAACTCAAGGATGGAATCATGGTCTTCACCACCGTAACGCTCCAGCCTACTGGGAGAGCAGAGTATGTCCGAACGCACGAACGTGGTTCGGGGGAAATTTCACGAAAATTTTTACCGGTCGTGAAAAATGAAAAGAAAAATTCATACTATTGAGTATTAGGCATAATGAGAACAATGGTAGGAACGTCATTCCTGGTGAGCGATGACTCATAAGACTCAAATCGCGACAGGCAAGGGACGCATTACTGATAAGACGCTTTTGCAGTCACCAGTGAGTGCGTCTTCGTCTCCACTCTACTGCACTATTCGTTTAGTTGCTTTTAGGTAGGCAATAGTGTTTCTTTGTTTTTATTAGTTGGCCGGCTGCAAGCGTATTGTTTTCTTTTAATAGTGAAGTAGGTAAGTGACTTTTAATAGTGTTAAGTGTTATACACAATATACAGAATAGAGAGTTTAAAGTATCGTAATTGTATATTAATTAACTGTGTCGACATTTAACGCACGTAAACTGTGCGTTTTGTGACCGATTTGTATTCTAATAATTAGCTTATAATAGGTAAGTAATCTTTTTTAACACGTCTCTTAGATTAAACCTAACACATTTACTTTATTTCAGTAGTCATCTTCCTTTGAAGCCATCACAATACAGCCAATGTTAGACTATTGCGTTTGCCGAGCTGTGATTAATAATGTATTTCTTGTTCATAAGATAATTTTTTGAATAAATTAAGTGTCTGTAACCCATGTATTTTTATTACTTCTCTTTTTACAACTCATCACATACGATAAATTGGTCGGTAAAATGGAATTTTCCACGCCTTAGTTTTGGGGAAATTTCTGACCGAAAAAATTGCGTTTGGGGGAAATTTGAGGGTCTGAATATTTTCTGCTTCCTGCAGCTACCACTTTGAAATTTGTTCCGAGTATTTGGCAAGCACTGGAATAAAATTGTTAGAGCCTTACTGCCCTGTCGCTCCGTATGACTACGCGCCCGTTTATTGCACAAATTGTTCAGTTCCATAGCAACCAAATTAACATCTGTAATTCTTAGTGTATTGTATTTAATTAACCTTTACACGGCCAATTTCACGAATTTTTTTTTTTTGTGAATCGATTAAAATTGTTTTTTCTGGGAGTCGAACCTAGGGACAAGTGATAGGGATCAGATTAACAACCGCTACATCGGCTGAAATTAATTTCTTTTCTTATGGTGTGTTTTGTAGTAGCTTTAAAAAATTTAACTGATTACGATCCTTTGATTTTTTAATTTCTTTAAAATTAAGCTTTTATTTGCGATTACGCTTCGCGGATTATTCATTTTAATTAAATTATATATTTGCAATATCACTTAGTACTCTATTTCGGTATTTTTTTATTACTGCTTATGAAACTATTTAATTAAATATTTTACTTTTTTTAACCGATGAAATAATTTAAAAATCCTAACACTTTAAAATTGTGAAAAAAACTGTATTGATTGTTTTTAATTTGTTAAAATAACTGTCGTGTATTGTACGGTTGTGTTGTTTTTTCAGTCGCGCCTGTTTTCGATATTCCATCTGTTTTGTTGAATCTCGGGTGGATTATAGCGTTATTCCGTTATTATATCCTTTTTCGGGGGTAAGGTATTGCTTGTGAAAATGAAATGATTTTACGGGTGGGCTGCGGCAGCGCTCGTAGCGTTAGTATTGTACATTAAATACTATTACGTCACAGGTCATCCCGTATGACGTCAAACAGGGTGACATCTCTGCAAATCTAACTACTACACATTTATTTGTTTTTCTGTCTCTTTCCCTTATTAAAAGTTGTACTGTTTTATTTATTTTTAAATGAAACATAGTTTTAAAATACATGGTTTTTTATATTTACATAACTATTAACGGAACAACACATAACCTTAAGATTATTTACGTCTACTTATATATTTATTTGTTATGTATATTTATAAAATATCAGTTATTATATATGTTTAAAAATATATTTATAAATGAAATGGGTGGGCATCGCTCCTGCACGGCTTATTCGTTCTCATCGAAACTCTTGATTTGGTTCGGTATTGATCCTTACAAACTTGGTTGATGGCGTTTCAAAAATGCCCGGTAGCGCTAACCAGTCTGCTAGAAACTGTTTTTTTAAACAGTTTTCTCACTCGAGTGCTGTTGTAATTAATAAATTTTTGAGATTTATTTTTAATTTTTTTTTATGACTGTCCTTATAATTATTTTCATTATATTTTTTTCTTTTTACCGCAGGGAGTAAGACCTTTTTCCGTTGATCGAGTAACATATTGTCCACACACCTATCAGTAAGAATCGAAAATTATTTATTATTTAAAAAAATTGAATCTCCAGTGCGTGATTTCAAAAAATCATTTACCATAATATGTTGTTAACGATCGATTGATTAATCATTTCTTTTAAATGTGAAATCTACAGTCGACTATTTAATCTGAACCTATTTAAATAAAATTTATTGAAAGCTTATTTAGTAACTTATTGCGTTCTGTTAGAGATTTACTGAATTATCGTGATATATTATAAATGTAGCTTTCTTGTATTTTCTGTTTATAAATGTTTTTGTAAGTTTGATTGACTCTTTATCCCGGTCATCATCAGCATTTTTTTTTAGAAATTCGTAGTTTTGTGGTAGACGGGTTGTTGATATTACGCGTAATATTGATAACGTTTACCTGATTGTTGTATATTGTTTTAGAAAACGTATGGTGGTACATTGTAATTCAATTTTTTTAGATGTGTGTATGTATGTGTTGGGCATTTTTATTAATAGTATGTCTAATATATTTTGTATTATGAAATAAACTTGACAAATGATTCATATGTAAGGTTTATCGTAGTGTTATAAACTACTAAATTACTAACTTGTGCGTTATTATTATTATTTTCTGATGAAATATGGTGTAATTCCAATCACCTTTAACAGTTTATTGCTTACTAATACTAGTTTTTATTAAAAGTGGTTATATAATTATATTCCTTGTTTAGTAATGCGAAACAATACATTTTTTTAAAGGATTACGTGTAAACCTTATCTGGGGAAGTAGGCTGTTTTTCGTAGCATGTGGGAACAACGTTAACTTATTCATAATATATTCAATTAATATCGTATTATAAAGCTTACTTGTCTTATTTTCCAGTACAGTTAAAAATATGTAAGTTGGGTAAAAAGCCTTGTTTCATAGACGATTTAAAATGTCTCCTGTTCAGTGAACGCTTACTATAAGGTACTATTTTGTGTTATGGTTTCCCGTTTCGGATATTTCCGTATTTAAAAGTTTCCTTGATTTTTTTCTTAACGCTTACATTCTTTTTTCTTCATTCCAGATTCTTAGAGTCGGTATGTGTATAGTTATTATTTACACGCTAACATTTAGGTTATTTAAATGGAAATTGTGTAAATTATTGCATTTGTTTACGTTTATAGGTATACAATCTATGTAAGTCATACAAACATTAGGCTTCTTATAACTTGACTTCTATTTTAGTTTGTTCTGCGGAAAGCTGTACTTTTGAATCAGATATTTTTTTTTAATTTCTGATAACTAAAATAAGTTCTGTTAGTTCAAATATCTTCATTTTATTCCCGGTGGAGAAATTTTGTACCGGTTTCATCCATTAGGTTCCGGGTTTGGATTCCAGTAGAGTTTGACATTCTTTTGCCGCTACAAATCAGCCATACCGTATTACCTCGCATAAGTACAAGGTCGTGCGTGAAATAATAGATTAATCATTATTTAAAAATCAAAATCGGTCAACGTTGTTGAGAATAAATTTTATTGCCGCGTGTTAGATAGTAAACGATGTTTTACGGTATTGCGTGACCGATCGGTAGACCTTTATCGGTTTGTTGTAAATTGGTTTTCTGTAGTCTTTTTGAGGTAACATTGTATTACATTATCGTTAACATAAAATACTTTTATTTTGTTATTTCTTGTAATTTTATTGTGATAAACATAAAAATCTGATGTGGACTCCGCGTGACTTCCTTGTACGCCTATTAAAACATTTTTTAAAATGAAAACTACATACAATTTTATTTCATTAATAACTTGTGATATTTTTTCATATTTTCTTCTTTTTTATTGTTATTATTGATTATTGAATTATTGTTTATCTTAATTTTTTTACGCTCAGGTTAATAATTATTAATAATTCAATATATGTAAATTAAAAAAAAGTTTAAAAAAATGGAGATGAAGTCTGATTCGAACCGATGTGCCTTCCCCTGTAAGATTCAAATATTTCATTAATTGAAGTTTTATTTGACTATAACTCTGGAACTAATAAGTACTACTTAATCGTTAAAAAACTCTTTAATGAGGGTTTACTGCAGTTAAGAAAAAGTCCAAAATTAAATTTTTTTTTGGATTTTGGGCTTTTTTTTGACACTTTTGGTTCAGTCGATTGCAATCAAAAGGGGAGGTACACAACCTGGACGTTACAGCAATCCTAAATCTAAAATTTCAACATCCTACGGTTAATCGTTTTTTTGATTTACGCGAGATACGTATATACGTACGTACGTACAGACGTCACGCCGAAACTAATCAAAGTGGATTCAAGGATGGTCAAAATGGATATTTCCGTTAAAATCTGAAAACCGAAATTTTTCGCGATTTCAATACTTCCTTTACTTCGTAAAAGGAAGTAATAAAGTGTTTTTAAGTAATTCTTAGAAACGTTCATTAATATTCATACAGTTGAAGAAAATAATCTTATTTCGTTGAGTTAATTGAATGAAAACTAGATTTGAGGGATTGAGAAGAAAATTATATTCAGGGAGACTGAAAGTTACACTGGTGACAGCATTTCTCCGCCTGGCAGCCCGCGACACTACGTTATTGAACGGCAGGCTAACTCACTTTCAACGTTGTAGAAGGAAATGTTTATTTTATTTCTTCAGAATGTTCAAAACGGCGCATTTTATCTTCGTATACTAAAAAATTTGTAAGTCGGGTTTTAATCCGGCGAAGAAATTTCACGTAATTAATTCATGATGTAATATACTTGTGGTTTTTGTTAGCGGAATTAATTATTGTATATCAGGCTCTTATAGAATAGTAATTTATTTTTAGATCAATAAATGTTATCGAATCATATGGCTTCAGGAAGAAATGTTTGAATTATTAAGTTAAACGAAAAACCCTAGTGATTGTTAGGATAACGTGCGCTGTGTTAAGATCATATTTCATTGTCTACTGATAATAGTTTTGCTTACTACAGACAAGTAAGGAGAGACTGATCCTTTACAGACGAAACCCGATAATCCGGACTTGACAGTACCTCGTTTGTCTGGATTAACTTGAAGTTAGATCGAGTAACTGTTCGAACATGTAACATATGGATTTATTTGTTGAAACTTTTAAAGGAAATTTAAACAAGATATCTCGCTATAGATTAATTTGGTTCCTAATACCGCAGTAAAATACGTTTACGGAAAAATATGCGTTACTTTCTGAAAAAGTTCAGATTAATGGATAGATATTATATTTGTTTGTGTTGTTTTATTTGTTACCGGGCTATTCTACTTATTTATATCATTATCGTGTTGTAGCACGATTTATTATTTTTATAAATTTTATAATATATTGTGTAATATGTATATCAGTATACATATTGTATAAAGGATCTTAAATCTAGTGTACAGTTATACTAAAATATGATGTTATTGAAACGCTTAGACGTTTGAAATTTAATTTCTTTTTTCATTAATTTAGAGGAAGGTGTTGGTTACCTATTTGGCTTTTTAACTTGGGTCTAATCAAAATGAAACATCGTGATTATTATTTTAAAATACTTCCCTACGCATGCTACTTTTAAAATTTCCAAATTAAAATTCAATTCACTTATGTCTGCGTTTTGTTGGAACTACGATTACCGGTGAGTCATAATATTTCACAGGGGGGTGGGGCTGCACTGCTTGCTCTACCGTTTTGATATGTGAAATATCTCTTTTCCTGATCGCGTTTATTTTATATTTTTCTTAGGGTGATTAATTACTTGCGAAGTTTACGTTCAAGTAACGATTTAATGTTTAAAAAAATGGTCGGAAAGTGCAGTTATATTACGTTTAATGATGTGCGCATATTGCATCTTTTTAACCGACTACGATTGCATGCCGTATTTTTATAATATTGGTATAAAGTTTTTTAATGTTTATTCAAGCCGTATTTTTAACTAAATGCAATAGTTAGATTTTTTAAAACGAATTTACATAGATTTCTTAGATGATTTAAGTATATTTATTTTGTCTTTTTAGTTAGTGTTTTAGTGCATATTTAGTCTGATCATTGTTGTATTCTAAGTATTTTTACGCAAAATTTCAACAAATTGGTAGTAAAACGTAAGATAATACTACAGGAGTTCTTTAGTTTCTCACAGCACACAGCTTTTTCAGCTTCTACAGCACTTCTTTAGCTTAGATCAACTATAGTCTTTTTATATTTGTTTTCTCCATTCTGTTTCTTATTTTTTTTATTTTTATCAATACTCAAGTTAGTTAGAAAAATACAGAAATTTCTGTAATCATTGTTAAAAAAAAAAAAAATTGAATTGTATAAAAGAATCAGGTGCGGTAGAATACAAATTAAACCGATTTATAATTCTATACAATTAAAGTAATCTTAACTTTCTAAAGAGGTTGCTTAATAAACATTAATTTTTATTTTTACATATTCTTAAGAAATCTGAACAGTAATTTTTAAATTAAAAAAAAAGAATTTAAATATCACCTGTGATTTGTTAATAGATTTATTTGTTAAAATAATAAAAACATTATAAAATAACAGTTTGCAAACACAGATTAGTCTTTCTGTTCCTCGCTTGAGTGTTTTTTAGCTCTTCGAAGGAGTTTTTAAAGGTCATTGATTTATGTCAAAATTTTAACCACAAATGTTTTAATATTATTTTACACACAGAAAACGTTATTTTTTGTGTATATTGAGGTAACTCTTTTGAATAACATCTGGAAAATTTAAATAGTAGGAAACATGCCTATGAAACGTACATTATTTTTGAGTAAAGATTTAATTTAAATCAGGTGAAAGTCAGAATAAATAATAGTTTTGGGAAATTTAAAGAAATACTTTTCCTTTACCTTGTGACTAGGGCTTAAGATGACCATTTCTTACTAACTTCTGATTTTTTATTTATTACGTATTCTAATTAATGGATGTGGAAGTGATTAGTAGTAAACACAGGTTTTCCGAGTGAAGCCTCCCACGCTCGTAATCCATTATCAGTTATCGATAATTGAATAAATTAAAAGAAGGAATATCGATATTTTATTTGTTCAATCGATCGGAAATTTGTAATTTGTAGATGTTTCACGATTGTGCAGATATTTTTTGCGATGAATTTCATTTATTGCTTAAAACTGCTACGAACATTATTTTTCTAGGAAAAAAGCCATATTTAAAAGGGAAAAGATTTATTTTTCGTTTAGTTTTGTTTTAATATTAATAGCTTTTTATAAAGAGAATTGATGTAAGAATGCCGGTTTTCTTCTTCCTGTGGTGCATGCAGACTAAACTAGATTCTTGTCTAGTATCCTAATTTAATAGTAATTTTTAATGAAGACAGAAGGTGTGCGAGAGAGATGGAACGAGAGCATGAGGATGAGGTTGGCAGTTTGCCAAGTAGAGTCGGATTGTTTGACTGAGGGTAGAAGACCTCATACCTCGTTCTCATCCTCTTTACCCATCGGCATCGCCACACCTCTCTTCCTCATTCCGTCTACTCCCAACCTCCCTGCTCTCGGGGTTTATTGATTGTTCTCGCTCGTGTAGCTGCGCATGCTCAACCGCCACTCTCACTTGACTTCATTTCACATCTCGGCTGATCTAAAGTATCTTCTTTTACCTGATACTCGTATTAATCTCACCGCATTTTACGATTATGTAGGTTATTGGATTCGGATGGATAGTCCGGATATATGTACGGATTGACGGATACATGATGATCATGACGATGTCGATACCGGGAGGGGCTGAATAAAAATTTTCATCCCCTAAGGAATTAATATTTCTAATACTCCCTCGTAGTTATATCCTGCATTACAAATCGATCTGCTGTTTAAAACGAAATTGAATTACGATTAATTGATAATTTTATTTTAAAAATAAATAGATATTCCCTTGCTCTTAAAGACATTCGTTTTCGCAGGGATAAAAATTTGCTTTTATCGTTTTGACGCAGCTAAAGATTTTTCATTAATCTTTATTTTAATTATTTATAAATCTTTAGATGGTATATATACATTTTAGAAGAGTTCTACTTTTCTTTCATTTTCAATAAAATACTTCAAATTTGAAAACTTTTTGTTTTACTTATGCGTATATTTCTTTTTACTTCAAAAAGCACATCGATTTTTTCCTCGTGCAACTTAATCTTAGTATTGGAATGGTGGTATATATTATTTATTATTAATTAAACTTTTTATAAAATCGTAAAGTCACTCTTTAAAATTTAAATATTGGGCGTTGTACTTAAATTTAAAACAATACTGACAGCATTAGGAAGAAATATGTGTATATATACATATTAACATTTTATATAAAAACATTGAGCTGAAAGCCTATTTCCAGTCCGTCTGGGCGTTCTACTGGAAGGATGAGGCTGATTTTTTTTTTGTTCTCGTAATGACCTACAGATATATCACCAAGCGTCATCGGACTCCAAACTTGAGTCTACTTTCAAAAATCCTCATTTATTTGTTATTGAGGAACTTTCCGAGGTTTACTCGCAGAAAATCACTTCGATGGTCCGTCGAGGCTTGATGACATATCGATCGGGCCATTCCGAGTAGAGTGAAAAAAAAATTAGCTCGATCCGTTCAATATAACGTTGGATGGAATAGGTTTTGAGCGTGCCTTTTACCTGTGGTTGGAAAGGAGAGAGAAAAATAAGGGAGTTGTGGGCGAGACGTGTTTCAACTGGAGTAGGTTTTTAGCAGAGATTTTTTAAATATATAATTACATTGTAATAATAATTCTGCGAAGCACCAAGGGGCACTAGGTTGATCTTAAAGAAATCAGATTGATTATTGTCAGATAAATGTTTTTAATGAATAATGCCGCAAGAATTTTTTAAAGGTTAACAAAGAAGGTAAGACACAAGATTTAGACATAATGGGTAATCTTAGGATAAAGGATGTCAGTCGAATAAATTCATCGATGTACAAGAAAAGAATTGGTTTATGGAATACCATCAAACTTAAAAAATAAAACTAGAAGTGTTGATTTTACATTTATCAGAATTTCATGTCTTTTATTTATTTTTTTTCATTTTTAGCATTGTACCGTGGTTTTTCGCGGCGTTTTGTTATTCAGCAGTAAAATGCATATGCATATAATTTAAATTAATTTTGAATTATGGATTAAGTACCAGGATTTGGGACAGGTTTTTTTCACTTTTCTAAAAAGGTTTGGTTGGTGTCTGTATAATTTTGCTTTTTTCCATTTTCCTTTTACGAAAGAAAACATTACATACATTCATTATAGAATTTTAAAATGGTAGTATATTCATTTAAAAAAAACGCGACAAAAAATAATACTGTACACTTCTTAAAATTTTGACTTCATGATATTCTAAAAACAACCAAGACGTTATCTCCCCAAAATGTGGCCCAGATTTCAAAAAAATCTAAATTTATTGTTAGATAACATTATTTATTTAGATTTAGTGGGTTTTGAAATTGATTTTATTTTAAAACGTTTAATTATATTTTTTTATAAAATGGATAACTTTAAAAATCAACGAAGTATGAAAGAAATGCTGTAGGTGAAAAACTTACATCTTGCTAATCAGAAAAGGAATGCACTATAATGACATTAAATAAATACTATCGTGTGTGAGGTAAGGTTCTGGTTTGCGGGAATATGTTCTATTTTTGTATATCTACTTTTTTTTGTTGAACTGTTTTCTTATACTTCAATGCGGTAATATTTAAATATCAAGATTATTCAAGATGTCGTATGCTACATGCCAAAAATTCCAATACCTAGTAATAATGATGACTAACGAATAAAAAATTCCTTCAAACCGTTTGTGCGACCGTATAATTTTTATTTCGCTTAAATTATCTAGAAGAAACTTCTTAATGTGTGATTGCCAGAGGAATTTCCTTTATGAAAAAAAAAGTTTGATTTAATTGTTGCATTTTATTATGAGTAAAACTTGGACGTGCATAGAAAAAAGATAAATAAACATCTTCAAATTAGGAACCTGTTCTTTTTTGAAAGTGTTAGATGGTAGTGTTAGTTCATTTTTGTCAGTCGTTTACCTTGCTTTAATATTACCCTGTGGACAAAACAAGGCAACCTTAATTATTCATTTATATTGGAAAAAACTATCTTTTAAATTAATTTATAGCGCGGTACGCATGCCTTTACACGGTATATTTTTTGAATTGTATTCTTTCTGTGAAATAAATAAGTTAAAGTTTACGTCTACATCGGATCGATTTAATTTTTTAAAGGAAAAATATATTTTCGAAGTCGATCTTAGAAAAGCTCAAACGTGTTTTGCTTAGTCGTATTAATTCATAAGCGACCCATTTTACGAATTTTTTTTAGACGCTAATTTTTTTTTTATGTCCGAATATAAAATCTTTAAAATTATTTAATTTAATTAACGGCAGTAATCGGTTGGACATTTGGTGGACTTAATGCAAGTTTTGTTTATGGCGTTTAATTACCGCGGGTTAACCTAGCTGCCGGATTTAATTCTCTCCCCCTCAAAAAAGAAAAAATGTTATAATTTAAAATAATATGTATTCAGTTTTAATAATCTCTTGGGATTGTATATTTTGTATGGAGTACTGTTTTCTGCTGTTGCTGCCGTGAAATAAAATGATTATCAGAATTAATCGGATTCATTATTTAGAGACGAGTATAAGCATCGGGAGTGATGATGATTGCTGCGGTAGCGGGTGGTTTAAATTCGTTAACCTTCGGGTCAGGTTATGTACGTTTGTATGTTGGTCAGATTGTAATTCCATTTAATGAGATGTGATGACTTAATTTATTACTGTTTAACGAGTGGATTTTAACTGGTTGTTGGCCGTTTTCAGTACAGGTTTCTTTTGTAGAGGAATTATTCTATATAAAGTGTAAAAAAAAAATTTATTTAATTCAACATATTGTAGTTTTTTAATTAGGATTATTTTTTATGTTTTTTCGATTCTGGCCAACTAAGGGCCACGTGAAGCAACATTATGCATTAATTTCCCTGTGAGCTATTTGGTTTATGATCTTCCAAAGGTTCTTCATCCTTTTGCCTTCTTTTTTTGTCCAGGTGTTTATTATTTTATATTTTCTCCTTCTCTTGGATACCCTTAAAATCTTGTACCCGTTTTCTGAACATTGTTTTATCTTGTACTATCTCTTCAGTTATAGTCATATTTTAGGTCTATTTGAACCAGTGAGGTCCAATGATTTTTTTTTAGATTTTATTTTTTTTTTTGTTGTAAGTGTGGCTGAAGCTTTGTTTTGTGTGCCTGTTATCATTCATACTAGTAAGGTGGCTGAAGAATTTATTTAGCTCTCTTTTTATGATGGAATCGAACATTTTCTCATTCCCTTTATAATTGTAAAGATTTTTATTATTTCGGAATTTTTATTCATTTTTACTTATTTTTATTGATCCTAGGAGTTTTTTCAAGATTTCCTTCTTTTTTTCTATTGCATTTATTTCATCTGGTTTCAAACTGAAGTTGCATTCTGATGTGCACAGGCCTAATGGTGGTTTGATTACCGTATTGGTTGATTTTAACTATTATTGTATTGTTGGTAGATCAGTTCCATTTTCTCGTTCTTCTTTGATTGGCTTCTTTATCTAAACACTTAATTTGGATATTTCTCCAAGATTTATTTACTTAGCTGATTTTCCATGTTTCGTATTTAGCGACTTTGGAGGAATCTTTGATGTTGGTCAAGAATTCTTTTTGAAGGAGATTTTTAGCCCTTCTTTCTCTGCGGTTTCTTTTAAGTTTTGTTGCCGTTTTATGATTCTTCGAGAAAACTGCAATATCGTCGTTAAAGATTAGACAATGAATTCCAATTCCTTTCAATTTCGCACCCACTTTTAGTCTGTGTGTTCCTATCTCTTTCATCTTCTTTTCCCATTTTTATTATTATTATTTTCTCTAAAACACAGTTAAAAAGAGTAGTGATAAACCATACCCTTACCGTTTTTAATCTCAAATCCTTTTGAAAGTCCTCCCATAAATTTTACTTTGTAGGAGTTTTTTTTTTTTTTAGTAATCATGATTGTTTTGGGACTACACTGAATTCTAGGATGTAGAATAAGGAATTTGTATTAGTTATGTCGAATGCCTTTTTTAAATCTACGAAAACGATTATACGGTTTTTAATGCCTTGTCATTCTATCCTTTATTATTTACAGATTTTAGGTTTTTCAGTTTTTAGGTTACAGATTTGTTCTTCATGTGACCTTCCTTTTCTAGTATACTATTTCTTCTTTGGTATACTACTCCCAGTTGTTTGCCCACGAGTTTTTCGATTTTATTTTGAAGTGTTCTTGAGGAGATTTTGTATCCCACAGGAAAGAAGGAAAATCCTCTATAGTTATTTAAAACTGATTGTTATTAGGTATTTAAAATAATTAATTCATTTCCATGTATATTTTAGAGTATTGTGAATTATTTTAGAGTTTTAGTTGTTTTGTGAATGGTGCCAGTAGTATATTTGGATCTCCCTCGATTTTAATTTGTTTTTTAAACGCGCGCGCGCGCGCGCGCGCGCGTGTGTGTGTGTGTGTGTGTGTTGAATTTAAGCGTATTTTCGTCAAATCTTTATATTCACATGAAAAAAAATTATCTTTTTCTCAAGGTAATCTTTTTCTTCAATAAATCAAATAAATATAATTTCCGTTTTGTTGTTATATTCTCAGTTATGTTTTGCGTATTCTAATCTTGTCTTCTTTGTATTTTTTAATTCATCCGTTTACTTTCATTACTCAATAACAGCTCCGGGCGTTAAAACATTACGGATTTTGAGACTGTTACAACGAAGTAAAATCGTACAAAGTGAAAAAAAAATCGTTGATCATATGGTGTCAGTAAGTTATCTTAATAACTGATCGATCTTTACTGATTCCGCTATTAACAATTTTATATAGGCTTGGCAAGACTAATGAGAATAATAGTTTGATATTAAAATCCGTAATAAGAAAGTCATTTAATATATTTCCATTAAAACTATTCCTGTAATAAGGAGGAGCACTATCGTAGAGGAGTTCGCTTAAGACAGTGCTGGAAGGAACCTGATCCTTCCAGCATTAAGTGCTAGAAAGAGTGTTTGGAAAGAAGTAAAAATTATAGATTAGTAGTTAAAAGGAAATATGAGCAATCAGGAACTGAAAAATTAAGCGAAAGAAGAAAATTGAGATGTACGTGACGCGAGGGGATTATTTCAAGGCAGATGTAAGGCGGAACTGGTTAGGTGTACTCGTCTTAAAATTAATACATTTTTTCTATTTCATTAACATACTGAATAATATTTAGATCGTTAGGTAGTTTCTACGGCAAAGTATATTATGATTGCAGTTAAGATGAACATTTATTAGAAAGTTATAGCAGTAAGGTAGATATCGGAATAGTCACGTCTGATTAAAATATACTGACCGAAATAGATTTGTAGGTCATAATTGAAACGTAATTAATCTGTTGAAAATTTAGATTTCACGTGCAAAATGTAAAATTCGGCTTTTAGAAAGAAAAATGTCTGGAGTTCAAGAAAGCACATGTTGTAGCAGGAAATATTTTAAGTTACTACCATCAGAATAAAAGAAAAAACGCTGCTGATACATCCGTACTGGTAACCCGTTCACTGTACAAGGAAACAAAGTCGAAATCAGTACTGATAAAACTGACGATATTGGGAAGAGTTCGGTAGAATTCTTTTTCTTACAAAGCTTTCATACATTCGGTCACTAGCTAAAATAATTCTTGAAATTAAGGGTTTTTTTTAAAAAGAAAATAGTAAAAAAAGTACACAATATATCCCTTGTCCCCATAAAAGAACTGATTTACGTTCTTATTGCCATTAAAGCACAAATAATTTTTATCAGTTTAACCTTTAGTTAAATAAAAATGACGAGAAGTTATTGGTCCAATACTTTTCTTTTTAAAATAATGTTTTGTTTAATTTCGTGGCGCAAGATATTTTACCAGATTATAAAATGTATTATCAGCAATGGAAAATAACGCAGCGTTTACGCTTTACGTAAAACCTTTCCATTACATACTTTAAAATACAAATAAGTTTAAAATATACATATATATATTAAATATATATTTCCGCAATATAAATATATATACGCAATATATATGTATATTGTGGAAAAGTAAAGTATTGCGTTAAGATAAGCGTTGTAAATAACTCTTTAAAAAAGTAGAATGTTTAAAATAAATTTTTAACTTTATTTAAACTTACTTATACAGGAGTATGAACAAATTATCATTAAATGATTTTATCGGTTATATAATCATTTTAAACATGAAAAGCTACAAAATACGAAGTTATTGAAATATTATTATTATATGACATTTAATCAGCAAGTAATAAAAATAATAATAGAACTAATGTAAAATAATTACCGTAGGTTAATTATGCATGACTTAGTTTATTTATTATTAGTTTATTATACCGCGATAAAATTTGCCGTGTATCATTTTCAAAATTTACTTCTGTACTATTTATTTCGACTTGTATTACGCGTCGAAGGCTTATCTCTACGGCAAACAAAAAAAAATCAATTTTTTGTATATATAAAACCAGTATATTAAGATAAAAAAAAGTATTATAGAATTATTTCTCCATCGTAATTAAAATTATTCGAAATGGGAAAAGTCTCTTGTACAATATAAAGAAATCTGCTAGAACAGATGCATCTATAAGACTGTAATTACAATGAAATGGATCCGTAATTTTAATCTCGTAAACCGACATCAAGATTTAATGATGTTTGTACAATTTGAACGAAATAGTTTTTATTAACGTTTTGGTTATAATAGAAAGTTTTATTTTTATTTAGATCCAAAATTCGTTTTAAAATTGTAAAGATTTTTTCGGTATGAATTATCGAAATTTAAATGAAGTAATATTTTTCAGGTAGAGTAATATAGTTTTTGTTGCGATTCCTTACGATCTTTCCGTAATATTTTTAACAGTTTAATATTTTTCTAATATTATTATTAACCAGTTTTGCTAATCGGTTTTTTTTTTACTTATTTTTTAAGACAGGAAAATTGTCACAAGGTAAAATTTAATCACAATTAAATCAGTATCATATTAAAAATAATCAATAAAATATTTAATCATTATTAAATTCATAAGATCATTGGTTTTAGTGTAAATTTTTTTTCTTACTAAAAAATATAAAATCCTGTTTTAAGTTCTGAAAGTTGAAAGTTGGCAAGGATTGGCAAGTATGTTAAGGGTAATGCCAGTTCATGTTTTCTCTCGCTGTTTTGCTTCTAGCGGAAAGTTGAATCTTCATATTCTCTGTTTTATTGCAATTGTCACGTACACCATACGGCATATATAAATATGTCTGTGCCTCCGGTCGTACACCCGCCATATTTTATAATTGCGGTTGACAAATTTCCTACTTATTACTTTGATAATATGGTGCTTATGTTGACATCAGTAATTTTTTAGCTAAGGAATAAAACGCAGTAGAAATAGAACGAAGAAATAAAAATATTAGGGATAAATGTGTTACTATTATATAAAATTGGAATTTTTTTTTTTATATCACCTACCGAACATAAGATAACAAACAGCGTGTTAAATATAATTCACTATTTGTTTAGTTATGTTATAAATATTTTTAAGTTCAGAAAGCTTATACTGTTTAAATGTTATCCAAGTTGTATTAAATTAATTTTTCTGTGCCACATTGACGTGAACCGAAAACTACATTTTTATTCTTTCTTATCTGTTACATTTATTAAAACATCATTTAGGCATGTTGACGGTACCCACTGGATTGGTCTAGTGGTTAACGCGTCTTCCCAAATCAGCTGATTTGGAAGTCGAGAGTTACAGCGTTCAAGTCCTAGTAAAGCCAGATATTTTTACACGGATTTGAATACTAGATCGTGGATACCGGTGTTCTTTGGTGGTTGGGTTTCAATTAACCACACATCTCAGGAATGGTCGAACTGAGAATGTACAAGACTAACACTTCATTTACACTCATCCTCATTCATCCTCTGAAGAATTATCTAAACGGCAGTTACCGGAGGCTAAACAGGAAAAAGAAAGAAAAGAAAGGCATGTTGACGGTTTTTTTAATAATTTTAATACAATTACTATTACTAATTAAGTTTGTTTCGTGGTTATTAAATACTCAAAAAAATCATCCTGCATTTTGTTCACTATGACCTTGTAGAAAATTTTGACGTCATCTATGCAGGAGGTATAATTTTTCTTACAATAAAGTTGTAGTGGAGCTGCATCCTTTTTTTTTACTTGAGAGGTTACGCTGCAACATCTTTAATTTTGTTTAAGAGGCACCCGCCTTGGGCTATTCCGGTAGCCCACCACCCCTGCAGTTCCTAGGCCGAAGCCTTCGCCTCCAGTCCTCTAAAGCCCTCGGAACTTTATGCCATAGAGGCATTCGCCAGGCTAAGATGTCCCCCATCCTCGGTTTCCCTCCGGCCTCATCGGGAGATTCTCGGACCGGCACACAAATGCCAACCCGGTCGTATTTCTCAACGTGATCGCCGTCCAAACAGTTTCAAACGTCCTAATCACAGACGATCCGCAAAACCCTTGCATGCTTTGCTCACAACTCTATCCGATGATCTTCAACCGTGGGCGTACCCTATGCGGAGTCCCAGACAGGAGGCATGACCCGGACGGGCCATACAACCCTAACCAGTCGGGCTGTCCGAACTACCTACCACGAAACATGCTTCTGACATATAATTGAAATACTTTTAAGCCGGCAGTCGAAAACAATAAAGCCGGAATATTAAAGTCGAGCTCGAGCCGCCGAAGGTCACGGACTAACCTGTCTCTGGCGTAGGCGTATCGCACACAATCTTACAAAACATGAAACACTGTCTCCGGCTGTCCACACTCCTGACAATTAGGATCAGCCACTAAGCGAAAAGAGTAAAGCTTTGCTCGGAAGTCTCCATGTCCTGAGAGTATCTGAGTCATTTCGTGGTCCGGCCGAACCCGACAACTCACACATCGACGCCGAACATCGGGAAAAATAGCGTAGGTATGCCGCCCACTGTCGCGGCATCCCACCGTCGCTGGCCACTTCTCATAACCAGCAAGTTCGACACCTCTTGCCCGTTCTGTTGTAAATTTCCCGGACTTTCTCAAACGATACTTCTCGGCCCTCTCCCAAGCCGAGATATCCAAGGGCTTTACCCCCGCAATCAGTGTCAGGGCTTCTCCTGACACAGTGCGATACGCCGTCGTTAATACCAGTAGCGCCAAGCGCTGAGACCGGTTCAACAAATTGCGGTAATACCGCATTTCTAACCGTTGTGCCCATACAGAAGAGGCATATAACATTACTGACTCAAAGAGGCCCATATACAAAACTCTCAGAGCCATGAAATCAAGGCCCCATGTCGAATCTGACACTCGCCGCAAGCTGTTAAAAGCCGCACACGCCTTGTTACCGACCGACCGAAAATGGTCTTTAAAAGTACCCCGATCATCCAAGAGCACACCCAAGTACCGTTGGCATTCTACTTACTGCAGACACTGCCTGCCAAGTTGGACGACGGGCCTCCGACCAGGGTGAAACCTACCTAACCTTCAACATCATCGTCGTGGACTTCTCATAATTAAATTCTAGTTTATGTTGCTGCGCCCAAACAAGTAATTGATGGCACGCCCATGCAGCCTTCCTTTCCAGCTCAACTCGAGAAGTGCGTGGCACCAATAACAACGCATCATCTGCGTAAGCCACGACTCCGCATCCAGGCGGGAATCGCACCCGCAATAACGTGTCGAATTCCACAGACCACAGTAAGGGACTGAGGATACTGCCTTGGGGGCTCCCCTTAGACAACACTTTGGTCTGTTCGAATTGGGCTCGACGAAGCACCACCACGTGTTATTTGTTACGCTGCAACAAATAACACGTCATTTTATTTGCATAATTTATTTGTATTTTTTACGATTGGGTCCGGCTAAAAGTTTACAGTCTGATACTTCATACGCTTCAAGCCCGCGAATGGAGAAATTGGTAGGATACCTACGCCTACTCTCGGGTGTCTTTAATCTGTGGAGAAAAGTAATTTGTTGCAACATATATTAGAGCTGGTTTTCAAAATATGTTTATCAGCATCCTATGTCTAGTAAAATGTCCAGATCTCCCTAGAAGTTGTGGGTCGGATGAAATCTTGAACGTATCTTTTGAAATAGAATTTTCTCGTACCGTGATTTCTATTTGACAAGATAATTTATATTTTCTCAAAATTCACTTTTACCTATCCGTGATCTTGTCTCCTGTTCTGATGTTGTTGATTAGGTTCAGAGATCTTATCAACCGATGTAATCTTGGTGCAGTGTGATCAGTTGAGGACGATTATTCTCGAGATTCTTTTTTGGTTAATGAACAATCCTTTTTATCTCGGAAATGTCCATATCTAATTTCCTAAAATATAATGTTGTCCTCGTGCCTACTTAAAATTTAACACGCATTGTAAAAATAAGAATTTAAGTATTTGGTAGAAATACAGAAATTATTTTATTTTAAATATAAAATGTATTCTTTGATTTATTGCAATTGTTTTTGTCGTGATTTATTTAATGTAGGAGTTTAAAAACTGTTCAATCTCCAACTATTAATTAATTTTCATCCCCTTTTATATGTTTAATTGCTTCGTCAATTTCTTCGTATACACAGTACCTCATACCTTCGTGGGCACTTGTAGACATGTAGAAGTTAACAATCGTCGTCGGCTTGGGTTTTAATTTTATCCTGATTCTATCGCTAAGCTTTTTGAAATACTCTACTCTCTTTCCTATCTTCTTGTTCATCACGAAACCTACTCCTGCCTGCCCTTTATTTGACGGTGAGTTAATTATTCTAAAATAACCTGACCAAAAGTCGTTTTGCTCTTCCCACCGAACCTCGCTAATTCCTACCACATCTACATTTAACTACCCATTTCCCCTCCTTAAACTTTCTAACCGACCAACTTTTTTTTTAGATTTCTTCTAACATTCCACGCTCCGACTCTTAGAATGTTTTTTTTTTTTTTTTAATTTTCTTGCGACCGCTTCCTTAGTAGTACCCACCCGGAGATCCGAACGGGGGACTAGTTTACCTCCGTAATACGAGGGCTATTCAGAAAGTAAGGAACGTTTTAGAATTTTAAAAACCAAGTACAAGAAAATCTTTTTATTATATACATGTGAAAGAGGGACTAAAATACTACTTTTCAACATAATCACCTACAAATTCAGGCACTTATCATAGCGGTGGACAAGCTTTGAAATTCCTGTGTCATAGAATTCTGCCGCCTGTGATCTCAACCACTCAGTGACGCGTGCTTGAAAATTTGTGGTAGCCTAGCTTGTGTGAAACAATTTCAGACAATAAAGTCCGTGAAACTTGTGGGAAACATAGAGAAAGCTCAGTTATTGTGAAACGGCGGTTTTCACGAATCTTTTCTTCAACTTTGGAGACCAGATCGTCAGTCACAATGCTCGGACGTCCACTCTTCTCTTTATCGTGAACGTTTGTTCGGCCATTTTTAAACTGAATGCACCACTTCCTGACAGAACTTTCACTCATTACGTTGTTCTCGTACACTTCACACAGTTCCCGATGAATTTCTATTGGTTTTAAGTTTTTTGCCAACAAAAAACGAATCACAGACCGCACCTCACAACTGGCGGGATTTTGGATTGCAGCACACATTGGATTGCAGCACACATTTCAAATTTGTATATAAAAAAACGGGCAGTGCGGAGACGTTCCCGTTGTCACGGCTGGACGCTGATTGAGGTGCCGAGCACGAGCACACCAATATATACGCGATTGGCGTGCGCTTGGCGGCGTCAGGTGGAAACGTTCCTTACTTTCTGAATAGCCCTCGTATTTTACCAAGAAATGCGCCTTCATCTTTACATGAAAATGCAGAGAGCTACATTTTCTTGGAAAAAAAACCAGCTGTAGTTTTCCATTGCTTTCAGTTGCAGTACTAAGAAGATGTAGTGATGTTGATATGCCCGTTTAAGTCCTGATCTACGCCCTTAACAACTACTGAAAGAGCTGCTGTCCTCTTTCAGGAATGTATATATATATGTATGTATGTATGTACGTATGTAATCAAAGTAACTTTATATATATAAATGTACTGTACCCTACTTATTAGATTTATTACTTGTTAGCTAGCTATATGCACGTAGTATTATTTAATGCTAACAATTGTTTTATTCTTTTATCATTTATAGATGCGATAATTTTTTTACGACAGATAAAACATTATAATGTCAATTAAAATGAATTTGTTGATACCAACTTTTATTGCATTGCATTAGTGGGGGGTTCTTGTGTACGTGGCGTTGTTTTGGTCGGATGTACTATCTGATGATTTCTAGTAATAATTGATTCAAATACTGGTTGTAATCCAAGCCTTAATTTTATAACATATAATATGATTATCAGATAGGTACACTCAAATATAACTATTTATCAAGATAATGCAATTTTGACTAGGAAAAAATGATCTATTTTTTCAGTGTTAACATGAAAGTGGAGTTTGTTTTTTATTGTTCATATTTAAAATTAATTATTTGAAGCAAGCTGTTTGACTAAAATATTAACAACAAAATCATTTTGAAATATCAACACGAAATTATTTTCATAAACAGTCTGCCAGTTCAAAAATAATTATAATAATAGAAATGTTCATCGAGCAGGTGATTATTTGTTTAGATTGTAACATTTCGTACCAGTCTGATGAGGATATAATGAATAATGTTAAGTACTTGTTGAAATTATGTGTCTGACTGTTAGTATGCGTATGAAAATTAAAGCCAAATAGAAGAAAAACAGACTAAACCAGAAAAAGTTCTGCTCCAATCAAGATCTTTAGTCACAGAAGAGAAGTTTTTTAACAAATAAAAAAATGGATTGCTTTACTCCTAGCAATTTTTAAAATTTTATAAAGTTAGTAATTTTAAATGTAGTAAAATTGCAGAGGAAATTTGTAGCAAAGTGTGCGTAACACCAAAAACAGATTGTAACTTCATTTGGTTTTGATTTTTATTAAAGACCAATTTGGTCTTCTTTTCGTAAGATTACAGGGGATAATAAAAATTGAAATTTTCAAAACAGAGCTGCAAGAACTGAGAGATAAAAATTCTTATATCTTAATGTTTTTCGGAAATAATTTTTAACATTTGTTAAATGTTGCACAAAAAATTAATCATCGTAACTCTACCACTAAAATTTACAGCTTTTTTAAAATTATTTTATTAATTTTTTTTCTTCTTTTAGTAATTAAATCAATATATTTATAAGTCTTAGTTTCATAAATAGATAAAAAGTACATTTTTTGTTGTAGAAATAAGACTGCTAAATTTTAAAACTTCAAAATCTAACCTATATTTATTTAAGTATTATTATATATTTAATGTTCACCATATCAATAAATTTTATAATCATTAATTACAGATTGAACCGCAGAAGTACATACATGAAAGCAATAAAACTAAAAATTTTGTATACAGTATTTTATTAAAAAATTAAACTAAATAACACACATTATCTTACCCCTATAAACGAAAACGTTTTTACAATTATGTATACATATAAACTGACAAAAAAAACTGTAATTCATTTTTTCTGCCAAATAAATTAATAGCTTGCTGCTGTAAATAAATTTAAAGATACATTTTACACCGGTATTATTATCGGTCTGAGTTTGAATTCCAGTCAGGTCTGGTTTTTTCATAAATAACAAAGTTCATCGTTCACGATCAACTATGGGGGAACTGTAATTGAGCTTAAAATAAATAACAAAACCACGTACAAAAACCAGTAACCAAAACGGAGAGTAATGTTCGATATCAGATGAGGTTTTTAAAATTCGATTTATTGGTGTAGAAAATATGGAAAATCACCAAAGTTTTTTTTTTGTTTTTTAAAACAGCCCTTTCTTCATTCATATGACTCTATTCTAGTTTCGTATTGCAATTAATATGATGGAACAATATAATTAAGTAAAGGTCCAATTTGATCGGAAACTTGACTCAAAATATTATGAAATTAGGACACTAGAGTTGAGCATGCGTTTGATAATTGATAATATAGTGACAAGTCATCCTTCCATTCGTTCGTTTGTATGTACCTACGACAAAGTAGTCTTGAGTTTATGTGGAACGGGTGTAATCCTTGTAGAAAAGCGCATGGAAAGACATAGCCAAAAAAATTACAATGAAATTTTAAACCGTACGGTAAGAGTCTCGCAGATATCATTTCTTCCGCTCAAAAGACAAACATTTCTGTCATATAAATAAAACTGTTTTTAACAAAATGATACTAATATCAAAAAAAGGTAAGACTGCATTTCTATTATTAAAATCTTTATTAATTTAGAAGTTACGTTAAATAAAACTCGTGCCAGCCCGATTTCATTTATTAAACAACGAATAATCATAAGAATTGTATCATTTCTGTAAATGAGATTTGTATTACATATAAATGAAAACGACCCGGTAAGAGTTTTGTAACAAATTTTTCTATTTTTTTTTTTCTTATTATATGGAACACTTAAACATTGTTTACTATTGTTTTATATCTATTTTCTATTACATATAATTAACATCTTTTTTTTTAAACAAAATTCTAAATTGATAACAGATTTTGATAATAGAAATGTAGTGTCTTACCTTTCTTGATACCAGTATCATGTTGTTATTTATATTACAGAAAGTTTTGTATTTTGAGCGGAAGAAATGATATCTGCGAGACTTACCATACGGTTCACAATTTCAGTGTAATTTTTTTGGATATCACTGCGTTTTGTTACATTATTCTTTCATGGTTTTTTGTTATGAATTACTGATTGTTACCTTAAGTATTTATTATTAAAATTTATTGCCTTTCTAGAACAAACATATACTTTTTTTTTTTAATTTCACGGCCAATTTTTTTTGTTGATAGTCATATCATTCACTTGATATCAAATTTTTCCTTGTTTAATAAAACTGGTATAATGACCTTCACGAATCGAAGATCGGTGATATAATATTGTACTTATTACTTTGTAAGTGTAACCCTCGATTTTTATCGTTAAATTTGATTTTACCAATCGAATTTATTTCTGTTTTATTGATTCTTTTTTTAATAAAACTAATACAGTCTCTTGGTTCTAAAACGTTTATATTTTTTTAAAAAAGTGATTGGAATTAAAAAAAATTGTTTCTTCTTTAGTACTTTCATTTACATAAGAGCATTTACTATTAAAACAAGCTATAGTATATTTTCTTTCAAATTTTATTTTTTCAAGTACAATATCAGGTTTTTCTACGCTACCTAGTACTATCAAGTACTGCTCTCTAGCGGCGCGATTCGTAAAGTCACCTTTAAAAAAATAAACCCGTAGTTCATCAAATGGAAAAAAACCGTTGTCTGACAAAATTCGAGGTATTTTTTGAAAGTATTCTTTATTACAAATCTAATTGAACTGACATATAATGTTACCATGCTTATTTTTTTATGTTTTTCCCATTTTCATTTCATTTTTAGGTTAATCATTTTTGGAACGGAAAACATAGTTCATTGACTTCGCGGTCTCTTACCGCCGAAGTTCTAACGAACTTGGTATTTGTATTGTACTTACACCTGACGATAATTTTTATTACTTGGCGTAATAATTTTTAAAGATGTCTTTGACACTGTATTTTACCCTCTAAAAAATTGTAAGATCTATTATTGGACGATCTATTATTGTATTAAGATGTATTATAATTTTGCATTTGACCGGACATGAAATTTATAAGATTAAAATTTTAAGATGATAAATCTTAAAATTAATTTAAGATTTATGATCTGACCATACACAAACAATCTTTTCAAATATAGATTATGTTATCAGTTTTTTAAGTTATTGTAACTTTTGCAAATGTTATCATTTTTTTTTTTATATAAAGTACTAATATTAATTTTCTATTAAGTTCAAAAAAACCTATGTTCAAATAGTATTAAAAAAATTTATTCTTTAAACGTTTGAATTTAAAAATTGAGTAGATTTAATTTTTTGAGAGAAACTTAGGACTCTTATCACAGCACGCTTAAAATATTGCTAATCGTTTATTCGGTGTTTGGGTTTATTCGAAAAGAAATCTTTAAACCAATTTTTTTTTTATGGTTTAAGGTATACAAAAATTGTACATCGCGTAAGTATTAAGTCGCTCAGAAGAAAACTGCAGCCGATAATGAGCGTTTTATATGGTAAAATTATATTTTTTAACAGTTTTGTGTAAAATTTAAAAGAAAATTCTGAAAGGACTAAGTAAAATGTATTGTTAACATTGATTTTGTGACTGAATTTAAAAATGCGTTAAAAGGAATCTTATAAATTTGATGATTGAAGAGAAATTAATTTAAAAAGCAATTACAATAAATAAAAGATAATGGAATTTAGCAGATAAAAAATTAAATAGTGATTGCATTTATTATACGTGAATATTATATAACTTTCAGAATTTTTTTTTTAATAATTTGTTGGCAGTAAAATTATAAAAGGTGACTATTTTAGAGGCATTTTGGAAAGTCAAAAAGATTTAAGGATAATAATTTCGAAATAAAGTAGAATTTTGAACATTAATTGGGTTAAAGTTTGAAATTCCTATTCTAAATTTATTATATGCAAATCGCTTTTTAGACGGTATTGTTATATCTGATGGTCGCTATCTTAAAATGTTTCTGTTTTTTACTCCCGTTGTCCCGCTTTCATTTTTTTGATTTGAAATTAGTATAAAGATATAAACATCACGTCATGGATACGTTCATGTACGCTAGCAGGAAGGGCGATATCATTAAAACAGACACAACTAACAAATGATCTTTCCACCGTGTTGTTTGTTATGTTCACGCATGTTTGTGTAATTGAACATAAATACGTAACGTTTTTATCCGTAAAATATTTTTTCTAATCTTTGTAAACGCTACTAGGGTTTGGTTGGTGATGTAGAATATTAAAACACTCCCGCTAACTTTTAATCATGGAAGGAAGTTTAGAATGTAGGGGACCGATAAAGATTAGAATACATACACAAATAATTAAAGCTGTAGGATGTAACAATTATGTTGAAATTAAAAAAAAAAAAAAAAAAATGTTAGGGCAGAATAGAAAAGAATGGAGAAGTAACAAACCAAATGGTTGATTAAAAAAAAGTTAGTTAAATATAAAAGGTTTTTTTTAATGGAAATTAAATTTAAAATAAGGAGTTTTCGAAAAAATTACCAAAATGCGAAAGGATTTTTTTCTTTGTAAAGTTGAATTTTGATATTGTTACGTTTTTCTGTCCTGCAGAAGTAATCGATTTTACATTCTTTTTATTCCATTTTTAAGGAACTATAAACTATCCGCCCAATTGCAGAATTTGATGAGATTCATTTGTGTATGTGAAAAGTAGTCTTGCCTGGATTCGAACCCAGGATTTGCTGAATGAACGTGAGATTTCTGCCGTTACAGGTTGTTATGATTAATGTTTTAAATTTTGTTGAAAAATATTTCATAAATTTATTTATTTTATATATAAGTTTTGTTAAAAGTTGCAAGTCTTAACCTCGATTGTTATTTTCTTGTAATAATAATAATACGTATAAAATAATGTTAAATGGATGGCGCATTTTATTTATTAAAAGTAAAAGTAACTGCGACATTATCTTATAGTATAATAAATCGTATTTTTTATTGCTATTATAAGGTGACTGGATACTAAATTGTGACCTTGACGTTTGTTTTCCTATGACGTGATAGTCTATGGATTTTATTTATAAAAACTTGTACTTTTCCAATACTATTATAATTATCTGTGTTGGTTATTATTGTTTATTTATATATGTATATATATATTTTTTTTGTTTAATTTAGTATTTAAAATATCACATGTTGCGGAATCTTCTTATCTTTTTTCGTTAAAAATTATTGTACCGCACGTCATTGGTTTATAAGCATCATAATGGAATACGTGTAGACCTGTCTCCAATCTACCCGTGTTTTAACTCTGGTTTTATTTTATAATGACTGATGAGATAAAGTTCATGTTATTTAATTAATTTTTTTTTTACTGTAATACGTATATATATATATATATATATATATATATATATATATATATATATATATATATGTATTTGTTGTGCGCGCGCGCAAAGTAAAACATATTTTACTTTTATTGCGATTTTTTTTTGTTGGTAGAGCTACGAAAAATTTATTCTCTTAAAAAAATATGAAAAGAAATACGAATTACTATTTAATGCTACCTGGAATGTGTTTTTTCTCCCGATCAGTTTTATTTAATTTCACATTTTTAGCCGGGTAATTGCTGTGCGCTTCATTCTTTTTTGGAGGGGGGAATGAAACTGTCATTAATAAAATATTGACCGTTTGAGTGGTTATTTATGAACTTGAAAAGAATTGGCCCATTAAATGTTGAAAATTAAATCTAATTATAGCTCTCTTTCTATGTTTTTTCTTTCTTAACCCCTGGTAATAGTAGTTAAAGTTTTTAACTAAGAATAATAATGATGATAAAAATCTGTAAAAAATAAAATACAAAATAGAAATGAGTAGCACTAATTGATAAAGATTCGGTTGCAAAAGTGACTGTAGGCGTTACAAGGTGGATTTAAAAAAAAATATTGTAAGTAAATTTTCTTCTGTCCAAAAGATCGTTTTAATAAAAATAATAATAAAATAGATTCTCTAAAGGGAAATAAATTAATTTCTACTGTAGTTTGAATAATTTCCTAAAAAATACTTTTCATACTGAATTAGGTGCCAATTTAGTTTATTTTTTTGGAAATTGCGCAGAAAGAGCTATCTTATGTTACTACAAGATTTCTCTGTATACCACATAATGTTGTTCAGATTCCCCGTAGGTAACAAAATTATAAATGACAAATTATAATTACATTAATTATAAATTATCATTATTTATATATATATATATATATATATATATATATATATATATATATAAAGATAGGGGTACCAATTAGTTATAATAGATCCTAGTGATATTAAATAGTTTCTTTTACTTTTATTAAAATTGTTTTCGAAAATTTTATTTGCATTCGTTGTTAAGTAAGGCATAATTTTTTTTTAATTATTGTTTTTTTATTCATTTTTTAAGCTGGAGTACATTATTTCAGAATAAACAAATTTTCATAGTGTACAATTTTGGTGTGACTGAAGTAACCAATGTAACCGGTACTATAATTTGGTTACTGCGGTTTAAACGTATGAAGTATAATAATTTATTACTATCAGGAGAAATATTAAATATTTGCTCTTTGAATTCATTTTTTTTTTTATATATATAAAATAAATACGTTGTGTGCGTTATTCTGTTTTTACCTGTGAGCTTTTGTGTAACGCTAATCCAATATTACGTTCACCCCTTTTGCTGTTCATTCTATTAAGGATTGTAAGTTTTTTCCGTATTTCTACACTTGTTTTAACGCGTGCACGTGTGTATTTTGTTTAGGCTTTAGTAATAAACTTGTTGATTCATTTGTTTACTATTAAAAAAATAAAAACCCAGCTAATCAAATTTACTTGTACTTAAGGAAATTTCTTCGATATTCTACGTATTTTTATGTGTGTGTGTGTGTGTGTGTGTGTATATATATATATATATATATATATATATATATATAAAACTGTATAGTCAAATTGAATATGAATTTATTAGCTTTTTTATTTAAAAAGTATATTTATATATTGTCTTGTAGTAAAATTTCAAGAAGGGTCGTAAAAAAGTACAATCTAGTGTTTCATGAATAAGAAACAAGTTTTAGAAGCGTGTTCTTTTTTCAAACGCCTTTTTCCTTATTTTGTTAAACAGTGTTATGTATGCGCATAAAATGTGTTTATTTTTTTTTTTTACTTTTTTATTTATTAATTTCTAGTTTTTATTTAACGTAGAAAATATGCAATAACTATAAATTAATCTTGTAGACTGTGATGTATATTAAAATTATTTTTATTTTATTTATTTATATTTTAAAGACAAACATTTATTTCAAAGAAATAATTAGAATTAATCTGTGAAAAAGTTAATATTAGATTTTATCACATCTAATACACAAACCTTAGAATTTTTCAGTAGAATAAATATTAAATAGTTACAATCTTGCGGTTGAACCGACACATAATGACAGCTGTTGTACGGTCGATAATGCTAGCTACTCTACTTTTGATATCACGACTGACCATTCTTTCACATATAGAATTTCATTCACTGTCGACAGACTGACTGCACGCAAAAGTTCGTTGTACTATATCTGTGGCGTTTGTTGTAAAAAAAATTATTTATTTATATTTTTTTATTAATGTTTATATGTGGTGTAAGGTATGTAAAGTTCGTCATTAATCGACCAGATACAAAGGTTGGCTTTTGTGGAATTGTAACCGAAAATTTAATTTTGATAATTCGATTATAAATAACGGAATAACAGGTTTTTTCTATTCCGAACCTGAAGTTCAGTAATTGTGTCTATGTTGTCGGTACCTCGCGGGATTTTGTATTAGTGAATACTTAACGGTTACAATTTTTCGATCGAATCGCATATCCATCTTCAAAAATGTTCATTTCAGATGGTATGTATTCGGGAGGAAACTTGTTATTGTTTTCCGGTACAAAATAAAAAACTTGTAAAATGAGCCGTAAGTCACTACTGGATCACAATTTACAGTAATTTTTTTTTATCGTATTGGAAGTATTGTACATAACGATTATTTGCAAGTATATATAGGTGATTCAAAGAAACGGAAAATTAAAAAAATTAAATAACGTTAATGAACAGTTTTTTTAGTAAATGAATTTTATTTCATGTAATTGTACAAATGTTACCTTTTTAGGATACATACATTTTAGTTTATTTTTTAAAGATGACATCTTGCACGTGACCTCCTCTTCTACGTAAACACTCACGAAGTCTCTTCGTTAAATTGTTCATGGTTTGACATAACATCTCAACTGGAATTTCCGCAATCGCTTCTCGGACCTTTGCCTTCAGTTCTTCCGTTGTAGCAGGTGTACTGTGGAACACTTTGCTTTTAAGGTGACCCCACAAAAAGTAATCGCAAGCTGAGAGATCAGGCGATCTGGGAGGCCATCTAATGTCACCGTTTCGTGAAATGACACGTTGTCCAAACATTCGGCGTACAGCTGCCATCGATATTCGTGCAGTATGTGACGTTGCTCCGTCTTGTTGAAACCAGGCTGTGTTAAGAATTGGTGGAAATCTCTTTTGTTGTTCCACAACAAAGGTTTCAAGCACGGCTACTTAACGAGCCGACGTCACTGTAATCGCAAGACCGTTGTCATCCTCAAAAAAATAAGGGCCTATAACACCGTAAGATGACATAGCACACCACACGGTCACTTTCTGGCTGTGCAACGGACGCTGGTGTAGCTGCTTAGGATTTTCTTGTGCCCGGTATCTAAAATTTTGCTTGTTACCAAATCCACTGAAGTGGAAATGCGCTTTGTCTGACATCCACAGTTCGTGAACAAAGCTTCGTTATCATTTATCTTCTGAAGCATTACATTACAGAATTGTGCTCGCACAACTGCATCGTTCGGTTTCAGTTCCTGGACGATCTGCAACTTGTATGGATGGTATTTCAAGTCATTCACTAACATTCTTCGAACACTTGAACTATGCAATTGTAAAGATGCAGAGAGATGACGGATTGACCGATGTGGACTTCCTGTGACAGCATCTTGTAAAGTTTGAACATTCTGTGGTGTACGGACGGTTCGCTCACGGCCTGGAGGTTTTTTTTCATTGCCGAACCAGTTTCCTCAAAATTAGATATCCATGTTTTAATTGCACGTGCTGATGGAACACTGTCGTACCGTCCCAGATTAAAATGACGGCGAAATTCTCTACGCGCTCCCTCCACGTTGTCATTGTTTTTGTAAATCGCTTTGATAGCAAATGCACGTTGCGCACCACTCCAAGGATCCATGATAACTAAATGGCAGGTTAGGTTAGAGAGGCTGGCACCACTTATCAAGTGGTACCAATCGCCCACGGCTACCAACACAACATTCAAAATTGCTTTGAATCACCCTTTATAAAAAAGAAAGATGTCAACATGTATAAATAAAAGTATGATGATTATTATTTGCAATTTCCAACTTACTAACTTTACTCCAAACAATACTACTGTATTAGTAGTAGTATACATACTTTACAATTTAAATTTCTCGTTAGTTGACGTTTTTGCTTATTTTGTGGTAACTGCTGGGTCATTCCAGTGAGTAAAGGTTTTTTATACATTTATATATATATTATAAGCTTATTTCTAGCAACGGCCGTCATTTATACAGTATTTAGTTCTATTAAGATTTTCTCTATCGTGCAAAGTTTTAAGTACACTATTGTGTTAAATAACATCATATAAGTGGAAATAAAACAACTAAATAAGTTAAAAGGGATTGCTGAGTTCGTGTGCTTTTCTCCCTGATGTACCTACACACACTTCAACGCCTCGCCCATCTTTTCCCCTACACTGTTATCCCTGTTACACTAGCAGCCTTATGTTATCTGTCTCTGATGAAATTGGAATCGATTTTAATTTAAGACCCGGTGACCTTTCTGTTACACGTTATATAATTTCATTTTTCTTATTAGGTATAAAAAAACTCCTACCCCAAAAAACTGAACGAGAAACTTTAGTGTGAATTTAGTATTATAGACATTCAACATTACGAAATCATTTTGGCATATTTCTACAAAATTAGAATATTCTTTCACTTACCAAATGAAACTCTTTTAAAATTCATGTTGGTGTGGTTGAAAAAAATTACATTAAAAAAAAAGTAAACAAGGTTTACTTATTTATTTCTAGTAAAAATAGTAAACAACGTACATTACTTCATTTGATGTTTGTTTGGCGACTTCTTATACAAAATTCTCTGAAGTATTTTAAATGTTTCGTTTAATGCCATAATAGAATGCGCTATTATGCGCAGTTATAAGAACGCACTACATAAAAAAAAAAGACATTCCAACAGATTCTACTTATTTTTTTACAATTCCAGTTTACTAATGTTAAAGATAATTTGTTGACAAGAGATATTTAACGTTGAAAACTCGGACGAATGTGTTGTTTTTCTAGAGAGGGGTTGAGCATCTTCCAATAAGCCTAGTCAAAAAAAAAAACTTATCACTGCTTGTGAGATGGTGAAACTCGTATTTGAAAAACTTACTTTTTTTTTGAAAATCGTTATAGAAATTACGAGGTGTTGTTCCCGGTGGGGAGGGGGGTAGACACCATATCAAAAATAGCGTCCCTACCTCTTTGTAGTTATTTTTTTAAATGTATTCTATTGTTTCATGTGCTTTTTGAAGTGTTTTAAGAAGACGTACGGTAAAACATGAGCCAAAACAGTCATAAGCTTTTTATTTAATAGATATCGTATTTTGTAAAACGCCAAAAACTAGTGCAGTTGAGACTGTTATTCTGTGCTTGCCTGATCATTTTACTAGTAGAGAGTCTTACAAAAACTAGTCACGTCAGATGTACGGATTTCAGTAAACTGTAGAAGACCTCATAAAAGTTCATGATCGGGTTGTTCTAATATTCTTCGTAAGTATATTATCGCATATTTTGAAGTTGTAATAACCAATAGGCGTATCAGCTTTTGTAAAGTTCATTGAGCATATGCTAATAAAATTCTTGCAAAAATTAGTTTACGTGTTGGAGTGACTTCATTTATGAATTTATTCGGTTCACAACAAATGAAAGAATAACAGGTCACCGATGAGTGGAATTGAAAATTGTGGTGAAAAAAGGAAGGTTTTGCTGATTTTTGTTAAAAATTTTTTGTAGACATTTTAAGCCGATTAAATTGTCTGTTTGTGTGTAAGAGTAGCTAAATAATGTTTGTTTATTATATATATATTTTTAAGTTGATGTATTAAACTAAAATTCGCCAGAATAGGATCGGGTAAATCTGAGTTCACAACAGCATTCACAGCTTTACTGGTGTTTATGTTAGAGATCGAAGTCCTCTGTGCGCCCGATTGAATACCATCGTTTTAATTGGATCGACGAGGTGGCCGGCCGGAATACAATGAAACAGACGACTAGTTCAGTCCAGTATGTCGTTGTAGTAGTAGCTGTAACATAACATTTCATATAAACGAGGACAGGGTCTAACAGGTCGGGTCATCATTGCTATTCGGAGGAGGGGTCACCAATATTCATTCTTCTATAGTTTCCTCTTATTGCCGTTATATATATATATATTTTCATTAATCTTTCTTTTTTTAAGTTTATTTAAGCGATTTATTTTGTATTACAGTTCATAAATCGATAGTATTGATTTCTACATTTGCGTTTCAAAATAGTTCAAAGAAGTACGGTTAGAGGGCATAATCTAACCTGGGGTTTCAATTTTAATTAAAAATCAGCTTTTTCTGTTAAGCAGTTCCATTATAGTTGTTATATAAGTTTTATATAAATTACGGTATAACCCATATGTTTTATATCTGTAAGAAAAATTAATCTCAACAAAGGATTTTTTTTTAAGACACATTAAATAACTGTAATACAATTTTAAGTTTAATACCTGAATTCATCTTCTAATTTTTTATAAGTTCATTTTTTCGTTTTAGCATTTATTGAATCAATGGAATATCAGAGGTAAGGAGTAGGATTTGACGTTCAAAAAAGGACTTGAAAATTTTGCGGTTTTTGTAAAATTGATTAAAAAAAATAAGAAAAACGTGCTTATTATTTTTTTCATTTGTTTTACAATATTATAATAGATCACTCTGGAATTATTTTATTGAAATAGTTTTTTCGGTCTCTTTTTGGGAATAAAATCGTTTCTTTTACTGTTACGAAGTTTATCTGCAAGGTCATTGCAGATTTCCAATGTTTTAATTTCTTCGTATATTCTAAAAGTAAATTGTATTTCGTATTTTCATAATAGTTTTAATATTGAAAATTATTTTGAATTTTAATAAAAAAAACCAGTTCGTCTACTTTGAAGTAACGGGCTTGGATCACACTCCAAACTTATTTTTTTAAATTTATTTTAATTTAATTTTTATTATATATTATTCAATATCCTTGCAGGTTTTACGGTTACCAGTTAATATAATTTAAAAGTAGCAGGTGTTTCAGTTTGCGCTCTATTTGGATATTTAAAGGTAAATGACCTCACATGCAAACATTCTATTTCTGTTATGTTATTTTCCAATTGTTAAGGTTTCTACAGTGTTACTTTCTAGCGGCCATATTTAATATACCACCCCATGCTCTATTATTATACTTAGAACACGAGGTGGTTTTAAAATCATTTGTAAATGAAAAATGTTTAATGGATAAATTTTAAAGGGAAATTTGTTCTTTAAAATTAGATGGCCGGTACTAAATAACGTGTTTGTTAGTGATATGTATTTGTGTAAATTTATATTAAAGGATTTAAATTTATACGTTGTAATTATTTTCAAACTGTTATTAATTCTCTGTTTCAGGTTGGTGTTATTTCTAATTATGGCTAACAATTGTAAGTATTTGGGCATACAGTTTTCTTACTCTTTCATTCTTTAATACAAAATTCATATACCGATCATTTGGAAAGTTACCACATTTATTATTAAACAGCTATCATTCCCATCGTATATCTGTTTGCAGGCATGTAACCATTCTTGGGGGAACTTTTTTAAAAATATTTTCAAACGGGTGGAATCCACCCTCCACCTACTCCTTCTCAGAAATCTTAAATGGAAATGATAACATTTAATTACATTAATTGACAACCCGAAAAAAGTAATGAATTTTGGTGAAAAGAAAATTAAAATTCGCCCACTCCTTCGCTTGGTGGGTGCGAAAAACCATTGGGGTAGTACTTTTTTTAAATCTCAGTTCAACAAAAATATCTATTAAATCACGTGATATTACTTCTTAAAATATTTGAAATAATCATGAATGTGGACTAAAACTGTGAAAATTATTTTTAAATTACAAATAAAATCTTTTCCTTAAATGTTTTCTAAATCTTCAGGGGTTGAAAAATTATTTTTTTTTAATGAGACGATGTAGTATGTGACACCTCATTGGAAGGCCCTTTGAATGACAAGTAATTTGGAGCAAATAAAATAAAGACGGTATGCCACAGTTTTTACGTTGGTGGAAAACGTAGGTTTTGAAATGACAAAGAGTGATGTTTGCTTCTCGTTAGGTTAAAGTTAATTTGCTGCTTCACTGCCGACCGTTTGCGTCTTATTCATATTCTTACAATTCATTTTTACTGATGCAGAGAAGAGATCGTGTTTTAACTGGTATGTTTGTTATGTGTAAATCGTGTGGTACATTTCTTTTATAATGCGGTCACATTGGACAATTTTTCCACTGAAGTATGGGCCTTAGAAAAAATGTTTTATCAAAGCAATTATTGTATTAATGTGTTGCGAATGTAATGATATGGCCATTTATCATTCATCAAGTTGACGTAGTGAATGATTTATCGTTTTTTTATCGATATTGTTATCGGGCAATGTATAATAAATTAACTGAATTGTAGACAGTTTTTCTTTGCCGTGCCGTTTTTACGTGCCAATTCTACGCGTAAGTATAGCTGCAGCAATGAATCTTGTACGGCTAGTACGGTGCCCGGGGTCTTTTATGTTTCTCTCCCAGTATTGTTTTTTTTTTTTTTTTTTATAAGAATAATTATTTAAAATCATTAGGAAAGTAATAATTAATTGTTATTTTTTAGTAACTTACCTACATATTAACAATAAAAATTAGGTGCACTGTATATTCGATGAAGTTTTTAACGAAGCAATTTGTTCTACACTATATTTCATCTCGTATTGACATTTTAAAATTGTTACATGCAATGTAAGAAGTTTATAACAATAGTGTTACACACTCATTACAAAAGTACACTAAAGGAGGCCAAAAAGCATTTATATGGTTGTATTAATTACTCCAACAAATCATTTCATGTGGAGACAACGTCTCCACATAAACACACAGATAAGAATCTAATATTTTTCTGTTAGTGCCGCTCTTCTTTTGTGTTTCGTAATTTGGTGGAATACCACATTGATTGCACTCGCTGGTGTGAGCCCCCGTCTGCGGATTTATAAAATTTTCTGGATGGTTTACTGTAAGGTGCTGAAAATTCATCTTCGAAATATTCTGAATACCTTAAGATGGCCACATATCCGATATGATCGTTGTGCCCGGTTTAATACATTCCCGAATGACTTTTAGCGGTTTTTCTGCTGTAAGATCGGGGATCGCTTACAAAAAAACGCTCTTCAGTTTCCTGACAAATTCCACCGAATTTTTTGATTTACAAGGTTTTGTTTGTTTTAGATGTTATTTTATATTTCAGGTTATTTATGTTTATTTATAGTTTGTGATTGGGATATTCCATGTTAATTCAACAAATGATCAGTGCATCACTATTTTTGGTTTTGATGGTATTTGGTATGTGATAACTACTCATCTTGTAGTGGCGAAAAAATATTTTTTGAGTAGTAGACTATTTTGTACATGCTACAACATGAGCTGTAGCATTCTTATTTTACATCTTACAGAGGGTCAAAAAGGGCTTTTTCGAAAGAGTAAAGATCGAACTTCATTTTAGTGTACTCAAAATTCATTTTGTTAGATAACCAGATCTTGTAATGTTTACTGAAGTTATGTTTATAAATTGTTGTTTTTTTTTCAAATTTTGGGCCCAAAATAAATAATGAAGGGCTTAGGGTAAGAGGCCTGTTTTTTACCTTTTAACTCTTATGTACTGGTAGTACTTATAAAAAAAAATTGGACTGTTGCAGAGTCCTTCATTAAAAAAATGGGAGAGAGGACGTAAGATTTTAAAAATGCCTCATTTTTGGGGCCCAAAAACCACATGTGGAACAGGTAGCAAAAATCAGAAATGTTTACACCAGTAAGTACCTTTTATGCACTTCAAAACCATATAAAGTTTATTTTGTTACTCAGAGGGGTTGATGAGAGTAATGAAGCCATCAAAACCGCTAAAAACATCGTTCCTTCTAAATGTAAACAAGGTATACAAAAATACTGATGTTATTATTTTTTCAGATTATAAAAATTACAACTAAACTCATTAGAATGAATAAATTTATAATTAACAAATAGTCAATTACAAAATGATGAACAATTCAAATATATTAACAAGTAGTTCAATTCACTTTTACCTTATTTTACTCCTGCTAATGGAAGTTATGAATAAATCTAGCACTTTTTGATAACAAACTTATTTAAGAAAACTTAGTGCTCCTGCCATTTTTTTTACTGTGTTAAACTGATAAGTCCTCATTCTTCGTTAGTGTAATGGTCTTCTTCCAGTAGTTGATAGAGAAAGCTGTGAAGACGTAAGAATCTAAAATATTTTCTAGTTGAACCCACGTTTATCCCTCAATGATTTCTTGAATGAAGTACCAGGACCCAGCGGATGGAAAAAGTGTGTTCGATATTCATCTTCATTTTCATATATTTTGACTTCAATGACTTAGCCTAACCACCACTTGCTATCTTATACGCCGCAGACATAATTTTCATATTTTGGCTTTGGTAAATCTATAAAGCTATCAGAAACACTAATGTCCTTGTGTACCGATGCTATCGATAACGAGAACTGAGGTATTCTTCAGTCTCTTGAACATCTTTATTAGAGAAGAAGATTATATATTTTTAATATTGTCTTTGCAATAATTGTACATTTCAGAAGGTGTAACAATTTGATTGGTGACTGTCCTTTGAAGGCTTGCTTTAGTCTGTCCTTTTTACAACAGTTCCACCAATACCATCACATGGTCCTTTTCCATGGTATGAGACAAAAAATGCCATTCAGCTGCGATTTCAAAATCTTGGTAGCACAAATTTATGAAATTTTTTGTGTTTTTATACTGGGCTGAGAACCATCAGAAAAATAAAAAAAATTGTTTAACATGCGGTAACAGTGTTTACTTTATTTATAACTTGCTTTTGGAAGCAGAAGAACGACGTAGTATTGTGCTTCAAGTACTCACTAATCACACAGTAGCTTTGGCTTTGCAATTTTCCTTCTTTTTTAAATTATATGAGAAGTGGATGTACTGTGGCATAAGTTTTTAACCAGCGATATGACTGAACTTCTCAACCTGTACCACAAAAGAAAAATTTTGAGAGAAGTCTCCCATTACAATACATTCATCCTCCAAGTTTTCCTTTTTAATGTTAACGAAATTAGCTTGTTTCTTTGCAACAAAATTATACCTTTTTAGATTATTTAAATTTTCAGTAAGTTAAGTATTCTTGTAATGGAAGAATTTGAGAAATTAGTTCACATCAGTCAACAAAACCCATTGTTTGAAGATAATTTCAGAATCAAAATCATTCCTGCTCTCTTGCAATAATCTAAACACTTCATTACTACTCTCTTTCTTTTTCCTGTTTAGTCTCCGGTAGTTACGTTTCAGATAATAATACAGAGGATGATATGTATGAGTGTAAATGAAGTGTAGTCTTGTACAGTCTCAGTTCGACTATTTCTGACATATGTGGTTCATTGAAACCCAACCACCAAAGAAGGACTGGTATCCACAATCTAGTATTCAAATCCGTGTAAAAATAATTGACTTTACTGGGACTTGAACGCTGGAACTCTCGACTTCCAAATCAGCTGATTTGGGAAGACGCGTTCATCACTAGACCAACCCGGTGGGTTGAGCACTTCGTTACTCCCTGGATATTTATCACACTGTTATAGCATGCACGTTTCATTTTCTATATCACATACCATGATTGAAAGGATAATTTTATAATCAATCATTTTTAGAGCAGGTTACATGAATTTTACCCTTTGGTGGGTGATACACAGAGTGAGTACCTGACCCCACCAGCCAGAACACAAAATTTAGGTCTTAAATAAGCAAATTTTGAAAAAAACAATTTTAAAATTTTGTTTTTCTTGAAGACTGTGTAAAATTCTTTTAAGTTTTAAGATAAACCTTTTTTGAATATTAATTTTCAGCTGGTCTTACAGAGACAATCCTTGTCTGGCATCATTCGGCTGTGTTCATCATTCTGGTAAAGATCTTGGGACACATTTAATAACACTTTCATCAATTACGTGATTGGTTGCCAATTTGTGGCAAAATTCCACTTTGTTCATTAATTGTTTGGATTGACGGGCTAAATACTGACTAACGCTAAATTCATTTTGAATTTTTTGAGTGCTCCACTTGCTTGGTAATAAACTTGAAATATTACTTTTTTTCTTGGGTTGATGTAGCTTTTCATTTTATCTTTTATTTTGATTGTTAATTATTCATAGTCCCTACCTAAAGCAGCATCATTTTTTGTACTAAACTGGTTTCTTCTGTTTACATATTTAAATCAAAGGAATCATTTAATTTAATGGTAACTGATTCGGCTATTTTTGTAACTTAATTTTTTAAAATTGGTTCCTTTGCGCTGCTCAATAATTTTTGAACTTTAAGGGGGGGATATAGAAAGTGTGAACAAGCTGTATTCACCGATTCGACTATAACACATTGAGCCTCAAACATTTATCTTGATATTCGGGTTTGCTTTCTGTATCATCTTGTGGTTTTTGTATTTTGTTTAGCATTTTGTACACAGTGCTCTGCCTGGAATTAATTTTAAATTTGGATTGCTTGTTGAAAGTGTGAAAGATATTTCTCGAAGAGATTTCTTAACCGGTTTAGTGTGACAACTGAATGGGCCGCAGCGACTTTTCCCATTAATATGAAAATATTTATCTAAATATTTGGTTTTATGAAAAAAGTACTGATATTTTTTATTTCAGTACATCCACTTGTTAAAGATATTAATATTATTTGCTGTTCAGTAAACTGTAAAATATCGTGCAATACTGAAGATCTATTGTAAATCAATTTGTGACATGGAGTATTCAGTTGGCATTCACACTGAAACAGTATAATCCGTTTTTTTTTTTTTAAATGCAAGGGTTCTTACAATAACAGTATAGTTTGTATTAATTAAAACTACCAATTGCACCTCACTTTGTCTTATCCCTGTTTCGCTACAGCTAAAATAAAAATGTCTCTAATTAATAAAATTACAAATAAATGATATCGCATAAAAGTGAAGTTCACTGCTAATAAAATTACTTTATAAACAAGTGTACATTACCTAACCACAGTATTAACTCTATCAATAATACAACATATCACATTGAAATCAAAACAGTAACCGAGTCTTCTACAATGTTTACATTCAGGATTACGCAAACATTCATGTCCGTGCATGTATATTCACTTTCGTGCTTAATCATGAGTTTGTGTGTATGTCATACTTTAATTAACAAATCTAGAATATAAGCTATCTCATTATAGACAGATCATAATATTTTGTATAGTAGACCTACATTATTATCTGACAAAATACATGCTGTGAATTTTTTGGATACAGTGTTCACGGTTAGAAGGAACGGTGTTTTTAGCGGTTTTGATGGCTTCATTACTTATCAACCCCTTTGAGTAACAAAATAAATTTTATATGGTTTTAAAGTACTTAAAAAGTAGTTACTGCTGTTAAAATTTCAGATTTTTCCACATGTGGTTTTTCGTCCTCAGAAATGAGACCTTAAAATCTTACGATTTGGCTTCCATTTTTTTTTTTTAATGAAAGAAACTCTGTAACGGTTCAATTTTTTTTAACAGTTCAAGTACTACTAGTCTACATAAGAGTTAGAAGGTAAAAAACAGGCGTTACACTAAGTCCTTTATTATTAAATTTGTAAACAACTTCAGTAAACATTACAAGATTTGGTTATGTAACAAAATGAATTTTGAGTACAGTAAGGTGAAGTTCTATCTTTACTCTTTCGAAAAAGCCTTTTTTAACCCTCTGTACGATGTAAAATAAGAATGCCACAGCTCATGGAAAAAGTGACGAAAATGGCTGTTTTTACCTGTGATGGCAAGTTAGAAAATAATCTATTACTCAAGAAAATGTTTTAAAAATAAAAAAAAAATATTTTTTGGCCTATACACGGTGGGTAGTTATCATATACCAAATTTCATCAAAATAAAAAAAAATAGTGGTGCAATAAAAGTAAAATAAATGTTTTGAATTAAAATGGAATACTCCGATTTTGTGTTTGATAACGTTTTAGTTTAGCTTATTTACATGTTTTTTGCCTGTGCTTGTTTACAGTTTGTTTTGTTTGGATTAGTTTAGTGTTAGTTTTAGTGTTTTACATGTTTTTGTGTTTTCTTTGTTCACAGTTCATCTTCTTTTTATTTTTCGTCTGGTATTGCATGTCTAGCTCGCCATTTACCGTTTGCGGATAGGTTAGGGTGGAACAGTTCAATCGGTATGGTCTTGTTTGAGACCATTTTAAGTACGTCCATTTAGGTTAGCGTTAGTACACAGATAGGAAAGTCATTCGCATCGGTGGCATCCTGACTGAGGCTAGGCTGAAAGATGTCATTGCCGAGGTATTGAAGATGACCTCCGGTAAAGCCCATAGGGCTAGGTACGGAGGGGCGGCGTGGCGACCGAAACCGTCTCATGGAGGATATGTCTTCCCCTATGGGGTCAAAATGTGTCCGTGTTTGACGAATTGTTAACAAAAAAAAAGGGCATAATGTTCTCCGACTATCTCCAAAACCGCCAGGATCCAAATCCTGTCGAGATGGTTTTTGTCAGAAATTAAAGGATACATAGCAAGTTATAACAAGTTTTGATGTCAACGATGTTCAAAGGCTGTGTAAAAAAAAGTGGCCGATATTAATGAAAAAGGTAAGGAAACAAGCTGAATGTATGTGACCTAGGACACATTATTGAAAATACTATGGAATCATTTATTATTTATTCACAAGAAGTTGGTGAAAGTGACAATGATGACTAACTTCGGAAATTATAATATTTCTTGCGATGTGATTGGCGTTCACCCTCTTTACCGTTTTATGTGTATGCCTACTATTGTACAATTTCCAGCTTTCACGTTTACAATTTTGAAAAATACATACATATTTTCGCAGAAAATTGTCGGATAGTAATTAAAGTTTTTCATCGGGGCAATGAAAATTGACTGTTTATATAAATGAATCGAATTGAAATTAAAAGTGTAATAATATTCAAAAGATTAGTCATACATTGGGTTGATTAAAATTTCACGAAATTCTGTGATCCAATACTAACACTACAACAAATCTTACGAAAGCCCATTCGCTGTTAAGTAATGAGGCAAATGTAACGCTGAAAGGGATAGTAGAATGATTCCTCCTCTATGATGACCTCCTCTATGAATCATGAGACCTTGCCGTTGGTGAGGGGGCTTGAGTGCTCAGGGATACAGAGTAGCTGGACCGAAGGTGCAACCATATCGGAGAGGTATCTGTTGAGAGCCAGACTAAGGAATGATTCCTGAAAGAGGGCAGCAGCTCTTTCAGTAGTTGTTAGGGGCGTGAGTCACAATGACTTAAACGGCCGTATCAACATCACTCAGTCCTCTGAGTACTGCGCAGCTGAAAGCAATGGAAAACTACAGCTGCTTTTTTTCCAAGAAAATGTGGCTCTCTGCATTTTCACATAGCAACAATGGAGGCGCCTTCCTTGGTAAAATATTCCGGAGGTAAAATAGTCCCCCGTTCGGATCTCCGGGTGGGGACTACTAAGGAAGGGGTCACCAGAAAATTAAAAAATAACATTCTACGAGTCGGAGCGTGGAATGTTAGAAGCTTAAAAAAGGTTGGTAGGCTAGAAAATTTAAAAAGGGAAATGGATAGGGTGAATGTGGATATAGTAGGAATTAGTGAGGTTCGGTGGGAAGAGGAAGGCGACTTTTGGTCAGGTGATTTTAGAGTAATAGTTAACTCAGCGTCAAATAATGGGCAGGCAGGAGTAGGTTTCGTGATGAACAAGAAGATAGGGAGGAGAGTGGAGTATTTCAAAACGCATAGCGATAGAATCATTGTAATAAGGATAAAATCAAAACCTAAACCGACAACGATTGTTAACGTTTATATGCCTACAAGCGCCCATGATGATGATGAGGTAGAGTGTGTATACGAAGAGATTGATGAAGCAATTAAACACGTAAAGGGAGATGAAAATTTAATAATAGTTGGAGATTGGAATGCAAGCATTGGAAAAGGCAAGGAAGGAAATATAGTGGGTGAATATGGGCTGGGCAAAAGGAATGAAAGAGGGGACCGACTTATAGAATTTTGCACGAAGTATAATTTAGTAATTGCCAACACCCAATTTAAAAATCATAATAGAAGAATATACACTTGGAAAAAGCCAGGCGATACTGGAAGGTATCAGATAGATTATATCATGGTTAAGCAAAGATTTAGAAATCAACTCGTTGACTGCAAAACTTACCCTGGAGCAGACATTGATAGCGACCATAATTTGGTGATAATGAAATGTAGATTGGGGTTTAAAAACCTGAAGAAAAGTTGTCAGATGAATCGGTGGAATTTAGAGAAGCTTGAGGAAGAGGAGGTAAAGAAGATTTTTGAGGAGGACATCGCAAGAGGTCTGAGTAAAAAAGATATGGTAGAAAATGTAGAAGAAGAATGGGAGAATGTTAAAAAGGAAATTCTTAAATCAGCTGAAGCAAACTTAGGCGGAATAAAGAGAACTGGTAGAAAACCTTGGGTTTCAGACGATATATTGCAGCTGATGGATGAACGTAGAAAATATAAGAATGCTAATGATGAAGAAAGTAAAAGGAACTATCGGCAATTAAGAAATGCTATAAATAGGAAATGCAAACTGGCGAAAGAAGAGTGGATTAAAGAAAAGTGTTCAGAAGTGGAAAGAGAAATGAACATTGGTAAAATTGACGGAGCATACAGGAAAGTTAAGGAAAATTTTGGGGTACATAAATTAAAATCTAATAATGTGTTAAACAAAGATGGTACACCAATATATAATACGAAAGGTAAAGTCGATAGATGGGTGGAATATATTGAAGAGTTATACGGAGGAAATGAATTAGAAAATGGTGTTATAGAGGAAGAAGAGGAAGTTGAGGAGGATGAAATGGGAGAAACAATACTGAGATCTGAATTTAAGAGAGCATTAAAAGATTTAAATGGCAGAAAGGCTCCTGGAATAGACGGAATACCTGTAGAATTACTGCGCAGTGCAGGTGAGGAAGCGATTGATAGATTATACAAACTGGTGTGTAATATTTATGAAAAAGGGGAATTTCCGTCAGACTTCAAAAAAAGTGTTATAGTTATGATACCAAAGAAAGCAGGGGCAGATAAATGTGAAGAATACAGAACAATTAGTTTAACTAGTCATGCATCAAAAATCTTAACTAGAATTTTATACAGAAGAATTGAGAGGAGAGTGGAAGAAGTGTTAGGAGAAGACCAATTTGGTTTCAGGAAAAGTATAGGGACAAGGGAAGCAATTTTAGGCCTCAGATTAATAGTAGAAGGAAGATTAAAGAAAAACAAACCAACATACTTGGCGTTTATAGACCTAGAAAAGGCTTTCGATAACGTAGATTGGAATAAAATGTTCAGCATTTTAAAAAAATTAGGGTTCAAATACAGAGATAGAAGAACAATTGCTAACATGTACAGGAACCAAACAGCAACAATAACAATTGAAGAACATAAGAAAGAAGCCCTAATAAGAATGGGAGTCCGACAAGGATGTTCCCTATCTCCGTTACTTTTTAATCTTTACATGGAACTAGCAGTTAATGATATTAAAGAACAATTTAGATTCGGAGTAACAGTACAAGGTGAAAAGATAAAGATGCTACGATTTGCTGATGATATAGTAATTCTAGCCGAGAGTAAAAAGGATTTAGAAGAAACAATGAACGGCATAAATGAAGTCCTACGCAAGAACTATCGCATGAAAATAAACAAGAACAAAACAAAAGTAATGAAATGTAGTAGAAATAACAAAGATGGACCCCTGAATGTGAAAATAGGAGGAGAAAAGATTATGGAGGTAGAAGAATTTTGTTATTTGGAAAGTAAAATTACTAAAGATGGACGAAGCAGGAGCGATATAAAATGCCGAATAGCACAAGCTAAACGAGCCTTCAGTAAGAAATATAATTTGTTTACATCAAAAATGAATTTAAATGTCAGGAAAAGATTTTTGAAAGTGTATGTTTGGAGTGTCGCTTTATATGGAAGTGAAACTTGGACAATCGGAGTATCTGAGAAGAAAAGATTAGAAGCTTTTGAAATGTGGTGCTATAGGAGAATGTTAAAAATCAGATGGGTGGATAAAGTGACAAATGAAGAGGTATTGCGGCAAATAGATGAAGAAAGAAGCATTTGGAAGAATATAGTTAAAAGAAGAGACAGACTTATAGGCCACATACTAAGGCATCCTGGAATAGTCGCTTTAATATTGGAAGGACAGGTAGAAGGGAAAAATTGTGTAGGCAGGCCACGTTTGGAGTATGTAAAACAAATTGTTGGGGATGTGGGATGTAGAGGGTATACTGAAATGAAACGACTAGCACTAGATAGGGAATCTTGGAGAGCTGCATCAAACCAGTCAAATGACTGAAGACAAAAAAAAAAAAAAAAAAATACATATTTTCGCAGAAAATTGTCGGATAGTAATTAAAGTTTTTCATCGGGGCAATGAAAATTGACTGTTTATATAAATGAATCGAATTGAAATTAAAAGTGTAATAATATTCAAAAGATTAGTCATACATTGGGTTGATTAAAATTTCACGAAATTCTGTGATCCAATACTAACACTACAACAAATCTTACGAAAGCCCATTCGCTGTTAAGTAATGAGGCAAATGTAACGCTGAAAGGGATAGTAGAATGATTCGAATTGATGCCGTTGCTGTTGTGGCACCAAGCATCAATATTGGTTGCGCGCCTGTCATCGCATGAGCACATCGGATCTATCAGTTTTGTTTCTGAATCTCATCTTCTTGCATCAATGAAATTCTTGTTAATTCGATCATACCGTACAGTGATGGAGTATAAAAACGATGGATGGTGTTGTAATATCAACCCGATTTAAGAATCCCTGTTGGGTTAGTATAAAAAATTCCAAATTGTTATTTGGAGATTATAAATTTGTGAGCATATTTGAGGCTTATTTACTGCACTAGGTAATAAAAACTTTTGTACGCAGCTGATTAACCTTTTAAAGGTTTCTTTGCAACTGCATTGTTTTTTTTTTTCAATTCAGTATTCACATGTAAAGTTAAACTAACTTGCAGAAAGGTTAGATTAATTTTCATCTTGCTTATGTATTAATTCCGTCAATTTTATTTCGGCAGCTAATTTATGTCAAGTATCGTTGTTTATTCCTGAACTTTGTATACATTTAATAATAACGTTTATTGTTTTATGTAAACTATCAAAACCATGTGGACATTTGTGCCTTTGCACTTTAAATTAAATTATGGTTTTATGTACAGCCTGGATTTAAGTCGTGTTGAATATTTTCAAACAACAGGGTTAAACGGATTTAAATACGCGTGATACTTAATATCATTGTTTCCCTTGTTACCAGAAATACCAAGGAACAACAATTACTTTGCTAGATAAAATTATATTAATTTGTGTGCTTTATCAACTAACCTAATGTAGTTTTAGTTCATACTACAACTCGAGGAACAAATATGCAGTTAATGTTAAATATATATATAACCTGCAGCCTACGAGTAGTCTTCTTTCGACGTTGATTGCTTTTTTCTAGAATTTTAATTTCTGATGAATTGGAGATCTGTACGGAAGCGTTTTACAAAGAGAAAAGAGAATACGTGTATATATTAACTAGTTAGCAAACGATAATTAATTTTTATAAATAATATTTTGCCTGCTAGGATGCAGTTTGCTAGGCAGTTTATAGTTTAATATATCATTTAAAGTATTTAGTTGGTACCTTTTTTTATAGTGAAAAAAAAAACCTAAATTAGGTATGTATTGTATTATCTAATTTGTTGTAGCATGCAATGTTGTTATGTCGGAATCAGATAGCGTATACACAAGCGTCCGAACACGCACCTTTAACATTTTTCTCTGTAGCCTACTGTGCCAGTTATATAAGAATTATAAGCAATTACTATTGAAATTTAATTTAATAGTTAGATAGCCTTTTATAATGTGTACCTATAAAATTGTTTATTTGACATAAATGTGTGAAGATAGTGTAGAAAATAGTTGTGCGATTCAGCTGGCACGTGTATGTAATATGTGAACTAGGAAACTTTTACAGACACATCCGCTTGTATATATAAATAGGGCTATTATTTATTTTCATTTAATTATGTAAATAAAAGTGTTTTATTAATGTTTTGAGTAAATTAATTGTATAAATTTTAATTCGCTTGCATAAGATGTAGTATTTGATGGAAGATACCTCATTGTAGTTCATTGGCCTTGGGTTTTTCTTTTTGTTATAATTATAGTAATCTATATTTTAAATATTTCAATACTACACAAATTATTTTAAAAATCAATCGTTCATCTTTTTTCATTAATATTTTAAATCCATCTCAATATTTTATTTTTATACTGAGTAAATTTTTTTTTATCTTGAGAATGTAAAAATCCGACAACAAATGTAAAATCTTGGAACGGCATTTTCCTTTTATATTAGCTTACCACAGGGAAGGATTATCAAACTTGCAATACAAAATTGTATATAAAATATATATATTTTCCCCAAAAACGTTTACTTTCAAAACCCTCCCTTCAGACATTCAGGGATATCAAAATCGGATTCTTTTAAAAAAAAAAATTAACTTCACTTTAGGTAGATCCTTATGTGTGTATATTTCTCCAATAAAACTGTTGATGTGACTTTAACGTAAATCTACGCTCATCCTTTGGAAATGACGTCTAAACTAATAAATGTTCAATTTTGAGAGAAATTAATTTTGTTATTGTAACCTACCTAAGTTGAAAAAGGTGTTAATTGAAGAAAAAAAACGACTTTCACAAAATAATAAGGTTCATTTAGATGAACCAGTTGCTTGAATAAATTGTGTTTTACAATATTCTAGACCTTGTTCTGTATCGCGTTATTCTTGAAAATTTTAATTTGTTAAAAAAAACTAGTTAACTTAAGTAACGCAATTACGACTGAATTTCAGTTATTAGTCGGCTACGTGAAGCGACCATTTTGTAACAGACTAAGTTAGAGATCACCGTCCATTTTAGTGAAAATTTTATTTCCTTCAAAAACCTTTTTCCAGATCGTTAATTAAAATTATGACCACCCTTACGTAGATACCTAAATACGTTGTTAAAATGCTTAGTTCAGTGAAAAAAATCCTTAACTACTGAGATAATAGCAATTTATTTACTAGACGCCCATTGGATAATGCATTTCTTTTAAGTTACTGTGTGTCTTTGGTATTTATGTGATTTGAAAATGTTTGTTTTGCTTGTAGATCTGTGAATATTCATTTCCTACCCGGTATGTATATCAAAAACCTAATCTTAGGGGAGGAGGGTGATTATGGGACAAAGCTGATCTCTTTCTCTCTTATATTCGAACAGTACAAAAAGTGGATGTATTTTACTTAGCTATTCAGTGGACATTTCTTTAGTAAGGGGGTTTAATCAGTTAATGCACTAAGAGAATTTGCCAGTTCGCATAAATTGTAAAAAATTGGATTACAAATATTAGTTGAAAAAGGAATACGATTATTTTTTGTGGTCGTTATAGGACCCTTTTAATGTTTTTATTTACGCGGTTTTTTCCCCATATATCTGTCGTCTAGTAACTAGTATTTTTTCTCTTTATATGTACGTGAGCATTCCTTGATCTGTTTAGTCTGTGTTTTTTTTTAATTATTAAATTTAAAAAAGACAATGAATCTATTAAATTGCTTAGTTAGGCCTTTCTTTCGTTTAAAGAAATTTTATCTGACTACTTACAATAACAGTAGCAGAATCGTTGTTTTTGTGCTTATTATCGTTGTATTTAAAAGCTCCAGTTTACTCAAGTACTCCTATAACCATCATTTGGACAACTGTATAAAATCACAGCCAATAAATAGACCTTAATGAGTGCGTTGTTTTGTTACTGCTCGGTACTATTCGTACTGACATTTTTCAAAATGTGTACAACATTTAAAAAGAATCATGTTTTTCGTTTAATAGTGTTGCTTGAATAATTTACAATCGAGATTAAAATAAAAGTGAATTTTTATGTCGGTTAAAGAATGTAACAATGGAAAGCGATGCCAACTATAGCAGCGTGGGAATACTTGTTTAGCAAGTGTTTCTACCAATTCGAAGTAAACTTGATAACCGACTTGTGTAGTGGAAGCCTATGAGTATAGGCTCACCTCGTGTTTGTCTTACGCGTGCAGCCTAACCTACTTATATAAGAATATTGATGTTCTTGCATGATCTTGAAATAACTCGTTTCTTATATAGCGTATGAAAAAAAAATGTGAAAAATTATGTACGTATTTTATATTTGATTTATTGCGTGTGTTGTTCTTGTTCTGTTTTTATCTATTCATAATTTTTTAAATATATAACAAAATTTATATATGAAAAATATTATTAATTTATTCATTTTATGTTCCTGAATACTTCTTACATATTTAATTTTTAATAATGTTCATTCATATCCAAGAGTAAAAAAAAGTATTTGAAAATAAAGTAATCTACTTAATTATTTTATTTTGTATGAGCTATTCTAAAGATACAAAGTTATTTTTTAAATATATGTACATTTAAATGTTCGTAATAAAAATGTTATAAAACAGTGATTTTTTTTTTTGTATCGGTTTGGTTTATACCCTAATTAAAATTTTAATGAAAATGCGAATTTTTCTTTTCAGCTATTCCAATTATAACTTTACTTATTCCATTCTTCTTCTTTAAGGTTTCTGCTTGCCAATTTCTCTATAATTTTCGGGTAAAATTTTGCACGGCGTTGTCGTTACTGCGGATCTAATGGAATCCACTTGCAGGTTTAACCGGTCGATCTAATCTTAGCTCGTACGTAAAAGCCCATAGTAGTTCGCTTTTTACTTTCCAGTTTCACTAACTATACCCACCGGGTTGGTCTAGTGGTTAACGCGTCTTCCCAAATCAGCTGATTTGGAAGTCGAGAGTTACAGCGTTCAAGTCCTAGTAAAGCCAGTTATTTTTACACGGATTTGAATACTAGATCGTGGATACCGGTGTTCTTTGGTGGTCGGGTTTCAATTAACCACACATCTCAGGAACGGTCGAACTGAGAATGTACAAGACTACACTTCATTTACACTCATACATATCATCCTCATTCATCCTCTGAAGAATTATCTAAACGGTAGTTACCGGAGGCTAAACAGGAAAAAGAAAGAAAGTTTCACTAACTATGTTTTTTGGAGTTCCATTCGCATTTCATGTAGTAAATGATCCAACCTCTAGAATATATGTATATATTTCATTCGAAAGGTTAATTTTTAAACGTTTTGTCACCAACCTGATTTTCTTTAAACGCAACACCAAATTTAGTAATTGATTCCCAACGTGATTCCAAAGAAAAAAAAAGATTTAAATCGATATCAAATAAGATCCTGTTCGTTACTTCCTTTCTTGGATAATAACCCCACTACTGGCCTGGGGTACTAGAACTCTGAGCATACGTCTTTTCTTGTGTTTTCCTGTTTCAGATCTCACCCAATCCTTTTTACCTTTTCGTCATTAAACTCATAAGATTTAAAAATGATCGTTATATATTGGAAACTAGCCATTTGAAATGCAGTTCCGATATATATATTTTAATATTCTCTGGCCTGTATGACCAGTATGTTGGTCATACAGCTCTGACTGTATGTAGGAGTAACGATGACAAAAAAAAAGGAATGATTGCATGTACGATAGTAAATTTTATTTTACAGAACTGATTAACGCCGATGTTGTGACTAGCGTGTACCTCCTTAGGTAACATTCCGCAACGTTAGGTTAAGTAATTGTGACGCCTGGCTCATCGTGATTTTAATTTGTACGGCGTCAAATTAAATGATGTGCTGTGCTGTTGCAAATTATAATAGAGAATATTGCTATAATAAGCTGATTGTACAGCTCATTGTTTCGCGTTTCATATTTTTATTTTATGTTGAAAGAGTTGAAAAATCTGCGTTGAAAAATCAGCATTTACGAAGCAGATAGCAATATTATACAATATACTTTTACGATTTATATCCGCTATTGGTTGGAGCAGTGACAAAATAACAGCGTTTTCTTTTTGTGACATCAATATTAAAAATTATTTTTTAGTTCAAATTCGGAATGAAAGACTTTCGATTTCATAATGTTCACTCATATAAATTGGTCCTTTATGTGCCATTCTGTTGGCAAATATTTTAGGAATTAAGCCCTAGAGATAAACAATATTTTAGCTACTCAGAATTTTAATATTGCAAAAAGACTGTGTGTGAACTATTTTCGGTTGCTTTTGGACATGTTGAACCTTACCTGCGTACAATGATCAAAGCTAGTCGGAAGCAACAGTAAGCTGAGACTGCTGAAAGTTATCGCCTCTGAAAAATGTTACACTTGATAAAACGGCAATTGCTGGTAATGTATACTTCAGGGAATCAGTGCATTTTTTTCCCGACTTCCTTTAAGTTGATGTGATTTGCCCGTCCTAATGCTTACTAGATGTAGATTAGATATAGAGATTATAGATGTAGATATATAACGCTCGTACATATAGGTTGTATAGTAATTAAATATCACAGTCAGACGAGAGTGCAGTAATGAAGTAAACTTTATCAAATATGTATTTTTTTTTTTAATGTAGTGATTAGAAATTTCATAAAATCTTCATTAATGATCCTTTAATTTAATGATTTCTTTTTGAATGAACAGCAATGCGAATAAATATTCGTAATGAGAGATTTCTTTGTAAAAATACAGAAGAAATTGTAAATTACAATTTATGGTAGGTACAATTTTAATTCGACCAGGATCTAAGAGTTGTTCAATCTTGAGCTATAAACTTAATTTTTATTTCTAGCCTATTTTCTATGACTGGTGAATGAATAAGATGTGATATATCCAGAATTTTTTCGGCTTCGATACTTAATTTAGTTTTGGGATTGTTCCTTTTTTGATGAAATGTTAAGAGGGCATAATAATGTTTCTGAGTAAATTAAACTGCTGTGTAAATTTTACTCGCATGAGTTTATATAACTTATCATTTTTTAAGTGGAACTAAAAACATAAAAGAAGCGCCCATTCTTTTATAACTTCTACTTTTTAATGTTTAGCCTGTTCTTGTAAATGCGCCGGTGTAAGTTTGGAATAGTTTTCAATGTACTATAATTATGCATAACCTTCTGTATAATTTGGTTGAATGTTGTTTTAATTGAGTTGAGGCACTTTAATATCAATACGGTTCTGCAGATACGCCAAGTAAGGTTGGAATAGTTTTCAATGTACTATGATTATGCGTAGCCTTCTGTATAATGTGGCTGAATGATGTTTTAGTAGAGATGAGGCACTTGCTGCATACCCATACAATTCTGAAGATAGGCGGGCACACCCGCCGTAAGGAAGACCGAGTCTGTTCTCAGGTGAGTATTTAATGTCTAAAGGAAAAATATACTAATTATTACAACATATATTGTAAGCTATCAATGTAGAATTGACAAGCAGGAGTGTGTTCCTTCCTTAGCGGGAAAAGATATTCCGTGTTTCGAGGAGGCGTTGAGGGTCGGATGGAGTTGTCCATTGCTGGGGAGGGTTCGTGAAGAACTTCTTTTGGTTTTTAGAGTATTTTTGTAGTTAAAAAATCCAACAAGAGTGAGTCCGCCTCCTACATTGATGTAAAATTCTCCGGCTCAGGGGAACAAGTGTTAAACAAGAGTGAGAAATTCTGGAGGCGGAGACGCTGCCGCATCACAATGCGATTGTGTGGGCTATTAGTACTTTCAAACACTTGTTCCCCTGGGCCGGAGAATTTTACATCAATGTAGGAGGCGGACTCACCCTTGTTGAAAGTAGGGGCGTCCCCTTGATTTAGGCAAGTGAATCCCGCCCCGGCCATCGTCTCATAGAGTTCGCGACAACGGCAGTCACTCACCGTTCCGCCCCAAAGCGGGTTTTTAGCATTGAAATCGCCTCTTACCTAGACGGTTTTTGCCGCGTGCCTATCTGTCTCCACTATCAAACCGTCCAGGTAGTACTTGAAAGCATCGAATGACTAATTTGGCGAGATATTTCGTGGCTTTTTACCGTAGGGTTAATGTCGATAGTTGAATATCGATATCTTTAACTGAAGTAATTTTATGATATTAGTAAGATAGATACTAATGTTAGTTTGTAAATCTAAGGTATTTATGTATCTTTCTCTTACACATAATAACAGATGTTGTAAAGAGGTTCATTTAGGTTTACCGGTATATAATATATAATTGTTTGACCGGTATATAATTGTTTGAATGGTAGCCAGTTAATGGAACTTGTCACTCATTAATAGTACTGGCAGGGTTACTTAGAGTGTTCGTCAGCCACAATATCGATAATATTGAATATTACGTTTTTGACGTCATATCACTGCGAGCTCCCTCAGGGTAGTATACGACTATGGTATGACCACCATTCAGTTTCGTTGTTTATGTTCTTGTACATATTTTATATTTTTAATATCATAAATCACATAAATTAATTATTAATTTTTCGTAGCGCGTAACGTTGCTAAGTTATGACACCCGGCGAATCAAAGTGATTGTATGTTTTATAATCTTTTACTCCCTTTTATTATTTGTTATTATATATCAGTTCGTCCCGCTATTGCGTTTTTTCTCCTGCAATGTAGTACTTAATAGTTCATACTTTACAACCTACATTACATGTCTTTCTTCCTATGCGTCTACCGCGTTTTAATTTATATCGCCTTATTCTCTTTCCTGTAACAGTAACACATTCGAGAGTTATCGAATATGTTTATTATTTGTTTAGACGTATATTTTAGTTTACAGCTTAAATCTTAACAATTACATAACCCAAGAAAGTTGAGAAGTTAAAAATTATAGAAGTATGAGTGGTGCCTAATCCCTAGAATGAGTATTGGTCAAAAAATTTTGTGATAAGCACAGCAGAAGGGATATTTAAAGTTTAATTGTAAATTAGTAATTAAAATTATGTTCATTTATATTCATTTTTAAGTATGTAATTGTACTTACATCATAGTCTGAAAATATTGCTTATTACTTTGAATTTAGTTCTCGAATACCGTGCAATTCCGTGGTTGTGGATACGTATTAATTTATTTCTAAAAGAAAGAAGTCTTATTTCACAAATCAACTCTGCATTTTTCATATTCACAACTTATTGTTGAAATTTCCCCAAAATTTACTTTAATAGCTCAAGTAATAATTGAAGCTATTCGAGTTAAAAAACCCTCACGTTCGAGGTGAAAAAATTTTTTGAAATCCTCGCCTTAATTAATACTTATAAAGTGAAATGCTAAGCGAATAGTCGTTTGTATCGTAGAACACGGTAGCTATGATCTTGCTAAGTAAAAAAACTTTTTATGATGAAGAAGAAGAGTCGTGTTAAATTATTTTTTGCGTTCTTCGATTCAGGAATGAACTCAAGAACCGTAGGTTATAGTGAAATCCGCTTTGTCATTCTCTTTAAAAACGTAGATTTACCCCGTTCAACCTTTTTACTTGTGTTGTTGACTCGAAGAACTCGTTTGCACATTCGTACAATATACAGATCTTTCTTTTACACTCAATATTCTTAATTTCTGATTTGTGTGCCAATTGTGGAAAAATTCTTCGACGAGTGGCCGTAACAATTACATAAAAATTCGTTGGCGTTGTCAATAGTAACAGAAATTCTCGGCCCTAGACTGTCAACTAGGTAAAAGTAGTTTGAGTAGAGTGTACGGTACAGCCGGTGTATGTGTGTGTAAGAGTGATTTTCGAAGAATGTAACAAACTTTCAGGAAGTGTTTTATTGGTGATAATAAAAAATATAGTTCATATTTACATACGTTCGGAAATTGTTCGTTAGCGAATGTCGGCTAGCGACAGATTTTGCCCTGATTTCTGCGCCTTCGGTAAAATTAAACTAGACTGTAATTCTTGGGACCCAAATTAAGGGGTGAATTGAGTGGTTTTATACTTTTTAAGAACCGATAAAAATATTACGCAACGTGGTTTATACGGGGTTAATCACTATGGATTGTTTATCGATTGAAATTTTAGAACGTTTCGTTAATTTGTCATTCATAAATTTTTAGTCATGTTTATATATAGTCAGTATTTAATCGACAGAAGGTTAATCATTGTAGTTATGAAACCTGATACGTTTTTCCAAATATTTTCCGTTTCTTTTTATTGATTAATTTACATTGTAATATATAAAAGTATGTATGTATTTCAGATTTCTTGTTAATTAAACGTACATTTATTCTTCTTATTTCATTAAATTTATAAACACTGATTATCGCCTTATTAAACTGGCTATTCTAACTAGAAAATTATACGTTCATACGTAAGGAACGTACGTTCGTTCATACGCTATATGCGTTCATTTGGAAAGAGGGTACCTTCACAGTTGTATTTTACAGTAGTAATTGTTTACAGCTGACAAAAAGGAATAATGTGTGATGTTATCTCTACTAGTTAGCAAATAGATGATCTACTTAATGTGGTAACTGAGGCACGAGAGAAGTAATCAAACTGGAATTTTTCACCGTTACGCGTCATATTCTTTTCCGCTAGACTTAAGCTTTTGTGGGGAATTATTAACTTTAAAAACTACCATTTTTCTTCGTCTAGATTAAATATTATATTATATTAAATAGTATAGTGTCAAAATTGCTTTTCTTTCATGTACCCAAGACATCTGAGAACTGTCCGTAGAATGGAAAATTCCTCTACTGTCTATAGAATAGTTCGGCGCGTTGATGTATCCTGCTGAATTGTATGTAAACGGTCTATCCAAAACCCCAGAGGATGGTAAAAAAATTCTTAAATACAGTCAATTTGCGATTACTTTGAAGTTAAAGTGCCGCCAAATGAATTGTATTCTCCGCCGTGTATACCTGTAATTAAAGATATATTACAGTGTAAACATTAATTTTTCGTTTAATTAGTATACACCAAAAAGATTTATTTTTTAAATTCACTGTCTTTTTTTATGTACTCATTTTGATTTTTTAACTTATTCCTTCAACCGTTGGAGAATTGGCTTAACCGTGTTTAGTTTAACGTATACCATTACAACGCCATGTAATTCTTGGTACGAGTAAGGGTTTTTTCCTTTCAAAAAAAAAAATACTTAGGTAGCTCTTTCATATTCAAAAACAAAGCGGTGTCTTGCGTCTGCAGTTAAACCAGTAGACACCAAATTGTTAATCAATAATTCGCTATTACCATTCTATAAAAAGATATTCCCATCTCCCAAGTTTTGTGAACGAAGTGGATACCTACTGCCTGGTAAGAGTTTGAAATACAGATGGAGGAGGTAAAGACTGTTTCGTTTTGGTGATTTTTCATTTTTCGGCCTTTTCTGTATATTTAATCCCTTTGTCCCCGGAGGTTACCTTATTTTATTATTTGTTAATAAAAGTCCCATTGTTAAAGCCTCGAAAAATTTTTTAGTTACCATGTCCTTAATGTTGTACGCTTTTTCTCTACTTATGGAACCAGAGATTAGGTGCGGTTTTATGTACGTGAATTCTAATTCTCCGTATGTATTCAAAATAAATTTAAAGTTAATATTTTATATTTTTGTAAGTGTTATATTCTTTAATCGTTTATAAAGCTATAATAATGTCGATAGTAAAAAAAAAAACATTATTTTAAATTACTTAGTAAAAACGAAGACAACATCGCGGTATAGACAATTCATTAGAATAGATTTACGTGAAGTAGCCAAAATTAAATAAATGTACGAATAATAATTAAATACTATAATTTATGACAATCTATTATTTACAAAAATTCAATTGATTACAATTGAAACTTCATCGACTGTACGAACGTTTTCCCTACGAAATCAAGTCTTTCAGTTTTAATTGTCTTTATACGATGAATCGGTGTGATTTTCTTGAATTGTTCGCATATCTTACACTATTTACTTGTACAAGCATTGTTAGCCAAGAACCTTATTTTTATAGGAAATCGACCAGTAGCTTTTTATAGTCCTGACCAGAATTCAGGCTAAAATGTTTTTTTTAAAAACTTCCGAGGAATTTGTAACCGTAATTCGAGAAGTCTATATCGAGCGTCAACTATTATTACCTCTACACAACAATGTTTTCTATTGTATGAGTAGGTAATACACCAGTACCTTTTTCTTTCTTTTTCCTGTTTAGCCTCCGGAAATTACCGTTAGATTTATATTTCTTCAGAGGATGAATGAAGATGATATGTACGACTGTAAATGAAGTGTAGTCTTGTACAGTCTCAGTTCGACCATTCCTGAGATATGTGGTTAATTGAACCCAACCACCAAAGAACACCGGTATCCACGATCTAGTATTCAAATCTGTATAAAAATAACTGACTTTACTGGGACTTGAACGCTGGAACTCTCCACTTCCATATCAGCTGATTTGGGAAGACGCGTTCACCACTAGACCAACCCGGTGGGTCACTATCAGTACCTACAATTGGAAATTCTCACTATGCGGAAGGAATTAAAGTTTGAAACTACTGAATTTGAGCTAGCTAATGCCCTTAAATTATTTACCGCTTTCTTAACCTGAAATTTTACTTTTGAAGCTGTTTTAGTGCGTAACACGAGAAAAATAGTGCTCTTTTTAGAAATTATCTTTGATTTGTTTCGGCCTGTAAATGAAAAAATGAAAATATCATTAATCCAAAACGCTGTATGTAAGTAGCACCCCCTCTTTATATTTAACCTAATAATAATGAAAATTAATTGTTTAGTCAAGTGGGTTAAGGATTGATCTTAAATATAATTTTTCCCCTTAAATAAAAATAATTGGTCGATGGGTAAATGGGACTTGTTAAGTCTTCATAATATTCTTCCTCATTTATCTTTATTTTAAGTTCTGTATTTTTCCAGCATTATACCCTGAAAGCTTTTAGATTTTATAGAACAATCAGGCTGTAAGGATTCAGCGTAACTTCTCCGTAAGACCTAGTTAATTAGTTTATGTACATCTAATTAAAATTGTTTAATGACCTATTTTTAATTTTTTGCAAAGTTTGAAATAAATGTTTTATTTTTTTCGTCTTAGCGTGCGATCATCACGGAGTATTTCTTTTCACCACTAGTCTAATATTTGCTTATTTCACACATTAAACCGCCGTTTGTAAATACTGGAAGAAAATGCATAGTTATTAATTTTTTTTTACTTTTATTTTTTTTATTAGCTAAATAGTAATTAATTAATAAATAATTAATGGTAATTATTTAACGAATAGAAACATTTTTTTTTCTATGAAAGTTCTGTCCTGAATACGTAATAAATAATTAACTATTGTATTCTAGTTGAATGTAATGAACATGGATACTCCATTACATGGCCGTCTCATGTGTCGCTGCTTGAAATTATCGATAAAATAACCTTGGAAGTTTCAGTTCAATAATACAATATATTGATAATGAACTTCATTTATTGGCGAGGTCACTTGCTGTAATTTTATTTAAGGTGGTTGGAATGTTAGCTTTTATTTTTGTAGTTTAGAAAATTAGTGTGTGCGCTCGTGTGTTAGTGCATGCATGCCATCTTTTTCTCTTTCACCGTTACGTATTTTAGTCACGGGTTATTTATTTTTTGCGTTATAAATTTATACAAAAACATGTATAATATCGGGTTCTATTTTCGGTTACCGCTTAAAATTTTTCTCTCCAGGTTCTTTAGTCATCTGACTGCGGAAATGTGTGCGCGTGCGTGCCCGTGTGCGCGTATGGATGATTATATTTTTTATAAAAAAATATAATATCATCCAGTTGCTTATGCATAGCATCCTTAAGATATCGTAGGCCTACCGATTTTTTTCGGTTATAATATTATCCCGCAGAAATAGACTTAATATTATAAAAATTACTTCGTCTTCAGGATCGTGTAAAATAATTGGGCGGGCTTTTGCCTGTTAGGATTAAATTTATAAATAAAAAAATATAAAATGTATTCCTTACTATTGAATTCTATGTATAAATATTTTTTTGTACACACACCCACACATTTTGATGTTTGTTTTGTAAAAAGAGCCTCCTCCACTCGATCCTTTCGTTAAATAAAAAGCGGTAGAAATCGAAAAAAAATTGATCTAAGATTCGAGTTGCCCAGGGGATTTTTGTAGGGAGTCTGTTTGGAGTGTTTACGTTGAAGAGTGTATCTTACAAAAAATCACTGTACTTTGAAACTATTTGGGGTAGATCGTGACTTCCTTCTCAATGCTTCATTAAAGTTGCCTCCTTCATTTTTGTGTTGTTATTCGTTGGATATAACTAATTTTGGATGATTTCCTTAGCGTACACTTCAGTGATGTATGAATATCCACATAATTCACAGTGAATTCAGTGTGAATCCACATAACTGATGATAGTTAAGAAAACTATTTCTTAACCATTATTTACTTCATCCTTTTTATTGTTTTGATATGAATAAAAATATTTTTATTTTTTTTTCATTACTATTCACATTATCTTACTTGAAGACTGAAAAAAAGCGTTGCTGTTATCGTCTTACAAACTGAATCGCATAGTTTTATGTTTGAATTTATACATACTGAGCGATACTTACTGTTTTACTCTAGGACTGCCAGTTTGACAGAACATTGAACACAGTAGATCCAAGTTGGTTGTTGAAATGGGAAGCAGTATTGTATTCATATCTTTCTCTCCGCACTTCCTATTCGTCCCCTTCTCGATCGCTCTTCTTCTACTCTTCTACATCCTTCTCTTCATTCATATCCTCCCTTGTTTGCAGTTTCAGATCGGACCCGTTTTGACAGCTTCATTTATTTCCTCTAAATTCATACCTTAAATAATGTACGAACGGTTTGTCATTCGCTGGGGTCGACTCTGTGTGGGTGACGTTTATGCGAGTGTTCGTGTACACGCCCACCCGCACAATCCCATACACAGATGTAGGAGTATCTCATTGTTTTAAAATGAAAAATCTTTTTAGTGAAGCGGTTTCGCATTTTCTATACTTGAATTTTGGTATCCTTAAATTAATTTTCGCACCGATTAAATTGAAGAAAACTGTTTAAACCCCAAAAGAAAACGGAGCTCCCGTTGAAAATGCAATAATATTATCTAATAAAGATTATTAAAAAATGCTCTGAAATGCTAAAAATAACATTAATAATTTTTTTCGGATATTAACTAGAAAAAATGCAAATGAATAGTATAGATTTTTCGTTTTTTTTATTCATTGGTTGTATCTTATATGTATTTTTAATTAAAATATTACTACGATTTCAATTATTGTTAAGGTGTGTCAATCGTGGAGACACCACGTTTCTGAAAATTGATACGGTCGTAAACGTTTATTGAAATTGCTCAGTTTTTTCATTAGTCATCACAAGGAATGGCTGCACAGTGATCATCATTACAGAGAAAAAAACTTTGACGGTGTCTCCTATACTGCAGGAGCGTATTCATTGTAGCTTAAAAAAGCGAGAGATCTTTTGTAGCTATAAATTTGCGTACCTTTATTTTGTTGTGAAACCGTGCAGTAATATATATATATACACCGCTTCAGCTTGATAGAGGGATCCGTTTCATTAATACGTAAGTTAGTAGAAAAATGTTGAGCATGAGATGATGTAAATAAAAAAAGGTCCGACTTATTATGTACCTCCCAGGCTTCTCACATCCATTTCTCCTTGGACCTTATTTCACGTATTCTTTAAAGGAATTCTGTTAATGTATTCTTCTCAAAGATTTGAAAGTTTTAAATTTAACGTTGTTTATCCGATATTGATACGAATTTTGTTGAGAAAATTTATTTCCCTGAAGTTATTCTCTGAAAGTTATATTTTAGTGTATATATTGCAGAGTTGGTTGTCGATTGTAAAACTTATATAGGTCTACATAGGTAAACATTTTTTTTGTCTTGTACGGCTTAATTTGCTTTGATTGCCTACATAATGGGTATGTATATTGTGAATTTGGTTGAAATCGCCTCTATTACTCTTACAGTATTATGGATGTTTTAATGTGACATCTGCAAATTTTAATCACATATCCGCGTCACTCTTATACGTAATGTGTTCTCGATTAAAAATCCCTGTATGTTAAGATTTTTTTTATAAAATATAACATACTACGGTTTAGATGTGAGTTGTGTTATTATTAATAATAGTATTAAGGTTCTAGCAGGAGAAGAATTCGTCAGTTGAATAGAATAACATTTAAAAGTTCATCAGTGACATTTATATATATTTATTTTTTTATAATTCATTTGTACTGTTTCGATCGATGTGTACAGTTTAGCAAACGCGTATGGTGATCTTCTGAAATAATTAAAATAGTTTCGTTCTGTTAATTAGTACTTTTCATTATTTTTCCTTTTATTTTGCGTACAGAATATTTTATTGAATTGCAATATATTTAGCTGTGAATATAGACAGATGCAAAGTGATGCTCCTCTGTCGATATACTTCACGTTTTTTTCCCTATGGGTTTGAAGAATATCGCATACTGTTCGATTCGAACATTAAAACGCATCTCGGTTACATTACACGCATCATATGATAAGGACTCACCGAATAGTCGTAAGCAGTTAGACTCTTTTGAGTCGGAGCAATTCATTTACCTCATTATTTCTCTACGGATAGGGGTGGAGTACATTATTCATTAGTTTTAAATTATTTGTTACAGTAGTGACGAATGTAAAGCTCGGTGAGATATAAGGGGCACTATTCAGAATTCCTTTTTTTAAAGTAATGATGCTCATTATACTAGTAAATATGTCGGTTTCTGTTGTAAACAGAGTGATGGTATCACTTGTAGGGCTGAGTATCACCGAGTTTGGTACGCTGATAGGCAACTGTATATTTAGTTTAATAAAAACTGCTTCGGGAAACAGACTTTATTTCTTAAGCCTGGCATAGTGGCGTTATTCATACCGATGGATAGAAGATGGTTTGGCTATCGAGAGTGACTGGTAATTCACGTCAGGTCGCTTACAGCCATTCATGTTATGGTATTTAATATACATGCATTTATTAGAAAAATAGTTTTTGTGCAGGATTCTCTTTGCCTATCGCAATTTCTGTTTGGCAGTGGCCGGGATGTTTTTTCAGTATATGATTGTTGTTCTCTCAGATAGACTGACCTCTTTACATGTTGTGTTCAGTTATAGTACTCAATGTCTCATTTATGCGATGTTTGGTATCTTTATGACAACTCCGCGTGTTTAGAAGTCTTTGAAACGAAATTTTAAAAAAGCGAAATTTTTTATCTGAATTTGTGAACTTCATTGATTTTATTTTAGTCTTATTTTTTGGATTTCTAAGAAGGAATTCTTTGTATGCATGTTTTGTGTTTATCTACAGTGGTGATTCACTTAAACAACTTTAGTTTATAATAGTACGCATTTAATTTAATCCTAGTATTATTTCACTCGATTTTCGCGGGCTTTAACTCTTGATAATATTTCTTTGCTTAGGCAAATTGTTAGATATATTTTTTGAAACCAATTTAATTTTCCCTAGAAGTTCATAGGATATCTTTTGAACTCTACTGGTTTGCTTTATCAAAACTTCATTGATTTTTTTTTCTGATTTGAATCAGCAATAACTAAAAAATAATTAATACCACAGGAAAGAAGTGTTATTTGAGTATTTTTTTTTTTACAATACCTACTCCGTCAACTTTGTTGAGATGAAAGTACTGTAACGATCAGTTAATACAGATTAAAAATTCGACATGTTCTTGTTCGCTCAGATTTCAAGAGTGCCTTACAGGCGATTAATGATGTGTACTCCAGACCCCCTCTTATCTGTTGAGATTCATTGTGTCGTTTCGCAAATGAATCACTGTAGTTCAACATTGATCTTTTGCTGGATCCCCAGCTATATTGGGATTTTAAGCCAAGTGCGCCTATGGTGCGGCAAAGGAGGCTTGTTTCCAGCCTCCTTTCACCAATTGCCTCGCTTCGAACGATCTTATCTGTTTTCTAAAGAGGATGGTGCATGTTGAGTGGCAGAGTTAGTGGGATGTTAAGTTAATAATAGGACACACTAGGTTCACTCAAGGATATGTGATGACGCAAACAGATGCACCCGTTTGTGCACGCTGAAACTACCAACTAACAGTGTACCACATCCTTGTGGATTGTATTTGTTATGCGGGTGTTTAACCTAGGGACTAATATGTGAAATATTCTAGGGAATAATGAAATGTTATCTTATATTTTACTGTTTCTTAGGGCCGTTCGGTTATATTTAAGTATTTGAATTACTGTAGTGTGTTTCAGATATTCATATCGTTTGCTGTAAAGAAAATTAAGGTAATTTCATTACTTTGAGATATATACTGTAATATATCTTAGTCTATTACAAGAACTATATCGGGTCCGGGCGATGATAACGCGGAAGCGGTTTTTGCCCTCCCCGCAAAAAAGGGATTTGTTAAAAAAAATTGCAAGTAATTTGGGGTTTCTTCTGGACATTATATTACGTGATTTTTATTTGATACGCACGTACTTGTTAACTACTTAAATTTTTTATGAGTAAATTATTATTAAGTTGAGAAAATCGTATCAATTCATTTAAATTATGGTAGAAATTTATCTGCATGTCATTATCTGCAGAAGATATTGCTCTTTCAAAAATTTAAAAGCCAATTTAACATTTTATAAGAATCTTTTTTTCTACATCGCAGTGTTGGAAAATTGAATGATAAAAGAAATCATAAGTGTAATCTCAATTTTAATTTTAAATGCTTGCAAATAATTTTTTTACTTTTTCGGATCTCCCAACACTTAAAATGACGATGCTATAAAATAATAACTAATTTTCGGAAGTATGAGTGTGAAGGTGAAATTTAAACTTTACTAATTTTGTTAAATGTATCTCAAGTTGTTAAAAGCTTTGAGTTCATGATGAAACGGAGTAGAGTAATTTAAAGTTGTTACATTATGTGTCTGTACAAAATACTTGTTTCTCTTAACTTTTGATCTTCAGTTTGCACACTCAAAATTATTTTGTTGTCAAAAACTAGTAGAATACCAATTTAATAGATATTTCTTATGCGATTTATGGATCTATGTAGTTCAATAATCATAATTACAGGGTTCCTCAAGAAATTAGGCTACCGTATTTTGTATTGTATATCATAATTATTTAAAAAAAACATCATTTGACTTTCGACTTCGCAGCAGATGAATTCTTTATTTTACTATTTGCTTTATATCATTAAAAATATTATTCTCAATTCTTAACCGATGGAATTAATGATTTCGCTCTGTGTGATAACAATTTGAATTCTATTTTATACTGAAGGCGGATTTCTATGGAAAACGTTTTTCCTCTGTGTAAACATTGATTACGGGGAAAACTAGATTGGATCTAAGGAATCTAGCAACTATGTTGTTCCATTCCGTTTCAGTTTTCCCATTAACTTGCAGATCAAAATCAGAATTGATCCTGGCAAGCTCTCTAGCTACTTTGGTACGCTCAGCTTCGTACGTGGGGCAGACATATAACACATGGCGCACATCATCAATGGCCCTACACTCCGGACACAAACATAAATTAATCTCGAAAAACACCATGTCCAGAAAGAAAGTGTTATATGCCGATTGGGGGAAATTCAACTACATGCATACTTCTCACATCAGGAAAAATATTATGCGTACAATGGCTATCGGATGATTCAGTTTACCTGACTTGCCGTAAATGGAAACCTTGGTCATCTGTTTGTTTTATGCACTCAGAGGTAATTTGGTTTGCTTGGCATTTTTCCCGCCACCACCCCATTCGTTCGCCCTAAAGCGTAACACCGAATGTCTGTACCATAAACGGCTACTGAGCCTCGAAACAGTTTAGCGACCAGTGTCAAAAATCCTCCTAGAGCTTACCTAACAACGTGAGCGGACTAAGCGCGGTGTCATACACCACCGGCTTTCGTGTCTCAACCGCTCACTTGTCATATATTTACTAAAATGGGTAGGCGCACCCCGTCAACTATTAAAAATATATGACATGCATAAATTAAAATTTACTTCGTCTAGACAGCAATTCGCTGTCATGCCTAGATCGCTGAATGCCAGCAAGAATCTGTACACCATATTAAAGCGCTTGGAGCCTTAATTGGCTGGTGGTCAGCCATATATCTCAAGGTTAGCTTCCCACAGTAGTGCGTTAGGAGTCTTTCCCTTATGTAAACTACTGATGTCGGTTGAACATAGCAACCGCATCAAGGAACTCCCACACGGTCCGACAATACGGCTCTCGCCACATTGACTCGCTGCCTGTGAGTGGCCAATTTTCCTCTTAACCTCTAAGTTTCAGGGTGGCCCGGTCTCTGGCCCCCCACCCTCCAAGAGCAGGGCAGTCAAACATCAGATGTTAATTTGACCTCCCCGCAGACGCTCAGCTCATCAGCTGCCAGGCGGAACCGTAACAGATATTGGTTTAAATTAACATGGTTGGTGAGCACCTGGGCACCCGTTGCCCTTAAAACTCACTCAGAGGTAAGTTTGCCGACCTTGTTAGCATTATAACGTAATTTGTGTGATCAGTCGCAAGGATATCAATGGATTTAATACCAGAAATAACCAGGACCGCCTCTCGAGAGAAAGTCTTATAAGCACCAATCACAAATGACAGTAGGAGGCGGTGGGCTGTCATTAAAATATTCCTTTAACATCTGTACCTCATTTGATGAGCCCAAACAGATGCATCATAGAGCATTATAGCTTCGCATGAAATTAAGCCCTTAATCGGGGGTGAACTGCACTTTGAACACAGAAGAAAGCAGAAAAAACCCGTTTTGGCAGCATATTGAAGGTGCTCATTGAATCGAAGATTCTCATCAAGGATCTAGATACTTCTGCAGCGGGACTTACCTAATTGATTGAGGTCATTGTGCATCAGCTAGTCTCTCCTTGAGCAACATCTTCGTTGTTTTCTCTGGGCTAAACACCATCTTATGTTGCAAATTCCACAACTGGAGTATCTTGCAAGCCTGGGCTGTCTTTCGATCTCATTCTTCGAATTTATTTAACCAGCAAAAGCCCATCATCCGCATTTGCGGCATCCACTGGGTAACCTCTGCCTCATGTGAGAATCGAATTCAACAATCCAGAGCAGAGGTCCTAAATCACTACTCTGCGGACACTTTATATAGCATTTTTCCTACTTCTGAGACGCCGTCTCGAAGAACATCGTCCCGATTACTGAAATAATTACATAACGCATTCAGCTTATTATGCGTACAATCACGCTTTTGCAGCTGAAACAAGGCAGCGGGCTATCACAAATTATTAAAAGCTCCTAACATGTCCAAAAAGATACCTAAGACATACTCAGACTCACTAGAAAAAAACAATATTCATAACCTTTAGAATAGCATTTTCCGTGCCCCTGCCTGGGGAAAACCATACTGATCATCCATCAACAACTGTAGAATTCAATCCATCAGTTTTACGAAGATAACAGTACCTTCTCAAAAACTTTTCCATTAACTGGCAGGAGCTTTAAAGGCCTATAAGAGGAGCTCACACAGGGATCCTTGTCACCACCTTTAAACATCAATTTTATAACAACTTTTTTTCCAGAAAACAGTATAGTAGCTACCAAAGAGCATCGTGTTAAAAATTCTAATCAAAGTAACAACATAAATTCCGACAGAACGGACAAGGAGCTCCGCCGTGGTTCAATCGAAACGTTCGACTCTATTCCTACTACAAATTACCGAACTGCAAATTACCTGACTTTATAATTTCCACATATGAGGTTTCATTAGCCACATCATCCGGTAACAAATCATTCAATAGAATATTACAAATCTCAGCTTTATTAGAAGAAACAACACTCTTCTGGATAGAAGAGCCGACAAAAGAATATTTTTCTTACGATATTGCCTAGGATTCTACACAACACCCCAAGGATCCTTTTTTCCTGGTTCGCTAATAAAAGAAAGCCAAGTATTCCTTTTTTATACCCTGAGTAAATGAGAATATTATTCAGGCCTCTGTCTTCGATAGTCTGCTACTAAAACCTCTCGCCGTTCAGGATCACCCTCCCGCAGAGCAGCTCTCCTGAGACGGTTCACGCACTGTTTCAACAAAAATAACTGTCTAGTCCACCAAGGGGCGATTCTTTCTCGACCCGAACTACGGGAAATTGAATTCTCAGCGGCATCGATGAAAGTCAGAGAAAGTTTTTCTGTCAGTTCTTCCAATTGAATTATATCCAAACTTCAGTTTAAGACACGGTGTCAAACAGAGGGGATATTCACAAATTTAGGTCAGTATGCCTTCCTGTGCAGGAAGCACCCCAGCTGAACATTGCATTTACTGCGTGTAAGAGTAACCAACTCAATGATAATTAACCGGTGATCACTGGAACAATCATCATCAGATCAAGCATCAATTCTACCAACAGTACTCTCAATATTCGTTCCAGGACACAATCTTCTTCCATTTACTATTTTAGCATATGTTGGTAACTCACCGAATACTAATTAGAGAGACTTCTAATACGTACTTTACAACAAAGCCTTCAACTAATTCACCATTATCATCTGTGCCTCCATTATGCCAAGGAAGCGACTTAGCATTAAACATCTAGCGCTACAGGACAGTTAGCGACACCTAGTACTACAGTTACCAAGAATTCTATCAGACTTTTCTAAATGTTCCTCAATGAGATCTCTATATTGAAAATACGAGCTAAAAATACGAAAATCAATATCATCAATAGTAAGTGTAACAGCGACATGATGAGTATTAGAAACTTACCTCAAAAAGTTACAGTCCATATCCTAGTACACAGAACTGCGTACATACTGTTACTTCAAGCATAAAATATTTTCCAACCAATAAATTCTGACTGATAGCCCTGCACCATATGTGGATATTGCAGAAGAATTATATCCCACCAACACTCCTTTAAACATTCTCTTCTTTTAACAATTTCTCCTAATTCAAACTGAGCAATGTAAGCACTTCGAAAATTGTCTTTCCAAACTTTACCGTGCAGTGAATTAAATTATATCTCAACTACTCTCAAATTACAACCACAGTCCGTACTATTGACCGAGTGTTTGCAATCCTTGCGTAACCTTCTGCAATTTACACAAGTAGGAGACTGAGACATTATAGGTCACTTCACCCTTGTGATCCTCGTCACCACAGTGCACACAGAGTGAAGCATATTGACATAATTTAGTCCTATAACCAAATCTACAACACTGTAAACATCTTTGAATATCAATGCGGACCTTGACTCTACAAGAAGAGAAATCTACAAAAAAACTACCCTAAGCAACAAAATTGTTAAACAGACTAGGCCCTACTTCAAATATACCGTGATATCTTTACGCATTACGCACTATCAGTTTTGAACAAAAACCTGCACTCAGTCTTGAATGTCGCCTCATACAAATCGGTGTTTTGCTCCCGGATGAGGGACACAACCTCCTTCTCGGACAGGTAACGATCTATATATCATAGACAGTGACTCGAGATCTCCTTTTCTGATCTACCTTGACCTTCTAACATTTTACTAACGACAGATTCTGAAATGACTAATTGTGTCTTTGTCATCCGCTACGACAATCATACCTTTCCTAGTATCCTGTATGTTCCTAATTTTCAAATTTGACCTTTTGCCCTGAAGTGCAGTCTGAAATTCCTCTCTTGTGAGGCGTTCCTCCTGTTTCAGAAGATTACTTCTGGCTGGTTGCTGGCTAAGCTGGCCTCCCGCTTGACTTAAAGCACCTAGGCGTAGCGTTTCCCTTCCGCCTTAATAGGCTCAGGCGTTGGTATCGGGACGGAAACTGCCTCTTTAACTATAACCTCCTTGACGTCAGTCGGCTTAAAGGCAAGCACTTCAAATCCATTCGCCAAAGCAGAGAGCATTGCCCTAAACTAATTAAATCTCAAGATCAGTCGTCTGCGAAGAGGCGCTTGAAGGCCCTTCAAGAAACCCCAACGACTGCCAATTGTTCCTGAAATTATGCTACTAGAGGGACAGACTTAACAGAATATTTTTTGGTACCCTAGTGGACGTACTTGCCTGACCGGCTTGGCTTTCGTCATCGGAGGAGACAATGGAAACATCCTCCACTCCCCTCCGTTCAACTTCGTTTCTAGCCCGCTTGGGTTTACCCTTAGATTCTCCAGACTACAATCGACATCTTCACCGGTGCTTCCCAAAGTAAATAAAATAAGTTAAACTAATCTATCTATCTACTCGCTGATATCTACTACTTTGTTATGCAAGCCCACAAATGTGACAACTGCCCGCAGCGAGATACGGGCAGTCGGGGGTCTGATTTTTCTATTACCATTCTTCATCCTCCTCTAGCCGCTGCTGGATCGTTTACGCAAGTGCAAGCAATTACGAAAACACTGATTACAGCCTGCACTCTGAAAAGAGCGCAAGCAGGACTAAAGTGAACTCTACGAAAACTCGATCGCTTTACAAGGTCCTCCTTTTCGAAATCACACAGCGCATCGCTAACTGGAAGATCGTTAGCTCTGTTTACAGTCAATTTTTTGTTTTAATTTTAGCCCTAGAGCCTCACTTTCTTGCTGACTATTGGTCGAGGATGCGCAGCGCATACATTTAGCTTATAACGCATATCCGCCCGCAAAGTAGTAAAATCTAAATGTTTCTTAATGTTGAATACAGAAAAATTTCCTGGATTACTCCGAAGTGTTTAGTCACTTTCTAAGAACCATTTTATTCTAGAATAATTTTCGCTAAATTTATCCTTAACTTCCATAGAGTGAATAAAATTATGAAATGTGGGAATTTGAATTAAATTTAGTATATTTTTCTTCTCCAGCACTGTTTTTATTCGAGCTTAGATCGGGTTTGTCGCGGTAATTCATGTGTATGAATTTAATCAAGCGGAATACATAGTCTTAAGTTATTGGTTATTTCACTGTTACCGTAATGTAATTGTTAGTTTTGTTTCAAGTTATTAAATATGTAAAGAATTAAAGAGAATACATATGAAAGTACTACAATATATAAGGTGACAGCGTCTTCATTGTGTCAAGTGTTAAATGATAATTGAAATAAAGAAATCAATATCTAATTGATACATTACGGTCGTTTGTGACCTTTTCATAGATATCGTTAATGCATTTATTTATAGGCATAGACCGGCTACATCGCTGCTTTTCAGATTATAATTCGGGTTTTTTTTATTAGTTTTATATTACGTCTTTTTATTCGTAAATAGTTGGGTTATTTTAAGAATTAGTTTCATTCATTTTTCTTATATCTGCTCGAAAAAATAAAAAATTCCTTTTTTTACGTGTACAAGTTTCCATGACATTTCATACGTACATTAATTTTTTTTTATATGTTTACAACAGAAGAATGTAGGATCACATCCAAACATGTTTTGAAACGAAATTGAATACTGAAATCTAAGAAAGCTATTTTGGCTCGGCAATAATAAGTATTTACAATTATTTATTTAACCTGAAAAACCTAAAAATTATTAACAGAAGAAAATACATTGAAAACATACAATAGTTGATTTCGATCAAAATAAGATACCGCGTGTGGCATCATTAGCGAAATTCTATTGTAGGTTTTTTTTTTATATGCTGCACTAAAAATTAACTTCTCTACTAACATCGAGGTACATAGTAAACATAATTTGACTGAATGCTACCATCCGTCATTCTCCGTGGCGGAATAATAGTTTCTGGACTTTCATCCAGGTTCCGATATTTGAGATCCGATCCGACATAGAACTATTTTTAAATAAAAATACGTGTACGTAATTTTGGTGTTGACCAAGTTTTCGAAAAAAAAAGCTTATATATATTTGCTTTCGTAAAAGTTAAAAAAGCGGGCAAAGAGTAACACGTTAACAAATCGAAAAGAGATATCTTAATCCTTGAGATTAATAAAAATGGATAGATCATAGTATTGAAGTTTTAAGTATTATTGTAATTTTTTTCTGTTAATTCATTAATGGCTCGTTTGCACTTCCCAGTTAATATAAGTAAAACAAACATTGATGACAATTAGTAAATCTTGTTGAAAATTTTGACATTTCCTTGGATTTGGTAATTTTTCTAAAAACATTTTTAAAATTATGTTAGGACTGTGATACTGAATCTCCTCATGTGGTCAATCTTTGTATTCTATGTTTATTAGTCTAGTAGCCGGAGGCAGGTGCAGTCAATCGCAGAATACAGTAACGGTGGCAGTGGCTGTGGTGGTTGAGCCACAGCGCCGTATACCTTCGCACCCGTTAAATAAATCGGAATTAAAAAAAAAACAAAAATGGTTTTCAAATATTTGTCTAAAAAGTATTTACGAGCCCAAATCTACTGAATATTTTGTTTACTATAGTCGGGATTGGGAAATTTACAATCATTGTTCAAATATTTTTTACCTTTCTTTTCCTTTTTCAAGGTCGAATTTCAAAAATCTAGAAATCGGTTTATTGACATTAAGATTACACTCAACAAAGATCAGTATGATTTCTTCATTTGTTACAGAGAAATTAGAAAAAATAAGAGGGTTTCAAACAAAATTTAAAAATCAATTTTAACCCTTGAAACTCGAAATGAAATTCAAAAAAATGTAGAAATTGATTTTTAGATGTTTATAATCAATCAATTTAAACCCAATTTTTTTTCGAGATGCAATATATTAAAAACCTCAATTATTCCAAGAAACATTGGTAAAGATTTAGTTGTGATTGATTGACTAACTTTTTAACAAAAGTCCTCTTTCTCTTTATATAAAAGTACAGATATAGATTATTATTTAATGTAAATTTAATTCTATTATTATGTAATATTATTCATTCAATTATTTGGAATCTTTCAGTTCAAACCCTGTTAGCTGTTCAGTAATTAAATTCATTAAAGTTTTTGCTTCAATCGGCAAACCTCCACTACTACATGTAAATATAGAAATTTTTTTTCAAGATGAAATATATCCAAAAATCTTCTCAGTTATGCCAAGAAAAATGGGTAAAAATTTAGTAGCGATAGATTAGGTAATTTTTTCTTTTACCCCGAACAAAAAATCCTCTTCTTTATATAATAGTATGCGAGGCTCTGCTGATAAATTTTGCACAATAGCGTGCTACCCGGAGACAAAAGGTACTATCGAGTTGGGCGTGACAACCCATGATAGGTAAAATCCCCTCTCTAAACCTCCGATAATACGTTGAAATCAGTTTTGCTTCAAAGTGACTGGCGAATCGCCCAGCAACGTTTCGCTATTCAGTTAGGCATATTTAAAGACGGTGTAGACCATAGCAGTTGGGTTATCGTAAAATCTGTGCAAGATGGGTACCGCGCTAACTCTCTGGTGACCTCCGCAAGCTGAAGGTTGAGCCTATTCCGCACCCGCCATACTCGCCGGATTTGGCTCTGTGCGACTTCCACTTCTTCCCTCATTTCAAGAGGGATCTCAAAAGTAATCATTACACCAACCGTCGATGAGGTGGAAGCTGTGGCCACTTGGATCCGAGAAAGACCGCCAGAATCTTTCAGTGACGGAATGCAAAAACTTGTCACACGTTGGGAAAAGGTCACTGTAAACGGGAATTATGTATTAATTTTTTATTTCATTCCAGTATCACTATTCATCCCCATGTTACGCATATATGTGCAAAATTGATCAGCGGAGTCTCGTAAATGCGCGTGCCCACACACACATACACAAAGAGAGAGCTCATTTTTCTAACAATTACTGCATATTATGATAAGATAAGTAGAGACTGATTTTTTCTTCTTTGAATAAATTTGTTCTAACCAGGTTTTTACTTTTTATTTATTTTTGTTATTTAGTTTATATATCGTTATACGTAGCGCATGTTGTTATGCTTTCGGGCGCTAATAACGAACCTTCGTTGTGTGCCAAAAAAAATCTGAAATTATTTACTAGGCTGTCGGAAATTGAAATTCTTATTTTTTTCGAGATAAGACTGGTACTTAAAAACAATTCTGCATTAAACTACAGAAATTGAAACTACCGGTATTGTCTACCAAATAACTTCTTTGATTGAAATTCATCTTTTTTTCCTTTGGTTTCCTATTTCTTGAATTTGAATTTTTTTTAGTTTTTGAGCTATCCCTAAAGCTAACTAGACTTACAAAATTATTGTTAATTGTCGAAGAGTTAAAAAAAAAAAACATGGGTCAACTTGCATAAAGTAAAAGCTGAACAGCTCTTCGATGGAAATAAAGAATGGTTGATAATGATGTATTTACAAGATTTGGTATGTTGTGTTTCACATCTTGTAAAAAAATGAGGCTATATTACCGAATTGGTTAAAGAATTATGATGAAATTGGTAAGAGGGGGTTATAAATATATATATACAAAGTAAGGGGCGGATTATTAATACTGAATTATTATCGGTGGCTGGTGGTAGATTTGTGGTATCCGTCGTCAGTTATTGAACAAACCAGTGAACATACGGTAATCCATTTATATCGTCGGTTGTGTAAAATCGTATGTGGGTGCAGTGGCACGTCACGTTGGCTTGAAACGCTAATTGTTACCATTAATTAATGAATTGCCATAATATTGCTTTAATATACCATTTAATAAAAATATTTTATTTTTAATGTTAATGAACGTTTCAGTGTTTATTAGAAAATAAGAAATAAGTAGAACAGGGGGATTTACTTTTTAAGTATGTTATAAAAACTACAGAAGTAAAAAATAGTTGCAGCCCATTAATATATCCAAACCAAATATCTATCCCTTGTAAGGAGGGTACACTGTGTAGAAGAATAGTGTCGGATTGTATTTGGTGCTTTAGATACTTTGCAAATCAAATATTGAACTTAAAATATTATTTTCATTAGTCTCCGCCACAGATAACGGACTGTAATTGTTTGTTAAAAATGATCTATTATGTTTTAATTTATGTTTTGTTGTATTAACTGTAATTTTTACTCATAATGCATTGTATTGACGTCAATATGATACAGATGCATAGTTGTACAGGACCGTTATCTTATCTTGGTTCAATACTGTTTGCGTATATGCATGCTGACGGCTATAATTATTAATCGCCAGTGAGCGATGCGCTTGAATTTCGTCGATCATAGTGGTATATAACTTCCATTTTGTATTGTTTTGTTTTTAATAAAACGTCTTGCTTGCATTATGTCGCTGTCACGGTTAGCCCATGAATGCGATTCTAAGACCAAAGCAGTCGAACTGCTTCATACGAAAGGAATTTTATATAATATTAGTTACGTCAAACAGTGGACATGAAATGACTACAAGCGTCGGATAAAAATGATAGTTGGCGATTTCATGTAAGGAGTTGTAGGTTCAGTAGTCGTTTAAAATAGGAACATGGCTTCAAAATAACGTCATCCTTCTTAAAACGATTTTTTTCTTCGTTTGCCTGCTAGTCGATAGAAATTATTACGAAACATATACGAAATTTTACGTTGACCAGTTAGAAATGAATAAACGTACTTAGGATAACTTTCCACAGATTGGAAGAGTTACCTGTGTGAGGTTATCTGTGGCTATCTTTTTTGTGAAATCAAAAGATAATTGGCTAGCGTAATTCATAAAAATTGATTAGTCTTGTTATTTCGCAACGTAGATATGTCATTATAGTAGTGAATCTTCATAGGTGAATATTAAAAGAACAAGAAATGTTTTATAATAAGACGTATTCGGCGGTGAGTGGCACATTGTTAAAAGATTTTTAAGGTTTTTGGCGCTCGAAAGGACTGCAGTGGGTGTTAGTATAGTATATCTTATTTAAAAATGACTTAAATAAAACTTATGTAATTAATATGCAGAGATTATAAAAATATTATATATATACATTGAAAATAACATAATTTTATGGAAAATATAGTTTTATGTGTAGTTCACCAAAGTTAGATAGATGATCATAACACTGAGATCTAAAGCTTCTGTTTTGAATTTACTTTTAAAATTTTGTTTTTATCGGGTGTGTACAAATCAAACCATTAAATTTTAATGAATATAGCGAGCGATACGTGTGATTAATTACTTTGCACCCCCCTCCCTAATCCTAAGTACTGATAAGCGTGGTTTGTTGGTAACAGTTATATTCTGGTTTTAATAACATAGGTATAAAATGTTGCATCATTTTACTTTTAATTTCATTTTATGGATTAATGTAAAATATACATAAACTTACTCTGTTTAATTAATAAATTCATGTTTAACAAGCAACATCCAATCCGGAGATACCTACAAGAGACGTGGTTTGTTGATGTCGTTTACATCAATTATTAATTTTTGTTAGAAAAATTATTTATTTAATATTAGTAACCTTTGATATAAAAAAATCCCTTTCGGCTCGCCGGAAGGCGGAGGTAGATTTCACCGGTGCTAAGTAGGGGATAAAAAAGATTTCCATCTTAAAATTAAGAAAAACTTCAAATTTATTCAATACGACAATGGTTGCATATCAAAAAACACATGTTCAGCATACGACAAGCCCCATCGTCTTACAATTCTAGCAACATTTTGGTCTTCCCTTGTCGTAAGGATTGGTCGTATCAAAAATTGTTTCAGATAGAAGTGTTAGGTAATGTTCAGAGGACTAACGACCACTTTCAAACGATTCGATACCGTGCGTATCAAGGGAGGTATGATTTTCTTTGTCTTCGAAACCCCATTTTTTCCACCCCTTGGGCCAATGATTGGTAATATCCCAAAACTTTACTTAGATAAGTTTTAGGCCTTTATCCAAAGAAAATAGTAGAAACTTTAAACGAATTCGATATTTTACTTAATAAGAAAGTTATAGCGGGGTTTTTTCGAAAAACCCCCTTCTCTCATTTCTACTCTCATTGTCCGATTTTGCCCATTAACGAACTCGTCCGAGACTTTGGGTTGTATTTTTTGTATCAATTTGAAAATGATTGGCGAACAATTACGACAGTTATCGTGTCCAAAAATGTATATATAAACTTTTGAACTGACGGTAGTTTTGGGGTCTGGGGGGAAACGTGAAGATATTTCGTTATTTTCCGGAAGTCGAATCGTGGTACCCATTGCAATAGGTAGCTTTCTTATAAAATCTACCTAATACGCCAATTCGTGTGTTAAACAAAAATGCCTCCGATAAATAATTTTTTCTTCTTTCTTAAAATTTGCTCAGAGCGTGCCAGAAATAGTTGTGTTGTTCTGCTTACTGACGATTACAGCATCAATTTCTTCGCAAATTTTTATTCAAATGTTTTATATAGTTGTGGGCTGTGGGTTATATGGGCAAGAGGAAGCCTGATCCCGGACCGGTGAAAGCTTACCAGTTCTCTCAATCTTCAGTGCTCCGTTAATAAAAAGCCTTTAATTTACCAAAAGCCACGACCAGATATATCCAATGTAGCCGTCTATTATGGAAGAGATGTTTACTTTTTTCCAGAGTAGCGTTCGGATGCGAATTTCTGGATGACGATTCTTTGTGTACGTTTTGTTTGGCCTATTATGATTTCAGCATTCAAGCCCCTAAGTAGATTTATTTGAGGCTGATGCCACGGAATTTACGATTGTAGGAGATCGGATTGGTTCACTCAAGATTCGTTTTATTTTCGAAGCGAAAGCGGGTTTCGTTTTCGATACTTTACATTTGGTTGTAAGCTGACTTATTACTGCATGTAACGTTTTCCCTTACTAATTTTAGGGAAAATTACTTGAAAAAATTAACTGTTTATACCAGACTTCAGACCGTACGTATAATTGATAATCCTGAATAAAGTTTTTATCTATTACGTTTTTATGTATAAATTGAATTCAAAATTTAAAATAACATTTTAGTTGAATGATGTGTTGTAATTAAATTGCTTTATCTGTCAGCCAATCTTGTCACTCGAAGGTTTCGCTGTGCTCATGTATTCAAGAGTAGTTCCCGTGGTCGGGTTAGTCTGCAATAAATCGATAACGCGTTTATTGGGCGTTTGTTATCTCAATCTTAGAGGGAGTAGAAACATTTTTATCCTTTTTTTTTATGAATATATTTGAATAATTATTTTATGGTACCTACTTCGTTTACTTGCGGTATTTATTTATTGGATTGATTTTGTCGTAATTCCAAAATTCATTCTTTTGAATTTATTTTGTCCAGGAAATTTCTAGTTCAATTTTTTCTTCTACTTCTTTTTCAGCATAACCTTTTCATTATCTGGCCAAAGGAAAATGATTTTTCAATTCTGGATTATTTTAAAAGTTATATTAGTGTTTTATTATCGATTTTGCTGTGAATTGCTGCTAGATTAGATTGTCTTCTGAAACATCCCTTATTACGTGTTCAGTGTTAATAAACATATTTCTTCTTTTTAACTTCTAGTTTACTTGAGTTCTATATAATTACTGACTTTTATTACATGTTAGATGTAAACTACGTAGTTTATATATTTTAAAACTTAATGCAACCAATAGTTTTTTTCTATTTATTATTGTTGTTAATTATTTGTTGAAGCATGAAAGTTCTTTACGTGTTTCGAGTAAATTAGCAATAAAAAGAAACAGATTCTTATAATAGATACTGAGTTTTTTTTTGTCAGAAGCTTGTTCAGTAATATATAAGTGAATTTGTTTCCCACATTATGCAGTTTACTTTAGATGCATTGGATCCGAGGTTGGAAATAATTCGTTTCATGTTGTGTGATTTTTCCTTTTTTTTTTAATGAGAAACAAATTAAAACGTAGGAGCAGGTGGTGGAATATTGTTGTAATATTTCGATATTTATTATTTGTGCATGCATAAATATTGTAATTATTTCATACTTAATACAAAGAAATTATTGTGGTCTATATTACCCTGTAAAAAATTTCGATTTTTCATTGAGTCTAAAACTTGAAGTTTCCTAAAGAAAACTTTATGTGAGCTGTATTTTCTGTAAATCGTTTTAAAGAATTTCGCTTTTATTACGGAGATTTTGTAACGATTTTAATAAGGTTTTCTTTTAGTAATTTACAAGTGTGCGTTATTGTTTTGTCAATTTATTAAAAATTTAAACTCTAAATCAGTAAATATGACTTATAATTATTTTTTTGATTTTAAAATTACTTTCTTCACGGTTCGTTAACGTATTTATTGAAAACAAACTAAGTGAATCCTCAGTATTATCGTTATAACTTAATCTTACACAAAATTTAGTTATTGTAAATTTTAAAGAATTGGAACTGTTTTTAAAATTTTAAGCCTTTTTTTCCCCCGTATAATATTATGATTTGCCTTTTTATACGTAACTGAAATTTCTATATACAGAATGTTTCTAAAATGGTGGGCTGGCTATACTTTTTCGGATTCTACTTTTAAAACTAAACAAAAAATAACCTTAGGAGAAATGGCAATTTCTCCTTCGTTCTCTCCCTGTCCGGAATTTTTTTAATTTTTTTTTATAATAACTTGTATCTCAAGTTCGGAAAGACGAATCGCATTAATATTTGTTAAGCGTCTTGGAAATAAAGTTTTAAAATTAGCAAAAAAATCGGGGCTTAAATGACTTCGCAAATTACAAAATGGCGGCCATCTTTATTTTTCAATCTGTTATATAACTCCATAAATATTAATTTTATCAAAAGTTATGTTATATTCTAAAATATTAAACTTTTTATTTTGAACAAAATGATAATTTATTTTTGAAATTCGGTTTACAAACAGTTGAGTTATGGCAGAAAATTGATGTTGTAATTACGTGTCTGTTTTCATGTCCTCCACTTTACGTTCAATTCGATAAAATATTGTTAATTGTAGTATTGTAAATTAGTTTCAAATTAAGTAATAATTTTCTCACAGTAATAGACCTAATAATTATGACACAAAATTACATCAATTTTCTCCCATAACTGGACTATTTGTTAACCGATTTAAAAAAAATAAGTCTTAATATTTTAGAAAATAACATAAATTTTGATAAAAATAATATTTATGGAAATATAACGGATTGAAAAATAAACATGGCCGCCATTTTGTAATTTGCGTCCTGATTTTTTGCTAATTTTAAAACTTTATTACCGAACTTGAGATATAAATTATTATATAAAAATAACAAAATGGCGGACAGATTGAGAACGAAAGAGAAATGCCATTTTTCCTAAGCATATTTTTTGTTTAATTTTACTAATAGAATCCGAAAAAGTATAGCCAGCCTAGTATAATATCTTTTAACTGAGAATGTACAAGACTACGTTTCATTTACACTCATACATATCATCCTCATTCATCCTCTGAAGTATTATCTAAACGGTAGTTACCGGAGGCTAAACAGGAATAAGAAAAAAGAGTATAATATCTTTTACAAACCGTTAACGGTCTTCGAATAATTTCTTATAAGATAGGAAACCGGTTTAAGCCAAATGAAGGAAACGTTTTTAATTTTTACGTTTTGATAATTTCCTCCCGTAATATTCCACCGGCTTATCTTATTTCGTTCGAATGAATTATGCAAACAATCCAATAAAGCTTTTCAGACGTGTTTTGTGTTTGGATAATTTTAATCGAAGATGATAATTAAACTTACGTTAGGTGTCGTAACCACAACAGTTGTATAGCGGAACTGACACGAGATGTTTGTTAATCATGCCTAAAAACAGCATAATCACTCTGAAGAATAGTAAACAGATCTTAAATTTTGTTCCATCTAAGCCCTACTAGCAACATCTTAATTTTGTTTATCATAAGTAACTGGCTGAAGAATAAAAATCAGTAGTGTTGGCCACAGGAACGTTGAATGATAACTTCATAGATTTAGAGTGGCACTGACCGGTGTAATCTAGTTACATGTGCCGCTGTCATAGACCGGCATATATATTAATTATCCAGTATCAATTAAGTTTTCTTTTTTAACAGAAATGCACTATAGCACTGTATGTTATCACTCCTAAGAAATTGAATTATAAGTCCAGTTTATACGATCTAATTAGCTGAAATCTGTAGAAGATAATAGATAAGGAAATATATATTTTAAGAATAATTACGTCGTAGTAATTACAGGAAGATTTACTACTTGCTGGGGGTTCTACGACCTAATCTCTGATTGATAACGTGATACGAAACACTAAATCACTTAATAAATGACGTAGCCGTTCTCAAAAATAGATCGGGTCCCGTTTGTAGGTTCTCTTGGGGAAGGTCTTTCCCAGTAAAGTGAGCGTTGTTTTCTTTTGCCTTCAATGCTTAGCCGTGTATACTGTTGGAAATCAGCTTACTGTTGGTGTTCAGCGGTGCGAGTGACAACAATCTTCCCATTGGGACTGAATGTATAATTAACATTATTACTTTCACAAAAAGCAAATTTTGACTGGTGCTTCGTGGTACATCAGATGCTTTTATCTACTTGTGGCTGTATAAATAAAAGCCAGAGATGAATATTATTTATTTATTTCGTGAAACAAGGATTAGAGGTCGGCTGTACCCTCAGTAGGGGATTTTTTTGTGGAGTGATTTTATTTAATACCTTGTTTGCTTGAAATGTTTCTTTGTTAGGAAAATAAGTATAACGTGGTTAAACCTTCATATTTGGAGCTTCATGAAAAACACTTCGCGTTATTAATTAACCGCGTCAAGGAGTTAATATGTTTGTTTTTTAGCTTTACAGGCTTTATACTCAGGAAATGAATAGATTCAGTGAACCATATTATATAAACAGTAGAAACTGAGTAAGTTAACTATATATGATTACGCTGCGGTGGGGCCTAGATTTAAATAGTTTTTTAAAAACTTTCTTGACCCTATTTTTTTCAGGTTTCTTTAGCAGAACCTTTTAACAGAAATATTAAAATTATTAGTTAAAAACAAATTATTGAAAAATTTGCAGTTTACTTAAAACTTATCAGTTTTTCTGCAAAGCGCTTTGGCTGAAAAGCATACAATGTCAAAATTACTGCTAAGATATGAATATCGGTAAAATATATAATTAAGGTAATTTCCCAACATTTAATGACTGCGGCTCTTCAAATTTTTCAAGTTCACACGCGCACTAATCTGTTCCGTGTATATTTTATACTAAACTCAATATTTTCAAAGTAAATATCTTACACCGCACTCAAAAATTTATTTTTTCGAAAGAATTTGGATGAGCTTGTGAGTAAAAAAATCTTGGTTGTTTTGAAAAATTCAAGACTCAGAACAGCCGGAATAATTAAGCTGTTCATTATTCAGAACAGCCGGAATTTTCTAGAGTGTACTAATGGTTTTGTGATCTATTTGTAGATTCTGTTGTCTAGGCAACACGTTCCTGGAAATAGATAGTATCTTCACCGTGCGTGAGCATCCAACTAGGTAGAAAATATTACTGTTCATTACAACCAACGTTCAGGTATAAAAATTAGATATGACTGATGCTGTTAAAGCATTTATAATAAAACTGCGGTTAAATTCAGTGACCACTGCACATAGTTTAGAAATCATTGAATTAACAAAATCGATTTTATTTTCGAATTTATTATAGTGGTCCTTTGATCATTGATAGCTTTGAAGATTACATTAACGCTGAAATCATATTTCTGTTGCAGTAAAAGTTTTCTGCTGTAGCAATGAAAGTAACTACTGAGATCGATGTTTTTGGATAAACCTGTAATTAAAAAAATGTTATTCTGTCTATAGTAACATACTACGTCATTTAATAATTAAAGACAAAAAATTTTTGCAACGTTTTATTTAATCAGTGCGACATTTTTTCACTCTTCTACATTATCTCCAGCAACATTAATACACTTGTCCCATTTCTGAATCGGTTTATTTATGCTCGCTGCAAAGGAATTTTTGTGTTTGTGTCGGAGCCAATTTAGCAAATTTTTTGACGGTATTGACATTAAATCCTTTCCACGTAGCGTCTCCTTAAATGGACCGAATATGTAGAAATCCGATCGGGCAGAATTATAACTGTATGGGGATGAGTTGGCATTTCCAGATGCAATCTGTCGATGGTTTCTCGAATTATCTAAGCCATGTTAGACCGAGCGTTATCGTGAAGCAGAATGATGTCTTTACGCTAAGATCCAGGGCATTTTTTCAACACTGCTGGGTTCACTTTGTTGGTAAGCGTGATAAGTGGTAGGTATATACTTGCTATTTATTGTTCGCTGATCTGGAAAATCCTCAAAAATCGAACCTTTGTAGAATTTGTTTTTATCCCTTTTGGGACAATTTTTGCGTGCCAAAAGGCTATAATCATGATTTTTCCTGCTTAAGATGGGTTCGGAATTTTTTCTTGATAGGTGGGTTTGTGTGCTTCCACTTTACGCTCTGAAATTTTTAATTCCAGTTCACAATGGTGAATCCATGTCCCATTACAGATTAGAATACTGTGCCAAAGATTATCACCTTCTTGCTGATACGTCGTTTCAGCTCATTGCATATACAAAGTCTCGTCTTCTTGTGGTGCTCTCTCTCTCTCTCTCTCTCTTAGAACCCATCTTGCGCTTGTTTTACGTACTCGAACTTGTCTATGATAATTTTTTTTGAACTGTACCGATACTTTTGTAATTTTTCAGCTATAATCCGTTGAAGCGTTGTAGTTGAAGTCGTGTTTGGACGTCAGAACGGTGCTTGGTAATCACTTAAGTTTAAGGTCTTTAAATTTTGCGCACTTGAAAAAATGTTTGCGGTTATTACAACTTTGTTCCTATTTTTGGTCGTACGACAGTAAATTTTAACCAATTTTTCATCTTCAGAAAGCAAAATCGGATCACTCCATGCTCTTCAACTAACGTGCAAACTTCAGGAGGACTCTGCATCGAACATGAGTTTTTGAAGTTATAAATAAAACAATTTTACTCGAACAGCTGATTAAAAGTTGTAACAGGGTTACCAACTTACTATTCAGGAAGTATAATAATGTTCTCTTGCCAACTGTTTTGTCTCCTCAGTTATTTGTATCTTTATTCAGTGACTCTCGTATATTACTTATCATTATATCAACAACAGTTTGATTGATCATTGATTTTTTAAAAGTAATATCTTGCTAAATACGAAAATTGCCGAGTAAAAAAAAAATAAAAAATTTTAAAGTTTGCCGCCAATTTTATACCATTCTATTGAATTCCTTGAAGTTTATTTTCTTAAAATTAGAATTTTTGTTAACATTACTAAACTCAACTTAGAATGTATAAATGATCTTAAAAGTTTTCTTTTCAATTTAATGGTTATTCTTATTGAACATTGCCAAAATACTTGGAATGAAGCGTATGAAGCGTACCCATGAACGGAGGGTCGGAAGCATGAACATGAACGCTGTTTGACAGAAATGATTACAAGAAATGGAAGCATTTCAGACGTAAGAGCGAGATAAATAAGACGGCTGGAGAAAGTAAAGAATGGTTGAAGTACCAGAACAGTAGTTGAAGAAAGTAGAATATTAAAAGCGATACGGAAATAAAAGCCAAACTGGGTTGTGTTTTGGCGGGGGGAAAATTACTTTAGTAGGAGAACGCTATTGAAACAATACTGGGGAAGAAGAAAGAGGAAAGGCGTACAGATCTTAGATGATGAAAAAAGACGTCATCAAGATTGAAGGTATGTGAAATTCAGTATAGACAGAAATAAAATGTCATGAAAAGATGATGCCGTTTAAATACACTCACTAGATTTATATTTGCGAGTTCGAAGAAAGTGTTTTCTTTATATTCGGTGTGATACGTATTTAGTTTTATGTATTTTCTTCAGTGATTGTTTTCATATTATTTTTTTTGTTGTTTACTTTGCTTATACGTAACATGTAAAAAGTTTATCGATTGTAATTGATCGTTTAGAGGACAGTATGTTTACCTTCATTTTTTATTCATAGGCCAATGTTTTATTCCCTGTTTGTCTCCGTAAATGAATGAAAACACACATAGCGGTTATACAAAGCTTTCGTTGATTGAATTTATCGAATGTATGCATTATTTATTTGCGTTGATCAAAATTTAAATTAAATGTTATTTTCATTGTAATATTCTGCCTTATCAGAATTGTTTAATCCCTTAATATGTTCGTTCGAACCTGGTGTTCTTTTATTACATTGTAGATTATATTACTTTTAATTAAATTCAGTTTTAATGATCGATCTGTTTATTTATATTTGAGTAAACCTTTCATCGTCCTTAATTAATCGAACAAATAAATTTTTTTATTCACCGTTTTTAATCTAACTCCTATAAAAATTTAAGAACAGCGGTGAATTTAATTTATCACGTTCGTTATAGAATGTGATTAGTTGTCCCTCATTAGCGGGACAACTCCACAATAGTTTCAACATTTTTTGCAAATATTTTATAGCATACTTAGATAGAGCTTAGTAATTTAATAGATAGAAAAGAAAAATTAGTTTTCGTCTAGAGTAATGCGTCTCTTCTCAAAAATGCGGATCTTATTCCCTGATGCGAACATGTAAACGTTTCCTTGGTGTTTCATTGAAGAAACTATAATAGCTTCAATCGGCGTACTACTTCTGTTTTTTCTCCCGAGTTTCCTAAACTACTATCTCTATAAATCTTTCAAATGTAATTTTTTTTAAAATTATATTTAGGCTTTTATAAATGTATACTTAGAAAATTAAATCCATTTTTAACTGTGAATCCATCACAACAGACCTGCAACAACCGACGAATGGCATCTTTTTAATTGTGGATGCACGACTTACGGAGTCGTCCGGAAGATATCTTTAATTTTGGCAAATTTGAACGATTACGCGTAAGGATGCTCTCCCTCTGCTGTATTATGTAGCTTAGAATTTCTGCGTGTGATACCCTTTTTTGTTTGTTTAATGCTGTGAAATTGTATGACATTTTGTCTTCATTCCAGGCTATTTTTTCTTTTTCAAGTTATGCATTTGGAGATATCCAGTTCTTCTGGAAGCATTCATTGCCAAGGTCTATTTTTATTCATTTATCCTTGTCGAGGTTTGTATCTATTGTGTTTACCTTTTAGTTTAGGTGTGAAATAATCATATTGATTTAAATATGTTCATATTTAAACCAGTTATCAATGAAATGTCTAGTCTTTCTCGAACAAATATTCTAATTAATATTACTGTTCTCTAAATTATTGACGTTACAAATGAATCTCTCGCTTCTACTTAACTCAGATTAGTACGTTTGTATAATTATTTTAGTATTATTGTTTGATTTAATACAATTGCTTTGTATAGATTTTATATGTACGTATTGAATATCTTAATATGTTTAATTACAATATTTAATATATGTAATTATAACACAATTCATTATTCAAATAATTATGTTATAATTACAACAATACAATAACGTCATTATTGTATATTACGGTTAAAGTACGTCTTTAAGGAATTATTTTTATATTTTAAAGTTCCCTTAGGTCACGTAACCCTATTATTTGGTAGCTGATCAAATCAGTACTCGCATATTACGTTAATCATAATTTATAGTTTTATATGACGTTTGTTCCTTTTCAGTATCTGTTATAATTAAAAAGTTACACGTTTTTCTAATTTGTAAAATAGTTTGTTTTTTTTAATTCCAGCTGACGCAAATGAATTTGTTACGGTTTTAATGAATCTCTATTGGATCCCTGTGCTAAGTTAATATATTTATCTCGTACTTTGGCGGTTTTATGTTTTTTTCTTTCAATTATTAAAAAGTTAGTTTTTCTGCAGTTTTACATTTAATTTACAAAATTTATACTCGTGTATTTTATGCATTTTAGTAAACCTTACGTTAGTGCGTCTGAACCAACTTGATAGCTATACCATTATTGGATAATGATTATTACAAAATTATAATTTTGGCGACCATTTTTGTAATCTTCTAACGGTGCTTCATCTGAATCCAAAATGAAAATCCGAAACGGTGAGTGTTCACATACGTGCATATTGAATTCAGTAACGAACCGTTTGGTTGTTGAAAATATGATACAATAGGTAATTTATTTGTTTAGATATAAACCTTCTGTTATATAAATGTGGAAATCGTTTTATTAAAACCAATTGTTTCTGAGTAATTTTTCATTGAGGGTGGATTTTGACTTGCTGGTCTTTCTGTTGTAGTGATAACCGTTTTTAATTGAATAGATTATAATTGCAGCGGAAGGGTAAGCCAATTACAGCAATTAAACTACATGTACCGTGGTTTAACTTGTGGTAACATTCTAGTAGTAGCTGTCATTCTACCAAATCTTGTCTTGCAGAACCTGAATTATTTTCTTCGATTTAATTGATGATGATAGTTTATTTACTGTTATTAAAAATATTTAACAAAAAATATTATAATTATATATTTGTATTATCTGTTCATAATAGTTTCGGAAAATCAATCATCGGTTACAGTAGGCTGATATAAAACATTACACTTGTATTTTATTAAAGAATACATTAATTAATTTCATCATTACGTTATCATACTTAGATTTAGTGTAAATTTTTCACCGTATATCGACTTGTGTGCATTCTATTAGCTATTTATATTATATATATATCTGATATATATATCAGATATATATATATATATCTGATATATATATCAGATATATATATATATATATATATATATATATATATCTGTTAAACGCAACCTCTTAACGTTGTTTGGTGGATTTTTAATTGAATTTGTGCTTGCTTTTGTGTGTGCGTCTTGTTTCTTTTCATTTCCGACCTTTTTTTCAGTAACCGAGGTGTACGTATGTTAGTTGCTGTAACTAAATGTTGAAAACGGTCTTACGTAAGGCATTGTCATTTTCGAAAGTAGTAGAGCCGTTTACAAGAATAACAGACATTCTTTTCCAGGCTTATTAGAGAAAGTGAGAAGTGAAAAAACAGCTTTGCGTTCGCTTTTTTCACAGCCTTAATGTAACATCTGTATATCTGCATGGAACTAAATAATGAAAATCATCGTTCTCAAAAGAAAGAATTTTAATATCATTTATACCTCAGATTTTTTTACATGTATCTCGCCCGTAAAAAATTCTGGAGCTGAAGAGTAATACTTAGTACTTTCTATGAATTCCGGTATTAATCTGCTATGCTGTGATCTCGGTATGATTAATTTTACCATTTCTAATTTGTAGAAAGTACGAGGTCTGTTCAGAAAATAACCAATCATTTTTAATTACGCACCAACAGACATATTTAGTGACATGCGGTTGGCAGCATTGTGTTCCGCATAACCTCCTCTGTAACCACATATTCTTAGATTGTTGATATCTCGTTTAGTTTTCATGTTATTGTTATTTGAGTGCAACGTGTTGAAGTGTTAATTGCTTTTTTTGATAATTGAACTTTTGTTCCAATGTCGTATCCATAAACCCGGCTTTCGTCTCCCGTTATGATCCTTTGCATGAATGTTTCATTGTCATTGGCTTGTTCAAGAAGTTGCCGACAACGCGATGCATGTTCAATTATTTAGTTAAAATGTCATGGCATGATCCAGTCTAGATGCTAACCTCTTCTGCAAGTTCTTTGAGAGTCAGTCGGCGATTTGCACTGACCAGATCGTTGATTTTCTGAACGGGGATGTCATTAGTTGAAGTCGAAGGTCTTCCTGGTCGAGGGTCACATTCAATTGACTGACGACCACTATTAAATCGTGAAAACCATTCGGAACATTGTGTACACGACCCAGAGCACCATCTCCGTTATCTTGTGAAACTTTCTGTGAAAATGTATTCACCCGTTTCACGCAAAACTTTACGTTGTATTGTTTCCGAAAATCGCATATAACAAAAATCGCTACTATGACTCGTTGCATTCAAATAACAATACACGAAAACTAAACGAGATATCAGCAATCCAAGAAAATGTAGTTGCAAAGGAGGTTATACTGAACACAATGCTGCCAACCGCACGTCACTAAATATCTGAGTAGGCACGTAATAAAAAAAAAGGTTTTTTCTGAAAAGACCTCGTACAATTTACCTGCTTTTTTTTTTTTATAAAAATACGGCTATACAGTTGGCAGTAAAAAATACTCTCAGAAAAAAGGCCAAAATGTTTTATCATAGATTATTAAACAAAGTTGCATTGCAATATAACCTGGTTGACTGGAGAATTACCAGTATGTAATTACGGATTTGATGTTTGATTACAATTTTATTTAACTATATCTTTTAAATCTCTCACAGATAATGAATGTTTGCATTTGGAAATAGCAGTGATGTTTATATTTTACAGTTTTTATCTACGATAATTGATTGCATCAATAATTTTATGTAATTTTATTCTGTTTATGATTAATAAATAAATAAACTTATTTTTCTCTTTTACAGGTAAACCATTTTTTAACTTTCACGGTTCATTGCTTCGAAGTTTTTTTCGTAAGTGTTTATGGTTTTTTTTTTTAATCTATTTATCCGAAGTTAATTTAGACTTGCTGAAAGTTCGTTTTTATTTTAAGAGTATTTTTGTTTATTCTGTTAATACAGCGTGTGTTTTTTTTTTATCTTTCCTTCTTATGCAAAGATTTTGTGTATTAGAAAGTGATGTAATATAAAAATTTTCATGTATTTACCCCCCCCCCCCTCCTTTTTAGTGGTATTTATTAAAAATTAACACTGGTATTATTAGGTCAAATATTACTGTTACGTACCTTTTTCAATCAGTTATAAATAACTCATATAAATAATACGGTTTAACAATCAGGGGGCGATCTTATTTTTTACTAATTTTTTTTTTTCGTTAACTCACGTATTTTATCTTATACCGAAATTTAAAAAATGAAAATTAGCCGTTTTCCTCTACTCGAATTTTACCAGATTGAATAATTTCTATAAAAACATACGCTCGGATACTTATGTATTGATAATAGCTATTTCAATCTGAAATGTTTCTCTTTTATTAAGGAAACTAGTTCGTTTGGATAAGGTGATAGAGAAAATATAGGTGGTGATTATTAAAAATCTGATGTGGACACCACATGACTTTCTTGTACGCTTATTAAATTACATCTGTACACTTTTTTAAATCAGAAGTTAATAATTATTAATAAATCAATATATTTAAAAAAAAAAAAAAACGTAATGAAGTCGGATTCGAACCGGTTGTGCCTTCCCGTTCTAAGATCCAAATATTTCATTAACATTTTATTTGGCTATAACTCTGGAACCAATGAAAATAAGTACCACTTGCTGTTGAAAAGATCTCAATGAGGGCTTATTACTGCAGTTAAGAAAAAGTCCAAAATCCCAATTGTTTGGATTTTGGGTTTTTTTGGACATTTTTGGTCAAGTCGATTGCAATCAAAAGGGTAGGTGCACAACTAGGTGTTACAACAGTCTTAAATCCAAAATTTCAACATTTTACGGCTAATCGTTTTTAAGTTATGCGAAATACGTACATACGTCACGCCGAAAGTAGTCAAAATGAGAATGATTGCCTGGTTTATCAGGTCTACTCCTGTGGAATCGTTCCCAGAATTGAGCCACATACCATCCCCAAATTTGCGCTGCATGAACGCTCTTGTAAGAGAGTACAAGAAGATTATGGACAATCGAAATCGAAATCTACCAGTACACGAGGACATTGAGGAGGCCAATCGTGGTCGCCTTCGATCTAGAAAGCTATCTATGAAAACAGCAATTGCTGCCACAGAGGAAGGATTCAACGTAACTGACGCTTGGAGTCAAGAATTAACCACAAAGCAGAATAACCAAATTCCATGTATTACCCAAAACCCGCCGGGTTTTGATTTGCCACATAAAACATGGTCAACGTTAAACAGAATACGAACTCAGCATGGCAGGTGCGCCTATTTCCTGTATAAATGGGGTAAAACACCGACGCCTCCTTGCGAGTGTGGTTAAACACATCACAGTAGTTTTCCCTGAAGATTTCGTGATGGCGACTCCAGAATCAATAGCTTATATTAATTTGTTAGATGTTTGTTTGTAATTGGTATTGTGTCTTGGTACCATACGCTAAATAAATAGTCCAAGTGGATTCAGGGATGGTCAGAATGGATGGATATTTCTTGAAATCTGAAAACCGAAATTTTCACAATACGTCCATTACTTCGTACAAGGAAGTAAAATACAGACCATTGTTATGATCCAAATGAACTGATATTTGTAAATAGAAACGTTCTCTTGGATATTCTCACTTTCACTTAAGCAAATGTTTAATTAGTGCATTTTCTTATGAGGAATGACTTAACGTAAGCTTATTCTACGATCGAAAGATTTTTTCACCAGTAGTTAATATGGTAATTAGTTTCGAAATCTTTTTCTTTCATAAACTAATTTTTTTTAAAGTAAACTATTCTAAGTGAAATATGTAAAACTTTGGTAAAGGCTGATAACTGGAAAGCTAAAACTTGGTTGATAACGGCCCAAATAATATGGGAACAATGAGATACAGATGGAAACATACACCGGCTACAGTTGAGTGTGGTTAAAAATTCATTAAAAAGAGGTTACTTTTCTTTGGTTTTTTAATATAATTTACAGGAAAAAGTAAATTGCATAGCTTAACATAATAAAGAATAAATAAAATAGAGTTTTATTTATTCTCGATTTTTAACTATTATTGTGAAGAGAGCTGCTAAGCTAGCTTTAAATACACCGGTAAATGATAAAACGTGACTAGTATAATTACGATGATTAATGATATTTATGCATCGAAGGGGGAAGGAAAAACTACTGACAAGAATTAATTGGATTACCATTTTTTTTCTTTATACTGTGCCTTATTACTGCTTGTTTAAGTAGGTTAATTTTAAATAAAATTATTTTTAGAAAATTTAATTTTAATTTTATTAAATAAAAAAATATTAATAAGTGAAATATGTTTAATGTACTTGTTTAGATTTCATTCATAATTTTCGTTTTATTTTTAACTTAAAAGGCACAGATTCAGTTTAACTGAATCTTCATACGGATTGAAGTTAATGTAGCACGTTCGTTTCACGGGAAGACATTATAGGGACTTCGCTCGTGCAAATAGAACGCACCTCTCACCGGTACGGCGCGAAGCCGTTTAGCTCGGTTGTGTCGGCTCTAGTCTGTCTCTTTCTATCTACATTTTGTTACCGCAGTGCCGCTGTGCTATTCATAGGATTTGGCGACTCCACAGGAATGTACAGTCCATTTAAAAAATTAACTCAGCCCAATTTCAAATTCTTATCGAAAAGTGCCATCTTTTAAACAAAAAACAAAAATTTTGCTTTCGCGTCTATTTACGATTAAAATTTTTTTTTTAAGCTTCATCATGACGTACAATTATGTTTTTTTTGATCGTGATATTTCTTAAAGTATTTCCGAGTCGGGTTATGATTATTTTTGTTAAATTAATTAATAATATTGTGTTTAAGTTTCTAATAAGAACTTTTATTTTCGCTTCTTTAGTCTAGTAACTTTCTCTCGTCTGTATGCTGCACGGTCAACGTATATTTTTATAGCCAAGTTAATTTTTTACTTCCTTCCACCTTCACTATTACAACGTTTCTTAGGTGAGGTAGTATTAAAAAATGTTCTTTGTATACTTATATAAAAATTGTAAGTTTATCTTTTGTGCTTATTAATATATATTAATAAAATATTCTATCGGCAATATTTTAATTCAAATCTTCTGTATTCGGTTTTTTATTATTAATAATAATGAATTTAAAACTGCGGCTTTTGTGTAATATTTCAGTTTTATTCGTGATAATTCTGCATTACTGTAATTCGAATTTATTTTGTAAGTTAGAAACAAGAATAGTGAATTGGGCGTCACGCCATTAATTAATAATAGATCTATTGAATTTAAATTATATACACTAATATCGACAGCGCGCTCAGCATTCGGGATACGTTTCGCGATTATAAATCGCTACATTAAACAGCGCGAAATGATATCTGTTTTTCGATTCTCATTCTTTATTTTAATTTCTTCTCTTTTTTTCATGGTATAATTTTGAGTTTTATTGGATACGTTAAAATACGAATACTTTTAATAGAGTTACATTTATATTGAAATGAAACCTTATCTTAAAACATTTTAGGAACATATAGTCATACAGAATTGTATTAAAAAATGCAAAAATAAATAATAAACAAAAATACAAATCGCAATTAAACGAGCTTGTGTTTATAATACATAAAATGTTTGCTAAAACTAAAAAAAAATTTCAGGATAACATTATTCGCCTGATTTTTTTTAAGTATATCATTTAAAATGCTCTTATTTTATTTTTTTGTAAAACTTCTCTGTGATAGTCGTAATTCTGTACTTTGGAATCCATTAATTCTTTCCCGATTTACTTACCTTGTATTTTTTTTGTTTATCTCTAACCAATTGGTTTTGTTTGAAGAATATGGATTTTGCTTTTTTCTCATAGTTTTCTTATTTCGTCTTTTAATGTAAAGATATTTTTAAATATTTATATAGTTTAAAAGACTGCATCGCTTCCCTTTTCTGTGTTGACGCAGATAGACGGAAGTAGAGGGGAAACTGAAAGAAAGATTATCAAATGCTTATCATATAGCATGGAGCATTCTAAACACTTTTTTCCTGGTTGACAATAAAGTTCATAACATATTTAATACTGTGCAGTTGTTTTCCTAAATCGGTAACCTTGAGTTTCTGATTTAAAATTTCTATGACGGATCTGCGCTATACGGTTTTTTACTGTACATATTTTTCCTTATTTCTTTTTTTTGTGTCAACAGATGTTCATAATTTTAATGTACTTTTGACTTTGAGATCAATGTTTAGCAAATCCTGTAATAGTTAAGAAGGCGGTGTATACAGAATTTACAACTCGTTTACATGCAACATAGATTTCACTAATCGGAAATAATTTTCAAATTCATTTCGTGATCGTTTTGAAGTCGCGTTAATCCTAAATTTCTTAGATGAGAACGTCTTTAAATCTTACGACTAAGGTCGTAAAATATCATTTAAAAAATTAAAATATCATTTTCAGTCGATGAATTAACGTCTTTGTACAGTAGGAATTAAATTAAAATAATAAACAGGCGAAGTAAATTAACCTAATAAAAAAAAAAAAAAAATAGGTAAGACAAAGTATGTAGTAAAATTTAAAATAGAATTTTCGTAAATGCCGGGTTTTGAAAATATTAGAATCCTACCTTCTGTTTTCAGGTGATGGGATGAATTTTAGCTAAGTATTGAAAATCATAACTGTTTTCCTTTTGAATGATTTACAGGGGGAAACGTAAATTATTCAGCGCTTTTTAAAATTTAATAAAAAATTAAAAAGCAATGTAGTGGTCCTTTAAATTTGTGCAGGTACTAGAGTTACCTGATGACCATGAATGAACACGCCGGCGCGTTGCAACGACAGGAGGATCGTCAGTTGAGCAATGGCTACCGTGCGAGATAGTAATATGCGTACTTTAGTTTCACGAAAGCGGATTTGTTATTTTGTTATTACTATTTGTATTAGTTTTCGAGTACGGCCGTGGTGCTCCTAATAAAGACTTATCAACGTTATTATCAGCAGTTTAAGGATGTAAGAAGTGTAGTGCATAAACAAGGTGCTGGCAGACCTCATGTCCCCGTGGAAGTTGTGTATCGAGTACGAGAAACGTTTTAGAGAAGCCCGGCTGAATCGAATCGTTGTGCGACTTAAAAACTGGGAATACCGCAATCATAAATTGTGAAGATTCTACACAAGCGCCTAAACCTTCATGCATAGAATTATCAGATGGGAAACTGTACTCCAATTTGAATTGTAGGCAGAACAGCTCTCTCCAAACCGGAGAAAGTCAGTTCTATCCAGTCCTTTAAAATACGTCGTGTTTTGTATGATTTTTTTAAAGATTTTTTTTTTTAATTACACGCTGTCATGCATATAATATAAAGATATATGGTGATAAAACATTAAATTGCCTTCAAAGATTAGAAACGTTTAATCATGTTTCAGGTGTAAAACGCCTTTAAATTTTGATTGTGAACTAGGTAATTAGAGTGGTTTACAATTGGAAAAAATTCTAGCTCAGATTCCTTAAGAAAAGTTAACCCATTCCCGGAATTTTTTAGCATAAACAATTCCTTTATAATTACATAAATGGTTTTTTTATTAGGTTTTCGTTAGGGGTGTTAGTATTCAGTTCATATTATTTTACATTAAATTTGAATGATAAAGAATATTAAACTAACTAATTAATGATGTTCGTTTCTGTCCGATAAAATTAGTTAATACCAGACGGGAGGAGAATAATAAAGTAACTAAGTAATAAGTAATCATTTTCCTTTTAAATCTTTAATTTATTGATTAATTATATTTATCCTTCCTTTGTTTAACTGTTTCTTGAAGTTGGAATTCAAAATACCAGTAACTTCTTTAAGAAAATAGTATCCTCATAAAATATCTGTAACGAAAGCTTATTTCTTCAAAACTAAATAAAGGAAATATATAAAATTCGTTCCCGAATTACCTAAAATTTGTAGTGTTTATAATAGACTACATATCATCAGTTAATGAGAACACAACCCCCGCATTTTTACAGGATTCCCCAAGAAAAAAAATTAAAATGCACGGTTCCATCTTAGTTTTTTTTTCATTAAAAATAATGTAATTGCTTCACCATTAATAAAATCTGACATTATCTAGTATATCAATATTTCTTTTTTCCAAAAAGAAACAAAAAAAAAAATTTATTGTACTTGTTCCTTTAAGCGACACCCTTTTATTACTGATCGTCTGAGACAATGTAGAACAGAACCTAGTAAAAGTTCTTAATTTCAAAAGGCTTTTATTATCTTAAAAAACAACTATGAAAATAATTATTTATTTTCTTAAATAAAGTTAAAGCTGTCTTAAAGTTGTTTACTACCTACAAAATGTTTGTACTTGTTCGTCGTGAGTCAAAGTTTTAGTTCTTTCTTTGGCTACGATATGACATTTTAAAATATAATACACTTTATAATAAACTCATTTTTAAGCTTCAGCCGCTCGATGTTTTAATTAACGTACCGCTAAACTTTAATCGATGGCAGAAGATTATTTTCTTCGTAAATACGAAGGAAGCTCTTTCTCTTGTGAAAGAGTCGTTCAAGATTAAGAATATTGAAAAATATTAATTATGTTTCTTCGAGTTGATGAGTTTTTATTAGGTTTCTTTATTTATTTTACATCTTTTAACCTAGTGTTTTAACAATTATGTCGGAAAAAAGATTAACTTTCTTCATTATTCTGATAAAAATTGGGTTTTACCTTCCATTATTTTTTTAAAATTAAAACATTGTAGCCGTTAACTTTCATAACATTCTATGTAATACCATAACGAACGAATTGTAGTTTTTGTTGCACTTATACGTTTTGATTCCATTCCAAAAAATTTATATATATAGAAAAAATGACAACCCCTTATTTATTAAACGATTTTCTTCGCTGGATAATTGCTTTAGCAGTCATCGTTTCGGCGGTAATATATTTGGTCTGCGGTAACTTCTAAAGAATGGAACTGATTTCAACAAACCAGTATTTCTTTAGGCCTTCGTTTAAAGCTAGTTAATTGGGAGAGGACTGGATTGAGTTTTGTGTCTTAATTAGAAAATTGCTATCTTAACCCTAAGCAAGATTACTTTTATCTGTTGCTCGTTCACTTTACGGTCCAAGAGTATTTCAAGTGCCATCCGCTTCACAACCAACTGTTCAAAATTAAAAAATGGGCCAGCCGTTTAAATTATAATCTGTTTTCTTATATTTTTATGCTGCTTTCAGCAGTGCCTCTTACTTTCAATCTTGAGTGAATCTTTTTTCTATGTGTGCTTATATAATATGTATTGTATACGTATTTTTTAACGTCTTTTCTTATTTAAAATTACTTTTAAACAAGATTGCTGAACATTACAGAGCGAATATTTGGGAAATAGTTACGCCTACTTGCCAACTTCCCAATGGATAAAGACTTTTGTAGTTTGTTGATATTTTTTATAAATTTGTTTTTTTTTTATTATTATTATAAACGTTTATAATTTTATTAAAATTTGTTATTAAAGATCCGAATACCAACTTTAAAGTAAGAACGTTTAATTATACAAAAAGGGTTTATTCAGAACAGGATCGTAAAGCAAGATCATTAAGAATGACTAAATATTGGGAGAAAGTAAAAGCGAAGAACTTAAAGGCCAAAAGATTGGCAAAAAAGACTTGAATTATTCTGACTAAAGTGGTCCTTTGCGGCCTTAAAAGTAAAATACAAAAAAAACGTTTATTTACTAAAATAAATAATCTAACACTATGTCAGAATTAAAAAAATAAATAAATATTTTCGTAAACGTCATTAGCTGATAGTAATAGGTATAATAGACATTATATATACCGTATTTTCCACGTTAGCCCCGCCATCGCATATGATCCGCACTTAATTTTAATATTATGAGAAAGGAAAAACCCTTTTTTTAATATATATCTAGGTACTTCAAAAAATAGATGATTTGGTATTTAGTAAAAAATAAACACTCATTTTCACAAATTTATTTTTTAAGGTTATAAATATTTGCAGTTGCTAAGTTTACCAGTTACCTTTTTCTTCACTTTCGTATTCAATATTCAGATCCAGAATCAGACACTTTTCCTGTTCGTTTTCCCCGAGGATATCATCTTGCGTCCCAACCATATTATTTGAAATTGAACATTTTTTAAAGCTTTTAATCGCTAATTCTGCTCTAAAGATATATTTTCCCAAGAGTCAATATTAATTTCCAGACCAAGGAGAGCGGTTTTTTAATTCGTTCAGTGACTGTAAATGAACGATCATTGTTTGCTATCCACGAAGATTAACATTTTTTCAATGTGTTTTAAAAAGGAATATTGTTAATACATATATCTAACGGTTGAAGGAGAGATGTTAATCCTCCTGGAATAATTACTAATTCAGAACTATTTTTCTATAATGAATTTTTCACATTTTCATTTAAATATCTCCGAAAGCAATAGGTAAATTTTACGTTTCGCAAGCTTTTGTGTCTACGAAACCACACCGGTTTCAAGGATTCGCCCGTCCATTTTCATTACTACGAACCCCTTTGCGAGATTCTCTTCGGGTAAAGTCGTCTTTCGCTTGAAAGTAGCAAAAGGTAGAAGTTTTGTTCCATCCGCTAAAATGGCAAACATAACTACACACATTCATTTTTCACAACCACCAGTTCGAATAGAAACACTTCTTTCACCGATCAAACTTACAGTTGAATTCTGTCGTTTTTTCAAAGGGTACAGGTGTTTGATCAGCGTTACCTATTTGTGATAGTTCGATATTGAAATTTTTGCACAATAACAATTCGCTGAAATTCTATAGGATTTTTCTTCGTTTGCAAACATTTTTGTCGCTATCTTTGATAAACAGTGGTCCGTTTTCGTGTAATTAAAACAGATGTGCACATACATTTTTGAAATGAACTTTTACTAGCTGTAAAATTATCACAATATTAACTGCTAAAGCTACTTGTTTCGCCTTTATAATGCACATCTCTGTAGAAATTGCAAAACAGTTTTTTCTTTAATTAACAAAGATAGTTCTTGCACTAATTCGGGAAATTTTCCGGATTCAGTCCACACGAAACGATCGTCTTTTTGAAGAAGCGCCAAGCAATAAATACTTCTTCTTCTCCAATCTCGGTTACCGATGATTTCAGTTTATTTGAAAACAGCAGTAAATGAACAGTTGTTTTTTTTTTGTGTGAAAACAACTTTCAATCAAAAGATTTAAAAAAGAAGAGGAATATGTCGGTGATGTCACGTTTGCAAGTTTGAAATCAACTAAATACTGAAAGGTAAATGAAACGCGTGAAGGAAATTCACTTGAAATAAATTACAACCAAAAACTGAAATGTACCGTATTTTCAGAAACCCGTTTCATTCTACGTATTTCGTTACAGAATAAATAATTAATAATAGCAACATAATAGTATTAACCGTTGTGCTCTTCCTCTGTTAGGCAGAGGCGGGTATTGTAATAAAATTCATTTTTGTTTACATGTTGTACTTGTTTTTGTATAACCTTTCATAGTCGGTCATATACGACACTGTCTTGTAATAAAACACAGTATATCGTTCATGCAGTAATAATCATTCAATCATCATAATTATTCGAATAAGACATGCACCCCAAAATTTTAAATAGTAAATCATAGAAAAATTCTGCGAGACTATGCGAATAAATTCGTAATTTGTAGAATAAATTAATGTTTTTACAAAGGAATAAAATTCAGAGATCAGCGTATACGGTCGGTCGGTTAAATCGAATATATCTTGCGTTCATTAATTTAATTTTTGTATGTATCAATCTTTCACTCTCATTTAAAAATATTATTCTCGTTTCTTATCAGAATAAATTGAATAAAGCCTGGAGATATAAATGTGTGATATGCACTGTCTTTATTTGACCGCTGGTTTGTTGGAAATCCTTTGGCTTCTTGAATATTATTGATTTGCTGGATTTTGCAGCAGTTTATCATTTATTTCAGTGTTTTTGAAAAAATGGAGTTCTTACAAATGGATTAAGTTACTAAGGTCTGAATAGGAAGATGGTTGGGCCCTTATTTAATGTATTTTTTCATTTTTTTTTCACTTAACTTCCGGAAAAAGTTGGTATATTTTTCTGCTTTTTTTATTCCATCCCATTTTACATAAAAAAAGTAAATTGTCTTGCACATTTTTGCCTGTGTCAGTATAAATAATAACGGTGAAAAATCTGGTTCAATGTTAGTTTGAATTGTTGCATTATATTTTCTTCAGAAGAATCTATGAAAAATAACAAAATACAGAATAGTTAACGACGTTTGTACAATATTGTAATGCGTTGTTTTACAGAATACAAATTATTACATTTTTACGTGGCTGGAATAAGAGTTTATTTGAAACGTCGATTTTTAGTCCCAAGCAAGGTAGTAAAGCTGATATTAAATGTACTTAACGAGCTTGGTTTGATGCTTTTTTACATGTAAATAAAACGTAATAGGTTAATACATGAAAGATACTGAACCTGTCTTAAGAGCATCCGGTTATGCCCCTCTCGATCGGTGATTAGTAAAGCGTACATTTTAATAATAGAATAGACCGTGATGCGGAGATAACACTAATGCAACGATAGACGCATATTGCATCTCTTTTTCTGTTTCCCCTCTATATCACTCTTCCACTTTTTTGTGTGTGTGTAAACATTTCACTAAAGTCGCGTTGTGCATGGGTCAACTGTACTTTTGGGTTATGACATTGATGTTTTACATTATGTTAGCGGTTAAATAAATTTGGAAATTAACTTAAAACGTTTTGTTCTGGTTTTTGTAATTTAATTTAGGTGGTCATGTTTTCAGACAAAAAAATTTAAATATAAGTTTATTTTCCACGTGTCTGTATTAAAGATTAATTTTTTTTGTTGCAATTTTATTCTATATAATGATGTCCGTACTTCCTCCAATAACCGAAAACTAAAACGTTTAAATAAGCCATAAATTTGTGATCGCTTTGCCTCTGTTATAATTTATATTGCATAAATCAACGTAAATAACATACTGGGTTTCGGTGCTTAGTAGATTTAGTATTATGTAACAAAGTATTCTTCAAAGTAAATCTATTTCTCCTATGTTATGTTAATTTTTAAACAGAACTTAAAAGCTGTTATAATAAGCTGTCATAATTTAAAGCTCCGTATTTCGAATCAAATTTTAATCTGAACAATTAAACTAATTTTTGGGAATTATTGTGATTGTTTTACGTAATGTATGTAAGTGTAAAGTAATCGTTTTTCTCTGATTTCTGTAAATCTTCTCAGTTTTGTCGCTATCGCATTTTTAGGCGCCTTAATGACGTAAGATAGTTTAGTGTAATATTCTACTGTTTAAGAATGGGGGGAGGAGTTTTATATCATTTTATAGAACCAAAAAAAGTAATAAATAGTGATGGCGGTAGCATTTTTACACCTGAAAATTTTTATCTAAAGAAAAATACTAGAAAATCATTTTGTAGTTTAGCAAACCTTTCGACTAAAAATAAATAGTAACGTAAATCCTGTAACGCATTAAATTAAAGGACGCTCTTTTCCGCATTATTTTAATAACTTTTGTTATTTGTTAAGTAATTTGTTTGTATCCTTTATCTATAAAAACGCGAAATTTACATCAGTTTTCGTATGTGCTTTTTTCCATCCTCGGAACTTCGATTGAAAATTTTCAAAGAAGTATGTGTTAAATATGATAAGCTTTCGGTCTTCTATATCTTTACCTCGGTTAAATCGAGAGATAGCAGAGGCTGTGGTCATATCGAAAGAACGTGCTTGTCGTATATTAACTGAAGAATTGGATATGCATAATCTATCCGCGCGTTGAGTGCCGCGTTTGCTCACATTGAACCATAAACGCTTTCGAATGAACATTCCCAAGGCCCTGCTGGAACAGTTTAAGCAAAACGAGTCAGATTTTTTGCGTCGATTCTTAACTGTATATGAAACGTAGATCCACTACTACACCCCTGAGACAAAATAACAGTCAAAACGTGGACTGCAAAGGGTAAACCTGTTCCGAAAAAGGCAAAATTGGTTTTTTGGGATGTTAATGGAATTTTGTTGATCGATTATCTTCAAATAAAGGTAAAACAATAACGGAATAGTATTACGCATCGTTACTTGACAAGCTGAAGGCAGAAATTGCAACAAAAAAAACGATTACATTTGAAGAAGAGAAAGTTTTTCGTGAGGACAATGCGCCTGCTTACTCTTCGACGGTCGCCATGGCTAAGATTCACGAATTGCATTTTGAATTGGTCGACCACTCGCCGTATTCACCAAATCTGGCCTCAAGCGACTTTTTCTTCTTTCCTAACCTTAAAGTGATTTTCATCGGATGAGGAGGTTATCGCATACGTAAACGCCTATTTGCGGAGAACGACGCCATTTTCTATTTGGAAGTTAAAGAGGGTAGAGCATCGCTGGAAAAATAGTATCGACTTGAATGGAGACTTTGTTGAAAAATAAAACTATATTTGACAGAAAAAATACGTCTTTCTATCTTAGGCTCAAAACCTTTCAGATAACCCTCGTAGGTATTCATACTTTGTTACTATATTTTTGTTCAGGTGATCAAGTTATAATGATTAAAATTTTGATTGTCTGGAATGAAAAAAAACGTACTAGCATAATCGTTACTGACTTTCTCAATACCACCTAATATTCCTCAACAATATAAGGCCAGTTTCTGCAAGCACTCTATAAACCCTAAATTTTATTTATTTAATTTTTTTTTTTAATATCTGGATTCGCTGAAAACCTGAAATTTAATTTAAATTACCTGACGTATTTCTGGATACCAGTTACATGGAAGGAAAACCTTAATAAATTCTAAAGATATGCCGAAACTTAATTTTTGTCGTAAACTAATCCTCCCATAAAATGGTTTGAGGTTTCGTTCAGTTTCAAAAAAAAAAAACGATTCCTGTAAAAGTTAACGGAACACTTTTTGGAGGATATTAATTTAAAACTTTGTGCACTTTTAAGTTTTTTTTTGTTGATTCCCAAAAATACTTTTCTTACGAGAGTGGAATGCTTCTCATTTTAATACAGTATATTAATTTGAACGACTAAAATTTCACGTAGGATAAAAATAATATCTTAGACTTTTGTAAATCTACGGATTATTACGTAAGCCTTAACAAACAGTAGTTACTAGAATTGCTATGTAAGCTTCAATTTTTTTTGTATAACACAAACAGATTAAAATGTATTTTTAGAAATATATGTTGACAGATATGATTTGAAATTGTGTGTAAATATTTTCAATGACCTCAGGAGATTATTTGTTGAACATTACTATTATTTATCTCTCGTTAACTTATTTTTTTATTGTACACTGTTAAATAATTCTATATGTCTGCATTATTTTCTTATTGCAAGTGTACAAGGACAAATGTCTGAAATTCTTGGATTTATTCCTCGTATTCTCATATCACCTATTGTATTAATCAAAGGGTTAATCCCCTCATTTGTCGTACCTCAGAAGGTTATGAATGATAGCGATACGTGTCGTCTACCCGTACGTTGTAGTATGTTCAATGCATATTTGGTTTATATTGTTTAGTTATTAGGTATCGTATTCTCCACTACCTCTCCCTGCTTCTCCCTACGCTCCTCATGTGTATACTTGTCCCTGCGTTTGCCTGTACGTTCATACGCACGGTGAAATTACACAATCTTAAGTTTCTGTGAATACATACTGTGAATCTATAAATACTTTTCAAAATATTACATTAAAGTAAAACCTTTTGGTAACCGGTTCTATACAGTCGGTTTCCTTCTTTAGCAGCACTTTAAAATTATTTTTTTAAATTTAGATTTAATAATAAAATTTAGAAAAAAATGATAGATTTAAACTAAAAATGTAGATTTAAAAATTCAAATCAAGATATGTGGCTGGTTCTTATTCTCTACATAAAAATAATTATACTATAATCCTACTGATCAGTTTCAGACATATAAATGTACGTAGTAGGTCATTTACAGAAAAATTCATGGACGTAATCAAGTAAACGCCTAGAATCGAATACTTTAATACAGGAGGAATTCGAATGATTCCAGTTGGAGTATCAACTGGATTTCTAAACTGTGTATCTTTACAATAGAATTAAAACAACATATCAGTTACTTCCGAATAATGATAATTACGTTCTGCTTTCATTATTAATTAAATACTTCTATCCTTAGATTCACAGTGAAGTTTTAATTCGCTTGTTAAAAAAAAAAAACCCCCTACAATCCATTTGCTTGCAATATTATCGTTATTATGAGAAAGGAATAACTGTTATCGAAAGTCATGAATTTAATTTTGTTAAAAAAGTGGTCAGATTCTTAGTTGTGGTCTGCCAAAGAGTGAATCCTAACACAAATAAGAACCCGGTTTTGAAATTATTAAATCTTTTGTAGGATCAAACATTTATTTTTATTTCGAATATTTTTTACTGTACTGTTCTGTCAAAAAAATTACTGTTTTGAAGTTCCGTACTTCTAGAATAACAAGTTTGTTTTTTTAATTAGCAATTTTTTCGGAGAGAAAGTAGTTGCAGATTTTTATAGATTCAGATTATTTTAATTAGTTTGTAATGTATTTTTATTATTTTTTCTTTAGATTAGAAAATACACAAGTATTTTTTTTTTTGTTGATAATATTCTAAGGTGGTTCGGAAAGTTCTCGGCCTAACACAGAGATGGCGTAAAAATGAGCAAATGACTATGTTTTTTGTCTAGTAAAAAACGTTAGTTGACGTTCTGCGAATTTTTCACACGCATGTGTTTATTTGCTTGTTTTAGACGATCGAGTAAAGCAAACAAGTTTTGACATTTTCTGAAAAAATGAATAAAAGTGAAGTTGGAGCTGTTCTTACAAAACAAAGATTTAACCCCGATGGACATTAAAATGAGTTAGATTCCAATTTAAAAGGTTCTTCTTCGTTTTCGACGGTTAAATAGTAGGATACTGATTTTAAATGTGGTCGTACATCTGTTCAAGATGATTTACGTATGGCCCAAAAATCCCTAAGAATGAAGAAATCGCCGTATATTTCGGTATAAATCCAGGTTGACTTAGATACCCGAGTTTGCTGACGTTGTAATAATCTCTATAGACTGTGTCCACTACATTTAATTGATCTTTAAGGTAAAAAAATGTTTTCCGCTCGATCGTTGCCGCGTTGGTTAACAGTTTACAAAAAAAAAAAAAAATAACGCATTCTACTGAACGCTTTTCAAGGGTGTTTAGACTTTTTTAAAAATGAATCCGATTAGTTTCTTTATCATGCAGATGAAACACGGATTCACCAATACACGCCGGAAATCGGTGGGAGCTGGTGAAAGTGCGCCAGAGAAAGCGAAAACTGTTCCATCTTCTGGAAAATTCATGGTTAGGTTGGTTTTTTACCGGGAAGTATTACGCTTGAATACTGGACCAATTCAAGCGTGGTTTCAGGCTAAACATCCACATGTGGAAAAATAGTGTGCTCTTTCACCGCTATAATGCGTCCGCACACACATTTCGGATTGCTTATGCAAACTCACATCAGCTACGCATCGAAAATGCCTTTCACATGCGGCGCATTCCTCGAATTTGGATCGCAGCGATTATTGATAAAAATTGCTCAGTGGATGACGATTCACTTTGAAATGATGCGATCAAAGCCGAGATAATCGCTTATTTTGCAGTAGGACAAATCGCGTTATTCTTAGGGTGTTAAAAGGTTAGAAAGCCTAACGAGTAAATTAAATTCAACATATTTCTTAATACTTGAATAAATTCTTTGAACAAATAATAATTTAAACAAATTATTACATTAACCGATAGAATTACAATTCTTTATTACTATGTTGAATGGATTTTTTCATAAAAAAATAATTCTTATAAATGTATCAAATTACATTAGTAATTCGATACATATAGGCGACATAAGTTGAAAATTTTCAGAAAAATGTTGTTTTCTTTGTTAGATTCAGAACTTTCCAAACGAAAGTACGTCCTTATTTTACGTTCTACACAAATGATAGGAAAGCTCAGTATGATGCAATCTTTTTAAAAATCAAAAAATACTTATTTTAATTTGCAAAAATAAATATTTGTATTATTTAAATGTATTACTTGTATAATATTTAAAAGCGTTTGAATTATTTATTGTTGCATATAAATTAAGAGTATAGTTTGTTTTTTAATACAACTTATAGGTTAAGATAGGATTGATTTACGTATGATGTTTTATTAGAATTATTATTCTAAATCCGACACTACCCTATTTCTCTTAAGTTTAACGATAATTCATTTATACATTCTGTGGATTCATTTCTTAGATATTCTGCTAATCTATTCTTCTCTAACTATCCGATGCACGGATTTAAATAAAGAATTAAATGACAACTGATTAAGGTTAAGAAAAGTGTTAATTAGATAAAAATTGTAGAAATTAGGGATTAATAAGAATTTATACAGAGAATTTACGGGTTGTGCGTCGACCAACCTTGCGTGCGGTGCACTTCTCTTTTACAAATCGGATAATTCATTCGGTACACACTGCCTTATCACTAATTCCTATCCGATTTCATGAAAATAAGCGATATGATTATTAACTACATGCAGTTTAGTTTCTGAATGATTACGTAACGTTAGGTATTATATAGCGTTAAATTAAAGAACGCAAGAGTTAAAACCGTGTTATAATTTCGTAAAAATCAGTTGGTAGTCATGTTTTTTATATCAGATAAAAAACCCGTTCTTTTCTACATTATTTTAAAAAATTTATGTAGTAATTACCTAAATAAAAAATGAATCTGGATTTCTTTTTATTTCCAAACTGTGTATTATTTATAAAATAAGTAGTATTAATAAAAAATAAACTTTTCTTTTAATTACCGCTCCAAAGTTAAAGATTCCATACAAAATTTCGCGATACCTAGCATTTTAAAATTATCTCCTCTAAGTTTAGCATCGAAACGATTCTTTTTTATATGAATACGCTGTATTGTAATATATAACTGATACTCATGAATATAGCCGTTTTAAATAGATTGGTGGTAGAAAAGTTAATAAAGAGAGAAAAAAAAGTCATTTAATCCCTTCAATTAAGCGCCCATTGCACCATGAAGCACAACGCCTTCCGTACTTGATTTATTCGTTACCCTATTATTAAAGTATAACAGTGCTTGTAAACGTGCCCTAGCCTGTCGTGAGAGGATTTTATCATGTTTTGCTGACACTGCGTCTATATTTTATTCTCTCCCACACATAAATAAACCTATGAATTCATACAAAAATTTAGAAATCAATATAATAAGCCACGTAAATGAATGGAAGTCATTTAAAAGTAATGCATTCCTGCATTATTATGAAATAAAAACAACCTTTCCTGTTATTTAAATGATATATAATAATAATAATAATAGTAATTATTATTATTATTATTATTATTAGATTACTGAGATCAAACTTTAATATGGCATTTATTACGGCTGTTTTACAATGTTCTTTTTTAGTTACAAAATTACATCCGCTTATTTTCAAGTGTTTTCTCTTTCGCTTGCCAACCTATAGGCGGTGGTAGATAATCTAATCTCTTCTATCATTCCCGTTTCAGTAGGGATTAGGCGGCATTTGCATATTTTAAGAACAGAAAAGGTGTTATTGGTTTATATTTTTACGCATTTTAAAGTGTTATTTATCTCTAAAATATTGAATAACCCTGTTATTATGTTTCATTCCTTACTTTCGTTGAAAAAATCCGATAAAATATTTTCTTTTTTTATGTTTTTGTAATGACGTATTTTTGAAAATTAAAATGTACGTTCAATTTTTTGCATTAACTATTTTGGTTTTAAATTTTACAATTAATACTTAGATTACTAAAATTACATTAGTTTAGTAATGTAAGAAAATTTTGTATGTTGTTTATTTAGTTTTGTAGTATATAAATTATCTTCACTTATTAATTATAATTATTAGTATCACTTATTTTAATGATTATGCAGTAAACAAGTGAACATTTTTATTGTAAATTTTTATTAAAATAAACATTTATTTTAATCGTTGAAAAACTCTAATAGTTTGTATTTTTCCGTCAAATTCATATTAAAACAATCGTTTCCTAAATTGTTTTTTACTCTTCATATTTATTATTTAGGCCGTACGCATTCCCTTTTAATGATGTAAGGTCGTTAACGTAGTATATGCTTAGGATATATCACCCTTTAGTATGTAAAACTTGAATGTATTAGACATGACTTTTTTTTAATCTTCTCGTTCCTTGCTATGTTATGTGACATTTTTTAATTTTTACTTCCTTATTCAGTTGTTTACTGGTTACTGCTAAACAGGCTAAATTCACTCAAAAGAAATTACCCTGGGTATTGATTCTTTTTCACTTAAGAGATCCATTATGTAAAATTTCTAATTAAAATTTAAATCTCGGTAAAAAGAAATTGTCAGTAACGTTTGTCCGAAATTTTGAAAATCAGTCGACAGAATTATTTATTGTTGGTGATAATCGTTTTATGATATTTTCTCACTCGTTTTGATTTCATAACGGACGCGTTTCAAAAGGTCGCAATCCTAAGATTAAGAAGGTAGAAGTCACACATAGGTAAATTTTATTTCTCCCTACGTGTCAGTTGGCAATACTGTAATCAAGGTTAACAGTTAAAATGTCCTTATCCACTAGTGCTATGCTAGTATAAATTTGTCTCCATTATTTTAACTATGTCGTTTTCCAAGGACGAATTTGTGTTTATTATTGAGATTATTGTTTATTATCTTACGATCGTTAGAGTTTCGGATGAAATTTCCCAATTCTTCAGTTTCCAATAAGTCGACAATATCCCGTTTGATTAATAAATTTCGAAGGAGTATACACGTTCGAAAAAGCAAAGGTCGACCATCACTGTTAACAGTAGAAGTTCTGAAGGATGTGAAAGAACGTTCGATTCGCTTACCCAGAAAATCGCTCAAGAAAGTTATCTTCACAGAGTGAGCTTTCACTATCTACGGCTTTCAGGGCCACTAAAAAATTACAATTGCGTGCTTATCGCGACGGTGTTGTCCAAGAACTAAAAGAAATAGACCACGGAAAACGTTTAGAGCATTGCTGGTTTCGTTCTACGTTGATAACAACCGTGTTGAAATATTTTGGATCGTGTTTATTTCAGCGACAAGGCACGGGGTTCACTTGGATGACTACATAACAGCCAAAACTGCCGAATATGGATCGCTGAAAATCCTCACGCTTTTCATGAACTATTACACGCACGTAATATTTTGGTTTGCGATCGCCCGGCGTCGTGTAATAGGTTGGGTAAATCTGTAGGTGGTGTGGTTTATCGCACCTTAATCGAACAGTTTATTACTTCGTTAAATTTACACGAACGAGAACGTTGGTTCTAGCAGGATAACGCAACGTATCATACTGATAATGAAATGCTGAATATGTACGGGAAAGTTTTGGCCATCGTTTTATCAAAAGGGTTGTGGCCTTCAGCATCCCCAAATCTTACACCAGCAGACTTTTTCCTTTAAGGTATTTAAAAAGTGGAGTCTTTAAAAACAATCCTCATACAGTTTATGACGTGAAGGCTAACAGTGAAAGTGAGATTTCAAATATTACTGAGCAAACATTACGAAAAGCGGCTGCGAATGTTACGAAACGTGTAAGTACCTGCATCAGGATCGCAGGAAATCATTTTGAACGTCTATTGTAAAGTTATTTAAGATAATTTAAATATTGTTGTATAAGTATTTCTTTAACATTAATTTTGTTGTAATAAATTCACGTCATCCCTTTGGTTGATGCGGTTGCGTCCATTTTGAAACACCCGACAGAACTTCATTAAATTTTACGTCTTATGGCTGCATCGAGCTTAAGAATTTTATCTAAAACTTTTATTTCTTTCAATTTTTATCGGGAACCGCAATCTTACTTGATGAAAATATTTACGATATATTTTATCTTATCCCGATCATTAACTGAATTTAACCACACACATTTGGAGTTATTTTATTTATTTTTGTTTTCCCCTGTGTAGTAATTCCATTTGCTTCTTGGTGATTAATACGTTCTTTGTTGTCATGAAAGAATTTAAAAAAAGTAGAATATAAATAGTTAAAAAATGCACGGAATAACCTTATTTCTGTCCATATTCTCTAAGGTATGATAGAACATTTTTCGTATTAACATCGTTTTCCCAAGTTTTTCAAGGCTTAGTTGGAAGAAGAGATTTTGATCATTTTTACAAAAAAAAAAGCTTTTAGTACTCCGGATTTTGGTTTCGTCTAGAAATTTCATTTCACGGGTGAGTTGATTAGTAACAGAATTTTTGGTTATTGTTACTAAAACTTTATTTTTTGTTGGGTTATACGTGATAAATCGGGTACATAATCACACACACACACACACACGTGTGTGTGTGTATATGTATATATATATATATACACACACATACACAAGCACAAAATAACGAACCACAATCTAATAAAAAAAAAAACTAATGATATTTTACAAATTACGGAGACCATAATTTTTCAGTTGTTTTATCTAAGACGTATTTTAAAGTCCTTGTAAGGATTTATTTATATAAATTTTTCTTGCCAAAAATTATAAATCCATAGAAAGAAGATACATATGTTTTTCGGTCAAATTAAGTTAAAACTTTAACGTAAATAATTATTTCGTTGACAGTATGTAATTTGTAGTGTTTTTACATTGAAAAAAAAAAATTAGTATTGCCGGTAATAAAGTAGTGCAGACTAACTATATGAATACAGAAGGGTATCTTAATACCCTTCTTTGGAATGGGTAATATTTTAATTTTCATTTCTCGGGTCGTAAGAATTTTTACTTCTTCAGATAATTGATCAGATGTATAACATTTTTATTTGTACAGTCCGGATTATTATTATTTGATAGGTTATTGTTGAGAATGTATCTATGCGATATACAAAAATTAGTTACGTAAAATGAAATATCAAGAATCATTCGCTTTTTGCATCCAACGTGAACTAAAAAATGTAAACAATTAGATGTAATCCGTTATTATCGTCAACGGACTCGTTCGATGTCTGCTGTACTATTTTCTAGAGGAGGTGTAACGCTTATGCTGTGTCTTGTCTTTTGGAGTTGGATACGATCGAATAAGAATTGTTTTATTTGACGAAGCGATGCAGTGGTTTACAAGTAAATGCCATCATTATGGAATAGTGTTACCTGATTTTTTGATATTAAAGGGTGTGTACATTTTGAAATCTTCTGGAAATTTTAGTTTAAACTAGTGATATGTATTTATGTATATGTTTTCTTATCTAGTGAACAACGGTTAACAAATTTGTTAGGTATAAACGGGATGAATGACGATAAGTGTATTCAGAATATAATTCTACGAAGTGAAATTTTGTATAGGAAGGCTGCCATATATTTAACGATATAATAATGCATGCCCATTTCTGTTGAGTTACATTGTAAACTATACCATACAACAGTAGCAGCTAACGGTTTTATCACCTGTTGCATCACACCGCCAGTATGTATATTGTTATAGTAGACTAGAGTATATACTACGGGTGCATTAATTAGTGCAACAGAAACGTGATAATCTATTCCATACCACTAATAGACTAGTGTTATTAATGGATGTTTCTTTCTTCCGTTAAATCTGTTTTCCCCCTGTATTTATAATGCTGTTTGTTTTTATTTTGTTTTTAAATGAGCCGAATAAAATAAACGGTTATATGTATCTCGTTCTTTTAATTTTTTGTTAAATTTTGTATTTTCTGGTGTAATAAAATAATATATTTTGTAGTAAAATATTATTCGATTTTATAAATAATAGATTAAATTTATTTACGTAATTTTAAGGAATTTATTAAAGCCCGACTCGAAAGGAGAAAGAAAAAAATGTCATAATATAGTTGGAAATTCCTTGTTTTGCATGCCATTAAAACGTTACCTCTGTGGTGAATATAAAAAAGTAATTAGTGTTGATCGCTCTGGAATTTTACAGTTATAGCCGGTGGATATACATTTGCGCTCGCGCCTTCATGTACTTTGTACATAACGTAGGGCTACATATTATTAATTAGTTTACTTAATAATTATTAATTCCTTCAAAACTTGACTCCTAGTTATGTAGTCATTTATAATTAACCTCAAAAATAAAAATCCTTTTTTTTTATGTATAAATAAACCCACCGGGATGGTCTAGTGGTTAACTCGTCGAAAATCAGTCGTTTAACAGCTGATTTTCGAAGTCAGTTTAGGTTTAAATTCTAGTAATAGCTAGTCGCTTTTATATGGATTTGAATATTAGACAGTGAATACCGGTGTATTCGGTGGTTAGGGTTCAATTAACCACACGTTTTAGGAATGGTCGGCCTGATTTTACAAGACTATACCTCATTTACTTGTCATGTACATCATCCTCATTTCATTGGGTCTTGGGAGAATTGCTTATTGTTCACTAATTGAACAGATTATAAGATTAGAATCAGCTGTTTCTCGTTTATTGTTTCACTTTACCATTCCACTTGTGAAAATTGCTGGTAAGGCTTATATATATATATATATATATATATATATATATATAAAACTTTTTTTTTTCACCTTTAGAATCCATAATTCGTGTAAATTTTTGAAAGTAAATTTAAAAAAGCAATTATTTATCAAACGTTTTCTTTTTTTTTAATCCCTCACAAAATTAGATTTTATTCCTTTGAAATTTTCAGTTACAATTTGAAAAAAGTAGTATAACGTTGTAAAATTAATTGTTTTGTAAAACATATTAGAAAACTATTTCAAAAATTGAGTTAAGGTAGCAATTCGGATACAAAATAAAATCAGTCGTTTTTGATTTTATTGCATTTATGTATGTGTGTATATATGTATTATTTAGAAGAAAAAAGGTACTTATTTCGTTAAGCAGCTCGGCCCATATTTAGCACTTTTCATCGTATCAGATAAGAAGAGAATCTTCTTCAGATATGGATAAGTAGGGTTCAACGGAAAGCTTGGTAGATTATGATAAAAATATGGTCTAACCGCAGATGTACCGAAGGACAGAATAAAAATCTTTCCTTAAACGGATACTTTTATGTTCCACAAAATAATGAATGCCTGTCTAGCTTGTAGTTCCTTTGAGGATAAGTTATTTTTTTTTTTGCTCGAGGTTATAAGAGTAAAAGGCCTCTTAATCAGGCAAATTTAATCTCTGGTCACAGTCCAGTGTAGGATGACAACAATGACGGAAGTTCATTGGTGTAAGTACATTACGAAAGTAGATGTTTGCGTTTAAGAAATGTAATCTTTCTTCTTAAAAAAGAAGAAAAGTATGAATATTTTTAATTTGGTGGGATAATCGGGCCACACGTTTTCTACAATTCCATTAAGTTTTATCAAACTGTCTCAAATTATAAATCGTTTTGATACAATTTTTATTCGTTTAAAAATCATGATTTGTTAATAAAAGTATCTTTTATTGTGTTTCTGTAACTATACGAAAATCCTTTTAAAAAATGTTAAAAGTTTTAGAATTCGCTTACTTAAATAAACAAATCCTATTTATTTAGAAATAAAATAAATAGCTAAGATTTGCACTTAAGTGCAGACTCAACTTATTACGTTATAACCGTAATCGGAAAGCTTTCAATAATAATGGGAAAACAATTTGAGCATCACTTAATAGTGAGAATTGACAAAAATAGACGGCCTGATTTTTTAATCAGCAAAATGAGCATTTAATTGTAATGAATGTGTTAATTGTAGTTATGTCTTATCGTATTAATGTATTACGACTTATTCGTGAAGTTTATCACCGGCGATTTTATGATTACTTTCATGTCAATTAATGATGTCATTGAGGAATTATAATAATGTGTTCCTCCCTCTTGCGAAATTTCGATAACACGGATGTTAGGATAATGCCATGAATTATCTAAATAAACATCTTGCCTACTCCAACACCTGACTATTTAAAAGGTAAAACCAATTTTTGCTCTTTCTGCTTTCTCTTTCTGTTTTTTTCTCTTCTAATTTTTTTTTACAAAGGGAAAAAAGGTTTTCTATGTTCTTTTTTGACTCGCATTTCGAAGTAACGCATTTTATCTAAAAATATTTTTTGAATTCTGGAAATATGTGAAATATTTGATTCCTAATTCTTAATAATTTTGTAAATTTCATTGAATTAAAATATAAACCGTATCTTTCTTTTCTAAATGAATTGTTAATGTAAAATTTACAAAAAAATAAATATGTTCGATAGTGTTTTCTACAGAGAAGTGATTTCGAGTTCTTAATTGTTCATTGCGTTTATGCCCTTTCCCCATATCCAATTTCGATAATCATTAAGAAAAAAACAGAATATGAAGGAATTATATTTTTGACTATATTTTTGAATTATATTTCAATTATTTTTGACGGATTCGCCGACGGTGTGCCATCAGGTTTCAGTATTTTCTTTGAATAACGTTAGGTCAGATTTTACAATAAAAGGATTCCATTTACCGGTTATTTATCCACGAATTGTATTAACAGTTTGTTATTAGGTGCGAATAAATGAAGAATCCCGATATAATGTGAATATGCAAAAAGTTTTTCCTCTTGAATAATACGAATGTTTATTACCGATGTAAACTAAAAATAACTTAGACACACATTTAAACGTATTAATAATTGTCGAACGAAACAAAAACCGTGGAAATTAAAATGAAGGTTTTCCTATAACTTTATTTTACACGTTCCTTATTTCTGATGTGGTTTCTACATTTAAAAGCTTTACCCAATCAGTTATTACGAAAATATTAAATTAACAGTAATAACGCTTTTTCCCATGACTTTTATATAGATTTGTTTTGCAGTATGAATGTTAAATGGGAACTTCAGCATTTTTTGAGTATCCTGAATGAAGTTTCCTTAAAACTATGTCATAATAATCTCTTTAACCTAAAGTTAACGTAACTATATATTATCCACTCTTGTAACGGGTAAATTCGTATTTGTTCTTTGTTAGAGTGAATGTTACCAGACTTAACCTACTTAACAGATTTGCTAGTGACGTAGGTGAACAATTTGACTATTAAGATTTACGTCAGGCTGGACATGATTTGGCGGGACGTGTACGGTTAGCGTAACACAAGATATTACTAAATTCTACGACTAAGTGACAATAGAAGCGAAACTAACAATTCGTATTTTTTTATACAAATTCCGTATTCCATTAAGGATTAACACAAGGAGCACGCGTAGGAAAATACATTTTAATTTTCGTTCATTTTATCTATTTATACCCGTTAATTAATTACTTAATTCTTGTATAGATATTTTTAGTATCTTCATTGAGTTAACAAATAATGGTGAATTTACGTTATAATCCATTTATGACATTTTTAGTAATAAAAATGATTGATAACCTAATGCTCTCTGTATGACCAAATTGTAAAACCGCGTAAAACTAATGTTTTTTATATTTCATATTTGCTCGTTTACTAACCCGTTTTTTATTATAGAAGAAAGATAGTCATTTTGTTTGAATCGAGCTTTCATGTATAGCCCGAAATTAATTGTAATTCAACGTGATGCGTATTTCATTTCCAATTTTTATCGTAAAGGAAAATGAAGTATTGTTTGACGAGCGAGACCTAATTCTATATTTATTCCTTAGATTATATTTGATACATCACCGGAATTATTTAACCCTAGGACTATTAACTCTTTCGTTAACATCCACTAGAAATGATTTAACTGTTGAAGTATATAAAGTCATTTGTATATGGTATAAGAAAGAATCTTGACGCCTTTTCGGTAGAATAAAATTTTAATTTTTAATTATGAGGAGTGTAGGAATGAATAGTGTCTGCTGTAAAGTATTTTGCAGATGACACATTTTACAAAAATAAAAGTAGTTTCAGATCACCCTAAGCTAATTTTTACCTTAGGAGTTTGAGGTGGTAAATACATCTAACCGCTCCCGGAGTTTTACTTGATTTTTAAAAAGAGTATTAATTGTAATTGATCGTTGAAATAAAAAATTGAAAAGTAGCGTCACGACGTTACTCTTAAGTGAATTCTTTTGGAGTTTTCTTTTATTATTAAATAATAGTTTTGTTTCAGTCGACCGTAAAAGAAAACTTATCAAATCGATCGTATTTCGGTGAATTTATTGATGATAGGTAAAAGTGTGAACAAGTACAGTAGTGGTGTATAATTCTTGGTAATATCTTAGGAGTTTAATATCAAAACTGGCACGTTAAAATTTTTAATTTAAGATCGTTTCTATGTCAAATGATAATTCTTAAAAGTTAGTTGAAACGGTACGAATGTGCTTAAAAACAATCTTCTATTTGAGTAAAATAAAAGTAGTAATTATTAAAAAATTAAAATATTGTTATTATTCTCGACTGTAAGTATTCATTACAAAATAAAAATATTTATTATCTTCATTGTGCGTATGTTTGTTCTGGAGAGGGGTTGATTAATAAGGAGTTCTAAAGTTTATCTGTCCATGAAAATCCAGCTTCTTTCTGGGGATTTAATGCGAATTTGGAACCTTTAGTCATAGTGCATATATTCATTACATTGGTCCCAAACTTACTTAGCTCCTTTATAGAGCGAAGGCAGCTTTTAATAAATTTTATACTATCTGCCCCATCCTATATTTTTGCTGTATCAGTTATAGTTAACCTGTGGTTCAAGAGGCTGCAGTCGGAAGTTGTTTTCTTTAAAATTAGTGATGTATATTGTGGTCAGTGCAGTGAACATGTTGAACATCATATTTTATGTCAATCGGCTTGACGTACTGAAACTGAACTTTTTATATAATGAAGAAGACGGGAAACCAGTTTTGCTTTTTGCTTTTCCTAGTAAACCTAAGAATTGCTGAGTATTGCTCCGCCATTTTCGTGTAACACTAGTATACCATGTCCGATTGTCATCAATTGTTATTCTTATGAAATTTCATATCATATGAATACCCTTCAACATTTTCACCATATTAATTATTGTGGTATGCCTAGCATCCTCTCTAAAGAATCATTTCGCAATAAAATTAGTAGTTAGGTTATTGAATTATTAGGTTGAAGTTTCACTAGAAAAAAAATTTGACTTGTTCTGATATATCTGTTAGTTTATTTTTGGTTGAACCCAATAATATATTGCGAAATCTCCGAATACTGCTTGGTCGTAATAACTGTTCAGAATTTTTCTTCGGATATAATTGCACTAAGAATGCACTACACCTTTTGGACTTAGGTTTCTATAGGATCACTTTTATTTTCTCGCTGTTGATTTTTCAATTATATTATAAAATGAATTAAAGAACGATCCTACAGGCTATTAATATATGTCTTTATAAGGATTGCATTATATAAAAAAACAAAACTTATTAATATTTTTCTAGGTACTTTATTTTAAATCTGTTCTTCGAAAATATGAGGTATTATTAGACTTAAGTTGTCTAGGTAGGCGTAAGGTGGGTTCGAAAAGAGCTACAGGTTAGTCAGCTTGTATTAGAATACCGACATTATGGACTCAACTGCTCTGTATATTAATAATAGGCCGGCGCCCCGCACACGCACGCCCGTCTGCATTCGCTACGCTATCTCACAGTACGGTTGATATTTGTTGCCGGTAGATAGAATGGCACAAAATGTATGTAGTCGTGAAGGTGGGAGAATACCGATGGGAGTGGAAGAAGCGCATACGGTGCAAGCCGTCCTTGTAACGAGCGAGTTCGAAACGAAGTCGACGTCTTCGATGTTGGTAGTGCCCATTCAGTTTAACCAAAGAAAGAAAATTGGCAAGCGGTGAAGGAAATACCGCCTGCTTGGCGACCTGCAAAATATTTGTGACGCTGTTCCGGTAGACGTCATTCGTCTACCCCCCGGTCCACTCCCCTATTCACTCAGCGTCTGCGATAGACGTCACGTAGAAGAACCGTTCCCCCTATCGCTTCCCCTTCTTTAATGCCTTTCCACCGTCCACCAACCCTGTTCCTCCCTCATTCGGGATGTCTATTATTGTAATATTATATCTAGCGACAGTGACATTTTTAAAAATTATTATTAGTGAGCGTGTTTCTATGTCATTTAATGCAAGTCTGGTGCTATTTTTATACCTTAGTCTTTGTATATCGGCTACAGATTTAAACGCTTATCAATAGTCCTAATTTTAGTAGATGTGTGTTAGTTGTATAATATTTGAAGTTTCGTTCTGGGTTTGTTAATGCTATTTTTATCACAATATATTGGGATGTCCCCTTAAATTGGTGGGTGTACATATATTTATCCTACTAGAAATATAAAAGGAAAATAGACAGAAATACAGCTAGGCCAGTCGAAATAATTATTCTTCATATTAATTTGATATTTTTATTCAATGGTTTTTTCAATATAATTTTTGTAGCAGAAATTCTGAGAAATCATGTCAGCCTCTGTACAGTACTGTTTTTTTTTTTTGTATATATGTAAACATTTTTCTTGTTCACCTACGATCATTTGATCTTATTATGTAGGTTTTAAAAATAATCAGTCGTAATGCCTGGGAAGCTTACTGCTTGATCAGTGTTCAATTAATGATTAGTTCATTCTTGTTAAGTTTATGTATGTTATAGTGAATAAAATAAATTAACATACGATGTTATAATCTTCCAGTTACCTACATTCATGACCACGCCTTTTTTTAAATAAGGAATATTACATAAGTAAAGTATCGTATTTGATAGGATCTCGCCTCTGATAGGATGTGTTTGATTTCTAATAGAAATCAAAGACTGATATAACAGATATCACATAATAGATTTTAATCCGGCTTTTTTTTTTATTGAATGTCTTTCTTTTCTCTTTTTCCAGGTTTACGCCCTTCAGTATTAATAATTCCATATTATAAAACCGTAATAGATTTCGATGTAACATTAGACAAGCGCTTGATCTGTGTCTTAGGAATACAACTAAAAAAATGTTACAAAACATTATTGTAATTTTATCGGTAAACTCTCTGTCTATGGTATATTTCTGTAAACTTATTCGGTCGTACGTACGTAAAATTTATGGTTCGGTAAAGCGGTACCACCATAGCTCACTGCAGGCGAGTTGTTTCAGGACTCTCGTATATCTCTTTACTAATTTACGACTTCATTATGATACATACGAAATAATACACACACTATGATTTATGAGTATCGTCAATTGTTTTTAATCGACACAGTCAAACATTAAGCATTACTATAAACTATTTCACTTAAAAACAGGACGTCATAAAAATAATCTTGTTAGAGTTTTACATTGGAAGTATGACTATCCTCCAAGGAGGTTAAAAGAGGATGGAAGAGAGATATTTGAGGTAACAGCAATAAAAATTGTACTTCAAATAATTAATTGATTAATAGCCTTGTAATAAACTCATCGTGATCACTTTGAACATCACTAAGAAATAGTTAAGCTTGTCATCATTTAACACATCGATGGCTCCGTCTCTTCATTAAATTTATACCACGTTCTTCATCTGCCATTCAGTTGGTAGTTGTACATGATGTACAGTAATAAATAAGGCGTAACATTTAAAAAACAAAATACCTTCCCAGATTTATTGTACGAGTAAAATAACCGTGGGGAAGTATTCTTATTGGTAAAAATATAATGTGGGTGTTTTTAGTAGCCAATTTTAGGTACTTACGTATTAACGCCACCGCAGCTACAGCTTTATTTAAAAACAAAGTAGTCAATCGGATTTCGGTGGAAAATGACAGTCTATTTATTTATTTTATATAAATGGTTATTTATATTTATTTATTTTATAAATTTAATTTAACCCAACTTAACCTACAATTGCTTCGCTCGCTAACCTTGACTAATTAACAGGAGTGTTTTGATTTTTAAATAATAAATAGTTGCAATAATTACTGAATTTATTAAATAAATACTCAAAAAATTACGTTGTTAATTAGTCAAGGTTAGCGAGCGTAGGTTAAGTTTGGTTAAATTATATTTAAATAAATATAAATAACCATTTATTAAAATTAATAAAGAGACTGTTCATTTTCCACCGAAATCCGATTGACTACTTTGTTTTTAAATAAAGCTGTAGCTGCGGTGGCGTTAATACGTAAGTACCCAATTTTATTTATGGCATTTAATCTGAAATACGATTAAATTTTACTTTTTCTCTTATGTTAAATTTTAATAATTTAGTTTTATAAAAAAATGATATTATCGAAAATACTGTTTTTATTTTTTTCAATTGTATAATACCCTATTCAAAAAAATTTGGTCCTGGCCACTGCAGATTTTCTTTCCCCAACGTATCGAGCTCCTGAACGTTTTACCCCATACACTTATACCACATCGTAAGCACTACACAAATTACAACATATACCCTTACCCAGCAACACAACAACATTATTTAGTCTCTTCTTACACTTAACACTCGGTGGTGTTGCGACACCTTACGAAACGCTACCGTAACCCAAGGTGGAAACTATCGTGCCAAAGGGTGAATGGCTCTACGTAGTGGGTCTCAAACGATGTCTTCTGGGCCCCTGGGTGAACTCAGTTGTATGAAGCCCTAGCTCCAGTTCGCGTGTGCTTTGCTGGAATGGGTCAATTATATCGCTGGTACTCGTGGGAACCGTATGTCAGTCCCAATTAATAATCCTTCGGTGGTTGTTGGTCCACATGAAAAACCGTATACTTTAAAGATATTAAAACTGACTTTGTAAGCCGAAGATTTATCTATTGCTAAGGAAACGAAAAAAGTTTCAGATGGGGTTAAATTTTCGTGTTCAAGGTTTCTTGTAGTGAGGTGCTTTGAGGAAGGTAATTTCTATACTAAGGTTTCTGCTTTCCTGATTAAGTGCGTCATAACAGCCTGTGGGTCTCCGAATCTAATAAGAAGTGACGCGCTGTTGATTGAAGTATAAAGTGAAGAGCAATGTCAAAAGCATTTAGTCCTTAAGAATATTGGGGAAGGCGGGAACTTTGCCGTAACTTAACTGACGTTGAGTTAACTGAAATATCAGAAGAGCTATTACCGCAGTCAGTGACGTCTGTGCAGAGAATTGTGAGGAAGGAGAATGGTGTTGATGTACCATCATCTTCACTTGTTTTAACCTTTTCTGCTCCAACTGTTCTTGAACGAATAAGAATTGGCTACTTCTCTGCCCGTGTACGATCGTATATACCAAACCCAAGACGCTGCTTTCAGTGTCAGGGTTTTGGTCACAACAAAGATGGTTGCACGAAGGAACAAGTTTGTGCGTGTTGCGGTTGTACGGGACTTGATGATAGCACATGGCCTGAAATAGAAAAATGCATTAATCGTAAAGATACACATCTGACAAGGTCTAGAGAATGCTTCCTTTATAAGGAAGAATAGGCTGTATTAAAAATCTGTACCGAGCAGAAAGTGTCCTTTCCTGTGTGACTTGTCGAGAATACAGAAAATCCCTCAACATGAATCCTGTACAACCCGAAGTTTTGTCCAGCTGTCTCTAAAAATATACAAAAACAGAATGAATGCGCATCCTGCAAAGAACTAACTAAAATGGTAGAAGATTTATCTGACCAAGTAAAGTCCCTCAGTGGCTGCTATTACAGCATTGAGTACCGGCAAGAAGGTAACTTCTGCTAGAAAGACTGATGGTGGTTTATCTAAAACCGTTTCCGTCGTTATATCACATGAAGTTCTTGCTCTCCAATTACGCAGCAAATAACAAAAATACTTGTGAAGGGATTTATTAAAAGTACGGCATCTCCGTCTTCCCAGGCTTACAAGTACCCCCTCCATCATCTCGAAATTTCTACGAAGGGATGAAGTGCCCAAAGAAGCAAAGCACTTATTAATATTAAAATCGTAAAATAAAAAAATGAAAACCGGATCGTGTTTGAATAACAATCTGCACGCAGATTTTTTTTTTGTAACAGGAAAAAAGCATTGCTTATGGTTACAGATATTCAGTGGAACGTTTGCGGTCTCCGTTCTCGCCGTGAGAATATTGAGATCCTATTTAAAGAAGAAACCCCTCAATACTTTGCAATAAATCTGCCTCCGTCCCCAGGATGAAGTGTATTTCCGCGGCTACATCTGCGAGAGTTGCGACTATCCAGCTAAGGGTGGAGGACGTGAAGGAGGGTTTGCTTGCCTGAAGGAAATTCTATTAGTCACGCAGATTCTGCTACTACAAACATCCCTACAGTCTTAGTGAAGATATTGGCGCCTTTTAAAAAGAATATCTACGACATACTTTCCTCCAAATCCCGATGTCAGTAAGGATGATCTGTCCAATCTGTTCTCACAAATTTCTTTGAACTGCTTAATAATCGGGGATTTTAACGCTAATCACTATTTGTGGGGCTCGTCATCATGACTTTTCAAGGTACTACAGTTGATCGACTGAGACAAAATTTGGATCTTTACTGATTGAATGATACGGTCGTACACTTTTTTGTCGTCATCTTTTTCATCGATCTGTTCTTGTGTTCCGCAGTCTTATTTCCACTTCTTATCTGGCGCGTGTACAGAAATTTCTTTGGAAGTAATCACAGACCAATTGTTATCTCAGCCGGTAATAGTAATTTGTCTCCAGAATCTTTCACGCATATGGGTAGTTGAGAAAGCGAGATTGGTATGGTTAATTGAAACCAATCACCAAAGAACACCGGTATCCACGATCTAGTATTCAAATCCGTATAAAAGTAACTACCTTCACTTGGATTTCAACGTTTGAACTCTCGACTTCGAAAATCTGTAGATTTGCGAAGATGCGTTCATCACTAGACCAACGCGGTGGGTTTAAGGTGTCCCTTGAACAATTCCCTTGACACTCCCCCCGGAAATGATAGTATTAGACTCATTATGTTCTCCAATCCTTCCAGATACTGTTATTACAGATACTTCATTTGTATATTTGTAATTCATTTTCTGATCAGGTTTTTCCAAATTCTTGGTCAGAGGCATTGGTGATTCCCGTACCGAAACCTGGTAAAGATAAATCATGCCCTCAATTTATCATTCAACTCCTTGACCAGTACCCTGTGCGTGTAATGAATGGTTAACCGTCTTCTAGTGTGGTACTTTGAGAGAAACGTCCTAATTGCTTCCGAACAATGCGGTTTTCTCCAAGGTAAATCGTCTATCTATCGTGTAGTTGCTCTAGAATCGTCATTCAGGACGCCTTCCTACTTCACTAACGCATTTTTGCTGTATTTTTCGATATGCAAAAGGCGTACGACACGACTTAGAAGAGAGGAATCCTTAATGAATCTTAAGGTAAAATGTCTAAAAATGCTAGACATGCTGGGAGTTCTATCTAATACTCGTTGGGGAGCTGATCGAGTATGCATGTTGCACATCTTCCGAGCTCTGGGCCCTTCCCGCCATGAGGGTGGTTCATGATGAATGGCAGAATGAATGGAATGCCTGTTATCAACAATAAACCTTGTGTAGGTAAGAACAGTGTGTCACCGTGGAGATTCTCGTGCAGGAATATCCGTCAAGAGGAAGTTATTATTTGCTTTTTGCGAATAGAGCACACCAAACTTACTCATAGACACCTCATGAATCAGACCGATGCACCTGTTTGTGCTTGTTACGACTGCCAGCTAACTGTACACCACATCCTTGTGGATTTGTGTTATGCGGCATTGTTTCGGATTTTTAACTAGCGGCTACATCCGAAATATCCTAGGCAACAGTGAATGTATAGATGTTAATCGGATGTCTTAACGATTTCTTAAGACCGTGCATCTGGATTCAAAAATTTAATTATTCGTATCTCTTTTCGTCTACTGATGCCATTTAGTGTGCCAGATGATAATGTTGTTGTTTTAAGTTACTTTTTTTAATTTTATATTTCATTGTGGTTTTATTTCGCTTTTTGCGCACGTCATGGGCGTTTTCAATTTATGCTGTGTGTATATTACTCTTGTTTAGATTTTAAGTTAATTAATTGTTAATATTTATTTGTTTACTATATAAATCGTGTTCGGGCGCTGATAACGACACTTACTTTTTACACTTAAGTTTTACAATTTTCCTAACGTTATGACCTTTTAATCCATCGATTTAAGTTGTGTGTTTTTCCAATAAATATTTTTTTTTTTTAATTATCGCTGGAATCTTTCATCTGAATGGTCTCTAGTTCTAATTCTGGCCATGCTTGAATTTTTTCCACTACAAAATTTCCTCAGCATATTCCTACGGCACAATCTTCAAATCTAAATAGTAAAATAAATTTATAAGACGATTAGTAGTTATGAAGGTTTAAAAACATTGTCGCAGGTGTTTTAGAAATAAATTATTTCTATTCTAAAGAAATTTATGGCAGCTAAAACAATTGTTTTTACTTTTTTATCGTATTTCTGTTAACTTATTTCAAAACCGTAATTGAAAGTTAATCAAAATCAAAATTGACGTATTAATTTAACGTTAAATTCTGTATCAATGCCTAGTAGGCGACTTGCTGACTTTTTTCGAAATTCTATTCGGAATACGCCTTTTTTTGCAGCATTGTCTTTTTTTGTGAAAAAAAAGAGAAAAAAGAATCATTTCGTCAGTCTATTTCATGGTAATACAGTAGAAATACAGTTTGCCTTTTAATTATATAGAAACGTATTTTCATGATTAATAAGCTGCATGCAATGCGAGATTGTAGATATCGTTATTGTTTAGGATGTGAAGAAACAATCATAAAGTTAATGAGATTAGTAATTTTATAGTTATTACTGTAATGCGTAGGCTTTCCTTCTGATTAATCGAATATTTCTTAGAAGTAATTTTCCCGTTTCTTTTATGTTGTAGCGTTATTATTTTATAACTTTTTTCGCGAAGGCAAGCATGCGTTTGAAATATCATCTATTTATTTTACGTATACATGAAGCTTATATGCTTAATTTATTTTTCCTTCCTAGTTCGTCCTTCCGTATTGCTTCCTGTACTTCGTATAAGGAAGTATTGTGATCACGAAAAATTTAGGTTTTCAGATTTCAACGGAATTATCCATTTTAAAGTCCTTGAATCCATTTTGATTAGTTTCGGCGTGACGTCTGTACGTACGTACGTATGTATATCGTATAACTCGAAAACGATTAGTCTTATGATGTTGCAATTTTGGATTTAGGATTGTTGTAACATCTAGTTGTGCACTTCCCCTTTTGATTGCATTCGACTGAACCAAAAGTGTTCAAAAAAGCCCAAAATCCCTCAAACATTGTTGAATTTCTGGACTTTTTCTTAACTGCAGTAATAAGTTCTCATTGAGAGCTTTTCAACGATAGATCGTAAGTGGTGGTTATTTTCATTGATTCCAGAGTTACAGTCAAATAAAATTTTAATTAATGAAATATTTGGATCTTATAAAGGAAGGCACATCGGTTCGAATCAGACTTCATCACCCTTTTTTTTTATTTAAATATATTGATTTATTAATAATTAACCTCTGATTGTAAAAAAAACCTTTACGATAAATAATAATGCAATAATAATAAAATGACAATAACAGTAACAATAACAATAATGAAAAAAATACCAGAAGTTAATAATGAAATAAAATTTTATGTACGTTTCTTTTTAAAAATAAATGTGTGTATGTAATTAAATAGGCGTACAAGGGATTCGTGTGGTGTGACCACATGAGATTTTTTGGGAAATGAAACCGTGCTAAGTTTTTTAATAGGTTTTTATTTTTATGCTCTTATCTTTATCTTAAAAATTTACTGGATTTGATTTTTACTGAAGACTGTTTATTTTAAGGTAGTTATGTATGTGCTTGTTGCTGAGGTTGACATTACGAGTATATTAATGCAGATAAAGCAGAATTGTCGTTACATCATATAACTATATGCTTACACTTCTTCGTTCGTATTAACATTATAAATGCATTGTTAACATTTAACTACATTCACAGTTGTCATTTATTTTAGCGTTATATGAATTAGTCTTTTTGACTTTTAATAGAAATTTTTTTTTATTTTCTGTCCCTTACGTAACGTCGTATTCTACGTGATAACGGCACTGTTCGATTTGAATTAAAAAACTTTCAGTTAAATTTGTAAATTTATTATATTAAAAATAATTTAATTAAATAGAGTTGTATTCGGAGTAAATTATTTTGAACTGATTAAAAAAAAAAGATGACAAGTATTATAGTTAATTACGCGTTGGAGTATAGCATAGTTACTGTGGAAATAATGTATTAAAGTGGTTAAACATTTTATTCTGTTCGATCCGAACGTTTAGTTTGAAACTAAATTAGACTTGTATGTACATTTTTTGAAACGTACTTCGTAGAGAAGCCTTATTACATCTACAGATAAATTCTATTTACTTTATTAACGTGACCGAATTCCAGTTCTGTAACTGAATTTGTTTAGTATGCATTAAATAATAGATTATTATTTAGGCTCAGTCTGAATGACGTACCAGTCTTCATGATATTTGCAGGTCGATCTCCCACCATGATTCTAACCTTTGGTAATATATTAAAGAATTATAAAGATAATGAAAAAATGTAGGGAACACCGCCCTTCCTGTTGGTGAGAAATTACGAATTATTGATGTGTAAAGTTACCTTCATGGGATATGTTGGTGTAGCTTATGCAGTTATAGTACATATCACGCAAAAATTTTCATATTTAATAAATAGATTGATTACTTCGTCGTAAAATATGGTAGAAAATTTTTTTAACGGTGTAATCACCGTTAAAAGAATTGCTTATCCGTAGAAATGTAGTAATAGGAATTCAACCGAGATATGACGGGTTTAAGTACTTATTTTATCTTCTTTTCTGTCATTTAGGCTTCCGCCTGTTACGCCATGCTGTAGTCTGAATTGATATTGCCATCTCTTCCCTGGGCGTCCAACTTCTCTCTACCCCATTGGCGATAATCGTAAAATCTTCTGATCATCTTAGAATACTCCGCCATTCACTGCACATAATCTAACTATTACTTCTGATATTCTTAAACTTTCGCATTCAGTTCATACATACAAAGTTCTCTTCTAATCCCTGAATTTCTCCTTTTGCCAATTCGTGTACAACTTGCCACTGATCTTAAGAAACAAATTGCGGTTGCTTGCATTCTTGATTTACGTTCGGTTGTCATTGTCAACTTTTCGCTTCAAAAAAGGCAGGAAAGAACTGACATTACTCAAGAATTTTACAAGAATATCTTTCCTCACCTGATGTAGACGATTAAAATTCTCAATTTTATCACGTACATCTATTTCTCCAAAGTAAAATATCCTACATCTTCAGAATTTAAAATTGTTCGCTTAATCAACGTTATATTGTCTAAAACCAGTCTAGATTTCAAAAGCCATTTTTCGTTAACCTTGGATTTGTCCGAGGAGATATTAAAATTTTTTTTCGCTATCTTTGACAGTTCAGATAAAGCTTTCTGTGGTACATCTTCGTTATCCGTAATTATAACTTGATCATCTGCTGTAGCATAATCAGGATATATCTACTATCATATCCATAAAAAGGCAAATACGATATCTATTTTTTATGAAGTTCTTCCATATATACGTTAAACAATATAGGGGAACATACTTCTATTCCTTGTCATACATAGTTTTGTACTATATAAATTCCTAATTACCCTTGTTAAATGTATCGGAAGACCATGCGTCTCAAAATATCAATAAGTGACAGTCTACATACTTAATCTAAAGCTTTCTCATAATTTATAAATATTATACGTGTTTCTCTATTGATTTCTGTTTTTCTCTATCGATTTTTAAACTAGAAGTGTTTTCCGTGCTGGATATGCCAGTTTGTAAAACCTGTTTGTTTCTCTAGCAACATAGTATCGATTATGATTCTTATTCTAGCAGTAATTATTTTCGAATAAAGTTTATACACTATATTCAGCAAATTAATACCGCTATAATTACTACAATCAGATCGATATTAAGCAGGTGTACATTCACCAGATATGATTGTTCTATTCCAGCAAAGGCTGAATAAGCGAAAAGGACGCTTTTTTAACATCCCGACAATCGTATTTAAACATTTCCGCTTTCAAATTATCACTTACAGCAGCCCTTATTTTTGTCAATTTTCTAATTGCTTTTTGCAGTTGCTTATACTGTATTAATCATTCGAGATCGTAGAAACTATCAGTTTCACCTTGAAATTTTTCTCCAGTCCACAAATTCTTTAAAAAAAGATCAAAAAGCTGTCGTCATAAATTACCGAATTTGCTGTTTCCTTATAATCCGACTTTAAATGTAGCAAAATTTTATAAGCTATTTTTTGTCTACTATGTATGTCATTTTCTATGTCTGATACATATATTTCCCAAACATTTTGTTCTGCTTTTCTCGCTTTTGCTGTAATTATGTTCAGGCATCTTATTCTCCACGGCTTTCATCTTTTTATCCTCCAGATGATAATTTTCGTCTTCAGCAGTTTTTATTTCCTAATTCCATATTTTAACCTTTGTATTTCTGGTATTCTTCTTGGTATGACCAATAGCTTCATCAGCTGCCCTAGTGATTATACTTTTTAAAATTATTTCGTTCTTTTTCAATATCCTTACTAAACTGGTGTAGTTTATTATACAAATCTATTCTCTCTTTATGTAGATACTTAATTGAATTCTCTTATAAAAGACATACTTTCTATGAGTAATTATCGGATCTACTCTGATCGTTAAATTATTTTTTACCCATCTTTTCAGCAACTTCGCACTTGCAGCCAGATCACTAGGTATATTAAACCTTCGAAAAACTTGTACATTTGTGAACAAATTCCGCGTCTTATCATTTGCTATAAAGTACTCTATTGTACTTTGAATTCCTCCTGCTGATCAGGTGTATTTATGTGTTTAAAGTATGTATTCATTATTCTCAAACTATTACACTAAGCAAAATCTCTTAGTATTTTCCTATTATTGTTTGCCACACTTTCATTTTGATAACATGTTATCCCGTCTTTAGCCACATACTTTTTCCACTTTCGTATTTAAATCGCTGCCTATAATCAATTGGTTATTCATATTAATTTTATCTAAACTTTCTTATAAAGTACTTCTTAAAACTCGTATCTCCTCTTTTCTTCCTTCTTCCGGTGCATAAACACATATTAATAATAAACAATCCTCTTTCTTTTTTGCGTCTTGCTGTGTGTGTGACTATTCTATCTGATATCCAACTATACGAGCAAATTCTGTTTCTTCATTTCCTATTCAGGTACACGCCGTACTAGATGATTTTTTCTCCTTCATGTCGTAGAAACCTTTTTACTTCTTTATCGTTTGTTACCATTGCCATAGGAACTTTCTTTTATAACATGAATTAGTTCTTCCTTCTTACTACCCGGAGATCGTGCGTACATTTCAAGTACTTATCTGTAGTTTTCCGACTACCTAAAAATATTTAAATTTTCGTTTCCGTTTGAATGCCAAATTCCATGAACGGGTTACTTTCCCAGTTGCTGATAATACCAGTGATAGGATTGCCAGACTGTTGACCTCCTATCATCTGTAACTCTAGGTTCCTCCATTCAAAAATATCGTTGGGAATAACCTCTAAGACTGCTGGCCGTTTTTCATCGGCAGAGCTTAATGGCGGCTCTTACTCGCCGTGTCATAGCACCATCAAAGTATTATGAGGAACTTAAAATGGATCAGCCCCACGCAAAGGTACCCGTGCCTGATCCTGATAATGCTGCCGCGCCTCGGTAAATGCTTATTTGTTAAAACATTCGCAGCTAACCCCTAATATCTTAGGACCGTTCACTAAACGACACCGTTGACCCGCCCTTAGGCTGAGGCTCGCCCGAGGCTTATTTATTAATTTTATTTAATTATTATAAAAAGCTCCTTTTTTAAATTATTTGGTCTGTTCAAACTTCAAATACTTTATTTGTGGACATTTACTTGCTGCGGATGCATTCTTAATTATTAACAGAACAAAAATTGGAACCGGTAAAATTTTCTCCGACAAACATTTATCTTAATTTTGAAGATAACTTCAAAATTCCTTTTAAGAAACGCTTTTGTGATTTATTCAAGAATGTAATCTTGGGAAAAATTCTGAGAGACAAAGATCAGAGTATTTAACATTTTTTTGAAATTTCAAAATCTGTTTCCTTCTGTGTGATTAAACACGCTTAGAACTTATTCTAGTAAAACATCTAACGAATGAGAGTAAAATAAAATTTTTAACGATCTTGGAAACCGGGAAAATTGGTTTTTATGATTTACATTAAATATGAATTTTTTTAAAAAGAAATATAGGTTGAAAATAAGCGAATATTTCGTAAAACAATTTGAAAAGTTTTTTTTTAATTTTATTGAGTATGTTCCTCCTCTGATGAAAATAGTTTTTTTTCCTGAACCCAGATTGAAACAACTTTTTTCAGAAACGTTTTTTTGGAGGGAATTGCATATAAAAAGACAAGGGGAGGAACAACGTAAAGTAATTGACTGATAAGCTTTGTTATTTTTCTAATAATATCTATCGTTTGGATCTAATATTGTTCGACTTTAGTTCTAGTATAGATTTAACAGTGTTGTTAGAAGAGATTTAAAAAAATTAAATTAATTAACAAAAGTGTAGATCGATGAGTCTGTAATATTGCGAAATGTTGATGCGATTGTTTGTATGCGGTGTGTTTAGCGACTTTTTTTCGCTACCTAATCTTATGCGACTGAGATGAAAGTGTAGGTCATTTTAGATCAACTACGGGTAACTCACCGGGTTGATCTAGTGGGAACGCGTCTTCGCAAATCAGCTGAAAGTCTTGAGTTTCAGCGTTCAAGTCCTATTAAAGGCAGTTATATTTTACGGATTTGAATAGTAGATCGTGGATACTGGTTTTCTTTGGTGGTTGGGTTTCAATTGACCACACATCTCAGGAATGGTCGACCTGAGACTGTACAAGACTACACTTACACTCATACCTTATCATCCTCATTCATCCTCTAAATTAATACCTGACGGTAATTCCCGGAGGCTGAACAGGAAAAAAGAAAGATCAACTCCGGTTATGAATATAGGTCGTGCTTGGTTGGCTTCAGGTAAATTATTGACCTACAACAATGGTGATGATCTAAAGCCAAGGTTGCAAAAAAATCTATGACTTATTCTTTTTAAATTTTGGTACTTTGTACTGAAAATGTTGCTCATAAGTTATTTTTATTATAATCCCTTCTGAATGTAATCGAAACCGTAGTTCGAAATAATTTTTGAAAATTATTATTGCTTACTAAAAAAAATATATTGTGTTAAGAGATTTTACTTTACCGTTTGATGTAATTTCCTCATCGGTGACGCAGTTATCCACCATCATCGGCTTAGTCATGAAATATGAAATGTCGCTTAAGAAATTCGATTTAGCTGTTTAAAAACTGTAAGCGCCATTTAAAAAGTCTAATTACTAATTGTGTTGTGTAACATAACATAAAAAACAGAGCTCTCTCTATACGATCGTTTTATCCATGTTTGTGAGAAGTACCGTCTTTGGTCGTATCAGGAATTTTTGCGGTAATAATTAATTTGGTTTTAATTAAAATATATTGTGAGTGATATGTCACACTTTTATGTTATATCGGTTATTTTTAATTTTATATTTGTCTCCTTTTTGTTGCAGGTAAACAATTTAAACTCTTCTATGCTATTGATTGTTTGGTTTTCAACTTTTCTGTAAGTTTGATGTGCATTTTCTTATTAATTAAGTTTTAAGTTATAATAGTTATTACAGGATTAATGTTATATTTTAAGTTTTTTCTTGATAGCTGTTATGGTAATAAAATTTAATTGTCTTAATTGAATGTCGATGTAAGCCCATTGGAGCAGTTCTTTATGAAATTAGCTAATAATTTTAGCGAGCATAAAAATGTTAATTTCTTCCATCTGCAGTAGTAAGTGTTGATTTGTTCTACAACTAAACTGTGCGATGGAGAGGAATGATTTGTTTGCGTCAGATTTTCCATGTAGTTCTCATTTCTTTCTGACGCGTTACTGCTATTGTGAACTGCAGCTCATAAGACTAACAAATTTTTATTTAGAAATCTTGTTCCATCCATGAACTAATAGTTGTTCATAAACAATTCGCATTTTCTTACTCGGTTTATGAAGACGAATATGTCAGGGGAATCTTGATTTTATAATAATAAACGTTCCTTGAAAAATTACCGTTCTGTATTTTTGGACCAACAGTCCAAAAACATAGAATAGGCGAGAATAAAGAGAAAATGTCATTTATAAATGTTAATTGATTGGGTGTTTGAATTTTTTTTCTTCATCGTTAAAATGTTATATACGTCGTATGCATTCTGTCGAATGTAGTACACCTTGTATCTCTTTTCGGTTATTAATCCAAATCTCATTGTAGCCTATTATTTTCCCTTTCAGAATTTGAACTTCATAGAAAATGGCTTTAGGAACCCTAACTTTGTGTTGAGGTAGTCATCTATGCATCGGCTTTGAGGAACTGTGGGGAGGCATGTTTGTGTGAAGTACTGTTTAGGATCTACAAGTTAATACATATAGTATTGTTTAATATTGCTATGCTAAGTATTGGTGTATTATGGGTCCCTATCCCTAAATACGTATACACTTGGGTGGAGTTAAGACTGGAGCAATTCCGGACCCCAGTTTCCTTATTGTGTGAGATTGAGAGGTCTAAGGAATTTCCCAGGAAAAACTGGTGAATTTACTGTTAGGTTGTAGTGGAATTTTAATTATAACTTTTTTTTTAATGAATGATTAAAGCTTAATGCTAACACAATAAAATAAAAATATTGAATAATATTAATAAAAATAATATATGAGAATAATTTATGGTTAATTATGTTTTTATTTTAATTAAAAACATGATTTAAAAGAAAATCATAGACTGGGCAGGTTGGTTTTTAGTGGTGCATTTTAATTTGCGAGTGATAAATTTTGATTTAATTTTATGGCAGAAAGGTGTTCAGGGGTTTTATATATTCATTCAGTGTTTTAGCTTGTTCCCGAATTTAATAATCCGTTTTTGTTTCCGTTACGGATGCCAATGAAAATAGAGTTATATTAATAATAACAACAGTGTAATAGAATGTGTTAATTATAACATGGGATGACCATTCTAGACTTTCATGTGTTTTGTATGCGTGTATTTCGAGCGGGGGTGTTCGTGATTCATCGCGTGGAAGTATAAAATTTACGGCAAGTAGCCAGAATTTCTTTCTTCTCATCTGATGCGTTATATTCTTTAAACTAATGTGTAGTCAATATTTTCTTATTCGCTTTTCTACCTTTATTTATTCTTTACTGGAACGCCGTCCTCTGAAAGATAGTTTAATTTTTATAGTTTCTTAACGATAAAAATATTACGAAAAAACAGAAAATGTATTTTAGATTTCTTTCGAAACTACTATAATAATTTATGTAACTGATCTGCTTAGTGCCTAGTTTATTAGCAATGTAAATTCTACTTAAAAGTATGATTTTATTCCGTACACAAGAGAAACATTGTAAATTTTTTCGTTCAAAAATGATTACTACTCATTCAATAGTTATTTACAACAATATATATATATATATATATATATATATATATATATATATATATACATACACCTTAATAACTTTTTGAAAATTTGTAATGTCATTATATGTAAGAATGTTAACGTATATATTTCAAATGCATATATACAATGGATGTCTTTTCTACGTACGGGCTACTCGTAATTAAAGCTGTTTCTTCACCTTTAAAAATCTACGCAGTAGCTTAAATCGAATGCAGATTCAGGGCGTATCCAGCTCAAAACAGAAGAGGGTGCAGCTTTCTGAATTTAACTTCTTTCATGGGGGAAGGGTAGTCCATGAGAGGAGTGCTATGCAATAATACACAATAACAATAGGAAGAAAATATTTATTTAAAAAATAAATTATTTTTCAACAATAGTTTGCGAGAATTAGATGCAAATTGTCTTAACTGCAACTGCAACTAATTGCTCCTTTATAGCGAAAACCCATTGTCAGTGAATACATGATGTAGCTAATCCATTTAATGTCACCAGTGGTGACTTTATTAATGAATTGGTTATCACCAGTGGTACTTCTTAGCCATGTTTTAATTCGCAGAAGGGAGATAGTATTTGTGCAGGGATATGAAAGCATTATCTGCAAAACCTTTCTAATTGTCGGGAAAAACTGTTCATTTTTTTTTAAACCTCACTTACGTCTGAGGCTTCCTGTACCTCATTCCACATCTTGAACCACAATTCCTTTACTTCAATGCCTTCTGAATTGTAGAAAGTTGCACAAGATGAAGTATGTCTACTTCATTCGGATGGATTTTTTTCTGAATGATTCCTTCTATGCTTCTATCGGTCAGCAATGCGAGTGGTGGTTATATCAACGTTCAAATGCATTGCAGTGTCGCTTGTCACTTTAAAACTTGGCGTTCTCCGCATCTTCCCGATGAACTCGTAGCATGTTAAAGAGTAGTTTGAATGTGCTGATTGACTTTCATTATGTCACGTGTCTTCAATTGAAGTGAATTTGCTACGGGTTCCAGTATAACGGAATGCTTGGCAGTAATTAATGCTACTGACACAATAAGTGAAGATCTGCACGCCGCTGTTGCATATGATAAGCATTATTTCTTTTTCATTTCTTTCTTCAGCTAAGGTCTTCGATGCATTAACAATATCAACGAAGTGATCTTTAAGAACCCGGATGCTCTTCTATTTCTGTGACCACCTAGTTTCACACAATTTAGGAATGCTAGTGCATTATAAAACGGACTCGCGAAAAAAAATTATTGTCTCCTTGATAGTACCAACGCAGTTTTGGTTGCTTGGATAATGTTTAAGTCCTTGACAAGGTTAACTTGTGAGAAGAGCATGAAAGTAGAAGTCTTTGTTGTGTTGTTGTCTGAAGATCGCCTGCACACCTTTCCCAGAGTTGGTGGAACATCCGTCGGAAGCCTAACCCTGCACACTTAGCAGGGTCTAGGTTTAAGTTTGTCACAAAATCTTCAATAGCTTTTAGTAATACTTCAAGCTTTACAAAGCCTGAAAATTCTTCTTCGTTTTCGATGCCTTTTTCATCGAAAAAACATAATCTGATAGACGGCTGTTCTTTGCCTGGAATATCCGAGGTTTCGTCAGCCAAATTGCTATAAACGCAACGATGTGTTCCGTAATTGTAGGGCCACATAAATCAATTATATCATTTTGGGTAAATGATCGGTATGACGCGTTTTTCGTTCCATGTCCTAATGATCTTTTAAATTGTGAATCTGCTATTTCGATGCGTAGATTGATTGCATAAGTCGATAAGTACGCCTTCATCCAGGTTTTTCCTGAAGTAAATCGTGTGTGTCGGAAAAAATGACGTAGGAAACAATTGCGGGCAGTACATTTTTGTTGTATTTTTATTTATTTTCGCGAAAACCGGTAAAGTTGGATGTCCACTGGATCGCCCTCCATGAAGAGTACGGGGACTGTACGTGTGCTTTACAGTAACCGTGCACGTCCTTGTCTTTAGTGAAAGGTCTGAAAGAAAAAGAACCTCAACCACGTCTCATCTTTCTGGCTGACGCAGGAAATAACACACAATATTTATAGAAACCACCTTTGAGTCGTGTTGAAAAAGCCAACCATGGCTAATATGCGTCCAATCAGTGGTGATCGGATTTTCTCTTGAGGTGTTTGGCATCTGTCGCAAAATTGTAGTTCTTCAGAGGTTCCCAGATATTTTCCAAAAGACGTTTTTTCTTATCAACTGGCATAGTTCTCGCCAGGACAATGAATTTTTCAATATGATTTTATGACAACGTCGTCTTCAATTTAATTTTCAGTGTACTGCACATTGGTTTGAACCGTAGAAAAAGGTCCTGCAGTCGCAGTGTTTGAACCAGCGGGCGATTGTACATCCTCTTTCTCATCTTAATGCTGCTGCTGCTGATTTTTTTTTTTTTACATTGACGTGGCATCTCGCTGCATTGATTTGACACGGACGGTTCTAACTGACATTTTTGTCAAAATTGAGTTTTGTGCGGTATATAACTATACTAGTTGAGCTTAATATGACTCTTATCATTATAACATAAAAACTTACGGAAGAATCAGTACAAAGTTTATTACTAGACATACAGACATTTTTTAAAAACCACTTTTTTGGGCTCAAGGACCTCAAAACTGATATTTCCATGTATCCATATCATAATCATAAATTTGTCACAAGTTAGTTAAATGTTTTTCTTTCTTTACTGATGAATTCAAGATAAACTAGAAATGTGCCGATTTTACTGGATATAAAAACCGAGCAATTGCCAAAAGCAATATTGTGTATTAGTATATTTTATTGAATTATTTTTCCATGTTTCGATCATGAAAAGCTTTTATTGTTTAGAAGAACTTAACAAAAATTTTAATCTTAATACGAAACTCGATTTTATGTTGAAGGATCCAAAATAATCCTTAGTGGCGTAACATTTGCCAGCATAAAAAGATAATCAGGAGATAACAGATTTTAAGTTACATGCTTTTAAGAAAAAGAGCCACGCTTATGTAAATTTACGGTACGTACATTGCAAGTTAAATAAAAGTATGTAATAAACGACACAGTAGGCTACTTAACTGAAGAATATTCTAATATTCATTCGTTATAAAAAGGTGGATGGCAGGTGGCTGGGGCGAAAAAACAAAACTTTATAGTCGTAAAAAATTGCCTACACTACTTACACGCTTGTGTGAAAGTAAAAATTACATTGGATCTAACCAAAAATGCGTGCGCTGTTACATATTGGTAAATACGTTCAGGAATATTCTCGTCGCGTTGTGAAATGAGACGAGAGTGACGAGACTATTCTGGAAAATTTTTTGCCGTAAGTAAGATGGCCCCGGTGTGTAACAGTAGTTCTTAAATTTTCTTAGAAATGATACGAGTGTTTATTTTGTGATAAGTTTCTTTCAAAATGTGTAATTTACATTTTTTCAAAAATTTGTTATTTTCATATTTTTTTGTTTTATTTATTTATTTTTGTTTCATCTTGTAAGGGAACATAAGGGGCATCTTGTAAGGGGGGCAGCTGCCTCCCTCTAAGGTACACCCATGTACCTATTTGATACATGGATTAGTCTAGTGTTTAACCTCGTCTTCGCAAATCAGATGATTTCGAAGTCTCAAGAGTTGTAACGTTCAAATTCTTTAAAGGCAATTATTTTTATACGGATTTTAATACTAGATCATGAATACCGGTGTTCTTTGGTGGTTGGGTTTCAATTAATCATACATCTCAGGAATGAATGGTCGACCTGATACTGTACAAGAAGACTCTACACTTCATTTACATTCATATACATGTCATCTTCATTCATCCTCTGAAGTAATATCTTACGGTGGTTCCGGAAGCTAAACAGAAAAAGAGGGATACGTCCGTGTGCAAAAATTCATATTTCTGCTACTAATTAGGCTCATATATTAATTTTCACAACTTAAAGAACTAATTTTTTTAAAAGGTTAACATTTTTTTGAAAAATACTATATCTTTACAAGTATTTTTACTGCTATAAAAGAAATTTTATACGACCTTATTGAAAAATAATTGTAACTTTATTTCTCAAAAATGTCTTAATGATTGCAAAATTAATTTCTCAAAAAAAATTATGTTTGTTCTTTTTTTTTATAATGTGAAACACTAAAATTTAGCATATTTTAAGCTCTCTGAGGTAATTTTTATGAGGTTATTTGTAAAATAAATTATTTATATTTACAAAATAAAATAATTTATAAAATCTCGGGTTTTTCAGTTAAAATTCGGGGAACGTTTTCGATCACATTGTAAGCAATGTAGAAGTATTAATTGTTCATATTTCATGTAGATGCTATTTTGAGTTTCTTCTGAAAACAGTATATTCCAAACAAATATTTTATAAACTGGCCGGAAAGAATTATTGTTACAAGAATTTATTTACTCCTGTACCAATAAATTAATGAATTGAATCATTGAATCTTTCTTAAAAACTACTATTGTCTGTTAAGTTCGTACTTCGTCATTTTTGCAGATATTTATTCTTAACATGCAAAATGTCAGTTGCTTTATTCGTTGCAGAAACTGTTTATAAAACTATATAAGTTGTGTTGCATGTGCACATACACGTGTACTGACTGCTTTGCTACATGTTAATTGACTAGTATTCGATTTATCGGAAATGAGTGGGTATATTTTTTACATATTCTACACACGATTCGCGTAGATATTGTATATAACTTTGTTTCTACAAGTTGTCTTTTGTAGTTTACCCGCGGCGGTAGTTTTTGCAAGTTACTTTTCACGCTATTAACGAATCAGGCTACGTCATTGATTCTCAAACTTTTTCGCTCACATTGAGAATCAAGAATTTTCCACTTATCTGTAACACTTGCAATTATTGTTTTTAAACTTGGCGTATCCTATTTCTGAGTTGAAACTTTCATTTTAAATGAGAGCAATTAAAACGCATATTTAATCATATTTGGAAGTATTTTTTTATTAAAATTGCTTTTAAAAAAATTACAATTGTATCGTAGAGGGATATACAAAAAAATAAGAAATTAAAGCTAAAGTGTTAAGCTTTTAAACGATTTTAATGCAGTTTACTGAAAAAATTTCGTTTCGCCCACACGCTCTATCAAACGCGAAGAAAAACGTCAGATTTTTAAAACTTTACTTCTCGCTGATTTTTTTTTAAATTGATGATTTCTGAAATCTCTGAAGTATTTAGAAATCTTAAGTAAGTTAAAGTAGTTTGAATACAATCATCTTTTATCATAAAATATAGTTGTCTTATTATTTTTTGTACTAGTGTAGCAGGTATTTAATTTTAGTTTGTAATATCAGGAAAACATAATTTACGCCTTTTTTTTAATCATCTATCGCCTTCCTAAACCGCTTGAACACCCCCAATTTTCTGTGGGCCTTCTATCGCCCCGCCCTCTGAAGGCCTTCCCAGTGCCCATAAGAGGGAGTTATCTCCCATTTTGAGAAGGAATGGTCTAGATAGAAAATATTCGTCAAGAAGGAATGGTCTAGATAGAAAATATTCGTCAATGTCAAATTTCTGTCTCAAAATTTTCATTATGTTTATAACCAACTAATCTGCTAGCTTAATAGAAAAAAAAGTAAAGGGCCAAAAATTAAGTCAGTTATAACCGAATCTTTAAATAGAGGAAATTTCTTTACTGATTTTTACTGGAAAGGATGGGTGCAGCAGGGCTATCTTATGTTACTTAGTTATTTTTTTAATGTTACGAACGATTTTGTGAAGATTGATAAGAGGTCAGAGACGATTTACGGGTTTGACATCGCTTGGAAAAACCGATAAAATTCAGAAAATTAATTAAATTCTTCGAAAGGTTCAATATTGCATTATCTGGGGCAAACCTTTTCTGAAGAGCGATAAAGAAATGCCGAATTTGTTTAGAAATAAAAAGCAATTTATAAATAATAAATAAACACATTACCCTAACCTGTTTTTCTACCAGTTTTTTGTTTAGAAACGTATCCTACATTTTGTAACATCCACCTATTTCATCAGATTTAGCCACACAGCAAATTATTTTTCATATTACTCAGTCTTTCTAAAGGGAATTTGTTTTTCATTCATGTTAGGCTTAAGAATGGAAAAGGAGTTACTCGAAAATCTTTGTAATAACTTCTAGTTCTGGTTCCATTAATAAACAAAAGACGCGTGTTGTGTTGTTTCTTCGAAATGAAAGTACATCGAAAGAACAAATGTTAAAACTGTCAAATTTTCAATGTAACTTAATGTGAAACTCGTACACGTTTTCGCGGACAGTTCTTCCGAAATTATGGAAGATACCTTTTTTTAAATTTTTCACTTTTATATCGCTTAGTTTAGAAATACTGACTATAAGGATTCGAATTAGTGTGATTTTTATGTTAAAATGGATCTAAAAATTAGTAAACGAACATATTTATTCACTATTGATAGGACCTCATTGACTAATATTAGTATTGAAAGGAATTTGGGAGTTACATATTTTTAGATCGTACGATTTTAACGCGTGGATATGGTCGAATTTGGTTTTAAGAAATTTGTTTATCATTGCAACCTCTTTCAATGTCTGATATTTAACGCATTAAATATTTTCATTTTGTAATGTGAGGAAATTTGGCGATACTCAGTAGTAACGGTTGAATTTGACAGGATATTAAAATATACTGAAGTCTGTAATGCTAAGTAGTAAAATACTCCATATAAGTTTTACAGTATGTCTACATAGACAGAAGATTCATTCAGTAAATACAGAGACAAACGTTTGTAATTAAAAATACGTCTAAATGTAAAGTATGATGCTTTCAGAAAGTAAGGTTAAACCCACGGGGTTGGTCTAGTGGTGAACTCTTCATTGCAAAGCAATTGATTTCGAAGTCGATAGTTCCATGTTTCAAATCCTAGTAAATTCTTTTGTAATGATTTGAATACTTTGTACGGTGGATACCGGTGTTGTTTGGTGGTTGAGTTTCAATTAACCATACATCTTAGGAATGTAACTGCAACATTCATACGTATCATTTATTCTCTAAAGCAGAGGACAACAACCTTTTTGTCAGTAAGGGGGCAAAATAAATTCAAAAGTTATTGGGTACACCACACCATTATTACACAATAAGTAAATTTGCCTTTAAAGTCAATAAAACAAAATTGTTCTTCCCTGTCAACATTAAAACAATAAATTAATTTTCTTTTGCAGTTACTCATGATGGGTTATTTATAAAATCCGTTTAACCAGTACGATACGTATTTGATAGTGAAAAGCGCGACTGTTTTGCGTGATATGGTTACATAAATAATAAAATATAATCGATAATAATAACACTCAAAATACGTAGCACTCCGGTAACATACTACAAAATTATCACAAGCGTGAATATTCTTTCGTGCTAAGTAGCAAGTGTGTCAGTGTCACCTTGATTGCTATTTGCTGACACTTAGTTTGCGCAATTACATTGCCAACGCCGATAGGTTATTGGGCTTTAGGTGTGTAATATAAGGAGAGCGTATGAAAACCTCATCGAGAGCGCCATGGCACCCGCGGGCGCCACGTTGCCGACCCCTGCTCTAAAGTAATACCTTACGGTAGTTTCAGAGGCTAAACAGTAAAAGAAGGTGTAAGGTTGCCTGGCATCGGTATAGTCATCAATCAATCATTCGATTTTCGCAAGTCCAATTGAAAAGTGCTTTTTTGTTTGAAGAAGGAAGTTTAGTGATTATTTCTTGTTTCAGGTGAAGTAAAACATCTGAAATTTACTTACTCCGTATCCTTAACGAATAAAGTAAACGTTGTGCGAATCGTGCAGTATTTTGTAAATAGGTTGATACGAGTAGAGAAGCGCCCGAATAAAAACACAATATTGTCGTGTTCTCACAGTGCAGTGAAATTCCACCCAAAAAATATAGTTATCTTGTTTTGTAATCGACATGATAAAACTGATCCGTGACAGTACTATACAGTACTACTCAGCGCATAGAACGTGTGGAGGTAGTGAAAATAAAATTAGTCACCAACAATATTTTTCGTTTTTCACTGCCGTTAATAGTCTGTGCTAACGTTATTTTTTTTAAAATCGTGTCTGCTTTCCTAAATAATTATAAATTTTTTAAGTATTTTATTGTCAACATTTATTGCTTATTTTGTTTTTTACCTTCATTCGAAGTATTATTAATAAATGTGAATGGTGGCAGTTTTATTTTTCAGCTTCATTTTTAAGATTACAAACGTCTTAATTTGCATAACAAAGCGTCTCGATTTGTGAAGCGGAAATTTTAATCTTAAATGAAGTTAATTGATCCTTTTTTTGCACTAAGATTTATAGTTTGTATCGCTAACCTTGTGTTATGTTTTTTTACAAGTAAAAATATATTTTTTCATTAATTCTGTTCTACTTATTGAAAATAATATTTATAAATCAAATAATATAATAATAACATTAAATAGTATTTATCGATATGAATTTTGAAATATTTTTTGTTGTTGAATAGGAAAATAATTGTAAACGGCGGTTCAGTAGAAAAATTAGTTCCTAAATTATAAGTTTAAAATGTAACTTTGTAAATATGAATATTAAAAAAAAATTTTTTTCTTAACCGTAAATAAACGACTAGCCGATCCCTCTGTGTTATCACTTGCTTGCGTTGGGATATTTTTTTAGATGTTCTATTTTATTTAGCAGTAGATTGAATGTATAATAAATAAGGCATTTTAAAATATTCTAAAAATTTATCTTCATCGAAAATACGTTCTTCGTAAAGTGTAGCGTGTTCTCTGCTTTAGTTTCTATTTATAATCCCGCGTCTCGTACCTACGAGTATTTTCGTTTCTTATTATTTCTTTCCCTTTTTTATTGAAGATTATGACTATGATTTGTGGAAAATTGAGACATCTTGTGGCAACCTAGTTTTATACTTCGCTACAAATATGCTGGTGTTAGCGATTAGTTAACTAAATTAGTAGTCACAGCACGGGTGAGGACACTCTTTTGTTTAAAAAGACCTTAAGGATTACTTTTAACCGTCTAGAGGGATGACTAATTTAGCTGCGCAGATGACTTAATCCAAGGAGTTACTGTAGAAAGATCTGCTGAAAAGTAATTGTACTATAAGAATTAGTTCACTCGATTATTTATAACTGTGCTAAGTATTTTAAAAAGGAAACAAGATGAATTCTGAAAAAAAAAGATGGATTCTGAGATAGCTTACTGGTTGGCCTACATACAAATAAAACCTGTACTTTACATCTTGGTTTAAACAAAGTTAAGGAGATGAATTTTTTAAGGAATTATCCTTTCAAATTCATTCCTTGTAATGAGACCTGGTTCAATCATTATGAGTTGAAAATCAAATAGAAAAGCTAGAGTAGAAGAGGATATTCGTTCTCCAGTCAAGAAAATTATCAAAGGTCTGTATTCTATCGATATTCTGGATTTCTGCAAGTCGAATTTTCTGCGGTTTTTTGAAATCGTAACATCAAATGCATGTACTACAGTCAAATACTTTAAAAACATGAAGTTCGATATTGTTAAAAAAAAAAAAAAAAAAAACACGTTTAACGCGTTAAGGGTTTTGTTAAAACCCTTTAACAAAAAACCGAAAGGAAAGAAAAAAAGAGAAAGGGATTTGTTAAAGAAAAGTGCACTCCAGAAAGAAGTCCCGTGCACTGCTGAATTAGATTTTGAAATGGTTAAAAGATATCGTTGGGCGATCTGCTCTTCACATTTTTATATTAGTCTTTGGTGGGGGTCAGATTATTATTTATTTGGACCTGTTAGTAGTTATTCACTTTTCACAGCGACGAAGAAATAACAAACAAACGGACAAATTGGCTTTGGCTTAAAGAATAATTCTATGCTGTCGCCATAAAAGACATGTTGAGCGATGCGAGAAGCTTATAATTTTATTTGATGTTATTATAAGATGGCTAAAATTTTAAATTAAAGATTAAAGTACAGTCGTGTATTCTTTAATTTGTGAATTACCCTCGTATAATTGTACGATAAACTCTTACAATTTGCTTTTTTTTTATTTATTGCTTGGATGTATTATTGTTCCTTTTATTTCGAGTGGTAAGAGCGTTTTAGTTAGTGTTTTTATAAAAATAGATTTTAATAAAATAAATGAAAATTCATTATCGATTAAGAGTAAATTTGTTGATTATTCGTTTGGAAAATACAGAATGACTAATACATTTCTTATACAGGTACTCCAATAAAATAATTAACTAATGTTTATTGATTATTGTACCCGTTTGTTGTGTAATTTTCGTTGCAAACTTAATCGCCAATATTTATTCTAAGGATTGGAAGGAGTAAAACCGAATAAATATTTTATATTTCGTAAAACCGGTATCTTATGATTATTTATTCATATGCGTGTAATAACGATTACTAAATATGTTGTAAGAAGGGTAAATATTACTTGTGTAGCTTTTTCGAACGAGTCACAGAAATTAATTAAATACCGTTATACTACATCCGTACGACTGGGATTTAATGACTAGTCGGTTGTTAATTGCAGTTTTGAGCCTTCGAAGTGATGATCCCGTGTAATTTTTTTGTCTAAAATGACAGATACCCGTTTGTATAGTTGAGGACATTTCATAGAATTTTACCAGTTAATTAGATAATATATACATGCCTATCAAGCAGAGTTGCACGTATGAGTCTATATTTACATAACTGTTTAACATTCTGCGAGGATTCATGTTGAAATAAAACTTCCCGTGTCTAAGTTTGCCTATGAATATTGAAAACGTCGCATTTTACGTTCTCATTCGCAGACTTATAAGATTGCAAATTTATTGTAAATTATATTTTTATTATAAAAACGTTCCGTAAAATTCACCGTGTCATGTAAATCTCGTTCGTTATGAAGCCAGAACTATTACTGATTTGTAGACTCTGATCTCAAAAAATATTAGCTGTTCATTACAAAAATTGTCTTTCATTTCTTTAACTTAATGATATCTATTTATATTTATCTCTTTTAGGGCATCTAAAATCTTTAATTAGCGTTCATTGCATTGCGGCTTTTGCTCTTAAGATTCTTGTATACTAGTTATTTAACCTGTGTGTATATATATATAAATATAAAAAAAGTATATATATAAAAAGTATCAAAGTATATATATATATATATATATATATAATATTGTCACTAGTTTGAATTTTTAGTACTGCAAGATTTGAATTGTGTAATTAATTTTGTAATCACTTGGAAATCCACACTTGACCATTTTTCAATAAATGGGTATTAATTTACTCATTGAAAAAATAATGAATGGTAACCTCCACTACAGTTATTACTGCGGGGGTAGCTAGTTCCGTAAGATAAATGTTTACTGTTATTATTTTACTTCTGTTTTATATTATTGTTTGGTTATATGTCTATTAAGTTTATGCTTTAAGAATTTATAAGTGTAAATAATTTTATTTTCACTTGTAATCTGTTAATATTTTGTGGAATAAACATTATTATTTATTTATATACATTTACACGGCATTGAATATATAATTGATGCATTGAGTGTATGTATATATATATATATATATACGAGGTGTGATCAAAAAATACGGTGAATAATTTTTTATTAAAAAAAGTAATAAGGTTACATAAAATTCGATTTAATCTCCTTGTACTGTCCTTGGCTAGCAATGCACTTATCCCAACGTTGACTCCATGACTGGAGGCAATTTCTGGAAGGCGTCTTTCGGAAGGGCTTTCAGCTGCTCGGTCGTGGCCCTCTCAATGTCAGCAATGGCGTCAAAACGTTTTCCTTGAAGCACAGTTTTAATTTTTGGGAAGAGCCAAAAGTCGCACGGTGCTAAATCCGGTGAGTATGGCGGATGTGGACAGACAGGAACACTTTTTTCGGCCAAAAACTCGCGAATGAGAAGCGAGGTGTGACACGGCGCATTGTCTTGGTGAAGAAGGAAGCCATTGGTCAATTTTTCTGGTCGCTTTCTTCGTACGTCGTTTCGCAAACGTTGCAGTACACCCTTATAAAATTCCGCACATTATCGCCGTACACCGATTCTAACATTTCGTGAGCTTCTTTGGCACTCTTTTGCAACTTAAAACAAAACTTAATGTTAATGCGTTGTTCAAAATCCATGTTGCGCGACAGACACGATAAACACAACTTCACTCTAGCGGCTCTGGCAGCTGACAGGCTAGCTAGAACGTGTTACAACTTGTCCCTGCCTGTCCCAGTTGATCACGCTGTTGGACAAATTACTTCATATGGATGTAGCGTCGGCAGTTGCCGCTATAAAAATTCATTCACCGTATTTTTTTATCACACCTCGTATATATATATGAGAATCCTCGTTTTGTGTGTCCTAAACACTCAAAAAACTATTTAACTGATTTCGCTGAAAAATTCACAATTTATTATTATTCGGGAGTGTTCATATGTTATACTAGTTCCATAATATTTAATCACATAACTGGATGAGGAAGTCGATATTGACGAAATATTTCGATATATATACACATTAAATTTTGTTAAAAGAAATTTTAGGTTATTTATTTAAACGTCTTTTTTATGATTTATATAGTAGAGTGATTGGCATGGTTTGAATTGTGGTAAACATTCTGGCAATGGCGAACCATTGCCAGAATATATTATATTCTGGCATATCGTATATATATATATATATATATATATATATATATATATATATATATCTATGGATGACAAGGAAAAAAATCTGATTTGGACAACACGTGATTTCCTTGTACGCCTATTAAATTATACAAATTTTTAAAAGTACATAAAATTTTATTTCATTAATAATTTCTAATAGTCTTTCATTTTTTTTTGTTGTTATTGAATTATTATTCATCGTAAAAACATTTTTACAATGAAAGGTTAATATTTATTAATAAATCAATATATTTCAATTAAAATAAAAAAAAAGAGATGAAGGATATATCGTTGAAAAGCTCTCAATAAAGACTTACTACTGTAGTTTAGGAAAAAGTCCAAAATCCCCAAAAAATTGGATTTTGGGGACTTTTTGGACACTTTGTTCAGTCTATTGCAATCAAAAAGGGAGTTGCACAGTTAGATGTTAAAACAGTCCTAAATCCAACATTTCAACATCCTATGGCTAATCGTTTTTGAGTTATGCGAGTTATACTTACGTACAGACATTAATAAGTTTCGGCGTTAGTACGCCGAAACTAATAAGAATGGATTCAGGGATGGTCAAAATGGATATTTTCGTTGAAATCTGAAAACCGAAGTTTTTCGCGATCACAATAGCTCCTTTACTTCGTACAAGGAAGTAAAAATACGTGACACTGTAGGAATAGTATGTAATAGTTGATTGTAACTCAGTTGTTTGATTTCTGAAGAGCGGCTTAAGTTTACTAAAGTGCAAGGTTTTTCTTATAATTTTGTATTTTGAAATAGGAAGAGAAAGAAAATTAAAAGAAATCTTACAATTCATTATCGTTGTATAATTAAACAACGCCTTCGAAAAAACTTCTGATAAACCTTTTATAAATTAAACTATTTTTCTAAGTCTTGGTTTAACGCAAGACCTACTAAAAGTCGGAATTAAATAAATTATAATTTTATTAAATCGCATTTAAAATGTAGTGATTGTGAATTTGTAAAATATATTTACATTATTAATAATTCATTTATTTATACTTAGATTAAATTAAATAATTATTTATTTAAAATAAAAAATTAGTTAATTACGAATTTTAAGTAATTGTTTTACGTTTTAGGCTAATAAAAAAAAATTCATGTTGAGTTGAAAGGGTTATTAAGTTAAGCGAAAGCAGATCAATATGCATACACACTCAAATTGTGCTGTTTGAATCCCGAATATTTACTCAGTTCATCTCTAAAAATGACCTGAAGTTAAGTTAATATTTATCTTTAAGACATAACTTTAGTTAATTTTCACCTTTTTGAATATTGTACCGTAAATAATTTTACCGCTTTTCTGCTTGTGATAATCACAAAAGTTTGATTGATTTTGTTAAAAGTCACTATTACGTTACGTCATATCTTATGGAAATCTTTGGCTTTGCTTATTTATATGCACTGCTTAGTGGATGCATATGCACTGTTTTGTTTGTGGATGTGCTGCGCAGCTATGATTTCAAAACTTAATTCTTCTTTAATAACTTCAGTAAGATGAATGACTTGTATTCCTCTGAACTTGAATGTAAACTCTTGCTTTATTACATACACCTTGAACGTTGTTATGAAACATGGGACTTAACACTCTTAGCGCCACGTCTAAATCAGTAAAACTTCACCCCAGGCCAGACATTTTTTATTTATTTATTAAGACCATTACGTGTGCATCAAAATTATACACGTGGCCGTTCTGACATTGCTAAAAATGTGTCTGATTGATACACATGGCGCTAAGAGTGTTAAGATAGATATTCGTATATATTTTCGGTACCGTAATCAAACTAGTGAAGGTGACCTGACCTTAAACGAAACAAACAATACACTCCCAAAAACGCGGCGTAGTAGTTTTATTCACTGACCTAAACATATTATAACATATCATATATGTGAGCTCCACAAAAATACAGTGATAATCCAGCCTTCAAATAACACGGGGCTATTACTTGAAGACTGTCTAATGAACATAATTACTCTGGAAAAAAAAAATGGAGAAAAAAAACGAAAGAAAACGATCTGATTGTTACAGCATGTAATTCAGGCGCTTAACATCTGTTTCGGTCTTAAGAAAGATCGAAACAGATGGTCTTGAGGAAAAACATTAATTTACACCTTTCTGTTTTACGAAACTGCTTTCTGCATTTTGTATAGTCTCTTCTCAGCAGGAGAGCTAGTTTAGATGAAAGTTGAAAGCATAATTTGTTTTAATGTAAATTAAACTCTCAGATTAAGAACCACTGTTATGCAGCATTACGTATTTTCTTAGTATGGTTGGTCGCTTGATGGGCAGATCAAAAAATTTTATTTTGCGGAGCCTAATTACTGATAAATTCAGAATGGAAAATATGTCTCATCGTCATAGAAATTGGGAGCAGATGTAAAAGTATTATGTACGGTAGAGAGTCTACCGTATCTCTTGGTCGACGGGAAAATTTTTACATAGAAATTTAAAACAGAATAATTTGTTTAGGAAGTGTAAGTGCACTTGAATTTTTTTTAAGACTTCGTTTTTTTCACGTTACAAAATTCATTCATCTCATCTTTCTGAAGTAGAAAAAAAACTTCGTTTTAATTTCATTTAGAGAATTTTTTTTTGCATAGAGCTTCGGAAGTACACTAGTAGACGTGTTGGAGCCCGCATTACTTTACATATATAACAGCATCGGATAAACTTTGTACTACTGTTGCTGATGACATCGTATATGGGACAAAAACTATAATTACTGTTAAGCAAAATTGTATGAACAAAAACGTTTGATTTTAATTTAGACAGTTATTCATAATTTTTGCTGATAATGAAAAAAACAAAATAACATTTTTTTAAATCTGTTTTTTTTTTAAAGCCGTTTTTTAGTCCTGCCCAAAATTGGCTGAATATTAGATGGGTTAACGCTTGTTAGATGTATTACCTTGAATAAATATGTAGTGGAATGCATGAACCTAATATTGAAGTATAAAATGATTTTGTTAAGTATAATAAATGATTATTAACAGTGTTAAGTATTAATGATTATTAACAGTGTACCCCCCTAATTAATAAATCAGCATCTATTATTGATTAAATTAATTAAATAAATAATTCTTTAATATTCTTTGTAGATGATTTAAATAATTACACACCCTGTTACAGGATATGCGTCAAAATATTATTTTTACGCAATACGGATTGCATTTATCTGTAGAAGAAATTTTATTTATTTTCACATGCATACCAATTAAATAGTTTTAACGTAAATTCATACTCGTTTTAAGTTTTTGTTCTTCAAACCTGGTGAACTTTATCGAGTAGAAAAGTATTAAGAATGCATTTCCATGTACATTAGTTTATTAAATTTAGGTAAGAAGTTGCAATAAAGTTTTGAAAAAATGTTTTTTAATTGGTCTGGTTTATTTAATTTTTTTTTCATTTCTCTTTGTCGCTCTGTTATACTCCTAATTATATTCTATGTATTTCATAAATGTTACTTCTCTTCCTCCTTATACAATATCCTCTACATTATTTAATGAATTTAGTGATAGTCTGTCTGAAGACGTTATTAACATTTAATGGAGAAATTAAATTACGGTGTCGTTCATTAGTTATGTCACGATGTATTGCTTAATTTTCCTACTCTTCAACAAAGAACGTTACAGAAAACAACTCCATCGCTATTATTTCTTATATCCGATTCCTTTTTTTTATCTTAAAATCACATTTGATAAAATATATGTACTTTCTTTTTACATGATGAATAATTTTAGAAGGTATGTCCTTTACAATTACGAATAGAAATACATTATATAAATTGTGCTTTGGTGTTCAATAATTCATTTTGACTTATTTTGGAATATGGTAATATTTAAATTTTCCAAGTCCGGATGTGACGGCAAAATTCATTACATCTCCCTACATCAAAAAACAGCTCGTCATAGCAGTGTTAACAAAATTCATTAATGGTCCCTTAAGGTGCAAGTAAAAGATAAGAAATGATCCCATCTCATATTATGTTCTACCGGATGTGTTCGGGAATTTGAGTGCACATCACGTATCTTTTCATTGTTTTGATTGTTATTAACAAGAAGAAAAATAGTATATTATTTATGTAATAATATAAAACAGTTCTTTGGATTGAAGGAATACGAAGTACTTTTTGATATATTTAAATAGATTTTACTTAGTGTTAAGTCTTAAGTTTTCACACTTGATGTAACAATTTCATCGTGTATGAGAGTCAAGTTTTCAAAAGTGCATGTTAATTTTTTTATGTTGAATTATTTATGATAAATGAATGATTATAATTTATGAAAAGTTTAAGATAGTCTTGCATTCTATTTAATGATAAACGGTTGAGTACACATAAATCTATTTTAATACATTTTTTATGAGTGTTATTGCACAAAAACAATAACCCACATAGTGAAACTCTTGCAGAGCTGATTTGAGATTTGAATTCCGACTGATGATGGTACGCTTTTCCAGTAGAAGTGAATTTTCAGTGTTTCATAAATTTATCAAGTAATTGTTTCACAAATTCGTAATAGATGTTTCTAAGTAGAAGGTGAAATTTCCTTAATTTTTCAATTGGAAATTAAATTTTCTAGATTTTCTTTTTAACAGAGTTTATTTTTCGTTAAAAATTTTACCGATTTAGTAAAACTACGTGTAAAGTCGTACGTATGTTAGTCGCTATAAATGTAATGGGTGTAGGCGACGTGAGACAAGACGGTCTCTTCCAAGAATGGGTTAGCCATTTTAAGATAACAAGCATCTCCTATCAGTCTTGCAAAGAAAAATGAAGTATAAATTGGTTTCCCGTTCCCTCCTTCACAGAGCTTCATGCACTGGTGTACATCAACATTCAAATTCCAGTAAAATTCAGGCCGATATTCAAGTGACACTTTACTTATTCGCCCAACTTTCTGAGCGAAACGACATGATTATAATCTATAAGAGATATTTATTGAGAAAAGGGGATGCATCAGAAATTTTGGGATTATTCTTTACGTAAAATTTACTGAAAGTGTATTTTTTGGCGGAAAAAATTGGGCAAAAGTGAATATCATTGAAGATAATTAACATATTTGTGTTTTGTAATGTAAATTGATGATGAATTGAATGAAAAATATATGAAATATGTGACTAAAATCTGTAGATAATAAGATAAGAAAATTTTGAAACCTGAAGTTCTCAAGTGTATCTCCTGCGCTTAATTACTGTTAAATTCGTACTGTTAATAATTTGATGTCAATTAATTGTTTACCTAAACTAATAGATAGAATATTAATTATAACTATAATATTTCGAAGATTTTTCTCTTTAATTGATTATGTTTATGTTAAAGAATAATGTCAGTTTTATTAAATTTTTAAAACGTTTCTTTATTAAAATGTTTGTACTTTGTTATGCTTTCCTTTGAAACCACTTTACGCTGAAAAATGTAATATGACGTTGTGTCTCTTAAAGAATGAGTAATATCGTATAAAAATAACGAAATTAGTTCGGTCTTAATGGAGTAAATTTATTTATCTTGTTATTGGTTTTTTTTTATATCTACATGCATTTACGCTATGAAGTATGTTAAAATTAATCGCGGCTCATCGCTTGAATTTCTATCGTTTTATTTTTATTAAATATTTCTCAAACCATGAAATTTGATTACGTAAGCATAAGAAAGATATTTTCCTTGAAACCTCTTTGTAGCTGTACTTTGTTGATTAGACTTCCTGTAGTCGATGTGCTTTCAATCCTTTTGATGTCTTAGTCCAACTTTTTCCTTATTAATTTTATTGGAGAAACATCTTTTCGATAACGCAATTTTTACCGCAGTTTTTACAGTTTAACATAGCGTATGAGTTTATAAGAAAAAAAATATTCTCTTTTCCTAGATTTCTGACGTATAAAGAAAAAAATAACATGAAAAAAATGTAAATAATAAGTGACCATGAATGTTATTACATAGGTTTTTATTTACATTTTTTTTTTGTATAATTAAGATATTTATTCTTGTCTTTCTATAGTATTGAAATTACAAATTTATGTATAAATTTTACTTATATTTCTTATTTTTTCAACCAGATTAACTACTGTTTTTTAATTAGTATAGCAAATAAAACATTGTGAGGCAAGAATAACCGTATGAAAATTAGTTCCATTTTTAATTAAACACATTTTAACATCCCATTATGCAAATATTACAGCGAATTGTATGCAGTATTACGTTCATCTATAATACATATTAGCTACACGAGTAATATGCAAATATTACAATGCTCATGACGCTGTTGCCCAGAACTTTGTTTCATTTATTTATATATACTGCATCTCAATGGCTAGCTAGAACCATGAAATACGTGAATTTACGACTTTCCTGTCTGGAGATAAAAATGTGCGTAGTAGTTGTATACGTGTGTATATGTGCGCGCGCATACGAGCATTCGCATACTCTATGAATTCTTCTGTAATGAACAAGTTTATATCGATTAAAACTAGTACTTAATGCGTGGTACAATTTGTGTAGTAATGACTACTTATTACTCTACAAAAATTGATCTCAATCTAGTGATTAAATTTTTCATTAATTACTTTTTTTTGTGTCATAACTAAGATAGTAGGAGCAGACTTAACCGTAGTAATATTAAAGGTTATAAGATGCCCACTTTTTCTATTGTGTATTCTCTCAAATGTTTCATTTATGCATTAGTGTTTAAATTTGTGTATGGTATTTAATGTGTTTTATTTATAAGTAGCATAATATATATATAACTATTATTACGTTTTTTTTTTTTTTTATTATGGATAAAAATTGGAACCTCTCCATTGGTAGTAGTTACAACTCATAACGCGCTTATCGCGAACGAATAGGTTACATAGCTTTGTTTACTTTCTTTTCAAATGAAAATTGTTAAGTTTTTCTGGAAGTTTTTAAGGTTATCATTTTTTTGTGTTGGTTTCTTCTTATTTTGTCACTAAAAATGTTAGTAGACTTCTAACCGAAATGTTAGAAATGTAACCGAAAACTAATCTAGTCGTGTATATCTTTGTATTTATTAAGATGTAATAAAATATAATTGTAACTTTTGGGTATTCTACGCGAATACAACTGCTAAATCGTTTCAAACTAAAGTGGAACTACATAACGTAAAAAAATTCAAGTTCCAGAATCAGCAAACGTAATTTTATAATTTCATTAATGGGCGTTTTTCTTTAGCTACATACAATTTATACATGAGGAAAGACAAATGAAATAATTTTTATATTTATTTTAAACAGTAATTCAAAATTATATATTTGTATATTGGAGGCAAGCTTGAATTCAGAATGGTAGTAGTGAGTTAATGGTTCACTCTTCTCTTTGCTTTTTAAATTAATGTAGAAGAAGCACCAAAGAAAATTGTGGGTGGAATTTCAATCCAAAGAGTGAAAATAAATATGTTGAGATAAGATTTGATAAGATTTTTCTTTCGGAGGAAACCATATTACTTAAAAGAAATAATTTCATAGATTCATTTCTCAGAGAGAAATTCAGTCTGAAAGCAAATAAAAATAAAACAAAGTTAATGAAATGTATTTTTTTTAATTTAAGTAATAAAATAAGGAAGCGATTAAAAGCAATCTGAAACAAAGGAAAACTTTATAAAAAAAAATAATAAAAAAAAAAAAATATATATATATACACTAGCCGGCCTGTCTAGCTAGACGCTTGATCCTCGGGGCTCAGTTCAGCCCATGCGAATCCTGTAGCCAACTCAAGAGCTTCAAGGGGCCTACCCCCGGGCTGTAGCGTTCGCCAATCCCAGTTCGCCAGGGGGGATCGGCGCCCTGGACACCCGCACAGCTTGCTTCACTCGCCATTCCCATCTTCACACGAAGGGCTCCACCCCCTGATCCCCGCACTGTACGTTATCCTTATAGTTGTGAGAATAATACTGATAAATAATAATTATAGTATTCAGGCTTTATAGAGACCTGTAAAAGAAACTAAATTACTCGTACAAGAGTAATAGTAACTATGGTAACTAAAGTACATACCCCTTTGATGACGAAAAGTTCATTACTTATTTCTTTGCCGTGGTGGTAGAAATTTAATAATGAAGTAAAAGGATTAATATAATTTTTCCTTAATGAGTATTTTTAATTTACAACCTCATCCTCCATAGGGGTGAAAAAATAATGAATATTTTTAATATGTTAACCTTCAAGGGAGTTAGCCTCGGTCGATGGCTTAAAACCTTCCCTGGATAACAAGAAAGAATACAAATTTGAAAGTAACCGGCAAATCGCCAACAAACAAACTGACAAACTTTATATATACTAGATTTGTTCAGAAGATAACTGAACTGCAGATTATTGGATTATTGGTCAAAGGACATCCCTCCCCTATTCACACCTTTTTTTTCCAGCAGTGTTTCTACTCGCAAAACAGTCCTGGATAGCTTCATTTGAAATGGCTTTAAGGTTCGTGACGAATTTGCTTTAATGTCATCAGTAGTCTCAAAACGGTGGCGTCCTTTCATTACTGATTTTAATTTTGGAAAAAAGACAAATTCGCAAGAAGCCAGGTCTGGCTAGTAGAGAGACTGGGGGAGGACAGTCTTTTGATTTTTGGCACAAAACTGAGGAATTGACAAAGATGAGTGTGCGGGCGCTTTGTCGTGGCGAAGGAACCATGAATTGCGCCTCACCGTAACTCTGGTCTCTTTTTGCGAATTTTTTCGCGTAACCGTTATAAAACACCTTGACAATGCGCACGGTTTACTGTTTCATCTTTATGCAAGGATTCAAAATTCTATTCCATTAAATTCGAAAAAAACAGAGAACATCACTTTACATTGGATCGAGACTGACGTGGTTTGTTGGGGCGTGGAGATCCTTTGCCAATCCATTGTGATGATTGAACTTTTGTCTCGATGTCGTAACTGATAACCGAGAAGTAAAACTACAGAGGCTTTTGAAATATAGTGTTAAAAGAGGATTTTGAACATTAGACGGGTCGATAAAGTTTTAAATAAACTTAGAAGTTTTAATGGACGATTAGAAGATGCAAATTTGTAGCCCTAAATTGGACGATTATCACCCAACTGAATGACGGGTTGGATTACGACAACTAGGTGTCTAGTTAATTTTGCAGTAGAGGGCTGTAGCGAAATTAAAAGCTGTAGAGAAAGGCAGCGATTATAAGGTACATATGATGAAGGATGATGTAAATATATTAATTAAAGATAACACAAAACTGAACGTGATGGAATTGAGAACAGCATCATCCTAAGTCAAATGACTGATGAAAAAAGGTATAGTTTTTTAACGCTTCGTATGCATTTAATCATTTTTTATACTGTTTAGAATTTTTTCATTCAAACCTTTATACATTAGTCGGCGATACGTTATCATGTGGCATGTGTTGTCGGTTGTTATACACATCACCATGTGATCGATGGCTTCAGGCTTTGCTTGGCTTAACTTGCCTTTGCAAAGGGTTGCATTATTGATTGCGGGAATGCCGGCACCCATCACCTTGTTTGTCGGTTGCTGCATTGAATTACTTTAGTCTACTTTCAAATTTTGTTCCTTTTTCCTCATCTTTTTATAAATCGAAGGCTTTATTTATATTAAGCAAAAAGCACACGACTGTATTAAGGACATACTCAATATTTTTATAATAAAAATATTTTCCGTTTTTATTTTTGTCTGAAAGTTAAAGAAAATTTTATTTCTGATTTAGTTTTGACTTATTAATTTTGTCGTTTTTATCAAAATTTGTACTGGCCGCTGTTTTAAAGGGTTTGAACAACGACTGATTGATTTTTCAAACGGAAATAATTCCTTAACTTTGGTGTAGCGGAAAGGTTATTGGTTTTGTAGTAATTGTCAAATCGAGCATATTTCTGGAGCGTAGACGTTTTGAAACTGTATTTTATGAATTGTCGTTGGTAGGAACTTACACGATTGTTTTATCATCGGTCCGAAGCCGATACCTACAATTTTAGAAACGGTATTTATAATTTGCGACGACCATAATGTTAAATCATTAGCAGTAGGTATTTTTTTACGAGTCTCGATACATTTGGCAGAAGCTTCATAACAATTGTTTTTTTAAAGTACATTCAGGATCTTAGATTCACATAATCCATTTCATCAGACTGTTCGAGTGCTTAAGCTACTAACTACATCAAAGAACGATGTGATTCCCGCTGTTCTTACCGTCGGTCATTACAACGTCGGCAGTGGAATTAAACTACTTTTTAGTTTATCCGTTTGGTGATAATCATGGAGTTAATTTGCCTACGATCATGAAGAATGGTCATCATAGTGACTCCTTCACGGAATGTTATATATTAAATGGAATAACATAAATTCAAAACAACCGAAATGTTTTAGATACTTCTGTTGATCCTTCTGTTCAGACTCCTGAAAACGGTGAACGGTCATGGAGGATAAAATGCAGTTTCATTTAATCGGGAGCGAAAACGTCTGATAGCAACTTAAGTACGATACCCGTTTGAAATTACAACCAACCGCATAAGTCATCTTTACATCGTCTTGACCTTATTATACAAATGTCTGAACTCAAACCTCCGCTAGTGTTAGTTATCGCCTTTTGAAATTTCCGCATACAGCATCGCAAACGGATATTATGATTCTGTGTACAGATGAGAGCAAAATCCTGTTGATAAATGCAAACCACCAGCACCAAAAATTCAAAAAATTTTATTTGGCTATTTAAAATTGAAACATTTTAAACAGGCTATACTTTTAATTTGTGTAATATACGTAACCGTATTATAAAATGACAAATGAACAAACGTGTTGACAATATGATATATATTGTATGCCGTTAAAAGTTTTTTATTATGAATTAATTTATAAACATTGTCTTTAGTGTTTATTATAAAAATTGATTGTTTACCAACTTGTTTGTTTCAAGCCTCACTTCCGGAAGAACGTTTTTTTTAAATGTGTATACTTTAACTTACATTCGGCGGTTGCTACTGCAATTTTATGAAATTGAGAAAATCATAAAATTGGATTCTCGCTCAACAGATAAATAATTGTCTAGAATTTCTGTCCTTACTCGTTTAGTTTTTCTTCGAAAACCACAATAGCTTGCAAATTAATCCGAACACAGGGATTTTTTTATTTTGTATTTCTATGTTGTGGTACTCTGCTTGACCACACCCATTTTTTATGTTTGTATAATATGAGGTTATTAATTTAACAATTTTCATGTTATAAAAATTGTGTGTTGTGAAAGTTTATTTCGTTTTTAATTACATTTTGGTATTTTTTGTTCTGTATGTCTTAAATATATAATAATGGACTAAAACCCAAGAAAGCGTTTCTTTTTCTGAACATAACATTATGACACAACCTCAAATAGCTTCTGAATGTGGTGTTGAAGTAGGGAGAGTGATCGCTATTTTAAAACAGTTTAAAGAAACTGGTTCCTTTCCACCTCAAAGGAAAGGTAATGTGGCCGTAAATAAAAATCTACTCCGCACAGGATCGGTTATTAGCGAGAAAAAGGAAGCTTCCGTCCAAAATTATCTGCTGTGGATTTATAGAGAATTAGCGGCCACTGGAACAAATTTACACGTAACAACTGCTAGACGCCGATTTGTTGCAGCTGAACGGAAAGTTCGTCGGCCAATAAAATGCAGCTTTTAACACCGGCAATGTGTAAAAAAAGGCCCTTTTGGACCAAAGTAGAGCTAACTGGACGAAAGAAGATTGGAAAACATTTTTCCGACGAATCATAATTTTGTGGTCTGGGGCAAAGGGTTCCATACGTTAGATGGAAATACATCACCGGCTTATATCCAAAAATTAGTTAAATATCCCCAGAAAAAAATGTTTTGGGGTTGTTTCACATTTAGAGTTACTTATTCATTACTTCCAGTATATGGTATGTTGAAAAGTGATGGATATATCGAGATTCTGAAGGAAAGGGTTATAAAATAACTTCAAATCAAATTCCCACAAAGCAACGGAGTGTTACAACAAAATTTGGCGTCGTGCCGTACTGCCAAAAAAAGTGGAAAAACGTTTTGAAGAACGAAATATTCAAGTGCTCCTGTAGCCAGGTAACTCCCCAGACTTAATCCCGATTGAAAAGTTTTGGGCATTCAAAAAACGACTCTCAAAAATTAATTGTTCCACACAATTTGATCTCATTAAGTAATAATATCGGTCGGTATTGTTTCATGTTGAAATAAAGAAAAAAATATGTAGTAAACTTGTTGAATCGATGCAAAATCGTGTACGTGAAGCGATTAAGAATAAAGGAAATATTAATTACTAGATAATCACAAATTGTGCAGGTATGATTTTTCTTTTTCTTGATAAAATTCCTTTTTATTAAGTAATATTTATGGATTAATTTTTGAACGCTACTGTAAATAAGAAAAGTTGTGTACGTCGATATCGAATTTATCTTGGCTTGATCTCGGTAAAATGTGAACATAATTTAGAGGGAGAAGAAAAAAAATCCTAGATACGGTAATGCTAACAACAGACAAATATGAAGTAATATGTATGAATCAGTCGCGGATAATTTGTGATTAATTAGTAATTCAAACCCCGTCGAACCTAATGCCTCCTCTGAATAAAATGGGCCTGAGAATGTTTACCACATTGTGTATATTTGTTCACCCGTTAAGACTTGATTGAAAGAAAAAAAAATATTCTGTGAAATCATTTTTCAATTTTATACTTTCATAAACCAAAACCTGTAAGCTGCATTTTACTTTCATTATTTGATATAACAGTATATACATGGTAAACCCCTTACTCCTACGGATCTCATATGCCATGAAAATGTTTATCTAAAGAAATCGATTAGTTCCCTCAATTTTTGAATTGCCTGTGAGATTATATACAAAAAATTTTAATTAATTTACCATAAAACAAATACCGAAAATTGACCTTATGGGTCACCAAAACTACTACTCTCATCCGGCTTCGAGATGATTCTGTTGGATTTATCTTGCTTCCTACTAGAAAAATAGTTTTGGAAAGGATGAAAAATACTATTATTTGAAGTGTTGTACGAAGAAAGCATAAAACTAACTCAACGATAATTTACTTATACCGATTCTATTTTTCTTTTTATCGATTTACTTATTGATAAAAGATGGGATCGTATATTTTCAGAGAATATGTTCTAAAATTATAAGTGTGTTATATATATATTTTTTTTTTACGAATATTTGATGAGTTAATTATTTTCAGCCTTCTGTGTAATGTAAGGAATCAAAAAACAGTACGTTTATACGTTAATAATACAATAAATACGTTAAAGTTTTCTAATCAGTGTTAAATAAATCCTACGTACCTCACTGTGACCAAATGGACACGCTTAGAAAAATCATTAACTGCTCTGATAATTCATGAAGGGATCATTCTCTTTCAGGATTCTTTATTAATTGATAACTGTAACAGTACGGTAAACCTAGGAAGTTGTACATAAAATCCTTTTCGATATAAGTCCAAAATAAGTTTTCCACGAATATTTGTTATATTATAAATATAATTTGAATTTTTGGGTTGGTATTTTTTTGGGTAATTTATTTATTTTTTGTTGTAAATTTTAATTTCGGCGTAGGAATGTTTTGGTAGATTTCATAAGAAAGCTACATATTGTAATGGGTACCATTATTCGACTTCCGGAAAATTTCGACATATCTTCAGTTCATATATCATATCATATAGTACAGTTCAGACATATCATATCAGTTCAAAAGTTTACACACATATATATATATATTTACACACACACACACATACAGAATGATTTTTTAGTCCTGTTACCCAATTTTAAATGTAATTTAAGAAAGGGAAATTTAGGTGGAATAAAAAAATGTATTTGTTACTTACAAAAGAAATATAATAAAAACTATTACATAATTGTTAAAGAATATGCTCAAATTCCCACCCCTTGCGGTTATACACGCACGGACTCTTTTCAGCATATTAGCAGAAACCTTTTTAAGAGTTGCATTGGAAGTATTCGTGATTAAGTCTGTAATATTGACTTTAAGTTCATCAGTAGTGAGGATTGTTTTTGAAGGCTTCGGACTTAATATAGCCCCACAAAAAATAGTCAGAAAATGTGAGGTCTGGGGACCTTGGAGGCCATAGGCCCTTGCTTATTATTCGATCATCAAAGAACTCTTGCAGAAAATCCACGGTTTCTCGAGACGTGTGGCATGTAGCACCGTCTTGCTGAAACCAGCAATACGGTTCTTGAGGTTCCAGGAGGGACACAAATTGGCGCACAATATTCCTGCATACTTCCACCATTTACTGTCTGTTCGAAGAATGTGGGTCCGACTATACGAAGACGAGATATCGCTCACCATACACCAATTTTTTCAGGATGCAAAGAATTGTCTTGTAAAGCGTTAGGATTTTCAACCGCCCAAATACGACAGTTTTGACTGTTCTCATAACCATCGAGATGGATCCAAGCTTCATCACTAAAGAACACTGTGTTTAAAAATTCGATTCCGTTGTCATTTACGAGAGACCTAAACCAACGGCAATATTGCAATCGCTTGTTTAAATCTGGAGGCTGAGGCTCTTGGACTAATCGTACGCGATACGGATACAATTTCAATTTTTTAGCAGCTTTCTGAATACTCGAATATGACAAACCAACTTGCGTGGAAAGTTTTCGTAAACTTTTCCGTGGAGAATTGAGCAATCTTGTTTTCACATTCTCTAAAACGTCATCTGTCAAGCGAGTTGGTCGACCACTACGTTTTCTGTCGCAAACACTACCCGTCTCTCGAAATCGGTTTGCTAGCCTAGAAATTGACATTTTTTCTGGTGGAGGAAAATCAACAAATTTAATTTGAAATGATTAATTTACACTCGCGTACGATTTCAAAGCAAAATATGGTTCAAGAATGAAAACTCGTTCTATGGTAAAAGACATTCTGTTCGTAACACGACCGGAAACGGCACAAAAGTTTACACAGCTCAAGGAGAATCAACTCACGCTGCCATATCTATACCGGTTGAGTAGCACTACCAACTTCGTGTCACAAAACTAAAAATCAACCTGTATGTATGTATATATTTCACTTTCTTGTGGACATGATAACTGCCGTAATTTTGCGCCATCACTTTCAAATTGATACATAAAATATAACGACCCAAAATATCGGTTGAATTCGTTAATGGGCAAAATCGGACCATGGGGTGCTTTTTCGAAAAAAAAAACAAAATATCGCTATAACTTTCTCATTAAGTAAAATATTAAATACTTTTAAATTTCCTACTATTTTTTGGATAAGGGCCTAAAACTTAAAGAAACGTTTTTTGATATCGCTAACCATTGACCCAGGGGGTAGAAAAAATGGAGTTTCCAAGAAAAAAAGGTACAGTATTGAATCGGTTTAAAGTGGTCGTTAGTCCTCTAAACATTTCCTAAAACGTTTGTCTGAAACAATTTTTGATATGACCAACCGTTACGGCAAGAGATGACCAAAATGTTGCTGGAATTGTAAGGAGATGAGGGTTGTCGTATGCTAAACATGTGAAACTTTTTTCACATTTAACCGTTGTTGTATTTAGTAGATTTAAAGTTTTTCTTAATTGTAAGGTGAAAATCTTTTTTTTATCTCCTACTTAGCACCGGTGAAAATCTATCTCCGCCTTCCGGCGTGCCGAAAGGTTTTTTTTTTGTGTAAAAGTTTATTTGTTTGCCGTTTATACTCGGTAGAACGGACTGTACACGTGAATCTGTATTTGCTATTTGTGAGATATAAAAATATATATTGTTATTAATATATTTCTGAAAAAAAAAAACATTGTAAATTTTACTTAAATTATTTTGATATTATTTTTAAAATAATAAAAAAATGATAAATTCAATAATTATTTTATAAATCATATGATATTATTCTTTCAGAATTATTTTTGTGATTTATTTATTCAGTTTATTATTTTCCTAATTGTACGATTAAATCTAAATAATGAAATTATTTTTGGAAAGACCTCTTAATTTTGTTTTATTATTTCTAAAAAAAAAGTATCGTCACTAAATTAATATATTTCTTTTTATTTAATTTTGTATGTCGAGTTTACTAACAGATGAATCGTTGTTTCATCCGTGGCATGTATACTTGTATACATACATTTACAACCCCCACTTGTTAAAGTGCATGCCGTACACGCATGTCCAATTTCATATAGACTGACCTCACTGCACGTCCTTTACAGAATTCTCTGTTAAAATGTTTAACGATTACCGACCGCGTTCTCGTAGAGAAAATTGATTTTCATGTAGAAAATTGCTTTCTGGTCTTCCGTTTTATATAAGCTAGTATGAATATGTTTTGTTAGAATTTTTTGTTTGATTTATTTTAAACAAGGTTTTTTTTTAATTTAAATCAGTTTTTTTTTAGTTTTTAAATCTCAGTTTTATACCTTTTACATTGCAATTTTAATATCAGGCGCTACCGATTATAGTCTACAGTTTATATTTTTGGCCTTTCTTTCGTTTATACAGTTTCATAAGAACACATAATGTTTTAATTGTTAATAATCTCTTTAAGTATACTCTATTATTATTTCATATAATTTTACGCTGTTCTAAATTATTACTTAGAAAAATACGCTTCAAAGATGATGAATTGACTGTTAAAATTTCAAATAGAAAAATAAATACAGGTTCTGTAATTACACAAAAGGTGATTTTAGGCTCACCTGTTGTTTGATTTGTGGAAGCTGATGCTCCAGTCTTCAGGCAATGTTCGTTTCAGAAGGGAGGATATATTGGACAGGATTATTCCAGGAATTCACGATGAAGATATCATCTCTCTATTGTTATCTAGTCTTTGGATATACTAATTGATAGTGAGAATGTGTTGTAATTTAGTAACATGTCATTGTTAAACGGATTAACCAATGTTTTGAAGAATAACGTCGTGCTCGTTAAAAGTTTTCTTGCATGTTTTATCTTACATTTTCGAATTGCATACCAGATAACGTTCCGTTTATTTTATTCAAAACTAACTAAACGAACAATGACTTGCATAATGTACAGGAATTTCATTTTAACGAAAGAAAACAGACCTTTAATTAGTGTATTTCTTTCTATTTAATTTTGTTAGTCTACGTTTTGGTGAATTGGGTTACTGTCATAGCGAATTAGTTTACAGGAGTTTCATTTTAATGCGATTCTGTTACATTATTATTTATAAACTGAAAATTGTATAATTTAACTCAAAGTTCTCGTTACTCAACGTTGTACCGTTGAAGTTTTTTCCACCTCGGTGGTTTCCCTTAATTTGTCCAAGCAAATGCTAAGAGACTTTTATTTGAAATATGGATTGGTCCACCTACCCGCCCCTGACGGGATCCATATAATAATGCTGTGATTCTCAAACTGTGCTTCGCGGCCTTTTCACATCGGCGCCACGAAATATTGTAAAAGTTTCATAACTATTGAATCAAGACATTTATAATTATTAATTTAATGTTAATAAAGTAAAAAAAAAAAAATAATGAAGATACACGAGTTTTATTTATTTTTATCTCTTACTTACGAGTAGTCATGCCTTTACTTAGGGTAGGGCTCCATGGAAAAATTTTAATTGAAAAAGGTCGTCGCGACTCGGAAAAGTTTGGGAACCATTGTAATAATGTATTATTGTTTACCGATCAGAACTAAGTATTCAGATACACATATCGTAAGAATATCTGTCTATACTTGCTTAGGTATTCAACTAATTAATTAAGAGTTGATTTTTTTTTACTTTTCGAACTATTCATTAAATCAATGCACGCATTAAAAATAATTCATTGTGTTGGTATCATAGTTTTCTTATAATATTAATGACAGTAATAATAATTTTATTACTGTTAAATGTATAAAGTGGTTCTTTTATTTAAATTGTATGTGACGCGTTTTTTTTTCAATTTGTGAAGATAATTGATTTGAATTGACGCGTGATTTTTTTCAGTTTGATTTGTTGAGACTGTTGATTTTAAATTATATCTAACCTTAATTGAAAAGTTTTATTTTTTTTGCAATTTTTTAAGGGTACAATTCTTTATTAATTGGGAAAAAACTATTGATTGTTCAAATATTCAGCTTCAAAAACACCACGTATAAATAATAAAATATTCATTCGCATCTACTTCAACGTTTTAGTAAATTCTGATTGTATGAACGGCGTCAAAAATATTAAATTTTATTAAAAATGTGTTTAAATTGAAAATCATTTGTAATTCAAATTATTAATATGTAGTGTCCAACCTTTTATATCTGTGTATATATTAGCGTATATCAGAGAGAGAGAGGAGAGTGTGTGTAGTGTAGTTTGTGGGGAAGTATTTTTACACATAGTGTAAGCCTAGTTAGATTGGGGTTCGCAGATTAAAAAAAGAAAAAAAAAACATTCACTGATATTTGACCAACTCAGAATACTTTCCACAAATAATATTATCATCATGAACACATTTAGCAGTTGAGGAAACGCCTCAGCACCGTATACGTATACCACATACATATTTTTTCTTTCATTCTGATTCGAACAATTTCAATCTCAATTTTTGACATATTTTTATTTTTTTTTTTAGAAGAGCGTGTTCTCGTTTGATTTATGATCGAAATTTAAAAAAAAAACGAAAAATCGTATAATGTATTAAGAAGTATTAGGAATCCCGCTTACCTGAAAACACCTCACCTCCAGGTTGAACTTTCTGTTAAACCACCAAATAGTTGTCTCCCATAACATTAAGGATTCAGTAATTCATTAGACCCCCATCCGTAAATGTTATCGGTTGCTCATTAAAAATCGTCAGAAACTCAGAATTTGCCCTCAAACGGACCGCAAGGCAGGACGACTTGGAAGAAACTAAGAGTGCTTCCAAGCAGCTCTTATGTCTTTGGTAAGACATCTTAAATTTTTAAGAATTTGCTCGATGCGGATGCGTAACACAGCAACATTGTTCGCCAAGTTGTTCTTCTTTTATTATTGTTTCTAAAGAGCCACCTCAGGCTCAGACATTTTCAAAATTGCTACTTCAGACTTAATAAAGCTTGAATCCGTTCATCCAAATTCCCATCGAAGGATTCAAATCCTTCAATGCGTCAAGTACAAGTTTAAATTTGTATTAATGAAGATTTGTTCGAAGAAAATGTATTACCTGTGAAATTTACCAGGGAAAACGTTTTTGTATTGGCAACATCAGAGTTCTTTTTTTGTTTAGTTTTAAAACGTATGTTAAATCAGGAAATTGTCGATCTTTAAGTTAGTCGCTTTGATTTATGGTCCCATACGGTTTAGTTTATTTTTCAGTTTTACAAAAAAAAAAAAAAAAAATTAATTTTTTTAATGTTCTTGATTTCAATTTGTAGATACGATCAAAGAATTGCAAATTAAAAAATAAAGACTCAAGTGAATGCATAGAAATTCTTCTCCTATAAATTTAACCTGAAAGAAATATATCTGTACATTGTTCAGATGTAACACTAATATGTGTAGTTTTTCTTTAATTATAATATATTTTTATTTTTTACGTTATTGTATTTTAATTTTGAAGATGTTCTTAAAAAGTATTGGCCTTCTAAAATATTGGAAAGGAGGTGATGATTCTCATACCCATTATTTATCCCCACCGGTTGTATAATTATTCCAGCAGGTGCCACAAAACCTTTTTGTGATAAAAAGTAAGAAAAAGAACAACGAAACTCTTTACACTTCGCTGATTTATCGGTAAATATGAATTTTTTGTACCAGAAGAAAACAAATTCTATTGCATAAGTGGTTAGGTCTGGAAAAATTAGGTCAACTTGTACAAAACTAAAGGACGTTGTTGACAAAAGTATGGATTTCTTACGTAAGAAAAGGCATAAATTACTTTTATTTCTGCATCTCAGTTTACGTTCTTTTCTGTAAACAACTGCATACATATTTAGTGTTATATTCCTCTTATGTAATAATATATACGGCTATTAATAATTTTACATGTATTTACTTGTAATATTATGTGTAATTATTATTTAAATGAGCAGATCGGACTACAAAAGTTTTTGGTTTTATTGTTAAGATTTAAAGAGGCTGATGATATTTAAATTTTTTATTTTTTGTTAATCTCTGCTCGTTTGTTTCTCAAAGCAGAACCGAATTCATTTTGCGTCTCTAATTGCTGGTAAATCGTGTGTCTTATTTTTGCTGGTGTTAACCGGTAACGAGTACGCAGAGAACAACTCGTGCTGTTAATTTAAAGAGCCGTTCTTCACTCGAAAAATCTTGTTCATTGTTAACCGACAAGAATACTAAGGTTTTCTATTGTTGTTACCGGTCTATTGTTTTGTAGTATACTATATAGGGTACTGTATAAGCAGTGTATAGTATGCTTGTTGTAAAGTACTACCGTGTTGAATATCCGTCGCCTTGGCTTCTAAAGATGATTTATTCATTGCTTCTTTTTTGTAGCAATTCTACACGGGAAAGTTCTATTTAGAAATCTCCTATAAAAATGAGAATAAAAACAACTCGGTTGGTGGTTTTTATATTGTTTTGGACTTATGAATACTTTTTGTTATCGTATAAAAAATGTATTTTTGAAAAAGAAAATGAAAATAATTCAATAACTTTTTTTAATGCGCCGTGTAAAGCGAGTGGTTACGTAAAATTTTAATAATTTAAAACCTAAAAAATGAAACGTCAGTATTTCAAAACATTTTTACAATCAACGTAACTTTATAAACTTGCAAGAAAATATGTGAAAAAAAATCATTTATGAAGGTTCTTTTTTATTTCACGTTCTCTCTCATATACGCGTGCACCCATTTGTGCGTACTTTGTATGAATAAAGAGGGAACCACTTTGGTGAGATGTGATAGGTGGGAATTAAATTTTTTTTTTTTTCGGTAGGGGGTTCAGACGATTCTTTGTGTTTGCTCTAGATGCGTTAAAAAAAACCCAAACACAGGGCTTGTTAGTGTAAATTTTGAGGAAGAATTATTTCACACAGGTTTGATAACTTAGGAGATATTAGTATTTTATTTTTCATCCAATTAAAATTTACTTATGATGATTCTCCAAAACCATGTAATAAGTCGAACTATTTTAAATTATATTAAAAAACTAAACTTAGAATTATTTTCGACATGCCCATTAAAAACTTCTGTCTAACAGATATGAGGATTTTCTTCTTTATAATTTTTTAAATTATTTTTTATAAGGTTGATATAATTATGGTGTTTTTTGGAATATAATTTTTTTGGATTCTAGGTATGTAATATCGCAAATTAGAAAAAATGAACTTTTCTACTTTTTGCCAAATACTTCCATTTGATTTTAAAAAGTCGCTTTAAAATGATAAATTGATTTTCATGAATTAAGACACAAAAGATGTGGGATTGAAGCATCCAATAAACTAATGCCTGTTTTCTCAAATTTATTCTAAAATAAATTCCGACAAATGAATAATAATAGCATCGTCAATGAAAGAAGTAAAACTAATGCAGATTTTGTTTACACAGAATTTTTATTTTAACTGATGTTTTACTAAATTGTTTGTTCCTCTAAAGCAGAGGAACTTTTTGGGCCTGTGCCTTCTTTGTGTCCTTGAATTATGTCACATAATGAATTAGACTTAATGAATTGAAATAAAAAAAAGTTCACTCTGCTATTAGGGTTAATAAATCATAACTCAAAGAATGTTTTATAATGCTTTTATTATTACGCATATAAAAAATATACTAATACTTGTTTTGTTAAGAGAAAAATTTTAATTAATTAAAAATACTTAATAGGACTACATTACAAAGGATTTTGCCCTCACTGCAGTTAAAATTTCAGACTACATTATCCTTTTTTTAAAAAAAAAACACAATGAGGACTGTTTTTCTTGCAAAAGTTTTTGAATGTTTGGTTCTAGGTAATAATCCACTTCTCAGATAACTTTCAACATCCAGCCATGTTCAGTGTTTTGATTGATGTAAGTCAGCATTGAAAAGTGGGAAGGATGAAAAGTTGGGTTCTGAATTCTAAGGCAACGTTGCCACAAATATGCTTTTGGTCCTTGCACTTTCAAATTCAAAAGGTTGATCAATTCAAAGAATTCTGATAGGATAAGTACGCCAAGTTGTGGATACATTTCTCATCTAAAATTGCATGTATGTTCTGACCCCTGTAAGGAAAGTCGCCCACCTAGTGAGTGATCTTGGTCGCCACATCACCTCCTCCATTCTCAGTCCTAATAGGCTTTATCGATAGATCTTCTTCATTTGAACTTGTCAAAATTTTTAACTTATCCGATTTTAACTTCAGATTTATTTCAGATTGAATAGCTTAGTGAGCACATTACCTTTTGAGGCCCAACTAACTTTGGTGTGGTAAAGAAGAGTTTGTTAGTAACTGTTCAGTTTGTAATATAAAGCCTCAAAAAGTCTAGTATTCAGAACAAAATTTATTATTTTACCAATTTCAAAACACTATTAAGTGTTTCAGGTAGAGTCTACAAGCCAAAGCTTGTCTGTGTATGATAGAATGAGAACCAGTGATGTTAGAGTTCTGTTTTTTTGCAAGCCCAACAAATCCAGAAGGGCATCCTGTCATGGCTTATGCCCCATCAGTGCATATTCCAACAACATTCCCTTAAGGAAGATTTTGAACTGTCAAAAGGTTACATAAAGCAGAGAAAATATCCTCAGATTCGTGATTTTCTGAGAGTTTGGGAAAATAATATTTCCTTTATGAGGAGTCAGTATTATCTACAGTAAAATAACAACTCATGAGCGCTTTGAAGTGTCTGTTATCTCACATCACATTGCAGAGAAAAGAACAAAGATTTTTAACTTTTCTATTACTTTACTTTTATTTAAAAATCTTATGCCATTTCTACATTTTACTTTGTCCCTTTGAAAAGAATTTTGAAAGTTTCAATTTTGTTGCAACTTTCTTGTCCAGGTAAAGTGTACTCCAATCAATTAGTAAACATAGTTTATAACTGACTCACTAATGGTATGTGGTTTCTTATCTTTTGCTATAAACAAAGAGAACTTAATAGAAAAGAAACTTTAACAACCTTTTCGTTCTCCACCTGCAAATCTCCATTTGAATTGTGTTTCATTCGTTTAAGTGAGTTTTGCTTTCCATCAAAACCTTTCTTTGTTGTCAAGCTGGGATGAATAGTAGTCAGATGGCATCTTAAATGCCCTGGTCGCATTTCATCATTACTGTGAACATTGTGACAGATAACACATTGAAGTAAATGACAGTCGTTCTTCTCAGTATACATAAGCCAAATTTTATACAGTCATCATCTTTAAGTCAAGTGTTTGGTTTGGTAATGATTTAACCATGTTTAGCAGTACTGTGTTTGACAATCGCTAACACAAAACAACTACAACACAATAGCAATTACGAATCGTCTATTTTATGCAGTTTAGCCACCAACCAGTAGTAAAATTACTCTAGTCCCAGCAGTGTTTTCTCTAGAAACACTGTTTTTCTGCTTCAACAGAGATGTAGAGAGATCTACTAATATTGGGGTGACCTATTAGGGTAAAGGCCAGTGTAAATAAGACTTCTGCCTGAAAGAAGTTAGATGTAGCAATGATTGAGAGTATTTGGGTAAAGGCCAGTGTAAATAAGACAAATCCCTGAATGCAAGTAGATCTAGTAGTGACAGAACTATTTGCAGAATTTACTTTTGTAAGGCCATGCATGAGTAGTTAGTGTTGGTTACAACTTCTTATTGTTTGAATAAATCAGAGAAAAAATTTAATTTGTTGAATATTTTTTTCTCAAGTGCACCATGACTTCCCTAAAATTGTCCTACGCACCCCTCTCCACACCAGGTTGAGAACCCATACTCTAAAGGACGCTTCAAAATAGCCTTAACTTTGCCATCTCTCAAAAATTATTTCACGAATTTTGATAAAACTGTATCAAGTTTTACTTTATAAAATACTGTTCTCTTTCGGTATCTCCGATAAAATAAACGCATTGATAAAATTGAGAACATTTTTGCATTACCTCATTGATCATATGTGTGTCAATATTTGTATGAATCTTAATTTCCTGTAAACACCAGAGAAATTCATGTAACAGTTTCTTGTAAAAATTAAGCATGATGTGATAAGCAAATGAAAGTTTTCATTTACTGAACAAATTGTGAATTGAGAACTATTGAGCAAATTTTCTTGAGATTGAATTAAAAGTTTTTAGCTACAGCGTTAATTCTTTACTATTCTCCTGAGAGGAAACCAAGTCAAGTAGAAAGGTTTTTACCCCAACTACCTATCTAAAATTCTTTTAATCTTAATAATGAAGTATATTATTTAATAAAAAACATAAAAATTTTATAAAACTAGTTAAATTTTTCATGCGATATGATTATTGTATATGTTCAGCCCAAATGTTAGAATCCTGCAGTATTTAAAATAAGTTTTTATTAAAAAAATAAAACCCTTTATATTGTTGTTTGTGATGTTTTAATTATTCAGTTTAACTGATTGCAGCTGATTCCTTTTACCTTAAAACGTATATTTGGAACCAGTTTATCATAGAATAGGTTATTTGGCCAACATAAAGGATGTACGACTAATAAAATTTTTGCATCTCTGTTTAATGTGTACATATAATATGTGCTCAAGTAATTTTCATTAATACTTTTTTTATTGTTTATTTTCTTTTATTTCATTAATTACTATTTTATACTTATTTATCTAGCTGTTCTGATCAAGGGATTTTACCATGGTTTCCCATAAAACATTCAATCAGATTTTTGAGAGTTCCTTTTTCCATCTGTGGAATAACACACCTACCTATTCCTTATGTAATCTATATATTATTGTATGTAAGTAGCATACATTAGCATTAGTATTTTGTTTGGATTAGAAGAAAATATTTATTTATTTAATTTTTGTAGTTAGTGACATGGTTCAAGGAAACATGATTTATATATTTATGAAATGGGCAGTTTTCTTGTCTGCTAGTGTTTATTTCTTGCGTTTCTTGAATTTAAAAATTATTTTATATCCATAAGAGTACTTTATTTAATTCATTCAAAAATTGTTATAAATAACTTTTTGTTATGCATGAATATGTATGTATGTAGTAGTAGGAGTATGAATATAGTTTACATTGCCTGAATATTTTTTTAAATATTACTTATAGGAAGGTTCTTGCATTGAAAACATTTCAAGTTGAAAATGTACAGAGGAGATACACTGTTGCTGCTGTGTGCTTTGTAACACATGATAGTCGCTATGAATATGGGTTAATTCAATTAACTTTTACATGGATGGCTCCTTTGACAAAGACAGCGGTGACTGTTATAAAAATTAAGTTTTATTTTGTAAAAAAAAAAATAATAAAGTTGTGCAAACCCAAGTTTCAAAGCATTTCCTGTCAGTTCCATTTAAAATGTTTTTCCAACAGAAATACATGTATATAAAAAATGTATTCTATTATTAAGAATATTTCTGTACCAATTTTTTTACATTATTATTTTAACTTTATATACTCTTCCTGTAATTCTTTTCGTCGGTTTTAGAATTAATTTTTAACCTGTTTTTTCTATTATTTAAAATCGTAAATATACTAATTCACACAACCTGGCTGGAATTTACAATTCTGGTGAAGAATGGCTGTGAAGATAACTTTTTTTGAAAAACATTTGTTTTAAATCTTTTCCATTATTAATCTATTTCTGATTTTTAAATTAAAAGAAAAAGAAAACAAAGAAAAGAAATACAATACTTTTAATGGAATGTATTTACTTCTAAGTTCAGGCATTTGATGTTCTGTTTCGGCTATTTGACTATGTCTTCATGTGTAATATATGTTATTGTTCTTTTAATGAAAACGGTTCGTCTGAAGTGAAGGTACTTAGAGAATATGTTGACTTGAGAGAGCTGTCCGTGTACTTCCCGTGCTTGCGTCAGCTCTGTTACAGATACCCACTTATGATATGGTTAGTGGTGTGCAGTTTCACTGATGGGATGGGTTTGTTGGCTGTTAAGCACGTTTACTTATTACTGAGCAGTGCCTCATAAAATTTCCATATCATCTAATAAAAATTATAATAAAATTCATGATTCTTTGCTACAGATAATCGTTTATACGAGATGAAAAAATCTGTTGCCATTTTATTTATTTTGTTACTTTTCCTTTTTTTATATGATATCCATTACTGTCGAGCTTAAACCCAATTTGTCTATTGTCCTCTTTAAGAATGATTCCTGATCAGAGGTGATTTCTTTTGTCTTATAACACTAAATTAAATATTGTGCTTTCCACTGAATAGTTTGTCGGATTTAGATGTATCTATATTTATTCCAAATAACAGTTACATTTTAACTGTTATCTATTCTCGAGTCTGTTTCCGGTCATCGTAGTTATTGTTTTCTATTTAAGAACATGTCTTGCCTACTTGATGTAGTATGCAATGAAGGCTTATGGTATCACTTCTTAACTGAAAGACACAATAAAGGGATCAAACCAGCGTCACTATAAGTGTGCCAGATATCCCAGGAACATTCCGAGTTTAAACGTTTGCTGTAATATTTCAATGTATGATAGGATTTACTGCAATTCCCGACATATATATTAGAACAGTGTTTTGAAGGGCATTGTGAAGGATTAAAGAGATCTATAATATAACAAGTTAAAATTATACCAAGAATGTTATGATAAATGTAGGTAGTTATCGTTTACTGCAAGCCTGTGACAGCAGCAGTAAACTCAAATTCTACTGCAATTCATTATATACAAAAACTTATGTTTATATATACACAATGAACACGCACACATGCTCTTAGCCTGATGCTTACTATAGTAATCAGTTAGCGTACTAGTCATTTTGTATGTTTGAGTATGAATTTTTTAATTTTATAAGTTTTTTTTAGAAAAAAAAAAAAGCTTATGTTCTTTTGATAAACTTAAAAGAAAAAAGCCTTAAAAAGAAAATGTGTAAAGCAATTAAGTAATCATTTCCAAGAAAAACAGGGTGAAGTGTTAATAAAAAAAAATCCTTATTAATATTTTTCTTCTGTAATTTATCTCCATTACTGATACATTAATAAGAGGATTACGGCTGATACACTAAAAGAGGAAATAAAGCGGCAGAGCGGAAAAAGTACTGTAATTATCACATGATAGCATAAACCTCAGATGCTGTTATGGACTGTTATTCATTAGACAGGACAGTGATGCTGGTTAACATTATGTATTAAGTTAATCTGTTTATAAAAATGAACATGTCAATTTATTTTAATTTTTAAAGGCAATCATTCTTGATCTAAATAGTTATTTCTTAGAAAGTAACTGATTACTGTAAAACTGAGTTATTACACCAAAATTTTGCGTGAATAATTACAAAAGATTAGGTATTAAGAAATTAATAGGAATATTATAAAATGTTATTTTGTGCATTTCACATTCCGCTTTGTAAACCGATGTGATATTTGGAGACCAAAGTTAGTTGAAAAATTAAATAAACAAAAAACTGCTTTGCTTAAAACGCAATATGCTTTCAAACTGTAGCGGCCAGAAATAATTATAAAAAAAATGTAAAAAAAAAAATTGACGCCAAATGACTCAAGTTTTTTTTCTTCTTTTTTTTTAAATAACCTAGAAACATTAAATCATAGTTTTGGCATGTAAAACCATTTCTGTTATTTGAATTATATTTTTGATTTCAAAATACTGACAAAAACAGGATTTACAGTATTTTTACGGTTCTCATACTTTCCCATTTCATGTCCTTTAACAGTCATTTAAAAAATGTTGAAGAAACCGTATCAAATAGTGTTATTTTAAATATCTGCCAGTATAAAGTTATGGTTTTATTAGTCCACTGCTGGATAAGTTGATTACTTAATTTAAAATGATTTTCTCTACTAATTGTTTTTTTGCAGTATTTTGCTATTTGATCAGTCTTAGTTTCTAGTTAGGTTCTTTCTTGTCTCTTAGTCGTAATTTCTCTATATTTATTTTGTACTGTCCAAGGCAATATCTGTTGATTTCATTCACTTTTTCCACTTACTGCACTGTTCTTTCAGTTTGCTCAAGCAAAAATACTTTCCTAGCATAAATTGATTCTTGGCAGTTTTGTAATTCAAAAATAAAAATTACATTTGCATACAATTTATTTATCACATGTACATTGTGGTTTAGTTGTAGGAAGATTACAGATTTAAATACTAATATTAAAAAGTGATCTTTTATTTTTAGAATAATTATCTGTTATGGTTATCTTAAGTTTATTTCACAATTTTCTAAACAAATTATCTTGAATCTCAGGTTGAATTTGTTATATTTAAAACCTCTAGCTTAAATTAATTTTTTTTGAATGCAGGGGGTTCACATAGGAGAGTTGGGACAGACATAAATTAATTAAGATTACCATATTGTAAAATGTTATTCAGAAAAGAATCTAAAACTTTAATTTTAATAATCACTTAGAAATTAATTTTTATGAATCCTTCAGTGCTTATGTTACATTGAAAAGGTCTGTCGGTAATAATGTTAAGCATTTTAAAAACGTAGTTTGTCACAATTTTACTTAGTTGGTCAATTCTTAGATGATGAAGGAAAAATATTGCACTTATCAGAAATGAATTGAGTCAGCAAAGGATAAAAAAAAAGAATTTTGTCTTGACATTTCTAATCTTGAAAAATGTTGAAATACAAAATAAATGAAAAGAGCAATTTGGAAATCTACTAGTATAAGTAGTAAAACCCTAAATAACTAATATTACTTGCATTATGTTTATCATTGAACTTCCTTTCTTTTTATACAATTTTTCTCAAAAAGAGTTTTTCTGTAATAGAAAAGAATTTTACCTCACTTAATTAGCAGATTTATGAGTAAAAGATTTTAAATGAAATGTATTTTACTAGTATTTTTTTAAAATTAAACTTTTCAACATCGTCCAAAATGGTCTGAAGAACAGAAGAAGGCTTTTTCTGAAAGAATGAAAGAAACGTGAATCATGAATGCTTAACGTCTTCCATTGGGAAGTTCTCGACTTATGAATTTTTAAAGAATTTTTGTATAATATATATACAAAAATTTGTTAAAAAATTAATTTGAGTAAATTTCAAAATTATATAAATAAAAGTTTTAAATTAATAAACATAATAAAAAAAATAATAATTAAAAACAAAATTTCTTTTAAAATTGTTCAAAAGTGATGCAAAAAAAAGTAAATTAATGATATGGTGTAATGGATATGAATTTAATAAAATAGTAGAACTTTTGAATTAGCATTTCTCAGTCCTGTATGGATTAATTTTTGAAGTCTAACAACTATCAAAATGTTATTTATACAGTATTTTATATTAATTGATATTTTCATCAGAATACTCTCATTAGGTCATCTAGATTTAGTTGAGTACATTTCTTCAACAGTTTATTATGGCACTTATTAAAAAATGTATTTATAGTACCAATTAAGTCGTAAACCTTTTATTATTCAGTATCTTTATCTTGCAATAATGCCCTATCTGAAGTTTATTTTGTTAAAAATTTTATAATGAACTGTAATTATGTAATGCTTCTCTTTCTCTCTCTCTCTCACTCTAATCCTCCCCCCCCTCTCTCTCTCTCTGTGTGTGTGTGTGTATTTGGATTAATTAAAAAATTTGTTAATTTTCTAAATTCTACAATACTCTTTAATGCTTGGCTCTTGTATCAGCTTACAAACAGATAAAAAAAATATATTTTGATATAGTAGTGTTATTAGAAATAATAATAAAACAATATTTTGTAATTAATTAGTTGTAAAGTAAAATAATATTCATGATCCATTATTACCTTCACCAGAGTTTAGTGAATTCTCTCATCACAAATCGTGTGGTTTTTCAAATTTGTATTTTATATTGTTTATTTTATTATTCGCAGTACTTGATGGTAACATAAACATGGTGGCAACACCAGTGTTCTAGGTCCATATATGTACTCTCTGCCATGAGCTAAAAAATTATATACTATATTTTTTTATAAATGCAAAAAGGGCATAAGCTTATAGCGTTTTTAAGCTTATATACCAATGATGTGTGTTATTAAATATGGTGAAAATATTGCTATGAAATAGTTCTAGTTGAATTTTTTTTTTTTTGGAAAACCCCCCAAAATAAATAAAATAGTTGGTGTATGAATTTTGTTCTCTAAATTTCCATAAGTTTTTGTTAATTGTAGTTATTAAAAAATGTTTTGGTTACAAGTGCAAAATTTTATAAAAGTATGAAAAAATACTTATAAGCAGTATTTATTGAAGCTGTCATTTTCAAAATCCTAATTATTCACCTTAAGATTGAAAAATAAGGTATTTACTAAAGGAAGTAAGATACAAATACTAAAACGAAAACAAGAATGCTTAAATTATGCAAGAGTCTGACAACTATGACAGTAAAATAATATTATACAGAGTAATGTTTTAATCAAGTTATAAAAACTAGATTGGTAATGGTTGACTATTAATTATTTTTCCACAGCCTGTATTTTTTGTAAAGAAAATAAAATCTGTGGAAATAGTCACAGAAACAAATAAATAAGGGCTGAAGAGTATCATTTCCTTTTTAAGTTAATTATGTGATACTTACTTGGAGGTTAAAAATTACACCATTGAAATTCTTCATTTACTAAAATAAACTAATTTTATTTTGGCTTCTGGGGAAATTAATTTGTGTACTTTGTCTGTGAGTTAATAATCTATTGTCTGAATTAGTCTGATAAAATAAAAAATCTGAACATTTTTTTATGAAACTTTATTATTTGCCTGAGGGATTGTATTAATAAAGTGGTTATTAATAAATAGTCTTAACAAATTGTCCATTCACTAAATTATATACTATGTGACTGCCCATATTTGTCTCAAAGTTGGCCAATTTTGAAACAGTTAACTTTGTTTGTACTGTTATTTAATGTGTCAAGGGCATTAGATAATTACCCAGAATTATAACAGATAATTTAATACTAATTAATGACATGATTGCTGACAAATACAAATCTTTACATGATTCCTCTTAAAACTTCACGGCATGAGAATGTCATTTGTTCATTTTATTTGTTAGTCATTTGAAGTATGATCATAAAAAATGCAATTGTGTAGATGCTTTAAGTACATTTTAAAACATCCAGATTTTCCTTAAATTTCCTTTCAAATATAAATTGAATATTTGACGATCTACATGGCAGAGTGATAGTGTCTTAGCTTTACATCTTAGACCTGGGATTGGAGGATCCCGGTCAGACATGGCATTTTCATAAAATACAAAATTTCATTTTCACATTCTCGTGAACAAGCTTTTGTGGTGTATTAATTCATCAAGAAAAAAAAAATTTTTTTTTAACAAAATTTAAAAAACTTCTGCATTGAAATCATCATAATTCAACTCTAGTGCTTTCCATTTTTCTTTTTCATTAATTAATGTCTTTTTTCAACTTTTGAAGGATAAATCTTTTTTGCGATGGGGGGAATTGTTTTAGAACCATTCTTGAAGCAAATTTTTGTATTGGCTTTAAAATCGATATTACATTGACTTAAATATGATTTGATAGTAGACTTACACTAGATTAATTAATTGCTTTTTTATTTTGTTAATTAGTTTTATTCGCTTATTTTTTTACTAATTTACATTCATGTTAATAACTCAAATACATACATCATTTAAAAAACAAAATATTATGTATACTAGAAAGTTATGTTCTAATGATGTTGTAATTGTATAAATATATTTACATTATGATGTCACTAGCGTAACAATTTAATTATTTGCAGTTTTACTAATATAAGTAAGATTGTTTCATTAGTGCTATATTTGTTACTATTTATTTAAGTTGTTATATGTTTAAAGTAATGGGATGTTAATTATTTTTAAGGTAAGGGATTAAGTGCAAAATTGCACACTATTATATTATCTGTGCAATTTGCTAAATGGAAATGTACATATTATTGTGGCGGTTAATTAATGCTTACCTCTAGTTTAAAGTGTGTTTATAATTTTTTTACACTTTTCTTTTTAAACTACCTCTCTTTATCCCCCATCATGCTTCACATAAGTAAGTTATAAACTCTACTAATCACCAGCTGCTATAGTAGTGTAGTCTTCATTGTACACGTGTGGTGAATGAAATTACTTATTCATGTCTTAATATTTTTTAATGCTTTTCAGTATTAAAAATTAATAAATTCCACATTTTGTAGAGAACAGTAAAGTCATGGAAAATGATTTTTTATGATTTCCTTATAAGACCTTGATGTATTGGGAATTATTTTCTTTCAATCTTAATAAATTTCTCGATACTATCTTGAAAATTTAATTAATTAAATTGAAATAATCTAGATGAAATCCCAGTAATTCAATAAATCAGTTCCTGTAAATCTTTTAAACAATACAAGTGTGCATTTTAGCTTAATATATGTGTATCTGGGTATCGCTACTGTTAACAAGTATGAAGTATATACTATGTAAAATAAACATTGTTTAAACAACATTGAAAATCCTGACCACTTTCTGTCACAGCCTGACCACTTTCTGTCACAGAATTCTAAGAAATTCAGCTTGTGTTTTAAATTATTTCCACCTACCAAAAAAATAGTTTTATCATATGCACCTAACTTATACACATGAAGGAAGGTGTTGTGATGGCTTTACATATCATTATTTATATTTTACCAATATTTAAGACATAATAAAATAATATTTCTTTGTGTAATACACTTTCAATGTATTGATATATTTCTATAACAAGAAAAATATTCCTTACAAAATATATACATATTTTAACTACCTACTCATATTTTACTTGTAAGTAACAAAAAAATAGATATAATGTGGATTTAGTTTATGCTGGATTAACTAGGCTTTTGCATCAGCCTTGTAGATTTGTAACTGTGTTAGAAAAAACTTCTGATTATAGACTTCTTTAGAGACATAAGAACAAAGAAACAAATAACAAGGGATTTGCATACGATTGCAGATAATACTTTCAGTGTGTTTCCTAACATGTTACTGACATCAGAAAGTGCTACTAAAGATCTTGCTTAATGACTTAGTTCTACACAACTCATACAAGTTGTGTAAATTGTTGAAAATAAAATTAGTAAAATATTTCATTCAGAGATTAAAATGCCTAACTAATAAGCCATTAAAATTGACCACCTTCCAGAATAAAAATTGACAAATTAACCCTTTTTTCTGTGTGTATCAAATTTTGTGTAGTTTTCTTTCTAATCATTATAAATTACAGAAATCTGTTTTTAAAAAATTGTGCTTTAAAATTTGTTATATAATTTTATGTTTTGAAAAATTAAATAAACCATGTGAATATTACTTTCAAAAGCTCATCTTGCTTTCTAAATCTGTTTTTTGTATTTGCTTTCAGCAATTAGTTATTCTTTTTGAGATGAAATTTTTAAAAGTAAAATATTAAAACAGCAACTGAAAACTGAGTTGTGCTATATCAAGGTTGAAAGTGAATTATTTTGTTTATTGCACATTTATAACTGTTGGAAAGTTAATTTATCTTTATTTATTTACATTTTTTTATAATAGAAAAATAAATCTTCATTTAGAGTATATTCATATTAACCTTTTGCAAATTTTCATTAATAATTTAATATTTTTATTTTTGCAGGAAGAGATTAGTAATACAATGAAAAACTAAAGGCATCTGTTTTTGTCTTGTACATAACACAATAATAATTAAAGTGCATGGTTTTGAAATAACCTGTAAGCAGGACTTTTGAACATGAATACTCCATTATTAATTGGATAATGTGCATAATTATCTTCCTTAGGGAAAGATGTAGGCAGCATTTATGTCACACACACACACAAACACACACAGTGTTTATGTAAAAAAATAATAGTGTGTCCGTATTAATATTTGGGGTTTTAATTGGTTATAGCTTCAGAACAAAGCATTGCAGACAGATGAACTATATGTTAAATGAAAGAGAAATGCTCCAAGTTTGTTACCTGTCCACCAGATTTTGATGGTGCCCTTAGTGGCCCTGCAGGCATCAAGACGATATTCAGTCTCTTGCCATGGATGGCAGAGAACATCTGGCATGATAGAAGAAACAGCTTCAATGATCTTTTCTTTTAAATGATCTAGATTTCAAACTTGAATGGAAACACTTGTATTTTTACGTAACCTTAAAAGTAGAAATCTAAGGGGTAAGGTCTGGAGACCGTGCAGGCCAGGCAATCCATTCTCATCCGACATATCGCTGAGGAAATGTTTCGTTAAGAAACTCCTGCATAACTGCAGCAAATGCGGAGGAGCTCAGTGTAACTGTAAAATGGAATTCTCTGGTATTTGGGGCACTGCGTACCTTTTTAACATATCCAGGAAGATGTTCCCTTTATTATTTTTTCTGTAAAAAAGAAGGTGCCAATAACTCTTGTCTCACCCAATAGTGCACCACACATTACTGTCATGCTGATGTTCAGTAACAATATGTGGAGGTTCAGTCCAGAAATATGAAACATTGCTTCATCACTGAAAGTGAACTTGTTTAAAAAATCATCTTGCTCTAATATATCCAGAATGTCTTCTGCAAAATCAAATCATTTCACTTTGTCCTGTGGATAAAGTTGTGTAACATCTGAATTTTGTACACAGTGTAACATAACAATCTTTTTAACACATTGTGGTGAACACTTCCGCACCAATTTTTTTCAGGCTACAGAAGAAACTTGTTGCCACTGCTTTGATCATTTCATCAGATACTGATGGCCAGCCATCCTGTACATGTTTGTTTCAGTAAACTGCCTGTTTCTTTGTCCCATCACCAAATGTTATTTTCATTCCAGACTGTCTCGGCGGAATAGAATATGTCAAAAGCCGAGTTTTTGAAGATGACCTCCAGTAAAACTCATAAGAGCTCAGAACGGAGGGGGTGGCAGAGGATGTCTTCCCCTATGGGGTCAGGATGTACACATGATGGTATTCATGCCTTAATAATTGTTAAGAATTTATTTTCACCCTCATATGTCCTAATGTTTTACTTCACAAAAACTATACTCTAATATTATTTTACACATCTGTATATTCAAATTTTTGAACAAGGTAACTTAAACAACAATGAGAAATACAAAAGTCTGAGTTTACTTTTTTATTTATTATATTTCTTAATTTCCTTGCATATCATAAAACTCAAAAGATACATATACTTTTCCACATTCATCTTAATTATAGTGATCTTAAAAAGTTAAAAATATCCGGTTGGAATGTTTTCTGTTACAGCCTTTACAAAATTTGATTTATCATTACATTTTCTTATCTAATGTATCAAATAAATTATATCCTATTCAGTTAGCTTATAGTGTTCAAGTAAACAAACTGTGCATATGGGTGTTCAGATGGTCAATTCACAAGCTTCTCCTGTAAATCCTCATTCATATAAAAGAAACTACACAACATTATTATTCAGTAGCCACGCACTATTATATTTTTAATTTAAATAAATGAAGACACTTTATTTGAGTTTTTTTAAGAGTTATGAAATTGTCAATTATCCACAATAGTTATATTTCGCTAATATCTTACATTAAATATCTATGATTCTAACTGGGAGGTTCAATTTTGTTTTCTATTCCAATAATTTAATAATATCCAATTTCCAATAATTTGGTTTAACAGTATCTGTTACATGTTAAATACAGTTATCCAGTTCCTGCTAACCTGTTTTATCAATTACAATACAATACGATGGCCTGTTTTATCAATTATATTTTTGGCCTGTTTTATTTTATTTGGTTTAAAGCATAAATTTTTAACATCAGATATTTTAAAAGCAGTATTTTTTGATCCTACGTAACTCTTAATTTTCCCCAAATTATCTCAATTGGGTTGAGTACACAATGATAGGAAGGTAATCGAAGTCCGATTTTGCCATTGGATCTTGTTAAATCGATCAATTTTATACACATTAAAATTTAGTATACAAAACCCTTCGCAATTGTTGGACCTTAAGCTCATCCTTTTCAAAAATCACTTTGTTTGAACTAAGCTACATTTTGATATCATTCTTTTCCCAAAGTAGCTGAAATTCTTTCTTTTTACATGAGTGATAAGGGGCGTTGTCTAAGACAATAACTGAATTACCCTCCAGAGGATGTAACACATCGTTACACCATTTCTCAATAAATGAAATTAGTGTACTTTTTACGAACTGTTTTTTTATTGAAATCATGACTTTTTCATCAATTGATCTGCAGGGTTTTTTTTTTTTTTTAGGAAACCATATTCATTAATAGATTCATACTTGTGAATCACATTGTACACTGAAGCAGCACAACTTCCACTTACGTTAGCATTTTATTAACAACATCTGAATTCAATGCCATTGGATTACTTTAATTTGCTTTTGTAAACATTTAAAATAATGTGTTTTTTGCAAGACTTACGAGCTTTTTTGCAGCCCCTTTTTTTGGAGGGAATATCAGTAATCGTGCACTATTATCAATTGAATCTGTTTCAGACATGATGTCAAAATAATGGTATAATTCAAGACAGACACAAATACACTCACATTCTAGTAAACTTAAAAAAAAGTACAGTATATTAAAAAAAAATCTTTAATATATAAATGTTTCATTAACTTTAAATAACATTAAAGGAAATTAAATAAATAACAGAACACAAAAATTGAACACAGGAACAAAATGATCATATGAAAAGATCATCAAGGGTTTTAATATTACTGAGAAAACAATATTATTATAAAAATGTTTGATTTTATTGAGTACTGACAAATTAATTATGTAGTGATTATATGTGAGTAATGATTATAATGTATACAGATATGGCCACGTTGTGAATCGGCTTTGATGCAAGGAAAGTGGCTCATCAGAATCGTGAACTCATTCACACAAAAGCAGCATTTGTTTATTCTTTAGTCTATAAGCTAACTGAATACAGTATAGAATAAGAAATTAATTAGAATAATTATCAAAGTTTTAAGTATCAATTTTTTATCGGTTTTTTTAAATTATTAATGTTATGAAAGAAGTTACATTGATAAATATTCAGAAACAGATTAACTTGGATCAGTAAATAATTTTTGTGGTTTAATTATATAAAATCATTCAATTATTTTAAACTTGATGTAGTGTATACAATTTAGTATATCTTTTATTACTTTAATTTAATGTTTTTAATACAATTCATCTGGTAGAGGTGGGATAATGAAGAAGAAATTATGAGCAACCTGTGTAACTAATATTTTTTGGTTAAAAGCATGTGCATAGAAGTGATTTATATGAAATAAATACAATCATTTATATGCAATATGCATTTACTTAAAATATTTTAATTGAAAGTTTAAAATATTTGCCAATACTCTTAAAGTACTTTGTAGATTAAATGATAAAACTTGTAATTTTATCATATGCATGCACACACACACACACATCCTTTCTCAGATGACACCAATAATAGAAATTACATTAATTGAACTTATAACTCTCTCATAATATACTATGAATTTCTTGACAAAATTCAATATAAACCTCTTCGTAATTAAAACTCGCTTTGGAATTTTTATATGTTTATTAATGTTCAATATATTTCTTATTTGGTACAACATTTTTGAGAACAACGAACAGTCTTGATGATTTTACATTAATGTATACAACAGTTGCCCAACTGATCTCTTTTTTTTTTTAATCTTAGATAGAAATTTATGATTGTGATAGAGAGACACACACACAGCGTATGAGAGGGGGGAGGGAGTGAGAGAGTGTGTGTGTGTTGTGAATTTCAGTGAGATTTATACATTGATGAATTTTAACAGATATTTGTGTAGATGTAATGAGGTTCAAATGAATTGCATGATAATCTGCATGATCCAGAAAGTTAACAAAAATAGTTCAGAATATTTTTTATGTTTTATATTTATTATAAGCCCATGTAATTAATTTTAATTTGTTCCACTAATTACATGAAAGATGAGCCTGAAGACGTTTTATTTATTTCTCTTAACCTCTTTCATCCTACTATTCAGCTACTGCCGAGCACCATTAATCACCCAAGACTGAATCAAATATTAGATGTTACCTGCTGATGATGCCTCTATTCCTTTTATAAGCCTGCTGATGTAATATGTTGCTTATTCAACTTTTTAAACCTAATACTTTTTTTTATTATAAGTATTAATAGAATGTGCACGATAGTGTTAAAATATTGATTAATTTTATCAAATAATTCTATAATAACTAGATTACATTTAATTAGTGGTACTAAAGTTGCTGTATGCTTACAATTTAACATTTTCTTTGGTACATCAGCTGTTTTTAAATTCTTAGTATAATTTCAGTTGTACTCTATAATTGGATCAGAAATTGATTCCCAGCCTTTTAACAATGTAAAGTCGGACACCAAGAAAAAAAATTTTGAAAGTTGCTATTATACAATTTGGAAATTTATAAAAAATGAGAACTTTGAATAAATTAAAAATATTCATGTGTTAACCAGAAATCCTATAAGCTCCCATCTACTACATCAAACAGTGATAGACAATATCATTATTGTCAGAATAATATTGTAATTTAGTTACAAATTGTATTAATTAAGACTAGCTAAGTTTTGGTTTAAAATTGAATGAAGTTCTTTTTTAACATAAGGATTTAAAAAAAAAGATTATTGAAACCTGCACATTGTCGTAATGCAATGACTTTCTATATTTTTTGTTTCTATTTTAATAATTCCACTCGCTCTTGACAAGCAGATGATTTTAGCTGTGAAAAATGTTTGGGTATTGTTCCGTCGATATCAATGTATTTCCCATTTGAGCAAGATTTTTAACTTTGATGTAATTCCCAGAAAGTATTTATAATGACATTGTCAAGTAAATAGCATTTTAAATTTTGACAAAAGCAAAACCTTGTTTTTAATGATATTGGTTAGAAAGTTCTATGATTTCATTTACATCTTTAGTTTTAATTAGTGTAGGTGATGTTGAAACAACATTGATTAGACATCATTTAAATGCTGAAGATGGGAAATTAATATATTTCCTTTAGCAGTACTATATATAGTGCTGTCTTTAAATTTATCAAATCCTAGCTTGAAAGTGCGTTACAATTTATATCCTTCCAGGGATAGTTTTCAACTCACAGTTTTCCACAAGAGTCCTCACTGGAACCACTGTTCTTTAATATTTATATTAATGATTTGCTTTACATTACCTAAAACATAAATGTGCAGTTTTTGTACAGATGACCTTGGATTGAAAATAATGTTGGATTCCTGCCAGATGTCAGTTGGTTCTCTTGATGGTCCTACAAAGTTGTTCAACTATGGAGTATAGTCAATAAATGGTGCTTAAATATAGAAAAAGTACAAAATTTAGAAATAAGTTTTCTGAGAAACAACTCTTGCATAAAAAAATTTAGCCAATAAAATTCCTGGTTATGGTCGTCTTAGATTCAAACCTTTACTGGAAAAATCATATCGAGCAGAAAGAGATCTACCAGTTAGTTTAAGAACAGATGAAAAATAGTTTGATATGTTACTGTCTCTGTATAATAAAGAAATCTGTTTCAGTATTAATTGTAAACAGTTCCATAAAAAATATTTTTATTAAAAACATTGCATATTCAAAATTAATATAATAATTTTTTGACCTGAATTTATATGTATATTGATTTACATTTAAGTCAGTTTGTACTTTGTTTTCTTTCTCTTTGTGTGTGTAAGTGTCTGTGTATGACGATTGTTATACATTCTAGAATAAATTAAATTCTATTTGTCTTTGTCCTCTTGCAATAAGATGATCTCATCTGGAAACAATACTATTTGAAAATAACAAAACTGAAGTACAACACACACATTATATCAGCCTGAAACATGCTTTGAAACAGAGTGAAAAATTGTGTGAAAAAAAATTTTAATGTTACTAGCTGTCATGAGTCATTTGTCTTTTTGCTGTTGACGTACAAAGAGATACAGCTCAAGAAAAAATATGTGCCTATGGTGTTACTTTATAGAATATTAAATAGTGAACTGTATGACATGCAATCAGTTTACCTTTAATTTCTGTATAGCTGATAGTTGAAATTATCAATCGGTTAAATTAATATAGTTCATTTTTTCAACTATATATAAACTCAGAACTGCGAAGTTAAAAATATACTTCATGGATGAATCTTTACTGCTACTTTTTTTATACAAAAAAATTACAATTTTCTCTTCTCATCTATTAAATCCGACGACAGAACTATTTGTGATATACAAATACTTAAGCCTGTTTGGAATTATGTTATTACTATTTTTAATATTTACAGTTAGTTGAGTTACTATTTTTAAAAGCTACCTAATGATCTAAAACTTCTTACTAAAACAAATTTACTAAAAGTGAAATAACAAGATTTTCTTATGCAAAAGTTGTTATTCTATTGATGGGTTTTTAAATAACACTAGTTAGATGAACATGAATTGTTTTCAAACTCATTTAACATATAGTTAAATAGTTATCAGTTATAATCAATTATAAATTATTTATGTACTGATTTTATTTTCTAATTTTCCTTACCTAGTTGTATCCAATATTTTGTTAAAATTATTATATTTGTTTAGTAACATGAAGTGAAGTATTTCTGTTTTTTCTTTTTCTTTTTTTTTATTAATTTTGTACTTTTGCTGTTCTGGCAAGATTATTCCACAGTTTTCCATAATCCTTCTAGGCAAATTGAGTACACCTGTCGTCTGACATGGTCTGTATAGCGTGTAAAACATTTTTATGATCTGAGTAAAGTATTAACTTATTTCTTGACAGTGAAAAAGAAAACTGGGGTAATTACATGTAAAATTTATAGTTTAATTAATTATTTAAAGCCTAAATATTGTACTTTCAACACAAAAAAGTACGCAGTCAGGATGTAAAGTAAGGTAATTATGTTATTTATTGTAAACATACAGATTATTTTAGAACTCTTTTTTTAACTGTTTAATTTTCTTCTCTTTACATATGTATTACAACTTGTTTAAATGCAGATTGCTGTAAACAAGGATCTAATTTACCAAGTGAAAGTGAAACTTTGGAGGCTATCTATTAATAGTTTTTTTTTTAATTTACAAGTAAATGTACATCGTATTTAAACATTTTGCATTTATCTCACCAAATGTGTCAGTATAATTATTTTATTATATATATTGTGTTTTAAATATTGGACAGAACAATTCGGTCTCTTTTGTTTTAATAAGTCTTTTTTTTCTTTTTTTTACCCATATACACAGAACCAGTTTTAACAAATTCCCATTGATATTAGAATGTACTTATTGCAGTAACATTATTTGTAATGTATTTTCAAGTCTGCAAGTCTAAAATTTATCGTTTGGTCTAACCATTAATTTTATATTTATTTATTTTCCTGTATTGAAAGTGATTCTGATAACCATGTTATTTATGTTTTAATGATCATATATAATTACTGTTATTTATTATTTTGCTATTTAATGATTATTTTATCAAACTGAATTTTCTAAAGGTTTAATGTTTTTTTGTAAATAAAATAATTTGTATTTATGTGTCGCTTCCATTTTTTATAATGCTAGGAATCAAAAGATTCATTTTCTTAATGAATCTTTGGTAATCAGTTTTGAACTAAAACTGGTAATTTATCATTTTAAACGTAAAGTAAACATTTTTATTTGGCAATTCATGTTCATGAGAAGGAATTGACTGGTCATACCCTATAACTTTTCAGAAAATAGCTGGCTTGCATGTCCTAGGCTTTATATAATAGCTGATGACAATAGAGTAGTGCATGTATAAATAAGCTTGTGGATGACAAGTGCAGTTTAGTAGTAGGATTTAATTGAATGCAAAGATGAGGTGTGTACATATATTAAGATTTGTATAATTTAAATACCCTGTGTATCATCTCTGCACTTATTAGAGTAATTTATTGCGTACTAAAGTGCCTATAATCAATGTCGATTGTTTAAATTGGAAAATTTCCATAACAAATCTAGTTTTTGTTTATATCATGTCTGATGAAAAGATCCTTCAAAGGCTTTGATAACAAACATTGTTGAAACAAATAAAGATGAAATTAACAAAGTAAGGTAAATGGAAATTACTTAATTTACAGAAGTAAAACTCAGGATTTTTTTTTGTAAAACAAAAACCAAGCCTTAATATATTAAATATTAAAAACTTTTAAATGCAATTATACTACAGCAGTTTTTTTTTTAGTTTCTGAATGATCATATTTGAAACAGTATAAAGTATGAATGTATTAAGAGAGATTACAAAGTTCAGCTTTATCAGTTAAGCACCTTATGCCCCTGGGTAGGTTTCTTCAACCTTTCTGTAATAAATGAAATCCCTGGACAGTCGTATTGGTAGAGTCATCCTCACAAAACATTAAATAGCAGGTAGATACAGTAACTAAGACTTTTAAAACAAAAGTCCTAAGCATGGATTAAGTGAGCATCCAGCCAAAATCTACAGATTACCACTGAGAGGATAAAAGAAAGGAGTAATAAATGAGAAAGGGGTGGTATTCTACAGAGGAATCACAAAACAAATAAATCCACCCAAACACCTTTTTTCTCTGGGAAGGAGGTGGAAATGCATTTATGCACATTTATTTAATTGCAAATAAATTATTTTTTGTAGAGATACTAAAGAGCCGCCCAAGAACAGGCTTTTATTCTTCTTGAAGAAACATTTTTAGCCAACCTGTTACTGTTAGATGTGGGCCTTTTTTATTTCTCCCCTACAATGTTTTTTTTAAGACTAACTGTTTAAAATTTTACAAATAGTAAAAATTTTATCATTTGCAGAGAAATTATAAATATAATGTAACCAAACTTAACCTACTCTTGCTGCTAGCCAATATTATAATATTATTTCTTATATTATTATATTTATAATATAACCTTTGTTAAAAACTTATTAAATCTAATTTTTAATGTCATTATGTAGGTAAGTTACTAATTTTTCTTAATGATTTTAAATAGTTATTGTTAAAAAACCATTCTGTGGGAGAAACAGAAAAGAACCCAGATGTGTGTTATTTTATCGATCTTCACTATGAACCATACAACTAGATATAAAAAGAAATTAATAACTAATTTTATTGGACCATAGTAAGTAATGATCAGCAGCACTTTCAGTCCAACTGAATTATGTACTTGTAACAGGATTTTTAATCTGGAACATGTATTATCATTGATCAATGTATATTAAACTGGGTTTTAGACACGATGTCAACCTGTACTTGCAACCTGATGATTAATGTTCTGTAACATTGATCAATAACTGTTTTCTAGGTAAGGTGTCAAACTGTACCTGCAACCTGATAGATCTGCAATACGTGAAACATCCCAGGGACTATTTTTTTGGGGATTGAAGGCTTTGAAATAAAGTAAATTGTCAATGATTACATATTATGAGACTTGAAACTTCAATGTTGTTTGACACAGCTTATCATCATTGTCACTAACCAGTCACTCTACACTAGATAATATATTCTTTTACTACTTGAAGCAAATTTATTGTATGCACAATAAAAGTGTTAGTTTTTTAAACTTGCTTAAGACAAAATGATAATTTTATTTTTGAATTGTTTGAATTTTGGAAGGATATTTATGAAAATCTAAAATAAGTAAATCCCATTTAAAGTAAGTTTTATTCTGGCGTCATTCTAGAAAGTTATTAAAAAATAAAATATAGATTAATTGCTTTTATTAATATGAATTTAACATGCATTAATATATGAATTTGCTTTATTTTTTAAATGTTTTAAACTTTTTTCTTATATAATGATTACTTTTTCTACTTACCTGATTATTGAGTCTGCATGTGTTTTAAATTGTGCGAGTCTTAATTTTAAAAGTTAATGAGTTATTTTAAAGACATTGATTATTATATAAACAAAAGTACATAAATGAATGAACTTATAAAATATGTATGAATTTTTATGATACGTAGGGCAATATAATAATATAAATTGGTTTCATAAATTAATACTGCGATAAATTATTCTTTTAACAATGTCCTTGTGAATATCTACTAGTGGGGATTGCAATATTTTGTGAATGAATTTTGAAGATATAATTTTCAATTTGTTGAAAATGTTCAAAGAGAGAGATAAGGTTTTTATCAAAAATGTTAGTAGAATTATCTGCTAACTGCGTAAAATTATTCAGTCATAAGAAAATTAAAATACTGTTGGTGGATTAAGTAGTAGCAAGAAGACAAAATTTATCTTTATTTTATTTTGTTTGTTAATATTTTTTTTGAATATATATATTATTATGAAGGAACTGGTTAGTACAAGCTTGAAGTTGTTTGCAATAAATTTGATAAATTTCATTATTGTAATTGCAGTGTGTGAATGCAGTTCAATAATTGACCCAGTAAATAAAAAATATACATTCTCAAAAATAAATAAAATAAAAGTATTAATAAACAATATGATTAATAAAATAACAGAGAAACTGAATTTCTAGTTAGGTTTGGTTAATTGAGAGAATAAGACAAACTCAAAATTTAGATTTTATTTAAAGCATGGATGCCATAAAAATTAAGTGCAAGTTGTGCAATACAAAAAAGATATTGAAAATTTACTGAAATGAGAGAATATGTTAATGATTTAAAATAAATGAAAATAAAAGCTTAAAATTTTGTAAATAAGTATTATTCATTTGATGCGTAATAAAAACAATGCTCATCTAATTCAAGAGGTGGTAATGGAACAGCTGTTCAGTAATGAAGTGTGTTACTTATATTTAACCTCCTTCCTAGTCTCTGATTAATATTACATCACACACTTTGTTAACAAAAAGTGCTCTTAAGATAATATTATTTTCTTTATTATTGCTCTGCTTCATTTTCTTTTGTAATATTATTTGCAGTACATTTACATAAAATTGGGCACTCATAGATTTATTTGAAAGGATGATCATTATATTAATGCAATTAATATCATACCATAATTTCTAAAGTTATTGTAACATTTTTTTGTTATTGAAGGTTATTTTAGTGTAAATGTAATTTTATTTCACTCTGTATGGTATTTGGCAATTTTTTTTAGTTTATAATTTTTTAGAAAGTTATCTTAAAAGTGAAGATATTAAATAATGATAATAAATGGTTGTACTAATCTGAAATGAGAAACTGTAAAAATAATTGTAATATAAAAGTTCATTACCAGTCAATTTTTAAAAACTGATATCTAATATGTAACTGAAAAGTAAAGAATAATGAAAGATAAGTTATGGTAGTTATAGGTTTAGGAAAATACATTTTTAAGTTTAACAAATGCCTCACCTATATCCTGTTCAAAATTGTAAGATGATGATATCGAAAAAAATGTTGTTTAACTGAAACACATCTATCAAAATGTTATGATAGCGTGTTCTTTTTTTGTTTCTCCTAGTAATTAGAAGCTTGTATAAAATTAATTTTTCTCAACTTAGAAGGGATATTAATCTGTTGCTTAATACAGTCTGTTACTGTCTTTCTTAATGCTGTATGCCTATAAAGCAACCGTAGTACAAGAGATACTAGTTATAAGTTTTTTGTATAAGATTAATGATTAACAGAGTTAAAATGTTTTAGGGCTGAGTGTCTACTGTATTTCTATAGGCTTGTATCATATTTCGATCAGTAAAGAAAGCAATGGGGAACACTCTTTACTTTCCCTTGTAATTCTGCCACGAATGTTTGTTATTCTTAAGAAAAACATTTTCAGGACTAACACGTATTTGTAACAATTTGTTTGGCACCTAATAGACAGAAGTTCAAATTGTTACCATACATATGATATTTATTAAGTTTAATTATATAATACTATTAATTGCATTGAAGATTAATATTAATATATTATAATAATTAGTATAATTACAAAATTTTGGATAATAAGAAATTGAGAGGATTTAAGTAATTATAGAAATTATGTCTTATTCAAAAATATGTTTTACAGTGTATAATTTCTAGGCTATTGAATTGGAATATGATAAAATTAACCTTTATGTTTAGCTTGAAGGAAAATGAGATTGTTTGAATTTAATTTCTTAAGCAGAGTGTATTCTTAATATTTTTTGGCGCGCGCGCGCGTGTGTGTGTGTGTGTGTGTGTAAAGCTTACATAATGTTGATTTAATTGAAGTAACCTCATCAGGCATGGTTAGCAAATTGATTTTTATTTTATGAGCTGCTGGCATCATTACTTGTTACCAACAAAAAGTTCATTGACAATAAAAATCCTGTTAAATGTTGAGCAGTTCCATCCTTATCACAGAAACCTTGACAAAGTTACAGGTTTAAAATAATAAAAAAAGTGTTGGTCTACAGTACCTTGCATATAAATATACATAACATTAATATTAATTATATATATGCCAAAAATTGAAGCTTCTCGCAGGAAACCCCAACTTATTTAGTAGTGCTGAAACCTCATTCTTCAGAGCAGAATTATCTGGCTGAAATATTCAAAATTCCAAGCCCAATTCCTGTGGAGGCTGTTATTTATTATTATTAATAATAACATTCATATTAAAAAGCTCAAAATTTGTGTTCATTTATTTGTTTGACGGATTATATTTATATTTTTTATATTACTTATATTATTTTCCCTTTATTCATCAGTAAATTTTTTTCCATGTGCCACAGGACTTGTCATATGTGTTTTGAACTGACACATGAGTGGTTCTTTGTATGTAGCCCCTCTGCCTCTTGCACTTTTGCACTGTCACTTACAAAATGTATTTTAAAAGGATGAAAGCAGTATAAAAAGAGTTATGAATTTTTAACTGGTAATCGTAGAATGACCGCAGGACTTGTTCTACTGTATTGAAATGAAAATTGTAGAATATCTCTAGTATACATATTTAACATTTTATTAATAAAATTTAACTGTCAAAATCATTTAAAAAACAGAAATTATATAAGTTATTCTTTTCTTGTTGATTGTTTAAGAAAATAAGGAAATTTGTACTAAATATCAGAAAACTAAACTCTTATTGGCTGGAAATGTCTGATTTTATTTTTCATACCGGAGTTAATGAAACCTTTTTGCTGTTGAATTACCACAGAATGAATATAGACTAAATGCAGTATATTTATTAGTGGTTCATGAGAGTAAAATCGATACAATTAAAATTTATGTATTTATAAAATTTTCTACAATAGTCTATAAAGTAAATAATAAATTGTAATAAATAATTTATTACAAATGGTGAAAACTGGACACATTGACAGCAGTGAAATGCAGCATGAATATAGTTTGTTTATGTCTAGTGTAAATTTATCTAGGCTATATAATATTTTTTTCTTCTGTATTTTATAAACATTTTTCTCTCAGTATATTGTATTAAATTCTTAAAGGTTATTACACATTTTGATTTCTCCATACAGTTCACTCATTTTTAGCATGATTTACTTGGAATACACAATCGTACAACAACCCAGCTAAAACAACAGTTTTTTTTCTTTTTTTTAAGTTTGCCATGCTTTTACATTTAATATTGTAAAATAATTATTTTATGGTAAACTTTTATGCCTTTTAAAGGAAATTAGGTCTAAAAAGGGGGAAATTCTTCTGTCTATTCTATTAATTAAAATTTAAATACAGGCTTTGGTCAAGTGTTGAATGACCACCAAATAAATGCATGCTGCTTTGGAACTGAAATGTGGTTTTTGTACTCCTAATAGATGACAGTAGTTCTTGATTTTAATTTATCTTCATGTGACACCTTGCTTAGATTTAATTTTTAGGAAATTCAGTAGAAGAATGCATTTATCAGCGTTGCTACAACTAAAAATACTTTACACATTTATATTTTATTATCAAAACTAAAAACGCATAAGTTTGTATTAATTATGATGTATATCAAAACATGATTCAACATTTTTAATTTTAATAACTTTTTTATGATAAACTTATTGCTTTCTACTGAAACAATAATAGTATTACTAATAGTTGTAAAAGAAGACCTCTATCTGTTGTTTTGAGGCTCCTTAAAGTTCAGAATTACTGAAATATTTGTTAAAAGGAATGTTCTATGTTTTGGCCCCTGTTTATCTTATATCTTATGAATAGTTTTGCCTAGATTATGTTATAAGAAGTTGTTTAATAGGGAATTGGTTTTATTATAATATTTATTTAAAAAACAGGAGGTCTGGACCTAATTTTCATTTAATATCTACCACACTTATGAATTAGATTCTTGTTAAGATTTTTTACTTTTTTTATAGATCAACCTTTTATTTTTAGATTAGTTTACTTTAAATCAATTAGCCGAGAGAGAACACTTCACAATTATTAGTGTTACTTGGATAATACAATCACATCCTTAAAACTTTGATCCCACACTGTTAAACTAGTTGTGAATTAGTGTTCCAGCAATTTTTTTGCAATATTTACTTAGGTAGTGTAAAAGTACTTACCTATCTTTTTTTTTAGTTTTCAATATTTTATCACTTTAATAAACACATTTTTGAAAAAAATAGATTTTGATTTTGTAAATGTATAACTTTATGTGAAAAGATAAAAACCAGGAACCCATAAAATTTAAAACTATTACTTGAAATTATTGTAACTAATACACATCTGTAAAATCAATAAATTTTAAGGTAGAAAATTAAAATTATATCACCTTTCACGTGCTAAATTGTTAAGCATTTTTGTTTATGCAAAATTTTGTAATAGGGTGGCTATACACAAACAGTTTTTTTCCTTGGCAGAGAATATCTTGTAGTATCTTGGCTTCATAATGAGGGTCTTCATTTGTATCATCTGCCTCACTTTCAGACCCAGAATTGCCATGATATTCCTTAAAATACTTGTAAATTTCACGTTCACTTAGTCATGACATTGTTTTGAAAAAATCCCAAATAATTATTTTGAAAAAAATATCAATTATTTTTCTTGAAAAAGAATAATATGTAGTTAGTTCTTCGTATAACCACCACCAGGAAACAGGTTTAAACAATGCCACAAACAGAACTGCAAATGATATAGAACAGTAACAAACCTTTTTTTTTTGTAGAATATTATGGCAGTACTAAACAGAATCGTTACATTCTCCATCTGCTAGAATCCAGAAAACACCAAACAAAATATCATTCTTTGTATTCTAAAAGTCTGTACTTTGGTATAGCTTGGCATTCATTTAGATTCATTACAATTCTGAATGCTTCCAGTTGTGCACAGGCATGGTAATTTAGACCATTTTATGCGCTCAAACATAGCATAGAAGTGTTAAAAACATAAATTTTATAAAAATTTGAATTTTTACTTTTTCAACATATTGTCATTATAGTTGAAAAATTTTCAAATTAAAGGACTGTACGTATGTTCAATATCATATCATAGCAATGTTGTAGGTGTCATGACAAGTTGCTCCAGAGCCAAGCATGTAATTGCATAAACCACATCAATGCTTATCAGAAACATGGGCCATGTAATGCTCATCATTTCTCTTGGTGAAGCAGCAGTATATTTTACTTTAGATGCTTTACATGTGTCACAGCCATAAGAAAAACTGGTATAAATAGCATAAAAAAACAAATTAATGTATCCCTTTCTGTTTTTAAAGAATTATATGTTTTCAATCAACTCATATGTGGAGATTAAAGGATTTAAAAGGTAATAAAAGTCTCCATCTTGAAAATATTTTAAAATTATTATTGTTATTAGATGTTCAACTTTTTCACAGAAGTTAAGAACAAATTTATAATTTTTAAGAATTAACTTTTTATTTAAAAAGCCTTAAGTACGAGGAATATTCATAATGTACGGGCCGTCGGCTTATATTTAAATATTAGCAGATCTGAACGCAGTTTCTCGCATCTAGGGCCATCTATTGGCTATTTACGACGCCACTGCAGTTGTTTTGATTCCGTAGTCGTTTGCCTGCCGATGAATTCAGATCGCAATGTCCGCGACAATCGTTTCTCCCGCCAAGAAAGGCGGGAAGTGCGCGCCTTTCTTGGGGGCAAAAAGATCTTCAGCTGCTGAAATTCATTGGGAGTTGTGCCTAGTGTATGGACCTACAGCAATGAGTGAAGGAAAGATTAGAAAATTGTGTCGAGACTTGAAAAATGGCCGTACAAATGCGCATGACGAAGGGCGGAGTGGCAGGCCCAGTATTCAGACCGACGAAATCGTTAAACAAGTGAACCGAAAACTGCGATGTGATCGGCGATTTACGGTTAGTGCTCTGGTTGATCCGCATGTTGGATGCACCTCTATCTACACGATTGTCGCAGAAAAGCTAATATATCACAAATCGTGTGCAAGATGGGTACCGAAAATGCTCACTGATCAACACAAAGAGCAAAGAACGTGCAGTGGACGAGCGTTTTTGGACCGCTATCGACAAGATGGAGATGACTCGTTTTCCCATGTTGTTATGGGTGACGAGACGTGGATATCTTACACCAATGTAGACTCAAAACAACAGTCAATGCAGTGGTGCCTATCAAGTTTTCCAAAACCGAAAAAGTTTAAGAAATCAACGTACTTGAGTCGAAAAATGTTGGATAAGGTTTTTGGGAACGAAAATGGCATGATTTTGGTTGATTTTTATGGTACTTAGATCAACAATTACAGCTGACGTGTACTGCGAAACGCTCACCAAATTGAAACGTGCGATCCAAAATCGACGACGCGGGAAACTGTCGTCCGGCGTAATCTTCCTTCACGACAACGCGCATCCTCAGGCCCCACTGCCTTAACAAAGAAGAAGATTCAAGATTTTCGTTGGGAACGTTTTGATGACCCTTCATATAGTTCCGACCTTGCACCTAGCGACTACTTCCTCTTCTTGCATTTGAAAAATTGGCTTGGTGGACAACGGTTTGAAAACGACGAGTTCTCGTCAACGACGGCCGTTGTCAACTGCTTCAGTTCCCAGGCGGCGAACTTCTATGCAAAGGGTTAAAGGAACTGATGCAGCATTATGAAAAGTGATTAGAACTGAATGGCGATTATGCTGAAAAGTGAAGTAGATGTTTATTTGTTTTTTTTTGTCTTCAGTCATTTGACTGGTTTGATGCAGCTCTCCAAAATTCGCTATCTAGTGCTAGTCGTTTCATTTCGGTATACCCCCTACATCCTACTTCCCTAACAATTTGTTTTACATATTCCAAATGTTGCCTGCCTATACAATTTTTTCCTTCTACTTGTCCCTCCAATATTAAAGTGACTATTCCAGGGTGCCTTAATATGTGGCCTATAAGTCTGTTTCTTCTTTTAACTATATTTTTCCAAATGCTTCTTTCTTCATTGATTTGCCGCAACACCTCTTCATTTGTTACTTTATCCACCCATCTGATTAGTAGATATATAGTAAACTAAAACTGTAAGAAAAAACCTTTTCTCACAAGTTAATTTTTTTAATGACCAAACAGCCTTTACTGTTTGAATATATACAATTATAATAATTGTATTATTATAATGTATTATTATAATACATATAATTTATATGTATGAGTATGCCTTGTATTTCATTAGAGGTGTTTTTAAACTATATTTCAATGATTGATATAAAGGTACAAAAGCGCCTTAATAAAAAATTGCATTTGTTCTAATTTTTAATTTTAGTTAAGTAATTAATTTAATACATCATTCTAAAACACATATGTTTGTTTTGTTTTTTTTTTTAATAATAAAAAGCTTTTTACATCGGGGAAGATATTAATTTTAGTCTGTTCTTAAATGGTAGGAAAGTAAATATGAATAGTCAGCTTTTTTTATTTGTATTAATATATAATTTTGTAACTCATGTTCATAAGTATAGGACTTTCAGAAAGAACTTAATTAAAGTGAGTGTGGGAATATTTTAAACTGTATTTTTCTCTTAAGTTTTTAAGGTACTTTATTCCTTTCTTATTACATTAAGATGTATATATATCTAAAGAAGTGTTTTAACAAAAACTTCTAGTAGTGAAATTTTTCAATATTTCCAGTATAGAAAAAAATGATTTAATTCTGTAAATAATATTAATTTTATGGTTTTTATTACTTGAACAACCATTGTGAATTAACTTTTTGTATATAGCCTTAAATTTTTGAAATAATTGATTTAATATGTACTGATGTAAGGAAAATTCCCTCTCTGTGTATGTATGTAGCCATGCGCATTTTAATTTCAGCATTTCTTTCCTTCATATATAACCATTAAAAAAAAAATTATGTACACTATGTTTATTTTGTTTTGCAGAAGTGCAATCCTCGGAACAAGAGGATCTTTTCATCAGGAAATTACGGCAATGCTGTATTTCATTCGATTTCATGGATCCTATGGCCGACCTGAAAGGTAAAGAAATGAAGCGTGCCACACTGAATGAACTAGTCGAATACGTTTCAACAGGAAGAGGTGTCCTTACTGAACCTGTGTACCCAGAGATTATTAAAATGGTATTATTTTATATTCATTAACATTTAGTTTTGTTTTAGTTGCATAATTGAAAGTTTCAGAAAGATAAAGAATAAAACCAATTTGGCTTGGGCTAATAATTTTGTTAATTTTTAACTGTTGCCATTGGAGACTCAAGGGCATCTTCTTAATTATTTATATTTTCTTTTATTGATATGTATTTATTAGTTATTTGTTTCATTATTAAAATTCAATAATTGGTATTAATTCATAACATTGTACACTAAATGATTTCAATGTTTAATTTAATTTTAAAGTAATTTTGCTTGATTTCCTTTGGTGATAATTTCATTTCATCTTTTATTTATTTTTTTTAGAGATATTTTGACCTCCAGTGAGTTGCATTACTTTTAAAAAGTTATTGAATTAGGTTGAGAATAATTTCATCATAAGATTCAAGCTTTAACTCTTCTTTATTAATAAAATTTTTCATATTTTGCTCTAATTTAATGAAATATTATATCTTAGCTTTATGCTTTAATTCATTAAATTGCATGTTATAGAAACAGAAGTAATTTTAGTGTATTTTTAATGCAATCAAATTATCTTTTTACATTTTCAAAAATGAATATTTGCCTTGAGGTTAGAGGTTTCTTTTTCCTTGGAAGTTGTCTTCAAAGTTAAATTAAATATCAAATCTTAAAACTATTTTTTTTTTTAACGCTTGACTGTTATAAATTATGTAACAAAAATTTAATTATGTAACGGTGACTAGCTGTCATAATTAATCATTAATACAAGCAGTATTATTTGATATTGAATTAACTAAAAAAAATTTATTGAGTTTACCTGAATTGTTATTTTTCTTTATGAAGTTTCCCATTGTTTTTTACTTTGTTGTAAATTTCTTGGACAACTTTGTAATCATAAAATTTGGAAGAAAACTTAATAAAACTTATTCCTTTGATATATCTGACAGAATTTTCTTCTTATTACTTTTTTCCACATTTTATTTCATTTTAAATACCAATTTTTGCTTCTTTTGGTATTGTTATTGAGTAAATCCATATGTTTTCAGTCAACGTAGATATTGAATAATAATATCTTCTTTCCCCGAATAGTGGAATATCAATTTAAAATTTGTTATTCGTTCAATGTAAGAAAAAAACTTGATGTAAGAAAAAAAATCTTTGAAAGAATTTTGAGTTATATGAGCCTTTGTAACTTTAATAAATACAGTTTCATTAGGAAAAAATATTACATGTGTTTTAACTTATTTCAGTTTCAAATGCAGTTAACAAGTTGTAGGTATATGTAACATTAATAAAATAGTTTTAATTACACTTTGCAACTGCTCTATCATAGGAAGTTCAAGTAAAAAATGTTTTTACTCTGTGTCAATTTGAATACTTGAATAATTAAAAAAAATATATATATTATCTCTTAATAGTTTGTAAACTCAATTTGGTTTTGAACTTGTTCACTCTTGATCTGACCATTCCTAAAACCCTTCCCTCACCTTTCTAATATTTAAACATGCAGATTTATTAATTCAAGCACTCTTTCCCTTGACCTCTCCGAACCTTTAGGATATAGACTTTCACAGAAATAATGCACTACTGAATGTATTAAGTTAAATCCATTCTTATTATAATCGATTCTTCATTTAACATTTTTGACCCTCCTAAGTAATATATAAAAGTTAAAAAAATTTTTCTGTTTTACTTTAAATTTACTTTACTAACCAACCATTATTCAATTTTTATCGCAAACAAAAAATTATTATTATTTATGAACTAGATTTTTTGTTACACTAAATGATTTCACTTTTGTTTGATTTCCCTTGGTTACTATTTTTTTTTAGATATATTTTGATCTCCAGTTAGTTGCATTTGTTTTAAAAAGTTATTGAATTAGGTGGAGAATAATTTCATCATAAGATTCAAATCTTGACTCTCCTTAACTTAGTATTATACTTAAGTATTAGTTATATGCTTTAATTCATTAATGCTTTAATTCATTAAATTGCATTTTATAAGAAAGAGAAGCCATTTTAATTTATTTTTAATTCAATTAAAATTAAAAGTCAGATAGAAAATGTTCTAAGAGAAGCAGTGCTTTGAAAAAACCTCATTAGATCAGAGATTATAAAGATTGTCAGCTTACTAAAACTAATTTCAGTAGAATGTGATCATGATATGGCTTTAGGAAACAAATTATTTGGAACTAAATTTTCTGCTACTAGGCTGTGATAAAATTAACAAGCATAGCCAAAAGAATGGCAAAATCAACTGACAATGACAACAATACTAATTATATTCTAACTGGTTTAGCTATGTAAAATGTCTATAATAAAAACTCTTTATTGATTATCTTAATTATTACCCAAGTAATGCTTTGTTTTTTATTTTTTTAATATTGTAATTTATTCAAAATAAACTAGTATAAGTAAATAATTACAGCAACATAATGTTGCTGTAATTACACTTTTAAAGATAAGTTGTTTAAGAGCTTGTCTGTCTTACTTTTTCAAAAAAGTCCAGAAAATTACTCTTAACAATTTACTTTATTTTTTATATGATAATTTCTGTTAGTTAGACTGTTATCTTTTTTCTCCTCATCAGCTCTGGTAATAGAAGCTGATAATTCATGAATTATTTCCTGATGTTCAAGAAGATTGAACATCAGGAAATAAAGGAAATTGTCTCATAATTTATAGTAAGTAGTTTAACAGAGGTGATGAAAATGCACTGTATGCTGTAGGAAGTCTTAGAGTAAGAAAAATTTATTACATTCAAAATCTTAAAATTTTTAGTCCATGATTATATGTTCTGAACAGATTTATTATGTTACAATTATGTAGTGTTTACAGGAGTAAGAAAAAATATATAGGAATGGTTGATTTATAGTTACGTAATGAAATTCCATGATATGGTTAAACTGTACCAGTAAATAATATTCTAAAGCATGAAGAATGATATTTTTTTAAAGCAGGAATGATCTTCTAAAGTCAATGCATGAAATATAATAAGGTTGTTAAGGGTTACTAATTATGAATATTGTGGCCTGAGTTATGAATTGAAGTCTAGCCAATAGATTTGTCATTTAAAATGCTGACTCAATGTTAAGCTGAAAATTTATAAATTTTAAGTTAGTAGTCATTAAAAATATTGGTATATTAATAATAAATAAAACTTGTTGGTTGGATGTGTTTTAATAATAATTTCTTTCTTCGATATTATAGTATAGATATAGATATTATACTATAATATTTAGATATTCTCATTTCTGTGTTGTTAGTACAACAAATTCTGTAAGTATGTCTCATTTTTTTTCAATGTGTTTGGTAAGACTTTCTTTTGTTGTTTACTTGCTCATAGAGAATTTTAGTAAAACTTCACAGAAATGATTAAAGAAAAAAGATAATATGTATATATATATATATATATATATATATATATATATATATATATATATATATATATATAGAAAAGGTTTTTTATTTTTTCACCCATGTTGATATTTTTTTTATATCCAGATCTCTGCAAATCTATTCCGAACCCTACCTCCAAGTGAGAATCCAGACTTTGACCCTGAAGAAGATGACCCAACGCTTGAAGCAGCTTGGCCACATTTATCAGTAAGTTGCCTCTTCTTTTTTTTAAATTATAATTTCTAGTAAATTGATAGATTCATTTATTTTTTTTATTCAACTATTTTCCAAAACTCTTATGAGTTGAGTTGAGGGGTAGTAGGAAAACAAGGAGTTTACAGTCTGGGTTGTGAGAATTTCAATATGATATATGTCTGCATGACCAATTGTAAATTCTCTATTCATGCAAAAGAACACATGGACAGTATTAAAAACAATAAACCAGAAAATTCCAACTTAGCTAAACATATATTAGATGATGGTCATACAAACAGTCCTTACATACAATACTTTTATGAAAATCTTAGGCATTTCTTTCAATTAATAATTAATTTTTTATTAGATTTTTATGATTAATGAGCAAAAATTTTTTAAAGATTATAAATTGTTTGAGCAAAAATTTTTTAAAGATTATAAATTGTTTAAACATGCCCTAAATATAGATATAAAGAAATAATGATTTAATCAAATAAAACATCATTTCTGATAACATAGTTTTCCTTTTAATTACATTTCAACCCACCAGAGTATCTTTCACCAGAGTAAATTGATAGATTCATTTATTTTTTTTATTCAACTATTTTCCAAAACTCTTATGAGTTGAGTTGAGGGGTAGTAGGAAAACAAGGAGTTTACAGTCTGGGTTGTGAGAATTTCAATATGATATATGTCTGCATGACCAATTGTAAATTCTCTATACATGCAAAAGAACACATGGACAGTATTAAAAACAATAAACCAGAAAATTCCAACTTAGCTAAACATATATTAGATGATGGTCATACAAACAGTCCTTACATACAATACTTTTATGAAAATCTTAGGCATTTCTTTCAATTAATAATTAATTTTTTATTAGATTTTTATGATTAATGAGCAAAAATTTTTTAAAGATTATAAATTGTTTGAGCAAAAATTTTTTAAAGATTATAAATTGTTTAAACATGCCCTAAATATAGATATAAAGAAATAATGATTTAATCAAATAAAACATCATTTCTGATAACATAGTTTTCCTTTTAATTACATTTCAACCCACCAGAGTATCTTTATATTCTTTCAGTATACTTTTAGAATGCAAACAGTCATGAGAAGTATTTTAATTTTTTAACTTAATTATAAAATTTTAACTCTTGATGATGGTTTTGAAATAAACTGAAAGATCTCGAGTCACACTTACTTTGCTAGTAAGGTGGATTTCCATTTTTTCAATAATTTATTTAATATATCAGCGGTAACCATGTTTGAGAAATTGATTGTCAGTCCCACTTAACTATTATCGTAAACATATCAGTATAACATTAAAGGGATATATTTCTTTTTAATGTTTTTTTTAGTGCATAATCATTAAATATGCAAGTAAAAAGTTAATTACTTTAGCCTAGTAAAATTTAAACAATTGAAATTAATCTTTTGATAGTATGAAGTACAGTAAGGCCCAATAACAAACTAAAAACATTTGAAAAAATGAAAAATTTATTAACGGTTTCAAATACATATTTACTTTATTTTTCTGTATAATCACCATTTCATTCCATACATTTTTGATATCATGAAACTTTTTCAAATCCACTGCTGCCACCTGGGGATTATAGCCACTTTCGCACCAAAATATTCAAATCTTCACTTTCCTCAAATTTTTGAAACACAAGCTAGTTTTTGAGGGATAGGAAGAGATTGTATTCGCTAGGCACGAGATCAGGACTGTAAGGGGATGATAAAACATCTTTCACCCAAATTTTTTAATTGTTTGTTATCAGTGCAGCCGTGTATGATGTGCATTATCATTAAGAAGAACAGTTCCTGATCTCAGCAATTCCCTGTCCGTTTTGAATGGTATGATACAGTTCAGAAAGCGTTTCACAATAGGCTTGTGATGTGATGGATGTTCCAGGTTCCATGTAATCAATCAAAAGCACATCCTTTTGGTCCCAGAATGCAATTGTCATGATACTGGGCTTGTTTGAATTTTTTCAATTTAGGTGAACCAGAATAACAGTTTCAGCATTGATGTATGAAATTCCTGTTTCGTCACAGTGACAGTATCTGGGTAAAAATTGTTGTGGTTAAAGCAGTCAAGAAAATCACTTGCAGATGTTCTGTGATTTTTATGAGGACTTATCAACATTTTTGGCACCAATCATGCTTACAGTTTACAGTAGTCTGTAGTTTCAGTTCTATCTAGAGCAGAGTGTCATTTTCAATAATGTTGTCTTTAAAACGTCTAGAAATTCTAGAGAAGATTGCTAATTGTAAAGTGACGATTTTATCTTACTTTTGCATTTACACATTCAACAAGATCATCAGTGTGGAGACTGGGCCTGCCACTTCTCTGTTCATCATGAACATTTGAACAGCCTTCCTTAAATTCACAATACTATTGCCTCACTTTTCCTTCACCCATTGCAATAGACCCATATGTTTCACGCAGTTGACGTAGAATTTCAGCAACATTATGTCTTCTTGCGTTTAAAAATTTAATGACTAATCAAACTTCACAACTGGCCTGATTTGTTATTACTGCACCCATTTCAACGTACTGTTCCACAAAGACAAACAGAAATGAACTGCCTGCAATGTGGCAGTTATGTGCCCAACGGACAAAGTTATTGTGCATGCGTGAACCAATCATTTTTGCCAATTGCTAACTCATCGGCTCTTACTTTTGAATTACGCTTCTTATGTATATTTAATGTTGTATTATAGTGTTTCATTGTATTGTCATGCTACAGAATTACCTTGCCATGGAGAAGTTTAGAAAACCACTTGATAACAGAAAAATGAATATCAACATCTCAAAAAATAATGTACTAAAATGCTACAGATAATTTTATTTTTATTTATTTACTGATGTAAAAGTATTTACAACAAATAAATATTTTTGAAGTCAGTTTTTGAAGCCAACACAAGTTAAACAAAAAAAACCTATGATCTATATAAAAATCCTACTTCAATGTAAAATTGGTAATAGAATGGTTAAAATTGGTAAAATTGTTATACTGCAATAAAATAAGATCTACAAAAATGTGATATAAGAATAAAATGTGACATAAGAAAAATATCATTTAGAGTACTTTATAGCAGGGGAGAAGAATATGTCTGAACCCACAAATGTGATCGGGAGAAATTTCACGGAAATATCAACCGATGTTAATTCCACATAATTTTTACAATTATTAACTAGAATAATTTATCTTGTAACAAGTTTTGAAAAGAAACATTCATCCTGTTGAGTATTAGGCATAATGAGAACAAAAGTAGCAACGTCATTCCTGATGAGCGATGACTTGTATACTCAAATCACAACAGGCAAGGGACGTATTACTGATAACCGATAAAGACAAATTATGATCATCAGTGTGCGTACGCGCCTCGTTGCTTCTAATGTACTATTCGTTTAGTTGCTTTTGGGTAGGCAGTAGTGTTTCTTTGTTTTTATTAGTTGGGCGGCTGCAAGTGTATTGTTTTCTTTTAATAGTGTTAGGTGATAAACACATTTTACAGTATAGTGAGTATAAAATATTGTAATTGTATATTAATTAACAAAGTCGATATTTAAAAGTAAGCAAGATATAAACTGTGCGATTTGTGACTGGTAGACATGATAAACTTGGAAATCATTTTGTTAATAAACACTCAAATGAAAAACCAAGAACTAATTAAGTGAATGTAACCCATGTATTATTATTACTTCTCTTTTTATAACTTATCAAATAGAATAAATTGGTCGGTAAAACTTAATAAACCCTTGCCTTAGTTCTGAGGAGATTTCAGAGCAAAAAAAATTGTGTTTGGGGGAAATTTCAGTGGTCTGAACATTTTCTGCTCCCCTGCTTTATAGATGCTTTGGTACATATATTATCAGAAAGTATACATGCTTTGGCGAACTCAAGATGAGGTATGATCATGAGATGCTCTCTCTTATATACTCTTGAGATCCCATTTTACATGTGGGAATCTGATTAAGCAGTCTAGCAGTCAGTTGAGGAACTAACTTTACATAAATTTATGTTTAATTTGTGGTGGCTAGCACCAACTTCAAAAATAGTTATTTGTTGTAAATACTTTTAGTTAGTAAATAAAAATATAATTATTAGTAACATTTTAGTACAGTTAATATTTGAAATCTGTTTTTACGAGAGGTTATCTCTAAAGTAAAGATAATTTCCAAAGACGGTCTAAACTAAAGACTGTTGTAAAAAAATTTATTCTGAAAACTTTATAAATAGTTTTTATTTCTCTAAACTACATACCTTATACTACTTATCTATATAATTGCCACATGAATTAAAGCATTAATTGTAGCGATACACCAGCTTTAATATACAGTCATCATATTCTTCTGCCACCAGTTCATTTAGCCACTGATTAACAACAATTTTAAGTTCATTGTCACTTGCAAATTGCTTACCACTTAAAAATTTTTTCAATTTCCCAAACAAATGGTAATCAGAAGAAGCTAAGTCCAGACTATATGGTGTGTGATCATAAATTTCCCATCCAAATATTCTTTGTAAATCACGTGTCGGACCCGCAACATGTAGACATGCACTATGATGCAGCAGGACGATGCTGTCGGTTAACTGCCCACGTAGCTGATTTTGAATTGGGCACTGTAACTTATGTAGAGTTTCACAGTAGGCTTTTGCATTTATAGTCGTTCCACGTGGCATGAAATCAATAAGCGGTATTACAAACTAATCCCAAAAGACTGGCCATCAGTTTACGTCCAAATGGCTATGGCTTTACCTTATTTGGTCTGGTTGGTGATTGAGGATGATGCCATTCACTTGACTGCCGTTTTCTCACTGGTGTGTTATACAAAATCCATATTTCATTGCCAGTAACAATTGAATTCAGGAACTCATCACATTTTTCTGTGTAGCACATAAAAATTCCAAAGCAGAATCCCATTTGGATTTTTTTTGTGACGTTCCTTTAAGAAATGCATCACCCAACATGCACAAACCTATCTGAAGCCTAAATAGTCATGAACAATGCGATCGATAACAGCTCTTGAAACATAAGGAAAAAGAATGGCCAGGTCAGAAATCGTTGAGCAACACTGATTTACTGATTTCATCATCATCATCGATGCGTTTCATAAATCCTCAGTGATTATCAAGGGTCTCCTCGAACGTTCTTCATTATTCGCATTAATTCTTTTATTTCTACCATTTTTGGACATTTCATTCATTACATTATCACCGTACACAGCAACAAACTGCCTATGAATTTTAGCCGGCATAACATTTTGATGGTTTAAAAAACGCATGACTCCATGTTTTTCACAGTTGGCGGCAACATTGATTTTGCTATTCATTTTATAGCATAATAACTCACACATAATCAAAGATACAACGTGACAACAATGCAGTGTGTACATTACTAGCATGACCATGAACGACACAGGTTCACCAACCTTAAGGAGAGAAATTTCCCAGTGGTCTTTACTTTTAGAGATATCCCTCATATTTTATTTTTTAAATTATTTTATTTCACAATTTTTAGTGGTTTCTAGTACATATGTATATATTTTATTTAATGCCTTATCAGTCTTTGACAAAATAATCCCAAATGGCCAATGTGCATGATTAGGGCCTTTGTCAGAATATTACGACATCAACTTTTTGTCCGATTTTAATTCGCTCTCTGTCATAGTATTCCATCATTATCAGTACTCTGAAATGATAGGTAACACTAGTTTTTTTAATATAGTGTAAAGTGAGAGACTTTCATGTATATTTGAACATAAACAGCTGACCCAGCTGAATTGTTATTAATAGCTGTTTAACCAATTATTTGTTGTAAATACTTTTACTTTAGTTAATAAATAAAAATAAAATTATTTGTAACTTTTTAGTACTATTATTTATTGAAGTTTGTTTTTATTTTTTTTTTATAAATTATCTTATAAAACCTTCTCCTTTTGTACTCTCAAGTGGTCAGTGGCTAGGGTGTTGAGTTGTTGGTTTTTTCCAAGGATTATCATCAGATTTGATTAAAATTTATAGAAGACCATCCAAAAAGTGCACTCTTTTGATTAAAAAAAATTTTCAAGATCGGTTCACTAACGTCTGATATATTGTGTAACATACATTTAAAAAAATTTTTGAATTGATAACCTCTTTTTTTGAAATGTTAAAAATGAATATCAACATCTTGATTTTGTTATTACAAAAATTAATTTTTTTTCTTTATGTTACAGCTGGTATACGAGTTGTTTTTGAGATTCCTTGAATCTTCGGATTTCCAACCAGCTATTGGGAAAAAAGTAATAGACCAAAAATTTGTTTTACAGGTATTTATTACTCTATAATTTACTGTACATTTTGAAATATATCTTTAATTTGAAAAACAATATAAATAAAATATTAAGAATTTATACACCTGAAGTAGCATAAATTTTAGATAATTTTTTATGTTCTATTTTTTATTTAATAAAATTCAAGTCATTTACGTTTATAAAAGTCTCATGGCATTAGGTTTCATCTTATCTATTCAACGTTCATCTCAGTTTTGTTGATAGTGTAGAAGCTTAATGATACTTTTAAATCACTTATTTTCTAAATGACTGGGTACCTCAAAATAATATTAATTGCTGTTCACCCATTTGACATTCACTTAAATTTACCTATATCTGTGTGTTAGCTAGAAATTTAAGTACAGTACACACACCATGTCTACCTTAGGGACATGTGGATCTGCTTTTCATGCATTTAGTAAAATTAGGTTTAGAGCAATGGGTTACCATTGAGGCATACTTGATTCAGAAGTCAAAAATTTCAAAAATGGTCTTCCGTACCCTACCACATTGCTGTCAGTTGATTCCTACATTTCTAGAGATTCACTTTATGAAGCAGAACAGCTTTTGCAAAGAACAGTTGTCCACAGGGATATGATAACACCTATCCTAATGACAATGCGGGATAAATACCATCTTCCAAAAGCTGGGCAGAAGCATGAGATGACATGTGTAGAGCAGAGTCCATCCACAATTCAAAACTACAACCTTCCATCTTGTAATGATTAATATTTTCTCTCTGTCTTTGGAGGTTAATAGGCTTCTTTGATACCAGATATTTTGATCACATTTCTCACACAAATCTGAGCCTTAGGTTGCTCCACAGATATGAATGGAATCTGTTCATTTGTATGCTACCTAATTTTATTTAAGTGCCGCTTGATTGATAGTTTATTGAATCTTTCTTCAGTTTGCTTAATGTATTGAAATTTTTTTTTTTTCTATTGTTTAGATGGATGTAAGAAAAATTCTAATCATGCCTCCTCTTAATGAATCTCGTTAACACTTAACCTTTTTTTTCTGTATTTGTAGTTTAAATGTAGAAAAAAGTTTATTGACATTCATTACTTGAAAATAATAGTTAAATATAAGAGGAGTTAGATATTCAAATTTTTATAATGAAATCAAGAATTGGGTATTCAGTCCTCTATAAATCAGATGAAACGTAAGGATTGTGATTCCTATAAGGATTTAAAAAACATGTAGATAAGCTCTCGTATCAAGTAACTTTACACTTCTGTTAATATGAACAGACATAATAATGTAAATTAACAGAAAAAAACAAAAATATGCTCTCACTTCTATTAATAAATGATAAATGTACAATAATATTTTTTTTTCTTTAAATAATGTTTTTTTATTAACTGCATAAAACCAGTTGGTAAAAATCCCTGCAAAATACAAACCATGGATGTTTTTATGAAATTTAGTAAAAATAAATATGAAAATTGTAAGAATAAATACACTAAGCTGTTTTATAAATATTATGAAAAGAATTAATGAAATTTCTCTGTAATTTAAGCTTCAGTAAGTTTGTGTACTTTTCCTTACTTCAGTATAAAAGATTTAAATGGATTTTATAATGAGTATATTTATCACAATTACTCATAAGAAAAACATTTCATGAGTAATTGAACACTTATATTATGATAGTTCTGTATGTAAAACAGTTTTAATTTTAATTTGGCTTCTATTCTTTTTTATTTCAGTTGCTTGATTTATTTGATAGTGAAGATCCCAGAGAGAGGGATTTTCTTAAGACTGTTTTACATCGTATTTACGGGAAATTCCTTGGTCTTCGTGCTTTTATTCGCAAACAAATCAACAATATATTTCTCAGGTATTAATATACTGATGATTTATAATTTTTTTTTTTTTTTTTACTTGTTAAAGATTTCATTTTACTGTTGTAATTAATTTATTGTTATTCTTTGAAGTTTTTGAAATGTTTATCATGGAATATTAATCAGTAATTTGTTGAATATTTGCTCATAGATTAAAACTCTAGACAGATTTGCTAATTATGACTAAGTTTTTTAACTGTGCAGAAGTAGTAATTTTAATTATAAAAAAAGTATTTTAGATTTTATTGAATACTCTGGTATCTAAGTTAATCTATGAAGAATTTGAGAAAAAATCAAACATCTGATAACATTTACAATATTCAATATTCATTTACTAGTATTTTAGGCAGAATGCACATCAACATATATATTGTTGTATGTTGTTCTCTCTCTCTGTGTGTGTGTGTGTGTGTGTGTGTGTGTGTGTGTGTGTGTGTGTGTGTACACGCACATAGAGCAACATTAATATTATTTTATACAATTTAAACATATAAGATGGAATTTTAATTTACTATAACTGCTTGTTGCAGGTGCAACAACTTTCGTATGAAAATTTAACTGAAACACAATGCAATAACTTTAATTAATAATTCATCAAGAACCCTGGAGAATTTATCTCATAAGTGTGATGTTGAAAAGTTTTCTACGTTTGAATACGAAATTCCTCTAAACAAAGTGTCAATTGTTAAAGTCTTTGTGTTTTATTCAAAGCAAACATTTAGTGGCAACCTACTTTTTTGGCCTGTTTGCAAGTTTCAAATTAATTTTTCCTAAGTTTTGGTTTATATTGATGTGACCACCAAAGCGGTGCTATTTGCATTGAATGTTGGGTCTGGCTACATACTAAAAGTTAAGTCATCAATTATGATTGCTAACAAAAAGGGAGTGTGTGGGATTTATAATTAACAAATTAATCTCAGTGTAAATACCATTGAGATAAGCTTACTCCTTTCTATTATCAACATAAGACTCAAAAAATTACAGTCCTTTATTAATGACTTCTTAAATGAAAGAATTTGAAACACTTCATTAGGGATCATATCAAAGACTTTAAAAATGTAGGATTAATTCAATAAAGCTATTGTTTTTAAATTTTACAACAAACTTCAAGGCTTTGGCTGCTGATCTACCTGAAATAAAACCAGATTTGTTGATTACATGAACTAAATCATATTTTAAAAACAAATTTATTACTTAATACAGGATGCTGTTAACTATATTTTATTTGTTATTGGCACATCAGAGGATGTGGACTACACTTGTGCTCTCACTTCTTGGCCTCACACTACCCTTTGTGTCAGTTTAGCTTCCATGCAGCCGTGCAACATCAGTACACACTGTATTTTCGCTATGGAAACATTGTCTTGCAGAGAAGATTCCATCAACATTATTTCATTGTTGGTATCTACAGTCCTCTGCCTTCTCATAATGCAATCATGTTGTCTGTGGAGAATTTCAGAACAGAATCAGTAATAAAAATCATCAGGAAGACCAGAGAACATTGAACAAGCAAGACAGGAGATTGAAGCTAGCCCTCAGTATTCAGCATATCGACATTCCTCTGATCTGAACTATACTTGATTTTCCCAAATATTAATGAATTATTTTTCCACAGCTTTTTTTTTTTTATTTAATAAATTATGTATTGTCATTTTTTCAGGTTTGTCTATGAAACAGAACATTTTAATGGAGTTGGTGAACTGTTGGAAATATTAGGGAGGTATGTATATTTCATTTGAACTATTATTCTTAATAATTATTTTAAATATGTACAGCAATTGAATATTATTATTCCTATATTATTATTGTACAATATTATTGTACAGCAGTTATTATTATTATTATTATTCCTATAGTCTTGTGCAGACTCATGCCAATCATTCCTGAGATATGTGGTAATTGAACCCCAACCAGAGTACACTGGTATCTACTGTCCAGTATTCAAATCCATATAAAAGTAACTAACGTTTACTAGGATTTCTGAACCACAGAACTTTTGACTTTGAAAATTAGCTGTTAAACAACTGATTTGCAATGATGAGTTTACTAGTAGACCAGCTTGGTGGGCTGCAAATGAGTATTATAATTAAAATTTATTCATGTTAGATTAACAAAGGTTAGAATTTGTAGATATCCATTGATTGTCATCATCCATGCATATTTATTGTAATATAATCGGTGGGGGGGGGGGGGGGATGACATAATCTTATTATTAGTCATATAAAAAAAGAAAGTAAGATTCATTATGGTATCTTGAGGAGGCATAAAAATGTTAGCCAGAGAGTGTTCTCAGAAATTGTATAGTTTCTTTCGTTAGATTTCAGATTCACTGTGAAAGGCAATTGCTATTCTGAGATGTGAAGGGAGTAAGTTTTACTTAATTAGTGTAGAAATACAGTATTGTTTATGATGGTAATATCCTAAGTTTTTCTTATGCAGGTACATATTTAATTTATCCAGTTAAGTAATGGAATAAATGAACCCTTTCATTGCTTCTAGTTAACCAGTGCTACTTAAGTATTTACACTTTTTTATAATATTTGGATCAGTAGTTGATTAGTTGATCAATAGTATGATTAAATAATGATGTTTTATTAACCATCAGGTTTATTAAGAAATATATAATCCTCTAGACATCCATTCTTGCCATTTTAGACATTGGGCGTGGCAAAAGAGTTTTGAAGACAACCTTTAATAAATGTTTGTGTTCAATGGGATACATGATTTTTTTTTAGTTAATTTGGATTCTGTTGGTTATAAAAATTTCTCTTATAATAATATATGTTGTATAAATTAGAAATATAAAGATAGAAAGTAATATTTTTATGCACCTTTATTTTCATATGTATAAGTTTAAATTAACTGTTGCCCAAATTAAAGAATGTATTTACCAAAGTATAAATAAGTGAAATTGAGCATAAAACATTATATTATAAATTTTGTTGAAATTGATGTACAAGGTTGTACAGTGTTTCAAAATGAATATCTGGGTTTTAAAGCTAAGTAATATTTCTCAAGTTTCACGTACATTGATTAATTATACATGAAATGAAAGAGCAACTCAAACAGTTTTAGCTGTGCGCAAGCTCATAAGCTGTTTCCTTAACCTTATGCTTGAATTGAAAGCACTAGTAGCAAAAATGCTTGAACCCCCCCCCCCCGCCAAAGTGTTGTGTGTTCTGCAGTTTGCTAAGTTTGAATATGTAATTACCATTTAACATGTGTTCTCTTTGAAGTTCCATTGTGACCCTTGAGTGACAATAACATTCATAGATGGTATAAACAATTTGAAACCACTGGTTGTATTTGTAAAAAAGAGAGTACAAGATGGCAAGTGTGTCCGAAGACAGTGTTGAACATGTAACAGAGTTTTTTTTTTTTACGTACCTAGGAAATATTCTTCAACTGCAATATAAATCGCTGATCTTTATTTGACAAAATTGTGTGCTTCCTCACTGGCATAACGACGCTATACATGATTGATTGAATGAAATTCTCCCTAACCGCTGGATTGGTCGATGGGGACCAGATGTTAGGGTTTGTTTGCTGTGGCCTCCACATTACCCGATCTGACCCTGTGTGATTTTTCCTTTGGGGGTTTATAAAGTATCAAGTGTATGTGTTACTGTTACCAGCTGACCTACCCAATTTGAGACACAGGATTGAAACAACTGTCGCATCAATTACACCAGACTTGCTGATTAAAGTATGGGATTAATTCTCCTATTGGCTGGATGTATGCTGTGTGACAAATGGTGCTCACATTGAACACTTATAGGAAAAACTGTTTCAGCTGCTCTTTCATGTCATTTATAATTTATCAGTGTAAGTAAAACATAATAAATATTACATAACTTTAAAACCCTGATATCATTTTGAACACACCGTATTAGAAATTCATCAAACTGTACTTATAGTTCTACTTTATGATGAAGTGAACCGTGCCGAACATTAAGAGTCACTACTTAGAAGTGGTTAGCCAAGTTGACTAGTGATGATGATGTCTTAGTAATGTTCAAGTGGTGGGTCATTTTAGTGCCATTTTGCGATAGCTGATAAATTTGAACAATCTGCTTATATTAAATTTACATGAACCTCATTGAAACCCTTTAGTTTACTTATATATATTAGATAATCTTTCCACTTAGTCATACAAACATTTATTCATTTTTATAAACCTGGTAAAATTTGTATTCCCTTGCCTGACGCACTAAACATCATAACTGTTACCTTTACTTCTGTTTCACTCATGAAACTAATAAGTTCTTTACTTTTGTTAAAAAATTAAAATAGCTTGGGGTTAAATCATGTATAGGTTGGGTAGCCAAAAACATCTTGTTTATAACATTCAAACAGTTATTTTTGTTCGGCCAGCCATTGTAAGAGAAAGATCATTCTGTATATGGCATTTTATCAATTTGCCATAAACTTTGTAAAAAAGTGTATCTTTTTAAAGATACACTTCCAAAAATTTGTTGTCGTGGCTTTCTGAGACAAAATCCTTTGTAAGAATTTCTTTGGTTTGGGTAGTAAAGAAAATGATTGTACACTATTAATCATTGCTTTCTGTGTAGCTCAAGATACAAGTCTTATTCTCTTGTCATGAGCCTCTGAAAAAATCTCCTGCTTTATATAGGTCCAGTAATAACAGCATGGCACTGATATGCTTGGCTTTTTGTGTTCATTGGTAAGCGTGCATTTAACATATTTAGGGGAATGATTGTACATCCTTGACCTATGAGTTATATATAGATGGTGTGGCTGTAAAATCAGATTTACAAAGGGCCCTGTGTAATTTTTCTCTCAAAACAAAGATAACATTTTATAGGAAGAATATGGCACATTTCAAAGTTTTTTTTTTTTTTTAATTTTAAATAACAAATTGAAGCATGTTCATAGATTTAATTATTTTGTTGATGTTATTCTCTGTGAAATTAAATGAAACTATTAAATTTTAAGTATGTGAAACTTAAAACTGTAGTTGGTACTTCAGTATAGTGAAGTTTATAGTTGTGCATTTTTAGTATTCAAAAGTATTAACCACAAAGTTATTTAAAAAAAACAGCAAACATATCATCCTTAGAATCGTACTTTTTTTTACTCAAAGTTACTGGTTTAAGCCAGTTGTGTTCTGCTCATATTTTTAAATTACTTTGTATTGTTATTTTTGGCAAATGTCTTAACTTCTGTACATTTATTTTTGACTGATTAAATAATATATTGTTGTACTTAATTTCTTTTAATTCTTGAACTCTTTTCCTGACATTTTCTTTTTACAGTATCATTAATGGATTTGCACTGCCGCTGAAAACAGAACATAAACAGTTCCTGGTAAAGGTTCTTATCCCTTTGCATAAAGTGAAATGTCTCGCATTGTACCATGCGCAATTAGCATATTGTGTAGTACAGTTCCTCGAGAAGGACTCTGCATTGACTGAACCAGTTGTTAGAGGTCTGCTCAAATATTGGCCCAAAACATGTAGTCAAAAGGAGGTAATAATCAAATAAGGAGTAATTTTAATCATTTTTTTAAAATCATGTTTAACATGTATACTGAAGTGGCTCAAAATTTATCCATTGAAGAGTTAATTTATTAAAGTAAACAATTTTATAAAATGATTAGCCAGAGATTTTTTTTCTTTTACGCCATTTATAGGCTATAAATGTTTCATTGTTTATAGATACTATTGTTAAGACTCAGGTTTCATTTTCTCCAGGTTTCATTTATTTGTATTAATATTAATAATTTTCACTTTTTTCTACCTATAAATTTTCACTCTTTCTTTTACTCTTCATAAATTCTCACTTTTTTGTTACTCTGATTAATAAAATGAATTTGTGTAATGCTCTATTGTTAGTCAGTCTTGTTCCATCTTTCAAAGACTCAACATGTGTTTTTTATGAATGTATAATTAATTAATACAATAATGTTATATATATATGAATTACAACTTCAAAGATTATAATAAAAATAATTTATATGATAAACAAAATAAAGAGTTTTATTTATTTGAATGAACCGGCGAATAATAAAATACTTATAATAATTTAACCTAACCGAGGTATTGAACCAAGGCGACAAGACCTTGTTCGACATGTTTGGTCCTTTGGGTCAGATATAATTTGTTACTTTGAAGAATCATCATTTTTAGTCTTCCAGAACTACTTGATCTTCCAGAATCACAGATATAATCTAAAATTTTCAAGAATATTAATGTTCAACAAATTACTGTAATAAAAGGGCTCAAGCAATTTGATCTACAACATTTACATAATATCTTTTTTAATTTATTATTATATTTAATTTACATTGTCTCATCATTTATGTAATAACATTTGATTCATTTCATATTTAATTTACTTTGTTAATAATTCACATTGTTAATTTAAGTTATTACTATTATTATGATTAGGGAACAATTAATTAGACAAAGAGGGTTATTAAAGGCCACTATAATTAGGATTGGCACGTTACTCACAATTATGATCCTTCACAAGGTGATATTCCCATCTTACAAATTAAAATAAGGAATCTGCCTGAATTGCAAAGCAAATATGACACCATTTAATCAGAAATTGGATTGGAATATTTTAATGAAGCTTCAGATCATATACAAATCAAAGAAGACTTGTATAGAAGACTTACTATAGAGTCCAAATCGCAACATTTAATAAATAATAGTCAAAAATCATCTAATCAAGAATTTAGTTCAAGTAACATATAAACAAGCACAACTACAACCCAGTAATATACCGTAATGGGTTTGAGTGGCACCACTTTTTTAATATATGTTTTATTGATTTAGTACATAATAGAGATGATATATCTAATATTTAAAAATCTCCCAGTAACAAATGAAAATTATGTTAATGCTCTAGAATTATTAAAAACACAATTTGATAACAAGTATATAATTGCATTTCATAATGCTGAGTACATTTTAAAATTTAAACATTTTTAAATTTAAGATTCTATAAAAAGAGAATGCATAGATACTTTAACCAAATTTATTAATGAAATTTCATCATATTTGAATTTTCTTAAAGCAATGCAACTTCCTGTAAACACATGAATTTATTGTCCAGTTTCTAGCATTAAAATTGGACTACAATATCTCAGGATTATGGAAGGAAAAGTTGTCAAATCAAATGTTTCCCACCTTTAAAGACTTTATCGAATCTTAATTACAGACGACAACTTGAAAATATTAATGCATTCACTTCAAACTTACAAGTAAAAACAAAACAAAAGGATAGTGTCATAACAATTCAACCAAAGCTTATAACAAGCGCTTTACCTTAATCATAACAAGCAATTTAAAGGAAATAATGTCAGTTTTTATTCAGAATTTAAGTCTGAGCAATGTTCTTTTTTGTAATTCAAACATAATTTGCAACAATGTAAAGAATTTTTAAATTTGTGCATCAATGAATGCAGAGACTTTTTGAGGCATAATTGTTATTTTATTTGTTTAAATAAAGGACATTTTATTAATGAGTTACTCAAAAAATTGATGTATGATTTGTACTAAAAAACAATACACACTCGTTCATATGGACAAAATTAATCATTCTAATTTAGATGGCAATAAGCCTGAAAGTAATGTCTATTCATTTAATTATCAGTCACACGAAAATATACTTTTATCAACAGCCATATGTAACACCAATATGATAATCACCATTCATGTAGAATCTTATTAGATTCTGATAGCCAGGCAAATTTTTGCACATATAAATTTGCCTGAAAATTAGGACTTACACTTATTAAAAATGATCTCCCCATTTCAAGCATAAATAACTAATCTTAATCCAAATACAGTGTTACACTTACATTATACTCTCGATATAAGAACTTTTCAAAGTGCAATGTGCTGTTTAATCTGATATATCACACAGCCTTCCATCAACCACATTGACATTTCTAATCTTCATCTTCCTCGAAATATGATTAAGGTAAATTTCTAGCAGATCCCAAGTTCAACATAACAAATAACATTGACATACTGATTAGAACTCAATATTATTTGAGTCTTATTAAGACCTATTTTACATATTGCTTAGATTCAAAATCCATAATTATATCATGTCTGACATAGCTAAAATGTATCAGTTACTTTTTAGTACCTTTTTAAACATTAGTGATTTCAATTTACATTGTATTCTTTGGTGTAATTCTCCAGATCAAGAAATAAAACGCTTCGCATTATGAACCGTAACTTATGGGATCGCTTGTGCACCATATTTAGCCACTAGATGTCTAATTCAAATAGCTAATGAAAATGAGAATGATTTTCCACAAGCCTCTAAGGCCATTCAAAATGATTTTTATGTTGATGATCTCATAATAGGTTCAGATAAGTTACATGAAGTTATTCAATTGAAAATTGATATTTCTAAATTATTACAACAATATGGTTTTCCACTCCGTAAATGGATTTCCAATAATAGTACCATTCTTTTGCTGAACACAATTCTTCCATTCCTTCAAATCGAGAACAGACTTTACATACGTTAGGAGTTCTTTAAAATAATTCTTCAGACACGCTACTTTTCCAAATTACTCATTCTAATGATTTTAAAAAACACACTAAAAGAAATATTTTTACCATACCATTATAATAGGTGTGGTTAATTCTTTAGGTCCTATTGTTTTCTCACATAAACGTTTTATGCAGTTGTTTTGGCAACTTAAAATTAATTGGGATGAAATATTACCCAACACGTTACTACATTACATTTGATTGAATCAATTAAAATAAATTGTTCCATCAAACCTAACGTTGACAGTAGAATTTGATTCTATTGAAATACATGGATTCTCCGATGCCTCTATAAAAAGCTATGACTGTTACATTTACATACGAATTGTGTATGCCAACCATATAACTTCTAATTTTACTTTGTTCAAAATCAAAATTAGCACCCTTAAAACAAATTACACTGCCAAGACTTTTACTTTGTGGTTGTTTACTACCACAAAATAAAAGTTATTTTTTATTAAAGGTTGTTACTGCCTTAAACATACATTTTGACTAGGTTTATACACAGATTCTGCAATAGCACTACATTGGACTCATGAACAACCATCTAATTGGAGAGTATTTGTCAGCAATAGAATTCATGAGATTCAGAAAAACATTTCAAATGCTAATTGGCATTATGTCAAATCCTCTGATAATCTAGCAGATGCATTGTCTAGAGGTTGTGCACCAAGTAAATTACTTGACATGTTACTTTGGTGGTATAATTCTCAATGGCTTTCACAATCTTCTTTCCATTGGCCAAAAGATTTAATAATGGTATATGAATTCTGAATGTTTAATAGAAAAACTAAAAAATACAGTAACATCATTTATATCTATTGTTGTATTTGATTACACAGAATGATTTTCTGCACTACACACTGTAATTTGCACATTTAGTTTTTTTTTAGATTTTAGATAATGCTAAATCAATTAAAATGGAACGAATCATTGGTTCCCTAACTACAAAGGATTTAAATCATACTATTTAACTTTTTTATTCAACAATCGCAACATGTGCATTTTGGTAACAAAATAAATATCTTGAAAACAATCAAACTATTTCTAATCATAGCAAACCTTTATCACTTGATCCATTTCTGGATAATTTAGGCTTACTTTTTGTATGAGGCAGATTACAACACTGTATCAAGTTACCACGTTAAACATACTCTTATTTTACATCCAAATGAAATATTACAAAACTGATTATTAATGCTGAGCATTTGCATCTTTTGCATTCAGGTGTTTAATAAACACATTATTCTTTACGTCAGAAATATTCGATTATAAATGGTAAGAGGATTATTTCTTCTATCAGTCGTAAATGTATGATATATTTTCAATATAATGCAAAAAGTCAATTACCATCTTCCAGAGTTATTTCTTCCTGAACATTCTCTACATGCACAGTAGGCTATGGCGGTCCAATTATGATTCGTCATGGTGGGCAGAGGTGTAAGACCCACTACTAAAGCTTTTCATTTAGAATTAGTTTCTGATCTATCTTCACAGTCGTTAATTGCAGCATTTAAAATATTTATATCACTTAAGGGTATTCCCACTCAAGTCTTTTCTGATAACAGTTCCAATTACCATTACGCCAAAAATATACTTTATAATTTGTATCAATTTTTAAATTCAGAAATAGTAAAATCACAAATTCAAGCATTCACAACACAAAGTATAACCTGGTCATTTATTCCTCCACCCATTTTGGTGGTTTATGGAAAAGTGCAATCGAAAGGATTAAATTTCATATGTGTCATGTAATTTAACAAACGATTCTTAATTTTGAGGAATTATATTCAGTTTTAACACAAATTGAACCTGTCTCATTTCCCATCATACCTTCGCTATTTCATCAGATCATAGAGATCCAGAACCTTTATCTCCAGGACACTTTCTCATAGGATGTTTGCTCAGTTCCTTGCCTGAACCCAATTATCAAAAAATTAAAATTAATAGTTTAGGCTGTTGGCAATTACTACAAAAATATATACAATCTATCTGGAGAGGATGGTCTATAAGGACTATTTACATTATATACCGCAACACAATAAATGGTGTGTTCCATCCCATAATCTTTGTGTTTGAGATTTAGTATTAGTTAACAAACAAAAATTCTTCACCCATGCATTAAAACATTGAATTGTCGCCCGGATTTACCCGGGCTCTGACATCCTAGTAGGTTGTTGATTTACACATAGTTAATGGTCCATTAAGACCTGTGCATAAATTATACCTGTTACCAATCTCAAATGATTGATTTTAAATAATATTTTTAAGTAATATTTTTTATTGATCTAATTATTTTCATACTATTGTTCTTGTAATTTCATTTGATTTATATTTTTATGATGTGACTGCTAACATACTCATAAATATTGTATTGATATTTATAACCTAATTTACATATTTGTATTAATGATGATTTCACATCTATATTATACATTATATATTGATAATGTATATGTTTATTGATAATATATTAGCTGCAATAAAACACCACTAATAATTTATTGATCTGGAGAATTAGGGTTCCCTAGATTTATTTATTATTTAAGATTATTGTGAATGTAATTTCAAACTATTGCAGATTAAAATATTCAATTTTATTTTTATTTATTTAAACAATATACTGATTATTATTATTATTATTATACATTTATTTAAGTACTATTAATATTATATCACAAATTAATGTAAATACCATTTCAACTAAACATAAATATTAACAATTTAACTATATTATTATTCATTTATTCACAATTAAACTTGTTTGTTATTCTGTTGAAATGCAACATTAAGGATTGTATCATGTATGTAACATATTGTAATTGCAAAAATCATATGATTCATGTTATTGTTTGCAATAGTTTCATTTACAATGCTAAACTAAAAAAAAAATCGTATGATTTTTGGCAAGCATTTATGTTAAGACTCAGGTTTCATTCCTCCTTTTTTGTTTGTAAAAATAAAAATTTTTACTTTTTTTCTTACTCTTATTAAATTAATTTGTCTAATGCTCTATTGTTAGTCAGTCTTGTTCCATCCTTCAGAGACTCAAACATGTGTAAATTACGAATGTATAATTAATACAATAATGTTTTATATATTATTATTATTATTATTATGCTTTTACGGCCAACATGGGACCACAAGTCAATTTTAGTTGGATCTTTTCTGAGAAAAGCGTGTTATTTTACTCTTCCGAGCTGCCCAGTATTTCTTCATCCATTCAGATCTTGCTTTCTTTTCTTCATCCGTAAACACCCTCTTCGTTGTATTTTGTCGTTTGTCTGTCTTTTGTTTAAATCTAATGCTTTCATCTTTTGGCTTTGTAATTTTTCCAGTTTTATTCTGTAGGTCAGTCAGGGAAATTCCCAATTCTTTCATATCTTCTCTAATTTCTTTGATCCATCCTACTTCTAGCTTTTGAAACCAGAGCTTTTCAATGATATTTCTTGACAGTCTTGTTTCCGGTGTCCTTATGAGATGACCAAAGAAAGAGATTCTTTTTTTCCGCATAGTATCAGTAACAGGCTCTATTTCTCGATACACCACCTCATTTGGCACAATCCACCATTGGCCTTCTTTTTGGTGTTTTTTATTGATACACGTTCTGACAATTCTCCTCTCTATTTTCAGAATTTTTTCAATTCGGTTTTTCTGAGTGATTTTGAAAAGGGTCTCGCTTCCGTAGGTGACTTCTGTCTGTACTACAGTTTTATAATGTTTAAGTTTTGTTTTAGCAGAAAGGCATTTTTTGTTATATGTTGACAGAGTTAATTTTTTGGATTTAATCATTTTATTTGTCCTGTTTTGCCATGTCACTTTTTCATTTAAATTATAAGTTATTATTTCCCCTAGATATTTAAACTGTTTTACTATTTTAATTTTCTGATTGTTTACTGTAATGTGCTCTATTACCAGAGGATCTATGGCCATTAGTTCAGTTTTTTCGAAAGAGATATGAAGCCCTATCTTTTGTGCTAGGTTTTGAAGGCTCATGATTTGTGTTTTGGTTTCTTGAATATTATTTGCTAAAAGAGCGAGGTCATCTGCAAATCCTAGGCAATTTAGTGTGATGGAGTTTTTCTTAGTACCCATTTTTATTATATATATATATGAATTATATATATATATATATATATATATATATGAATTATAAGTTTAAAGATTATAATAAAATAATTTATATCATAAACAAAGCAGACTTATTTATTTGAATGAACTAGCGAATAATTAAACCTAACTTAGGTACTGAACCAAGGCAGCATAATATTTGACAACTATAAAAAAAATAATAGTGTTAAAAAAGTAGATATATATATATTGAAGTATACAATGTTGCAGCAGTCTTGTAAAAGTTTACTTTTTTCTAATTATAAAAAATAAAAATTAGTGTTTAAAAAAAAAATCAGATAGTATTTGTAATCTCTTTGAGCCTTATTCCTTTGACTGGTGAATGCTAAATACAATCACTTGCATATATCTCATCTTCTATAATATAATGAATGTGATTTTTTTTTTTTTTTGCCTACTCATATGAAATGAAAAGGAAAACATACATTCATTTGCTTTTACAAATGAATGTATTATATAAAAAAAATGATTGATAACTAATTTTTTGTGTTAACAGGTGATGTTTCTCGGTGAAATAGAAGAAATTTTAGATGTTATTGAACCATTACAGTTCATTAAAATTCAGGAACCCCTGTTTAGGCAAATTGCTCGTTGTGTATCAAGTCCACATTTTCAGGTATATGTATTGTATTTTTAATCACTTCTACTGAGTTTTAAATAATTGAGTAATTATGTGTTAATTATATTGTAAATTATAACTCATATTTAAATATAATTACATTGGAATTATAAATAAGTAGTACTTACAAATTCTGTAGCTAATTTTTTCATTATTTAGATTCTTACTTAAAATAACTTTTCTTTTGATCATTTACTTGAAATGTTTCTATGTACAGATGTATTTTTTGCATTCCTTACCATGTATTATCACAAGATAAGAGATTTCTAAGTGAACTTATAAATAAAAGTAAATTATGATGTACTGTACATTTTTGAAAGACCAGTACTACATAATTTAGAGGCAAAATAACAGTGAAAATACCCATAAATTTCATTACTATTATGAAATATTAGCATATTACACTTCCTAATACATTCTAAACTTACTCTATATGTTTTAAAATGTGTGCAATATTTATCTTTTTATTTTTTTTTTTTAAGAAAGAAGTATGTCAGTTTTTAAATTAAGATCAATTGCAGCATGATCTCATCAGTTTTGTAGCTAAATCAGCTGAAAGAACATCATGTCCATTCCATGATTTATTGAGGGTATATGAATAATCTCATTTCATTCTCTATTTTCTTGATGCTAGATTTCGCTCTTACTATGGTGGATGAAAATTTTATCTTCATTGAACACTGTAAAATTAGTATTTTCTGTACAGCTGTTATCCCTTAGACTGATACCCAGAAACCAGGATTTCTCTTAAGAGAGAAAGAGATAGACCTCAGTTTATACGAGCTCAAATAAGAGTCTACTTTAATGGAAATTATAGTTTATTACCAATTTTTTTTCTCTAAAAGATTTGATGTATTTATGTTCAGTAGAGTTTTTTCCTCTTGAAGGAACTTTAATTTAACTATTATGAGTATTAGTACCACTTGAATGTTTTTATATGAATAAAAGCAAAATTATTAAAAAAGAGTAATTACAGATATTTTTATATCTGTGGTATATAATATCATTGCATAATGTAATAATAATAAACTTATAAACACAGCATAAATTTTAAACAAAAACCATTGTATATCAATATTGTGATTATTTTGACAAGTGATTTTATGATTATTTGAATGAAGTTATTTAGATTGTTTATTTAATTTTCTTTTATTCAGTGGACAAATCTGACAAATCCCAGTCACAAAAAATGAAAGACTTACTGATATTTCTTGCTTTATTAACTATAAAAAATGATTTTTGTTATGCAGCATTTATTGTAATTATTTTTCAGTAAATGTTATATCAAAAAGGAATTTTTAAACACTATAAATATAAATTTGGAAAGTTTCCAATATTTATTTTTATTTTTTAATTCATATGAGAAGTAAAGCCATAATGGATTTTTTACCTTTCTTAATAGTGCAATAAAATTCCTTGTTTTTTGTTTGGATTGTTTAGAATGGAACAAGTGTTTATTTATTATGTTTAAAGTAGCAGAGGGGAGAGGTCCCCTTTTACATTTTGAACATTTTCTGGTTTACTATAATTGAATTTGATGTAAGAATTCTTTTACATGATGGCATATTTTACGTTTTCAAATAACATTGAAAATGATTTTCTGTTGTATGTCATTATATGTATGGCAGTTAATGAGTTAATCTTTTTTTTACTGTTTAAAATTTATCCTAATAATAATAACTAATAATAGTTACTGTGTTTTACTATTACCAATTATTGTTTAAGGCAAAAATACATGTTTGAAAGAGGTAAAAAACGAAATAGTGTCTTTGTCAGCATTTATACACATTGAAACCCCTGTTATGCAGACTACTAGCAATCGGTATTTTAGGATTTATTGTATGAGCACACCACATATTTACTGTAGGTATAGATATTCTGTTATCATGTATGTTATTGGCTTTTACTTAGTTGCTAGGGTTTTCAAATTCCTATCATTTACAGTGGAATTGTTATTACCCTACGTTCTGTATTTAATTTATATTCTGTGTAATTATATTAATTATATAACTATTATTGATGTTATGTGTTTATTAATGTGCTGATGTTGATTTTCTGTGCTTATTTATATGTGAAAGTGTATAAATTATACACATTTTTATTTTTATTGTAAATAAAAATCACAATTTTAGAAAAATCATGTTTTTCTCATTTTCATTTTAGGTAGCAGAAAGGGCATTATATCTGTGGAATAATGAGTACATTATGAGTCTAATGGAAGAGAACAATCATGTTATTATGCCGATCATGTTCCCTGCCCTGTACCGAATTAGTAAAGAGCACTGGAACCAAACAATTGTCGCATTAGTCTATAATGTTCTTAAAACTTTCATGGAAATGAATAGCAAATTATTTGATGACCTTACTGCATCTTATAAAGCAGAAAGACAGAAGTAAGATTATATGATTTTATTTATAATTTAAACTTATAAGCAGTTTTTCTCATAATCTGTGAAAATAGTTTTAGATTAACAATCTCCTGGTTGGTTTGCAAAAACTCTTATTCACATATCTGTAATTTATTAATTCAATTAAACTGTTAGAATTCTGTAATAATATAATTTGTTTCATATTTTAGAACCATATTCTACTGTGGTGATTTTTTATTCTATTCTTCCTTCACTTGTTTTTATTAAATAAATAATTATGATTTTGGACATGCTCATGTCTATGAAAATTCCTAATAATATATATAGTTTAAGAAATGCATATAAGTTTGAACTCATCACTGAAATCCTTTGACAATAATGGAACCCAAGACCAATTTACCGAAGGATTCTGCAGCCAGCTTTATATAAAACCTTTTTCTGCAAGCTCTACTGAATAATCCAGATTTAGTGTTCCCTCTTTTAGCGTTATTGGAAATTATAATTACTCTTTATTTATTTAAGCATCAGTTACTCTGGTGAGAACTTGAAAAAAGGTTCATTGTTTATTGATGCTAAAATGAGTCCAGAATTTGATGGTCATTATTGATACAGTTTTAACAGACATTTAGAACAAACTAGTTATTAATTTTGAGTTGTAGTAAACAAACATGTTATTTTGTATTATTATAATAATTGTTTATAATAATCAGCTTATAATTTATAATAATTTATAATTTATCATTTATAATTATAATAATCAGCTTTCATTGCAATAATAATTAATCCATACTGAAGTGGTTCTCAAATTTTTCTGAATCATGGCACTCTTTTTCAATTAAAAATTTTTCCATGGCACCCTACCCTAAGTAAAAGTATGACTACTCGTAAGTAAGAGATAAAAATAAATAAAACTCATGTATCTTAATTTTTTTACTTTATTAACATTAAATTAATAATTATAAATGTTTTGGTTCAATTAATTATGAAACTTTTACAATATTTTGCAGCGCCCCAGTGAAGAGGCCATGGCACACAGTTTGGGAATCATTGCTATACTGTAATTATCATAAGTTCTGCAAAATATTCGTAAACAATGTTCTTTAAAGTAAAGTTTGATGTAATTAAATGAACATATCTTGAAATGTTTTAGTAATAGAAATTTCATTGGCTGGACAGTGTCACTTCAAAGAGATTTTGGAATTGTTATTGACAAATTGTATGGTGTGGTATTGATGAGGAATAACAATATAATTCTTAGCAATGGATGAATACCAATACCGATTGATGAGCAATACAAATTATATTGTTAAGGAAAAATTCAGATTGAAAGCAATTGAACTTAAAAAAATTATTCTTTTTTTTTTTTATTGCAATGAAAAGGAAATTTAAACTGATGTTTACTGTTGAAACTTCAAAAAATAGAATATGCTGAAATTTTCTAAATGGAAGTTTATTACAATTTTTTATCAATATTGATTTACATATATTTGGCTTGAGCAATTTTTTTTTTTAATTTGCACTAGTTAAGTGATTAGAAAAAAATAGACTATATATAAAATGTACTTTTCTCATCAAATTGTTTTATGTTATGCATATCCTTAAGAAAATATACTTTTTACAGTTCTTTATAGTTCAGTGCTCTTGAATATAAATTTTGTTGTATTTAGAACTCATTATGAAGTAGTTTTTCACAACTATTTTTCGTAATTTCTGTTTGTAGGTTGATAGGTGCTGGAAATGTAATATACTGTATAATATTGGTTGTAGGTGACCTGCAACCAAGATGACCTACCTATACTGCTTTGCTTTAGTTAAAGAAAGAAACTGTTTAATAGAATGAAAGGATCATCCTATCATGAAGATAAAATTTGAGTTATTTGAACCTCTCTTTGTTTGCCTGTTAATTCTGTTTAGTTGTTAATAAGCTGGTTTCTTGGACAAGCTTTTCTTTTATCTTTCTAAATTAGGGAAAAAATAATTGAACTGACTAAACTGGAGCTCAACAACCACATAATAAAATGGCTTCATTAAAAAATTATATCATGTATATCAGTGCAATGTAACTGCAGGAAAAACAACTTCACATCAAAAGTTCTTGCCACCCTACACTAATAAACGTCTGATAAAAATTTATTTAGTGCTGGAATGGTAACGATTATAGGTTTTCCTTTTATACAATTTGGCTTTTGTCAATATATTATCCCATTCTCACCTTATATATTCTACTTCTTTCGTACACCAAATCTTCTGGTAAGGTGCCATTGATAGATAAACTTTGAAGCTGCCTACTTCATTTATTCTTAGAGAATGTTCTAAGAGGCTGGGTTCAATCATTATCCCCCATTTTGTAAACAAAGTGGCAAACAAAAATTTGAACACACTATTACCTGAAACAATCATTTGCAAAGGAGAAAATTCGAAATAAAACTTACTGATTGGTGTGTTCTTTAATCTTGAAAGATGTTTTTAAATATGGAGTTTTCCTATGAATATTTTCTTCCTTAGCCTTAAATACGCACGCCATCCTATATTGTGAACAACTACTTCAGTTGAGTATTAGATAAAGAAATTTCTAACAAAAAATGTATTTTTTGTGGATAAAAAAGATTGTTTTTTAATGCCAAAATTGTGTAATCGTTGCAATTCTGGAATTACCACCAATTTTGATCTTAATATTAATAAAACATTATTTTCAGTTACAATTTTCCAGTGTAGCAATCTGATCAGTAACCAACAATAAGCTTCTGATTGCTTCAGTTTCTTATTTTTGAAAGTATGAGGATTATCTGAAAAAAGCCCAATAATAGCTTAAAGATATTCTGTTGAAATAAAAACTACTGTTTATTTATTGAATTTTTGATTATTTTTAATTGGATTGGAATGCTCTTTATGTCACCAGTGTACTGGAACTTTTAGTTCTGTATCCTGGGTGAACTAGTCAAGTGTATTCTTTTTAAACATCTCAGATAAACATCCAGAAAATTGAAGTCAATTGATGATAAACTGATTACAGCCAAAGCAACATGTAATAAATTGGTCCCATTCACTTGGTCACAGTTCAGATTGATTTAATTGTGAGTAGGTCAAGCAAGTGTTGACATGTAATCATGTAATTTTCTTCTTAGCATAAGTTTCTTTTATGGGTTTTTCAATTGGATCCACATTTAAGAGTGGAAATCCCTGCCATGGTAGTGCCATTTCTCTCCATTATTTTGTGTCTTCTTCATCATAATCTTCAAATTCAGGAATTGAATGAAAAGGATAAGTCATTTCACTTATTTTTAATTTATCAGTTTTCGATTTAAATTTTATTACTTGTTTTTCTTCTGTAAAAAGCCACAGTTTATATCAAGTTCCACATATTTATAAATTAAGTGTAAAGTAAAGACTTGTTCATTGAAACATCAATAATAATTTCACCTTCTACAAAAATTTCATGAAAGAAGCATGATACAAATCATGGTTAAGTATTTAAAAATCCCAGCTATACTGATCATGTGGATTTTTGACAGATTGATTTAATAATTCCTTTCTGCATTTTTTATTATTACAAGGAACAATAGAATCCCTAGTGATTTAAACTAAGTTACTTACCAATTAATGATGTTATGTCTGTATGAAGCTAACAATTTGTTGTGATTTTGTAACATGAATAAGTTTTTATTATTTATAATACTAAAATATTTACCCTTTTCAGAGAAAAAAAACGTGAGAAAGAAAGAGATGAATTGTGGAAGAGACTCTCAGAACTGGAAATATCTAACAAACAAGTGCAAGTGAAAAAAGAAATTCAAAAAAAGTGATACTTGTAAAATATGACCGTGAAAGTTAGACAAACGTTATAATCTATTTGCTGTCATGTTATAATAATATATTGGCTATGGAGCTACTTGATTACACCTTCGTCGTATGGGTTGTGGAAGTGGCCCCTTAGCCATTAACTGGTTGCTGCACAAATTGTTGGCATTTTCACTGACCAAGCAGTAAATAATAATTAAAAAAAAGTATTTTACATACATACCCGAAGGATTTTGTCATGAAATTGTTAGTGTATTAGTATTAAAAAATGTTAAAAAATTAAATAAAAAATAATCGAAGCTAATAATTTTGTGATCTTATGATTGATTATAAAATGCTATATAAAATTGGTGTTAATTTTATTTATGAATATGAATAAACCTGTATTCTAGGTTAGTGATATATAAATATTTATATAGAAGCAGTACGAGACTGATAAGGCTCTTTTATGTTGTTTGACAGACCGTCCGACTGTGGTAGTCGATAACCGATTGTTTTTTCTCTGTTATATGCCATAATTTATTAATCATAAGACAAGAAAATGTCAGAAAATACTGACTGAAAGAAGTTTGGTGTGATTCCCAAAGAATTATTAAACAATATAATTATATAAATAAATTAATATAAATATATATATATAAATATAAAACAATGTATATTTTTGTTTTGAAGAAAAAGAAATGTGTATTACTGCTCTTAATATTCCAGTGTGTACAAAGAAAACCTCTATCCTTTCTGATAATCGCCTGTTACAATTGAAAAAGGACTGATGTAATACTAACGTGTAACTTTTAAACTATCAGTATAATATGTATGGTTATAAGAAGTAATATATATAACTGTGTTATATAAGTAATATAAAACTGTGTTAACCCATTTGCTGCTAGAATTTGGAGGTGCTTATTATTTACAGTGCGATCGTGCTGTTTGTATGTATTATATTATTTTTTTCTTTTGTACATCTAGTTATAGTTCGACAGCAATATGATTCCAAACAGCCTTATACCTAAACCTTATTATTAATGGGTTTTTTTTTATTTTTGTGTTAATAGATATTTTTAAAATAAATTTCCCGCATATTTAATTTACTCTGTTATTATATTTATGCATAATTTATTTTACCAAATATTTTATTTTTATTTCTATTGTAATTATTATTTTAAGAATCAAGCATTATTATGGAGTATAATGTATGATCAAAAAAGGATTATATATATATATAAATATATATATATTTATATATATATAAAATTATGTATAAATATTGTTTAAATTGTTTCATTAATTATAACTATTATTTTTATTATTATAAGATTTATAGTAATTAATTTATTTATTATATTGAGTATCAGATACTCTTTATTAATAATTAATTTACATTGAACATTGTAAATATTTATTATTAATTAATTATATTTAAATTTAAGATTATTTTATTATTAATAAAAGAAATGTGTTATAAGTTATTGAAGTGTATGGATTAATGTATTGAAAAAATTAAAGGGTCAATAATTTTAATATTACTTTTTTTTAATGATTATTAATTAAATTTTTATGTTGTGATAGATGATGTTAGAAGAATATTTTAGTATAATAATTTACAGGTTATATTTATTTAACTTTAGACTGATAAATGATGTGTTATCAGAGACTTATCGTTAAATTTGTTACAAGAAATTTAACGATTACGGAATATTATTTAATTTGCAATATAACGGAGGCATGATATATTATTATTAATACTATTATTAAGTGGTTAAAACAACCTTTGTTTTCATTTGTGTATAAGTTTGTTATTTATTGTTATTTTTTAGATGTGTTTACCCAGTATCCTATTTCTTTTTTTTCTTCTAGCAGTGGATAAATAATTTACTTTTTGAAAATTTCTTGTGTTGTATTAAATAATTTGATTTTTTTTTAACTTAAAAATACATCTATATATATTTATATTATTTGGCTTTTACGTTTAAGTAAATTTTAAGTACAAAACGATTTTAATTATTGACGAAGTAATATAACAGTAAGATAACAAATTTTCTTTTGTTAAAATTTAATCTTTTCGCTATTTATTATTGATGGTTGTTGAGATTTGTATTTTTTTGTGAATTTTTTCGTTAGGAATTTAAGAAGAACTAAATGTTTTTAAAATATTACTTTTGTTTAGTTTCTTTTTATGGCAAAGTGAAAATTGTTAAAAGTGATATAGTTAAATATATTTGTTGGTTAAAAAAGTACTTGGTTGTAATTTCTTGAAAATTTTGTACCTGATACAAAAATATGATGTTATTATGAATGATTCCCAAAATAACATTGAATTTAAGAGCTTTGGTAAATGAAAAATTAGTATTTATAAAAATTATTAGTTTATATGTTCTTAAATTCCTTAAAATTTGTTCTGTTACTGTTTGTTTTTGTAAGTTTTAAAGTAGTTATATTTTTATTTTAACATATTAAATTGTTACAAGATATGAATATATATAATTAAAAATTATGTGAGAACCATTTATGATGTGTTGTTGTATGTGTATAATTTAATCAAACTAATTTCCTTAGGCCCTTGGATAAGATTAAAGAAGTTCAGTTTTTGTAGTTTAAGATGTTTTCTTTTGAGTAATTGTCTCAATGATAACTACTAAGTAAATTTCATCGGAACCTACTCTGTACATTTAACAGAACTATTTTCTTGCAAGTAATTTCCTCAACTGACTTGCTTATTGGAGAGTGGCTCCTTTAAAAAACGACATTGTCAGTCAGTTAACACTCATTCTTTACTTTTGTTCAGAATCAAAAATATATTACAATTGATTAGTAGTCGTATCTTCTTAATTATAAAATGTAGTAAATGCTACTTCTTTAGTTATAAATGGTTGTATACTGCTTTTTTAAAAATACTTTAGGTGTATGAGCAATGTACTACATTTATTTAATTCTTCAGCTACTTATTAATGAAAAAGCATATTTGTTTTTTCTTGTCTTTTTTGTTTTGCTCTGAAATACAATGTATTAACCAATAATTTTGAAAACTGTTATATTTTACACATTTCTTTTTCATGCATTTTATATATATACATATTAAAAAAACATCAAAACTACAATAAAAGAAATTATTGCATTGATAATGGACATTTGCTCATTATTATTTTTTTCATGTTATGAGAAATGTTCTCATATATATATATATATATATATATATATATATTATGTTATAATGCATGTTTTTTTTATTATTTTACTCTTATGAGTCTCCGATCAAGCAGTGTTTACCTTGCTGTAAAACTACTGATAAATGCATAAGAATGGCCACTGCTATATAGTTTTTAGTTAATAGTGCATAAAAAACTGTTAAAAGTAGAAATCTGCTACTGTGCATATCTGTAGATTACCTGGTACTGCAGCAATATAAACAGTATATGTCATAATTGTATTATGCCATTATTAAGCAGTTGTGTTGCTTATTTTAAAATCATAACATTTAATTTAAATGTTATATATATTTTGAAAAATGTGTAAATGTTCAGTAAATTCTGAAATAAGTTTTTCTATAATTTAAAATATATGATAGTCATATTCATGAATTGTTCGCTAGTGTAACTGGCTGTTTTCATAATTTACTCATATCAGCAGCCACGTTGTATTGCAGTATTACCTCACATGATGAAACAATTTTTTTAGAGATACAGTAATGCACGCAGCTATAACTGTGATATTGTGGTGGGGTTAATAACCTGCATTAGGGTAGTAAAACTGTATTAATTCAAAATATTGTTTTACCTTTATTCAATTATTTATGTAAATTAATAAACATATTCCTTATCAGTCTAAATAAATATTAATTTGTATATATTATGTATTAGATAACACATAATTATAATATTTAGAAAATTATGCATGACTATATTATTTATTGTAAATAATTTTTACAAATCTAAGTATTTGATGTCAAAAGAATTGCAGTAAACCTTTTTAGAGCCAAACTCAGATTATCCCGTTTAATTATGCTATTCAGTATATAAATGACTGATAAAATTTTCTACAAGAAACACAAGTAAGAATATGTCTGAAATATTATAACTGAGAGTAGACATGTATTAGACTGAAATTAGTGATTTTACATTTCTACACCTTGGGAAGAAGTTGTGACTTGCTACAAATGAGATATTTGTAATAACAAGTTCAGTATAAATTGATGGAATTAAGATAAGAGTTTTATATAAAGCAAAAATTGGTACAATATTAAGAGACAAAAAATTATAAGGAACATACAAACCTTTCATTTCTAAATTGAGGATGTTCAAAAAATAAAGGCAACTTTGTGAAGTCTTTTCCTCTTCAATGAAGTCCCTGTTTGCTAGCAATATGTTACTCCCAACATTTCTTCCATTTTTGGAATATTTACTGGAACATTCAGCTGTTATATTTTCCTCAAATCTCATTTATGTTTGAAAACATCTTTCAACGTTACCTTCAATTTGAGAACAAGAAAACATCTGCTGGAGAGTACCGGGTAAAGCACAAATGTTAGCCCATGGTTTGGCAGATAATGGCTGAAAAGAAGTGATGCAGTGTCGTGTTACAACATCCAATGTTCATTTTCCCATAGTTCAGGCTTCTTTTTACATATATCATTCTTCAAATGTTATGAAACTTCCTTGTAGAAGTTGTTTACTTCATAATAAAGTAAAATTCATAATAAACTAAGTAGTCTTTGCAGTCAAAATCACAATCACCTTCATCTTTAACTGATTTTTTTTTTGTGGCAGATCTTATATGCTGATGTCCACTTTCTCAGCAATCTGGCAGATAAGTGGCAATTTTCACCAAGTGCATTAATGTTATAATTTGTTAATGTGGAAGGTTATCAGTTTGGGTTCTTCATCAATTGATGTTCTGCTGCTCCTTTCAAAACGATTGAACAATTCATAGCATTACAATTTGTCCATACAGTCTTCCCCAAGTGCTTGCTGAAGCACTCTAAATGTTTTACAGAGTTTGAAGCAAAACTTAACACAAACACATTCACTTTGTTAAAAATTTGACACACAGTTAGTACACATGTTTACTTCAATATTGTTGTTCAAAAACTAACAGCAGTAGCGTGTTTCCAAAATTTCCACTTATTGGAACTTGTTGACATTTTGTTACAAAAATTGTGGTTTTTTTTTTAAAAACATAAATATAATGTATGATAAATTTCTAGACATGACAAATATCTATAGGAAAGAGGAGTTTTAACACATTGGCTGCCACATTGCACAAAGAAAAGTTTTTATTTATTTATTTATTTAGATTATTTTATATTTTTAATCATTTTCCAGATTATTATTAAAACAAAGTATTATGTAGTTATTCTTTAGTTGAAATCAAGTACAAAATTCAAATATTAAAAAATGAGTTGACTGGTAATCTCGGTCTATTCTATAATGTTTCATTAGCTCTTTGATGTGAGTATATTACATACTGTAGTTTGAGTTTAATGAGTATACTAGTTAACTTTCAGTTTAGACGATGATCAATTGGGAGATTGCAAAAATTTTAAATAAGTGATAACAGTAGTGCAGTTACAAGGAAATTACTCTGTATGTATGTGCTTAAATTAAATTAGGTAAGGACAAATTTTTGACATCATCTAATAAATAACCCTTATAATAATTTCTAGGATTGCATTGAAAGCTACAGTACCACAACATTAAACATTTTGAGGTGACCTGTTAGTTCATATTGATATAATTTTTATGATGCATGGGATACCATTCAATTTAGCAGATTTTTAGAGTTTTTATTATTTACATGTTTACATGAAAAACCATGCATATTATAAGTATATATTAATAAAATATTCCGTATGGTTCAAATAGTGCAGATCTTAGTCTGTGAAAACTCTGTTGTAATAAGCTCTTAAAACAAATTTATTTAAAGATTATGAAAATTGTGTTACTATAATGTCACTTGTTTGCACATTGTAGAAACTAGGCTGTAAAGAGATGCCGTTATTATGCACTTATCACAATTCTCCATTGTCTTATAAAAAGAAGAGGGTAATAACAGTTGTGAAAAGATATAATGAATAATGTTCAAATGTGAACATTTTAGTGAAAAATCTACATTGATACACCTAGCTTGTATATGTAATATTGACTTCAGGAGAGTCATGGTTGCATCTCATGACAACCAATGTATTATTTATTGGGTTATGTTAAAACAGTGTTAATATTTCACACAGAAAACAAACATTAAAATTTTTAAATTGTTGGAACTATTTAAATAAAATTCAGTTTTAAATACATTTGTTAAAATTGCTAACAGATGCAAAAATAAAGGTATTATACATAAAAATAAATAGTTGAACTTTGGTGAAGTCAGTTATGAAAAAGGAATGGAGCTTTTTTTTTTTTAATAAGACGAAATGGAGTCATATCTGTAGGGTACAACAGTGGGAAATATATACATAGGCAATACAGAGTGTTACATGTTTATGTTCATTTTTGAAACAATTCTTTTAGACCACTTTTACTATTTTTTTTTTTAGAAAGTATAGTAAAAATTCTGAATGCATTAATATGAACTTCAAACAATTTTTCAAAATGGCAGTTGATATGAAATGATCATAACTGCTAAGTTGTGCGTTTTCTCTCCCCAATAATTTAGTGGGAATTGACTGCAGGTAATTAAAAGCAATAATTTAATTTTATTCACATCAAAAAAACCAGTTTTGGGAATTGGGCTTTTAATTTTGCAAATCGTTGTTAACACTCTCATGCATAAGTAGTAACTTTTACATTTTGTATAGATCGAACCATCCCTTTTTTTATGAGCTAGAAAACTTTGTATCTTATGTGATTATTATTAACTACAGGAGTGTTTGATTAAAAATGGATAATGATATGCAACTAGTTATAAATAGTGACTGATATGGAAAAAATTGTCAAAAAAAAGTTTGGTTTTTCCTTTTTCTCTGAACTGAATTAGTCTAATTATATATATGCCTTTCCCCTATGCTTTTCATCTTTTGATCCCACTATCCTAATCATTGTACTATTCACATTTTAACTTGAAAACATGTTTTCAATGAATCTGAGGATAACATTATTTTGATAAATAAATACTTGCATTATAATACTTGCTAAATAAATAATTTATTCAGATCATATTATTATAATATGCATTATGTTAATCATATCAAAAATCCTAGTTTTTGCTGTAACAGATAATAAAAATTCACTAATATAACAGTACTAGAAAGAATCAAAGAAACTTGGGTAAAACACAATATTAAAGGAATTATTAAATGGAATATTAAATGATTTGAAATGAAATCGTGCTTCCTTGCTGCAGTTCAATTGAAATTGGCAAATTTAGGTATATGTATTTTGAATGTAAATTATTTATTCAGTTAGTGTGCAACATTCATAATTTTTAGATTCTATTTTCTTGTTTTAATTAATTTTCCTGTTAGTAGTCTTAAGAAATTTTTGTCACAAATTATGCATAAACATTTTCTCAGTAAATTTTTACTGAACGTAGACTTGCATTTTTATTGGATGGTAAATTCCACCTGGTGTTAGATCTTGGTAATACCATGGTGTTGCTATCACATATGGTTAAATACTTTGTTAATTAGGGTTTAATATCTTTTCTTGAGCAAATAAATTTTAAACATGATTTTATATACCATTGCCTTTATAAGTTATAACTTAGTGTATTCTTTAGGTTTCTGTACTTTTCAAGGTTCTACTTTATATAATTTTAATTATTATTCTTATGCCCAGTTACATATTTAATATTATTCAATATTTCTGTATATTAACACATAAAAGCACTTTATTAAATTATATTTTTGATTGGCACTCCGTTCAACAACAATAAAAAAATCTCTCGCTGTCAATTTCCATTCACACTAAAGACTTTTTACCACAGCTTCATAAGGTCTTATTGAGAATTTTTTATTTAATTATATTTTACCTTAAAAATTTCATCATATTCTTTTTTTCATGTATGTTGCTGTAATTATTTTTGTTTATATATCGCATCTCTTCCATGATAAAACATCTTCTTTTGCTTTTTCTATTAGTTTTATTCATTAAATATTGAAGTATTAGCATCATAAAAAACAGTTTTGGGAATTGGGCTGTTAATTCTGCAAATGGGGTTAATCTTTTCATTCATAAGAAATAACTTTTCCACTTTGTGTACATTGAACAATCAGTTTTTTTATGACCAAGAAATTTTTGTATCTGATGTGATTATTATTAACTGTAGCACAGTGCAGTTTCATCATATTTTGTATTCTTATTTTAAGTTATTTATAATTATTCTTTATTTTCCAGATATTAGATTACATTGTGGCTGTGTTTCTACTCAATTGCGTTATGTATTTAATCTAGTATAAGGCTTCATATATTTTTTATGTTTCAATCTTCTATTGAAGAATTTGGCACATTAATCAATAATGCTATAGTTTGCATTATGTTTTAATAATAGTTTGTGTTTGATTGCTTAAGATAATCATGACAAATAGACAAAAAATCCTGCTTTTTATTTCCAGATTCCTTAACAGATGATTCTTTCTAAGTGTGACTCTAATTTATTGATTTCTTATTGTAAGTTATCAACATGGAATCTTACGTGAACTCCTGACATTCTATGCTGTATCTAAATAGGCACTATATTCTCAAATTTTATGATTTTTTCTTCTTGATTATCTCCTCGTAGGACCCATCTGGAGAATGTTTTAGCTCTCAAATATTTCACCCAAAGAAGAATGCTGTTTAAATCATAGCAACCAGAAGTCGATTAATTGATATACTCAACTACTGAAAGATCTACTATGTAATTAACATACAGGTTACTGTCAACTATAATGTTGCTTTTAAAATGCACACCTATTTTCTATCCATTTTTTAAAGCTGACAACAAAGTACAGTATACAGAGGATAAATTTAGTAAAATAATCCTTTTTGATAAACTCTGCACCTGGAAAGATTACCAAAATAATGGTGTATTTGTGTATCTTCTATGTATTTTAACTTCCTTCTGTAGATATTACATTCAATGTTTTTTTAAATAGTTTTTCTTTTCTGTTATTAATTACATATTTTTGAGTTTTATGAGCTACTTCCTTCGTATGTTTCGGTTTTGGACAAGATTGTAGACTGAATGCTTACGGCATTTAGCAGGAGTCATATGGGTTTTAAAATTGTAGATCCTTGACAATTCTGATATTATAAGAATCTAGAATTAATCTTTATCTGTAATTCTCTTATTCTGAAAACCCAATTATTTAATTTTAGTTTAATAAAAAGGTAACAGTGTTTTTTCCTTTCTAAATCTGTTTAGGAAAATTTTCATTTGGTTAATATCTTTCAAACATAATTATGACAAATTCATTTTTTTTTTAACTAATTTTAAAAGAAAATTTGTTATATTTAAGCATGGTTGAAGGTTTCTTTATAAATACTGCTTGTTTTCATGATGTTGAGCTATTTTCATATATAAACAAATATTGCCATGATGTTATTATTTCTTATATATATATATATATATATATATATAATTTTATTTTTTTTTTTAGTGATTTGTTTGTTTGGTTTAATTTATAAAATTAGGATAATATTGCATGTAAAAATAAGATGAATAACATAACAGATTATTTTATAAAGTAATTATTAAACATTTATTATTCATCAGATAGGCTAAAAAAAAAAGCTTTTATGAGGATGTTTTTTCTTTTTGGTCAACGTATAAAATATTACTACTTATTGATTTATGATAATTCTGCTATATAGAAATGTTTTATACTGTATAGGATCAGTGTTTTTAATTTTTTTTTTTTTTTTTTTTTTTTAGTTTTTGCCTGTTACATTGTTATTTAAAGCTAATTGTTCAAATCTAAAATTGAACATCAAAAAACATAATATGAATTACATTTGAACATTGCAATGTGAATTTGTTTATGTGTTCTGCATTACTTCAAAGAGGACCAACAGTTGTGCAATTGATAAAATATGCATGCCAAATTTTTAATTTCTAAGTTGAGTGATTAGACCAAAATTTTTGTTATTAGCGATGTAGACATAGGAGTGGCAAACATGTTTTAATTGAAAATGAATAATATCGTAAACTGGACAAGACTACTGTTGAACTTACATTTTGCTGTAAACTTGTGTAATCTTGAATAAAAATACTTATTTATAATAATAATAATTTTATTATTATATATTGTATGGTGTTATTTTAAGTGTTATTTACATTTTTCTAATTATTGTATTTTCAAAAAATATTGCTTTCTGAATGGTATGGTGGGTTATTTGAAATTTGATAACCAAATATTACACCCATTTAATGTTTGAATCAGTTTTTAGTCTGCTATTTGTAATTTAACATTTTCATTTTTAACATGCTGCACAATATGCATTTATATATTAAGTTAAAGCTACAAAAGATATTTTATGTATGCCGTCTATTTTTTCCATTCTAGTCGGATGACTAGTCTCTTATTCTGTAGACTGCAGTACATTGAAAATTAAGATTCAGTTTCAGTTTGTTTTAAAATTAAGAATTGATTGTTTTTTGTTTTTTTTTACTAAAAGGAACCTAACATTTTTCAGTACATTTTCACTCTGACAAATTATCACTTCTGAAACCCTTATCCAATTTAGTGTTTATTAAAGTTTTATTTTATTAATGTGTAATGCTCACATAACGTAAAAGAAATAAAACAGGGATAAAATTGCAATGGACCCATTATGGATACAAGGTAAAGATGTACTTTTATTTACAATATTTATTGATTTAAAAAATTAATATAACCATTATTGGAAATAGTTTATTTTAGAGTTAATAGAATACTGAATACATCAGAAAAATTAAGTGTGTGGTCACGCTATTGCAGAAATAATATTCTACTTGGAAAATTTAAAAATATGTGCAATAATAGGCTGTGTAGGAATGAAGAGACCTTGTATATATATATATATATATATATATATATATGCTTACCAGTTGTTAAAAGGTGTCTGAAATGTTAATCCACAAATTCACTACTCGACTGATAATTCTTCACTTTAGATTATGTCTGGTGGATAATTCAGTTTTAATTACTTAATGCAAAGAGATGGAATTTAAGTAAAGATAAAGAAACAAAATGATACTAACAAACTGTTAGTAATTTTATTTAAGTATGAATATTTTACTTAACATCAGAAAATTTATGTTATGGCTTATTTGTATGATCTACTTTATTTGTACACATTGTATAACACATTCATTATTAATATTTTTTTTTTAACCCATCAACCAAAATATTTTTTCATGATCCTGAACAATAAGACATAATAAATGAATAAAAATATAAACAATTTTTTAATGATCCATCATATGGATCTTCTGATTCATTCCTTGCAAGAAGCCAGTAGTCCCCTATGTACCTGTGTCTCTCTCTCCTACTGTCCTAAGTTTACCATATCAAATCCATAATGTTGATCATTGAGCATCATATATTTTCAGCATCTGTAAAAAATAAATTATATGTTTTTTAAGAAATAATAAATTCTTGAAATCGAATGAATTTTTTTTAAATGAACACTAAAATTGGGTAACATTTGTTTATAATAATGTTGATGCTTACTTTTTTTTAAGAATTTAACACTAAATTCTTTAAATCGACCTCTATAATTTAATTTGCAAAATTCAGAAAGATCAGTGGTAAAATATAAATATATAAGTGAACACATAAATATTAAAAGAAATCTGAAATAATTATAAATATAGGAAAATAAAGCTTTAATTCTGTCAAATAAAAGCAATTAAGTGTTATGATTCTGAAGTATGTTGTATCAAATCTATTAAGAAATAACAAAAATGAAATGAATAAATCTAAAGTTAAAAAGAGTATGAGTGTGAAAAAGAAAGCAATTTTTGTCAGATGAAAAGTATTTTGAAGTGATTTTTAATATGTTACAGAATAATTACACAGGAAAGTAAAAAATTGCATGATGTATGAACAATCTTAGTATGAACATAAAGTTATAAACAAGAACCAAACAGCCAACCTGACCTACACCATTCAATTCAAGAGTAATGCTTATCATATAGACTCGAGTGATACATGTGTTAACATTTTTAATGGTTCAAATTATTTTCTTACAGCTTAGAATTTTATCATGTACTTATCCAACTAACATTAAGTAATTACCCTTAATTTATTGATTAAAAAGCTAAAACATAATGCTTCTTATATTTTATAAAATGTTCAGTATAATACTAAAATAAAGGTTTATTACTTGTCAAAATTTGCTTGTAATGGCTCAAATATGCCAAAAACTAATACAACAGAACATTTTCACTTTTCTTTAATATCATTAATAAGTGATTGTTTGGCTTCAGAGTTGTGAGTCTATCCAAGACTAATTGTAATTACAATAACTATGATTGTTATTATTAACAGTTTTGAATTACATAGCTTACTAAAGTACATAGTCGACTCTTGATTACACACATCAGTTATATCTTACCATTTTAGATATAATTGCTATATTTTTTAAAAATGTACTACATGTGGGAAACAGTGAATATTGCATCGGAAGAATATTTATTCCATTAAACAAGTGATATTATTTTATTATTGATAGATATTACTAAATAAAGGATAATTTTTGTTATTAGATACATTATTACTATTATTATTCTTTGATAAATGCAAAAATGTTTGCCCTTATCACTTTATATTCAATTTCTATTAACATTAAAAAAATAAGAATGGAGTTTTTTTTTTAGAAGAAAACTTAAAAGAATTAACTTTAGTATTAAGTAGGGTAAGTTTCTTTAGTTTATGAGTTAGTTTTCTTTAACGATTATGTAATTGAGCCAAAGTATAGAACCTATATTGTTTTTTTTTATTTCATACATGAAGTGCTTTGCTGGCATAACTTCACTGAATTATGAAAAATAAATCTAAGCCAAGATGTTAATGATATCTCAAGGAAATGAAATGATTATTGTAAATTATGAATGCTTTATCTTTTCTCTTTTCTTTATTTGTTCATTATTTGTTTAATTTAAAATGTTGCATTTGTTATGTAAAATATGAATCTATTTTCTTTTAGTGTGCTACTGTAAAAGGTTATTTAAAATTACTCATTTTATTTGATTTTACATCAATTTCAAAAAATGGAAAAAAGTTATTTTGCTATAAAAGATTTGTTTGTGCAAAAATTTTATGTTTTCTATTATATAGTTAAGAAAACAAAAACTGTCCAGTTCCAGCAAAAAAGTATGTAGAATATAAAAATAACAATAAAATAATAAACTATATGTCATTGTACAATATGTCCATGACTATATGTCCATTAACAAGCATTACCTAATCATAGTAGCTGTAAGAACTGCTTTACTAACTTGGAAACTATGAAATTCATCAATTTTTCTAAATAATTCTACTTAAAAAGAGTTCCAGAGTTACTAAACACTGTTAATAAAAACTAAATAGTTTGTGAAAGATAAAATTGCAACATTTTCCTTGTTTTATAAACTGATCTTCCTTAGATCCTTGAAGTAAACAATTTTGGATGCAGTTGGCATATCAGCCAGTATGCTTCAAATAAAAAATAAAAATTAGTAATTAATAAATAAAAACAAATATTGATCAGTATTTTTTTATCTTAAAAAAAATACTGATAATGAAAAGTTTGATAATGAAAATAGTCTTCAAATCACTAGAAACTGTGTTACAATTTTTAGTCATAAAAACTATAACTCTTAATTACAAACAGAATGGATTATCAGCATTATATATATGCATAAGAGGGACAATTGCAAACATCAACATGACACTTGATATATTGTATTCCAGATAAAAAAACAACTTAGCTGTTGGTTTTCAGTACTAATAAAATAATATTTCATTCAGATTGTTATGTAAACATATGTTACACTAGACATGTCAGGAATGGATGGATGTATTGCTTGCTTTACAGATAAAAAAGAGAAGCTCCCAGCATTTAACTGAAAAGATTAAGAAAAGTCTTAATTAGACCAGCATCACAAAGTAAAAAATAACTACACAAAATGATGGTAATGTAAATATGTAAAGATAATAAATAGAATCAGTGTAATATAAATACACTTCTAAAAGTTAATTGATATTGACTAGTTTAATTTATTTAATGAACTGCGGTAAATTCAGATCTTAAATAAATATTTTAACTAATTTGGGAAGATACTAAAATAAATAAGGTCGATAATTTATTAAAAATAGCCACAAAAGCATTATAAATTCTTGTCATTTTACCGTGGAAACATTATACAAAAATAATTATATGTCTGATTTATGATGGAGGTGGGTATTTTGGTAATAAATGATTTTACTTTTGAGTTAAATCACAATCTATGTAAAAAATAATTTGCATACTTTTGAATGTTCATACACTACACATCATGGGTGTTTATAGAGGACAGTCCAAATTGCTTGATGTCTGAATATATCCCAGGGTGGCCTGCCACAAGGGTCGGTACTTGCATCTATCCTTTTCAGCTTCTATGCTGCAGACATGCCAGAGACAAGATCTAAAAAGCACAGCTACGCCAATCACTGGGTGCTAACAACAAAATGTAGATAATTTGAAGAGTTGGAAGAGAAACTTGGTGGGAAGGTACTTCTGAAGATGGCGCCTCCAACCAAATGCTAGTAAAACAGAGGTGTCATGCTTCCATCTAAATAACGAGTTTGCTGATAGGGAGCTTAAAATTTTATTTGAGAATACATGACTCTTTCACAATAAGGCACCAAATTACCTAGGCATGACACTTGATAGAATGCTTTCATTTAAGGAGCACCTAATGAAAACTGCAGAGAAATTGAAAACGAGAAACAACATTATACATAAGCTCTGTGGAACAACGTGGGGAGCATCGGCTTCCAATTTGCGCACATTGGTTCTGAACCTCGGCTGCAGAATATTGTACGGCAGTGTGGCTTAACAGCCCTTATGGTCATAGAATTGATGGTCAACTTAATAACACTATGAGAATGATTGCCAGGGTTATCAGGTCTACTCTTGTGAAATGGCTCCCAGTATTGAGCCACATACCACCCCCAAATCTGCACTGTATAAATGCTCTTACAAGAGTGTACAAGAAGATTATGGACCATCGAAACCTACCAGTATATGAGGACATAGAGGATGCCAATCATGGCCGCCTTCGATCTAGAAAGCAATCTTTCAAAACAGTAGTTGCTACCACAGAGGAAGAATTCAACCTGACTGACGCCTGGCATCAAGAATGAACCACAAAGCAGAATAACCAAATTCCATGTGTTGCTCAACAGCCACTGGGTTTTGACTTGCCACGTAAGATATGGTCAACGTTAAACAGAATATCAACTCAGCATGGTAGGTGTGCCTATTTGTTGTATAAATGTGATAAAACACTGATGCCCCTTTGCAAGTGTGGCGAAAATCAAACCGTTAAACACTTCACAGAAGTTTGCCCTAGGGCAGCTTACGAAGGGACTCCTAAAGATTTTCTGATGGTGACTCCAAAATCAGTGGCTTATATTAATTTTTTAGATGTTTGTTTGTAATTTTTGACTGTAATTGGTGTTGTGTCTTGGTACCATACGCTAAATAAATAAATAAGTTCAAACTGCTGATTTACAGAAAATTACATGTCATGTTTACTTATATATCAGATGTAGAAGTTTTAAATAAGTTTATCGATTTTGATGGTTAACTCTGGCACTACTTTGGGTATTTCTAAAAGTTTTAATGGCACAACACACTTCTTGTAAATAGTTTTACCGATCCACAGCTGTTATTCTTAGTTCACACTTGCAAAACTTGATATTTATCACCTCATAGCTTCAACTGTAAATAACAATACTGTCCGATAAGATGATCTAACTAGGAATTAGGCCATAACTGAACATCTTGTTTACACTGAATTTTATTGCAGCACCACCCGTTCAGTTACATTAATGTCTTGTTGTATCCACTATTACATGTTTCTCCTGTAACAAAATATTACACATTTGAAAGAAAGAATTACACAATTCGTTAGATTTACACAAATAATGAAAATTAAGAATATTACCAGGAACCTCCATAGCTTATCACAAAAATGAACACTATCACTCAATACAGGTAATGGACTAACACAACATTAGACTGCATATGAACTGACCAGCATGCTTATTGCCCCACAACATGAATAGATAATGTTGACTTGCTCCCAGAATATCAGGAAACACTTTACATTAACCTAGTACTGTATCGATGAAATGCTTTTATTGGTAGAAAAAGTACTTTTTGTTGATTGGCATTTCATAAGAAACAGAGTTGCTGGATTCACAATTTTTTTAGGAAACTAACATCCAATCATTGTAAAGTGAATTGTTATCAATTCTTAAAAGTGACTGAGATGTTACATTCTGTGAATGTTGACAATTCTCTTAATTATAACAGGTTAATGCCTGCCATATCAATCAATTTACAATGGATTCCCTTAATATTTTTATTAGAACAGACCAGTTTATATAGGATTATGATCACCATGATTTCCTGACCTCATAAGTCTGGTTTTTTTTTATTGGGAAAGAGATTGATCAACAAAATTTGTTTACCACCATAAACCTTTTGACCCTCATTCAGGGCTCAACTTCAAGAGGAATTAATCTTAGAAAAGATTAATTGCCTTTTAAACGCACCTGTCACTACTGTCAATGCACCTACTCTTATAATTGGATGTTTGGTCATTTTATTTATTCATTATTCAAATAAAATATCTTGCCATAGCAAGATATTTTATTAATAATGAGTAAATCCTGTTATCCTCGGCAGTGCACTGCCGAGGATAACATTATTAATAGTACTTTTTCATGAATTACTAAATTTAATGTGTTTAAGATACAGTGTAATACCTGTTAAATTACCTAAATCTGTTTAAATTTTTCATTAAAAAGAATTTAACTCTGAACCAGTGAATTTGAAATTAAAAAAATATATAATGAATGACCATTATATACATAAAGAGATCTAAAGGAATTAATACTAACCACTTTTTTATTAATTTAGTAATCTTATTACTCTTTGTTACAATGAACAATTATTTATAGATGAATTGTGTCATCAAAATTTCCAATTGCCTTACATCTTTCATTTTTCAACTGCCATTTCATCAAAAATACTGATTTAGCATGCCCATCATAGCAATAAAAGTAAAATGATTTTTATATTGGTCATAAAACTGATTGTTATGTATATATATATTTTTAAATCATTAATCTTCAGTTCAATTCCATTTAATCTCAGTCCTTGGAATCCGTAAGTTATAAAAATTACATGTATCATTAAAATAAATTATAGTTTATTACACAAATAATATAACTAAATTTTTATTTGAATAGACATAAAATGTTGTTCAACCCTTCTAATGCTTCCCAAATATGATTAAGGTTGACAATAGGTTGCAAATACTGCCACTGCATGAACCTATCCAAGAAAAAATTAACTATGCTTTTGGTTTAGACTTATAGAATTTGATTTCAGCTCTCTTGTTGCATTATTCACTGTAAATGTTTTCTTTAAATAATTATGATATCTACTTAAAAGTAGTTTTCTCACTATCTGTTGTACTATTGCAAGTTGCAATGATACTAATCCATTTATTTATGATTTGGCATTTTCATGGTATTTGTTTACTAGTGCATCCATCTTAAGTCAAAAACCATGATTTAGTAACTCTTATATATTTTTTAAGGAACATTGTTTTACAAATTATGAATACTTTTTCCAAATATTTGATCACTTTTGTACTTCACTACTTGCAAAAATATTTAATTCATTAGTCTGTAGATGGAATTCTTTACTTTTGTACTACTTTATAATAGGTTGTAAGTGTAAGTAACATTTGAATTGATGGATTAGTCTGGTGTTATTTTGCAATTCTAACTATAAACCCATTAATGCAACTAATGGGCAAATTTCAGTGATTAAATTAACATTCAAAAAATGTTGACTGCATTTAATTTCAATAACATTGATCACAGCTTCAAATTGGATTTGTATGTGGCTGCTGCTGTATCACACTGAAGCTAATAATTAAGCTAATCGGTCATTCAAATAAAGAGTGGGACAAGTATTTTTACTATAATATTATGGAAATATAAATCTTGAATTTATTTAATGTTTTTTATGTTCAAACACACTTAAAATCTCTTATCCTTATTTCTGTTCATAAAACAACAACATTTGTAAAGATTAATTTTGCTTAAAAATAATTAATAATTTTAGTAGTGTGTAAACATTAAGGTTTAACACGTAAAGAATTAAGAGTATGAATTTGTTTATGTGCATTCAGTTTATTCTTAGTCTTCAAAGTTATGTAGTTCATGTTTTTTTTTTTTTCATTTTTATTAGAATTAAATAGTTCTTTGGTGTTTCAGATGAAATATGAAATTACCTGATTAAATAGAATAAACATGACGTTATTAAATTGAAAAAAAGAAGTAACATGAAGAATTTGAAAAAAAAACTTATTTTAAATAAGGTACAATTCCACTTTAACTGAAAAAACAAAGTAAATTAAGGATAAGATGCTTTGTAAAGTGCAAGTTGTTTGTAAAACTGCATAGTGGAAAAAGGTTCATGTTTGGAATTGGGAGAATATTAATGAATGAAAGCAAACCTGTTAGTGCTTATTGAATGAATGAATACCTCTAAGTAAACACTAATTTAAGAATAGTATAAGAACATTGTTATTCAATAGTTTATTGTTAGGCAGCTATTTAATTTCTTCTATGTCTATTTTTTTATATTTCCACTTCAGTTCAGTTTAATTTTTATGATTTATGGCATGACTTTTCTCCCACAGAAATCTAGACCCCTGATTAGTTATAAATTAATTTGGCAGACTAAATTATGTTTCTGATATCGGTTGACATCAACTGTAAAGAAGACTGTGTCAGGTATAAAACACTGATCAGATTAGTGTGGTCTGTGGATATACATAAATATATGAAAATAGTTGTACTTCTGTCTATAGAACAGTCATCAGTAAAGTTTTTGGTTAAGATTAATCATAATTTCTCTTAAAATATTAATGTAGGATAAGCAAAAATAAAACACTTAAATTTTACTTTTGCTACCTTACGCAAAGAGGGCATTTTTAATAGCATAAGTATTTAAAAAGATTATTAGCAATGAGGAACCGAAAAAAGATCTAAAATACAAAATTATATAAATAATTGAAAATAATGTCATTGTTTAAGTAAAGACCCCAGAAAAGTAGAAATTTTCGGTGAGGCTGTGTGAAGTCATATGATGCGGTAGCCAAATATTTGTGTGAAAATTTATGAAATTATAAATGAGAAATATGATTTACCCACTCTATTGTTGTACTAAAACGCCAGTAAAAAAAAAACAGATGAGCTATAGAACAAGTACATGACCTTTGCTTAATAACATGGTTATAATAAGAACAGATTTTTATTTTAACAGTCATTTTCCTGAATTTATCTTCTCATTTTGTGTGTAATCTTGAACTTGAAAGCCACTCTTATTCACTAGGTAGATTTTAATGGTTACACTACTCATTGTCTTTCCCATCTATGCCCAGTAACCAGAAATTCACCTTCTTCTGTTTCAGTGTGGTTTTGATCCAATTACTTGTTAAGATAATAAATTACATTAGTTGGTCTTTGTATGAAGAAATGGTGAAAAAATACTCTTAGTTTTAGGTGAAACTTTATTGATAAATTATGTTTTTTGAAAGCTTTTATGGTTATTTTATTATTAATTTTTCCATTTGTATTTAGAAAATATGTATTTTTTATTGAAGAACATTTCTTCCAATATAGTTTCAATTTTTATTTGTGTGACTCTCAACATTGAAGTGAACTCATTCTATATGTGTTTAACTCATTGAGATTACCAAATGTAAGGTTGTACATTTAAAACTGTAATTTTGTCTGGTATGTTATCTTTTTTCTTCTTTGTAATTCATTATTTATTATAAATAAAAATATATTTTACATCTAGTAAGGATTGCTTGATAATGAGCCTCTAATTAGCAATCATAGTTGTTTATAAAGGTATTTCAGTAATAATGTCTTTTCTTTTGTTAGTGATAACGAATGTTATCTTCCAGTTTAGTGATAAATCCAGTACAATGCAGTGATTCTCATTCAGTGATAAATTGCACCTTGCAATGATCAAGTTTTTGAGAACCTGTTTGTTAAATGTGGCTTTGGTTGTAAAATTATGCGAGTTTATGGTTGGTGTTTTGGAACAATCAGGTTTTTGTTGGGAATTTTATAATTCCCTACAAAAACCTGTATAGTATCAAAAGCTTTAAAATTTACAATTGGTTTTACAAAATATAGGCAAATTTTATAAGTGTAAAATGTTATTATTTTATGTTGATTTAATGAAGCATACAATATTGTCCAAAACATCTCAGATTTTGCATTCTCTGTTCATTAGCAGTAAATTATTTAATTCCTTTTATTTCTAAAGGGCATATCTGTGACAATGTCATCTATACAGAACCATTTTTTTACATTTTTTCTTATTGAATTTATGTTTTACTGATAAATTTATCAAACTGAATGATTTGGCATTTTCATATACTGAAAAATAAGACAGCTGTTACTATTTATTACATACTACTGTGATGACAAGAGGCATCAACATTTAATGAATTCTCAATCAGATTTTTATAAACAGTTGTAAATAAGCAATAATGCTCTGAGTAATAATTTCACAATTTGAAAAGGGTTACCCAACTATCTTTTGATCTGTCTTATATTTACTACAAATTAAGTCATAATAGCAAACAAAATGTATAATTATAATTATTCTATTTATTACATTCTTTCTGAGTAAATTACTTTGAATTTAAAACTCTTCGTGATTAAAAAAAAAAATAAACAAAAATGAAGTATGTAGTGTTTTTAAACTTAAAACAATATGGTAATAAATGAATATTTTATGTATAAAAAAAATTATTTATGTAATAGTTTCCACTTACCGTTAATCTATGTATTAATATGTATAAGTGCTCAAAAGATTCTTCTTGTAGCATTGTTTTCAGGTTTTTTTTGTGGAAATATATAACACATTTGTTTCTATTTTAGATCTTTTATGTTCTATTAGTACTTAAGGGCCAGAAGTCAATGAACTGTGTATATACAAAGATCTTTTAAAATTTGAATCATCATATTTGTTAGGATTTAACTTATAAGTAATGGTATTATTTGTTCTAAGGTTATTTTTTATTAGATAACTAAAGATTTTTTGATGTCACAAACAATACAGGGTTTTAAGCTTCAATGCAACATTACAATTAAAACATCATCATATAATATTCTGATTCTTAGTATCACAGTAGATAAGTTTATCATTATGCAAATTTTACAGTTCTGGTGATGTGATACTTTGATCGAGTTCTGTTATTTTTGTTGAGTTATTTGATATCCATATCAAATAGTATTTTTTTTTAAATATACTTAAGCATTTTGTAATTTTTCTTTATCAATTAATGTAAGAGAACTGAATCTGAACTATATTATTTTTTGTGTTAACATATTTCTTTTGTGTGTTAAATTATTGAAAATATATAACATTAAAATTTCAATGTATTTCTTATAGGATAAAATTATTTATTGTTAAAAAGTTTTTAAGTCATCTTACTATAATATATTAGAATGCAGCTGATGGGTTAACTTGATATTTTTATTTTCTCACATCAGAATTATTATTAGCTAAACTTATAAGTGTTACATGTATATTTATACAAATTTTACTCACTAACATTATTTCATTATTATGGGAAAAAGATATTTTTTACTGCCTTATCAACTGTACTTCTCCAATCAGCAAATTTCATTACGTTGTAAAACATAGTGGTGCCAATAGAAGTATTGTGAAACACACTTTATTATGGAATCAATCAGTTGTTGGTTATTATTATTATTATTATTATTATTATTATATTGTTAGGAAATTTAAACAAAAGTGGTGTATATTGTACTGTATGATTAAAATTTATAAGATGAAAGAGGAAATAAATCAATGAAATATTTATTTTTGTATCATTATATATAAACATAAATCTTCCTTTAGATTAATGTCATAAATATTATCATTTACATGTGATACATATCATCCTCATTTCATTGGGCCATGGGGAGGGTTGCTTATTATATGCACTAGTTGCACAGATTACAATGAATACATTAGGAATAATAATAGGATTAATGTTAGAAATATACTTTAAACAAAATATTAATTATTTAATTATTTGAATGGAATTGTTTATACAATTACTGCATATACAAAAGAAAATCCATAATTTTTTACTTAATTATGTTATTCAATATAAGTAGGTAGAGCTAAAGAGATTGTTATACAGTATATTAATAATATCTCTACGTATTTATACAACATGGTATGATTTAAACATCTACATACCACTGATTAAACTACTGTATATACTGTGTTACAGATGATTAACTAACCAATTAAAGGAGGAAATTCTCAATTCAATATATTTTTTTTAATGTACATTCAAGTCTTACTTTTCACCAACTGCACCAATTTGAATGATTCTCTGCTATTTTATAGAAAAATTTCTTCTGGAGGTTCTGTATTCTAGATAATTTACATGGTACATTATATAAATAAAAATTATATGATCACGGAAAACAGTTTAAAGATATTTTCTATTTGTTTGTTGTTATCATTGCTTAATATTAAATTATTACAGCACAATGGTACATAGCCTGGAATCATTTTGCTATTTTGTGAAAAATTGTGTTAAGAAGTAGTAAATATAGAAAGTAAAAAAAAAAAATCTTTTGACTTTATATTTTGTGTGAATAAATGTGTATATACTAAGTATAAAATATTACAGATTTTTGAATCCTAAAGATTACTACTAAGCTCTTCTATTCTAGCTTAGTAGTTATCATTTTAAATGTTTCTCTACGTTTCTTTTTATATTTTTATCAATATCCAGGTATCTAAATGTTTTCTTTTTTATCATCTTTTTAGCAAGAACAGTATTTTCTTTGTATGCACATACTTATTTAAAAAATAAAACTAATTTTGAAAAAATACATTAAAAGTTAAAGCTTAAAAAGTCTTTTTTTTCAAGCTTGTTTAATTTTTTCAATCACCATTAAAATTTTTATAACTGTCCATAATTGTGCAATTTTCCAACGATTTAATGATATTTTATTTATTTTCATGCAGTAAGTTGTAAACTAGCCTAAATGAAACCTGATCTAGTCTATAACTCTTCTTAGGACTAGAGGACTTTCATTAGGAAGATTGCTAAGGACCAAACCTTAGCAGTCTGTGCTTTCCTAATAAAAGTCTGGACCCAGCTCTGCCTAAAATTTAAATTTAAATTGTATTACAAAAAAAAATACATAATTTTTTTTTTCTTAATAAAATGTGACAAAATCAAATTGGTTATACTACAGCTGTTATCTTATTTGATACAACAAATAATAATATTAATATTACAAACATTTTTAAAAACTTTCTTTATGCTTTTTAGTCTTACTTTAATCAAACTATTATCATATATTGCACGAGTTTAATTAGTAGGTTAATCCGTATTTCAAAAGATAACATAATATACTGAAATTTCTAATATATTTATAAAATATCAAACAAATTTTCAATCAAACATTTACTATACAAAGTAACAAAATAGTGAAGTTTTTGATTATTGAAATACAACTGTTAATTAACAAAACTTTTTTTGTCATATATAAACATTTTACAAATTTACTCTCACATGGGAGATGTTTGCAAAAGTAATGGTGGAATATTGCTTTATCATATGACCTTAGTAACTGTAAAATTTCATCAACAGGCAATGCCAGGAAGTATGTTAAATTAAGGTTGCAAGATTTGAGGACAAACGTGAAAAAAAGAATTGAAAAAACATTGAGTTAAAATAAAGCAAGTAAAAATACAAAAAAATTGATTTATTAAGTCTACTGTTTAATGGGTAGAGAAAATATAATGTCATACAGTGGGGTATTTATTTAAGTATGAGTTGATGTGATTAATTTCCACTTTTCAGATGTTTTTATTATTTCAAGAGATATAAATACAAGCAAGTACAGAGTTACACTCCAAATGTACGCTTCTTCAACCCGAACTATAAGTAAAATGAAATAAAAACCAGAATAGCAATGGAAAAGGAAGAATTTAACAGAAAGAACAGTAATTATACAATAAGTAAGGATGTGAAACTCGGATAGAGAAAAAACGACTTTTACTATAACAGTGTTCAGTTAATGTGGTATCTAAATATATCTTAAATATTTTACTTATTCAATTCTTGCTTCTTTTGCGCAGATATTCAGGATATTATCTTCCATCCTCATTACTTAAATTTTCTCAACATTCATTTTCATTTCATATTTTATTATTGTGTCTTCTAATTTTGAAATCATCTGTTGAATGTATTTCCTCTCCTAAAAAAATGTCATCAGCAAAGCTTATAAAATTTATTTTCCTTCCTCCTATAGTGAGGAATATATCTTGTTCATTTACGTTTTTTATCACATTTTTCATAAAAAATATTTGAACAGATATATTAAACAGAATTGGTGATAGGCAGCACAATGCCTTACTCCTTTTCTTATGTCAAACCACTTAGTTTGAGCATCCTTTATTTTCATATCTCTTTTCTGCTTAAGTAATTTTTAAATTAATCTTCTCTCTTTCCAGTCTAACAGCTAGCTTCTCAATACTTCCATTAGACACTCCATTTGACATAATGGATTTTCTAATTGTTAAACATGCATTTATTCCTTTACTTCTTTCTACATACACGTACAATAGTGAATAAAGGGAATTCTTTGTCTATTTCTATGTTATGGCTATACTGCTTGACCACACTCATTCTTGAAGTTGTCTGTGTAATGTGAGGCTATTGTTCTTTGGTTATTTATCAATCTTATTGTTAGTGCTTTGTGAAAGGTTTTTCATTTTTTATTACAAAATCACATTTTCAAAATTTTTGTTCTGTGTATCTTGAATGTATAATAAATTTACATAACTCCAAGAAAACATTTGAAAATTGTTTCTCTTTCTGAACATACAGTATGACACAACAATAGCTTCTGCATGGTGTTGAACTAACAACTGCAGACACCAAAAGCTCATCAGCCAGCTAAAAAGCAGCTTTTAACCCCATCAATGTGCAAAAAAAGGCTCCTGTGGGTCGAAGCACATGCTAACTGGACCAAAGAAGACTAAAAATTTTATGTTGTAAAGACAAAGGGTTCCATATATTAGAAAAGCATGAGATGAAAATATACATCACCAACACATATCCAACAATCAGTTAATGGGATGAAGGGATGTTAATTAACATCCCTTCTAAAATGTCTTGGGGTTGTTTCACATTTGAAGGCCCTTGTTCATTACTTTCAATAGATGTTATGTTAAAAAGTTCATCAAGATTCTGAAAGAAAGGGTTGTGACACACCTTTAAAACACATTTAAAGATTTGATACCATGCTACAATGCCAAAAAAGTGGAGACATTTTTCAAAGAATGAAACACTACAGTGCTCTTGAGGCCAGACAACTCTCTAGACTAAAACCCAATTGAAAATCTGGCCAATAATCAAAAATTGACTCACAAAAATGAATTGTACCTCATTGAAGCAATAATATTTGTATTGTTTCACGTTTCATGACAAAGAATCAAAAAAATGTGTAGTACACTTGTTGAATCTATGCCAAATTGTGTTTACCTGAAGTGATCAAGAATAAAGAGGACATTAATTACTAGATATTCACAAATAGTACAGGTATGATTTTTTTGTAAATAAAAGGTACTTTTTATTAAATAACATCTGTGTTCGGATTAATTTGCACGCTACTGTACCTCTTACCAATAATAGTTCTTATTTGCCCAATATTTTTCAATATAATATTTTTTTTTAAATTCATGCCTGCTTCTTCATTAAGTTTATCCAAATAATTTATTGGAAAGAAAGGAAATAAATAAAATATTTATTTCATATGACAGCATAAATAATGATAATTTAGTTAAGCTGACTGATGAAGTAGAATTGTCATGTTAATTTCCATACAACATGATAATAGGAGGAATGATGCAACCATTAAATAACATGCATTTATTAATGTCTATAAATTTACATAATACCTGATACTGTAATTACATCCAATTTTGTTCTACATTCTGGCATCTCATATTCGTATTTATAAAACAAAATTCCAACATATAAGAATTCTATTTGTTATGCATTTTATTTTAATGTATTTTTAAAAATAATTATAGCTGGAAAGGAGACTGTAAGTAGTAAAGTAACAATTGATATAAAGTACTATTAAGGGGAGGTAGATTTAAAAGATAAATAGAGATGGATGAATCTAGAATGTGTATAAATGTAGCAAAGAAATAAGTACTCTTTAGAAATGCAATTAATGCACATGAAAAAAGCAAAGGTAATCTGACTGAAGGAGAGATGTGGTGAGGCAGAAAGAAATGATTAATATGAAGCTACATATAGCAAATAGAAAAAAGTAAGAGAATATTTTGGAACAATAAACTCAAGATGCATTGGTATTGGAAAAATTGCTGCTAAGGATAGAAGGAGCTAACAGTTTGTAAGAATGTATATCATGTAATAATCTATAGTAAAGAATATTTTATTTAGAGGAAATAAATATTATATGATGTTATACAAACAGAAAAAACTTCTTGATGACATCAGAGGAAACTCAGCTTTATGAGAATTTGGCAGTTTTCTGAAGATTTAAAATAAACAATAAGGCAGTAGAATAGATTATACTCAGAATTTAAAAAAAGTATTTATTACCCATCAAAGAAAGTAGGAGCAGTTATGTATGAGAATTACTGCAATATCTATCTAAAATCTTGAGCATCAAAAACATCTACTAAGATAGGTATCTGGAAAATAAAATGATGGTGTTGAACTAAATGAAAGTCCATCTTGGTTTCAGTTCTGGTCCTCACAATAATCTTACAAAGCAATGGAGAATAATAATAAAGACAATGTAAAATAGATTAAAATGTTTGTTATGCTCTGAATATTAAAGTATATATTTATACATCTGAAACTATCTTCAACACTGCAGTATTTGTGAATGTTACATTTAATATACGTAATATAATATAATTAATTTACAGTAATTAATAAACAGTTAAGGTTTTTTCAATAGTCCTTTTTTTTATAGACTACTTGAAAATGTATAAAGAACAACTTTTTTTAGAAAAGTATAAATAAATTTTCTTTAATACTTTATATTATATACATATCTTTATGCTTTTTTTTATATTACTTTAATATTTTCAAAATTTATTTTTTTCTTTTGACAATTTCTAATATTCATTGCTGTTATACAGAAACAGTACGATATAAAAATGGAACATACATTAAATCTCCAGCTGGCTGAAAAAAAAATTAAAAAATTATTATAAACCTAATTGTAATGAAACTTATAATATGAATACATTATTTTAGTTAAATATAAACACATATATACAACTACAGTAAAGATATATTTGACTGTAGAATAAAACAAAAATAAGGGAGTTCTTGAAGTCATGCAACTTGAAATGGATGCCGATCCTGCACTTATAAGTTTGTTGTTACAGGTTCCTGATAAGGCAGATATTTTGCTGAAAATGCACTAGACAAGGTCAAAACACATGACTTATTTTCCTTCCATAAGTGTCACTAGATTCACAGCAGTACAATATGCATGCCATTTCACATGCCCTTTGCTGAAAGGCCTTTGGATTCTTTGGAAAAAAATGGGTTGAACCCATTTTTCCCCCAAAAATATTAACTGTAGGATGTTATTCAGAAATTATCACAAATTCTTTACTCTTGCTTGAAACTGAAGGGTGAGACTGCTATGAGGATGAATCAAATTTGAATGGTAATTTTGCTAATTACGCAGCAAGCAATTTTGAGTTGGATATTTGACTCTGGGGGGGGGGGGGGTTAATGTTTGGTGTGTTAGAGAGGGGAAACCAGCTTGGTTAGCTCCTCTGCTCTGTTCTGTTGTCAGTACAGCCATGAGTGAGCAATTGATTTCGTCATCTGTTGCACAATATATAATAAACATTTTTTAACTAATGAAGGTGTTAAACACGTGGAAATTTTAACTCGTTTAAAGATAGAGTTTGGGGATGCTACACAGTCCCAAAACTGAGTGTATACATGGACCAGACAATTAAAGGGCAGGCGAGAAATTGTAGAAAACAAAAGTCACAATCGATGCTCAAAGTCAAGTCTCACAGCTGACAACATTCGTGCCGTTAGAGAGCTTAAAACCGTTCAGTGAAGATGATAATTTATTCACTGTTCAAGAAATCGTGGCAGAAAAGGGTATCAGCTATGGGAGTGCTCAATCCATTACTACTGATCATCTTGGCTTTAGAAAAATTAGTGCTCAGTGGATTTTGAGGTTGCTGCCCGAAAATAAAAAACAGGTCTGGTTGGAGATCTGTGAGGCTTCTGAATCAATTTCAGCTAGAAGGGGATGATATTTTGGGACACATCGTCACATGTGTCCATCATTACACTCCAGAGTCAAAAATGACGAGTAAGGAGTGGCAAAGGATGAGGGCTGCCCAGTGAAGGCCAGACCTGTCTGTCAGCCAGAAAAGTTTTTGGAATGATTTTTTTTGACTCGAGGGGAGTTTTACTCATTGATTTTCTCCACAATCAACGAACAGTGAATGTGGCTTAGTATTGCCAGCTGCTACAGTTAACAAAAGATACCTACTGACACAAAAGACAGGGCATGCCCATCAGAAATGTCATCCTTCTCCATGACAACACCAGACTGCACATCAAGGGCAAGGGAAAACTCCATGACAAGGGATAAAATGGAAAAAATGCAATGGGAAACCCTCAACCACCTTCCCTACAGTCAGATTTGTTCCCCTGTGACTATTTTTTGTTTGCGTCCTTGAAAGAATCACTTGGAGGGGAATGATTCAAAGACAATGACGACATTGAGGAGTGCATGCACATTGGTTGATGACTCATCCTCAAACTTTTTATGAATAAGGAATATTCAAACTTCCAAATCGTTGGCAAAGTGTATAGATTGTGCAGGAAACTGACTATATAGACAAATGATGAAGGTATGAATTGTGTATATTATTAATCGATAAATTTATTTAAAAAAAATACTGTTTATATTTGATTCATAATTACAACAATGTACTGCTTCTTGCCATACTAACAATTCGACTATGGAGTTGTTGCGTGAATCTTTTGATGATCCTGTAATTTCTTATGGAGCATGGCTTCCTTAGTCTTTGGACTCTCATCACTAGATTTCTATTTAAGGGTCATCAGAAAAATATTGTTTTCAAGAATAACCCACACACTTGGATGAATTGAAAGAAAACATCAAAGACAGCATCTCTTAGATCAATGCAATAACTCTAAGGAAAGTTGCATTGAGCATAAAGAAATGAGTCAGTATCAGCATCAATGGTAAAGTTGACATTTTTAACATTGATTGTGACATGTAAGTAAAAAAAAAAATAAATAAATAAATACAGTCACCTTAGTTTCCTATACCTTATAATTAAATTACTCATGTCATAAAACTTAATTTATTTTACATAAAGATTGCATGACTTTATGGACACTGTATAACATCAGAAAAGTAAGTAAATATACCTTCTAAAAACTGTGAAATAAAAATAAAGCCTCCATCCATTACATAAAAAAATGAATTAGCAAATATGAAGAATAAATACAAAGGTGCGAATATTAATGCAGTTAAACGTTCTACATTAGCCTCATTAAAAGTGTGATGCTGCAACAAAAATTATAATATTAATAGGTCATATCAGAAAGGTAAAAAAAAATCATTAAATACTATTACATAAAACAAAAAATATACTTATTAAATAAGTAAAATACTTTGAAAAATAGAAAAGTTTATTTTTAAAAAAGCTGTAAATGATCAAAAACAGTTCATTAAATCTCATATTATAAGCATGTTTCTTTGCTTAAACATAGGAACCGTGTTCAAACCTTGCAGCTAGGTCTAGTTCCTATGGGAAGAAGGGGGAAGTTTTTAGTCGGTGAGAGCCCGACATTACCTTCTGTTGCGGGTGGACGGTGGCTGGTAGAGATTTTTCTTACTCCTACGAGAAAAAAAAAGGTTTTGAATTCAATTTCTCAATTTCAATAGAGTTTTTATAGTACATATCAACAGTCCTCCATTAAATTTTATAACAAGTTCTTTTGCAACAGTGTTACATCTATGTGAAAACTAATAATATTTTGTGATAACAAGTAGAAAAAGAAACAATAAGAATGGTATTAATACAGGCAGAAAAGTATCAGAAAGATAAATTCTGGAAACTAAAGGGTGTGAATTAAGGATAAAATGCAGTAGATTGCTAAAATTATATTTAATAAAAACTAGTTCCTGCAGATTACTAAAATTTAACACTTGCTGCACTTTTATTGCATGTGTGTTGTCATTTATTAATGACCATAACAAAATTGTTTCAATTTTTAATTTACAAAAAAATATTAGCCCTGGTGCGATTTAAATTACACCCCGTTACAAACTGATATTTTTAATGCACAAATACCTAATAGAGTAATATTCTAGAAAGTTAAAATGCATGAAATAAGTAAAATCTAATAATCATTAATGTTTAATGAACAAATCCCCATAGATCATTAGTTATTTATTGAATGCAGCGTCCTTTGCAATGGTGATTTCATATTATGAGTGTAGTTGTTACCTCTACTTGAAACAGAATGGTCAGGCTGATCTGAACTGATGTTACCATCCTGATTATATATTTCACTCACTCTCTAAAATAGCCATTATAGTGTCCAATATAAGTTTATTACCAGTAAACACTGTAACATTGCAAGGAACTGGCACTACTGTATCTGAAAGGTAGCATCTCAGTAGTAGGTGATTTAACAATGCTGTGCTTGGAAGAATGGTGGTGATGGTGTGTTGCTATACAGATATGTCCTATGCTGCTATAGTTAGTCCATCTCGTAACATAAATCTTGAGTTCAACCCTGAATAATACAGGTAGTATGGTCATGGGAGTTGATCCATAAGGTATAAAAAATATCCTTTTTATTACATTTATGTTTCTTTAACTGTTTGTTTGTCTACTGTCTTTCACCACTAGCATCCAACCAACAGAAAAATGCTAGTAAGTGTATAGCTCAGTGTTCCCTGCACTTGCATATACAGTAAAATTGAAGTCACAAAAGTTGAAACAGTTTTTTCCTGGTACTTTTTATTTTCTTATTTACTTATTTTTTTTTATGTATCGTGTTATTTTTTTAAGTAAAGTACAATTTAAAGAAAATACAATATTGTTCAAGATAGATTTAGTAAAAATAAAATTATAAAACTTCACAGAATTCTAACATTGAGCTATGATATATTATTCTGCTGTTCCCAAATCATAAAAATATTTTATGCTAAAGGAAAATCTTTTACTTAAAAATTAACCCAATTACATCATCTATATTGTAAATAAAATTTAAAACTATTCTCACCCTTATAAGCTTTATTTAGAGAAAGTAAAGAAATTTAAGAAATTGAAACATTCAAGTTAGAAAAACATGATCTTCTCACATTTCAGGAATCAGCTGTTTCTTTCAAATTATTTTTTTAATTTTTTTATTTAATTTTATTCCAATATTATTTTTTTTATTAGTTTAAAAGTACATAAACCGAGTCAAAGCCACTGAGTAGTCCAACTACCTTTGTGACATAGTATCCCATTATATAAATTCTTTCAACCCCATCAGAATTTCAAAAATTTAATAGAACTTTATTAACCCTTTTCTCTTTAAATAAACTACAATTCTCCATGATACTCAACAAAAGTGATTTTCTTTGTTAAATTAATGATAATTGGAAATAAGCTGTAGCCCACTTTTCAGCAGCAATGTTATAAAAATTACCTGCTTCATTTTTTCCTAATCACAAAAGTATTTTGAGTAAAAAATTATAGTGCTGGAAGCACTATTGAAATTGAAACACTTTTACCAACAACAAGGAGCTTAGAGTGAGTAATGATTGTCAAAAATAAACTAAAAAAGGATTTTTGTGTATGGTTATTATCCAGTACAAAATCAACATTTTCATCAGCAAAGAGAGAAACAATTTTCACAATTTAAAATGCAATTATGTTTTTTATGGGCAGTAGGAAAAATAAACAGACTGGAATGAGTAAAAAACATTTGTTTCTTAAGACAAGAAAAAGAATGCGATTAAACATTTCTTAATTAAACAAAAAATTAATGTCACTTTACCCACTATCAGTAAATGACTTACATGTAAGCCAGTTTTGGCTTAGACAAAGTTTCTTAAATTCTATGCATATCATTTTTATTTTTACTCCCGCACTAAAAAGTCACATTAACAGTGTATGATGCATTAGCTGGAATGGTATAATGCTACAGAATCCATCGTATGAGATACAAATGTTATAGTGATAGACATCTTCACCACAATCTGTTTAATTAGTATCAGTCAGCCAGAAACTGATTCTGCACACAAATTATATAAAATGTTGATTACTCCTAAAAAAAGTGACAGATTATATTTCATTTGAGGTAACTGAGCAGCAGTTACAGCAGAGAACTCAAATTAGAAGCTTTTAGTAATTAGAAGCAAATGTTGTAATAATGTAATTAATAGTAAGTACAAATTACACATTTAAAAGCTTTTTACAACTATCAGTATGAAAAATGTAAGTGAGGAAGACAGCTTTTACCATACTTTTAGCAACCCAGAAATTTCAAGTATGTATATGTATAATGTATATGTATGTAAGTATATGAATAATAATTATAGAGTATTTGTAATGTGGAGCCTACGATCTTTCTTTTAACATCAAACTCAACATCTTAAAAACTAATCCAAAATTATATATCAGAACATATATTAGATGAAAGCATGAAAATTTTAAAACTGAAAAATATTTTCTACCAGCATCCCCCTGCAAGTTAAATTTTATATTTATAGATTACTGGTGAACTATAACTTTCATCAAACTGAAGACACACACACTACATTGTCATATTACAAATGCAGGAACACAATACTTATCAACTTAATTAGAAAAATTTAATGATCTCATGCGAACTGAATTAATTTGATTAACTAACTCACCAACCAATACTGAAACCTGTCATTCTTGTATATTTCTGACAATGCAGCCTCAACTATTGAGACTTCAATAAAATTCAATAAACTCCACCAAAAAATATTAGCATGAGTACCATGCCAAATATATACATAAGAAAATGTAATGGCAGCTGCAATAAGTCGTCTTGATACAGTCTTAGACTCGTTTAAAAGAGGAACATATATGTATCTAAAACAAATACAAAAGAAGCAATATTTAAAAAACTTTTTTTGCATTTTATAATAAAGTAATTTTATTCCTCCGAGTAGTAGACAAAGGCTCAAATCATTATACAGTCAAAATTAAAATTAAATTCACCAAAGGAAGCAACAAAACCAAACCCCTAAAACTAAAAGAAAATAGATCCTACCCAACTATTCAAGAATGAAGATTACCAAAAAGTAACTGAAAAAATAACAATCATGAATAAACTTGAAGACCTAGTCAATAATCTTAAACAAATTAAAGAAAAACTGACCCCAATAAAAACCTGTAAAAAGCATTAATGGTGGAACAGTGAATACAACGAAACAGTGGAGAAGAGACATCAAGCATGACTATTACATCAATCCCAAAAATCAGAAAAATCCTTCTAAAATCTAATAAAACAAAGAAAAGAAACCACTTGAACTCTAAGGAAAATAAAAAGACAACACCATAAATACACTAAAATCAATAGAAGACGAATTCAACAAAACACAGTCAAGAGATTACCACAAAACCTTCAAAAAACAATTCCAAAACTATAAACCCCCAACCCTCCTAGTGAAGGATGAAAACCATAATCTGGCCCAAACAATAAAGACAATGTGGAAATTCCAGCTAAACTCCTAAACTGCAAAGAACTGACAGAACTCTAAAACTTTGACAACAGCACCACAATAACAACACCATTAGAAAACATCAACCCTCCCACAATAAAAGAAGTCTACCAAGCACTGAGATGAAGAATTATAAAGCAGCAGAAGATCAGACGTTTAGAGATCTGGAAACATCCAGGAAGACCAGTAAAAATTGCCCTTCATGAACAGCTTGTCAACATCTGGATCAAGAATTATCAGAACACTGGATGACAGCCGTCATCCATCTGCTTAACAAAAAACGTGGGCAAAACAGACCCTAACAAGTATAGGAGAATCTCACTCCTAGACACAACATATAAAACCCATTCAAGAATCATTTTCAACAGTATCAGTTTACAACTCAAGAAATAACTAAGAGAATACCAAGGAGTTTTCAGACCCTAAAGGAGCTGTCCAAACCAGATCATTAGCCTCAAGCTAATAATGGATTACAACAGAAAAAGAAACAGAAACATGTTTGTAGACGTCAAGAAAGGATATGATTGCATCCATAGAGAATCCCTACTAAAAAACCTCAGACATCCCAAATTAATAAACATGATAAAACTGACCCTAACAAACATTAAATCAAAAGTGAAATTTAGAGGCAAACTCTTGGAACCATTTGAGATCAAAACTGGTCAGCGCCAAAGCGATGGACTCTCACAGCTACTATTCAACTATGCTCTGGAAATTGTAATGTGGGAATGCCCAACAAAATGTCCACAAAAGTAAAAATGGGCCAAAAAATCAAGATAAACTGTTTTGGTTTCGCCAATGACTTGGCACTGCTAGCAACGACATTGACAAAGCTAAAACACAGATATTAGAAATTCAAAACATTGCAAATAAAATTGGCCTCAAAATATCATTCAGAGACAGAAATTAAGCCCCAAAAACAAACAAAATTAAAAGAAGTAAACATAAACAGTAATAAAGTCAAAATAGTAACCCAATTTAAATACCTCGGAGAAATAATAACAATCTAATCAGAAAAATCTCAATCAAAACTAGCTAATGCATAAAAATTAACCTGGCACACTTACAGTAAAACATGTCTATCCATAAATGTGAACATAGGACGCTACAGCACAATTATAAAACTGGAAGCCACATATGCATCAGAAATACTCTTCCAGCTGAATGAACAATCAAAGTCCGACAGACTCCAGGAAATTGAAAAACGAAGTGGAAGAACCTGCATCAACAAAAAGTGCTAGAAAGATGGGATGGATCGTGCCTAGCAAAGTCGTGTTCGAAGAGTTAGAACCCATCACTGATATCTTGTATAAAAAAAGATGGGATTCTTTGGACATATCATGAGGATGCAAGATTCAAGTCCTGAAACAGCTGGTACAATACAATCCCGACTGAAAACACCAAGACAGGATGCAGATATTTCAGAGAAATAAGAGAGATCTGAAGGAAATTGGTCCATTCCGACCAATTTCACATCACAGACAAGATAAAATTAAACAAAAATATTAAGTAAAAAATACTCCAACTCACAACACAAACATTTTCAACATCAAAAAGGGGACAGAGATTGGAATGTGTGAAAATGTACTGGGACAACTGCAAGGCCTGAACAGTCCCTTTAAAAAAGACTTGGATAATGGACTGACTACAGTGATCCTACTCAGTCATAAATGATGAAAAAAAAAATTACTGATAAATAGATCATATAAGATTCATTATTTCCAGGTGATACAGTAAAACCTTTAATTTCAAAATTCCATGACAGGTTTTAAACAGAATTCAGAGTACATTTACAATGGTGGGCAAATTAATCTGAACAAAGAATTATTTAAAAATCATACCTGTATAATTTGTAAAAAATATCTAGCAATTATTATGTGCTCCTTTATTCTTAATCATTTCAAGTGTAAAATTTGGCATAGATTCAACAAGTATATGATAATTTTTTTTCAGCATTAAACCATACAGATATTATTGCTTTAATGAGATCAATCTTTCTGATACAATACATTTTTGAGTCATTTTTTTGACTACTGGCATTTACTATTATTTTACTTATATTAAAAAAATAGATGTGATATAAAACTCATCTCATAAATAAGAATAATAGATTTTCATTAAAATGCATTATGTCAATTTTGTTAAGACTAGGACACCATATTAAAAAACTTGAATGAAAAAACAACGCTTAATCAACTCATATTTGGAATTGAATTTTTAAACCAGGGTCATCTTCAAACAAAAAAATATCAAGCATAATAATTCTTTGTAAACTAAATATTCTTTTAGCTAAAAACATACTGGTTAAAAACAAACAAACAAACATTTATAGAAGCTTCAATTCTAAATGAACAAATATAAAACGGTAAGAGGATTTCATTTAACAATCTAGATTTTTCTACAAATTCAGTTTAACCTGTTAATGAACATGGAGGCATTTCCAGAAAATAACCATTTGTTTCTGTCAACTATCTGTTTCACTCAATTTTTTATGCTAATTTCCACAATGATACTTACAAGAGGCGATCACTTATGATCATTTACTTCAAAATATTTGAACAAAAAAAAAAACACTTTTCTTATGTTTTTGGATAATAAATTAAAAATTACTAAGATACCCAAAAGAAGGTAAAAAGTGTCTTTTTATTACAGATTGCTATTAAGTAGTATGAGAATCGGATGGCAGTAGCATAAACGTTTGTTCTTATCTTAAAACAGATAGCACATTTATATAAAATGTAACTGGAATGCACTGTTTTCTGTATGGATACATAACATAGTGAATTTATTTGTTTTTAATACAACTTTGTTCATACACATCATTTTGAATAAATATGCAAAATTCTATATTTTAAGGTTCTACATATGGATTTTGAATTAAAGGTACGTGAAAGTAAAAAAAATATTATAATCTTGGATGTGCTTTTTCACTTCTATTAAAAAGGACTATGAGACAGTTGAAATAGTCCTTTTTAGTTATTTTTTCATAAAAATAGCCAGATTCTTGTCAGGATCAAACATGTGGCCAACTGATGCTGAAGCCATCATGCTACCACTACACCAATTGGTCAGCTAGTTATAATGTAAGACTCACTTATTTTGCATATGTACTTTACATAACAAATGTACTTATTTGATAAATAAACAAAATATAGGAAATACATTAGCTACAGTTAACGTGCATATTTTAAAAGTATACAAAAAGGATTTTATTACCTTTTAATAAATTTATAATAACCAACATCAAATGTGCGCCACATTTGAGAATTACGATATACATAAAATACACAGCTTGGCGCAGGAGGAGGATTATGGCTTTCAATAGCAGCCAAGGTTCTCATTAAACCATACACAGCAATATATTTCACACAAAAAAATGCTGCTAACAGATACCCCAGTCCATTTAGATGCCAAACACCAAGCATCTTCACCTTCTGTAAATAAACAAAATAATATTTTGTTTATTTTCTTAATTATTCTTCATGGTTAAAAATAACTTTATAAGAATTTTTGAAATATATTTACTAAATAACATTAAACAAAAAATGTAATTTAAATCAATACGTATAATCTCTTTTTAATAGCTACAGGCCATGATGGTAGCTGATTAATGTCAGAACATGGCAGAGTATATTAATTTTGTATTATATAATTTTATCTGGCAGTAAATCAATATTTGGCTTATAGGTCAAACTCTTGAGATGAAAAATAAATTTATTTTTAATCCTATTTCATTCAGTTACAACAGAATTTGTTCATCCTGATTTTCAGTAGATCAAACTTCTGTAATTTCTACTACACAAAAGAGAAAATAAAACACCATTAATTATTCTGAGATTTTGAATTGGGATCTATTATGTATCTAACTATAATTTCAAGAGGGACGATGCCCATTGGAAAAAAGCAACTATAGATATGTCCAATTAAGCTAATGTATCTACCCTACTGGCCATAATGATAGTCATTCTTGAAATACCTTATTCCTTTCAATCTTAAGCCAAGTATGCTGGTTACAGATAGATCCTTCCTTCCTGTAACATAGCTGAGATTCATTGCCCAAGGGCAAGAAGAAACAATTTATTATTGGAAACAAAATCAAAATGGGTAACTTCATTAGTTTTCAACAATTATATAATGTCAATAGAATTTTGTAAGCAAAAAAAATTTTTTTGTATGTTTTATTTGTGTTATTATTTACATCTAAATAATTATATTACTTAAACATAAATCTGAAGAATATATTGTGTAACCAAAGACCTGAAAAGTTATAGGTAAACCAATGAAGAGTAGTTAAACTGCCCGAGTATAATGTCCACAACTTCAACAATAGATCTATGGAATAATGCTAAACTCTGGATTTTTTTCTAAGGAACATTATCTGTAACTGCATGTATTCTTCCAGAGACATACTCTAACTCAATTTTCTCTGCAAAATCTCTACCTGTAGAAATATCAAATTAACACGGCAGTAGACCCCATATAACTTACATAAAGCAATTTCATAAATTCTCATTTTCTAAAACCAATGATTGAATTTCCTTAATCCTGTCAACACCTATGTCAATAAATGGTCTATGGCCACCCATCTTTTTCATAATCTCTGAGAAATGGATAAAATGAGATAATTTGCAAACCTACTAGCAAGTTCTGTGATCCCCAATGTATTCAGTCGCTCTTTGTTCTATAGCCCTAGGAGCCACTATACTGAATCTACCTGCTATTTTTTTTTCAATGCAAAAACACTTACAAGAGAGTACTTTCAGATGAATTGGGGCACATCATGATAAAACATACAGTGCAAACAATATCAACTTTAGAGGATCAACAAAACAAAAAAAAGGATTAAGCTTTTTTTTTTTAAAAAATAAAATCCTACTATAATAGCAAAATTTAGCCTGTTAGTCCAAAAGGATTCACCACACAAAGTGCCATTCAGCAAAATCTACAATAAATAAATAAAAGTAGCATTATAAGCAAGTTTAGTCCCAGTCCCCTACCTACTATCCTAACAAATTTCCAAAATAAGTTAAGCTTTTTGCAGATACAACTTGCAAATGAGCTTTAAATGTCATCTCTAAGTCACTACATTACTCAGAGAGGTAATATTAAATCAGTACTTTACAAAAACCTTCTGTTTCAGTCTGATGAATTCTTGATGAAACAAGAAGTACATATTTAATAAATTAAAGATGTAATTTTTATAGATCTGCAACCTAAATATGTCACCAACCAAACTACGCAAGATTTATTAACTTAAAAAAAAATTAAACAATTTACATAATTACCATATTGGATCTCAGTACTTGAATAAAATCTTCTGAATAACTTTAAAACATTTCAATAATTGATCTTTTATTTAAGGAAAAGGTAGTAGACTGGCTATTTTCGTCTAAGAAGGTTACAAAACACATAAACAATTACACAGCTGTGGAGCAAGGTATACAAAAATTAAATATATACTATACCATATAGTCCAGTTTGGCAATCACAGAAAATGTGATTACTAAACTGCAATCACATACAATTTAAAAACAGGCATATATTTTAGTTAAAATATATAAAGGAATCATTTTATTTATTGAATCTTCAACTATCATTTCATCCACTTCATCTTCCCTTGTAAAATATGTTCAAAGTCAAAATATGAGCAATAACAACATTTTACAATTTCAAGTTTATTTTTAATTTTATTAAATTTATAAATATTTTTTACTGCTTAAAATATTTTTTGAGTGGAATACACATCTATTTTTAAATCTCTTGATACATCCAAACATATAAATGATTGGCAATTGTTATTACTATTTTATTTCTACTTCATGCTCTTTTTATAATTTTTAGAGTAAAGAAAATTTTCTCAATTCTTTTCAAAGTAATATGTCTGCTTTTTTTTGTAGCAAAACTTATATTTATATCTGAAAACTTTGGTAATATTTTTATGTAGTTTAAATTTTTTATTCAGTATTTATACCCATGCACAAAAGCTTTAAATTAAATGGACATAAGTACTTTTTATGTTAATATTATGAAAATAAATAAAATCTGAAAATATAAATACATAGTACTAAAAATGTTTCTTACAGAGGATTTAATATTAACTTCTCTCAATTTTTGATTAATATTTCTTGTAGTGAAAAATGAACTTTTTTCAATTCCTTTCTAATAACTTAATTGTATTATTATTTTTTCATTTATTCAAATACTTTCTAATTTTAATTTAACTAATAACAATTGTTCTGATAATCTGAATATTTGATAGGAAGTAATAATTTTATAATGGAACTAATACAGAACTTTAAGAACTATAACATATACACATCATAACTCATAAGTCAGTGTACATTATATATGATATTCTGTATGGAAAGGGTAATTTTGTAAATGCACAAGGTTGAAATATGATGATGAATGAAAATATTAAATTGTACAGGATGTCCATAAAGTCATGATTACAAAAAAACTATTAGTTACAGCTGTGTGGTTTGTGGCAAAAGAAAGAAAGAATTATCAATTTTTTATGTTGGTTTGTTGCAGGTAGAGGCAGAACAGAGGGCACTGTGATCAAATTTTTTTTATAAAATGGTATCAATCCAGGAGAAAGCGCAACGTGTGTTGTGTTATCATGAGTCAAAATCACCGATTACTGTGCAACAAAATTTTAGAAGGGAATATGGATAACAGAACCTGATAGCACGAGTATGGTTGCGTGGCATGCAAAGATTAAGGAGAGTGAAAATGTAGTCGACCTTTTGGAAACAGGGCGACCATCTGTTAGTGAAGAGAAGGTTGAGATTGTGCAGCAAGCATTTCTAGATAGCCCTTCCAAATCTACCCGTTGTGCAACTTGTGAACTAGAGATTCTACGGGCAACAGTGCACAAAATTTTACACAAGAAACTAAGGTTGCACATATATAAAGTTCCGGTATTGCAACATCTACAGCCAGATGATGGCCCTCGTTGTGCTGCCTTTGTGACAGATTTTGCAATGGTCTGATAATGACAATGAGTACCTGCAGCATGTGTTTTTCAGATGAGGCTACTTTCCACACTTAAGCAAAAGAAAACAGGCATAAATGTGAGAATATAGGGCTCAGAAAAATCCATACTTCCCCAGGGAAAATATTAGATTCCTAAAGTGAAAGTGTGGTGCGGTTTATGCCCAACATAATTGTTGGTCCCTTTTTTTCAACAGATAACATTTGCAAAACTTTGCTATACCTCAACTAAATGTCTTGCAACCTAGGGTGGTTTTCCAGCAGGATGGTGTACCATCACATTGAGATTACTAGTTTGGAATTTCTGAATGAATTATTTCATGGCAGATGGATTGGGCGTGACGGTCCCACTCCCTGGCCACCACAATCACCACATAACTCCCTTAGACTTTTTCCTCTGGGTTTATGTTACGGACAAAGTCTATGTGACACTCATACATGATCTGTACACATTGAGATGGAGAATAACTGAAGCTGTTGCTAGTGTTACTGAAGAAATATTGACCAATACATGGTGTGAAATTGATTTTCGGTTGGACATTCTACGAGCAAAAAAAGGCGCACATATTGAAGTTTATTGATAAGGTAAAAAAATTTGATATTTTTTTCTTTTTTTTGCCACAAACCACACAGCTGTAAATGTAATAGTTTTTTATAATCATGGAAAGACTATAGACACTCTGTATAATATTACTGGAAGAGGATGAACAGTACAATCACTTTTGTATTAAATTTGAACAGTATGACATTAAATCAGACTGCATCTATTTCATACAACTGGCTCCAACACTACATGAAATTAATTATCTCTATAGCAGCAAAAATCTTTTTTTTTTAAATAGACTGAACTTAACACCAGAAGTGGTTCCAGATTAAGTAATAAAGTACACAATTTTTAATGTCATATTCATGTAAATTTTAAAACAGTGTCCAGTTTAAAAAAAATTATTACCTGCCGATTGAAAAATATTTTAACAGTTCTTCTAATATTAGATATTGATACTGTGAACAAATTTTAAGAAATCTACTTACAACTAAATTGTATTCAAGTGCGTGAATGTAGAAAAAATGTAAAAATAAATCCAGCAGAACAATCCACATTATATAACGTAATATATTTAATAAAGCAGAAAATAAGCGTTTTACTGTCCACCTCTTAAATGGCTGTTTAACCTGTAAAATAGTCATAAGCAATTTTTTAATACATTTATCATAATAAAAGAAAATTGCAAGTAGTGAAAAGCAACTCAAAATAATCTATTTACGGAGATTAATATGTAATAAATTTACATCATGCCTTCAATATAAAAATTAAGTAATGTCTTGTCTTAATCCTCTACCTAGCGCTATAAAATCAGTGATAATTTTGTTACTTTTACAGCTATATTTTTCCTCACTACAGCTCTTGGATTAGTCTTCTGTCGCTCCAGTATAATATTTTTACTTTAAGGCTTTTCATTTTCCCCTGCATACCTTTATCAAATGATTTTTCTATATCTATGAAACAAGAACTTTTTATTTTTTCTATATCTTTTTTCTAGTCATCCCTATTAATTTACTTATCAGGCCCCTCTTCTTTTTTGGAAATCAAATTGTGATCTTACATTCTCTTCCACTACTCTTACAATTTTTCAGTTCAGAAATTTTAAAAATATTGTAACTACAACAATTTATGTTCCTCATACTTATCAGGGCCTATCTTTTTAAAAATTGTTATTCTAACTGTCTACAAAATTTTCAGGTTATTATCCAATTTCAGATATCTTATTATAAATTTCTACTATTTCCTCTGGTCAGTAACTTATACCGAAGAAAAATAATATGACTAGATGTCTGTTTTTTTTATGTGTACAATAATTGTTTATATACAGTAAAACAAAGCTAAACTCACTTTGTTCAACAGAAAAAAAAAAGCAGTCTATTCAACTGAAACCCAGTACATGATTAATATTATTATGTACAGTTTAGTTAAATTACAAATAATGTGGAAATGGATAACTCAATTTTCTTTAAGCATATATAAAAAAAATAGCCAGTTGTTTTACATTTGTTGATTGTCTACAAATTTTCGGACATTTTATTTGACAGTTTTTTAATGTAAATCTGAAAAAAGAGCTATTTTTAGAGCTCTGAATCCTACTTTAGTTGATTATTAACTTTCAAAACTAATGGCCAAATGTTTCATATTTTGAAGCATTATTCATCATAATTTAAATCAATAGTATTACTTTCCTGAGTATAGCAATAATGGAAAAGGGAAAAAATTATAAAAATTGTTTTTTTTTTGCTTTGTGCCTTAAGGGGACATTGAAAAAAAAAAATTTAAGTCAACTGTAAATAATCTGTGAAAAAAATTTTTATTCTCAAGTTAAAAAAAAAAAAAAATTTTAGACTGTTTGTGTATAAGTATGCTGGCCTGTATTTGGTCTTATACTCAGACCTCTTTGACAAATTTTCTTCCAACTTGGTAGACAGGTACTACACATTCAGAGGGAAATACTGTATTAAATTTTTACAATAAATTAGAAAAACTAGTGGGGGTGTTTTGGTTGAAATAAAATTTCAAATCTTTGCTGAGGAACTTTAGCAAAAGTTTTTCCTAATAAAGTTGTAGTTTTTTTTATCACGATCACAAATTACCAAAAGTTTTTATTTAATATTCACCCACTCTCTAAAAAATAATTATATATTTTTGTTTTGTTTTTTAGCTATATCTTGTTCAGAAAATGAGTTAATGGGAATTGTATTTTGCAACTAAATTTTCTATACCAATAGGCCTTTAAACCATTACAAAATTTTTTGCCCATGCACTCAATGGTCTGTGATAAAAAAAATTTTCTTTAGATTTAAATCCATCTTGCAAGTTACACATTTGCATTTAAAGTTTAAAAATCTTAATTTTTGATAGCCATAGCCCTTACCCTTTAGTATTCTTGAAAAAACAAATTAACCAAAAATGTTCACACCCCCTTCTTAGAAACTTATAACTTTGTTTATTTAGAATTATGGTTGTATCTTTGTATTTTTTAAATCATTTTTTTAATTTCTTTTTTTAGATTTATTATCATCATTTAGGAATTATTTTCTTATAAATTAATTTTATCTTAATGTTGAGTATGGGACCCCCCAAAATGAAGATTTGTTTTTACAATTTCATATTTTTAATGCTCAGAATGTAGTTTTTTAAATAATAAAGTCACTAAAATAATACCCCTTTCCTAGCCAGAAAAGTTATGCAATTCATTGCCAGTTTTTTAACAGTATGAATATTTTCCTATAATTCACATTTTTTACACACACACACACACACACACACACACACACACACACACACACACACACACACGCACACACACACATATATATTAATTCTCTAATATTAAGTAAATTACTTATGTTAATATTTTCATAAAATACGAATTAAAAGTAAATATTAGCATCAGCATATTTATAGATGAGTAATCAATATGGCAGTATATATATTGTCGTAAATAATGTTGCTTAACTTTCCCAACAAATGGCCATGATAGGGTCTCAGCCTCTTCTCTCTCCTTACTCTTTTGAGACCCTGCATTCCAACGTTTAATTACATCAATTGCCAATGCATAGAATTCATCAAATTTGAAGGTATTTATTTAGTCCAGCCAATCTCAAGTTATTAACCCAAACATATGCAAACCTACATACACAAACATGAATGAACAACAAATTTATTCCTTTTTTGCATTTCTTGATATTTCATTAACTGCCAGGAAAATATTAGTACAGAAATCGAAGTTTGGAAGGTCCTAAATTCAAATCCCAATCCGACTAACCATTTCAAACACACTACAAAATTCATAACTCATAAGCAGTTATTAAATGGAAATACACAAATAAATGTAAGTGATTACAGCTGCTCATAAACGACAATTATGCACATTAATTAAATACAGAAAAAATATTCATAATTTAGCCAACATTCAAGTGAAGTTTTTTGTACGCCGAAATTGATAAAGTGTAAAGGAATTTTACTGAAATTCATTGTACTGTTAATAACAATGTAACATATATTATGGAATGATGGAAAATGTTATATTACATAAAACAGAATTTAAATGGGCAATTAAGAAAGGTAAAACTCAATCCTTGAAAAAATAGTAATTAAATCTAACACCACATTTAAATATGCAGATTAAACAGTTTAATTTCTTAGTTAATTAGTAATAATTATTAGTTAATTAATTAAATAATATAATGAAAGTACAAATATACCAGTTACAAAAACATATGATGATCTTACCCCAATTTCATACTCATTATATAACATTAGAGGTCCTAAGAAGTACAAAGGTAAATAATATGAATATCCTAAAAGAGACAGCAGTATACGAAAATTTAATTTTTTAGACGATTTTTTTAAAAATTCAAATGAAAAACTTGCACATTTTAACTGTAACCAAGCAAAGGTTACAACAACAAAGTAATAATCACTTCCAGAAACTTTTACTCGCATATAATCCTGCAAATAAAATCATTCTGTTAAATCACCATTATTATTATAATTAAAAAAAGATAGGTTAAATGTATTCATGTATATTAGAATTTTAACCATTTATAAAAAAAATTAATGCATTATTATTCTTTTTTATATTTTATTTTAGAACAAGTATTTATATATATATATATATATATAAAGAAAACACAAGAAAATTTTTCTGAATATGAATTTTAACTAACAGCAGGTATGAGTACAGCACATTTATCATTACTACATATTCATACTTAACTGTTAAAGCATTTACAATAATTGCTTTGTAGATGTTACTATAACATGTAATAATAATAATAATAAGAAAAATAATAATATGGCCATCAATGTTAAATGATTTCTACAATAGTTTTCCTGAGAACTTCATGTATTAATCTATTTTCAGTCATGAAGACAAGATAATTTAACATTTTGAATAATGCTTCCTTACTTCAAAATTTACATATAGTAATAGATATTTAAGGAAACAAACAAATAATGAAACAGAGCATTATAAACATTATTGTTTATAATGCTAATGGTCCCATATAATTTCTATACACATTATAAATACTCTTGTTAGTGCTAGCAGGTTTCATGTTTGGAACTAAAATTATCTTAAAACAAAATATATCTTCACATTCTAAAACTGAAAATAAAACATTTTTTTGTACAGATTGATATAGTTAAAACTTTGTTATTAATTAAACAAACAGGTTATTATAAATGTTTGCTCAAGTTTAACTACTGGCCTAATCATAAAATTCTTTGTACAGAAAGTAGCTGTTATGTTTTTTTTATTTTACAAACTTATTAATAAAAAAAAATCAGTAAAATATTATTCTGAGTTTCATGGATGCTGTTTTTAAAAAAAATAAGGACTTCTGGCAAATAAAAACTTTCCTACATAAATAACTGAATACAAAACCTAAAAATTAACAAAACACAAATTTAAGAATTTTGAATTATAACTTTCTTTTAATGAAAAAGCATTGAAATAGTTATTAATAAAAAATACTGCACTTAAAATATTAAAAATTGGCAACTTCCATGGTGGAGAATGTGTGCTACCATCTTTATCTGGAGGTTCCAGGATCAAATCCTGATTAAACATGGAATTTTTTTATAAAGTAAAAAGTCCATATTACTTCCCCTCATATAAGAAAGGGTATGTGGCCATACTAAATTCTGTTCCTCTCACCTTAAAAGGTGGGAAAATAGTAATTACAAAGAAATAAAATTAAATGATTATAAAAAAATTAATTAAAACATGTCAAAAATATTACACAAACTGATAGACACAAGTAATAGAACATGCATGAAATAACTCAAAATAGATTGATAATAATTTATATGGCAAGAAAATCTTAATGAGAATAATAATAATCAACATATTATTTGCTTACACGGTAATGAAAAGGAAAATACAAAATACAAGTAAAATCTTGAACAAGTTATCTCAGGATAATTAAAATGGACAACTACTCAAACATACAAGTTAATTTGTAATTAGTGAAGTGGTTCATCTTGCAGGAGCCTCCTTCCTCCCTAAATGGAAAGATATATTCCTTTATATTAGATATGTAACCCGCCAAAAATCACTAAAAAGTATTGTTGAATGGTTTATGACATATTTTCTACTTTAAATTCCATGTTTATCAAAGAAACAACCTGTTTTATAAATTGTAAACATATTAAAAAAAACATATACTTATAATGTGTATGAGGTAACTTCAAAGTATTTGGAATGTATTACTTTACAAAAATTATGTACATTAAAAAGTCTTTCGTAATTATTTAGGCAGTTACATAATTTTGCCGTCATCCACCCATTTTTTGGAAACTAATCAATCATTGTTAAAACCCTCAGTAATGTCATTATTGAGTATAAGCTTCTTTTCAGGGTCAGTTTCAAGCAAGGAAATAATAAAAATCAACTAGTACTGGTGGGAGCACCTGGATAACACACAGATGTTATATACAGACAAATAAGTATTTCTTGATCAGCATGAATTGATGTGCTGGCAACATATTTTGAATATATAGATTGACACAACCCATTTTCAAATTGCTATGGAGAATACAATAGCAATTTTCCACTAAAATCCAAACTGTGATGCTATTTCCTCAGCAGATTTCTTTTTATCACATCAAGCATGCTTAATATTTTGGTAATTTGTTACATAAAGGTGATGCCCACAACAAATATCAACAGCCTCATGGAAATTTTTGGGTCATCCATAAACTAATATTTTTTATTTCTATTTCACCATACTCTCTTTCAAGTACTGTTAATATGTGAAATACATATTTTTTCTAATAAAATCCTAAAATATGACATTTGACCTGCATTTAATGACAACATATAAGGTTGTAATTTCATATATACAGTTTTGCTATTTTTACAGAGGAAACAATAATTTCTAAATAATGATTACTAAACTATTAGATGGGTGCCTAAACCAGAACTTGTTGATGCTAATTTTTATATGTAATGCTGTTATATGTTTAAATAATTTACAGTAACATGAATAAACTTTCTTCTTTTTAAGTTAAATTAAAAATACAAATTAAACAACAAATTAAATTACAAAAATTTACAAATAGAAAAATGATAAATAAGTGTTTTTAAATTACCATAATATATGTTAAAACAAAAGATAAGAATAGAAGAAAACTTGTATTAAGTATCCAAACTAATAAAATTGACCGAGTGCAGAGAGTTAAAAAATGCAGTAAGATTTTTAAAAATACAAGTAAAACTATCTTTAATCCAAACAAATGAAACAGTATAAGATTAGTAACCATGATGTAGCAAACTGGAAGAGCCTGAAAAAAAAAACAAAGAATTATAGTATATAATTATAAAAGACAATAAAATATTTTTATTTTTTTGTAATTTCTACATGATTGCCCAAAAAGAAGTGTAATTTATTTACAGTATACGTATATATGTTTGTTCTACTGTAGCAGCTCAACAGCTGAATTGATTTAGATGTGTGACCCCGAGTTGGAATCCTTACATTACTGGGAGTGTCATAGGCTGTATATAATAGCGGAGATTTGCCGGTTGAAGCATAAACTATAAAGAATTTAATTAATGAACTGTGAGTTTGAACTAATGATTTGAATAATTGAATGAATAATATTACAAAAATAATAGAATTAAATTTACATTAAATAAAATAATATTAAATAAATTTAAAAAAATTCTGTTTAATAATAATGGACTTCCTGTGGGGACTGCGTGTGGAGCTAGAGTGGTGAGGTGATGCGAGCACCATGTGTGAGGCTAGACCAATCATCATCAACTGGTAACAAACGTAGTATCCCTGGGGCGCTGTTTTAGGAGGTGCAATGGAGTGCTCTTATAAAATTTCTGCAAACAATTGTTTGATTTTCAAAATTCAAACAGGGTGTTTGTTAATAGGTTGAAGGTTAACTTTTGCATGCATCAGGCACACTCTTGATCCAGTGCTTACGGTTATTCGAAAATGTTGTTATATCTTTGCAACCACTCTTTCAATTAGATAGATTTAGTAACGACAAAAAATAAGTAATTCAGCAAATTATGATAATAATTATAGCGATTTAAATGATGTTCTTCTCGATCGTGTTGCATAGTAGTTATTATTGTATGACTGCCCAAAAACTGTCCACCGTAGCAGCGCAACAACTGAATCGATTTAGATATATGACCCTGGATTGGAATCCTTACGTTACCAGGTGTCATAGGTTATATGTATATATGTGTGTGTTTAAATAAATTTAAAAAGATTTTTTAAAAAACATTATACTACATACAAACACTATATACAAAATTGTCACCCATATGCTCTTTAATCATCCTATATTAAAGAGCAATGTTTTTTTGGCAGTCATGTTTTTTAATTTTTAATATTTATCTCTTGTTATTTTCAGTATTCTATGTTTAAGTGTAAGTTAAAAATTTACCTGTCAATTAGTAATTGGTTACTTGATTACCAAAAGTAATCAAGAGTTACCAAAAAAAATAACAAAATTCAAGGATGCTTGGATGAAACAAGTAAGTTAGTCACTAAAACAATCACAGGATTAAATCATGATTAAAACATTGAAATAAAATCATATCTTAACTTATTCAGTCATTAATCCCTAAGTAAAATGGTTTAGGTACCTTTTACAGCTTAAAAACATATAGATTTCCATTTATTTATTTTGTAGTTAAGTCATAATTTGTTAGAATGATCTCATGCATTTCTCCAGTTTTTATTGTCTGAAATAACAGTTTAATTGGAAAAAAGTTATTATGTACAGCTTGTAACGGTACTTGTCTGACCTCATTACAGTCATTTGGTTATAGAAAACTCCTAGATGTATAGATATTGTTGCCAAATGGCTTCGACGGCTTGTAATTCATAACTTTGTGGTGGGGCAACCACAAGGTTGCATTAGCTCTGAGAAGAACTGTTGGGTCTGGAAGCTGATCTCCAGTGAAGTTGGGGAGTTGTGGCTCGTCCATTGAAGTCAGACTGAGCTTTCCCTCAGCGGCAGTTGGGTCCCCACTACAGCATGGCAGTAGTGGTCCCCAGAGCCCTGCAGTGTTGGGTCGGTGTTAGTCGTCCTTCGCCGGCATGGCCGAGGAGGTTCTCCCCAAGTGATCCCATGCTGGGACTTGCAGACTTTATATTCAACAGAATTTAAATCTTGACATACGCCACTCAAACTTCTATAAAACGGTCATTATTGATACTATCTGGTCTTATATACTTCAAACAATGTTTACACACAAAAAGACTGCAAAAATTAAAAATCCAAAAATTCATGTAACTCCATGTACAGAATAACAATAGGGCATTTTTCACACTACTGCCTAAAAATGTTGATATAAAAACATTGCCACTTTTATTTAAATCAATCATTAGAGCACTTTAAACAATCTTAATTCCTTCCGAGATGAAATGAAGAAATAAGTTCAAATATAGATAAAATTCAATATGTAGGCCTGTAACAAAATATACCTCAATCAATATCCATCTGGTGAATTCTGTTAGGATTATATGAAGTAGATACCATGGCATAAGCAACCTTATCATAGGAATCCAGTTATACCACTCAAAATCAGCTGTATCTTTTTTATAGCCAAGAAACCAACCATTATTAAAGTCATCTCCATTTTTTGACATATCAAACACTAAAAATTAAAAAAAAGAAATATATAGATATATATTGAAAATGATTTACATGAAAGATTCCAAAAAATATGTTTATATAAACTTAACAGTTTACTGTTTACAGTTTACTGAACAGAACAAAAATTAACAGATATTATTCCTCATACACACAATATACCTCTAAATAAAAACTACAAATTAAAATCTAATAAAGGAACCAACTAAATGGCCTGGTTGAGTATTTAGCATGGTAGTTTTTAGATCAGTTGGTCTGATTCATGGAGGGCATACTTATTATAACTTAATGAAATAGTGTTACCATATTTTATATATAATTTAAGATCATAAACATGGCATGTTTAACATTAAACAAATATTGTACTAATAGGCTGTTGAATTACTACGATCTCTTTTCTATAAGAAAAAAATGAAACTATCTTAGAGGTAGTTCTCTAGATTCTACAGTCTCTAATTTATTACTCAATTTAATATTTTATTTAATTAGATAAGCCTGTGATGAAATTCAAACATCTCATTTAAATCCCAGAAATTAGAATAGAAAATTTCTATCCTTTTCAATTATTTGAATAATCATCCATCTTTAAAATACCAGTACATGGAATGTTTAAGAAATGATGTTTATAAATGTTAAAATCTATGCCTAATATAATGTTATTACAATTATAATGTATGGTACAAAATTAGCAGTAGAAATACTGACAATGATTTATTAAACTATATCACATGAACTGAAATTATTTTGTCAATGATCATCTCCAGCCTCTAAAAGTAATAACACAAAATATTGTAATGAAAGTTGTTTGGTATCCAACAATAAATCTTAAAAAAGATATGAAACCTCTTTTAGCATCTATTGAAATAATACCAAAATTAAGTTGGTAACAAAACTATACATCTTAACACACACCAGTTTTTGTGATATCAGCAAGTCAAAATCATAATAAAAAAATTACATAAAACCACAATTAAATTACAAGGATTAAACACATTTCTTTACTGTAAAGTGCCTTTCTTTAACCATTTCTTTTTTCCAAATACATTAATAATTTCTTCAGCTCTTACTCGATTAACCTATAAAACATATTCCATTATTTCCATACTAACATGTAACTCTTATTCCATCAGAGGGCTGAGAGAAAATTCTGGGTCCCATGTAATTTAGGACTGATAAACTGTTGTGGGTTTTTATACAATCTGTAATAGGAGGTCATGCAAAATAATAAAACCTTCTAATTAGCAGTAACAAATTACATTGAATTTTTTTAATTCACTTAACTGAGTGTAAGAGATGGATTTCAACTTTTAATGAACTTTTCCCTGGCAAGATTCTGTTTGTATATTACAGATATGACAAACAGCCTCCTCTATTTTGAACATTCTTTCAAATTTATTAATGAAATTTTCTCAAAATATAATCAAGTTGTATTCTTCAATTAAAAAAAAACCCATAAAACATGTTGCAAGTGAAACTGGAAAATTTGGTTTTATTGATTTTTCTATTAAAAATAAATCTTTGGATAGTTTTTGCTCTGCATCAACCAAATGTTCGGTATAATTCCAAAACTGGACCATCAATTGACCATTTATTATAATTTGACACTTGAGAAAAGTTTGCTTAATTTTGTTTTAAATTTACCACAGAATACTTATTAATATTTATAATATACAATACTTGAGAAGCTAATTTAATTTACTATTTATTTTCGTCCTCTAATACCATAAAATTATATCACAATGTAAAATAATTCTGCCTCCTTGAGAAATACTTATTATAACTTAATGAAATAGTGTTACCATATTTTATATATAATTTAAGATCATAAAAATGGCATGTTTAACATTAAACAAATATTGTACTAATAGGCTGTTGAATTACTACGATCTCTTTTCTATAAGAAAAAAATGAAACTATCTTAGAGGTAGTTCTCTAGATTCTACAGTCTCTAATTTATTACTCAATTTAATATTTTATTTAATTAGATAAGCCTGTGATGAAATTCAAACATCTCATTTAAATCCCAGAAATTAGAATAGAAAATTTCTATCATTTTCAATTATTTGAATAATTGTTTTAATAGACTTAAGTTTCCTGAAATCAATGTTTGTTAAAAAAAAAATTCATAGTGAATGATCTAAATCTAATTATATATCTCTTCGAAACTTTGTGTAGTACAGGTTATTTCTGTTAGTATTATATAGACTACTACATTGTTAGCTTTAACTTTTTACAAATATTACAGATACAAAATTGTTTGTTTTAAAGAAATGAAATTGTGTCTCACTTAAGACATTTAATGTGAAGGAGGGCGTTACAGATTTCATTAAAACAAACTTTAATGCTATTTTAAAATAAATTAATTTTATTTTTGCCTGCAACTTGTTTTTCGACTTCTTTAAATTAAAAACATTAACTCTAAAATACTTCACTAAGCTCTACATTATCACTCACATTTATCCTTATCAATAATATTATAAATTAAATTGTTATATAATTAAAGTAGGAATAAAATATGGTAAAAATGCTTACATTTTCCGGCAGCATACACATGATACGATGCATAAATCAAGGCTGAAATCCAAATTAAAAAACACATACGTACTTCACATTTTGGAAGAATCTGGCGTCTTTCGGATATCATATTCTTATCACGTTATTCGGAAATAAACTGTTATCATAATGATGTAATATATAACATTACAGAATTTGATCATTTAGTTTTATCAGATAAGTTGTCGCATTTAAATTTATTACATAATTCATTTTATGTTGCAATAATTCTAACCCAATACACATAAACACTGCTAGAAGTAATAAATCGAGAAAAAAACTGAAATTAACATGAGGAACAGTTAAATTCAATAGAAGACAACAGTTGCGTTTGGAGAGAACGTTCTAAAATACCTGAACGAACAGCCCGGCTTTTCTTCACCTAACCTTCTTTAATGTTTACAAACAATGTATATATTAGTAATCTATTACTAGTTTAAGAAACTGTAATTCATACAGCAGTACTTGATCTGGAAAGAAAAAAATAATTTCTAGTAAAAGCTAGGTATTCACAACGAATTAGAACTTTTTAAGCGGAGAAAGTAATTTAAAATTATTCAACGTAAGGGTAGTTGTGTTTCTGTAAGGTGTACGATGCTAGATAAAAGGGTTACTTATGTTATGATTTAAGAGTACGGATGTTAAAAATGATAACTCTGAATTTCTTAATCTGACAAATTGTTTAAATTTATTTTGATAGTTTATTAAATTAAAACGTACAGTCAGTGTAATTTTTTTCATTTCAATAATTCATAATTTTAATTTGAAATAAGAACCTCTTTGGTAGAGTCGACTAGTTCACGATTTCCATCTGTGCAAACTTGGGGAACTGTTAAGCATAACCAAAGTTAAAAACAGATGGAAGGTGAAGGAATGTGTCGTCTGTTTACGGTGTTTATTTAGTTTATTTATTTATTACTGTTATTCTTAATATGTCAAGCTTATACCCAAACCATAATGGTGACATCGTGCATTTAAATGTTGGAGGTACAAGGTACGTGCGTTTTAAAATTTAATTTTACTTAGGTTAGTAGTTGCGTTGTTGAAACAGCTGTTTTACTGTTATTTTCACTTTACTTAAGAAAACCGCTCTTTTAATTTTTATCTTTAAACTTTTTACTTCAGTTTATAAAACCATAAGTATTGTTTATATTGTTGTTGATATTTTGACTAATGAGCCCAAGTTAAAATTAATAACCAAAAAATTTCTCTTTTTCCTTTTTGTTGCTGTTAACATAAAAAATAGTGAATGATATTGGAGTTTACTTTACTGTGGATAACTACTATCTGTCACTGCAGTTTTACTTTTAAGAAATAATAATTTCATTTAATGAAAAATAAAATAATTTGCTGATTGAATCAAATTCCTTGTTTTAGATGATGTCCCAAGTCTTTGATTTTAAATGTAAAAATATACTTATGTTTGTCTGATATTGTAAAATCTTGGTTTGAAATCTAGAAAGATTATATTGTTTCCTTTCCGAGATAGAAGGCAGTTTATCTATATTCTGTTATTCCATTATGTATTTCTATTTATCTCGCCTGTCAAAGTGAACATTTTCTAGTTTATCATTTTAATAATAGTCATACTGTTTTTTTTTCTAGCATGGTAACTGTTTTTGAAGTATTGTTTACTAAACAGCCTTTTTTCTGATACTTCATTTACACATTTTTCTGCTAATTTGTAGGCTGTTTTGAATTTTTAGAAAAATGGTTTACATATTATGTAAGCATCTATTAATATTTGTATATAAAATGAATGAGTGATTATAGTGAATTACCAGAGATGTGGGTTTTGTGAATAAGATTTTACAAACCTGTTCTGTAGTTCATGGTTCTGTTTTACTATTTTGTTTTGAAATCTTCCTAAAAGTAAATTATTTCTATTTATATGATAGTTTTTCTCTTGTAAGAGTTGGTTATTTGAAATTTGGCTTTAAATATTTAATTTAAGGAACAGTGGCTTGCCAACATCAATTAATATGTTTTTTTACCTTTGCTTCCTCAGCTGCCACAGTTTTTGTTACTAATGACATCTAAACAATCACTTGTACTTTTTCTAGTCAATTTGTTATTTTAATAACAAAATTATTTTAATAGTTTTGTACTCAGTTGCTCTTGTTATAAATGTAGTATTAATTAATGTTTTAAATATACAACAAAATACTAAGGAATTATTTTCAAATTTCTTGGTATTGTAGTTATGTATTGATCTATTAAAAAATAATTAATCAGTATTTCATCATTGGTGTTTTGTTAGTTATATTGTTAATGATGCTCATTTTAACATACTTAAATTCTTTTCCACTACTTAAATTAAAATTTCCTAACTATTAGAACTCATGGTGTAATAAAATGATATATTTTGTTTGTTCCTTTATTATGGGTTTTCCCCATTTATGTTGAGATCTTCATCTTTATGTGCTAGTTGTAAAGTTTGTATGTTGGGGTTTGCTCTTTTTCTATGAAGTAAGCAAACGTGTTTCTGTTAAACATGTTCTTTGGGTGAATAAATATTTACAGTGATATGATTTCTAATCACATTAAAGTGATTGTCATTAACAACAGTACTGTTGTTGATTTTGCTAATGCATAAGTTTCATTATTAGCCCAAAAAAAATTGTACAGAAGCATTTGAACTTGAATTACTAGTAATGTTTAAATGTTTTTATAGTATTATGACATTTTATAATACTAATCAATGAATTTTCTTAGTTAACATTTTACTTTCATTTGTATATTCTAATTTATTTCTACCTTAGAGATCCTAATATTTTAAGTAGTTGTTACATTTTTTTAATACTTTCATTTCATTTGCCTATATATTTTTAATATTTAGAACATGTAATCACTCTTTGGTGTGTAGAAATAATTTAACTATGAAATATTAATTTTTACCATGTCGCTACATGGTAAAAAGGCACTACATCATTATTTTTATTCATCTTTCATAATCCAGTTGTTTATGATTTATTTTTTTCTCTTTTTATTATTTTGTTTGTTGATTGAGCTTGTTGATTTTAATGATCTGTTCATTTAAAAAATAAAGAATTTCGTGCATTATTTATTTTTAATTTTTTTATTGCGTAATTATTATTAACATAATTAGGTGATTGTTGAGCCTAAAGTCTCATTTCCAGTTATGGCTTGCATTTTACATTTACTTAACTTTTGCCTTTTGTGGCTCTTATGGATTATACAGTTGTATTGGTGTACCAAATACAATGTACATTCATATTCAATTTATTTAATTAAGCAGTGCCACCAATGATATCTTTTGCTTCACCCATGAATACTGTACTAGAATTTATTTTTCAGATTTATTCAAATTCTTCTTGAGGATGCATATGGGAACTAGATTGTCTCTGTCTAGCAGTAGTATTTTTCTGTTACAAAACATGATTTCTATGTTATATGATTAGTGTAATTGGTTCCATTGAATTACATTTTAATACGTTCCATGTCTTATAGGGTATTCCTATTATCTTTTGAAAGACTCAACATCATTTAGAAGTTATTGCTTTTAGGAATTTTATTATTCAAAGAATAACACAATTTTGGTGAAAATATGATTATATTATTTTCAATATAATGGATAAGAATGTAATCTCTACAACTGGATCTTTCATGTTTATACACCTCCGGATCCACCGTTAGGCATTCTTCAGAGGATGAAGATGAATGATTTGTAGCGTGTGTGAAAATGCTGTGCCTGATCGGGATTCAAACCCGGGACCTCCGGATGAAAAGCCGAGACGCTACTATGTCTATCCACTTGGAAAACGTTTTTTGATCACTTGTTCTAGAGAAATCTGAATTCCAAACTCCTATTGTTTATGGAATATAGAAAAAATGTTTTAAAAAATTAAACATCTGTTTTCACCTTTCAATTCTGTATTGAAACATGTTCAGTGTTGTACAATATGTTTCTCCAAAATAAATATTTTGTAGCTTTAAAAATAAAACCCATTGTTCTAGTTCTCTAAATCTTAGATTTAGGGATCCTTTGCAAACTTGTGTAAACACTTTGTGTTTCTCTTTTCTTGCCGTCGTGCTCTTCGGTCTAGTATGAAAAGGGTTAATTTTGAGGATTGGTAGACATGAAAATATTATTATTTGTGACATGTAGATTGTATGAGTATTATTATTAACCAGTCAGCTCTTTTTGTTGCTATTCTTAAGATATTTCTAAATGTATAGTTATTTTTATGTGTATTTACAATTTACATTCAAATGACAATTTTACTGATGTACATTGACAGTAAGGGTTTAATAAACAAAGTTGGTTCAGGAATTGTCGACCTGAGTCATAAGACTACTTTGGCCGGACTGCTTTGGTAAAAGCAGTAGTAATCTTGTGTAGTTTGTAAAAGAAGGGTGAAAAAAGTAGTTTGAAAAAGTGGTTATTGTAACTAGACTTGCATGTTGAGAGAGTTAATCTCATGTTGATAAAAAAAAATTTATAATTTTAATTTTATACCATTGGAAATTTTCATTTCAAATGGTATGAAAACCACCCATGTTATACATCACCAATGGGTGTTCGTACCTGATGACTAACGTACCTGTTACATTTTGACCCATCTTCTGTTTTCCCAACCTATCTTTGTACATATCCTCTGTGGAGACTCAACCCCATTAATTTTATTTATGAACTCACTGTATATAAAAAAATTAACAGCTTCTTTAGTTTCTCAGCAAACATTTCACCATTTTCTATCAGAAACAAATCCAGATGCAGTAGTATACAAAGTTGGGTCAAAACAGAATAATGCCATTCCTTTTTTTCTGTTTAGCCTCTGAAACCACTGTAAAGTATTACTTCTGATAATGATATACATGAATGTAAATAAAGTATAGTAAAGTGTAGTATTATTCAGTCTCAGCTCGACCATAACTAAACAGAGGAGGAGGTTGTTGAGAAAGGTGATGCGGCAAGGGGTCTCTCTTTGGCTGTGGAGAAAATGGTCGTAGTTATGGCTGGTAGATGGAAGTTGTGACCTAATGGGTTTACAGTGAGAGGGGTGCCTATTGAGCCGGTTACTTAGCCAAATACTTAGGTGTTTGGCTTGACAGAAGGCGCTCTTTTAGGTTGCACCTAGATGAGGTGCTTGTCAAGGCCGAGCGAACAGTGGCTCCAGTCCTTCAGCTTATGAGTAGGGTGGGTGGGTCGCGCAAATCTAAAAGGAAAGTACTTGTTTCTGTGGCGCAATCTGTGGTATTATACGCTCTTCCTGTATGGATTAGAGTTTTGAGGCAGAGTACGGCGGTGCAAAAATTGGAGCATCAGCATAGACTAGCTGTAGGTGTGGCTGGTGCTTATTGGACTGTGGCTAGAGAGGTGATTTTTGTGGTGGCGTCTGTTCCTCTGATGCAGTTGGCGGAGGAGACCACGGAGAGAGCCATGGGGAAAGCCAAGGGTCTTGCTTACAAGGATTTGCTAAACAAGTGGCAGCAGAGTTGGATGGTGTCAGGTCAGACAGCTGGACTAAGAGGTTGATTCCTCAGGTGGAGTTGTGGCTCAGTAGGAAATATGATAAGTTGAGCTTTGAGCTCACACAGTTTCTTACCGGCCGTGGCAGTTATGATAATGATAATAAGTATCTGCATTGGATGCATAGGTGTGCTTCTGACCAGTGCATTTATTGTGAAGAGGTAGATTATGTGGAGCATACCATATTCAGTTGTGCAAGGTGGGATTATGCCAGGTTGGAGGTGGAGCAGCTCATCGGACGATTGACCTCAGAATTGGGACATAATAAGTACTATGGTGAGCAGAATAATGCATCATAAATTCGTGGAGGAGGAAGATGATTGCGATTTGGGGTAGATTAGGGATGGGCGGAGAGCCCCATTCAGGAGGGTGGTGATGCTCTGGTGTTTTACTTTGATGAGTGAGCGGGGACTCCTGGGGTTCATAGGATGGGTAAAAAGAAAAGACCAGAGTCCTGGGTGGAGGGCCCTCTAGAGGGCCTGCCACTTAGAGGTAAGGCAATGAAGAGAAGACCCAGTCCTGGCTTACCGGGCGGTACCCTGTGGTGGGCCCAGCTTAGCTGGGCCAGGATGTCGCCTGGGAGGTTTGAGGCTATGGCATCCCTAGGACTGAGTAATGCTATCTGAGCAGGGTGGTGATCCAAAGAACACCAGTATCCACAATCTAGTATTCAAATCCATATAAAAGTAATTTACTAGGATTTGAACCTTAAAACTCTTGACTCTGAAATCAGCTGATTTGTTTAAATGACAGAACGTTTGTGTTTGGTGTACCTGGTATTACAAGTGTTAACAATGCTGAACTGATCACCATCAAAATGGCCTTATTATTAAATCAAAATATTGTTACATCCTTATCTGTAGCAATTCCTGTAGTGCTCTCCAGGTTTAGAGAATTTGTATTCCAGACATCCTATTGTCACCGAAATACATAATACAATCGCTGAGTTAATACAATCCTCACAACACACTAGCAAATTTCTACTGGATCCCTAGCCATGTGGGAATCCTGGGTAACAAATGTATGGATTCCGTTGCTAAAGATGCATGTAGCCAACTGTCTTTCTCAACCCAAGTTACAGCTACTGATTTTATTAATTCCATTAAAGATACACTTTGAAAAAGGTGGCAAGATGACTACAGCGGATATTAAACTCCAATACATAAAAGACAGTGTTACCATGGTACTCTTCATGCAAGAAAATTCACCAAGAGAAAATGGTCCTGTGTCAATCTTGATTAGGACACACCAGAGCTACTCACAGACACCTGATGTCAGCAGAGAGCGCACCACTGTGCGTTCGATGCATCTCCCACTTGACTGTGCACCACAAATTTAAATTACTGAGGGATATATGGTGTATCCTAGGAAATACAACAATGTACTAGACCGGATATTATTTCTTCTAAAAAGAATTAATATGCTTAATGAGATCTAACTTGTCAAAATTTTGGTATTTTTTGTTATTCACGTTTCATGTATTATCTTAATTGTTACATTTCTTTTACTATTTCAATTTTATCCCTATTATTTTATTAGTTTTCATCATAGTTTTAATTATGTTTTACTAATATTTTATTTGAGAACAAACCTGTTGTTATTTTGACCCATATGATAACACGAAAGTGTCGTTTTCATCCAAAAAAAAAACTGTTCTATGATAGGAGTATTTCAAGGTTATTTTTGTAATTGTACCATGGGCTTCTACATCCCAAGTTTCTACTTTTCATAATACTCATTTGTGTACTCTTTCTTTATTACCCTTATAATTACACTGATAAACAGATTTATTTCTTCCAAACATGTGTTACATGAGACCAATTTCTTTTTTAATGCTGAAAACAAATCAGAAGACCACCACTCTACATTTTTTTCCACCACTCTACATTTTTAAAAAATTGCAAAATTTTAATTTTGACGATGATGATGAATACATTTCTTTCTCTATTTTATATTGATGTGCTTAGTATATATTTTTAACTCTATTAATCAGTTGTTATCCATAAAACAATAATTTAATTCATTACTGATTTTGGTATAATCTCTTCAGTTATTGTGATACTGATTGAAGTCTTACAATGCCTAATATGTATGTAAATGATTTGGATAGTTTTTGTTAAATGTGTTGAGTTTACTATAAAATCACATAAGTAAAACATTACAATTTTAATTAAAAAAACTTTTAAATTGTACTTTTTAAAATCTGTGATAAGAACAAGTTATATTAATTCTCATATAATATAATTGTGTGGTCAACATAGAAGAATAGCAGCTAAAAGGTGCATGAAAGGCCTTGTCGTTGGTATCCCTATGGTTTGGTGTGAACCAAAAGATCATTTAAGCAATTGTTATTTCTCTTTAATTAATGTGTCTGGAATTTGTAAAAGTCAAACACACTTTACTCTATCCTTCATTGCCATTTGCACTCAGACTTGTAACTCGCAGTGAATCCATTCCGGTTCCCAAGGTTCCTGATAACTTGTTTTGTGAATTAAGAAGTGGACATTATGGAAGAAGACAATCATGATTCAGATTTTGAATTACAATCCAGTGAGCCACATCTTATATCACAAGATGAGCTAAATGACTCTGAAAGAGATTAAATTTATCAAAAAATTAAGCTTAAGTTTTAGATTATTATTTGATATCTGTGAATGGGACAGCCGAGCGAGGATTAGCATTATGTAGTAAAACAATTGAAGAAATGTGACTCTTGGTGAAAAAAAAAACATTCATGAGTTCTCATTAAACCAGAAAAAGTTTTTACCATCCATTCATATCAAACTGGGATTAATAAAAAAATTCTGTAAAAGCTACAAAGAAGGACAAAAATTCTAGTACGTAAGACAGAAATTTCCAAGAGTGAGTGAAGCCGAAATTAAAGACGGGATCTTTGTTGGCCTATAAATAAGGGATATGGTCAGAGATGAAAGTTATAACTGTGCGACTGATGTAGAACTCACTGCTTGGAGAGTATTTAAAAACACTTGCGGAAACTTTCTGGGTGTCTGTAGATCACAAAATTATCAGGATATTGTAGATAAATTCATACACAACTTTGGGATGTAATATGTCACTAAAAGTTGATTTCCTGCATTCACATTTGTATTTCTTCCTGCCAAACTTTTGGGCAGTAAATAATGAACTTGGTGAACGTTTCCACCAAGATATTTCAGTGTTGGAAAACTTTTATCAGTATCAGAAAACTTTTATGCTTGCTGATTACTGTTGGACTAATTTTGGTTGTATTTTGGCTGCCTACAAAAGACTACTGGCTAAGTTCTGTTAAGAAGTTTTAATGTAAGTATATGACATCCCATAACATTTTTAGTTATATAATTTCTACAGGCTTTCAATGTACCATTTGTATTAAACTGAGGGTGATAGAAAGATTATTTTGCAAATCTGTAATTTACACAAAAAACAGTGCGTAGAAAAAAGATATCACACTTAGAGAAACAAAAAAAAAGTATTTTTTATATCTGTAATTATAACTTTTCTTGTTGATCTTTGTCAAACTTGCTGTTCAGTTAATGAGGTTTTAAAAGTCTTAATATTTATTGATTTATAATTCTGCTGGAGTTTTATATTGTGAATAATGTATTATTTATAATTTATTTGTATTACTTAGATTTTTTTTTAAACATGGTTCTGCACATCATAATATTTCTGTTTTTTCTTTGCTACATAGATTAGGTTTATAACTCTACTATAAAATTAGTTATTAAATCAGAATGTTGATCACTTGTATGACTATCCTGAATTTTAAATTCTTGTAGTTGCACTTCTAAATTTGTTAATGAATTTTTCTAAAAAGAAAATACTTTTCAAGTAATCCTTTCTTTTATCTGTGTAAGCAATAATCCTATTTCCTGATACCTGAAACTCATATATCACATTAATACTTCTGATACATTATTATAGAACTATCAAGAATTTCATTTCTATTTGCTGTTAATATTTACCTCAAGTCAGTATTCAAATTTTCTGTTGATAAAGTAAGTAGTTTAGGAAAAGTCAACATTATACATTTAGGTTGACTACATTATATTTTAACCTTTTTTATTTACTAATGCCCTAATTATTTCATGTATGCTTTTTTAAAAATAAAATTACATTTCTTGTCATATCAGTTTACTTTGAAAACCTAGTTCTCTTTCCTGTTAAATAAACAGTCCCATTTTCTCTAATCCTTTTTCATCAAGAATTAACTTAGATTAAATTATTTATTTTCTAAGAAACGTTTTCATCATTCATTTTGATAAAATTTGGTTTATATGCTTCCTTCTACTTTTTGTATCATTGGAAATTAACTATTTTCAAGGCAGTTTCACTTTTAGGGCCAAGTTAATAAGGGAGTTACTGTAGTTATACATAAAAATTGAAAAAATAGGCTATCATTCCAAGAAATTGAATCAATTTGAATAAAATATTATTATCTATTTTGTGTATTAATTTACTTGAGGAAGCTATTTAAAATATTTTATTTTTAATCTTAGTTGTAAAAGTTTCTACTACAACATGTAAATTTTCGTAAACGAATTAACTGTCTATAAATTTATATTGTTTTTTTTTTATGTATAAAAAATTTAATCATTTTTCATTTATTTATTGAAATGAATAAATATTATAACTAAGAATAAATATTGTTTATTTACTTCTTAATAACTTTTAATATTATTAACATGCCACCAGACCTATAATAACAATATATTATTAAGATATTATAATTTTAAAATTTTTATTACAGTTGTACACTTACATACAATTTTTTAAATTGTATGGTAAATGGAGGTATAAAAAAAATGTTATTATCATGAATGACTTTTTTGTTAAATTATACCATACCATATATAATTTGTTGAAATGACTCACGTTTTATGTTTATTGTTGAGATAATTAATATTTGAAGGCAACGTTATATGAAGAAGTTATCATAATTTTTAGATGAAATTTCTAGACAAGAAAATCTTAAGATAATTTGTTTAAAAAATGTGTTAACCTTTGATACTATAATAGTTCTTCATAAACATAATCTACATTAAAAATGTATATTAATGTACATTAAGTATATTAAAACAGGTTAAAAGGAACTGAACAGCCAATGAACAGGTGAATTAAACAGATTTTTAAATGATAATACAATAAGAAAAATCTTGACAAACCTAAATTGGGAAAAGAGAAAAAATAAATCTGAACATGTAAATTTTATTTTTATACTGCTGTCTTCTTTCTTTGGATGGAGGAGAGAAAAAAATTGCCTTACTTTTCATTTGAAATCAACTCTCTTTGATTCACTTACAATCCTTATTATTATTTCTTTTTATTTAGTGTTCTTTGATTAGTAAAGGTTTATACATTACATTGTTTTATTAGAGAAAAATAGGCTACATTAATACTTTGTTTTACACTGATTCAGTCATTCCTGTAGCTGTATTTGTGTAAAGTATCTGAAGTACAGAGCATTACAATTAGAGTAGCTTCCTCTGAGAGTTGTACGATGTGTCTAAAATTATCATTTGTAAATTACTGTAATTTTGAAAGAAAAGATGGAGATATAAAACAAGTTGTAATGACCTTCTTGATTCATTGTTTTAGGTTACTTATTGTCACAAAACCCCTAAATAAAATTTTAAAGATCAGGAGAACATGAGGGTAATTGCTTCTATCCTTTTCTTTCAGTCCATTGTTGGGGAAATCATGAATGCGGTTTGTGTAGCACAGAGAAGGATCATCTTGTTGAATGATACTTTTATTTGCGAAAAGCAAATGGAAACAGTTCTATTTGGGGAAGTATTAACAGTTCAGTCAAGTCCAAGTAGTTGGTTTCACAAAAAAAGAAGAGATTCAATTATTTGCTTTTGTCCAAGTGATCACCAAACGGGGAATCTCATTCATGTGTAGTGAATTCATGTGAATTTTCTATTATCTAAATCCTGACATTGTATCTTGTGAACATCCCTCGGAAATAAACATTTTTCTCTCAGGAAATTACTATTTCAGAAAAAAACATTAGTCAATCTTACTGAGAGTATTTACGAAAGATTCATACTTCTTTAGGTTATTGACTGGATAAATCCATACAATAAAGTGCAGTAACTGGAATATATTTCCCATGAGATAATGATACTTTTTTTAAACAGATTTTTTATCAGATTTTAGTAAGAAATACATTTGTCAGCAAGTATTCTGGGACTATATAGACAATCATCTCATATTTTTTGAATGCTTTTATTACCAGGCAAAGATCTATCTGAACATTTCTTATTCAGTAGACTTCTTCTTTCTTTCAACTATTTATCCTAGCAGGGCCGGCCCTAAGTGGTGGGCATGGTAGACGACTACCTACAGCGACAAAACCACCTGAACTAGAGTGCAAAAAAATAATAAACACGACCCACAAAAAATATTTTGATTACTTGAATTTAGAAAATAATATTATTTACTATTTATTAGTACAGTAATATTATTACTGTAATAATTTTGTTTATTGTTGTAAAAATATATTAAAATTATCTCTGAAAATAATAGGTAGTAGTTTTAGTTTGTAAGTTCATTGTCGTTAGCTCATTAAAAATGTAAATTTTATTTTTCAATAAAACAGATTTCTGTAAATTTGTATTACTATTATTGTCATAATTCAATTATATCATCATTCTGGTTAACATGGTTCTTTTATAGTTGTTTTTTTTTTTTTTGAAAAATCTGAAGTTTTTTGAAGCTTGAGGGGCAGCATTTTTGGATTTGCCTATTGCGGAAAAAATGCTAGGGCTCGCTCTGATCCCAGTAACAAATATTATTTCAGTTTGGAGGAGCTTTGAAAATGTGATTATATCCTATTTATAACAGTGTCAAGGTAGCAGTTTTGCAAGCAACAACATGCACTGAACTTTACTCAAAAATATACCATTAATATCACTGTACTTTGTATGACTCGGTTACTGAGTGTGATATTCACTAGCCCTGTTGTTTTTAGAATTATTTTTGTATCATTTCACATGGCCTGTAACTATTCAGTTGTGGTAGACAATTTTTAGTTTGATTTTTTTTTAATAGTTGAATAATGGACCAATTTCTTAATTTAATTAAGAATTATTATTTATTCAATTTGTTGTAAAATGAACTATTTTATGGCTAAATAGAACCAACTTATGTATTCATTTAATTTTTTCCTTTGTCATTTTATATTTTTGTTATTTTATATTCTTTGTCAAATTGTCATTTAATATGACTACATTTGTAATGCAATTTAGAAACATATTGATTTTGTATGATTAATTTAAGTAATGTTGATTTTACAAGGTTAAGTTTTTCTGACATTTGTAACAGTTGTTTTTCTGACAGGAGTAATTTTTTCTGGGCACTAATATGAAATAATAAACATAGAAATTTTTAACTTGTACTATTATTTGAAAGTTGTATACGGAAAGATTAGTTGGATCATTGCAGATGACTTAAAACAGAGTTTTTTAATAATTTAACTAATTCATCATATGTGAAACCCTATAAAAAATGAGTGAGTAAAATTGAATTCAAGTAAATAAATTTTCAAAAGATTGCTTTCAGAAATGTGCTATGAAATTTATTAAAATAATGAATAATTGACAACAAAACTATTTTGCCGATTACCATAGGGATTTTTTTTGTAGGGGAATGAATTTGCTTAAAAAAATTTTTTAAAAATTGGATTTAATTGAAAAAATAATTATATTTATTAATTATTAATTAAACATTTTTAATTTTTAATTAATTATTATTAATTAAAAAATAATTATAAAATAATTCACATGAGGATACTGGATATTATTATTATTGTTTATGAGAATTATTTTTTATTGACGAAAAGAATTATCATAAATAGATTACTGAGTAATATCTTGTAACTGCCGCTTTTTTGTTTGATTAAGTTATGGTAATACGAGAAGGGTTATGACAAGAAGTCCTGTTTCAAGAAGAGTTATGTTATGCGACTCTTTTGTTAGAGTTATGTGGTGGACTCTTTGTATTATCAGAAGAATCCATTTAACTAAAAATGCTTCTATATCATGTTCAAATACTTGTAGCTCATGCAAATACAGGAAGAGCATGTATGTATAAAATATTTTCTTTGTGTAGAAGTAGTTAGAAGTTTTAATTGCTGAGGGTGGGAGCAACAGGACATTTTAATGGTTAATACTGCCTGTACATTTCACCATCTACAATAAAGGTTAATATCAATCATAATAATAATTGACAACACCATGAAGGTAAAATTTCAATCATTTTTTTTTCTTTTTGGTTATCTAGGAACTGGCACATTAAACGTGGCTTTGGCTGTTAGCGTTTTATCCTTATTTCTTTACACCTTAATGTATTATGTGTAAAGGTTTTATTTTGCTGGTAAAATTTTTTTGTATTTTAAGGGATATGTTATAATTTATTATTCTGTACTTTAAAATTAAAAGTTTTTTTCATTTTTATTTTCTAGGTTTTCAACTTCACGTCAAACATTGATGTGGATCCCAGACTCATTTTTCACTGCGTTACTTAGTGGAAGAATATCAAGTCTGAGAGATGAGACTGGTGCTATATTTATCGATAGAGATCCTAGATTATTTGCAATAATATTAAATTATTTAAGAACTCGTGATATTGATTTGAGATCAACAGAAATCCGTTCATTAAGGCATGAAGCTGAATATTATGGAATTACTCCTCTAGTCAAAAGATTAGTACTTTGTGAAGATCTTAATCAATCCTCATGTGGTGATGTGTTCTTCTATGGATACCTTCCTCCTCCAAGTAAGATTATCATTTCATTATTACCTTTGTTTAAATCCTAGGAGTATGTATTTACCTTCCTCCTCCAAGTAAGATTATCATTTCATTATTACCTTTGTTTAAATCCTAGGATTATGTATTTAATATACTTACATTTAAGTAAGCTATGGTTGGAAATGTATAAATGGGTTTGTTATATGAAGAATATTTAAAATTAAATTAATTTCAGGTGTTCCTGTACATGATCCAGGTCCTGGATCAGCAACAGGGAATAGTGAAGAAAGTCCAACAAGAGCAGGTCCTTCCCGACCTGAACAAACACCAGGACATGCTGCCTATTTGCCGACACCACATACTCATTCACGATCTGGACATACACATTCCCGAAATTCATCTCTTGACATGAGAATTAGTTCTCGTAGTTCTAGTGAACTTCGAAGCGGTCCTGGAAGAGGATGTCATTCAAGAGCTGCATCCCTCGATCTTAGGCACACTCGAAATTCATCAGCAGACTTAAATAAATTATTTAGGAATGATTTAGGCCTTGTATTTGGTGGAAATCCAGGTATATTTCTGTTTATTATTAAACTTTATTAGTTTTAAGTTGACATTTTAATCACTGGACCTGGCAAACTTAATAATATTGAACTAAATTTTGTTATTTCATTTAATTTTTTTTCATCTACTTTTATAGTCAGGTTTGAACAAGTGATTTTGTTACATAAGTTTTTTTAGTACAATTAGTTGTTAAGTAAGTTTATTTTTATTGTTTGTAATAATTAGACTATATAACTAACTATTAGACTATTAAAATAATATGAGATAATCATCATAAGCCCATCATAAATTTTCAACATGATTAGCTTATTTGAAAATTGATGGTCTTTACTTATAATGTTGAAATTGCTTCATGTTTTGAATGAATAAAAGTCACTAATATAATATATTGATTATGATAAATTCCTTTTCCAGGCTTCAGTTTCTCATTCAGGTAAGAATAAAACAGTAGCATTCATTTGAGCTGTTAAAATCTACACTAAATTAATTAAATTTTAAATAAAATTAATGATTTTCTGACTTACAGTGGAAAAGAACTTTATTTTCTGTTATCAAATGCCTATAATTGCCAAAGGGAATAAATAAATGCACTAGTTAAAAATGTTACTAAGCATTCAACATGATTAGATATCGTGCAACATTCTTCTGTATTTTGTATGTGATATCCGTATGTCATGGAATATCACATACAAACCAAACAGTATTTTATAAGTCTTCTTCATAATATTTCAGGCCAAATTTTAATTTATTACAGTTACACAAAATAATTGAACACGTATGTAAGTCTGAACTAAAGATACTTCAAATTTTTAAAATATTTTTTTATTGTGACCACTTTTTCAAATTTTTAGAGTATAGTTTATGATTTTCTGTATTTAAAAAAAAGTTTTTATTTTTAGTTAAGACATAATATTTTGTTTCCATATTATAGATTATTTTATTTTGTTGCTTTCTGTACTAATGAGTATTAGAAATGAGTTACATCTCAGTATGAAACATATTTTATTTCTATATAATAATATTCATTGGTCTTGTAGTAGTATCAAGTTTATTTAGTTAAATACAATAAAACTAATTTTTCTAGGCCATTAACATTAATTTTGCCCTTATGATGCCAATGAGAACTATGGTAATCAGAGACTCTGTTAAAAATCTATTGAATTGACTATATTATATTATTAAACAACAAATGTTTTCAAAAATTCATTATAAAACATTAAAATGTTAAAGTGAGTTCTACTAGTTGTTCCTTGTGCTGATTTCTGAATACATATACATCGCAAAGTAGTAAATTTAATCGGTAACAATTGTGCCCAGGAATACACAGTTGCTTAATGTCACCAAGTGATATTTTTAGTTTCATTAATAAATATTGTTACAATGTAGTCATGTAGTAAAGTGGCAAAAATATCAGAAGTTTCAAAGTGAATCTGAATTATGTAATAAACCAATTAGGTTTGTAATACATAAAGTTCATCACAACCTATAGTGAATGTATTGGTGTGCTCAGGATAGTGGTTGTTAATAAGCAATAAATTAGTGGTTGTTAATAAACAATAAATTAAGGAGTGGTGAGAGACTATGACTTCTTCTCCTGCTATATCATTCAGATAATTCTTATCGTATGTAGATATATTGTACATTTTTACATCTAGGGTTGTGTATGTAATAGTACATGCAAATAAGATTTTTGTAACGTAAGAATTAAGACCTCTCTACTTGACAAACATGTGGTCTTTTACTGATGGTACATAATTTTAACTGTGGCATTCTAACTATGTATAATAGTTTTTTTTAAAAATTAAGTCTGAATTCTTAAGTGGATATATACATTCATTTGTAGAATTTTTTGATAAGGTTGCCTGAAAATCCTCATGACTGCAATACTATATTATTATAATAGCAAAGAGAACTGGTAGAAAACCTTGAGTTTCAGATGATATATTGCAGCTGATAGATGAACGTAGAAAATATAAGAATGCTAGTGATGAAGAAAGTAAAAGGAACTATCGACAATTAAGAAATACTATAAACAGGAAGTGCAAACTAGCAAAAGAAGAGTGGATTAAAGAAAAGTGTTCAGAAGCGGAAAGAGAAATGAACATTGGTAAAATAGACGGAGTATACAGGAAAGTTAAGGAAAATTTTGGGGTACATAAATTAAAATCCAATAATATGTTAAACAAAGATGGTACACTGATTTATAATACGAAAGGTAAAGTCGATAGGTGGGTGGAATATATTGAAGAGTTATACGGAGGTTATGAATTAGAAAATAGTGTTATAGAGGAAGAAGAGGAAGTTGAAGAGGATGAAATGGGAGAAACAATACTGAGATCTGAATTTAAGAGAGCATTAAAAGATTTGAATGGCAGAAAGGCTCCTGGAATAGACAGAATACCTGTAGAATTACTGCGCAGCGCAGGTGAGGAAGCGATTGATAGATTATACAAACTGGTGTGTAATATTTATGAAAAAGAGGAAGTTCTGTCAGATTTCAAAAAAAAATGTTATAGTCATGATATCAAAGAAAGCAGGAGCAGATAAATGTGAAGAATACAGAACAGTTAGTTTAACTAGTCATGCATCAAAAATCTTAACTAGAATTATATACAGAAGAATTGAGATGAGAGTGGAAGAAGTGTTAGGAGAAGACCAATTTGGTTTCAGGAAAAGTATAGGGACAAGGGAAGCAATTTTAGGCCTCAGATTATTAGTAGAAGGAAGATTAAAGAAAAACAAACCAACATACTTGGCGTTTATAGACCTAGAAAAGGCTTTCGATAACGTAGACTGGAATAAAATGTTCCGCATTTAAAAAAAATTAGGGTTCAAATACAGAGATAGAAGAACAATTGCTAACATGTACAGGAACCAAACAGCAACAATAACAATTGAAGAACATAAGAAAGAAGCCCTAATAAGAAAGGGAGTCCGACAAAGATGTTCCCTATCTCCGTTACTTTTTAATCTTTACATGGAACTAGCAGTTAATGATGTTAAAGAACAATTTAGATTCGGAGTAACAGTACAAGGTGAAAAGATAAAGATGCTACGATTTGCTGATGATATAGTAATTCTAGCCGAGAGTAAAAAGGATTTAGAAGAAACAATGAATGGCATAGATGAAGTCCTACGCAAGAACTATCGCATGAAAATAAACAAGAACAAAACAAAAGTAATGAAATGCAGTAGAAATAACAAAGATGGACCGCTGAATGTGAAAATAGGAGGAGAAAAGATTATGGAGGTAGAAGAATTTTGTTATTTGGGAATTACTAAAGATGGACGAAGCAGGAGCGATATAAAATGCCGAATAGCACAACCTAAACGAGCCTTCAGTAAGAAATATAATTTGTTTACATCAAAAATTAATTTAACTGTCAGGAAAAGATTTTTGAAAGTGTATGTTTGGAGTGTCGCTTTATATGGAAGTGAAACTTGGACAATCGGAGTATCTGAGAAGAAAAGATTAGAAGCTTTTGAAATGTGGTGCTATAGGAGAATGTTAACAATCAGATGGGTGGATAAAGTGACAAATGAAGAGGTATTGCGGCAAATAGATGAAGAAAGAAGCATTTGGAAAAATATAGTTAAAAGAAGAGACAGACTTATAGGCCACATACTAAGGCATCCTGGAATAGTCGCTTTAATATTGGAAGGACAGGTAGAAGGGAAAAATTGTGTAGGCAGGCCACGTTTGGAGTATGTAAAACAAATTGTTGGGGATGTAGGATGTAGAGGGTATACTGAAATGAAACGACTAGCACTAGATAGGGAATCTTGGAGAGCTGCATCAAACCAGTCAAAGGACTGCAGACAAAAAAAATAATAGGAAAATGACTGAATCGTGTAACATGTTTGATTTTTTTTTTGTCTTCAGTCATTTGAATGATATAATCTATCTGATACCTTGCAGTATCGCCTGGCTTTTTCCAAGTGTATATTCTTCTATTATGATTTTTAAATTGGGTGTTGGCAATTACTAAATTATACTTCGTGCAAAACTCTATAAGTCGGCCCCCTCTTTCATTCCTTTTGCCCAGCCCGTATTCACCCACTATATTTCCTTCCTTACCTTTTCCAATGCTTGCATTCCAATCTCCAACTATTATTAAATTTTCATCTCTTTTTACGTGTTTAATTGCTTCATCAATCTCTTCGTATACACACTCTACCTCATCATCATCATGGGCGGTTGTAGTCATATAGACGTTAACAATCGTTGTCGGTTTAGGTTTTGATTTTATCCTTATTACAATGATTCTATCGCTATGCGTCTTGAAATACTCCACTCTCCTCCCTATCTTCTTGTTCATCACGAAACCTACTCCTGCCTGCCCATTATTTGACGCTGAGTTAATTACTCTATAATCACCTGACCAAAAGTCGCCTTCCTCTTCCCACCGAACCTCACTAATTCCTACTATATCCACATTTGTCCTACCCATTTACCTTTTTAAATTTTCTAGCCTACCAACCTTTTTTAAGCTTCTAACATTCCACGCTGCGACTCATAGAATGTTATTTTTTAATTTTCTGGTGACCCCTTCCTTAGTAGTCCCCACCCGGAGATCCGAACGGGGGACTATTTTACCTCTGGAATATTTTACCAAGGAAGGCGCCTCCATTATTGCTATGTGAAAATGCAGAGAGCCACATTTTCTTGGAACAAAAGCAGCTGTAGTTTTCCATTGCTTTCAGCTGCGCAGTACTCAGAGGACTGAGTGATGTTGATACGGCCGTTTAAGTCATTGTGACTCACGCCCCTAACAACTACTGAAAGAGCTGCTGCCCTCTTTCAGGAATCATTCCTTAGTCTGGCTCTCAACAGATACCTCTCCGATATGGTTGCACCTTCGGTCCAGCTACTCTGTATCCCTGAGCACTCAAGCCCCCTCACCAACGGCAAGGTCTCATGATTCATAGAGGAGGCATGTTTGATTAATTGGTAATATTTTTTTTATGGCTCATTTGCTTTAAAACATGAATATTTTTTTTTTTGTTTCTTCTCTTATCAGAAGTAAGAGCAATATTTTCAAAAAGACAGTCTGTTAATCATGTATTTACATGAATCTGCAGAAATTATTTTCTAGTAAAGAGCAGCTGATTTCAAGCAGTCAAGATACCTCCTGCAACCTCATGTGTTATTTCTTATAACAAACAAGTGTATCTCATGAAGGTATTGAAACTCATCATGATAGTACTCTGTCATGTAGCTTGTAAATACAAGAGATTGGAGAAATTACTTTACTAGATAAATATGATAATATTTTTATTATAGCAAGGCACTTGCAGAGGGGAGTAGATGTACAGCTGTAAGTAGAGAGGAAAGCACCTTGCTAGAATGACTCTGCTATGCAGTATGTACAATATGTAATGTGTAGGTACAATATTATATTGTTTTATGTTGTATATAGGAAATATAACTACCTTAACTTACAGAAATTTTACAAACTACATTGTTAATACAGACATGGGAATAAATGATTTTAGATCGTTAAGTTTTACATTATATAATTGTATCCATAAAGATGACAGTACCAATTACAGTAGATACTGGATAATTTGTGTATGATATTAATTTGTGCATCATCTGTTGTATATAAATTGGATAATTTTTTTAATTTATCATCCATCTGGTATAGAATCCTTTATTTTATGTTTTTATTGCTGATACCGTTTTCAAAACAACAAAATACATGTGAATTTTCATGAATATATTTTTGTTAACCATAAATTAAAACTCACCATATATCTCTATCTCTTTCTACTTAAAATCATTTTTCATTTGTTATTTTTTTTCCTTCTAAAGGCACATTTTTGCAAATAGATTGCATGAAGTATGATAATGATATATTATTTCAGATTACTTAAATTTGTTTTTGTTATTAATTTTCTAAAAAAATTGAATTTCAGGAAATAGCTGGGCAGATCCCCTTCGTGTACAGATAATTAAAGCTCATCATCATTGGATAGTTGTTGCTTATGCTCATTTCGTTGTCTGCTATAGGTATTCTGAAAATCTTTTTTTATTATAAGTATAGTATTAAGTAGACTGATAAAGCACAGTAACATTAAGTTAAGAGTACTTACTTTAAAAAGAGCATTTTCATATAATAGTATTCTAAATCAATTCTTTACTACTATAAAACTTATATCTGAAAATTAATTTTTTGGTAATATATCATATTGCAATTTTAAAACAATTTGCCTTCTCAGTCATGACCAGTTCTGAATTAAGCTGAAGTAACTTTATAAAGTGAAGTGTAATATTATTTAGTCAGTCGCAGTTCAGAGCTTACTTGGTGATATATATATATATATATATATATTTTTTTTTTTTACTAACTTTCAAAGAAAAGTACGATGTTACTTTCAGTCACTGGTGGGATTGAGGGGTGAAAATTAATTTTCTTTATGTTTTGATGTATGAGGAGCCGTTTACTTAATTTGGGGGGGGGGTTTCCTTTATATATATATATATATATATATATAAAGGTTATAAATAATAATCTATGTATTGTTGAGTAATCTGTTTTTTCCCTCACATATGTTTCATTCAAATTATGACATTTTATTTGAAGCAGCAACATTTTATTTTATATGAACCAACAAAATTGAAATAAAACTTCTCTTTTATTGTAGTTTAGTTTTCTTCTCTTTTTGTAAGAAATAGCATATACTTTTTTATTCATTAAGAAGCCATTTTGTTTGTTGCTTTCTTATCAGGCTCAGGATTTAATTTTCTTCAGAGGTCGGGCATTTTTTATCCTATTTTCAGAATGGAATTTCTCCTATTTAAGGTATCCTAACTGGAACTCTTGCAATATGTTCACCTCTGTTAACAAAAAACACAAATTGTGGGTGCTGATCTCTTAGGCCAATTAAATAAATATTGCCTTCTAGTAATACTGCTGAAATACCACCTTAAATAGAAACAACCCTTTTTGTCTTCACATTTTATCAAAGGTCAGCTGGACATAAACAAGCTCAACTGAATGTCTACTAAAATAAAACTGAATTAATTTTGCTGAGTCAATTATATAGATGGATTGTTTATACATTTTAAAGCAATGTTATTCTAAATATATAATAAATTATATTAATATTACACATGACTTCATCATTAAATATAATGGAAAACGTTTTTTTTAAATTTATTTCAAAGATTTTCTGACTATCGATATCAATCAGTGAATAACTTTTATAGCTTTTGTAGGCTTTTTTTTATATATTACAATGTAAATAATGCATTGTATAATAAAAATCAGTGTTGCTAAATGTTGAATAAATAAAATAAAATAAAATATTTATTTCCAAATTTAATGATATTATAATGGTTTTACAATTTCAAAATATATTAAGTTTTACTGTATCATACATCCTAGTTTGTGTATGTGTACACATGTATATTTGTGTGCATGCATATGTAGCATGCATATTTTAAAGATTTAGATTGTTTATTTTTAATACTGAAATTTATTGAAAATTGTAGGTGTAGATGGGCATGCAAGGACCTATTACCAGATATGCATGTTCAGATTACTACTCTTAGCAATTCAGTAGACTTGCATATGGTTAATTTCATAAATTATTGCATGGTTTGAATTAAATTTGTTCATATAATTTTTTTTTTTTTAAATGTAAAATTTTTATATCTGCAAAGCCCAGAAATCTGTTCATTTAATTTTTATCGTCTACCATAGCTAGGAAAAAATAAATTGATGACCATGGACCAGTAAAAATTACAATTGAATACATTTCTGAATTCCATTGATGGAAAAATTATGGTAAAAAAAATTTCCCAATTCACATTTATATGAACTTTCTTTCTATTTTTTCACTTGTAAAAGATGCCCTGAAATTCTTTCCAATTCTTTGCTAGACCCTGGCTATAAATACACACACATATAATATATATTTATATATATATATTTTGGATGACTTAATTTTTTGGATGAAATTAACATTAAAAAATAAAAAGTTCAAAGCTTGTGCATGGGAACATGAGATTTGAAAACTGTACCATATGAAAAATGCTATGCCTGATTGGAATATATTTATATAAATATAAAGAATTTAATTTAAATACATAATCATAACTATTTTTAACAGAAACATTTAGAATAGATCTTAAGCAATGTG